>NC_142571.1:21828750-24662500 GCF_041283825.1 Pyrus communis | reverse complement strand
TACTACTTTAAATGACACTAAGAGGCGGACATGACTTTGAATTCAAGAAGCAATTAGTTAAAAAAGAATATCCCTTCTACTAAAACAATCGACCACTTACAATGTAGCCTTCTTTTATACTATTATTTATGGATTATAGACAACATACGTACAATTTCTAGTGTAAATGATACAAAGGAATTTGTATTATAAATGGCATATAGTAGAGTAGAGTGGGTTGGGCCTTTTCGCATAGGATGTTGAGGCTTTTATTTTTAAATTTTTTTTATATGTCATCCCTTTAACTACTTTACTTCTTTATCTTTGCATAATACACATTTATAGTAATTGATGATTTTATTAATTAATTAATTTACAATCACATCTCAATGTTCTTCTGGTAACATATTAAATTTTTCTTTTTCTTTTTTAAGAAGATGAGTTGATGGTTTCGTCATGATATATTTTTTTTATGGGTCCACAGATTTTCACAGAGGTATTTTAGTTTACTAGCCACCATCGTATGATTTACCAGCGCAATAAATTGCCAAGACGTGTGGGTCCTATATATGATGTGTCGGGTTTGGGACATTCCCGCCTATGGTGCTAGTGACGGTGGCAGTCCCCATCCGCTGCCGCCGCCACCACGGGTGCGTTTTCGTTTTCAAAATTAAAAGGGGGAAAAATGGTTTTAAGCGGGGTGGAAAAAAAACGTTTTAAAAAAGGGTGGGATTATTTGTTGCAAGCAGGGGGTGGGAAAATTTTGGGGTGGGTTTGTTTTCTATCATCGTGTGATTCACCAGCGCAATAAATTGAACCCAAGACATATTGTGTGGGTCCAAAGATTTTCACAGAGGCATTTCAGTTTACTAGCCATCATCATGTGATTCACCAGCGCAATAAATTGAACCCAAGATGTATTGTGTAGAATACAAGTCTGAAATTCGTTTATAACTATTAAACCATATCCTGGTGGTTAGATTTTTTTGTTTTTTTTTTTTGGGTTTTTCGTTTTATGGGCAAATGATTTGTTTTAAAATGGTCGGATTTGTTTACCCCACAAGCCCATACCTCCAAAAAAAATTAGATAAGAAAATGTGTGCAAAGCAAATTGAGAATAGGTTAATTATTTTAGTAGTAAGGATAGGGTGCGATCACATGCTGCACATGGCAACAGTGTCATGGAGTGGGCCGTGTTTTGACGGTTGTTTGTACGTTAAAATTTGAGTTTGCTCATGTCCTTTGCACACGTGTCGGTCGGACCAAAACTCCCTCCTGGGCTTTACTTTTTGGTCAAACGTCAACGTTTTCATCTGAGAGAAGATCTGCTGCCTACACGTGCACATAAATGGTAACATGGATTTGGAGATTTGAGATTAGTTTTTTATTTTTAAGGGCATGAAAATTAAATTTTAAAAACCGTATGATTCCTCCTTGACTCCTACGTCAATTAAAGCTGCGGCAAAGTCTGTAAGCTCTAATTACTGGAAGTTTCGGATTCGAAATCATCTGCTAATGCGAAAGTTAGACTTGAGGTCAGGAATGCTGAAATGTCTCTGTGAGTCTTTTTGGCTTTCGAAAGGAATGAATAACCGTGACTTGCCACTAATTGTTCTATTTATTTTTTTATTTTTTTATTTTTTAAAAATTACTTATAATTGTCTCTATATAATATTTTTTCTCCCAACATGCATATGCATATGGATCGTATATGTTTAAGAAAAATAGATTATACACAACCACCATACGAATTATGAAGTCAAAATTTTAAACTTTTAATCTAAATCTATAGGAACAATTAGGGAATCAGATTTTACAACAGTTTAACAAGCGTAAGTCTAAAAATCATATTTTGAGTCTTCCACTCCGAAGCTCGATTTAAATGCAAAATACACTGTTTTGAATATACAAGGAAATGGCTTTTTGGCCCTAATACTAGGGCATTTGGTGCATTATGAAGTTTGTTTGATAGGTAAACTCCTTTATTTTCCAATTTTATTGATTTCAAAAATTTGGTAATTTTGTTCTTCATTTTATTTTAGGGTTAGATATAGAACCCCAAATATCAAAGGCTGATATACCCTAATATTAGTGTACAACAAAATCATTGTATTCATACATATTGGTCGAGTTTGTTATTAAGTTAAGACGAACAGTGTTCACATATTCATGCTGTATGAAAAGTTACATCTACTTCTCATGAATAAGCAGCATATATATATATATATATATCTCTCTCTCTCTCTCTCTCTCTCTCTGTATATATATCTCATGTCTCAGAGAATCCTTCATGGCCAAAACATGAAAATCTTTACCTGCTAGTGCTTGTTACGTTCGCTACTGTATGAACAGTGATAAATGTCTTCACGTTCTACATTCTCCAACTATTTCATCAACAAAAGGTCAACTGAACTCATTCATATTGATAAACGATTATTATCCTTGCTTGTTAATTATCTAAGTATGTTATTCATGTACTTTGTTATTATCCCATATTGCTTTGTACTTAAGAAGAATATAAAGCTGAACTCAATATATAGCATTGTAAATCATATTGTATTTATTATGATATACATATCCTGAAACTCAAAAATCACAAACCACAAAGAACTTTGAGAAATAATTGAACTTATGAACGGTAAATTGAATGTTGACAGTTTCGTTCAATTAATATATAGTGACACATTAGAGTGAATTTGTCAAACTCTATATCTTGCTAAGCACAATCAATATGAGATAATAACAAAATACATGAACGACACAATAAAAAATACATATCGACATATATCAGTTTTTTAAGCGCAGAAGTACCATAACCAATGACCATTCTGATTGTTATACATGCAGAACCCCTCTTTAAACATGCCATGTTCATGAAATGGGGAACAGCTTGCTATAAAAATGCTTCTTAAGCTTTTCTTCCGTTGGATTTCATGAGTATCTTTGTTTTGCTTTTCCATGAAACAGATTAACTTAACCAGTAAATAATAAGAATTGCTATATATTAATGCATGCCGCCGCTCAAAAAGGTGCTAACATCCATGCAGCCATATACCTCCCACATGAAATAAGAACCCAATGAAAGAGTCTAGATTCTAGAACCTAAATCAGCAACCAGTAGGAGGGCATCTAGGATCATGGGTTAGTCAATTCAATCCTTATTAGACTGGATTAATCAAGTTTTAGAATTGATTAACTCAGTTTGTCCTACTCGGTCCTTTGTCCTTTCTGTTACTATTTAATTTTTTGTTTTTAATTTAAGGTTTGGGAACTAATAATGCTAGCTTTTCAATTTTCGTGGAGGGAAATAGTGGTACAGATTTTATATATTCCTCTCTTCTAAGATGTGCTTATGTATATTGCTGTTGTTTTTGATCGAATTGTTGAACATGTCCGTTGGATTCTTGTATTGAATTTTGAATCCAATAATAAGAATGAGAAACAGTATTAATAGGGACAAGGTAGCTGCAAATTAGTGAGAAAGAGTAAAATAAAAATTATAATCAATAATTCCGTTCTTAATTAATGGCCGGACTGTCAATAAATTGCCATTAACATTATTTGATAATATAATTAATATTTCAGTAACAAAACGTTCGACATGTTATCAATATCTTATCAATTTTTCCAATATCAACATTATGGATAAATTATTACTTAGTACCACGGTCTAGTAATATTCCTCTTCACTTGTAGGTGAAAGGTTTTAAGTTCGATTTTCGCCAAAGGCGAAGTTGAACCACATTATTATGGTAAGCCTATTGTAAGACTTAGCCCACTTCCCCACACCCTTAATGTAAATACTATTGTTTGTTCAAAAAAAAAAAAAAATTACGAATAAATTGGCGATGCTTAGAGGGAATTCTTGTCATATATGATTCCACAAAACCCTTATCAGAGTCTTTTATTAAGTCTGAAAAATAATACCAAATATTATATATGATATATCTGCAAAAACAATATGCAACAGTTGCAAAACAAAGTGCAGCCAAACCAGCCACCTTCTAGCATGCCATGTTAATGGGAGGGGGAACACTAGAACTCTAAAAATATTTATCGAGAAATATTTTTCTTATGTATTTATTTATTTTCATATGGACCTTATACGTACCTCATCATTTGACTTGGAAAATAGTTAACATGGTGGGGAGGGCCGCGAGGCCAGTCAAAAGTATTCATCACCAAAAAACGTTTTAATTATGTACAAAGATGCCATGCACATGCGGATAGTACTCCAAGAGCCAATTTAACAAATGCAGAGTTGGTATCTTTGATTTGATTAATGCATTAATCTGCTGCCTCTTGCCCTCTAAATTAAGCTTAATTAGCTAAGAGTTTTCTAATTGATATGATCCTCAGTTGTCTCCATTTCTCATCAAATTAATATTTATTTTTCTGTTTAATTATTAGCATGTATGATCGTTCCACCAAATTTTTATTCTATTTATTGAACAGAAATAGATTACTGTACTCAGTTCTTAGTTATATATATGCATATATGAAATTGGTATCTTTACGTTGTTTGACTGTCTGCTATACAAATTGCAGACACCTCTACAATTTTAATTACCCCCAAACAATAAAAGATTTGCTGTGTTTAACCTTGCAGATATATATAATACCATATGCATAAGTGAAACTTATCTTTCTTGGTTGATCCGACGATGATTTGTTGAGATTTTGAATCTCCATGTTCATTTGTATCTTCATATAATTAAAAATCATGTGCATAGACTCGATGCAAATGCTCTCACTAGATTTACCGCATGTTCTTCTATAGATCACGGAATTTTTTTTTCTTTCATTTTTTAAACTTGATTGAGCTATCAATATTCGTGGACAATGTTGTGACAACGTTGTCATTACTTGATTCATTAGTTTTCTAAAGAAGCAACTGATCTAGTTTTTACCAATAAAAGAAGTGCAACTTTTTGGCGCAGTGAGCAAATAAAAGAGAGCAAATTAAACAACTGAAGCGTTCACTTTGTTTTTTTTGGGGGGGGGGGGGGGGGGGGGGGTGGGTGTGGTGTTGAAATTATGTTCGTACTCAACTTAGTGTCAGCTTTCATCCGAATTGGATGTACCGGACGAAACACATTATCTGTATGAAGCCATGCATATTAGTTGATTATTTGTTTATTCAGTGAAGCAGCAAAGTTTCCTTGCTTTCCTCCAAGGGGCTGATTTTTCTTGGAATTCTTAGATTGATTTCATTGCACTATGATACTTTTACACACATGCAACTAATCCCAGAAGGAGATTATTTTTCCACTCATTGATTAGTTTCATGCAAATTGACGATTCTCTCTTTGAACAAACATTTATCGTCTTTTGCAGCAACAATTTCTGCTTGATTATTGCAAACAAATCTTGATTAGACTACTTTGCTAAGAACCAAAAGTCCGATACGTTGCAAACAATCCGTTGATCCTTCCTTTTTCCTCTACCAAAATCAAATGGAATAGCAGCTCCAAATGTGTTGCTATCTTTCCTTATTGCTTGTGATGAGAGCTCATCATTGACATATATATGTCACCGGAGTTGTTTATGCTATATGTCAACTTGGAAAGATCTCAGCTGTAACTTGATCATGAGCGAATTTTTATTGATGTTGCACCCACGAAGTATGGAAAGTGCCAAAAATTGGGAACTACGTACCCTAGGAGGAGTTAGGAACAAGAAGAACAGCTAGCTAAATGAAAGATACCGATACGTACCAAGCGTTTGATTTTCATAGCGCTAGCTAAATGAAAGATACTGATCGATACGTACCATTAGGTTGATTTTCATAGTGCTGTGCAGACTGTAAAATTAATAAACAGATCTCTCATATATACCAGAATAGTCTAATTTCTAACTGATCCACAAAGTTTTGAGGATTTTTTGACTAAATATTCTGATTGATTAAAGTTAATTAGCACTCATATATGTTGTCCGATTTGGTCATGTCCTATTTGGCTATTTGGAATCATACTATTTAAACAGAAGTTGATGAATGTTTTTGGTGTAGCAATATTATAGCAGATTAATTAAGTATTTATAATTTTTACTTAACTAAATAATCATGCATCATGTGCTCCCTCCTCCTTTTCTTGTGTTTTTGTTTGAAAGTGAATTAGTCACGAGCTAGCAAAGGACATTCCCATGCATGCATTTTCCTTTTATTGCTTTAATTAGTTTTAGTGTTTAACTTCGCAGAAGCAAAGGGTGCTGAAATTTACATGAGCTTAATTAATTACGAGAAGAAGATTGAATTTCTTCCTAATGATGCATGAGTTCAAGTTGGAATTTACTTAGCTGCATTAGTTATTTGCTTAAGATTCTAATCAAATGGGAAAAGATTAGAATATCTCAGACGACACCATGTGAGCTACATGTTCCAAAGAATCCAAACCTGTCCAGATGCAAGCGACTAATTGCTCCGGGGATTAACATAACACAAAAGAACTAAAACAACTACCAAGCAAAACTCAGTCAACTTATATATATATATATGTGTGTGTGTGTGTGTGTGTGTGTGTAGGGAGAGAGAGAGAGAGAGAGAGAGAGAGACAGAGAGAGAGAGATGCTAAGGGGACATGAGACACCTTTCCCCATATTATTGTTGAAATGAAAACTTATTTTCATATTGCTGTCGACTACTTGTTAACATATTAACTTAAATGAGAATGAAGTGGAGCAACAAGAAATCATCTTATAATTATGATTAATATAAGTGACTGTGTTATAATATTTTAATTTAGTTCTTCTAACAATTGCGTGATCTTATGGTTGATTATGATCATATTGAAGGAGATTTTGTTCCCCCTTCTTAGATCATCTTTTGCTAAGTCATGCATAAATATAGCTAGGTGTTTAAAGATGCCATTCCTCCTAATGGTTGCAAATCACATCTTTGAATATTTTATGCGGAAGTTATATATGGTTTCTTATTATTACTACATGTGAATTGGACAAAGCATACATGTTTAATATGTGCAAAGTGTGTATATACGTACATATAACATATCGCGACAGTACTAACACTATATGACAACATGTCACAAGGAACATGTCGATGTTCATATCTATACCATATGAGCGCGACATCTAATTGAAGAAAGTTGAGGTCCTTCAGTAAAATCAATGGGTAATATGGAAAGCAACCAAACTTACTTATAAGTCCATGCAAGATCCTTCCTCTCATCAATGTCGAATTCACTTTCAACACGTCACCTCACGTGTAGTGAATTTTCAAGTCTAACACGTGAACAACACAACGGGGTGACGTGAAGTGCGTGTGGCCGTTAGGCTTTACCTGTGGGACAACCTGCTCTGATACCATGAAGAAAGTTGAGGCCCCACTATAAAACCAATTGGCAATATGGGGACTAGGCCAACTTACTTATAAGCACACGCACTTCACGTCACCTCGTTGTGTTGTCCACGTGTTTGACTTGAAAACTCGCCACACTTCGAGGGGGCGTGTTAAGAGTGAGTCCCACATTGAAGAGATGAGGGATTTTGCATAAGCTTATAAGTAAGTGGGGCTAGTCCCCATATTGCTAATTGGTTTTATGGTAGAGCCTCAACTTTCTTTATGGTATCAGAGTAAATTGTCTCACGTATGAAGCCAATTGACTAGTATATATTTGTACTATTATGATATCAATGAAACTAACACTTTACAATTCAATAAACTAACACTTTACAATTCAATATGGTACCGCTCATTTAGGTTTCCCCTTCCTGGTCAAACCCTAGAAATCCTTTTCTTTCTCAAAAGCCTAGCCGTCCCCACCCCAAGTAATTCCCCCTATTATTTCCTTTTGCCGTGACCCGCCCCACCCCGCCCCGCACACCACCCCCCTGGGACCCCCCAAACAACCCATTCCCCCATGGCCACTAACACTTCTTCCTCCTCTACCACCAATGGACCCTCTCTCTGGTCCGAATGTCGCTCACTTCTTAAAACTCACCGATTCCAACTACCTTCTTTGACTTAGTTAGATGAAGCTGTTTTTTCTGGGTCACAACTTATTCGGTTACGTCGGCACAAATCCAGCCCCACCACTCTTCTTGCCGCTGACAAGGAGCCTGTTAAACAGCGACAAGTGATTAATTTTCTCAAACAACAAAATCCAGGATGCTAGGAATCCGAGACAAGTGATTAATTTTCTCAAATATTTATGTATGTGTGTGTCCTCAATTAATAAAGTTTTGAATTGATTAAACCAGTTTGTCCAACTTGGTTCTCTGTCTTAATTTCCCCTTGTTCTTTCTTAAATTCAAGGTTTGGGACCACTAATAATGCTAGATTTTCAGTTTTGTTGGAAGCAATAGCAAAGATTATAGACTCTCCGCTATTCTAATATGTACTTACTAGCTCTATATATTTCTGTTAGTTTCTGATTAAATTGTTTATTGAGATTATCTTATTTATTTAAATTTCATGTGGACTTATGGTGTATGCATACCTCATCAGCTTGATATAAGATGACTTGGTAAACAAGTCAGCAGCTGCACCAGAAACGTTTTGATTTGATTAGGAGTCTTAATCCGTTTGAATAGGAATATATATATATATATATGTATATATATATATATGTATGATAATATCTTCATGTTGTTTAGCTGTCTGCTATGCAGATTACCACAAAACAAGAAAGATATCATTGCAAGTAAAAACAACTAATAATTCTCTCTTAATTAGTGCTGCAAAATATGTCTTGGGTCACTAAGCTTCCAGCATTACCTCCTCTGCTGTGTTTAGCTATGTAGATACTGAAATCTTTTACAGAGAGACAAAGAAAGTAAGAGAATGACTAACCTATCTTTGCTTAAATTAACATATGAATCAGCAGGAAATCATTTAAGTCGATTGCAGACAATTTTTCTATTCCGATAACTTCATTTTCAAGGTTGATTACTGGCTTAATGATAATCACGACAATGATTTGTTTAAAATTTTTAGTTTCTATGTTCATTGTATCATCTCCTAATTCAATTCTCACTAAGATTTGCTGCATGTTCTTCTTTTCAATTTATTAATTTATTTTTTGATGAAATTCATCGATATTTGTGGCCAATATTGTGACAATATTTGCAATGTGATTACTTTTCAAGAGTTTTCTGAAGAAGCCAGGGCAAAGCAATTGATCCAGTTGTAAGCAATAAGAACTAATAAAAACACTGCAATTTCTGCACTCCAAAGCATAAGCAGGCACCTATGGTTCAGTGAGCAAAAGAAAGCAGATTAAACGAAGTGACTGTATCTGCAGCACTGGGGGGGTGAAATTGAATGTACTCAAACCCAAAGTATTCTCAAATTTCCTCCCTGTTATGAAACAAGAACGCATTGTCTTTTCTAAGGCCAGGCATTAGTTTGTGGAGAATGAATCTTACATTGATGGGAAGCGGGACATTGCATGGGTTTATAAGTAAGTTGTGCTACACCTAATATTGCCAATTGGGTTTATGGTGAAAACTCAACTTTCTTCATGATATCAGAGAAGGTTGTCCTATGTGTTAAGCTTAAAAATTCCACACAAGTGAGGATGTGTGTTGAGAATGAGTCCCACATTGATGGCATGAGAGACCTAATAGGCTTAAAATACGTTGAGCTACTCTCCATATGGAGAAACCTAACTTTCATCGTAGTTTACTATTTGTTTATAAGTCAAAGCTTCAGTGAAGCAGCAAAGCAAAGCTTCCTTTGCTTCCCTCCAAGAGTCTGAATTTTTTTGGGAATCTTGATTGATTGATTTAGTGGTACTTTAACACACATGCACCAAAATCCCAGACAAAGATGTATATAATTTTTCCACTCATTGGTTATACACTCAAAAATTGATGACTCTCTATGAACAAACATTATTATCTGCTTTTGCAGCAACACTTTCTGCATAGACTACTTTTAATTTCCATGAACCATTTTCTGCAGCAAACTCAATCATTACCAGCTCCTACATAAAAATTGAGTTGTGTCCCTCCAAGTGGATTCAGTTGCGCTCCATATTTATAAGATGAATTACTTTCACTCACATGAACCTAATCCCAAACAGAGATTTCTACTTATTCAATAGCTTTAAACGCACACACAAATAACAAGTTTGTTGAGAGAACTTGCCCCACTAACCTGGACAGAAGGAATACTGCACGTGGGTACAATATTCCTTGTCAGCAGACTACCACATGGTTTCAGCTCATGTGCTCTGATGTGTTGCAGCATGGGCAGCAAGCACGCCACCTTTACAACATTTGTTTATTGCATGCGTGTGTGTAAGATGTATATAAAACAACCAACTGCCATTACAGCAGATCAATAATAACACAACCAAATATTAAACTTAATATGGTATCAGAGCACAGGCAATCCTTTGCTCTGCTCTGCCTTCACTCTTCCGCTGCTATACTGTGAACAACGACATCTGTTACGGCAGCAACCAGTGCACTGCAAGCTGCACACTCGCTGCCTTGCCGTCGCAAAGCTGCTACACAGCCATCGTCGCTGCTCTACCTGTCACAGCCATTAAGCACAGCCGCAAAGCACAGCCAAGCACAACCACTGCACACTGCCTGCCGACATGGCAACTGACTCTTCCAGCAAACACACCAAATACGAAGATCCCAACGATCCTCTTTATCTTCATCACTCTGATCAGCCTGGAGCGATCCTCGTCACACACCTTTTGAATGACGAAAATTACTCCACTTGGAGCCGAGCCATGGCCATGGCCCTCAATGCCAAGAACAAGGAAGGATTCATCAATGGATCCATTAAAAGGCCCGAGTCTGCATCCACAAGTGAATTCCAACAGTGGACTCGTTGCAACAACCTCGTGAAATCCTGGCTGCTCAACTCTGTCTCGAAAGATATCGGAGCAAGTGTCATCTACAACAATGTTGCAGCTGATATTTGGAATGAGTTGAAGGAACGTTTCTCTCACACAAATAGTGTACATCTCTTCCATATTGAACAAGAGATACATGGAAGTGTTCAAGGAAATTTGAACATTGGTGCATATTATACCAAACTGAAAAGTTTTTGGGATGAACGTGATGCCATGTGCACTCTCCCAACCTATACATATGGAGCTGCAAAAGAATTAATGCAGTTTCAGCAAAGTCAGAAAACCATGAAGTTTCTCATGGGCCTCAATGAATCCTACGCTGCGGTTCGTGGGCAACTTTTACTTATGGATCCCCTCCCTGTTGTCAACAAAGCTTTCTCACTTATTATTCAAGATGAGAAGCAAAGAACAGTTTCAATGCATGCTCCTGAAAGGTCCTCAGTCACCGATACCGCAGCTTTCGCCGTGCGGGATAACATGCGAAACTCTGGTAGGAATTTTTCTCCAAGAAATTCCCATCTAAAATGTGGTCGTTGTGATGCAACTGGACACACTTCAGATACCTGTCGTGCACACCTCAAGTGCGACTACTGTAATTGGAAAGGTCACACCATTGATCAATGCCGCAAACTGAAAAAAGGGAAAGACAACAGCAATAGGGGAGATTATCAGGATCGCAGGGGTTCCAATTACAAGGCTAATCATGTTGATACCCAGCCAACGCCTCCAGCAACATCTCATTCGTCCTACAGCCTCACTTCCGAGCAATATCACAATCTGCTTGCACTCCTTGATAAGAGTCAATCCAACTCCACATCTAATCATGTCGGTACCACCTCTACTATGAATAACTTGTCAGGTAGAGTTTTTTGTGCTTCTGCTCTCAATAAGGGAAGGGACTGGATTTTCGATACAGGCGCCACAGACCACATGGTCTGCTCACCAAGCTTAATGACCACAAGTGTTCCGGTATACAATCGACAAGTGCACTTACCCAATCATGCACTTGCCGATGTCACACATATTGGCACAGTTCATCTCTCGAATGATCTCACCCTTCACAATGTGCTTTGTGTTCCATCATTTAAACTGAATTTAATTTCTGTCAGCAAACTCACTAATACCTCATCTTGCTTTGTCATCTTCACTGATAAAATGTGTCTACTTCAGGGCCAACGATCGGGGAAGATGATTGGGACGGGAACTGAACGAGAAGGACTCTACTACCTTGATAATGTGATGAAAACCAGGTGCAATTCAGCGTCAATTGTTGCCTCTTCTTCTTCTCAGCTTTGGCATTAACGCCTTGGCCATCTTTCCAACAAGACCTTACGGCATCTCTCTACTTGCATTAAAAATTTGAATTTTTGTAGCATTGATGATTGTTTGATCTGTCCATTAGCCAAACAAACACGTGCTCCTTTTCCTTTGAGTTCTATCACCACAAAGGCTCCTTTTGAGTTAATTCATGTTGACATTTGGGGAGGTTACCATGTTCCCACTATCACAGGGGCACAATATTTCTTAACTATTGTGGATGATTTCTCAAGATGCACATGGGTTTATTTAATGAATCACAAATCAGATGCACGATCTTATCTCATCACTTTCATCCACCTTGTTGAAACACAATTTTCTAGACGAGTCAAGGTTCTTCGTAGTGATAACGGTCCAGAATTTTCTATGACCCAATTTTTTTCAGATAAGGGGATTCTTCATCAAACAAGTTGTGTCTCTACTCCCCAACAAAACGGGGTAGCAGAGCGCAAACACCGCCACTTACTCAATGTTGCTAGAGCCTTACTTTTTCAATCTCATCTTCCTAAGAAATTTTGGGGTGATGCAATCCTCACTGCCATTTATCTCATAAATCGGACTCCCACTCCTCTTCTTCAAGGCAAATCACCCTATGAAATACTTCACCACAAACAACCAGCGTATGCACATTTGCGAGTGTTTGGTTGCTTATGTTTTTCTTCCACCCACCACCATCGTCCCACAAAATTTGATGCAAGAGCCACACGGTGTCTTTTTCTTGGGGGATATCGAGTTTACGACCTTCACACGGGTAAAATATTTATCTCCCGTGATGTTATTTTCCATGAACATGTGTTCCCTTTTTCATCTTCTGCTGCAGTTTCACCACTTGTGTTTCCACATACTCAAGATACTGCCTATGATGATCCCATCATTCATCCGTCCATTCTATTGGAGCAGGATTCCGTCGATCCATCCTCTTCTTCGCCGGTGAGTCCTGTTTCGGTTTCATCTCCTTTTCTTTCCACCTCACCACCTCGTCTTAAACGACCCACTCATGCACC
Organism: Pyrus communis; assembly: GCF_041283825.1. Classification (NCBI taxonomy): domain Eukaryota; kingdom Viridiplantae; phylum Streptophyta; class Magnoliopsida; order Rosales; family Rosaceae; genus Pyrus; species Pyrus communis. The sequence goes on along the minus strand of NC_142571.1, from coordinate 24,649,368 downwards.
TGGTTATCTTCAACAATATCACATCGACATCAACCTCCCTTCTCGGTCCGTCCCTTCATCTCACTCGGCATTGACCAAAGTACCAGGTACTCCTTACCCTTTGTCTGATGTCCTCACATACGATCGTTTATCTGCTCGACATCGTGCTTTCACCACTTCCATTTCAGCTGCCATAGAACCCAGCTCATTCTCACAGGCTATACGCGACCCTCACTGGCATTTCGCTATGGAAGAAGAACTGGCAGCCCTTGCTGCGAATAGGACATGGTCTCTGCAACCATTGCCCCCTGGCAAGAAGCCGGTTGGATGTAAATGGGTTTACAAAATCAAATTTCGATCCGATGGATCCATTGAGAGATATAAAACACACTTGGTTGCCAAAGGTTATAGCCAAATTGAAGGCTTAGACTATCGAGAAACCTTTGCTCCGGTTGCAAAATTGACTACAGTTCGTCTACTCCTTGGTGTTGCCTCGGTCCAACAATGGCACCTCCACCAGCTTGATGTTAATAACGCTTTCCTCCATGGTGATCTTGAAGAAGATGTCTACATGTCCTTGCCTCCTGGTTTCGGACGAAAGGGGGAGACACGAGTTTGTAAACTTCATAAATCTTTGTATGGGCTTAAGCAAGCCTCTCGTCAATGGTTTATCAAACTCTCTTGTGCTCTTAGAAAGGCCGGTTATCAACAATCCAAGGCAGATTATTCATTGTTCGTCCGAAACCATGATGGTAAATTCATTGCCCTCCTTGTCTATGTTGATGATATTATCTTGGCAGGAAATAACATACAAGCAATTGAAGATACCAAGTCTTTTCTTATGAAGCAATTCAAGTTGAAAGACCTTGGCCAATTAAGATATTTCTTGGGCATTGAAATTGCTCGCTCTAGCAAGGGGATCACCCTCTCACAGCGAAAATATGCCCTTGAAATACTTGAGGATGCAGGTCATCTTGGCGCAAAACCAGCCACCTCTCCTATGGAGCAAAACTTATCACTCAGAAAGGACGAAGGACAATGGGTTACTGATCCTTCCTCTTATCGACGACTTGTTGGGAGACTAATCTACCTGACAATCACGCGCCCTGATTTGGTGTATGCTGTCCATATTCTTAGTCAATTTATGGAGAAGCCTCGAACTCCACACTTGGAGGCAGCCCAGTGAGTCTTACGATACGTTAAGCACACACCAGGGCAAGGTAATTTTCTTTCTGCAAGAAGTCCAATTCAATTGAATGTTTTTTGTGATGCGGATTGGGCCAGATGTCGAGACACACGACGTTCTACCACCGGATACTGTGTATTTCTTGGAGAATCCTTGATCTCCTGGAAAAGCAAGAAACAAAATACTGTGTCACGTTCTAGTGCAGAGGCGGAGTATCGTTCAATGGCAGCAACTTGTTGTGAAGTCACTTGGTTGAAATCTGTTCTACAAGACTTGGGTATCAAACATAAACGTCCAGTCAAGTTATATTGTGATAATCAAGCGGCACTTCACATCGCTTCGAATCCGGTCTTTCACGAAAGAACCAAACACATAGAAATTGACTGCCATCTTGTATGAGAAAGGGTTCAACGTGGAATGATCGAGACATCTCACATCTCAACCATGAAACAACCAGCCGACATCTTCACAAAGCCACTGAGCTTATACCAGTTTACGACTTTGCTTTGCAAGTTAGGAATAATCAACATTCATTCCAAACTTGAGGGGGAGTGTTGAGAGAACTTGCCCCACTAACCTGGACAGAAGGAATACTGCACGTGGGTACAATATTCCTTGTCAGCAGACTACCACATGGTTTCAGCTCATGTGCTCTGATGTGTTGCAGCATGGGCAGCAAGCACGCCACCTTTACAACATTTGTTTATTGCATGCGTGTGTGTAAGATGTATATAAAACAACCAACTGCCATTACAGCAGATCAATAATAACACAACCAAATATTAAACTTAATAAAGTTGATGAATCTCTCTTTGAACAAATCTTTATCTTCTTTTGCAGCAACACCTTCTTCTTGATTACAACAAAGAAATCCTGCATTGATTACTTTCCATGGACCAAAAGTTCGATACGTTGCAAACAATTCGTTGGACCTTCCTTTTTCAGGCACCAAAATCATTAGCAGCTCCCTTAAGTTATGCCATGTTACTAATTGGATGAGGGAACATATGATAATACCCTTCAAATCTTTCGGCATGCTATCTTTCTTTCTGCTTAATTAGTGATTAGGGCTAATGATTGACAGAAAAGTTGCTTATGCTTACTGCATACTATCAACTTGGAAAAACTCAAACAGCTAAACGAAAGATACGTATACCCTGAGATTGATTTGCATATTTGCAAACTTGAAAAGTAATTGCAGCAGTGGATGATGATGATGATGATGATGATGATGATGATGATGATGATGATGATGATGATGATGATGATGATGATGATGATGATAATAATAATAATAATAATAATCTTTTATATATCCAGGATTTACAAGATATATTATATCAGAACATGGTTTTCTACAAAGTTGTAGGATTGTTTGACTAAGTAACAATGTGATTGATTCAAATTAATTAACATTTATTTGTTGTCCTATTCGGTCGCGTCCTATTTGGCAATTTAATTAATTAGATTAAGAATAATATCTATTTATCAGAAGTTCAAGAATATGCTTCTGGCCTGGGAAGATTGGTATTATTGTATAAGCATAGCAAGATTTTATTTGTAATGGTGATTAAATTACATTTAGATCCTTGTCTAATTTGATCAAGTGGGAAGAGAGAACTATCTATCTCCATGTGAGTTACATGTGCTTATGACCACTACCCACATAAAACTAAAAAACAAACACAATATAAACCAAAACAATTAACAACAACCAAGTAGCAACCAAAACTCATTCAACTTTCAAGCAAGATCGAGAGAGCAATCTAAACAAATTAACTAATTAAATTAAGAGAATTAATTAGAATGACAAGAAATCGACTAAGGCAATTTAGTGCCTTATCATGTTTTAATTTTAGTTCTAGTTCTTGGTTAATATTTTCTGATATCTTAGGTTGATTATGGACATGATTGGAAGTGATATTGTTCCCCTTCCTCAGATTAGATGAATCAAAAATGATATTGTCATATGGTAAGACCATGCAAATTGGTATATGAAAATGTTGATTCCTCATGCTTTTTGCAACTAATCTGATCTTTCTGTTTCAAATACCCAAATGTCTTATTTAAGGCATGTTTAGGACTTTTTAAAATAGTTAAAAGTGATTCTTGCTTTCATATAACAAATATTTTTTGAGTTTTAAAAGTAATTTTTTGTGAAAAAGAATTATACTTTCAAAGTCCTTTTAAAAAAATGACTTAAAATTAAAAAAAAAAAAATTTAGGTACTTGAAAAAAAAAAAAAAAAAAACACTTTCAACAAAAATCACTTGTGAGCATAAGACCATCTCCAATGCAGATGGCTAAATGTCCAAAAGTAAAAAAATTGTCTAATTTATCTAAAAACTCATCTCCAATTGATGGTTGTGCTATAATTATATAGAGCCCACTATACCATTATTTGGCCAACGAGGCATCTGGCTTGGCCAAATGTAGACTCCCTCTTAATTAGCCAATTATTTGGGGCCCATCTCCTTATTTTTAATAATTAATTCAAATTCAACGGTTAGATTTGAAAACATCTAACGATAGTTTAGTTAAATTAGCCAGTAAATTTAAAATATAAACTTAAAACTAAAAAATTATTGAGGATGCTATGTTTAGTCCTTCAGTTGAATACAGTATATAAGTATGGCCTGACATTATTCATTTAGAAATAATTTTGTGAATGACTATATAATTTCAAACGGAACTATGTTTATAGCTGTTCTGGATAGAGATGACCTAAAGTTGCTATAGATATACAACCATTGAGATTTGGATACAAAGGATGAGTTTCCCCAAATATACAATGTGTACATAAAGACCAAATTAAAATATAGCCCAATAAATTTACCCTCGCCCAATGGATTGGGCTTTCTACCCTCACTCAACGGCAACAACTTATAGCCCAGTCTGTACAATTTGTGATTCCAAAGATTAAGGCAAAAATAAATGCAGCAAAATTTATAGGGGAAGGAAATTCACTCTCTTTTTCTACCCATTTACTCCTCGACTTGTTTCTATACCTTAATTTACAGTTCGTAATTTAATCTTGTGCCTAGAAACAGAGTGGAGAGCGTGAAGATGCAAAAGGAGTGTGCAAATATTCCTCAGAAGAAAAATTAAGGGAGGAATTCATAGAAGTTGCCTCCAGTACTGATCCAAGGCCAAGCCATATTAAAAAGAACTTTTCACCAACTTATGGAAAATCATATATTAACTTTTCACCAACTTATGGAAAATCATATATTAAAAAGAACTTTTCACCAACTTTCCACCACCGTATTGCTTGGAAGGCATGCATCAGATTACAATTTAATCAAAACGCATCATTAACTGGTTCAGAGGGAGATGTGGAAGAGAAAAACATATCAACAGTTTTCTTACTGTTTTTCTTTCAGTTTATTTCTGTTTTTATATTTGTACAAGAACCAAACATGATAAAAGAAGGCGGATTCTCTCAAGACTGTCTGTTGAACACAAACATATAACCCTAAAAATTCCTCCATGCATGTGATCAGCTGCAGGTCTATGATGTCATCAAATCTACTGAACTAGTTTTGGCATGTCGATACTCCTCTTCTCAATGATGGAAGAGATTCCAAAGATTGAATCACCATTCCACAATGGTAAACAATAAAAGGGAAGTCTCATCCTCTCCATCTATGACTTCTCCATCATGTCTCCATACCTCTCTCCTATTGGTCATATGCCTTCCAAACCGCTATTTACCTTATCAATTGTATGCCTACACAAACACTTGCCAACGTCTCTCCCTACACCACTCTCTTTGGACAAAATCTGCATTATCACAAACTTCGTGTATTTGGGTGCCAATGTTTTCCATGGCTAAGACCCTACAACTTTAATAAACTAGAACCCAGTTCACGCCCTTGTCTCTATCTCGGCTACTCCACCTCTCAAAGTGCCTATTGGTGCCTCGATTTGTCTACTAATCGTCAGTTTATATCCTGTCATGTCAAATTGGATAAGACTACCCTTTACACCACTCTCTTTGGACACAATCTGCATTATCACAAACTTCGTGTATTTGGGTGCCAATGTTTTCCATGGCTAAGACCCTGCAACTATAACAAACTACAACCCAGTTCACGCCTTTGTCTCTATCTCGGCTACTCCACCTCTCAAAGTGCCTATCGATGCCTCGATTTGTCTACTAATCGTCAGTTTATATCCTGTCATGTCAAATTGGATAAGACTTCCCTTTTAAACAAAAGGTGTCATCTAGCTATCTAACTGCTATACCCAAAAAAAAAAAAAAAAATTGAAAAACACAAAATGGCACTCAAATCTTCTTCCAAACAGCTTACAAAAACAACATAAATTTACAATTTTTTTTAAGCATATATGCACATAATCGCATAGAACAGGTTCCATAGAACACACACACACACACACACACACACACACACACACAAACACACGATATCTCGAGGACAAAGGAAATTCACGCTTGAGATAGGTGAGCTCAGTAATGTATTATTCGGTACAAGTTTTGCCCTGTTTAAATGTCCTAATGTTAAAACATTTACGCACATTAAAATGTTTCTGGCTCTATATGTTTCTTGACGTATGAATAAATGATCACTACTGATTGTTGCTGCTCTGGATCTCTCAAAACAATATGCAAACAAGTAATGCTAAAAAATTACTTCAGTACGTTTATAACAATTTCTGACATGTTAATATATGCTACGTACTATTTGTGTACCATCAAATAAGAACAACTCACCTTCAGAAATGAAAACTCCTGCAACATCAAGAGACCTAAAAAGTGTGTAATAATTAGGAAAATGATAAACACTCTTTTTAGCTACTCACACACTCCTGATACATCATATGTTCATTGATTTCATTTGATTTATCCAATATGATGCCCATAAACTAAGAGGGTCTGTGAGAAGCCAAAACGTGTGAGCGAAATTCACCTCCCTAATAATTTTTGCCCACCAGCTTATGCATCATATTAATGAAATACTGCAAACAAATATTGCATCAAATTAACAAGATATTCAGCATACTTGGTAGTAACAGTAAGTAAATTAAAACCCAATTAATAAGGATAAACAAGACAGACAGTTCTAAAGAATGTAAATTATACATTTATGAAAACAAAACAAGTCACATATATAGCGATAGGTTTGGCTTCTCCAAACCCTAAAGTACCATATCTATAATGAAAACTCGAAGTCAAATTTTTTTATATTCAAAACCTCAGGATCCCATAAGCGCACCATATAAACTCAAACAAAAAATATAGAAAAGATTGCAAAAAATATGTAGAAAGATCTCCTGAGAACGAGACAGACTAAAATTCAGCTATCTTTCCGTAAGGATGCAAAACAATTATTGGTATGTGTGACTTTCTTTCATATTTCAAATAAATCATGTCTAACTATAAGGGCAAAAGCTGGCCACAAATCTGAACGCCATAGGAGATGGTAAAAATGGATCTAGAGTAGGAAAACCAAAGCCAAAATAAAACGGGATATTTAGAGAGCTCAAAAGTACCCAATAAACAAAAGGTGGCCATGATTTCTTGTACCATTCAACCAAAGTACAGACAGTCTTCAGATCAGGACAAGGTTTACAGTTTCAGAAAATCAAACCCCATCTGAAAAAACAGTCCCTTATTCTTCTTTTTCTCGAAAATGACAGCATCGCAAAACTCTAAATGGTGCAGGTGGAAGCCAAGCAAACCGACACAGAACCCAAACCATAAACATGTGTGGTTAGCTGGTTAAAAAAATCAACTTGCGAATAGGCAATAGGAACACAAAACAAAGCAGCAATGTCAAGATTAGTGACCTTAAACATAGATTAGAGTTATTTAAAAGCAAATTAAAACGATAATAATGCCATTCTCTCAAATAAATAACAAATTCACCATAACCCTAAAAATTGTAAAAATAAATATTCGCCCGTATTTGAAGGAGTTACCCTCTAGTAGTAAGTATCCAGTCTGCACCCCATGATGCTGATGATCCACCATAACCCTAAAACATATGATGATATTAGTCATTTATTGCTGCTGCAGCATCATCAAGATTCTCATATCATCAAATGGGGTTAAAATTAGAACCCAAGTAAGATTGTGAATCTTGATGATGCTCCACCCGCAAAAAGTGACTGGGTTTTCTTTCTTGTATTTAGATGGTATTTTTCTAACGGCATCCATCATCACTCCCATGCTAAAGAGGTTTGAAAAAAAAATCGATCGAATCGACAGGAGGTAGAGGAAACCCTAGATATCGATCTAACCCTAAATCTCATCGAGAGAGAAATTAAGGGAGGGGGAGGGGGAGGAGGGATGACTGAGAAGGACTCTATAACTGAAAGTAAAGGTATTAATGTGAATAATTATATATACAGACCCATTGACCACACGGTGAAAAGAGAAAAAAAGAAAGGGTAAAGCCTTATATAGTTCTTCTCTGTGCTTAAACAGGCTATGAAAAAGTGAAAATATAAAAGAAATCATTTGAAGGCTCAAAGGGAAGTAGATGTAGAACAAGACTGATGGAGTGATGAGAGTCAAAGGGCGTGAATATATAGAGATTCAGCAGAGCGAGTAGGGTGGTAATTTGATGAGAGAGAGAGAGAGATAGAGAGATTGGTTGGTGACGAGAGATATGAGGAGGAGTAACAGTTATCAATCGTAATCTTTGGTACCAAATTGACCAAAAACTTTAATCCTCTCTGACCCAGTCTGTGCTCCACAGATGCAAAAAAATCAGAAAAAGAATTAAAAGAGCCACCCCTCTCTATCTACAATCAATTAATTAAATTAAGATGATATTGAAAAATGATTTTTTTTTTTTTTTAACAAACGATATTATCTACATTACTGTGGATGCAAATTTTCACCTTCTTCTTCTTGGACGAAAATACACCTGCAAAACAATTAACACCTTAAGTCAAGGCCAAGAGCCTCACATTTTGTTTTGGGGGGGGGCTTTGGCTGAAGAACCTCCGATGCCAAAGTTAGAATTTGAAGGAAAAGTGTTTAGAGAAACTTGGAGAATTTTGCAATAAAGTTGAAATTAGGTTTTTGGAGAAATGGAGTGGTATTTATAGGGGTGTGGCCGGCCCCCTTTGGAGAGATGGGAACCGGCCACATTTGGTGGTTTTTGGGTGTAATTGCAAGATATTATGTCAAAATAATATCTTGCAATCAATTAGGAAATTAATTAGAAAATTAATTAATTAATTAGGGAATTAATCAATTAATTTAGGTAATTAGTCCTATTTTGAATAAATAATTTGAAGGTTACCTTGTGGGGAGGATTTGATGAGGATGGATGAAATAGGTTTTGAATAAATACCTATTTTGATCACGTTTGACCTTGATTGTACCATGATTGTCCGCTGCTTACGCGTAAAAGTTCCGGTGTGTCTCGAGGGTAATTTTATCCTTTTTTACCCAAGAATCCACGTGTTGCCTCGATATTTTTCTCGATTATTTTTGGCTTCACAAATGCCCTTACACCTGTTGGGCTGCTTGCAGAAAAGGGCAGCAGGTGTAAAGATCTTTTTGCTTTAGGAAACAGATGATTGTTTCCTATTTTGATGTAGATTCCCTCTTTAATAGGAAATTAGATCCTTCTAGAAAAGGGAAATAAATTTCTCCCAAAGTCTGTTTAAGTTTACCTTAAGTAGATTAGTAAATCAACTTTAGAGAGCAATTTATTCTACCCTACAAAAAAGAGAGCTAGAGGATATTTGTTCCCCCTCCACTAGCAACTTCTACACCTTGCATGTGCAAAGGATTGTCTTTCGTTGCTTGCTTCGTTTCCTCGTCGCTTCTAGGTAAGAAAAAATTAATTTTCCTTGTCTTCTTGATTTTTGGGAGCCTCAAGGCTTGAAATTGGGTTCGATGGGGATCGAGAAGGTATGAAAATGTGGCTGGGAAGCCACGGTAGGGCTGTTGCCATGAGTGGCTCGACGTCGTGTCAAGTTGGCTCGAGCCGTGGGCTAGCTCGGGTTCAGGCGTTGGGCCGCCATGGCTTAGGTCGTTGTGCTTGGGTCGACGTTTGGATCGTTGAGCTTGGGCCTGTGCGGGAGAGGTGAGAGAAAATGTGGGGGCGCCAACCCCTTTGTGGTTGGATAGGGCTGCGAGGCTTATAGGCCGAGAGGGTGAGAGGAGAGACAGCTCAGGCTGGGCTCCTTGGGTTGCTGTCTTTGGACCGCGGGGATTGAATGCCTCTTTTTTTTTTCTTTTTTTTTTTTGGCCGAGCTTGGGCTCGTTTGTGAGAAGAAAGGAAGAGAGAAGCCAAGAGCCCTGTTGGGCCCTAGGGCTTGTTGTGCCGTGCCCCATTAATTTTTTTTTGGTGTGTAGTCGTTTAACGAATTTTCCTCATGTTTTTGTAGAATTTCTTCAAGCATGTCTTCCTCGAGCCACAAGAATGATGATGGTGTGCCGCCATTGTATCGTCAAGACGAGTCTTTGAGGCATATAGGCATACCATTATGTTTGGGGTGTGTGTAAGACGCATTAAGGAAAGTAGCAGCCGTGAGCCATGTGGTGGGGATCAGAGAGCCATCAAGTTCCATCCTTATTACTTCATATTGGGATTCTTTTTTCCCATGCCGCACTTCTTCCAAGAGGTGCTCTGCTCCATGAAGTGTGCCCCTGCCCAATGTTCTCCTAATGAGGTTCGCGTGATGGTGGGATTTCACAATCTAAGCCAATTCTTTAACTTGGATTTGACTGTCAACGGATTTTAGTATTTCTTTGACATTGGCTATATTGAAGGAGTTAGACAGCTGCAATCTCACCATAGGCTTTTTGATCACTCGAGTAAAGGAGACCATGACTGGGCCAATGAGACTTTGGAGATAAGCGGAGAATGGGAGTCTGATTCTTCCCTTGAGCTGTGTGTTCTGACAGTTTTCATCTCCAGTAAGTAGATTGCTCAATCATTCGGCTGCTTTGTACTTTCACTAAGCTGTTATATAATTTACTGATTATCTTCTTCTACTCTTATAGACTCGGAATTCGGCTCGACTCCTAGGACTTATCCAGACATGAAAAAGGTGCATATTGCACTAGTTATCCCTTTTGAGTATCGTGAGTGGCGTTAGCTGCTTAGTCTTCTTCATCGGGAGAAAGGTGGGCTGCCCCCAAGAGAGGAGATAAAGCGAATCAAGGTTGAGGTGTTGGTTTGCCCGATCATTGTTATGGAGCCTGCTGCAAATGAAGGTGAGAAAAATAGATCTTCCCCACTTGCTCAAGAGGTGCCGGTTGAGAAAAAGCTAAAAACTTCTTCCGTTGCTCACGAAGGTTCGCCGGCTGCTCTCAAGCTCATGATTAACTTGACTTCCTCCAAGGGCGAAAAAGAGGAGGCTACTAGTTCGATTGCTGACATGATTGCTCAGCGTAGGAGTTCCACTGTGCCCCCAACGCTGAAATTTGTGCCCAAACATCCGTCTAGGGCTAAGTCTAGTTCACCTTTGGAGACGCTTGCTATTATAAAGACCACAAGGTGCCTTTGCCTGCTAAAGTGGCGCTAAAACCCGTTCTCTCTGCTGCTGAGATCAATTTGGCTGCTGAAAAGAAGGAGAATACTCGTATGGGCAGTTGTGAGAAATTCACCAAGTCTGCTTTTGGAGAAATTGCTGAGATTTATGCACTCTTGAAACCAGATCTGCTTGAAGACATGGATATGTGTGCCAAGCTTGTTGATGACATTAAAGGGGTTGTTTGCCCAAGTTCCTTTGCGAAGCACACGACTGAGTATAGAATGACTGTTATGCTGGCTATGATGTCGAAGACGGCGATTCTAGCAGCCAAGTCTATGCTTCTTAATCAAGAGGACACCAAGGCTACCAAGAAAGTGGTAAAGATTGTGGCAGTTGATGCTTACTCTTCGGCCGAGAAGGTCAAAAGGTTGGAATCTGAGTTTACCGCTTTGAAGGGGTCTAATATCTCTGCCCCTACTTCTCTGTAGCTTGAAACCGCTCACCAGGAGATCGTGGATTTGAAGACTAGGCTTGACGTAATCCAAATAAAGTATGAAAGTGTAAAGAAGGAGATCGGGTGTTACATACCTCAAATTCATGACCTTGAGCGTGCCATCTCTGAGTTTGGCTTCGCTGCTTACTCAAAGGATGAATAGCCGATTGCTACTTATAACCAAGTGATCCACTTCAAGAAGGTCGTTGATAGGCTTGAACCTCAAGTGTTGAAACTCTAAAGTGCTTTGAAGATCAATGACAGTCAGGAGAAGGAAGTAGAGAAGCTGAAGCGGGTCCGTGTTAGTCTGCTAGATGGGAATGAGTAGTTTAAGGGTTCGAGGCTTTGCTTACTCAAAGTCAAGCTGATTTCTACAAGCTAGGTTATGTAGACCATCTCTTTGGGAGACCATCTGACTTTGAGTTTTCTGGTAAAGACATCATGACAATTCTCTATTTCTCCGAAAGACTTGTTCACCTTTACTTTCGAGGCTTCCATTGGTGAAGTAGTCGGAGAAGCTGATGCCCAAGCTGGAGCAACGGGGGGGTGAAGCTCCAGATAATGCCGCTGCTGCTGAAGGTGTGGCGACTAAGCAGTCGTGGATCATCCAAGATGCTAAAATGTAGTCTTCTAGGTAGTCTTTAGGATTTTCTTTGTTTTCCTTGTTGTTTTTTGCTTGAACTCATTTGGTATTCGCTAGTTGTTTATCAATTTTGCTAGAAAATTTAATAAATTTGCTTCCTTCGCTTTTCTCCATCTTCGCTTCTTTTGTTCATGACCTAACCTTAGACTTTATAGACCAGTGGCGGACGTGCTACTTTTTTTTATAAACAGACAGGTATGCTTAGCCCATGCAGCCGTAGGTGTTGGTGTGGAACTTTGCAAAGTTGTTAGCCATAAGTTCTGCAGTCGGATGTCTTACTTACAGAAGCAGACGAGCCGGCGTGATCACTTGGCTGTTAACTTTGGCTTTCTCTAATTTCATAGGTTACGTTGCAAGTATCACAACACTTTAAGACTTAGCGTAGGTTATTCCGCGCTTTAACCTTTCACAGAAATGTGTGGTTGTATAAGTTTAACGTGACTTACTACTCGAAGGACAAGCCGCAGGCAGTCTTCTGGAAACTGTAGGCTATCTTAGTTCACTCAGTAGCAGCTTTACGGTTCCAGGGCATTCGTCCATAAGGCGTACTGCATAATATGCCGTCTCCGTCTCTAGGGCCTGATTCCTTGTGGATTAGGCCAAGAGACCAAAAATCCTTCAGCTAGCTAAGCCTTGAAAAAGACCATTGTGGCTACTTCTGGGAATCTCGGTGTAAACTATTGTGCATCTAGTTATATTAGGGCAGCCCAACTCATCCACGTCTTGATATTCGGAATGTAGAGTTTATCCTTCTGCTTTGGAGAGCAGACCCATATAAGTGTCAGGGAATTGGTTTACCCTCTCACACTGGAGAGCATGGTTGGTTCCTCAGGTGATGCAATTCCTGCGATAAGTCTTTAAGAAGGGCGCAGTCTTCTTTTTGAAGTGCAGGAGAGATCAGTTATTGTAGACATGTAGTCGAGCCAAGTTGTAAATTACTGATGAATTCCTTATTGAAAAACTATTGAAACGAACGAAAACTTAGTTGTAAAGTAGAGATTGTATAACAACTGGATAATCCTCGGCTCGCGAGGTGATGCTCGTTGAGCTGCTTGAGTTCTTTGGGCTTTGATGTAGTGGGAGGTCACACATGGTACTTTCTCATATTGTAGGCGTTCCATTGATTTTCGATCTCTTTGTTGTTCATGGTAGGGAGGGTGTAATTACCCTTGCCGTCTACTCTACTAATCTTGTACGGACCTTTCCAGATGGGATCCATCTTTTTAGAGCCTTCCTTGCGGGCAGTGATGAAGGCTTTTCTTAGGACTAGATCTCCAGGTTTGAACTGCCGGATCTTGGCCTTTTTGTTATAGCTGGAGAAGAGTTGCTACTGGTAGGTTGCGATGCGGGTGATGGTCTGTTCGCGCTTCTCATCTGCCAGATTTAAGCTTATGGCCATCTCCTTATTATTCTGCTTAATGCTTGGTAGTAAAGTGTTGATACTTGGCACGATGACTGGGAAGAATGATTGCTTTTGAACCAAATGCCAAAGAGCAAGAAATCTCACTGGTGGTTCGTCGTTCGGTGGTGCGATATGCCCATAGACATCCAAGGAGTTTATCTGGCCATTTTCCCTTCTTGTTGGTGAAAGATTTCTTGAGGTAGTCGAGGATCGTCTTGTTGGATGCTTCGGCCTGCCTATTGCCTTGAGGATATCTAGGTGTGGACATATGCTACTTGATGCCATACTTTTGGAAGAATTATGCCAAAACTTTGCCAACAAATTGCAGGTCATTATCGGTGATGATGGATTAAGGGATGCCAAATCGGCAAATGATGTTCCTTCATATGAAACGCTCTATATCCGCCTAAGTCATGGTCGTCATGGGCTCTGCTTCTACCCATTTAGTGAAGTAATCGATTGCCACAATCATCATGCCCCTGCCCCCAGTAGCTGGCGGCATTGGCCCTACTAAGTCGATTGCTCACTGCATGATTGGCTTGTCTAAATACTTCACCAGAATAGAGCGTTTGAATTGGTGGTCGAGGGCAGAGCCTAGGCCGGCTGGCGCATCCGCCCACGGAACTTGAGTAAGAATGTAAGTCTGAAATGCCTTAAGTTGTTTGCGTACATTCTCTAGGTATTGTGCCATCTTTAGATATTTTGCCGTGTACTGCCCAATAGTCTGGCTGGTGATTAGCTGGGAATCGAAATGAATGGTGAGCTTTTTCATTGCCAAGTTTTTTTCCATTCGGAAGCCTACTAGTAGGGCCTCGTTTTCTACTTTGTTATTAGATGCCTTGAAGCCTAGAGTGATTGCGTGCTAGAGCATCGAACCATCTGGGGTGACAAGGACCTCGCCTACTTCCGAGCCTTTGTAGTTGGATATGCTGTCAACATGAAAATGCTAGAAGTCTCCATTGGAGGGAGTATGCGCGGTTAAGGTATGCTTGGCTACTTCCGGGGCATCATTGGGCCATTCTATTGCGTTGATTAGGCTATGCGTGAATTTTGCTATAAAGTCCACCAAGGCTTGGGCCTTTATCGCCATGCGAGGTTGGAAGACTAAACTGTATTGGCCAAGTTCTAATGCCCATTTCATCACTTGTTGAGAAACTTCCAGACTATGTAAGATTGATCGTAGAGGATATTGAGTCATGACGATGGCTGTGTGAGCTTAAAAGTACGGTCTGAGCTTTCGAGAACAACTAGGGCCAAAATTAATTTCTCGATCTTTGGATATCTAGTTTCTGTATCTAGAAGAGTTTTAGAAGTGTAGAATATCAACAGTTAGGCCTCTAGCACTTCTCGTATGAGGGCAAAACTCACTGCTACTTCAGAGATTGCCAAGTAGATGTATAAGTCTTCTGCTGCTTCCGGCTTGGATAGTAAGGGAGATGACGTGAGATACTTCTTCGGGTTTTGGAAAGCTCTTTCACACTCATCATCCCATTTGTCTTGTTGTGCCCTCTTGATGGCCTTGAAAAAAGGTTTGCATCGATCAGTGGACCGCAAAAGAAAGCGGTTGAGGGCGGCTACTCGTCCAGTCAAGCTTTGGATCTCATTCAAGGTGGTTGGAGATTTCATCTCTAGAATCGCTTGAATTTTCTTGGGATGTGTTTTATTCTTCGTTGGGTTACTAGGTACCCTAAGAATCTGCCTGAAGATACTCCAAATGTGCATTTGGCGAGATTGAGCTTCATCTTGAACTTTCTAAGGATGTCGTAAGTTTTTGCTAGGTTACCTATGTGGTTTAACCGCTGCTTGCCCTTCACCATGATGTTGCCGACATAGACTTCCATGGTTACTCCAATTTGCTTCTTGAACATTATGTTTACTAACTTTTGGTAAATGGCTCCCGTGTTCGTGAGGCCAAAGGGCATGACCTTGTAGCAGTAAATGCATTGCTCGATCATGAACTCGATTTTCTCCTTATCGGGGTCGGACATGGCTATTTGGTTGTAGCCGAAGTAGGCGTCCAAGAAATTGAGCAGCTGGTTCCTAGAAGTCGAATCTACTAATTGATCGATTCAGGGAAGTGGATAAGGATCATTTGGGCATGCGTTGTTGAGGTCTGTGTAGTCTATGCAAACCCTCCATTTGCCCTTCTCTTTCTTTTTTACTAGCACGACGTTGGCAAGCCATGCTGAGTGTACTACCTCTTCTATGAATCCGGCCTTTAGTAGCTTGTCGATTTTCGCTTCAATGATCGTCACTCGTTCGGGTGCAAAATGTCTTCTTTTTTGGATTACCAACTTGGCAATGGGGTCGACATGCAACTTGTGGCAAGCTAACTTGGGGTCGATGACAGCCATGTCAGAAGGTAACCAAGCGAAGATGTCATGATTTTCCCAAATGAAAGCTGTGAGTTCTTCCTTTTCCTTTGGGCTCAGACGTGAATCGATACTAGCAGTCTTCTTCAACTGTGTGGGATCAAGAATGATGTGTGCGACGTCCTCTTCGGGTTTTCATCTTATCTCATCTGCTAACATGTTGGTTTGGACACCATCTTCTTAATCCGCTTACTGTAATTGCTATTTGGTAGCTTTATCGTCCATTTGAACCTCGGTAGCCTCTATGAGGGTAAAGGTCTTCTTCTTTGATTCCTTCAATACTTGCACCCGTCGAGATGCAGCTTGGTCATACTTGATTTCTCTGACTCCTCATCCTGGGATGCGGAATCAGATTTTTTGATACTTGACGGAAATGATGGCATCCAGCTTTATTAGCCAAGGTTTCCCTAGAATCCCTTTGTAGGTAAACGGGTCGTTTGCTATTATGAATGTCTGCTTTAAGACAATTGGCGGTGTTTTCACATCAAGTGTGATGTGGCAGATGACAGTCGAGGTGTGTTCGTTGAATTCGGTGAGTACCTCCGCTTGACGTATGATTTTGCTTTCCATTGTCAATCATTATTTTGTCGACTATGGCATAGGCCAGTTGGATAGATACCACCAGTGTGTCGTCATGTGGGAAATCGATGCCTTCAACATCCTGCTCGGTGAAGCCAATAATGGGTCAAGATTGGGTGTCGACTACTTGGACTTGCGAGACTAGTAGAGACTGCTGGATCTTCCTTTTCTTTGAATTGTAGGTGCCCTCCAAGTGCTCAGATTCGACGAAAATGTCATTGATCCGAATCGTCTTGTTGGGCGGTTCTTCGTCGGCATCTGCATTCCTTCTAAGCTGCGTAGCCAACTTGTCTAAGTATATGTCGACTTTGCCTTCTTTCACGAGCTTATCTAAGTAGTTCTTTCAAGTGTAGTAGTCATCGGTTGTGTGACCGGGACTTTGGTGGAATGTGCAGTACTTGGTGTGATCCAACTTGGAAGTATCTCCATTTGATTATTTCAATAACTTGAACCATGGCTCATTTTTTATGTCACGAAGGATTTGGTGGATCGAGATTGAGAACTTAGAGTAGTTCTTGGTCGTCAGACATTCTTTGGTTGTGGGTTACTTTCTACGCTTGGCCTCCTACCTGCTTTTGTTGTACTGCTTCCCATTCTCTTTTTTTTTTAGCCACTGCCGACTCTTTTCTAGGCTGCTCGAGTGCCTTGTCTGCTCGCTGAACCTCATCCCAAAGTGCATGCTTCTTTACTAGAGTGAAAAAGTCTGCCAAAGTTAGATCTTCTTTCATGATCAATTCCCCAAATAGCAGGTGGTCTTGGAAGTCATTTTTGGAAGGTTCCACTTGCTATTGAGTTGTCGTATCCGACTATCTTTGCCTTCTCTGCTTTGAACCTCTTCACGTAGTTACAAAATGACTCATTTAGGTTTTTTTTCACGCTGAACAAGTGGTCAAACTTTTTCTTGATCAAGCAATAGGATGAGTATTCTTTGGTGAAAACAAAGGAAAAATCATCAAAACTCTGAATGGATCGTGGTGGTAAGGTGTGGAACCAATCTTATGCCTCACCTTGTAAAGTGGTGGCGAATATCTTGCATATAAGAGCATCGTTATTCAGGTAAAGAACCATTGTGCTTCGGTAGTGCTTCAAGTGCCTCTCCGAATCTCCATCTTCTTTGAAATATGTGAAATGTGGCATGTTAAACTTACGTGAAGGTTTTGCCTGCTCGATTTCGTCCGTGAAGGGTGACCTATTCATGTTGGTCATGTCCCATTGTAGTGCCACATTAGTGACTTCGTTGCGTTAGAAGTCACGCAATCACTTATTTAAGAGCCTTGGCTGCCCCCGATCTTGACCTACTGGTCTAGGCTACTCTTCTACGTGCTCGGTTAGTCTATGTTGCGGTGGCGGTGTATGTGGTTCGTTCCTAGCAGGCGGGGGAATTCTTCGCAGGCTGCTGGTTGAACTTGAGCCGGACTGAGTGACTGCTTCTCTCCACCTTTCGTGCTGCTTACTCCAATATGAGGTAGATGATGCTTCTTGCGGGCCTAACCGCGAATGAACACTTCGCCTGAAAGGTTTCTTATGTTGATTATTGGTGTGTGGTCCTAACCGTAAGTGTATGCTTGTCCGTGGGCCTAGTTGAGAGTGCACCATCCTCCGCGCGCTAAGACGAGAGTATGCACTATCTTAGGGGCCCAGTTGGGTGTGTACACTACCAGAATGCTCGGTTCGTGGCTGGTCGAGTGGCTGCTTACCAGGACGCTGCTGGAGAGGTTCTTCGTCTGCCTTTGTCCTACTTCGAAACACCTTGTCTGGGGCAAGTTACGTCTTAGTGCGCTAAAAAAGCTAATTCACCAAGGTTGTTTGCTGGGCAAGAGAGCTTGTCAACTCCATAACTTGTCGGGACAAGTGTTTTCCCCCATTTGGGTTGGAATAGCTTGGAAGGAACGCATCTCCTTGAGTAGTGGAAGTGTGGTAGACTCCGGGAGCGAGATTTGAGTTGGGAAATGTCAAATCCATGGAGAAATGTGGTGAAAATGCCCCCGGTTCAATCATCGGCCCATAAATATGAAGTCGGGAAGGTTGGACTGGTCTTGGACCGATTTGGGTTGCTTGGAAGGCCACGGGAGTGGGCAGGGTCACTGGAATGGGTTGCTCGGTGTGCAGCGCACGTAGGTGCGAGGCTAGGGCTCAGCTCAGCAATGTGTTAGGCTCGCGTTGAGCTTGAGTGGCTCGGGCCGGCTGGCCTTGGGCTTAGGCTTTAGTGGGCTTCAATGGCACGGCTTGGGTCGTGGTCATGACGCCATAGACCTTGTTAAGGGTGGCTGTCATGGTGGTTGTTACGGTGGTGACCCGTGGGGGTGGTGCCGCTTCACTCATTGTCGTGTTGAGCCTTGTGGATCGCCATGTTCCTAATTCTTGAACATTGGAATTTCAGTTCGTCGAGGTTTCCGAATCTCTTGCCATTGTACTTTTCTTTTACGTTTTATCGAAGAATTTTTATAAATAAAAATTCCAAGAATAAGAATGTACAAAAAATCTACAAATGGACAAGAAAACAAAAAACCTTGAATACGAGAGTCTTCTACTACTGTGTGACTCAAACTCTCAATGAAAGCACCAATTTGTGGATGCAATTTTCCACCTTCTTCTACTTGGAAAAAAATGCACCTGCAAAACAATTTACACCTTAGGTCAAGGCCAAGAGCCTCTTGTTGGGGGGGGGGGGAGAAGGGGGCTTTGGCCAAAGAACCTCCAATGCCAAAGTTAGAATTTGAGGGAAAAGTTTTTATAGAAACTTGGAAAATTTTGCAAGAGAGTTGGAATTAGGTTTTTGGAGAAATGAGGTGGTATTTATAGGGGTGTGGCCAGCCTATTTGGAGAGATGGGAACTAGCCACATTTGATAGTTTTTTGGTGTAATTGCAAGATATTATGTCAAAATAATATCTTGCAATCAATTAGAAAATTAATTAATTAATTAGAGAATTAATCAATTAATTTAGGTAATTAATCC
The DNA here is from genome assembly GCF_041283825.1 of Pyrus communis. Classification (NCBI taxonomy): domain Eukaryota; kingdom Viridiplantae; phylum Streptophyta; class Magnoliopsida; order Rosales; family Rosaceae; genus Pyrus; species Pyrus communis. Next base: position 24,630,291 of record NC_142571.1, on the reverse strand, counting down.
TATTTTGAATAAATAATTTGAAGGTTACCTTGTGGGGAGGATTGATGAGGATGGATGAAATAGATTTTGAATAAATACATATTTGATCACTTTTGACCTTGATTGTGCCATGATTGTCCGCTACTTGCGTGTAGAAGTTCTAGTCTCCACAACCACGATACGGTTCAAATTCGCTTTTGGCAAGAATAGAACTTAAGACCTCTCACTTACAAGTGAAGATGAATACCACTAGACCATAGTACTAAGTAGCTTGGAAAATGAAAACTTAACCAGTAATAGTCCACTTGGTGATAGTGATCCTGTTCAAATATTATTGTTGTTGATGTTTGGGGTAGTGTGCGGATGGCGTTTAGGTTTTGAGGATAAATATGTTGCGTCCTCCACAAGAATATTTCTTCTTCTTGAGGGTCGGGATCAATTGACAGGCCCCCTTCACCCAGACCCCTGACATTCGTGTATTAATTGAGACTCTATATATCTAATTCTAGCTAGGGTTTAAGGTTCCTTGTGTGGATCCTTCATTTTCCACTTTTGTTTCCTTTTGAGGGACTAAGTTTTACAAGTTTATGCCCTTTAATGTCCAGTAATCTACATGTCTAATCCATCTTAGTCTTCCTAAGCGCCCCTCTATTCTCTAGCTCTTATGTTTATGTTTACTTTCGCTCAAGTCACCCCCAATTCTTGATGGCTAATTACTTTCCCATCAATCACTACGCACCTATTAATAATGGGAACTTTAACGAAAAATTTCCGATACTGTTCACTTTAACGAAAAACCATAATTTTACTTTAAAAAGTCAATCCTGGTACTATTCACTTACAACACCTTTTCGTCATTTTCGTTAAAACTCAAAGTTTTCAAGCTCTTTTCATTAGTTTTCCTATTAATAATTTATAATAAGCAATCCCATTGATTTACTTTTTATGTTTTTAGTTGAGCTTAGTTACTTGTTTGGGGGAAAAAAAAAACAGAAAAAAAAAAGAAAAAAAAAAGCTTATTATAAAAAAAAATTGAGCTCAAAAAGGTATTTGGTAAGCACTTAAAAACAACTTATTTTTACAGTTTTGAGTTAAAAAAAGCTGAAAATGTGAAGCAAAAAAATGAGCTTATTCTTACAGTACAACAGAAACAGTTTTTCTTTTCAAAGTACAGCAATACCAAATCAGCCTTATCTCTTGTCAACTCATGCAATATGCGCATAGCGATGAGAGGTTTCTGATCCCCACCCCTTCCCACTTCTATAAGGTCATTGTAAATTTGTAAACCTGAATGAATATTATTTAAATAGTAACTTGATACATAAGAAATACAATTATGAAAGGATTACTAAAACTAAGGAGAGCTGGTTTCCTTGAGTATCCCGCTACTTTTATCATGCCCTCGCAAACTTGACGGTCGAGAAAAGAAAAGTTTGGAACGAAGAAAGAGTAACCGCTATTTAGAGATATTGCCCTTTAGTTAGAATATCTGCAGGTTGATCCAAAGAAGGAATAAAGAACACGTTGTGCGTCCTAAGTTTAACCCTCTCATGAACAAAATGATAATCTAATTCAATATGCTTAGTATGAGCATGAAACACTAGATTAACCGCCATATACGTAGTACTAAGATTATCACAAAACAAAGTTATGGGTGGAAGAGTCAAGAATTGCAATTCTTGAAGCAAATAAGAGACCCAAATGGACTCAACATAGGCATAAGCAAGAACACAATACTCGGATTCAACACTAGATTGTGACACTGTTGGTTGTTTAGTAGAGCTCTACCAGCCCAATCTGCATCAATAGCCACGGAGAAGAAGAGGACCCTTATGAGGCCTAAAAACAAGCCAAGCTCCAAAGAACTCTTAACATAGCGAAGGATCCTTTTTTAAACAATAAGGTGAGTCATGGTGGGACAAGACATAAGCTGAGCAATATGATTGATAGTGAAAGCAATGTCCAACGCGTCATGGTAAGATATTGCAGGGAGCCAAGAATTTTTCGAAACTCCTACGGATTCGAAAGGAGATTGCGAGCGTGAAGCAATATGAGTAATGGTTGGTCGGCAGTCAAGCATGTTAGTGCGATGGAGAAGGTTAACGATATACTTTTGATTAGTGAGATGAAGGCCAGTAGAAGACCGTTGAACTTTACTGCCCAAAAAGTAATGCAGCGGGCCAGGATCCTTCAGTTCTAATTCCTTGATAAGCAAAGAAATAAACGAGACAATGGTAGAAGGCAAGTTTCCAGTGATGACAATATCATCAACATATAAAAGTACATCTAACAATTTCCCTAATGAAAAATAAAAAGGGAATGATCTGCCTGACTTTGTCGAAATCCATTGCGAATTAATAAATAAGCTAAACTAATGAAACCATACTCAAGGTGCCTGCTTAAGCCCATAGATGCATGCAATTTACAAACATGAGAAGGAAAACTAGGGTCAACAAAACCTGGTGGTTGAGCCACATACACATCCTCTTTGAGAAACCCCATGTAAAACTGTATCCTTGAACTCAACTAGGGAAAAAACCACCCTCAAGAAGTAGCCAAGCTAAGTACAAAATGAATGGTTGTGGGCTTCATTATGGGACTGAATGTCTCATCATAATCAAAATCATGTTGTTTATGGAAGCCTTTCATAACAAGGCACGCTTTATAGCGCTCAATAGAGCCATCGACTTTACATTTGCTTTTAATTACCCACTTAGTACTGGTTTAGTACTGAAGTGATTTTATAAAACGTGGCTCTAAAAAAAAGCTGAGCTCAAAAATATGTTTGGTAAACATTTAAAAACAGCTTATTTTCACAGTTTTGTGGAAAAAAAGCTGAAAACGTGAAGCTGCAAAAATGAGCTTATTCTCACAGCACAGCAGAAACAACTTTTTTTTTTCAAAGCACATCAATGTTAAACCAACCCTTACACCTAACCGTATTTTGAAAGGGCTGAGATGCTACAAGAGGCCATGTGTGGTTCTTCAAAAGAGCATTAAATTCATCATCATGGCTGCACTCCATTCAGGAAAGCGAACTGCTTGAGTGTAGCAAATGGGCTTCACATGTACAATTATGAAGGTACATGCATGTGCAATAAAGAATTCATCACCTTCTGGTAATTGTTCAATAAAAGAAGATATCCCTCGAAGCCACTTGAAGATTCATCTCGGAAATCTCTTGCCAGAGTAACTATTGATCAAGCTATATTTGTAATAATTGCTTTAACATGAGATTCATCATGGCGATCATAAATGACTGTATGTGATTTGACATAAACCCATATCACATAAATCTTGAGCGGGATATGGATGAAAGAAGAATCGAGTTGGATTGTAACTACAATCAAGGTTCGAAACAGTATCATGATTAGTTCGCGTATACTTCTACTAATCTCGGCAATCATGAAATGCTACTAAGTGCCACTCATGGTTTATGGAGTTAAATTATTTTGTTAATTAATTTCACTGCCAGCTTTAGTTAGAACCTAAGAGGTCACACATATATGATAAGTTCTAGTAACTTTATATGGATGCTGATTAGATATAACTAATTGCTAATTATATTGGATTAATTATTTGCGTTTATTGGACATTGTTTTAACTAAATAGACATTGAGCTTTATGTAATTAAAAAAGGGTCTAAGTCACAAACCCAAAGTGAGCAAGTGATTGGGCTAGGCACATGGAACAAGTTCATGCCGCCTCACCCTAGAGAGGTGTGGCAAGGAGTCTATAAATACTCCTTGTGTTTCTCTCATAACCACAATGCAAAAGTTGTTCAGTTTTGTCCCTTAGAGAAAAGATAGAAAAATCATGAGCCAAAACACCTTGTGTGCCGCCCATTCTATATTGATCCAAGTGAGAGATACTGCTAGCACATCAAATCAATCACTCCATAATCCATTGCTAATTTTATTAGTGTGGATACTATTGGAAGACTCAACACTTGGGGAGTTTCGGGTGATTAATCATGAAGAGGAAGATTGCAAGCATAGGGGTGATCTAATCATGTGGCACATGGCTAAAGATTCAAGTAAGTTAATCTCCTTGACTCCTTACTTCGTTGATTTACCAATTACAATCAATTGGATATATAATTAAGTTAACATATTGCATGTTAGTTATTATTTTCAGCTGCTTATTTAGTTATTTAAATTAAATTAATTCCAATAATATGCCCGTAAACCCAACAGATTTCGGTTTAAAGCTCCAACTGTATAGACCATCAGGAGGGGGCGGTGGCGACTAGTAGGGCAGAGAGCGATGACGAGGATCAGGAGGAGTTGGCAAGTTAGATGGGCAAGTTCGAAGCATATGAAGCGAGGCTTTCGTTTGTTTTGGGCTTGTGAGCTTAATTAGGCTTTAGTCTCATAACGCCCAAAAAAAAAGGGTAATGAAATAAGCTTATGCTCAAACCAGACCAAATCAGATCGTGCTGACCCGTATTTGGTAGCAGTGTCATATAAAAGAGACTGGGATGATTGATACCATGTAGATTTGTAAAACTGAATGAATATTATTGATACCACAAGGTGCGTTTATATACACGCGTGATACTTGACGTACAAGAAACAATAAACTTAATCACTACTACTGACTGTCTGCCTTGAGTCCTTAACACAATGACACTAACCACGTTTCATGTTAATTATTAGGTGCCTTGTAAGTATACTTGAATCAGCCATTTTGCACGACTCAAAAGTCATTTGAATACGCAATTTTCCCATTTTCAGTGGACAACTGCAGTGGTCCAAAATTAGAATAAATGAAAATCTGCAGTGCATCGTAGCAGGGGGTAAGATATCATTTTCAACCAAAGAAAAAGGATTTGGAAGAGAATCATAATTATGGCGTCTAAGATAAGCTTTATTAAAGAAGCAAATTGAAATTCACTGGCTTTAAGAACCTTTCTTGAAAAAGGTTTTAAGTTCGATTAGTTTAGATTGCGAGTTCGATGTAAACTTGTTATGACTAATCTATGATATGAATTAACTCAAATTTCTCAACCCTTTAATAATAAAAGAAAACTAATAAAAAGAGTTTAAAAACTTTAAGTTTTAATGATAAGAATAAAATAAATGGTAAAATAAATAGTAATAGGATTGACTTTTTAGTATAAAAAAGTAATTTTTCGTTAAAATAAACAGTACTGTGAACTTTTTGTTAAAACTCTCTAATAATAAATATACCCAAGCAACAAAAAGAAAACAAAGCCAACCGAACAAATAGATTTTGACAAATTTGCATTAGGGTCGCCAATTCATATTTTATATAATACAAAGACCATAAAGCAACTGTTTCCGTCCAATCAGTAAAAGAACAATAGTTTCAGATTAGTACACAGCGGCAGAGGTCCCACTATAATTTTACAAAGCTTTTTTATTGGGCGGAGGGAGCTGGAATCTGTCAACTTTGAAGCAGTGAGAATATAAAGAGTTGATGTGACTGAAATTGTGTTGATGTGACTGAAATTGTACGGATGCATAGGGTTGGGAGAGAGAGAGAGAGAGAGAGAGAGAGAGAGAGAGAGAGAGAGAGAGAGAGAGAGAGAGAGAGAGAGAGAGAGAGAGAGAGAGAGGGACATGGCGTCGAAGACGGAGAAGTGGATCAAAGCCAACAGGATCTTTTTCAGATTTTTTATGAGGATCATAAAAATTCGTGAATTGTGTTCATTCATTGTAAATTATGTGATCAGTTTTTATCAAGTACAATTTATGTTTATTTTTAAATAAAAATATTTAAAATAATTTTTAATTTTAAAATATATGATGAACAGATACAATTTATAAATTTTTAAAACCTCACAGAGAATCATGCAAGAATCCGACTCGATCAAAGCGAGCAACGCGCGCGCACAGAAAACACGCTTGATCTCTCGAGTCCTGAGACTCCACCTCGTACGGGTTGTTGAGGTTTCTGCTAATCAGCTCTTAGATCAAGGCAAAGTTTATTGTTCTTTAATCCTAAATCAAGTCCATCTAACTACTGTTTTTATTTTATTTTATTTTATTTTTTTCTCTAGTAGGAAAATACTTCACGATGGAGTCTTGAGATTTTATTGGTTCACAAGCTTCTACCTTTATTTTTACTTCTCATATACCTTCTTAATTTTTTACCGTCGACTTGAATTAATTGAAATAGATCAAGAACAAAAGTCAATGAGGATGTATAAGAAGTAAAAAAACGTGTGTTAATAACACTACTCTAATTGCAACACTCGCATCTTTTCTGATGTTTCCTCTAAAAGAAGTTTATTTATGACCTACCAACGAATAAAAGTTTAAAAATCTGTAGCCTCGACATTCACTTTTGCACTTAAAGTCTTTAATCCAAATTCACCTCCTAATATCACTTATATAACAAATAAAATATATAAAAAAATCTATGTATTCCAATGTTCTGAAAAAAAGGCTTAGACGGCCGCCTAGGCATTGGGCGGTGATGAACTGAGATGTTTTCTTGCAAATCGGTTAGAAAAATTGGATGGGCTCTAGGCGGAGCTACACGGTTTTTATTTTATTTTTAATGAAATTAAAAAATAAAATAAAAAATCCTATCGAAGTCCAAGTGGTTTAAAATTGTGAACTTGTTGTACATGTGTTATCCTATTCCTCACTATAGTTATATGGCATATATGCTTAATGTGTTTTTAAAATTTCGACTTGTTGGATACTCTTTTTGCATTTTATTGTGTTTTTATTATCTTATCCATGGATTTCATATAAGTATAATTTTTTGTAAGTGTCAATATGCACTTATTTACAATAAATTTACCTAAATCCGCCTAGGCACTAGACCCCGCCTAGCGTTTTTTAGAACCTTGATGTATTCTGATTAGTTTACGTAGTTGTAACTGAAATAAACTAGGGTTTGAGTTATAATTAGTGAACTATTCCTTATGCCACGAGGAAGAGTGAAACCCAGATTAATTTCCATAGGCTAAGGGAACTTGCGTGGAATACAATTTTATGGACTTTAGTATTCTAGTTATAGGCACAATAGGGTTTCTAGAATCCGTTAATGTCTAGGATCCTTGAGACAGATGGCTATATAAGTTTGAGGTTCGTATGCACGCTGCAACACTTCACAAACTCTAGAACTCAACATCAATTTATGAATAAGGAGCAACAATAAATAGAAGTGCTTCAAGCTAACTAGTCCTCGTGTTTGATCGTCTAGCAATTCATGTGACAGCCCGTTCCGAAAATTTTAAAACGTACGCGTGAAATACATTAATTTTATTCAAAATAAACATTAAGTACATATTTAAGTAAACCGTTCTTAATATAAAAAAAAAGTTCTAATTCATATCTCATTATTAAATAAGCACTAAAATTAAAATAAAAAACATTATTCTACTCTTCCGCCAGTAGTTCTGGTTCTTGCTGTAGTTTTGCCGCACGTTGATTATCAAACTTCCATTCTCGAAAACGAGACTTGAACATGTTATCGATTGCCTTCATCATATTTGGGTTACTTTTGTTAATGTCCCAATTAGGCTGTCATGCGAAACTTAATAAATTAAAATCCCACTATTATATTAAATTTAACCAATATAATTATTATTTAACTAATAACTTAACACATACAGCTAACTCATCAATCATATGGATCTTCAGCTTCTTGGGGATGGCTCTCCAAGACTCCCAATCCGCAACACATTTGTCACGCACCAATGCTCCAACGTCGAACCAAAAGCTGGCGCGTATATCTAACTTTACAACCCCCATTAATTCGTCAGCAGTGATTTGGTAACGGCTCCCACCATAAGTGTGTCAGACCCGTACCCCAGCTATTTTCTTCTTATCTATCAACAAAATATATATATTCATAATACTGAGGCTAAATAAAAACTTTATACAAAATGCAAAATTTACAATGCAAACCTTTTCTAGAACCTTCGCCATCCATTGTATTTGACAAACGTGCACCACCGTCGGCCATCGCACCAACAATCAAAGAACAAATTGATTATAATCTACAAAATTGTAAAGTGTTTTCATAACTCATTCTGAAGAAGAAGGAGAGTACAAGCGCATATTTATAGGAAGGTTAGGGATTTTGTGCGACGAAGCCTTTGTCGTGCAAACATCTGCAATAAATACGGTTTTGATTCCTCTTATTCACACGCACTGATTGCTCTGACCTAAAAACTGAACAACCTTTGCGTGACGAAGCCTTTGTCGCACAAGGTTTTATCACCTAAACATATAGATTCGAAATATGGCGGTAAGGTCATTCATGTTTTTTACGCCCTTTGCATGACGAATCTGTCATCGCTAAAAATTTTGCGCGATGAACATAATGGATTGTAATTACGAAGTTTACGTAAACATAAACTGACTCGATTTTGCACGACAAATCCTTTGTCGCGCAAATGTTCCGCTAATTATCATGCACTGAATGCTTTGACCCAAAAATTGAATAAACCTTGCGCGACGACACCTTTGTAGCCCAAGGTAGCTGCAGAAAAATCTTCGTCGTGTATTTTTTTCGTGCCAAAAAAAAAATTACTCGCAATTTTCTTATTGACTTTGCGCGATGAGTATTTTTTTTACATTGTGCAAACTTTGTTGTGTGACAAAGTTCTTCGTTGTGCAAAGTGGCACTAACCTTGCACAATGAAGATGTTTTTTTCGTTGCATAAAACGCACTTGCGCGACGATTTTGCTTTGTCACACATCGTGCAAATAGTTTTTCTTACTAGAGTATTGCAATGTCATCACAAACTTATGACTTATTGCAAGGTCATACATTTGTTCATCAATCTGTTTATTTGACTGTTAACTGATGATTTGACAAACTTAAAACCTACATTTATGCCAGTGTGATGTCATAATTTTGGCACATAGGAAAAATAAATAACAAGTAGATTAAGTGCTCACTACTTGTCCTCATACTATAATTTTATGAGAAGCAAAACATTGGAAGCTGGAGACGAGGATGGTGAGCGGATCTGAAAAGAGGTGTGAACTGGTGGCGGTTGTCTGTCGGGTAGGTTAGGCTGGGGAAGGAGGTATCGGGGATGCATGGGTCTGAGTTAGTGGTGGATTGTTAGGGGGAGAGGTAGTGCAAATGCCATTGGATTTCCAAGCCAAAATCAGCCAAGGAATGATCCATATTCCAACACATACAATCCGGGTTGGAGAGACCATCCAAACTTCAAGTGGAGGGAGCCTCAACAACCTCAACAACCTCAACAACAAGGAGGCTTTAGGCAGCAACCCCCGGGCTTTTACACCAAAACCTACGGCAATGATTCAACCCAACCCCAATCTGCCCAAAACCATCAAGGTACGTCTTTAGATAATGCTACACTTCTTAAGTTACTTACCAATTTGTCTCAGGGGCAAGAAAATCAAAACAAAGCATTGCAAAACCAAGAAAAGGCGATGCAAAACCAAGACAAAAGGGTGGACCACTTAGAGAAGCAAATTGGGCAGATTGCGGAGTTTGTAGGGCAATTCCGAGACCAAGGCAAGCTCCCAAGCTCAACCATTGTCAATCCAAAGGGAGGGTTCTAATATTCCAAAGCAATCACTTTGAGGAATGGAAAAGAAGTTGGTACTACATCCACACCACCCAAAACAAGTCTGAATGAAGAGTAGAAGCTGCAACATGAGGAGGAGGATGCAAGCATGCCCACAGCAAGGGTACAAACACCCTTGCTGCAAGCACTTAAGGACCAAAATCCGTCCATTCCATCCCATTTGGCCACCAAAGGTAAGTTGGGTTCAAATTCAATTAATTCTAACCCCGTTCCACCCAATGTTCCTTTTCCTCACAGATTTTTGCAAGCAAAGAAGGAGGAGCATGAGAAAGACATTCTTGAGACGTTTAGGAAAGTTCAAGTCAATATCCCGCACTTTTTGACTTTATGTTATTTATTTTATTTCTAAATTCATTTTTCCATGTGTGTGAAAATTTTGACATCTACATCAACATAAATTTAGGTTCTAAGATTCCCAAATTGTTATTTAACGGTCAAACAAACGCATTGACTAATAATCTTTTTTCTATTAAATGTATGACATTTCAACGAAATCATAAGTCAGTGTATGACATTGTAACGTTTTAAAGATACAGTATGAAGTTGCAATAGAACATATAAACTTAAAAGTGCAAAATGTAAATTTACCCAATTAAATTATATATATTCAGAAAGCTTTAGGAGCCCAAGTATGGTGACTTGGATCATTTTCACATGCCAATGCCAATTCCACAGTTCGAGAGTGAAAACAGAAGGATCTGAATATCTGTCAGCTGGGTGTTGAGAGAGAGGTTTTGCTTTTTGATCTGCTGAGAAATATTCCTTTTAAACCAGTGGCCAGTGGGGACTACGTGCTCCTCTCGTGCTCCCAAACAAGTCCTCCAATTTTCTTTTTCCTTTTTGTTTTGTTCTTTTGTTAATGAGCACCATCTTAGGATGCATAGTTTATGCTTAACTAGTTGGTAAAGTGTTAATCGTCTTCTTAGGAGGCACGATTTAAGACCTTTTTCCAGTCAAGTGTTCAGAAGAAACTTTTCCGATATTTTATGTTTACCATGTCAAAAACGTGATTGAAAGACTTTATTAACTTAAAACTTGATGCAATTATGGATTTTTGAATCACACAAAATTTATTTACCATGCCCTGATATTTTAATTTCGTTAGAGAAACCAACAAACATTATAAATCCTAGAGTTTTTTTAGTATGCACCAGTAGATAATATAAACAAAAATAGTTAGATGTTTGCCATTAAATCTTGGGTAAATTACACTTTCATACCTCAGGTTTGAGGTCTATTTCAATTCCTTACAACATCTTTAAAACATTTCACTTTCATACCTTAACTACTATTTTATTTCAAAATAATACATCCGTTAGATTTTCCATCCAATGGCCTATTAAATGCTGATGTGGCTGCCACATTTGTGCTGATGTGGCTGCCACATGACAAAAAAAAAAAACTTTTTATACATGAACAATATTATAATATTAACCTTAAAAAATTTAAAAATTAAAAATAAAAAACCAGAAAAACCCGAACCCAGATCCCCTTCCCCGCAACCCCACATCCCACCCCCACCCCCTTACCCATCTCTTCCTTCCCGTCCGTCCATCCCCACCCCCTTACCCATCTCTTCCTTCCCGTCCGTTCGTCCCCACCCCCTTACCCATCTTTCCCACTCTTCTTCTTCCTCCACACTAACCCCAACACACTCCCTAACACCCTTTTTTCAATTCCCTCCTTCCCTCTCCTTCTCTAGGGTTTGAGTTTCGAATTCCACCCCTTTCCCGCCTCTTCCCCCGCCACCTTCCGTCTCCCACCTCCACGCATCTCCTTGCCCCAAAACCCATATCCCCCTCCACCTCTCCCACCTCAAAGCCCCCACCTTTAATCACTTCTTTGCTTTTTTTTTCACTGGTTTTCTTAGAAACCCCTGCAAAACCACAACCCAAATACCTGCAACCGTCGAGGAAGGCAAGTGGGTCATTGGGGGGGGGGGAACGGACGGGTTTGGTTTCTTCTTCTTCTAGGGGGAAGGGATTTTGTAAATAGGAGTTGCAAAGAGGTGAGGGGGAAGGAAGAGGATGGGTTGGGTTCGGGTTTTTCTGGTTTTTTTTTTTTTTTTTTTAATTTTATTTTTAGGGTTAATATTATAATATTGTTAATGTATAAAAAAATTATTTTTTTGCCACATGGCAGCCACGTTAGCATTTAACAGACTATTGGATGGAAAATCTAACGGAGGTATTATTTTAAAATAAAATAGTAGTTAAGGTATGAAAGTGAAATGTTTAAAAGATGTTGTAAGGAATTGAAATAGACCCCAAACCTGAGGTATGAAAGTGTAATTTACCCTTAAATCTTTGACCGCATATCTAGCTAAGCCTCAGTTGCACCGGTGATCCGGTACATGTCATATATACAATGGAGCACAATAATTTTTTTCACAAAACCCTAACCTAGTATTCTAGGGCGCACGGCCTAAACTGGTTTTCGAAATGATTGTCAAAAACGAAGCCCTGAAATCTCGCTGAGGACTTGGACTGTGTTTTGACACAAGACAACTGCAGGCAGCTACGTTGCATTACAATTTGCACTAGGATATATAGGTTTAGCTTACCCCATTTAGAAACTACAATGTCCTCGCTCTGCACATCGTATAGCCTCATTTCAGCTGCCCTTTTTTCTTCATTTCTTCTCAACATGCTCTCTCATTTTTCTTTCCCTTCCCACCTTTTGTTTTGTTTTTTGCTTTGGTGTATATATCTGTACGTTAGCTCAGCTCAGATGTATTAGATATATACATATATATATGTATACTTTTAAGTAGCAACTTTTTCTCTTGTCTACCTAATCATCTGAGTCATCTATATTTCGACCAAAAAAATATCATGCTAGAGTTATTAATTTTGTTCACTTAATAATTCATCAAAAGACCCAATACACAAGAGACTTTTAGTGTACTTGGAACATAAATCAGCACATCACGTGTTATAATATAGATGAAGAGAAAATAAATTGTTAAGCGTTTGTCACCATGGCGATAGATCTTAATTTTTGTTTGATACAAATAAATGAAAGCCTTAGGTTTAAATAAATAAGATATTATGAACAAATGAAAACTACTATATATCATTAAATAATCTAAATTTATTGGTTAAATAAATAAATAAATAAAACTAACCACTAAATTTAGTGGGTGTACATATAATGTATTTTTTAAACGAAAAATAAAGATTACAGAGTGAAGCCTCAGGGCAACAAAAATGAGCGAAATCCCAAAGCCACGCTGGTCTCGCCTCAGCAGGAAGGGAATTCAACTACAGAGAAGGGATTGAAGACGAATGACCATAGACGCCAAACGTCAACAACAAATTAAGTTTGCTTCCTATTAGACAGGATGAAATTATATTATGAAATCTGCACGCCAACTTCTGGACGTTGAAAATCAAGGGTGAGAAGATGGCAGGGAGTTGGAGAAACACCATTCAAAGCATCAATAAGAATTTTCGAGTCTTCCTCCACTTCCAGATTCAGGAGACCCTTTGAGAACACCATACGAAGACTATCAACCAGTTAATTTTTTTTTTTTAATAAACAATAATATCTACACTAAGGGGATGGGAGAGTGGGTTAAGTCTCAAAATGAAATTGTAATAATGAAGTTCAAATTCGCTTTTAGCAAAAATCAACCAATTATTAGACTTGCAAATTTTGCACGAACCAGCAAAAGTATATACATGTAACATTGCTGAGTGCAGTTTGATGATTAAGAAATTTCTAACTGTATGGTTAAATGTGAATCTCAAATGATTTTGGCTAGAAATCTTTAATGGCTCTCGGTGTCTTACGCTCTTGCTCTCTACTTTTTCAACCCTAAACCCGAAAAATCCTAAGCTCTTGCTCTCTACTAATTAAGAGGCATTGAGGGAAAAATACTTGTCCCAACCGAATTGAAAGTATATTAAAAAAACAAAAAACTATTAATTGTTGTAGTAATACCATGTGTTTAGAACTTTAGATCAACTAGTTAGGATTTAAGTTACAAGTCTCGACTTGTTTGTGTGTTTGCAAATGGAGAACTTTTAGGTTCTGTGGTGACAAAGATATTATATCAAATCAGTGATCCCATGCATCGAGAGTCGACAGATGGATGATCACGGGAGAAAAGGTTAATTGGCTTTTCTTTCTGGGTTTAGGAGCAATCTGACTCTGACTGAGTATACGTACGTAGATATATATGAACTGTGTTGTGGTGGAAGACACGAACTGTGCCATGCGGGGCTCTTGCTCGTAAGGTTCAGATTTCCCGTTTTGGTAGGTCCTTTCTTTTACACAGTTCTTGAACTGCTCTTTTTATCTCTCTCTCTCTCATATTTATATATTTAGATTTACTTTTTAGTAATCAAATCCAACAGTTTCAACCAGAGCAATCATGGATGGGTAAAAGTAAAAGTACGTATAAATTGGGTAGTAATTGTTCGTGATGCCATGCAATGCAACTCTCATGGCATGGCTATATAGCCACATAGGGAAGGGTTTCATCTCTGCGAAAAAGAAAAAAAAAAACTAGGGTTTGGAAATATCTTTACATTCCCCTATTTCTCTGGCCATTTTGTTCCATCACATGCGATGCTACGACGCCGTGTTACCTTATAACAAGAGATTTTTCAATGTGACCATCATACGAGATGGTACACCACGTATCCCTATATAAATAATGATTTATATGTGTTAAAAGATTAATAACTTAAAATTTAAAATTTTCCGTCACAACTAAATATCTAAGAAAATGTCTTATTGGCCTGTCACTCTGAGTCATCTTATTTAATTAGCTCTCTCTCTCTCTCTCTCTCTCTCTCTCGGCTGCTACGTACAAACAACTTGCCATGGTATAGTACGAAAGTGATCATTTCTTCGGGCTTTTGCGCGTGGCAAAAGGAAACTGGTTAAAAGAGTAAACCCTAATTTCACTCTTCCAAAGTACAAGCTGGATGTAGCATTTGGGGTAGACCTGGCATTCGTATCGTGTTTTTCGTGTTCATATCGTTTTCGTGTCATACCCAATATCTTAACGGGTGGTGTCGTGTAACATCCGCTAAAATAAACAGGTAAAATGACTCGACCCGAAATCGACCTCATAATATTAACAGGTAATATAACCTGACCCGTTATCTGTTAAGGAACATATATTTTGAACCAATAAATAATCAAATGAAAAACATAATACTAAATAAATATAAACATACCATATTATCACATTCAAAACATAAAAACGTATTTCTTTCAAGTATTACATATTTACATACCCAAAATAAGAGCATAATAAAAAATAAAAAAACATTAGAACATTACAAAATATCAAATGTTCAAAAGATTTGCAAAATTAAGGGAGTTATGTTTCAAGGTTTGGAACCTTGCACATTTTCTTACAATCAAACTCTTCAATTCTCATCAATCACCATGGGAAACGGTATTGGAACTTTGGCTTGATATATTGTCTTCAAGAGTTATATTGATGATATTTTCAGTGAGGCTTTCTACATTAGCACTCTCTTCTCATTTATCCTATGGCTATTGTTTAAGTAAAGTCTTTAATAGTTTTTTAATTAATGTAGAAATGTGAAAAATACAAAAAATATATATATAAACACTTGTAATGACAAGCTTTACAACTTTCGTGAAGGGCTTAACTTTGAAACGTGCCACTATAATCATATAAATCATAGATCAAAATTTAACCGTCGATTGTTGTTTACATTTATGCTTCATTTTTCTCACCAAATTTTGTTTTTTCAAATTTTGTTTTTTGAAAACATGATCTATTAGAGGATACAGGAAGATGAACGGTTCGGATCGTTGATATTATGTTCAAAGTTTTACCGTTAGTGAAAATATTGCTTGGTGTTTATAAAGTCTCTACAAACTATATAACATCAACTCATGTTTCAATTAATCGTAAATATCAGGATGTGATATCAAAGATCCGAACCGTTCATCTTCCTACATCCCCCAGTAGATCATGTTTTCAAAAAAGAAAATTTAAAAAATGAAATTCAATATAAAGAATAAAGGCTAAACGACAGTCGATGGTTAAATACAAATTTAAGGTTTATGGATTATAGTGTTGGATTTCAAAGTTGACCCCTTTACGAAAGTTGTAAAGCTTGTCACTATGAGTGATTGTATTTATTTAATTTTTTTTTTTTTTTACATTTCTTAGAGTTCTACAATAATTATTATTAATTTTATTACTTTTACACTCAAATAAAAAAACAATATTCATGACAGTTTGGAGGGTTTTAAAAATCTAAACGATAATGTAAGTGTAACCATTGTCTACTCATGGAGGAATGATGAATCACGAGTGTTTATATATTCTTTCACTTTTTTCATACTTGTAGGAATGTCTTATTGCTTGTACTAATACTATACTAGTTGATTTTACTTTGGACAACAACATGTTAAGTAAAATTTATCCTGTTAATGATAATAAGAAACTCTCATAATAAAAATAAATAAATGAATAAAACTTAATTTTTTTAACTTATATAGAATAATAATACAAAAATATATATTTAATATAGAATATACCAATGTATACAATATGGCTATTGTATTTTATAATAAATTTTTTTTGTAATTAAACTTTAAAATTATAATTTATTTTTCTTAACCAGTCAAAACGGGTTACGCGCGTGTATACCCATTAAGAACCTGTTATTAACGAGTTCTTAACAGGTCACCCGATAATGACTCGATTAGTTATCGTGTTGACCCGAAACCCATTATTTTCGTATCATTTTCATGTCATGTAAGAAACTGCCAGGTCTAATTTGGGGCTTCAAAGATTAAGAATTTCAATGGTATGTTTAATTAATTTGAAGACAGTCAAAAGTGTTTTTAGTTAACCAAAAACGTATTAAGGATTACTTAATTGAAGAAGATCGGTAAGCAACCCTTGAAGAGTGAAACAAGAGTGGTATCCAATGCGAGATATCTAAATCTAACAGATAACAATGCACATATATCGATCCCAAACCTCAATGATTCCCTAGTAGGACAATTAGACAGATCATTTGTACTCCAAATGTTCTTGACTGAGTGAGATTTGGCTGTGCCAGTGCCATTGCCAATGGTACAATAATTCAATCCCTAAAGGACGATATCCTCACCTGGAATGTTTCATCACCACGCCTTAATTTCAATGCCTTTACCACTACTTTTATTATTTGTACTTCCCTTTCACATGTGAACTCTATGTCTGTTGGACTGTTATTATAGTTTCAACAAGTAAATGTTAGACGATGTTAATTGTGTTTTTATTAACAAATGATATTATTTACATTAAGAGAGTGATATCCAATGTTAATTTTGCATTTTCCAAAATTGTAAACCAATTTTCATGATTCTCAAATCAATAGTCATCAAATTTCAGGGCTCAACTCTAGGCAGGTGATGGAGAAATTAACAAGTTGGACTACGATTCAAACAAGGGATATTTTTCGATGGAGCGGTAAAATTAGATAAGAAAGAACACCAACCACGATCAAGTGGCATTTAAGAGATTTAACTCTTCGGTTTTGAGTTTTGTTAAACAATAAGTTAGGCCCCATTGACAATGATACTGTGAAAGTTGATGTAGATTTGATGGTGGAATTTCAAAATTTTCATATTTATTACTATTACTATTATCATTTATTTTATTTTTTATATGCAAAGAGTTTGTAATTAAAGTGATTCGCAACGTACATTTATTCATAATTTCATGCACTTTAGGTATTCTGTTCGATTCTTGACTCATGTTCTCCAATATCACTTGTACAACGTGAATGTAAATTTGTTACAACAGCTCGTATTAAAGAGAAACAAATCACTAAAATTCCTAAAAATGGCATATAGCCTTATGATGCTCGAGTAAAATTCCATGCAACTAAATTCCCCAGAGGGACGCAAAACAATAATATGGGCTTTGTCTGAGCCCAATTTAGCCCAGTCTTTTGGGGGCCCAGCAGAGTAGAAAAGCGGGAGGAACTTCCGAGTGGGCTTCAATATGTTGGCGGCAAAACCTGTTAGAGCGAAACTTCAGTGAGCTTTGAAACCCGACCCGGTTCAATTCTGGTACTGTGCATGTCTGCTTCTTCTGTACCATGGTTGAACACTCGAACTGCAACAGAAGAAGCAGAGAAAGCTACGGCACAAAACGCAGGCATGGCCTCGGCTTCCTCCATTCGAAATGCCGTTTATCCCCAAAATTCAACGGTAGTCCGATTACAGACGCTTCCCCTCCTCCACTCCCATCGTCATCGACAATGGCGCCTCCTATTTCCGCATCGGGTATAGCCTCGCAAGAACCCTAATTTCAACTTCTGTGTGCATAAATTTGTGGCTATTTTTTTTCATTTCTTCGTTTTTATTTGGGAGCAATTTTCAGGTGGGCAGGAGAGACCGAGCCTCGTGTTATTTTCCGCAACATTGTTCAGAGACCTCGACACAAAGCCACTGGTACGGTTGATTTTCTCACTGTTATGTATTTTTGGGAGCTTAATTTGCAAGATTCGTGCACAATTTTGTATTATTATCGAAGGTAGTAACTTTAAAAAAAATATATCAAAAAATTAAAAAAACTGTATTCCGGGGAAACTGTGGCCATTGTTGGGGACCATGATCCTGCATTGTTGAAATACTTTGATTGCACGCGGTCAGGACCTCGCTCAGCTTTTGACAACAATGTTGTTTTCCGGTTTGAAATTATGGAATATGTAAGTTCAGTTTACTGTTGATTGTATTCTATATTGGTAGCCTCACGCAAAATGGACCATTCGTTTCTTCGTTTTATTATACTTGCTGAAGCTCTAGATTTTGATTATGAAGGTTCTCTTTGTTAAAAGCAGATTTCTTTTCTACCATGATTTTGTCTATCTTGAAGCCAGTTCTTTTTAATGATGGATTGCCAATATCAGCTTGCATGAATGATATGCAATAGTGTGTTCTTGTTTTTCTAGATTGTTACAAGCGTATTTAAATTTAATGATTTTTTTTTTTTTTTTTTTATGCAAGGTTTCAGATCAGTTTGTATATTCAATTCATAAGACCTTTTCCTTAAGTTTGTGTTCATTTGAGGGCAGAACAGATTGATCATCCGATCCTGATTACTGAATGCGTGGGCAACCCAGTTCACTCTTGCAGTAAAATGGCTGAACTTTTGTTTGAGACATGTGGAGTTCCATCTATAGGTATCAACGGTAACTTAAAATTTTATCTCTTCAGACATGCTTCCACACTGAGCCTTTGGTCCTGTGTAGTTTTTGCTCCCTCTATTATGTCTATTTTTGTTCAGTTATTTAATTTTTCTTCATTTCCATACTTACAGCATATGATGTTGATGCTGCATTCAGCTACAAGTATAATCAGCGGCATGGGGTTTGTGACAAACATGGTCTTGTTATCTGTCCTGGCTTTAGGAGAAGACAGAACCTGTAGGAAGCGAAAGGTTTCCTCTTTTAAATGTACCTGACAACATGCTCACCTGAGCAGGTATATGTCAACTCTCTTTCACATTCCCCACCATTTTGAAGTCATTGTCTATTGCACTTTCAAGATGTATGCATAGTCTGCACACAATTCATTGCTCTGAAACTTATTTACGACTCAAAAAACCTGAAGTCCTCTCCGTAAACCCAACATTTGAAGACAGCGTCAACCAGAGGGCGTCAGAGCTTTTCCTTATTTCATACTTTTAGGTTTCCTCTCGTCATTAATGTAGTCGTTTGGTATTGTTCTCTTGACAGCTGAAGGAGAAAAAGAGACGGCTGTTCCTAAAAACCACATCCGAAGGCCGGTAGCGAGCTAAACAGAAAGGTCATGAAGAAGAACTAGCGCGGGAAAAGAAAAATCAACAAGATGAGCAAAAACAATTGTATGTGACACATGATTTTTTTAATTTCTGAACCAGAAAATAAAAATCGATTTGTTGTGGTCACACTTTAAGGAGAGAAGGGTTAATTCATGTTTTCCAAAATTAAGATTTTGTGTGGTTCACTGCTTAGCATGCTAGATTCCTCTTGATTATTTTAGGGATTTTGTAATGTGTACTTTCTCCTCATCAATTAGTTTTGTATTCTCCTTTTCTCTTTATTGTGGAGAAAACCCAGAACTTTATCCGGAGCAGTTGCATGCTAAATATAAAGATCTTTCTGAGAAAGTTGAACAGAAAAAACGACTTAAGACAAATGGCGGGGCTCATACAAATGGGAATAATTTTTCTGGAAATGTTGGCCGTGGGGAGAGATTAAATGCTGCAGAAAGGGAAAGGTTGCGCCTTTTGACAACAGCAGCTTTTGATCACGGCAAGGGTGAGGATACTTTCGGTGCCAAAGATGAAGATTGGCAACTGTACAAACTCATGAGCAAAGATAACAATGATGATGACGGGGGATCAGATGTGGATGAAGCAGAGCTAGCACATCTATCTTCGAGGCTCAAGGTCAGTTTATTCTGGTTCACTTATGTGTTGCCTGTGATTTCCATTGTTGTTCGATTCATGATTATTTATCTTGGATCATTGCTTTGACAGGAAGTAGACCCAACATTTGTTCCCAAACCAGATAATGCAAACCCTCAATCTGTTGAAGCACCACGGTTTTGTCCTCTCACCCAGGAAGATTTTGAAATTGTTTTCGGCATTGAAAGGTTCAGATGCCCAGAGATCTTATTTCATCCCAACTGGATTGGGATCAACCAGGCAGGCTTAGATGAGATGACTGGGGTGTCACTGAGGAGGCTGCCGACTAAGGTCCAAGAGCTGGAGGAGAGGCTAACCAGTTCAATATTTATGACTGTTGGGAGTAGTCTTTTTCCTGGCATGAGCGAGGGCTTGGAGGCTGGAATCCGGATGAAGCTGCCGTGTGGTTCTCCCATAAGGATAGCCAAGGCATTGGATCCGATATTAGATGCATGGCGCGGGGCTTCCACTTACGCTGCTGAGTCCCATTTCCCGACACAAACTTTCAGCAAGGAAGAGTATTATGAGTAGGGTGAAGACTGTGTCCGGAGATACCAGTTTCGGTATTATACATTGTGGTTGTTTTGTTTTGGTCACCCTTCTTACTGTATGTCCATTGAATGGCACTAAACTCAGCTTCTTCCATAACACGCTGATATTGTATGGCATTATTGATGTTGTTAAACCTAGATGCATACAACATGTTAATATCGTTGATGAAATAGCCTCATTCCTCTCGAGCGTCTCCATTTGTTACAATTTTGTGTTTTATGGCCCTTGGAATGCTAATGTTCTATCTCTCACACTTTTAAAACTCCATGCATATCTCTCTTGGTGTGAGAGTTTTTCTAATATGCGGTACTCGGGCGACAATTGTACTCATCCAAACCAAACCCAAACCCTAAAAGAACTTTTTAGTTAAGGAATGACACAATAATGTTGCGTTACAAATACATAAATATTTAATAGTATAACACATTGTACTTAATATACTATTCCCTGAGATATATATTTTCTGTTAGTCATATCATAACACGTGGATTAGTATCACTACTAGTCCATAATTACTCAATCCCTCCATAAAAAATAGAAAGAATATATGGTAAAAAGCACAATGGTAGCTCTTTGTTGCCAAAAATTCTACTACATTTTAGTATACGACACATATGGGATATACAGTTATGAATTTAATGAATAATAATCTAACGATAAAAAATTCCGATGCATTGAATCACAATAGATTTAAATGCCAAACAATAAACAATTGACTTCAAAGCAACGGCCTACTTTTGTAACTACACCAAACTGCCAGCTTTAGACGAGCTCGAGCAAAGCAAAAAAAATGACCGTTGTAGCATTCTATACATGCACATTGCGCGTCTTACATTTTTATTTACAGAAATTTAAAAAAATTAAATTAAAAGAAAAAACCCCAGCACCGCTCCTATAAACCCCACTGTTATTCGACCGTTACAAGTCTTCCTCCACACTGAACCAAGAGAGAGAAACTCTAGAGAGAGAGAGGCCGGACTTTCCATCCATTGCTGGTCCTTTGGCCTCCTCTTTCTTCTTTCAAAAACCCCATTAATTATACCTATATGATATCGTCACATTCTTCAGACCCAGCAACCCAGCACCTCCTCCTCCAAGCAACCAAGAACCGTATCCGAGAAAACCCGGCAATGGAGTCACCTCAAGCGAGGAAATCCGGGCTCAACCTCCCCACCGGGATGTCCGAGACACTGCTCCGCCTCGATTCCGTGCCGGTTTCCTTTCGGGCGGTTTCCAGTCTCTCAGCATCGCCCGGTTCTTGTCGGGCGATTTCGAACCTGTCCTCGCCGTCCAAGTCCTCGACTTGCAGCGACAGATTCATCCCCTGCAGATCCTCTTCGCGGCTTCACACGTTCGGGCTCAACGAGAAGGCCTCGCCGGTGAAAGAAGGCGGCAACGAGGCGTATGCCAGATTGTTGAAATCGGAGCTTTTCGGGTCTGATTTCGGGTCTTTTTCTCCTGCAGGTGGTGCGGCGTCCCCAATGAGTCCCAGCAAGAACATGTTGCGGTTCAAGACGGAGAACTCTGGACCCAACTCGCCGTATTCGCCTTCCCTTCTGAGAAATGACAGTGGGTTTTCCAGTGAGACGACGCCTCCCAAGCCTCCTCGCAAGGTCCCCAAGACACCCCATAAGGTAATTAATTATCCCCTGTAACCTGTTCTTCCCTCTTTAGATCTTTAATTTTTAATGTTAATTTTGAAAATTTTGGCGGCTTAGGAATACGAAAGACAGAACCTTGCTAAGAAAAAAGTGATTAAAATAGTTTAATTTAGCTAAATATAGCTTAATTCAGCTCAATTTAGCTTAATTAGCTTAATTGTAATGCAGTAGCAAGTTGATCTGATGGATTAGACCATCTTCAATAGTTGGGCTAAAAGCCAAATATTTTAGCCCGGAAAATTTAGTTTTTAGCCTATAAACAATTTTTCTGTTCAAACCGTTCTAACCTAAAATATTTTAGCCTGGGATTATTAAATAATGAACTTAGGCTTTTTTTTTTGGTTAAATTAAATTTAAAAAAATAAATAAATATGCAGACTGCCGTAAATTAATTCTATGAACATTTTAATCTAAAAAAATTTAAATTCTGATAAATATTGGGTGGAGTCCACTTCGATTTCTGGGCTAAATTTTGGGGGGAATTTGGCCTTGGTTTAGCATTTAGCATTTAGCCCAAATTTTCCCCTTGGGTTAGAGAGGTTTTGGGGGGGGGGGTAATTTGGCTTTTAGCCCACCATTGGAGGTGGTCTTAGATTACGAGAATGGTTGATTTGAAAAGCTGCATTTCCTATGCTAGTTTGCAGGATTACTCGATACATGTCATAATTTTTTTTTTTGATAAGTTGGTATATCATCATACTAGCATTGATAATATGATATTATGTCGATATTATGATGTTGATATCGTGTAAGTAATAGCTTGATATTTTGTTGGTATGGCTAAGAAGGGAATTATAGGGGAAAATTAAAATGGTTGATCTTAAAAGGCTTGATGGGTTGCAGGTTCTGGATGCTCCATCACTACAAGATGACTTTTACTTGAACCTTGTGGACTGGTCTTCCCAAAATGTCCTTGCAGTTGGACTGGGGACCAGTGTTTATCTTTGGAGTGCATCAAACAGCAAGGTGAGTTTAAACATAGATTTCCAACTTTGTGATTCTGTGGTTTCGAAGTCTAATCCAAAAGCTGTCTCTGCCACTTTCTTCAGTTTGTAGTAGTTTGTGATGCATTGTTTTTCCTCAGGTGACAAAACTCTGTGACTTGGGGCCTAATGACGGCGTGTGCTCTGTCCAATGGACACGGGAGGGGTCATACTTGTCAATTGGCACAAGTCTTGGTCGAGTTCAGGTAGCTATTTGTTTGAATCGATAGTCCTCTGATTTACACTTGATAGACAGATGGCCATTAATTGTGATGTTTTGTTCTAGGTTTGGGATGGGACGCAGTGCAAGAGGGTTCGAACGATGGGCGGGCATCAAACAAGGACTGGAGTTTTGGCGTGGAACTCGCGCATATTAGCTTCAGGAAGCCGAGACCGGAACATACTTCAACATGATCTTCGAGTCCCAGACAATTACATCAGCAAGCTTGTTGGCCACAAGTCTGAGGTATGAAGACTTCAAAAGATTTTGTGATTAAATGAGGTTCTTGGGAAAACGCAAACAAAATGAACTTTTCTTCAAATTTCAATTCTTCAGGTATGTGGGCTGAAATGGTCCAATGACGACAGGGAACTTGCATCCGGTGGCAATGATAATCAGGTAGCCATTACTAAGCTGTTTATTTTTTATTTTTTTCCCGTTCGTGTTCTCTTCTCTTGCTCTCTTCTATGTTTCAGTCAATGGCTAACTTAGTGGCTTGTTGGTGACCAGCTCTTGGTCTGGAACCAGCATTCTCAGCAACCGGCTTTGAGGCTGACAGAGCACACAGCTGCTGTCAAGGCCATTGCATGGTCACCCCACCAGAGTGGCCTTCTCGCATCTGGAGGCGGAACTGCTGACAGAAGTATTCGGTTCTGGAACACTACAAACGGCCACCAATTGAACAGCATCGACACAGGAAGCCAGGTACATTTCAGTTCTGTTATTCCTACAAGCAAAGAGAATACCCTCAACTCACTCGAGTCGACTTAAACTTACAGGTCTGCAATCTTACATGGAGTAAGAATGTGAATGAGATAGTCAGCACTCATGGGTACTCCCAGAATCAAATTATGGTTTGGAAGTATCCATCCATGGGAAAGGTTGGCCTTTTCATTTTAAACTTTGTAAATGTTCAAATCGACTTGAAGCATAAGAAAATGCAGAAAAAACCTTTTCTGGTTGCAAGCTTTCTATCTAATTCCTTCCGGAATGTCCTCTTGTATAGGTTGCCACTTTAACCGGCCATAGCATGCGAGTTCTGTACCTTGCAATGTCACCAGATGGTCAGGTATTGCACCATTTTTGCCACCCCGTATACGCCACCCTGTATACGCACAAGTTCTTGTTTGTTTAAGCCTAAATTTCTGTTCTAACCCAAATAAAATTGCTTTTACTGCAGACAATAGTCACGGGTGCCGGGGATGAGACTCTAAGATTCTGGAACGTCTTCCCATCTGTGAAGACACATGTATGCATGAATATCATGATCCAATCTTCCCTCCCAAATCTGTTACGACTTCTTTTCTGATCCTTTTCTTTTCGTTTGTTATTTCAGACATCAGTGAAGGATACAGGTCTTTGGTCACTAGGACGAACTCAGATTCGATGATTCTCTTGCACATATACATGAAGCGATATCTTGTAAATGGAGATGCTCTTATTTTCTTTGTGGTCAGAAGAATACTGTAATTTATCGGTAGTGAAAACACAAATTTTCTTCTTTTTCTTTGGTTCTTTTACCCCACACGAAGTTTTTGGATTTTGTAAAGTGTTCTCGTCTGATTAAGAAATTCAATAATATACATTTTCGGTGTTCATTTCCAGAGCCTCCTATCTAACATTCATAATTTTCATCAGTTCCTTTCTGTTAGCTCAAAGATCTAAGAAACGTGTACGACATCGCAACTTGGTTCATAAAATAGAAGTGAAAACCAATAACAACATCAGTAACATTCAATCGTAATCTTTCGAAAGACACATTTAGTACAAGGTCGTTGAAAGGAATGTGGTATGGTTCAATTCAGGACACAATAATTCACAGCCGCCAATCGATCAGTTTACTCGTCTTGCAAAACACCTACAATGTTCAGAAATGCTGGATTTCTACTCCTAAGTTTGGGGTGCAATCTTCGTTCTAAGTCTTTGCCTGCGACTGCAGACCTTGACATATCAAATAAATCTCTCTTGACGATGATCTTGTAGCTTTAGGCCTCAACAGCGATGCCTTTCTAAACAGCGGTTTGCAAATCTTGTTGATTTCTACAGAACAAACGGCCAGAAGATGGGTAAAAAAATATATCCAAACAGAGCTTCAATGGAGCAATTACTGCTACTATGTTACCAGACCAAAGGGGAAAAACAAGAAAGGAATTAAGAAAATGACCTTGCACATCTTCACTCTCTAAAAGCTTTATCACAAGATTGCCTCCCCTTCGCAATACACCGTTATCATCTGAAATTATAGTTGCCCCATCATTACTTTCCTCTGTTTGAATTTCGTTATTGCAATGAGCTAAGGCAGCTCCACCAACAGCCAAATTCAGTGCTTGCATACCTAACTCGAGCGATAAAGCTGCATCTTTACTTGAGATTCCAGAAACGAGGGGACACATATCCGAGAGTACCACAGAAAACCCTTTCTGCTGCACAAACACAACGGCAAAACCATGAATCTCTTCCCTATTCCTATCCTACATCTGCAAGAGGATCCTATAAACGTTTTCCTTCGCAAAAAGCTAAGGTTGGTTTTTATTAAGTTGGAAATTCATGTGCACATGGTACAATGTCAAAAGTTGGCAAGGAACCAAAATATTATTTGTCTCACACCTTGAAACATCCTGAAACAGGGTTGAAGGACAACGTGATCATAAATCGAAACAACAGCATATTTAACCAAGTTTCTAACAATTCTTGGTCATAAAAAGTTGCTGTGAAGATTTGAATTGTTCTCACAATCGAAAGACATAAATTAGCAAAAGCAATTTGAACCATTGTTAATTAAAGCTAAGAAGCTAAGACAACAATACCTGTGGAGATAGTTCCCTGACATGGGCTCTGGGGAGTTTCATCACATCGGCGCAAACAGTTTGAACCCTCGAATCACAATGCTCAGCTGGAACCTTCACCTTCTGTTCTGCAAATTCCGCATTTCACAACCCAATTACTCTATATAAATGATCGAATAAACAGAAAAAGAAAGAAAATAAATCGCGAAAGGATAGTGCAAAATGAGACCTTGAGATCAATCCCGACAACAAGGCCGCCATTTTTTAGGGGACCCAAGCTCTGGCAAGCCACCTGCAAATTTCAACAAAAACCCATGAATGTTATGAGAAGACAATCGAAATTTGAGTATAAAGTTAGGATTTTGAAACGACCAAAAAGGACCTGAAGCCAAGCGCCGGGAGCACAGCCGAGGTCGAGAACAGAGGAGCCAGGGGTTATGAGCTTGTACTGTTTCTGCATCTGAAGCAGCTGTTGAAAGATGTGGGTGGGTTAGTGGCAATTAGAGACATGAATTTTAGGAAAAATGGTAAATCAATGAATACCTTGAAGGCCGAGCGAGCCACATAGCCCAGGCGTTGAGCCTCTCTGTAGAAGAAATCTGGTTTTCCTGCCCCACTCATCTTTACCCCTTTCTTCCTCTCTGTTTCTTCTTCGCAATAAAACCCTAAACCCCAACCAACAGCGAGTTTTTTTTTTTTTTTTTTTTTTTTTTTTTAAACTTGTATATGACCAAAAACGTCACCTAAGGTGAACTCCCATTTTTTTTTTCTTTTTTTTTTTTCAAATATCACCCTTAATCTCCTTAATTAAATTGATAATGCGGTAGAATTGTGACTAAATTGTGCGATTGATTTTCTTTTCATGCTACTAAATAACTAAATATTAACCGGGAAGAAAACGAAGCTCCATGATGACAATTTTTTGTTTATGTTGTGCCAATTTGGTTTCCATACCAATCCACAAACGAATCGATACTTATCATGTCATTATTTTGACAAACAATCAAATTAGCAAATAGCTAAAAGATATATATGAGTACGACTTTTTTTTTTTTTAAACAAACGATACTATTTACACTAAGAGGTGAGGGAGTGGCTAAATCTCTCAATGAGCTAGTAATAATATGGTTCAATTTTGTTTTGGCGAGAATTGAACCTAAGATCTCTCACTTACAAATGAAAAGGAATATCACTAGACCGTAGTACTAAATAGCATATAAGTACGACTTTTAACTCTCATAATACAATATTATTGTGAGGAAATTGAAACGTGTAAATCGTAATAGCGCTGAATTCTGAGGTGGGTTATTGCCTACAATAAAATGCAATTTTGTTGGATAAAGTAGGTAGCTGTTGAATGGGGGAAAAGCGAGGAATACAATACAATTGGTGAGACAAAGTTGTTGCTTTTGTCCCACATCGCCCAGAGATAGATGGGAAGCTGCTGGAGAGATTATAAAATGGAACAGAAGCAAAAATCACAAACCATCTTTGCGCTTGGGGCAATGACGCAGCTAATGAGGTTCTAACCGAGGCGCGTCTATTGCTGGTTGAAAACTATTTCCAAACCCCCTCACTGGCCTGGGTTCAGCCTGGGCCTCTGAGAATTTCTGGAAGGGCTCCCTTCGGGGTAAAGCCCTACAATTCCAAGTTCAAATTTCTTGCTGTTGATGGCTTATTGGAGTAAATAATAGCGGATGAAAATAGTCATTGTAAGTACAACAGAAACTACAGATACTGTAAATTAAGATAAATAAAATTACAAGATTGTCCCTCATGCTGGATGCCGCAATTACCGGGAGAAATATGATTTAAACAGCGGCATGAAACTAGAGGATTCAGGAAGTAGCTATCAAGTAGAAAAAGCCTCTGGGCAACCGGATTAGATTTGCTGATCCTTCTTAAAAGAGTGTAATCATGGCTTTCGCTACCGCTCTTCAACAACAAACCTCTTCTCGCCCGAAGACCATACGCTGTTTCAGCTGCCGATATTATGATTCCGAGTAATCTGGCTAGCAGGACCTGTCCTTGGCATATCTTACGTGACACAAATTGACAAATGACAGAGAGAGGATGTCCTTTGCTACCTTCGCAATCTCCTGATTCAAAGTTGCGTAAACCCGGCCCTCAGATTCCTCAGCTGCCACTGCCTGTATGTCTGGTCTCTCAATCCTCTGCGAACCCTCACACGCAATGACATTCATTGCCTGCTTACCGAAGACCTCCCTCGCATTCAAAATCCTCTCTGGAGCATCATGCGGGACATTTATCTCAATCATATCGAACAATGTGGAAAAGTGGAAGAGGCCCTCCCGAAATCCCCAATGTGTAGATATCCGGATTTATGGTCCTAATCAGTTTTAAAACAACTGTGCATCGAGTTCACAAGAAGCACCTCATCACGATCAATTTTAAGATCCTCAATTTGAATGGTGTCCTACTTTTGTGCTGTTGCATTGAACCGAAATGGAACTTTATAAGTTTCTGCATACCATCCTTGCTGCTTTCTCAGCTACTTCCATTATTGTCTTGTTTGAGAAGAAAAACTATAGCCTCTTAAACGACACACGACAAGATATAGATAGTAAGCCTTCAAGATATCTGCAGCTGATGGTGGCTTGGACACAAGATCTTTGTAAATCTGAGCACCGGATCCAGCCATGCGTGCCTCAAGACCATCAGCAAAATAGTGAGCTAGTCTTTGCAGCGAGTTTCCCATTGCCATAAGAGAAGAATGCTGTCTGATATGCTTAAGCAACTCATTGCGCGTCCTCTTATCATTAGCTGCAACCGCTCGTGCACAAGGAGTCAAAAGAGTTCTCAAATCCACCACTTCCTTTTTACATCCCCACTTCTTTCCACGGCCTTTTCTACCACTGGCCTCATTCGACTGACCATGCTGGTGTACATTCTTGATTGTCCCAAGAGCAGATTGTTCTTGTGCGCAATTTGTGAAAACCGTATCACCAATTTCCGAACTCACAGTTGATTCAGTTTAAACTGCTAATTGCTTGTTACACTTCCCTGCATCTACATTCACATTTTCGCAGTAAGGATTCTTCTTTCCTCTTCACCCATCAGAAAAAGTACTCATTCTTCTTCTTTACCTCAGCTCCCATACGTATAGCATCTGCCTTCCCCTCGTTAAGTAACATCGTGTTACTTTCCAAATTAACAATCTGTGCATTACCATTCGGAAGAAACCTACTTGCTTCCTCAGAGCCTCTTTCAAATTGCACAGCCGACTCAATCTCAATTCAAAAAGTGAGGAACTCTAGAGTGCTCGGAAAAGAATTCACACCCTTTCTACAACGTTACCACTTCCATTTGATGAGGCATGGAATGACAAAGAATTGGACTGAGAAGAAACATGCAAGGATTTGTACTCACGCGAATCACAACCCCGAAGCCAATCCAAGAGGTAGTATTGTAATCACTAGAACGCGAAGGATGACATTCATCTCGGCTTTCATTGTTTTGATCAGCATACGAAGTCATGTCACAAGGAGGAGAAAGAGAGTGCTTCTCTCCAAGAAGCTCATAAAATGATAGCTCAGCAGCTTCAAGTGCTGCAGGCTCATGATATATTTGGGTCTTTTCTTCCATAAGAATTTTGTTAAATGTACTTGAGAACTACATCACTAAAATCGCAGTCCTCGGATGATTCCCCATCCGAATTCGTGCTCAAATCCGGGCCCAAATTACTCGAAATTGGATGGGAAGGTGCACAATTTTGATAAAGAAATCGTTCAAAGTTAGTATTCACGATCGTGTAAGTGACCGTCAATTGTTGATGCATGCGAATTTCATTATGTATTAACAAATAATATCACTTGCGTGCCTGTTAATTAGCCCTTTCTTCCCTCTTCATCACAACTAATTACATTTAATGTCCTCTTTAGTTACACACTTGCTGCCTCGCACGAGTCACACCAAGCTCAACTCAATTTAAGTCTTTCATTTTTGAAGTTTTTTTTTTTTTTTTTTTTTTTTTTTTTGGGTGTTATTTTGTTTTAATTTTTTTATTTTGGGCCAAGGACCCAAAGATAATATGGCCATGTGATCAAGAGTGAGGAGATCAGATTCTCAAGAGGCCCTCATATGGTGAACAGAACAATATTGACCTGTGAACACATATCCATAACCGATGAAATTTTACTCGCACACAGATATTTACAAAGATACTTTTACAACATAAGGTTAACTCGCATATTAATCACAACCTATTATTAAAATCATAACAAATATATAGATATATAGGTATCATAATCGAGTGAGCCGAACTTGAGATCTACTTTTATCAAAGAGAAAACTGGGTACCACTAAACCAATTGGACATGCGCAATCAGGTATACACTTGAACGAGCGTTATCCGCCTCCATACCCCGCAAAAGAAACGGGTGACCCGAACCCGCACCGTTTTGAGGTGTTTTAGATCCAATTTAGTTCCTTGGTGATATGCTGACCAATTCAAAATACGTAGGTAAGTAGGCAAGAAGTTGAGTAGTACACTACAAACTTTGCCAGATAACAAATCAACAGGATATATTTCTTTTCTTCATCTCTACACGTGATTGTGCACGTGCCAAATGTGTTAATATGTCAGAGCCACCGCCCAAGTTAGTTGGCCAATTCAAAAAATTAGATAAATAATTAGTCCAACAGCAAAGGTGTAAATTATACGCAACTCAATCATTCAATTGCAACCCATCTTTGAATTGAAAACAGTGACGTTGACTGACTTGCAATGCAAGAAACTCACATCACATTCACATGGAAGTTATTAACACAGAAGCAACATATTGAAGATAATTAAAATAAGTTTATTCCTGTTTATGAACATTCACATTTCTCTGCATTACAAGTTGGTGAAATAAAAACAAATTGAATTCAAACAACTGTGAGATTCTGTTAGAATAATCTTTATTCCGACGAACCATTTACATTTGCCGGCCTCCCTCAGACAGAGACGCCGGCAATTGAATTTAAACTGTGGGGGTGAGGATTTTACACAAATTTTGGGTCATTTGTACATTTGTCTTCTTCTTTCCCTGTTTCTGTCAACGTTTCCTGTTTTTTTCTACATCATACAATCGGATACCTTTCAGCTCCCTGCCTATCGGTCGGGTGCGTCTGTGATCTTCAGAATGCTGGCAAGGCCGGGTGCTTGCTGTGTTGCTTTGCTTGGTGTTGGCACCAGTAAGAATGGGCAGCCAACACTCGGTCCAGAAGCTCCTGAGGAACGGGCTCTCCCCTTCTTTGCTGAGGAGAGATTTTTGCGGTGTGGACTAAGGTTTTCCATTTGTCCTGCATAAAACCACCACAAAGCACATCAAATACAACATAAATCATGTAACTTGTGCTTTCCAGAGAAGCACTCAATGGCAATGTACCTGCAAACAAAATAATAATCGAGTGATGTAGGACAAGATAACCATACAAACAAAATTTACCTTCAGGTCCACATAAGTTCGATGATCTGCATTCTCAAATGCACGCAATTTAACATCGCGCCACCTGCAGATTCATAACATTGTTAAACCACTATTATCCTTCAAAATGGAATCATGCATCTCGCACTGATACTATTTAAGTGGTAACGAACATCACACCTTCCGGTTCCAAGTTCCTCAACTGCTGTCACCAATGCTTCGACTTCTGAGACAGAGAATGGTCTCCTGGTTCGACGCTGTGCAAGCTCAGATCGCTTAGTTTTTTGGCTCACGGGAACTATGGCTAGTGGCTCCATGCTCATTTCTGGAATCGCAACTATCGCCTGGGATTCCAGCATTGTTTTGTTGGTCAATATGTCAATATGAGAGGAAACTGGTTCATGCTTAGTTTCAGCAAGACTCCCTGAATTGGTTATAGGAGGAATGTCAGACAACACATCAGACATTGGAGAGTCCAAGACGGGTGTTCTTGGGGACCTGAAACAACGATGCATATTTGTTGTAATGAGAACACATGTGAAAAGCTGTTCCTCAAGTCAACAGAGCAGAACCGTAATGCAAAACTTGTCCTATCCATTGAGATTAAAGCTCAACAATTTTTTTTTCCACATATGCATCATAACACGATCATCATGAATAATTAGCACACACTATTGCCTACAAAATTGCATTAATTAAGAATTTATGATACTAAATCAAATAACGCATACCGGAGGGAAATTCATCTCTTAATTGTCTAAACAGCCTCAAATATATTGTATAAGCAGCTATAGACTTAATTAAATACACAAAACAAACGTCATAAATTCCAGCAGAAAAATACCATCTCAGCATGCATATCAACAACTATGAAAGAAAACAAAGTCGACCCAAATGGGCAATCAAAAAAATTCCAACTTTAGACAAGGGACTTCTCACAACACATCAATTACCTGGCCACCATCTCGCATGAAAATGGAGGATCGCCAGAACACAAAAATGCAGAAGCTTGCACGGGACTAGGCTCCAACATAAAACCCAGAGAATCCAAACTGTCTTTGGAAGAAATTCCCATCTGCATTAGCGTTCTGTTGTCATCTCTTATGTTTTTCCCTTGAACAAGTACTCCAACACTTAAACCATCCCTAAGTATGGCATTCACTGCATCCATGACTGTCCTCTGTAAAATTTCATATCACAAAAGTAAAATATTCAGGCCCAGAAGTGATGAATAGTCAACAACTACTTGCTAAACAAGACCCAATACTAGCGAATAAACAATCATATTCCATGCCATTTGAGGAAAATTCTTATCGTAAAGAGGAAGGAGAAGACCTGCAACCCGTACATTATTTTATGGCCAATGGCACGTAAAATAAAATAATGCATCTGAATTAATACCTTCAATGAACCGACTGTTTCAGTTTCTGGGACCTCAATGACAAGCTCTGGAACCCTAAAGGATTTGATTCTCAATTTCACTGCAGAAGGAAAGATAATGCACAATGATACTGGTTATACAATCGAATAAGGAAAGTGTTTAACACCAAATCTTAAAAACTTTAATTACCATGAGATTCCTCAGAGCAGAAAGATGTTTGATGACCAATAACTGAAGCTGACACTCCGTTTGCTGCACAGAAGAATAACTATTAAGAAAAACCAATACCACAAGCCTTAAGTCCCAAGAACACATAAGGAAACAGTAACAACAAAATATCTACATAATTGTGCCAAAGTAGCATACCAGCTGGACCAGTTTTATCTCCGTTATCGGGTGAGTTAGAAACACTTTCACCACTAAACCCTCCATCAGAAGTCACTACCGAACTCCGGTCAACCAGTTTCCTCCTCTTATAAAGAGTGTCACGTTGAGATCTTTCACGGTTGTAAAAGGTTTTCCTTTTGTGATAAATAGTTTTTACTCCCCCATCTAGAAAAACCAAAAACATAAGCTCAACATTAAATGAATTTGCATCGATTTATGATGCTAACCAAAGCACAATAAGAAACTTACCATATCTATAGTGCTCACATTCCCTCAACTTTGGAGCCGCTTTCCAGTACTTGGATGTCAGTAACTTCCTTATTCTTCGGTCTCCAACACGTGGTGGAGGCCTAAAGACCTTCACCCTGTTGCTAGGTTTAATGCACCTAGTAAAGTTTTCGTCATCATCTCTGCTACCTAATTCAATATCATTCCTATGCCTGGAAAAAGAAGCATTAGGAACAGGATCCCTGAACAATGACAATTTGACATTGCTGTCTCTATTGAGCATTGCAGGATATTTTGCATGCAGTTCAGTTGGATCCTTGGAACTGCATGGGTTAGCTATCTTCAAAGCTCCAGTTTCTAACAGCTTACTATCTTCCTGTACTTCAATTCCATTTGCTACATTACCATAACAGGACTCCACAATACCAGGGGATCCCCCCTCTACCTTACCAGAATAATTTTGAAATGTGGGCCTGCTACTGGAAATTACAGACTTTGCCCGGCGCCCAGCTTTTGCAGAGCTGTCTGAACTTGTAATAACTGAAGTGCGTTCCAAAACAGTATCACTGTTGGCACACAGAATTTCTTTTAGAATGCCCTTCTGACCGACATTTTGCGATGTCAGCCCTAAAGAAACGCTTTCTTGGGAGCTTCCCTGATCAGGGCACTCTTCTTTCAGAGGTTTATGTTCATCTTGTCTTTCCTGCTTAACGTCTATGCCAAAGGCAGGCTGCAAATTTCCTTCAGAAGCATTACTGGAGGCAGAACTTTCACTCTCCTGCAATAACTTTCCAGCTAAAGAGGCCAATAATTCAAATGCACAGAATTGGCCATCCTCAACCGACTTCCTATGTGGGCGCCTCTGAAACCAGTAACCGAAATTCATGAATTCAATACAGGGTTTATCATCCAAAACCAAAAAGGTAAGGAGAAAACAAAAAGAGGCAACCCTAGAATTTCAGGACTGCTTACCCTAGCTGATCTGGGAGCTCTAGGTATAGTAGGGACCTGGAAGCCATTAAATCCAAAATCGAGCCTCTTCTTCAACACCATATCTCAAGCATACATGGCAATTTGAACTCATCAAACACAAAGAAGCATCAATCCCGCATTCAGTTCACTGTCATAAGATATTCATTTCATAGAAAGAACACGTGTCAGGCTTAGCTTGGGGAAAATGTGTTTGCATAATCGAAACAAAATCACATTGATCACAAAAGGAAGATAACAATAAATTCAGAATCCTACGTCATACTACTATATCAAAACCAACATAAAATAAAATCCCACAATGAGATCGAAGTAGTGATATAATGTTCCTTCTTTAAAGATGCATATTAACTAAAATATAGCAAGAATAGACTGCCTCTGTGATCAATAACGTAAAACTCATGATTAGGCCTCCAAGTCTCCTAACCACCAAACCACCTCTCCAGGTGTAAGTGCCTAATCATTCCCACAATTCTTAGAAATCAAACAGATCCCTTAGACTGATTGAGGAACAATAGCAAAATCCAACACGGTAAGATTTGGAATATAAAACTACTCGAAAGACTTGAACCAAAGCTTGAAACGAAAACATAATAAAAACTAAACTAATCTAATCTGCTCCGCGGTATGCAGAAAATCATAAACCAGATCTTAAAACCCTAATCAGAGGTCTTTTCAAAAGAAAATTCCAGGTAATTGAACAGATACAAGATCAAGCATGAACCGGAACCAAATTGGAAGTCAAGGCTCCAATCACATCTGAAACTAGTTGTTTAATGTACAAAGAACTTAGAAATGTAAATTGCATTTAACTTCATAAACCCAAAACCCAGAAAACGAATTCCCATTTGATAAATTGAATACACAACAAGAAGAATTCCAAATCAAATCCAATTCGGCAAAAGCAATTACAAATCCAACGCCAATTCCGATCTTAGTTCTGTAATCTGTTTTACGCAGCGATGAATGAATTCAAAGCTAAACTAAAATCCCATAAACCTCAGATCAAAAGAAATGGACTTCATGCAAAACAAAACCCATGATTCTGATCACGACCACAAATTCTCAATCAAACCCAATTCAGCACATCCAAACACGACCCAAATTCCCCAATCAGGTCCCGATCTCAATCGAAATTCAAAATTGCATGCAGTAATTGAACACACCCAATTGCTCAACCGAAGCAAAACCCATAAGTTATTGACCAGAACAGCGCTGAATTCTCAAAAACTAAAACCCAAATTGCATCAAACCAAAATCCTTGCAGAGAAGCTCGATTTACTCACCTCTTGGACAAAGATCTTCTTCTGGGTTAAATCTAAAACCAATATATCTACAAATTTTCAGGGAAAGAAAAAACAGAAAATCTGGGAAATGTGTAAGAGATCTGCGAGAATACGAAGCAAGAATTGGTGGTTTCTCTCTCTAAATCTCTCTACAAAAAGGCAAAAGGAAAAACCCAATTGGATTGTAAAATGTTAATGATTTTGTATATACAAAAACCATGCAGAAGAAACAGTGGCCTTAAACCCCTTCTTATATATGTTTCATGGTTTTCTGACCACAAAACTAGGCGAGCCAGTAAAAGAGCAATAATGTCCGGGTAATTGCAGGTTCCCTAAACCCCCTTCTTCTTTTTTTTCCTTCTTTTTTCTCTCTGTCTCTCTCTCTCTCTATCTCTTGGACCAGTTCTTCCTCTTCTTCCTTCCCTCCTTTTCTTATACATCCATCAATCCACCAGCTGAGGTGGAGATAGAGTTCTCTTGCCACGTATACCTCCCAAGTCATATTTGTTTTCCTTTTATTTTCGAGAACTGTTATTACCGCTTCGAAAATTTTATTTCATAATTGTCACAAATGTTGTATTTTTTTTTTTTTAAATATAAAATGTTTAGAGTGCAAAATGAGAATTTCGGAATGTTAATAACAATTTTCTTATTTTCGGACGATAATTTTTTTTGTTGGAATGGGCAATGAAAATGAAAAAAGAAATGCTAATGAATCCCTCTCAAAAGTCGATTCTTCATAGACTCTCTTCAACTACAGAGTTTGAAGCCGAGACAAAATGCTTCTTCTTCTTTTATCATCACTCACTCAAATTTATTTTGTAAAAGAGGAAGATGGAGTATTTGTTAACCTATTCTTTCATCTTCTTAAAGCTAAGTCTAACCCTTTTGCTTTGTACCAGTTAGCTACAACCATCGAATTAGACTTCGTTTGATATGCTTTTAAAATGATTAGAAACACTTTTAGTGAAAATATTTTCAATACCAATCCTTAGTAAAACTGCAAATAAATCCTTAAAACAGTACTTAAAAGTGTTTTTGAAATCCAAAAATATTTTCTTTAAAAGCGTTTTTAGTCATTTTAAAAACACATCCAAACGAACTATTAATCTCTAGTAAACAGTTAAACTGAATAGTAGTATTATATCACTCATGAATCCTTGATCGATCGATCTTAGAATAATTAGAATATGCAAAAGAATAAAATATTTAACCTTTGACATCACCCACATACATCTCTATTGGCTATAGCCATGTGATCGTAGATTCTTACCCCCAATAATGTGTAATTGTATATTCTAAAGTAATTAAGTGTCTAATCAAATTACGAAAATACACTTCAAACAATTCACTGTTATCCATTAATATTAGGGAAGTTTTAACGAAACACTCTTCGTACTGTTCACTTTTAACGAAAATGACATTTTTACTCTAAAAAGTCACTCCTAGTATTATTCACTTACAACACCTTTTTGTCCTTTTGATTAAAACTCAAAGTTTTCAAGTCATTTTCATTAGTTTTCCTTTAATATTGTTGGACCAAATTCTACTCGGGTTGGCGAGTGAACCTGCAAGAACAAAGATAAGGGAAGGATCACGAAACTAGATGTCGGGGAGGATAATTCTCGACGTAGGTGTTCCGACGATCAAGTTAGAAATGAGTGATGGATGGTAAGTTATATATTTTGAGAGGGATGAGAGTGTCTAATCTAAGAGTCGAATGGCCTACTTATAGGCGTTCGGGAGTTAGTTTGTGAGTGCTATGCCAAATGTCTGAGTCGTTAAAAATAAGGCTTAATGCCAAGTTGCATCAACAACATGGGACAAGACAACGGACCAGAATTCTTTTATTTCCTCTTTCATTCTCTCCTCTCACATTTTTTATTTTGTCTTTCTCTTTCTATAAAAAATTAGTATAAGATATTGACGTAACTTAACCGTAACCGTTCAAATAGAAAAAAAGAGAAAGAAAGGAAAAAAAAAAGAAAGAGAGAGAATCTTACTCGTTCTCTCGTAGTAGGCGCATCATGGGTTAGGGTACCATTAGTCTGGCCAATCATACATGCAGTTAGGATTTGGCAATTAGGATCTGTTTGGTGATTGGTGGTATCTAGTGGGAGTTGTTGGGCACGATGTAGATTATATTGGAGAGCCTACGCGCGACTGACCGCGTAGTCCCATTAAGGCTGCAACAATTGAATGGCTTCGAGGATCTCGTTGACATTTTGTTATGGTAACATCCAGAGTGCGTGACTCACTCCGAAACAGATCAACGGATTGATTTGGCGGCTTCACTATTCCAGAGGGGTAGAAATTATGGTCTTGCAAATATATTTAATTATATTCTAATATGGCCCATTATTTAAATGAAAGAACAGATTCAGCCTGTCATATGGATGCCAACTTGTTTATATATTAACACTTAGCGTGTTCCTAAGCAACAGCTTTTAATGGTTTATACACTATTTATCCGGTCACTAATAAGATTATTTTTACTAACATTATTTTGTCTCTAGAAAAAGAAAAGAAACGAAATGATTTTACACTTCTGCATAGAAAGATTATTTAAAATCTATAATTCTAACATCACACGATCAATTAAGATTACGATGTTTCGCCACGTGGAATTACTGCAACACTTTTACATGACTTGTCGTCTGTCCTAGTCGGACATAGATGTTGAAGTGGTGGTAGTGGAAAAAACACGGATTAAGGCAGAGAATATTTGACGGCGTTAGTTACTAGGAGGAGGGGATTTGATTGGGTGGCGCGCAGAGAAGGCATGGAAGATAACGGAATGAGTGGCCAAATGCGGTTTCGCGGTTATCCCGTCAAAACCATCTGGATTAGAAGTTGTCTTGCACGTTTCCTTCACTTTCTTCGAGAAACCCACAGTAACTGTCCTGCCACGCCCGCCAACGTATCCGGTAGCCGGTCACCCTCTTGCTTTTTACACGCGTGTCGGTTACATTTTGGACTGGTTGGTGGGTGAGTGGCTGCGAGTGGATTGGGTTTATGGTCTACTGGAGTTTGGGCTTCACCTACTTTTTTTATTATTTTAAAGTGAAATGGGCTTCATGTGCTTTTGTTTTATTTTATTTTTTAAGGAATTGGATTCTCTTCGAAGAAAAGCTTTTGGTATCATCTTGATCTATTAACACGGATCGTTGGATTTTGATCCAACAGCTACAATTATTATAATTTTTAAAAAAGCTTTCTATTTATAGTCGTTGGATCAAACTCCAATGACCCGTATTATTGGG
Organism: Pyrus communis; assembly: GCF_041283825.1. Lineage (NCBI taxonomy): Eukaryota > Viridiplantae > Streptophyta > Magnoliopsida > Rosales > Rosaceae > Pyrus > Pyrus communis. Next base: position 24,591,143 of record NC_142571.1, on the reverse strand, counting down.
TCAGGAGAATCTTGAGGCTTTGCCTCGAAGAGGATCCAATTCCATTTTTTGAGATTAATGTACTTTGATTGATGTTACGTGGATTTAAGCAAGTCTCATCTTTTTTATATGCAACGATAGTTTTACTTTTATAACAAAGTGATGAAGATTTGAATTAAATGCCTCGACTTGTCAATATAATAAATTGATATCAACTAAATATTTACAAAAATCGAACATAAAACATTTTATTTATAAGTCAAGTGAATAGGCATACTACTAGTTATAGTACTAGTAGCAAGCATTTTGAAGAGTTACTTATGGAGAGAATTTGTCTACAACCAAGATGTATCATTTTATGTCTACAATGCTTATTAAGGGTATGTTTGAGATTGTTTCTAAAAGGGCTAAATTGATTTCGATTTCTAACATTCAATATCACTTCTAAATTTGTTTGGTAGACAGACTTAGAAGTGCTTATGACTCAAAAAATGCTTGTTTGAAGAAACACATGTTAAATGCTCATTCAAGAAAGAACTTTCAAATGCTTTTCTAAGTTATTGATTTTTAATTAAAAAAAAATCAAAACAACTATAGTTAAAGCACTTATGAAACTAAGTGTTTTTTTAGAGAATGAACCTCAAACATGTCCTAAATATCCACAGCACAAGTTATGGTCGTGTGGTAAGTTTTGTAGATAATAGATAGCGATTTTTTAGTTTAAATACCAATTATATGAAATTTTTTAGCTAAAGTACTATGTTTTTAGTTTATTTAGCTAAAATGCTATGTTTTTAGTTTAGGTACCAATCAAAAAGTCAACCAAAACAATTCTATAAATACTATTATAATAAAAAATAATTACATGATTGTCACTCAATCCTACCGTGTTTTTCAATCCTACCGCGTTTTTCAATCCGCCAAACTTTTCCTTGTGACTAATTGATCAAATTTTTTGACAACCGACTGATCAAATTTTCCAATCTCAATGTCATTGTCCAAAAGTGACCTTCAAAAAAAAAACATATTAAGTAATGAATTTTCTCATAAGTTCTCTAATTTTATTTTGTATACATGTAAAAAAATAATAAACTCACACAACAAAACATAATTGAAGATGAAAATGTTCCAAATATTGTTTTTAAGTCATTGTTGAACCATGACTTGAAATTTTTCGTTGATCAGAAAAAAGATTCGTTCACAATGACTATGGTCGGGCGACAATTTCTGGCACATGCATTGGTGACATGTGGGTCATGTGCAATGAGAATAAAAATATAAATGGCCTTATGCTTACAAGTGTATACATTTGCCCACAATTTAGGGCTTAATCTAAGTAGAATGGGAAGGGATTGGTAGTTTTCCTTAAAAGTTCTATTAAAATTGGTTTAGTCTCAATTTGCCTTAAAAGATTTACTCATGATGACACAATATGTTTCTCCTACTTATAGAGAAAAATTACTTGAATGTCACGAGGAGTGTAGCCCTTACACTCCCTTATTCCTTTAATATAAATCTTGTGACATTTCTTTACCACTCACCATACACGTCGCGCGGGATGAGTACTAAAAGAAGAAAGAGCATACACATATTGTATTGAGTTATTATCATACTGATTATGTGTGAAGGTGGAAACATTTTAGTAACACTATCAAACAAATAATATTGTCTTAAGAGATATCGCTAAGATCGACATTATTAACAACTAATTTTGTGATCATAAATATCGTAATTTTTTTTCTCGTAATTAGAGTTTAGTGGCGACATATTAAAGAAAATTCTAATTAGAAATCTTGATATATAGAAATAGTATATTCACAAATAGGTAATCATCAATAATGCAAGTGATAGTTGTCAAGTCACTTAAAGACGCTAAGTAAATGAATAAAGTAGGGGTGATTAGTGTACTAAACAAATGGATTAAGCCAATGACTAGCCAACAAATTGGGAACCAAGTGGGACTGTAGGAGTGTGTTTGCTCAATTAGCTAGCAATCACGTGCCCTTTTTCTTTTGTTCTGGGACATATCACCTTTCCATGCACCATACATTTCACGTAAATCTTTATTAATTTTCTTCTTTAATACATCAAATCTTTTGTTTGCAATATTCCTTTCTTGTTGATAGACCCTTATCGTCGTTGCCTTTTGGTAGCTCCGTCCAAGCTTTGGCTAGCTAGCTGTGCTATTGTCGCATGTCACATGAGAGAGAGAGAGACAGGTTGCAGCTAAAACAAAAGGGATGGAAGGGTGGGCGGTAGGATGGAAGGAACCATTTGCCTATTTAATTATCATCATAAAATTCATTATTTTTTAGAGAACAAAATGTTCGTCAATTTCTTTGAACTCAATTAGATGTATCTAATATTTTTGATTTGGCTAATATTTTGCAAGGACAAATTATAAGGTGCAACTTGAAAAATAGACGGTCTGAATCATTAAAGTTCGACGTAGTGTGACCCCCACAACTCATCTCTATTTTTTTTTTTTTTTTTTTAAATAAAGATCTCTTTAGATAAAGGGCTTGATATATATATATATATATATATATATATATATGTATATATGTATATATGTGCTTGCTTTTCAAGATTCAACACAACAAGAAGGATCGTGGGTGAATAATTCCTTAGAATCTTGAATCATGTCTGCAAAAAATGATACTCTTGGATATATTACTTTATTAGATATATTTGTATATAAGAGTTGTGCTAATTAGCATTTGTCTCTCAATGGCCTAAACCACAAGAAATTCTTGTATAAGTCGACTACTACTAACGAAGTTTTATTAAAAATAGTCGGTACAGACTATACAAGTAAGAACACCAAATAGGGCCACGCTCGCTGCCAAATCATTGATATTAAATCAGGCAACTCAAGTAAGGCCCTCTAACTTGAGCCCGATTAATCAGCATGCTATCATACCATGTCAATATTTATGATAGATGGCCTATTACTAACATTGATATTACCTCCTACCTGCACATCTCCAGATGATGTTTATCACAAAATGCCTTATCGTAATCAAGGAATATTTTTGCTCAGCACCCTCAAGTGGTGATGATGATGTTCACCACTTTATTTATCAGCGTTATATGAATTTAAATGTCAAAATTTGTGTAGTGAATAAATATAAATCTTAAAATTTAAATTCATCTAACGATAATAAATAAAGTGATGAGCATTAACACCACTTGAAGGTGGTGAGCAAAAACATTATTTGTTATCATCATTTATTTTGTCAAATTTCCGTGGCTAGAGTTTAACATTCTTATAAGTTGGACGCCGAGCAGATTTTTGTGAAATACCTCCTCTTTGGGGCTCTTTACTTAGTTAAAATCTAACCAGCCCAACCCAAGCCTTGATAGTTGGGTAGCTTTTTGTTCTCCCAAGCTGCCCAAAAATGTTTTTGGGCTCCAATTGGATGAGGTGGTCCAGGGTAATTTGGGAAGACCAACCCAACTTCAAATCCTTTTTATCGAAGTTGTATAACATTGGTTCCATGTCCTACCACGTAAGCATATTGGTTTCGCGGAGGAACTAATGCTTCACATTTTGTAAAATTTAAATATCTTAGAGCACGTTTGATAACAATTTGGTTTTAGTCCTACCATGTAAGCAAATTGGTTTCTGAAAGGAAGTAATGCTTCACACTTGAAGAATTTAAATATCTCAGGGTACATTTGAGAACAATTTAGTTTGTAAATTTGTGTTAGTGATGGAGGGAAAGATATAGAGGAAATGAGGATATAAAACAATGGAGGCTGATGGTGGGATTCTAGGAGATATATTGAAGAAATGTATAAGGAAAATGACACAAATTACAAAAACTAAAAATCATAAACCAAACATTAGTTTACGTTACTTTCACTTTTAAAATTTTGTTTTCATTCATTGTTCTTTATTTCTTTCCTTCCTCAGACCACTCTTATGTATCCCTTTATTCGTCCATACACTTTTCCTGCATCTCAAGCACAATAAAAATAAAAAAGAATAAAAACTAACCAAATGATTACCGAACCGACATTTGGTTCAGGAACCAAATCTAAGCTAGAGAAATTTCATGACCAAAAAAAACAGAATATCACAACTATATAGATAAAAAAACATAATCATGTCGAATGATACTTAGTACAAGAAAACACTAGTTCTATATACTAATTATACACTAAACTGCATTACGTTCTCTTAATCCAAAAGCAAGGAAATTAATTACATGGTTTAATTTAGTTCTTTTGATGATCATTAATATTTTATATTCCTGATGAAGCCTCCAATCCTTGTAACTCCATTCAAATTTTCAAATGCATTGGCCCAATGGTTCTCAAAGCTTCAACTCTTTCATTGTAAATTGACATACTTGCAGACACATTATCTTCGAAACAGATAAGAGCTCACGTCTCCTTCATCTAATCCATCCTTTCTTGGGTGCTTTTGTTGAGTTTGAATGTGGCTTTTTTTTGGGGATATAATTTTTTACTAGCATAAAAAGGAATTTTTTATTATTTTTTTATGAGAGAAATTTAATTTTTACCATGTTTTACTCTGTTTTTCTATTTACTTATTTTTATTTTTAACTCGCGTATGAAATTCGAAATTCACTACCGACTCCAAATTTAAGGTGTGACAGGTCATTTCCAATTGCCCATTATATGTGGTTTATCAGCTAGCTGGTCATCTCAAACAAATGTATATATTAACACACAAAATCCCTTTGACTTAAACAAAAAAAACCTTAAAATATTCCCATAAAAAAACTTAAATTTAATTATGAACTGGGTTTTTGCCTCGTAAGTACTAATGTATATATGCACATTCATTCTCTTGGCAACAAAGCCATGTGGACCATGTGGCTTCTTAGCGTAAAGCACTGGCTAGCTAGCCCATGTTCATCGATGAATATTTGACGTAATTAGCAATATGAAAAATGTTTAATTTCCTTCTCAACGTGCCCAATTGATTTAAAATAAGATAGATAAATTGACCCCAAATGCCCAAAAAATGGAAAATAAAATTAGAATTCTTGAATATTATTGACTTGACTCTCTCTCAAAATGATTTGTAATTTGGTCCTTTGCCCTATAAATGCGGGTGGTAGTTAGACTAGTTGATGTGGTAGTTATAGTCCTCATGAGGCACTTTTATCTTTACCGACCTACAAAAACGAAAATAATAAATAAAGAAATCAAAATTAAATATGATTGCAGCCAATTAGTATTACGCTATTTATTTGTTAGTGTCTCACTATCTTAGATTCAAATCTTGTAGATAACGAGTTTAATACTAATTTTTCATCTCACCCCTAATAGTAAGTATGTCGTTGTATATATAAAAGAAGGGTGATGCTATTCACACATTTATTTTTACCTTTCACGCACCGCTATCAATTTATGATCGTCGATTGAATGGGTTAAAGAAGATCAATTGACAAAACGTAATAAGAGTGTGTGGAAGGTAAAAAAGTGTGAATAGTTACCTTCAAAGAAAAAATTGATTATGACTGCAACGAGTGCATGACTCAGTTGATTAAAAACATTCTCTTTTACACTCAAGACCTTGTTTTGCGAATCCTCTCCTTAAATATCACTTGTATTATTGTATATAGAATAAAATTATAAAAGCTAGAGTATAATAAACCTAGTGGTGGTGGTGTGGTGCATGAAAAGGAAGGAAGTTGAAGATATGATTCTAATTTGCTTGCTTGAGAAACATGGAATTTAACTTTTTTTCCATGGTAGGGGCTTTGCGTAAAACTCAATGGAGCCTAGACATATAGTTGCACGCCTCTTTTTTTCATCCAAAGATGAGACATCAAAATATAGTAAATGGTCCCCTTGCTAGATTAAGGATGAGGCAAGTTTTCAACCAATTCCAAAGCATGAATGATGATGAGCTTTCTAATAGCAAGAAAAAAATAATAATTAATTAGGTCAATTTGTTTTAGGACTGTAATTTTACAACCACCACATGCATTTGGTGCCATTTTTGGCACATTGAGTGATGAAATTGTTTTGATTAGTTGGAGATATAAGCTTTTGATTTGGTGCCCTTTTTGGCACATCGAGGTTAAAATGCTTTTATAAGTCTTTTTGGTCTCGAAAAAGATTGATCGTCGTGGTAAAACCACCAACTGTTCTCTTTTCAAAAAAAAAAAATTATGATTTAACAATCTCTCAAACAATGGTTTGTTTTATTATTATTATTATTTAAAAAAAAAATTTAGTGTTAAATGGAGTGTACCAACTACCAAACCTTGAAGAAACGTAGTGAACTTTTTGGTATTCAATTATTATACCACATAATTATATGAATTGCTTGCCAAGTGAGAAATGATGTTACATACTTGAAAAGCTAGTTAGTAATCTACAATTCTCTTAAAAATTACCTTATTGAGAGAATTTTTTTCGGCTTTCTAACCCAAATGGTTTCTGAAATTAGCATAATTTTTCACTTTGGTCACTGACAATGAAAATCGATAGGACTGGTCCTTGAGTTTGCCCATCGTAAATCATTTTAGTCATTTCATGAAATATTAGTCAATATCCTCGTTAGATTATCACATGAATGACCATGTTATCACCGTTTAAGAGTATTTTTGTCAAACCAACTTCTGCACTTAACGAGAATATTGACTGATTTTTTACGAAAAGACTAAAATAATTTACGGTGAACAAACTTAGTGACTAGTTCTATCGATTTTCATTGTCAGAAACTAAAGTTAAGAGTTATATATGAGCTGATTTTCTCCTAAGTTGTCTATGTAACATCCCACATCGCCTAGAGGAGTGGATCCTCTAAGCCTTATATGTATATTCTCATCTCTACCTAGTACATTCTCGTGTGAGTGCTCTCGCATGCTACTCGCTTAACTTCGGAGTTCCTACGAAACCCGAAGCCAATGAGCTTCCAAAAGGCCTTGTATTAGGTAGAGATGAGAATATACATATAAGGCTTAGAGGATCCACTCCCCTAGATGATGTGAGATGTTACAGTCTATGCTATAATCACTTCTTATTAAAATATTAAATTTCTCCACTGTATACAGTAAGACGAGTGAATCTCATAAAACTCGCATATCTAATTGCATAACTGCATAACACACACTCACACACAACAAGACATGCACCCGGTTACATATCAACTACTACTACGTATAAAGTACTTATGGGTGATGAAACTAATAAGTGTCACAGTTAACAGAATCACAGACAAAGTAAACAACAACATCAACATCCTTCCCAGCCCCAAAGGAGATCAATAATTATGTCATATGTTCTATCTACCAAGCCACGCTGAAAGTAAAATTTAAGTCTCTCTCTCTCCCTCTCTCTCTCTCTCTCTCTCTCTCTCTCTCTCTCTCTACAATACACAACACGTAAAACACACAAACGAAAGACCTAGAAAATAATTAAACAAGACTTTTAGTCGTGGAAAATATTCACATGCATTGAGATGGTGTTTTCATGGGACTGAATCCAACACAGGGTGACTGGGCGATCGAAGGGGTTTGGTGATGTGTTGTTGAACAACACAGCTAAACGATCTTGCGAGATGCGATGACGTGGTGAATATCTCTCTTAGATTTTGTTGATGGGTACGAAATAAACTCTTTCTGTCAACCCAAATCGACATCCTTGATCCAAAAAGGCAGCAAAGCATTACCTTCCTAACCGTTTTTGTGGCTTTTCTGTGCCCACTTTCTTTAGTAAAAAGCTATGTGTTGTTGAATAGAAATGCCACCCTCTCTTTTGTCCTCCCTCTTGCAATTCATGATTGTGCGATGTTAGATCTTGAGTTTCTAATAGAATGCGACCATTCGTGACAACATATATCAAGTGACGTGAAAGTACGTGAATTATTGGATCTAACGCGTGAATAAATGTTAAGAAGACTCTTTTAAAAGTGAGACTATCCATGAATTTTCTGGCACCTTATGTTTTTGGCACAACATTTTATAATGTTGGCACGATAATTGACATTAAATTGTAAGTGGCAAAGAATTCATGGAGAGTCTGACTTTGAGAGTTTCCTGAGCAGTTCTCTTATTGTAAACTAATTGAAATAAAAGAGAGAGGCCCATGATTATTAAACTATTAGGAATATTTCTCTTCTCCAATGTGAGATTCATACTGTCAATAATTCTATATTCTATATATGCAATTAAGTGCAAGATCAAATTCAATGATACAAATAAAAAAATTTCCTATCTTATTTATTCTTGTATCAGTGAAGTAGAGCATTCATACCAAGTGACTTTTTTCTTATTTTATTTTGGGATTATAATGTGCAATACATAGAACTTATGGTGATGGTACAAGAGAGTTTCATAGGGAGCTTCGACAGTAATGTTTTCTGCACTCTTTTTCACACACGCGCGCGCGCGCGCGAGCTCACACACACACGAGAAATTTTTAGGTGTACCCTCACTCATAATGGTTTGATTTTATTTATTTATTGAGGGGTACAAAAAGCGAGGGTACACCATTATGAGTGAGGGTACACCAAAATTTTTTGGTGTACCCGGTACACCTAAAAATTTCTCCACACACACACACACACACACACACACACACACACACACACATATATATATATATATATATATATATATATATATATATATATATCTTTTTATAACTATGGGATTAAACAAATCATAAATGAATCGAGGGTAAAAATTAACCTGAATATGCAGAAAGTGAAAAATTATGTGCAAAAATCACTCTTCCATTATGAATCAATTAAAAAAAAAAAAAAACAAGACGTAAATGTAACATCTCACATCGTCCAGAGGAGTGGATCTTGTAAGCCTTATATGTATATCCCCATCTCTACCTAGCACAAGGCCTTTTGGGAGCTCACTGGCTTCGGAGTTTATCGGAACTCTGAAGTTAAGCGAGTTCGCGCGAGAGCAATCCCATGATGGATGATCCACTGGGAAGTTCTCGTGTGAGTTCCTAGTAACAAAACCATGAGGGTGTGGTCAAGGTCCAAAGCGAACATTATTGTGCTACGGTGGAGTTGAGCCCGGGATGTGATGAGGGCGCGGGCTGGGATGTGACAATTTGGTATAAGAGCCAATCCATGGCCGGAAGTGTGCCGACGAGGATGTTGAGCCCCTAAGAGGGATGGATTGTAACATCCCACATCGCCCAGGGGAGTGGATCCTGTAAGCCTTATATGTATATTCTCATTTGTACCTAGCAAGAGGCCTTGTGGGAGCTTATTGGCTTCGGAGTTCATCGGAACTCTAAAGTTAAGCGAGTTCGCGCGAGAGCAATCCCATAATGGGTGACCCACTAAGAAGTTCTGCTCGCTTGAGTTCCTAGAAACAAAACCGTAAGGGCGTGGTTGAGGTCCAAAGTAGACATTATCGTGCTACGGTGGAGTTGAGACCGAGATGTGGTAGGGGCGCGGGCTGGGATATGCTACGGTGTAGTTGAGATCGGGATGTGGTAGGGGCGCGGGCTGGGATGTGACAATTTGGTATAAGAGCCAATCCCTGGCTGGAAGTGTGCCGACGAGGACGTCAAGCCCCTAAGGGGGATGGATTGTAACATCCCACATCGCCCAAAGGAGTGGATCCTGTAAGCCTTATATGTATATTCCCATATATACCTAGCACGAGGTCTTGTGGGAGCTCATTGGCTTCGGAGTTCATCGGAACTCTAAAGTTAAGCGAGTTTGCACAAGAGCAATCCCAAAATGGGTGACCCACTAAGAAGTTCTGCTCGCTTGAGTTCCTAAAAACAAAACCGTAAGGGTGTGGTCGAGGCCCAAAGCGTACAATATCATGCTACAGTAGAGTTGAGCCCGAGATGTGGTGAGGGCCCCGGCTGGGATGTGACAATTTGGTATCAGAGCCAATCCCTGGCGGGAAGTGTGTTGACGATGACGTCGGGCCCCTAAGAGGGGGTGGATTGTAATATCCCACATCGTCCAGGAGAGTGGATCCTGTAAGCCTTATATGTATATTCCCATATGTACCTAGCACGAGGCCTTTTAGGAGCTCACTGGTTTCGGAGTTCATCGGAACTCTGAAGTTAAGCGAGTTCGCTCGAGAGCAATCTAAGGATGGGTGACCCACTGGGAAGTTCTCGCGTAAGTTCCTAGAAATAAAACTGCGAAGGCATGATCGAGGCCCAAAACGGATAATATCGTGTTACAGTGGAGTTGAGTCTGGGATGTGGTAGGGGCCTGGGTAAGGATGTGACATAAACATGCCACCAAGTATCCTTAATAATGGCGTCCTCAATAAGATTAGGTATATACAAGGACTTAATTATCAATAATATTGTCCTAAAAAAAAATATATATATATATATATATTTAAACATGCATTTGTGTATATATATATATATATATATATGCATGCATGTATGTGTGTGTGTGTATATATATATATTTAAACATGCATTTGTGTGTATATATATATATATATATATATATATGCATGCATGTATGTGTGTGTGTGTATATATATATATTTAAAGGAAAATTAATGAAAATGATTTAAAATTTTTGAGTTTTAACGATAAGGACAAAATAAAAAGTAAAATGAATAGTACCAGGTCCATGATTGACTTTTTAATGTAAAAATATAGTTTTTTTTGTTAAAATGAACAATACTAGAAATTTTTCATAAAAATTCTATATATTTAAACATGCATTTGTACATATATATATATATATATATTGGATTAAAGTAGGTGTCACAAAGCAAATACTGAGTATTTGACCCAACTAAAAGCTGGAAGCCAGAGTGACGTAGGCAAAGCGTAGGTCCACCGTACCCATGTGCTGTGTACGCAGTTGTACGACAGATGCACGGCGTAATACGAGCACCGACGAATGCGGAAATGATTGGGCCCCGTTGTTGAAGGATAAACATAAAACCCAATCCGCACCCTTTGAAAATTGAAAAAAAAAAAAAAAAAGAAGACAATTTGTGGATAAATTGTAGCTGCGTCAAAGGTCTGTGCCTATTGGAATCTCATTTCCTCTTTTAGGAAAGTGGGAAGCTATTTTCCCCACCAATCCCTAGATTCACTCTTGATTAGTTGATTTTACTTTTGACAATACAAACGTATACCGACATGTTATGCTGTGAGATTATATCGACGTGTTATGTTGTGAGATTATCATTATACATTTCAAATCTGTAGAGTGATTTAATGTATTTTTTTCATAATGTGACAAGTAATGCTCACCGCTAATTAATTGTATTGAGCCGAATTTCATATTATATCATATTCATTAAATGCAAGGTTCGCACTATTGGCAACCTTATGTTATTTTCCAAAGAAATCATTTTATATGAGTTACAAAAGAATTACCATGCTCAATCAATACAATATGAATAAACATGCTCCACTCTAATTGCAAGAGACATCAATTTGAGAAGCAAACTCGGCAATAGTAATAAATAAGTACGCAAAATTTAAATGATAAGGAGAGAACCGTGAGCAAATCAACACATAGAGAAACCCTTAATTCAACACTAAAACCACACCTGCTCAAGGCACAATACATATCAATCGAACTCTGCAGCGTAATTTTTTTTAAATAAATTTTCAAGTGAAAAACATTGTATCCGTACCATTGAGTAGGGCAGGCAAAGTCTTCCCTCCTATTCACTATACAGTCCACAATGCACCCACTATCTAGAAAGTCAAAAGGCAAAAAGGAGGGAACAAAAAGAAAGAAAATCCTTCCCTTGTGGCCAAAGAGAGAGAGGGCGCAGTTGATGCTACAACTTGCAAACCAAGCAAACCGGTTTCATCCAATATCATCACAACTCCCTTGAGCCCCGACCTTGTTGACCCTACATTTACCACCCTCCCTTTTTACACAAAACCCCCCATCTTTCTTTTCTAATGTTTTCTTTAAAAAAAGATCAAGATAATTTTATTGACGGAACAAAACAATCTGATGATAAGTTAACATGGGACGAACAAATTCAGACAATAAGGTTTAATTTCTTTCAAGCAGCATATTCTTTTTCCACTCAGAGCAATTGAAGCAAACCAAACTCCTATCTCCTTAAATGCACCAAGATCATAATGTGCGAATTACAATCCTCACTATAAAACTTGTTAAAATGAAGTTTTTATTTTTTATTCAAAATGGTCTCTGAAATTGGCGTAACTCGTCACTTGGGTTTCTAAGATTTAAAATCAATAGAAATAGTTTTGTGATTGTTCACCGTCAACCGTTTAAGCTAAAAGCCCAAAATGAATCAACCCAAAGGCATTTCCGTCTGTTGAGAATAAAAAAGGAGTTGAACGCAATTACCGCCCGGGGGAGACCAAAGCCGCATTAATTAAGGTGATAATTTTGGTCACTTTTGGACAGTTGTTTCTCTTCAACTTTGTTCATAAATACCACCCCACCCCCCTCTGCTTTCTCCTCACACCCAAACCCTCCACAGCCGAAAACCCCCACCTCTCTCTCTCTCTCTCTCTCTCTAGAAAACAATGGCCGCCATGGCTCCTCTGCTCTGCATTGTTTCTCTCATGGCACTGGCGAGTACCATTGTAGTCGACGCCAGAATTCCTGGTGTTTACACTGGCGCCGCGTGGCAGGATGCCCATGCTACTTTCTATGGCGGCAGTGATGCCTCTGGAACTATGGGTAAGCCCAAAACATTTCATGACCCCATGCATTTTTCTAAGCATAACATACCATAAAGTTCATTCCTTTTGGATTTACACCCCCAATTTCAAAGACCCACATCAAAATTTCCCAATTTGTTTAACAATATTTTAATTTAGTCCACTCATTTTGATTGCTTTTGTGTGTATATAGGAGGAGCTTGTGGGTACGGAAATCTGTACAGCCAGGGCTACGGAGTGAACACGGCTGCGCTGAGCACGGCTCTCTTTAACAACGGCTTGAGCTGTGGAGCTTGCTTCGAACTCAAGTGCGCAAATCAGCCACAGTGGTGCAAATCTGGCAGTCCCTCCATTTTTGTCACGGCCACAAACTTTTGCCCCCCAAACTTCGCCCAACCCAGCGACAATGGCGGCTGGTGCAACCCGCCTCGCACCCACTTCGATCTCGCCATGCCCATGTTCCTCAAGATCGCTGAGTACCGCGCCGGCATTGTCCCCGTTTCTTACCGCCGGTGAGCTCGCTCTCTCTGTTTCTCTCTATTTTTCTTTTGTTCGAAAATACATTAGCAATGCTTCTTGAATTTTGTCCTCAACTTTTAATTTGGTTCTAAGCCTTTTAATGTTTTAAAACACGAGGATTAAAATTTCTCAAATTTTCTGTCAAATTAAGACTATTTTTGTCCTTTGAAATACGGAAACCTAAAAGTTAATGTGATAAGTTTAACGTCTAATAATCAAATTGAAAGTCGAATGGACAAGTTAGAATTAAATTTGGATCACATTTTTTGTTAGTTTTTCTTATTTGAATGATAAAAACAATCCGTTATTAGTCAAAATTGACAAATTTAAGTTTACTGAACAAATTAACATGTTTTAAAAGATTACGAGAGTTTGAACTAAAGCAGAGATCGTGAGGGTAAATTAGTAAAAATGAAGGTTTTAAGAGTAGGGGGCATTGTTTAATTTTTCCTCTTTTTTGTAAAGTTGTGAATAGCCAATGGACTAAAATGCCCTTTTTTACGCAGAGTGCCATGCCGGAAGCAAGGTGGAATCAGGTTCACAATCAACGGTCACAAGTACTTCAACTTGGTTCTGATCCACAACGTCGCGGGCGCAGGGGATATAGTGAAGGCGTACGTTAAAGGGACGAACACTCCGTGGATGAGCCTGAGCCGCAACTGGGGTCAGAACTGGCAGTCAAACTCAGTCCTGGTTGGACAGTCACTCTCCTTCAGGGTGACAGGCAGTGACCGACGCACCTCCACCTCCTGGAACATCGTCCCTTCCAACTGGCAGTTCGGCCAAACCTTCACCGGCAAGAACTTCAGGGTCTAATTATTCAATTTTCCCGCTTTTTAATACATCTGGTTTCAAAAGAGAGAGTGGGAAAGTAAAAGTATGCTTTGAGGGTGGGGTTAAAGTTAGAACTTTTTTTTTTACTGCTGGTCGGTGGAGGAGTGAAAAAAGCTCAAAGCCAGAAAGTGAAAGTTGTAAGCAGCTGAGGTGGCTGTAAAGGTCGTGTAGCCCGCTGCTTTGGTTATCTGATCATGATTATAATTAATATACTTTAATTTTATAGACCATTAGACACGATCAAGTATTTTTCTGTTTTCTGTTTTTTGCTTTTGATTTTGTTCTGCGTTTTGTGCTTTTCGGTGCGATGCTCTGCAAATTGCAACTTTGCATTTGGGGTGTTGTTTTACCGGCAATCATAGACTTTGAAGGGATGTCTGCCACCAGCGGCGGAATAAGAATAAACATTTTGCCCGATTCGTGTTTGTTTCACATTTCACTCGAGGAGATTTTAGATCAAAATGCCTGATCACGTGTCTTGTTCGATCATTTAATAAAATGTCATTACATCGTCACTTACTTTCATATCGATTTATCTTGACAAATATATTGACACAATATCAAGGAATCAATGTGTTGATCCTAAAAATTACAAAACCTACGTGGCGCGCAGGCCGAGTAACTAATAAGCTAACTACGTCCTTCGGTCGAATGCGGGGCGTGCCAACTCGTCGGCCGAGCCTGGCCAAGGAGTAAAATCTGTTGATGTAGCTTTGAGCGCGTTGCTGACTTCTTTAACTTGCGATTGCGACCGAGGAAGGAACACTCTCGGTCTCTGGGTTCTACAGCCTGAAGACAAGGCTGCTACTTCTGCGGAGTTCACAAATCGTCCGAGCCCGATTCGGTCACTGTGATTATATTCGTGAGAGTATAAGCACGTCGAATCGAGACCAAGGTGTATGGGCACAGGTACTCGAACGTGATATATGTCTTGATGGTAAACGTAGTTCGGCCGTCGGAATGCCGAACCCTGAAACTCACCTGTGAGTATCCAATCATAAAACCACTCGGCAACCAGTACGCCGAGCAATGTAATTCGTAACACCTGACTATGCCGAGAAAGCTTAGTAAGGTGACCTCTGCCAACAAAGGTTCGAAAACCTTCCTCGACCGAGACTTGGATAGATAATCGGTCGGCCTCGACGCAGTGCTGTTTATCCAAACTGAAGATGCTTCTTGGTCGGCTGATTCTGCGGCAGCAGTGCTGTTTATCCAAACTGAAGGTGCTCGCCGGTTGCTTCCACAGTGCTGTTTATCCAAACTGAAGGTGTGTCGGCAAGAAAAAGAAAAGGAAAAATCTCAAGGTGATTGAGAGGTTTTGCGCAGGGCAATTGTATGCTGAGTTGAAGGTCCCTCTCCGTTTGCATGATTTCTTGTATTTATAGTGCCCCATTCCTTGAATCTGACTCCGATTTGGATTGGGAGTCCTTGTCCCACTTCGCCTCTTCCTCGAACAAACCTACTCCCACTGGGATTCTGAATTTTCCTTCTTTTCGGGACTTCATTCCTTGCTGGTCGAGAATCCTAGTTGTACCAGGACTTCCTCGACCTTTCTATTTATCTGGACTTTTTAGGATTTGGCTGACCCTGCCAGCTGGCCCGGGCCTTATTATTCGGCCCATATTATTTGTCATCACCTTGGGCCGAGCGCATCCTGCTGCTCGGCCCAGCAATAATATTTTAGGCCCAAACATTGCCCCCTCGCTTCTGAGGTCGCCGACTGTTAACTCTTGGTCGGGCCTCGACCTTGAAGAAGCGAAAACGTTTATTGCTTTTTGGATTTTACTTCCTTAATGACCGTTATTCCTGCGCATTTATGAGACATGATTGCACTTTCCTCGTTGCCCCCAACGCGTGGCCACGTGTCGATTCTCCGCTGCTCTTAAAACTTTCAATCGTGAGCCTCGAAACCGTGCCCTAACTGGAACGTCTTATCCTCATTAATGCTTTGAAACTGGCGCCGCACGCGATCGTGCGTCCTGGATTTTCGACTCCTCGATCCCCTCTTCGCAGGTTCCCAACATATCCGAAATGATTGGAATCTTTCCGGGTTAAGTTTCCCCCAAAATTAAACCAGTGCTTTTTTAATTCCAGCGCCTTCCGAATTTCAGACGTTTGATATTTATTCTGAAAAGCCTATAAATACCCACTTTTCCACCATTCGCATCTTACTCTTTCAGAAACTCCAAAATCCCAATTCTCTCAGACCTGTTCAAGCCAAAACCCTTCCCGTTCTTCATTCTGCGATTTCTTCACCAGTTTTCCAAACTATCTCCTATCACCTTTCCAAATGGCCTCCTTTATCTCGAAGCTCTCTGACGAGATCAACAAATGCAAAGATTTCATTGATCGGAATGCGATCAAAACACTACGCTTTGAGAATGACATGGCTACCTCTCATCAGATTCTGGGCCCCCTCTTCAGGGATGCAGTGCCGTCGTGTATCACCAATCTTCTCAAAGAGCAATGCCTAACACCCCTGCTCCAGGGGTTCGACTGGTCCAAATGGTGCTTGGCTCGGCCTCAAGGAGCTTGGCCCTCGACCACTACAGCCTGGGCTGCCTGGGTGGATCGAATGAGATCAACCTTCGGTGAGGAATGGAAAGCCCTCGGCATCTATGATGCCATCCTGTTATCGACCATGGAGATTACCATGGATAAGGAGCTGCTTATGGCGGCCTTGACTCTATGGTGCTCGGCCACCAACACCATGGTCCTTCCATTCGGACCCCTCGGCCCTACTATCCTTGACATCTCGGCTATTCTTGGGACTCCACCATCCGGCCTCCCAATTGACGCTGCTCTTTCTGGATGTCCCTCCCTTCTTGACCTGAAGGCACTTTTCGACGAGCGGGCCGTCGAAACGCTCAGCCGAGGAGATCGAGAGCCTTCCAGAGAAGAAGTTCAGAAGCTTCATAAGAACTTCTTCAACTACAACACTCTGATTCTCCACTTTGCCGGCCGAGGCGAGGAGAGTCTCAAGAAGGGAGAACACGAGGCCTTCCTTTTCTATTGGTACAACAAATTTATTTGTTGTACCAAGTCGAACAAGTGCTTGGTCGAGAATATGCCGGTGGCCCAGGCTCTGGCTAGTGGTCATTCTCTGGCGCTCAGCTCGGCTATTTTTGCCAACCTCTTTCGTTGCTTGGCCGAGACGACCATCAACAAGATTGACCCGCACCAGAATGGGCCCCTCTGGGTTTTCCAACTCTGGCTGCAGGTCTATTTCTCCACCCTTCGGCCTGAGGTCCCCGCCTTTCGGCGCTCGGCCGCCCTCGGCCCCCAACTTGCCTCTCGACCGGCTCCTCCTCACCGGGCTGACGAGGTCCTCAAGCACTTTTTCGGCCTTGACGTCCTTTCGGACGACGAGTTCCTGGTGTGCCGGCGCCAGGAGTATCCTGCTTCAATCGGGCTCCCGACGGCAACTTGGGCCGCGGCCGAGGACGCAGGCCTTCGTCAGTCATGGGGGTCAATCGTACTGGCTCGCGACCTTCCCCTTGGTTACGATGCCCGCCGAGCCGGTTGGGAGGTCTACCAGCCTCCCTTTGTCGCCCGACAGCTCGGCTACCTCCAGGGTTGCCCCGTACCCCTGATCGTCTCTCGTTCCCTCCTGAGCCGGGGACGTCTTTCTGGTTCTTCCGAGAGGGAGTGTCGGTCGATGGAGCAAGAGTTTCAGGATCGGTGCAAGAAGTTCCGTCTTCGGCCAACCGTTCCGGAATCCTTGGGCACCGACACATTTGGGGACTGGTGGGACGAGTACACTGGCGACTTCTTCGGTGCCTCGGCCGAAGACGTGGTGAGTAAAGTGTTTGGTGACCGGCCCAGACCAGCGCCCTCGACTCAAACTAAGGAGTCGGTCCAAGGTATATATTGTTGACTAATTACTTTGCTACCCCAGAAACAGAGAAACTCACTTGTACTTGTTACTAATTACTTTGCTATTTCAGGGGGTCGCGGGTCGAAAACGGTCGAGGTGGTCGCCGCGGTGGCAAGGGCAAAGAAGCTTGTGCCCAAGAAGAGGACCCTTGTCACCGAGCGGACGGTCCCTTCCAAACGCCCCCACCGAGAGGCCGAGCCGGCGGAGGAGGCCCATCGCCCTTCTAAACGCGTCAAGAAATTTGCGAAGAAGGGCGACCGGGAAATTCATGTCGTCCCCAGTGACACTACTGGGACGCCTACTCCCGCCGGCTCTCCTTCTGTGCCGGCTGCCCCAGCCGATCCAATCGTTGCACCTGCTGCAGCTTCGGAGCCGGTCGTGGCGCCTGAAACGGGGAAGTCGGCTGCGCCTGCCGAAGCTCCCTCGACTCCAACGGTCGTTTTAGAGGTATAATTCTGCTCCTACTCTTGGTTGGTTAGGTTTCCGGTCGTAATGCTAAATGATCTCTTTTGTTCAGGATGTCGAGAGCGAGAGTGATGAAGTTCCGTTGGAACGCCGTCGTCGACCAGTCAACTCTCCTCCCGTCCATCCTCCTTCGGTCGTCGAGGCGACCGCTCGACCACGTCCTACTGCGGCGGATCGTGGCAAGAGACCTGTTGCCGATCCTGAGGCCACGGCTGAAACGCCGATCCACCCGCAGGACGAAGACCCTCCCATTCCTCCGCAGGAAGTCTCTTCGGCCTTTGTAAGTCTTGCTTTTTTTTTTTTTTTTTTTTTTTTTTTAAACTATTAAATGTCAGGTGCCCGAACACTCATTTCACCGGCAATTTTATGCGCCGAGGGGCGTTGTTTACATTTCTTGGCCGCCATCGTGGCCATCAAATGTAGATGACCTCCACCGGCCGCGTGAATTGCGTAGCGGTCTAAGGCACTGGGCTAGGCCATTAAGTTCCCTGGGTTCGAGCAATGACCCAGAGGGCATGGCCGAAGTCTCTTCTCGGCAGGTCTAAAACACTTCCCTTTTTTATGCATTATATCACGTTTTTCTTTCCTTCACTAAGTTCTCTTTTTATGTGCAGCCGTCGTGGGAAGTGGAGCTTGACGCTCTTCTTCAGAGCACGACCGGTGAGGCCGGCTCCTCTGCAGCTCCGGCCGAATCGGCGGGAGCCACGCCCGCCGAAGTCTTCGTGAAGCTGCACGAAGTCTTGTCTCTGACTGCCTCCCAAGCTCTCCGGTGCAGGGGCCTTGACTCTGTTGGAGAATGTCTTAATGACCTCGCCAGTGGTGGTCACCTGAGCCCGGAGGGCATCTCTTTCCTAACCGACCTCCTGGAGCGGACTCGGCAACACTTTCTTATCTTCGAGCGTGCCCTACAGGCCGAGGACGATTTGAAGGTGGCCAAGGTCGCGCATGAGGCTGGCCAAGTAGAGATGGAGGCTTTCAAGGCAAAGAAAGCAAAGCTGACCGAGTTTGATCGCCAGATCTCTGACCTCCAGCGTCAGATTTCTGACCTTCGACGCCAAAGGTCGGCTGCTGCTTCCGAGCTTGAGAAGGATTTTGAGGCTAACAAGGCTCGGCTGACGGCCTTCGCTGCCGGCGCACGGCGTATCCAGCAACTGCAGTGCAACAAGAAGACGCGGCAGGCTGAGATAATTTTGAGCGAGGCGAAGTGGCTGGAGCTGAAAGCTGCCCTTGAGACTTTCCTCCCCTCGACCCCCTAGGAGTTTAAATCATTGTATTTGTTCTCTTGTAATGATTCTTTTTGTTATCAATACAATGGTTATTTTGCCATCAATACAATGGTCGTTTTGCTGTCAGTATAATGGTCTTACTCTTGCATTTCCCATGTAATTGGGTAGTACTTCTTTAAAAACTTTCCATTAATCGGCAATTTGTGAACTGAACCCGTCCGATCTCGTAAATGATATGCCCCCTTGCCGAGGACTTTGTGAACGATGAATGGCCCTTCCCAATTTGGCGACCACTTACCAAACCTGGGGTCTTTGATTCCAATAGGCAACACAGTTTGCCAAACCAATTCTCCTTCGCCGAACGTTTTTTGTCTTACACGCTGGTTATATGCTCGTTCGGCAATTTTCTTTTGCGCAATCAACAAGTTACCTGCGTCGATTCGACTTTCTTCTAAGTCTTCCAACTCTTGTCGCATCGCTTGACTGTATTCAATACTGCACAAATCATTCTGCTCGATTACTCGCAACGAGCTTATACTCAACTCGACCGGTAACATAGCATCGTGTCCATAAGTTAACGCATAAGGAGTGGTTCCAGTGGCCGACCGGGGTGAAGTTCGGTATGCCCATAATGCTTCATATAACTTTAAATGCCACAAACCAGGTTTCTCTTTTACCATTTTTTCAAGGATGCCGATCAACACTTTGTTGCTTGCCTCGGCCTGTCCGTTTGCCTGTGGGTAGTACGGCGTAGATTGCTCGAGTCGGATATTCAAACTTGCCGCGTATTCCCTAAATCTATCGGCCGTGAATATAGTGCCATTATCAGTTATGATTGTTTCTGGCACGCCGAATCTGGTCACAATATTCTCCTCTACGAAGTTGCATACCTCTTTAGCAGTTAATTCGGCGTATGACCTTGCCTCGACCCACTTAGTGAAATAGTCGGTTGCTACAATTATCCATGCGTGCTTCGCTGCCCCTGATGACGGCGTGATTTTGCCAATTACATCCATTGCCCAACCCCTGAACGGCCATGGTTTAGTAACCGAGTGTAGCAATACGGCCGGGGCTCTTTGCACGGGTCCATGAATTTGGCATGATACGCATCTCCGTGCATATTCGATGCAATCCTTTAATATATTGGGCCAAAAATAACCGTGTCGTCGGAGCAACCAGCGCATCTTTCGTCCAGATTGGTGTGCTCCGCAAATTCCTTCATGTACCTCGGCCATTACTTGGGCAGCCTCGTGTGGGCCGAGGCACAATAGTAGTAAACCATCCTCGCCCTTGCGATATAATTCATTTTGATACGACACATAATTCGTGGTGAGCACCTTCGTTCTTCGGTCGTGTTTCCCATTGGGGTTATCGAGGTACCGTAACATCGTCTTTCTCCAATCATCTGGTTCTACTTCGACGGCACATACTTCCATGGGATCTCCTCGTTCTAGTAGGGATGGGAGCGACATTACCCTTGTACGTATTACGTGTGCGCGTTGGAGAGTTTGCTGATTGATCAAGGCGGGGTACGATCGTTGACCCGTGGTCGCAATTCCCACAATTCGACCTAGTTTGCCCCCCATGAGTTGTGCTCCGGAGGCGATCTGGGCGAGTTCGTCGGCGTCAGTATTGTGAATACGTGAAATGTGTTCAAATGTGATTCGTTCGAATGACTCGGCCAGGTAGGTGGCGACCATGTGATAGGGAGCTAAAGTACAACTCATGCAGCGAAACACGCCGTTCAGCTGGTTAATCACAAGTTCAGAATCACCAAGGACGAGAATGCGGGGGGCCCGCAGATCGTGTAAAACATGGAGGCCGATAATGAGGGCTTCATACTCGGCCTGATTATTGGTGCAGCTGAAATCTAACTTGAGAGAAAAATACCATCGGCAGTGGTCCGGCGACTGAATTGCGATACCGACCCCGGCCGAGGTCGAAGTACTGGAACCATCAAAATGCATAGTCCAATGGTTATCGCGTGTGGTGACGAAACCGATGTCGACGTCGCCTCCCTCAAAACCATAAGGGGATGGGTGTTGTGCCAGGAAGTCGGCGAGGGCTTGTCCCTTGACGGCCTTTTGTGGTACATACTGAAGGCTGAACTCGGATAAGGCGAGTGTCCATTTCCCGATTCGGCCTTTGACCATGGGCCAAGTCAGCATGTAACGAATTACGTCGGTTTGGGCGATGACCTGCGTAACTGTGGGGAGCATGTAATGCCGAAGTTTGGATGCGGCAAAAAACAGCGCTAAGCAAAGTTTTTCGACAGGTGCATAATTAATCTCTGGGGAATTCAGGTTTCGGCTAAGGTAAAAGATAGCTTGTTCACGCCCGACATTATTATCTTGCGCGAGGAGGCAACCAATGGATTCGTCGGCTGCCGAAATGTATAACTTAAGGGGTTTGTTGCGACAAGGTGGAACGAGCACTGGTGGAGTGGAAAGGGCCACCTTGATCTGCGTAAACGCAGTTTGATGCTCTTCGCGCCATTCAAATCGGTCGGTCTCCTTCAGTTTAAGGAGCGTAGAGAATGCCTTCATTTTACCGGCCGAATTGGCGATGAAACGCCGGAGGAAATTTATCTGCCCGAGTAACGACTGGAGCTGTTTCTTTGTCGTCGGAGGTGGGGCGCTGATGATGGCGCGGGCTTTATTTTCATCGACCTCGATGCCACGATGGTGTACCAAAAATCCTAGGAAATTACCGGCCGAAACACCGAAATCACACTTGGCCGGGTTCATCTTGAGGTTGTTTTTGCGCATGCGAAGGAACGCTTGCCTTAGGTCGTCCAGGTGTGTTTGACGACGTTTGGATTTTACGACCACATCATCGATATAAACTTCGACGATTGTACCGATTAAGTCGTGGAAGATCATATTCATGGCTCGTTGGTATGTGGCGCCGGCATTCTTGAGGCCGAAAGGCATGACTACCCATTCGTAAGTACCAAGTGCCCCCGGGCAACGGAAAGCCGTCTTGTGGACGTCAGCTTCGGCGATGAAAATCTGGTTGTAACCCGCATGACCGTCCATAAAAGATAGCAGTTCATGATTAGCTGCGGCATCAATTAATAAATCTGAAATCGGCATCGTATATTCATCCTTGGGAGTAGCCAGATTTAGATTACGGAAATCGATGCAAATGCGAAGGGCACCGTTTTTCTTTAAAACGGGGACGATATTGGCCAACCATTCGACATACCGAGCGGTCCTAATAAACCCGGCTTTCAGAAGCCGAACTAATTCTTCCTTAATGCCGAGTTGTACTTCGTTTGAAAATCGGCGAGGAGGTTGTCGAAAAGGCTTACACCCCTCCTTGATACGTAGCTCATGTTCTACAAGGTTTCGGTCGAGGCCAGGCATTTCATGATAACTCCACGCAAAGCAATCTTTAAACTCATGGAGTAGCTTACGGAGTTCGACCTTCATGGACGGTGGGAGTAACGCACTAATAAATAATGTTCGAGGATCCTCGGCCGTGCCTACGTTAACTTCCTCTAACGGGTCCTTGACTTGAGGTCGATGGTCTTCGAGTTCGGCCGGCGCAGCCTGAACTTTATCGAACGATAGAACGGGGCTGTTATCTGCTTCGGCCAGAAATTCGATCAAATTGATGCCAGAATGTGGTTGCTTGGTAATGGCGTACCAATGGGCCAGCAGACGTTCCATTGTAGACGAAACCGCGGCCTGACGCCGTTCTTGCGTGGTGTGCTCAATCATCGGCACTGATGACCAAGTTCGCCAAGCCAAGTCTCGCCGAATCCTGTTGGACAGTCTCGGCGCCGACCTCAATCACTTTTTGTACCGAAATTCTCGTCGGCCGCCCATCCTCGTTAAGGCCTTGGAGGGTGATGTAGCCGACGTGATCATCATAATAGCGAGCCTGAATCATGTTGGTTTCAAATGGTTGGTTATCGGCTGGGTGGACTACGACCGATTTGCCATCCCAAAAGATGAGGACTTGGTATAGTGAGGAAGGAATGCAACTGGTTTGGTGGATCCAGACGCGGCCAAGTAATGCGTTATAATCGGTCTTGGAATCAATGATAAAGAATGCCGTCATGTGTTGACGGCCGGCAATGCTAACTTCCAACGGGAGCACCCCTTTGGTCTGAGATTTGTCACCAACAAAGCTGCTCATAGTGATTCCTGATGGAATGAGTTCATTATCAGAACGACGTAAGGCCTTCATGACGGATATCGGCATAATGTTGACTGTGGCTCCACAGTCGACAAACACTTTAGAAATGGGAAATCCTTCGATGTGAGCCGTGACGTACAACGGCTTCAGGTGTTGGAGATTAACCGAGGGGGAGCGGGGAAATAGCTCGGCCAAAACGGCTTTAAGGTTGTCCCCGCTCTGGTTTTCTCTATCGTCGTCATTTGCGACGAAGTCTACTTGTGTTGCTTCCTCGGCAACTACGTCCCCGTCCAAGAAACTTGACTGGTGGGTACTCGGTTGGAATTCAGCCGGTAGGACGTGGACCATACTGATCTCCATATGTTCGAGGACCGAAGGGCCCATGGGGTCATGGTCGTCGTCTTCCGGAGAACTATCCTCTGTAGCAGTCGTCGGAAAATCTTCGATCAAACTTTTGAGTTCCTCGGTAAAAGCCGGTATCCGAGACGTGGGAACCAAATCGAGTGCGGGTGAGCCATTTCCTTCGGCGATGTGTACTGCCGAAGATTTTCGTTGGTCCTTTGTTACACGGGCTCGTTCTTCATATGCAATACGGGCGTTTCTTGTGTCTAAATAGGTATCCAATCGTGCTATCCGTTTTTCCTCGTCGGCCGTGAGGCCGAAGAGCGATACAGCCGAGAAGACTTCGAAATGATATCGTAAGTGCTGAAGGTCTTCGAGCGAAAAGGGTAATTCGGCGGCGTCGATATCTGTATAAGGATCGACCTCAAAGCCAAGGACCCGAGCCTCCCGGATATGTTGAAACCTAGCTTTAATGGCTGGATCAGAAGTTTTCTGGATAATTTGCTCGGCATCAGGGCAAGTTAGCGCCAAGTCGAGGGCTTCCTGACATGCCTTGGGGAGTCCGTACAAGTCATTTGCGGAGTACTTCTTATGAAATTCTCGCATGTACTCCATGGATGCACCGAGGAACGGAGGGTGTAAGTTGCGCCGTATTTTGATAAGCGGCTCGCGCGGTGGTAACGGAGAAAGTTTCCTTTCGGCCTCTTTTGTAAAGTACTCTAGACGAGCTCTCGTTTCCCCAGGCCGGAGAAGGATCTTAATACGTTTCTCAGTCTCCTCAATGGTGGTTTCGAAATCAGCCTCCGCTACTTTCTTCCCTTCGGCTAACTCGGTCATGATAGTCGGGGTTGGCCGTTCGCTACTATCTTCCACGGCCTGTTTTGGTTGCCATTGATTGGCCGGGCTGGCCTGTGCTCCTCGTCGCCGAGCCATGCAATCTATCCGTTGACGACGACGTTTTTGGGATTTGGACAGTGCCGTATACAAACCAGTCGGAGAATTGTAACTGTACCAGCGTTGATCCGATGTCCTTGGTGGTTTGAAAGTTTTACGATTGGCCGGTGAGGCCGAACTATTAGCATTGCGCGAGTAATAATCCTCATTGTAGAAAGGTGCGTCGAAATCCAGACGCCGCCTGACCGAGGTCTGGTCTTTCGGCCGTACTTGTGGGCCGAGTCGATCAAACACTTGATGCCGTGGACTTAACCCTGTCGACGATGTTGTAGGGGCCGCAGGTGGTGTTGAAGATATCTTCCTTCCAGGCTCCACTGGTGTTTTACAATGGTCACATAACACCTTCGATCCACAAGTTCCGTCGGATTTTGACCTTGTCATCGGCTCATCGGCGGGTTGCGCCGATTGTTCCGTTGGTGGTGCATTTGAAAAGATATCAAGCTTTAGTCTTGTTTGACCATTTGGTCGACGGATATGCTGCACTGGGACATATTCGGCCTTCCCTTTGTTTTTGGGAAGGTGAGCATCCACCATACCAATCGTTGTTGAAGGGAAAGGATTAACGTCGACCGCCATCTTTTCCGGAAATTTCAACTTTCCTTTTTCAATCCAGCTTTGAATTGTGTCCCGGAACACAACACAATTATTGGTTGCATGCTTATTAGAATTATGATATTTGCAGTATATCTTTCCTTTTAATTCATCGGCCTTAGGGATAGTATGCCCCGGCCGAAGCTTGATGATTTTTGCTGCCAATAATTGGTCGAAAATTGCGTCAGCTTTGGTGATATCAAAAGTGTATACTTTTGATGACTTAGCCGTTTCCTCGGCGGTCAAACGTGTTTTGGCGTCTTTGGTATTTACTTGTGCCAAAGCCTTGCAAACATAGGGTTTGTCTATTATTATCTCAGCTGCATCCACGCTAGCGTACTGAGGGTCTTCACTTTCGGCCGATGCATAGCTCACCGTGGGGTTCTTATACAACGTCCCCCGGGATGGTGACTTTGATATCTTCTCTTCTCGGAGCAGATACTCATATTGTTCGACGTGTTGAGCAAGTTCGTACATATCTCGAATATTTGCCCCCAGAAACTTCTTTTTGTATTCCACGTCTAATCCGTTGAGGGCGATCCTGACGAATTCTACTTCGGGGAGTGGCACTCGGCACCAATTCCTGGCCGATTTAAACCTTGTTAGGTATTCCATTGGAGATTCATCAGATGCTTGAGCCATCCTGGCCAAGGAGGATACGGACATCTCCATCCCTGGCCGATAAAATTGTTCATGGAACTTTTCGACCAACTCTTCCCAACTCTGCACGGAGTTGGGTGGAAGATTAATGTACCAGGCGAAAGCTGAGCCTGTCAGTGAAAAGTTAAACAGTCGTAGTTTGTAAAAATCACTATTGACGTCCCCACACTGCGCTGTGAACCGAGCCACATGTTCTAGTGAGGATAATGATGATTCCCCGGCGAAGAGGCTGAAATCGGGGATCTTAAATCCTCGTGGGTATTCAAACCTTTCCACATAAGCCGGGTACGGGTGAATGAATTTTGGAAACTTCGGCCCTTTTTTTAGGGCCGAATCAATCATTCTCTGGACTTCGGTCACGTTTATGGAGGCGACTTCTTCTCCCTGGCTTGGTCCCTCGGCTCTATTCCCTGGTCCTCTTCTTTCTAAGGGGACTGGTTGTGGCCGAGCGGACCCTCTCTCGGCTGGTATGGGCACATTCGTCGGGAGCTGCCGCGGTTGGCCGACCTGGCCATCTTCGAAAGCTTTACTGACTAGTAGTTCAAGCATTCTGGTCTGTGTATCGCTATTACTACGTATTGCGTCTAGCAAATCATTCATCTTCTGACCAATCGACTGCTCGACCTGACGATATTGTTCATCCAGTCGTCTCCGAAGGAATGTCCTAATTGGTGGATCAGAACCTTCTCCACCATCGTCATCACAATCTTCTACAATCCCTTCCATGAACATTCCAGCTGTTTGATTCGGGACTGTGGGGTTGTAAGGTTGTCCGCCGAGACAGACTTCACTCTCCCGGCGTGTTATACTAGTGGCCTCGGGCGGCGCAATTATGATCGGATTTTTTGTAGAATGCAAATCCTGCCCAAGGCCTTGCACTGGCAAGTCAGTTGTTGACTTTCCCATGGTTGTTTTCTGCTTCGTAGACCGTGTCTCAATGGTCATGAACTCCGAAGGTTTAGCACAATGGTCCCACTGGGCGTGCCAAAATGTTGATCCTAAAAATTACAAAACCTACGTGGCGCGCAGGCCGAGTAACTAATAAGCTAACTACGTCCTTCGGTCGAATGCGGGGCGTGCCAACTCGTCGGCCGAGCCTGGCCGAGGAGTAAAATCTGTTGATGTAGCTTTGAGCGCGTTGCTGACTTCTTTAACTTGCGATTGCGACCGAGGAAGGAACACTCTCGGTCTCTGGGTTCTACAGCCTGAAGACAAGGCTGCTACTTCTGCGGAGTTCACAAATCGTCCGAGCCTGATTCGGTCACTGTGATTATATTCGTGAGAGTATAAGCACGTCGAATCGAGACCAAGGTGTATGGGCACAGGTACTCGAACGTGATATATGTCTTGATGGTAAACGTAGTTCGGCCGTCGGAATGCCGAACCCTGAAACTCACCTGTGAGTATCCAATCATAAAACCACTCGGCAACCAGTACGCCGAGCAATGTAATTCGTAACACCTGACTATGCCGAGAAAGCTTAGTAAGGTGACCTCTGCCAACAAAGGTTCGAAAACCTTCCTCGACCGAGACTTGGATAGATAATCGGTCGGCCTCGACGCAGTGCTGTTTATCCAAACTGAAGATGCTTCTTGGTCGGCTGATTCTGCGGCAGCAGTGCTGTTTATCCAAACTGAAGGTGCTCGCCGGTTGCTTCCACAGTGCTGTTTATCCAAACTGAAGGTGTGTCGGCAGGAAAAAGAAAAGGAAAAATCTCAAGGTGATTGAGAGGTTTTGCGCAGGGCAATTGTATGCTGAGTTGAAGGTCCCTCTCCGTTTGCATGATTTCTTGTATTTATAGTGCCCCATTCCTTGAATCCGACTCCGATTTGGATTGGGAGTCCTTGTCCCACTTCGCCTCTTCCTCGAACAAACCTACTCCCACTGGGATTCTGAATTTTCCTTCTTTTCGGGACTTCATTCCTTGCTGGTCGAGAATCCTAGTTGTACCAGGACTTCCTCGACCTTTCTATTTATCTGGACTTTTTAGGATTTGGCTGACCCTGCCAGCTGGCCCGGGCCTTATTATTCGGCCCATATTATTTGTCATCACCTTGGGCCGAGCGCATCCTGCTGCTCGGCCCAGCAATAATATTTTAGGCCCAAACACAATGCTATCAATAATATCCATGATATGTCGATATTTGATTGTCGGACATGCTACGTGGTCAAGCAGTCTAAGCCAAGTTTCTTTCTTTCACACACCACTAAACTGAAAACTGTTGACTACTTTTCTGCATGCTCTACTATTGTTGGATTCGTTGTGTTGAAGTCTATATAACTTGGTTCCACATCAGGTTGGATTAGGTTCCATAGTCATATAACTTGGTAAATTTTTTAATTCAGTTGATTGCAACTTTCTCAAGTTTTGGAGAGGAACTTAGATGAACGGAGAAGAGCAGTATATCGTGATCGTTCATTGTACATCGTGCAGTCAGTTTTTGTTAAATATTATTTATATTTAATTTTAAATTTTAAATTTTCAAATGATTTTTGACCGCACGATATACGATGAACGGGAACGATCACGGGATCTTTAGAAAAATGATCCGGCTAGGATCCTTTTCCGTCCCAAAGCAATAGATTGAATTGAACCCAATAGTCAGTTCTTACTTCAGTTCCAGATCAATTGTTCATTGTCTTGGGTTTTAAGCCAGCTGAAAATTTCAGCACAATTTTCTCACTTTTCCACACCCTAATGCCGTCCGTTTCATGCAAGTTTTTCTCCATCTTATCATCCACGATTTATCCTTAATAATTATTTTCAAGTCCTTGAATCCTCATGAAGCAAGTCCTTCTATCTCTTGGGGGAATTGTTCTCCTTTGTTTCAGATTTATTATTGTTTAGGTTTTATGATTTGTTTAATAAAACAGGGTTTAGGGTCATTAATCATCATGTTCAAGCAGTCCAGGTCTTTAATCATCATGTCCAATCCAAAACTCAAAAATCAACCAATGATAAAACGTAATATAGAACCCTTAATTAGATAATTATATTTCAATTTTCAATAAAAAAATAACAAATAAAAAACAAAATTTGGAAAAATTAATTGATATATAAGAAAATGTGAGATGGAATTTAGTAGAAAAACGGGACAGAGAGAACCCGCCATCTGTGGATACCATCACTACGGTTGTCTGGCCGCTGCCCGACTCCCACCGAAACGGTGCGAATCGGGCCTTCACTGTAAGCACCATTGGTCTCCGCGAGAAAGCAAATCAAAATCGCTTCCTCTGAAAAACCCAACAAGTGCCATATATTCCCAAAACCCTCAAATCACACACACAAAAAACCCTAAAATTAAAAATTAAAAATTAAAAATTAAAAATCCCTCTGTACCGAAAAAAGGGGGCTGGGGCTGGGGGGGCTCATATCAAGTGTATAGAATTGGATGGCCTGTCATTGCGGGTCGAACCCAATTGGGTACAAAGAGTCGAGGAGCGCAAAAGTTTCGGCAGAGACGCCAAAAGCCTGCAATTCGGATGAAAAGCGGCGGCGAGTGTTCTGCTCTCTCTTTGATCTCCTTGAAACTTCTGACCATTAGGTTTTCCAGCGTCTGTCTGGAGGAACCGCCGCTCAAGCCTCTCTCTTTCTAATCACAGCCCTAATTTTTTTACAGAAGATGTAGGCGATGGAGATCTGAGGCTTTCAGTAGACAGAACGCGAATATATATATAGCACTAGGGTTAATTTTGCAGAGTGGAAAAGGAAAACGGCGTCGTTCTGCATCAGGAAAGTTGGCGCCCTTCAGAAAAGAATTTTCCCATGTTGGGCGACGTCGTTTGCAGCATTCTCTCTCGCGTTCAGTTTGACTGAATTATTATTTTTATTTTACTTTTGTTTGCACTTTATTGTACAACAAAAGATAGGAAGAGGCTCCTCTTTGGATCAACTATGTAAGGATCTTAGGGATTCTCACATCTTAATAGTTTATCGTATATCGTATGGTTAGTTTTTATCAGGTACTATTTGTGTTTAATTTTAAATAGAAAAAAGTTAAATAATTTATTACCACACGATGAATAGCTAAGATATGAGGATCCTAAGATCTCCATAATTTGGATCCGAATGAGATCCAAATCCCAAAAGATAATGATTATTGAACATCAAACTCACGACCTCGAATGCATAACGTGAACGTGAGCTCGGAACCTCGGAATGATTAATTGATGAGTAAACAAGTTCTCCGTTTTTATTTGTACTAACTAAAGGATTGGTACTTTCCTCATTCCTCATTCCTCATTCTTGGGGCGAAGCGAGGGGGCCGTTCCTCCTGAATTTGGTCGAGTCTTTTGGATGGAAGGGATCTTATTCTTAAGGGTGCTCATTGGCAAGTCCTAAGTGGCCAACGGTCCGCCTTTGGAGGGATGTTTGGGTCCCGAATATACCAACTGGTCATCTTATTCCCACTGACGATGGCTCGATGGACTTGGATCAGACTGTTGACTCAATCATTAATCAGGACGCGGGGATTTGGGATTTGAGTCCAATCTCCAATGTTATTTCGACGTTGGATAGAACGGCGATCGAAGGTTCTCTCTCATTTTGGTGACCCTGCGAGACCGGACCACCTTATTTGGCGGACGGAAAGGAATGGAAAGTATACCGTTAAATCGGGATATCGTTGGGTCAACATCCGTAGCGTGTTGCCAATGTTGGAACGGACCCACAAGTTTGGAAGATATATTTGAGGCCTTGTGGAACCTCCCAAGCTGAGGAACTTTTTGTGGCGAAGGGCTCGAGGAGCTATTGCAACCTATCGAAATCTTTTTCGACGTCGTTGCACCTCCTCCCCCACTTGCCCAATTTGGGGCGAGCATGATGAGTCAGTTGAACACCTTCTCCTCATTTGCCCTTGAGTTGAGACTGTGTGGTTTGGAGGTCCCCTAGGTATTTGGGTGGACCGAGCCTCTATCTCTACTTTTGCTGCTTAGCTTCTCCGGATTGGGAGCGTTGACTTCGGGAGTGAGATGGAAAGATCGAGGGCTCTTTCCCTTGTCGTGTTTTCCTGCTTAGCTTCTCCGGGTTGTGCTCTTGCTCGCCAGAGGAATTTCCATCAAATTTTTGTGGAATCGGATTCCAAACTGGTCATCACATCCTTGGTGGCGGGCTTGGAGTGCACTCCTTGAGAAGTTCTTCCTATTCGAAGCTGTGTCCTGGAGTTGGGGAAATCTTTTCAAGTGTGCACCTAGTCTTGGATGTGCAACTCTGTGGGTTGCTAGACCTCCATCCTTGCCCCCCTCGGAGGTTGTAGGTGGCTTGGAAAGTGTTGGATTTGACGTATTCGCCGAGGCCCAGCTGCGTCTTGTATTTCTTTGTCCTCCTTGCTTTCTCAATGTTTGTGGTTGTTAGTCCTTCGTGGCTTTCCTGCACTCTTTGGCTTTTGCCTTGGTTAATGAATTTCCAGTTAACTCCAAAAAAATAAAAAAAATAAAAAAATAAAAAAAGACTACTACATGGTTAGCAATTTATGCGTACGACTGGCTGATAAATTTTTATCAGCTCGTACCCTTTTGCTATTTTCAGCTAGTCATTAACCAACAAAGAAAACTGATTCAAGTACAATCAGATGGAGAAAACCTTGTCTTGTAAGGTGTATACATTTCTCCGCAAGGAGAGCGAAAAACAAGGTGTATACACCCCATTACAGGCTAGTTTTTCTCGACCCGAAGACTTGAAGTCCATGGGACTAGCATCAAGATTCAGGTAGCAATTGATAGACAAAAGCTTGCAGTAGTATTGTACATTGTCAAATACTGATACACCCAAAGTCAGATACCGACAGTTCGCTCTCAGCAACAAATTTTTATGGAGGTGAAGTGATGAAATGGTTCTGTTCCCTGAGAGTTTGAATAATAAGTTGGGTACTGTCCACATACAGACCTTTATTTGAAGTGCAAAGTTCACGAACAACGAAAACAAATACATCTAAAGGCAGAGTCCTCCTTCAGGTTAACCACTTATTCAGCAAATCTGTGTTAGGGAGGATGATCCATTAAGCTGGCCAGAGGGAACTGCAGAAACAGAAATGGAAAATACGCAAATCAATCATCAATTAGACTAATAAATTTATGTCAAATCGTTAGAAAAGCTATTACAAACATCGAATACTGACCTTCAGTATTCCAGCTCCATCCGCCGCTTCTTTGTTTTCCACTGATTCAGAATAAATGTAACACCTTCCTTTAGTGAAGCCCTTCGTCCCTCCTTATAGTTCCACAATTCCGACGTTATGTACCTCCCACTAGGGTTGTATTCATTGATCTCTGTTAAAGCTGATGTTACAGCATTGTACACTTCCTCACCCAGTTCTTTCATCAAATCTTTCAATTTTTCATCCTCAATGGATATAACTTCCTGAACATAAAAACATAAACTAGTGAAAAGGAAGCAAAGGGGACAGCGAGCAAGTGCCAATGATTCACAAGGAAAAGCACTGAGATCCATTAGAATATGATTAAAAGAATTAGACGATTCAATAATAGCATAAGACCCAAATTTATGCGGACATTTTTTTGTATGTGAAATAACGCTGCAAATATCTTTGCTCTCAAGGCAGATTTATCAACAAAAGTAATTGATATATGCTCACATTGTAATGCATAATGCGTTAAGACAGCGGAGAGTCCATTTCCAACCAGAAATTATAAATGACATTAAAACAAAAACCAATTAAGCATGTGAGTGAAGATCATATTTGATGAACATCAGCTACACCACTGGGAAAGGATTTTGCCACCACAATCACATATTTTGCACAACTAGTTTTTTAAGTAACTCACAGGGATAGCCAAACTACTTCAATCTAAGAAATATTTTAATTATGTCAACATATTGGATACTTTTTTCGTCAGATGCTTTCTTGTGCTAAGAAAAACAGCAAAATAACCCGAACACAGAGAAATAATGATATAAGAAAGTACCTTATGTTTCCCATCAACCGTAGTAACTTTGAAAGGATGCCATTCTGGGTCCTTGAGGTATTCTTCCCACAAGGAGCACAGCTCCGTTGCTTTCTCTTCTGCTTCTTCCTCATTATACTTTCTCTTCATTACTTCTTGGAACGGTTTACTGTCAAGCTCACCCATTCTCCTAACACCAATATGTGCACTACTTGATATTTCCTTCAATCCCTGCAGATTAAGAATATTAATAGCTTATCATAAGCATAAGAAACTAAGAACAGAACTTTAAGAAATATCTGATGCACAAAGGGTCATATTCCACATTACAGTACAAAACTGAAGATCCCAATTTCAGTCAAATATCAACCAGTTTTTGCAAACATACAAGTAAGGACACATAATTACATCCTGAATTCTTGTAAGATCATCTGAAATGTCAGACGTCTTTTTTATTATAAAGAATAGTAACTGAGCAACATTTATATTAAAAATCAAACAGAAAAAAACTTACATTAATCAATTCCCTTCGGGCTTCCTGCAGCTCATCATTGCTCTTGCGCTCCTTTACAATTAAAGTTTGATTTAAAGCTTCTAAGTCGTCTAGTGATTCTTCCTTTTCTCTCAAGCCTTTGATCATGTTGTCCACCTTTTTCAGCACTTCAACATCACCGTCATCTCCCATGCGCCTTACAACATTTAAATTCACTCTTAGTTGCTCAATTTCCAATTCAAGAGTTTGCTTTGTATCCAGTTGCTGTTGCAGTTTAATTATTTTATTGTGGAGCTGTTCCTTTTGCCTCTGGATCAAAATGGTTGTCACATACATCAAAGATCTTCTCTGAAATCTATAAATAACATTCAGATCATTTTTAAGCCCTTAAAACTAGCCAACAAACCTTTTGATCTTCGGCCAGTTTCAATAAATTTGCATTAGCCTTCAGTTGCTCCATAGAAGCCAAGTGAAGTGAACTATTTTTAATGGAATTCTACAAGAACAAACAACATCGCTGTTATCAAGTGTTCGAAACCATCCTTCAAGGCTTCAACAACAGTGACTACAAATAAATGCAACTCATGTTGCAATCGAAACGTAACCAAGACAAAAACATCACACACTGTAAAAAAATTAAACACAAGTGCATAAAGCCCAAATTATTCATGATCCGATTTGATGACACTTGAATAGCATGCTAATTTTTAGTAACATTCAACAAACTAGTTTCCATCCCATTAATATTCATAAATTTTATGTAAGAATTGAATCATGAAATCTAAGACAACATGTGCAACAATGAAGCACAAGTTAGTAAACCTTTTCAATCTCCTCAGCAAGCTTCCTACTTTCATCTTCGTTGGCAACCGCACGCTTCTCCATTTCTTCTATGCGGGACTCTAGCTCTTTCTTTTGAGTTTCGAGTTGCAACTTCAGTTTTTCATGGTCGCCAAAAATCCTCTGAAAGTGATCCCGAGCACTTGTTTGTATCTTTTTAATCTCTATCAAAACAAAATGCATGGCATGAATTAAGGTCGCTACAGCATCATACCAGTAGAAAATGATAATGAAATATAATAAACCCAAAATGGTGAAAACCAAGCCACTTTATGCAAATCATACAGCCACTGTACAGCTGCAGAAATAGAATATAAATAGATACTCCGGATTCAACTCTAATGAGGAATCAGAAATGCAAGCCAAAAAAAATATAAACTCATTCTTTCATTTGATAAGTAGCACTCTTCCATTTTTTGAATAAATAAAACTAAATCTTACCTTCATTATAAGTCTGAACGATCTTTTCTTTCTCTGTGATTACGCTCTTAATGGAATTCGTAGTTTCACTACATTTCAGCTCCATCTCTTCCAAGTCTTTGTACTTGACCTCAATGATGTTGTTAAGATTAGTTACTAGTCTATCCTGCTTCCTGGCTTCTTCCTCCGTAATTTCAGAAATTGATTTGAGGTCTCCAATCTTGCGGAGGTGTTCTCCGACAATGTTGGAAGCTTTATAGTCATCTGAACGAGCAACCCAGGCATAAAGTCCAGATTTTTGGTCACTATTAGCCTCCCAGTCCTTTTTTCCATGATGGTCTACATCATAAGCCTTCTCAAATGACATGGCATTAACATAACCAGGCCAATCTTTCCTAAACTCTACAACGGCACTTCCTGAGTGACCCCGATAATTCCATAAAGGGTGCACCCTTAAGGGATTGAATCCCCTCCTTTTTAGCTCATCTCTCAGTTTCGATCCACTTTCTCCGACATATCGCCCATCATTGGCCCGTCTGGTTGGAATATTAACCACAACCCCTGTCCAAGGCCACACCAACTTTTCATCCTGGTCACAATCAATTGGTGGTTCTTCAGCCACAGGTTTAGATGGACCACCTTCAGCTGCTAGATCTTTTTCCAAATATTTCACCACAGCTAAGTGTTTAGCCTTTTCTTCTGTGCTTCTCTTATCTGAAGTACTCTTTCCCACCCCAGAAGCATGTTGGAGAAGTTCCTTGAGAACAAAATCCCGCTTTTTCTTACTCGGGCAGAAAGGGCAAGTGTATCTCCCATCTGAGCTTCTCACACTGTATTTTCCATTCTTCAGCTCTTCATAATATTCTTCTACCTCCTCATCCAGTTCTGTTTCGCTCATATCCGTATCATCTTCAGAGCTATGATCTGCCACGCTCCCCATTTGAACGGTACTTAAAGAGCACTAAACCCTGAAAACGGAAAATACGAAATATCAATGTCACTAGTCATTATTATGTGAATTCGATGATTTTGAATAGTTCATTTTCTGGCAAGATGAACATGTGCAGCCGCGGTTAAAGTGAAAAAGCAAGTGTTTAGTTGCCGCTGTTCAGTTTGGAGAGTTCAGGATACTGTTAATCTAATTTCTTTCGAACTTAACAATATTTGCACTAAAAAACCCAACATAAATGTCCCCAAAACAGTTCATGGAAAAGAAAGGCATATGGGTAAATTTGTTGTTCCCTGAAGCAGAGAATCAAGGGGTTTCAAAATTAACAGCAACTTACAAGTTACAGGTTACAAGCTGAAAGATCGAACCCATAAAAAGAAAGGACATGCATAACCAACATTCAAGATACATGAAGAAATCCCACAAATTAAGGCTTAGGGTTTCACAAGTTTGGCCCATGTACAGTAGTGAAAGCTCTATATATAGAATTCGGGTTCGGTCTCCGCATCATTCCTCATTTCTCTACTGTAAAATCACTCATAAGACAATTTCCAAATTAAAATCCATTTTTACCTTAAAAGAAACATCTTGCTATATGAAACCGCATTGTACACAAAATTCACACAAAGCCCAAAAAATCATAAAAACTCGAAAAGGAAAATCGTCAAAAATTGAAAGAAAACAGTACATAAATAGTGTCCTAATTGTTATTCCTGCAACCAAACACACACACACACACAAATTATACAAGCAGATGCCGCAGATCAGTGAAAACACAGAACAAAACGGAGACTGAAGCTCCAAAACTCGAACCCAAAATTAACAATGCATGCTGTAAATTCAACATTTCAACCAAACAAGCACGTGCATGTAGCGGAACAAGCAAACCCAACAGCGATCAGCTAAATTGTAGAGAGAGAGAGAGATTGACCTGCGGAAATCGGAGCTCCTGAGCTCCAAAATTAGGGTTTGCGGGGGAAGAAGAATTGGGGGCAGGGCCCTGAGAGATTCGCAGCAGCTCAGTGCTCAGAAGAGGCCATAAAACTTAAAAGCGAAAGAGGACATTGGTAATTGGAGCACTGTGGTGTGCGTGACAAGTGAGAACATCGAGAAGGCGACAAATGTATGAAGTTGGAGACGTCAACGACCCTTTGACTGAATCGGGAGTGATGAGATGAGTTGGTAAAAGTTATGAAAGTTGGCGAAAATTTATGGATTTCCGAGATAAAATTTATGGATTCGGGGTAAATTTTGATGGGGTCCCGTGGGGACATGTCTTTTCCAATCTGTTAATTTTCCTGACATGTTTAATTAGCTAGCTCAGGTGGATTTCTCTTTAATCTATGTCATCAGAAATGCAATGCTCTCAAAATGGGATTTTTTTTATAAATTTTATGTATAATGTTTTATAATATTTGTTTGAAAATTATCGTTAAACTTTGAAGTGTCAGATAGTTAATAACATGTCTCATCTTTTTTTTTTCGTTTCTTTTTTCGGGAACAAAATGAGGGTTCCATTTTAGGCCTTAGCATTTCTCTCTATGGCATTTCATTGTTGTTGTTTTACACAATTTTAGAAATAATTTATTTTGATAAAATTTTAGAAATAATTTAATAAAATTATTTAAACCGTCAAATCTAATTTACACAGGTAATTGTTCCGAACAGTTCGGTTTTGAAGATTAAATTTTGGATGTTTCACGGTTATGAATAACCGTTGTGTAAATTTTTCGATTTCAAGTTCAATTATAGTTATTGAGGTATCCACCCCACACTCATACTTGAAACTGAATCGTTTTCATCTTTTAATAAAAATTTATAAATATTTATTATATGGGGAAGCGAATTATCAAATCATATTTTTATTATTATTCATTATGATTTATATGATGCTTATTAATTATTAAATGTATAAATATTTTTATGATAAAGAAGATATTTAATATTATTCATGCATTATATCAATTGTATTAACATCAGTAGTCTATTTTATTTTATTTTTATCTAAAATCCTCTATTTAATTAATTTAAATAGATATACAATATATAATTATTGTAAATTTGTAATGGAAAACCCGTTATTATATGGAAAATCTATTATCCGACGAGTTTAGTTACAAGGAAAACTCGTTTGAGGATTCTACAAATTTTTTATTTTATTTTAACAAATGATATTATCTACATTAAGGGAGTGGGGAAGTAAGCTAAGTTTCACAGTAGGCTAGCAATAATATGATTCAAATTCGTCTTTGAAGAGAATTAAACTTAAGACCTCTCACTTACAAGTGAAGAAGAATATCATTAAACCGTAATACGAAGTGGCGGGAATTCTATGACTTCGGATTTGGATAAACGAGTTTAGATGCAGGGTGGAACGTCCGAGCCCAACCCGCTCTATTGCCATCCATACGTGTATTAGCAATGGAAATGGTGTGGGAAGGATTAAGTGAGCCCCTAATTAGAGCATTTCTAGTAGGGGATGCAAAACCTCTTTCGCATCCCATTTTCATGTCGAATTGAAGTAAATAGTTTTGTTCTAATGACAAAGATGTATGTATAATATATTGGATTCAAAGTTGATTTACTCATTGTTTGTATATAATTATGATGTGTGTAATTTTAGTTTCCGATCAAATGTGATCGTTGCTGTAAAAAAGAGTTCAAGTCATTTATTTTTTTCACAGCGGATGAGAGAGAGCAAGTACTATAGTAAAAAAGATACGTTATGTGCGTTCTAGGTTTGCTGTTTTCTAACTTTGTCAGACAAGTACAAGTAACTCGTGATTGACTCACGCGTTTGACATCTTTGCGTTTCACTTGCAACACATTTTTTCTCTCCTTAATCAGTTTATTAAACCATGCACGTGCGAATTTAACGTCTAGTAGTCAATGTTTGGTTTTTTTACATCGACACACGAGATGTGACCTTTACATACTTAAATTTTCGTGTATTGAAACACTTACGTTGTGGATGGGTGGAGTGCAAATGTTGCTTATAGGTTATTGCTTCTCATATTGGAAGAGTAAATTGTAGTAATGGTCCCTCAACTTTAACAAATTGGAGCAATGGTCTCTCAACTAAAAATCCATAACCATTGGTCCCTCAACTCATCAAAACATGTTACTATGTTTATTTTCGTCAACTTCGTCAGAATTCTGTAAATATGAGTTATATTGGTAGGACCATTGTTACAATTGGGTTAAAGTTGGGGGACCATTGCTCCAATTGGATTAAAGTTGAGAGATCGTTTCTCTAGTTGGATTAAAGTTGATGGACCATTAATACATATGTGACTCATTTTGACGGAAGTTCTAACAGAGTTGACAAAAAGAATCATAGCTGCACGTTTTGATGAGTTGATGGACCAACGGTAATTGATTTTTAGTTGAGGAACCATTGCTACAATTTACTCCATATTAGAAATATAGAGTGAGTGAGAAATATAACATATGACTGACATAGTAACACTTAATATTTATTATAAATGACGTTTAATCGCAGTTGCTAAAAACAATCATGATGTGGATTCGATTGTCACAAATTCCTCCTAACAACTGAGTATTTAACCTAATGACCCTATCACTCTACTAAAAATATAATATAGAATTAGTCCTTGAATTTACACTTTAGGTTTCGCCCCTCAATTAAAATTCGTTAATTAAAATCGGTGAATTTAACAAAATGTGCAACATTAGTCCGTTAGTAAAACTTTTAGCTAACGAAAAAGACTAATACTATACATTTTATTAAATTTGATCTCAATTAATAAATTTTTAGTTGAGAGACGTGGAAATTAAACTAAAGTGCAAGTCAAGAACCAGTTCTAATGTTCACTAAAAAAATTCAATATTTACTGTTTCAGCTGATCGGTTAGGCGCGCATCAACCCGCTAATAAAATTTAACGCGCCGGATCCGACCCATTTGCCAGGTCGCCTTCGCAGACACGCTCACAGAGACGAGTGAGCTTTCAGGAGCACCAGAAAACCGTGGATGAAGATGTTCAATCAATTCGGAGCAACGGCGGAGTCTCTAAGCAAGGCGTCGACAATGGTGTTCCGGATCGGCACCGACGCCCACCTCTACGACGATCCCGACGACGTCAGCATTGCTCCTCTTCTCGACAGCAGTTTCGACTCCGAGAAGTCCGAGGCTCTCAAACGATTGCTCGCTCTCATCGCCCAGGGATTCGAAGTCTCCAATTTCCTCCCTCAGGTCCCTCTCCAACTTCATCACTGTCGAATTCGAATCCGAAAAATTGATATATAATTTGAAAAATCGGAGCAATCAATTTTATAATTTGAATTTCGTTTCGGTTGAATTGGAATCGCAGGTTGTGAAGAACGTAGCGTCGCAGTCGTTGGAAGTGAAGAAGCTCGTTTACTTGTATTTGTTGCATTATGCTCAAATGTAAGCTGAATTCAATACTCTTTGATTTCATTTGAATCTTTACTCAAATTTTGAGCTAATTTTTTTGCTGTTGCTTTCGAAATTTTGATGTTTACTTGAATTCAGGTGTCCGAACGAAGCATTGCTGTCGATTAATTATTTTCAGAAGGATTTAGGGGATCTGAATCCGTTGGTGAGGGCGTGGGCACTAAGAACAATGGTGGGAATCCGGCTACACGTTATTGCACCTTTGGTTCTTGTTGCGGCAGGAAAATGTGCTAGAGATCCGTATGTGTATGTTATAAAATGTGCGGCCGTTGGTGAGGGCGTGGGCACTGAGAACAATGGCGGGAATCCGGCTACACGTTATTGCACCATTGGTTCTTGTTGCGGCAGGAAAATGTGCTAGAGATCCGTATGTGTATGTTAGAAAATGTGCGGCCAATGCGCTTCCTAAGCTGCACAATTTGCGCCTGGAGGAGAATACTGTGGGGATTGAAGAGGTTTGATTTTGGTGTTGTATTTTTAGTTCATATCATTAAGATGTTGATGT
Organism: Pyrus communis; assembly: GCF_041283825.1. Lineage (NCBI taxonomy): Eukaryota > Viridiplantae > Streptophyta > Magnoliopsida > Rosales > Rosaceae > Pyrus > Pyrus communis. Next base: position 24,550,392 of record NC_142571.1, on the reverse strand, counting down.
TCATTTGATTCAATCATATGATCTGCTGGCTATTCTCTCATATAATGGTCTTCTTTTTCAGATTATTGGAATATTGTTGAATGACTCTTCCCCTTGTGTCGTTGGAGCTGCTGCTGCTGCTTTCTCTTCTGTTTGTCCAAATAATTTGTCACTGATTGGAAGGAATTATAAAAGGTTACGTGAGGTTCTTCCCGATGTGGAAGAATGGGGTAAAATAGTCTTAATTGGAATCCTTTTGAGATATGTAGTTGCAAGACATGGGCTTGTAAAGGAATCCATTATGTTTTCTTTGCATGGAACTTGGAATCATCGATCTGAAAAGGATTGCTCAGATACCAACTCTGCGTTGGATGACAATGGCAACAGTAATGATCTTTATGAGTCTGAATTAACAAATGCTGTGTCCCATTGTTATATTGAAGGACCAGCTGAATATTTATCGCGATTAAGTTTCATGAATAAAGATTCCTCTGAATTTAATTATGCTAGTTTGACATCTGGAAAGAATAATGATGATGTGAAGATCCTGCTGCAATGTACATTGCCATTGTTGTGGAGTAATAATAGTGCAGTTGTACTAGCAGCTGCTGGTGTACATTGGATTATGGCGCCGGTGGAGGATTTGAAAAGAATCGTTAAGCCACTATTGTTCGTCCTAAGATATTCTAATGCCTCAAAATACGTGGTAGTTAACATTTCCTTACAATTTAATTGGTTTGTATGTAACATTGAAGTACTCTTTAATTTATTGATGCATGCACGTGACCGCTTGAACTCATATATTGTTGAGATTTCATAAAAATTCTTTTGTTTACAGTTGGTAAGATGGTGAGGATTGTTGTATTGATTGACCAGTGCAGGTTTTATGTAACATTCAAGTGTTGGCCAAAGCAATTACTTCACTCTTCTCTCCATACTTTGAAGATTTCTTTATATGTGCTTCGGATTCATATCAAATTAAAGCTTTGAAACTGGATATACTGGCTTACATCGCTACAGATTCATCAATTTAATTTATACTCAAAGAATTTCAGGTTTTTTTTTTTTTTTTTTCCTGAAGAAATTATATTTTGCCTTTCCTCTTACGACAGAGACTCATGTATACTAGATTTTTCATACTTTAAGTGCATGTGTGTGGATGGTGTATTTTAAGTTTTTCAGTCCTTATGTTTGATTTATTAGTTGCGTAGTTGGCTTTCAGACTTCACCATGCATCATCGACTTTATTTGAGAATTGCAAACTTTTATGATTGTTAAAATTTATAAAATGAAAGGCATGTAAGCTTTGCTTATTGTTTTTGTTTGTTGCTAGGGTTATATTAGAGACCCAGACAGGAGATTTGCCACTGACACTGTTGCTAGAATTGGAATATGTGCTCAAAGACTTCCAGAAATGTCAAATCCATGCTTGGAGTTTCTATTGGCTTTGACCAGACAGCGTCTGTGACTAACTATCTGTTGTGTGTAGAAGTTGAAAAAACTTTGCTTTTTGATTTCTGAATTATTATCTAATTTTGCAGAACTTACAACAGGTGAGTTTGGGTCTGTGGATGCTGAAGCAGATATATTGATTCAAGCAATAATGTCCATAAAGTCAATCATTCAGCAAGATCCACCCAGTCATGAAAAGGTATTTTCAAAATTTTTGCTGAGTTGCTGCCATTAGATGTGTAGTCAGGGCATATTCGGGATTTACTAGTGTAGTATGCGATTCTTTGTTACCTTGTCTTTCGTTTTTTGGGTTTTTTTGGGCATTTATTAACGGACTTTTATGCCTTTTCAAGGTTATTATTCAATTGGTTTGAAGTTTAACTTCAATAAAGGTGCCTGCTGCGCGTGCTATGGTTGTTTGGATGGTGGGGGAGTATAACTCTTTAGGTGATCTCATCCCAAGTATGTTAGCTACAGTGCTCAAGTATCATGCACGGTGCTTTGCTTCTGAAGAAGTGGAAACAAAGCTTCAGATTTGTAATACCGCTGTTAAGGTACTACTGCATGGTGGTCTTCTCTAAGTAAATGTGGCAAATATCATTATGTTTGTTTCTAAATGTTGAGGTGATCTGTTCTGTAGGTTTTATTGGGGACAAAAGGGAATGGCCTGTTGACAATCAAAATGGTTTTAATCTATGTGTTGGAGCTGGCCCAATGCGACTTAAACTATGATGTTCGTGACCGAGCTCATTTCTTAAAGAAACTTCTTTCAACTTATCTAGATTCTCAAGGTTTGGAGGAGGAAACCAACTGTCTGGCCCAACATAAAGATAGTTCACGTCTCCTGGCAGAAATCTTGTTTGGAAAACAAAAGAAACCAGTGTCCCATGGGCCCATTGATCACCGGTTTTACCTTCCTGTCTCTTAATCGCAGATAGTACTTCGTGCTGCTCCTGGGTATGAACCTCTCCCGAAGCCTTGTAGTTTGCGCAGTGATGGCCCCAGACTGAATGAATTTGGAGAGGCAGTCACTAATGGTGACCAATATGTTACAGACAATGAGGACTCAGCTTCTGAATCTGTGGATGAGGAAGTTGCTTCTAGTTATAGTTCGCAACGTTCTAATGTGGATTCAAGTGGCAGTGATTGCAGTGAAGAAGCTGGTTCTGTTAGTGAAGGTGATGATGATCCTCATCAGTTGATTCAGTTTTCAGATGAAAGGAAAAATGGAGCTTCTCAGTCTGCTTCTGATTTTGGGGAATTATTGTCAAATAGAGCTTTAGAATCATGGTTAGATGACCAACCTGGTTTTTCAAACCCAAATACTTCAGAACAAAGTCAAGTCCGTACATATTCAGCAAGAATCTCCATCGGGGACCTCGGAGGTCAATTTAGACGTAAAAGCTATCCACTCTTGGACCCTGTGAATGGAAATGGCTTAAAGGTTGACTATTCGTTTTCATCTGAGATATCAAGTATCTCTCCTCGATTTATATGTATAGAAGTTTCCTTCAAGAACTGTTCAAAGGAGACCATGTCTGATGTAACTTTGGTTGACGAGGAGGCTGGCACAGGCAAGGATTCTGTGGACCGAGCTTCGTTTTCAGATGAAAGGTAATTTAACTGTACTTGTCTGATATGATGCTAATCTAAATTTCCAGTTTTCTTCTGAATTTATTTTATTTTATTCTTGGATGGATGTTGGTTATGTCAGTTATCATATACCTTTTGTTACAATTATCTTGATACCGCAGCTCTACGATACCTCAAAATAATGAGCCAAATCTGGTTTCTATAGAAGAAATCACTTCTCTGGAACCTGGCCAGACAATGACAAGAAGCATCCAGGTCCGCTTCCATCACCACCTCTTGCCTCTAAAACTGACCTTATATTGTAACGGCAAGAGGCATCCTATTAAATTGCGGCCTGACTTTGGATACTTTGTAAAAGCTCTTCCTATGGATGTTGAAGCCTTTACAAATAAGGGGTCTCAACTGCGTGGAATGTTTGAATGCGTAAGAAGGTAAACTGGCTTGTTTTTCGAATGTCATATAGACAAATTTCTAACTTATTTATCATAGTTTCCAAAACAACCCTTCGCGTTCGGTCTTTTGCTGTGTATTCTATATTGAATGTTGTGTTTTCTTCAACAGGTGCATCTTCACTGATCACATCAAGGAGTTGGACAAGGACAGTTCATTGGTAGAAGACAAATTTCTCGTAATCTGTCGAAGTCTTGCATTGAAGATGCTTAGCAATGCAAATCTTCATCTTGTATCCATTGATTTGCCAGTTGCAGCGAAGCTTGATGATGCAACAGGTTTGTGCTTACGATTCAGCAGCAAGATTTTGAGCACCTCTGTCCCCTGCTTGATAACCGTTACTGTCGAAGGTAGATGTACAGAACCATTGGAAATATCAGTTAAAGTGAACTGTGAAGAAACAGTATTTGGGTTGAATCTTCTGAACAGGATCGTAAATTTCTCAGTTGAGCCCTCTCATGCCCACTTGTAATTATACTTATTCGCGGATTTGTCTCGAATTCATTTTCTTTCGCTCGGAAAGTGTTTTACCTGATTCTCAGCCTGTACCATTTGTAAGCTTTAGGACACAAAAGTTGATGTACTTCAAATCCATCTGAATTGCACAAAAGTTATTAGCTAATCACAAGTTAATTTCTTTGCACGGTAATTAATCGTTAGCATGAGCAAGCTACGTTGCGATTTATCGATGACATTCAAGCTACGCTATGCCATCCTGCAATTCTTGTTATTTTGGCTCACAATGGCAACAAGTACCGGAACTCGGATTCATAAGGTTGGACTTCCACCATTTTGCTTATCGGAGAGTTTGTTTCTCCGTTCAAGCACTCGATTATCTATCTTTTCAGCGAACCAGACCGCGGCAGTTGGCTGTAAATCCATTCCAGCAATGATTCCATACCGTCTGCAAAATTGAGCATGTGCCATTGAAGAAGCTTGGGCACCACAATTTTCTTCTTGCTTGTGACTTCCACTGAAGCTTCCAAGTACTCCAGTTTCGCTCTCTCTAACTCATTGACTATGTCGTCGGAGGTGTAAACCCTTAGCTGCACGCACATCAGAGCTTAATTTCATCAAATTTAGGGAGAAAAATGTTGTGAAATAAAGTAGGGGAGAGCTAGGCACTACTTACTGCCGGTGAGGACCAACTGCCGCGGTAAAGGGCAAATGTGACGCAAGGTTCAGGGTATCCAAGACCATAGGCATGCCTTAGTAGCATTTCCTTCCCATAGGCAGGCCCCTACCCAGTGGGATGTAAATTGATCAGGAAAAAAAACATATGAAAAAAAGAGAGGGTGCAGTTAGAGCTCAAGTTTTGATATCTGTTTCACGTACATGTTTCGATTCAGATGGATGGCGGAGAATGAAATGCTAGCCAGAGTATTCAGCACTCTGCCTCCGACATTCAGAGCAGCCTAGACGAAAACGGGATCATTTAGTCTCAGTATTATCTGAAAACTATAAATCTAAACTCATCTTTTAGCCATCTGCACTCCCAACTGAAAGTTTTACGTTTTTTTCTACGAATACCAGAATTGGTGTACCTTGTTCATAAATGCCAGCAGTTTCTCCTGTGTGGAAGGCAGCCCATGTTCCAGAAATGCCTGAAATTTGGTAAGAAATAGAAGCTCTCCTCCCATTACATATCATTCTCGGATTTTTCGGTCTTTTACTAAACGTTGCTTAAGATCTCTTACAGTACATGCATGATGCAGGCATTGTAGATGTTGATCCAGAACGCCAACTTTTGCTTGTAGGTCAAGAAAGTGAGGTCCACATCACACAGCTGATGCATCAAATTCCTGAATTCACAAAAAAAATGTCATCAAAACCATGCTTTCCAGTTTTGACAATGCTTGTAGGTCAAGTAAGTAATTGACCTCAACTTTTCGATTCCATCAAACACTCAGACAAGCGGCTGACATCGAACCAGCTTATTTGGATAAAGTTCTTATACGGGCCAATGTCCCTGACAGTGCCGGCTAAGTTAGGCAATATGCAGTAAGGGTCGGCATTGGACGAGGCGTTGTAGTTGAAGAAAATTGTGGCTGATGAGGTCTTCGGAATGAGCCCTTTCGAGTTCATGCAGGAGAGAGAAAGCTTTGGGACAACGGATGATCCCTCTTTGTCCAGTGATGTTTGTTACAGTTCAAGAAATATGCATACAAGGCACTTGAGAAGTTCTTCTGAGAGTTCATTTGGTTTCAGATCATTTTCTCCATTGCCCTGGTTCCTGCTTCTCCCACTTACCCTCCTTGACAATTCAGCAGTTTCTCCCGTTCAAACACACAACCAATAATTATTTATTTGTAACGAACGGACACATTGAGAAACGCTCATTTCTACTCAGTAATCTTAAGTTTCGATCCTATTTATTGACACGGGTTGATTGTTTTAGCCTTTTAGAGTGTCGCGATGATTCAATCAACATTAAGATCTAAAACTTGAGGATTCTAGTCTCGGATCGGTTAATCACTTTGGTTACAGGTTTAAGCCTCGGTTACTCTTATAACCTAAGTTGGAAATCGTTCATCCTTTAAGAAAGAATAGACGTCTTGCATACATGATTTTGATGGGGTTGGCATCTAGTAAAATCGGACTGTTGGTAAGTTAAGTGGTTCGATTACTAATGTCGAAAATCTTACAAAATAAAATACAACGTAAGGTAAGTGGTTCGATTACTAATATCACTGAGGCCTTTTCTGTTAAACGAGCAGTTTACCATCGGACTCTGAAATTCCGCCTTGGGATATCTGCTGCAGAACCCACAGATGCTCTTCTATCCTTCAACCTTCTTTCTTTTCTCAAATTTCTCAAAGCTTCCGATCTGCATCTCTCGTCATTTACCACTGACTGGTTTCCCACTCTACACAACAACTGCTTCTGTTGCCCTAATTGCCACATATGCACTTTCCATTCTCTTGTTTGTTCCCTTTCTTTGTACAACCTCAGTTTCAGCTCTTCGACTTTTCTGCCAAGTTGACCTATCTCTTCCTCTACCATTGCAAGCTCCGAAAACAGCTCCTGAACCTGCCATGAAAAATATGTTGATACCAACCTGCCATTGTCAGACTGAATTTAGACCGGCATGTTCATGCAAGAATCAACTTGACCGAACCGGCAGATTCACAGTTTGACAACAGAAGAATACCTGAGCTGGAAGCAAGGACAAAAGACGTGGATGAGACTGAACAGGTCCATGAAGTGCACAATGCAGAAACCTGCCAAGTGTTTGTTCTCCTTCCAACTTTGCCTGCAATTTCTTAACCTGTAAAAACGCACAAGAATTTGACTGTGTCAAGCTAATTATGTGACAAATTCCTAACATGTTACACAAAATTCTACGTCGGAAAAGGGCAAAAAACTTGTATAACCATCATCACCTCTTCCTCAAGATCAAGTCTTCTCTGCTTCTCCTCGTTTCGTTGCATTAGAAAGTCTTCTAATTTCATTGTTTCCAGAAGCAAAGATCACTACTACTAACAGTTTGGAAGTAAAATTTGAGGGCTGCACGCTGCATGAATATTGGAAGTTATACTGTTACTGAGGCACGGAGAGGTGCTTAAAAAGAAAGAGTGAGGTGACGTCGTGGGTGCCATTAATGGTAGGTAGCAAAACAAGAGGGGGAGGTTGAGATTTGAGAAGATTGAGAGGGAAGGAGGAGGGAAAATTGGGAAATTGAAATTCATGAGAAATGAGAATGTGGTGGTGCAAGAATTTTTTTTTCCGCTGACATAATTAGTTATCGAACTTATCACAAATATATATTGTGTACTGTTTTCGTGATGTATATAAGTCAAGACTTATTTTAGCTTAATGGAGGAAAATATTACTTGACCGAAAGCTAATTGACAGGGGTGGAATAATCTTTTAAGATTGTGAATCAGTGATTGTATACAATTGGAATTATTTATCATTATTGTTGTTGTTAGGGAAGTGCATGGCAATCCCATGCTCTCTTTTTTCTACAAATTGAATTTTCATTTAATTTCAACTGCTGGAGGAGGCTGGTGGGGGCGTGAAGTCCATGACAAGAAAAAAAAAATACCAAATTTGGAAAAGCAAAAAAAATCTGCAGAGAATATATTTAACTAGGGCTGGAAAAAAAAACCGAAAATTCGAACATAAACCCCCGAAACTGAAGCATACCAAAAATAGAAAAACATCGAAAGTTTTAGTAAGCATACCAAAAATAGAAAAACATCAAAAAATTTAGTATGGTATTCGGTTTCTTTTGACTTCATTTAGTGGAAAAATATTTTGTTGTTATTCAATTTCTTTTGACCGTTTGTTTGGTAATCCCAAACCGAAGTAATAATGTTTTTAATATAATTTTATATTTAAATAAATTAATAGTGGCCGTTGGATTCGGATGAGATTGGATCTCAATTGTTCGTTTCTCGACCTCACCCTTTGACGATTCTGACCTCACTATTTCTCTCTCGACTCCGACGCCATCTCTCTCTCGACCTCACCACTGCAACTTCTCCGGCTATCAAAACGCCGGCGACACCAGACCATTGACCACAACACCACAACTCAGTTCCAATCACATCTCCAAAATCTGCTACAGTTGGACCGCTGACGAGTGAAGAACTGATGTGCTGCAAATTGATCTGCTTGATATATTGAGGTTAGGTTTCTATGATTTGATGATTTGATTGTTGAATGGTTGCTGCCAAGATTATGGTTGTTGAATTGTTGTTGCTTACTTGCTGCCAACTGTTTTAAATTATGGTCGTTGAATTGTTGTTGCTTGGCGCCAAGATTAGACATCTTGTTTGATTGTGCCATTATGCTTGCCATTGGATTTGCTGCCATTATGCTTGCCATTGGATTTGCTGCCATTAAACTTCTGGTTGCTTGCTTGCTGACATTAGATTGAAAAACTGAACTTCCTGTTGCTTCTTGTCATTGTTGGAGTTTGAGACCCTCTTGTCCCACATTGGTCAATAGTATTTTTTCACAAGCCTTTATATAGGCTTATTCCTTTTTCTTAGCAATTAAAACTTGGACCATTTGGAAATGGATTGAAGGCTTGGGTTGTATGGATTAGGCTTGAATATAATATAACCTAAATACAATTAATATTAATTAATCAAGACAAGGGTCTTGGGCCTTGGAATCTTGGGCCTTGGAATTTAAAATTAATCAGATTCATTAATTTTAATTTTCGGATTAAGTTTTTTAATTAATTTATTAATTAAAAAACGTTTTGATTAAAAGACACAGCTGTTAGAAAGAGTTGTACTTTTTGATTAAAAGATACAGCTATTAGAAAGAGTTGTGTGTTTTCAAATACACTGAACATGTATTTGAAAGAGTGTGAAACAGCCTATATATTTGTAATCACAGTATCCAAGTGAGAATCATCTTTTCTTCCTCCTTATCTTCCGTACAAAATTTCCAGAGAGTAAACACACAAAGCAATTCGCTAGAGTTCTATAATCCAGTGCGGGTTGTAGAATTTGGTAGTTGTATCCTGGTCGAGCATACGTTGTAGAACCACAAGCACAAGAGTGTGACGAAAATACTGTTCGAATGACATAGCTTTTAGGCTAGCCTCTACCTTCTGTGATCAAGTTAGTATCATTGATATTTTTATATTAGTTTATGTATTTATTGTATAATTTCATTCTGCACATCAAGTATATTTGGTAAATAAAATATTAGAATTTCAAGTTCTGTTTATTTCTGTTATTTTTGTTTATTTCTGAATTGTTCTCCAACAGTCATTAGCTAGCTGTTGCTTGTTGTTCCAAATCGAAAATCATGCTTGGTGCCAAAAATACAAGATTAGTGAAACATTATGCTTGCTGCAAAAATTATAGTTATTATTGATTGTTTTAACTTTAATTAATAATATGATATTTATATATGTTAAACTAATGAAAAATACTTGAAAACTTTGAGTTTTAATGATAAGGACAAAATAAATGATAAAGTGAATAGTACCAGGATTGACTTTTTAGTGTAAAAATGTGATTTTTCTTTAAAGTGAACAGTACTTGGAGCTTTTCATTAAAGTTCCCTATTTATATATGTTAAACTGATTATTCTGATATATCATTATGCATTTTTCGAATGAAAGGGTCTAGTAGCCAATCTAGTATATCTAAGGTCTTAGGTAACCGAAAACAAACAAGCCAAATACCTACACTCCCTCAAGCAGAAGGTTGCAAACTTGCAAAGGATGTTGTGGAAAGGAAATTATGGTACAGATCTAACTCCTAATAAGGTTGCTAAAGATGTTTTTGCTCTTCCTAATAGGACCGTTGTTAGTGAGAATGTCTTTAGTCTTGGTGGGTGGGTTGTTGATCCTTTTAGAGTTTCCTTAACATCTACAATGATTGAGACTTTAGTGTGTATTCATAATTCACTTAGGGGAATGAATTTTGTTTCTACAAGGAGCCTACAATTGACAATTTCATATTATACAAGAAACTTAAAGGGTTAGAGAAAAGTAAGTAAAGTATTTAATTTCATGTTTTTATTTTTTATTCAATAGATTGAATTTGCTATATAATAATAATAATAATAATAACAACAACAACAATATACTAATTTGAAATAATTTGCGATTTGTTGTTATATGTAGGGGCGTCTAATTTTGGAGGTGAGTATCTGAATCAAAAGAGAAATGGTAGCTCCTCCATTGCCTCCACCACCTCAAATTCAATGACGCCATTCACTACCTCCACGACCAGCCATTTCAAAATCAAGTGGTAGGGGTCAATCATCTAAATGAGTCAAGCTTATACAAGGAGAAGGGGTCGACCATGTACAAGGGAAAGAGGCCTAAAGGGCCAATACTCATCAACTGCTTGAACTTTGAACTAAGAGTTATCATGACTAAGTTAGTAAATTGATTTCATAACACTCTAAGTTGTGCCAATGTTTTGAAGCAAAGTGGCAAAATCTATAAGAAATTACTAAAAATAAAAGTTGTAGAATTTTGTATGTGAATTGGCAAAAAAAATAAAAAAGAAAAAAGATTCAGAAGCCAAGCAAACTTAGGCTGAAAAGCAACTTAAAATTGGGCTGAAGAACCTTTACCGAATTTCTTTAACCCGAAATAATCAGGTCCGATTTTGGTTTTTTCCCTTCCTAAACCATTCGGTTTAATTTTCGGTAAAGCCCATTTAAGTTCGGTTTCCGAACCAAAACCACCTTTTCTTCTGATTTATATTTTTTTCATTGTGGCCGGCACAGTTATTACGTAAGTGGAGAGAAGTTTTATAATTTAAGTTGTAAATTATTTAACACAAGTATCGCACCACTTGCTATGCCTAGGCCGGAGGAGATGCGGCAAAGGACTAGGGTCATCGAAAATTTAATTTCAAACATAATTTTATTCATCTACAAACAGATTACAGAGTACAACTAACCAGAAAAAAGAGAAACGACATAATACTCGATAAATTCTGCTTCCAAACCTATGAATTTGAGAGATCACAAGGAGGCTCAAGACCCCCCAACAAACAAATACTAAAGTGGAAATAAGCCTAGGCATAGCAACACCAGCCCTTGCTATGCCCCAAAATCCTCTCTAAAGGAGCTTAACTACGGTCATCGTGAGTCCCACAGATCGGGAGTCAGCCCAGATTCAAGCTGAAACTCTACCTTGCTATGCAATCCCATCGGCGGAAGTATTGTTTCTCTATTGATGTGCAGCACTATGCTTCCATCCTCCAAACGTTTGTCCCCCATAATCCTGCTCTACCTGTAAAATGCAGCAAAAAAACCACACACACATCAATCAAACAAGAATTGGTTATGTTGAAAATGTTGTACTAGACTTAAAGGGAAAAAAAATGAAGCGAAAAGAAGTTACCCTCGGAGTGAAAGTTAGACCAACTTTAATCTCCCCACGATAAGTATTATCAGCGCGAACAACGCTATATTTAAGAGGATGTAACTCTGCAGTTCCATTCTGCACTCCCTGTGCCAATAAATCCTTCACATATATCCTGCAAATTAAGACCAAATTTGATCTTCCATATATATCAGTCATAACGAATTAAGGAGAACATATCTATTTTCGGTAATAGATAGGTCTTTGTACCACGTTTCATCCATTCATATTATAACACGTGGATTAGTAACATCACGTGACTTTAAAAAATTCGTGTTTAGGCTGAGATTCATTAATATAAAAACAAAAACGTACTTGTGTATTGATCACAGTAATCTATTGTAATTAAGAATCTGAGCTCTAAATCAAATTATATCTGAAATAATAATATTTTGACTTACGTTGCTTGGCCGATGTAGTCATCAGAAGTGAAGGTGTCTTTGTCCATGATTTTGAGGGTGATCTTATACTGCTCCCCCGACCCTGGATATTCAGCCCTGAATGTAAATTTCTCGTTCCACTCCGGATTACTTCCTTGTTCTGCATCACCATTCCAAATCAGTACATCTACTCTTTGTTGTTTACGCACAACAGAACACGAAAGTTGAAGTTGCCACAATGATTATGTATCATAATGTGAATTTTAATATAACAAGCAAGGCTTTCGTGCCGTGATCATCTGATGTAATTGGTTAATTATATAAGCGTTTACTTGCAGGCCGTGAGTTTATTAAGTACTTCAGCAACTTGGCCACGCCGTTTTAATTAATTACAAGTTAAAAGGGAAGGAGAAAGCTTTGACCAACATATTAATACGCCGATCGGATCAAACAGCGTAGAGTATAGGGGAGATTTGCCATCTAATAGTAATCTATCTGCTCTGGTTGTGCCAGAAAAAGTTTACTGTTAGTTAAGTTCGATGCATTACGCAACAAAGCATAGAATGTATTTGTAAATAAGATTTGAATTTGTTGTTACAAGATTATACCAACAATTGTTCTTATTTAGTTGGCTTGCCTTGTTCTTCCAAAAACTCAAGAAACCAGATTTACGAAAAGCACTTTGTTCAAAGATGTTCGGTGCAAGTGGAGGTGAATTAGAAACTTTAGAAGTTACCTCTCGCGACGCTGCTCTTTTTCTCTTGGCCTTTGTATTGCATCACAACATACGGATCCATACGAGCTGCGAAATCATACTTTGTGTTAGAATACAATCATTCCAGACTCAGAACAACAACAACAACAACCAACAAAAAAGAAGTAATTTTTCATGCAGAAATTGATGCACATGTCTAGCAGAGCCAAAAAGCACTTCTGTAAGCCACCGGCGTTAGCTTAGTGGTGCGGGCGGGTAGGGTGACGGGTTGGAGTAGGCCAGATCTCGTAGCAATAACATAAAAAACAACCACTTCTCCTGGTAAATATGTGTACATTTTAACAGTTGCTACCGAAATTTTTGAAGCAATCCGGAAAATTTCGGGTTTCTTGAAACATGTACAAGTTGATTTTAAATTGTTTGAAGTTTTGAACGTTTCACGAATGAGCTGGAGATGAAAATGCAAATTGTGGAGAGCAAAATGGTTGACTAAATTAAAATAAATAAATAAAATAAAACAGCATTAAGTATTTGAGCATATTGGGAAGAAAACACAAGAAATCAAAATTTTGAAGAACCCCATCAAAGTTTATGAATGCCTTCAACTAATTACGATCTCAAACAAATGAACAAATCATTGAGGTTTAATTTGAACAACATATTGCTAATAAAAGAAAGAAAAGAAAGAGGAGAGAAAATTATACTGAATAAATCGGTGTCTCCGAGGCCCTTTGCGCTCACAAGATTCACCTCCAGTAACCCAACTGCCATCTTTCTCTCTCTAACTCTCTCTCTCTCTCACTTCTGAGAAATGGGAATTTCAATTTCAATGGAATTCTTGTACTAAAGATGAATGCTTTGACGTATTTGTAACGAAGGATTCCAAGTTATGTATAATACTAAAAAGAGGGCAGTGGATTCTTGCACGACGGGCGGTCAACTCAAGGCGCCTATTAACTCAAACCTCAAGTGGATTATGGATACACATTTGAATTTATGGGGAGAAAACAAATAACATACGCTATGGATTTGGCAAAGCGGGTGCACTTTTTTACTCGGACAACCTTGACATTAAAATAAGGGCTTGGTCTCTCCAACCCAAAACATTGACAAGAATACAACTACATCATAATATACTTGATTTTCTCGTTTATATGTAGGTTTAGGGTTATGTTCATGATACATTTGCTTATGGACATAATTAGTTAAAAGTGGTGGACCTATAAAATATTATTGAAGGAGTCAATACGATAGCGCAATTTTTTTTGAACGTAATAGCATATGCCAACATATGCCGAGTGAGTATGTTCAGAGTCTATAGAGGCAATTCGTCAAGCAATTAGAGGGCATATTTCAATGGTATCTCAAATTTCAAATGGAAGCACCAACGGTCCCAAATCTTCCATTGAGGATTTCTAAGCTCGGGGGTCATATGACCCACCTTGTCTCAAAGTAGATCCGCCCCTGGTCAAAGTGACTTACCGAAATTGTGTTTTGCGCTGAAGATTAAACCGCTAACAATAATTTTACTAAAACTATGAAAGTACAATCATGTTTCTGCCAAATCAGTAGTTATACAACCATGTCTCTGTATCTCTCGTGGAGTTGACATGATTTTGTACAACCATATACTTGTATCTCTTGACATGATTCTATACAAGCATGTGTCTGTATCTCTCGTGACGCAACCATGATTCTGTACAACCAGTGCTCGAACAGATGTTCTACTTGATGGAACCAACATTGCCATTTTCAGTTTCGCATTCTTCAAATTTCTTGATTACATAAGCATGCTTCTATCAATTGAGCAGCGGATTTGTCCAGCGTACAAATTAATATTAAGAAACTTTAACGAAAAGCTCATTGTACTGTTCATTTTAACAAAAAAACCATATTTTTAAGACGCATCAAATGAAACCATAGAACTTTGGCGGTCCAAAGAAACCAAACCGAGGTTTTAATTGTTCCAAATGTTCGCACACAAGTCTACTACTCAAGCACATCATACTGATCTTACAAACCCAAAAAATTCAAAAATCTTCCAAACATCATTGAACGAAGTTGATGCATTCACATGACAGCCTTTTTCCTCATCTGCTGCGCGCAGGTGATAACTCAGCAGATCTGGACCTAGATCCAGATGGCGATCTTGATGCTCTATCAGGAGACCTCCAGTGATCTCTTCCGTCCTTGTCTTCGCGCATAGGTTTCCTACAACAGCATAACAAGAACATACGGCCAACATAAAAGATCAGCATTACGTTCGGGTACATGCTAAAAAAAAAATCAACCACTTCATAATAACGGCATCATCCAAAAGATAATGCATATTGAGAGACCTGCAGTATAAGCTAGAAAAGTGAAGCAATTGGAAACTCACTTGTCATACCCATCACCGTTTTCATTTGGTCCAGCAACATTGTCATAACCTGGAGAATAGGGTCTGCGATCACCATCTCGCACCGGTGGAAGATCTCGGGGAGATCTTGGGTTGTCTCGCCGCCTTCTGCTTGGTGAAATAGAGTCGCCTCGGCGTCTTGGAGCAGGAGAATAGGACCTGAGAAAGTTATTTGCCAATGTATCCACCTGGATCAATGGGTGTCCCAAAACTAATATAAAATGAAATCAGGGAAATTCGTCACCTTCAAAGCTTACCTTGAGCGGTACCGACTTCTAGAACCTGATGGATAGCGTGGAGAGCGTGAACGAGAACGTGAACGTCCTGTGACAGACATATCAGATACAGAATGGTGATTAGTGTTTAACAGAAATGGCATCGCAGATTTAACAAACCATTTCTCAGCTGATTTGATTATTCACTTCAGCAATGAATAGGAACCCCAGATTTCCTATGGCCAGAAACAGCAAACCGTAATGAATATTACTTGTACTGTCAGAAGAAACATACCATAATAAGATGATCGTCTTCCACCATGATCTGATGGCTCTCTGAAAAAAAGTAAAACAGGCAATTGGTATTCCAAACATACAGAACCAATTTAATAAGAGAGTGAGAGAGAATAGCAGAAACTACCTAACCCTAGTCCTTTGGCGCATCTCCTCCGGCCTTTTCCTTGTCTCTGCAGCAACAACCACAGATATCTCCCTCCCAGCAAAAATCTTCCCATTCATATGATACTGAGCCTCTGCGGCCTCATAAGAATCCACAAACTGAATAAATGCAAATCCTCGAGGTTCCCTACATAGAAGTTCAAAAAAGCTTAGTACAGTACATAGCAGCAGAAATCAAGAGTGAGCGAAGACGGAAGTATAAAGCAGTGACTTTTCAAATTCAGCATAGTACATTACCACCACAATGTCATTACTCAATATACCTTTCTTCACATATCTTACATCAGCTCTGAAGCACTTCCACCTAAGTGGATGCTGAATTTACGTAAAGCAGGTTAAATCGAAGCTTAGTGGCTGACCTTTTCTTTATAGTCAAGTATGAAAGGCAACTTCAAAACATGCAAGTAACTTGGAAATTCTTCTCATTCTTTAAGAAGCACTTGAAATCAACGTTGGCCACAAATTCTTCACATTCTTGTGATTATAAGAAGCACTTGAAATCAACGTTGTCCTCACCAAACTTCTATTGGATTGTTGTAATTATATAATTTCGCTTCATAAAAAAGAAGATTCTTCATTTGAACATTACTCCTAACTCGCTTGGAGTACCACTATGTTAGGCAACGATAAACAGTAGGCCTTCATCAAATGTGAGGCTTGGACTTGTTTTAACTTCAAAGTTCAAACTTCAAACCAACACAACCCCTGACAAACCAGTTCAAAAATTCACTATGAAAGTGGAAAATAAATATTTAAAAAAAATAGTTTACGAAATTCCACATACATTGCACATTCTAAGGAAGGATGCCAACAACGTAGGAAGTACAGAATCTGAAAGAACTAAAATTTCAAATAGCGTGCTTATCAACCGAGTTTCACTTGCATGAAGTATAAGCACAAAAAGTAAATTGACGTCGACTTCAAACAAACGAATTCATCCATTTGAAGCTTTTATATGATATAGGCAGTGCTCATTCACTTGTCAAACATAGCAAGCTCAGGTTTATTTTCCAAGATTATCACCTACGAAACCATTATCGACACACGAACAAGCATTGACAAAAGTAAAGCTCACCCAGTGTAGTAGTCCTTGGGAATGTAGACATCCCGAACTTCCCCATATCTTTCAAAGGGAGCTCTCAGCTCTTCAGCTCTGCAAAATTAAACAAAACCCCAATTTCAGAAAACAGAACAGTGAAAACCACCAAAAAAATATATATATATCAAACAAAAAAATCCAAACTTTTCGTTCACAGGACCTGCAATCCAGAGGAATGTTCCGGACCAAAAGACTTCCATTATTCTGCTCCTTGCGCCTTCTTGGGGGGCTCCTTCCTCGCCCACCTCCTCCTCCTCCTCCTCCTCCGCCGCCGCCGCCGTAGCTCCTCCTCGGAGGACTATAGTACTGTGGGCTGTACCTCCTCATATCCAACACTACAAAAGTACCCAACTCGATTGGTTTCAAGATCACATAGCACGAAGAAGAAACAACCGTTGGAATTAGGGTTTTGTCAATTTTTCTGATCGGGTGAAGAGATTCAAGAGAAGAAATTACCTGTAAGTTTCCTGAAGACGGTGAATCGTACGAACAACGAGAGAGCTTCGAAGAAATTGTACTTTTTGGATCTGAAATTTCTGAAGAGAGAGACTGTTTCAAACAATCGAATCGCAACCCTGATTTTAAGAGCCGGCTCGCAGCTTCCACTCTTTGGTTCGGACACTCCATCTGATGACGTACTTTGATGGGCCGTTGGGCCGGGTTTTCCCTGACCAGTTTTTTTGAACCTTTATTTCCTTTCGTACAATCATTTACATTCACATATTAAATTTTAGAATAGTGATATTCATATACTTATTTTTACATTTCACATATCTTTTTAAATTTTTCACCGTCGGATTAAATGAATTGAAGAAGATATATTACTATGCGAAGGCAAGTGATTGTTTATTTCTTCACAAATCGTAAGATGTAGTTCACGGGGTATACTTGAAATTGTTCTCTTTTTTTTTCGCTTTCTAGTGTTCTACACTCATTTTCCACTCGTAAATCTTCACTAAGTTTTCAATCATTTGAAGATGTCTTTGATGGTATTTAACTAGAATGGTTCGTCAATCGTCAATGCATGTTCAATTTACATAGGCGCTCCTCAACATCACAACAGTAAAAAATTTTAATCCTTTGGCGGTCCTCCTACTTCTCAAAAAGTGGCCCTTCAAGGTTCTAGATTTCTTTCTCAAATGAAAAAAAAAATCACCAAATTATGCAATTTTATGATGAGCAATGAAAAACCATTCAAGCCATGAGAAGGAGGAGGAAGTGCTATAATCTTGTGCCTTCGCGAGCCGTAGATAACCAACATCGCTGCGTTATCAGAGACGCGGAACATTTCTCCCCAACCATCCGAATCTGTACAGGAGAAAGTTGGTTTCCGCACCAACACACTCCATATAGGGAAAATATCGCTCTACCAGTAGCAAAAGTAGATGATGCAGACCACCTCCAACTTCGAACAACACTTTTAACAAGTTTCTTAGAGATGAAGGGACAAGAACACGCAATGTGTGGCGTACAGCCCACCGCACAGAGGAGCAAACAGTTGACAACGACGTCAACATGCAACTGCAACTGGAGCATCTTCATCAGTTTGTAAGTTATCAGAGTCAACGGGCAAAGGACTCTTCTGGAACTTGTTTCTTAGCTGACCACAAGCTGCATCTGCATCCAAGCCCCTTGTTTGACGTGTGCTGACCGTTACTTTATTGTTCTCCAGAGCAGCTGCAAATGCTTGTACCTGCCAAATGAAATTTTGTCAGAAACCACAACAAATCAGGTGAATCAAAAACCGATTTAAACTAACAAAAAAGCAAATATTGGAGTAAAGAGGTGTTTATGTTTAAAAACAAAATTACATACCGCTTTCTTGGATGGACGTTTATACTCAGAGCCTTCTATTGGATTAAATGGTATCAGGTTCACATGAGAACCTCGTCCCCACTCATGGAGTAGCTCTGCAAGTTCTACTGCGTGGTCTACCGCATCATTGACTCCAGCTACTCAAAATAAAAATCATTGTCAGGTTGTTAAAGTAAGCACACAGGGATCAAAAGAGACAAACATAAATATCCTAAATCTTATTCCAGTACCTAAGAGTGCATACTCAAAGGAAACCCGTCTACCGGTTTCAGTGAAATAGTCCCTGCAATCCCTCATCAGTGCACTCAGAGGGTATGCTTTTGCACTTGGCACAATTGTTTCCCTCAGCTTCTGGTTAGGAGCATGCAGGCTGATGCACAATAGTATGAGAAAAGTTTAGCACTGGTTTAACTTCAGAACTCTTCCCTTTCTTTTTCTTTTTCTGAACAAGCAGTTCAACAAAAATGCCCCAATAAATACGAACAAGTCATTCCCGTTTAAAAATAATATACCTGACAGCCAATGTCGACTGAAGTTTGTGGGATGCCAGCTTTTTAATTGTATTTGGAACCCCCACTGTAGAAATTGTGATCATTCTTTGCCCAATTTGAATATCCTGTAGAAAATAAAGTACCACATAAATAAGCTTTCACTTAGATCATAATGTTAACAATTTTTGCATATTTATAATCATGTCACAAAGTCAAGTTCTTGATTCTATATATAAAACATGGAAATGAAGCCGCTACAAAAAATCACAAGATACAGTTGAAAAGGCACCTTGTTTAAACACTGATGCGCTTCAAGAACCGCCTTCAGGTTCATCATCGGTTCACCCATTCCCATGAACACCACATTAGTCACCCTATGGTTGAAGATTTCCTCAATAGCCAAAACCTGGACAATAGAAGGTATCCTGAATTACAATGTATACTGAGTTTGCTTATGTATTAGCATACAATAATGGTAACCCTTACATAAAATTTCAATTTTGCCTTTGCACAAATGAGATAAACAAGCAAGCATGCAAACAGCCGTTGCTCATAACGGATTTTGAAAATAAGAGCATGGAAAAGACAGTTGATACCTGCTCAACAATTTCATGCCTCTTGAGGTTTCTTGAAAATCCTCCTTTTCCCGTGGCACAAAAAGAGCAACGAAGAGGGCATCCCACCTGTTTCACCCAAATTAATAAGAAATTCTATACGAACTGCACTGCAGTGAACCATGCACAAAACCAATACTAAAACATAACTGCAGGGAAATTTTATTTCAATGGCTAAATCTCATCTCAGAAATCACCTGTGATGAGACACACGCTGTAAGGCGCATCACACCTTTCTCATCTTTAACTGGTATGCCAACAGTTTCAATCAATCTGTTATCCTCCAACTTTATCAACAACTGCAAGCATCAAGGGCACAACTTTTAACCGCTAACCCACAAATTATCTACTGGCAATCAAACGGCCCCCTTTTAAAAACAATCATGATCCATGGGAACCATTCAACTTCGAATCGAGTTATAAAAAGATATCCCAACAAAAAATATTCCATTAAAAAAGTCTCAGAATTATCCAGTAACCATCTTCCAAGAAATTACCTTGACAGTGCCATCAGCAGCAGTGACGCTCTGGTAAATGGGTGACCTCCCAACTTTCCATCCAGCTTCCTCAAGCTCATTTCTGAATGCCAGAGGCACTGCAACACAAAACCCCACAGTAATTTAGCATTGCCCCACAAAACACAAAAAAACCCAGAAAAGAAAAAAAAAAATCTTTTTTTAGAGAGAGAGATGGAGAGAGAAAGTTACCCTGATTGAAATCCTGAATATCTTTAATCTTTCTTTTGTAAATTAGATGATGGAGCTGCTTCCCTCTGTAGCCTTGCTGTAGATAAATTTTCAGAAACAGAAATTCAGTAACTTTCAATTCTGCGCAAACAAACTGGGAGCATTTTGTGCTTGTTTACCTGACTGAAGTCGATTGCGAGCTGCTGGAGCTCCGGTTCCGACAAGCCTAGGAGGACTTGGGGGTCGGCCCGTTTCGCTAGGGAGGGAGCGGTGGTGGTGGTGGTGGAGGTGGTGGTGGACAGGTTCATGCTCGCCGCTGCCATGGCGCGAGTGCGGGCCGCGCGTGCGAGAGGAACGGCGCAGACGCGCTGAATTAGCGATGTTGATGAGGCTGTCATCATTGTGCTGTATTGGGTTTTTGGCTTCGCGCGAGATGAAGAAGATGAAGCAGAGGAAGAAAGAGCGTGGTGTGGCTAAAACCTCAGCGGTTTACTGATATTGGACTTGATATGGGCTTTAGGCCCAAGTTGGATCAAGCCCATAAATTGGGTCTCGACCCCCAACCATGGTAAGAGAAATATTAAAGGTACTCACTTAAAAGTGGAACAATGTCACTTCATGTGTTTTGCATAATATTTTATAATGTTGACAAAAGAGTTGATGTTAAATTATGAGGTGGTAGAGAAGAGTCTCACTCTAAGAGAATCCTCTTAGCATTTCTTAACATGGTAGAGGGTGGCAACGGATCATGATCGAGTTTACGTATTTATGTTTCATGTCAACTGATTAATACGTGAATGATATAAGAATTAATAAAATAATATACTATTATTCATCATATGTAAGAAAATTTGTTTTTTTAGTAACATAATATTAGTTGAACAATGTTAGTTGTGTTTTAATTATGTATTGTATACACTATACACCTTGATTCTTGAACATAACTATGAGAATGATTGTTGAGATCTTAAGAAATTGACAATCACAAGCGATTAGTCTCAGTATTTATATTGTTTTTAACTTAACCACCTATACTTATCATTTATATAAGTATCTTCAATTTCTTTACTTTATTTTATAAGTGATACTGAGAGAGGGAGAATTAAATTTGAAACTTTAGGTGCATTGGTAAAAGTCCTTAGCCAACAGAGCTACAAGTCCTTTGCAATTGTGGAGCTTCAATTAGTAAGTCAAAGTAAAAGGAACAAATGGAGAGCAACATTTTGAAGTGTAGATGTAAAGAATGGCAAATCCTATACCATATGGAAGCCTGGTTAGGTGCTCAAGTTGGATCGAGTCCTTCATGATCGATGCTGAAAAATCCACAATAAAGTTGTGGAGGAATGGCACAAAATAAAGGGCGAGCTACCTATTGTGGGTTTTTTATGCCGACTGCTAAAAAACTGAAACTGTTGAGTCATAAGCGGTAGGCGAGTCCCACATCGACTAGACCAAAAAGAGCGAGCTAGCGTTGGCACTATAAAGCAAGGCAGCCTAGACCAATGAAAAAGCATGGAGCCATTCGTTGAGCACAAAGTGAATTATTATGTCGCCTTTTACTAAAGAATACCGTATGCTTGTCGTTTTAAGTGGCATGCGTTTATTTTTGGAGGGCGCACCTTTGTGGGTGCCCCTAACAATTCTAGTTCATAATGTGTTACCCTGCAGTGTATGCTAAACTATATGAAGTTTGAATCCTACGTAGAGAGTACAGAGGTTCAGAGTGTTCCATGAAACAATTTAATGGTTATATTGGGTTAAAACCTCGATGTTCCTCATATTCCAGGCAGACACAAAAAATGCTTGAGAGAAAAGGAACCAAGAAGAGGGCCATCTCTGAGATTTTGGGGGTCCTGTACAAAATTTATAAAAGCGCCCCTCCTTAAGATAATCTTAAAAAATGTAGGACAATGTATTGACGTTAAAAAACAATCACTTAAATCAAAACAAAGTTTATCATTCATTGATTGCAAGTTTAAAATGTCATTAATAATAAGTAAAAAGAGCTACAAACATAACGTTCACTAAATAATCAAGAGCATTTCAATCTTAAACAACCAAACAAGAAAACCAACTTCAAAAACTCTTTAACTTTAAAGTTTCACTTGAATATGTAACATTATTATATAATAATATTGAAAAAAAATACCATCTTTTAATGGTGTATTATTGGCACTCAAAATATCTTATTGTACTCTAAATTTTTATATTGAGAAAGAAAAAAAATTACGCTTATAAAGAGTGTAAAATGATATTTTAAAATGCTAACAAAATCATTTTTTGAATATATAATTTATTTCGTAACAAAAACAATTTTAAATATAAAATATTATTACATATAAATATTAGATGACAAATTTTAGGAGCCCCTTCAAATTTGGGATCCTATGCAACTGCACCTTTCGCACCCCGTCAACGCCCCCTCTGACCAAGAAGACATTCACAAAACAAAACTGTACAACAATCAACTGTCCGTCTGCAGTTACGTACAATTTTCAATATACACCATCTGCCGCCGCCTTGTTCCTATTTCTTTTCCCTTCCCTTTCCTTTCAGACTGAATCCCCCTCTTCCCTTGAACCAATAAAACTAATGATAAAGCATGCATGAATGATGAATGTCTCATGTAGGGGTGCGGGAAGCGGATGCCCTGGGATGATGGGGAGTTGATGCTCTGTTGACTCCGTTGATACTGCGCCTGCGATGTCTGGGAGCGTGGTTTGAATTTGCATGAGGGTTCGGGCGATGTTGGTTTGGAGAGATACCTGCACCCTCCGAGTCAATGGGTTCCTGAAGTTGCTCCAACGCTTTTACCACGTCATTCATGTTTGGCCTAGACTTGGGTTCAAAAGCTAAGCATCGAATTGCAAGGCTAACTGCTCTGAGGGCTTCATCCAAAGAGTACTGGCCTTCAATACGGAGGTCAAATATTTGGATAAATTTGCGTTTACTTGCAAGGTAAGGTTTGGCCCATTCAACTAAATTGTGTTCTCCCGTTGGCCGGTTCTTGTCCACCGCTCGTCTGCCAGACAATAGTTCGAGCATAACAACCCCAAAGCTATACACGTCACTTTTCGCAGTTAAATGACCTAAAAAAAAGTAAAATAAGGATCAGCAGGGAGCAATCATGCATTCTTGACCATATTTAAGATGAAAATAAAGCATTATGGTAGCTGCAGCACCGATTAAGACGATGAAACATAGGAACGTAGCTCTTATAAAGCAGAAGTGTGACAGGAAAACAAAGTAATCTAAGGAGAACAAATTGTTTCAACACAGCGAAGTGGGGAGCAAGTCAATCATGTATCCAGAAAGTACAGCGAAACTTTCTGCAACTACATGGAGGTGAAACAAATGAACAAGAAAATTAAAACCAAATGCTGGTCATTCATTAGGGGACTGCTGAAGGGAAATCTTCCAGCAAGGCCAGGGTAATATGTAGCAGAGGTTTCAGATGCAACATAGGTACCGAGTAGAAATGAAGTAAATGGGAAATAGACTGGTGTACTACCTACAAAGACTGGATAATCTCATGATCATCGTCTATGACGGAATTAGCCTTTTTTTCTTTCTAATATTGATCGGAGCCTGGCTGTGGTTAGAGCCTAGAACTATTTGGTTAGTGTTATTAAGTGGTCACAATTAGACTGAATTGGTGAATGGTAGATACAAATATTAGGTTGCTTTTGTAATGTGAACTCAATCCTGTTAACTAAACGTACCTGTGGCCATATACTCAGGCGCTGCGTACCCATATGTCCCCATGACTCTTGTTGAGACATGGCTTGTATCATCGGCTGGGCCATCCTTGGCTAGTCCAAAATCAGAAAGCTTGGCATTGTACGTCTGTTGTTTTTCAATTAAAATTTTGTGTCAGAAAGTCTTATACCAGAATTCATCTAGAAGCAATGAAACTCAACAATTAAAAGTCTCACTTACCGAATCAAGCAGGATATTAGCAGTTTTAAAGTCCCGATATATCACTTTTGCCGCGTCACTGTGAAGAAATGCTAGACCCTTAGCAGCACCAAAAGCAATCTTCATACGAAGGTTCCAGGAAAGTGGTTGAAAGTAAGACGCCCCTGTTCCACCAATAACATTTTAATCAATAAGTTATACTTACATAGTTCATATTGAAATATTTGATTTCCTTAGCAATGGCACTGCTTACTCTAAAAGAAAAGGCTAAAAAGTGAAGGAAGTTCATAACTCACTTCTAAATAGATGATTATCCAAGCTTCCACGAGGCATAAATTCATACACCAAAATACGGTGGTCATCCTCTAAGCAGTAACCAACCAACCTTACAAGATTTTCGTGATGCAGCTGCCCAAGGTAGTTGATTTCCGTCTATAGTTCAAGAGGCTCCACAAAGTTAATAAATTATTCTCTGAAAATATTACATATAACGTTATATACATGCAAAAACTATTATGGAGGAAGATTCATTCAGGTTGGTTCAATATATAAGCCTTTTGAACTAAAAACATCCGTTTAGATTTTCAAATATTTGATTGCACCGAAAAATGATCAATCAAATATTCGTAAAGTGCATGTAAGCTAAAGAAGGATAGAAGTAATACTCACCAACCATTCCTTGTGACCCTGGATACCTTCTTGGTTTAGCCTTTTCGCAGCAATAACCAAGCCAGTACCAGCCTTGGCAGCTGTTAATGAATTCTCATCAACCCACCCCTTAAAGACACAACCGAAACCCCCTTCACCCACCACACTATCAGGACGGAAGTTCCTGGTGGCATTTTTCAGTTCGTTAAAGCAGAAGTTCTTCAAATTGGAGGACTGCAGGATCTCACCCTCTGTCCGAGGAGTTGAAGGCACTGAGACAGACGATACCCTGCTATTTGAATGTAAACCTACACATTTCAAATACCATATAACTTATAAATAATGCTCAACATTCAGTCATCATATAAAAGTTCTAAAAATAATCTATAACATCACAATAAAAAAGAGTAGGGCCAAGTTAGTTGCTTCTGTATACAGTACAGAAACTAAAATCTCAATTTTGGCATCGATTAACTTTCAACAACAAAATGGTTAGCTTTTGATGATGCCACAGCTTATGAAGTACAATGGTAATCTAACATGGTGTTCGAGGTTCGGTTCCAAGAGGTCTTGCTTTGAAACCTCTGGTCCCCCACTCCCCAATTGATGGGGAAAACATATAAGCTCCATTAAATCCTAGAAAATAATCCAAAACATAACAACAGAAGGGTGTAATAAAAACCAGCAAGTCCATGCAAATCTGAGTTAAACTCGATCGTAACGAGCTTAAAAGGTTGTGGTTTAAAAAGCTCTAGCCTTTGATATGCCTCTATATAGCAAAAGAAATGGAAGCCAATAAAATTCAAGTTTCTTATTAACTTTGAATAACTTTCTTATTTGGGAGAATCAGAGCAGTAACAATCACAATATCACATAACCCCTGAAGTAGAACCCAACACAGAATTGCTGAAAACAAAAATTCCAAACAAAATCAACTATTTCAGCAAAAACAAAACAGAAAACAGCTAGCTGAGCTGCTATAAGCTCCAGAACTGCATGTTTCATTAATCAAATCCGACCAACTTCAATCAAAGTTCAAAACTTTTAATTAACAGAGTTAATCAGAAACTAATTGATTAAACTTAATTACCATTGTGGAGGGGGCTGTCAGCTTTGATTCTAGAACTTAAGCAAGAACCCATCACTTGAAAACGCCTGAAAAAGAGGTCTTTCCGGACCCAACTGCCAGAAAAGGAGGAAGAAATAGAAACCCAAGTTTGCAACCAAGTTGAAAAGCGCAAGCAAAAGCAGAAGCCCGCGAATCAAAGATGATGTTCTCACCAATCGGTGTGAAAGCTCTCTCAGCTAGGCTTTTTCACAAACACCTAGCTGTCACGAGCACGCAGCAACCCACTAATCGAAAGGCGGAAAAAAATTGACGGAATCAAAGAAAGCCCCTCGTTTTGAACATGGAAGATTTTGGAGGTATATGGGGGTGTTTGGTTGCTGGGAAGGTTCTTTTATTAGACCTTCGGGAAGGAGAAAAGTGGGTTGACATTTCTTTGTCTGCGACTTGGAGAGAGAGAGAGAAGGAGAGAGAGAGATGCCTAATTTGGATAAGCTCCAACACACTTTTCTTTGCCATTTTCCAAATCCAAACCACCACCCCCCCCCCCCCCCCCCCCTCTCTTTCTCCTTCCTCTTTTCTCCTCTCTCTCTCTCTCTCTCTCTCTCTCTCTCTCTCTCACATCGTGCGTTAGGCAGCTTTTGCATGGCTGCACCCACTGCTGTGCGTTTTAAAAAAAAAAACTAATGAAATGGTTTGAAAATTTTGAGTTTAAATGATAAGAATAAAATAAGATAAAATGAAGGGTACCAGGATTGACTTTTTAATATAAAAATGTTATTTTTCGTTAAAGTGAACATTACCGTCGATTTTTCGTTGAAACTTCATATTTAAAAGGAAAAATGAAAGCCAACTCTCTCACTCAGGTTACAGGTTTAATGTTGGTTTAATCATGCTGATGATAATGATTTAACCATGAGAATTATTTTGACCGACGGATCATCAGCTGACTAATAATTACTCTAATATTATTTTTAGGAGAAATTAGGTTCTCATCCTTCATTTTGCTACTCCATTGATTAAAATCATTTTCCTTTTTAATTTTTGATCAAAGTCCTTGGGTATTAATAACATCATTAATTATTTCAATAATAAAATATTTTTTATTTCTAAATATATTCATTTAATGTTAAAAATGTTACAATTAATATATTTATATTTATGACTAAGTATCATATATTTTTAGTTTTAGTTTGTACCCAGTTTTAATTTGTAATTCTTTTTTAACTTGTACCAATTTTCTTTTAAGTTTTAATTTGTACCTATATATTAATTTCTTTTTGTGCCCATATTTTTTAAAGTTTATTTGTGTTTGTACCCATATATTTTTTTATTATTATTTTGCTAAATGGACCCATGCTAATTATATGTACCCATTCATGTAAAAAAAATTTAATCTTAAAATGTACTCATTCTTAAATATACCAATTTGTTATATGTAAAATGTACCTTTTTTTTTTAATATATAAAATCTATTCTATTTTTTTCTAATCCATTTTTAAACTTATATGAGTACATTCTTTTTTCTTTGATTTTAAAATGCATCCATGTCAATTTTAATCGAAGAAATTTACTAATGTCATTAAGCCTAATATCTTCTTCTTTTTTATGATTTTAAAGAATGTACCCATGTTTTGATACAATAAATTTTTTGGCTAATTTTGATGAATGTACCCATGTTTATATATATACACACACAAAATAGTATATTTATATTTTAATATTTTTAATCCCACATATTATGATTTTTTTTAATTTAAAATCTCATTTATATAAACAACTAAAATTTCTCATTTTTAATTTAAAAAATATAGTAACGTACATAGAAATAAATTATCACATTAATTTCAGGGACCTCGAATAAAAATTAAAACCAACAAGATTTCAATCAAAGAATATTCATAGCTAAGGACCGCATCCAAAGTTTCCCTTATTTCTAACTTACATATTATCACATATAACGCGATAAATGTGAGTTTATTATATACAATATCAATATCTAAAGTACTAAAACTACTATTATAAAGTGAAATTTCAACTTTCCCACGTTAGTTTCTTGAAAGCAATTCCAAGCACAATGTTCTAACGACAATTATTTGGATTTTATATAAAAGAAATAATTTCTTCTTAAATATCAATCGCAATGCTATATGCATAAAAACTTCTCTATGTTGAAAAATAAAAGTTTTTTTTTTATGCATTTGACTATGATTTAAAATAAATACGAATGACTTTTTATATAATATATGCGAAATGAGAAATCTTGAAGAGAATCTCTCAAAGTGAGACTTTTATTAGATTCTTTGTCAGCTCACAGTTTAACATTAATTCTAGTGCCAACATTATAAAATATTATGCCGAAAACATAAAGTGACAGAGAATTTATAAAAAATCCACTTTTGAAAATATTCTTAGCATTTCTCATATGAAAGAGTTCTTTGTTGACATCATGGTTTTTGCCTTAAAATGTGCTGTCGCTTGTAGCTGATTAATCATTATAACACAATGAATAAGAAATAAGGAATTTTAACAAAAAGCTCCCGATACTATTTATTTTAACAAAAAACCACATTTTTACACTAAAAAATCAATCATGATATTATTCACTTTACCCTTTATTTTATCTTTATCGTTAAAACTCAAAGTTTTCAAACCTTTTTCATTAGTTTTCTTTAAAAATACTACATGTCTTGCTTTTTTGGTTAGAAAATACAAATTTCTTGCTTTTGAGAGGGTTGAGTGCAATTATCTTGATTAACTAATAATTTAAGTGCGCTTGTCTGATCAGCCGATGTGTCACAGTGGGCCCTCCTTTGAAATAGATATTGTATTTGTACCTTAATTGCTGCGAGGCTTCTTCTATTGGGAATGAGGATCCTAATCCTCTTTCCAAAGATCTTGAGGATTCTTAAATCGTATTCGTTTATTGTATATTGTGCGATTAATTTTTGTCATATACTATTCATATTTAATTTTAAATAAAAGTATTTGAAATAATTTTTTATCGCATGATGTACGATGAATGGACATGATTTGAGGATTTCCAGGATTCTCACAAAGAGGATCTCATTGTTCTATTGGCACCCCGACTCTTAAACAATTCTTAAAACAAAATCTACCCAAAGTAAATGCATGAAAATGACCTTTTTATTAAAATTATTAAAAAAAAATTGAATTTTGTGTAGATTTAATTTGTCTACACTCTATAAGTTAAAGAAATGATGAACAAACATATAAAAGTCCCCATTTCGTACGGTCAGAACAAGTGGGTGGAAATTAGAAAATTAGAAATAAACAGTCAAATATTTGTTTCAATTTTTCTATGGGGTCAATTTATTAGGTTGTCCTAATGTTTAGTAAATTAACCATTCAGCAATATAATATTTTTCAATAAAAAGCTGGCAACTGAAATCTAAATAAACAGCGGCCGTAACTATAACGTTTCTAATGTAACGAAAAAATAAAAGTTGAGACCATTATATAATGAGAGTGGATGAATTTGACGTAGGAAAAAAAAAAGGCAAGAAAATTAGTGATTATTTGAGTTTTTTGATCTTTGGCCTTAGCTTAAAGTTTTGTCTTTCCAAAAGGGTGCAAAAGACATGTTAAATATTGTGATTCAATTTTATATGTACATAATTGTGATTAAAGATTGATTAAAGTCTGTTAATGTTTGGTAATCCTTGACCCCATGCTAATATTATAATTTTTTTTTTTAGTCTTGTACTCACCCAACTACCCTAATCAGATTCTGATCAATATTATCCAAAAGTATCTTTTTTTTGTTGTTGAAAACTTACTGAAAAATTATGATTGGAAAGGTCATAAGCACACAAAATAGGGGTCACATATAGAATATGAGCAACGACATCAACTCACGAGAGATGTGGCTCACGGGCGACTGTCATGCTTTTCCGGACAGAGGCGGTACAACCAGTACCACCGGCCTCATCCATCCATCGTAAGCGAGATTCTTACATACAGTCGAAGATATGCCGTTTTGGCTCTATAACATTCATCATATGATCGTAAAGGAGGGAGTTATATCTTTGAGCACAGCCAACAATCTTTCCAATTGCAAGAAATGCACTAGGCTTAGTCCCCGTGCATAGTTCAGTTCTGTAATGCGTGTAAATCAGTCATAACTATGAGTTGTCGATGTATAGTGATGTTCACTTGCATTAACGACTCACAATCACCTTTTAAACATGATCGACTGAGCCTAGCAATTCCTATTTTGTTTCATTGTAATCACAACATTCATGAATTGTATGAATAATATCTTTGCAAGACTTTGGATCTTGTGAAAGCGCCCTTTTTTCTTTTTCTTTTTGCATTTTTATTGAGTTGTTTACGCCAATTACATCAACCGACTCTTTTGATAGCATTTATCACGTGACCATAGAGAGAGACATATCCTCAAATACAATCGAGAATCTTCCTATTTTAAGATTCTAGGCTCGATCCTCACACATAAATTAGTTCGACAATACCAATGAACCACTGTGAGCATTTGATTTAGACATACATACTCACGAGTTACGTTAGCACTCCCCTTTCATTGTAATTGCAACGTTCGTGCATGCATGCATGAATTTCTTTGGAAGCAGTTGGATCACGTGAAAGCCCGTTTCAAAAGTCAAAACAAAGAGACATAAAAAGAACAAATGTTTCCGTGTCACGTCACTCCAAAATTTGTATAAAGATATTTTTGTTTTGGGGGGGGGGGGGGGGGGGTTTATAAAGATATTTTTGTGGGTGGGGAGAGTAGATTCTCTCCCTTTATTTTTATTTTTTATTTTTTATTTTTTCTCTTCTATTTGAATGGTGTTAGTATCTTATATTAATTTTTTATACAAAAAGAAAGACAAAATAGAGAATGTGAGAAGAGGGTAGGGATGGGCAAAATACACATGGGTTTGGGTGAGTGTGGGTAATGTTCGGCCCAGAGCTTTTCCAAATATACTACGGGCTGCCTGGTGATACTGGGCCGTTCAGTAAGGATAGTCGAGTTCTGTCGCAAAAAAGAATAGTTTGGATGAGCAAAGAGGTCAAAGAAGTCCTAATATAAGGGGTCCTAGTTTAATTTGGATTCTTGACTAGCAATGAATATGGCCTCAAAAAAGGGTAAGTTCAAAGTCCTAATAGGAGTAGAATTGGTCGAAGTGGAGTTAGAAAGGAACAAGAAGTTCCAATCCAGATAGGATCTTGACTCGATCTTAAGGAGGATTTGGTGCTATAAATACAAGACATCATGCAACAATCAAGCCTTCTTGAATTCAACACACAACTGCCCTACGCAAGCCTCTCAAGCAACTTGAGATTTTTCATTTTCTTTTTCCGTCAACACACATTCAGTTTGGATAAACAGCACTGTGAAGGCAACCAGTGACATCTTCAGTTTGGATAAACAGCATTGTTGCCGTAGAATCAGCCGTTCCCGAAGCATCTTCAGTTTGGATAAACAACACTGCGTCGAGGCCGACTGGTTACCTATCCAAGTCTCGGTCGAGAAGGGTTTCCGAATCCTTATTGGCAGAAGTCATCTTATTAGCCTTCACGGGGAAATAAGGTGTTACGAGTTACGACATTCGGCGTATTGAACGCCGAGTGATTTTATGATTGGATACTCACAAGTGAGTTTCAAAGTTCGGCATTCTGACGGCTGAACCATATTTACCATCGAGACATACATCACCTTTGAATATTTGTGTCTATATAGTCTAGTGTCGATTCGACGTGCTTATACTCTTACGAATATAAACAGTTGCAATTACCCAACGGGTAAACGGTTATACGGATATGAACATAAACAGTTATAAGTAAATAACCACAGTTACCCGCCAGCCATAACCGCTGCCCATCCCTTTAGGAGGAGAGAGAATCATAATCTATTTGGGGGCACCACACGGGATAAAATCCTCTCATGGAAGGTGACCTTTTCGGACTCGCAACACAAATGATATTACTAAACTAAAGCAAAGATACACGAAATGATACGAAAATACTATGAGGATCACTAAAATATGAAGTAATTCAAGGACGTGACTGCAAAGGCAAAACGTTATAGTGGAAGCTATCATTCTTACTTAACCGCCAATTACAGTTTGAAACGTATAAGCAAAAGTTCATGTTTGCATTTTTAATGAGTTATTTCAACACGTGTTAAACTGTTATCGGCCACGAGCCAATCAACAATCCAACATGATCGATATGTAGCCTAAGCCTTATGGCCATAAGCATGGAATCATGAAAGCTTTACTCACTCCCTGTTCGTTGGTGGTGCTATTTTTTAGCCCACTCATACTTGGTGCGTTATATAATTTGAGTGAAATAATTTCCGCCGCTCACTCTCCTTTTGCATACTTCTTTTTAGAGGTATTCATCAATTTCCCTCCTGAACTTGTGACCATTGGCCAATTTTCCCCCTTAACTTTAATTTTGGCCAATTTCCCCCGTCAACTCTCAAAATTAGTCAATTTGCACCCTACTGTTAATTATTTATTTATTTATTTTAATTTTCCATCTATTCTTTTCTTAATTTTCAATCTTTCTAATAACTTCCAACAAAGTACTAAAATTAACATAAACTCACCTGCATAATATAGGGTAAAATGTACAAAAACATAATACAATTAGTATGTGATGTGGGTTGATTATAAGAAAAAGTTATGAATCGGGTTTAAAGCATGTAGAAGAAGAAATAATAACAAAAAGAAATAATAATCCTAAACTCATGGATCAGACCTATTTCAATAAAATGGGTTATTCTGAATAAGGAGTCGAAAATTATGAATAGACTAGCCATTTTTTCACTAAGGCTCGATTCTCCGCAATTTACTTGAACTTAGCTTTCACTTTTATAAAGAAAATTGTATTCACATACAAAAAATTTACACATCAATCATTTTCATTATCAATTTTGTATAGTCAAAAATCAAATCAAATTACTCCATACTGATTTATCATGACTAATAATACTATCTATGATAAATTCAAAAATTCTAAATTTTAATCTATTTGTAATAGGATAAATA
Organism: Pyrus communis; assembly: GCF_041283825.1. Taxonomy (NCBI): domain Eukaryota; kingdom Viridiplantae; phylum Streptophyta; class Magnoliopsida; order Rosales; family Rosaceae; genus Pyrus; species Pyrus communis. The sequence continues at coordinate 24,517,522 of NC_142571.1, read as the reverse complement.
TATAGGAACATGATTAACATACATCTTATTTAGTTTCTTACACACACTTGTTTAATTATGATCAAATTAAAAAATTAACAGTAGGGTGCAAATTGACTAATTATAAAAGTTAAGGAGGGAAATTGACTAATTATGAGAGTTGAGGGGGGAAATTGGCCAAAATTAAAGTTGAGGGGGGAAATTGGCTAATGGTCACAAGTTCAGGGGGGAATTGATGAATACCTCCTTCTCTTTATTGTGAATAGAAGAAAATGAGCGTCCGGAAATCATCACTTCTATATGAGGTGTTACCGCAATTACTCAAGCTTCAATAATTTCATTTTTCTTTCATCAAATAAACTCGAAAATTTGGATCTCGAGAGCGAAAAAAGCAATAACACTTGAGAACATTTATTAATACAGAGAAACCCATATCCAGGTGCTGAACCAAAAAACAAAGACGCATAATTATTTCCTCAAAAAAGTAGGCGTAAAATTGAACGGAAAATATTCGCTACCTCACAGATAAGAGATGTAAAAGTGACACCAGGTCCAACTCTTCAGATAAGAGATGGAAAAGTGGCACTCTTCTTCACCTCCGCAGACTTGATGATGTCAATAAACTCAGGCTGGAGAGAGACACAAATGTAAGAATCCGAGGATAAGCAAACTTTTTTTGACTAGGGATAAGCAAACTTTTTTTGACTAACGAAACTGGGTGAACGCAATAAGTATGCATAACCTACGATCATTACCTTTAGAGAAGCTCCACCAACCAAAAATCCGTCGATATCAGGCTGACCTGCGAGTTCTTTGCTGTTTGCACCGTTCACAGACCCTGAAAAAATTATTCGATTCAGCCAATTGTTGTGAAAGTGAACAGAGAAAGATAAGTTCACTTATCTTTCCCATATGTACAAACACTAGACATGAAAACTGAGTGGACTCCTTAATTCAAATTTCAAACACAAGACATAAAAGAATTCTTGGCAAGAGAACAGAGATATTTATAACTCAAAATGATTTTGGCACATGATAGCCTCCATCCATACAATAGATTAATCCTATCCTCTAGCACCTTTCGAGTTTCGATCTTTCACCCAAGTCAGTCAAGGTAAATTGTGTTTTAAATTAATAAGCATCCATTCTTGCACTATAAGCAGAAAGTTATAATAGAGAAAAGGACGGGACGTACAAGCAGATAAACAACAAAATGATGCGGTAATGGTGTAAAAAGATACCTCCATAAATAATCCGGGTTGATGCAGCAACTTCAGAACTGACGTTTGCTTGAAGCCATTTCCTTAATTCAGAATGCACCTGTTGTATGGAGAAACATTTGTGTGAAACAGACAGGGAGAAATATGTATATATACACACACGCGCGCGCACACACGCGCATATGCATACATGCATATAATGCATGCATAAAATCAGTATATGACCCAGGAAATCCCAGCCGAAAAAGTGGGTTGCTGACAGTTTAGAAAGAATTGCACATTCAAGCAGCGTTTAGTTCAGTTTTATCAGACCTTAAAGACAAAGAAGCTTAAACAATCTCCTCCATCGTGCCCATTTTATTTTCATCTTTTTACAAATAACACTTTTGCCTTGCTCTAACATACACAAACAACATCAATTTCAAACTGAAGCTAATAAACAAAACCACATCCAGATATCAGATAAAGGCATTACTCACTTCCTGAGCCTGAGCTGGAGATGCAACTTTCCCAGTTCCAATGGCCCACACAGGCTCATATGCCAAAACGATATTGGTCCAATCTTTCACTTTCTCTGCAATAGAAAGCATCACTTAAATGAGTACACAAAGAAAATAAAGCAGTCTCACATCAACACACAACAAATATTCTTCACACAAACAGTAGGCCAAGAAACTGGAGTTCTGCTTGCATTATGCACCTGCAATTGCCTTGGTTTGTGCGGCTACAACCTCCACAGTAGTGCCAGCTTCTCGCTGCTCAAGGGTCTCACCGACACAAGCTATTACCTTCAAACCTTGAGAAAGTGCATATGCAACCTTGTCCGCAACAAACTGAAACGAAGTGTGTGATATGAGAAACTATCACGCAATTGTTAATGACAAGCTGATTAGAATTACAGGCGTGGAGAATACCTCATTGGATTCACCCAAAATAAGTCTTCTTTCAGAATGACCAAGAATGACCCAAGGAACCTCGAGATTGACTAGCATCTCAGCACTGAACAACGTACACAAAAAATCAACTTTTAAGCTTACGTTCCAATTGTATTCAAATTTTCTTCTATCTAAAGTATCAACATCTTAACACATCATTAAATCATTAAAACCACACAATCAGCAACATACATTCTCAATTTTCAAAATTCACCAAGTTAAAACCAGATGCCAACGCCGCATTGAAACGAAAGCTAGTAAATCATAAACATACACACCTAACTTCACCAGTGAAGGCACCACCCTTCTTGACCCAGCAGTTTTGTGCCGCGACATGGAAATCGGGCCTCAACAAACTCTTCACCACTGGAATAAACACATACGGTGGGCTAACCACAACCTCTGCGATCATAAAAACCACAGAACAGATTAACACTTTGATAACCCGAACAGATCACTAAATCTCATGAGCTGATTAAAGCATAAAAAGGCTAACAAATCAAATCCAAATCATAAGTAAATAATCGGAGCAATCAACTCACCCACAACATCTTGCGACGGAACCTGTCCCTCATTCAGTATATTGACGATCTTCTTCACCTCATCGAAGGTTCCGTTCTACACACAGATTCAAATTTCAGCTCAGATTAACTAAATCATCACTCGCTTCGATCGAAATCACAGCATAAAACAGATCGGAATTGAAAATTCAAGCATCTGTTTGGCTGATGAGAAAGTATCGGAAAATCGATCGATGGAGACTACGATAAATATTAGGAATCTGATTATTTTCCGTGACTTTCTTTGATTTTCTCAGCAACCAAACAGATTGAAAGAAAAGAACACAGGAGATAACGAATCGCAGAACTCACGCATTTCCAGTTGCCGCCGACGAAGAACTTCCTGCCCATCTTTTCTCGATAATCTCGATAATCTCGAAATCGCACAGCGGATAGTGTGTCTGAGCCTTTCGGATTTTTGGGGTCTGATTTAACTGCGGCTTTTGGGGGTATATGTGGATTCCAGTTGCTCGGGCCCACGTCAAAGAGCGAAATTACGGTTTTGGTCTAGGAATTTGGAATATGCTTTGGCGCATTGACTGGCATATGGGGAAGTGTGAGGGGTAGTTTCGTCTATCTAGTGTGGTATTAAAAGTGACTGTTATGGCCCACGGGTTTTCTTTCCTGTGTGTCACAAGAAGTGGGTGGGTATTTATCGGATTAGGTGGAGCCAAGGCGAGCTGAGTCCATGGGGTTCGGTGTGTGCCACATTCAGATGGAATATGATCATTTCCTGATTCTCTTTGTAGAATCTAAATAATCAATCAATCGTATTCGATTATCGTATATTATACGGTTAGTTTTTGTTAAGTAGCCTAAAAAGATAAGAATGGCAATTGTGACATAGACTAATACTCAATTTGACAATTAGCAATTCAATTGTTATTTCCCTATGAAAGAGGTTAGATAATAAATTTCATACCGATTATACCATAAGGGAAAAAATTGAATGCTTAGATAAAAAAATTTCATCGAGACAATATTAATATAGTAGACCAACGAGAACGTTGAATATAGAAGCGTGGTGGAACTTTCAAATTCAATTGTCTCTAAAAATAGCTTAGTTTTAGGGGTTTTAGATTTCTTTGGCACACTTACCTTACAAATCGATTTTGGTAGTTGACACAAATTCATGAAATTTCTAATGTTGTCCTGACGCCAATCTGCATGCGGGGTGTTTTCTTTTAGGGCATGCCAATTGCGGCAATGCGGCGTATGTAGTTACACCTAACACTCTTTAGTGTCATGCCTACTAGTGTTATATGCATGCGTGGTGTTTTATATTCCTTTGTTTTTATTTGACCATATGTTGATGTTAGATTAGATATCGATAGAATTTGAACCTACGCTGTCATGCAATGTTCAACATCTTTCCACCACTATAATAAAAGGTCACTTGTTGTAACACGGCTCCTAATCGTTTTGTTGGAAATAAGATATACTCTGTGAACTTTGAGATATACTCCTAGTTGGATATATTTATCAATATATTAAGTGTGACTGAGTTAAGTAATATCTATTAGTTTGGTGTTGGATTGTATAGGGTCCTATGCCAAAGACACAAGCTCCGAGACTCCGAGCATGTGACTATATAAGTAAAAGCTCCTAGTCCAACGGTCTAGGCCATGAGTTTGAAACTTCGGAGTTTTTGTTTTTTGTAAGTCGCGTGTTGTGTCTTTGATGCAAGGTATAAAATAAGAGTTGAAGTATACCACGTTGTAATAGAATTTTAAAATTTCGTATATTTACCATTCCGTACTACGGTCTGGTGGTATTCCTCTTCACTTGAAATTGAAAGGTCTTAAATTCAAATCTCGTGGATGGCGAATTCGATACCAAATTAAGCCACACATTATGTGGCTTAGCTGAACTCCTCCTCCCCTTAATGTAAAAATATCGATGTAGTAAAAAAAAAATTACGCATATTTAAGTGAAACCCGTTAAACCCGTTTTTATATTTTTTAACTTGTTTATGAAATTGTTCAAGAAAATGTACCAAATATTATCTTTAATTCTGAAATGAGCAATTTCGTAATGGATTTGGGCCTCCACACCCATCCTTGATCAAAAGGACTTGGGCCTAACTCTTCTAAATCCAAAATTTTAAGTTAGGCCTGATTTAAAGTGATTTGGGCCTGCGAAATCTGCTAATTTAATATCTTCAAATTTTGTTATTTACAATTGTTTTAGGGAATTATTATTAGCACTCCAAAAATCTCATTTGGCACTCCTAACTTTCTATAATTAGAAATAAAAATACACGAGGAGTGTAGAATGAGATTTTTGGAGTGCTAATAACAATTCCCTTGTTTTATTATAAACTATATCTTACATAAAAGACTTGTTTGGAAGTGCTTTAATAATAATTAGCTGTATTAAAGAAAATACTTTTGGATTTCAAAAGCATTTGAATTGCTTCTTGCAATTCCTGCAAGAAGCACATAACTTATATTTCTTGCAAAAAAACACTTCAAGTTCTTTTCCAAAATTCACTTACATTTTTGCTAAGAATTAATACAAAAAATATCTTAAACAAAAATTCTTTTAATCATGTTAAAAGTATTTGCAAACGATCTTAAAGAATGAGGAATAAATGAACCCACGATGCAGTGCGTTGATGAGAAAGAGTGTGATCGTCCATCCGCCGCTTTTGGATTGGTTATTTACATATATACATAAACTTTGCAGCAAAAAAATAACAATTTAAAGGAAAATAACGATTTATCACTCTACCAGCAATGAGATATGAGGAATTAGCTCAAACATTTCAAAAAAATATACAACGTGACTATGAAAGTAAACAAAATTTAATATTATCTCATTAAGATCATTTCCAACTTTTGACTTAAAATCTAAAATTTTTAGCTCATCAAATTTAAGTTTTAACCTATAAACAATTTTTTTGTTTCAATCTTTCAAGCCTAAAATTTTAGCCCCATATTATTAAAGAATGAATTTATGATACACCCCGACCAAAATCAAGGCGTGTTGACCGTCACGTGAGAGTGACGTAACCATGTGCACAATGCAGAAGCTAAGAATAAAAATAAAAGTACGAACAAATAAAAACCAAACTACACACAGAGTAATTAACAAACATGTGCGAGCGTAAGTGTGGAAACAATATTCAGAACACAGAAAACCTAGTGCAGTCCAGAGGAACAAACACCAACTAAAACACACCCAGAGGGGGGTCCTACACTGATTATAATCTGTCAGATATGCCGAGAATTCCTCGTGAGCCACCAAAAGAGCAATCCAAACTAGAACCTGGAGGGGCGCAAAACAGAAAGTGTGAGTGGGCAAAAACAAAGCTTTTCAAAATCATTTCATTATAAAAAGTTTTAACCCCTCGCCGTAAAACCTGTATAGTTTCCCAGAAAATAGAATATACACATATATAGAAAACATGCTCAGAAATATGCCATGTCAAATGCCTCTACATAAAATGTAAGTAAACCAGGTAATGCCAATCAATGCAAGTAATATGTCAACCGAAGTCACCTAACGTGACCTATACGGCTGAATCTAGAGCTCAAATCTCCAACTCACTAACTATACCTACACATGAGTCGGAACCACCTAAAATGGTCTATACGACATGACTAGATGTAAATAAATACGCTCAAGTGCTACTATCACGTGAAGACTGGGCAAATAATCGCGGGTCACCTACGAGTCGGAACCACCTATAGTGGTCTATACGATAGGACTGTGCACCTAACTTGGATCTAAGATGAGCGTGTGGTGCGGGAGGTGAACATCACGTGAAGGACAGTGTCTTACCCTGCGTGGGAGCACTAACACCGGGGGTGCATGTTATGAGCTATCTAGGCATCATACATCATTACTAATCACAAACATAAACCATAACTTACCTGGCACTTACCTGTGCATCCGCAACACCAAACATACATATATGCAACCACTAATGCATAAATAAATAGGCAAACGCAATGCATGGCATTTAAAACATATAAACATTCCATTTCATTTTCTGGGAAAAACCACAGTATATAGGTATATACATAAAACCAAAAGCCTAGTCACTGGTATGTAGAAGAGTCGTAACCCCTTTGCCTCAAGTGACTGCGCTCGTCCTCGGGATAGGTCTCACCTATATGCGAAACAACTATAAAAACGTTAATTTAAAGCACATAACCAAAACTAGGTAATAACTTATCATACAATGCTCAAATGGGATGTATGAATACACCAACGTGATCTACTTAACCTCACGAATATCCCTATATTTTAAAAATAATTTTTCGACGTCTCATGCGCCCCCACGTGCCGCCCACGCGCAAGCACGTGCCGCCCACGCGCAAGCACGTGCCTGGCACGCAGATGGAATCCCTAACGGCATTAGGGAATATTCTGTCCAACAATAAGCATATTTCGTTAAAACTAACCTGACATCGTTAAGAATATTTCGTTAACTTAATGGAATATTCCCATGTTTTCTCTGGTGAGTCTCGTCGGAGCCGCTGTCGTCAACGCCGCCGTCTGCGTTGCCGGAATCTGGGAAAAATTTCAAAACTTCATATCTTCTTCATTTCTCAACCAAATTCCACGAAATTGGTACCAAAATGAAGCTTACAACAAGTAGAACAAAACCTTACCACTTTGGAGCCCTAAAACCAACGGAATCTCGTTGGAAAAACCCACGATATTCCGGCCAAACCTGCAACTCACGATCCCGACGTCCAAAACCTTCCAACGAACCACCCCAAGCTTCCTAAGGACCTCACTAAGCTTCCTATAAGCTTCAACTTCCCTGAAAAATAACATTTCACGTATGCATGAACAGTGACCAAAATCGGGGTTCTCTGGTTCGACGTGAAATCGAAGAATTTCCTACCTGAAATGCATATGGTTGAACTTGTATGAACCTCACGAACACAAAGGTATAGTTCTCTACGTCGATCCGTAACGTTTTTGAGTGCCTTGGTTCTTGTCCGTATGAAAAACGTAAAAGAGAATGAGAGAGAGAGACATGGGACAGGGAATGAGATGAGGATGAGAGTGTGGGTGTGTGTGTGGTCCAAATGCAGACAACCAAAACCCCAAAACAACCACACAACAAAACATAACCACTAGGGGCAAAATTGTCATTTCACACCTACAGGATGAATAATCTGGGACGGGCTGTCACAATTTAGGCTTTTTTTTTTTTTTTTTTAAATTTTAAATTAACTTTAAAAAAAAATTATGCTGACTATCCTAAATTAAGTTTATGAACATTTTAACCTAAACATATTTAAATTCCGATAAATATTGAAAAATCACTAAATCGATACATGAAACTCATGAAACACTATGGAAGAATATAAAAATCATAATAGAGATGTATAAGCACAAAATACATGAAACACACAAGGCACACATAAAACATATGAAACACATACAAAACACATGATAGAGATGTATAACACACTAAACATGTGAAACACATGACACATATGAAACAATACCAAATACATACAAAACACATGAAACGCATGAAACGCAAACCTACATGCATGAAATGCAAACCTTCAATCATCCTCTATATAAGCATATGTTGAATATCTAACCATCACACAATATTCACCAATCTTCTTAACTTTCAAAGTGTTTTTGTTTCCTCAAAATCATCAATATCTCATCAATGTTGTTATTTTATGTAATAATTTTAAGTGTACTATTTTGGTGTTTTCTAGTAATAAATTGAAGTGCCTTATTGTGACAAGTCTTTTGTCTAGTCCGTTGTCAAAATTATTGAAGGCATCTATTGTACATCAAAGTGTGCAACAATAAGTACAATAATTATTGAAGACATCTAGATTAATAGAAACAATAATTAATAAGCCATAAATTCAATACACACAATAATTAATAAGTCATAAACTTAATACAAATGACAATTAATAAACAACATAAACTTAATACAATTGATAATTCATAAACTACATAAACTTAATAATGATATCCACTATCTTGACTTGGTGATGGACTTGGGATATAGCCTTGAGATGAATCATCATCTTGAAATATACTCGTTGTGGCATGCCTTCACAAAATTTCCTTTTGCTTATCATGTATGAACTTATTCCTCTTTGGAGTGTATTTGTTGAGGTCATTCATCATGAAATTACTTTTGAACCTTACTTGCTCCCTATCCCTTTCGTGCATAATGGCCAAACGCATTCGGACCGCTTCTTCCTCCCGAGAGCTACGACTTTTGGTCAATCTTGCAAATTCGGTAGCAATTTGTGCACTAATCAGATCTTGGGACTTCCCTTTTCTCTTTGCTTCCTTTTGCTTATCTCTTCCCGGGAGGCTTGCAAAAGAAGAAGTTAGGGTCAATTCATTGACACCTTCATTGACATCATTTGTCTGTGGGGCTTCACTAAGAAATAATCTTCCCCATTGTTGGTCTGCATCGGTTCCCCACCTTGGACAATTCTTGAGGACGTTCCAAGCATGATGCAACTTAAAAGATTGATTTTTTTGGTGTAGTGCTTGTCTTGTAAATTGTCATTGCTTTGTCACCCTATGCAAGAAATACAAAAAAATAATTAGTTGCAAAATAATATTGTGTACATGACAAATAAAATATCAACAAAGAAACTCACAACTTTTGCGGTGCTCCTTCTATTAGCCATGTCAACAATGACTCTCTCCAAGCTTCCCTTCCATAAAGTGCATGCTTTGTTGTAAACACCACCACTTTCCCTTCGGCCGGCGTTGGAGTTTTCATTGAACTTATCAACGATTTTACCCCACAAAACCTTTTTATTTTGATTCGTGCCAACGACACCATCTTCGCTAATAGAAACCCATGCCAAACATAAAGCAACATCTTCCTCAAAGATCCAATTACGACCTTTAATATGCTATTTTGCCATATTGAAAAATTTGGAAATGGGAAGAAATGGTAGAAATAAAAATTGGAAGAATTGTAGGAGAAAAGTGAGTTTTGTGTGGATGTTTGAACAAATATATAGGTATTTAGAGTTTTTGGGTGAATTTTGAGTTAAATATATATTTTTAATTATTTTAGCCGCTGGATTTAAATTTGAGTCGTTAGATCTTTTTTTTTTTACCTTTAGATTTAATTATGCTCGATTTCAGCCGTTTGATTCAATAAATATATAAATATAAAAATAAAAAAATAAATTTGAATGTAGGCAGTTGGATCAATCAACAACTTGTTTATCTCAGCTGTTGGATTAAAAAGAGCTGTTAGATCTTTGGCGCAAGTGGCCGATATGTCCACGTGGGTGGGGCCATGCCTGTCTCAACCTTGATGCGTTGCCCACGTCTCCTGGGGGGTTTGGCACTCAAAACTTGTGTTGGTTGGGTCTACACCATTTTCTAGGCTAAATCTGGGCCGGTTTCTGGCTTTTTTTAATTTTTATTTTTTTTAAAGTTATAGGTCCAAATTAGAATTGAGTTGGAATGGATTAAGGGAGAATAGATAGGCGACGGGTTCGAGTTGGCCTAAGCAATGAAATCCAATTTTCCCGCCACCAAAGTTAGGGTTTACAAATCCCCAATTGTGCAGCGCCAATTATGATACACACGTCCACGTCAGTCCATTCCGCATCCCCAAATATTTGACCCCAATTGACTTAACTCGAGTTCAAATTGCAACGCTATCACTCTCAATTCTTCACCGGTGTCGATACTTCAAGGGATGGCCGGCCAAACCGATCCCAGCCTGTCTGTCTTTTCCGGCGAAGAGGTTCAGCTCTCTCCCACTGCGTGTTCATCTGTTTTATTAGCTTAATGTGGTTGTTTTGTTTTTAATTTCGATCATTTTTGTGAATTTAATTTAAAATTTCGAAATCGCAGGTCGAGTTTATGGCCGAAGATGAAATGGTGAAGATTGTCCCCAATATGCGAATGGACCCTCTCAACATGCTTTGTGTACGTTCTTCGCTCTGTTCATGTTATTTATGGTAGATTGAGCTGGTTTATTGCAGGTGGGTAACTTGTATCATGGATTTACAGGGAGATTTCGGTCCATTCTACCCGCAAATGGCGGCCCAAGTACCATTGTGGCTGGCGATTGCTATGAAGAAGAGAGGGAAATGTACAATTCGGCCCCCAGAGTGGATGTCTATTGGTGAGTCCTGCTTTGGTGTTAGTTTGATTAATGGTTCTGTGTTTGTGACATGTTTATCTAAGAATGTCAAAGAAATGTGCTGAAATGGATTGATTTGTTTTAATGTCTAGTAGATTTTTATGCTTTGATGATGGATGGATTTGGGTGGTTACCATGCTGCCTTTTTCATTGCAAATAGTTCAAAATTTGTCTTGCTTCTTTTGGCTGCCGTTGTGGGGTATTTTGTTGGAAATGCTTGCACATCAGCAGTTAATATGTGAGAGTTTTTAGGTTAACGTGTGTTTTTTTTCAATGTGTTAATGCAATAGTGAAATAATACGTATTTAATTGTCTTCGGTCTTTACCAAAAAAAAAAAATCGTATTAATTGGAACCTGTTCATTTGTTAAATTTTGTGGTACTTATTACTTAACATGGGATTGGAACTCAAACGAATTTTCATGGTGTTGAACTCTCTAGCCATATGCTACAAGTAATCTAGTGCGTTCCATTCATTTAACTTATGTCCTGGGAATAGAAAACTTGACTCGGATTTTGGAAGCAGAGCGTGATTCGCAGGCAGCATTTCAAGTTCTACCTTTCCATTATGTTGAAATCTCTAGCCTTCTTTTTGAATAGTAAGTTGTGAAACATTGTACATATTTTATATTTCATTGTAAAATATGTTGATGGCATCTCTAACTTTTTTGATGATAGTGCACCTGGTGACATTCCTGACATGTATATGGTGAGTTCAGGACTCTTGCAACCTGTATTTAACCATCAACCCTATTAGCAATGATCTCACTGTAGTTATTTCTAATAGGTGAGGTCTCTTATTAACGACATAAAGGATGTAAGGTTTCATAAGGTTGAGAGTAGCTTAGAATCATTCGAGGAAGCTCACTCTTCTGCAGTGATGGTATGTGCATTTATTTTATGGTGCAATTGGATGAGCTGATTCGGAACTACTTCGAATGAATTGTTATATAATATGGAATTCATGTATGTTGGTAATATATCCATCTGCACATCCCTTTTGAGTGGTGCTCTTGAGCAAATTTGATTTGTACTTGCAGGTGAAGGATCTATCTGCCATGGAAGTGAATTTAGTTCGCCCATTTGTTGGAAGAGCCTTACAGGCATTTTATAAGCATGGCAGTCCAGAGCTGGTTCCAAATCCAGATGGAATGTCCACCAGACGGCCACAAGCAACTGACAATATACCAAGAGTATGTGGCTATGTGATCCATACTTCTCTTTTCTTTGTTTAGTAGAATTGCGAAGGTGAAGCGATTATTTGTGTTATTTGTTGGGAGAGACAATTTGTCTCACTAACAACTGTGACTGGTTGTATTTGATTTTTGTATCCAAGACACATATTGTTTCTAAAAGGTTAACTCTATTTTCTTTTTTTCAGCGCCCTCTGCGGAGACGGTAAAAGCTTTCGTAGAGGCAACAAGTACCTTTCAATTCAGCGAACCACTAATTTCAGTATGCTCGCAAGGAAAGTACTTCTTTCACCGAAAGCCATTTTTAGTAATAACCCTGAGATTGTACACATAGGTGCATGTTTCCTGGTCTTCTTTTGCCTATTTCATCCTGTTACCTAGGGTCTAGCTTTTTGGATCGCTTTGTTTATGTAATATTGGCCTGTGATAGGTTGATTGCTTGGTGTTCGATCCATAGACCACTAATCCCTTTAGGGCCCTCCTCCTTTTCTAGTTCATTGGTGTTTGATAACTAAACAGCACTTTGGAAGCTTTTAACCAGTCTATCCTAATCAAAATTTTAACATTGCAAAAACCATAACTGGGTGATTGTAACTCATGATGCAAGCTTATTTTGTTGAAATTATACTTCTCTCTCTCTCTCTCTCTCTCTCTCTCTCATGGTACTCATGTATTCAGAAACATATAAGAACAGATATTAGCTTGATGCATAAACTATTGGATCAGGACTCTCTGCCTGTTTCTATTGTTGATGCTTTTCTTGTGTACCTAGATAGGTGGGAATAAGTTTTATATAGCATTATAGGTTGCTTTCTCATGCACTTTGGAGAGAATCACTACTCCAAATCTATAATTTTGAAATTTCTTTAGGACAGAACAATTTGTTGCATCAATATTTTTCTAAAAAGTAGTTTTGAGAATAATTAGCTGTAATAATTGTGGTGGCCTCAAATCAACAAGAATTAAACATAGAAAACTGTAAATAATTGTGTCTGCTACTTTTTATTTTATATTTTATTTTAAATGAATTATTTGCTTCATGTTTATCTTTATTTCCAGAATCATAAAAAGGGAATCTAAATGACTGGATTGACATTTGGATATTCCTCAGTGGTCCAAGTTGATTGGGTCATAACATGCCTCCTGTTCCCTCAGCCCCCACTCTATATTATAGGTGTAATTGATAAGAGTGTCTGTTTGCCACATGCATTTTGGTTGTCCAGTTTTGTGTTCAATGTTAGGCCAAAATACAACCCACATGCATTTTGGTTCTCAAGTTCTAGGAAAAGAAAATTAAATTGAATGACATATTGGGACTTAGAAAGTGCTTTTTCGATAGCTAAAAAACGCTTTTAGATAATCAAGAAAATGTTGATAGTGTGTATATTGTAAATGCGTTTAGAAGTGCTTCGTATTAGTGCTTCTCTAGGAAGTACTTAAATTTTTATTGAAAATTTGAAGTCTTTAATAAAAGTGCCTCTAGCAAAGGTGCTTACGAGAAAAAACTTTAAAGAATCTTCATAGATTAACGTATGATTAGGATATACGCCTAGTTGTTTTTCATAAATAATTTCAAGGTCTTATTTTATTGGTAATTATTGTATTCCCCCTTTTGAGGTCCCAATTTTGCAATCATTATCTTTCTCTTTGACAGAAGAATGTTATTATATTGCTCATAAGCTTATCCGAAGGGGAAAAACTTTGAGATTTTCAGATTGATAGGTGAGTATTTAAATTATGTTTAGTTCCAGTGAGCCGTTGCATATGCTTAGCTACCAAGGCTTCCAGCCTGGCAAATGGCCACTGGGTTAATTTGTTGGTTTGTAAATTGCAACATGGTCTTTCCTAGCGTGCTGTGTATTAAGGATGTTGCGTGGTGATTTGTTTAGAGAGATTTGGTCAAAATCTACCTTCTGCATTCCTATTCGACGGAAAATACTTTTTAATTTCTGCTTTGGTGTCCCTCTCACGATATCTCCTCTCACGTGAGGAGAGGAGAGAAATGGAGAGGGGCACATTGAAATGGAGACGACGAATTCCTCAATTCATCCAACATGATCACGAAGCTGTTAGCCTTTATTTATTGAAAATTTGAATTTTTTTGAATAATTGATCCTGAAGAAAATGTGTGGTATGCTTTGTTGGTTTTTTTATTTTTTATTTTTTGTTAGATGCTGACCTTTTCTTTTAGTTGAACTGACCAAGAATTAAGTATTTGAATTGGAAAGGAAAAATACAAGTTTGGCATGCGTTTGACCTTTATTTATTTCAGAGTTGATTCTTTAACCAAACAAAGGGGGGGAATAAATAACTATGTACAGTGATGATGACGTTTTCTTTATTCATATTTGGTTCTTAGTTGTTTTTTAACGTGTATATTCACATTGCACAATTTTGTTCATTGGATTTATTATAGATGCTAGCCTGTTCTAGTTGTTTTTACATTAGGACTCGTTTATGACACGGTTAGCGTCAGTTTTATGTGCATGTAGTACTTGAGTGTAGATTAATACACCTAATTTGTTCATATAATTGCTTTCTGTATAGACTCGAGTGTCAGTTTTATGTGCATGTAGTACTTGAGTGTAGATTAATACACCTAATTTGTTCATATAATTGCTTTCTGTATAGACTCGAGTGTCTCTCTAATTTTGATGAGCATAGTGTTATTGTTGAGATATTTGTGATTTACTGCTTTTATTCATTTTGCTTTGATTTTTCTAACTTATTTGTGGCATGCTTTTTTACACATCATTAGCATGTTATGCAGTTATGACTTTTGTCACTCTCGAGTGTTAGCCAACATGCTTTCATTTTGGTATCCATTTCGATCTTCGGATCAAGGTGTGCCAATTTAATGAGAGAAAACATGTGTTGAAATATATCATGTTTACAATAATTTGGTTGATCATATAATGCACCGTGTGTCTCAATAGTTTCTATTTTCCCATGTTTTTCAGATTGCGGAGACTCTCAAAAGTAGGATTTTTTTTTTATAGATTTTCCATCATCTCATGTTTTTGATACAATTTTCGTGACAATATTATAAAACGTCGTGCCAAAAGCATGAGATTTCAAAGAATTCATAAAGAGTTCCACTTAAGAGAGTCTTCTTAGAATTTCTCAATTAACAAATGCCATTCATCAAGTTTGAACTTGCAACTTGTCATCAATGTTAAAGTTGGATGCTACTAACCAAACAGTCATGGACACTTATGTTAGATTTGGGTTTAATCGAGTTGGCCGATGATATGCTCCTCTCTTTGTATTCAAAATCAAATCTCTCTTTCCAACGTAGATAAGTTTAAGACTAGTTTGATATTCTTTGATGCTTCATGTTTTTTAATAAGTTAATTTTTTTTTTTTCAAAGCACTATCATTTCAAACCAACGCTTTGTATAAATTATCTCATTTATTGTCATAAGAACGGCTATGGACAATGAAAAAGTTGAGGGTATAGCTGCTAGCGCGTGAGCCACGTGAGCGTAGCTGAAAGTGGGGCTGGATCTGGGCAGAGGGAAGGAAAGCTAGGGGATCCTTCTTGGTGGTCCAAAACTGACCGACCATTCAATACGTAAGTCATGAGTATTTGCACACTTGCCTTGGTCGCAATTGTACTCATCATCTTCTTTCAAACCTAGATAAGGCGAGAAAGTGAAAGATACTGTCTCGCAGCCGCGTGTGGTCCCACACTGGCGCGTCTGCTCTTATCAGCGTCAAAATTCATTTGTTTTTGTGTTTCTCTTTTACAAATCGTTATTTTAAACAGAAATAGTTTTGCTCACTACTTATACAGTGATGGCTATTCTTGTCATTTATTTATTATCGTTGGATGAGTTTAAATTTTGATATCTGTGCAATAGATAAACATAAGGCCAAATTAGATAAATGATCCTTGTGGTCATATGATATTCGGAAGATAACCCTTGTGGTAAAAAAATATAGATTTATATCCTTGTGGTGAAATTTATTAGGATTTATGCCCAAAACTTGGACACGTGTCCACCTGAGATTGGGTGTAAGCAGGACCTCTTGCCGAAATGTTCAGTAGCCAAGTCTTATTCTTCCAACATACTCTAAAGGAACGTCTTGAATCTTCAAAAATCAAAACTTGGACACGTGTCCACTCGAGATTGAGTGTAAGCAGCTCTTGTTGAAATATTCAACGGCCAAGTCTTATTCCTCCAACATACTCTAAAGGAACGTTCTGAATCTTAAAAAATCAAAATTTGAACACGTGTTCATCCGAAATTGGGTGTAAACAAGACCTTTTGCTGAAATGTTCAGCAGCTAAGTCTTATTCCTCCAAACTCTAAAGGAACGTCCTGAACCTTAACAAGATCAAGAGCCACCTCACACATAAAAAAAAGTGACTGCATACGGAATTACTCACATGGTACATATACTCTGCAACAATATATGCACTTTGTGCTAATGACACAATAAAATTCCCAAGATTCTTACACATAGCAACATATGATCGATACAAGAAATCATAATGATAATAATACATTCGTGTTATATAAGTTATTTCTCACTCGACAAATTAAGCATACTAACCTAACCAAGTGCTGCCGGTTTGTAGCTAGCACTACGTCGATAACAAACGCATCATCCATTGTTTCTGAATCGCCATCGTTTTTGCCACAAGTTTTTTTTCTTCTTCTAATAATTACATATTTTTCAAATAATAAATGCATCGCTGTCCCGAAAAGGATATTCCCCTAATAATATGAATAGATATCTTAAAAAAAGAAATAAATAAATACAAGTGCAATTTGAGAAAGGGATCATCTCTGGATAATTTCCTCTTAATCCATCAAGTTTGAGAATTCGAATAGTTCAAATTTGATCAAATGACTATAAACAAGAGCCCACTTTAAAAGTTATAATAATTTTAACCGTTAGATCAATTTTCAATAACCCGAATCTTCAAACTTAATGAATTAGAAGGAAGAGATATGAAGATAATTCGTTTCCAAATACTTGAAGCTGAACCTGTAAAAAGGTGTAAAAAAAAATACAAGACACCTGTTCAATTTTATTAATTAATAGCTGTCAACAAAAGCAGGGATCTCCGTGTAACTTGCGGCTCACGTCATCTTCACATTCAGGCGGCGACCGTGCCCTACGTTTTTCATCTTTCGTTTTCTCCCCTTGTTTGGTCCCCGTGCCCAAGGGGATATAATGTATTACCAAATTCCCATTTTGCCCATGTCCTTATCAATATAATTGCCACAATAAAAAGTGTATATGTTTTATATTTCAATTTTAGCAAGAGCGATTGGTCGATGAAAAGGTTAGGCCAAAATCAAGCATTTTTTTATGTTTAGAAGGAGATTCAATAGCATCATGAAATACCCATAATATCAAGTTGGAAGGACTTACGTGTAACAGCTAACATAAGAATTAAAAGATCGCGAACCAGTGAGAACTGTTAATAATTCTATCCGTTTAGCACCACATATTATTTGATATGAATTTTGAATTTAGCATAATCCTAACTTAACTACAAACGCATGTGTTATAAAACTATAATTCTTTATTTTTAGAGTTCCATTAGCATTTGAATTGGAGATGTTAGAATATTCTTAGCACCCAACAAATACATCATTTTTTTTTGAACAAATGATAATATCTACACTAAGGGGATGGAGTGAGATTAGTCTTACAATAGGCTAACAATAATGTAGTTTAAATTTTTCTTTGACGAGAAAATCGAACCTAAGACCTTTCACTTGCAAGCGAAGAATAATATCACTACATCGTAGTACTAAATGACACAAATACACAATTTAGACAAAAAACAAAACAAATACACCAATTAGGAACCAAATTGTTACTAATGAAAAATTTTTACGTTAATTAAGTAACAAAATCCAGCAGCCAACCAAACATCATAAACGAGTTAAGAACTCACACCTAGTTACAGTCCAAGTACAGTTTCCGCCTTATCCATTTTGCCTCGATTATTTCGGTGGGAGCGCCCGAGGATTTCTTGGTCCCAAAGCAACTCCCCAGGGCACTTCCGTCATTTCCCACATCCCTCCTCCCCCGCTTTATATGTGAGCTTTTGCTTCCTATCCCATAGCTTTCGTTCCAGCTTCTTTCTCTCTCCCTCTGAAAAAAATCAAATCAAATTTTACCAAAAAATCACGTTTCTGAAAACCAAACCAAAATTCGGAAACAAACCAACAATTCGGAACAGTTTAATTTTAATTTTATGAATTTGTGGAATTTTATTCGGCTTTTTTTGAGAAATTAGGAGGCTTTGTTGTTAAAATTCCAGCTGGGGATTGAGCTAGGTAGGGCTTTTGGGGGGAGGAATATAATCGGGTGAGGTGAGCTCTAACATTGGATTTAGGAGATGATTGCTACCCGCGAGGAAGAGGAAGGGTCGTGGTGATCGTTGTTAGAGAAGAAACGAAGGCGTTTTGGGGGTTGGAATGGACTGCCGGGTAGTGTGCATGGCAGGCGGCGACGTGTGGATGAGGGGTAATATCGGAGGGGGTTTCAGCCACGAGAGCGAGCACGACCTCGCTCTCATGGTCACTGATTTTTTGGAAAACGGTAGCGTTGGAGCTGAGTCGTGGTGTAGCAGCGACAGCGATTCTGCTCTCTCCGATCTCGGTCACCTCGCCGATAAAATTCCGGTAAGAATTCGATTGTTTGGTCGTTTATTTTGTTTTGTAAAATTATAAACTTTAAAAGTACTTGGTAATTTCAGAGCGTTGAATTCAGCTTTTCAAATGCGAAAGCAATAATTTTTACTCCCAATGTGCTGAGTTGTTCAGCCTCATATTTTGCCTCTAATTTATGCAGAATTTTGAATGGTGGTTTTGCAGTTTTTCAAGCGTTCGATGGCTCGGTACGAAAGCGATTTGACTTCAGTGGTTCATTCTTTGATACTGTCCATCAGCGAAAACGATCTTAATTTTGATAAGTCAGGTCAATGCAGTTCCAGCTGCCTCAAGTTTGCTCTGGTTAAGCTTCTGAGGCTTTCAGGTTATGACGCTGCCGTGTGCGCGGCTCGGTGGCAGGGCAGTAGCAAGGTCCCCGGAGGTATGCCATTTATCTCAATTCTGCAAAAACCTTATTTTGTGGAATTTTTAGGTGGTTCTTTCCTGAGTTGTTCTTTTGTTGGGTGCGTTAAACACATTCTGTTTATATCTGTAATATTTGTAAACTGAACCCTGAGCTTACCCATATACCGATTCTATGATCCCACGAACTTTGTCCAGCAATCAGTAGAAAATGTATCACAAAATGTCTCATAGGCTTGCCTATTTAACTGGGTCCGATAGGTTTCTGATTGCAATTGAGGTGTAGGAATTTTGGAGTTCAATCATTTTGAGAGTTTGTTTTCGTATCAACTTTGTGCAGGGGATCATGAATATATTGATGTGGTGAACTACAACAATTTGGGGAGCTCTGAGCGTCTCATCATTGATCTTGATTTCCGGAGCCACTTTGAAATAGCTAGAGCTGTCCAATCGTATGATAGAATATTGAATTCACTACCAGTTGTTTATGTGGGATCCTTGACTAGGCTGAAACAGTACCTTAAAGTTATGGCTGAAGCTGCTAGATCTTCCCTAAAGCAGAACTCGATGCCTCTTCCTCCATGGAGATCGCTTGCATATCTGCAAGCGAAATGGCAGTCACCATACCAGAGACAGTTTAATCTAGAAGAACAGAATGTTAATGGTTCCTACAATTTTGACCACAAGAAATGCAGTGCACATTTGAAGGTGCTGCAGTCTCTGCTTCAGTCTGAAATTGAAGCAGAAAGACTGTTGAGGCCCATAAATAACGATCATGTTAGGAGGCACAAGCCCGATAGGCGGAGGCACTCTTTGTTCAGGATTCACTAAGAATGTAAAATTTTCGGCTCTTGAAGCGAGAGATCTTGAAGAGACTTAATTGTATTGCGGCTTTTCAGAATTTTGTTTTCCCAGACCTTAAATAAACGTGAATCGGAGATTCAGAAAGATGGCCAGGTTCATAAGGCCAACATGAATAGCAATAAGGCATACTATAGTTGATAACTTTTCACTGTTCGTTCTTGCTGGGGAGCCCTTTCATTTTCGTTTACTTTGCACTCGCGTCAAGCAGCACAATCGGGTTTTTGGAACTTCTGCAGGTTAAGTCCGAGAGCATCAATGGCCGATCAAGGTGGTAACAGTTCTTGCTTGACTACGGTGCATCAAATTTCAGTTGTATCTGTTTTTTGTTCTTTGATATCCTCTTGAATGTATCCCTTTTCCCTAATTTTTCTGGGCCAAGGAAGTTTTGTCACTGTTATCTTTCTTATTTTTGTTTTCCTTTTCTGCAATGTAGAGTTGCATAACTTCCCCAGCAGGACAATTAGAATATTTACTTAAATTATGAAATTTGTTTTTACCCAATAATATGATGATGTGTTATTTTATGCTATTATTTCTGGCCTTACCATGTGAGAGAATCAGCTATTTAGCACAAGCATGCAGATTTTGTTTCTTGTAATTGTATTGGATCTTGAAGTTCTTATTATTCTGTAGAAATGCTAAGGGCACCTCTTAAAAGTGGAACTCTCCATAGACTCTCTACTTCCTCATTCTTTTTGCATGGAAATTGATGTTAAACTTTAAGGTGGCAGAGAGTCCATGGAGAGCCTCGCGTTTGACAGAACTCCCTTATCGTTTCTCATCATTCTACGTTCTAAACTATTTTAAGAGAAGGGAATTGAGCGAGTAGGCGGGTTTTGTTTACTTTCTTTGGTTAGATGAATGATATCGGGGTAATTTATTGTTGAACTATCGAAGGGGAAGAGCGCATCCAGTGTTTTCTCGATGGATGAGGACATAACAATGTCATTTGGGGATCTGGTACGCGACCTTAGCTTCTTGTTCAAACCATCACGGCAGGCATGCACTCCGCCTAGCGAAGTCCACGGGGAAGTCGTGGAGCAACGTTTGGCACTTGGTGCAGCATCTAGAAGTCTCTATCTTCACCACTCTACTTTCCTTGTATTTATTGACTTTTGCTCTGGTAATGAATTTTCAGTTTCGACAAAAAAAAGAAAAAAAAAAAAAAAAAAAACCATGAGGAATGAAAATCCTAGTCTCGTCCACAATATTCTTAAACGCGAAGGTTCTGCGAATGGCAAATAAGACTGATCAAGCAAAGATATTCGAACGTCACGATAGTCGTGATAACAAACCGGGTTCAGCCGTGCTCGTGCCGAACTTGAACAAGCTAAGAACACCAACTTGCATTTGAAGGCAAGCGAGCGACCCCTCTTGCATGTTTATTTGATAAAGAATAGGTTCTCGATGTAAATAATCAATTAGAAAAAAATAGAGAAAATTTATAAATAATAAAAAACGTAATGGGGTGCTTGTACAAAGGTTATAGTTGGAATCTGGTTTAAACGAACATGGTAGAGTTATGTATATACGTTGTGGGGTTAGTGAAGTTCGTGGACAGCAGCCTGACCACCATTAGAGAAACTGCCGACAGTACTTTGCCAGTAAGTGGCAGTGGATGTTCTATGTCTCCACCTCCTAGCATTTCAGGCTCATCACATTTGCAAGATCCAGCTCTGAAAGCGAGTAAAAGTCCTCGAATGTCTCAGCGTCCATATCCTTTAGGTACTGGAGCAGATCCTGGGTTCCAATGGCATGTTTTGCTCTGTACAGGGCCTACTTGCATTAGAGGGTGTGTAAGCAGGCGTGTGAACAAGTGGATAAGGTTCTGTTGATCCTAAAAATTACAAAACCTACGTGGCGCGCAGGCCGAGTAACTAAGAAGCTAACTACGTCCTTCGGTCGAATGCGGGGCATGCCAACTCGTCGGCTGAGCCTGGCCGAGGAGTAAAATTTGTTGATGTAGCTTTGAGCGCGTTGCTGACTTCTTTAACTTGCGATTGCGACCGAGGAAGGAACGCTCTCGGTCTCTGGGTTCTACAGCCTGAAGACAAGGCTGCTAATTCTGCGGAGTTCACAAATCGTCCGAGCCCGATTCGGTCACTGTGATTATATTCGTGAGAGTATAAGCACGTCGAATCGAGATCAAGGTGTAGGGGCACAGGTACTCGAACGTGATGTATGTCTTGATGGTAAACGTAGTTCGGCCGTCGGAGTGCCGAACCCTGAAACTCACTTGTGAGTATCCAATCATAAAACCACTCGGCGACCAGTACGCCGAGCAATGTAATTCGTAACACCTAACTATGCCGAGAAGGCTAGCAAGGTGACCTCTGCCAACAAAGGTTCGAAAACCTTTCTCGACCGAGACTTGGATAGATAATCGGTCGACCTCGACGCAGTGCTGTTTATCCAAACTGAAGATGCTTCTCGGTCGGCTGATTCTGCGGCAGCAGTGCTGTTTATCCAAACTGAAGGTGCTCGCCGGGCGCTTCCACAGTGCTGTTTATCCAAACTGAAGGTGTGTTGGCAAGAAAAGAAAAGGAAAAAATCTCAAGATGTTGAGAGGTTTTGCGCAGGGCAATTGTATGCTGATTCGAAGGTCCTTTCTGCTTGCATGATTTCTTGTATTTATAGTGCCCCATTCCTTGAAACCGACTCCGATTTGGATTGGGAGTCCTTGTCCCATTTCGCTTCTTCTTCGAACAAACCTACTCCTACTGGGATTTTGAATTTTCCTTCTTTTCGGGACTTCATTCCTTGCTGGTCGAGAATCCTAGTTGCACCAGGACTTCCTCGACCTTTCTATTTATCTGGACTACTTCTGACGGGATTTGGCCGACTGTGCCAGCTAGCCCGGGCCTTATTATTCGGCCCATAGTATTTATCATCTCCTTGGGCCGAGCACATCCTGCTGCTCGGCCCAGCAATAATATTTCGGGCCCAAACATTGCCCCCTCGCTTCTGAGGTCGCCGACTGTTAACCCTTGGTCGGGCCTCGACCTTGAAGAAGCGAAAACGTTTATTGCTTTTTTGAACTTTACTTAATGACCGTTATTCCTGCACATTTATGAGGCATGATTGCACTTTCCTCGTTGCTCCCAAATCGTGGCCACGTGTCGACTCTCCGCCGCTCTTAAAACTTTCAATCGTGGGCCTCGAAACCGTGCGCTAACTGGAACGTCTCATCCTCATTAATGCCTTAAAACTGACGTCGCACGCAATCATGCGTCCTGGATTTTTGACTCCTCGATCCCCTCTTCGCAGGTTCCCAAAATATCCGAAATGATTGAGCCCTTCCCGGTTAAATTTCCCCCCAATTTGAGCCAGTGCTTTTTGAATCCCAGACGTTTGATATTCATCCTGAAAGGCCTATAAATACCCATATTTCTGCCATTCGCTTTTTACGCTTTCAGAAATTCTAAAATCTCAATTTCCTCATCCTTGTTCGTTCCAATCAAACCTTCCAGTTCTTCCTTCTGCAATACCTTCTTTTTCCAGAAACATCTCTTCTCCACAAATGGCCTCCTTCATTTCAAAGCTTTCTGATGAGATCAACAAGTGCAAGGATTTTATCGATCGGAGCGCCGTCAAGACGTTACGATTTGAAGAAGACATGGCCACGACCCACCAAATTCTGGGTCCCCTCTTCAGAGACGCAGTGCCGTCGTCTGTCACCAACCTGCTCAAGGAGCAGCGCTTGAAACCCCTGCTGCAAGGGTTCGACTGGTCAAAGTGGACTCTGGCGCGGCCTCAGGGAGCCTGGCCCTCGACCACCACGGCTTGGGCTGCGTGGGTCGACCGGATGAACACATTCTTTTCCAAGGAGTGGAAGGCTCTAGGCATCTACGATGCCATCATCCTGTCGACCATGGAGGTCGCCATGGATAAGGAGCTGCTTATGGCAGCCCTGAGTCTATGGTGTTCGGCCACAAACACCATGGTCCTGCCTTTCGGCCCTCTCGGCCCCACAATCCTCGACGTCTCGGCCATCCCTTGGACTTCCCCGACCGGCCTTCCTATTGACGCCGCCCTTTCCGGATACCCTTCTCCTCTCGACCTGAAGGCACTATTCGACGAAAGGGCCGTCGAGACGCTAAGCCGGGGCGACCGGGAGCCCTCAAGGGAAGAAGTTCAGAAGCTCCACAAGAACTTCTTCAACTACAACACTCTTATCCTTCACTTCGCCGGCCGAGGCGAAGAAGGTCTTAGGAAGGGAGAGCACGAGGCCTTCCTCTTCTACTGGTACAACAAATTCATTTGTTGTACCAGGTCAAATAAATGCCTGGTGGAGAACATGCCGGTGGCCCAGGCACTGGCTAATGGTCGCTCGCTGGCGCTCAGTCCAGCCATACTCGCCAACCTCTACCGCTGCCTGGCCGAGGCGACCACTGGCAAGATTGACCCGCACCAGAACGGACCCCTCTGGGTGTTCCAACTCTGGTTGCAGGTCTACTTCTCCACCCTTCGACCAGAGGTTCCTGCCTTCCAGCGAAAGGCCGCCCTCGGCCTTCAACTGGCCTCTCGACCAGCGCCACCTCACCGAGCCGACGAGGTTTTCAAACACTTTCTCAGCCTCGACGTCCTCTCGGATGACGAGTTCCTGGTGTGCCGGCGCCAGGAGTACCCATCCTTGCTTAGGCTCCCTACGGCAGCATGGGCCGAGTCTGAGGATGCGGGCATCCGCCAGCGCTGGGGGTCGTTTGTCCTGGCTCGCGACCTTCCTCTTGGTTGTGATGCCCGCCGAGCCAGCTGGGAGGTTTATCACCCCCATTTTCTCGCCCGGCAGCTCGGCTATCTTCAAGGCTGCCCAGTCCCCCTGCTCGCCTCTCGGTCTCTCCTAAGTCGGGGACGTCTTACTGGTTCCTCTGAAAGGGAATGCAAGACGTCGGACCAGGAGTTCCAAGAGAAGTGCAGGAAATTTCGGCTTCGGCCGACGGTTCCTGAATCTTTGGGAACCGACACTTTCGGGGACTGGTGGGAGGAATATACCGGAGATTTCTTCAGCGCCCCGGCCGAAGATCTGGTGAGGAAGATCTTCGGCGATCATCCCGGATCAGCATCCTCGACACAACCCAAGGAGTCGGCCCACGGTAGTATTTCCGCTTCTTTCCTCTCTGTTTTATCTACTCTGTTATTAATTGCTTTGCTTTTCAGGGGGTCGTGGGCCGAGGACGGTCGAAGTGGTCGCTGCGGTGGCAAAGGCGACGAAGCTGGTGTCCAAAAAGAAGACCCTGGTCACCGAGCGGACGGTCCCCTCCAAGCGCCGTCAACGAGAGGCCGAGCCTGCGGAGGAGGCCCCTCGCCCTTCTAAACGCGTCAAGAAATTGGCGAAGAAGGGCGAACGGGAAATTCATGTCGTCCCCAGTGACACTACTGGGACGCCTGCTCCTGCCGGCTCTCCATCTGTGCCGGCTGCCGCGGCATCTCCAACCGCGAATCCTCCAGTCGTCTCCCCGGCCGATCCAATCGCTGCACCCGCTCTAGCTTCGGAGCCGGTCGTGGCCCCTGAAATGGGGACGTCAGCTGCGTCTGCCGAGGCACCCTCGACTCCAACGGTCGTTTTGGAGGTATAATTCTGCTCTTATTTGTTTCTTTAGGTTTCTGGTTGTAACGCTAAATATTCTCTTTTGTTCAGGATGTCGAGAGCGAGAGCGACGAGGTCCCGCTGCAGCGCCGTCGTCGACCAGTTAGCTCTCCTCCCGTCCATCCTCCTCCAGTAGTCGAGGTGACTGTTCGACCGCGTTCTCCTGCGGCGGATCGTGGCAAGAGACCGATGGCCGATCCTGAGGCTACGGCCGAATCGCCGATCCATCCGCAGGATGAAGATCCTCCCATTCCTCCCCAGGAAGTCTCTTCGGCCTTCGTAAGTCTCGCTTTTTATTGTGTTGATTTTTATTTGTGTGTGGCACATGTTTTTAAAAGATTATTAAATGTCAGGTGCCCGAACATTCATATCACCGGCAATTCTATGCGCCGAGGGGCGTTGTCTATATTTCATGGCCGCCATCGTGGCCATCTAATGTAGATGACCTCCATCGGCCGCGTGAATTGCGTAGCGGTCTAAGGCACTGGGCTCGGCCATTAAGTTCCCTGGGTTCGAGCAATGACCCAGAGGGCATGGCCGAAGTCTCCTCTCGGCAGGTCTAAAAACACTTCCCCTTTTTTTTATGCATTATATCACGACGTCTTCTTTCCTTCACAAAGTTTTCCTTTTACGTGCAGCCGTCGTGGGAAGTGGAGCTTGACGCTCTTCTTCAGAGCACGACCGGTGAGGCCGGCTCCTCTGCAGCTCCGGCCGAATCGGCGGGAGCCACGCCAGCCGAAGTCTTCGTGAAGTTGCACGAAGTCTTGTCTCTGACTGCCTCCCAAGCTCTCCGGTGCAAGGGCCTTGACTCTATTGGAGAGTGTCTCAATGACCTCGCCAGTGGCGGTCACCTGAGCCCGGAGGGTATCTCATTCCTTACCGATCTCCTGGAGCGGACTCGACAACACTTTCTCATCTTCGAGCGAGCCTTACAAGCCGATGACGATTTGAAGGTGGCCAAGGTCGCGCATGAGGCTGGTCGAGTAGAGATGGAGGCGATCAAGGCGAAGAAAGCAAAGCTGACCGAGTTTGATCGTCAGATCTCTGACCTTCAACGTCAAATCTCTGACCTTCGACGGCAAAGGTCGGCTGCTGCTTCTGAGCTGGAGAAAGACTTTGAGGCCAACAAGGGTCGGCTGACGGCCTTCGCTGCCGGTGCACGGCGTATCCAGCAACTGTAGTGTAACAAGAAGACACGGCAGGCTGAGATAATTTTGAGCGAAGCGAAGTGGCTGGAGCTAAAGGCTGCCCTTGAGACTTTCCTCCCCTCGACCCCTTAGGACTTCACCATTGTATTTGTATTTGTTCTTGTAATGATTTTTTGCTATCAATACAATGGTCGTTTTGCTCTTAATACAATGGTTGTTTTGTTATTAATACAATGGCCTTACTCTTGCATTTCCCATGTAATTGGATAGTACTTCTTTAAAAACTTTCCATTAATCGGCAACTTATGAACTGAACCCGTCCGATCTCTTAAATGATATGCCCCCTTGCCGAGGACTTTGTGAGCGATGAATGGTCCTTCCCAATTTGGCGACCACTTACCAAATCTGGGGTCTTTAATCCCAACAGGCAACACAGTTTGCCAAACCAACTCTCCTTCGCCGAACGTTTTTTGTCTCACACGCTGGTTATATGCTCGCTCGGCAATTTTCTTTTGTGCAACCAATAAGTTACCCGCGTCGATTCGACTTTCTTCTAAGTCTTCTAACTCTTGTCGCATCGCTTGAATGTATTCAATACTGCACAAATCACTCTGCTCGATTACTCGCAGCGAGCTTATACTCAACTCGACCGGTAACATAGCATCGTGTCCATAGGTCAACGCGTAAGGAGTGGTTCCAGTGGCTGACCGGGGTGAAGTTCGGTATGCCCATAATGCTTCATTTAACTTCAAATGCCACAAACCAGGTTTCTCTTTTACCATTTTTTCAAGGATGCCGATCAACACTTTGTTGCTTGCCTCGGCCTGTCCGTTTGCCTGTGGGTAGTACGGCGTAGATTGCTCGAGTCGGATCTTCAAACTTGCCGCGTATTCCCTAAACCTATCGGCCGTGAATATAGTGCCATTATCAGTTATGATTGTTTCTGGCACGCCGAATCTGGTCACAATATTCTCCTCTACGAAGTTGCATACCTCTTTAGCTGTTAATTCGGCGTATGACCTGGCCTCGACCCACTTAGTGAAATAGTCAGTTGCTACAATTATCCACGCGTGTTTCGCTGCCCCCGATGATGGCGTGATTTTGCCAATTACATCCATTGCCCAACCCCTGAACGGCCATGGTTTAGTAACCGAGTGTAGTAATTCGGCCGGGGCTCTCTGCACGGGTCCATGGATCTGGCATGATACGCATCTCCGTGCATATTCGATGCAATCCTTTAATATATTGGGCCAAAAATAACCGTGTCGTCGGAGCAACCAGCGCATCTTTCGTCCAGATTGGTGTGCCCCGCAAATTCCTTCATGTACCTCGGCCATTGCTTGAGTAGCCTCGTTTGGGCCGAGGCACAACAGTAGTAACCCATCCTCGCCTTTGCGATATAATTCATTTTGATACGACACGTAATTTGTCGCGAGCACCTTCGTTCTTCGGTCGTGTTTCCCATTGGGGTTATCGAGGTACCGTAACATCGTCTTTCTCCAATCATCTGGTTCTACTTCGACGACAAATACTTCTATGGGATCTCCTCGTTCTAATAGGGATGGGAGCGACATTACCCGTGTACGTATTACGTGCGTGCGCTGGAGAGTTTGCTGATTAATCAAAACGGGGTACGAGCATTGACCCGTGTTCGCAATTCCCATAATTCGACCTAGTTTGCCCCCCATGAGTTGTGCTCCGGAGGCAATCTGGGTGAGTTCGTCGGCATCAGTATTGTGGATACGTGAAATGTGTTCAAATGTGATTCGTTCGAACGACTCGGCCAGGTAGGTGGCGACCATGTGATAGGGAGCTAAAGTACAACTCATGCAACGAAATACGCCGTTCAGTTGGTTAATCACAAGTTCGGAATCACCAAGGACAAGAACGCGGGGGGCCCGCAGGTCGTGTAAAACATGGAGGCCGATAATGAGGGCTTCATACTCGGCCTGATTATTGGTGCAGCTGAAATCTAACTTGAGAGAAAGATACCATCGGCAGTGATCAGGCGACTGAATTGCGATACCGACACCTGCCGAGGTCGAAGTACTGGAACCATCAAAATGCATAGTCCAATGATTATCGCGTGTGGTGACGAGACCGATGTCGACCTCGCCCCCCTCAAGGCCGTAAGGGGATGGGTGTTGTGCCAGGAAGTCGGCGAGGGCTTGCCCCTTGACGGCCTTTTGTGGTACATACTGAAGGCTGAACTTGGATAAGGCGAGTGTCCATTTCCCAATCCGGCCTTTAACCATAGGCCGAGTCAGCATCTAACGAATTACGTCGGTTTGGGCGATGACCTGCGTAACTGTGGGGAGCATGTAATGTCGAAGCTTGGATGCGGCGAAAAACAACGCTAAGCAAAGTTTTTCGACAGGGGAATAATTAAGTTCTGGTGAATTCAGATTTCGGCCAAGGTAAAAGATAGCTTGTTCGCGGCCGACGTCGTTATCTTGTGCGAGTATGCACCCAATGGATTCAGCAGCTGCCGAAATGTACAATTTAAGGGGTTTGTTGCGACAAGGTGGAACGAGCACAGGTGGGGTGGAAAGGGCCACCTTGATTTGCGTAAACGCAGCTTGATGCTCTTCGCGCCATTCAAATCGGTCGGTCTCCTTCAGTTTAAGGAGTGTAGAGAATGCTTTCATTTTACCGGCCGAATTGGCGATGAAACGACGGAGGAAATTGATCTGCCCGAGTAACGACTGAAGCTGTTTCTTTGTCGTCGGCGGTGGGGCGCTAATGATGGCGCGGGCTTTATTTTTGTCGACCTCGATGCCGCGATGGTGCACCAAAAATCCTAAGAAATTACCGGCCGACACACCGAAAGCACACTTGGCCGGGTTCATCTTGAGGTTGTTTTTGCGCATGCGAAGGAACGCTTGCCTCAGGTCGTCAAGGTGTGTTTGACGACGTTTGGATTTTACGACCACATCATCGATATAAACTTCGACGATTGTACCGATTAAGTCGTGGAAGATCATATTCATGGCTCGTTGGTATGTGGCGCCGGCATTCTTGAGGCCGAAAGGCATGACTACCCATTCGTAAGTACCAAGTGCCCCTGGGCAACGGAAAGCCGTTTTGTGGACGTCAGCTTCGGCGATGAAAATCTGGTTATAACCCGCATGACCGTCCATAAAAGATAGCAGTTCATGATTAGCTGCGGCATCAATTAATAAATCTGAGATCGGCATCGTATATTCATCCTTGGGAGTAGCCAGATTTAGATTACGGAAATCGATGCAAATGCGAAGGGCACCGTTTTTCTTTAATACGGGGACGATATTGGCCAACCATTCGACATACCGAGCGGTCCTAATAAACCCGGCCTTTAGAAGCCGAACTAATTCTTCCTTAATGCCGAGTTGTACTTCGTTTGAAAAGCGGCGAGGAGGCTGTCGAAAAGGCTTACACCCCTCCTTGATTCGTAGCTCATGCTCTACAAGGTTTCGGTCGAGGCCTGGCATTTCATGATAACTCCACGCAAAGCAATCTTTAAATTCGTGGAGTAGTTTACGGAGTTCGACCTTCATGGACGAGGGGAGTAACGCACTAATAAATAATGTTCGAGGATCCTCGGCCATTCCGACGTTCACTTCCTCTAACGGGTCCTTGACTTGAGGTCGATGGTCTTCGAGTTCGGCCGGCGCAGCCTGAACTTTATCGAAAGATAGAACGGGGCCGTTATCTGCTTCGGCCAGAAATTCGATTAAATTGACGCCAGAATGTGGTTGCTTGGTAATGGCGTACCAATGGGCCAGCAGACGTTCCATTGTAGATGAAACCGCGGCCTGACGCCGTTCTTGTGTGGTGTGCTCAATCATCGGCATTGATAACCAAGTTCGCCAAGCCAAGTCTCGCCGAATCCTGTTGGACAGTCTCGGCGCCGACCTCAATTACTTTTTGTACTGAAATTCTCGTCGGCCGTCCGTCCTCGTTAAGGCCTTGGAGGGTGATGTAGCCGACGTGATCATCATAATAGCTAGCCTGAATCATGTTGGTTTCAAATGGTTGGTTATCGGCCGGGTGAACTACGACCGATTTGCCATCCCAAAAGATGAGGACTTGGTATAATGATGAAGGAATGCAACTGGTTTGGTGGATCCAGTCGCGGCCAAGTAATGCGTTATAATCCGTCTTGGAATCAATGACAAAGAATGCCGTCATGTGTTGACGACCGGCAATGCTAACTTCCAACGGGAGCACCCCTTTGGTCTGAGATTTGTCACCAACAAAGCTGCTCATAGTGATCCCTGACGGAATGAGTTCATTATCAGAACGGCGTAAAGCCTTCATGACGGATATTGGCATAATGTTGACTGTGGCTCCACAGTCGACAAATACTTTAGAAATGGGAAATCCTTCGATGTGAGCCGTGACGTACAACGGCTTCAGGTGTTGGAGATTAACCGAGGAGGAGCGGGGAAATAGCTCGGCCAAAGCTGCCTTGAGGTTATCTCCGCTTTGGTTTTCTCGGTCGTCATCGTTTGCGACGAAGTCTACCTGCGTGGCTTCTTCGGCAACTACGTCCCCGTCCAAGAAACTTGACTGGTGGGTACTCGGTTGGAATTCAGCTGGTAAAACGTGTACCATACTAATCTCCATCTGTTCGAGGACCGAAGGGCCCATTGGGTCATGGTCGTCGTCTTCCGGAGAACTATCTTCTGTAGCAGTCGTCGGAAAATCCTCGATCAAACTTTTGAGTTCCTCAGTAAAAGCCGGTATCTGAGACGTGGGAACCAAATTGAGTGCGGGTGAGCCATTTCCTTCGACGATGTGGACTGCCGAAGATTTATGCTGGTCCTTTGTTACACGGGCTCGTTCTTCATATGCAATACGGGCGTTCCTCGTGTCCAAATAGGTATCCAATCGTGCTATCCGTTTTTCCTCGTCGGCCGTGAGGCCGAAGAGCGACACAGCCGAGAAGACTTCGAAATGATAGCGTAAATGCTGAAGGTCTTCGAGCGAAAAGGGTAATTCGGCGGCGTCGATATCTGTATAAGGATCGACCTCAAAACCAAGGACCCGAGCCTCCCGTATATGTTGAAACCTAGCCTTAATGGCCGGATCAGAAGTTTTCTGGATAATTTGCTCGGCATCAGGGCAAGTTAGCGCTAAGTCGAGGGCTTCCTGACATGCCTTGGGGAGTCCGTATAAGTCATTTGCGGAGTATTTCTTATGAAATTCTCGCATGTATTCCATGGATGCACCGAGGAATGGAGGGTGTAAGTTGCGCCGTATTTTGATAAACGGCTCGCGCGGTGGTAACGGAGAAAGTTTCCTTTCGGCCTCTTGTGTAAAGTACTCTAGACGAGCTCTCGTTTCCCCAGGCCGGAGAAGGATCTTAATACGTTTCTCAGCCTCCTCAATGGTGGTTTCGAAATCAGCATCCGCTACTTTCTTCCCTTCGGCTAACTCGGTCATGATAGTCGGGGTTGGCCGTTCGCTACTATCTTCCACGGCCTTTTTTGGTTGCCATTGGTTGGCCGGGCTGGCCTGCGCTTCTCGTCGCCGAGCCATGCAATCTATCCGTTGACGACGACGTTTTTGGGATTTGGACAACGCCGTATACAAACCAGTCGGAGAATTGTAACTGTACCAGCGTTGATCCGATGTCCTTGGTGGTTTGAAAGTTTTGCGATCGGCTGGTAATCCCGAACTGTTGGCATTGAGCGAGTAATAATCCTCATTATAGAAAGGTGCGTCGAAATCAAGACGCCGCCTGACCGAGGTCTGGTCTTTCGGCTGTACTTGTGGGCCGAGTCGATCAAACACTTGATGTCGTGGACCTAATCCCTTTGATGATGTTGTAGGGGCCGTGGGTGGTGTTGAAGATTTCTTCCCAGGTTCGACTGGTGTTTTACAATGGTCACATAAAACCTTCGATCCACAAGTTCCGTCGGATTTTGACCTTGTCATCGGCTCATCGGCGGGTCGAACCGATTGTTCCGTTGGTGGTGCATTTGAAAAGATATCAAGCTTTAGTCTTGTTTGACCATTTTGTCGACGGATATGCTGCACCGGGACATATTCGGCCTTCCCTTTGTTTTTGGGAAGGTGAGCATCCACCATACCAATCGTTGTTGAAGGGAAAGGATTAACGTCGACCGCCATTTTTTCCGGAAATTTCAACTTTCCTTTTTCAATCCAGCTTTGAATTGTGTCCCGGAACACAACACAATTATTGGTTGCATGCTTATTAGAATTATGATATTTGCAGTATATCTTTCCTTTTAATTCATCGGCCCTAGGGATAGTATGCCCCGGCCGAAGCTTGATGATTTTTGCTGCCAATAACTGATCGAAAATTGCGTCAGCTTGGTGATATCAAAAGTGTATACTTTTGATGACTTAGCCGTTTCCTCGGCGGTCAAACGTGTTTTGGCGTCTTTGGTATTTACTTGCGCCAAAGCTTTGCAAACATAAGGTTTGTCTATTATGATCTCGGCCGCATCCACACTAGCATACTAAGGGTCTTCACTTTCGGCCGATGCATAGCTCACCGTGGGGTTCTTATACAACGTCCCCCGGGATGGTGACTTTGATATCTTCTCTTCTCGGAGCAGATACTCATATTGTTCGACGTGTTGAGCAAGTTCGTACATATCTCGAATATTTGCCCCCAGAAACTTCTTTTTGTATTCCACGTCTAATCCGTTGAGGGCGATCCTGACGAATTCCACTTCGGGGAGTGGCACTCGGCACCAATTCCTGGCCGATTTAAACCTTGTTAGGTATTCCATTGGAGATTCATCAGATGCTTGAGCCATCCTGGCCAAGGATGATACGGACATCTCCATCCCTGGCCGATAAAATTGTTCGTGGAACTTTTCGACCAACTCTTCCCAACTCTGCACGGAGTTGGGTGGAAGATTAATGTACCAGGCGAAAGCTGAGCCTGTCAGTGAAAAGTTAAATAGTCGTAGTTTGTAAAAATCACTATTGCCGTCCCCACACTGCACTGTGAACCGAGCCACATGTTCTAGTGAGGATAATGATGATTCCCCGGCGAAGAGGCTGAAATCGGGGATCTTAAATCCTCGTGGGTATTCAAACCTTTCCACATAAGCCGGGTATGGGTGAATGAATTTTGGAAACTTCGGCCCTTTCTTTAGGGCCGAATCAATCATTCTCTGGACTTCGGTCACGTTTATGGAAGCGACTTCTTCTCCCTGGCTTGGTCCCTCGGATCTATTTCCTGGTCCTCTTCTTTCTAAGGGGACTGGTTGCGGCCGAGCGGACCCTCTCTCGGCTGGTATGGGCACATTCGTCGGGAGCTGCCGCGGTTGGTCGACCTGGCCATCTTCGAAAGCTTTACTGACTAGTAGTTCAAGCATTCTGGTCTGTGTATCGCTGTTACTACGTATTGCGTCTAGCAAATCATTCATCTTCTGACCAATCGACTGCTCGACCTGACGATATTGTTCATCCAGTCGTCTTCGAAGGAATGTCCTAGTTGGTGGATCGGAACCTTCCCCACCATCGTCATCACAATCTTCCACAATCCCTTCCATGAACATTCCAGCTGTTTGATTCGGGACTGCGGGGTTGTAAGGTTGCCCGCCGAGACAGACTTCATTCTCTCGGCGTGTTACACTTGTGGCCTCGGGCGGCGCAATTATGATCGGATTTTTTGTAGAGTGCAAATCCTGCCCAAGGCCCTGCACTGGTAAGTCAGTTGTTGACTTTCCCATGGTTGTTTTCTGCTTCGTAGACCGTGTCTCAATGGTCATGAACTCCGAAGGTTTAGCACAATGGTCCCACTGGGCGTGCCAAAATGTTGATCCTAAAAATTACAAAACCTACGTGGCGCGCAGGCCGAGTAACTAAGAAGCTAACTACGTCCTTCGGTCGAATGCGGGGCGTGCCAACTCGTCGGCCGAGCCTGGCCGAGGAGTAAAATTTGTTGATGTAGCTTTGAGCGCGTTGCTGACTTCTTTAACTTGCGATTGCGACCGAGGAAGGAACGCTCTCGGTCTCTGGGTTCTACAGCCTGAAGACAAGGCTGCTAATTCTGCGGAGTTCACAAATCGTCCGAGCCCGATTTGGTCACTGTGATTATATTCGTGAGAGTATAAGCACGTCGAATCGAGATCAAGGTGTAGGGGCACAGGTACTCGAACGTGATGTATGTCTTGATGGTAAACGTAGTTCGGCCGTCGGAGTGCCGAACCCTGAAACTCACTTGTGAGTATCCAATCATAAAACCACTCGGCGACCAGTACGCCGAGCAATGTAATTCGTAACACCTAACTATGCCGAGAAGGCTAGCAAGGTGACCTCTGCCAACAAAGGTTCGAAAACCTTTCTCGACCGAGACTTGGATAGATAATCGGTCGACCTCGACGCAGTGCTGTTTATCCAAACTGAAGATGCTTCTCGGTCGGCTGATTCTGCGGCAGCAGTGCTGTTTATCCAAACTGAAGGTGCTCGCCGGGCGCTTCCACAGTGTTGTTTATCCAAACTGAAGGTGTGTTGGCAAGAAAAGAAAAGGAAAAAATCTCAAGATGTTGAGAGGTTTTGCGCAGGGCAATTGTATGCTGATTCGAAGGTCCTTTCTGCTTGCATGATTTCTTGTATTTATAGTGCCCCATTCCTTGAAACCGACTCCGATTTGGATTGGGAGTCCTTGTCCCATTTCGCTTCTTCTTCGAACAAACCTACTCCTACTGGGATTCTGAATTTTCCTTCTTTTCGGGACTTCATTCCTTGCTGGTCGAGAATCCTAGTTGCACCAGGACTTCCTCGACCTTTCTATTTATCTGGACTACTTCTGACGGGATTTGGCCGACTGTGCCAGCTAGCCCGGGCCTTATTATTCGGCCCATAGTATTTATCATCTCCTTGGGCCGAGCACATCCTGCTGCTCGGCCCAGCAATAATATTTCGGGCCCAAACAGGTTCATAAATCGATGAAACCTGAAAAATAAACGTAAATAGATAAAAAATGAAAACTGAATAAAAGAGCTATAAAAGTTAATGTGCTTGTGGTCAATTATTTATACAATTTTTGAGAATTCCACATGGTTTAAGCTCTTGAGATCTATCATCGTATTCCGCTTTGTCTTGGTTATTACATGTATCAAGACTTTGTATCATTTTCTCTATGTAATTTAAAATATGAAGCAATTATTGATCAAGATACGTCTTATTTGTAATCATGTATAAAACAACCCAATCTTGGATGAAGAGGAAAGATCTAGAATAAAGTTTTACAAACATAATGGGCATAATTATGTGTGCCGTTTAAATTACATCTTATCAGATTTTATTCCTTTAGACCTATTTGTAATGACACATCCTTATCTTTATATTAATTATTGTATGTTGAAAGAAATCTTTACAAATTAAACAATCACACGCGTTTTATGTAATAGATTCTATGTACGAAAAAAATAAGACAAATATAAACAAATGAAATGTGACATAATTATAATTAACATACTATACCTAAATGGAATAAGATTAAGAGACAAATATTTTTACACTTTATTGTAGCATTTGAATCTTATAACACAACGATCATAACTAAATGTAAATACACCTAAATTTTTATGGGTCCTTGTTTTATCTACTTTTTTTTCTTGAATATTTCTCGAACAATTCTTAAATACACCTCATCGGCCATCCAGTAATGATCAACGAATTTGTATACGTGAAGAAGTTGATCAATAGCCACTTGGCAAAATAAAACACACACATGCATGAAGAACCTGGTTACTTTTTCTCAATAATCCATTGAGTTAAAAAACAACGACATAATAAATTCAACAATCTCATAACAAAGAAAAAAGGCTTATAATACCAATGAATATTTACGAGTACCGTCTGCTTATATTTTTTCTTCTTGTTCTTTTTTTGTTTACAGAGGTGATAAAAATTCAGAAAGTTGAATCCAAACAAAATTTAGTAGTAAGATGTTATAGGTTCGATTCTCACCAAAATATGAATCTGAATAAAATTATTATGGCTAACTAATTGTGAGGCACCCATTTATATAGATAATATCGTATGTTTTGAAAAAATTATCTTTATCAACTGAAATGTGAACCATGAAAAAATTTTGTTATTAGCATTCTATAAAAATTCATCATGTGCTCATCACTTTGAGGAAGAATTGGTCGAATTACATTAATTGAAGATGAGTACAAGATTCCCCGCTGGCAGCAATTCTCGTAAGTGCGTGATCTATAAATTCCTACTTAAATATATGCCGGTAGCAGCTGGAGGTTAGGTGCTACGCGTAAATTCTTTTGGCTTGAGGTAGTGGATATGACTTGGTGCTGATGTTGAGAGTAGTCAATCTCCCCTAAGTCTTTCTGGCTTGAGGGGTTCCTCGAACTAAATCTCCTTCATGATCAATCCTCCCTAGCTCCAAAAAAAAAAAAAAAAAAATTCAACATATTGATCTACTATTGAACTTGTGATGAAGGGCCTATTATGATTTGTCTGAGTGACCATGCTCTTACTAAATTTGAAGTCTTCAACCAAATGGAGGATAATGGCGGTGAAGAAGTTCACTTTGAATACGAGAATCATTGCTTGTCGCCAATGTTGGCAACTGCACGAAAAGTTGAACCAAAGGTAAGGCGTAGGGCGAGGAGGCACAGGGCAATGCCCTTTACATCCAACCTTTATGACCGCATCATTCATAAACACAACTAGCTACTTTCGCTGGATTATAGAGGAATGGGTAATGATGTGAAGCCCCTTACATTCATCGTCCATATTACCTGTAGAGCCTGCCGGCTTGCATCATTATCCTCTTATCTACAATCTAGCTGAAAAGCAGACAACTACATTTACGAGAGGTGTGGTCATAAAGGGTGGATGTAAAGGGCTTCGCCTCATGCTTCCTTTTTTCCTAGAGTACCTTTGGTTCCACTTTGCCTGCAGCCGTCAATGATACTAGCTACAAACAATGACTTTCAAATTCAAAATTGAACTTTTTGACCGCCATTGGTGACTCCCTTGACAGAGGAAACTAAACTTTGTCAAGAGAAGACCACATAATATCTGAGTGTTTATATGATGAAGAAGAAAGGTGAACGATGTGAATCGGCATGCTTTACAAGGTAAATATATGAGAGGAAAAACCTAGAATGATAATTTTGAAAGTATTGTGGGCATAAATCTATGTGCGGTATTTTTTTTTGTCAAAACTGTGTTTGGTATTAAGTTTTGATACACCTTATCTAGTTTTGTTTTTTCACACTTGTTTGACAATGGCTCATCCTTATCTTTACATTGATTACTTGACGTTGAAAGAAATCTTTACGAATTCATTGAAACAATGTTACATGCGTTTTTTTATAGAGAAATTCATTGTACGAAGAAATAAGAAATAGGAAAGAATAAAACTTAGCTTAATTTATAATTAACATACCATTCGTAAATATAGTAAAATATCTTTAAAGAGAAAAATGTAAATTTTTATATGTCACTCCTTTTATTATGTGTTGAAGAAAAATGTGGTAATACACCAAATGAAATACTTAGTATAATGAAAAACTAATAAGTTGAAAACAAAAAAGAAAAAAGAAAAGAAAAACTAATAATAAAAAGATGAGTCCAAAATGATAAGGTTCATATTTTCCTTTTTCCTTATTTAAACATATTATGGCTCTATGGAGGTTTGTGCCTGGGCCAGATCTCTTTCACCAAATTTCACGGATCAAGTGATCCGGACTTTTAAAATTTGATTCAACGGTTAAAATTATTATAATTTTTAAAGAGAGTTTCTGTTTTTAGCCGTTGGATAAAATTTTAAAGATCCGAATCAATTGATCCGTAACCTACCTTTGGTGGAAGAGATCCAAAGATGATCTCTTTCCGTACTGGAATGAGTGTCTGAAAAGTACATGCAGGTGAAAATGATGGTGTGGACAAGTTAGAGTGAGAGGAGATAAAAAGACGAAGAAAGAAGCAAGAAAGAGGGGATAATGGTAAGGAAACCAAATTTTTTTTTAAACCAAATTAGGAGCCTTTGCTGTTAAAATTCCAGCTGGGGGTTGAGCTAGGTAGGGCTTTTGGGAGGAGGAATATGATCGGGTGCGGCGAGCTCTAACATTGGATTTAGGAGATGATTGCTACCCGCGAGGAAGAGGAAGGGTCGTGGTGATCGTTGTTAGAGAAGAAACGAAGGCGTTTTGGGGGTTGGAATGGACTGCCGGGTAGTGTGCATGGCAGGCGGCGACGTGTGGATGAGGGGTAATATCGGAGGGGGTTTCAGCCACGAGAGCGAGCACGACCTCGCTCTCATGGTCACTGATTTTTTGGAAAACGGTAGCGTTGGAGCTGAGTCGTGGTGTAGCAGCGACAGCGATTCTGCTCTCTCCGATCTCGGTCACCTTGCCGATAAAATTCCGGTAAGAATTCGATTGTTTGGTCGTTTATTTTGTTTTGTAAAATTATAAACAAAACTTTTGAACTTTCCATAAAGTTCGAAGTTAATTCAGCTTTTCGAATGCGAAGGCAATAATTTTTACTCCATGTGCTGAGTTGTTCAGCTTCATATTTTGCTTCTAATTTATGCAGAACTTTGAATGGTGATTTTGGGTTGTATTACAGTTTTTCAAGCGTTCGGTGGCTCGGTACGAAAGCGATTTGACTTCAGCGGTTCATTCTTTGATACTGTCCATCAGCGAAAACGATCTTAATTTTGATAAGTCAGGTCAATGCAATTCCAGCTGCCTCAAGTTTGCTCTGGTTAAGCTTCTGAGGCTTTCAGGTTATGACGCTGCCGTGTGCGCGGCTCGGTGGCAGGGCAGTGGCAAGGTCCACGGAGGTATGCCATTTATCTCAATTCTGCAAAAACCTTATTTTGTGGAATTTTTAGGTGGTTCTTTCCCGAGTTGTTCTTTTGTTGGGTGCGTTAAACACTTTCTGTTTATATCTGTAATATTTGTAAACTGAACCCTGAGCTTGCCCATATACCGATTCTATGATCCCACGAACTTTGTTCAGCAATCAGTAGAAAATTTATCACAAAATATCTCATAGGCTTGTGAGATCCTGTCTGCTCAATTTAATTGGGTCCGATAGGTTTCTGATTGCAATTGAGGTGTAGGAATTTTGGAGTTCAATCATTTTGAGAGTTTGTTTTCGTATCATCTTTGTGCAGGGGATCATGAATATATTGATGTGGTGAACTACAACAATTTGGGGAGCTCTGAGCGTCTCATCATTGATCTTGATTTCCGGAGCCACTTTGAAATAGCTAGAGCTGTCCAATCGTATGATAGAATATTGAATTCACTACCGGTTGTTTATGTGGGATCCTTGACTAGGCTGAAACAGTACCTTAAAGTTATGGCTGAAGCTGCTAGATCTTCCCTAAAGCAGAACTCGATGCCTCTTCCTCTGTGGAGATCGCTTGCATATCTGCAAGCGAAATGGCAGTCACCGTACCAGAGACAGTTTAATCTAGAAGAACAGAATGTTAATGGCTCCTACAATTTTGACCACAAGAAATGCAGTGCACATTTGAAGATGCTGCAGTCTCTGCTTCAGTCTGAAATTGAGGCAGAAAGACTGTTAAGGCCCATAAATAACGATCATGTTAGGATGCACAAGCCCGATAGGCGGAGGCACGCTTTGTTTCAGGATTCACTAAGAATGTACATTTTTCGGCTCTTGAAGCGAGAGATCTTGAAGACACTTGATTGTATTGCGGCTTTTCAGAATTTTGTTTTCCCAGACCTTAAATAAACGTGAATCGGAGATTCAGAAAGATGGCCAGGTTCATAAGGCCAACATGAATAGCAATAAGGCATACTATAGTTGATAACTTTTCACTGTTCGTTCTTGCTGGGGAGCCCTTTCATTTTCTTTTACTTTGCACTCGCGTCAAGCAGCACCATCGGGTTTTTGGAACTTCTGCAGGTTAAGTCCGAGAGCATCAATGGCCGATCAAGGTGGTAACAGTTCTTGCTTTACTACGGTGCATCAAAATTCAGTTGTATCTGTTTTTTGTTCTTTGATATCCTCTTGAATGTATCCCTTTTCCCTAATTTTTCTGGGCCAAGGAAGTTTTGTCACTGTATCTTTCTTATTTTTGTTTTCCTTTTCTGCAATGTAGAGTTGCATAACTTCCCCAGCAGGACAATTAGAATATTTACTTAAAATTATGAAATTTGTTTTTACCCCAATAATTATGATGATGTGTTGTTTTATGCTATTATTTCTGGCCTTACCATGTGAGAGAATCAGCTATTTAGCACAAGCATGCAGATTTTGTTTCTTGTAATTGTATTGGATCTTGAAGTTCTTATTATTCTGTAGAAATGCTAAAGGCATCTTTTAAAAGTAGGACTTTCTATAGACTATCTGCTTCCTTATTCTTTTTGCACGAAAATTGATGTTAAACTTTAAAGTGGCAAAGAGTCCACGGAGAGCCTCGCGTTTAACAGAACCCCTTATCGTTTCTCATTATTCTACGTTCTAAACTATTTTAAGAGAAGAAAATTGAGCGAGTGGGCGGGATTTGTTTACTTTCTTTGGTTAGATGAATGATATCGGGGTAATTTATTGTTGAACTATCGAAAGGACGAGCGCATCCGGTGCTTTCTCGATGGATGGGGACCTAACAATGTCATTTGGGGATCTGGTATCCGCCTAGCGAAGTCCACGGGGAAGTGGTGGATTGACGTTTGGCACTTGGTGCAGCATCTAGAAGTCTCTATCTTCACCACTTTACTTTCCTTGTATTTATTGGCTTTTGCCTGGTAATGAATTTATAGTTTGGATAAAAAAAAAAAAAAAAAAAAGGTGTGTTATCTGCACATCTTATTTTACTTCTCACATATCCTTTATTAATTTTTATCGGTTGATCTTTTTCAATTCTTCCAATCCGACAGTCGAAAATTAGAAGAATGTGTGATAAGTAAAAAAAAGTATGGATATCACATCCCAAAAAAAAAACACTCATGAGGAATGAAAATCTTAGTCTCGTCCACAATATTCTCAAATGCGAAGGTTCTGCGAATGGCAAATAAGACTGATCAAGCAAAGATATTCGAACGTCACGATAGTCGTGATAACAAACGGGGTTCAGCCGTGCTCGTGCCGAGAACTTGAACAAGCTAAGAACGCCAACTTGCATTTGAAAGCAAGCAAGCGACCCCTCTAGTATGTTTATTTGATACAGAATAGGTTCTCGATATAAATAATCAATTAGAAAAAAAATACAGAAAACTTATAAATAATAAAAAACGTAATGGGGTGCTTGTACAAAGGTTATAGCTGGAATCTGGTTTAAACGAACATGGTGAAGTATATACATTGTGGGGTTAGTGAAGTTCGTGGACATCAGCGTGACCCATTAGAGGAACTGCCGACAGTACTTTGCCTGTAAGTGGCAGTGGATGTTCTATGTCTCCACCTCCTAGCATTTCAGGCTCATCACATTTGCAAGATCCAGCTCTGAAAGCGAGTAAAAGTCCTCGAATGTCTCAGCGTCCATATCCTTTAGGTACTGGAGCAGATC
Source organism: Pyrus communis (assembly GCF_041283825.1). NCBI lineage: Eukaryota > Viridiplantae > Streptophyta > Magnoliopsida > Rosales > Rosaceae > Pyrus > Pyrus communis. Next base: position 24,475,373 of record NC_142571.1, on the reverse strand, counting down.
CTGGGTTCCAATGGCATGTTTTGCTCTCTACAGGGCCTACTTGCATTAGAGGGTGTGTAAGCAGGCGTGTGAACAAGTGGATAAGGTTCATAAATCGATGAAACCTGAAAAATAAACGTAAATAGATAAAAAATGAAAACTGAATAAAAGAGCTATAAAAGTTAATGTGCTTGTGGTCAATTATGTATACAATTTTTGAGAATTCCACATGGTTTAAGCTCTTGAGATCTATCATCATATTCCGCTTTGTCTTGGTTATTACTTTTATCAAGACTTTGTATCATTTTCTCTATGTAATTTAAAATATGGAGCAATTATTGATCAAGATACATCTTATTTGTAATCACGTATAAAACAACTCAGTCTTGGATGAAAAGGAAAGATCTAGAATAATGTTTTAAAAATACAATGGGCATAATTCTGTGTGCGTATTAAGTTACATCTTATCAGATTTTATTCCTTCAGACCTATTTGTAATGACACATCCTTATGTTTATATTAATTATTGTATATTTTATGTAATAGATTCCATGTACGAAAAAATAAGACAAATATAAACAAATGAAATGTGATGTAATTATAATTAACATAATATACCTAAATGAGATAAGATTAAGAGACAAATATTTTTACACTTTATTGTAGCATGTGAATCTTATAACATCCAACGATCATAACTAAATGTAAATACACACCTAAATTTGTATGGGTCCTTGTTTTATCTACTTTTTTTTCTTGAATATTTCTCGAACAATTCTTAAATACACCTCATCGGCCATCCAGTAATGATCAACGAATTTGTATACGTGAAGAAGTTGATCAATAGCCACTTGGCAAAATAAAACACACACAGGCATGAAGAACCTGGTTACTTTTCTCAATAATCCATTGAGTTAAAAGACAACGACATAATAAATTCAACAATCTCATAACAAAGAAAAAAGGCTTATAATACCAATGAATATATACGAGTACTATCTGCTTATATTTTTTCTTCTTGCTCTTTTTTTTGTTTACAGAGGTGATAAAATTTCAGAAAGTTGAATCCAAACAAAATTTAGTAGTAAGATGTTATAGGTTCGATTCTCACCAAAATACGAATTTGAACAAAATTATTATGGCTAGCTAATTGTGAGGGTTAACATGCTCCCTCACTCCTTTATGTAGATAATATCGTATGTTTTGAAAAAATTATCTTTATCAACTGAAATGTGAACAATGAAAAAAAATTTGTTATTAGCATTCTATAAAATTCATCATGTGCTCATCCCTTTGAGGAAGAATTGGTCGAATTACATTAATTGAAGATGAGTACAAGATTTCGCACTGGCAGCAGTTCTTGGAAGTGCGTAATCTGTAAATTCCTACGTAAATCTATGGCGGTAGCGGCTGGAAGTTAGGTGCTACGCGTAAGTCTTCCTGGCTTGAGGTTGTGGATATAACTTGGTGCTGATGCTGAGAGTAGTCAATCTTCCCTAAGTCTTTTTGGCTTAAGGGTTCCTCAAACCAAATCTCCTCCGTGATCATGCAATCCTCCCTAGCTCCAAAAAAAAAAAAAAAAAAAAAAAAAAAGAAAAAAAAAAGAAAGAAAATTCAACGTATTGATCTACTATTGAACTTGTGATGAAGTGCCTATTATGATTTGTCTGAGTGACTATGCTCTTATTAAATTTGAAGTCTTTCAACCAAATGAAGGATAATGGCGGTGAAGAAGTTCACTTTGAATATGAGAATCATTGCTTGTCGCCAATGTTGACAACTGCACGAAAAGTTGAACCAAAGTACGCCGTAGGGCGACAGGGCAATGCCCTTTACATCCATCCTCTATGACCACATCATTCCTAAACACAACTGATTATTTTCCAGCTGGATTATAGAGGACAGGGTAATGATGTGAAGTCCTTTACATTCATCGTCCATATTACCTGTAGAGCCTGCCGGCTTGCATCATTATCCTCTTCTCTACAATCTAGCTGAAAAGCAGACAACTATATTTATGAGAGGTGTGGTCTTAAAGGGTGGATGTAAAGGGCTTCGCCTCTTTCTTCCTTTTTTCCTAGATGACCTTTGGTTCCACTTTGCCTGCAGCCGCCAATGATACTAGCTACAAACAATGACTTTCAAATTCAAAATTGAACTTTTTGACCACCATTATTTGCCATTGGTGACTCCCTTGAGAGAGGAAACTAAACTTTGTCAAGAGAAGACCACATAATATCTGTGCATTTATATGATGAAGAAGAAAGGCGAATGATGTGAATCGGCATGCTTTACATGGTAAATATATGAGAGGAAAAATCTAGAATGATAATTTTGAAAGTATTGTGGGCATAAATCTGTGTGACGTATTTTTTTTTGTCAAAATTATGTTTGGTATTAAGTTTTGATACGCCTTATCTAGTTTTGTTTCTTCATACTTATTTGACAATGGCTCATTCTTATCTTTACATTGATTACTTGACGTTGAAAGAAATCTTTATTGTTTCTTCACACTTATTTTACAATGGCTCATCCTTATCTTTACATTGATTACTTGACGTTGAAAGAAATCTTTACGAATTCATTGAAACAATGTTACTTTTTTTTGTTTTTTTGTTTTTATAGAGAAATTCATTGTACGAAGAAATAAGAAATAGGAAAGAATAAAACTTAGCTTAATTTATAATTAACATACCATTCGTAAATATAGTAAAATATCTTTAAAGAGAAAAATGTAAATTTTTATATGTCACTCCTTTTATTATGTGTTGAAGAAAAATGTGGTAATACACCAAATGAAATACTTAGTATAATGAAAAACTAATAAGTTGAAAAAAAGAAAAAAAAGAAAAGAAAAGAAAAACTAATAATAAAAAGATGAGTCCAAAATGATAAGATTTATATTTTCCTTTTTCCTTATTTAAACATATTATGGCTCTATGGAGGTTTGTGCCTGGGAAGTAATGGAGGGAAAGAGATCATCTTCGGATCTCTTCTATCAAATTTCACGGATCAAGTGATCCGGACCTTTGAAATTTGATCCAACGGCTAAAATTATTATAATTTTTAAACGGAGTCTCTGTTTTTAGCCGTTGGATAAAATTTCAAGGGTCTGGATCACTTGATCTGTAAGCTTTGGTGGAAGAGATCTGGAGAGGATTTCTTTCTGTAATGGAGTGAGTGTCTGAAAACTGAAAAGTACTTGTAGGTGAAAATGATGGTGTGGACGAGTTAGAGTGAGAGGAGATAAAAAGACGAAGAAAGAAGCAAGAAAGAGGGGATAATGTTAAGGAGACCAAATTTTTAAACCAAATTACAAATTCATTCAAGCAATTTGTTGTTAAGTTTCAAATTGCAATTATATACATAAACTTGTTATATTTGAAGAAAGTATATATATCTACCATCAAATATACCTCACATCAAATATTATATTCACAAAACTATTCTTGTTTCATCATTTAAACAAAAAAACCCCTCTCTCGCCTCTCATGTATTAATATTTTTCTCTTCACTTTGCCACTTTCTATTTACTATACTGAATTTTTTTTGTGATATCATTTGAAATCATCCTCATTATCATACTGTGTATAAACCATACTATAATAAGGTTTTGTTAGTTGTTTTTCGGGTTGTCCCCATTAGAGGAACTTTCTAGCTTCGTGATGTGGGACTCACTCTTATTAGAAAGGGTATCAAGTTTATAAATAAATAGAAATAGATAAAAATAAACATGTAGAAGAGTGACTACAGTTAGTATCTACCCCGGAATTTTTTTTTTTGAGAACTGCGTGCTCTATAGAAATATCACCACATTTTGCATTATCTTTGTCATCAGATATCTTAAAACTTTGCATCATTTTGTCTACGTAAATCAAAATCTAAAACAATTATAGATCTAGGATTTGTCTTGTTTTTAATCATGTACAAAACAAACTGGCTTTGGGTCCCTTTTATAAATGAACAGGAAAGATCTAGAATAACATTTTCTGAAAACACAATGGGCATAAATTTGTCTGCGTTATTGAGTTTGATACGCATTATCCGATTTTCTTTTTGGAGAATTAAGGGAGCTCCTATTAAAGCCACAAGCTTTACTGTGATCACTGGTTTTTCACAAAGATTAATCCAGAGCAAGGAAAACGACAAGAACCAAAATATCTCAAAGCTGCGGCAGTACAGGAGGAAAAACTTGTGAGGATGTGAAGGTAAAAGAGTTACACGTTGGTGAAAGGATAAGTCTTGCAAGGGCTTATAAGAGGTTAAGCTACTCCATGTATTACCAATTGATTTTATGGTGGAACCTCAACTTTCTTCCAAACTTACGAGAAAGAGAAAAAAAAGTAAAACAAAAAAGAAGAAAAATGAGTTTAGGTGCACACATGCACTGCATATCCAAGAAATTTATTAAAAAAATGATGCGGCTGTGTAGAGTAAAGAGAACAAAGAAATATAGGAAAGTGACGACCATCACCTGAAAAACATGAGCTTCACTTTCTGATGTGCTAATGAAATAATATGGAAAAGAACATTTGCTTCTGCCTACAACTATAGTCTTTTTACAAAAGTACATAAAACTCAGTATCACCTGTCGTCCCAGAAAAACACACTTAACAATTAACTAATCTTGCCCTAATTCAGAAGGCCATTAGAGTCCTCGTAACTCATAAGATATGTACGTAGAGGGTGGATGTACGTAAAGGGCTTCGTGCCACTCCTCCTCGCCTCCCCTATAAGAAAGAGAAAGATATAGTAGTTAAAAATGAAGTGGAAGATGAATTACTAGAGTAGGAAAATGTGGAAGATGAATCACTAGAGGAGGGAGAATTAAGAGAGAACACTGATGGTAGAAGTACAGAAGGAGACAACAAATATGGGTGCGCTAGAACAGTTCAATGAAGATGAAGATATCCACAGAGCATTCACCACACAGCAGCCTCTGTAAATCATCATCTTCATCGAACTGTTTTCTAGCTCTCCCATTTTTGCTGTCTCCATCTTTACTTTTACCATCGACGTTTTTTCTTTCAATTGTCCCTCCTCTAATGATTCATCTTCCACTTCCTAACTACTGTATCTTCCTTTTCCTAACTACTATATCTTCCTTTTTCTTATAAGTGGTTGCTGCATCTAGATGTTGAAGTCGCTGCACCTTTCTTATATGTCTAATAAAAGATGCACCAAAAGAAGTGGAAGCTGAAGATCCGAGCTTATGGTGCATCAACTTCAACTTCTCTGGTGCATCTTCTTTTAGAGGTTTTGGTTCTTCGCTGAGTAACTCAACCCCCTCCCCTATTTATATCCCATCTGTGTCTAATAGAAGTCGCTGCATCTTTCTTGTAAACAAATGAAATGTGACGTAATTATAATTAACAAACTATACCTAAATGAGATAAGATTAAGAGACAAATATTTTCCCCCTTATTGTAGCCTTCGAATCTTATAACATCCAACCATCATAACTAAATGTAAATACACCTAAATTTTTATGGGTCCTTGTTTTATCTACTTTTTTTCTTGAATATTTCTCGAACAATTCTTAAATACACCTCGTCGCCCATCCAGTAATGATCAACGAATTTGTACACGTGAAGAAGTTGATCAATAGCCACTTGGCAAAATAAAACACACACATGCATGAAGAACCTGGTTACTTAAGAAACAACCACATAATAAATTCAGCAATCTCATAACAAAGAAAAAAGGCTTATAATACCAATGAATATATACGAGTGCTATCTGCTTATATTTTTTTCTTCTTCTTCTTTTTTTGTTTACATAGGTGATAAAAATTCAAAAAGTTGAATCAATACAAAATTTAGCAGTAAGATGTTATAGGTTCGATTCTCACCAAAATGCGAATTTGAACAAAATTATTATGACTAGCTAATTGTGAGGGTTAACATACTCCCTCACCCCTTTATGTAGATAATATCATATGTTTTGAAAAAATTATCTTTATCAACTAAAATGTGAACCATGAAAAAAAATTTGTTATTAGCATTCTATAAAATTCACCATGTGCTCATCCATTTGAGGGAGAATTGGTCGAATTACATTAATTGAAGATGAGTACAAGATTCCCCTCTGGCAGCAGTTCTTGTAAGTGCGTGATCGGTAAATTCTTACGTAAATCTATGCCGGTAGCAGCTGGAAGTTAAGTGCTACGCGTAAGTCTTTATGGCTTGAGGTTGTACTGATGTTGAGAGTAGTCAATCTCCCCTAAATTTTTGTTTACCAAAAAAAAAAAAGATGAGTACAAGATACTAGACAGCATGGGCAATAGGGAATTAGACTATAACAATAACAACCTAAAACCCAACCCAAAATAAGCAACAACAATTACAATTCTCAATCAAAACATCACTAATAAAATCGAGGGGTTCCCCGAACCAAATCTCATCCGTGATCATGCAATCCTCCCTAGCTCCAAAAAAAAATAATAATAATAACGTATTGATCTACTATTGAACTTGCGATGAAGGGCCTATTATGATTTGTCTGAGTGACCATGCTCTTATTCAATTTGAAGTCTTCAACCAAATGGAGGATAATGGCGGTGAAGAAGTTCACTTTGAATATGAGAATCATTGCTTGTCGCCAATGTCATTGGCAACTGCACAAAAAGTTAAACCAAAGGTACGCCGGAGGGCGAGGAGGCACATGGCAATGCCCGTTACATTCATCCTCTATGACCACACCATTCATAAACACAACTGCCTATTTTTCGGCTGGATTATAGAGGAAAGGGTAATGATGTGAAGCTCTTTACATTCATCGTCCATATTACCTGTAGAGCCTGCCGGCTTGCATTATTATCCTCTTCCCTACAATCCAGCTAGAAAGCAGACAAGTATATTTACGAGAGGTGTGGTCATAAAGGGTGGATGTGAAGGGCTTCGCTCATGCTGCCTTTTTTCCTAGCGTACCTTTGGTTCCACTTTGCCTGCAGCCGCCAATGATACTAGCTACAAACAATGACTTTCAAATTCAAAATGAACTTTTTGACCACCATTATTTGCCATTGGTGACTCCCTTGAGAGCGGAAACTAAACTTTGTCAAGAGAAGACCACATAATATCTGTGAATTTATATGATGAAGAAGAAAGGCGAATGATGTGAATCGGCATGCTTTACGAGGTAAATATATGAGAGAAAAAATCGAGAATGACAATTTTGAAAGTATTGTGGGCATAAATCTGTGTGTAATATTTTTTTTGTCAAAACTGTGTTCGGTATTAAGTTTTGATACACCGTATCTAGTTTTGTTTTCCACACTTGTTTGACAATGGCTCATCCTTATCTTTACATTGATTACCTGACGTTGAAAGGAATCTTTACGAATTCATTGAAACAATGTTACATGCATTTTTTATAGAGAAATTCATTGTACGAAGAAATAAGAAATAGGAAAGAATAAAACTTAGCGTAATTTATAATTAACATACCATTCGTAAATATAGTAAAATATCTTTATAGAGAAAAATGTAAATTTTTATATGTCACTCCTTTTATTATGTGTTGAAGAAAAATGTGGTAATACACCAAATGAAATACTTAGTATAATGAAAAACTAATAAGTTGAAAAAAGAAAAAAGAAAAAAAAAACTAATAATAAAAAGATGAGTCCAAAATGATAAGGTTTATATTTTCCTTTTTCCTTATTTAGACAAATTATGGCTCTATGGAGGTTTGTGCCTGGGAAGAAATGGAGGGAAAGAGATCCCCTCCTGGGCCTCTTTCACCAAATTTCACGGATCAAGTGACTTGGACCTTTGAAATTTGATCTAACGGCTAAAATTATTATAACTTTTAAAAGGGTCCTCTGTTTTTAGCCGTTAGATCAAATTTCAAAGGTCTGGATCACTTGATTCATGAGTTTTGGTGGAAGAGATCTGGAAAGGATATCTTTCCGTAATGGAGTGAGTGTTTGACAAGTACTTGTAGGTGAAAATGATGGTGTAGACGAGTTAGAGTGAGAGGAGGAAAAAAGACAAAGAAAGAAGCAAGAAAGAGGGAATAATATTAGAGAGACCAAATTTTTTAAACAAAATTACAAATTAAAATGTGTCGGTGATAAGAAACAAATACGTTAATCGACACTTAATTAATAGACCAATCATCTACAACTACATCATTTGGCTTAAAAGATTTGATCTTTCTAACATTACCCAGAAAGAAGTGATGATGAATGAAAGATTACGTAAGCGACAATATATTCCGTGTTGAATTTTGCTTTCAACATGTGACAATATATTGCATGTTGAACTTTGCTTTCAACCCATGGGTTTTAAGACTTAGGCTTGTTTGCATATATTTTTTGTCATTTTCATTCAAATTCAAACTATTTTCTTTAAAGAAAGTTATTAGACCATTTTGAGTTAAGAAAAAGTTTGAGAACACCATTTGAAGCTCCCAATAAAATAATCGTAACTCCCAGCACAATTATCTGGTAGCGTCTCAGCTGCTTTCATTGATTTGGATCACAAAACAATGGCCTGATCGGCTCCAACGAATTCCAACACTATGGTTTCAAAGGAAAATCTAAATCCAAGAGGACAAGTTTTGAACTCTTCTGTGTTTCATGTCGAACGATGCTGGTTTGGATAACAGCTTGATTGATAATCTTTTTGCCCTTGCTAGTGAAGATTTCGCACTACAAAAGTTTCTTTCAACTTAGCTCTCTGGTTTGTTGGACAAATATGGTTGGGGACAACATCCTCCCGAATCAAATGGCATCAGTGGCGAGGACAGGATTTGTCTTATGCTTGTTAGGGTCGATGAAATGTTCACAAAATGGTATTAAGGCACGCCCCGTATATAAGTGAGTGCTTCCAATGCCATTTTGTGCGAGACATGAACGGAACTAATGAAAGCCCACTGCCCCATTCAAGCAATTTGTTGTTCAGTTTCAGATTGCAATTCTATACATAAACTTGTTATATTTGAAGAAAGTATATATATCTACTATCAAATATACCTCACATCAAATATTATATTCGCAAAACTATTCTTGTTTCATCATTTAAACAAAAAAATCCCTCTCTCGCCTCTCTCGCCTCTCATGTATTAATATTTTTCTCTTCACTTTGCCACTTTCTATTTACTACATTGAAAATTTTACAACATTGAAATTGTGATATCATTTGAAATCATCCTCATTATCATATTGTATATAAGGCATACTATAATAAGGTTTTGTTAGTTGTTTTTCGGGTTGTCCCCATTAGAAGAACTTCCTAACTTCGTGATGTGAGACTCACTTATATTAGAAAGGGTATCAATTTTATAAATAAATAGAAATAGATAAAAATAAACACGTAGAAGAGTGACTACAATTAGTATCTACTCCGGAAAAACGATTTTTGAGAACTGCGCACTCTATAGAAATATCACCACATTTTGCATTATCTTTGTCATCAGATATCTCACAACCTTGCATCATTTTGTCTACGTAAATCAAAATATAAAACAATTATAGATCTAGGATATGTCTTGTTTTTAATCATGTACAAAACAAATTGGCTTTGGATCCCTTTTATAAATGAAGAGGAAAGATCTAGAATAATGTTTTTTGAAAACACAATGAGCATAAATTTGTCTGTGTTATTGAGTTTTATACGCATTATCTGATTTTCTTTTGGAGAATTAAAGGAGCTCCTATTGAAGCCGCAAGCTTTACCGTGATCACTGGTTTTTTACAAAGATTAATCCAGAGCGAGGGAAACGACAAGAACCAAAATATCTCAAAGCTGCGGCAGTATAGGAGGAAAAACTTGTGAGGATGTGAAGCAAAACGAGTCACACGCTGGTGAAAGGATAAGCCTTTGTAAGGGCTTATAAGAGGTTGGGCTACTTCTTGTATTGTCAACTGATTTTATGGTGGAACCTCAACTTTCTTCCAAACTTACGAGAAAGAGAGAGAAAAAAATAAAACAAAAAAGAAGAAAAATGAGTTTAGGTGCATACATGCACTGCATATCCAAGAAATTTATTAAAAAAATGATGCTGCTGTGTAGAGTAAAGAGAACAAAGAAATGAAGGAAAGTGACGAAGACCATCACCTGAAAAACATGTGCTTCACCTACTGATGTGATGATGAAATAACAAGGAAAAGAAGATTTACTTCTGCCTACAACTATAGTCTTTTTTCTTTCTTTTTTTTGGTTACAGAGGGTACAAAAGTACATAAAACTCAGTATCACCTGTCGTCCGAGAAAAACACATTAACAATTAACTAATCTTGCCCTAATTCAAAAGGCCATTAGAGTCCTCATAACTCATAAGATACGTACGTAGAGGGTGGATGTACGTACAGGGCTTTGTGCCACTCCTCCTCGCCTCCCCTATAAGAAAGAGAAAGATATAATAGTTAAAATGGAAGTGGAAGATGAATCACTAGAGTAGGAAAAAGGGGAAGATGAATCACTAGAGGAGGGAGAATTAAGAGAGGACACTGTGATGGTAGAAGTACAGAGGGAGACAACAAATATGGGTGCGCTAGAACAGTTCAATGAAGATGAAGATATCCAGAGCATTCACCGCACAGCAGCCTCTGTAAATCATCATCTTGATTGAACTGTTTTCTAGCTCCCCCTTTTTTGCTGTCTCCATCTTTACTTTTACCATCACCATTTTTTCTTTCAATTGTCCCTCCTCTAATGATTCATCTTCCACTTCCTAACTACTAGATCTTTCTTTTTCTTATAAGTGGTTGATGCATCTAGATGTTGAATCTAATAGAAGTCGCTGCACCTTTCTTATAGGTCTAATAAAAGATGCACCAAAAGAAGTGGAAGCTGAAGATCAGAGCTTATGGTGCATCTTCAACTTCAACTTCTCTAGTGCATCTTCTTTTAGAGGTTTTGGTTCTTAGCTGAGTAACTCAACCCCCTCCCCTATTTATATTCCATCTGTATCTAATAGAAGTCGTTGCATCTTTCTTGTAAGGTCTAATAAAAGATGCGTACCTGTAGAAGTTGAAGCTGAAGATCAGATCAGCTTATATGGTGCATCTTCTACTTCAACTTCTCTGGTGCACATCTTCTTTTAGAGCTTATGGTGCGTTTCTGAGTTACCCAACCCCGATCCCCTATTTATATCCAAATGTGTAAAGGCATTCGTTGTCAACTTTGCCACTAAGTACCTTATAAAAGTTTGATTTCGTTCATGCCCTTGGTATATTGTTCTATTTGCTAAATATCCAAGCATGGCCAGAAAAATATTAGCCTACATAACATGGGTGCTTGTGTTTATTTACCACGAATAATACATATGAAAATTACATATGGGGTTGGAAAATATATTGGCAAAACAAATTAATATTCACTACATACCAAATATGTTTATTCAATCACTTAGTGCTCTTTGCATGTTAGCTTTTAATTAAGCATACATTAGTGTTTTTGAGCTTTAACTTAGTGGCATGAGATGAGTGAATAGCATATCCAAACTTTTTTATATTGACGTACTTACAAAAGTATAAGTAATGTAAGCGTATGGTAGTACATGAAATAAAAGAGCTCATACATATGGCATGCCACAATATTAGCACGCTCACATGTAACAGTTTGGAACTTCTAGGTAAGATTTTATTATAAAAGCACTCTGCTTTGACAGCTAACCACTTGTACGGTTTTAGAACTTCCAAAACAGTACTTGTACGATTATAGGCACATGAAAAAAATAACAGATTTCAAAAACGTTTTAAATATATACTTGCTGTCACTCTCTGTCTATGTTTGATTTATAATTTTATTTTAGGATTAATCTTAATTTACTACTCTGAATAGTATTCTACCTGAGAAATTAGGTATATACTTAAACAAAAATTTCATGATATAGGTTCTACCTTGTAATTAGGAATATACTTGATCAAATATTTGAGAAGGCACTTTAACCAGCATAGGGGTATTTTTTGGAAGCTAGGATCAATATCGGTTTTTATTAGAAAATAGAGAAAATTAAGGTCAAATTGTTAATATGTTTATACTTAACGGAACTAATGTTCCATTTTTAAGAGGCAAAATGCCTTGTCATTCAAATTAAGAAATAATTGTTTGGAAATTAGGGTTTAGGATGAGAAATGGAGAGAATTTGAAGAACCAGCAGCAATGGTAATAGGGGAGCTCTCTGATTTTAAAGAATCACAGGGGAGCTCTCCCCTACTGGAGAATTAGATTTTCGCCTTCAAATATGGTTTAATTTGAGACCAGTAGAATTGCTTCAACCGAGATTTAAAAGCGAAAAAGAGCGATAGAAGCAAATTTTCGTGACTGAGATTGCAAGGTCGGAGAGCGAGAGAAGGCGGCGTTCGAGAGTGAGAGAAAAAGAGAGAAAAAGAAGCAGAGAATTGTGAGAAAGAAAGGCAGAAACGGAAGGAAAAAGTCGAGAAGAAAAGTTGAAGCAGTTGACGCACAACGATGATCGACGCGTGGATCGAATGGGCAAAACAGACTTTTCACTGCAGCAAAAGAGGAAACAGCAAGGAAGGAGAGGAAAAACCAAGGGGAAAAATCGTCCAGCCACTGGTCATCAACAATAACCAAAAACTGAGCTTTAGTATATAGGATATGTCTTATTCTTAATCATGTACAAAACAACTCAATCTTAGGCCCTTTTTTATAGATGAATAGGAAAGATCTAGACCAACGTTTTTCAAAACACAATAGGCATAAATTTGTGTGGTATTGAGTTTCGATACATCTAATCATGTTTTGTTCCTTCAGACTTATTTGTTAATGACCCATCCTTGTCTTTACGAATTAATTGTTACACGTATTTTATGTGAAGGGATTGAATTGAATATTTTTTCAAACAATTCTTAGTTACAAATCGCCGGGCATCAAGTAGTGATTAACGAATTTGTATGCCTGAAGAAGTTGGTCAATAGGCACTTTGCAAAATAAAACGCACACATGCATAAAAAAAACCTGGTTCCTTTTCTCAATGACATAATAATTGAACAAACTCACAATAAAAAGGAGGCTTAGAATATCCATGAATATATATATATATATGAGAACTATAGATCATTTTTTGTTTTGTTTTGTTTTGTTTTTTTGTTTTGTTTTGTTTTTTGTTTTTTTATAGTGGTGATAAAAATTAAGAAAATTGAATTCGAACAAAATTAAAAAGTAAGTAAGAGGTTTTAGATTCGATTCTCACCAAGCCAGTTCGAACAAAATTATTATAGCTCATTGTGAGGTTTAGCTCATTCCTCCACCCCTTGATATAAATAATTTCATATGTATTAAAAAAATATATATATCTTATCAAATGAAATGTAAACCATGAAAAAAAATTGTTATTAGCATTCTATAAAATTCATCATTCACTCATTCTTTTTTGAGGAAGAATTGGAAATTTCATTGATTGAAGATGAATACAAGATAATAGGCTAGCATGGGCAGTAGGGAATAAGCAACAATTGTTACAATCCTTAGCCAACACATCACTAATAAAATTGAGGGGTTCCTTGAACCAAATCAGCTCCTTGATCATGCACTACTCCCTAGCTGCTAGGAAAAAAAAGAAAAGAAAATTCAACATATTGATCTACTATTGAATTTGTGATGAAAGGCCTACTATGATTCGTTCGAGCGACCATAAGGTCTTATGGAACTTGGAACTCTTCAAGCGGAAAACACAGAGAAGAAAGAAGAACTTGAAGTCACCAAATTGCGGTTAATGGTGGTGAAGAAGTTCATTTTGAACATGAGAATCACTGCTTCTTGCCAATGTCATTGGAAATTGCAGGAAAAGTTGAACCAAAGGTAGGCGGAAGGGGGAGGAGGCACAGGGCAATGTCCTTTACATCCATTCTCTATGGCCACACCATTCATAAATACGACTGGCTACTTTCCGGCTGGATTATAGGTTAATGATGTGAAACACTTTACATTCACTGTCCATATTACCTGTAGAGCCTGCCGGCTCGCATCATTATCCTATTCTCTACATTCCAGCCGAGAAGCAGACAACTATATTGAGATGTCGTTATAAAGGGTGGATGTAAAGGGCTTCGCCCCCTTGCTTCCTTTTTCCCTAGCGTACCTTTGGTTCCACTTTGTGTGCAGCCACCAATGATACTGGCAACAAACAATGACTTTCAAATTCAAAATGAACTTCTTGACCACCATTATTTGCCATTTGGCGACTCCCTTGAGAGAGTAAACTAAAACCTTTGTCAAGAGAAGATCACATAATATTTGTGAATTTATATGATGGAGAAGAAAGGCGATGATGTGAATTGACATGCTTTAGAAGGTAAATATATGAAGAGAAACAATCTAGAATGACAGTTCTGACAATATTGTGGGCATAAATATGTGCGGAATTTTTATTTGTTTTTTGTCAAAATCTGTGTGCGGTATTAAATATTGATACACATATCTAATTTTGTTTTTCCGCATTTATTTCACAGGGGCTCTTCCTTATCTTTACATTAATTACTTGCTGTTGAAATGAATCTTACGGATTCATTGAAACGAATGTTACAACCATTTTCTTTGAAGAAATTCAATGTATGAAGAAATAAAAAAAAAGAAGGAAAGAATTCAATTTTACTTAATTATAATTAACATACCATTTGTAAACATAGTAAAATATCTTTAGGAAGTAAAACCTTAACTTTCTGTGTCACTTCTTTTAAGGGAATTAGGATTACAGCTCCAACTCATTTTATTTGGATAAAGCCACACTTTGTGAGCTAAGACAATTATAAAATAATACATTAATATTTTTGCCCTCATTGCCCATAAACCACAACCTACCTAGCACAGTCACCGGAATTTGTCAGGAAATTTTTGGCCGCATAAATTTTCACCTGAAACTTTTTTGGTTGCCTTGATTGGTGGCGGCTTATATATTAATATTTCAATTAAAAATAGAAATAATGTCTATCGAAAAATTTGAATCCATGACATCACAAGCAATAGAATGACAACTCACCAACTCAACCATATTTTTTTTTGTTAAACGATAAATTACTTTCATATGTGTGTAAAATTTTATAATTTGTGATATTTATATCATAAATAATGCTAAGAAGATTAAATTAGCATACCAAATGATATGTCATTAATAAAAAATAAGCACATTTATTAACGATTAAATAATAACTCAATCACCAACTTTTAAGTCATTTAGTTTACAAAATTTAATCTACAAATTTAGTTTCTCTAGCATTACTCTTATATCATGAGTACTTGTTTAGAACAATGAATGTACATCAAAATAATGACATTAAATATAATTTTTAAATCCGTAAGAATTACAATCCTTACGGATTGAATAAGCTCAAGTCTGAGGCATCCAAACTGACGCCGCAAGCTTGTCCATGATCGCTGGTTTTTCAAAAAGAATCCAGGGCGAGGGCAACCAGAAGAACCAGGAAATCTCAAAGCTGCGGCAGTACAGGAGGAAAAACTCACAAAAGAAGAAGACGAGAGAGAGAGAGAGAGAGAAAGAGAGAGAGAGAAATAAAAAAGAAGAAAAATGAGTTTGTCAAATTTTATGTGCACAGATGCACCTGCATATCCAAGAAATAAAAAAATTGATGCAGCTGTAGAGTAAAGACTAAAGAGAACAAAGAAATGAAGGAAAGTGATGAAAACCATCACCTGAAAAACATGTGCTTTACTTTCTGATGTCCTGATGAAATAATAAGGAAAAGAACATTAGCTTCTGCCACTCCTCCTCGCCTCCCCTATAAGAAAGAGAAAGATATAGTAGTTAGAATGGAAGTGGAAGATGAATCATTAGAGGAGGGAGAATTAAGAGAGGACATTGTGATGGTAGACGTACAGAGGGAGACAACAAATATGGGTGCGCTAGAACAGTTCAATGAAGATGAAGATGTCCAGAGCATTCACAGCACAGCGGCCTCTGTAAATCATCATCTTCATCGAACTGTTTTCTAGCTCCC
Source organism: Pyrus communis (assembly GCF_041283825.1). Lineage (NCBI taxonomy): Eukaryota > Viridiplantae > Streptophyta > Magnoliopsida > Rosales > Rosaceae > Pyrus > Pyrus communis. The sequence continues at coordinate 24,459,466 of NC_142571.1, read as the reverse complement.
CCATTTTTTTGCTGTCTCCATCTTTACTTTTACCATCACCGTTTTTTCTTTCAATTGTCCCTCCTCTAATGATTCATCTTCCACTTCCTAAATACTATATCTTCCTTTTTCTTATAAGTGGTTGCTGCATCTAGATGTTGCATCTAATAGAAGTCGCTGCACCTTTCTTATAGGTCTAATAAAAGATGCACCAAAAGAAGTGGAAGCTGAAGATCAAAGCTTATGGTGCATCTTCAACTTCAACTTCTCTGGTGCATCTTCTTTTAGAGGTTGTGGTTCTTCACTGAGTAACTCAACCCCCTCCCCTATTTATATCCCGTCTGTGTCTAATAGAAGTCGCTGCATCTTTCTTGTAAGGTCTAATAAAAGATGCGTACCTGTAGAAGTTGAAGCTGAAGATCAGATCAGCTTATATGGTGCATCTTCTACTTCAACTTCTCTGGTGCACATCTTCTTTTAGATTTTATGGTGCGCTTCTGAGTTACTCAACCCCCATCCCCTATTTATATCCAAATGTGTAAATGCATTCGTTGTCAACTTTGCCACTAAGTACCTTAAAAAAGTTTGATTTCGTTCATGCCCTTGGTATATTGTTCTATTTAACCTACATAATATGGGTGCTTGTGTTTATTTACCACGAATAATGCATATGAAAATTACATATGGGGTTGGAAAATATATTGGCAAAAAAAATTAATATTCACTCCATACCACATATGTTTATTCAATCACTTAGTGTTCTTTGCATGTTAGCTTTTAATTAAGCATACATTAGTGTTTTTGAGCTTTAACTTAGTGGCATGCGATGAGTGAATAGTAGATCCAAACTTTTTTATATTGGCATACCTACAGAAGTATAAGTAATGCAAGCGTACGTTAGTACATGAAATAAAAGAATTCATACATTTGGCACACTGCAATATTAGCACGCTCATGTGTTAGAGTTTTGGAACTTCTGGATAAGATTTTATTATAAAAGCACTCGGCTTTGACGGCTAACCACTTGTACCGTTTTACAACTTCCAAAACAGTACTTGTACGGTTATAGGCAAATGAAAAAAATAATAGATTTTAGAAACGCTTTAAATCTATACTTGTTGTCACTCTCTTTTTATGTTTGATTTATAATTTTATTTTAGGGTTAATCTTAGTTTACTATTCTGATCTACCAAAAAAATTAGGAATATACTTAACCAAAATTTCATGATACAGGTTCTACCAAGTAATTAGGAATATACTTGAACAAATATTTGAGAAGGCACTTTAACCAACATAGGGGTGTTTTTTGGAAGCTAGGATCAATATCGGTTTTTATTTGAAAATAGAGAAAATTAAGGGCAAATTGGTAATATGTTTATACTTAACGGGCAGTTGTGCAAAATTAGAGATAATTACGAATCCAAAATTTAGATAACACCATTTCCATATATGGACAAAATCGGTTGTAAATATTTAATAAATAAATTGATGTAGACCATGCATGTCCGTTACAATAGCAGTCGACATAAACGTTACTCTAGCAGCGCACCTCACTTTTCACCTGTTTCCTTTCACGCCAAAGACACCCCAAAACGCATGCAATAGAATGGTCATTTAATGAGTTTTTCATATGGAATTGTTATTGGCACTTCAAAAATCTCATTCTGCATTTCAAATTTTCTATATTTGGAAAGAAAAATACACTTGTGAGGAGTGTAGAATGAGATTTTTGGAGTGCCAATAACACTTCCCTTCCCATATAAGACAAGTAAATATGAAAATCTAAATTTTTTTTTCCAATAATGTAACAAACATATGTCATTCTTATCTATCTTTATAGAGAGATGATACAACTAAATGACACCGTAATAAATCAAACAAATACATATTTTTTTCCTAAAAAGAAAAAGGAAAAAGGGGATGAATACAAATTTCTTTTTCCCTTAACAAAATATTTTTTTAACAAAATAATTTGGATAAGCCTCTAGTTGTGCCTGCTGTTTATCACATCAAGACTTTTTTTCTTTTTAATACAACGATTTATTCATCTTTAGAAGTGTGAGATTAAACTAATTCATACAATGCACTTGTCAGAATAATTTGGTAACAGACTTGTCATTTATAAAAGTTAAATTTAAGATTTCTCGAAGTGAATGAAAATACCACTACTACACCGTATTAAGTGGCACATCGAGACTACACAACTATTTTAGTTACCCACATATTTGAAGGAATAATTAGTTACATGTTATCTACGATACGCATTGGCAAAGAAACACAAAATGGCATTGCCCCAACATGTAATTATTAGGAAAAATCATGCATATATTGCACAACCAACAAGTTCATGTAATTATTAGGAAAAATCATGCATATCATGCATATATTGCACAACCAACAAGTTCATGTAATTATTAGGAAAAATCATGCATATATTGCACAACCAACAAGTTCTTATGGAAATCAGTTTCGAACATATATAACTAAAACTAATAAGATCAGAAGAGGATCGTTTTTGTAATGTTTTTAGTTGTTAAAAAAAAAATTGAAAATATGACCTTAACCCTTAAAACTTAATTTTCTCTACATAAAATCCGACATAAGTTTTTTACTTGAATAAAACTCATTGACAAGATTCCACATCAGTAAATTCATTAATTATGTTTGACTTTATACATTTAAAAATTTTTGATGCCTAAAATACCCCTATTTGAATGTTTGATGTACACAATTAATTCCATACGAATTGAAAAGGAGAGTGAATGATTTTACAAAAATAAAAAAAATAAAAAATTCATTGCCTAATATATAATAAAAATAAAACTTGCCTAATATATGTAATAACACATGCTTAGTTTAGTCAATTAAATTATATTTTACATATAAATGTAGGTAAATTATTTCACACACACATATATAACAAAAAAAAAAAAACATGCATGCTTTATGTAAAAATTCAAGCAAAATAATTTACCTATAAAAAATGTTATTTGATTCAGTGCACCTACTATTCAACTTTTAAAATGTTTTTTCTTTAGTTGAAAAAAGATGTTAGATTTCAAAATTTAAAATGTTAGATTGCTTAAAAAAAAAACCAAAATAATTTACCCAATAAATGTAAATCAAAATTAATTTACTTACAAATAAAGCAATTTTATTTTGATTCAAAATTAGTTACCTATTATTTGTACATATATCTTATAATAATAAAATGTGCCATGTTCAACTTTTAAAATGTTTTTTCTTTAGTCGAAAAAGATGTTAGATTTCAAAATTTAAAATGTTAGATTGTTTAAAAAAAAGAAAAATAATTTACCAAATAAATGTAAATCAAAATTAATTTACTTACAAATAAAGCAATTTTATTTTGAGTCAAAATTAGTTTACCTATTATTTGTACTTATATCTTATAATAATAAAATGTGCCATGTATTATTACACATATTTGGCACATTTTTTATTATAAGATATATGTACAAATAATAGGTAACTAATTTTGAATCAAAATAAAATTGCTTTATTTGTAAGTAAATTAATTTTGATTTACATTTATTGGGTAAATTATTTTGGTTTTTTTTTTTAAGCAATCTAACATTTTAAATTTTGAAATCTAACATCTTTTTCGACTAAGGAAAAACATTTTAAAAGTTGAATAGTAGGTGCACTGAATCAAATAACATTTTTGTTATAGGTAAATTATTTTGCTTAAATTTTTACATATAGCATGCATGTTTTTTTTTTTTTGTTATATATGTGTGTGTGAAATAATTTACCTACATTTATATGTAATATATAATTTAATTGACTAAACTAAGCATGTGTTATTACATATATTAGGCAAGTTTTATTTTTATTATATATTAGGCAATGAATTTATTATTTTTTTATTTTTGTAAATTCATTCACTCTCCTTTACAAGTTGTGTACATCAAGCATTCAAATAGGGGTATTTTAGGCATAATTTTTTTAAATGTATAAAGTCAAACATAATTAATGAATTTACTGATGTGGAATCTTAGCAATGGGTTTTATTCAAGTAAAAAACTTATGTCGGGTTTTATGTGGAGAAAATTAAGTTTTAAGGGCTAAAGTCATATTTGATTTAGTGCACCTACTATTCAACTTTTAAAATGTTTTTTCTTTAGTCGAAAAAGATGTTAGATTTCAAAATTTAAAATGTTAGATTGCTTAAAAAAAAAAGAAAAATAATTTACCCAATAAATGTAAATCAAAATTAATTTACTTACAAATAAAGCACTTTTATTTTGATTCAAAATTAGTTTACCTATTATTTGTACATATATCTTATAATAATAAAATGTGCCAAATATGTGTAATAATACATGGAAAATATATTACCTACAAAATATGCGTTATTACTCATCATAAATTTACATATAGGTAGATTAATTAGTTAATATGTTTGAACATATAGTAGTACTATATATATATATATATATATATATATATATATATATATATTAGGGGTAATAATATGTGCAATAACTATTTGTTCATTGTAATTAAGGTGAGTAATTACATTTATTGATTTATTTTGAATATTGTGGTACAAGTTGTAAATATTTTGTAATAATAGGTTAATAACTTCTCTACTTGGCATCAAATTTGGGTTTTATTTTGATGTTTGTAACTATGTGGGTTTTTATTTAGGAAATAAGAGTTGTAAGGATCTATATCTAAAGAACCCTAAAAAAATGAACATAGCAATACCAGTGTTCTAAAAAAGGGCTTAGGCGGCCGCCTAGGTGCTAGGCAGTGGTGACTCGAGGCGTTTTCTTGCAAATCAGTTGGATAAATCGGCTGGGCTCTAGGCGGGCTAGGCGGTGCTAGGCTGTTTTTTTTTTTTTTTTTTTTTTTGAAATTAAAAAAAAATCCTATATAAGTCTAAGTTGTGAACTTGGAGTACGTTGGAAACAAGAAATTAATGAGCAAAGAAGAGATCGATGCGTTTTACCTTTCTACATCAACAAACCGTGATGGCTGAAATAGGTGAGCTGGGCTCAGATATGAGGTTTGTGTTGATGTGAGAGAGGGTGGAGATAAATGAGAGACTTATTTCGGTTTCTAGAAAGCAAGAAGCTTCTGATTTTCTTGGGAGATGTCTCCCAATAAGCCTCAGACCAAGTTAGAAGCAAGGCTTGTAACTGCCTGATGTATGAAAAATAGAACCAACCTTCTACGATTTGATATATTGAATTTCAGCTTGCAGCCGCTTCATCACTTTTTTGTTTCTCCTTTAAAAGTTGGACCTGGTTTTCTTGTTTTTTCTTTAGATCTAATATCTGTAGTTCACAATAAAAACATTCACTTATCAACACAAAAATAGCCTTTGAATTTAATTAGAAATGAGATAGAGACCTAGGGTTTCTCAATTTAATCAGAAAATGAGGGATGCATGACACGTGTGTGCATCCTAAGCCTCCATGCTACCCGAGGAGCAATGATCTGAATTAGAGAGAGGGAGAGCCGTTTGGGCTTTGGGCTCGAGGTCATCAAAGCTGAAATGAGAGTGGGTGTAACAGCTAGGGTTTTTCAAATGTCAAATGAAGCTACTACAATAACTTATATTGTAGCTGTTGATTTGCACAAGTGTGGCCTTGTACGTGTTGGTCAGCTTGTCTTCATCAGTTTTCAGATCGCGAGTTCGATTCTTCAAGGTGGCTGTTTTGTGTTTCTTTTCATTCTTTTTCCCAAGTATATTTTTCTCGCGTGTCATCCTACAATACTACTTACTATGGTTATATGAAATATATGCTTAATGTGTTTTTAAATTTTAGACTTGTTGGATACTTTTTTTTGCATTTTATCATTATTTTATTATCTTATCCATGGATATCATACGAGTATAATTTTTTGTAAGTGTCAATATGCACTTATTTACAAGATATACAAGAAATTTACCTAAATCTGCCTAGGCGTCCGCCTAGGCGATAGGCGCTAGCTCGCCGCCCGACTAGCGCCTAACGTTTTTTAGAACCTTGAGCAATACTGAGCATTATTTCAAAAGGCAATCAAATTTCATGCAACCGATTTAGACGAGGGGACAACTTCATGAACAAAAGCATGGTACCCCGGGTCAGAAAGCCAGAGGTTAGCCAAATTTGTGTGAGAAGTGCAACGCCTGTGGACTTTTTCAACATCCCAAATGGTAGATTCAGCTCTCCTAGGATGAATAATGCTGCCCATTGGCTTCTCTTCATCCACGGTGCCAATTCTCGACTGATCTTTACAAGAACATGAGTGAGGTAGTGCAACGGTTGCCCGTAAAATTGCTTCATAGAATTTGCTAGCGCAAGCCAACTGACGAAGATGGCGTCTTTCTGGCGAGTCATGGGGACTGGAATCTTCTTTATCAGTTCTTGATAATCTCTTGCCATCTTCACTACAACTTCTGTATCACAAAATCTTTCTTCTTGTTTCATGTAAATGGAGAACATTTTAAAATAAAAAATAAAAAAACTGTTGCACAAGCAACATGCATGTAATGCTTGTGTTTTGATATTTAATATCAAAATATTTTGGTTTATCAAATTGGATTTCCCTTTTGCATTTTTCCTATAAGTGATAGCCTCAGATCAATACATTTTGTTGTAGAGTTAAAGAAAAAAATAGCTCTTATATATTTATTTACTAAATCAAATATAAAAAATTGGGAGAACTAAAGAGAATATATTGTCAAGGGGATTAGCTTCAAGACAAAGGTATCTCTAAAGTTGACTATTTTGATAGATTAGAGATGAAAATCATTGTTTTTTATTTTATTTTTAATAATATTGTTTTCTTGGTATACCTAGTGTTTGAGTTTACAATTAAAAATCCATAAATCACGAGTTAAAATCCAAAGCTAAGAGTACGAAAATTCATGATAAGGAAGTGAATTTTACCGTCTCTTTCTCCTCTCCACCTGATGTTAATTTTTTATATTTAAATTAAATAAATCAAAGAAGGATGTAGAGATAAAAATAAAAAAAAATGTACCAAAGAAAAAAAAAAGTGCAAAAATTATTACCTTCAATATTGTGTATACATCAAGGAAGTGTGCACATATATTAGATATCAAATTATAATTAACATTTCCGAACCTGGATCTTCCTTCAATGCTTTTGTAGCACCATTCGTCCTTTGCTCTTTTTCATTACTTTTCCTCTTACTTCTACAACCTTTCCTTCCAATTTGTTTTCCCAATCGTTTCCCCAATGAGGTTTGAGCGTTAAAGTGTTCGCTTAAATTATCTGATTGTCTCCGAGTCAGACATTAGTATGTGCTGGTAGCATAGAGGACTGCGCCGGCGCAACATCTTAATAATCAGGTGAGAGAGTCTGAGTAGTCAGAAGGATTATGATGCAATCCATATCTATTTTGTCATGTGTATTTATCAAGTATTACTCATGTGATGAGACTATTGCCAATAGAAGATAGCGAATTCTTTGTGACTCGTTATAGATTTTTCTCCAAATCAAGACTAAGAGTATAATTTTTTTATTTGACTGACCGCACTATGACTTTGTTATTAATTCACTCATGTAAGCCTATAAAATATTAATAATTAATGGACATGATTTAGTATAACCTATTTTATATATAACACATAGAAAAAGGACTATAATTTAACCATTAGAATAAAAATATACCAAATTACTTTATCTAGTTCTTCAAAAAAAAAAAAAAAAATTACTTTATCTAGGGAATGTTTTGGCATTTTTTATTATTTGGAGATTTACAAATATACATCAAGAAGAAGTCGTTAACTCATCCATAACAAGTCACAGGGGATCACAAATTATTATAGAACTCACTCCAAATGTGATTGTCAGAAACAAAAACTACATTAAAAAAAAGACACTGCTTAAAAAATTATTACAGAGCTAGACAAAATAGAAGATACACACAAACAATCAAAACTATATGTAAAGCAGTGACTTCCAAAAACAAAGAAAAAACCAAGCTAGAGTTTTACACTAATGTTCCATTTGAAAAGAGGCAAATGCCTTGTCATTCAAATATGTACAAGGTTTAAACTCCTTCTAAGACATAAATTGTGTGCATGTAATTTATGTGGTGTCATACACACCAAGTTTACTATAATCACGCGCTACCCCAAAACAAGCTGAATAGTTTGCATGTCAGCCATTTGTTCATGCTCTTTAAAAAGAATGAAGACGACTAATTAGAGTGTATAAGTATGTAACTACCTTGTATTATAAGCTTAAACTTAAGGTTAATCAAAGTTTAGTATTTCTTGAGCATTATTGTAATTCTATTCGTTTAAGCAAAATCCATGTCGCTCTTATTTGTCAAAGGCAGCATTGGACTAAACCCAATCAATCCCGTTAGCTATTATATTAAGCAGCTGGGCTGACGATCCAAATCGGGCTACAAAATTATGAAACCCTAAATATAAACTCTCTTAAACAAGAAAACAAGGCGAAGTGGGCTGCAGTTACGCGGTTTCTCTCTATGTGAACTCCAAATTCTAAATTCATAAGCACCCCCCTAGTTTGAAGTTTCAGCCGCTGCCTCTTGCTCTTGCTCGGGTTAGATGGCAGCCCGCTACTCCTCCCTTTCCTTCTCCTTCCCTCGTCTCTTCTTTGGCCTTTCCTCCTTTTCCTCTCTTCTCATCTCCTCTGCCCCTTCCCCCCTCCTTGCATCCACCTCCTATTCCTTCCCCCTTTCTAGTTTCCTTCCTTCGTTTCCATTCTCGGTTGTCTCTTGAATTTTATCTCAGTTTTTCGTAAGCTGGATCTCAACTATCCCTGAACTTGTCTCATATTCAGGCTTCATGCCCCTTATCTGCCCTTTTTTGCCTGCTTTCACTACCTTATGTCTTTTAATTTTCCTTGCTCCCTTCTCCCTAGCTGTGATACTTCATCCCTGTCCCACCATGTGCTTGAATCAGTGTGCTTCGATAAGAAGTTGGATATCATATCCATTTTCCTTCCCCCAATTGGCATGCCGGATCCCCATCGAGGCCAAGTGTTTGGTATGTAAAATACCCCTTTAGCCCCACTCTCTACACATAAGATATTTTGTTTGTATATATTTGTAGGAGTTCGTGATTGAGACTTGAATATGGTGTCTACTCTCTCAGGTTCGGAGTTTGGCTTCCTCTGAGAATGTGACGGCGGCGACAGTGTGATTTATGCTGGTGGAGATTAGGTTTTTTTGTTATTTGTTTTTGCAGCCTTTGAGCCTAAGCTTGTGTTAGTCTCTTGTTTTTGCAGCCTAAGCTTTTTGCTTTGACCTTTTACTTTATTTGGAATTGTTTACATGGTTTTTTTTATTTGGGGCCTTGTACTAGTTTTTTTTTTTTTTTTTTTTTTTTTAATTTTTAATACATGTACTAGTTTTCAATGTAGTAAAAAATATCTAACTTGACAAAAAAATTATTGGAACTCTGTTTCTTGGTACCTTGCAGAAAAATAGTAAGAGTAAGTGCCTCGTGTGTTAAATGCGTGCCGACCTGTGTGTTCTTGGACATTTTAGCCCTCACCATCAGCCTCTCGTTAGTCTACAACGTTACAAACTAGAAACCGCGTGAACATACTCGGAACACACAACACTTTATTGCTTTCCTGACAACAAAAGAAGAAAAGTAAAATGACAACAAAATCAATGTGCGCAATTCCAGTAATTTATTTTTGTCGCGGCCCCATCTTTTAGACAATTACTTTTCTGGGCAGCCAATGGAAATCCAACACGGTATCTACACGGGCAAGTGTAGGTCAAAAGGTTTCTATCGTGTTCCCAGTTGGAATGAAGGATACTTTTCTTCAAACCCATCTTTCGAATTATTAAAATTTGATCAAGAGTTATAAAAATAAAATTATTTTATAAATTATAATAATTTTAATCGTTAAATCAAATTTTAATAACTCAGATGAATGAATTTAGTAAAAGTATTCCGGAGAAGATCCTTTTCCAGTTGGAACATCGAAGTTTTGGAGATGCTTTGCTCACTCTGAGATTGAAACGCGTGGAATCAAAGATGGTCGATGGATGACGATGAGGTATCGGATGCCAAAGCTTCTGGTCCTGGTCAAGTATGACATCTGTTTTTGACCACCCATCATCAAACACGCCACTCAAATCTTTATATAATTAACCATTAGTATATGAGTATATATAAAGTATATGAGAAATTTTTTTATTTTGTTTTTAAAATAGAAGGAGAGAGGAAGAGAGTGATAGAGAATGTAGAAGTATGAAGTTTTTTTTTTTTAATTTTTTAATTTTAATTAGAGATATGTTAGGATTATAAGTATGTGAGGCTTTGAAGAAAAAAAAAATAGTAAAATTTGATTGTATGAAATTACATATTTACCCTGTATTTCTTATTCATGTTCTGTTTTAATTAGAAGATTAAACTGGTAATTTTTTAAAATTTTGATTGACAATGAATGTTTTATTAATTAGTAGAGATATATGATTAGAGATTATGTAACAGAAATTGGTGAGTGTGAGATTAACATCGTTATATATGGTGTTACTATTTTATACGCATTGTACTGTAAGTGGACGATCTGAATGATGTTATAAATAAATATTTCAAAAAAAAAAATCACAACACAACACTACAATGTAACAATGCGGCAATATCATCAATATAAAAATCATATCATATTCCATCTTTGCCAAAAGAACATGGGGTATGATACAAGGATGTTTGAATCTTACAACAACGGCTAGTTTTGTCCCTGGTCAAGTGCCAAAGATGAGTTGGCATGTATCATCAACCCAAAGCCAAAAGTTAACATTTCAATTTCTCGACAGCTAGAGATGCTTCTCTATGCATTGCACTTGATTCTACCTTGAGCCTTTTGAGATGTTATGAGTCCCAAACAATATATGTAACCTAGCTTAGGATTCATGTCAAGCAACAAAAGCAAATGAAATTTTATGAGAACTTGTTTATGGCATATTTTTTCTTTACGTGATAATAAGAGACGAGAGATAAAAAGAACAAGGGTGATATTACATCCATTCTAACTGTCTGATAAATTTTTTCTATCATCTATGTGATAATATGACCAAATAGATAATTCGTTTTAGGGTTTGTTATTTTCAGGTTTTGAAAGTGTAATAAAAAGATCAAATTCATCTTAACAGTTAGCTTACATCAAGAAAATTCAACATAATTTAGCAGTAAATAAAAATCATAAGGATAATGCAAGTGATATTAAATTTAAAAATAAAATTTATAAATTAAATGATATGTCGTACATTTATTAACGTTTAAGTAATAAACAAAATATCAACTTCTATATCTTTTAATTTTCAAATTTTACCTACAAATATATCCCTATCGTTAGATTCATTACCCATATCACAAACAAAACTGATATTGCCCAACTACATGTCGCAATCCCATTCGTCCCTTATCTTCTTACGTCCTATCTCTTTCCCCACTATAAATACGACTTCCAAGTTACCAACTCCCCAATCCTACAAAGTAAAAGGAGAGGATCCACCGCCTCCCAAAACACCACCACAAAAAGAAAAAAGCAACCATGGCCACCACCAAGCTCCTTCTCTACCTTCTCCTCCTCGTCCAGCTCGCCGCCACAGCCTACTCCATCGGCGTAAACTACGGTACTCTCGCCGACAACCTTCCGCCACCGGCCCAAGTCGCCAACTTCATCAAAACCCAAACCACCATCGACGCCGTCAAACTCTTCGACGCCAACCCCGACATCATCAAGGCCTTCGCCAACACCAACATCTCCTTGACGATTACCATCCCCAACGGAGACATCCAGAGCCTCACAAATCTACGCACCGCTCGCCATTGGATCATTGATCATGTCAAGCCGTTTTACCCGGCAACCAAAATCAAATACATTGCTATGGGCAGCGAGGTCCTCCACTGGGGGGACGACGCTCTCAAGTCGAGCCTCGTCCCTGCCATGAGGACCTTCCACAACGCTTTGATCCGCGAGGGGATCAAGGATGTCAAGGTCTCGACCCCTCACTCGCTCGGAATGATGTTGTCTTCTGACCCGCCCAGCACAGGCCGGTTCAGACCGGAGGTGCTTCCAATTCTGGCCCAATTGCTCCTGTTCTGTCGCCAGACCAAGTCGCCTTTCATGGTTAACCCGTACCCGTTTTTCGGGTGGTCACCCGAAAAGGAGAACTACGCTCTCTTCAGACCCAACAGTGGTGTGCGCGATAAATTCACCGGCAAGTTTTACACTAACATGTTCGATGGGTTGATGGACGCGGTTTACTCAGCTGCCAAGGCAATCGGGTTCGGTGACGTGGACTTGATTGCTGGCGAGACCGGTTGGCCTTCTGCTTGCGAGCTCCCAGTCTGCTCGGTTCAGAACGCTGTGGACTACAACGGTAACTTGATCAAGCATATTGAGTCCGGTAAGGGTACGCCATTGATGCCAAACCGGAAGATCGAGACTTACATCTTTGCTTTGTTTAATGAGAACCAGAAACCCGGTTCGGCCGCTGAGAAGAACTTTGGGCTGTTCAAACCGGACATGACTCCGGTTTACAATGCTGGGGTTATGCGCAATCAACAGGTTGGTTCTTGATTAAATATTTATTTGATTTTTGGTTTTTGTATTAAATATTTATTTGTTAATTCGTACGCTTTTTACTTTAAAATGTCGGTCACATGCACCGTTGATTAAGCAAATTTTCTAGATTCGGTGTCTTGGTTCTTGTGTTAAATTAAATAATGTTGCAGGGAACGTTTCTGCGGTCCTGACTTCTCTGCCCTGCGGGTCCCATACATTCTCATCTTTTTTTTATTATGTTAATTTTTTATATCATTATTGATTTTATAAAAACATTAATATAAAATATTAACATGGATTGACAGAGAAGTCGGGTTCTGTTTCTGCACGCCTGAAAAATAATATAATTCATCCGGTCTCACCAAATAACGTGTAAAGTGATCAAATGATATCAGTTTTCAGGCGGATATTTTTGCTGGCCATTATTATTATGGTGCATGTTTATCATGCGCCTAACCATTTATCAATATTCTTTCATTTAATTTTAGTTAATTTTTATATTAAATGTTATTTTTTTATTTTAAAAATATTAATCTTAGTTAAGTAAAATGACACGGGATAGATAGTGTATGATAAGTATACTCAAAAGTCTGAAGTGGTGAGCAAAAATGTTCCTGGTTTTTAGTTATGATTTTTAGGAAAATCTTAAGCCGAACGAGGTGAACTTTTTTGAATCACAAAATAAAAAATTACACCTAGTTAGAGAGACATAATCAGTTTTCGGTTATTAATTATGTGTAAATTTCTAATTTAAATGTAATAACTATGTGTCAAGAAACAAATAAAACATTGTCATATTAGCTAAATATAGTAAAGAGTAGTGTCATCGGTACTACTCAACCTTATTTGTTGAACAAAATTTGTGGATGTACAAGTAATCACACAAAAATGTTAGAATGTGAATCGCCATTTGATGCAAACACATAATTTTAGTAGTTACTTCATGTTCTTTGTGAGGCTACATATTAACCAAATTGAATTGTCTTCGTACAAATTTTGAATTTGTACCAAAGATGTATTTTTATCGATATTTCAAAGTGGCGGACATACCGTCTTAACATTCTGACTTAACTCACATATGCTATATTGTTATGCTAGAATTACGTTAGTCTTATGTATGCTAAATCGTTGTGTGATTTAGGATGGTGCAACTCCGGGAAAGCCTGCCGGACCAGCGAAACCATCAACACCAGCGACGCCGACAACACCGGTGGCAGGAGGCAAGAAGTGGTGCGTGGCAAAATCAGCAGCCAGCAACCAAGCATTGCAATCAAACATTGACTACGTCTGCAGCACCGGCGTTGATTGCAAGTCCATCCAGCCAGGCGGCGCTTGCTTTGATAACGACGTTAGAGCCCGCGCGTCTTACCTCATGAATTCTTACTACCAGGCTAACGGCCGTCACGACTTCAACTGTGATTTCTCTGGGTCCGGACAAATCACCACCACCGACCCAAGCCACGGCTCTTGTAAATACAACGCTTGAGCTTGAGTAGATGATATGAGGAACGGAAGATATGTTGTTGACCGTGACTTTTTTTCTTTCTAATTTTTTTAATTTTTTTGTGGAATGTTGATGATTATGGTGTATTTGGAATTTAATTAGCATATGATGGTTAAGAGTATTGGTTCATGCGCATGAGATTCTGTGTTTAAATCTTAGTTCTCGTAGTTTAAATGAATTCAATATAATTATCTTATTATTTGTCAAAAAAATAAAGGAAAATTTTTGTTCTGGACCCTAATTAGCTAAAATAGGGCTGAAATCTTTTATTTTTTTATTTTTTATTTTAAGAAGATTAAATAAACTGTGTAACAAGTGAGTGCAACATGCATGTAATTGCTTGTGTTTTGATATTTAATCATTTGATGACTTTGTTAAATCTTTACAATAATATTTTGGTTTACCAAATTGATTTGGTTAAATCTTCACAATAATATTTTGGTTTATCAAATTGGACTTTCCATTTGCATTTTTCCTATAAGTGATAGGCTCACATCAATACATTTTGTTGTAAATAGTTTTTTGGCAAAAAAAAAAAAAAAAAGGTTCTTATATTTCTTTACAAAATCAAATATAAAAATTTGGGAGAACTAAATAGAATATATTGTCATGGGAATTAGCTTGAGGACAAAAATGGTACCTCTAAAGTTGATTATCTTGATAAAATTAAAGATGGAAATTATTGCCCTATTTTTTTTATTTTATAATAATGTTTTCTTGGTATAACTAAATACTTGAGTTTACAATTAAAATGCCATAGATCATGAGTTAAAATCCAAAACTGAGTACAAATTCGAGATAAGGAAATAATTTTTACCCCTGTTTATTTTTTATAATTTAAATTAAATAAATAAAAATTAGGAGACTCAAATAAATAAAAATTTACAGAAGAAGAAAAAGTGTGCAAAAATAATTACTTTTAATGATATTGTATATATGTACATCAAAGAGTTGGGAAAGGTATTAGATATCAAATGATAATTAACAATTCCGAACCTGGATTTTCCTTGAATGCTTTTGTGGATCCACATATTCGTCCATTGTTTTTTTTTTCATTACTTTTCCTCTTGCTTCTACAACTTTTCCCCTCAATTTGTTTTCCCAATCGTTTCACCAATGAGTTTTTAGCGTTAAGGTGTTTGCGTAAATCATCAAATTCTGTCTTCGAATCAAACATTAGTATGTGCTTGTAGTGCATAGGACCACACCACCGCAACAATTTTAGAGCTGGTTTGGTATTGCTGTGCTTTGAAAAAAAACTATTTCTGCTATGCTATGAGAATAAGCAGCTGTGAAATAAAGTAGCAGAGTGTTTGGTAAATTTTTTTGTAAAAGTGCTTTTGAAAAAGAAAAAAAAAAGCAGTATTATATTGTTTGGTAAACTTTTATGTAAAACAGATGTGAAAAAAAAGCCGATTTTTCAAAGCTGGGTTTTGCAGTTTCTTGTTTTTGGCTTTTTTTTCATCCAAAACTGTGAAAAAAAGCTGAAGTTGAATGTTTACTAAACACAAAAACAACTTCCAGCTTTTTTTGATACCAGCTTTTTTTAGAATCACCTCAGTACCAAACCAGGCCTTAATAATCAGGTGAGAGAGTTAGAGTGGTCGGAAGGGTTATGATGCGGTCCTTATATATCATTTTTCTCATGTCTATTTGTCACGTGTTATTCATGTAATGAGTCTATTGTTAGTGAAGGATAACGAATTCTTTTTAACTCATTATAGATTTTTTTTTTCTTTCTGAATCAAGCTTAAGACAGTAATTCTTTTATTCGACTAACCAAACAATCATTTTGTGTTATTAATTCACTCATGTAACCATATAAAATATTAACATTAAAAAAGGACTATAGTTTTTTTTTTGTTGAAAAAAAAAAAGACTAGTTTAATGGACAAGGTTTGGTGTAAACCATTTTATCTTTTTTTTTTTTTGTTCAAAAAACCATTTTATATATAACACAGAGAAAAAGGACTATAGTTTAACCATCACAATAAAATGATTCCAAATTGCTTACCTATGGAATGTTTTGGCCCTTTTTTTCACTTGGAGATTTACAAATACACATAAAGAAGAGGTGGTTATCTCATCCACAAGTCACAGGGGCCACTAATTATTTTTTTATTTTTTTTTAACAAATGATATCATCTATACTAATGAGGAGGGAGAGTGGACTTAGTCTTATAATGGGTTTGCAATAATGTGGTTCAAATTCGCCTTTAGCGAGAATAAAACCTAAGACCTCTTATTTACAGATAAAGAAGAATACAACTAGACCGTAGTACTAAGTGACCATAAATTATTATTGAACTCACTCCAAACATGATTATTGATAAATAAAAACAAAAACTAAATCTTTAAAAGATACACTGCTCAAAATATTATGACGGAGGTAGACAAATAGAAAATACACAAACAATAAGAGTAGGTGCCTTGTAGTCTTGGTGTGCTAGAGCATTCTCAATGGGTGCTTTATCCTTCTTAGAGCTTTTATATTTGAAGTATTATAAAATGAGCAGAAAAATAAGACTACATCTGTCACATAATTTTGCAATTTTTTTACTTGGGTAGTAAAAATTAGGTCACGTCTAGCAACAAAAATCAGTGAGTCAGGCCATACTAAGGGCCCAATCTCTATTTTCTTTGTTTTTTATTTCATAAATGGGACCCGACCTGTGTGTTCTTGGACACTGGCCCTCACCTTCACGAGAAATTATTAGATGGTAACCGTATCACCAATTGAACGGTGATATTTTCATTCAAAATCCAACGTGTGTATGTTATTTTAACAGCTGGATTTGAAATTCATTTTATCCCTTTCAGAAAATAAAATAAAAAATTGGAAAATAAAGTAAAGAAAAACGCCGTCCACCAAAACTCCGTCAACCATCCCTCCTACCCTCCGCTGCCTCTGGACGCCGCACTCTCCATCTCTTTTCCTTCCTCTCTTATCCTGCTCCGTGGATCTCCCTGTTTATCTGCCAAAGTGTCCCATTTTAATTTCAATTTGGTAAAAATTGATGTCCACATTCTTCATGTGCCTTCAACCACAAATTAAGTTAATAAACAGAGATGGGAAGGTGTACAAAAAAACATAGATGGGTTTAGGGTTTAGTACAAAAAAGCTTATGGTACCGGCGAAGTATGACTTCTGTTGAGATATGGATACTCATGCCACTCAAATGTTCATTTAATTAACTATACATGGTTGGGGGACTATGTAATAGGATTTTGATGAGTGAGATTAATACAGTTATGTGATGCCATTAATTCATGCAGCATAATGTAAATAGACGATGTGAATGATGCTTTATAAATTTAAGATATAGTGTTAATAAACATACACATTTTCTAAAAACTATCACTGACATCAACCAAATTGTAAATATAAAAAAAAAAAAAAAAATTGCAACACCATGTGCGACAAATGTTCTGGATGTCAGCTAGTTTTGTCCCTAGCCAAGTGCCAAAGATGAGTTGGCATGTGTCATCAACCCAAAGCCAAAAGTTAACATTTCAATATCTCAACGTCTGCTAGAGATGCTTCTCTATGCATTGCACTTCGTTCTACCTTAAGCTTTTTCAGATGTTATGAGCCCCAAACAATTGACATTTTTCAGATGTTATGAGCCCCAAACAATTTTGACAACAAATTACACGTAACCTAGCTACATTAGGATTCAAGGTAATCAAGCAACAAGCAAACGAAATTATCGTAAGCCAAGTTTGTTACGTATTTTGTCCTTTACGTGATAATGATAGACGAGAGATAAAAAAAATTATATATACATTCATTCCAACTATCTGATACGTTATTTTAATGCTAATACATGACTAAATAGATAATAGAGAAGATCAGTTAGTGGTTTCGCCACGACAATACACATTTCATATACAAAGAAGAGTGATAAAAGTATATCAACCTTCGGACTCTGGACGTGGAGTTATTTTTAGGTTTTGATGTGTAATAAAAAGATAAAATTCCTCCAAATAATTAGCATACATCAAGAAAATCCAACAGAATTTAGCAGTAAATAGAAATCACAAATAAAATAGATATTGACCAACACACGTCACGATCTCATTCGTCCCTTATCTTCTTATTTCCTGTCCTCAATTTCTTTCACCTTTCTCCACTATAAATACTTCGGCCACAAACTCCCAAGTCCTCCAAAGAAAAAGGAGAGCGTCCACCACCTCCCGATACACCACCAGTAAAAGAAAAAAACAACCATGGCTACCGCCAAGCTCCTCCTATCCCTTCTCCTCCTCGTCCAGCTCGCCGCCACAGCCTACTCCATCGGCGTAAACTATGGTACTCTCGCCGACAACCTCCCGCCACCGGCCAAAGTCGCCGACTTCATCAAAACCCAAACCAACATCGATGCCGTCAAACTCTTCGACGCCAACCCAGACATCATCAAGGCCTTCGCCAACACCAACATCTCCTTGACGATTACCGTCCCAAACGGAGAAATTCCGAGCCTCAAAAACCTACAAACCGCTCGCCGTTGGATCACTGATCATGTCAAGCCGTTTTACCCGGCAAGCAAAATCAAATACATTGCCTTGGGCAACGAGGTCCTCCACTGGGGGGACGACGCTCTCAAGTCGAGCCTAGTTCCTGCCATGGAGACCTTCCACAGCGCTTTGGCCCAAGAGGGGATCAAAGACATCAAGGTCTCGACCCCTCACTCGCTGGGAATCATGTTGTCTTCTGAGCCGCCCAGCACGGGCCGATTCAGACCGGAGGTGATTCCAATTCTGACTCAAATGCTTAAGTTCTGTACACAGACCAAGTCGCCTTTCATGGTTAACCCGTACCCGTATTTCGGGTGGTCACCCGAGAAAGAGAACTACGCTCTCTTCAGACCCAATCAGGATGTGCACGATACAGTCACTGGCAAGTTTTACACTAACATGTTCGATGGGTTGATGGACGCGGTTTACTCAGCTGCCAAGGCAATCGGGTTCGGTGACGTGGACTTGATTGCAGCCGAGACCGGTTGGCCTTCGGCTTGCGAGTTCCCAGTGTGCTCGGTTCAGAACGCTGTAGACTACAACGGTAACTTGATCAAGCATGTTCAGTCCGGGAAGGGTACGCCTTTGATGCCGAACCGGAAGTTCGAGACTTACATCTTTGCTTTGTTTAATGAGAATCAGAAACCCGGTCCGTCTGCTGAGAAGAACTGGGGGCTATTCAAACCGGACATGACTCCGGTGTACAATGCTGGGGTTATGCGCAATCAACAGGTTGGTTATTGATTAATCGTCTTTTGATTTTCCATTTTGCTTTTGTTTCTTTATTTAGCTCATCTCATCATTGTTGTCTTAAATACTTAATTGTTAAATGTTGAGCCCAGTAGGGTGGATTTATAACTAAGTAGGGTATTAAAATGATTGGTTGCATGCATAAAATCTAATCAGGTGGGGAGGGTTACTTAGTACTACTATCTAGTGATATTTTTTTTCTTCACTTGTAAGTAAAAGGTCTTAGGGTTGATTCTCGTCAAAAGCGAATTTAAACCACATTATTAAGACTAGTCGATTGTGAGACTCAATTTCATCCCCAACTCCTTTAGTGTGGAGACTTCGGTTGTTCAAAAAATATTTGTTCAATTTAAAATGTCGGGCACATGCACCATAGATTAAGCAAATTTTCTAGATTCGGTGTTTTGTTTCTTGTGTTATATTAAGTAATGTTGCATGAAACATTTCTGCACCCACTAAAAAAATGTGAAAAATAATATAATTCACAAAAAAAATAATCGTAAATTCATCCAATTTGTTATATTAAATTGCTCACCAAATGATGGGCATACTGTCGTAAATCTAACTCACATAAATTATATTCTTATTGCTAGAATAATGTTAGTCTTATGTATACAAAGTTACTAACTTGTTGCATGATTTAGGGTGGTGCGACCCCTGGACCAACAATGCAAATTCCAACACAACCTTCTACACCAGCTGGACCAACTACACCAGCGGGACCAACTACACCAGCTGCTCCCAAAAAGGGGAAAAAGGGAAAGCCTGCCAAACAACCAAAGCCATCAAAACCAGCAACGCCGGCAACACCGACAGCTGGAGGCAACAACAACGGCGGCAAGAAGTGGTGCGTGGCAAAACCAGCAGCCAGCAACCAAGCATTGCAATCAAACATTGACTACGTCTGCGGCACCGGCGTTGACTGCAAGTCCATCCAGCCAGGCAGCGCTTGCTTCGATAACGACATTAGAGCTCGCGCTTCTTACCTCATGAATGCTTATTACCAGGCTAATGGCCGTCACGACTTTAACTGTGATTTCTCTGGGTCCGGACAAATCACCACCACCGACCCAAGCCGCGGCCTTTGTAAATACAACGCTTGAGCATGAGGAGATGATTTGATGAACGGAAGATATGGTGTTGACCATTGTTTTTTTTTTCCTTTCTGAGTTTTTAATTTTTTTTGTGGAACGTTGATGACTATGGTTTCTTTGGAAATTAATTTTTTTGTGAAATCTTGATGACTATGGTTTTTTTGTTAAGAGCATTCGCTCATGCACTCGAGGTCCCGTGTTTGGATCTCTCTTAGATGAATTCAATATAAATTATCTTATCATTTGTAAAAAATAATAAAGAAAAAATTAATATCCCGTCTTTAGTTACTAATGTTCATTGACTAAGAGTTTATTAGTTTTCAGATTTTGATAAAAGTCCATAGCATTAATGTAATAATAAATTTACATGTCAGTTACATAATTTTTTTAAATAAAAATTAGTAATTGATTTAGCGTTTTTATACTCAGACCTTTATTAAACTCCTAATTAATTTCAATTCAAAACGTTTCCAAAATAATAAAGAAAAAGGGATAAGTTTCTACCCATTAGTTTTTAATAAAAAAGTTTTTCAATTTTTCAATCTTAATATACCCATACATATAATTTTACAATTTTTTTTTTTAAATTTTAAATACACCCATCTTAAATATGCCAATTTGTTATATGTAAAATGTACCATTTTTAATATAAATTGTATCCATTTTTTTTATATATAAAATCCATTCAATTTTTAACCCATTTTTAATCTATGGGTACATTCATTTTGACTGTATAAAATATCCATGTCAAGTTTAATCTAAGAAATTTATTAATGTTATTAAGCCTAATATCTATGTTTTTGTGGTTTTGAAGAATGTACCAATGTTTATATACACACACACACACACACAAAATATATTAGAGAGTATAATTATTTATAATTTAATATTTTTAATCCCACAAATTATGAGTTCTATTTAAAATCTCATTAATATAAACAACTAGAAATTTTAAATTTTAATTTAAAAAAAATTAGTAACCTACATAGAAATACATTATTACAGTAATGTCCAGGAATTCGATAAAAATCTAAAAACCAACAAAATATCAGTAAAAGAACATTAATAACCAGAAATCGCATCCAAAATATCCCAAAATAAAAACTCATCTTTAAAAGACACATTGCTTGAAATATTATCACGGAGCTAGCTAGACAAAACAGAAAATACTCACAAACAATCAAAACTATCTGTAATGCATTGCCTTCCAAAAACAAAGAAAACACCAAAGCTAGAGTTTTACACTAATGTTCCATTTTGAAAAGAGGCAAATGCCTTGTCATTCAAGTATGCACAAGGTATAAACTCCTTCTAAGACGTGAAATGTGTGAATGTAATTAATGTGGTCTCATGCACATCAAATTTACAGTCACGATCCAAAAACAAGTTGAATAGTTTGCATGTCAGTCATTTGTCATGTTCTTCAAAAAGAATGAATACGAACAATTAGGGCATGTTTGTTTAGTTTCACTAGGCCTCACTGAATTGGATTAGATTAAAAGCTAGTGTAGTCCAGTGTTTGTTTGCAAGAGGGACTAAGTTTAATGAGACTAGGTGAGATTCGCTTTGACTAAAGCACTCGTTAGGTGGTCTTAGCGAGACCCCTCAAAAGGAGCGGACTGCTAAGACCCTTTCCTTTTTGCTTCGCCCTTACCCAGTCCCCGATTCTCTGTTTCTTTATGTATTTCCTCTCTCTCTGCTTGAAGCTTCAGACGTTCATGGTGGCTAGGCTGCTTGGCATCATTGATCAGAGGTGATGACCCAGATTCTTCCATCACCGACATCAGCCATGGTGGCTGGACAACAACAGCCTCGTTGCTCATGGTGACCCATATTCTTCTGTCGACAGCATCATTGCTTAGAGATTGTGACCTAGGATTTTGAAATTAAAAAGTTTTGGGTGCAAAGGGTTGGGTTGGAAACATAGTTAGGGAAATTTTGTGCAAAGGACTGGTGCAAGATTGAAAACTTTAGCATCGGGTGAAGAGATTTTGAGTGATTTTTCTTGCACAACTATGATTTGTCCAGAAAATACAGGTACTGAATATGAAAAAAATAGCAAAATAAATACAAAGGGAGGGAGGGGAAATGGGACACTGGTACAGAAGTAAAACCGGAGAAAAAATTGAGGGGAATGAGATTGGTACAAAGAAAAGGAGGGACAAAAATGGAAGAAAAGGGGAATGGGGAGGGAGTGGCGGAGAAAAAGATGAATGAAGAGATCGGAGAGGAAGATGGTTCTAAAAAAATAGGGAAAAAGATAAAGTAATACAAAATATTAATTGATATATTAAATTAAAAATAAAATATTAATAAATATAGATTAAATAATATAATATTATAGTCCTGCTTCTTAGTCTAACACTGCATCAAACGTTTCACTAAGTCAGTCCAGTTTAGTCCCTGAAGCTAGTCCAATCTTACACAGTTCTGTGAAACAAACGCACCCTTAGAGTGTATTCGTATAGAATTATCTTGTTTTTCAAGTTTAAACTTAGTGTTGATAAAAGTGTACCCGTATATAGCCACCACCTACGTCAACTATAAAGTAAATATTCAAAAAGAAAACTCACAACACTATGTAACAGTATCATTAACATATACCAGTTTGTGATTTGTGTCAATACATAATCATGTCGCATTCCGTCTTTGCCAAGCGAACTTGGGTCACGATATATTAGTTTTTCTCCAATTGGCACAACTTAAGTAGGGTCCTCTATGGGATTTCAGAACCCTGTGCGAAATTTATAAATGAGCCCCTTCTTAAGATAGTTTTCCAAAAAAATTAGGACAATGTATTGATGCTAGAAAACAATAATTTAAATAAAAAACAAACTTTAGGACTCACTAATCTATGTATACAAATCTTATTAAATAATAAGTAAAAAGAGCTATAAATATAACCTTTACTAAATAATAAAAAAGCAGTTCAATCTTAAATGATCAAACAAGAAAAAATGCTTCAAAAACTCTAATTTTAAAGTTTCATTTAAATATATAGCATTATTAGACAACAAAATTTGAAAAAGAAATCGTTTTTAGGGTGTTATTATTGACAATCTAAACATTTCATTTTGCACTTTAAACTTTTATATTCAGAAAAAAAAATCACATTTATAAAGAGTGCACAATGAAATTTTATGGGGCTAATAAAAGCAATTTTGCAAGTAGCCCCTTACCATAGTGGTGAAAAAATGTTGAGCTTTTGCAAGATGTCATGAGTTCAAACCCCATCGTTAGCTAAGCTAACATCTAATTTAACAAAAATCTATTAGTTGAAAAACACAAAAAATAAATAAATAAAAGGAATTTTAAATATATATCATATTAACATTAGGATTAATCTCAGTTTACTACACTCAAGTTTCTTGATTTTCAACATTTAGTACATCAAGTTTTTTTCATTCCAGAGTGGTACCTAAAGTCAAAATTTTAGAACAGTTTCATACATCATTTAAGGTTGCTGTTAAGTCAGCCATTAACTGGTGACGTGACGCACACATAGACAATGATAATATATATATAAAATATTCTTCTCCCCGTCTTTGATCTCCACCATTAGTATCCCCTTTACCAGGACTCAAGGTCGAGTCCCTCCAGTTCGAGGAAGAAATTCACCGACTCATGACCGTGCTGCCGGAGAACGCTACCCTTAAAGACTGCCCAAGCAAGGACCATATTCCCACATTTCGCATACATGTCAATTAGAGCTGTACCAAGAACTGGGTTAGTGAAAAATTCATCTTTATCCATCAAATTGCTAGCCCAGTCCCTTAATTTGAGCGCTCATAATCTTGCACAAGTAGAAAGTACGCCGACCATGGCATAGCAATTGGGTTTCAAATTCTCCTCCTGCATTTGAAAGAAGAGGTCTATGGCTTCTTTAGGAAGCCCTTTTGATGCATATCCCTGAATCATGCTGCTCCAAGAAACTATATCCTTCTCGGGCATCACATCAAAGACGCGATGAGTTTTCTCCGTATTTCCGCACTTGGTATACATATCAACTGAAGAGGTAGCAACAAACACATTCATCCCCATACCAATCTCCGTTATGTATCCATCAATCCATTCCCCACTACCTATATCCCCTAACGCTCTTCCAACGCCCCTTAACATAAGACCGGGCCGTCCTCTTATTTTATTATGACTCAAAGATGTTTTCAGTCCTACAACGACGGCTCGTTTTGTCCCTAGCCAAGTGCCAAAGATGAGTTGGCATGCATCATTTCAATTTCTCATCTGCTAGAGATGCTTCTCTCTGCACTGAACTTCATTCTACCTTAAGCCTTTTAAAATGTTATGAGCCCCCGAACAATTTTGTAAACAAATTACAGGTAGCCTAGCTGTATTAGGGTTCAGGGTAATCAAGCAACAAAGTCAAGCAAAATTATCATAAGACAAGTTTATGACGTCTTTACGTGATACTAACAGATGAGAGCTAAAAAACTTAAATATACATTCATTTTAACTATCTGATAAATTATTTGTATGTGATACAAGACCAAATAGATAATTCGTTTTAGGGTAGTTATTTTTAGGTTTTGATGTGTAATAAAAAGATCAAATTCCTCCTAATAACTAGCATACATCAAGAAAATCCAACAGAATTTAGCAGTAAATAGAAATCACAAATAAAATTGATATTTGACCAACTACATGTCACGATCACTTATCTTCTTAATTCCTCCTCCATTTATTTCCTCTTTCCCCACTATAAATACTTTGACCACCAACTCCCCAATCCTCCAAAGGAAAAGGAGAGGATCCACCATCTCCCAAAACACCACCACAAAAAGGGAAAAAAAACCATGGCTACCACCAAGTTCCTCCTCTCCCTTCTCCTCCTCGTCCAGCTCGCCGCCACAGCCTACTCCATCGGTGTAAACTACGGTACTCTCGGCGACAACCTCCCGCCACCAGCCAAAGTCGCCGACTTCATCAAAACCCAAACCAACATCGACGCTGTCAAAATCTTTGACACCAACCCTGACATCATCAAGGCCTTCGCCAACACCAACATCTCCTTGACGATTACCATCCCTAACGGAGACATCCCGAAACTCATAAAGCTGCGCACCGCTCGCCGTTGGGTCGTTGATCATGTCAAGCCGTTTTACCCGGCAAGCAAAATCAAATACATTGCCATGGGCAACGAGGTGCTTCACTGGGGGGACGATGCTCTCAAGTCGAATCTCGTCCCTGCCATGAAGACCTTACACAACGCTTTGGTCCGCGAGGGGATCAAAGACGTCAAGGTCTCGACCCCTCACTCGCTCGGAATCATGTTGTCTTCCGACCCGCCCAGCATGGGCCGGTTTAGACCGGAGGTGATTCCAATCCTGACCCAAATGCTCCGATTCTGTCGCCAGACCAAGTCGCCTTTCATGGTTAACCCGTACCCATATTTCGGGTGGTCACCCGAAAAGGAGAGCTACGCTCTCTTTAGACCCAACAATGGTGCGCACGATAAATTCACTGGCAAGTTTTACACTAACATGTTCGATGGGTTGATGGACGCGGTTTACTCAGCTGCCAAGGCAATTGGGTTTGGTGATGTGAACTTGATCGCGGCCGAGACCGGTTGGCCTTCGGCTTGCGAGTTCCCAGTCTGCTCGGTTCAGAACGCTGTGGACTACAATGGTCACTTGATCAAGCATATTGAGTCAGGGAGGGGTACGCCCTTGATGCCAAACCGGAAGTTCGAAACTTACATCTTTGCTCTGTTTAATGAAAACCAGAAACCTGGTCCAGCCGCGGAGAAGAACTTTGGGCTGTTCAAACCAGACATGACTCCGGTTTACAATGCTGGGGTTGTGCGCAATCAACAGGTTGGTTCTTGATTAAATATTTAATTTTTAATTTATACCTTTTTTGATCCGTCACCTGTACCTTAGATTAAGCAAATTTTCTAGATTCGGTGTTTTGTTTAGGGAATTATTATTAGCACTTTAAAAATTTTATTTGGCACTTCTAATAATTGTATTTTTCTTTCTAATTATAAAATGTTTGGAGTGCTAATAATAATTTCCTTTGTTTATTGTTTTAAATTAAATAATGTTGCATGGGACATTTCTACATCCGACTAAAAAATGTGGAAAATAATATAATTAACAAAAAAATAAATGTCTAAAGTGAACCGATGACATCGGTTTTTGGTTTTGATTTTTATTTTTTAGGAAAATAGAATTGTTATTAACACTCCAATTTCTAATTTAATATAAATAATTAGAGGAATATTACGGGGACTCTCTTAATTGTGAGACTTTTTAACACCTCATAGTTTAGAGTAATGTTAGAGAGACTTAATTTGTAGACTAAATTAGTAAACCAAATGAGGTATCACCAATAGAAAATGAGCACGTTTAGCAACGATTAAGTAATAATCCAATCACCAACTTCCATGTCATTTAGTTTATAAAATTTAGTCTCCCTAGCATTACTCCATAGTTTAACTTCTTGTTAACATTATAAAATATCGTGCAAAAAACATGAGATGGTAAAGAGTAAATGTAGAGTCTCATTTTTGAGAAATTCTCCTTAACATTTCTCAAATAATTATGTTTCATGATGAGTCAAAATAAGAAACAAATAAAACGCATCGGTACTAAACATTATTTGTTGAACAATATTTGTGGATATCCAAGTAATCACACAAAAATGTTAGAAAGTGAATTGGCATTTGATGCAAGCGTATAATTTTAGTAGTCACTTCATGTTCTTTGTTAGGGTAAAAATTAACCAAATAGAATTCTCATCGTATCAATTTAAGATGTATTTTAATCGATATTTCAATTTACACTCAATTACAAAAAAGAATTTCGAACTTTTGAGTGCAATATGACAAATATATTGTCTTAACACACTGACCTAACTCGCATATTGTATTATTGTTATTGCTAGAATGATATTGTCTTATGTATACTAAATTGTTGTATGATTTAGGGTGGTGCAACTCCTGGACCAACAATGCAAATTCCAACACGACCTTCTACACCAGCTGGACCAACTACACCAGCTGCACCTAAACGCGGGAAAAAGGGAAAGCCTGCTGGACCAGCAAAATCAACAACACCAGCAACGCCGGCAACACCCGCAGCGGGAGGTAAAAAGCCGTAAATACAACGCTTGAGCTTGAGGAGATGATTTGAGGAACGGAAGAAATGGTGTTGACCATAATTTTTTTTTTTCAAATTTTTTAATTTTTAATTTTTGGGAATGTTGGTGACTATGATGCCTTTGGAAATTAATTAGTATATGATTTAATTTTTAGTTAATTATACTTTACCATCTTGATTTTGAGTCACATTACAAATTTATACCTCATCTTCTTAACATTACAATATCATATATCAACTTAAGGATTCGTTGCAATATCTATTCCATCATTAATCAATGCTTTGAATTGACTGTTAACTGCTGATGTGACATACGCAAAGCCTACTCCCTCGACTAGTTGGATTGAAAAATTAATTAAATATTAATAAAATAACATACAACTTAATTTAAAAACAGCGTAATTAAATATTGATAAAATAATATACAACTTAATTTAAAAACAGCGGGCTCCCACCCCTACCAACCAAATTAGTCACTGACACTGCTTCTATTTTTACTGGTGTGATATGGGGAGAAGAGAAGCGGGGAGAGAGAGAGAGAGAAGAGGGAAAGAGTTTATTTTTAATTAATTTTATTTTTGTTCAGATGAAATAATCTTAATTTATTAATACTTAATTAATTTCTCAATCAAATAGAGCGAGAGGGGGGCCTTCATGTCCTACATCATTATTTAACAATCAAATTGATAGAAATTTAGCGAAGATCGATATTACAACGAATTTGTAAATTGATGTATGATATTGTAATGTTTATAGATAAATTATTAATTTGTTATGCGACTCTAAGTTAAGATGATAAAACATAATTTACTCTTTAATTTTATATTACAAAACAATTTGAGAGGCTCCATTAATTTGAGATCTTTCTTATTGTAATTGTCGGAAACAAAATTTTTGGACCAAAAAAAAGAGTGAAAAAATCGGAAATTATTTGAATTTGTTTCAAATTTCAAACCCTAACGTAGTCAAATTGGCTAAATAGAATGTTTCATCTCTACACTCAAGTTTTGGTCTTTCTTTCCGTACTTATGATTGGAAAAGAATGAACATAAAGCAATCAAGAATTACTTCTTACAAATCTGCCTAAAAAAAGTAACAACTTAAACTTAAAAGCAACATCGCTAAAAGAAAAGGAAAAAAAAAAAAAAAAATCTTAAAAGCAACACTACACATTTTGGGCTGTGCCAACAGTTCTCAAATTGCTTTCTTGAGAATTAAGCAGGTCTTGCCCGCCCAAGACTATTGGTACAAGAGTTATCTTTGGGCTTTGACAACATTTAGACCAAAGGACACTAAAAAAAATATCACTTACTTGTGAATGATATGAAGCAGGATGTCCGAAAAAGATCTCAAGTTTGAATCATCATACGATAAATGAAGTAAATGGTGCGTGAAAGCATAATATATTGCTTACAAACCAAGGGCCCCGTGATAACAACATCCAACCTGCAGCCTACAGTTCTGTCTCTGTATAATGTATTTATATGGATCATACAAATTCATTCACTAATTTCCCTTGAATGAATCATTGCTTTCAAGCTTCTTCTCCATGTTGTCAACGTCGAAGAGTGCCATCGAAGGATGGAAATCTAATCCTAAACTGGATTAACAGTTGCAGACTCATTTTCATGCTGTATTGTACTTGGCATCATCAGGAATAGTTTCTATGTAAGTGGCCAGTTGTTTTCTGGATTGATTGTTATTATTATATGTTGGTTTCTTGTGTTTTAAGCAAGTATAGACATAAAATGCTTCTTTGGTAAGTCGATCTCAATTAATCTGAGATGACTTTGTTAGGATTGTAAACTGCATGCCTCTCATCATTTATCTTCCACATGATATATATTCATAGTTGGTACTCTTGCAATCAATTTAACAACTCAATGAATAAAACAAAATTATGAGGATATCCAGTACACAATCTTATGTATATAGCATGTAATGTTTCTTTACTCAAAAAAAAAAAAAAAAATGTAATGTTTCTTCACATACATTAATTTGGAAAAAGAGAATATAAATACTGCATATATCAAATCGTTAGGTTTCGATCTATGCAAAGTAATTTGATCACGGTAGGAAGTATCATGTACTTATGTGCATATTTGGACGTAGTATTTCTATTTTTGTTATATTCCTTGTACATTTTTTTTTCCGGTTATAATGTTCCTTTATATGTCACTCCGAGAAACGACAAGAGTTGAGTTTTTCTCATGTTGTGAGTAAGTGCTCTATCATTGAACTTATATTAGTAGAGTGACAAATAAGGCGAATCGTGTATATCTACACTTCGGTTACATGCATTGAAGAATCATCTTCAATCCGTGAAATCTCAATATTCACTTACCAAATCATATCACTATCATCCCATTCCATAGTTTAGCCTTAAGAAGAAGTGAAAAAGAAAAACCAGAGTGGAAATCACTACCTCGACGTTCATTCTTATAGATATCTCTTTATCTTTTCCTCTGTTTGAAAAAGGTGGATGCACCATTGACAGATGGACTCCCATTTAACTTCTGAGTTTCATTTTAATAAATATTTTATACACGTGTTGTACTCTTTGTAGTGCTTCAAAATGACAAAGCTATCAAAATAAATTTTGCTAGGCCCTTATTGCCTGTCGGAATATCTTGTAAGAGTTGATTGTTTTAGTTGGTCCTCTCACAAGCTCTAGTCTAGCATATCTTTCCCATGAATTGATTGAAGGCAACGGTGACTTTGGAAGGAAACCACTTTAATATAATGGGAAGACTTTTGGGTTGTCATCGTATGAATCACATATGAGGCAACCATACCTTATCTCTCTACTACATAATGTTAAATATTCTTCATTGAATATAAATCTTTCCTCTCATACTAACAGAAGTTTTTAAGCAAATTGTCGTATTTGTTAACTCATATGTATAGAAATTATATGTACGGCGATCGTCTTTTTTTGTTAAAGAATGAATTTTTGTATCGATAACACACTGATATATTCACTATTGACGTCTTATCAACACAACATCAATAATTTGTTCTTAATTAAAAAACCGAACATCCTATTAAAAAAGAAATGTTAATTCATGTATGTGAATCTCATATTGCATTGCAGTTGAAATTAGGGATTGACGATAAATGAATTTGAGCAAATGGGTGCAATTATGATTGGAGGGGTCTTTAAAATGTGGTCCTATTCTTCTCACTTGTCAAACATAGGAAGGTAAATCATCATTTACAAACCCAAAATCTTCTATTTAGTTGCACATGTTATGTTTCTGAATTGTAGTAAAATGAGAAAAAGAATAACTGCCTTTTGGTTCATCAGAGAGAAGTCAGCTGAATCTTAAGTAGATCAGTTTGGTGTCTTGCCAAAATCCATGCCATCTATTTTGGTGAGCCAAACCCTATATAATTCAAGGACCAACCTGACCTATAACCTATTCCAACTTTACATGAACATAACACTGTAAAGAATGTGTACATAAATTATACATCTTACGTTTACATAATACATGTACAATGTCTTGTGGCATCATCAAACATATATAGAAAGCAATGGATAAGTTTTCTTCGGAGAAAATGTGTCGTATATATCACCAATTTTTATATCTTAATGTTCATTTCTCTCATCATGTACATTATTAGAGAAAAATGTCCTAATTACCATATGACAATTTTATGTAATTTAGTAATGTGAAAAATATACACATAATTATATCCAATCGGTGATATGATAGATTTTTTCTGACTAATGGTTATTCCGCATCATCCATGAACCTCCCCTCTAGAAGGGGTCTCCATGTAAAGAATCAAAGATACAAATAGGAGAAAATATGAAGTTTAAGTAATAAGAGTAGACATGTAATTATATACGACTGGTGATAAACAGAGTTTGGTTATCCTGTATCACCTAAGAATCGATCCCCTAATGAAGGGAAGATTCCCTCATTTCACAAACTTACTATGTATTGAATGAACGATGCACTTTTTGAATACATGACAAACATTTATTAAATAATAATATTTCTAAAAGTAAACTTAGTTGCATGAGAAAATCTTGAGTCTCAATCTAAAGATGCAGTGGCAGCATCATCACCCATTTATTATTCTTTTCCGTTGATTGAATAAAATAAACTAATCACATTTATATAATATTGGATTAGTAAAACTAAAAAGAAACACTAAAACTCCAATACAATATACCATCCGAAGCTATATTTATCATACATTAACAAAAACCCACCAAGCAAAACCCACCAAGCAGCACCCACCAAAACCCCAAGATATTCCTCCTCTACAAACAAATCATGGGAGAGAAAGAGAAGAAGATCAACAACAAAAACAAGAAGCAAAAACACCAACATCCAAATGACCAAACAACAAAAACAGCGTCAGAATTTTCCTTCAAGCCAAGCTCTGAAGTCAAAGGCCTACGCTTTGGAGGCCAGTTCGTCGTCAAATCCTTCACAATCCGTCGAGCAAGGCCATTGGAGCTTTTCCAACTCCTCTCATTCCCACCCAGCAAACCCAGAAACGATAAGCTTCCTTTTCCTTCCACCACAGCTTTTCTCCCCACAAACTTCACTATCTTGGCGCACCAAGCTTGGCATACCCTCACATTAGGCCTTGGCACCAAGAAGTCCAAGGTGGTTCTGTTCGTTTTCGAAACCGAGGCCATGAAGGCCGCCGTGGACCGCCTTTGGCCGCCGGAAATCCCACTTGGGAAAGTGAACAAGCGGCTCATCAGAGGGCTGAGTGGCTGTGAGATGGCTAGGTTTAAATTCAGAAAAGGGTGCATTACTTTTTATGTGTATGCAGTCAGGCAAGTTGGAAACTTGGGTTTCTCAAGTGCTGATGATCTCAGAACAATTTTGCAGTCTGTGGTGGCGCTTCAAGATTTCTTGGATCACACTGCTATGCTTGCCATGCCTAACCAGAGAACCATTAGCTATGCAAATGCTCATCCTGTGGCCATGGCTCACTAGGAAAATTTCCATATTTTTAACTTCTTTTTTCATGAACATTATTATCTTCTATTAGGGTGTTAATTTGCTTAATTGGGTTGTTGACCTTTTTTCTTGGGTTTTGTTATTATGAGGGGGGAATTGGTTTATTTGTTGAGGATATTAAATCGTTAATTTTGTTGGAAGCAAATTGTGTATTTTAGTATGAATAAAGAATTCTGTTATTTATAGTGAATTGAGCTTCCCTATATGTTCATATATCGGTGTTCACTGTATACGGCACATGCTGCTGCAGAATTCTGAATTCAGCAGAGGTAAGTGACAGATTTTGCGACTGTTTTTTTATTGATATTAAAATTTAAAAATTCAAGTCCATCTTTGTAGTTCAAGTCCTATAATTTCATATTTTAGCTCAAATTACATGAGAAAACTTTGCATGCAACGATTTTATATCCTTGCATCTGTGATCCCGTATAGTGAGAATGTGACGAGAGATTGCAGGTAAGTTTTACTCAAATTGTGGAGGATTAGTTGAAGAGTTTGCATGATAATTAGTACCTGAATTATATAAATATTTCTGATTCTGAAACTTGACACAGCTATTTAGTAAATTGTCCCCAGATTTTAACCTCCGTGAACTAAACATCGAAGCTACAAAGCCACACATCCTGCCCATTGGTTTAAAACAACGTTCTGTTTTTATCTTATTATATTTACGGCAAAAATTTCTTGAGAGGTTAAAACTTAAAATGTTCCTCTAAATAAATAAAAATCAATAATTTAGTTATTAATAAGTTCCAATGTATGGTGTATGAATGATCATGGATGTGAATGTGATGTTAATGATCTGATGAGTGATGAGGATGGTTCGTAAAAGGTCTGTTTGGCACGATGGAAAAAGCAAGAAAAATGGGGTAGGGTTTGAAGGTTGAAGGGCCAATTTCTCCACCTATGTGCTCCTTTTTTTTTCCCTAAAATTAATTAATTTCTATTCTTGTGGCTTTAATCATGA
The DNA here is from genome assembly GCF_041283825.1 of Pyrus communis. Lineage (NCBI taxonomy): Eukaryota > Viridiplantae > Streptophyta > Magnoliopsida > Rosales > Rosaceae > Pyrus > Pyrus communis. The sequence continues at coordinate 24,426,000 of NC_142571.1, read as the reverse complement.
GCATTCCTCGAGAGAAGGCCCATCTTCTCAACTACCTTTATTTTCGAAGGAATCGTGGACATCTCTGTCCCCTCCATTCTTGCCAACTTTACTGCATTGAGCTGCTTTATGTATACGGCCACATGTACATGTATCACATATGCGTGGGGGTAATAAGTGTTCTACACCACCTCTATGTTGGACTCATAATTAGGGCATAAGATATCATATGGTGTCACATGCAATACTTCATCTACATAAAAGTTCTTACGCGAAGAGACTTGTAGCTTAGTTAAGAATGTAAACATATCTTCAATTGAAAACAAAAACACTTATTTATATATTTTAGAGATATCATTGGACCGAATTGTAAATCACGGTCATATATTTTAACTTTCTCATATCAAAATACGTTTTACCGTGATAACAACATCTTTGTTGCATGAATGTTGATGTCATATCTTCAATACCACCATCCCCATATCGCTGGTATGGAAAAGAAAAGAGAATACCAAGTTATAAAAGGTTGGTAAAATGATTGCCGGTGCATTGTTTGTGGTTTTAACATCTAAACTTGACAAACGTGTGGACTTTTCGTGTTGATACACCTAGTAGCCTGAATTGTTTTGTTTGTGTCGTGTACAAGTTACAGTAGCTATACAAACACAGAAATGCGGAGAAAACCCCAGAAGATATGGTAATTACCTGTTTGTATGCTAATTTCAGTTGGAACGGAAGAAAGCAGCTCATATACAAAGGCCGAAGAAGTCCTTAACTGGTTTGTAAAGATAGTCCACAGGCTTCTATAGTCAAGACTCAGGAATCAGTTAAAGAGCCAGAGCAATGAGTAGGTTACAGTCAAAATGCGACATTTAGACCACCCAGATAAAATAAAAGTTAGTTGACCAAGATATAGAGGTCACAAAAACACAAGAAGTTAAAAGTACTTGTAAAAACACATGCGAGTTAGATCAGTTTAATCTGACCGCCAAAAAACAAAAAGAATAAGTGAACTCGTCGAACACAATTAGACTAAACGTACTCTTACTTTTTTAAAAACCAAAAAATGTGTCGCTCACTTTTAATAAGAACGTCAAGGAAAATGAAACATAAAAAACGGGAAACGCCCACCGTGGGGCTCGAACCCACGACCACAAGGTTAAGAGCCTTGCGCTCTACCAACTGAGCTAGACGGGCTTGTTAAAGCTAAGCCCATTTTTTCTATATTGGTTTTCATTGCAAGTTTTTTTGGTCAAACATCAAATTGTCCGAGAGGCTGCTGGTGCAGGACTGACTTCATTTTTAAACTCGGAACGAAGGAGCAGAGCCGCCACGTTCGCCCACTTTTGGACCTGCAAAATTCAAACCAACAACAACAATGGAGTTTGTAATTGTATGGGCGATGGTGGAGCTCCTCCTCGCCCTCATTCTCGTCGTCGCCACAGCCTTCATTTCTGCCGTCTTCTTCGAAGCTTATCGCAGAAAAAACAACAACGCGTACGTTCTGCAATCCCCCTTTTAATTCCCTCCCTCTTAATCCTTGCAAAAAGATTACTTCTTTGACTTAAATATGATGTATTTAATTTATATTTTGTTAGGCATGTTGATGCTCCCGCGATCTTCGAGGACCCCAATTCGTTGAAACAGGTACATTTAGATTGCGGTAATTCAATTGGTTCATGGTTGAAAATTCATGTTTTTTGCTTCAATTAGGGTTTGTGGATGTTGATGCAAACTTTTGGATTTGGGTTTTGTTCCCAAGGTTATGCAAGTCAACCCTTTCGATTTCAATTGTAAAATGGTCTTTTGATGTGTTACTGAATCTTCTAGAGGCGTGTCTGTGTTAGGTTCCTTGCCCTTCGATTTTTGATCCGGCAGAGAAGTATTTATCTTTGATTGTCCCTGCATTCAATGAGGAGCTTAGGCTTCCCGGAGCACTTGACGAAACCATGAAGTAAGTTGAAGTTTAGCTAATTGCATTTCACTTCCACTTCATAAATCTATCACGATTCGGTTTTCTTTGTTTCCCTGCACCATTCCCATTTGATGATCATATTGATGGGTGTTTGATAGAGTGATCATATTATATTGTAATGACGTTTAAACCTTACTCTGTAGTTATCTTCAACAACGTGCTGCTAAGGATAAGTCTTTTACTTATGAGGTACTCTCTTGGTTCATTTGAATCCGTTTTGACAGCTGTTTCCTTAGCACCCTAATTGATGGCGTAGTGATATGATGAACTCATAATTTTACCCCCATCTAGTACCTAGATATTCGAAACTTTATTGGTGAACTACTGCAGTATTACTAAAATTTAGTAGTAATAGTTACTGATTAGTAAAAACTTCACAACACAGTTACATTACATGCCTGGTTCTTTATTCAGCTCCTTTGCTTTGCTTGAGATATATTCTTGTGGACAGGTGGTGATTGTTGATGATGGAAGTGTTGATGGGACAAAAAGAGTAGCATTTGAATTTGTAAAGAAATACGGTGTGGATAATGTGAGGATTATCCTTCTCGGTAGAAATCATGGAAAGGGAGAAGCTATTAGAAAAGTGAGTCTAATCTGAACCATGCCCTTGTAATTATGTCGGATGTTATTAAAGGGCCCATCTTTTTCCCCTTACGCGTGACGATAATTGATTGAAGCTTTTTACGTATGTGAAAGCATTGTAAAACAGGGAATGCTACATTCACGTGGTGAGCTACTTCTAATGCTGGATGCTGATGGAGCAACCAAGGTTAATGACGTAGAAAAACTTGAAAAACAGGTTTGTACGAAACCATCCTAGATAAATTTTTCCATCCGACATTTGCTTCCAAGTCTTGATGAAATTCTAACAAAGCTCTTACATACCACCTTGGGGACTCTTAAGTGTGACGATATTTTGTTTCATTCCAGATTCATGCAGTTGCCGAACAGGATAAGTTTAGGGACTCTTCTGCTGGTAATTCAAGTTTTAGAATATCTGATATCCCCATTGCTGCATTTGGTTCTCGTGCTCATCTTGAGGGGAAAGCCCTGGCTACAGTTGAGTCTTGCCTATTCTGCTTGCAGCTATCTGTATATTTCAATTCTCGTCATGCTTAATTTTTTAAATATTTTAACTGATCCAGTTGGTTAATGTTTCAGAGGAAGTGGTACCGCAATTTTTTGATGAAAGGTTTTCATCTTGTGGTACTTTTGGCTGCTGGTCCCGGGATTCGGGATACACAGGTATGACTTTTTCTCCTGTTTTTACATACATTTTGTGCTTTCTTGTATTATTTCTTCTTCCGGTTTGAGAACAGCGCACATGGTTACTATTTTTTGCTTTTTTTCATATATAGCCTACTAGGTTTTAAATAAGGCATGTAGCTGTCAATGCTGACATGGTATTCTTCATGCATGACAGTGTGGTTTTAAGATGTTCACTAGGGCTGCTGCTAGGAAGCTTTTCACTAACATCCGTTTGAACAGGTAAATCCGCATTAGATTGTATATATGGCAATTTGTTTGAATAGGGAACTGCACTAAATATGGAAAAGTGCCATAGTTTATGCTCACTTCTGTTGCTTCCCAATTAAATTACAAGCATTATTTTACTGGTCCATGTTATTTTTCATTGAGTGTCGTGTAGCTTATGCTGCTTAGAGGTTTGGAAGTTGAAGGCTGGCTGTGAGTAGACATTTTTTCAAAACTTTAAGTTTTCCAGGTGGCCGTTTGATAGAGTTTCTTTATTTATTTTTTTAAAGGGAAGGGGAAAAAAGAGGAAAACTGAGCTTAGAAGATGGTGAAGCATTCAGTGTGAGAATAATAAATGCATTCATAGGGTATCACGTATACCTTCTCGAGGATTGTGGGTGATTGAATTGATGAATACCTTCTCGAGGATTTGGTAAAATTTAGTATGAAATGCATGCAGAATGCCACATATTTTGTAGTGGTGCGCAATTTTGAAACCTGATAGGTGCAACAGTTCAATGTTTTGATGTGTTTAATGTTGTCAAAGTGGCTTGTAGGATTACTATATTCTGATTTTCTGTGCTTCTATGATATTAGAGATTTTTTTTACTGATCGGTTGCGGATTTTCTGCAGATGGTGCTTTGATGTTGAGGTGGTTTACCTGTGCAAATGGTTCAAAATCCCAATGCTTGAGATATCTGTAAGCTGGTCTGAAATTCCTGGATCGAAGGTGAACCCGTTGAGCATCCCAAATATGCTTTGGGAGCTTGTGCTCATGTCTGTTGGATATAGAACCGGCATGTGGAAAATTCGTAGCTGAGTATTGTACTTATCAAACGCCAGCGGAAAGCAAATACTCATTAGACAACTACAAGGCACCTGGTTCTTTTCCCTCCAAAGCCTTTGAAGAGATTTATAGAAGGTTTTTATTTCAAGGCCTCTTTGGGCAAAGTCGTGATCTAACCACCACGATTTTAGCAAGTAAAATCATTTGGGGGGCAACTCCAGTTTCTTCTAATCATACATTTTACGTATTCGACTTCACAATAGTGTCCCTTTTTCAATGAGCTTGAAAGTTATAAACTTGTACGTTTAAGAACGATTGGATTATGTTAACAGTATAGTACTTGTACGACTATTCGGTCATGACTGCAAAACTTTCTGAAACATAATTTGGCTTAGCCATTTCTGCTTAACTGGAGTCTACCGGTGGCTCAAACGGTCATAATTTACAAGCGATCGCTTTTTGAAAGGTTGTGATTTACAGGTAAGGAGGAATGTCTTACTTTGCTACGATACAAGTAGCCTGCATCTGGTTAGAATTGTCCAGTTAAAACACGAAAGCTTGTGTAGAGGCATTTCATGTACCCGTAAGGTGAGGCGTAAACCTTTCGAAGAAGAAAAATACAAAATTCAACAAGAACATCAAATTTAAATGTCATCCAAACAAAGCAGGTGTTGCAGCTTATATAGTTTACCTATTGAACTTGCTCTAGTGCCTGTCAATAGGTTTGCCTCAAAGCCCAACGCATCCGAGTCGATGAGATTTCTGATCCTTACGAGGAATGCTTCCGCGTATCCGATTCCTTTCAAATGTCATTCGCCTGAGCTTTGTTGAGAGATTGCTGTTTGATTCCGGCAGCACTCCTCCAAAATTATCGTTATCAATATATAATCCTTCTAAATTGGTGCAATTAACTCGAATATATACTTTTACTTATATGGTGATGTTCCATTCATCATATCACCACGGAAGGAGTTGTAAATGCGTAGTTGTTGCAGGCGGAACAAGCGACCAATTTCTCGAGGGATGGTGTGTCTAAGGCTATTGTTTTGGAGGTTTAATAGCCCGAGGAAGCTCAAGGTTCCAAAGTGGGGAGATTGAGCACCTTCAAGCCGGCTTGACCCAGGGTCAAGCACTGTGACTCTCTGGTGTCTTACGATCGACATGCATGCTTTGTTCTATGAACTGAAGAAGTAAGCCTCTTCCTTCTTGAAGGAGAAGATAAAAACCGCTCGTTTGGCGCTGACTGATGTAACGCCTGCAGAACTGTAAGTCTCTTCTTTGTTCATAGTCTTCCTTCCTTATGTGGGATCTTAAGACTTGAATTTTTAATGAGAGTTCATGCGGATGGAGTTTATAGAATGACAGAAGCCACAAATGAGAATCCATGGCCACCAGACACAGTACGGTTGGAGTAATATCAAGGGCTGCCTTCGAAATTGATGATTATTGCAGGATTGTGGACATTCTACATAAGAGATTTGTCCAATTTCAAAGAGACGGGTGAATGGTCTAAATTGATACGGTTCTCAATTTAACTAGCAGTTGTGAAGTTTTATTCTAAGATGTCTTGGTATTAGAAATGAAATTATTTATCATGTTTACTGTATTAATCCTTCATTATTACTCGCATTCATCGTTTCATGAGCTCGTGCTTGGTGGCATATCATTTAGTTTGCAAATTTAATTTTCAAATCTCTAGCATTAACCTAGGTTTAACTGGGGGTCGAGCCTGAGGAAGTATCGAAAAGAGTACTAAAACTTGTCGAAGGTGAGGTGTTTTTCAAGGAAGAGAGGACTAGAGCTAGGAATCTAAGAGCATTTTCAATGGAAGTCCCTATTTAAAGACTCTCACCACCATTTTTAAGTACTCATTTAAGGACTTAAGGGGAATCCTTGTGTCTCAAAAAGAATATTGCCTCCAATGGTAGAGTTCTTATAGTAAAGTCCCTAAATTTGAAGTTTTTATGATTTTATGTGATAATTTGATTACGTGCACATTTTTTGTTGGGTATATTATCAATTTCCCCCCTGAACTTGTGACCATTAGCCAATTTCCCCCCTCAACTTTAATTTTGGCCAATTTCCCCCCTGAACTCTCATGATTAGTCAATTTCCCCCCTCAACTTTAATTTAGCCAATTTCCCCCCTCAACTCTTATAATTAGTCAATTTGCACCCTACTGTTAAATTTTTAATTTGATCATAATTAAACAAGTGTGTGTAAGAAACTAAATAAGATGTATGTTAATCATGTTCCTATATCTTTATCCTATTACAAATAGATTAAAATTTAGAATTTTACAATTTATCATAGATAGTATTATTAGTCATAATAAATCAGTATGGAGTAATTTTATTTGATTTTTGACTATACAAAATTGATAACAAAAAGGATTGATGTGTAAATTTTTGTATGTGAATACAATTTTCTTTATAAAAGTGAAAGCTAAGTTCAAGTAAATTGCGGAGAATCGAGCTTTAGTAAAAAAATGGCTAGTCTATTCATAATTTTCGACTCCTTATTAAGAATAACCCATTTTATTGAAATAGGTTTGATCCATGAGTTTAGGATTATTATTTCTTCTTCTACATGCTTTAAACCCGATTCATAACTTTTTCTTATAATCAACCCATGTCACATACTAACTGTATTATGTTTTTGTACATTTTACCCTATATTATGCGGGTGAGTTTATGTTAATTTTAGTACTTTGTTGGAAGCTATTAGAAAGATTGAAAATTAAGAAAAGAATAGATGGAAAATTTAAAAAAAAAAAAATTAACAGTATGGTGCAAATTGACTAATTTTGAGAGTTGAGGGGGGGAATTGGCCAAATTAAAGTTCAGGGGGGGAATTGACTAATTATGAGAGTTGAGGGGGGAAATTGGCTAAAATTAAAGTTCAGGGGGGAAATTGGCCAATGGTCACAAGTTCAGGGGGGAAATTGATAATATACCCAAAAACTTTTTTTTTTAATTAATTAAAAACATTAAAATTAAAATCATTAAGATCTTCAAACAAGATTATGGGTCCCGTTTCCACTCAAGGTGCAAATTTTTTTTGTTTATGTTAATTATTTTTAATTAATTAAAAGCATTAAAATTTTTAAAGGCTTCAATCAAGAATGTGGGTCATGTTTTCCACTCAAAGTTGTCCCTATACAGTCCCTATATGTGAGGACATACACTATGTATCCGGTGAGTCCCTATAGTTTAGAAACTCACTTTCCGATCCATTGGAGATTATTTTGTCCCTGTATTTGTTTTATATCCATTTTATACGGTGGTTGTCCTTATTTAGCGAGCCTGCAACGTTCTTTCGTACATTAAAGCTTGAATCACTTGTCTTCTGAAACGTATGAGAGGCGTAATTCTCACTACAACGATCATCAAGGTCATGAAAAGTAAATTCTTCGGCTCAAACAAGAGTTCGTAACGAAACAAGCGATGGAGAAACCGCAGCAAAATGATGATCACGACATCTCAAAACCTGGAATAAAAGCGAAAGAAATGACCCATTTCAAATCTGACTCCTAAGATTCTCAAAGTTATAGCAGTGATAAGTGGAACAGCATAGAAGGATAACAAAGTTAGACATAATTCTCTCCATGATTCTATTGTCGTAAAGTTTAAAAGCATTTCCTATGAACAATAGATGGCCCAGACTCATCGTACTCTGCTTTTGCAATCCACATCTGCAATCAAGAAAATAAACGGAAAGCTCGAATTAGTAATCATCCAAGATCAACTTGGAACAGGATGCAGAAACGCAGAAATGTAGAAATGAATACAAACCTGCTGGAAGGTACTAAGGGAAGCCAAGATTGAGCCTCCGATCCAGACACTGTATTTCCTCTCGGGTGGTGCCACCACCTTGATCTTCATACTGCTTGGGGCAAGGGCAGTAATTTCCCTGCTCATTCTATCAGCAATGCCTGGAAACATGGTTGAACCACCAGAGAGTACAATGTTTCCGTACAGGTCTTTCCTGATATCGACATCGCACTTCATGATGGAGTTATAAGTGGTTTCGTGAATGCCTGCTGCTTCCATTCCAATCATTGATGGTTGGAAAAGGACTTCTGGGCATCGGAACCGCTCTGCACCAATGGTAATGACCTGCCCATCTGGCAATTCGTAACTCTTCTCAACTGCAGAGCTGGTTTTGGAAGTCTCCATCTCCTGCTCATAGTCAAGGGCAATGTAAGAGAGTTTTTCCTTCATGTCTCTAACAATTTCACGCTCAGCAGTGGTAGTGAAGGAATATCCACGCTCCGTAAGAATTTTCATCAAGTGATCAGTGAGGTCACGACCAGCAAGGTCAAGACGAAGGATGGCATGGGGGAGGGCATACCCCTCGTAAATGGGGACTGTATGGCTGACACCATCACCAGAGTCAAGTACAATACCTTCACAGCAAAGCCAAAACACACACGTAAGTAGAGACGAGAAGAAGATGATTTAGATAACATATTTTAAACCCAGGTCAACATGTAAAGACAAACAATCAAGCATGCCATTGTTCGGTTATTGGAGACAATTTCAAATTAACACCCTTTCTGCAGGGAAGACCAATCTATATACTTACCGGTTGTACGACCACTTGCATACAGGGACAGAACAGCTTGAATGGCTACATACATAGCAGGAGTGTTAAAGGTCTCAAACATTATTTGGGTCATCTTCTCACGATTGGCCTTAGGATTCAGAGGTGCCTCAGTTAGAAGAACTGGGTGCTCTTCCGGGGCAACACGAAGCTCATTATAGAAGGTGTGATGCCAAATCTTCTCCATGTCATCCCAGTTGCTCACAATACCATGCTCAATAGGGTATTTCAAAGTTAAAATACCACGCTTGGACTGAGCCTCATCACCAACATAAGCATCTTTCTGGCCCATGCCAACCATGACACCAGTGTGACGAGGGCGGCCTACAATGCTAGGGAACACAGCTCGTGGAGCATCATCTCCAGCAAATCCAGCCTAAACAGTAACATTAAAAACAAGCGTTAAAATACAATGTCCAGAAAAGAAAGAAAAAAAAAAAGGCACAATCATCCAAACCATCTGCACATCAAATTTAAATTCTAGTCAAACAGAAGTAAGCATATTTTAATACCTTGACCATTCCCGTTCCATTATCACACACGAGTGGCTGAATGTCCTCAGCTTCTGCCATCTTCTTCTACCTGCTAGGCACACAAGAATCAATTACATCAGCTCCCTCTATGTTTAAGGCCAAGAAACAATTTCCTCATATGAAAAGAAAAGAAACAGACAACACATCACAACACCAAAATTTTCCCAAGTGCTTTACCAAAAGTTCTCTTGCAGCTAAATATAGAAAACTTAACAAAGAGTTCCATCCAATCCAAATGAAAGACTGCTTGAAAGCAATGGAAAGGAATTCAGGGAGTCAAGGTTACAAGTGGAACACAAACACACACCCACGATGTAGCATAAAAGTAGACCAGAAAAACATAAACCGAAAATAATATGGTTCTTGAAAGAATGTTTGCAAGATGTAAGAAGCCCGAGGCAATCAACAAGCATCCAAGACTAGTAAAAAACCAATCACATCCAAAACAATAATGAAATGATCCAAGATACTGAACAGGATCAAATGGCCGAAGGTGAAACATGTACCAATAAATCTCAATGCAACAACAAAACAAGAGGCAAGAGACCGGACTTCACGGGGTCTAGAATCACCCATTGAACTTGTAATCAACAATACTGACAAAAAATCTATATGGACTAAAAGTTATTCAAAAATGCGAAACAAAGGGACAACAACAACATTGCTAAGTTATCTCTTTTTGTGGGCGTTCCTGATTTTTAATTCTGTGTTCATGTTTCCAGAATCTTCAGTCATTTACGTTTTCTGCAATACCAGTTATGAAATGAAGCAATGTTGTTGTAATGACATGGTGGCAAGAATATTACATCATATATCCAAACATGATTCAAAGCATACACAACCCATCAAATGTTAACACCCATTTTTTTTCAGCAATAAAGGCAAATGGGCAAATCCCAAGTCACCATTTCAGCATACGAACAATTGAAGAAAAAGAACAGTTTTTCAGTCTGAAACGCGATCAAACCCCACAACATTCAAAACCAGTATTCAAAAACTACCACAACAAACAATGCAGCAATGTAATCATAAAGAAATTACACACATGCAAGATGCAACCAAAAAAAAAAAAAAAAGAGGAACCCAAAAACCATTATCTAAAGCACCATGAATCAGAGAAGTAAACCGAGAGGGGGTGAGAAAATTGACCTTTTTCTGGGAATGCGACGAGGGAGATCGAAGGCGAGAGAGAGAGAGAGAGAGAGAGAGAGAGAGAGAGAGGAGACAACGTGTTAGGGACGGACAGAGTGGCGTTTGAGAGTGGCGAAGGACGAGGAGGAGGCCGACTTCAAATTTGGGCCGTTGGATTTTGGTGGAAATGCAGAAGACTTCAGACCGCGTCCAATGGGTTGTGTTGGGCTCCCTCGCCTTCCGTTGTTCCAGTCATTTTTCTCATCTGGTTTGACCCTTCTGCCCCTATTATACCTATTTTCATTATTCCACTACTCCATTAACCTCTACCCTTTTCTTTAAAATAATGAAAAAAAAATGAAAAAAGTAGTTGTCTGATTTCAGTAGGGAAAGTGGGTCCCTTTCTCAGTTTCTTTATCTCGCATTACAGTTAATTCGACTCTGTTTATGACGACGTGACAACAGCTTAGTGATTTGCCTTAAATGTTTGACTCGTTAGCTTAGACTTTCATTTTACTTATAAGCCTCACATCGAAACGTTTAACTATAAACACATAGTATATGAGCAAATGAGTCTACTTCTGTGAAATTAGCTACGTAGTTTCATGAATATCGTCTTTTCAATTCAAAGTCATTTCAGTATTCATTTACGTATAAGCTTAAACTCAATATGATTAACACATGTAAATTGAAAACGTTTAACCATCAACGTGGTATAAGCAAATGATCCTATTGAATGTGCAATAAGGAATCTATTCGTCATTGGTGATGCCATACTGGCAAATGAATAGATTTGGAATGCGCACAAGTAACTCATCATCACTCTCCTTGCATTCATGCTCTTCACGCTTTTCATACCGATGTGGTTTGCTTGCCAACTTGAACAATATTTCAGAAAGCTGTAACGTTGGGCAACAATAAAAAACATTATTGAGTAAAAAGGTAAGGCTATGAACAACATTTTAGATGTCAAGGACGATCCACTTAAAAGTCACACAAATGTTGTTGGCAGAATACAAATCCTCACTGTCACCAGCTAGGCCATGTTCTTCTTAAATGTGTTCTTATAGTGTGGACCGAAGCAAGATTCTAAGCTACTATAATCTACAGAGAAAAAGATTTGAGCTTTCGTGCAAGTTGTTTCTGAAATTATTGATTACGATTAATATAATAAGAATTTAAGAAAAAAAAAAATAGAGAAATGTCATAGATGGTCTAGAAGTTCAAATTACAAAACAGTTCAAACGGGAAGAACAAGATGACCTATGTTTCATAGATCGACAAGCAAATCCTTCGTTTCAAATGAAATGCTAAGATCGTCTGAAATTGACTCTGATTTTAACTTCTTCAAGTTCCATCACCAATCCGGCGTGGGTGCAATCCAGGAGTCATTGGCTTCTACAGGAATGGAGGTAGGATCACCCATCGGCGTGGGTACTTGGGTCTTCCGTCTTTCCCATCAAATATCTGCAATGGCACAAATCGTGTTAAATGCACTCATATTCGATACAAACTTGTATCACAACATTCCGACACCATGAATAAAACCTATAAATGTTAAATATGCTCATCCATCGGATATGGTTTTTCCACATTCCTATAAAATAGAAATAGAACAAAAGCGGCAGGCAATTGTATGTTTGTCACGAAAGCTAATTTTGAACCAATCGAAGTAAAGCACTCATTTAACATAATAAGAACCGATAATCTTGATATCACATCCCATCGAAGTTCAGCTTCTGAAGCATTTATTAATCGTGCACGCAAACTAACCCATCCGTGCAGTGATACACAATCTAAACATGAAACTATCACATAGAAGTATGTAATGTAACTATATATAGAGTTGTTCTCTAACAAGGACTTCAGACGAAGTCCTTAGTTAAGAACTCAATTATCCGCACACTGAGATACAAATATTTCGTCAAGAACCTTATTAGAGAATAAGGATGCATGTAAGAATAAAGACTTTGATTTGTAGAGCACAAAAGTTTATATGATTACCTTCTTAAGACGGCGGTGCTTGGCAAGGGCCCAATTGGTCATGATAGAAGCAGCAACTATGAGAAAGATATAGCCAGCAACTGTCTGTGTTGCTATATTGAAGCCCAACCACTGATAGATCTCTGTAGTGTAATTTGCACATGTCACAATATTGAACAGAAAACCACGTGGGATCTGATATCCTCCATTCCCATCAGGGCTTCGCAGGTTCCTCAAAAGGATATGGCAATAGAAGTTTGAGATTTGACATATTATCCCAATACCAAACCCAATCTTCATTTGGAGGTCACTAACAGGGGTGTAAAGCGGGTGATTCAGGTAGTAAGCTATGAAAGCACCAAAGCTCTAATAGTAAGCACAATTCCGGAATACATTAGAGAGTGGCGAGGTTGCATGGCTGAAGCGATGTACAAAAAATGTTTCCATAATACGTTTGAAGTAGTGGAAGCACCAGTAGAATAGGGCATATGTCTGGACAGGATGGATGACACGGTCTCCTTTGAAGCCCAAATAATCATAAACAGGGAAGTAGTAAAAGATGGGGTAAAGGATCAAGGGGCCCAAATACTCAAAGAAGAAGAGTGTTCTGTATGACACTTGTGGACCTAGGTCCTTGAACACCACAGTTAGGTTGTCTGAGTTTCCGCTGATGTAATCTTGGAGACTCTTCTTGTAGCTAAGGACAACCGGCCTCTCCTTTGATCCTGGTTGGACGGGGAGAGTAAGCCGCTGTCTTGCAGGATAGAACTTTTTGGCTGTTGACATAAGACATGAAATCACTTAAAAAACAATAATCTTACAATAAATAGAGCCACCTATAGAAACACAAATTTCTTTTTGAAGTTTGTAATGGGTCAAGGAACATAAGGATTAAGGATGACCAAGCATCAGCAATGACATAAACCAACCGCCTATAACCAAAGAAAAATACACATGTAAACAACAAATAATTAAGGCCAGGTACCAAAGTTCTGATCTTGCTAACGAATCTAAAAGATCCTACGGGTTTAAATAGTTCTATTTCTAAAACAAAGAAAGTGAACTGCACACCAAAGTTTCATAATTTATTCTTCATTTTCTTTCAAATTCCAATGATATTAATCTTGACGTATATCAGATAGTCTACATATTCAAATAACTGCAAAACAAATAACTCTTGTTTAGTACATTCTCTTTTAGGCATTTAAAGTGTGGATATTGAGGTGAAGCAGCTATCTTATTGGTCCACAATTCAGTTTTCCACAAGCTTTTCATTGATCCTCAATTCAGTTTTCCACAAGCTTTCATACTTTAAATTCTTACATTAGCATCTATACATTATAACTCAAATAGATTAAAGGATGTTACCGTATAGTTTGTTTTACGTGATAATGTAATATTTTCATAAGAAGAGGAATACTTATTTATCTCATGAAAAGACAATACTACATGATTGCGTCTACAAAAAATAATAAAACTAGTTAAAGATGCATATGCAAAACCCTATTCCTAAACTTAAGCAAATATGATGCAGAGCAACTAGCCTTCAAATCACAATTTGTAAGCTATAGATATAGCCCTCAAACAATTTTATCGTTTTCGTTAAAAGACGATAATCAACCAGAAAAAACACTATCAATTCTCAACAGACTGTACTTATTCAGCTATACAAGTTCAAGAGAAAAAGAAGTATATCAGAGCACTTACTTCGCTTATGGATTGCATCCTGCAGATCAGCTACTGTGGCCTGCAACACAAACAGTGACACCAACAAACTCAGAAAAGCTAACAATTAACTAAACTGAACCTAACCCAAATTCAAAATTCTCATCCAAAACTTGAATCTTTAACTAAACTGAACAGAACCCAAATTCAAAATTTCCCATCTAGTGCAATCAAGTAATTTCTTATTCGAAAATAATTTGCTTTGTTTTCTCAGAAATGCAACAGATATTTTGATGAATCACAAATAAGATCAAAAAGAAGAAAAATTCCGGGAAAAAGAGAAGCATACAGAATCACGGAGCTCAAGGCCGCCCTTGACAACTTCTCGGCCACTCCGCGAAACTACGGTCACCTTCATCGTCGAGAGCAAGTGAGAGCGACCCACTTGAGCAAATCGATCAAGCAGCAAACCCTTTTAATTCTTTCAGCAAATTCACGCAATTTCCATTCGAATTTCAGAGAGTTGGGAATCAATCAGAACTCGGAAGAAAGAAAGAGAAATGAGAGTGAGACCCGGAAATGGGCTCTTTCTCTTTAATACCGACGTGAAATGTTGTTTGAGTATGGGAGTTAGAGTTAGCTTGGGGGATAACGGATGGATGGTATAATATTAATGGCGTGTAGTTGGGGTAGGAAATTATGATAGCTAAACTACCAAGGCTGATGAACAACACTAAACCCCAAACTCCTACTAAATATGTACACTAGTGACTAGTCTATGTGAAAAAGTTTGGAAGGGATTTTCCATGATGGGCCCATGTTTTTATATGGTGGGCCATGTTTTTAATAACCTATCCAATTTTGACCCGTGTTGTTTTATTGTTTATGATCAATATCTAAACATGTTTACTTACTTAAAATGAAAGAAATCATGAATCAGAATAATATCATATTGTTAAGTATATTTGTTTAGTTATTGAGTAAAGTACTCAATTCATGATAATTTGTTATATGGTTATTTAGGTATGAAATAATTCCGGGTGAGCATAAATGCACTCTATTACGTACGACTGACGGACGACGTCATCAATCTGATCCTCCTCACAAAAGAATGAGATCGCCTGTATTTAGTCTCACCCAACCCCACACTGGTCTCACTTCTTCGAATTTTGCAGCCCTATACGGGTGCCGCATACTAGACAAGAACTCCTTAGGGTTTGTGGATAGACAAGCGGGGGATTGACATTGACACTGGTACTTTGACAATCCACAGCTTGTCTATATTAGGAGTAATGTAACAGTGTGCTTAGAAGGAGTAATGTCTGGTCCGATGGATTGGTCACTATAAAGTAGGCACATCATCACAGACATCGCATTGAAATTCCTACTTTTCTTCGTCTCTTCTAGGTACTGTAAAAAAATTTCATATGCGAATGCTATATGCAGTGTAAATTTCCGTATAATATCGACGAGTAATTACACTAGTTATGTATATAAGCAGTAAGAATAGACAATTGACAAGAGGATTGTCGCAATCAAGCTATTATGTGTGTAGACAAACTTATATAAACCAGAACTGTTAGTGATTAAAATTGACAAACTTATATAAACCAGAACTGTTAGTGATTAAAATTGCAAAAACGATCTCCAAACTCTCAAGGAATGCTTCCTAGTACTCAACATGAACAGGAAACATACAACGAGAGAGAAGCAATACCATAAAACAGGGTAGCATATCTGAGTTGAAAATCAAAGTACGTGTAACACAGGCGAATGAGCAAATGGATTACAAAACATGAATTATTATTGAAAACAAAGAAACACTACAAATTCACCAAGATGGTTATATAACACAAAGACACTACATTGTAACATACTTGTTATTCTGTAGTGTTACAAAGTATTATTATATATAGAAAACTAACCTAACTCTTATAGACAAGGAAACGAAACCCTAATTATAACATGTTAGGCCCAAAAAAGCAAACATTAACATAAACCTAAATACTAATACTTTCCAACACTCCTCATCAAACTCATGATGGTAAACAACATAAGTTTGTCAACAAGTAAATGTGGATGCAGACTCCATTAGTGAGACATACATTCAGGCTCTGTTGCGTGAATAGATAGACAAATAGGCAGGCTCCGCTACAAGCGAACAAGCAGGCAAGTTCAGACATATGGTAGATAGATATAGACTCAAATGGCGGGTGACAAATAGATTTAGGAAGACATATTCTGTTTCCAGAAGACAGATGGGAGTATGGACCCTATCACGAAACAGACAAGATTCCTATATCTCAACTGCACATCAACAAACAATAAACAATTCCAATCTATTATTAGGTTAACGTCACTTGAGTGGTCAATCTAAACACTCAAGTAACATTGACCACTCAAATGATATTTTCAGGAAACTTCCAAATAGGCCACCAACCCGTGTGGGCCTCAAAAATGCTTAACCAATTGTGTTTCCCCTGAGGGCCCTGACCGTGTGAGCTATAAAACAAAAGGCCAATTTTTTTTTTTTTTTTTTTTCATTTTTCTCTCCTTCATTTTACAAAAATACTACTACCACGTATTTGTACAATTACTTTTCATTTTCTCTGCGTCCTTCTTCGTTTTTTTCTTCTTCCTTTTTCCTTGGCTTTTACCTGTGGTCTTCTCCAGATCGCAGTGGTCTTCTCTAGATCGCAGTTGCGGTTCCAAATTGCAGGCGTTGGGTTGTCAAATGGGGGCGAGTAAGATAAGAGGGTGCAGCTGTGGTTTCAAATAGGTCGTGCAGATTCAAACGGGTCATCTCGTCTTTATCCAACAAGAAGCAGTGGTGGTTTCAACGAGTTCCGATTCAGAGGGATGGCGGTG
This sequence comes from Pyrus communis, assembly GCF_041283825.1. NCBI lineage: Eukaryota > Viridiplantae > Streptophyta > Magnoliopsida > Rosales > Rosaceae > Pyrus > Pyrus communis. Next base: position 24,408,997 of record NC_142571.1, on the reverse strand, counting down.
GGTCTGTGGTGATTCATCAAGTCATATCGTGAGGGACAGGGCAGGTGCAATGCGGTGGGTTCAACTGCAGGTAGGTGGTCACAACGGTAGAAATGGATCCAGATGAGGAAACGGTGCAGGATGCGGGTCAGGTGCAGGTTCGTCAAACAGGTTGCATGGGTGCAGGGAAAACGCTGGAGTACGGGACAAGAACAAACAAATAACACTGAACAACAATTATTTTTTCCTTTTTTTTTTTGGACTACAATGAACGACGGACAATTTTCATGATCAAATAGCGGGATCAAACCTGCTCTAATATCAATTTGAAAATTAGACGCATAACACGAACAAACAAATTACAAAACTAAAAATATCATTAAAAGACAAAGAAACACTACATATTAGCCGAAACGACTATATAACATAAAGAGATTACATTATGATGAACTTGTTATTCTATAATTATTCTATGGAGTTGAAAAGTATCATATATATAAAAACTAACATAATAGGCACAAAAAAAAACAAAAAAAAAACCCCTTATTCTAACGAGCTAAGCTAAAAAAACCAAACAGTATACTAAACCTAAATACTAATATTTTCCAACAATCTAAAATGCAGATGATCATCATAGACAATATGGTTCAATCTTCACAAAACCAAGTATTCTATCAAATTCACTAGCCAAGTTTACAAATATCTTCATACTGGACAGCTTTAAGCACTCTACCATCGTACACGCCCTTCTCTATCTGCACCTTAGCGCAAAAGTTATCTTTGTCGACTGCCAGCAACTTTGCATTTGATCCTATGTAAGCCCCATTGACTATCTTCACAAGGCACCCAACAGTCGGAATCACAGTCTCAAGCTCTGCCTGGTCAACTCTCAAAACATGCTTGCTTTCGAGCATTCAATCTCCCCAACAAACCTATCAATCACTTTCCTCACAACCCTTTTTTGCTTATAGTAACCCTTCTCAGCCAAGGCTTTACTCATGAGTCATGACTTTAACAACGATCCCCTCACGTAACCAATAATCCTTCTTATTAATCCTTTCCTTCTTATTCTCCTCCTTCCTCATCAACTCCTCCAACGACCAGCTCCTTGCATCACCGCCACTTCCATTTTTCGCCTTCTTAACCTTCCTCTCATTCACCTCATCCTCGGCCTCATCAAACACCAATTTTGTTACATACGTAAATTTCTAAAATTGTGTGGAAGCGGTTTAGTTATAAGCTCACAAAGGTTTTATGTTGTAAGCAAGTGATCTTATAAGCTCATCAAAATTTCTTGCTTGAGTGATTGTAAAGGTTAAAGAACACATTTTTTTGTTCTTGATCAGAGAAGTGGGGGAAGAGGAAACAGTCTAAATGGTATCAGGAGTTTGAAGATTTATTGTTCCCAGGAATTAATGTGTTTGCATTCATTCACACAATTTTTGCAGTTGGATATAAATTTTCATTGGAAATGCAGTCTCTAGATATTTTTTTTGGTACTGTGTAATGTCAACGGACCAAATAGTGAATGATAATGTTAAGGATATCAACTATTAAAATTATATTTTATAAATTATATGATGTAGTAGTTGAGGATTGGATACTTGTTTATTAACGTGCTTATTTTCTATTTGTGACACATCATATAATTTGAAAATTTGGTCTAAAAAATTGGTCTTCTTGACATTACTCAACCAAGAAAGCAAATAGAAAATATTTCTACTCTTAAATACAACTCAACACAAATTAAGCTTATCGTCTCAAATTATGAATATTGTAGCATCAACGGAACTATAAAATGATTAATTGTTGGTCAAGCAACTGAGAGCATTTATCCTTGCACCTAAGGTTCTAGGTTCTATTCATCCTTCTCCCACTATCGTTTGTATGAAATATAAAACTACTTACATACTGACATTACTTTTACACATTTCATCCAAAACTAGCATGTCTTTGGAATTTGATGACATGATTAGTTGAATGCACTAAAACGAAAAGATTACGATGAAGAACCCTCATTGATTCAATTTCCATACATGACTCTGACAATTCCTCGACAAGTTCAGAATGACCCTGCTGGCACATAGCAACAAAGGACTAATTTGTGCCTAGTTCAAGATAGAAATATATACAAGATTTTGACTCACATCTCAAATCACCAACCGGCTCTTTCTTGACACTCCAAAAATGTCATCATGCACTCATTTCTCTAAACAAAGAGAAACATGTGGAAACACGAATTCAAAACTAACATAATAGTTGAAACATTATAACCAAATTATCAACAAGAATTACAAAGTAGGACCGGCATAAGTAAAAGAAAATTACCGTTTCAGTCTTTAGCATGGCGTGATCTATGTTACATTATCTTCTCAATTCCCTCACAGGCTGTGTCATTGGTGAGAGTAATCCCCTTCGTCTGCCCAGTCAACATGTCTTCAGCAGATACATTCAAAATCCCATTGGAATCAATATCAAAGATGATATTGAATTTAGGAACACCCCTTGGAGCTGAAGGAATATCTTTGAGCCTAAAATCACCCAGAAAGTAGTTATTCACAGTCGTTGTATTCTCACCCTCATAAACGGCGAATCTAACAACTGCTTGGTTGTCATGGCGAGTAGTAACAGTCTAATTCTTCTTGACGGGCATTTTAGTGTTTCTTGGAATCACAACAGTCATGTCGCGTTCGCGCCCAGTCTCCACCCCGAGTGATAGAGGTGTGACATCCAACAAAGTGAGGTCTTGAAGCTTCTCATTTCCCTTCCCACTTAAAACTGCAGCCTGAACAGCAGCACCGTAAGCTACAGCCTCATCCGGGTTAATGCCTTTGCACAATTCCTTGCCCTTGAAGACATTTTGTAAGAGTTCTTGCACCTTAGGAATTCTTGAAGAGCCACCAACAAGAACAACATCGTGGACGCTGCTAACGTCCATTTTAGCATCCTCCAAACACTTGTTCACCGGCTCCATACACTTGATAAAATAATCTCTATTGAGTTCTTCAAATTTGGCGCGAGTAATAGTTGTATAAAAATCAATACCCTCATGCAAACAGTCAATTTCAATGTCAATCGAAGACGCAAAGGAAAGTCTCCTCTTCGCCTTCTCACAACTATTTTTTAACCTCCTAAGAGCTTTGGAGTTTCCAGTCACGTCTAAATTATTCTTCCTCTTGAATTGCTCAACACAATAATTCACCAGTTTGTTATCTATGTCTTCGCCTCCAAGGTGAGTATCTCCAGCAGTAGCTTTCACATCAAACACACCACAACTAATGGTAACTAGTGACGCATCTAAAGTACCGCCACCAAAAGTCAAACATCATCACATTTCTCTTGCTGTACCAACCGGCCTTCTTGTCGATGCCATAACCAATAGCTGCAGCAGTTGGTTCGTTGATGATATGCATCACCCGTAGGCCAGCAGTGATAGCTGCATTTTTGGTAGATTGGCGCTGCGAGTCACTGAAGTAAGCAGGGACTGTGATCACTGCACTCTTAACTATTGAGCCAAGGAAGGCCTCAGCTGTCTCTCGCATCTTTGCCACAACCATGGATGATATTTCTTCAGCAGAAAACTGCTTCTCTTCTCCCTTATAAGTAACTACAATGATTGGCTTATCATCAGCGCCTTCAGTGACCTTGAAGGGCCAGAGCTTCAAATCATTTTGAACAGAAGGGTCGCTGAACCTCCTACCAATTAACCGCTTTGCATCTGAAATTGGTGCCACAATTAGAAACACAATAAAGCAAAGAAACTTTGAAGAGAAACTGCAAATTTCTGAATAAAACAAGAAAACTCGTGATGGCATATACTAAAACTTCACTGGCTTTTTCATCATTACAATTATTCATATTACAACCATCCCATTAATTAGAATAAATGAACACAATGTGTGTGTGTAAGTATATATAGCGATCGGACGACGGAAGTAGTGGGAAAAAAGAAACAGGATATAAACTGAACAATTACAACATCCACCGAATTACAGGAGATATGCATTTGATTATAAACATGAGGAAAAGGAAAAATATTGTCTTGATGTGCATAAGGCAAAGTTAAACTTACCAAAGATGGAATTGACAGGGTTTCGAATGACCTGGTTAAATGCTGCATCACCTACTAATGTCTCAGTATCATTGAAAGCAACATGAAATGGAGTGGTTCTATTGCCCTGGTCATTCACTATGATTTCAACATGATCGTGCTGCCAAACAGCCACACACGAGTACGTTGTGCCGAGATCAATACCAATTACGTGGCCGCCTTCTCCTGCCATTGTCAGCCCAAAAACTCGAAGAAGAAGAGGAAGACGAATGGTCACAGAGATAACTAGTTAGGTCGGCGTTATAACCAGGGGCAGTGCTGGGGGATGCAATGATCACTTTTTAAAACCACCTTGGAATGCAATGAGTCTCCAGAATTTATGTTAGGTTTTTTTTCTATGCCTAAGATTCATTAATGACAACGCACACATTTGAAATGTTAATATTGTTGGAAATTCAAATCAAAACAGGTTGTAAAATGTTGCTGCTAGCTGTTTGTTTCTTTCCAGCTACAAAGAACAAAGTCTCCTCCATGTGCTAGCTGAAAGGTTGTGATTACAACCTGGAATGGTGCTGCCATGTGCTAGCCGAATGTAGACAACCTGGAATACATTTGGTCTCTTCATTTTTCACGTTCCCATGTGTTAAAGACAGCAGATATGCTGCTGTCTGTGTGCTGTCAATTGATGGTGTAAAGGTGTAGGTTGTGTAGTATTTAAGGAAGCCTCTCGTAAGGCTTTAGATAATAAATCCCAATCCCATTTTCTGATTGTATTCTCTCAGCTTCATAAGCTTGTAAGCTTCTGTCTTTTTCATCAGTTTGTAAACTGACTTTTATTTCATATATCAAGAAAGTGTGTTTTAGTGGAAGCTTGTTATTTCCTATCCCTTCTCCATTTGTTAGTCCAATTTTATTGAGAGTGAAAGTGAGAGGTGTGATAGAGTTTGTAAACTTATCACCCACATATTTTGGTATTGAGTTAGAAAATTTTTTTTCAATACCAACAATTGGTATCAGAGCCAGAATACCTTTCTGGCAAGTGCAGCGGCTATGGCGTCAAATCTAGTGCAACTCCAAGTTCCCGTATTGAAGAAAGAAAATTATGAAAGATGGTGTATCCAATTCAAAGCTTTGTTTGGATCACAAGAGTTGTGGGAAGTTGTCAGTGGTGGGTATGTTGTACCCACTGCCACGCAAGAAGCTGCATATACTGCAGAACAAAGTAGCACTCTCAGGGACTTACGAAAGAAGGACCAAAAGGCGTTGTATCTTCTATATCAAGGATTAGAAGATTCAACGTTCGAAAAGGTTGCAGAAGCAACAACGAGCAAGCAAGTATGGGACACACTCAGTACAATCTACAAAGGAGTAGATCGGGTCAAGAAAGTGAGATTACAGTCACTTCGAGCAGATTTTGAAACTGCTCACATGAATGAAGGAGAGAGCATCTCCGACTATCACTCAAGGCTCATTGTGATAGTAAATCAGATGAGGAGAAATGGCGAGAGACTCGATGAAGTACGAGTTGTGGAGAAGATACTCCGGTCACTCACATCTAAGTTTGAGCATGTGGTGACTGCCATTGAGGAATCCAAGGATTTGGAGGTGATGAGCGCAGAGGAGTTACTAGGATCCCTCCTAGTTCACGAGCAACGCATTCAGAAGAATGCAAACCCCACAACGCTAGAGCAAGCTTTGGAGTCAAAGTTGAATATTGACAAACCAAATGGAGGTCGTGGGCAGTGGAACTCACGTCGTGGGAGTTCATCTAACCGTAGCCGAGGACGAGCTCGAGGAAGAGGTCGAGGCTATGCACAAAATCGAGGTCAGTCTCAAGAGTGGAGATCTACTCGAGGAAAGGCGCATATCCAATGTCACAATTGCAAGCAATATGGACATTATGCCAATGAATGTTCACATAAAAAAGGTGAGCATGTCAACATGGCAGAATCAAGTGGAAATACTGATGAAGAACTTACAGTCTTGCTAGCACACCATGATTCCAGTAGCCAACAAGATATTTGGTATTTGGACTCTGGTGCAAGCAATCACATGTGTGGAAAGAAGGAGTTTTTTGCCGAACTCAAAGATAGGCCTTATGGATCTGTGAGTCTTGGTGACTCCTCAAAGTTGCCAGTTGAAGGCAAAGGAAAGATCAAAATCATCCAGAAGGATGGTAAAGAAGAATACATCTCCGATACCTACTACATACCAGGTATGAAGAGCAACATTCTGAGCATTGGTCAACTGCTCCATAAAGGGTACATTATACATATGGAGAACATGCTTCTCACTCTCAGGAATGCAAGGAGAAAGCTTATTGCATGTGTTCAAATGTCAAAGAACCGGATGTTTCCGTTGAATTTGAACACAAAGATTGGAAGCTGCAACATCGGTGTAATGGAAGATGAGTCATGGAAATGGCATCTTCGATTTGGCCATCTTCATTTCAATGGCCTAAAGTTGCTGTCAAGTGGAGGAATGGTTCGTGGTCTACCCCAAATTGAAGCCACACGCCAAGTATGTGAAGGTTGTGTGCTTGGCAAGCAAGCACGACTATCGTTCCTTGTTGGTGACATATGGAGAGCAAAGGCACCACTGCAGTTGGTGCACACAGATATATGTGGTCCATTGGATCCCATGTCTTATGGAGGTAATAGGTATTTTATTACCTTCATTGATGATTTCAGTAGAAAGACTTGGGTCTATTTTCTCAAGGAGAAGTCAGCAGCCCTAAAAATTTTCAAGGAGTTCAAGGCACTCACAGAGGCTGAAAGTAACCACAAGCTTGTGGCTGTGAGATCAGATAGAGGTGGAGAGTACACCTCCAATGCTTTCCAAGCATACTGCAAGGAGCAAGGAATTAGGCATCAACTTACTGCTGCCTATACCCCACAGCAAAATGGGATAGCCGAAAGAAAGAATCGAACCATCCTTGACATGACAAGGTCCATGCTTAAGGAGAAGAATTTGCCAAAAGAGTTATGGGCAGAAGCTGTAGCTTGTTCGATTTATTTGTTGAATCGATGTCCAACAAAGAGTGTCAAGAGGATGACACCACAAGAGGCTTGGAGTGGATACAAGCCGAATGTTACACACCTAAGAATTTTTGGGTGTGTTGCATATGCTCAAGTTCCAGAAGCTAAGAGGAGGAAACTTGATGATAGAGGTGAGAAGTGTGTGTTTGTGGGCTATAGTGAAGAGTCCAAGGCATACAAGCTCTACAACCCACTAACTGGCAAACTAGTGGTTAGTAGAGATGTCATCTTCAGTGAGGAAGAGACATGGAAGTGGAACAACAAAGAAGTCAGTAAAGAGAAGATCGTCTCCATTGATTTTGAAGAACCAGAAGTTGTACCACCGATTGAGCAACAACCTGCTCAAACAATCACAACAACTCCAGTGCACAGAATTGCAAGGAGTGGTCCTACATTTAGTGAGGAAAGCAGCTCCTCAACTCCAGTGAGGTTAAGGAGTCTCACAGAGATTTATGGACAAGAAGAAGAAGAAGAAACCAACTTTTTCTGCTTGTATGCAGACCACGAGCCTCTCTCATTCAATGAAGCTGTGGAAGAAAATTGTTGGAAGAAAGCCATGGAAGAAGAGATCCATGCCATCGAGAAGAATGACACTTGGGAGCTGACAAAACTCCCACCAAATCAGAAGGCTATTGGTGTCAAGTGGGTTTACAAGATCAAACGCACTGCAGATGGGAGTGTGGATCGATACAAATCAAGGCTTGTAGCAAAGGGCTACAAACAGAAGTATGGAGTGGACTATGATGAAGTCTATGCTCCAGTTGCAAGACTTGACACGGTAAGATTACTAATCTCTCTTGCCGCTCATCATAAATGGAAAATTTATCAACTAGATGTCAAGTCAGCCTTCCTTAATGGAGTTCTTGAGGAAGAAGTGTACGTGGAACAACCGGAAGGCTTCCAAGTACAAGGAGAAGAAGATAAGGTGTATCGTTTGAAGAAGGCTTTGTACGGCCTCAAGCAAGCACCACGAGCTTGGAACTCAAGGATCGACAACTACCTTCACCAAAATGGATTTCAGAAATGTCCATACGAGCATTCAGTTTACATGAAGAATGGTGAAAAAGGGGAGTTCTTAATTATTTGTCTCTATGTAGATGATTTATTGTTTACAGGAAACAATGAGGCAATGTTCCATGAGTTCAAGCAATCAATGTTCAGTGAGTTCGAGATGACTGACAATGGATTAATGTCATACTTTCTTGGCATAAAAGTGAAGCAAGAAAGTGATGGTATCTACATCTCTCAACAAAGGTACATGAGAGACATATTGAAGAAGTTCAATATGGACAAGTGCAACACTGTCAATACCCCAGTCGCAACTGGATTGAAGCTGTCCAAAGGAGGAGAGGGTGAGTTTGTAAACTCAACAGTGTACAAAAGCCTCGTTGGAAGCCTAAGGTACCTCACAATCACAAGACCAGACATAGTTTATGGTGTTGGACTTGTAAGTCGATACATGGAAACACCAAGGGAGTCTCATTGGCTTGCTGTCAAGAGAATTCTAAGGTACATAAAAGGTACTCTAAACTTTGGTCTATTTTATAATTTTGGTGAAGATACAAAATTATATGGCTATTCGGATAGTGATTGGGGAGTTGACCAAGATGAAGGGAAAAGCACAACTGGCTATGCCTTTTTTCTAGGTTCAACAGCTTTCTCGTGGACTTCAAAGAAGCAGCCAATCGTTGCCTTGTCATCATGTGAAGCCGAGTATGTAGCTGTAGCCTCAACCGTGTGTGAGGCAATTTGGTTAAGGAATCTGTTGAAATCAGTGTGTCATTCACAAGAAGAATCGACCTTGATTCATGTGGATAACATTTCAGCCATCAAGCTTGCTAAGAATCCAGTCCAACATGGAAGGAGCAAGCACATCGATACCAGGTTCCATTTTCTGAGGGACCATGTGAAGCAAAAGACAATTGAACTTGTCTACTGTCACACCAAGGAACAAGTGGCAGACATCTTCACAAAGCCATTGCCAATTGAATCATTCCGGCTACTGCGTGAAATGCTAGGAATGAAGGCGTTTTGATTTGAGGAGGTGTGTTGGAAATTCAAATCAAAACAGGTTGTAAAATGTTGCTGCTAGCTGTTTGTTTCTTTCCAGCTACAAAGAACAAAGTCTCCTCCATGTGCTAGCTGAAAGGTTGTGATTACAACCTGGAATGGTGCTGCCATGTGCTAGCCGAATGTAGACAACCTGGAATACATTTGGTCTCTTCATTTTTCACGTTCCCATGTGTTAAAGACAGCAGATATGCTGCTGTCTGTGTGCTGTCAATTGATGGTGTAAAGGTGTAGGTTGTGTAGTATTTAAGGAAGCCTCTCGTAAGGCTTTAGATAATAAATCCCAATCCCATTTTCTGATTGTATTCTCTCAGCTTCATAAGCTTGTAAGCTTCTGTCTTTTTCATCAGTTTGTAAACTGACTTTTATTTCATATATCAAGAAAGTGTGTTTTAGTGGAAGCTTGTTATTTCCTATCCCTTCTCCATTTGTTAGTCCAATTTTATTGAGAGTGAAAGTGAGAGGTGTGATAGAGTTTGTAAACTTATCACCCACATATTTTGGTATTGAGTTAGAAATTTTTTTTTCAATACCAACAAATATACCTGGCTGGCTGGCTGCCGTAGAGCTTTATGAATTCTACAAGCTACCTGGCTGCCGTAGAGCTTTATGAATTCTACAAGCTAGAAATGCTAAGGAAAACTCTTACAAAGTGAGATTCTATATGAACTTTCTATTACATCATAGTTTAACGTTAATTTTTATGTCAACATTATAAAACATTGTGCAAAAACATTAAGTGGCAAAAAATTCATGGAGAGTTTCACATTTGAGAGAGCCCTCCTTAACATTTCTCTTCTACAAACATCAAAGGTAATACCCTAAAACTTAATATTTGTCTGTCTTTTATTTTTATCTTGTGGTAATGCTAAAATATTAACTTTTTAGATCACATTTAATAAATTATATGATGTGGTTTTTTATTATTAATTAATATGTTTATTTTCTATTAGTGACACATACCAAGATTCGGAAGTGGAAATGAGCTATTCAGATGGAGTAGCTAGGTTCTGTGCGTTGCGACTGGTATGATAAGTCACAAAATCGGGTACTCCCGCCATGGGAGTCGAACTCCAATTTGGTTATAAAATTGTCAAACTCAGTTTTTGCACCCTGTAATGGTCTGGGTTTTGGATTGAAGAGACATAAAGAATGAGCCTTTTTGAACAAGGGAGCCCATTTGTTTTTTCTTCCTTATTCTTGAAGAAGTGTGCTATCTATATATCTTTTTTTATTTCTCACTCTTTTAACTTCCGGCTGTCAGGTCGAATGAATCGAAGAATATCAAAGACTAGAAATTAATAAGCGATGTGAGAGAAATAAAAAGGTGTGTGTGGATATCACACCCCATTCTTGAAACCATTTTGTTATCAATTGCAGACACATGTAACTTTTGAATTTTGGAAACAACTTAACATAAAATAAAAAAAACTTCAATCCAATGCTCAACTAGCTTTGCATGAACAAATGTATTGAAAATGGAATGCAGAGACTCAACAAAAGAGAAAAACCCAACGCACCATTATTCAACTAAATTCTAATTAATTATTAAGCAAATACTAATGCTCCAATCCGATCCAGCCGACCATATAGGGCTTTAGTTCACCTTCTCAATTCCTTCAAAACTCACTCATAATTGTAATCCCTTTCTTCTGGCCGGTGGCCTTGTCTTTGGCCGAGACAGTCAGGGTACTATTTGTTAGTGTTCGAATTAGCTATGCAACTGTGAACTATGACTACACAGATTTCCTCAGAGAATAGAAGAAATTACAGTATGAAAATGGAAGAGATGATGGTAGAGAGAGAGAGAGAGAGAGAGAACAAATAATATGACTCTGAATATTCTTCGCACATTCACCATTTCATTCATCTGAGAGAGGAATGGAAAATCCACACTCTTCTAACCGTTGCACACTTTTGACAGTATTCAAATTACAATAATCCCAGCCTTCCATCTTACACCCTATAAGATGAAGATACATGTCTACTTACTTACTTAAGACCTATGAGACTTAAACAAATAAGCATACAACCAATTTAGCTAAACATCCTAGCAATATGAGCTGGAAATGCAACTGCCACATCAGATCACAATTTACACACACTATTGGCATAAATGTTGAAACAAACTTCAAATGAAGGAATATGTTTTGGAGCTGGAGGAATTTCATTGAGAGTAAACTTACCCAAAAAGTTATTGTTTTTTGCTATGCTACTTTCACCCTTGTATACAGGGAAAACTGCTCATAAGCGGTAGTTACTTTAATTTTCTTCATGACTGGAACTATAGAGTTTCTTGAAATTGCAACATTCATGAATAATTCAGATGTACCGGGTCTTTCACTCTCAATTCCAAGTGATAGTGGGGTAACATCCAAGAGCGTGAAGTCTTTAAGCTTACCATTCCCATTCCCACTCAAGACGGCAGCTTGAACTGCTGCTCCATATGCTATACCCTTATCTGGAATAATGCTCTTGCACAGCTCCTTCCCCTTGAATATTTCCTACAATAGTTGCTGCATTTTTGGAATTCTAGAGGAGCCACCAGCGAGAACAACATCATGGACGCTGCCTAGCATCCTTCAAACATTTCTCAACAGGCTCCATACACTTGTTGAAGAAATCCCTATTTAGTTCTTCAAACTTGGCACGAGTAATAGTAGTAGAGAAATCAGTACCGTTATCTAAGCAATCAATTTCAATGTCAGTGGTAGAAGTAAATGACCGTCTCCTCTTTGCCTTCTCACAAGCATTTCTTAACCTCCTAAGTGCTCTCGAGTTTCCGCTAACATCCATATCATGTTTCCTCTTGAACTCCTCAACATGGTAATTCACCATTCTGTTATTGATGTCTTCACCTCCAAGGCGAGTGTCTCCAGCAGTGGCCTTCACTTCAAGCTCATCATCCCCTATGGTAAGTAACGAAACATCTAAAGTCCCAGCGCCCAAATCAAATATCATCACACTTCTCTTGCTGTACCAACCGTCCTTCTTGTCAATGCCATAAGTGCTGGATGCTAAACCATTTCTGGGTTGATTGAGAAGGAATGCAGCAACTACACTACGAAAGCCAACGGCTAGTTTCTTTAAAAATGTAACGGCTAGTTAGTTTTTAGTGATAGTTTTTTACAAGTGTAATGCTTAGATTTAAAAGCTCCAATGAAGGGCCTATACTATCAGGGTTGGTAAGCTTTTGTCAGCTAGCTCCAATGGAGATAAGGGCTGACTGTGCACACCTAAAAACCTAGTGATGTCATAAATATGAGTGCTATGAGCTGCTGCAATAGCATACATTATAGCCGACATTCCCTTCTCAATTTCTGTGCAATCATCATCATTCTCAAAACCTAAAATCTTTCCAAAACAAACATACAAAACATTCCCTTCTCAATTTCTGTGCAATCATCATCATTATAAAATACTATCATGGCCTCAGAGCTTAGTTCTTGATCACTGAAATCTGGGTGCTTGTGGAATCTGTTTTTGGGGTTGCTCAGGTAAAGGCTGAAACCCTAAGTGTCAATACGAGTCGAAGATGAAAGGATTTGGGGGTGGTGACCTCAAAGCTCTGATCTTTGATGGAGAAAACTACGACCACTGGAGGATTCGAATGACAACCATCTTCAAGTCGTATGATCTTTGGGAAATGGTTCAAAATGGATATGAACTACCAGAGATGGAGATTGATGCTCTAGAAGAGGATATCACAGAGAAACAGATAGCTACGCTGAGGGAGAATATGATGAATGATGCTAGAGCGTTGTGAATCATTCAAGGGGCTATCTCAGACTTCATATTTCCCAGGATAGCAAATGAAGAAACTGCCAAGGTTGCTTGGGATGCTTTGCAACAAGAATACAGAGGAGATGTGAAGGTAAGGAAAGTAAAACTTCAGTCTCTTAGACGTGATTTTGAATATACAAGCATGAGAGAAGATGAACCACTTAAAGACTATTTTTCTAGGCTGTTTGATGTTGTGACTCAAATGAAAACTTTGGAGATCTGCCAAATGAAAGAATTGTGCAAAAGCTCTTAATTAGTTTAACTAAGCCTTATGACTCTATTGCGAGTGTGATAGAAGAAACCATAGATAATGATACCCTCAGTGTACAAGATGTGTTGGCTTCTTTAAGAGCTTTTGACCAAAGGCTCGAGAGACATGCTGATGGTGTAACTGAAAATTTTTTCCAGTCACTAAATAGGGTCTTCTAGTCACTCTAATCAACATCAAAACAGACCAAAGAAAGATTGGAAAGGAAAAAACAAGAAGTGGGAAGGAAAATCAAATAGGGAGCATAAATACAACAGTGGAAACAATAGTGGTGGTGGTAAGTCCAAACCATTATGCAAATACTGTGGTAAGGTACACTTTGGTGAATGTTGGTTCAAGGGGAAACCAAAATGTCACAAATGCAACATATTTGGTCACTTGCAAAAGGATTGCAGATCAAATACTACTCAGCAAGTGAACATTGCAAACCAAGTGGAGGAGGAAACAAATGTCTTCTGTGCTTTTAGTGCCAGTGTTGTAAAAGACAATGAAGTCTGGTATATAGACAGTGTGTGCAGCAATCACATGACTGCCTATGAGTCTCTGTTGACAGACATTGACACTACATTTATTGGAAAAGTAAAGATGGGAAATGGCAACATTATGGAAGCAATTGGCAAGGGCACTCTCATCATAGAAACCAAGAGGGGAAGAAGACACATTAAGGAAGTCATGTTGGTACCAGGTCTAAATGAAAACCTTCTCAGTGTTGGACAGATGATGGAACATGGTTACTTTTTTCTGTTTGGAGATACTGTTGTTGAGATATATGATGATATGACTCTGTCAAATCTAGTTGTGAAAGTTGAGATGAAAAACATAACCTTTCCATTATTGCTGAAATGATTGGAAGAAGTGGTAAGGAAGCAAGCACAATTGATTCAGGAAGACTATGGCACAAGAGGTTTGGGCACCTGAATGTGCAAAGTTTGAAAAACCTGCAGAAACATGAAATGGTGCAAGGCTTGCCTCAACTAGATGATATGAATGAAGTTTGTGAAGGTTGTGCACTTGGGAAACAACACAGGGACAATTTTGAAATTGGGAAGGCCTGGAGAGTTACAAAACCACTAGAACTAATTCACACTGATGTGTTTGGTCCAATGAAAAATGCATCCATCAATAGGAACTAGTATTTTTTGACTTTCATTTATGACTACTCAAGGATGTGTTGGGTATATTTTATGAGATTCAAATCATAAGTCTTTAACATCTTCAAGAAGTTTAAAGCAATGGTGGAGTTACAAAGTGGGCATCAAATCAAGAAAATAAGGAGTAATAGGGGAGGTGAGTATACCTTAGTGGAATTCAATGCTTTCTGTGAAGAAATGGGTCTAGAAGGGCAACTCACAGTGGCATACACTCCTCAACAAAATGGTATTGTAGAGAGAAAGAAAAGAACTATAATGGAGATGGCAAAGTCCATGTTACATGAAAAGAAAATGCCTTATTCATTTTGGAGAGAAGCTGTGAATGCTACTATGTATCTCTTGAACAGATGTCCCACCAAGGCTTTAGAGAAACAAACTCCATTTGAAGTGTTAAGTGGAAGAAAACATGCAGTCAAGCATTTGAGAGTTTTTGGCTTTGTGTGTTATGTACTTGTGCCATCACAACTCAGACATAAGTTACAAGAATCCAACAACAAGTGCATCTTTGTTGGATATGGAACTAGTGAAAAAGGCTATAGATTATACAACTTGATAACTCAGAAGATCAATCTCTCAAGAGATGTGATTTTTTTATGAAGAAACATTGTGGAATTGGGAAACAAATGCAGTGGAACAAGACAAAGTATCACTGCAAATTGGTGTCACTGAGCAAAGAACTGTACAAAATGGAGTTGGTGGAAACCATGAATATGAAGAAGGAAACTTGCAGTTTTCTTAGAACTCATCATTTCAAACCTTTCAGAGTTCACAGAGCTCAATTGTAGGTTCAATATCCCAACAGAGAGAGCAACAAAGCTCAAACTCAAGCTCAGGGTTAACACAAATTAGGATGAGAAGCTTGGATGAAATCTATTTTACTTGCAATTTCTATGTCATTGAACCAGAAACCTTCGAAGAAGCTGAGAATGACAAAGCATGGCAGATAGCAATGAAAGATGAAATCTCAATGATAGAGAAAAATGGAACTTGAACCCTAGTTACTAGGCCAAGTGATAAACCTGTGATTGGTGTGAAATGGGTCTATAAAACCAAGTTAAACTTAGATAGATCTGTGCAAAAGAACAAGGCTAGATTGGTGGCTAAAGCCTACTGCCAAAAGCCTGGAATTGACTTTAATGAGACATTTGCACCTATGGCAAGACTGGATACAATTAGAACTCTAATTGCATTAGCTACACAGAAGGGTTGGTAACTACAACAGTTAAATGTTAAGTCTGCTTTCTTGAACGGTGTGTTAGAGGAAAAGGTCTATGTGGACCAGCCACAAGGTTTTGAAGTAAAAGGGTCTAAGAGCAAGGTGTATCAACTAAAGAAGACACTTTGTGGTTCCAAACAGACTCCAAGAGCCTGGTATAGTGAGATTGATTCACATTTCACTAAGTGTGGGTTCAAGAAAAGCCTTAGTGAAGCAACATTCTACACCAAAGTTGAAAAAAAGTCTGATATACTCATAGTATCTATCTATGTGGATGATGTGATCTTTACAGGAAACAGTAAGAGAATAGTGGATGAATTTAGAAATGAAATGATGGGAAAATATGAGATGACAGACTTGGGGTTACTTCATCACTTTCTTGGAATGAGGGTGATCCAAAAATCAGACTACATTTTCATTCATTGGATGAAGTATGCACAGACACTGCTAGATAAGTTTGGTCTCAAGGCATGCAACCCAATAAGCACTATCTTCATTGCAAATGGAAAACTCAAGAGTGAAGATGGAAGTGAACCAGTGGATGCAAGTCTCTACAGAAAAATTGTTGGGAGCTTGCTATATCTCACAGCAACAACACGAGACATCAAGTATGTTGCAAGTCTACTATCAAGATTCATGCACAATTCTCCCAAAATACATTTAAGAATTGCTAAAAAAGTTCTCAGGTATGTGTAAGGAACAATTGATTTTGGGATCAAATATGAGAAAGGACAGTTAACTATATTAGTTGGTTTCTGTGATAGTGACTGGGGAGGCAATGAAGATGACATGAGGAGCACATCGGGGTATGTATTTACCTTTGGCTTTGGTGTATTCTCGTGGGCCTCAGTCAAGCAACAAGTGTTGCACTATCAACAGCCGAAGTTGAGTATGTGAGTGTTGCAGAAGCAACATCTCAAGCAATTTGGCTGAGATTTGTTCTCAAAGATTTTGGGGAATTACAGGTTGAACCAACTAAGCTAATGTGTGATAATTAGCCATAACAATGACAAGGAATCCGGTATTTCATCAGAAAACTACACACATCAAAAGGAAGTTTCATTTTATCAGAGATGCACTATAAGATAATGTCATCAAATTACTGTACTACAGAACTCAAGACCAAATTGCAGATATCTTTACAAAAGCACTACCAAAAGAAAGGTTCACGTACCTCAGAAGCTTGCTTGGAGTCAACACCAGAAATAGTTTAGAGGGGAGTGTTGGATGCTAAACCATTTCTGGGTTGATCGCGAAGGAATGCAGCAACTACACTAAGAAAGCCAACGGCTAGTTTCTTTAAACATGTAACGGCTAGTTAGTTTTTAGTGATAGTTTTTGACAAGTGTAAGGCTTAGATTAAAAGCTCCAATGAAGGGCTAAGATTAGCTTTGTACCATCAGGGTTGATAAGCTTTTGTCAGCTAGCTCCAATGGAGATAAGGGCTGACTGTGCACACCTAAAACCCTATGAGTGCTATGAGCTGCTGCAATAGCAGACATTATAGCCGACATTCCCTTCTCAATTTCTTTGCAATCATGATCATTCTCAAAACCTAAAATCCTTCCAAAACGATCATACAAAACATCAACTTTATAAAACACTATCAATAAGCAATTGCTGCAGCAGTTGGTTCGTTGATGAGACGCATCACCTTTAGGCCAGAAATGAAGCCAGCATTTTTTGTAGCCTGACGTTGTGAATTATTGTAGTAAGCAGGGGCAGTGATAACCGCAATCTTCACAGTTGAGTGGAGGTAGGCCTCAGCAATCTCCCGCATCTTTGTTAGAACCATTGATGAGATTTCTTTGGCAGCAAACTGTTTTTCTTGTCCCTCGTGGGTAACCACAATCAAGGGCTTGCCACCACGACCTTCAGTGACTTTAAAGGGCCAGAGTTTCATATTACTTTGTGCGGTGGTATCACTGAATCTCCTACCAATTAACCGCTTTGCATCTGCAAATTAATTACTAATTAAAAGAAACAGCTATTTTTCAAAAAATAAAAAATAAGCAGATACAATAGGTCGTATATCCAAAACAACACACTGACTGACTTGGTTTAATGAAAAATGTTATTATGCTACCCAGCTCTATGTTACACAAACAGCATATAAATAAGATGGAGTGGTCCTGTTGCCCTGATCATTCACTATAATTTCTACATGATTATGCTCCCACACTATGACACACGAGTACGTTGTCCCCAGATCAATCCCAATTGCGTGACCTTCTTCTCCCGCCATTCTCATCTTGAAAACACGACAGAGAAGAATAAAGGAAGACAAACTGTTGCAGAGAGAGTAATAGGGAGAGTGACGTTGGCAGGGAACAACAATTGCTGTGCAGTGGGGGAAGAGAGAGTTCAGAATGGTGTCTATCTTAAGTTAGTAATGTAGAATCAATAAACAGGTTTATAATCCAACAAAAAATACTACCCAGAATCATAATCAAAACAGTGTATTAACCATAAAACAAAAATGCAAATCCGATGCAAATATTGACCCACACGGTTACATATGAAGGTCTTCCACAATAGTTGAGTTTGATTCCTACATTTTGGAATCAAACACTTTTTGAGTATGATTCCTATAACACTATCGCTATAGTTTGCTGAGTTCTCTCAATTGTGGGGCTCATCTATAGTTCGCCACTGTTACTCAGGAGCACGAAAGATGTAATCAATTACGGCGGTCAGGACCCTCAATACAAGAGTTGTAATCCGGGCAGTTTTGGAGGATAGAATTAATGTTCTCATCTTTGCTTCCTCAGCACCATCAAGGTCTCTGTGTCTGCGTCCAGGGTCCTAGCCTGTGGAACAAAAGTTTGTTCCGATTTCTTGGCCATAGATGATATAGCCTTTTTAATATTTAGAAACAAGGGAGATTAATTAGGACCCTGTATCTGCATTGCCATCGTTTCTGTTTTTAGAGAAAGCACAGGTTTAATTTGTTCCCAAAAATAGTATAAAGAATTTGGAACTGCAACTTCATCGGCCATATTAACGGACCCAAGACTTTCACCTTTTTGTTTCTTTTTTAGAAAAGAACAAAAAAGGAAATATTGTTGCTTCATTTTTCCCCACCAAAGCACATCAGTAAAGGGAACATTTTTGGAACTGCAACTTGAGACCTTGCTATTTGATCTGCTTCTTGAAAGGCTAGCAATTATATGGGGTCTTGCTCGATGAAGCAAGTAATTTTAATTTCAGCATTCAAACATTAGTATAACTTGATTGGTCTCTTGTCTTCAATTGTGAGATCTGGAGGATGAAATTCAAGTGGGAGCTGTTATCAGCCCACCAAGAAAAATATATTGTATTCATCCGAGTGGGAATTAATTTCTCCCTTTTGTTTTTATAAGGGTACTGATTTTCACTATTCTTTTCTATTCTGAACTTATATCCACTTATTTTTGCCTTTTAATTTTCATTTGATTTTTCTTCAAAAAAAATCCTCATTTGATTTAAGAGTATACGAGGAGAAAAATAGAACTAGTTGAAAATCAGTTCCACTTTATAACACAAGTGCATGATAACTTTTTAGATCAAGTGCCAATAAAATTTCAGTTTAGTCGGTTTTCTTCCACCTTTGTCTTTTGAATTAAATTAAGTGGCAACTTACACATTAATATATAGAATAGTACAACAAAATGAAGATATATATAGATTACCAATCCTCATATCCCTCCCAATTATAATAAA
The DNA here is from genome assembly GCF_041283825.1 of Pyrus communis. Taxonomy (NCBI): domain Eukaryota; kingdom Viridiplantae; phylum Streptophyta; class Magnoliopsida; order Rosales; family Rosaceae; genus Pyrus; species Pyrus communis. The sequence continues at coordinate 24,389,739 of NC_142571.1, read as the reverse complement.
CCTTCTTGGGGAGTGCATAAGAAGAGAGGACGGATAATATGAAAGTGCAGATGAAGGCAATGAAGACAAGTCTATCTGCTGCATGTGTGACCTCTTGATATATTTGTTTACGTAGTAATCTTTATCTCCCAATTCGTTATGTATTTGTGCGGTCATAACAAATCCTGCAACAGCTTCAGTAGCTAATATATGTGATATAACCTGCCCAAATTAGTTTGACTGATTGTTAATCACATTCAAAGAGTTTCAACTTCAAGAGGATGAACTAACACTACTAGAAATATGCTCATTACACACCATTTTTTGCCCACCCTTTGCAATTGGTGGCCATGGATATAAAGTTGCTACTCTTACTATTTTTTGGTGGCTAAACAGTGGGATTCCACTGATATCAGTGGCCTTAAAAATCAGCCACCAATATTGGTGTCAGTTAGCTAACTTTATTTCTTAAATTTACTTTTCTTCTACTTTTTTATTTCATTATTATTTTGTTCGGACCTGGTGCTGGTTAATTTTTTGGTTTTCAAAGCAGGGATATATATTGATTGGTTCTCAAAACCTATGATGACTTACTAAAGGGAGATAGAGAGGCCAAAACCCATAGAAGGACAGAGCGTTGGACCCTAATCGCATCTCTCGGCCATTATTGCATCGATGATGAAGTCGGGTAGTTCCGTGAACCAGTTGCACTCCCACGATGCGGACAAGGCGTAGCTGTCAAGACTGTGAGCAGCCTCGTTTAGTTGGCGACGGGCGTGGGCAGCGGAAGCTCCACTCCTGCGATGCTGGTTATCTGCTTCTCATACATCGCCCTTTCAATTTCTCATCAGATTAAGCTGCTCGGTTCATTATTTATGTTCGCTTGGGTTTCTTACAATTAATTTGGGGCTGCATCACCTTGAATTGCTTTTAGGGAGTAAAAACAGGTAATTTTGTGTTTCTTATATTTAATTTCAGCATTTTTAAGATCTAACTTTTCAATTTGTTTATTAAGTCTTCGAATCTTTGGAGTTTTTAAAGGTTGGGTTTGAAGTGCTTCTTCTATCTGTTCAAGTTGGATCAAACTGCAAACCATATAGGGTTTAAGCTTATTATTGTTCTTGGAGATATAAGCTAGGTGTTCATTTCTTGTTATATAAATATATGAATTCGTTTACTGTTTCAACGAAAGGACGAGTTAGGCAATCGCAACTACGTTTTTTTTACAAACTACTATCCTTACAGCTTGTACAAACTAAAAGAAAAGGGATATAAGTAGAAATGTCAATGTAAAGTTCCACTGTTGGTTAAGCTTATGCTATACGGATATCGCATTTTCTGTGTATGTTCTGTAAACATCATAAACACAAAAAAAGACTTTGGTAGAGAAAGTGGCTTATTGAAACATGGCTATGAACGAACTTGCATATGATAATTTGTCTGTTTTTAAGTTTTGGTATGCTTTTTAGCTGATACCTACTACCACTGCATGAGAACTAATAGTTAAGCTACATTCCATGCTTCGTTATGTGGTCTACACCTTCAAAACGATGTTATTATTAGTGGACGAGGAAGCGACATTACCTCTGTTGGACAACTCCCTGCTGTTTACCTACGTGCATTCATTTTGTCTCGTCAATAGATATAACTATGCGATTTTCCCTTATTAGAGCTTTTCCACCGCTCTCCAAGAGTGATGGATTAACATTCCATAATCCCATGGGTTGCTGGACACAGCTTTACTAAAGAGTTGTGTCTTTCTTCAGTCACATAGTTACGCATATTCATTAGCTAAATTATGAGTGAATAACAGTTGATATACATTAATTAGATATGTATTATTTATATGAAATATAAACATAATATCACATGGCCGTCCGACAATCATACTGTAAAATTTTAGAAGCACCTGCTAAAAACAACACACTCTAATTTTGGATATATTTTTTTCAGTGTGTTCGTGTTCCATGAAAAGGTATTACTACCATCTTATATGTAAAGAACCAGCTTAAGGTCAAAGTAAGCATCTGTAATGGTTCTGTTTGACAGTCTGAGTCTTCATATTCCAGGTTTGCCTACTAACTGCTTGTAGGCATTGACTTCTTTGTTTAGCAGATGCAGACATCTTTAGCTTGAGCCTGCATTGTTTTTTTTAACCACTTGCGGGGGGTGAGCAAACCCATATGGTCTATTCCTCCATAGATGACATAGATGATCTAATAAAATCTAGAAGTTATAATCAAAGAGCGGTAGAGTAGTACTTCATATCTCTCTCTAACTTCAAGGAGGCTTTTATTGGCACAAACACATTCTCTTTATCAATGACTGTTGGGGTCTCCCTTTTGGTGCTCTCACCTGAGCCAGTTGTCTAAGCACTACAATTTTTTGTCGTACATTGGAACCCAGTTTTTATCATGAAGTATTTGCTTCTATTTATTGCTTGGTTTTCTTCTCATTGCCACTTTTCAGTCCATTTTGAGGTACATTATCTGATGTCCTGATAGGGGCATCACCTGAAAAGGTATGACATGATTTGATTTCAGTTTAATGTTTCGTTCATTGTTCAGGGTTGTTACTGTGAATGTTGAAGTTTTGTTTTCTGTTTGAGGTTCTGAATTAGTTTGATAGAAAATTTCGAGCCTTATGACTTACGATGAAAGAATAATTTTTTACTATTTTCATATGATTTAATTTCTGTTCTTGCAGTTTGTTAGGAGCAAGGTCAGTTGTCGAACCACCATTTGTGAGATTTTGTGCGTCACCTAACATGAAACAAAGAAAGTCTTCACACCAAATGGATGCGAATTAGTAAACCATTCAGAACCTAAAACTCATTTCCTTGGTAATCTCCATTACTGTTTGAATTAGTATTGTTATTATTATTATAATTTTGGCCCACAAAGAGAGCTTCATACTAAGAAAATGAGAAGCTTATGAAACCACAACAGGGTGTAAAAGTGATAATGGTGGTTGGGGTGTTAAAAATTGCATATTCCTTTCTGTTTTCATTAAAATGGTTCTTCAACCATTTTGATAAAATGTGCTATACATGCATAGGTACCCATTTCTCTACACTTTTCGAATATGTTATAAATCTTTTCCTACATTTGTGCTTATCTCTAATATGAATATAGGTTAGAATTCCTTATCTCACTGTTGGATTTCCCATTCAATTCCTTTTCTGACTGTTGGATTTTCCATAGGGTTTGGGTGCGCAATTACAAGGAAAGAGACAGAGAGAGAGAGGGTGGGTGCATTCATTTTTAGGCACCTTATTGTTCCAATTCTGCAAACTATTGATTATATTCAGTAATGATGGACAAAAGTTGGGCCAGTTTGAATCCGTTTACAGAGGATTACAGAACAGGGCTAGCAAAATTTATCTCAAACTCATTGCAAGTTTCTTCTCTTGATGGCAACATCAAATGTCCATGTGCTAAATGCTTGAATAGGTTCTGGTTGAGTAAGAATGAAGTTGAAGCACATCTAATTGTTGAAGGTATGGACCGTTCATACTTGGAAGGCTCGTGGGTATGGCATGGAGAGACATCTGTAGAAGCGTGCTACATCATGTAGAAAGAACAGGAAAGCGCTACAAATAAATTACACGACTGGAACCAAGTCTTTTGCGCAATTCAGACACGAACATGTAAGGCTCTGCCGTGAGTTCTGTGTTATGGTAACTTAACTACATGTTAGTGCACATGGAATGAAGGTGCCGGTCGAAAACAATGTTATGAAATTACTCGTCAATTAGTTGTTTGACAATTTCTGTTAACAGGAACAAGCGAATGGAAGCAAACCAGACCGCATTACATTCTTTACGCTAACACATACTCGGAAGAATGGGGAACCAGTGGATGCTCGATCAGCTGCAATAATTGTAAGTATGCCATCAATTACCGGCTGCTACAATTTATCTGTAGGTGAGATATATAAAAGGTTTGTGGATTGTGAACAATCAGGTGTATTAGATTATGTGCTATTTAATGTCAGTGAAACAAAGAGCATAAGGCAACAGCAGCTTGCATTAGTGAATACAGTGAAGTAATGAAAGATTCTGATGCATATGAGTTTATTGGTAGGCACTGTAGTCTGAATAACAGAACAATAACTAATAGTACTAGTTTTTTTGAGAAACATGGTTGGAATATCTTTGATTTAGAAGGCTTTCAAATGTATATACAGTGCAAATACATTGGTAATTAATTTTGGAAACAACTTGCAGGATGAATTCAATACAAACCTGAAGTTGTACGAGGATAGGAATGAGATCATAACTGATGAGGTTCGGCATATTGTGTACGCTAATGTATTGGGGCCTGAGAGAGACAACCGTGTAAGAGGGTTTGGGACAGGGGTTGTGTGGTCTGATGTGCCAGGTATTATAACTGAGAAAAGGGGAATTTGTAGAGAGGTTGAAGCAATTAAAGCATCGTATGAGGAGCAAAGAAAAACTGCTAACTTTGAAATTGAGAAACTTAAGATGGAGGCAAGTGAGAGAGAATAAAGGCAAAGGATTGAGGCAGCAAATGTGGTTGCACAATTGAGGAAAGAATATGCCGAGTCAATGGTGGCACACAATAGACAGGTGGAATTGGAAGTGGAGAATATGAAGCGTGAAATGAGGGCTGAAATTATGTTCGCGCTGAAGAGGGCTGCTGATAGAGGCATGGTGGAACCAAATCACATTGATGTGCCTCAAGTTTGTGTCAATAGAATTGAACAAGGGAATGGTACAGAGATCCAAGCAAGTGGAGAAGTTGAAGATGAGGGTTTTGTTGTGGTACAGAATAATGGCACAGATGATGAGCTTGGGTATCGTCCATGCATGGTGAATGTCACTGGCTTAAGTAAGTGATAAGCTAACTGTGATACGTTTTTGTGAATTTTGCTTCATGTATATATACAAATGCCATAGGGAAGGCATAGATCCAAGTGGGTGGAGTTGTTTGTTCAGTTTGTTGTTGGTGGATGTGCATAGGTACATAGGTGAAACAAAATGTAATGTCATCATCCTTGGGTACTTGGATGTGTTGGACAACAGACTTGAATGTAATATGGTGTCTTTAATAGAGACAAACCTTGTTATTGATAAATGTATGGGGATATAAAGTGTGGTTGGTTGTCAATGTGAATCCTTTTGAAAATTTAAATTTCTTGCCAATTCTATATTAAGAAGCTGAGTTTTAATAGAGTACATAGCTATTACTAAAATGCATGTAATACAATTCCAACCTACCGGACATTTGGAATGCTATAGATTCACACCAGTGTTGGTGCCTAACTTTAAAAGCCACTGATCCTAATAGAGACACATAGGATTGGTGGGTGTATGAGTATAAAAGCCACCAATGTTAGTCTCAAACCTAGCCACTAATAAGAGAGACAATGACATGCTTTGAAATTTAGAAATAATTATAAAATATAAAAATGTTGTACTATTCACATACCCACCAATGTAATATTGGTAGCCATTGTAACAATAGAGTCCTCTACATAGGCCACACTCTCTAGTTTAGTGGGTGCTTGGTGGCCATACAGGTTTGCCACCAATATGAGTGGCAACACTTGACAATAGCCACCGAATGAAAAGAGTGGCTTATAGCCAAATTTCTAGTAGTGTAATATTTTTTATCCGAAAGTGATTAAAAAAAAGGACCTAAAATGACAAACAATAGCCATTTTTTTATCTAGGTTTTTATTTCTAGCCGCGGGCCGTTTACTTTTCAAGTTCTTAGTTCATATAAGTTTTTTGCTTTAAGCTTTATTGTTTTAAGCACTTTTAATTATCTTGTTATTTGAATTTCATTTTAGCTGAGTTTGTTTATTTCGATTGCACTTTACTTCACGTCGATTTACTTTACACACTTACATTCTTGTTCTTTACGTTATCGTTCTTTATATTAACGCATTTTAATTCCTCCCACCCTTAAATTTCTTTGCATTTATTCAAAAATCAAAAAATATACAAATCCATTCTAACCACTCTTGATCCTAAGGGAGTGAAAAATCTAGGCCAAGAAGAGGTTCCTTGCTTGATCATTCAATCGTTTTGTTAGAAGCTTCACGATGCACTTCAAATACATATTTCGTTTTGGGGTGGCACGCCTACGCTCCAAAGAAAAAGGACAAAATAAATCCCTCTCTTAATCCGACCCGGCTGAAAAGAGGGAAACATAATTATATTGCCCTAGTAACTGTATAAATGACATTATGATTGCACACATGTTTGTAACCATGAATTACACCATGTTTCTCTCTTTTGGGCTGGACCAAGCGTCCTGGAAGGATTTTTTTGTCATTTGGTTTGAATGCATGGACGTGCCACCATGTGGCCTAGATTGGTTGACGTAGAAAACATGTGAGTGTGATTCTGTTTGCGCATTAAATTTAATATTAATCAAACCATGTGCGGCCGAGCAAGGGACCTCGGATTCAAGACTATGAGCGAACAACCAAGTGATAGAATGTATAGGTCAATGTGAAGATGAGTAGACGTGAAAGTAAAAGAAATCGTAAATGAGATTAAATTAAGGAGCAATTAGGTTCCCATACCTATTTTTTCTACTTTATTGATTTAAACCTTATTCCTTTTCAATTTTTGATCAAGATCCTTTGGGTTTTAATAAATGTAATTAATTATTTCAAAAATAGAATATTTACATGTCAAGAAAATTAAATTTTATTTCTTAATATATTCATTTAGTGTTCGAATTAAAAATGTTACATTTGGTATATTTATATTTATGGCTAAACTTGTTATCTGTTGCAATCCTATTAGATTAGGAATGTGATTGTGTAAATCCTAGTATATCTACGGAAATCTCTTATATTCCTAGTAGGAGTTGATTACCTATTAAATGTTGTAATCCTAAATGGTATGAAATTAACATTCCCTACTACTATAAATAAAGGCACAATGGGGTGGAATAGAACACATCCATAATTACACATCTCTCTCTTCTCACTCTATATGCCGCACCCTCTCTCTCCATATGGCCTCCATAATTGTTCAGTAAATTATGCATACAACACGTTATCAGCACGCTCTTGACGATGCGCTAAAGAGAGTTTATTCTTCAATCATGGGAGTATTACGTTTTAATCATTCCTTTTATGATTAATTTATTATTTTATTGAATTGATCTACATGCTATTGATTCAATTTAAATTTTTTTTTTTGTGTTGAACGTGATACAACGCATTGGAGATGCCATTTCGGCTTTCCGAGAAGGATCTTCTACAAATTCAAAGACTTTTGTTGTTTTCTGCCAATCAAGTACGCTTAAAATAAAGTAAGATATTTGAAACAACCATGAAGCATGAAAACATTCCTCATTATGCATGAACCCCATATGTTTATATTTTCCTTCCGATATATATATTGTAGATGTTTATATATTTGTTTCATGCATCGCACAATTAAATTGTTATGTGGAATATGTGAGTCAAAGTATCAAATTAAATTAGAAGCAATTCTAGGGTTTCTTAAACCCTACCTATGTTGAAAAATTTTGGAAATTTGGATTTGGTATGGCACCACCCCTTGCGGCATAAACTGGGCAGCAGCCCTCTGGGCTTTGCTACATTCACATGGACCTTAACAACAGCCTTACTGCGAGCAGATGGTCACCCCAGGCCTTCGGCCTAGTTGGGATAACTCGAGCCCGTAGCCCACATTCATCAAGGAAGCCTGCAGCTTTCCTTTTTGGACCTTTATATGCTATCGACCCATGCCAGCAAGTTATCATGCTTGTTAGGCCCTTGTCCCGCGTGCCACTGGACTGCCAACAGCAAACCCGTGCTGCTTGCTGGGTCATCCTTACGACCCAATTTGATGCCAGTCATTCGGTTGGGCTTCCCCTGCATTATCAAGCCAGAAAATTTGCTAGACCTTGCTCCCATGCCTACCTCCTTGGTCCAAAACGCCAGCCTTAATGGATAGGCCTATACCCCCTGACCTGTGGCTTGCAGCCCACATCCGAGGCTCCTTTTGGGCTCTGCCTTTCACTCAAGGCACCCAACCCGAGGCCAAATATTTTTTGGGGCTATATTTTCGACCCGATAATATTATTCTAATATTATTTAGCTTCTACAATCGACCATATATGACTCGATTTATTGAATTAATTAAAAGTAACCTACAGTCTATTAATCTAATAATGAATCCAAAATTATTGACATGAATATCACTTTTGGACATTAACGATTCAATAATTTATTTTTATACTTTGAACCGTCACATACTTTCATAGTAAAGAAGCTCTCACACTTGAGTTCCCGAAGAACCTCAAATCCACTACACTTAGTTGTATATTGGGTTCTGTGTTTCTTGCAGGAACCTCTATTTTATGAACTAAACGTTCATAAACTAAATTGAACTTATAGTTTCAAATTTAGTGCCTTTGAAGTTTTCATAAAACAATACACCCATGAAAACCCGACGTTTTTCATGAAAATCATGTCTTAGAACTCGAATGTTCTAACTTTGATGCTTATGGATGATTCCTTCCCATAGCACCAATCACAATCTAATTCCTTCCATTCAGTGGATTGTCGTATCGTAACAAGTTCGATTTTCCTGATTTTTATGTGGGATACAAGACGTGAATCTCCACTTGACTATCAAGAAGCTGAGAAACCATTGACGCCAACAATGGCAAGGAAGAGCTGAATAAGCCTCCGCCATGATCTTCATTCGAAGACTTATGCCCGAAGCATTACAAATGGAAATACCTCTTAATCAAGGATTCCATGGTTCTATGGCTCGCTCCTACAGACTGTCTAATCATGAAAGACATTGCATGAAGCATACCATGATTACGTTTATGAATGAGTACAATTCTGAAGTTTATAAATCCAATCGAATTTTGACTAGAGAATACTTTTCTCGTCCTTCCTTGTTTCTAACTCGCTTCTGAAGCAATAATATAGAAAGCTGAAGTTTACCAAATTCTTGGATCTGATTACTACCACAAAAATATAATTAGGGCCTGCTAAGGTGTGGTATCATGCTCGAAGTGTGATCCTTGGTACCTAAGACCTAAAACTTCAAGAATAAGGGATAGTATTCCTAAACCTTAACCCTGCATAATCTACTTCCATCTTAATGGAATAGATCATTGGTTATGCACCTGTTCGTACCCCTACCAATGTTGTTAAGGAGTACCATTCTAGTAGTCAATATGTGAGACTAATTCTGCTCCACCAAACGTCGTTGGAAAAGCAAAATTTTGACATGGATGGCCTTGTTGGCCAAATCCCCTTAGTAAACCATTTACCTTGTGAACATTTTTCTATGTTTTTGGATTCAAATTTGGTGTATGTTTTACTTATGGATAATCTTATTAATGTTGTCATCGAATATGAGTTAATTGAATCATGCTTCTTAAGACATGTGACTAATTCAATTAAACACATGATTAGGTAGGAATATGGGGAAGTTAGTTGTCTGGATGAATGCGTACTACGCACACTAGCTTTACACCTAAATCACATCTCTAACAATGACTTCAGGTCTATCCAACCTGATTAAGAGCATATGCACGCTCCTCGTTGTATGAATGGTACTAAATCACCATTTAAAGGACCTTAAATTCTCCCTGTCGTTGAGTTTTTAAGGATATTCGAGATGACAATGATCATAAATGAAACCACTGAAGAAAATAGAGTGAAATATCTTTTCACTGAAGTCTGGTGATTGAGCAGTTTACTTGCTTTAGCATGACCTTTTGGGATACTTAGGTCGAACAATGATGCTACAACGCATCTCCTTATCTGAAGTAAGGATATTGTGCCTACAAGCACACTTTGCCAAGCATGCTCATTAGGGAAATTGATTTTTAAATTATCCCTCGCAAAGATACGAAACGACCATCTTTTCACAGTGGATTCAAGGGAATATATGTGGACTAATCCAACCAAAATGCGGACCATATAAATACTTATGGTTTTGGTTGATGAATCGACAAACTGGTCACATGTTTGTCCACACACATTGCTGCTAAACCTCATGGCCGATTAAGGGTTCACCACCTTACTTATCCCTTAAGGTCCAGGAAACTGGATAATGTCGGAGAGTTTACATCAACGGTTTTCGATAAAGTATTGCATGTATTTTGGGTTTATAATTGGACATTGAATTCCCATGTTCACCCCAAAGAGCCTCATTTAATGATCATAAAGCGCAATTTAAATGATCGCCCAAATTTTGGTAAACGTACCAAGTTTTCGATTTCTTCCTAGGGCTATGCAATCCTTGTACGCAGTTATGTTGGTCCACCTTGAGGCTCATTGCCACCCAACCTATATGACGTTACAGTTGGTTACTGGGTACCAACCTGATGATTTTCGTATTTACGCATTTGGATGAGCATTCCATGTGCCAAGTTGTGCCACCGCAACGTACCACTATGGGTCCTCAAAGAAAGATGTGTATCTTTTGTCGATCATGACTCTCTTTCACATTAGCTCTCTTCGAGCCCTTGCACGCGATCTCTTTACCACTCATTTGCGGGTTGTCACTTTAATAAGATAGTCTTCCCGCCGTCAGGGGGAGATAAGAACGTCAATGTTCCTGGAGAACGGCATGAATTTACGTGGACGTTACCCACTATGTCTCATCTCGATCCCCATACCGCACAAGCGTGATAAGTAAGTGCGATGAATTCTAGATTTCAGAATGTTGATCCAGACACATTCCTCTGATCTAGCTAAAGTGACAAGATCATATACCAGCTGCAAACATGCCTGCAAGGATAGACGTACTTAACGGACGTCGAGTCAACATCCTTGGAGGGTGTGCCACCCCTGTTAGATAGTTTGGACACCCTTGTTAGACGAACTGGTACATTGGCGGATAACCAATCAATCTGTCTTGGCCTGGAGCACGACAGATCACTTAGTTCGTAGGATTCACTTCCCTAGAAAAGGAAGACGTGGTACAACAATGAATCTAAACTTGATCGCTGTCTCAAATCATTTCCATCTCATGAGATTAATCTAGATTTCTCCCGAGACTTAAAGTTCTTAGTCCAGTATACTAGTTTGGATGAGCTAAATGGAATTGAAATAAGATTATCATCGATGATGTTTTCACTTATATTGTAGCTACCGATATAAATGAAAAGCCACGATATCGAACCGTGTTCAGTTGATTAAGTGACAACGTAGAACTGATTGGACAACAAAAATTACAATCCAGGTCAAATTCCTTACCAAAGTGTGTTTGGACCTGTCGTTCCTACACTGCCTAAGGTAACCTTATTATGTCACAAGTGGGAAATGAAGCGTTATGAGATGAATGAAATAAGTACGATCTGATGCACGCCTTACGGCATAAGGTTTCTCTCAAACGTCCTGTGATTAATAGCAGCATTATGAAATGTGGTTAGTGTTTTCTCCATGGGGATATAGATACGGAGATTTACATGTAAGTTCCCGAAGAATTACATAGACTGGTTCAAATAGTTACAAAACCACGGAACATCCTCTTAACTTGTTTGAGGCGTTCACTTACAATCCGACGGGTGTGGTATAACCGTCTACGTGATTATTTGATCAATCAGGGATATGAATTATGCCCTTACGTGTAAAACTATGAAGTCTTATTCCAAATTGCTAGAGTTACAGTTTGTGTCGTTGACACGAATCTCACTAAGACTCCGGAAGAGCTTCAGAAAACTGCCTCGCACCTAAAAATGGAATTTGAGATGAAGGATCTTAGGAAAACTCATTTATGCCTTGACCTGAAGTTGAAGCATTGTTCTGACGGTATTTTGGTCTACCAGTCGAACTACACCCTAAATATGTCACTTTTGAGTATATCTTTGATCGTCCATACATTATATGCAAATGAGACCCTTGAAGAGGTTATGGAATCCGAAATTTCATATCTAAGTTCAACTTTGTGCTTCGTTGTACTTAGCTCATTATATTTAGACATGACATCTTCTTCGCTGTTGATCTTGGTAAAGATGCAGCATTGCGGCTACACGCAACCACTGAATTGATATTAAAGACGTACCATGCAGGTACTACAGGGGCAATCCCAACGCATCTCGAGCGGATCCAACCCCCTTAATCCTCAAAATGATGTTTGCCTTGTTTGTTATGCTGACGCAGGTTACTTATCAAACCCGCACAAGGCAAAATCCCCAAATGGTTATGTCTTTACCATTAGGGACATTGCAATATCTTGGAGGTCCACGATATGACCTTAGTTGCGAAATTGTCGAAAAGTTCCAAGACTCACCTCACTTCACTACACCACAAGTGAGACATGGTTAGGCGTTCTTGTTGCGCATATTCGAAATACTTGCTATTTTCATCCATCGTTAAGTCCTAACAACGATCCATGAATACTATGCCACATGTATCAACCCGATCAAGCCATGACACATCAATGAAGTCAATACCAAGACATATTACGTCTACATCTACATCAGCAAAGCATCAGGAGATTGAAGTCATGCAAGCCGATCCCAGACAACCTTGCCGACCTCTACACGACGTCACTGCCGAAGTCAACCTTCCAGAAGCTTGTCCGAGGAATTGGTATGCCTAACTATCATATGCAATGCTTGTAATTCTCATTTGTAAGTTCTGTCTCAAGGGGAGTATCTAGAAGTATACTCACTTGATCTTAATGTACTATTTTTCCCTATGATTAGGAGCATTTTTGCACTGAGTTTTTGCTACCTAACTAGGTTTTAACGAGGCACCCATCCTGGGCTGATCATACCCTTATGAGCTTTTCTACTTGCGTCCAAAAGATGTATAGTTTTGACTTAATGCAACTTCTCACTTTTCTCCTTAGTCTATAGGTTTTTCTCCCACCTTGGGTTTTACCATAGCAAGGTTTTGTGAGTTTTATTTTTTATGCATTCTTCCGTTGATATAAGACTCGCATTTGCTCATTGTGCCAACGACTTCATCAACTGTATTTACTTCATCGTTGAAGACCTGATGCGCCATTTACTTGAGTATTTACATACTCAAGGGGGAGTGTTGCAGTCCTATTAGATTAGGAATGTGATTGTGTAAATCCTAGTATAACTAGGGATATCTCTTATATTCCTATTAGGAGTTGATTACCTATTAAATGTTGTAATCCTAAAGGGTAAGGAATTAACCTTCCCTACTACTATAAATAAAGGCACAATGGGGTGGAATAAAATACACCCACAATTACACATCTCTCTCTTCTCTCTCTATATGCCACACCATCTCTCTCCATAGGGCCTCCATAATTGTTCAGTAAATTATGCCTACAACATTATCATATATTTTTACTTTTGTGCCCTTTTTTTAATTTGCAACCCTTTTTTTAAATTGTACCAATTTTCTTTTAAATTTTATTTGTACACGTATATTAATTTCTTTTTGTCTCTTTTTTTTAAATGTTATTAGTACTTATAATTTTTTTAACCTTTTATTTGTACCCATAAATTATTTATAATGTACCCATTTTTCTTTACAAATGTACATTTTATTCTATGCAAACTATATCCTTTTTTTTTTTTTTTGTAAGTACCCTTTTTTATTTAAAATGTACTCATTTTTAATGTAAAATCTATGTATTTTTTAAATCTAAATGTACCATTGTTTTTTTATAAAATGTACCCATTGTCTTTTATATAAAATGCACCCATTTTTTGTTATATAAAACGTGCCTCTTTTTTGTAGAAAATCTATCAATTTTTTGTATGTAAAATGTACGTACCCACATTTTTATAGTGTACCAATTTTTCATATGTAAAATGTAGCCAAATTTTTTATATAAATGTACTCATATTTTATAAAAATAAAATAAAATCCCTTTTTTTCATAATCTAGAATGCACCCCAAAGCAATTTTTTATTTTTTTATATCAAAATCCATAAGCAATTTTGAATAATTGAATTGGTAGTGTAAATGAAAGCAAAAAAACTGTTGAATCTTGGTATTATTGTATCTTTTTAATTATTATGTCATTTAAGTGGCAGGAGACTAGGAGAGAGACTTCAATTAAAAACCTAAAATGCATAAGGTTTGAGTCTATAAGAATTAGGAACGAGGGACCACAACTAAACTATCCCTTAAGTTATTCTAGCTACGAGAAAATAAATAAATTTAGAAGTGATTGCATTAAATAAAGGTGTTTTAACAGTAAATAAAATTGAAAACCAAAAGTAAATGTTTAAAATAAAAAATTGAAAGGCAAGTACGGAGGTAAATTGCATAAAACAAAATAATTAACAACGTAAGTAAATTAAAACTTGTATTGAAATGAAGTATTATTGATCAACGTTTCCTGGTTCTTCTAGTTTAAGTGGTCGATCTCTTAGAAACGGGAGCATTTTCGCTCATCATCATAACTATGGTGTATGCTCATTATACACCTAATCATTTGTCAAGTGTCATTTCATCTAATTCTAGTTAACTTATTAAATGTTCCTTTTTTAATTTTATAAAAAATTAACCAATGTTAAGTGAAATGATATGTAGTAGATGATTAGGTGTATGGTAAGCATATATCATAGTTTATGATAGTGAACAAATATGCTCCCCTTACAAACCAATGGGCAATGGCTAAATCATCAAATTTATGATTAATTAAACTGAAAAATGCAATTAATTAAAAAATCAAAAGTAGGACAGTAGGACCCTAATCTGGGATTGATCCAAGGCCTATTTGTTGAAATCCCCCTGAATTTATAACCTACTGCCAATTTTCCTAAGAACTTTAATTTCAGCCAATTATAGGCCTACCTCCATAAACTTTTATTTATGGCTAAATTACCATCCTCCGTTAAATCTCACACAGTCATCCATGGTTCCATTAGTTTGGAGGGTAAAATCGTCAGTTTGAACCAATCATTTTCTGCCTTTTTGAATTAGCATCTGGGACCTGCCATTGTAGGTTGTGAGCGTGGGCTTTGAAAACAGAGAGAGGGCAACAAGGAGCTATTGGTGTGGCGGTAGGTGAGCTGCATGCGAGAAAGTGGGTTTGCAGGGAGAAGGGAAGGGGGATCTCACGGCTTGAATTGGAAATTTGGGACCCGTGGGTTGGGTGGGTTGTGACGGGATGGTACTAGAACTAAATTTGAGGTAAGTTAGCAGTGAGTTACAAGCTTAGAGAGATTTCGACACATACCTCTTGATCCATAACAAGCAGTATTACCCTACACACACACACACTCTCTCTCTCTCTCTCTCTCTCTTTTTCGACTCTCCAAAACACACATCATATCTCTTACTTTTATAAAGGCTGAGTTACCCTCGGCCACTCTCCCTGATATTAGTCAAACATTCCTCCCCCAAGTGACTCTCTTTCTGTCCCTCGCTCAATAAAATTCAATAAACAACAACAAAAATAAAATTTTGAATGAAATTTAGTGCTTGGTAACGCAAGCTTCCATATATGACTTTATTAATTTTTATGCTATAGATGATGTAATGATCAAGATAAATTGCAGGGAGTATAATATATCAATCAATCAATCACCAATTTTATTAATACAATAATTATGCTCTGCGTCATCCTTCAAATAAGAGTTTATTGGTTCATGGTTTTCCTATTGACTCGTGATAATTGGTAAAAGAAAGTGCTCTCAAACTTCTCTTAGGATTCCCTCATCAACAAGGTTATTTACGTGTCTTCTATAAAATCCTTTTTTTTTTCTTTTGTCTATTATCAAACATCATTATTTTTTTTAATAAACGATACTATTTATACTAAGGAGTTGGGAGTGGATTAAGCCTCACAATGGGCTAAGAATAATGCGGTTCAAAATTGCTTTTGGCAATAATCAAACTTAAGACCTCTTATTTACAAGTGAAGAGGAATATCATTGAACCGTTATACTAAATGACTTATTTATCAAACATGATTTGAATAGCTGGATTTTCACTAAGTGTAGGTTTGAGATTAAATTTTTATTTTTCTTTTTATTAAAGATGACGGGAGATTCAAACTTCCTTCATTATTTAAAAGCTAGTTGGTAATTAGATTTAAACCACTTCTTTTCCTCATTCTTTCTTTCTTCTTTTCACATCTATAATAATAACACACCTAAAGTAATATACTATCTTCTCCGCTGAGAGATGTGTCACGAAGTTTAGAGCTTTTGATAGGTGTGTTATGTATTATAAATATAGCTTTTATGATATTTTCATACCACATTTGTATCACTTCTCTAATAAACGTAGAACTCACCAGTACAAATGGATCATACCTGTATTAAAGAGTGGGACAAATATGGCATGAAAAATGTAGTAAAAGTAGCATTTTTGTATGTTTTATACATGTAGTTACATTAAATGTTACAAAAAAAAATATACCTACAAACAAACCAAATTAAATCAAAATCTAATATAACACAGAAATTTGATGAAAAAGAATACTGAAAGGATGATCTAACATATTAACACTAATACTTATTTGATGAAAAAGCATACTGAGAAAGCATACTGAGAGAGAGAGAGAGAAAGGACAAGGACGTCACAAAAGGGAAGGCTGCCATGGAAACAGAGAGAACGTCTTCACGCCTGTCACATGTGATGTGGCCGTCAACATTTTTACTTAGTAACAGCATGGATTTACGAGCCACGCACCCGTCTTTTTCCCTTCTTTCTTTTTCTTCTGCTCTCATTTCCTTCTTACTCCCGTCGATTATAAACGATGAGGATAATACTTTCCATTTTAGTTGTTACAATATACTCTTTCCATTAATAACTAATAACTAATAAGTTTCATCAGTTGTTTAAGAGTTTTCTTTCTTGCACCCGAAATCTTGAGTTCAAATCTCTCAATTTCATATATAATGTCCAGAATGAGTGCATAGCCTAATAATTATCAATTAATGGACAACAAGTAACCAATTGAATGAAAATAGAACAATAAAAGTTCAGAACTAAAGCTTGAAAATTAAGTTACGTGAGTAATTATTTAAAATTCAAACATCACAGTCCTACCGCAGTCTACGACCGACCAAATTAACAATCTTGACCGTTGCACTCTAGTGAGAAAGGCAGAGACATGGAGTTGCTTTGTTGACGGGTTTATTTGCTACACCTTGGTTAGTGGAAAAGCAAATCCAAACCCAGGTTCCATTCTCTTAGAAATAGCAATCACTAGTTTTTTTTTTTTTTTTTTTTTTTTTTTTTTTTTTTTTGCCTTGTTTTCGCTTAATTACAAAGGAGGAACTAAAAACTAAAACCATACATGTTAAAGAGGCTCTCGAATTTTTCCTTCCTTTTGGTTCTTTCTTAAGCTTTTGACTGATATGAGTAGATAGCTAGTATGGTCCAAGAGCCTCTTTACGTTAGTATTTTCCGACAAAATTCCAAGGACTCATTGCTTGCTCTTTTGCATGGTTTTGAGTGCGATTTTGGCGTTTCTCTTAGTTTCTTTGTAATCACATCCAACAGAAGACTCGTTTTCGACAATTTTTTATAATTGCACAATCATTTTAGTCATAGCACACTACAAACGTAAGTCGATTTCTGATCACACTAAACCCTATTTTGTCCCCTCTCTCTCTCTCTCTCTCTATATTATATATATATATATATATATATGTGTGTGTGTATCTTGGTCTAAATTGAAAACTAGGCCATGAACTTTAGGGCAATGACTATCAAGAGTTAAAGATCCCCAAAAGTATGTGGTCGAAATATCTGCAGTTAACGCTATGATTAATAGAAACCTGATCAAGGTCGATAGTGGGGAGATATGGTGAACACTCTTTCATGTCCTCAAATATCAAACAACAACGACCCAATAATTCAGATAATACGTACTACATACTCAAGAAGTCTGCTTGCAATATTGGCTAAAATCAAAATGATAATATTGCTTCTCCCATTGGAAGTGTGTGTACTTACATGAGAGATTTTTTCGCATCGCCAATTCATCACTTGACAATCTTCTATTAGATTGATAGTGCACTTTTTTTAACACATGTGACATATTTATAAGACAACCGTTGGAACTAAATCTTGGTTGCATACAGAGAGTGTGGGAGCTGATATGTAATTTTCTGATATAATTGTCCACCCTTTCACTGAAATTAATTAATGAGTAGGAGTAAAGATTCAACAAAACTTAAGTGGACACAATTTCATAAAATTAGTGAAGGAAACTTGGTACACATATATAGCTTTCATTCGAGGAATGATAACAATTTGGCCTTCAAAATATCAGATACAAACTACTCCAAGGCTCCATAAAACATGATTAACCATATATATATATATATATATGTATATATATATATGTATATATATATAGCTAAGCTACACAAACCCTCCCAAAAAACTAAAGCAATAAAAAACAACGAACTATTTCAAACTAAAAATCCTACCATTTCATCTAATTAAGATTTTTTGACAAAATATGATGAGACTGTTCCACCTTCCCATTTCATCTCACACGTACTTTTGGACTTGAACCTTCAAAACCCATGAAAAGTTATGGTTGATCGATCGATTGGTTGAAACTCCAATATCTTCGAGAGTACCTGATCATTTCTCTCAGGAACCTGTAGTAATTCAATGAAACCAAGTGACCATGATCAAATATCACAAGAGATGGCTGGTAGAAGAAGAAGTTGTGAAACCAGAAAGATCAGTCCAAGCATTCCCACCAGTACCAGTAGTACAACTACCCCAGTATTGGTGATCATTTCCAAGGCTTCCCAAAAAATTCCTTGACAAATTCAGTGCTTGATTCTGTTCCATTTTCACATTAGCCATCTGAGTACTAGTAACTCCGTTACCCGCAGAATGATCCAACGGCTTAGATATCGGGAGCTGGCCAACATTTTGATGATCTCCACCGTCAAATTGGTACAACCCATGAGTAGTACTAGTTGGTTGTCCCAAATTAACCAAGAAATTAGGAAATTGCTGTTGAAGTAGTGATGATCTCCAATGCTCAGTATTACTCATATTATTCATGCCTAAAATATTTGGCCTTGCACTGAACCGGTCCGAACCGTACTGATGGTGTTGGAATTCAACATCACCAGGTTGATTAATCCCAAAATTATTTAGCCCTAGCATGTCCCCGGAACCATAATCAGGAAGATGGTGTAAGGAGGGCAAAAACGGCAATTGATGTGGTGGTGGTGGATGTGTCAAATGGCCTATGATATTATCACTAGCGCTGCAGCTGTTGGAAGAATTAACCGTACTTGAGCTAGAATTACCAGCTGCGCCTGGTGATTTTGACCTGCTGCTGTTGCCTCCTTTGCTTCTTTTATTTCTCCGGCAGCCTCCTCCCACCGGCACGCTTCTCAAGGCTCCTCCTCTTGTCCAGTAGCGCCTGCACGTCTTGCAAAAGTGGCGAGGCTGGGAAAGGTTGTAATTGTTGAAGTAGCAAAACTTTGTGTTTGTGGATTCACATCGAGGGCATTTCAGTGCTGTCTCTGGCTGCGGCATCTTGGCCATCCGCGCTCGATCACACATCGATCCAGGTTTAATCGAGCCCAAACCACCGCCGCCATCTACAGAAGTGCATCTAGCTTCTGAAGAAGGCACCAATGGAAGCTGAGGATTATTCTGATCACTTCCACCTCCTTGTTGATGATGATTTGTTTGCTATGAAATCAAAAAGGAAAAAAATTCAAATAAATAAAATCAATAATTGGTATATTCAAGAGAAGAGACATAGATTGAAAAAGGGTAGGAATATATTTTATCTTTAAAATCAACTTTTTTGGTGAAGAAGCTAGCTATGGAAAGAACAAAATATAAGGTTGCAGAAATTAAACCCTTACCTGTTGTTGCCAGTTGGGTGGATCCAGATAGACGGGAACGGATGAGAAAACCATGGCTAGCTTTCTCCTTTGTAAAAGTTTGATGTGGGTTTTTAGAGGATGTAATTTTGTTGGAGAATCACATCCACAAGAGATAGTTGCTGCTTCAGAGAGAAAGAGAGAAAAGATCAGAAGGAGACGGAAAGATAAAGAGGTGGGTGTTTATTTATTTTGTTCTTTGTTTCTCTCATCCCATCGATTCCCCCACTACTCTCTTTTGCTTTTTGTTTTATTAATTTTAGGGTTTGAAGGTGAGGAACCATTTTTCTTAGTCTTTAAGCTTCTTTTTGACGCTGCTTAACCCAAAGACATCAGTGACCAATGGCCATGCAGAGAGAGAAAGAGATGGAAGCCCTAACTAGTAGAACTTTAATAATATAATATAAGTTACACAATTAAATAATATTTTACATGGATTTGAAAATGAAAAGGGAAGTAATTGTGGGGGTGTCATGGGTGGAAGTGTCACCATCAAATGTGCCTTTGTTTCTCCTATGTGTTCCGTGCATAGTTTTCATTTTTGCATGGAAATGTATACTACTACTATATAATTTCAATTTTTTTCAATTTTTTTTTTCGAGCATCTTTACGTACGTAGATTATTCTAAGAGAAAGAACCAATGTATCCTTCTGTATAAACTTTTTTAATTGCATAATTGTTATTATCAATTAGTGTTTTGGAATTTGTCTTACCAATTGCTCGTCCAAAGTAAAATCTTTAAGATAAAATATATGCTACAAGCGTATGCCTATGTACACAGAAACAGTGTCTTGCCAGAAGTGTGAAAAGAGATTTAAGTATTATTGCTAGTAGTATTATGCAATATTTCATATCCATCAAAAGGTTGAAGTAAAATTGATGGAAAAATAACCAAAAGAATTACGTAAAAAGATGTATAGAATAGGATGTTAGGTTTCTACTTATGCGTCTTCAGTTCGAAATGCCCTCTCTTCTTTCTTAAGTTATTATAATAGTTTCGAATCCCCTTTCTCTTTTAATAATAATAAATTAAAGAAATAAATACTTGTGGAAGCTTTTAGGATAATTAACTTATCTATCAGAAATTATTACTATTCTAGCTATAGGCCATAGCTAGCTAGCTAGCTAATTTGATTCTTCACCAGTCTAATTAATTTGAGAGAAATGTTAGGTAAATTCAATTTTTAGATCAAATTTGTAAATTTTGTGATATGTTATCAATATGAAATAAACACATTAATTAATATTTAAGTGATAATTCAATGATTAACAAATTAATACGTCATATGATTTACATAATATAACTTAAATAGATGGTATCTCTAACATTACTAATTTGAAGGGTTTAGTTTTAGTTTAATAATGGGGCAAGCTTGCTGCAAACACATGCAACGCCAATACTAGTAATATATTAATTTACCTTCTTCGATCCTTAAAGTAGCAGCGTTTTCTCTTAACATATTTTTTTCGTTTTCTTTGCTTTAAGAAACTTTTTAACATTGGTGAGTTTTAACGTTATAAATAACTAGCATTGATGATTATTATTTAGTTATTAAACTATTTTGTTATTTATATAAAAAAAAATTAAAACTACTTAAATGGTAGTTAATTCCCAAACACGTCACGCATTGAAGAGAGATGGTAATGCTTACCACTTAATAGGAGTGTTGACAAAAATTCAAACTCTTATTTGTTGAAGGAAGCTGATGACCTTTGCAAGAATAACAATAATAAATTTCTCTAAAATGGAAGAGTTTTGAGGGAAGTTTTTTATAATATAATGATATTTTCCCTTCTAAATGTTTGACATTTCTTCGAATAAACATCTTTTTTAACAAAAAAAAAAAATCCAATTTGAATTTCTCATCCTCACTAAGAAAAGTATTGTACAAAAGAGAAAAACATAACAAAAGTATTGTGCATTTTATAAAATATATACTATGAAATTAAATAAGCAAATCAAGAAAGACTAGGTGTTGGTGCCTCGGTGGTGGCCTGGCCAGCCGCGGTTGTGGGCTGGGTGGTCTGGTCGTAATCATATCAGATGCTCGCGGTCGGAGGATTCTTACTTTATATTACCAATTTGCCACGTAAGATAACAGTGGGTCCCATACCCACCTTCTTGTCTTTTTCTCTACGGATTTCTTTTCTTCCCCGGCTGGGTCGCCATAAAAGCAACCTCATCATCCAAATTTTAGGTCCCCACGGATTGAAGTTTTCACGTAACCAAGAAATATTATTCATTTAACGAGCATCAGATTACGACCGTCCAATCGCCACTAATTTGTTGAATGTACCCAACAAAAATGGTGATGTATATAGTTGGCCCTAAGGTACAGAAGACTTTTTTCAGGATATTGGACACACAACTCGATACACTAAGTATATAATTACAATTTGTTAACAATTTAAATTTTTAACCAATTACATATAACATTTAATGTACTGAATTGTGTGCCTGCAATTAATTAAAAAAAAAATCTTCTAAGGCACGGATCTATTATTGGATATACAATGCATGTTCTTGACGATTTGCATGATATTTAAGTCTTGATGGTGATTTTGATTTTTCTCTTCTTTTCTTTTCTTTTGTTTAAAGGAGAATTGAGCGTACGTGGGAAATGCATAGTGCCAAAGTAAAGAAGATAATATGTCTATATTTAATTGTAATTGATATATTTTTATTCTATTAATATAATCGGCATTGTTTATCCTCTCAATTCATCATTTTCTAAAAACATTAATCAAATGGACAATCATTAGTCTTGTATATGTATCAAACAACTTAATGAATAGTTAACTATCAGAATGTGTTAGTAATAATTATATACAGCTCAACAATCTCTAATTTAATTTATAGTTATGTACGATAAAACAATCTCTAATTTGATTGATATTTTGTAGATGTAATTTATCTTCATACAACGTTAATTATTTATACTTAGGGGCGTGAAATTTAGGCTAATTGGTACTGAACTCGCTCCCACATGAGTTGAACTCAAGACTCTTCACTTATAAGTGACGAAGAATATCATTGTACAATAATGTTAGTGGCTTGTAAATGTGATATTTGAATGATGACTAGTTATTACTAAAAAATGAACAGATTTCATTTCTCAGATTTATACGGTCAAAATACTTTATAGTATGAAAGTAATAAAAACAAGAGATCTGTATGATACAAGTAGGAAGGGGCACGCGGTCAAGATTTAATCGAGAACATAAATATGAGGATAATGAAGATGTGGAACAGCTGGAGTGACAAAAACACATTAGCATTAATCAGGAGTCTTAAATATATAAATCAATTAAGCCAGTCACCCAGCTAGCTAGCAATACTGATTACACTCAGCTTAACCCATCAGTATCAATATGGCGACTTAACTGATGATGATCATGAGATGGAACACGTGTATAATGATGGAAAGAAAGAGACCCTTGATGATTTGATTTTCCTGAATAATTTAGGATTCAGATGCACTCTAACAATATTTATCGATCCCTTACGCGTTTACTTACAGTAATATTCCTCCCACACGCCTATAACACAATATAATTAGGACTACTCAAATTCTTGATAACATTACACACACAAAAAAAAGTTAAATAATCTAATAAACCATTGAATGGGCTTTTATCAGAATTAAAAATCAATTAGAGTTTTTTTTTTTTTTCCCATCAATTGAGTTCTTAAAATGTTTTTGTATAATCTCGTATTCATCACAGTTATCAGGATTTTTTTTTCTAATTTAATAAAATAATTTTTTGTTCACTTTAATGCCCTCAATTAGCTATTATCATCTAATGATATATTTTTCTTCCCTAATCTTAAAAAAGGTGTCCCAAATTGGTCTCCACCACCAAGTTCTCCTCCTCCTCCTCCAACCGAAAATATTTTTCGAATAATGATCACAAACCTACCTGCTACCACATCAAAAGTGCAATAAAATTCTCAAACATGTGAAAATTCCATATTTAAATCTCTCTTTTATTTTAATTATGTTCTGATTGGTGTTTGAGCCATAATTAAAAATAAAGTCTGCTATAAGGCCTATTCATTTTTATTTACGTAAAAATTGCACAATTTTAGTCCACAAACTCCAAAGCCCATACCAGAGCTCAAACAAACATCTCACTTCACTTCAGCTTGTCCAAGGCATCAGACAGAAGTCACTTGGAAGTGCATTTGCCACACAGACGACCTGAGCCCGGGAATATCTCAGCCCTTTAAATGCATAGGCATGCGTCATCTGCCACGCTGAGGTCACTATTGCAATCGTGCAAATCGCCTCAAGATATAGTTGAAGGTCACCTACCAGGAATTACAATCACTATCAACGGAAAATTACCAATCTACCCCTCCTGCAGCTCAGTGATATAATCAAGGTTGATCATTCTCCCATGCATATAAATAGAGCCACATGCCTTCAAGCTTAAGACCTTCGTCAAATTCAATCTCTACAATTAAACAAAAATCTTGAGTGATTCTTTAATCAACCTAATTGCTTTTCAGCACAAACCCAATTGTTTTTCCAAACAACTTTCTTATACAGACACAAAAGGTTTAAGCTAAGCCTCAAGGGCAGTCTCTCTATCAGGCCATGCTGCTTCAGTCTCATTCTCTTTATCCGCATTCCCATACTAACTATTCCCGCACTCTCTTCTAGCATTAACTACAATCTCAAAGTCTTCATTCAAAGCAAACACTGCCTACGATCCCTGAGATCTAAAACTTTTACAACTCTACCATCCTAGGGTATGATTCTGTTGGTGTGCAATTCCAACCACCCTGATTTCCTCTCTTAGGCGCATGTTTTGCACTAAGTCCAATCCTACACCAGTGATCTCGGTGGACTCCTCTAGCATTATCATACCCTTCATGGCCTAAATCTTGCTAGAGTTTTCTACTGCTTTCTTTACGTTTCCAATCAATTTACATTTCAAGTCATGTATCTCAGCCCATCAGCCTAGACTTTACTTTTGTAAACGCTTGTAAAACTCCGTAATGAAAAAATTACATTTTGTTCCTCGTTTTAGTTTCTATTTCGCTTTCATTTACTTTTTAGGGAAACATATACGAAACTCGATCGTTTGCTTGAGGCACATGAGAGCTTAACCGAATTAACACCCCACTCGGTGCACAATCATTCAGTTAAGAAGTCAGATTAATGTGCAACTTTCACAC
Organism: Pyrus communis; assembly: GCF_041283825.1. Taxonomy (NCBI): domain Eukaryota; kingdom Viridiplantae; phylum Streptophyta; class Magnoliopsida; order Rosales; family Rosaceae; genus Pyrus; species Pyrus communis. The sequence goes on along the minus strand of NC_142571.1, from coordinate 24,364,790 downwards.
AATCAAACACTAACACTATCTATTTCCAAAAATGGTACGCCAATTCTTTTTTTCTCGAGCCACCTTGTGACACTGAGACCAAAAATATACTTGGGACAAATACATATTAAACGTTGTCCAAACTCCGTCCAGTTTTAACACCAGCTGGAATGCAAGATACGTGTTTAGGACCTTAGGTTGATAGACTAGCTGGTATATGCACTCTCATATTATAACATCAACTTCGGGCATGTGTTAACTTCAAATATTGGAAAAATTGTTTGGTTTGCCCATAGGGGCACTCTCACACACACATTATTGGGAAAAAGTTGATTTATTAATTGTTACATTTATAGATACATGTATATCATGATAAGGCTAAAAAGGAGACAGTGTTTCAGTGCTTTCCCAGTTCATCTTTCATTGACAAAGAAGTTACTTAGCTCATATGGTCCTAACACCAACTGCAGCAAACATCAAAAGCTGGTGTTAGTACACTTCTGACTGCAAGGTTACATTTTCAAAAAGAGTAGATATGAGACATAAGTCCGTATGGTTAATCAACTATAATACAAAAAAGGTATGGTCAATAAACCATATATTCCTAGTTCGAATTTATTGCAAATAAAAAGGTATGATCAATAAACCATATTCCTATAGTTTATTGTAGTAATGGTCAAGATACTCAAGTTTCACTTTAGTACTTACCGTCAATTTCACGCATGAAGTTAGTAGTAATCTCACTCATCAGAAAGATATCAGCTTAGCTAGTGCGTGATGTGGTGGTTCACCATCTAGCATTACAGCCAGTGATATCTTTGTGTGATGTGGTATTAAATTATGTGTGAACTAATTTCCATCCTTAATAATGAAAATTAGTACAGCCCTACTGATTATATTTAGAATCCATAATTCCATATATATGTGTGTGTGTGTGTGTGTGTGTGTATTCATGGTTTTCCTGTACATTAAATAATTAAGGTGCAACATCTTATGTTTTCAGGCAGCACAAATTGGACCCCAAGTCATTGACAAAAAAAAAAAAAACAAAAAAAAAAGACCCCTAGTCATGTGCTCTTATGAAAAGGATCAGGGCATGGGGCAGTTTGCTTTCTTAGCTTTTTAGCAACGTTCACCAGACTCAAACCCATTTCTTCAATTCAATTTTAAGGTATTAAACTCATTGTCGGCAAAAAAAAAAAATAAATAAAAAATGATTTTGGGACCTTCTTAAATTTTAGTAGTGGTAAGATATATTGTGTGTGACCATGAAGAAATTAATAACCACTTTAATATAATTTGGTGTTTCATCCTAGCCAGACTCGGACTCATTATTTGTGACTTAAATTAAAGGAAAATTAATAAAAATTGATTGAAAACTTTGAGTTTTAACGATAAGGACAAAATAAAGGGTAAAGTGAATAGTATCAGATTGATTTTTTAATGTAAAAATGTGATTGTTCATTAAATTGAACAATATCAGAAACTTTTCATCAAAATTTCCTTAAATTAAAGCATGTCATTCACACATGTTCTCACTATTTCCTATGGTGCTTCCCTTTAAAAAAAAAAATATATATATATATATTTTTTATTTATTTATTTATGATATATCTGCTAGCTAGGACAAGAAGGGCGCAGATCATAGTGCCCACCACCTCCACCTCTGTGATTACTATTGATCGATCTTGACTTTCCGCGCGCGTATGCATATTGTTAACTTTTTCAGTCATATTCACACTAGGATAGCAAGTTTATTGAGTATGATTCACTGTTCTCATTCACTCTCATTACCATTCATATCTAGGGCCTTCAAAGCCAGATATATTCTTGCAAAAGTCTCGTTCATAGTCCCATATATGGCGGTAGGGTTTAGGCCGGTTCAGGGCGTGTAAGCCAGCTTTGCAAAAATAAGTTATACGCACATGAGCTTGACATAGTACCGGAACGGATGTACTAAAATGAGAAAGGAGGGTCATAAGTTTGAATCGAAGTATGCAGTGTATTATGTACGAGCATATGAGCACCCTATTCAAAACATGTGTAGTATGTGTATTGTATTATGTATGAGAACATGAGCATCCTTTTCTTGTACCCAGCTAGTCTTAGGGCTTTCCTAATTGGAGCTCAATATAAAGTGATTACTTTTGATAAAGGTTAAAGGGGACATATATTCCAAGTACTAATTAGTCTAGTTTTAATCTGAATAGAATGTTGGGGAAATGGGGTATCATAAAAGAGAGTAACATGAAAGAAAACTAATTAAGGTATAACAGCTTCTTTTCCTTTGTTTACACGGCTACAAAAATTGACCCCTGAAAGATACCTTTCAAACCTACGTTCATTGTCTAAGATCTGTCACAAATTCATCCACATATATATGAAATTGTCATATTCATCAAGTCATAAATTTCTATTTTAATTGCACTGTTAAAAAAGAGGGCTTTCAATTCCGGTCCCATTTCATGATATTGTATATTGATCTAATCCAAGAGAAATTTTTTGTGTATCAGGAACATGCCCTGGTGCTCCAAGTATCATAATACAATTCTAAAGTTTTTTGCTCGCAATTGAAGTCAAATCGATGTAAATAAAAAATTGAAACAAACACTTCCTCATAAATCTTGCAATAAAATCATTGTGCAATAAGTTACTAGATTTAAATTCTAAACAACTCAAGGTTTCAATGGGTATCTAAAAAGTATTACAAAAATTTCATAAAAATAGGCTGACTCGTATCTTAAAAAGGAAATTTATTTAGTTTGAATGCATAGCTGCTGAAACTTGTTGATGGATTGTCACAAATTTAGAGCCCCAAACCAGTCACAAATCAAGCTTTAACTGCTGAAACTTGTTGATGGATTGTCACAACGACAATTTGAATGCAATTACTATCTTAACTTTATCTTATCTTATGAGACCCCAAATTTTATTTTCATACTATTGATAAAACAATACTTTTGAATAAAATACATTGTGAATCCCAATTTGCTAACTTGAAGATGTAGTATAACTTATCTTTTTAGAGATGCTTTTAAACTAGCAAGTGAATATTAATAAAAAACCATTTAACTTACTCAAATTAGCTTTTTATCTCCAACAACATCATCTATTAGCAAACTTTGAAATTTTTTTTTTTCAAACAATAGAAACTTTGATTAAATTCAAATCGAAACGTTTACATCAGAAATCAGAGTGTTGAAAAACCACTCTGGTTCAAAATCATTCCAACTATGAAGGTAATTCAAACCCAATCCACTTATTTTCTAAAGAGATATTCATCAATTTACCCCCTGAACTTGTAAGGATTGGCCAATTTTCCTCCTCAAATTTAATTTTGGCCAATTCCCCCCTCAACTCTCATAATTAGTCAATTTGCACCCTACTATTAATTTTTTTAAATTTTCCATCTATTCTTTCATTAAGTAGGTATCTGCATGACTGCCTTTAAGGGGCAAAAAAAGTCATTTTCCCTACACCTTCTATCTTCTTCCTTTTCTTCGAACTTTCTCTTCTTCTTCCTTTTCTCCAAGCCGAGCTCGTGACTGCAGCCAACGCCTCCCTCCTCCGCTGTTTGCAGCCCAGTCGATATGATAAGCTGTTTGTGCAGTTTGCAGTTGCCCACACCCAGTTGCCTCCTCCCTTGGCATCGTCTACCTCTAGTAAGGTGTAGGGAAACCTACTTAACAAAAAATGACAGTGGGGTGCAAATTGAAAAAATGACAGTGGGTGAAAATTGACTTTTTTCCCTTCAACGGCAGTCATGCAGATACCTACTTAACGGAAGAATAGATGCAAAATTAAAAAAAATAACAGTAGGGTGTAAATTAACTAATTATGAGAGTTGAGGGGGGGAAAGTGGCCAAAAAAAAAGTTGAGGGGGGAAATTGACCAATTATGAAAGTTGAAAGAGGAAATTGATCAAAATTAAAGTTGAGGAAGAAAATTAGCCAATCCTTACAAGTTCAGAAGGTAAATTGATTAATACCTCTATCTAAATACCCTTTTAACTTATGTTAAAACGATCGCCGGACTTCAAATTTGCACCAACTTCCAGACTGTATATGCAGAAAAAAAAGTTCTAAGAGAACCTGTTTTATTTATTTAGTAATTATTGCAAATTTTTGTTTTGTATTTTGCTTTTGTGCTGCAACATACCAATCAGATCTCATTGACCCTTTTTATTAATCATCATCTATAGCAGTAGCACGACAGCATGTGACAGATTTAGGAAATTAGTAAAATTTTAAGGTTGGTGGTGTAGGAATCTAATTCCCTTATCTTATCAATCTTTGCAGAATATTTCTTTTACTCATTTTCATGCAGAAAAAGCAACTAGTACTCGCTGTAACAGTTATGCAAATGCAAAGGTAAGCTTATAGCCTTCAGTCATGCAGCTTTTGCACCCATTACTCGTTCACTTGCTGTCGACTCTTTCTCCCACATTATACACATTAAAATTACATGGGGTGTTGTAATTTTATTGCTTTTAGTTTAATTATTTTGCTTATCATATCCTTGTTGTAATATAATACGTGTTTTGTCAGAAGGAGAGGGATTTGAGAACCTGTAAATCTGAGATGAACATGCAGACAAATCCCAACCTTGATCTTCTCACGTTATTTAGCTTTCCCTGCTTAAAGATTGTGGTTTAATATAAAAAATAAATAAATAATCTTTCATGCAATATAACCGGTTGTGAAAATAGATGAAGGTTGAAAAGCGACAAAATCGGTTAACCTGCTAATAAAGTAAAAATAGGGTCCACTTCGTTCAACTCTTCCGTTAAAAAAAGAAAGGAGGATGGCCTACCTGTCTCTCCTCTCTCTCCCTCTGCTTCTCTTTCATCACCATTTTCTTTTTTCTTTTTTTCCTTTTTTTTTTTGTATTGATGCTTACCGCATGTTAAATGTTACAAAGCTTTTCAATGAAGTATGCCAAATAATTCTGCAATCTCATCATAGCTATCTTATGCTAAGATATGAACACTACTTTCACCTCAAAGCTTCGCTGCTGCGCAGGGCAATAGTATGATATTTTGAGTTCATATGTATGAGTATGAAGATACATTGATAGGGGACTGTTAAAGGGCAGAGAATTAACTAGACGAACACTAGCACAACTAAAGAAGGAGACTAAGATAAAGAGCCAAGCTCTGTTCATAAATTCATTCAAAATACCTCCTCCTCAACCTCCAGAATTCTAGCATTTTAAAAAGCCTAGTCTACTGCTTCATTAAACACTAACACAACATCCTAATCCACTAAAACTTCATAAATGATAATCAAGTCCCAACCCAAATACATAATTAAAACAAAACTTACAAAAATACAAATTACTAAAATATAAATTAGCCACTTAATTATGAGAGCTCAATTAATTTCCCTTTCATGCACTGCATCATACATGAACATGTAATAAGAAATTCATCACATTCTAGTAATTATTCAATAAAAAGAAATATTTGTTGAAGCCACTTGAAGATCCATCTCGGAAAGCTCTAGCCAAAATAATTGTTGATCAAGTTATGTATATAAGAATGATCTCAACATAAGATTCATCATGGTGATCATACTTCATACGTATCTATATGGTTACTTCTTGTCATGCTATGTTTGGATTTGATACGGTTGATGGGTTTGATTCTTTGTACCAAAATTTTTTGTTTGACTCTGTATGATCCCAATGACTTAAATGGATTAGGGTCTTAAAGAAGGTAAGAAATAGGTATTATGATTTCAATTAGTAGACATGTATTTTCCAACAAATTATCGACCTTTGAGTATTTCGGGTGGTTGCAGGGCAAGAAGGTGAATTCGATCATAAATACGAACTGCTAAAGAAAATCATGGTTAGCCCTTTCTTGTTAGTCATCATTAACGATGATTTATAAATTAATTACAAGTTTTTGATGGCTGACGTAGAGATTAATCGGGCGATTTGGATATGAACAGGAATCAATGGCTGTTCGAGAAGTTCTGACTGTGATCATGTCATCAGAAAATATCCCTACTCTCTTCGACTAAGCATGCCTGTTTTATAATTTTGCTTCTACTTGATTTATTTTATTTCTTAAGCCTAGAAGTTTATATTTGTGAATCTATCACTTATACCGTGTTGGTGAAAAGTGAATGAGAGTTACCCTTTTCACTTGTACATGTAAATTATACTTGTAATCTGTTTGGAATCTCATGGCCTTTCTTGCTTGCATATGTTTTGATTGATTGCAGGCAAGGCAAAGTTGCAAACACAGAGAGAGAGGGGATGCTAATTGTGCCAAAAGTGATACGGCTTGTTTAGCAGCTTATTTAGAAAAACACTTCAAAAAATTATTGAAAATCCAACTACTTTATGAAAAAAATCACATAGCAGCTTCTTTAGAAAAACAGTTCGAAAGATTTATGGAAAAATCCAACTACTATATGAAAAAAAATTACATAGCAGCTTCTTTAAAAGAACACTTCTACGTCCCATAAGCGGTTTCAAATTAGTTTGATAAATGCAACCAGAAGTCTTTATGTTTGTCAAAAAATCTAATCAGAAGCATTTGTGAACCAGAGAGCATCCAACAGATGATGATTTAGGAAGCACTTCCAAGTGATTTTCAGGAAGCATCTGAACATTCAATAAAAGATCCAATGTTTCTCTATGAAAGCAGTTGTAGAAGAAATGCTTATGAGCATTACAAAAACAGTTGTAAGATCATGCGCAATGGTGTGAGTTAAAGCTTAAAATTTTAAGCCCCAAATTATCAAATGATGATTTTAGTCTACTTATGCCCCAAATTATCAATGATGATTTTAAGCGCCTAGAAACAACTTTTTTTCTTCAATGGTTATGGTTTAAAAGTTCAGCCCCAAATTATCAAATGATGATTTTAGTCTACTTTTTTTTTCTTGGTAACTTAAAAAAAAAATTATATAGATTATTCTAATTAACCTCTACTAATTAATAAAACACTCATTGTCAACCAAAACTCTATGAAATTACTAGTTTAACCCTCTAATTAAAACAGAACATGCATAAGAAATACGGGGCAGAAATATAATTTCACACAACCAAATTTTTCTGTTTTTTTTTTCAAAGTCTCACTTACATATAATCCTAATATATCTCTAATTAAAAATAAAAAATAAAAAAATTCCCGCTCCCACATTCTCTATCACTCTCTTCGTCTCTCCTTCTATTTCAAAAACAAAAAATAAAAATTTTTCTCACACACTTTGTGTGTGCCCATATGCTAGTTTTTATAAATATTTTAACCTAAAAAAATATTAAAATTATGATAAACAATGAAAAATCACACAACCCACTCCACTCCATTCCTTTTTTTTTTTAATTAACAAACAATATTGTCTACCTTAAGGGTACAGGAGTGGGCTAAGCCTGACAATGGCTCAACCATAATAATGTAGTTTAAATTTTCCTTTAGAAAGAATCGAACCTAAGACCGCTCACTTGTAAGTGAAGAAGAATATCACTAGATCGTAGTACTAACTACTAAGTGGCAACCCACCCCATTCTTAAACACAAGTTCATACACACACATGAAAAATTATTTCTACACATTATGTAGATTATCCTAATTGTGTGTGGATGTTTGAACAAATACATAAGTATTTTAGAGTTTTTAGGTGAAATTTGATTTAAATATATTTTTTAATTGATTTAGTTGTTAGGTTTAATTTTAGGGCGTCGGATCTTTTTAACCATTAGGTTTGCTCATATTTCATCTCAACTGTCCAATTTAATATAATTGTAAAAGAAAAAAAATTTGTTCTGAACCATTGGATAAACCGACGATCCAGTTATGCCAGCCGTTGGATCAAGGAAATAGTCATTGGTCTCAAAACTAGTGGTCGGCAAAAGTGTCAGCGCTGGAACCCAACGGCTATAACTTTGTCACGTAGGGTGAGTGAGGCGCGTCTGTTGGTCGCGCAGGTCAATTTCTTCAATGCGTGTACGTGCAGAGTAGGCCCGAAGACTTAACCCAAGGCTTAAATTCTTGGGGGAAGTATGGCCCAAAGTTTTTCTTTGCTCACCAACTTCTGAACCGACTCATCATGTTTTGCACACGCACCATATGGACGGCAGTGGAGCCCGATCCAAACACGTTTGGATCCAAAGCCTTTAGAAAGCCCAAACACAAAACGCCACCGTCCAAGGAAAATGACAAAAAGACAAATTTCCGACGACCATGACAGTAGACCCGAAGAGTCAATAAAAAGGTTAGTCAATGCAAAAATAAGGAGAACCAAACCCCGCGAGAAATATCCAATCGCCTCCGTCCACAACACTCAAATCCAACGGCCGTTGTCAAATCGAACATTTGGACACCCTCCCACCAAAAATCGTAAATTTGCTGTACCAACGTTCACTACTCTCGCTCCAACACTGTTGACTCCGAACAGCCTATCGCCCAAAAATCTCAAAAGCTCTTTACTTTTCTCTGCGGTTCTTTGCTTGTTTGATTTATTGAATCTCAGCGGTTGCAATGGCGGGAAAGGGAAAGGGGCCAGCGATCGGTATCGATCTCGGAACGAGTTACTCGTGCGTCTGTGTTTGGCAACACGACCGCGTCGAGATCATCGCTAATGATCAGGGCAACCGCATGATGCCGTCTTACGTGGCGTTTACTGATACGGAGAGGTTGATCGGCAATGCGGCCAAGAACTAGGTCGCCATGAACCCCGTCAACACCGTCCTGGGTAAGAATCGAGATACTTTCTTTTTCTTGCAAAACTTTTTTATGTGATGTTTTTTTTTTTTTGCCTTGTACTGTTTGATATGTGCTTGTATTGCTGATTTTATGAATTTTACTGTCAATATTTGCTGGTTGTTTAAATTTTGCTGTTTTTAGATTTCTATTGCCTGAATTTCTGAGAAAAAGAGTTCAATTTCCTTGAAAGTAATTATCTTTTTCAGGCCTGGTGTGATAAATTACTATGCAGGTTTTGTTGTGCCTCGAATTTTTTTTATTTTTTATAGCGAATTGATCAATTTATTTTTTATTTTTTTATTTGCAGGATTTGTTTAGTTAATATTACTGGACTATCAAATATTATAATTGGTGGCCAAGGCTATGAGTTTTAGTTAATCTGTTCAAAATTATAATTTGGGTTTTAAGTTTCTTGTTAATTGTTGGATGAAATTTTAAAATAGCTATCCGAGTTTTTAGTGTCTGTAGCATGATCTGTTTGGTTACTTTTATTTTTGATAAGTTGTAATGGATTTAGCTTGATATTGTAGTTTGTTCTGTGTTATGAATTATTAATAAATTAGTATTTTCAAACGAGCTTGGTTAATTTTTCTGATGCCAAGCAGTTGATTGGTAGGAGATTCTCTGACCCTTCTGTTCAGAGTGACATGAAGCACTGGCCTTTCAAGGTCATTCCTGGCTCCGGTGACAAGCCCATGATTGTTGTCCATACAAGGGCGAAGAGAAGCAGCTCACTACTGAAGAAATTTCCTCCATGGTTCTCGTCAAGATGCGTGAGATTGTTGAGGCCTATCTTGGCTCATCGATAAAGAATGCCGTTGTTACTGTCCCGGCTTACTTCAACGATTCTCAGCGACAGGCCACGAAGGATGCTGGGGTCATTGCCGGCCTTAATGTTCTGCGTATTATGAATGAGCCCACCGCTGCCGCTTTTGCATACGGTCTTGACAAGAAGGTCACCAGCGTTGGCGAGAAGCATGTCTTGATTTTCGATCTTGGCGGAGGCACTTTTGATGTCTCACTGCTCACATTTGAAAAAGGCATCTTTGAAGTGAAGGCAACTGCCGGAGACACCCACTTGGGAGGAGAATATTTGGACAAAGAATGATGAATCATTATGTTCAAGAGGTCAAGAGGAAGCACAAGAAGGTTATCAGCAGCAGCCCAAGTGCTCGTAGGAGGTTGAGAACTGCTTGTGAGAGGGCAAAGAGGACTCTCTCCTCCACTGCTCAGACCACAATTGAGATTGATTCTTTGTACGAGGGTGTCGATTTCTACTCAACCATTACCCGTGATAGGTTTGAAGAGCTTAATATGGATCGTTTCAGTAAGTGTATGGAGCCCGTTAAGAGGTGTTAGAGAGATGAAAAGATGGACAAGAGCTCGGTCCATCATATTTTGCTAGTGGGCGGTTCTACTAGGATTCCAAAGGTGCAGCAGTTGTTGCAGGACTTCTTCTATGGCAAAGAGCTATGCAAGAGCATCAACCCAGACGAGGCTGTTGCTTATGGCGCCGCTGTGCAGGCTGCCATCTTGAGCGGTGAGGGTAACAAGAAGGTGAAGGATTTATTGCTTCTGGATGTCATTCCTTTGTCCCTTGGTTTGGAGACTGCCGGAGGTGTGATGACTGTGTTGATTCCAAGGAACACTACCGTTCCAACCAAGAAGGAACAAGTCTTCTCTACCTACTCAGACAATCAGCCTGGTATCTTGATCCAAGTATATGAGGGTGAAAGGACAAGGACTCGCAATAACAACTTGTTGGGAAAATTCGAGCTTTCTAGTATTCCTCCTGCTCCATGGGGTGTTCCGCAAATCACTGTCTGCTTTGATATCGATGCCAACGGAATCTTGAACGTCTCGGCTGAAGACAAGACTGCAGGGCAGAAGAACAAGATTACCATCACCAATGACAAGGGAAGATTGTCGAAGGAAGAAATTGAGAAGATGGTTCAAGAAGCTGAGAAGCACAAGTTAGAAGATGAGGAGCACAAGAAGAAGGTGGAGGTGGAGGCCAAGAATGCTCTGGAGAATTATGCCTACAACTTGAGAAACACGATCAAGGATGATAAGACTGCCTCCAAGCTGGACACCGCTGACAAGAAGAAGATTGAGGATGCGATTGACCAGGTCTTCCAATGGCTTGACGGAAACCAGCTTGCTGAGGCCGACGAGTTTGAGGACAAGCTGAAGGAGCTGGAGAGCATATGCAATCCGATCATTGCCAAGGTGCACCAGGGCTGGCAAACCTGATCTCGGTGGTGCCATGGATGAAGATGTTCCTCCTGCTGGTGGCAGCGGTGCTGGTCCCAAGATGGAAGAAGTCGATGAAGGATGTTTGGTGATCTTGGTCATTTTGTTCAACATCGTATTCTAGTATTTTGCCAACGAAGCCTATTTTCTTTCTAAATTATCTCTCTTAGATTCACTTTTTGATGGCAAGACCGGTATTTTCAGTTTGCATCGCTTTAGTAGCAATCTTCATTTTTATGTTCTTTTTGTCAATGAGTTTATTTTAATTTACTTTAATAAAATTTTCATTTTTGGTTCATGGGTAATTGAATGTTTGAAAATTTTTAATTTGTACAAACAGTTTTGAAGTTGGTTTCACAAGGAAAATACGGAAGAAGTATATTTTGCTCCGTCCAACTATGAAAGGTTTCAGTCCTTTTGTTTGGTCTTCTTTGATGTACGCTGCAAGTAGTATATTTGAAACCATAGAGTCTCCGAAATAAAGTCCTATTCAGTATAGAGTTTCTCAGCTTTTGCAAACTGCTTAAGTTTCGCAAGCGAAGATGTATACTTAGCATCGTTCATTTTGAGTTTCATTTTAGCAATCTAAAATAAGGATTACAGATTTGGACTATTAATATTAAAGAAACTTTAACAAAAAGCTCTCGATACTGTTCACTTTAATGAAAAACCACATTTTTACACTAAAAAGTCAATCATTGTACTATTCACTTTACCCTTTATTTTGTCCTTATCGTTAAAATTCAAAGTTTTCAAGTACTTTTAATTAGTTTTCCTTAATATTAATTCCCATTTACTAATATTAATTTCCAACCTACATTCTCCTCATTTCTTTATGGTTTAATGGGCTTTGGTGCAGTCATTCTGTTCGTATTTTCAATAGGTTACCTTTCTATCAACTTCTTTATTATATACTAATTTAGTAGTTATATAATGGTTTAACAGGTTTTATGTGATTTTCTCAAGTTGAGAGACTTGCAGAATCTTAATTTAAATCTAAGGATGCAAAAGTTCATACAAATTTTCAGCTAAGAAATTAAAATAAAAGAATGTCTCTTGATAAATACAAATATTAAAATTAAACATTGTACATCGTGCTTAGCATATTGTAACTATAAGAATATCATTATAGTCAACAAATGTAAAAAGAAAATATAATTCTGCACGCAGCGAAGCGTCTTTCACACGCTCATGCAGAAAGGAGGAAATATTTTACAAACTGAATTTCTTCCTGACTAAGGGCTGATTTGGTATTGCTGTGCTTTGAAAAAAGCTGCTTTTGCTGTGCAGTGAGAATAAGCAGTTGGGAAATAAAGTAGCAGAGTGTTTGGTAAACTTTTTTGTAAAAGTGCTTTTGAAAAAAATAGTATTATAATGTTTGGTAAACTTTTATGTAAAACAGATGTGAAAAAAACCGTTTTTTCAAAGATGAGTTTTGCAGCTTCTTGTTTTTGGCTTTTTTTACCTAAAATTATGAAAAAAAAAGCTGAAACTGAATGTTTACCGAATACAAAAACAATTCCTAACTTTTTTTAATATCAACTTTTTTTCAAAATTACTTCAGTACCAGGCCTAAGTTTCTTTACCTATCGCCCAAAAATCTCAAAAGCTCTTTACTTTTCTCTGAGGTTCTTTGCTTGTTTGATTGATTGAATCTCATCGGTTGCAATGGCGGTAAAGGGAGAGGAGCCAGCGATTGGTATAGATCTCGGAACTAGTTACTCGTGCGTCGCTGTTTGGCAATACGACCACGTCGAGATCATCGCTAATGATCAGGGCAACCGCACGACGCCGTCTTACGTGGCGTTTACTGATACGGAGAGGTTGATCGGCGATGCGGCCAAGAACCAGGTCACCATGAACCCCATCAACACCGTCCTGGGTAAGAATCGAGACACTTTCTTTTTCTTGCGAAATTTTTTTATGTGATGTTGTTTTTTTGCCTTGTAGTATTTGATCTCTGCTTGTAGTGCTGTTTAAACTTTGCTGTTTTTAGATTTCTTTTGCCTGAATTTCTGAGAAAAAGAGTTCAATTTCCTTGAAAGTAATTATCTTTTTGTGGCTTGGTGTGATAAATATCTTTGCAGGTTACATTTGTGCAGGGTTTTGTTGTGCCTTGAATCTTTTTATAGCGAATTGATCAGTTTATTTATTTTTTATTTTATTTGCAGGATTTGTTTAGTTAATATTAATGGACTATCAAATATTATAATTGGTGGTCAAGGCTACGAGTTTTAGTTAATCTGTTCAAAATTATAATTTGGGTTTTAAGTTTCTTGTAAATTGTTGGATGAAATTTTAAAAAGGGTTTTTATCATAAATGGTCTCTGAAATTGAAAATCAATCAATGTAATCCCTGAAAATTGGTATCATAAATCAATGTGGTCATTCCGTTACCATTCCGTCAAAAATTCTTTGTGGCACATAACCAGGTCCTGCAAATATAATTAAATATTTCTCTTTGGATTTAAAATATTTAAAAAATAAAAAATTTATTTATATAATTAAAAACTTGAAAAAAGAAGAAGAAGATGACTGTATTCCTCCATTAATCTGCTTTTTCTTCCCGTAATTTCACATTTTCTAATTTATTTTATTACATTTTTTATTTAATTTTTGAATTTTGTATTCGAATTCTGGGGATGTGTCATTTCATTGTGTGGTAGATGCAATATTAGGGTCTTTGGGGCTTCTGGATATCAGGCACATAGTTTCTAAATCGGAGCTGAAGTGGAGGGGTGCAGCCAGGGTCGGTCTAGAGATTTTTGAGGTCTAGGGTGACGTCAAAAAATGTGCTTTCACTTTATATAAGAAAATTATTTGTTTTCACACGTAAGACATCGATAAAATTATACTTAGAAAAACACTTCAAACTTAATAATTTGGGAACAAGGAAAAACTAATTTATTTTGTATCGTGAGAAGGAACAAAAAAAACTCTGGTTTTACAAGTAGATAGATATGAGTTTTGTTTTCCATCTAAACTTTTAAAGTGTTTTTGTATAAATCATGAGGTGTTTTTTCTTATTTACTAACCTTGTCAATATGGAACTAAAAAAATAATGATATTTTTGAGTCTTTAATTGATATGTATAAGTAATAAATTGGTACTAAATTAAACTTTTTGATGACACGTTATATGATTTGCAAATTTGGTCTAAAAATTTGGGCAACGCATTACTCTTTGTGGAAGATTAGGAACAAATCTTTAAAAATAACAACTCACATAGCTTCTAGGTATTAATTAAAAATAAATTAACAACCAAACAAAAATTCGTAAAAATTGAAAAGAATAAACATGCACTTGGCATTTCGAACTTAGGACCTTTCGTTAATTTTAAACAACAAAAACCATTGATTCTAATTAAACTTCTTGATCATTTAGCCTAATTTTATATATTTATACTATGAAACGAAATTTGTAAAAAATGAAAAACAAATAGGCACACATCGTGTTTTGAATCCAAGACCTCCTCATTAATTTCAAATGACAAAACTATCGGTTCTAGTTAAACTTCTTTGTCCTTGAACCAAATTTTATAAATTTATACTCTTATGAAAACATATACAAATATATCACCCTAATAATTTTGGTGCCCCTAATTATTTCGGGCCCTGGATGGTCACCCTGCCCGCACTGGGCCTGGGCCGGCCTTGGGTGCAGCCTCCTTAGGTGGGAGAAGAAGTTGACTGTTATTGTTTTTTTTTTTTCTCCAAGTTTTAATTATGCAAAATTATTATTATTTTTAATTATTTTAAGTATTTCTAATCCACATGGCAATATTAATTAGTCTTGTGGGACCCACTTATGTGCCACATCAGCACATAACAAAGTTTGACGGAATTATGACGGAATGACCACATTGATTTCTGACCCCTATTTTCATGGACTACATTGATCGATTTTCAATTTCAATGACCATCTTGATGAGTTGAGTCAATTTCAGGAACCGTTTGTGAAAAAAAAAAAAAAAAACCCAGTTGAAAAGGTTATCCGAGTTTTTAGTGTTTGTAGCATGATCTGTTTGGTTACTTTTATTTTTGATAAGTTTTAATGGATTTAGCTTGATATTGTAGCTTGTTCTGTGTTATGAATTATTAATAAATTATTATTTTTTAACGAGCTTGGTTAATTTTTCAGATGCCAAGCGATTGATTGGTAGGAGATTCTCTGACCCTTCTGTTCGTAATGACATGAACCACTGGCCTTTCAAGGTCATTCCCCACCCCGGTGACAAGCCCATGATTGTTGTCACATACAAGGGTGAAGAGAAGCAGTTCACTGCTGAAGAAATTTCCTCCATGGTTCTCGTCAAGATGCGTGAGATTGCTGAGGCCTATCTTGGCTCATCTATAAAGAATGCCGTTGTTACTGTCCCGGCTTACTTCAACGATTCTCAGCGTCAGGCCACGAAGGATGCTGGGGTCATTGCCGGCCTTAATGTTCTGCGTATTATGAATGAGCCCACCGCTGCCGCTGTTGCATACGGTCTTGACAAGGTCACCAGCGTTGGTGAAAAGAAAGTCTTGATTTTCGATCTTGGCGGAGGCACTTTTGATGTCTCCCTGCTCACAGGTGAAAATGGCATCTTTGAAGCGAAGGCAACTGCCGGAGACACCCACTTGGGAGGAGAAGATTTCGACAACAGAATGGTGAATCACTTTGTTGAAGAGTTCAAGAGGAAGAACAAGAAGGACATCAGCAGCAGCCCAAGAGCTCTTAGGAGGTTAAGAACTGCTTGTGAGAGTGCAAAGAGGACTCTCTCATCCACTTCTCAGACCACAATTGGGATCGATTCTTTGTACGATGGTGTCGATTTCTACTCAACCATTACCCGTGCTAGGTTTGAAGAGCTTAACATGGATCTTTTCAGAAAGTGTATGGAGCCCATTGAGAAGTGTTTGAGAGATGCAAAGATGGACAAGAGCTCGGTCCATGATGTTGTGCTAGTGGGCGGTTCTACTAGGATTCCGAAGGTGCAGCAGTTGTTGCAGGACTTCTTCAACGGCAAGGAGTTATGTAAGAGCATCAACCCAGACGAGGCTGTTGCTTATGGTGCCGCTGTGCAGGCTGCGATGATGATAGGTGAGGGTAACAAGAAGGTGCAGGATCTATTGTTTCTCAACGTCAATCCTCTGTCCCTTGGTTGGGAGACTGCCGGAGGTGTGATGACTGTGTTGATTCCAAGGAACACTGCCGTTCCAACCAAGAGGTTGGAGAAATTCTTCTCTACCGACTCAGATAATCAGCCTGGTGTCTTGATCCAAGTATATGAGGGTGAAAGGACAAGGACTCGTGATAACAACTTGTTGGGAAAATTCGAGCTTTCTGGCATTCCTCCTGCTCCAAGGGGTGTTCCGCAAATCACTGTCTGCTTTGATATTGATGCCAACGGTATCTTGAACGTCACGGCTGAAAACAAGACTACAAAGCAGAAGATTACCATCACCAATGACAAGGGAAGATTGTCGAAGGAAGAAATAGAGAAGATGGTTCAAGAGGCTAAGAAGTACAAGTCAGAAGATGAGAAGCACAATAAGAAGGTGAAGGCCAAGATTGCTTTGGAGAATTATGCCTACAACATGGGGAAGACTTTGGTGATTCATGTTGTCAACATGATGAACACGATCAAGAAGATCAAGGATGCGAGTGACCAGACAAACCAGGCTATTCAATGGCTTGAAGAAAACCAGCTTGCTGAGGCTGACGAGTTTGAGGACAAGCTGAAGGAGCTGGAGAGCATCTGCAATCCGATCATTGCCAAGGTGCACCAGGGCTGGCAGACCTGATGTCAGTGGCGCCATGGATGAAGATGTTCCTCCTGCTGGTGGCAGCGGTGCTGGTCCCAAGATGGAAGAAGTCAATGAAGCTGTTTTTGTTGAGCCAAGATGTGTTTCTTAATTTAAGGTTTGAAATTGGGTACTTTTTTATGGGATTCTAAAATCCAAGATGTAGGATGTTTGGTTATCTAGGTCATTTTGTTCGACATCGTATTCCAGTATTTTGCCAATGAAGCCTATTTTCTTTCTAAATTATCTCTCTTAGATTCACTGTTTGATCTTGTTTGAATTTTATCTTTTCAGTTCTTTTTACCTGTTTACCTTCTCCAAATTCATCCTCTCTGTTCTTCCTCCTGCTCAAGCAATTGGGATTCTCAGAGGCTCCACTTAGGGTGGGAGGGAAAGAATGGCCTGCCGCCATTAAAACTCGCCTTCACCTGCGCAAGAGACTTACATGGCAGTCGAGAGTGACGGAAAGAAGCTGTCGATTACAGAACTAAGTCAGCAAAACAGCAGAGTCTGTTGAGGCTAAGGAGGCTGTTAGTTCTGTAGCAGCAGTCCCTTGACTCCCTTCGGAGTAGCATGAGCGTTTGCCGACTTGTGAGTCCGGCTTATACTTCTGAATGGTTGTTCGATACTCATACATTCACCGGGAGCCCGCCATAACTTTATTATGCTTTCATGGTAGTCGGGATGTAAACATTAGCTAAGCTAGATAAGTCCGTCGCGGATTCAAGGACTTATTCTCGTCTCAATTTAGCAGACGATGTGGTACAGATGCAGATATGGATACGGATCACAGAACTTATCCAAAAGAATACGGCCTGTATAGCAGCTTCTTTAGAAAAACTCTTCAAAAAATCTTATTGAAAATCCAACCACTTTATGAAAAAATCACATGGCAGCCTCTTTAGGAAAAACACTTCTAAGATCCATAAGCGGTTATAAATTATTTTGACAAAGGCAATCAGAAGTCTTTATGGTTGTCGAGAAAGAAAATTGTAATTAGAAGCATTTGTGAACCACTTATGTGGCGTAGAAGCGTTTCATAGAAACACACTTAGCAAGCGATGATTTAGGTAACACTTCCAAGTGATTTTCCAAGAAGCATTTGAACATTTAATAAAAAGAAACTAATGAAAAGGGTTTCAAAACTTTAAATTTTAACCAAAGGCCATGTAGAAACTTTATTTGATGGTTAGGACAAAGCCCAACAATAAACCAGTCCAATTTAAATGGTCCCAATATTGAATTTCCAATTTTGCCCATGATCGTAAACTTTTGTCCGTTTAATATATTTCTTCGTTTATGGTTCTTTCTGCTATTTCGTCTCCCTCCCCCTTTTCTTCCCGACATTCAAAACCTTCCATTTTTTTCTTTTTAATCTTGCATTGCAGCTCCACCTTTGCCACTATGCAAAAACCACATATCAGACCCCCAAACTTCATTTTTGAGCCGTCTCCATCTCGGCGGCGAGACAGTACGGAGTGACCAATACTGATCGCCTAGCCGATGGAAGTCGATATTCAGAGGACATTAGAGTTGGATAAGGTTTGTGATGTCGAATTTGAATCCAATCTAATCTAAGGTTCATGGACATCTACCGCCACAAAATTCAGAAATTCGAAGAATTCGTCGACGAACACCTCAAACTAGACCTCGTTTGTGCCTTTACTCAACGGTACGGTTTCATAGACCCTCTCTCAACTACAATTGCAGCAAATTTAATTGCTCATCAAATTAATTTTTTTTTGGGGGGGGGGGGGGGTGATTCTTGTTTTGCAGAGTCAAGGTGTTCGAGCTACACAAATTTTAGTATCCTTTTCGATTCTCCCTCTTTCGTTTTGATTAATTAAATTATATCCGAATGTGTTTTTTTTTTAATTCGACAATCCGGATATGCAATCCTATTTGGTGATTTTTGGTTGTTGAAGGTGTTTTCTTGACTTTATTTAAATTAAAACTCGGATTTGCAGAAGAACATATAGAATTTGAGAAACATAAGTGTGACCAGTCTTAGGACTTCGGTTAATCTTGGCTCTGAAGTTCGCGTAAGAGTATAACTTGAACTCATTCAATGTTCTTGTTTTACGACTATGGCTGAAGAAGATGTGGCATATTGACTTGAAAGTTGTAGACTATGTAGTCCATTGATCTTGAAAAATTGTAGTTGTACACCCATGGATATATTTTATATCGATCAATTCTACTTCCATTGACACGGCTAAACATAATCTCACTTTTCACATTCAATAAAATTGAATGATGGAATAATCACTACATTGTTCTTTATCTTAACACACACATGGGGTGAATAGATGATCACCATATTAGATGCTTGTAAAAGGATAGAGATCGAAACAAATAATTCTCACGGTCATGCTGAATGTTGCTTGTTTATATAGGGGTTTCACATTCTTTTTGTCTGCTGCACCACGTATGATGTAACATGCCTGTTCAAAATGATGAGAAACATGTATGTATGTATATGCAAAGTTGCAAACAAAATTGCGACTTCATCTACTAAGGTAGAGCCTTCAACCAAATTGATGACTCTTTGGATCTAAATGTTTTTCTTTAGGTCTTATGTGTTTTCTAACTAGGTTAATCTTGTCAAGGGATCCTAAATCTTATCCTTTTTATATTTTTTTATATTATTCAGAAATTCAATGTTTTTATATTAAGGGATCCAAAATAGTCAGTTTCAGAAATAGTGTACTCATGTTCAGTTTCATAAAGTCATTTCATAAATAGTGTATCCGTGTCCAATTTCGTAAAGTCAGTTTCAGAAATAGTGTATTCGTGTTCAGTTTCATAAATAGTGTACTCGTGTTCAATTTCATAAATAGTCAGTTTCATAAATAATGTACCTGTATTTAGTTTCATAAATAGTGTGTTCAGTTTCATAAATAGTGTACCCATTTTCAGTTTCATAAATAGTATACCCGTGTTTTGTTTCATAAAGTTAGTTTCAGAAATAGTGTGTTCAGTTTCATAAATAGTGTACCCGTTTTCAGTTTCATAAATAGTATACCAGTGTTCTGTTTCATAAAGTCAGTTTCATAAATAGTGTACCCGTTTTCAGTTTCATAAATAGTATACCCGTGTTCAGTTTCATAAAGTCAGTTTCATAAATAGTGTACCTGTGTTCAGTTTCAGAAATAGTGTTCCCGTGTTCAGTTTCAGAAATAGTGTATTCGTGTTCAGTTTCATAAATAGTATACCCGTGTTCAGTTTCATAAATAGTTTACCCATGGTCAGTTTCATAAATAGTGTATCCGTATTCAATTTCATAAATAGTCAGTTTTAAAAATATTGTACTCGTGTTGAGTTTTAAAAATAGTTCATGTTTAGTTTTAGAAATAGTCAGTTTAAGTAAAAGTTAGTGTTCAATTTAAAAATAGTGGTAGTACCAGTTTCAGTTTGAGATATTGATAGTATCCCTGTTCAATTCGAGAAATAGTGATAGTACAAGTGTTCAGTATAAAAAAGTCATTGTTTAGTTCTAGAAATAGTCAGTGTTCAGTTTAAGAAATATTAATAGTATCCGCATTGAGTTCCAAAATAGTTAGTGTTCAATTTTTAAAAATAATTAGTGTTCAATTGATTTAAAGTGGACTTTAGTGAACCACTAATATGACACGTGAACCAACGGGTATAACTTCAACTTTTTGAAGCATATGCATGAATGTATTACCTATGGTTGGTCTAAAAAAAGAATGAGTTATCCCCACCGTTTCTTCAGAGATTGGTCACCCCCTCCTCTTAATAGATGTTGACAATGCACAAATATGTATACTTTCACATTTGGCCAAGAAACACCGAACTATCGACTTGATAATCTTTGGTTTTGCTTACAGATGTTTTGCATCCAAGATTTACATTTATATGGTTAATGGTGTATGATTAATCCTAAGAAGAAAAAGTCCACAAGATCCAAAAGTTTGTATTGGAAAACGAACTAGACAGCAGTTGATATTTCTGCACGTCTTTTATCTTGTTTGTTAGGTTTAATGGGCCTAATTTATTGGTACTCTCATTTCCTTCCACACGTCTTAGAAAAAACTCAAGCCACTCGTCCAGAGCAATTTTGCTTCAAAGCAAGAACTTTGTTTTCTTCTCCAATCCAAAACCACAAACTGAGTGAAACCCTCTTCACTCAACCAAGTGCTCCATTTCTTTGCACGATCAAATGCTCCATTTCCTCTGCCAAAGAACCAAAACGTAGCGCAGAGCACCAGAGCAGAGGGGCGAAATTTGAGTTTTGGGAAAAAATTTCGGCGACCGGAGGTACAGGCGCAGCCCTGCAGCATGAATAGTCAGCCACCGTGTTTTCCTGTTTCCAACCGAACCAGAGGGGCTTAGGACTCAGTCCTGGGCTTGTTTTTTGGCAAGAAAAGGGGCAGCCCCCTCTCTCCTACATAACTCCACCACTGGTTGCCATACCATAGTTTCTGTTCTTAAAACAGACAAATGTTATTTCTCCATCAAGAACAACTCCACGTCTTTTCTACCAGGATTAATGATAATTGTCAGCAGTGCATTTTTAAAAACTTATTTCTAGGTTCGTACCTTTGTCTCTCCAATTTGGACTATGCAAATATATATCTCAACTTTTTTCAGTTTTTCGTCTTCAAATGCAGTTTTTGGGTTGAGGAATTCCGGATTTGATGTGTAGATTATTGTTTGAAAACTTGAATTGAAGTTGAAATTGGTTTGAGAACTTGAGGTTTCGAGCAATGGAGGTTTCAATTTTTTGGTGCGGTTTGAAGGGGTAGGTATGCCGATAGTAATGGCATTAGAGGGATAAGTGATTTTGGGATTGTAACTTTTAGTTTGGCTAATGAGCCTGGGTTAGGCAACGTTAGGGGCAATTTTGGAATATTAATTGTTATCCGGTTTGGGCTTTTTGTTGAGCCCGTGTGTTTTAGTTTTTGTAGGGCCTGAAAGATAAGTTTTGTGTCCTTATGATTAAAACTTAAACCTTTTTTATTAAATAATAGTTTATGATGGTTTTTCATTAAATAAAAATTAGCTCAAACCCTTTTCGTTAACGCTCCCTTTAATAAAAGATCCAATGTTTCTCTATGAAAGCACTAGCAGAAGAAATGCTTATGAGCATTACACATCAATTGAAGACCACGTGCAATGATGTGAGTTAAAGCTTAAAATTTTAAGCCATAACCCATACACAGCTTTGTTCCTCTAACGGTTACGGCTTAAAATTTAATCCCTAGATTATTAAAGAACGATTTAGTCTAATTTTTTTTTCTCGGTAATTTACTTTTTGAACATTTTAACCTAAAAATTTTTAATTCTAATAAATAATGAAAAATTACATAACCCAACCCATTGTTAAACACAAATTCATACACTTATATGAAAGATCATCTCTACACATTATGAAGATTATCCTAATTTTGTGTGGATGTTTGAACAAATACATAGGTATTTATAGAGTTTTTGAGTGAAATTTGGTTCAAATTTTCTTTATAATTATTTTAGCTGTTAGATTTAATTTTGGGTCGTGAGGTCTTATTTTTACCTTTAGATTTGCTCACATTCAATCTCAGCCTTTCAATTTAATGTAATTATAAAATTTATTTATTTATTTTAAATTTGGATCATTAGATCAACCAACGGCACAATCATGGTAATCGTTGGATCAAGGAAAGAGTCGTTGGGCACAAAACTAATGGCCGACAAAACTGTCGGCCCTAGGACCCAACGGTTGCCGCTTTGTTATGCGGGGTGAGTGAGGTGCGTTTGTTGCTTGCACGGGTTAGTTTCTTCAGTGCAAGTACGTGCAGTGGGCCCAAAGACTAAACCCAAGAATTAAAATTGTGGCGGAATCAGGGCCACTGGTTTTTTTTTTTTTTTTCTCACTAAGACTTAATAAAACCTAATGTTCAGAAATGCTTTTGGGGGATTTAAAACTTAAATTTTAAGCTTTAACCCAACCATTACACTCGGACTAAAAACGCTTGTATACTGACTTATCATAATGATACAAAATCTATACCACATTATTGAAACCTTCTTTGTCAACCAAAAGAATGTGAAAAGACATTTGTTTTCTATCACAACAAAATAGTTAAGGACAGTAACGTAATTTCACAAAACAAAATTTTGCTATTTTTTGTTTAAACCTCACCTATATGTGATTTTATCATCTCTAATTTTTTAAAAATATATAAAAATAAATAAATCTCTGTCCCACTCTCCCCATTCCCACGTTTTCTTTCACTCTCTTCCTTTCTCCTTTAATTTTAAAAACAAAAGTAAAAAATTTCACACAATTTGTTTGTGGGCATATACTAGTATATGAAAAAAAAACGTAAGGGCAATTGTGTAAAGAAAAAAATTTAAAATTCGTTTTATTAGAAGAAAAAAAGGAAAAAAAATAAAAAAGGGAAAGACGTGCTGATTAAGGAGAGATTAACCCCACTACTCCTTCATCTAAGATGTAGGAGAGATTAACCCCTCTCCTCCTCCATTTTAGGAGAGATATTAATATCCCATAAAAATTTATAATAATAAGAAAATACAATAAAAAACGCAAGATGATTGTAAACATGAAAATAAAATTAAAAACGGGATGTGATGAACCCTCAATAAAAAAAAATTCGAACATGGAAAATCGAAAAACCGCACCCACGTTGAGCAAAAAGTAATTTCTAACAAACTGAACTGCCGATATATCCTTCCAAAAATCTCATTTCAATCCAGGAATTAGAAAAAATAAACGTGCACAGAGTCTTCATCTTACAAAATTCTCAATTTCTTCTCAACGAGATTTGCTACATATTATTTGATTACATGAATATAATTTTTTAAAATAGAGAATTATTTCTCTGTTTATATGCCTCCGTAAATTTATTGTCTAAATTGGGTTATGATTTTTGTGTTTGTATAGTTTCAGTGGCGGAGCCACATAGAGGCCAGTGATGGCCTGTGCATATCTTGAAATTTTAGGTCTTATATATATTGTCTGCAAGCGTTTACAAAAAGGGATATGCTATCAACACACCCCTTGTTAATTTATGTTCGTTGATCTTCTTCAATTCATCTGATCCGACGGCTGAAAACTAAAAAGGTGTGGGAGAAGTAAAAAGAGGTGTGTGGATATCACACCCCTACAAAAATGAGCATGCAGCTCATTGGATTTGTGTTTTGCAAATCCAAATGGTCTCGGTTCGAGACTTGTTTGTGTTCCGACACTTTTTAGATTTTTTTAAACTGGAAGCAAAAATCCTTATAATTTTGCCTTATTTTTCCCCATAATAAAACTAACCTTTTTTTTTTTTTGTTAGAATTTGCCTTATGTTTTACCATATAAAAATCATACTTTTTTTTTTTTTGGCTAGTTGATATAAATCAAAGGCCTAAACAGTCCAGAGAAAAATCTAATTTTAAGTCATGATCTTAGATTTTTGTTCGATTCTATTTTTTAATTTTTATCAAAACTCGAAACAAGTTTTGTTCATATGAAATTGTTTCAATACTAAGTTTTCCATACAAAATGTAAAGCTCTAACATTCTTGTTTGATTAGAATTTTCCATGCCAATACAAAAAACAAAACCTTTAGTTTATCTTCATTAATTATATTTCAAAGGCTAATTTCTTTCTATGACTAAAAGGCCCCTCCTGTGACATCCCACATCGCCCAGGGAAGTGGATCCTGTAAGCCTTATGTGACAACCCGTCCCGAAATTTACCTTCGATGGCGTGGAATGACGATTTTGCCCTTGGATGTTAGTTGGTGTTTGGGTGATTTGTTTTCTTTTGTTTTGGGTTGGCTGCCATCAGGACACACACACACACATAAACCAACCCATGGACCCTCCCTCTCTCTTCTCCCTCTCGGATTTTTTTGTAAATTCCTTACAAGTCGTACAGATAACCTTTGATTTAGCCATTTTCTACACAGATCGAGACCTTGAAGGTGGATTTCATGTTCCTTGCAAGCTCCTGAGTACATCCATACCATTTTTAGAACTTGAAACCCTTCAAAACCCGAGATCCTAGTTCAAGGTATTGTTCATGCATACGTAAATACGAAGGTTTCAGACCATTCTAAGGTTATAGTGAACTTTAAGACACTCTCACGAAGCTCAGAGAAGCATTTTGGAAGACATTGGATGTCAGGAAACTCGAGAATAGTGAGTTGCAGAGGTGACCGGAATATCGCGATTTTTCTGGCAATATTCCATCGTTTTTTGGGCTTCAAACAGGTAAGGGAATGTTCTACTCGTTGTGAGCTTCAATTTGGTACTGATTTCATGATATTTGGATGAAAAACAACTGAGATATAAAGGTTTAAAGTTTTTCCTAGTTTCCAGCGACGGCAACGGAGTCCAGCGACTAGCCGGAGAAGAAAAGGGAATATTCCATTAATCTTAACAGAATATTCATAACGGCAGTTAACAGCGTCAGGTTAGTTTTAACGAAATATGCTTGCTTTTGGACGGAATATTCCTAACGGCATTAACCACCGCCGTCAGTGTGCCAGGCACGTGCCTGTTCGTGGGCGGCGCGTGTGGTCGTGCCTTGGCCGGCACGTGGCAGCATGTGGGTGGTCGGAAAATTATTTTAAAAATATGAGGATGTTCGTGAGGTTAAGTAGATCACGTTGGTATATTCAAACACCCCATTTGAGCAATGTATGAGAAGTTATTACCTAGTTTTGGGTTATGTGCGTTAACTTGACGTTTATATAGTTGTTTCGCATATAGATGAGATCTATCCTGAGGATGAGTGCAATCACTTGAGGCTAGGAGGCTACGATCCTTCCATATACCAGTG
Source organism: Pyrus communis (assembly GCF_041283825.1). Taxonomy (NCBI): domain Eukaryota; kingdom Viridiplantae; phylum Streptophyta; class Magnoliopsida; order Rosales; family Rosaceae; genus Pyrus; species Pyrus communis. The sequence goes on along the minus strand of NC_142571.1, from coordinate 24,339,253 downwards.
AATAGGTCTTTTCCTTTTATCGTATATATATATATATGACTGATAATTCCACAAACGTTTACAAATTGAATTTCATATAATTTCTGTTAATGCTTTGGAGGACTAGTGTGAACTACGAATGAATTGATCTCTGTTTAAGGTACGTAGGCAGTCTAATGAGACATTAGATGCAGCCATACAATAAACGAGACTAAATAATTGAGACAATAGCCTTGCTTGTGGAATTGAGCAGCGTGAGGGAGATTGGTGAAAAATGTGAGATTTAACCTTAGGTTTTGGTATAACTAATGTTGGTCATAAATTAAGATGTGAAGAATCAAGAAATTGAGGTAAGGTAAGGTAAGTAGTGATAGTTAATTTAATTGGTGTCTATTTGGACGTATCACTGATGATTATTCTCGAAAGTAAATAGTTCAAGAGTGGGGCGTTACAGTTATGCACTTCATGCCATTAGTGTATATGATTATATATCTGGTAATATTATATATATTTGGAAGCACTACGAAATGTTTGGGTTTAGATTGTATCATGGCATATTCATACATATATTACCTGAATCTAATTATTGTGAATGCTTTGAAGTGCCAAATGACACTGCGAACGCTTCGGTAAGATTCAGGTATGTACACTTTGATGGTAATGATGGTAGTGAGTACAATTGTATTCAGATATGTTAGAGCTCATAAACATGCACCCCAATGTTAGTGCTCCCGCCCGTTGCTAGGTCCTAGCCTTCACGTGATCGTTCACCTCCCGCACCACACGCTCACCTTGGATCCAAGGTAGGTGTCAGCCTGTCGTACAGACCACTTTAGGTCGTTCCAACTCATAGGTAACTTGCGATACTTCGCACAGAGTTCATGTGATCGTAGCACTTGAGCGTATTTATTTACACCCAGCCTGTCGTACAGACCACTTTAGGTGGTTCCGACTCGTGTGCAAGATTTGGTAGATAAGTTATTGGCTAGCATATTATTAAGCTATTAGCTAGCATATTGTTGAGCTATTGGCTAGCATGTTGATGAGTTAATGGCTAGCATGTTATTGAGCTATTGACTAACATTGATTGATGAGATACAGATAAGTCATACAAGTCACAATAGGTGACTCCGACTTATATGTTAGTATTGATTGATGTGATATGTGTACAGTTGTACAGGTCACCATAGGTGATTCTGATTTGCATGCTAGTATGGTTTATTAAGCACGTGATTATTTGTATTGCTACTGAGATGCTGGATAGTGGTATATTTCCGGGTCTACTATTAGTATACTTTTGATTTCATACTCTTACGTAATATGATTTGTTGGAAACTATACAGGTCTTACGGCGAAGGGTTACTACCTTTGATAATGGAAAATGATTTTGAAAGTCCTTGTTTCGATCACTCACTCACATTTTCTATTTATGAACCCCTCCAGGTACTAGCAGCAGAGTTTCTGTATCGATGAGGATTTGTGGCACTTCCCAGTACAGGTGGCTTCTTTTGATGGTATAATCATTATCTTACCTTACTGTACTATACCAATGCTTTGTATCACACGTGAAATGGGTCCATACCCGCTCACCGCACACTTGTGTACTTAGGCACCTTAAGATTTTAATGTATTCACATTTTTACATTATCACACTTTATGGCTTCATCACCTTCCTGGTGTCAGGCAGCACGCCTCGATTTAGGGTCCTAATGGACATTCTAGGTCGGGGTGTGTCGCCTTATATGTATATTCCCATCTCTACCTAGCACGAGACCTTTTGGGAGCTCACTGGCTTCGGATTCCATCGGAACTCCGAAGTTAAGTGAGTAGCGCGCGAGAGCAATCCCATGATGGGTGTGACATCCCACATCGCCCAGGGAAATGATCCTTATATGTATATTCTCATCCCTACCTAGCACGAGGCATTTTAGGAGCTCCTGGCTTCGGGTTCCATGGGAACTCTGAAGTTAAGCGAGTAGCGCGCGAGAGCATTCCCAGGATGGGTGACCCATTGGGAAGTTCTCGTGTGAGTTCCCAAAAACAAAACCGTGAGGGCGTTATCGGGGCCCAAAGCGGACAATATTGTGCTACGGTAGAGTCGGGCCCGAGAAGTGGTCCCGCCCGGGCCGGGATGTGACAATTTGGTATCAGAGCCTAACCCTGGTCACGTGTGTGCCGACGAGGACGTCGGGCCCCTAAGGGGGATGGATAATGACATCCCACATCTCCCAGGGGAATGATCCTTATATGTATATTCTCATCCCTACCTAGCACGAGGCCTTTTGGGAGCTCACTGGCTTCGGGTTTCATAGGAACTCCAAAGTTAAGCGAGTTACGCACGAGAGAACTCCCAGGATGGGTGACCCATTGGGAAGTTCTTGTGTGAGTTCCCAGAAACAAAACCATGAGGGCGTGGTCGAGGCCCAAAGCAGGCAATATCGTGCTACGGTGGTGGAGCGGGCCCGAGAAGTGGTCCCCCTGCCAAGATGTGACAATGGGTGACCTATTGGGAAATTCTCTTGTGAGTTCCCAGAAACAAAACCGTGAGAGCGTGGTCGGGGCTCAAAGCGTATCGTGCTACGGTGGAGTCGAGCCCAGGATGTGGTGGGGGCCCAGGCCAAGATGTGACACCTCCTGCTTTGGTTTTCTGGCTCCACCACTGTAGAGATTTGTTGCGAAGTCAAAAACTTTACCTGATGGGACGGTTAATTTTGGTGTTGAATTGCATGATTCCTGGCAAGACCGGTATTTTTAGTTTGTATCTCTTTTGATTAATTCAAAAGGTTGTTTATGCTCCTCTTGCGCATTAGTTTATTTTAATTAATTTAGTAGAAATTTTCATTTTTATGTTCCTTTTGCCAATGAGTTTATTTTAATTTAATTTAATAAAATTTCTATTTATGGTTTCTGGGTAATTGAATGTTTGTTTTTTTTTTTTTTTTTTTGTCAAACAATAGGTTTGGTTAGATTAGATCCTAAGTACACATGTATGCTAAAATGAAACTCAAAATGACCGATGCTAAAATGAAACTCGATACTGGATAGGACTCAGCTTTTGCAAACTGCTTGAGTTTCGCAAGCCAATATAGCATACATGTATACTTAGCATCGTTCATTTTGAGTTTCATTTTAGCATCTAAAATATGGATTACAGATTTGGACTAGTAGTGGGTGTACATTTCATTTAGTTCTTTGCATTTACTAATATTAATATCCTGTCTACATTCTCCTCATTTCTTTTTGGTTTAATAGACTTTGGTGCAAGTCATTTTGTTTGTATTTACAATAGGTTTTCTATTAACTTCTTATTATATACTAATTTATTAGGTAAATAATGGTTTAATAGGCTTTATGTGTCTTTCTCTTTTCAAGATGAGAGGCTTGCAGTATCTTCATTTAAATCTAACGGTGCAAAAGTTCATACAAATTTTCAACTAAACAAATTAAAATGAAAGAATGTCTCTTCATAAGAATGTCTTTATGCATGAACAAATGTAAAAAAAAAAAAAATTAACTCTACATGCCGTGCGTAGCGTGCCGTGATGTGAAAAAAGGTATTTCACCTTCACATGCAGAAAAGAGTAATGTTAGGGAGACCAAATTTGTATATTAAATTTTCGAAACTAAAGGACATGGAAGTTGATGATTGGTTTATTACTTAAGTGTTGATAAATGTGTTCATTTTTATTGGTGACACATCATTTAGTTTACATATTTTGTCTCCAAATTTAATCTCTTGGCATTACCCTGCAGAAAAGGAGGGAAACTTTTACAAACTGAGATTTCTTCCTAGCTAAGTTTCTTTACCTATCACCCAAAAATCTCAAAAGCTCTTTACTTTTCTATGCGGTTCTTTGCTTGTTTGATTGATTGAATCTCAACGGTTGCAATGACAGTAAAGGGAGAAGGGCCATCGATCAGTACAGATCTCGGAACTAATGATCGGAAATGCTTTTGGGGGATTTAAAACTTAAATTTTAAGCTTTAACGCAACCATTACACTCGAACTAAAAACACTTGTATACTGACTTATCATAATGATACAAAATCTATACCACATTATTGAAACCTTCTTTGTCAACCAAAAGAATGTGAAAAAACATTTGTTTTCTAAAAACACTTGTATACTGACTTATCATAATGACACGAAATATATACCACATTATTGAAACCTTCTTTGTCAACCAAAATAATGTGAAAAGACATTTGTTTTCTATCACAACAAAAAAGTTAAGGACAGTAACGTAAGTTCACAAAACAAAATTTTGCTGTTTTTTGTTTAAACCTCACATACATGTGATTTTATCATCTCTAATTTAAAAATATATATATATAAAATAAACATATGTCCTTCTCTCCCCATTCCCACGTTTTCTTTCATCCTTTTCCTCTCTCCTTCAATTTTAAAAACAAAAGTAAAAAATTTCACACAATTTGTTTGTGGGCATATACTAGTATATGAAAAAAACGTAAGGCCAATTGTGTAAAGAAAAAGTTTTAAAATTCGTTTTATTGGAAGGAAAAAAAAAGGGGGAAAAAAAAAGGAGGGGGAGGGGGAGGGGGAGGGGGAGAGGGGGGGAAGACGTGCTGGTTAAGGAGAGATTGACCCTACTGCTCCTTCATCTAAGACGTGCTGATTAAGGAGAGATTAACCCCACTCCTCCATTTTAGGAGAGATATTAATATCCCATAAAAATGTATAATAATAAGAAAATACAATAAAAACGCAGGATGATTGTAAACATTAAAATAAAATTAAAAAAGGGAAATCATGAACACTCAATAAAAAATAAAAAATAAATCGTGGAAAAACTGCACCCACGTTGAGCAAAAAGTAGTTTTTGTCAAACTGAACTGCATCATTCCACAAATTTCATTTCAATCCAAGAATTAGAAAAAATAAACGTGCACAGAGTCTTCATCTTACAAAATTGTCAATTTCTTCTCAACAACGTTTGCTACATATTATATGATTACACGAATAGAAAATTTTAAAAGGGCAAATTATTTCTCTATTTATATGCCTCCGTAAATTTATTGTCTAAATTGGGTTATGATTTTTGTGTTTGTATAATTTCAGTGGCGGAGCCACATAGAGGCCGTGAACCCCGTCAACATCGTCCTGGGTAAGAATCGAGATACTTTCTTTTTCTTGCCAAATTTTTTTATGTGATCTTGTTTTTTTTTTTTTTTTGCCTTGTACCGTGTGATCTTTGCTTGCATGGCTGATTTTATGTATTTGACTGTCAATATTTGCTGGTTGTTTAAATTTTGCTGTTTTTCGATTTCTACTGCCTGAATTTCTGAGAAAAAGAGTTCAATTTCCTTGAAAGTAATTATCTTTTTGAGGCTTGGTATGATAAATTACTATGCAGGTTAATTTTGCGCGGGGTTTTGTCGTGCCTTGAATATTTTTATAACGAATTGATCAGTTTTTTTTTTTTTTTTTTTTTTTTTGCAGTATTTGTTTAGTTAATATTAATGGACTATCAAATATTGTAATTGGTGGTCAAGGCTATGAGTTATAGTTAATCTGTTCAAAATTATAATTTTGGGTTTTAAGTTTCTTGTTAATTGTTGGATGAAATTTTAAAAAAACTATCCGAGTTTTTAGTGTTTGTAGCATGTTCTGTGTTATGAATTATTAATAAATTAGTATTTTTAAACGAGCTTGGTTAATTTTTCAGATGCCAAGCGGTTGATTGGTAGGAGATTCTCTGACCCTTCTGTTCAGAGTGACATGAAGCACTGACCCTTCAAGGTCATTTCCGGCCCCGGTGACAAGCCCATGATTGTTGTCACTTATAAGGGCGAAGAGAAGCAGTTCATTGCTGAAGAAATTTCCTCGATGGTTCTCTTCACAATGCGTGAGATTGCTGACGCCTATCTTGGCTCATTTATAAAGAATGCCATTGTTACTGTCCCGGCTTACTTCAACGATTCTCAGCGTTAGGCCACGAAGGATGCTGGGATCATTGTCGGCCCAAATGTTCTGCGTATTATGAATGAGCCCACCGCTGCCGCTATTGCATATGGTCTTGACAAGAAGGTAACCAGCGTTGGGGAGAAGAATGTCTTGATTTTCGATCTTGGCGGAGGCACTTTTGATATCTCACTGCTCACAATTGAAGTGGGCATCTTTGAAGTGATGGCTACTGCCGGAGACACCCACTTGGGAGAAGAAGATTTCGACAACAGAATGATGAATCACTTTGTTCAATAGGTCAAGAGGAAGCACAAGAAGGTTATCAGCAGCAGCCCAAGTGCTCGTAGGAGGTTGAGAACTGCTTGTGGGAGGGCAAAGAGGACTCTCTCCTCCACTACTCAGACCACAATTGAGATTGATTATTTGTACTAGGGTGTCGATTTCTACTCAACCATTACCCGTCCTAGGTTTGAAGAGCTTAACATGGATCTTTTCAGAAAGTGTATGGAGCACGTTGAGAAGTGTTTGAGAGATGCAAAGATGGACAAGAGCTCGGTCCATGATGTTGTGCTAGTGGGCGGTTCTACTAGGATTCCAAAGGTGCAGCAGTTGTTGCAGGACTTCTTCTATGGCAAGGAGCTATGCAAGAGCATCAACCCAGACGAGGCTGTTGCTTATGGCGTCGCTGTGCAGGCTGCCATCTTGAGCGGTGAGGGTAACAAGAAGGTGGAGGATTTATTGCTTCTGGATGTCACTCCTGCTCCAAGGGGGGTGTTCCGCAAATCACAGTCTGCTTTGATATTGATGCCAACGGTATCTTGAATGTCTCTGCTGAAGACAAGACTACATGGAAGAAGAACAAGATTACCATGACCAAGGACAAGGGAAGATTGTCGAAGGAAGAAATAGAGAAGATGGTCCAAGAGGCTGAGAAGTACAAGTCAGTAGATGAGAAGCACAAGAAGAAGGTGGAGGCCAAGAATGCTTTGGAGAATTATGCCCACGACATAAGGAAGGTTTTGGAGGATTATGCCTCCAACATGAGGAAAAAGATTGAGTAGATCAATGATGAGATTGACCAGGCCATGCAATGGCTTGACGGAAACCAGCTTGCTGAGGCTGACGAGTTTAGTACAAGAAGAAGGAGCTGGAGAGCATCTGCAATCCGATCAGTGCTGAGATGTACCAGGAAACAGGGTGCTGGGGGAACTTTCTGTAAAGTTTCTGATTTCAATAATTAATCATCCTTCCGCAGGCCTTATGGGAAGGCTTTTTATATACACTACAACATACAAACTTTACAATTTAAAACTACAAGTAATTGCACGCTACACATGCAGCAGCACTCGGATGCAATACCAAGCAATAATAAAATGTCCTCCTGCTGTCCTTGAGACAGCAATCACATGTCATCCTTGCTGTCATTCCTTTATGACAATGATGACTCTAGTTTTATATACACCCATGCTTGCGGACTAGGATTCTGCACTACATGTGCATACTGATCTCAACCCATGCTTGTCGACAAGGAATCTGCACTGCATGTCATCCATGCTTGCCGACAAGGAATCTGCACTGCATGTGCATACTGATGCACTGATCTCATTTAACAGCCCCCCGCAAGCTGACAGGTTGTGGAACAACAGGAAGCTTGGAGACAAGGAACTTAAACCGAGACGAAGACAGACCTTTGGTAAACAAGTCAGCAAGTTGATCTTGCGAACAAAGATAATTAACCAATAATTGCCCACGAACCACCTGCTCCCGTACATAGTGATAGTCAACTTCCAAGTGTTTAGTTCGTGCATGAAAAACTGGATTAGACGCGAGAGCGATGGAAGATATATTGTCACACCAGATTTGAGGACGAACCAAATACAAATGCAGATCTTTGAATAATGATCTTAACCAAGAGAGCTCAGCCGCAGTGTATGCCAACTGCCTGTACTCGGCTTCAGCACTAGACCGAGAAACAGTCTTCTGCTTCTTTGAACTCCAGGATATAAGGTTGGAACCAAGATATATACAAAAGCCTCCAGTTGAATGACGAGTATCCGGATTCCCTGCATAATCCGCATCAGAGAAAGCACTGAGTTGAGTAGGTCCAGGTTTATAGAGTAGACCATGAGTATGCGTGGCCTTCAAATATCGTAAAATCCGTTTGACGGCCATCCAGTGAGTTGTTTGGGGAGCATGCATAAACTGGCATACTTGGTTGACAGCATAGGACAAATCTGGGCGTGTAATTGTCAGGTATTGTAGTGCTCCAACCACACTACGATACACATCTGGTTTGTCATACAGTTCGCCCCCATGCGCACTGAGCTTTTGACCGGATGAGACGGGAGTAGATATAGGCTTGGCTTCAGTGAATTTGGTGCGAGATAGCAAGTCCAATGCATATTTAGATTGACAGAGATGCATAGCAGTCCCATAATAGTTGACTTCAACCCCTAAAAAATAATGAAGGGTTCCTAAGTCTTTCATGGAGAACAACGTACCCAAGCGCTGAATCAATCGGGATATTTGGTGAGAACTATTGCCTGTGATGAGTATGTCATCCACATAGATTAGGAGAAGCAAATACACACCGTTGTGTCTGAACACAAATAAACTGTAGTCGCATGTGGATTCCTGGAACCCTAGTTCGAGCAAAAAATCGGAGAACCTCTGAAACCAAGCCCTGGGCGCTTGCTTCAAACCATAAAGACTACGTTGAAGTTTACACACATGATTTGGGAATTGCTGATCAACAAACCCCCGCGGCTGGCGCATGTAAACTTCTTCCTTCAGAAACCCATGCAGAAACGCATTTTGCACGTCAAGCTGCCTGACATGCCATTTGTTAGACACAGCAAGACTTAAAACAAGCCTGATCGTACTGTGCTTGACAACAGGACTAAAGGTCTCACTGTAATCCACTCCAGCCTGTTGATGAAACCCATTGGCGACAAGCCTTGCTTTATGTCGTTCAATCGTACCATCTGCACGTCTCTTCAACTTAAACACCCACTTGTTAGGAAGCAAATTCATGTTGGAATGATGGGGAACCAAACTCCAAGTTCCACATCGCTGCAATGCATTAAATTCTTGACTCATCGCATTTCTCCACTCCGGATACTTAACAGCTTGACTGAAACACGTTGGTTCAACAGGTAACGTGTCAACAGTTAAATGCATGGCATATTTGGGATTGGGTTTATGAATCCCTGACTTGGAACGAGTAGTAACTTGATAGTGTGGAACATCAGGAGTAGCAGGGAGCACAGGTTCAAAATGTTCAGCAACTTGCTCATTTGATGGTGCAACAGACTGGATAGTAGGGGATGGCACAGGTATTGTAGGGCAAGGTTGAGATGAAATAAGGTTAGGATGGGTGTCAGTTGGAGAGAGTCATGTGGCAAGAGTGGTTGGATTAGGGTTAACGTCTTGGGAAAGAGATGAGACAGCAGGATTAGGGTTAAGTGGTTGATGCAAACTAGATCTGCTAGGGGTGTCAAATGTTAATAAGAGATCTGGGGTCAGAAGGGTACCTAAAGATGGGACGCTTTCTGAAGAAGATGTGAGTCCCTGAAAAGGGAAGCAGTCCTCATCGAATAGGACATGGCGAGACACATAAATGCGTCTTGTAGACAGATCCAAGCACTTGTAGCCCTGATGATTCAGTGAATAACCCAAGAAAACACAAGCTTTGGATTTTTGTTGAAGTTTATTTTGTGTATAAGGCACTAACCAAGGAAAGCATCGACAACCAAACACCTTTAAAACATCATACTTTGGTTTTTTTTGAAAAAGTTTCTCATAAGGGGATGCGTAAGACAAAAGTTTAGTTGGCAAACGATTTATCAAGTAAACTGCCGTGGAAGAGGCATCAAACCAAAATTTTTTGGGCATATGAGATTGTGAAAGCATGACTATACTTGTTTCAATAATGTGTCGATGTTTTCTCTCGGCAATTCCATTCTGTTCAGGGTGTTTAGGACAAGAAAATCGTTGTGAAATGCCATTATCATTGAGAAATTTTTGAAAGGCATGGCTTTTATACTCGCCACCTTCATCACATTGAAGGGTTTTAATGGACAAATCAAACATTTTTTCAACTTTGGCCTTAAATGTAACAAAGATTTCGAACACTTCACTCTTGTTTTTCATAGGAAAGATCCAAGAATAACGAGAGTAGTCATCCACAAACAAAACGTAATAACGAAAACCTTCATTAGAATTAATGGGAGAACACCACACATCAGAGTGTAGAAGTTGCAAAGGAAATTGAGACATTGACTCAGACAATTTGAAAGGTAACTTTGTACTCTTGCCTAAGGGACACGACTGACAAAAACTTACATTTGAAGTTCCGTGAATTGGTACCAATTTATTGGAAATTAAAAACTTAATTATAGAAGTGGCAGGGTGACCAAGTCTTGCATGCCATGTATTCACCGAACACCGAAGGCCTACAAATGCTGAAATTGGATGTTTAAGTTGTCCAGTGCCACATGGAAATGGATATAATCCATTCTCACATCTCCCTCGGAAAAGCGTCTTCCGAGTCTTGAGGTCCTTAACAAGGAAATAATAGGGAAAGATTAGAAGATAGCAATTGTTATCCAAAATGAACTTATGCGCAGAAAGTATATTTTGGGAGGCAGAGGGACAATGAAGGATATTATGCATGTCAAACGAGCAAGTTGGAGTATGTAATTTATTTGAACCAGAATGAGAGATAGAAATGCCAGAGCCAGTACCTACACCCCCAATAGCTTCATTACCATTATACTCTTTAGGGTTAACAAGGTTCTGAATCTCAGGAGTTATATGAGCATTTGCGCCAGTGTCCAACAGCCAGGTACCATTCTGTTGTTTGTTGAGAGTGACAGGAGCAGACGTCATGGCTGCAAGGCGTTGAGTGGGAATTCTTCCTTCAAACGCAGCATTCATCCTATTGTAACAATCAAGGGCCGGATGACCTGGTTTGCCACAGATTTGACAAACAATTCTCTCACCATTAGAGACAACCCGCTCTCCGCTGCATGGCATGGTGCGAGAGTTGTTGTTGGTTCGAGGGCCATTGCCTCGTTGGTTGAACACATTACCTCGATAGGATGAAGAAGCACCTCTCCCAGTCCCTCGAGTGCGGCCACCACCTCGACCACGAGAAGCAACAAAAGCATTGACCTGCGCAGATTCTACCAATGGAGCAGTGTACGCAGCCATTCTACGCTCAGTAGTTAACAACAGTGCCTCAAGAGTAGGGTAAGTGATTGGAGAATCACGAGCTTGAGCAGCACTGACAGTCATCTCGAAGGCAGGTCCTAGGTTGTTTAACACAATCTGGACCAGTTCATCATCACACACTGGTTGCCCTGCTAGGGCAAGGTTGTCAGCAATCGCATTCATGCGATCAAGGTAATCGGCCACAGTAAGATCACATTTCTTCGTCTGCAATAATTCATTTCGCAGAAACAAAATCCTGTTTTGTGAAGTAGAGGCATATCGTTGCTCGAGTGCTTCCCAGGTGGCTCGAGAAGTCCTCTTGCTTGCCACGATAGACAGGACAGAAGCCGTCAACGAGCCATTGATCCAACTAAGGATCATTTGATCCTGTTGGACCCATGCAGTGTACGCAGGGTTCACAGTTGTTACACCCGGCAGATGCTTGGGAGGAGACTCCATCGTTCCATCAACATATCCCATCAGATCTCTGCTCTTGAGTATTGGGAGAATTTGGGCCAACCACAGTGGGTAGTTGGTCCTGTCAAGTTTGATGTTAACGACAGTGGTGAAGGGGTGGAACGGATGAGGGGAAGTCTGGTTGAAAGCAGAGGAGGAGGGGACAACATTGTTCTCAGCCATTGAAGCGTGGGAAGAAAAGGGGAATCGATGTCGTTAGACAAAAAAAAAGGCTCTGATACCATGTAAAGTTTCTGATTTCAATAATTAATCATCCTTCCGCAGGCCTTATGGGAAGGCTTTTTATATACACTACAACATACAAACTTTACAATTTAAAACTACAAGTAATTGCACGCTACACATGCAGCAGCACTCGGATGCAATACCAAGCAATAATAAAATGTCCTCCTGCTGTCCTTGAGACAGCAATCACATGTCCTCCTTGCTGTCATTCCTTTATGACAATGATGACTCTAGTTTTATATACACCCATGCTTGCGGACTAGGATTCTGCACTACATGTGCATACTGATCTCAACCCATGCTTGTCGACAAGGAATCTGCACTGCATGTCATCCCATGCTTGCCGACAAGGAATCTGCACTGCATGTGCATACTGATGCACTGATCTCATTTAACACTTTCCTCCTGCTGCTGGCAGCGGTGCTGGTCCCTATATTGTTATCGAAGAAGTTGATTAAGTGGTTTTTGTTGATCCAAGATGTGTTTGTTTTGAAGAAAGTGGTGAATGTGTTTTTCTGTTTCGTAGTTTAAGGTTTGAAATTGGTTACTTTTTTTATGGGATTCTAAAATCCAAGATGTAGGATGTTTGGTGATCTTGGTCATTTTGTTCAACATCGTATTCCGGTATTTTGCCAATGAAGCCTTTTTTTACCTTTTTTTTTTTTTTCAAAATTCTCTCAGATCTCCCGTTTGATCTTGTTGAATTTTGTCTTTACTGTTCTTTTTATCATCTGATATGTTAAATAATAATGTCATTTAAAAAAAAATTAATCACTTTGTGGGGTCTATTTATGCATGCAACCAATCAAATTCTTAGAATACACAACGTTTATTATATTTGCATTAAATTTATTAGAAAATTACTAAATGGATTTGACAGCATAGTATTTTGCCTTTAGTTGACTTAGCACCACATAGGAAATTGAAAGCTCGGTTGGAGAGATTTTGTTACCAATTTTTACTGTTATATGTCTATGTGGTAGTTTTGACATCTGCTTTGGAGAAGCTCTAAGTCATCAAAGCAGCTGAGCTACGGAGGCTATTAGCTCTGTAGCAGTAGTCCCTTGACTCCCTTCAGAGTACAAGTATGAGCATTTGTCTCAATCTAGCAGACGATGTGGTACAAATGCAAACATGGATAAGGATCACAAAACTCATCTAACTATATGGATAAAGAGAGGCATCAAGCACGTGATGATTTAGGAAGCACTTTCAAGTAAATTTTCAAGACGCATTTGAACATTCAATAAAGGATCAAATGTTTCTCTATGAAAGCACTTATAGAAGAAACACTAATGAGCATTATAAAATCAGTTGTAAAACTAGGGGTGGTTTGGTATGGGATATTGAACCGAAACTAGCATCTCGAATCCCAAACCGAAATTTTTCGAGACGGGAATTTGAAGACCAATCCCAAACCAAATTTTCGGAAATCCCGAAGTATTTTCGGGATTTCAGGACAAATTGGGAATCCCAAATTAAAATATGAAATTATGAATTATTCTTCAAAATATATAATTCAAGAACACATTCATGAACTAGGAATGTCATTTCATTCACACTACCATTTAATCGAACATTGGCATGCCTGACTGTTTTTATCAGAGTCAAAATTCAAATTAATTAAACCCTTTTGACAATCTGTTGAGAGACAAAAGAATCAAGCCTTCTGAAATCATCAGCCATGACAGCAGCAATAATAAAATCCAAATGAATATAAAATAGAACATGAAAAATATGCAAGGTGTAAGGCATTCCAGGTTGCAAAGCATGAATTAGAAACTACTAGCATCAATTATAACAGAATAATATATATAATAATTAATAATATTTATTTTCGGTTTGGTATGGGATTCCCGAAATATTGAGAGGCCAATCCCGAATTCCATACCGAAATTTAGGGATTGGTTTGGGATAGCATTCCGAAAATTTTAGGAATTTCAGTTTGGGATCTGAATTTTTTCAGTTTGGTTCTGGATTTTGGGGTTTTTTTTCCACCCCTATGTAAAATAATGTGCAATGGTGTGAGTTAAACATGAAATTTTAAGGCATAACCCATAAAAAGTTTTTTCCTTCCAATAGTTATGGCTTTTTTTAATTGAAGCCTCAAATTATTAAAAAATAATTTTAGTTTAATTTTTTTCTCAATAATTTTTTTTTAAAAAAAATTACGTAGATTATACTAATTTATTTATATTTATATTTTAAGCTAAAAATATTTGAATTCTAATACATAATAAAAAAAAATCACACAAATCCACCCCATTCTTAAACACAAGTTCATACACATATATGAAAAATCATTTCTACACATTATGTAGATTATCCTAATTTTGTGTGGATGTTTAAATAAATACATAGATATTTATAGAGTTTGTTGTGTGAAAGTTGATTACTATAGTTCATATGGTGTGTGTTTGTGCAATACATGATGAGTCAGTTTAGAAGTGCTTTTAGATCAAATGCAATGTCCCTCCCAAACATTTCCAATCATTATGCTTTATTAAGAGCTCTTTTGAAAGTGCTTTTAAAATGACTAAAATGACTTTTAGTGAAAACAATTTTGGGTTCTAAGGCCTCATTTGGCGGCCCATATAAGGAATCGGATAGGATAAGTTACACGCAGCCAGGTGTTTGGTGCAACTATGTACTAAATAGTACCTGTATTACTTAAATTGGGCCACATCTTTTATCCAGTGTATGCCCGCTTATTTATCCTTCTAGAAACCTATGTATTATTAGTCGGGTTCGTGTCCTCGCTCTATCGATCTGGCTCTCTCGCATTGTTTTGCAAACTCACTTCTGTTGCCATCGTCAATCCGAGGTTCTTCTTCCTCCTTCTCCTTTCTTCTTCATCTTCTTCTTCCTTTTGCACTCCATAGCTGTCGCCCTCCTCTTTAGTTTCTCGTCGCGGCCGTCGCCCTCCTCTGCAGTTCCTAGTCGCGGGACCCGCATGGGTTCACTTGCCATTGATCCTGGATTTGAACTAGATCCGACTGAAACCCACGTCGTCGGAGCATCGCCTGCATTCACCTACTGCCCAACATCGCCGCAGCACCGTTGGAATTGGGTTGACTCCTCATGGAAAGAAATGCGAGAGATCAGGGAGCAATCTCACATGCATAGAACATTTGGGAAGTAGTCTCATGCTATTGGGTATGTTGTCTATGCTGATTCTGTTGTCCATCCCATTTAGTGTGGTGAATCCTAGGGAATCCTGTGCGGTGGAGAAGATCTGGGGAAGAAATGATTTTTTTTTTAATAGTTTGATTTAAATAAAGGACAAATAGAAAATGCAATATCAAGATTATTTTTATTTAATTTGATGCATTTGGTTGTTGTGAATTTTTATCAAAAAAAAAAAATCCTTTTTTTTCATTAGTCATCAAATTTTTTTAATAAAAATAATATAATCCGATACGGTAACAAACATATTATAAATAATACGGTCATTAGTACAATATTGCACCAAACATTCAATTAATTTAGTCAGTATAATCCGGTGACAGATTATCCTATCTGACTGAAATAGTCAGTACAATTCGAACTGCCAAACAAGGCCTAAAAGCACTTAAAGTGCTTTCTCATGACTCACTTGCATTTTACCAAGGATTGATGCCAAAAAATATTAAAAGAGAGTAATAATTGGAAATGCCTTGGGGGATTTAAAGTACAAATTTTAGAGGACTTTCACAAAAAGCTCCCGGTACTGTTTACTTTAACGAAAAACCACATTTTTACACTAAAAAGTCAATCATGGTACTATTCATTTTACCCTTTATTTTGTCATTATCGTTAAAACTCAAAGTTTTCAAATCATTTTCATTAATTTTCTTTAAATATTAAGCTTTAACTCAACCATTACATTTGGTCCAAAAGTAATTGTAAACCGACTCATCATGTATTGCGCGCACACACCATAAGGACTGCAGTGCAGCCCGATCCAATTCCGTTCGGATTCAAAGCCTTTCGAAAGCCCAAAAGTCAACTCACAGCCCAAACACAAAACGCCACCGTCCTGTGAAACGTTTTTCAACAAGGACGAAAAGACAAATTTCCGACGACCAAGGGCGTGGACACGAAGTTTCGATCAAAAAGTAAAGAAACCAACCCCGTGAAGCAAATCAGATCAGCACCGTCCACGACACTCAAATCCAACGGCCGTTATCAAACCGAACATTCTGGACACTCTCCCACCAAAAATCGTCAATTTCCTCACGAACATTCTAGACAAGTGTCCTACTATATAGCCCCCCCATTCGCTACTCTAAATCCAACACCTGTGACTACGAACAGCCTGTCGCACAAAAAATCTCAGAAGCTCTTTGCTTTTCTCTGCGGTTGGATCTTTAATTTTCTCTACGGTTCTTTGCTTGTTCGATTGGTTGAATCCCTGCGGTTGCAATGGCGGGAAAGGGAGAGGGGCCGGCGATCGGGATCGATCTCGGAACCACTTACTCGTGCGTCGGTGTTTGGCAACACGATCGTGTCGAGATCATCGCCAATGATCAGGGCAATCGGACGACGCCGTCTTACGTGGCGTTTACTGACACGGAGAGGTTGATCGGCGATGCGGCCAAGAACCAGGTCGCGATGAACCCCGTCAACACCGTCTTTGGTAAGAATCGAAATACTTCTCTTTTCTTGCGATATTTCTGATGTCAAGATGTTTTTTTGCCTTGCATGTTGCGTTTTTTGAATCAATTTTACTCTGTACTGTCTGATCTATATGCTTGTATGGCTGATTTTATGAATTTACTGTCAATATTTGCTGCTGGTAAAAATTTTGCTGTTTTTGGATTTCTATTGCTTGAATTTCTGAGAAAAAGAGTTCAATTTCCTTGAAAGTAATTATCTTTTTGAGGCTCGGTGTGATAAATTACGATGGATGCTAATTTTATGCAAGGTTTTTGTCTGCCTTGAATCTTTTTATAGCGAATTGAAAAAGAAAAACATGGTTGATTTTCTTTTCTTTTTTTTATTTATTGTTATTTGCAGGATTTATTTAGTTAATATTAAAGGACTATCAAATATTGTACTTGGTGATCAGGGCTTTGAGTTTTAGTTAATCTGTTAAAAATTATAATTTGGGTTTTGAGTTTCTTGTTAATTGATGGTGAAATTTTAGAAACGCTATCTGAGTTTGTAGTGTTTGTAGCTTGATCTGTTTGGTTATTTATATTTTTGATCATTTTGAAAGGATTTAGCTTGATATTGGAGCTTGTTCTGTGTTATGCGTAATTAATAAATTAGTATTTTAAACGAGCTTGGTTATTTTTTCAGATGCCAAGCGGTTGATTGGTAGGAGATTCTCTGACCCGTCTGTCCAGGGTGACATGAAGCACTGGCCTTTCAAGGTCATTCCCGGCCCCGGTGACAAGCCCATGATTGTTGTCATATACAAGGGCGAAGAGAAGCAGTTCGCTGCCGAAGAAATTTCCTCCATGGTTCTCGTCAAGATGCGTGAGATTGCTGAGGCCTATCTTGGCTCATCTATAAAGAATGCCGTTGTTACTGTCCCGGCTTACTTCAACGACTCTCAGCGTCAGGCCACGAAGGATGCTGGGGTCATTGCCGGCCTTAATGTTTTGCGTATTATCAATGAGCCTACCGCTGCCGCTATTGCATATGGTCTTGACAAGAAGGCAACCAGCGTTGGCGAGAAGAATGTCTTGATTTTCGATCTTGGCGGAGGTACTTTTGACGTCTCCCTGCTCACAATTGAAGAGGGTATCTTTGAAGTGAAGGCAACTGCCGGAGACACCCACTTGGGAGGAGAAGATTTTGACAACAGAATGGTGAATCACTTTGTTCAAGAGTTCAAGAGGAAGCACAAGAAGGACATCAGCAGCAGCCCAAGAGCTCTTAGGAGGTTGAGAACTGCTTGTGAGAGAGCAAAGAGGACTCTCTCCTCCACTGCTCAGACCACAATTGAGATTGATTCTTTGTACGAGGGTGTTGATTTCTACTCAACCATTACCCGTGCTAGGTTTGAAGAGCTTAACATGGATCTCTTCAGAAAGTGTATGGAGCCCGTTGAGAAGTGTTTGCGAGATGCAAAGATGGACAAGAGCTCGGTCCATGATGTTGTGCTAGTGGGTGGTTCCACTAGGATTCCGAAGGTACAGCAGTTATTACAAGACTTCTTCAATGGCAAGGAGCTATGCAAGAGCATCAACCCAGACGAGGCTGTTGCTTATGGTGCCGCCGTGCAGGCTGCCATCTTGAGCGGTGAGGGTAATGAGAAGGTGCAGGATCTATTGCTTCTGGATGTCACTCCTCTGTCCCTTGGTTTGGAGACTGCCGGAGGTGTGATGACTGTGTTGATTCCAAGGAACACTACTGTTCCAACCAAGAAGGAGCAAGTGTTCTCTACCTACTCAGACAATCAGCCCGGTGTCTTGATCCAAGTATATGAGGGTGAAAGGACAAGGACTCGCGATAATAACTTGTTGGGAAAATTTGAGCTTTCTGGCATTCCTCCTGCTCCAAGGGGTGTTCCTCAAATCACTGTCTGCTTTGATATTGATGCCAATGGTATATTGAACGTCTCAGCCGAAGACAAGACTACAGGGCAGAAGAACAAGATTACCATCACCAATGACAAGGGAAGATTGTCGAAGGAAGAAATTGAGAAGATGGTTCAAGAGGCTGAGAAGTACAAGTCAGAAGATGAGGAGCACAAGAAAAAGGTGGAGGCCAAGAATGCTCTGGAGAATTACGCCTACAACATGAGGAACACGATCAAGGATGATAAGATTGCATCCAAGCTCGACGCAGCTGACAAGAAGAAGATTGAGGATGCAATTGACCAGGCCATCCAATGGCTTGACGGAAACCAGCTTGCTGAGGCTGACGAGTTTGAGGACAAGATGAAGGAGCTGGAGAGCATCTGCAATCCGATCATTGCCAAGATGTACCAGGGTGGTGCTGGTGGACCTGATGTCGGTGGCGGCATGGATGAAGATGTTCCTCCTGCTGGTGGCAGCGGTGCTGGTCCCAAGATCGAAGAAGTTGATTAAGCGGTTTTTGTGGATCCAGGATGTGTGTTTTGAAGGAAGTGGTGGAGGTGAAGCTGGTGAATGTGTATTTTAAGTTTTAATGTTTGAAATCGTTTACTTCTATGAGATTTTAAAATCCAAGATGTAGGATGTCTCTTGGTCATTTTGTTGAACACCGTATCCCTGTATTTTGCCAACGAAGCCTATTTACTTTCTAAATTATCCCTCTTAGATTTTACTGTTTGATCATGCCCTCATGGGCAAATTGCTGCTTGTTTGTTTATCTGTACAATGTTATTTTTACATGTTTACCGTCTCCAATTTCATCGTCTCTCTTTTTCCTCTCGCTCAAGCAATTGGGATTTCTCAGAGGCTCGACTTAGGGTGGGACAGATTGGCTGCTGCCATAACTCGCCTTTACCTGCGCGAGACTTATATGGCAGTCGGGAGTGACGGAAGGAACCTGTCTATTACAGAACGACGTCGGCAAAGCAGCCGAGTCCGCTGAGGCTAAGGAGGCTGTTAGTTCTGTAGCATTAGTCCCTTGACTCCCTTTGAAGTTCAAGCATGAAAATTCGCCGGCTTTTGAGTCCGGCGTTTAGTTCTACATGCTTTAGTTGTTCGATACGCATACATCCACCGGGGGGCCTGCCATGGCAATATTATGATTTCATGGTAGTCGGGATATAAACATTAGCAAAACGAGATAAGTCCGTCACGGATTCAAGGACCTATTCTCGTCTGCCGCGACTTATGCTCGTCTCAAATTAGCAGACGATGTGGTACAAATGCAGGTATGGGAAAAGGATCACAAAACTCATCCAACTATAGGATTCATTACAAAAACAAGTAATGCGTGAATGGTTTGAGCAGTCGAGAAATCTTTCTGCTATGCCTTTTAACCTTTTTATGCTAAACCACCATGGCCTGAAACCTCCTTTACAACCTCCTCTTCCATTTCCACAAGTTGACGGCAGAATGCTTCGACGTCATGTGCCTCTTCCTCCAAAGACAGTCTAAATTCCTTCCACTCGAACTGGCCAAATCCATCCTTAAACCCAGGACTCAGAACCTTGCTCAACACCTCAAAACCCTTACGGTCGATAGACAGCATGTATGCATCCTTCCATGACAACATGTATACAAATGAGTTAATATGTTCCCGATCCTACCTTTGATCTTGTCAAAGAATTAGAAGTTAATAAAAGATTGTCTACCTTTGCATTTGCATTCAAGTATGTACAGCAGAAAAGCATTAGCGCTCTGCGTCTTGGTGCACTTTGATTTATCCCATCAATGAGTTTGGCAGACAAAGGAGCTACATCAAAATTTTATGCGTGTGAGTAAACTGACAAAAGTCGTATCTTCTCAAGCTATAGGAAACCTTTAAAAGCACTTTCAAGTAGGTTCTACCCAACAAATCTGCTTTAGACGCAGCCATATCTTCTGTATCAATCTTATGAGTGTCTCCACTGCCATCAACATACACACACGATCTGGACAATAAATATTTTGAGTCAGAAATATATTCAAAAAACTACACGAATGATTGAACGTATAGCCATAACTGTATTAATGGAATGATGGGACCTATAGCCATAGTTGTATTAATGGAATGCAGCGTAATGCTTTATATGTTGTCCTTCTCTTAAAGATTGAAATTATTGAAACTAGCCAGGAGGTTTTCATATTATCAGGTTGGTTAGACGGCGACAACACGAAAAATTTATTTGGTAATTCAGTTTATAAACAGATGGACCTGACCTCCTCCAATACTTGCTATGAAAATTGTCCAAATTCTAACCTGACCCTAGGATAATCACAATCAGACATACTGATGAAAACACTGGATTCAGTTACCAACAAAATTTAGACAAAGATTTCAATTAAAATTCCAGAAGGCAAGGTTCTTGCCTTTGATTGAACTTGTAAACTATGTAGTTTTCATCGCCTTCCAAGAGCTCCTTAAGGCTTTCGCTTCGTGATGTACAGCTATGATCAGATGAACTTAATACACCTGAAACTGTATAACTGGACTCACTCATTGCTTTCTGCTCCGACCGTATGACTTCTCTAAGGACTGTCCTTGCAGATTGAACCTATAACAAGAAGAATAACATATTATTAAAAGAAAACACTGTAACCATAATACTGAAGCAATTTGAGAGCTCAAATTTCCCGTTATTGCTTATTACTAATGAGGTCAGAAGTTTCAACCTAAAGCAGGATTAGGTGTAATTCAATCACATATTCACAACCAACATATGCTGATGAAAATCATCAATGAAGGTTAATATTTCCAATGTCCTGCTCCTTCAAAACCTGATGAATATCATCAGTGAATGAGGAGTTAATATTCTCAATGCCCCTTTCCTCCTTTGTTTTGATTTTCCTTTATCCAGTGGATTATTTCAGGAACCGGCCTAAAATAACCATGTTAGAGGTGGGACTATACCTAGTACGATTTCAGGCATAGTGAGTTAAGAATGTGTTGAAATTTTTTTTTTTAAAATAAAAGTCAACGGTTGTAGAATCATAGAATCAAACAAAGCATTAAAGTAAACCTACACTTGTAAAAAGAAAAGACACGGTTTTGTGACAAAGAACATGGATCCCATGACTTGGAAATCAAATCTATTCAAGTTCAGAATGTTCAGAAAAGTAAAGTGGGGGTAGAATAAGATTACCTTTTCCTCGGTTAGAGGCACAACTTCGCCAGTCAGGGCAATTCGAGACGGTGT
Organism: Pyrus communis; assembly: GCF_041283825.1. Classification (NCBI taxonomy): domain Eukaryota; kingdom Viridiplantae; phylum Streptophyta; class Magnoliopsida; order Rosales; family Rosaceae; genus Pyrus; species Pyrus communis. The sequence continues at coordinate 24,317,690 of NC_142571.1, read as the reverse complement.
CTGCAAATTTAGAACAATCAACTATTAGATTAATATGCACAATGGAAATACTTGCTCAAATACATGTACCTTATGCAGCTTCACATTGATACTATTCCAAATATTGACATGCTTTAAGGAAGAAAAATCTTTTGACAAATCTTGGGGTAGAAAAAACTGTCCTTAAAGTAGTTATAACTGGGGAAAGAGGGAAGGGGATCACAAAACTCAAAATTGAATACCTTTCTTAATGATCTAAGTAAGCTTGCCAGTGGACCTGGGATGGGATTGGTGACAGCAAATGAACTGCGCTCATCAACAACTACATTCTGCAAGAGAAGGAAAAGAAAATGAGGATAACAGCCTTAATGACTAAAGCTTCATCGCATGCACACGGTGCCTGCTACCAGACAATAAAATTATTTCTCTTTTTTGGAGGACGTGTGCAAATAATCTAAGAGAAATCTCAAGCACACACTACAGAGAAAATACAGCTAACCAGCAGGCAAATAAAGTGAAAACTTAATGACTTCATGTCCGAAAGTAAAAATCATCAGTCTAAACACTATGACATGAGCTTACCACATTATGCAACGCCTTTTCGGGCACCCAAAGGTATGGCTTCCCTCTTTTGCAGATGTACTTAACCTTTGATGTGTATATGTCCTCCTTGCTAACACAACCATACATAGCAAACAGCAAGAAATCCCATTAGTTAATGGATGAAAGTAGCAGTCTTTGCTGCTGCTTTATAGTATAAACATTTGACGGTTACTAACTAAAAGCCCACAAGAAGATGAACAGACACTAAACTTGGGAACTCATATCATTTTACTTACGTAAAACGAAATCTGAAACTCAACTCAATTCCAAACTACCATACAAGCTTATGAAGCAAAAGATAACCTACACGGGGTTGATCCAAATCAGTCGGGTTTTCAATGTGATTTCTTTTCAGTAATACAATCCTTTCGGTAACATCTTTGATAGCTAAATTTTTAACATAACCACCCAACATATAGTATTATACTCAGTTGAGTGAAGGCCTTTTGCAATCGAAATCAATGTAAAAAGCCCGATTATTTAAGCCTTGTACCCACTAAGCATAGCTGAAAAGGAAGAGTTTTGAGGAAATGGGTTACCTTCCTTTAGCATCAGCTTTGATGGTATTGAGTTGCCCTTGCCAGTTGGAAGACAGTATACTCTGCAATTGTTTGAGGTCATGAGATTCTTGTAGCAACAAAACCATGAAAAATAAAATGAATTGAGAAAACTAGAGGGGATATGAATACCTTGCATTTCTCGGCAAATGTTAAGACGGTTGCCTTGTTGGCCTTCATGGGTTCCGCAGTATTGCACCCGAAGTGCTCGAGGAAATTACTCAGGGAAAGAAAGTGTTCGCGCGAGAGAGCGAGTAAGACAGGCGGTGAGCTATGGTCAGGGTTTTAGGGTGGGTTTTGGAATTGAACGAATTCTTCAAAATAATTTGATATTTTTATTCCGTCTTTTGGTTGTGGGTCCAATATATATGAAGTTGTACAATTATGGGATAATAAAAAAAATACTACCACACGCTTTGGTGAATCCGGATCCTCTTTGTGAGGTCACGGGATCCATGAATCGTGTTCAATCATTATACATCGTGCGGTTTTAAATTATTTAAAATATTTTTATTTAAAATTAAACACAAACAATTACTGATCTTCAGAATCCTCACCAAAAAGATCCGGAGAGGATCTTGTTGGTGCTTTGAAAGGATTCGAAGAGGATCTTGTTGCTGCTTTGGTATTGTTAATGCAGGGTGTTTTTGGACCCTCAAAATAGTACAAGTCCAAAAAAAGATCGAGGAAAGCCCAAGAAAGGTTAAGGCCCAAAGAAGGAAAGGAAGTCCAAGGAATTAGAAAGGGGCATTTTGGAGCGTTATAGTCAACTGCTCACTAGTCTTGTTTGACTAACATAAAGCACTTCCCAAATGTCAACGGTACGTGGGCAGACTGACAACTTTATGGCGCAAGACTCCAAGAATAGGCATACTTAGACACCAACCCAGGCAACGTGTCAATCACCAGTAAAGATAAAAGCTTATGATGGGATATAAAGGATACCAGGCCATTGATTGAAAGGAACAATGTTGATTAGTCAAGATCGAACCTTGCGCTTGGTACGCGTTGGCCCATAAAAACATGTAATCGAGTTAAACGACTGTCACTTCACTGCCACATGTCAATTGATGAACGAAAGGATAGTCAGCACTCCAATCTACACTGGTAGCCCATTTAATGCCAGAATAATAAAGTGGATGAGCCTGAGACTTTGTGTGCTCATTGAGGGCATATATAAGGGGGTAAGTACCTCTTGTAGCAGGTCAGACGATTAAGAGACAAGAGAACTTAACCTATAGTCGAGCGCTTCTTATAATCTTGAATTAATATATTCTGGGCGTTATAATGGATGCAGCCCAGTTTTGAGGGGTGAATCAGTTAAATCTTGAGTTCATTATTTCATATCCTTAAACCCGAGCCCATGAAGGATTAATCGTTTGGTTTTTTTTTTTTTTTTTTTGAACAAACGATAAATTATCTACAATAAAGGAGTGAGCTAAGCCTCACAATGGACTATCAATAATTTGGTTTAAATTTTCTATTGGTGAGAATCGAACTTAAGACCCCTCAGTTATAAATGAGGAAAAATACCATTAGATTGTTGTACTAAATGATAAATGTTTAGTTTATTAACTTGCAAGTCTTAAGCATTGAAAGATACATGTTTTTGTTTTTAATTATGTATTGAAATTTTGGATATTCTTTTAAAAGAGTTACGTGCAAATAACACACAACTTTTTAAGAGAAGAAAGTAAATTGAGTCATATTGCACTTAAATTTTAGTTTAGGTGACAAATGGAAATAGCTTTTTTTTCTGAAATGTGACACTGTTACAATTCCCTTCTGAAGTTGATAAACTCGAATGAGGATTCTTGTTAGATTCTCTTTGTGAGGATTTCGAGAATTCTCAAATCACATATGTTCATTATATATCATGTAATCAGAAATTATTGTAAATTTCTTTATTAAAATTGAATATAAACAGGAACCGATGAAAACTGATCACACGATGTATAATAAACGAATGTGATTAGAGGATCTCCGAGATCCTCACAAAAAGGATCCGCTGATAATCCTCTCTCGATAAACTCAATCCCTTTTAATATTTTAATTTTACCAGTTGTCCTTCTATTACGTAGAAGTATGTCCTTAAGTGTGATTACGAAGGAGTAATTAAATTGATGATTAAATTTCAGCAATCTAAGGGTGAATCTAATAGTTAATCTCCTACTAAATAAATCAGTATATTTTAAGTTTATATATAATCGTTTTTTTTTTTTTTCGGTTTAAAGTTAAAATTGATGATGTATTCCACTTTCAAAAAAAAGAAAAGAAAATCATGATATTTGGGCGCCCTTTATTATTTTCCGCGAAAAAAAAAAAAAAGAAAAAAAGAAAAAGGTTGTTTGAAGTTCGAAGATGAGTAGATGACGACATCCGAAAACGCTTTAGAAACGGACTCAACGTATCTCAGCCGTCGACTTCGTACGCCGTACACCTCCGCAGTTAAAAGCCAAAAGCTGGTTGGAGAAACCCAAGTAACCAGTAGGATCTCCGATCTCCAACTCCACCGTCTCCGTCCAATAAAATCGGGCCATGGCTTCGGAGATTTTCGAGCGTGACCGGCACGTGACGTTTCTTCAGATGATGTACCAGCTGCTGCCGTCCCCCTACCAGTCCCAGGAAATCAACCGCCTCACTCTCGCTTACTTTGTCATCTCCGGCCTCGACCTCCTCGCCGCCCCCGATCGCCTCGTACGTCGTCGTTAGTTAATTTTCGTTGTTGAAATTCAAATTTGAAATAAATGATTTAGAAAGTTGCAATCTTTGATTTGGTAGGTTGACAAGGAAGCAGTTGCCAAGTGGGTTCTGTCGTTGCAAGCTCACCCGAGAAGCCAGTCCGAATTGAACAACGGTAGATGGGGCGATTTGTATTTTTGAGTTCGAATTCGATAGAATCGAATCGAATTGAATTAAATTGTTTTCATTTAAGTGTGAATTCTAGTTTAAATGAATAAAAAAATTGATCTTTTGATTTGTTGTAGGACAATTCTATGGATTTTATGGTTCCAGATCTGCACAATTTCCTTCAGAGGATAATGACAATGGGGTATGAAACTATGAACTAGTTTATTTATTGTTTAAGCTTTCTTTCGGGTTTTAACCATTTCGCGTAGTTTAAGCAAATTCTTAGTATAAGAGCATTGAATGATATACTTTTTTCGTGTTTCCGGTTAGTAATTATTTAGTTTGATTTTGATGTAGGCTTTATTAAGTCGCAGTGTCGGTAACTTGGCCAGCACGTATTGTGCTGTGGCGATACTTAAAATCATCGGCTATGACTTGTCCAGTATTGATTCTGAGTCGATACTAACGTCAATGAGAAACCTTCAACAGTCTGATGGGAGGTATTGTGGTTTACAGGAAAGCTTATAGCCATGTCTTAGGGGATGTTATGAGGTAGCTGGACTAATTTCCTGGTATTTTCGACTGATTTTGGCAGTTTTATGCCTATACATACAGGGGCCGAGACTGATCTCCGATTCATTTATTGTGCTGGTAAGACGGTAAAAGCTTTTGTGTAGTTACTTTTGAAGCCGTTTAATTCAATATACTTGACAATGTAGCATCAATTGAGCTGATTGATGTACCAGTGGCCATTTGTCATATGCTGGGAAATTGGAGTGGAATGGACAAGGAGAAAGCCAAGGCGTACATAATAAATTGCCAGGTCTGTATGGCAAATGCGATCATCCTCTTGGGATATTATCTTCCATTTAATCAGTAAATTTCCCAATTCTTGATATATTTTGGAGATATACTTATACAGAAGTGACTTCGTTCTTTCAGTCGTACGATGGAGGCTTTGGGTTGACTCCTGGTTCGGAATCTCACGGTGAGTTCTAACAATTATGAATGTCCCCATTTTTCGATTTCCTTACCAGTTGCTTTCTTGTTAATGTTTTACTCAATTGTTGTTATTTTGTATTTCTAAAGTAAAACAGCATAATTTCTTCTTAGACTAGCCCGTGATGTAAACCCAAAAAGTTTGAAATTTTCTTTTTCTTCAATGATACAATATTCATTTTAGTGACACAGGCGGTGCAACATATTGCAGTGTTACATCTCTCCGGTTAATGGGATTTATTGAAGAAGATATTCTTTCTAAAGATGCAGAGTCTTCCATAATAAATGTGCCATTGCTGCTGGATTGGTGCTTGCAGGTTTGTCTCCTCACCTAATATCTTCAAGCGTTGCCAGTTTTCCCCTTGAGATTGTAAAGCTTTTAACACTCCTGCAAGTAAACACTTGACAGGCATGTGGGCATTAAAAGCCTTAAAATCTGCCAAATAAGTAGATGCATCTGAAACAATGGTCCCGGACTTTGCATTCTGATAAGCAATTTCATGTTCTCGTCCCGTAATAAAGATTTCTCACTTTCAGTCATTCTTTTGTACCACTGCAGAAGCAGGCAGCTGATGGTGGATTTCAGGGTAGACCCAACAAGCCTAGTGATACATGTTATGCCTTTTGGTAGGTGGATGAACATCCTTTGGGCGTTTCATGCCGTGTTTGGAATTTTGTACCCTGACAATGGAAATTTGCTTGTGCAGGATTGGATCAGTTTTGAAGGTTTTAGGGGGCCACAAATTCATTGACAAGAAGGCTCTACATGGATTTTTGCTAACTTGTCAATCCGAGGTGCTTTTGCTTATCTCTCCTCATATTAACCTATGATACGATAGGGGAGAACATGACGTTTCTTTCAGATTTGTCATGGAAAATCTGTTGTTACTTCGGTCATGCATACAAATTTACAAATTTATTGGATTAATCTCCATAAACATAGAAGGATCCTAAGGCTATGATGATAGAAACTAGAAATGCAATTGGATATAAGTTCTTGTTCTTAGGAAAAATAACGGACCAATAAAATGCAGACGAGATAAATTTGATTTTTGTGCTTGATTTTTTTTTGGCAATAGTATCTTTTGTAAACATGAGGAATGTTGTAATTAGGCTACTTATACAATATTATGGAAGTGCCCCGATTTCTGTCAAACTTTTTTCTAAGCTGATAGTACTGCTTATGACTCCCGACTTTGATGTTCGTATTTGTGTTTTCACCAGTACGGTGGTTTCAGCAAGTTCCCGGGGGACTTTCCAGATCTATATCACTCCTATTACGGGTTTACCGCATTCAGCCTCTTGGAAGAACCCGGCCTGAAACCACTCTGTGTTGAGCTGGGAATGTCTGCTATTGCTGCCATTGGAATCTGACCTGATATTTCTTCATATACGTTGGCTTTCTGGTTGATTTTTTTGTGCGTTTCCATGTATTCAACCGTGTTCTTCATAAATTAAAAAAAATTTACCCTTCCTTTTACTGCAAGTTATGTAGAAATAGAGGTAAATTACTTGGCCACATTCAGTGGGTGGTAAATTTTCTTTCCAAGTGACTTGATATTTAGCATGTGATAGCATTTCCATCAATCATCATCACACGTTTTTAAGTTTCTATCAAGTGCTCATGTTTCAATTTTGTACAGAGTCTTTATGATCGTTATGGTTGAACAGTAAAGTTGTGAAATCAAAATTCACTCTTCTTTTTGTTTTTTCTCGATTATTCTTTGATTTATTTTATTTGAATACGAAAGAAAAATAGGTTAGTATATGAGAAAAAATAAGAGTGAAAAAGATTTTCCTATAACGAAAGGTAAAATCATAAAAGGGAGATGACGGAGAGATGGACACAATAAAATATAAAATTGGTTACAACGCAGGTTATCTATGAGGTAAGGGATTTTTGGCTTTGATACCAAATTGACAAACCCCAAATTGGTTATCCACATGGATCCCAAAAATCAAGGCATGCTAGTTGACATTCGAAAGATGATGAAGCTATAAGGTGAAAGTTCTGTATAAACAGTACGAATAAATTTAAAACCAAAGTCTAAGGTAAATTAAAGGAAGTGCACGCAGTGTGGGGAGATAAAGATTATAGCAATGAATTGAGATTATGATCAGTCTAAGATTTGATTCTCTACAAATCATGTTTACTAATGGAAATGAGAGAATGAACGAATTAGACAACTTCGAAATAAAAAATAGGAAATTTATACTTTTTCGAGTCTATGTTAGTATTTATTAAAGAAAAGTTAAGAAGTGAAGTGATTTTCCAACTTGTACTTTAGCAAACGCACGAAACTCAAGAATTAAAACCTCTTAATTCTTGGTAAGTAAACATGTAACAAAGAGAATATACGGATTGTTTCCTTAGTATATGAGTTTGTATACATTGATGGCCATGATTTGAGCCACGAATCTGTCAGTCAGAACAGAAGATTACAAAGGGGATACTAAAAAAGTAAGAGCCTACATGATTCTTCAAGGTGGAGGTGGATGAATCGTTGCACCTTTCGGCAAATTCGCACAAGCCACTTTCACGGGGTAATTTGCTTATCTTTGTTGTTTGGGAAAATGCCCTAAGGCCATAAGGCATCACCTCAACTCTTCCCTTTCCTTTTTCCAACTTTGTCTTGTAATGCAGGTGGTTGATGCTTTCTTAATGTCATGTCACTAAGTCACTTGTACTAAGATATTAAATTCCACCTAGATATTGAGATTTACCAAAACAAGTGGCATAAACATGCCAGAAAACAAAGGCAAGGCAACAATGATTGTTTACGATAAGAGAATGACTTTCATGAAACGGGATGTTAAAAAGACTTGCATATGGTTTGCAAAGTGTTATTGCAGTGTTTTGGGCAAAAAAATAATATCATGTGTTTTAGTTCTCGCATGTTCATTGTAATATTGGTCCATAATACCAAAATGGTATCTTGAAGGTGCATGCAAATTTTTCTCCATTGTGGTGGTATTGTTGCCAAGTCCCTCTCTATATTGTGAGAGTATTTCAAGCAATCATGCGATGCGATGCATAATGTTTGGTGGCTTGAAATACCGACAAGGTGACATAGTGTGAGTTTCTACGAGAGAGAGAGAGAGAGAGAGAGAGAGAGAGAGAGAGAGAGAGAGAGAGAGGACAAGAACATCAGTTGTGTAGCATCATCACACTCACAAGAAGATTACAGGTACGAGACAACTCAGGGGAACATGAAGGCTAAATAAAACAAAGCAACTTCACAGTCACGAGGTCCCCCACTAACAGGAAAACCCATCTCACACCATCATGTTCCTGAATATATGTCCCCCCCACCACCACTAGAACTCATTACATTCCACATTAACCTCTATTACTAATCAAATTTAACAAACTTACCCACAAATAATAATTTTTTTAAAAAAAGCAAAAAAATTGGTTCATCGAACTCTAATGTAAATTGGGTTTCTTCCCAATTGTTGATCTGAATCCTGAAGGTGAAGAAACTAAAGGAAGAACCTGTGAAGTGCTTGATGAATGGCACTTTTCGTTGTTCTTGTCAACAATGATTGTGATGAAAGAACCATCTTCCTCAGCATTTCCATCAATATTCTGAACTTTTTCCTGCAATTTTACTCTAAGTTTCTCCTCGGCAACCTGCAAGAACTTGAATTTTGGAGGAGGAGAGGACCTCAATCTGTTGAATTCTGCATCAGATTTTGACTCAAAGAGTGGGCTGAAACCCTGCGGGGGAGTGAGAGGAGGTGTGAAAAGTGTTGGAGAACCAAGAGGTGTCAGATATGGAGTCTCAAATCCCACAAGCAAATCACTAAGACTCTTGCTCCTAGAACCCTTCTGGCTCCTCCACCCGCCATCCTCTGACTGTTGCTCCAAATCCTCCTTCGTTTCCTCCACAATTGTGAACAGGTGCCTTGGTGGGCCCCCACCAGCATTCTGCAGCCTCATGAGCTCAGCATCCAAATCATCCTCCTCAAATGATTTGAGCACCAGATTGTTGCTGCTTGGTTCATGGACTAGGGTTTCTGACATTCTCAAAGAAGCACAGATACCTGTGGGGTTTCGGGAGGAAGTGCAAGTGCTTCTTCTCCAGCAGAACATGTAGAAGATTTCCTTCTGTGGGCTGCTGCTGTAGCCACTGTCAATCTCTCTGCTGGTAAATCTCTTCTTCCACCACAGTAAATAGTAAAGCTCTGCAATCAGAGCCAAGAAAAGGCAGCCAAAAACCACACTTAACCCAAGTCCCACACTGCTCAAAGATTTCATCTTTGTCATCAAATCTCATCAGAAAGCTACTTATTTCACATCAAAACTACCCAAAAAAAGCTCAAACCAACCACAGTTAATTTTGGGCATTACCCTTTTACCCAATTCACCAGAAGCCCAAGAAACTGAAGGGAAAGGTTGATTTTCTGGGAAAATTCTGTAAAGTTGCAATCTTTTCCATGAACACAGGAGAAACCCAAAAACCGAGATAGTGGGAACTCAGTAACCAAACACTCGTTAACTTGCTGGCTACTTTAGGGGCAAATGAAAATACCCAAATGCCCACCAGCTAAAAATATCTCTCAAAAGGCTTTATCTTCTGAGAAAATCACCCTTTAAATCATGAAACGTGATGACAAAAGCGCTTTTGAAACCCACCAATACTAAAAGCCCACCCGGATGTGGAAATCCCAGAAAATTGGCAAATTGCAGAGGACTAAACCAAAGAAATGAACAAACAAACAACAGGGAAGCTATGCAAAAATGCAGAGTAAGAGAGTCGGCAAATAGGCAAATATGGGTGAAGGAGAGGAGAGGAGAGGAGAGGCGTTGTTCGAGGGAAAGTTCACATGGGAACACAAAGACAAGGAAAGTGACGGGTCGTTTTTTATTAGATGCTAAATTGGCTTTTGTCTAATCCATTCACGCAACTCAGCTCACAGGAAAAGAAGTTGAGACTTGAGTCGCTTTTCTGAGTCCTGAATTTGTAGAGCAAGGCTGGCTATGCGATTCTGTCTTTGACTCTTTGACTCCAAGTCCCAGGGGTGGAAACTGCGTCGTTTTTGTCATTAAATCATAGCTTGGTTGTAGAAATTTTTCGTTGCGACAAGAATACGGATAGTATATCACGTGTTTTTATGCAAATGGTGTAAAATTCTAATTTTTAAGTTATTAATCTTTCAACACACATAACTCACCATTTATATAAAAACATATGATGTACCACCTCATGTCACAGTCATACTAAAAAAATATCCCGCTTGGTTGACGATTCTGGAATTAGCAGAGCTTGCGGAGGCTAATTCTCTGGCAAATGCATATTTCCTTTGCTTTTTATTAAGCAAATAAGTTATTCTCGAAGTCCAACTCCAGGTGTTGTAGGAAAAGAAGTCTCTACGAGTTATTGGATTATTAAATTATTATGTCTTGTTTAACTTCGTTTCATGTAATATAAGTTGTTCTTACGTCAAACAATATTAACATATGACTTTAATTCAACTAAACTATATTGTGTTTATCTTCAACTGGTACTGGCACTTAAAAAACGTTGTTTTGCAGTCGTTCACACTTGTTATTTCTAATATGTAATTTACAAACAAAAAAACAGCATGTGATCTTTGTAGAGTTCTAATAATTATTATTTTATTTGATATGATAAGTAAATACTCAATACTTTCAGTATCTTAACTAATTATCATAAGATAATATAATGCTTGCCAAGATTCGTCATGCTGAGTCAGAAAAATGAGCAACAATTCAACTTAAGTTTGTTGTTCGAGTTTGTAGTCTCTTTCATAAATTTTAAATTTGTTTTTAGTTGATGATTTTTGGTTTAAGTAAGCATATGGTTATCCGGATCTCTTCCACTACGGTCACAGGATCAAGTGATCTAAGCTTTTCAAATTTCATGTAATGGTCCAAAATTATCACAACTTGTAAAGAGTTAAAACATGTGGACTGTTTAATGAAATTTGAAATGTCCAAATCATCAGACCCGTAAGGGCTCTGATACCAAATGTTGGAAACTGGAATTAACTTAAACGTAAAAAGGATGCTTGAACAAATGTTATCAACAAAATCTCAATTGATAAAAACTAAATCAATCGATCAATCAAGAATATTTTCTTGAAAGTTGGGATCCAAGGACCGTGGTAAAATAAAGAGAAATTTTAAAGAAACTCTTGCAAAGTTAAACTCTTTATAGCTCTTTGTCATCTCACAGTTAAAATCAATTTTTTTGTCAACATCATAAAATACTGTGCTAAAAACATAAGATAGTAGAAAGTCTATAAAAATTGAAGAGTTCTAGTTTTGAAAAAGTCCCATTGACATTTCTCAAACCATGCATGTTACCAACCATTATTTTCAGTAGTTTTTTTTTTTTTCTCACAAGTAGACACATTATTTTCAGTATTTAATGGAGGTAAAAATGCTCGTAAATATATGGCACCCTAGAGAAGCTGGAATTTTACCAGGATTCTGGCTTTCCACTGTACTTTTTGTTTTGGGTTGGATCTCCAAATTACAGGCCCATTTTTTGTGGCAACCTTTTAAGCCCAAAACAAAGCCCATTTGAGCAATCACCCCTTTTCATGGCCTCAATCGCAAGGTAAATACATTAATAATTAGAAGACAAACCTCACCATCATATCCAATAGTTAGATTGCATAACTACAATGTCCTTACAATTATTGGCTGCTAAGGCCTCAGAAGAACTTGGATTGTGGTGTCACAACCACCTTATCTTATATTTTGTTTTTATTTGACTATACACGACACTCAGATAATTTTACTAAAATTTATCGGCTCTCTAAGTTACCAGACTCTAAATCAGGCAAACACTGAACTACAAGGGATGAGAGTGTGGCGTCGGCACGGCAAATCGGGCAACTTGAATGAGAAAACAGCCACATGTCAATGCATGAAACGTGAAATGAGTGCTTGCATTCCGGCAAGGTACGAAACTCTTCACCTTCTTCAAAATCACTTATGCACACTGCACACATACCGTCTCCCACCAAGACCAAGCCAACGTCCCTTTGATACTTCCTGGCCGGAATGAGTTCAGATACCGACGAAGGCCACATGCTGCCATCTGTGAGCCCCGTGGTTTCAGGCCTCAAACGGCGTCGTGTTTGTTGTGGTTGGGGGTTGCCGTTGCAGCAACAAATGACTGCGCAATGGTAGAGTATGACAACAAGCACAGCCGAGCTCAGAGCAACTAGAAGAATGTATAATCTGGGATCAGAGACAAAGTTATGGCTTTCAGCCATGGTGGAAAGTCGTGTGTAATGCCAAGGAATTTAAATGGACGTTGAAATTATATATAGAAAAGGCGATTATATCAAGGTTTGCACTTGTCTTATGTGCCTACACAGACAGATGAGAAGATGGAACGAGCTGAAGCTCTGAGTCGGCCTCTTTTTTTATTGTGGAGCACTGAGTCGGCTTTTTTGGAGCACGCAAATTGTTGGTCCTGAACTTTTTCCTGACTTATTTATATAAGCATTTTTCAGTTTTATACCAATAATATTATGAGAATTCATACATCAGGTGCAAGGGTAAATGTTTTTAACTAATTAAACTTCAAATAAAATTAGTGGACCAATTTCGTGAAAGTGATGTTAATGGAGGCAGCCGTAGCTAGCACAATTAATTTTATTGGGTTATTTGGTTCAGTTCTAGCACTAATGTGATAAAGCAAAATGGACTTCTTATGCATTAAACCATCTCCTACTTACGTGAAAGCCATGCAAGGCTCTTATAATGACACACCAGAATCACAAATGATCATATGGGGACTAATAAGATATGGGAAATGTTAACGAGATTATCTACTTGAAGTATATTTTTTAAACTATATAATGCATGTGGCGGTTGATAAATATAGTACTATAAGAAACTAACCATCAACCACCACATCATATGATCTACAAAATACGGTCCATTTAAAAACATAGTCTTCCTAGCATTTTCCCTAAGATATACATAAATACTGCTTATCTTGTTTTAGCCACTGATTATGGACCACCTAATGAAAGATTTTGGGGACTATAAATGGTCAAGACACTTTCAGGAATTAATTATGGTTCAAACTTCAAATACCATTGTCTCGTATTGAAGACGTGAATGTCCATACAAGAGTTTTAACTGTTCTTATTTGCAGAGACATAATAAAAAAAGTCTGCGAAAGGAGAATCAAGAGACATAATATATAGAATGTCTAGAACAAAAAAATGGGTGCTCAAAAATCATACTCGTAAAATAATCTTAATTTAAGGCATTACCAAACATTTTTCCCTTGACCAGATACTGCATATATAGGTTGTAATAGACTAATAGTAGATGTTAACCAACCTTATGGTTTGAGTGAAGTTTTAGTTTGATCTATCATATGTGTGTGTGTGTGTGTGTATTTTTTCTTAATTGCGCCTGAAGTTTACAATTTTTAGTAAGTGATTTTCTCAATTGTGTGAAAGATGAAAGCTCTCAAACCAAAGCATTGTTAATGAAAATGCATTTCTCAAATCATTCCAACAAGGCCTTCGTTTGATGTCTAAGACATCAGTTTCCGATGAACAAGTACGAAATACACCCAATAGTCACTCTCATGGAGGAATATCATGAGTTTTCAAGCTTCTAGGTGTGGATTATATATATTTACCTTCCTCGGCACAAGCATAAAAAATTACTCGTACCCCGGCTGAAATTACAAAAAACAACGCAATGTCTTTTTTGTGCAAAATTTGGTTTACTCTTCCGTGGCACTATCGAGCTCAGATCAGAAACCCTACTACCGCTGAACGACAACCGTGAACAGTGTAGCAGTGGCGCGGCAAACTGGGCAATTCGGATGAGAATAGAGCCACATGTCAATGCATGCAGCGTGAAACGAGTGCTTGCACTCCGGCAAGGTACGAAAATATTCACCTTCTTCAAATTTTTCTATGCATACAGCACACGTACCATCTCCAACCAGGCTAACACCCTTTTCATACTTTTGGATTACCGGTGAAGCAGTAGTAGTCCTTGTGCTGCTTGCTGCTGTGGTCTTTTGCATTTCATCATCTTCCAATTGTCGTTGTATCGGTTCTTCAGGGGGAATATTCTCGCAGCAGCAACGGCAACACCACCAGATGGCTATGACCGCCACAAGCTGAATGATGAGAAAAAGTGCAGGACCATATTCAGACTCTCCGGAAACCATGGTAGAACTTAGAGTCTAAAGAGACTATGAATTTGCTAAAATAGCCATTCATGTTATATAGAATAGGCGGTTAATGCAAGGTTACCATTGTCTTATTCTCATTATTAATTTCACGACACAAAATGTAACGTCGAGTCCAAAGCTATTTGCTTAGAAATGATTCTAATTGATTTCATTTTTTTCCTATGCAGAAAATGTTATGAAAGTTCATATATCTAACCTTACTCCTGCAGCAGATGCTTTAGTAGTTGCAATAGACAACGTGGACGTATTGAACCTCCAAATTAAGGGAATTTTAATTGGTGAATTCCATGTTATATGTGTTGAGAGTATGAATCTCACGTCAAAAAAATAAGGGACCCTGCATGTAAAAGTAATAAAATTGGGCCACTTTTATATTACAAATTAATTTTATAACGAAACCATAATTTTCTTCATAATATCAGAGTATGTTGTCCCTCATGTAAATAAAACAAAGAGAGCAAAACCACAATAACTAGGTATAGGTTACCAGCATATTCCAGGATGGGCTTAGGCCTCACCTGACCTCTATGTGACTCCCCCACTGCTCGAGCGGGTTTTAAAAATTTATTTTTAAAATTGACTACAGTTTTCATTAGTGATTTGCTAGTTTTTCGTGTTATGGGTATCTAATTAAGGCACATGCATGTTGTTTACCTAGAACGAGAATTGGTATAAATTTTGGGGTGTATATTCTGTATATATGCTACTTACTTTTAATGAGTTAGGTTGTACGATCCACAAGTAAATAAACAAATATCGATGCAATTTCTGTTGAATTAAAGAAAACTATCGTATGAACCTAAATAATACTTTGGCAAAAAAAAAATTTCATTCAACTTGCATCATCATTCAACATACATATTACAACTAAAGTACAAAAACATAAAACAAATTGACCAAGGAAATAGGAACAACCATTTTCACGACTCACATGATATCTTCACTATTGGAGCACTCCTAGGCTGCGTTTGTAGCACCGAACTATCTTGGATTAGAGTAACTTCTGGAACTAAGCTAGATCAGCTTAGAATAAACTAAACTGATTTAGTTTGCTTCAATCCAACACCAAAGTATCATAATCTCAATCGACAAACCGAGGTACAAAGCTAAATATAAGCAATTCTCAGAAAAAAAAAATTTGAGAAATCAAAGAAACAAACCCAAAAAATATAAGAGGTGAATTTGAGCCACTTATGCTTTACACTCACAATTCTTGTAATCAGATTTCAACTTCTACCTACAAACTAAAACAAAGATGAAAGCTTTATATTGGAACAACAAAACCAAACGAGAACGTGTTCTTTCTTGTTCTAGTTTTCCTTTACACTCCCATTTCTTGTCTTTTCTTTTTGGGCTCATTTGAAATGGGTGACAAAAAAAGGAGACACAACCAAGAAGAACCCACAACAGCAAATCCTAATTCATATCATCCAACCTGTTATTTCTCTTCGTCTTATACTTCTTATTGCAACAATGAGCAAAAAGAATAAACAAATGCAATTCTACCAGCCTTTACATAATTACTACTTAGTAACTATACAACAATATGTATCGTCCTTCGCTTCCTTGTCCCCAAAGGCACATCCTCGTGTAACATCATTTCCGATTTGCAGCACTCTCAATTCGCTTTCAGAACTCAGAAAATCCGTAACTTCCTGCACTCTGCAACATTTTCAGTGGACACGGTGATTGGCTTTCGGCGGTTGCCGGCTGCCTTGTGTTCTGAAGAGAGTTGAGTTAGCTCATCAATAGATTTCACCTAATCCCAACGACCAACAACCGCCGCTAACGGCTGTTAATAACGGTGGAGCAGCAGCTGTAGCAAGAAAAGAAAAAGAAAATTTAATCCGCGGACAACAGTTGCAAATTTCCTTTCACCAATTGTGGCCTCTAGAAAAACAAGATTAACATTGAGAAGCAGTAGTGGCTTTAAAAGAGGGGTTGTCTCTTTTGAAAAATTGTGAACTTTATAAACAAAAAAGAGAAGGAAAACAAAACTAGTACAGCAGCAGAGTTGTTTCACAATATCAATCATTGGGAATTATAATTCCCACAATAGTTTATGAGGATAAATTGAATGTATTAAGAATAAAAGTACAAGTTTGAATATAAATAGAGACTGACAATTAGAGGGTTGGCTGCAACAACTCAATGAGCAAGATTCAAGAATATGAGATTCATTTTTAGGAATTCAAACATGGTAGCAAAAGATCCCAACAGTTCTGCAATTTCTAACAATTTTCCTCGGCTGAGAAAAAGAACATTGATGCCATAAATATGTAATGTTTCCATATAACAAAAACCTGAAGAAGTATGATTATATAATACTAACATAACTTATTTAAGGCATCTTACCTTCAATTGACCTGTGTTATACTGTAGTGTGACTAAACCTAACATCTTTGGGGTTATCCACTTCCTGAAAACAATGTGCATTCTACAAAATTTCGCCTTCTACAAAATAACCAATTGGAAAAATCGAATAGAGAGGGAAAGAAAACAGTAAAAGCCTTTCATTGCCTGCATATTGAAGCCATAAACTTTTTAAATTAACAATGTCTCCAATTAGAAGTGAATTTTTTTTTAAATTTAAGATGCCTCCAATCCTCACTGGCATCACAGCATTGTCCGAGAGGTGTCCCTTCATCTCCCTGTGCTCTTGGCACAAGGCGCACCAGTGCAAGCAGCAATGTGTCAAGCATGGGTCACACGGCGAGTTCTGCAGTCAACAACGCAATCAAGCATTCAGCAAGCTTCAATTAAAAATATATATTCCGCATGACATAAACATAAGCTAGATTGATTAAAACCTCGTGGAAAACGAGACCCGGATATTCTTATGCAATATATGAGAGATGAATCGTGAAACCATTAGTCTATGACCAAACTTACTGCATACTAGCTAGTAAAGTAAGTTGAGGTTCAAAAAGTCGGTGCAATAGCAGCACACGCATGATGACTCGAAAACCTTAGCCTGAGGTATGACCAGAGAAAGCCCAAACATGGTAGAACTTGGAGTCTAAAGAGACTATGAATTTGCTAAAATGGCCATTCATATTATATAGAATAGGCGGTTAAAGCAAGGTTACCATTGTCTTATTCTCATTATTAATTTCATAAGCACAAAATGTAACGTCGAGTCCAAATCTCTTTGCTTAGAAATGATTCTAATTGATTTCATTTTTTTCCTATGCAGAAAATGCTATGAAAGTTCATATATCAAACCTTACTCCTGGAGCAGATGCTTTAGTAGTTGTAATAGACAACGTGGACGTATTGAACCTCTAAATTAAGGGGATTTTAACTGGTGAATTCCATGTTACACGTGTTGAGAGTATGAATCTCATGTCGAAAAAAATAAGGGACCTTGCATGTAAAAGTAATAATATTAGGCTACTTTTATATTGCAAATTAATTTTATGGCGAAACCTTAATTTTTTTCATGATATCAGGGTATGTTGTCCTTTGTGTGAAGGAAACAAAGAAAGCAAAACCATGATAACTAGGTATAGGTTACCAGCAACATTCAAACGAGTATTTATCAAATATAGCCAAATATTTGCTTCTAATTTCAAAAATGTTAGTCTTTATAAAACTTTCCAAAATATCCCTTAAATAGACACAAATACCCTTAAACTTTGAACCTAATAAATTAAAAATAGAATATATCGTTGCATTAAAAACAAAAAACAAAAAACCTAAACCCTATTAGATGAATGAGTTATCATGGAAAACCTAAAAATGGTGTTTTCTCTTATACTAGTCTTTCGGCTAATAGTAACTGAATAAGTTTCCCTTTGAAAATCTAGTAGTTGAGAGGAAAGATGGAACAATACATCAAGTTGTGGTAAAGATAATCAGGAATAGATGAAGAAGTTGATGTCACGTGGTCTATGTACTCGTAACTGGATATCTTGAAATAATAGGCTGATCATGTTTTCTTATGGTTAAGCCAATTTTGATTAGAAAGATATCTTGAAATAAGCTAATCATGTTTTCTTTCTGTTGTAATGAGCAATTTTCAAGTGGTGCCTAGCTTACCTTGATTATAACCACCCAATGTTATTAGAATCCGTCATTACCTGTAGGTCCGTTAGATTAAAACGGGTGAATGAACCATAAAATAATGCAAATGATCCCGCTAAAATACCTGAATGACGCAAACGGTGAAAGTGATGTCATTTGTGACTTATAAATAAAAGAGATAAAAAAATTGTATAGGTTTGTAGTGTGGATTGTATGCTTGAATGATAAACTCAACTCAATGAACCACGAGCTGATGGTCCAGTGGTAAATGGCAGATTGCGAGGCTTCCTTCAAACTAAAATTTGGAGGTTTCGAGTTTGAAACCCGATGTTGGTATGGAAGCCAGACTTGTGGCCAGGGAAATGCTGAAATGTCTCTATGAATCTTCCCGACCCCTAAAAATGGTGAATAAACCCCTTTTATTTAAAAAAAAAGATAAACTCAACTCAATGAATAATGAGTGAGGCTGCGTATTCATTAAATAGGATTACATCAGATAAGGTTTGTTACATTTGAGATTTATGTCCAATTACAAATAAATACAAATAGTCGCAGGGCGGAATATTTGAAAAACCTCACTATCATACGCAACTCATCCAAGCTTAGGTTGCCATAATGTGCATAACACCAATGCCCTTTTTTTTTTTCGTTGCAAAATTCTGGACCCTTCTAAGACCTCTCCGGCTCACCCAACCCGAAACTCTACAACCGTTGAACGACTACCGTGAACGGCGTTGCATTGGCCTGACAAACCGGGCAAGTCGGAAGTCGAATGAGAATAGAGCCACATGTCAATGCATGGAACGTGAAATGCGTGTCTACGATCATTATTTAGCTCTAAATTTGTTGAACTCTGTTTTCCCACTCTAATATTTGACATATGTTTTGGGTTGACCTCCAAACCGCAATCCCATTTTCTTTTGACATTGCATTCAGTACCGTTGTATATATAGGTTGCAGGCGTCGGACTGTTGTCACTTGTCACCATATGTTAAGACCACCCCAAATCAAAAAGCAAAAACCATTAGCATAAAAACCACACCATCCTACAGTAATCCTGGCTGGGTTGCAATGTGCATAACAACAATGCCTTTTATTTTTGTTGTAAAATTCTTTACACTCGTGACACTACCCCGGCTCGCCAGACCCAAACCCTACTATTGCTTAACGACCACTGTAACCCGCTTGGCATTGGCACGGCAAACCGGACAACTCGGTTGTGAATAGAGCCACATGTCTATGCATGGAACATGAAACGAGTGGCTGCACTCCGGCAAAGTACGAAGATATTCACCTTCTTCGAATTCGTCTAGGCACACGGGACACGTACCGTCTCCTACCAAAACCAGACCCACACCCTTTTGGTACTTCGTCTGGACACAATTGATTTGTGTTTCCATGTTGCTTGCTGCTGAAGTCTCTTGCGTTTCGGGGCCCAAACGACGGGGTGTTGCTTCTTCTTGGGGGACGTTTCTGCGGGGTGAGCCACTGCAACACAAACATATGCCTACCGCCAGCAGATATATACCGGAAACAATTACAAAAGCCAACTCAGAACCTGTGTCCTCGAAAGCCATGGTAGAAAATTAGAGCCCAAACAGAGTATGAATTGGAATGTCCATTGAAATTATATAGATTAGGCGGTTATAGCAACGTTAGCATTGTCTTATTACGTGCCTAATTTTGTAAGCTAAACACAAAAAATTATCGTCATGTTCAAAGCTCTTGCCGATCGACACCATAATTTCCTGGGTTATTCGCTTTTCAATTTTACATTTTAATTATAAATAAGTGGCAACAAGCTACAAATGACAACCTCGTTCGATATTTTCTTTTTCTTTTTGGTAACAAGAGCATTAAGAAACATATTTCTTCTTGGCTAGATGCTTTAGTACTAGCTAGTGGACGCATAATCAACCTTAGAACCCAAAGTTCGAATATAATACACACACACACACATAAAGCCCTTTATGCAAGGGGATCTTCATTTTTTTCAAAAAATAGGTGTGGGGCTCACTCCACATCGAACTTCAATGATTTGAACCGTCTATTTTGTAAGTCTCGATTCATAGATTATCCTTACAAAAATTCAATTCAATCCAAAATCATTTGCCTATTTAATTATTAAAATAAAATTTCATTTTTCTTATATAACAAAGTATTCGTTAATTTCTTTGAAACCCAATTAGATGTCTTAAACATTTTCAATTTGGCTAATATTTTGCAAGAATGATCTATGAGGTGCAATTTGAAAAATAGTCGGTTCGGATCGTTAAAGTTCGATATAGTGTGGACCCCACAACTAATCTCCATTTTTATAAAAAAAATGGGAATCCCTTCCCTTAAAGATTATATATATATATATATATATATATATATATATATATATATATATATATAATTTTTTTAATTTTTAAGGTAAATAGATGTAGATGTGGGTAATGTTAGTTACTCAAATAGTGGTCGAATATTTTAAGGTAAATAAACGTAGATGTGGTAATGTAAATAGACATGGCCGAATATTTTTCTGTTTGACAACATTTATAAAATACAGACCTCTTCAGGTCATAACACAGAGGCTAATACATAGCTGTTAAAGTTAATCACAAATTCTAAATAAAAATAATTTTCGCATACATTTTACTTTTATGCCTGTGTTTAGTACTATATTCTTTAATTCTCCGGATATAATTCAAATGGCATAGATAAACAACATTGTGCATAAATCACTCTCTCAAACTAATATAATTGGAAAGTTGACGAAATTAAGCAATCCCTCTTAAATCGCAAGTAAACCATGCTTAAATTTCAGTAAATTATATTACATGGATCTAACGGTAGATGTTTTAAACTACTCTAATCTGTAACAATGATTCTAAATTACATGTTGAGTTCGAGGAGGAGAACACACTTTCCTAACCAACTAGTTATTTGCAGTCATAATATATGAAGGTTCTACAAAGCTAGAGGTTTGGTGCGGAGTGTGTAGGGCAGATAGATTAAAACAGATGAATGAACCATAAAATAATGCATGGTACAAGCAGGTCGAACTGATCCTCGAAAATACACGAAACAACGCGAACGATGAGAAGTGGTGTCGTTGTGTGACTTACAAATAAAAGATATTAACAAATTGTATAGGTTTGTAGTGTAGATTGTAAGCTTGGATGAGATACTCAACTCAATGAATAACGAGTGAGGCGGCGTATTCATTAAATATAGCTACATCCGATCAGTTTTGTTACATTGAGATTTATCTCTAATTACAAATAAATACAAGCATTCGCTGGGCGGAATATTTGAAAAACCTCACCATCACACACTACTCATCCAAGCTTTGGTTGCAATAATGTGCACAGCAACAATGGCACTTTTTTTTTGTTGTAAAATTCTTGACCCTCCTAAGACCTCTCCGGCTCACCGAACCCGAAACTCTACAACCGTTGAACGACCACCATGAACAGCGTTGCATTGGCCCCAAAAACCGGGCAAGTCGGATGCCAGATGCCACATTTCAATGCATGGAACGTGAAACGAGTGCATGCACTCCGGCAAAGGTACGAAAATTTTTCGCCGCCTTCGTATTCGCCCAGGCACATGTGCAATCTCCCACCAACTCTAGGAGAGATTTTTTAGTAGACGGAATGATACATCACGTGTCATTATACAAATGGTGGGATATGTATGGTAAAAAGTTAATAACTTTAAAAATAAAAGTTCTCACCACTTCTATAAAAACACGTGATGTACCACTCGTGTTTTGATCATTATAAAAAATTTCTCCAACTCTAGGCCCACAATCTTTTGATACTTTTGTTGGGCTCAATTGATTTGGGCTTCATTGCTGCTTGCGGCTGGGGCCTCTTGCATTACAAGACCCAGACGACGCCGTGTTGGTTCTTCTTGTAGGATTTTCCTGCCACCGGAACATAAACCGACTCCGGCGAGGGGTCAGACTGTATCACGAAATCCATGGTTAAAATTTAGAGCTTGAAGAGGACTATGAATTGGCCAAAATGGCCATTGAAATTATATAGAGTAGGCGGTTATAACAAGGGTACCATTGTCTTATTATGTGCCTAATTTGGTCACTAAGCACAAAAAATTAACATCATGTCCAAAGCTCGGAATCCATTCTTAATTTCATTGATTCCTATGCAGAAAATAATATTAAGGAAGTTCGTACATCTACGTTGCACAATGAGCAATTATAATTGTTTGATTTGAAATTTATATTGACGAAAATCAAATCTATGTGTCAAGTGAAATTTTCGCAATTAATTAAGCATTAATCAATTAATAAGACACTAGAACTCATTTGGACCTACCTCACAATGTTTCTCATGATTTAAATCAATTATTTTTTGGTCATCAGTAAAAGACTATTCTTGTAATAATTCACTCGAACCAAACTTTTAGTTATTTCATATTGGTTGTGACCAACTAAATAGACAAAAAATTTATAAACATAATATCGTTGATGAACAATAAAAGTTTACAACAATAATTAAGCTGCTTAACAAGATTTGATTTAAATGAATATTTGTAAGTACGATATTTGAACTAGACTATGAACAATTCAAATGATATCAAACTATACAGTGAGCTCAATTAACCAGTTAGTATCGTATTAACCCACCAAATTTATTAGGGTTTATCTTGCTATCAAACTCCAAAGTCTCTGGATAAGTACGCTTATCTTTTTTTTAGTCAATGATTATTGATTATGAAATCAATTAAATAACATCCAATGGTCCGAATTCAATAATTAAACATCCAATTGGGTATACAAGTGGCCAAGATACAGTCTCCACACAGGAAATGTCTTGACTTATAGGAAGGTCTTATCCAATATCCATGACAAAAATGACAACCTCATTCTTTCTTTTCTTTTGAAAACATTGAGCATAAAACAATTATATTTCTTCTTGGCCAGCTGTTTGAGTGGTGGTAATAGTATTAGGGGACTTAATCAACCTTAAAACCCAAGTTATCAAACAATTGATTTAATATATTAATTCAATTAGATAAATGATTCACATCGGATTGCCACTTAGTACTACGGTCTAGTGGTATTTCTTTTCACTTATAAGTAAGAAGTCTTAGATTTGATTCTCACCAATGATTAATTTGAACCATATTATTGCTAACCCATTGTGAGGCTAAGCATATCTCCTCTCTCTTAGTATAGATAATATTGCTTGTTCAAAAAAAAAAAAAAAAAGATTCACATCAGATCATAACACGAAGACGAATGGTAGTGAATGAATAATAGAAGGAGAAAATTGTTTAAATGTCTTAGTGAAGTTGATTGACAATTAAAATAAGTGAGCAACTTGTTGACAGTTAAAACATGTGTTTGTTTATAATTTTTCTTTTTCATTTTTTTGTATTTAAATAATAGGATAAACATTTTCACTTTTATCTTTTCTCAAAGTATTTGGAAAAGAAAGTGTTCACTTTATCACTGTTGATTACGATGTATAAGATGGTTTCACTTTTAGCACTGTCGAGATTTTTTTTGTGTAAATCCTCAAACATGTCGTTTGGTGCAGGTGACAAGATACAAGTTGAAAAGCACTATCAGTGCAATTAAGAGCGGATCAATGGTCCATCTCTCTGAATATCTAACAGCTACAACTTATTTCGATTAAAGTTGATTCAAAATGCAAACTATTTGTTTCCCACGAAGATGTTTGTTTTAAACTCACTAAAATAATCATAATTAAGAATGAAACAATGACCCGTCTCTTTAAATATCTCATAGCTACAGGTCTTCAACTTATTTCGATTGAGGATTGGTTCAAAATACAATCTCTAAGATAAGCGGTTTTAAAGTCACTAAAGGAATCAGATGGTGATGAGGTCCAACAGGTGTTATCAAATAACTGGTTGGTGCTTGGTGATAGCTGATAAGTAGAATTGAGAGACCTTGGTCGGTTGGTCATGAGAACAAGAGAAGCATCGTCTTGTGAACACGTGTGTGAAACTCTCTTCTCTGTTGCAATTTTTTCCGTGCATTTAGAATATAAGTCAAATTTTTATTTAAATTAAAACATGTAAATTTATTATGATATGTGAAATAATATCCAATGATGTTTTCAAATACGTTCAAATCTTCCGTATCTAAAATTTTATGTGATTTCTCAGTCTCTTATTTAAAATTTTAACATCTCTCCACCTACTTTAGGCCTAACAAAATTAACTTTAAATAAAGAGAGAGAAAAAAAAAAGTGATAAGAAAATCAAAGAGACAACAAAAAGCAGTCCACCGTACCCTCCCGTCCCTCTCCCGCTGACCACCGCCACCAACGGCAACCCCCTCCCTTTAAGATTTTATTTTGGGAATCTTATCGAAAACAGTTCCAGTACTGTTAATTTTTAACGTTAAAAACATTTTTACTTTAAAAAATCACTCATGATACTATTTACTTACAACACTTTTTTGCCATTTTCATTAAAAATCAAAACTTTCAAACTTTTTTCATTAGTCTTTCTTTTTATTTTTTCAAAAATTTCAGACGAGATAACGTTGTCTAACTAAGTTAGCAGTGAACATGTATTACAATTTGAAAAGTATCGCATAAAATTTTGAGTGCAGAAGATTTGACGTGGATCCTATCATATCTCTTGTCCCTATAATTGTTTTGGCGGTGGCACCAAGAAGCAGCAGCAGCACCTCCTCATCCTTGAAAAGTATATGCATGTGTGTACGATACGTGTGAAATGAAAAGGTAATACGTGTAACGTGTGAGTGATGATAATTGATAAGTATACGAATTTCCCAATTTTTATGTGTGATAAGGATAATGAGGAATCACACTGACTCAAACACCGTCTGTTTCCCCAAACGGCAATGTTGTTGACTGTCTGGTGGTCGTTTGTGGATGCCAAATACTATTTTGCATCATCTTTTCAACAAGTTAGAGAAGGGGTTGGAATTTTGGATATAAAAAATAAATAAATTATAAGAAAAAGTCACGACAACAATCTGATTCTAATCGTTCACAAAAGTCAAAGAAACAAAATAACTGACCACATAACAAATTTAAGTTTTCCCATATTACTGAAATTTACTTGTACTAGTATATGCTTCGTCTACAAGATCATTTTTTTAGCGCAATGATAAATATTTTTGGACTTCTTATTTTGTTGTAGTTGTGAGAATCAATACACTTGTTAATTTTGCATCGTGTTAAACGATTATTAAATGCTTATGGATAAATTATGATTTCGGTCTTTAATATTCAATTGCCTTTATTTAACCCTCGTAATTGTTGCATTATAAGAACAAAAATATGTGAAGTGATTTTAACACATATTTTTGAGTTTCATGCACATTTTTGTTTAATCATGGCCGTCGGTTCTATTTGACTCATTCATTCAATCTGAAGACAATAAATAAAAAATGGTGTGTAAAAAGCTAAAAAAATAATGTGGAAATCATTTCTTGAAATTTTTTTTTTAAACAAACGATATTATCTACACCAAAATATATGGTGGGCTTAGCCTCAGAATGAGTTAGCAATAATGTGGTTCAAATTTGCCTTTGGCGAGAATCGTATATAAGACATTTTACTTACAAATAAAGAGAAGTATCACTAGACCGTAGTAGCAAGTGACATTTCCCAAAACACATTTATTATTGGCTGATATGTGAGGGTAAACTTGACTTTTTGAAGTAAAAACACCCATATGGAAAATGACAAAACAGAAAAGGTTTAACAATTTTCAGGAAAATGAGCAAATTTATATCAAAAGATAAAAAGCATATCTGATGTGGCGCTACCTTAACCGTCAAACCATGATTCAACGGTCCTGATCGGTTTAAACAAAGTATGGCTTTACCCGGTTGAAGATTATCCGCGTCTATAATCGTCCATCACAAAAGGTCCAACTCCAATAGACGCCTGTTTTGACGCATCTCGGACACATAATTCACCGCTACCGCTAACAAACGCCGTTTGGTTTTACACCGTGATGTAACCGGTGGAGGTCTTTTCTGATTAACTCCGTCTCTTTAAACAGACTCCGTTATCTCCCCCCCTTCTCTCTCTCTCCCCCTTTCCTTCTCTCTCTTTCTCTCTTTTCTCCAAACTGGGGCTTTGATTGCAGTTCTCTCTGTAGCTGTTGCTTCGAGGCCTTCCCTTATAGGTAACCTAACGAATATCTCTTTGATTTTGTCTTTTTTATTTTTTTTGGAATTTTTTTTCTAGGGCTAGGGTTTTTTTTGCCTGATTTTATCCTTTGGGATATTTTATTCCGATTGACATTTTTGGTACATTTTATGAGATACTTGGGTTTGCTGTGTTTCTGGGTCGCCTTGTTTGGTTGCTGAGAAAGTTTAGGAAAATAAAATATTACTAAAAATTGGATCTTGGAAAATTATTGATTTGGATATTGGGGATTTTGAGCTCTGATGCAGCTGAGATGTGTGGTTTTGTGAAAGTAATGGAATTTATTGAGCAGGGATAAGAGAAATTTTAGGCTTAAATCATGTTTAATTTTATTTTCCTTTTTCTCAGAAACCAAACAAGGGATAAGCTTTTCTGAAGTTAATTTCTTGCATATAATGGTTTAATTTTGTGAGTAGTA
Source organism: Pyrus communis (assembly GCF_041283825.1). NCBI lineage: Eukaryota > Viridiplantae > Streptophyta > Magnoliopsida > Rosales > Rosaceae > Pyrus > Pyrus communis. The sequence goes on along the minus strand of NC_142571.1, from coordinate 24,290,869 downwards.
GTCCTGATTGATTTTCACTTTTATGATACGGATTTCAGGTTGTTTTTGTTTTGAGAACAATAATTGTAGTTCAATGTGACATGGATTGATTGATGGGCCTGCAAAAATTTGGAAGATCTGTTTGTGGGGGTGAGTCTTAAGGATTAGTTGAAGTTGTGGAATTTAAGATGGATTTGTTGGCTCATTTCTATATGCTGAGATGTTTGTGAGGTAATTCTATTTGAAAAGCGGGTTTAGAGATTGAAACCCGGAAGCAGGAGAGAAGGGAAAGGTTGTGGGGTATCATGGGGGAAGCTCTTCTCACTACCCTGTCCATAGAGAATTCTCATTTGTCTACATTATTGTCTATGGATTCAGGTTCTGTGTCGCATGATGAATTGGAAAGAGAGATGAATCGAACTTTCATACTTTCTCGTCCTCCTGATATCAATCTCCCGCTACTGTCTGAGCCTAGCCCACCTCCCCAAACTTGGAATGATTCATGTGACATCTTAGATGTAGGCCTTGGGTCTCAAGTTTATGAGGCTGAGGCGACAATCACTCTCCCCAAAGTTGCAAGGAAATGCAACAAGAGGCTTGATAGCGTTTGGGGTGCATGGTTTTTCTTCAGCTTCTACTTCAAGCCTGTCTTGAATGAGAAGTCCAAGTGTAAGGTCATTCGGGACAGTAATGGGGTCTCTGGGTACGACAAGACAGACTTGCAGTTGGATGCTTTCTTGGTTCAGCATGATATGGAGAACATGTATATGTGGGTTTTCAAGGATAGGCCTGAAAATGCATTGGGGAAGATGCAGCTGAGGAGCTTCATGAATGGGCATTCTCGCCAAGGAGAACGTCCATTCCCATTTAGTGTGGACAGGGGCTTTGTTCGGTCTCATCGTATGCAGAGGAAGCACTACAGGGGTCTTTCTAACCCGCAGTGTGTTCATGGGATAGAAGTTGTTCGGTCACCCAACCTCATGTGTCTTGATGAAGAAGAGAGGAAGAGGTGGGCAGAGCTTACAGGCCGAGATATAAATTTCTCAATCCCACCTGAAGCAAGTGACTTTGGTACCTGGAGGAACCTTCAGAACACAGATTTGGAGCTTGAAAGGCCTGCCCCTCCAAAGAACAATGGAAATTCACAACCAAGAAAATTGCTTGATGGTACGGGTTTGAATTTGTCAACTCAGCCATCAGAGCATGTCAACAACGAGGGAATGGACCTGTCACCGGTCTGCAACAAGCGGAAGAAGGACTTTTTCCCCCATGGGAATGACAATGACTGTTTACCTAATAACCCACATTTCGACAGAGCTGGCACAGTCCACCCAGTTGAGTCACATTGGTTTAATGAGTTCAGTGGGGTGATGAAGAAAGCATCCGGCCCTGTTACAGCTGCAAAAACAATTTATGAGGATGAGGAAGGGTTTTTGATCATTGTCAGCTTGCCATTTGTAGATCTTCAGAGGGTAAAAGTTACTTGGAGGAATACTCCTTCACGTGGGATTGTAAAGATATCTTGCGTGAGTACAGCTTGTTTGCCATCCATTAAGAGACGTGATAGAACATTTCAGCTAACAGATCCAACACCGGAGCACTGCCCTTGTGGGGAATTTGTGAGGGAAATTGAGCTTCCTACCCGCATTCCAGAAGATGCTAAACTGGAAGCGTACTGCGATGAGACAGGTACAATGCTCGAGATTATGGTGCCCAAACGTCGAGTGGGACCAGAAGAACACGAGGTCCGTGTGTGCCTTCGCCCCTCTCCCTGGAACGAAAGAGAGCATCTGTTGACCTGATGCAGGCATTCAGATGACAGATGCAAGAAACATTTTTTACTGTTTCATTGTTTATTTTAACTAGATTCCACCGAGGAAATCTATTGAATGAAATCTGATTTTTTTTTTCTTCACCCCTTTAGGTATTTAAACCCCCACCCTAAGAAAAAAAAGGGCAAAAAGATAGCAGCCTTCCCCTTTTCCTTTTTATATTTTCATACAATTTATCAGATTGATATGTTGATTTTTATAGATGGTATGGTAAGACTGCTCTGTATCTTATGCTTTATTTGGCCATATGCCTTTTGCTTGTTCTAGCTTTGCACTACAAATCTCAGTGCATAGCGGTTTCGGGAGTTCGACATTATTATGAAGTTTGCATTCCCATGTTATGCTTTGGATTGAAGGTTCTTTGTATAAAGGAAGTAACTTGTAGCCTATTTTCTTCTCTATGAAACTTCATTGTTTTCGCTCGGATTTTCGATTAGGTTTTATGAGCAGGTTCGATTTGATTTCGAAGATAAAACACCAGGGAACTCCATCATTGTTGCTTCTTCATAGCTGCTCTGAAAACAGATTCAGCAGCAAATTAGGAAACATGAACATCAAACTCGAAAATCCGGAAAATTCATCAAACCTACCGATATAATCCAACAAATGCATCTTCTGCAGCTTGCTAATTCGTGTGCGTGCTCCACCAACCTCACGCGCAGATGGCAGTTTCAGATTTCCGATAGGCTTCAGCCCGGACGGAATTTTGTGAACGGTATGAGGGTTAACCACCTTTATGGAATTGAGCTACTTCCACAGAAACAAGACAGTTGTTCCATCATTACTTTAACAATGGTTAAATTTGGCTGACCAAAATGTAAATGTAAAGAAAAAAGAATCGGCAGTAGCTGTAGCAGTAGCAGTACCAATACTAGGGCTTACCCAAGTAGCTAACATGAATCCTGTGGCCACCAAACTATTTCTTGCCGGACAAGTTCCGAAATCAAGCACTGCAGATGATGTTCTTCGATTCAAAATCGATGTACCAGATTATTCGAACATTTTCTTATACTCTTTGAGTCTGAATCTGCATCTTGAGCTACAAGCATGAGCAGTTACTGTCAAGTATTTCACGATCTAAGCGAACATTTTAACGCTCAACCACAACTGATGTACCGTACGAGAGACTACCTTGTTTGACACACGCAACCATCCGTTTTGCTCCTGCAGGACACGACCTTTGGCAAATGGCATAGTGGACTAGCATGGAATGTGAGTTCTCCATGAATTTTAGGTTTCCTTGAACCATTAACTGATACAACATGATATGTTTTCGGCGTGAAAGAAAGAAGCTCCTCCACTTCCTTTGAGATGACAAACAAGATATATTGCCATATTCTCGGTCTACAAATTAATGACAAGAAATCAGAGCCAATCTCCATTGTTTTGAAGAGAAATTGGGACATCCAAAGGAGGTATAATAAAGTGATGCCCACATTGCAAGTTCTTTCTATTTCCCACCACACTTTGTATGCTAGATGCTTGCCAAAAAAGAGGGATTTTGGCAAAGCGCTTGTGGCTTACATGATTAATTTGTTTTTTTGAGGTTTTTTTTTGGTTAAATTCCTATTTTCAATAACGCTTCAAAACAGGTGCTAGTGAAAAGACAAACGATTATAAGGTGTTTGCGGATCAAGTGACTAACTTGTCTCATCAAGTTTTTTTGTTAATTTTTTTTTTTACCAGTAACGCTTTAAAATAGGTGTTAGTGAAAAGAGAAATTTTTGTGAGGTGCTTGGCACCTCACGCGATTAACTTGTGCCTCAAACTTTTATTTTGTTGATTTTCTCTTTAACACGTTTAAAATAAGTGCTAGCACAAAGACAAGCTTTAAAAAGCCTGTGGCTCACGTGTTTCTTGAGGTTTCAGTAACGCTTTCAAAACATGTACTAGAGAAAAGACAAACGTTTACAAGACGCTTGACCCACGTGATAAACTTGTTTCTCGAAATTGTTTTTTGTTAAATTTCTCATTTTCAGTAACGTTTTAAAATAGGTACTAGTGACAAGATAAAGGTTTACAAGACGCTTGTGGCTCACGCAATTAACTTGTCGCTTAAATTTCTTTTTGTTGAAACTCTCTGCAGTAACGCTTAGAATAAGTGCAACAAAAAGATAGACTTTTACAAACCCCTTATAGTTCACGCAATTAAACTTATCTCTCGAGGTTATTTTGTTGAACTCACCTTTTTTTTAGTAACGCTTAAAATTGACCCTTAGTCACTAGTGGAAAAAATATCATTAGGATCCAAACTAGATTTAGTTTTTAAAATTTGCTTAATATCGAGTTCTTTTTTACGACTTTGCTTGGCACTCAAGTTTGGTAACACAAACTGTCAACAATTATATGTAACAATTCTAGTATTAAATTTACAAACTAAAAATAATATAAAAGTAATTCGAACTTAAAGAATTTTTTTTTTTATGTTAAAAAAGCACTAAACAAATTGTAAATTATAAGTTGATGATTTACAAGTTGGGCGGCGGGAGTGGCATCCGGCATAAGGTTAAATTTATTGTTGGGTTAATTTTCCTTCTTTTTTTTTTCTTTTTTTTTTTATAGAAAAAGTTAAAATTATCGGTCGGTTTGATTCCAAAAACAAAGTTGAACACCAATTCTAATCTCTATATATATCATATCCCCCCTCCTCCTTTCTCTATTAAAATCCAACCCAAAATCTTCTCTCTCTCTCTCTCTCTCTCTCTCTCTCTCTCTCTCCTCTCTCTCTGCGTTTCCCATGGCTACGGCTCCTTCTTCCCAGGCCAGCCTCCTCCTCCAAAAGCAACTCAAAGGTTGCACCTTTAATCTCAATCCATGAGTCCATATATCTATCTCTTCTCGTTTTTGGAGATTTGGCTTTCTTGATTAAATTTTTAAACTCTGTTTTTTTTTTTTTTGTTCTTCTGAATTTTCCTGTAGATCTCTGCAAACACCCAGTTGATGGATTCTCGGCCGGTTTGGTGAACGAAGACAACATCTTCGAATGGAACGTCACGATTATTGGCCCACCCGACACTCTCTAGTAAGTAATGCGATGTCTTTCCCGTTCTTTAAAACATGGTTTTGCTCGAAATTTAGTTTCTGTGCTTCTTGTTTTGGTGCATGTGTGTGTTCTTTTAACAGGTTGATTTTCTTTTGATATGACCATAAGGGTTTGTTTGAATTCATGTGTTTCGTTTTGGGTTCGGAGTATTTGATGGAATTGGTCACAAAGTTCATATCTTTTGCGGTGATGATTAGTTTTCAGTTTTCCCTAAAGCATGAAAAAATTGACTTGAACATGATTGGATTAAGTGTTGTCAAATTTTTCGGTGTTTTGCAGATCTTACTAGAAGCTAATTTAATGCATTCTTTAGACGAAAAAGGGTTTCGGATGTTTATTTGATTTGGACACGATTGGATTCAGTTTCCTTTGTTTTTTTTGGTGTTCGTCAGATGTTACTAGAAGCTAATTTATTGCATGCTTTTGATAGTGAAGACAGGAAAACCCACAGGATTTTTGTTTGGGAACCGAATTTTTTAACTGACCTAGTTCATTATAATTTATTTGTTGTAGTGAGGGCGGTTTCTTTAATGCCATCATGAGTTTCCCCGAGGATTATCCGTGCAACCCTCCTATAGTGAGATTTACCTCAGAGATGTGGCACCCCAATGGTAACAACTGTCTTCTGTATATTGTTTCTGAAGTAACTTGTGAATATTGCTTTTCCACCTCTAGTTCATCGTGATCAAGCTTCCATGTCTTTTGCAGTTTACTCGGATGGAAAGGTTTGTGTTTCAATTCTTCATCCCCCTGGTGACGATCCAAATGGCTACGAGCTTGCAACTGAGCGCTGGAACCCAGTCCATACAGTATGTACTTATTTGTCAATATTGGTTCTTCCATTTATCTATGTTTTATGTGCAGCATTTGGAATAAAAATCTTGTTACTTTTCAGCTTTTGTGGTTTCACTTGTTTAGTTGTAGCCATAATCCTAGGGGTGCAGTGTTGGATTGCAAGTTGTAACTGTAGTACCATTGTGTGGTTATAAGTAGTGGATCAATTCTTTAGCGGATTTTGCAGTGTGGTTTCCCCTTTCTGTTTCAAATAACAATGAAATATTAGAAGGTTGCAAGTGTTTCTGGATAAAGATTCAAAAGTTGGAGAGTTACACATACCTAAGTGGTCGAGTTTGTGTGTGTCATTAATACACTGATTATCTGATGGTAGTTATAATTGGCAGTGCAACTTGGTGGTGGCCAACTGTAAGGATTGAAATGAGATCATCGCAGGACTGAATTGTACAATAGCCCTGTGGATCTCATCCTGAGCCTGTATTGAGGTGCTTGTTCCTAAACCCTAGCACAACTCTAGTTTAGACAAAGATTGCTTGAGTTGGGTTCAGGTTTATTATTGTATTGTGCTGTACAATTTTTTACCTGCATGATGCATTGGAAACTAGTGCATCGTTCGATCGGAGAAGTCCCTAATCATTAGTCATTCTTCTATGTGCTAGTACCATGAACCTCATGTTAGTTTGCTTCCTCTTCCTTTGTCTTGAGGAGGAACTTTATGAAACTAGACAAGCTTGCAGTAAAGTTGCAGAATCTTGAGAGTTAATGATATAGTACATATCTGAGCTTTCTGTAGGTTTCAATCGGGAGTGCTCAAGTGAAGAGAGTATAAGAGATCACAAAGAGGGAATGGAGAATCTGGATCACTATGGTAGTTGAATTTTCCAACATTGAACCTGTGATTTAACCTTCAAGTGGCTTCTATTTAGTGGTTTAGGTGCTTATGGAAAAGTTGGCACTGGTGTCGGGAACAACACCAACTTTTACAAGGCAATGGAATCAGTTGTTTGAAAAGTGGGCTTGTTGCAAGTTGAAGATCTGTGACACTGACTTCGGAATGGTTGTGGGAAACCACCGGTTTTACTTTTATTGTTGGAAAAGTAATGAAGTTGTGCCTTAAATATACGGTACATACTGAAATTTCTGGTGAACTCGTAAAACGTTTGTTTGTATGTGACTCTGAGGAATGTCTTTAACTGGAGACAGTTCTGGATGTGCTGTATTATCAAATGTACACTGATTGTTGATTCCTTCTGGTTTACAAACTCAGACCCAAAGTACCAGGCATTTTGTTTAATTTTCTATGGATCCACATACTATTATATGAACGCAGTTACCGTGTTCCTATTGTTGAGGATCTACTAACGAATTTGTTGTTATTCTGCAGGTTGAGAGTATTCTTTTGAGTATAATCTCAATGCTTTCAAGCCCTAATGATGAATCTCCTGCGAATGTCGATGCTGCGGTAGGTTTTTTTAACTTTATTTGTTGATTTCATTATCAGTTCTTTTGAGTATTATTTGTTTGACACTACTTTGGATTGGATGCTGGAGTTCAATTCGCATATAGAGCGACATGGTATAAATGCTTCGATTCTGGTAGTACTTGCTGATAAGATATTTTCTGGGGATCATGGAATAATTCGTAAAGCCACAGCTCCTTAATTAAAAAAAAAAAAATGATTGAGGACTATGCTTTACATTGTACATCACTTGTTAGTCCACTTGGTTTTCTTAAAAGTAACATCTAAGCTCACAAGAAAGACATGATTTTCTTCCCGGTAAAACACATTGGACAGAAACATAGTGTAAGCAGCTTTTATGTACATCATAATACTAGGTTCAATTTGCCATTCAGGCTTGGATGTTTTGAATATTGAACGAGGAAACAAACGGTGTCAGTTCAACTGGCTCACCAGTGATTCATGTGAATGGCTTATCTTGTTGACTTATTTACCTTGTGGTATCTGTCTAATCCGCTGACATATGTTGTTAATTGTGTGTTTCCAGAAACAATGGAGAGAGAGTAGGGACGAGTTCAGGAAGAAAGTAGGGCGGTGTGTCAGAAAGTCTCAAGAAATGTTATGAGTCCATTGCATAAAACTAGCTGGCATAAAACTAGCTGGATATCATGCGACCAGAGATACTTGTGTTTTGTTCTGTTTGAGGAGCCGGGGCTGTTTGCCAAAAGACTGCTTGCTTCCGATGAAACTGCTGTTGCTAGGAACTGGGTTCAGGTTTTGAGGGTCTGTTTTTGTTTACAATGTCTCAAACTGCGAAATTGTTTTTGCTTTTTGTTTTTGTTTCGGAGGAAGTCCCGAACTGTTTGTTTACTTTTTCTCGGTAGTTAAAAAAAGTCACTTTAGAAAGTTTGAACTGTTTTTATTGTGTGTTTTGGAACCGCCGCCAACTTTTAGGATACAGGTACTTATCACTGTGACATTTCGTGCCAATTAAACGCCATGTAAAGCGAAACTTACATGATGTGTTATTGACACGGGTACCCCTCAGGGATGGGACAGTTTGAAGACAATATAAGAATCCCTTGTGTTTTTCACATCGCAAAACACAATCAACGTCATGAATACACAAATTATTAACGAGATAAAAAGGAAGAGAAGATTATTGTATTGAGAGCTACCAAAAGTTGCAGGTACACAAAACTTCAGGTTTATATCCCCCGTCTTTTGTTATGCTAACAAAATTCAAACACTACGTTGCATGATCCATGTGTTTCTTGGGGTGCCATATGGTCTCTCCATTAACACATACACAACTCAGTTTTTCAGTTGCCCTCGTATTTTGGGTCGGCCGTCACGTAATGATAAGCAATCACTAGAAAAAATATGAACATGCCAAGTAAGTTGGCAACAGTCCCCAGCCCTACATCATCAATCATCTGTTGGAAGACAAACAGAATGACACGAATTAGCATTACACTACAAAATATCATATTAAATCTGCGCAACGCACATTTACATGCTTCACAGCACAATCTATATTACACACACAGACACGCGCATATCAAGTAGTCTATGGATCTTCGATTCAAACAGCGTCAAGTTCAAAATTCAGAGTAGTCAATTGAGGAAATATAGAACTGGATGAATTGGTTCGCCAGAAATACAAACGCAAGGTCATGAATGTGTGTGTGTGTGTGGGTATACAACTTTTAGGCATGATCACATATCGATTTTCAAATAAGTAATCTCCAAACAAATTTATAGCATATCCACATAAATCTTGATAGGGTACAAAAGGCACTTCGGTTAACAGCAAACATCAAACCACGAGCAGAAGCATCTTTAATCATTGGGAATATATTCCTCAATCGGGTCTCTTTTGTGAGAATAAATTCAATCATATCATGTCCAGTATTGTGGATTCTACTTCACTGACTCTGACCACAAAACCTTCGATGCCTAGTTCAAGAAATGGAACATAAAATCCGCTTTCCGGTATCTTGAGTAGTCTTATTCACTAATCAAAGAAATATAGCATACACAACAATTACACGGTCTTGTTCAAAACAAAAAAGTGATGCAGATGCAGTACACAAGAAGACAGAGCAGAAGCACAGTGATTATGTACATACTAAGTCACACCTCACATTATCCGACTAGTTTTGCACATTGCTTGTTAATAAAACCTCACCAGTGAAAATAGGCATCTTCAATCATTTAATACGAACATATCATTACTGTATCAAGAAAGAGACATTCTACTCCCATCTTCAGTGAATATTCCCGCTATCTTTTCCCTTTTAAAGAGCATCAACAAATCTAAAAGACATTCTACTCCCATCCTCTCGATGAATATTCCCGCTATCTATTCACTTTTAACAAGCACCATCAAATCTAAGAGACATTCTACTCCATCCTCGGCGAATATTTCCGCTATCTTTTCCCTTTTAACAAGCATCAACAAATCTAAGAGATATTCTGCTCTCATCCTCGGTGAATATTCCCGCCATCTTTGTAGATGAAACTAAAGCATATTTCAATGTAACATTATCCATATTCCAATAATTTGGCAACCAGAACCTTATATCAAACATTTTATCTTACATTTCCTTAAACTATATGTACTTGTTTACGATTGAAGATGAAACTGCTATTCTCCGAACCTCGAAAGTACATGAATCACAGAGAGTTATGTCACTTGTCAGTAGTAATTAGCAATGCCTTTGTCCAATTTTTCTACCCAGAATCCAAAACCATTCATAGCGGAAAAATAAAAATTAAAAACAGAAATTGGGAAATGCATAAAGGGGGAACGATCGCAGTGGGATTCGAACCCACGACCTTTAGATCCGGAGTCTAATGCGATATCCACTCCGCTATGCGATCATCATGTATCATTCAGCTCAAAACAAACAATTTCAACCTTGCAAATGTAGTTTTCCTCACGCAGAAAAACAAATTGGAAAAAAGCACCAAATTTCTAGGGTTTTACACTGACAATCATGTTCGAGAAATCGAGATCCCATAAACATGTTCGAAAAATCATAAAAGTGGAAACTAATCAGAAGCATTAGAGAGAGAGTACCTTCAGTGGTGAAGATCGAACGCGAAACCGGCAGAAGCAGCGAACAGATCTTCAATGTCAGAGAGCGCTCAACTGTAGCCGAAACGAAACGAAACGCGAGTGAAGTGGAGAAGAAGAACCGCGCTTTTATTCGCCTTTTCGCTCCGACCCGAAAGAACAAAAACAAGTCAACGTTCGGGTCGAATAGTTTGGGCCAATTATGTAACGGAGTTATGGGGCTCGCCAAACTTCGATGTCATTGGTCTACTACACTCCATGTGGAATGATGCCGTCCGTTCTGGATTTGGAACCATCCGATTCACTTTGTGACGATTCAGATATTCTCATATCGTATTTGTTCATCATATACTTACTGTTAGGCAGCTAATTATCGTCCTGATTAATCACTAGACGTTTGAAAATAAAGAAATAGCCTCTAACTTGCTAAAGCGCTCGCCTAGAGTGCTAGACGCCCACCTAGCCCTCCCAGACCTACCTAGGCACCACGCCTAAGTTGTGACTCGTGACTCTCACTTAGATAGAAAATAGGTAACTTTCATTTTGCATTTTATTTATTTAATAAATTGTAAGATACTTGTTGAATACTAAGGTTGACACACATTGTATGCTTATTCCCCATGTTTTCATTATATTATAATATTTTATAATCTATATGTCATTATATTTTGCAACTTATGTATTTTTTAGTATACGAAAACACTTATTTATATGATATATAATAGATTTTACTTAAATTCGCTTTAGTCCGCCTGGCCCCCGCCAAGCTATTAGGCCCCAACCTGTCGTCCAATTAGTGTCTAGCGTTTTTTTAAACCTTGCATATATCATATGGGCTAAATTTTGAATTTTTTTTATTTAAAATTAAACACAAACAATACCTAATGAAAACTTACTGCATGATAAGCGATAAACAGATAGAATGTGAGAATCCTATCCTCATCCGTCTGTTCTAATGTTTTATTGGCTTTGGCTCAATAAAAAAGTGAAAGGTAAATTACACTAAACCACCTCAATTTTAGGTCACACCACAATTTCATACCTCATTTTTTAAACATTGCAATTTCGTACCTCATTTTACAAATTTGTTGCAATATCAGACCTCCGTTAGTTTCTCTGTTAATTTTTTCTGTTAATTGCTAACGTGACAAGCGTAGAACCTACTGATTGACACGTGAACTAATATTTAAACATTTTTTTCTTTTCTTTATTTTCCCCTTTTTCCTTTTTTATTTCTTTTTTACCTGTTTTTCCTTCTTCCTTTTTTTTCTTTTTTCCCTCCCGACCTCTACAAAATACGCATCAAAGCCCTTCCCTTCGACCAACCCCCATCCTAGATGCCCCACCTCTCCAACCCAAAAGTCCTCGCCATCATTCAACGCGCCGTCTCCAACGTCTCTCAGACCAGTTCCGTCCTCAAAACCCAAGACAATCGACCTGACCACGAGCTCGTCAACACCACCCTTTCAGCGACTGACCCGAGCTTGTCGACACTGCCCTCTCGAACGACTTTAAGTCTTTAATCCCTACCATCGCTGAAGCTCAAAATCTCATCCTCCAAAAACCCTAACTCCTTGCAAATTAACAAAATTACAGGAACCTTGATTCCATCGTGGACCACCATGCCTCCCATCAGCCATTCAAATCTCATCTTTCTAAATCCCCACCTCCATCGATATGCAAATGGCTAGAGAGATAAATGGGTAGGACTAAGAAAGAGAAAAGGAGAGAGAAATGTGAGGGGGGAAGTAAGGTCATATCCAACCGAAGGCTGGTTAGAGGGCTCGTTTTGGCCCTCTGGCTCTCCAAGATATTAATATTTTAATGAACAATACAGGGCCATATTTGTATCCATCTCCAATCGAGGGCCAAGGGCCATAGGACTCGTTTTAACCCTATCACAAAAAATCGTCTCCAACCGAGGGCCAAAGAGTCATAGGGCCAAACATAATTTATTATTTAAATTTAAAAACAACAACTTAAATTTAAAAACTACAACTTATATTCAAAAACTACAACTTAAATTTAAAGACTACAAATTAAATTTAAAAACTACAAATTAAATTTAAAAACAACATTAACTTAAATTTAAAAACTATAACAACTTAAATTTAATATCCATAATCAACATCATCTTCATCATCCACCATTGTAGGAGTATAGTCAGAGGTAAACAACTGCTGCCGGATCATAATATCTTCTTTTTTTTCCTATCAAAATAGGCCTTACTCATTGGAGTGAAATTCGAAGTGTTTCTTTCCATATTCTTATCATTCATCTTTTCTTGTATTTTTTTGGCCCGTTCTTCATGCGTACGGTTCCTTTCTTCCGCGGCAATGGCATTTTGCTCAGCCATTAATCGCAATGAGGATGCGACTTCCTGTTGACTGGCATAATCATCATTTGCCTTGCCTTTTTCCTTCAACCTTCGGACCTTGTTTCATCCCATAACCCTAGGTATGGAACCTTCACCCGAAGACAGATTTTCTACCCTTATTTGTTGAATGGTAGGAGATCCATCTTCATCTATATCTACAGCTGAGGATGCAATTCCGAACCCCGACATAGGGGCTACTCTATATTGAGGTGGATTTTCAAATAACACCCACCATTTACAAATTTCCCAATAACCTTGATGCTAAAAGGGTTTCGAGCTGCCCTCAATATACAATTCCTCCGCTTGGCATACCTAGAAAATATAATTACAAAAATTAAAGGAAATTAATTTATGAAATTAAATGTAATATAATGAAATATAATTACCAAAATTAAAGGACATTAATTTATGAAATTAAATGTAATATAATTAAATATTTAAAATAAATTGTGAAAACACTTGCTTCGTCGTAGTAATTGGCGCCGCTTTCATGTCTACTTGCAACTGCTAACAGTGCTTGATGTCATTTATTCAAACTTGGATGAAGATGTTTCTTCCATCTTGAAGAACAACTCTCGTGGTTTCGGGTATTCGGTGAAGTGGTGCCTTCATAGAACTCATAATATTTTTTGGACACATGAGTCCAAACACCTTCACTTGTTTGAGAAATCCCCTTCACACTATCTTCCGAGACCCATTTATAAGCCATGCAAAAAGCTTCATCTTCTTTTCGGATCCAAGCCTTACCTTTCATTGTAGATGAGGCCATTTGAAAAATATTGAAAATTTTGAAGGAAAGATTATTGGAAGATGTAAGAAAATATAATGTGAAGAATTGAAATAGAATGAAATGAGATAGTATGGAATGGTGAAAATTATGTGAGAAATGGTGTAGGAATGGCTTAGGTATTTATAGGAAAAAAAGGGAATTTTTTAAAGTCATAAAAAAAAAATGAATCCAATCGTAACTGACGGCTAGCTTTTGGCCTACCATTCCTGTCGGATATAACCGATAAGAATAATGAAAATTCTGCCCCGACCCAGGGCTGGCTGGCTGAGTTGGGGCAGCCGATTGGCCCTTTGGCCTAACCCTCAGTTGGAGACGGTTTTCGGGCTATTTTCAACCCTTTGAACCCTTCGGTTGGAGATGGCCTAAGGTGATGGGTGAGGGTGTGGTTGGGACTCAGATAGAGAGGTGAGGGGGAATGAAGGCGTTGTGCTGAGGGTTTTATTATTATTATTATTATTATTATTATTATTATTATTTATTAAATTAATTTTTAATAATTAAATATTTTTTATTAGTTGTTTGGCCATATGGCACATGTTGGGTGACACATCAGCTTAAATGTGGAACCTATTGTTGTCACGTCATCACTTAACAGTTAATTTAACGGATTTTTTAATGGATGTATGACATTGCAACTAATTCGTAAGTTCATATATGATATTGTAATGTTAAAAGATAAGGTATATGATTGTGGTGTGATCTAAAATTAAGGTTGTTTAGTGTAATTTACCCAAAAGTGAACCAAATGAATGAAGAAAATTAACATAAAAAAACAAAACAAAAAAATAGACGTGTGGCTGCTGGGATTCGAGCCCAGGTCTCCACGGCCACAACGTGGAATTCTTACCACTAAACTACAGCCACTTGGTTGTCTGTTTCTGAAAAACAAGCTATTTATGCAATACGTGATTTTTGGTCGTGAGAAAAGTCAAACTAATCAAGCGTTGGATGACGCAGCGGATAACTCTTCCGGGTGGACGTCCACGATTTTTCCCTGTACGTCACCTTGACCCTTACAATTTTTATCTCTATCTGACGTGGCATTATAAATTCTTACGAATATGTTTAATATTGGTCGTGCGATGAAGAAGTCAAAGTCTTCAAGCGTTGGATCTGACGCAGCGGATAACTCTGCTGAGTGGACGTCCACGGACTTTTCCTGTACGATACCTTTATCTCTATCTGACGTGGCATATTATATTCTTACTCTCACTGTACTTCTGGCTAGTGGCTACCTCAGCAAATAGAGCAGTAATCCCATGTTTCACACACCACCGACACTCAATAACTCCTCCCAATTATGAATTAACAATTTTATTAAAATACTAAGCCAATAAATAGTAATAAAAATCAGTAAAAATATAAGTGTTGTGTAATTTCGTTTAGAATATCACTCTACAATTATATGTTTCATGATTTTTAATATTACTCATTTAGATCTCTTATTAATAGAACCATGGACATATGCATTAGGTTTGTAGCAAGAGTTCTTATACAAGCCCTATTTACTATCTTAGCCCTTAAAATCTCAAAGTCAGCCCTGTATGTATGTAGCATTTTTCAAAATTTAGAAAGCAATATCTAAAATGATAATCTACAAAATACAACTATTGTTAAAGTAAAAGTAAAGGCGGTGCTATACACATTCTTTTTTACATCTCATATACCCTTTTCAATTTCTGACCATCGGATCGAATAATTGAAAAATATTAAAGGACAAAAATTAATAAGGAGTGTATAACAAGTAAAAATGAGTATATGTGTATCACCACCTAAAAGTAATTCATCGAGTACAAATCTAAGGACAAAACCATAAACATTAAAATAAAACACTTTCAACAGAAATATAGAATAAGCTTTTTCGTACAAAATAAAAACTCAGTGTTTTTTTAATAGTATTCTTTTTCATTAAGTGAGAAGTTTTATGTTTGATTCCATTCAAATGTGAATTTAAATCACATTGTTACAAGCGTATCGTGAGGCTAAGCACACTCCTACTTTGTAGATAATATCAGTTGTTAAAAAATAAAATAAAAAGATATTGAAAAAAAAAATTCAATTAAAATCGAAGGATAAAGGGAGAGTTCGTTGAACTTCTTAATTCATGAAATGGCGGTTACTCATTGGCCCCCCACCGTGTGTATCATGTGACTCGTCACACCTGAACCCAACATAACTGAAAGAAGTGAAGAGGTGAGAGCTGGAAACATGGAAAGCGCATCCTACTTCCAGGTGACGTGGCATGCAGTGATTTCTGCAATCTCCAAAAATCTTCCAAACCACCGTGAATTCCGGGTACCTCTCCAACACAAACAGCATCAACACGTTGTACATGTATATATGTCTTCGTCTTCGATGCAGTCTAGCAAATTTAAACCTTAAAAACAAAAATATTTCACGCCTTTGAGGCTCCTTCCTTCTTCTTCACTGACAGAGAAAAGCTCCAGTCTTTTTCTATATTTTTGAGGTATTTACATCGCTTTTGACCACCCGTTTATTTGTTTTTTCGATTTTTTGGCTCGTTGGGGTGAAGAAAATTGTTGGGTTTGTGTGAGATTTGGATTTCAGATCTGGGAATAATAGTTGTGGGGTTTTAGTTTTGGTTGTGCAGAATGCTTTCGATGACTACCTAATTTGATTGCTTTTGAAGCATCCTCTCTCTCTCTCTCTCTCTCTCTCTCTCTCTCTCTCTCTAGTTGGTAGAGTTTGGTGCTAAATTGAAATAAATTGTTTTTTGGTAATCAATTCCAAATATTTAATTTTTTAAAAAATTTAAATTCTATTGCATTCGGTATATAAATGCCATCCCTCTTTTACTCAGACCACACTTGAACTTGTATACAAGCTGAGGGAATTTGGGATTTGCTCTGAAAATTCAGGTGATCTGAGCTTGATTTGTTGTTAAGCTTGTGAATTTTTCTGCTGAATTATGGTTTTTGGATGTTAAATTTTGCCTCTTTGTTTTGTGTCAAGTTTCGATTTTGTTTTGTGTCAAGTTTCGATTTTGTTTTCGAATCTGAGTATGTTGGTGTGTTGTGAATTTGATCGAAATGTGGAAGTTTCGATTGTTTGTGGTGCAGAAGTTTTAACAGATGGCTGCAAATGGGGATCACCAAAGCACTCCAAAGCCACCTCCAAGCCCCTCTCCTTTGAGAAATGCCAAGTTTTTCCAGGTAACATCTCTACCCAATTCGTTTTTCGTTATTTTCAACTAGTTTAATTAGCTCGGTCTGTTAGTGATCTGCCGTGCTACAAGAGTGCTGTTTCGCTTCGTGTTTCTGTGGCATTTTGTGTATATTCAAGTGTTTATTGATCCGATGGCAGGCCAATATGAGAATTTTGGTAACTGGAGGAGCCGGATTCATCGGCTCTCACCTAGTGGACAAATTGATGGAAAACGAAAAGAATGAGGTGGGATTCTATTGTCCGATATAAAAAGAATTAGAATTTACATTGGCAACAATCCTGAGTGTTTATGTTTCTCCAACATATGTGATGTGATTAATTACGGTGTTTTCTTTTCAGGTGATTGTTGCGGATAATTACTTCACTGGCTCAAAGGACAACCTGAAGAAATGGATCGGTCATCCAAGATTTGAACTCATTCGTCATGGTATGTCTTTTAACCTGTCTATTCAGTACGAAGAAAAACAAAATAAAGCTTCTTGTGTGTGCGTGTGTGTATCTGCATGATAGTGTGTAAGAATCAGTGCCCAAATGTCTCATTTTGTAAAGAACGGAACAAACGCTAAGGACAATCCTTCACGCAGATGTCACAGAGCCTCTGCTAATTGAGGTTGACCAAATATACCATCTTGCCTGCCCTGCTTCCCCGATCTTCTACAAGTACAATCCTGTAAAGGTGTGTCTATCAGTATTTTGTGTAAATTTGAGGAATGTGAAGAATTGAACTTTAAGTGTTAACGGCAACTGAGATAATAGTGGAACATTACCTTCTTGTGTAACAGACAATAAAGACAAATGTGATTGGTACATTGAACATGCTGGGACTTGCCAAGCGAGTCGGAGCAAGGTTTGATTATGTAGTTCTGTCTTCTTAGATTTAGCCATCTTTCTATGTCTTTCTTGTTTCTCATGGTATGAACTTGATTCAGGATTTTGCTTACATCTACTTCGGAGGTGTATGGAGATCCTCTCATTCACCCCCAGACCGAGAGCTATTGGGGAAATGTGAATCCAATTGGTACGGATTTCATTCTCGAAATTCTATTTTCTCTTTTTTTCTGGGCGTTGTCTATTAAAATCCATCTCTTTAATTGTAGTCCAAACATTTCAATTGCACCAACTTGTGGCACTTATATTTGGTTTTGTGTTTGAAAACATAAAACAGGAGTTAGGAGTTGCTATGACGAGGGAAAGCGAGTTGCTGAAACTTTGATGTTTGATTATCACAGGCAGCATGGCATAGGTCCCCTCTCCTTTCCTAATTTTCTTCTTTTGATGCTTTCTTTTTGTTTGAATTCTCTGTCGAGACTTGTATTGCTTCAAATTTTTTTACTTTGCTATTTTGCTGAATTATGTTCCTTTGCAGAGATAAGGATTGCTAGGATCTTCAACACTTATGGACCTCGAATGAATATCGATGATGGTCGTGTTGTCAGCAATTTCATAGCGCAAGCTATCCGGTAAGTTCTACTGAGCATTTACTTTGGTTCTCTACACTTACTAGAGGCACACAACCGGTGGAGTTTCACTTTGCTTGCACTGCCCATGTAATGCTGAGATATTTGTTGCCTATTTCTGTAGTAACGATCCCTTGACTGTTCAAGCGCCTGGGACTCAAACACGGAGTTTCTGCTATGTGTCGGACATGGTAAGCACAATCTTATTATTTTGCTTAATGTTCATGCAGACAATTAAACTGTGTTCATCAGGAGTTTATACAAATTAATCCTACATTTTAATTCTGAAGGTCGATGGCCTTATTCGACTTATGCAAGGGGACAACACCGGACCTATCAACATTGGCAATCCAGGTTACAATACGAAGTCTGAGTGCTTAATAGGGAGGTAATTTAGCTTTTTAGTATTATTTCATCGACAATATTAACTTATTTCTGTTTTCAGGTGAATTTACAATGCTTGAACTTGCAGAGAATGTCAAGGAGGTAAGTTTTGTATTCCTTCTCAAGCCCCCAAACGTCCGATATTTCTCCATGAAGTTTATACGGGTAACTAATTACTTGATCTTGTGGCTTGCAGCTTATCAATCCTAAGGTAGAGATCATAATGGTTGAAAACACACCTGATGATCCCCGCCAAAGGAAGCCTGACATCTCGAAAGCAAAGGAGCTGCTGGGATGGGAACCAAAGGTTAAGTTGCGCGAAGGTCTTCCCCTCATGGAGGATGATTTCCGCGCAAGGCTTGGCGTCCTCAAAAGTTAGTCGACGATGTAGCATAGAATGCAAGGGTGGTGGCGCATTTTTGTAAACTTGCTTGCCTCCACCGTGTGATACATCTCTATTCCATATGTTTCTCAAGTAGACGAATAAGTGGTTTTACTATTGTTTGTGACTTTTACTTGAACTATTTGGATGGTATTTGAGAGTTTTATATCAACAAGATATACTTTGGCTTAATATTTCTTTGTGATTGGTCCCCCTCTTGTTCCTGCCCCTCCCTCCTACAAAAATAAGGTGGAACTCTGCACGTTGATGAGGATAAAATTTTGGATAGGGCTGACGTAATGACATGGCACAATCGTTCCCAAACATTATGTGAGGTGTCCACACTACGTCAGCCCTATCCATGAAAGTTATTCTCGTCAACGTGAGCCACAAGTTTCCCCTTTTACTATACAAATTTATTTTTTCAACTTCAAGAAGACCTAAAAGTTTTTGCACATCTGAATGATAAAACGATCTATGAAACTATATATTTGAATAATGATCTGATCTTACACAAAAAGTTTGTAATTGTAATCCTTGGCAAAAAAAAAGTTGTAAAGCAATACGTGATCCCTATACGATTTGAAGGCGAAAAAATGAAAGCATTTCAGGTATGAATCTTTAAGCTTCAACCGCCCGTTTGGCTTGGGGTAGCTTCTCCTTTTTCACCACTTTTTTAGGTGCTTCCTTCCCGTTTTCTTCTTCTGTTGGGTTTTCAATCCTTGCAAAGACCGGTTTAGGCTGCTCCATGACCTGACCACTCTTTAGCCCGCCCCACTTGGTGTCGCTCTGCAGTACAAAACGACGTGTTAGTTCATAAAACAAGTGCTTGGAAATCAGACCTACATCCATGTACACAAGTGTTTGAGAAAGACCCAGGTAGCAGCATCAAACTGATCCTTTGAGTAGCCAAGCTGTCCATATATTCTCCAGCTTAAGCTAGGCACGACGGGTGATAATGCAATTGCTATAATCCTCATTGCTTCTAGTATTATCACAAGGTCCTGCGCCAAAAACTCGAGCTTTCAATAAAAGGCAATTATGTATTGGCCATCAACTACAAAGTTAAACTTTGAATTGGCACACAGATTGACTTAGTCACTCGAGTCCAGCTGATATGTATCATTAGACACCAGTGTACGAGATTCAAGAATTGACCTCCTTTATGGGTTAAACGAGTGGTTGGTTGAACCAAACCAATGTAAATGGTCCATGTTGAAGGAAATATGCACACAAACTCATACAAACAGACAACCCCAAACATTTATCTATGTTACGAGAACCTTTGCGGCAGCTTCGGAAGCAGCACCCCCTTGCTTAAAGAGTGACCATGGTGCACGCTCATCCATGTATAAATTTCCAGTATGGCTGATCTCTAGCACAGCCTCACAAGCTGATGACAGCGAGAGGTCTCCATAGTGAACCCGAGCTTTTTCAACCTATTAAAGTATGGAAAAAGTTGGACACCTAGATTAAAGGGTTTCAAGCGGTTACATAAAGGATAGTGATTGTATTGGAAATTTCATGAAAATTTTACCAATTTCTCCACTGTGTCCTTGAACGTAGTTCCTTCAACTGCAATACTTGAATCAACAGGCAAAGTTGATTGGCAGTTTTTCTTAATAAGTCCCAGAGTACGGTTAAGCAGGTTTCCTGCAAAGGATAGAAACTTGATTTCTCAAACTATAAAATAGCTAAGACACTACAAATGACTAACCAAAGAGAATTTAATGACACACTGAATAGAGATACCAATTGAATTTGCAAGGTGAGCATTGACAATATTGATGAAACGTTCTTCTGAATAGTCCCCATCATTTCCAAATTCCACCTCTCTTAGGAAGAAGTACCTGACCGCATCAGACCCAAATTTCTGAACCAAATCATTTGGTTCAATCGTATTCCCAAGCGACTTCCCCATCTTCATACCATCCTATAATGTTAAAAATAAAAAGCATTGCTGCATGAAATAAAATTACATATATGAGATGAAAATTCAAAATGTAATCACATTCATTGGTCATCGTTTTAATTTGTACGCAATACACTGCAACTATGCTTTTAAATGCAGAATTCATGAGTGCAACAGAGTGCATGTAGCTAAGGTTAACAAGCTATAATCAAGAGACCGAACAAAATCCATGATCAACAATTTGGATTACTACAAGTTTTGATATTCTGGCATACGAAGCACACCAACATTACAAAAAAAGTTCAATTACTCTCAGTTTGTTAACTGAATCTTCTAACTGCAATATATTTCAAGCAAGACCACTATATTGTTCCTGTGGAATCTCTCATATTGGACACAGAAGACCGATGTGTCACACAGACATACATGACACCAGTTGTGTGCTTCAAAATGGATTTAACGGTTAAGAATTTGATCATATGCTACAGAAACTTGGTGTGCTACACTTTAAATCTCCAGTTGACGTGATCATTACACAAAGATTACAGGGCAATGAATTCGATGAGGATTCCAATACCAATATAAGTTCATCTAATTGTAGAAGAAACCTTAAATATATTAGGCTCAAATACCTTTGTCAAGAATCCATGGCCAAACACCATCTTCGGAAGACCTAGTCCCGCAGACATTAGCATAGCTGGCCAGTAAACTGCATGGAAACGTAAAATATCCTGCAGAAGAATACAAAATATCAACTATAATATTGAATACTACTATTTGAAAGTCAGAAATAAGTATGAACCACTTCTGCTAGTGCTTTTGACAACAGTCAATGAAAGGACATGAAGCTAGTCAAACAACTGAGAAGCAATGGAATGTAAAATGAGCATATACATTTTGAATAACATCTTCGGTTATCTCCTCCTCTGCTCAGGAAAACTTAATTTGGTTTATAAGTGAACAGATAATATCACCTCATGCAAACATTTGGAAGTTTGAGACTCATAGTTTAATTAAATGATGTAAAACTTATTAGGATAGCTGATTAATAGGAGTATACTGGTGAAGAAACAAGTTGATTTACAAAGTATGGTAATCAACATACCTTGCCAATCAAGTGTAGTGAGGCAGGCCACCCTGATGAAATGGCTCTTTCCAAATCGGGTTGCTCCGTATCCTCTGATAATGCTGATATATAACTGTTTAAATTTTTTTGAAACGTATATGTCCAATAAAAAATGCCTAGTGAGCATTCACAAAAAACAACAGAGAAAAAAGTAGTAAAGATTTTAAAGAAACAACTAGTAAAACAGGTTTTGTACTAATCTTCTATTTACTAAGAAACAAACAATTCTCTGAGAACTTGGTTATTAATCTATATCAGCCATATGTTGAACGAGTATTAATCTATGTCAGCCATATGTTGAACGAGTACTCACAGCCTAACAAATACCATGACTATAAGCCATACAAGGGACAGAGGACAGGAGGAAGAAAGAACTTTACCCCAATAAAGCATCAAACCAAACGTATATTGTTTGCTTGCTGTCATTAGGAACAGGGATGCCCCAATCCACTAATGCTCGAGAAATGGAAAAGTCTCTTAGGCCATTTTTAACCCAACCTTGAACCTTGAGGAAAAGGATCAAACATGTTTTAGTTACTTATAGAATTAAAGAAAGAGTACCATTATCAGCACTTCAATTTTAGTTTTTCACACTCCCCAATTACTATTAGTCCAAAATAACTGTAACGCACTCACAGGATGGAGTGAGAAATAAATAAAGAAACAACGATTGGCAACGCAGGCAGAAGATATCTGAAATGGCTTGCCTGGTGGGTATTAGAATTACATTTGCATTTTCATATGTAAAGTAAATAACTTAAAATTACGTAAATCAATGTACTTTGTTTCTTACCTCATTAAGACGGAATGAAGGCTGTACAAAATTAGGTTTTGTTGCCAAAGTTTCTTCCAACGATTTTTGATACTTGGACAATGCAAAGAAGTAATTGTCTTCTTTTCGTGCAACACATGGCTTTAGGTGCGTAGGACAACAGTTGTTCTCAAGTAGTTCTTTCTCATCCTGTGCAATATTCATAACTAACGATATCAGATCAATGATTAAGTACAACCGAAGCTACTCCTGAAAATACAGCTCAGGAATCAGTAGATATGCAAACAAAATATTCAAACAGTATATAGCAAACGGAAAGGAACAGCAATCAAATTTTCACTCATTGAGCAATTTGGTCCACTTCTTCAAATTAGCACAAGGATGAATGAACCCAGTTATATCATAAATACAATTAACACAACGAACACAACTCAACCGAAGAAATTTACAATACAGATAAGCTTGGTTGAGTCAATCTGAGTTGAGCGTTATCTCAAACAAAAACGCATAACGAAAACCGGATACAGAAAAAAGGCACCTTATACTCTTCACAGTTGACACAATAAAGTCCCTCGTAGTCAGCCCTGTAAATGTCTCCATTGGCAAGAACTCTGGAGTAAAATTCCTTGACAATTGCCTCATGCTTGGGGTCAGTAGTCCGAATGAACCTGTCATACGATATATCTAACTGCAATCACCACAAAAACCCAGAATCAAAAGGTGAACAAGCACAGCAATTTGCACACCAACTAAAAAAAACAAAAAAATTTCTAACTGCAATCATATAAAAAAAAAGAACGGTAATTTGAACACCAATTCAACAAAGCAGTAAATTTCCAATGGTGGGTAAGTAAAATTACCTGTTTCCAGAGCGAAATGTAAGATTGTGAAATGAGATCGCAGTGTTGAGCTGGAGTGGACGCATTAGAAGCGGCGGCGGCCGCAATCTTCTCACCGTGCTCGTCAGTTCCGGTGACGAAGATGACTTTCTTACCCAACAGCCGCTGAAATCGAGCAATGGCGTCGGCGGCAATGGTGGTGTAAGCGCTGCCCAAATGGGGAGGGGCGTTCACGTAATAGAGCGGAGTGGTGAGGACAAAAGGATCGCTACCTCCGGCGGCGGAGGATTCATCGTGGAGGGGAGCAGCGGAGGCGCGGGTGCAGAACGACGTAGTTTTGGGTCGTCTTCGTTGGAAGCGGAGGTCAGTTCTGAGATGGGCGGCGGCTTTGTAGTTGAGGGGATTTGTGTGGTTTAAGAAGAAGTTTATTCTCGCCGCCGCCGCCATTTTTATGTGAAAAAAAAGGTTCGGAGAGTTTGGTTGGTCAGGTTCGGTGGGCCCGGTTCATCGCCGGAGTTTTTGGGTTTGGAGTTGCAGTTGAGGTAGATAAGATTGGAGAAGCAAAAATTCTCAGCGATAATCAGACGTGGTTTCATCACTATTTTCCGAGAAAAAAAAAATTAATCAAATAGATTAATAATTATAAAATTTTAATCAACCAAGAGGACGCCGTCTGTGGGAATCGAACCCACGACCACGTGGTTAAAAGCCACGCGCTCTACCAGCTGAGCTAAGACGGCTATTACGCTTAAATGCGGTAATAGATTTTGTAATCATGAAATAATTTTTTTTGTTTCCTTCTTTCCCTCTTATCCAAATAGGTTTTCTTTTCGAAGTTTTAACGAAAAGCCTACGGTACTGTTTATTTTAATGAAAATACACATTTTTACACTAAAAAGTCAAACCTGGCACTATTCACTTTACCCTTTATTTTGTCCTTATCATTAAAACTCAAAGTTTTCAAGCAATTTTCATTTGTTTTTCTTTTCTTTTTTCTTTTTGAGAATATATTTTCTAATATTTAATCTACGGTGAAAATATTCAAGGTTTTGATAACAAGCACTCTATCTTGGTCAACTGGCGTAATCAAATCCAAAGGAGTTTGTTCAGGCAAGAATTTCTTTTGGCTAATTAAACTAACTTGACTGATTAGCTAATTGTAAAATTGCACCGTCGAAGAATTGATGGTTAAAGCTTAAACATGAGAACTGAACCAAAATGCTTAAAGTTGGGAATGATTATATTTAATCTGAATATAATTTATTTTAAATCAATTGTTACCAGTTGAACCATAGGGATTTCTTTAAATTTAAATTTCATCAGCATCCATACTAGGTTATATTTTTACCCAAATGTGATCACCAAAATCATACCACGTTAACCGAAAGATATCCGACACACGATTGAGGTTTTAATTTAGGCGTAACTACTGAATTTCATTGTCGAAAAGCATCATGCATTTAACAAACTAAAGCAGATCACTGTTCTAATAACTTAAGTGTACATCATCATGAACAGTTGCTAGGTCGAAAAGAACGGAAAGGGATCCTCTCTGGATCTCTTTCCACCTAATCCACCAAGTCCTGGATCCAGGTTATTGAAATTTGATCCAACGGCCACAAACATGGGCCTCTTTAAAAGTTATAATAACTGTAGCCGTTGGATCAAATTTCAACGGCTCAGATCCTAAACTTAATGAATTAGGTGGAAAGGGATCCGGATTCCTCCCCAAAAAAAACCAAGCTAAAACAATTATTAAACGCCCTTCGTCGTCTGCCCAACAGAAGTTGATCTACATTGGGTACCAATCATCAGCTCGTTCACTTAAAAGCACAACAAATTTGGGCACAATGTCAATAACGTGCAGGCAATCAATCACAATTAAATACTAGTATATGGGCACACATAAAGTGTGTGAGAATTTTTTTTTTATTTTATTTTTTTTGAAATAGAAGGAGAGAGGAAGAAAGTGATAGAGAATGTGGGAGTGAGAAGTTTTTTTATTTTTTTATTTTTAATTAGAGATATGTTAGGATTACATATAGGTGAGGCTTTGAAAAAAAAAACAGTAAAATTTGGTTGTGTGAAATTACATTTCTACCTCATATTTCTTATTCATGTTATATTTTAATTAGAGGGTTAAATTGATAATTTCATAGGATTTTGGTTGACAATGAGTGTTTTATTAATTAGTAGAGATAGGGTTGGTTCGGTATGGGATACCGAACTGAGAAAGGCATATCAAGTCCCAAACCGACTATTTTTGGGATGGAAATCTGACGATCAATCCCAAACCAATATTTGGGTATTCTCGAAGTTCAGGATTCCTGAAATATTTTTGGTATTTTGGGATTTCCCGAAACCGAACCTGAAATCATCCGAACCTACATTAAAACCCCAATTTAAAATCAAAGACAGTGAGTGAATCGGTGAAGATGGAAGGTCGAGAGATAGACAGAGTGAAGAGATAGTTAGACCTTCATCTTCCTCCTGACCCTAACCCCAATTTGAAACCCTAACCTTAATTTGAAACCCCGCACACATAGAGAATCAATGGAGAGAATCGAAGGTGGGGATGAAGCAGTGAGGTGGTGGTGGCCGGAATGGAGAGAGTTGGTCGGAGTCAAATTGTGAGAGGATGGGTGGGTGGGTCGCCTTTGAGCTTCAAATTCGAGAGGAAAGATAGAAAGAGTGAGACTTTGGCGAAGGCAGAGATGGGAGAGACTTTGTCTAAAGAGTCTGAGACAACTGCACACTTTACTTATTTTAATATTATATAATAGGGCATTATAGATATGTTTGCTTGATAGAAATATAGACGCACACAACACATCATGTGCTTTTCTGCACAATTTGCTTATTTTAATAATATATAATAGATATTAAAGTTCGGTTCGGGACATAGATTTTCTACACACATCATCTGCTCAAGTGCTTTTCTGCACACTTTTCTACACCATTATAGATATTTATTAAAGTTCAGTTTGGGACATGGATACCGAATAGTGTTAAGACGTGAGACCGAATCCCATACCAAATAATTTGGGATCGGTTTGATTTTGGTACTAAAATTTTTGGGATTTTCGATTCGGGCTTTTTTCGGTTTGGTTTCGGATTTTCGGTAATTTTTTTTTTTCCACCCCTAATTAAGTATCGACGGAATGCAAAAACTATAGCACATATGCAATCTTGCTTCGATGGATTCAGCTGGTAGAAAATAATCATGAACACAAAGATCTCAGCCCCATTCATACAAACGATGAGTAACAGGTAATACATAATCTGCAGCAAATGGCGTAGGAGCCTTTAGCCGATTTATTCATTTCGGACCAAACTACATATAGCATGCAACCTTAAGCTACTCACTTCACTGCAGTTGATTGACCAGAAATATACTGTTTGAGGGCCGTAACAAATGAGATAGTAACTTTTTAACAAAATACCTGTGATTCTTGAAAGACATCGAAGATCACTGCGAGTTCAATTCAAACTAAGGATTAGTTTAGTATTGCTGTGCTTTGAAAAAAAACTGCTTCTGATGTACTGTGAGAATAAGCAACTGTGAAATAAAGCAATAGAGTGTTTGGTAAACTTTTTAGTAAAAGTACTTTTGAAAAAAATAAATAAACAGTATTATAGTGTTTGATAAACTTTTATGTAAAACACATGTGAAAAAAAGCTGGTTTTTTAAAGCTGGGTTTTGCAGCTTTGTGTTTTTGGCTTTTTTTCACCCAAAACTGTGAAAAAAACTGAAGCTGAATGTTTACCAAACATAAAAAAGCTTCCGCTTTTTTTTAAAGCTATTTTTTTCAGAATTATCTCAGTACCAAACTAGGGCTAAACTTGATTTCTTGCTTTTGTTATCATGAAATCTATAGATCTATCTACGAGAACTCAGACAAATATTAACAACTACGAATTGATTGACCAACTAAAAGGGCAAATCAAATATAGAACTCAAGCACTCCTGATTATCTAACTCTACCAAATTCACTAATCGCACGCTCACATAAGAAACATACTGATCCAATATACTCTTTAAGTTTTGTTCAATTCATATGATAGCAGTCCCGACTGCATTTATCCACTGTGCTAACGCGAACATGGATGACTCCTTGAAACGATTAAGAAACTTGATTCAATTTCCATATATTGCCCAAGACCACGAAATATCAATGCTGACGAAACGTTGTCGTTCAGAAATTCAACCTCAATTATTAAGGCGTCGTTGGCCACTTAGTACTACGGTTTAGTAGTATTCCTTTTCACTTGTAAGTGGGAAGTCTTAGGTTCGAATCTCGCCAAAGACGAATTTGAACCACATTATTGCTAGCCCATAGTGAGGCTTAAGTTCACCCCTCCCAATGTAGATAATATCATTTGTTAAAAAAAAATGCGTTGTTTAATAACCATTTCATTTTCAGTTTTTGTATTCGCTTTTTTGCAAATTAAAAACTGAAATCTTGATTTGTAACTACTTTCAGTTTTCAAAGAAATAAAAACTGATAACACTCTATTGAGTTTTCAATAAAATTTGACAAATCATTATTTTTGGTTTTCAGTTTTCATGTGAAAAAGTTACCAAACAAGATTTCAATTTTAAGTTTTTTTTTTTTTTAAAAGTGAAAATTAAAAACCAAAACCACAAATTAAAAACTAAATGATTATTAAATAATCACACTTCTTCTTTGTTAAATAAAAAAACCACATTTAAATTCTATAATCAGCCAATCAAAATCCACATTACAAGCAACTGAGAAAATCAGTGAAAAAACAAATTACAAATTAACTAGCAGAGGTTGTCAGATTTTGGATCAATGACTGGTTGAGACATTAATTATAATTAACTCAAATTAGGTTTGAAATTTTTCAAGAGAATGGGGATTTGAGATGCGTACTTCTTATGCCTCTGCACGAACGGATAATTTTTTGCGTCCTCCTCTGCAAAATTTGTACCGCCTCCAAATCAATCCAAACAAAATCTACCTAACTGAGACGTATATTCATATGCAAATACATATGTGTGTGCATCTTTTGATTATCTCTAACCAAATAGCAGGGATTGGATTCTTGGTTATCCTCGCGGCTGTTTTGGTGCCAAGCGAGGGTAAGAGTGTTAGTAAGAAATTGACTTGTATATCCTCCTAGGCTTGGAATTTTTGGTTTTTTTTTATTTTTTTTTTATTTTAATAAAACGATATATTTTACATTAAAAATAGAAAGGAGTTCGGCTAAGCCACATAGTAGATAGCCTAATTTGGTATCAAATTCACCATTTACGAGATTCAAACTAAGACCTCTCACTTTACAAGTGAAGAGGAATACCACCAAACCGTAATATAGAATGACAGAATTTTGATTAATATTTCTAACTTCTCTCGATTTGTTTATTAATCCATAATTTAGTGAGAAATTATAGTTAACTGTAAATTAATAATTTATTTATTAATTATGGAGAAATCTATACACATGGAGGCTTTACAAACTAAAGAATTCAACTCCTGATTTTAAAGGAATTAGACTCTTGGTCCGGAGTAGTATTCTTATTAGGCAATTTACTAGTCAAATTGGTTTTCATTTCAACGATGGAAAATTAGTAAATAGATTATTTAAGTTAGTATATCACATATTTCGATGCCAAATTATTTGATGGACAACTTTAACGAATTTAGACTATAGTTTCACATCAACTCAATTATGATCATGACTCAGTAAACATGGTATAAGATTTTTTTTTATACATTACTAGGAATTTGGATCCTCACCAGATCCTCTTTGTGAGGATTTCGAAGATTCGTAAATCATATTCGTTCATCGTACATCTTGCGGTCAGAAATTATTTTAAATATTTTTATTTAAAATTAAATACAAACAATACATGACAAAAACTGACCGCATAATGTACGATGAACGGACATGATTTACGGATCATTAGGATCTTCACCAAAAGGATCCGAAGAGGATTCTGTTGGACCATATAGGGAGTGTGTCATCGCAGTAGGAAGCCGTTTGGTGTCACAAAGGTTGAGAGGGCAACTTGTTGAAGCAATGAGAAGGCTTGGTGGTGGTCTTAAGTCATCTCCAACCGACCCGCCCAAAGGGTTATAGGACTAAAAGTAGCTTGAAATGACACGAAAACCATCTCCAACCGAGGGCTAGGCCAAAGGCTCATGGGCCCCACCGGGCCAAAACCACCAAATTAGGCCAACCGGTTGGCCCAAATGAGCTAGCCAGCCCCGGGCTGACCTAAATTTTGAACTCGAACGGCTACCTAATGTCAATGGCTATCTGGCATCATGTTGACGCTAGGTTACCGTTAGATTTCAAATTTTTTTTTTTTTTTTTTTTTGCGGACAAATTTTTTTTTGAAAATAATAAAAAATTATAATTTTTTTCCTATAAATAACTAAGTCATTCCTACATCATTTCTCATATAATTTTTACAATTTCATACTATCTTACTTCATTTTATTTCAATTATTCACATTCTATTCTCCTGCTTCTTGCAATAATTTTTCCTTCAATTTTTGCAATAATTTTCAAATGGCCACATTGCAATGAAAGGTAGGGCTTGGACTCGAAAAAAAAATGAAACTCTTTGCAGGGTTTATAGATGGGTCTCGGAAGATAGTGTGAGGGGGAGTTCTTAAACAAGTGAAGGTGTTTGGACTCATACGTCCAAAAAGTACTATGAGTTCTACGAATAGCATCAACCATTGTGAACTATAAGAGTTGTTATTCAAGATGGAAAAAACATCTTCAGCCTAGTTTGAACAAATAGCATCAACCAGTGTGAACTTTAACTTTAACTTTAGCATCAACCAGTGTGAACTTTAACTTTAACTAATTTGGACTCCAAAGTCTACTCCTGCTGTTACCTTTAACTTTCTAAGTCTTTGCGTCAAGTTACAATATTTTTCATCGACACCCACATTTGCTGCAAGTTTTAGTTTTGTTTCTGTTCATGCATATCACTTCTGCTTCAAAACTTGATCCTTGTTTTGCGGCCGCAATGGAGTTCCCAGGTATCCTCCTCACTACTTGGTTTATTTTCGTGCAACTCTTTCTTTTTACCTCTGCCTCTTCTTCGCTTCTAGTAGGAAATGAGGTGGATAGGCTGTCCTTGCTTGCCTTTAAAGCTGAAATCACAAACGATCCACTCGGAATCCTGAGCTCCTGGAGTTCATCCCTACATTTCTATTACTGGCATGGTATTACCTGCGGCCGCAGACACAAGAGAGTCATGGTGCTTGACCATCAATCAAGCCGGCTGGTAGGGTCGCTATCCCCCCACATTGGAAACTTAAGCTTTTTGAGAGAGTTATACCTCCCAAACAATAGCTTCAGTGGCACCATCCCTCCAGAAATTGGTCGTTTGTTCCGGTTGCAACAACTACACCTTCAAAACAACTCCTTCAGTGGTCATATTCCATTCAACGTATCACGTTGCTCTAACCTCCGTTACCTTGCCTTATATGGCAACGCTCTTAGTGGCGAACTTTCAACTGAAATTGGGTCATTGGCGAAGCTTGAGGTACTTCTTTTAGGCAGGAATAGTTTTAGTGGGAAAATCCCATCTTCGTTTGGGAATCTTTCTTCTCTTCAGGTGCTATCTGCGGCACAAAATAATCTGCAGGGAGGTATTCCAAATAGCCTTGGCCAGTTGAAAAGTTTAAAATTTATTTCATTGGGGTCAAATTATTTGACAGGTACCATCCCTCCATCCATAT
Organism: Pyrus communis; assembly: GCF_041283825.1. NCBI lineage: Eukaryota > Viridiplantae > Streptophyta > Magnoliopsida > Rosales > Rosaceae > Pyrus > Pyrus communis. The sequence goes on along the minus strand of NC_142571.1, from coordinate 24,259,724 downwards.
ACAACCTCTCTTCTATTACAATCATTTCGGTGGTTCAAAACCAACTTGATGGAACTCTTCCTCCTGGCTTGGGCCACACTATATTCCCCAACCTCGAAGATTTTCGCTTCCATTTCAACCAATTCACTGGACCAATACCAACTACAATCTCCAATGCATCCAACCTTGCAATATTTGGAATCTCAGAAAATAAGTTTACCGGAAGAATACCTAGCCTGGCAAGGATGTCCAATCTGTTCCGGTTAGAAATAGATGCTAACAATCTTGGAAATAATGAGATAGGTGACTTGGACTTTCTCTCTTCTCTGGTTAATTGCACCAATTTAGAGCATTTGGACATCAGTTCCAATCATTTTGGAGGAGTGCTACCTGAATCTGTCAGCAATCTCTCAATAAAGCTCGAGGCAATGGAAATGGGGTGGAATCAGATACGCGGAAGCATTCCTTCTGAGATTGGAAATTTCGTCAACTTGGGGAGCTTACACTTTGAGGAAAACCTATTGAGAGGCCCTATACCAAGCTCAATTTCTAAACTAGATAAACTAGTTTATTTGTATTTGGATCACAATGAGCTGTCAGGTACTATCCCACCTTCAATAGGCAATCTATCTTCACTAGAAGTATTAGATCTCATGTCCAATTTCTTACAAGGACGCACACCGCAAGGTCTTGGTAATTGCTGGCGTTTGATAGGCTTGCATCTTTCTCAAAATAATCTTAGCGGTCCCATTCCACTACAAGTTTTGTCAGCCTTGACACATGTTGTGGATCTGGACCTATCCAGAAACCAACTTACCGGATCCATTCCCTTGGAAGTAGGCAACATGGATTCACTTGACACCTTGGATCTTTCCGCAAACGTGTTATCTGGTGAAGTCCCAGGAATTTTAGGGAGATGCATGGGTTTGAGAAGTCTGTATCTTAGTGGAAACTTGTTTCAGGGAACAATTCCTCAATCCTTGAGTACTCTAAGAGGGATTGAAAATTTGGACCTCTCTCGTAACAACTTGTCTGGCGGAATTCCCAACTATTTGGGGAGTTTCCGTTTCTTGCAGAACTTGAACCTATCACATAATGATCTTGAAGGTGCAGTACCAACGGAAGGAATTTTCACAAATAGAACTGCATTTTATATCAAGGGAAACATACGGCTTTGTGGAGGTATACCTGAGTTACAATTGCCCATATGCAACTCCAGCAACTCCAACAATAAGCAAGATATATTTCTATGGCAAAAAGTACTTATCTCAATTGCTTGTGGGATCGGTATTGGAGTTATCTTACTATTGTGCTTCATCCTTCTTTATCCAGCCAGAAAAGCATTGCGCTTTGTGCTTCTTTATCTATCAAGCAAAGCGAGATCGAAGTTAACTTTAGGATCATCATGGGATGTTTCACTCTTGAAAGTTTCATACGGAGATCTCCTCAAAGCAACTAATGGGTTCTCTTCTCGGAATTTGATTGGTGCTGGTAGCTTTGGGTCTGTGTACAGGGGAATTCTCAATCAGGAAGAAAGAATTGTTGCAGTGAAAGTACTCAGTGCTCATCGTTCAAGAGAGAGTTTTATGGTTGAATGTGAAACCTTGAAATATATTAGGCACCGAAATCTTGTCAAACTACAGACCGTGTGCGTAAGTATCGATTTTCAAGGGAATGATTTCATAGCTTTGGTTTATGAATTCATGACGAATGGAAATCTAGAAGAGTGGCTACATTTTTCAGCTCATAGACTACCTGGGGCACCGATTGTGCAGGGGCGTTTGAACCTTACTCAGAGGGTAAACATTGCCATCGACATAGCTAATGCTCTGAATTATTTGCACAACCACTCTCACATGCCAATTGTTCATTGCGATTTGAAGCCCAGCAACGTTCTCTTGGAAGGCGACATGACTGCCCGTGTTGCTGATTTTGGTTTAGCAAGGTACCTCCCGGATGCTTCGTGTTCACTTCCTTCACAAAGAAGCACTGCCAATGTCATAAATAGCTCGATAGGCTATATCGCCCCAGGTAAGATGCATTGTTGCTTCAACCTCTTTCTGACATGTACAAGAACATTAATTTTTCATTTATTTCAGTTTTTAACAGTATGATCCATATGTTTATGTGCGGAAAAAAAATCTATAGAGTATGGCATGGGAAACGAGGTTTCAACATATGGAGACGTGTATAGCTACGGAATCCTACTGTTAGAGATGCTTACTGGAAAAAGGCTTACAGATGAGATGTTCAAAGATGATCTGAACCTGCACAACTTTGTTCGGATAGCTTTGCCTGAACTTGTAGAAGAAATATGTGATCCGGTACTTCTTCAAATAAAAGAAAGCAGCACTCATAGTATTGCATCCAACGGTAGGAATCAGGTTCAAGATGATCAAAGGCAAAGAGTTAGGAAGTGCTTGGTTATCATGGCCAGGATAGGAGTTGCTTGTTCTGCAGATTTGCCGAGAGAGCGGATGGATATTGGACATGTTGTAGAAGGATTATGCCTAGCAAGGGATGTACTAACTGGAACCTCGATTCGTAGAAATCATATGATCACGGCCTAAGCAGCACGTAAAACAACTGTGTTTGTTCAAGCACTGAGTTACATTCTCAGAATTCGCAGAAACGAAGACTGTTGTATTGTAAAATAAAACTAGAATAAAAGAGAATAATTTTCAGCTGAAATTGGACTTCTTACCTGCAGTATCTTTGTTCCCTTCAGATTCATTCTTTTAAACATGCATCAGCAGTTTGTCCTTTTCTTTTCTTACCACCAGTTGGAGAGTAGCTTTCAAATCCTAGTTAACAGCAACAGAACATGTCATCTATTTCCTCTTTGTGTCAACTGTCAACGGTAAGAACAGTTTCAAAGAAAGCAGCATTGAGATTTGAAGTTTGAATACAAATAAATAAATAAAAACATAATTTAGTTCTTATTCTTGGAAGTTTAATGCATCATTTATTTTTTCCCATTGGTCATGGTGTTGAAGGGTTAACTAGTTATCATGGTGTTAAGAAGTCCAGTAATCGTCCAGCAACCAGAGCGCCTTGGCCGTGATGGTTAAGAAAGTCTGTTCATCGTCCTACAACTCGTAGTCTGCATAATTTTATCGTCAGAATTCCTGCTTCTGCTTACTGAATAATGGATCTTCATGGTCCGAGCTTATGCTCCGTTCGGCCTATATACCTTTTTGTGACGACCCTTCTCTTTGTTATGAAACTTTTTCAATATACCACTTCTGGAAATCCATTCAGAAACGAAACTGATCGATTGGCTTTACTCAAATTTAGAGGATCCATATCCGCTAATCGATGCGGATTCTTGAACTCATGTAATGACTCCTTTCACTTGTGTAACTGGTATGGAGTTCTTGCAGAAGGAGGCATCAAAGAGTAGGATCCTTGAACCTGCAAGGCCCTGTTTTGCAAGGAACCATACCACCTCACATTGGAAACCTCTCATTTCTTAGGTTCATCAACCTTCGAAACAACAGCTTATCGGGCAAGGTGCCACAGCAAATTGGTCATCTGTTCCGACTGCAGCACCGCAATCTCAGTGATAACATTTTGGAGGGGAAATTCCAGTCAACTTGACATACTGCTCTGAATTGAGCATCATAAGTTTGAGATCAAACCGTCTCATGGGCAATATACCATAGGAGCTTGGCTCGTTGGCAAAGCTTTTGACGCTTAATCTTGGCACAAACAATCTGACAGGAGGCATCCCTTCTTCCTTGGGGAATCTTTCATCAGTTACACAACTTTCCTTGGCATATAACATTATGGTGGGAAACGTTCCAGAGGAAATAGGCAATGCACTTGAGGGCATTATCCACCTGACATTGGCCTCAACATGCCTAATCTCCAACAAATTGGCATTGGTGGAAACAAATTCTCTAGGACAATCCCAGCTCGATTTTCGCATGCTTCTCAGCTTCAAATACTTTGGGTTATCAAGACTCATTTCAGCCACCGCGGACTCCCCTCTAAATCAAAGTAGCACAGTTGGAATAACGGGAACCACCGGCTATTAGAAGGACTCATTTCAGCCACCGCGGACTCCCCTCTAAATCAAAGTAGCACACTTCACAATTTCTCAAATTTCTACCTAGACAGATAAGTTATTGAAGAGGTAGAAAAACAGGGTAAAAGAAAACTAAAAACTAAACACGAAATCGCTATTAGAAGGACCCTTAATTTACAAAAAGTAAAAGTTAGCGTATTACAGACGTAATGTTCCAATTTTGTAACTAGTCCACAGCGAACTTACAGACTTGATTGTTTCATGAGATACAGAGTACGTAATTGGTGATGAACCATCAAGACAAGGGGACATAAACAGCTTCAATCTCCAGAAGCAGATTGTGGATCCTGCTCTCCTCGCCGCTGTTGAAGAGAAAGTGCCTGCAGCAAAAGGAAAGGAAGCAAACCACATCAATGGAGAAACTGAGGCGGCAGAATCACCAAAGCAAACTACGTGAACACAAGTGAAATTAATCAATTTGTGAGGAAGTGCATACCTTTCGCTCCTGGGGATCGGTCTCGCATGCTCGGAAGAATCACCAAAGCATAGCTAGAAAATGCAGGATGTCACCAGGGATCTGCATTCATACACAAAATGCGTTTCCCGGTGTAGAAATTCGTTGTGCAAGACCGAAAATCAGAAGCTAAATGATAGTTGCTGCTATGTAGCTTTACTGTTGAGAAAATGTGATGTGTTAATCATAAGCTTAAGACAATTAAGCTGATGAACGTTGATAATCAGATAAATATCTGTGTTCAGATGACAACAATACTAATACGAGCATATATTTGTTACAGACAAGAATCTCATCTACGAGTTCAATGTAAAATGTCATAATATAATTAGTTGAAATATTTTTTTTTAAATTTTCAATCAATTGTATCATAATACTTAGTCAAGATCATTGTTTTTAGGCATCACATCACATGCATGGGAACATAATCAGGATCATGACTGAGATTACAACTACCCTCTCATGTAAACTTAATTATCATTAATTAAATTCTAATCTTACACCTAATTACCTAACAGTCCAATACCGTCAAATGCCCCGAATTCCTTGATTTGGTGGATTAGGAGGAAGAGATCCAGAGAGGATCCCTTTCCCATTTTGAAATATGAAAATATTTATGTGGAACTTATCAATTAAATTAATGTCTATGGGGTTCATTTCAAAATATAAATTAGGTCATCTCCAACCGACCCGGACGAAGGATTATAGGGCTAAAAATAGCTTAAAATGACACGAAAACCTTTTTAATATAGATAATATCGTTTGTTCAAAAAAAAAAAACGTCGTTTAATAACCATTTCATTTTAAGTTTTTGTTTTCACTTTTTTGCAAACTAAAAACTGAAATTGTGCTTGTAACTACTTTCAGTTTTCAAAGAAATAAAAACTGAAAACTACTCTATTGAGTTTTCAATAAAATTTGATAAGTCTTTATTTTTTGGTTTTCAATTTTCATCTGAAAAAGTTACCAAACAAGATTTCAGTTTTAAGTTTTTTTTTTTCTTTTAAAAAGTGAAAACTAAAAACCAAAAAGGAAATTTGGAAGTATAACCATTTTGAGAACCATCTAATGAAATATAGTCTATCTTTTCTAATTCTTATAAAATTAGCCAAAATTGAAGTTAAAAAGACTTAATTACCCATTTGTCGAAACTCTCTCTCCTTCTCCTACCTATGGAGCTCCAGTGTTTGTTTCTTTTAACTCTTCATCTCTATTCCAATTGTTGAAACACTACCACTACACTTCTCTATACTCAGAGGCAATTGAACCAAGTGATTACTACATCAAACGCATAATTGCTGGTTTTTGCGTTGATCTTAAATTTGTTGTTAGGTTTATTGGGTAGCAGTGGAACATTAGAGTACATCACTCTCAAACACCCACTCTTTGGAACCGACCTTCTATGTTGGGTTTCTCGAATGTCTCTCTTATTTTGTTTTTAATGTTTTTTTTTTTTGAAGTTTTAATAAAAAGCTCACAATACTGTTTATTTTAATGAAAAACCACATTTTTACACTAAAAAGTCAATCATGATATTATTCACTTTACCCTTTATTTTGTCTTTATCGTTAAAACTTAAAGTTTTCAAGCCCCTTTCATTAGTTTTTTTTATATTTTTTTTCAAAACAAATCTGATTACATCTAAAGCTTAATTGGTGTTTTTCTAAGAAAAAAAAATAAACGGGTTATAATTCTATACAGGACCAAATTTCCCAAACTAAAAACTAAATGGTTATCAAATAGTTCCTAAATAAAAAACTAAATGGTTATCAAACAGTCCTAAATAATCACACTTCTTCTTTGTTAAATAAAAAAACCACATTTAAATTCTATAATCAGCCAATCAAAATCCACATTACAAGCAACTGAGAAAATCAGTGAAAAAGCAAATTACAAATTAACTAGCAGGGATTGTCAGATTTTGGATCAATGACTGGTTGAGACATTAATTATAATTAACTCAAATTAGGTTTGAAATTTTTCAAGAGAATGGGGATTTGAGATGCGTACTTCTTATGCCTCTGCACGAACGGAGAATCTTTTGCGTCCTCCTCTGCAAAATTTGTACAGCCTCCAAATCAACCCAAACAAAATCTACCTAACTGAAACGTATATTCATATGCAAATACATATGTGTGTGTGTGTGTATCTACAGATGCGTAAATATTCAGAGATATAGATAGAGAAAGGGAGGGATGGAGTACCGGTAAGATCGAGAGAGAACTTGGTGATGAGCGTGCCGGTGATAGCGAAACCGACCAGGAACGGCCAGTTCTGATTCCATTCACGCTTGAACAAGGGCGGAGCCATGATTTTTTTCTTGGATGGGCTAGCTGAAAATAATACTATAAAATCATATGTTTATTTTTTTGCTTATATAAAATTATCAATATAAAAAAACAACAATATAATATAAACTATTCTCAAAATCATAATCTTAACCGATAAATTCAAGGACTATATGAATAATTAACCTACTAATTAAATCAAGAATAAGTAAATAAAGAGATTAAGAATGTACCAAAGGTGACATTCATTGGAAAATTGCAATGGAAAGTTAAGAATTTTGGAGATAGGGATTTAATTGTGGATTTAAAGAACTTATGTTTCTTTTCTTGAGTAAGAAGCATAAAGGCTAAATTACATAGGGTAGATGATCTTTTTTCTTTAAAGAATAGGATAAAAGGGGATTGGATATAGAATTAATTTATAATTTTTAGCATAAAACATATTATTTACTACTTCTCCTCTACTAAATATACATTAAAAAACAATCTATATTGAAATTGAGTAGGCTATAAGCATGACTTTACGAAAGAATAGATTTATTCACAAACTCATTTTTACTTCCAACATAGCCTTATTAATATTTTGCCAGTGATCATTTTCAATTCATTTGATCCGAATAACCGACAATCAAGAGAAATATGTAAGAAGTAAAAATGAATGCATGAATATCATTATCCTTACAGAAAATCTCTCTGGACTACAGACCACCTTAGCCTTGTGGATGGCTACGCCATTGCGCTCGAAGAACACCGGCCATGGATCGAACTTTCGCATCTTTTGGTTATCCAACCTCGCGGCTGTTTTGGTGCGAAGAGGGTAAGGGTGTTATTCATTAATATGACTTGTATATCCTCCTAGGCATGGGATTTTTTTTTTTAATTTTAATACAATGATATGAATGAGTTCGGTTAAGCCACATAATAGATAATTTAATTAGAGTAATGTTAGGGAGCTAAATTTATAGACTAAATTTTGTAAACTAAATGATATGAAAGTTGATGATTTAATTATTACTTAAATGTTAATAAGCCTGCTTATTTTCTATTGGTGACACATCATTTAGTTTGTAAATTTAGTGGTTTGGTACTTAGGTGCTTTTATAAAAAGTGAGTATAAAAAAACTGAGCTCAAAAAAATGTTTGGTAAACACTTAAAAACAACTTATTTTCACAGTTTTGGGTGAAAAAAGCTGAAAACGTGAAACAGCAAAAATGAGCTTATTTTCACAGCACAGCAAAAACAGTTTTTTTTTTTAAAGCACATAAATATCAAACCAGCCCTAAGAACAACAGTAACCAAACCAATCTCCCTAGCATTACACCACAAATTAATAGTATTGCAGTTATTACATTTCGTGTATTATAGAAGAGTACACTTAACTGTGGTTTTTCTCCTTCAAAGCATATGTAGACAGTATAAAACATCAATGTTTAGGACTACATTTAACCACGGTTTTCCTTATTCCAAAAATATTTTTTGCTATCTTTTTCAGAACGAGTCTGAGTCGAAGCATTTAATTCCGAAGCACTTCTTGTTATACTATTTCGAAACCCTTGATTAATTCCTAATAAATAAACATATAATTAGTAACTTACATAGTCACACTAGCATTGCATCTTAATCATTTCAAACGAATTTAGAAGGTTTCTATAATACACGAAATTTTTAGGCCCACCGCCACAATATTTGGCAAGCAATTTAAAGTAGCGGGAAACTCCTTTTAAATTTTCCAAATACCACGATTCAAATCCCGCCACAAAACAAAACCACGATCCGCGTCACTCATAACCCAATCAACTCCCACCGTCGATCTTCAGTTCATCAACGTCTCAAAATCACCCAAACCCAAAGCCCCGGATCGACCTCCTCACCCGCCCCCCGCTATAAATACACTTTCCCCATTAATCGCAACCCACCACAATCTTTCCACTCTCACCAAAATCTATCTTCCGAAACGACACCTTAAGACACGACAATGACAGGCCGCGGAAAGGGAGGCAAGGGGCTGGGCAAGGGCGGAGCGAAACGGCACCGTAAGGTCCTCCGCGACAACATTCAGGGAATCACCAAGCCGGCAATTCGGAGACTGGCCAGAAGAGGCGGCGTGAAGAGAATCAGTGGCCTCATCTACGAGGAGACCAGAGGCGTTCTTAAGATCTTCTTGGAGAATGTGATCCGCGACGCCGTGACCTACACCGAGCACGCGCGGCGGAAGACGGTGACCGCAATGGACGTCGTCTACGCTCTCAAGAGGCAGGGTAGGACCCTGTACGGATTCGGGGGGTAATTTTGTAAATTGGGATATCGGGTTTCGAACGGGTCCGAATCTCAGATTCGGGTTGTAATTTGTCGCTAAAGTTTGGAAATTGAAAGTATCCTTTGTTTGTTTGGACTTTGCAAGTAGCACTCCGTGGTTGGTGGCTTGTAGTTTTCAATCGCGATCTGAATCATTTCTGTTTTTTAACATGTGCTTCTATGAGAAAGTGCTGTTTGTCGGTACAGATTAGACATGTGAACTCTTTATTTTCTTCTCTCAACTTTGTGCCCTCTAATCTTTTAAATTGTGTTAATTGCCTATTTTAATTTTAATTTTTTGGTTAAATGATAGGTTTTATTAAATTAATCATTGATGAGATTTAAATTCATGTTATCACGTAAGGTTTAATATCTTTTTATTATTGTGATAAATGGTTGCTTGCAAATTGTTTTAATGGCTTATTATTACCAAAAAAGTCATCTTTTACATTGGTTATTTTCATTCATTGCTTATCTATAGTCTACTTAAGAGGTAAGTACAAATAAAATTCAAGAAGCAAAAGAAATTCAAAGAAGATTAGGAATTTTGATTCTAGTAATTAAAATATATGGAGAGAAAATAGAAATAATTTTTAAGTTAAGGGTCATTGGGAAATTGTTCTTTATTCTTCTTGTTGATGAAAAATATTGCTAGTAGAATAAACACTAGGATATATAGTAGTTCACCTAAAAGGTAGGGTTACATTCATTGTAGTCTCTTGAATGCATTGAGTATAATTGTATAAGGTCATAAATAGTGCTTAGCGTAACAAAATATGTTCTCTCCTAATTCCTCCCACCCCTTGAAGGAACTCATCCTCCTTGTGTAGGCTCTTCTTTAAGCCTTTAGTCTTTGGACTCAAACCTATTATTTCATTTGCATTTGATGCACTGAATGCATAGATTTGACTTGCTATTCATTCTTTGCCTTTTGGCTAATCATGGCAATGAGGTGACATTCGTGCAAGTTTACTTGCATGCTTTCTTAGGACAATGCGGTCGAGCACCTTAATTGGCTCTAGGGTTGGTTCAAATTCATACCCGGCTACCCTTTCTGTCAGCCTTTATGTTCTTTTGTAGGCTTTTGTTCACACAGCTAATCCCCACGTGATGTGGAGTTGATGTATGAGTAGGTTTGCCTCTTTGTTCTTAGGATGTGTAATAAAATTATCAGTGCACCGACTTGCTCTTTAGCAATCGGAAAGTACTTTACGGGGAAGTGCTCAGCCTTGTTGTTGATAACACATCTGGAGGCCATGTGCTCCCAAAACACTCACGACCATTCTTCCAAATCTGTTATGCCGAGACCTTTTGGGCTGTGTTCCTTTGGTTGGTATTCCTTTGAATCGGTGTTCTTTTGAGTTCATATTTCTTAAATCAATGTTCCTTAAAAAGGACTATGCATTAATGCTTCATAGGCGTTGACATAGAAGCTCATGGGACTTTTTTAAGACTCGTCAAATATATAAAATGGCCTTGAAAAGGTAATGCATTATCGTCGCATGCCACTACTTGATGGATGTGGATCCAAGTGGACTTAAATGCCAAATTGCAGTTTGAAGTTCGCGTCCTTAGTTGCAATTTCCTTTTAATTTCGGAGCTAAGTGGACAAAATTGAAAAATCAGTTGCCATTTATGCAAATTTATCATCCCAAAAAGGGTAAAAACCATAAATGTTGTTACGTGGGCCGCGGCTGCTCTGTGACCGCTAAATACTTGTGACGTGGCGCAATCATTAGGTAAGTCCAAACAACTAATCCGACAACAGCCGCCCCATCTCTGTCGAGAGTTCAATGTTTAACCCCTGTGTAATCCCACCAAAGTCGGCCGGGCCGCCACAACCTCTCCTATGCCATCTCCCAGATTCGTAAAAACACGGAATCAGCCATGGGCATTCCCTGCGACGACGTCGTCGTGATCCAGCCGGGGAAGACTCCCGACGAGCCCTCCGTCCTCACCCTCAACTGCCCCGACAAGGCCGGCCTCGGCTGCGACCTCTGCAGAATCATCCTCCAGTTCGGCCTTTCCATTACGAAAGCAGGTGATTTCAAATCTCCAGTTTCAGATTCTGGCACCTGGGTTTTTGAGATTCTCAATTTGGCACCTGGGTTTTTGAGATTCTCAATTTGGCACCTGGGTTTTTGAGATTCTGAGAATTTTTGGGTGTTTTTTGTTGCAGATTTCTCGACGGATGGAAGGTGGTGCTATATAGTGTTGTGGGTCGTCCCCCACCACCAATCCCTGAGGGTCGATTGGGAGAGCTTGAAGGATCGGCTCTCCTCTGCGTGCCCGTCGTCGTGCTTCTTCTCGTTTTACGTCAATCAAATCTCCAACGTCCCCACGCCCTCTCCGGTCTATCTGTTGAAGTTTTGGTGCCACAACCAGAGAGGCTCACTCCACGGTTAAAATCTCAGCTTTTTCGTTAATTTTTATTGGGTTTTCGCTTTTATTTTCGGTTATTGTTTGTTTTGTTTGTGTGGTTGAATAATGAATAAGTTATTGTTGCTTTTTGTGTAAATGTAGATGTTACCAAAGTGCTATGTGAGCTTGAAATTTTGATTCAGAGAGTGAAAGTGATGCCGACCCCGGATGGCAGGGTTTTGGATCTCTTCTTCATCACAGATTGCTTGTGAGTTTTTCGCATGCCTTTTGAAAATTGCGTATCGGTGTTGTAGTTATTAATTTTAGATATAATAATTGTGAAATATCCACTTTTAGTGCTATCAAAGTATGCATGAGATTTAGGCGTCAGCGATCGCTGTTGAATGGTTGTCTGGATTGCTAATTATTCTCAGAGACATCGGAAAAAGCTGCCAATTTCTTCCTGTTGGTTTATGACCCTTTTGAGTTTTTCCCTTAGTGTAAAAGGGATCTAGATGAATTCGTTTGGCAATGTGTTGGACGAAGTGTCTGATCCTGTTGTATTGTTGATCAAATAACGTTAAGTTTGAATTTGATGGCTTATGTGGCAATTTGGATATTACATAACTCCATACTCCACCTGATGCTAGCAAGGGAAAGTGCACTAATGCCCAAGTAAACAATCCAAAACAATGAAATGTTGTCCCTTTTCTTTTTGGCGTCAAATTTGCCGGCGCAATCTTCCTCTCTTAATCCACATCAGCTTTTGCTGATCGGTGGGAGTAGTTTTCTGCCAAAGGTTGCCGCTTTTCGTCCACTATGGCATCTGACGTCTCGGTTGGAGATGCTCTTAACTGGGAGAACTGCACGTGTATTTTGGGTTGTCACTGTTTGCATTTCTTCAGTTTGTTCTTTGGATTTTGGATATCATTCTTACCAAACTTGGGGAGATTCATTTGAGTTTAATATGTTCCCCGGCATTCACATCATAAGACCACTTTCAGAAAGTACATAATGTGAAGTAGTAATTGCTCTTAAGTGTTGGTTATACAGTGTCAACCACCCTTATTTGGTACCATATACTTTTAGGGAGTTATTACACACAAAACAGAGGAGAGACGACATATGTGAGCATCTGATGGCTGCTTTAGGAGAGTATTGCATCACCTGTGAGCTTAAGTTGCCTGGGCCTGAGTATGAAAGCCTGCAGGGGAATTCTTCTCTTCCACCAGCCCTTGCTGACGAATTGTTTAGCTATCAGCTGAAGGAGGAGGAGGCTTATCCAAAAGCTCTCACCCGAAATATGAGAACGGTGAAAAAGACCAGTATTACAGTGGATAATTCATTGAGCCCTGTTCATACGGTGCTGCAAATACAGTGTGTTGACCGGAAGGGCCTCTTTTATGACATTATGAGGACTTCCAAGGACTGCAATATTCAGGTACTTTTTCAAGATGTCTTTAAATTCTGTTGTCTGAAAATTTGGGCTGCCTCAATATACCAGGACAGATTTCAGTCAGACAGGCACTTTCATATATATATATTTCCGGAGTACCATGTTTGGTACCTGCACCTGTAGGTATGTAATAAAAAGAATCTTCGGTTTTCCTTTTTAGTGTTCATAACTCCCATTGGATATGACTTTTGTGTTTCACTACTTAAAATACTGATTTATATTGCAATTAGCAGTTTAATGATGCAAGTCTCTGTTGTTTCTCATTTAGATTGCCTATGGTAGATTCTCGTCACCTGTGAAAGGCTTCCGAAATTTGGACCTATTTATTCAGCAGACAAATGGAAAAAAGATTGTTGATCCTGAAGTTCAGGTTGCATTGTGTGCTCGTTTAAAGGAGGAGATGGTTCACCCACTGCGAGTGATCGTTGCCAACAGGGGCCCGGAAACTGAACTCTTAGTTGCTAATCCAGTTGAGTTATCTGGAAAGGGGAGGCCCCTTGTATTCTATGATGTTACTCTAGCACTGAAGCAATTGGGAGCATCTATTTTTGCGGTAAGAATTTGATGTGAGTTTCCTATCTTTTTGTGGCATGCCCTTTCGCTTTCTCTCATTATTTCATTGTTGGCATGCAGGCTGAAATTGTAAGGCATTCAACTTCAGTTTGCCAGTGGGAAATCTACCGATTTCTTTTGGATGATAGTCGTGAATTTCCGTTGGCAAGCAAACAAAATAGAAGTAATATTGTAGAGAGAGTTAGAAGAACCCTCATGGGCTGGTGAGCTGTTACATTCACTCCCCTTTCGAGGATCGCACTCTTTCCATCTTGTAAGTGCGCTGTACAGCAGTTCCGTCCAAATAGTTATAGTTATCTGCACTCGAGGAGTGTAGAATCACTACTGACTATTTTAGGAGGAAGTTCGCGGTCATGTACTCAGGCGCACTACTGTGAGACTGCCGAACTATATTTTAGCTTTTGCCACAAGGGTTGCCGTCCTTACTGTGTAACTTGTGTTTTCTTAAAATTTCGAACATGTATGTTCTCTGTATGTTGTATTTTCATCTTGAAGTGCTTATAATGTACTCTGCTTTTCGTAGTAACACGGTATGTGTTCATCTGAAATAATTATTGTCGTAGTAACCAGGTGTATATATATAAATATGTTCATCTGAAAGTGTTATTTCGGCTGCATGGTGGTTACGTTCAGCAGCATATCTGCGAAGTTTTTAGATTTCAAGATTTGCGTCTCTTCATTCCACATATCTCAAAATTTAGATTCATTCAATGGTGATAAATAAGGTGGTAACGTTACCATCACTTGAATGTGGTGAAAAAGAAAAAAACTTCGAATGTGAAATGTCTGCCATGTTATCCTTTAACTCGCTGGCCATTGCTTATTAAAAAATCAAAAGAGAAAGCTTATTGGCTTTTTGGAGAAGTGGCAATTTGCAAACACAAAGCCAAACGCAGCCTTAGTTCGGCCAAATATACGCCTGGGCGGTAAACTGCGTCGTTGTACAAATTATGATCATCCTCGTCGTGAGATGAAGCAATAAATAAGCTCTGCTCTCTCTGCTTTCAAATCCCCAAATTCTACAATTTAGGTTTTCCTCTTCGTCTTCTTCTTCTTTTGCATCTCAACGTTTACCTCACACGAACTAGGTGATCACTCTTTCCCTTACGCATATAAACATCCATGTCTATTGTATATCTTTGCGGTTGAGTTTTGAGGAAATCGCTCTGGCATTGAATTTTCAGGAATTAAGTCGATCGCTGGTTCTTCTGGCAGGCAGGTTGCAGCTCTCGGTTGCTGGTTCTTGTATCGGTTCTTTTCTCTCATAAAGATATTTCGTTGAAGGTTTTGCTTGGTGGTCTCCAACATGAGTCTGAGTACAAGTCGAAGCCCAGAACGAGCCAAGAGATACCAGAGAGAGCGCATCTTACCGTGATGCTCCATATCCCAGGGAACTTCGCAGTTATAGGTACCTCATCGAACGTTCTAACCTTTGTTTCCAGCATGCTCAATTTGCTTTTGTCTTTTCTCGCTCTTATGGTACTCGTAAAGCAACTTGAGATGAATTTCTGCAGCCATCCCTTGTGTTGGTATGAGCTTGGGTAAAGTTTTTTTGTTTTTTCTATCATCTGTTATTTTATTTTTTCTGGAAGTACACCGGATGTTCATGATTTTAGCATGCAGAGTGTTTGACGTGTTAAATTATAAAAGTATCCATACAGTTACCGAGGCAGATGACTTGCTAGACAAGAAATCGAAATGGAGATATAGGGCTGCCATCACAATATGTTAGAGTTAGCAAATTTACGAGGCAGGATGCGATTGAATTTGAAAAAATAAGTACTGCATTTTACCTGGATTTTCATCAACTCTCCTCAGGATCTATCCAGTGTTTACTGTGTGACATTTGAATACTCAAAGAAATTTTGTTTAAAATGTTCAAGTTGACTTTAATTTTCACTGGCTGAGTCGTCCTTTTTGATAATAATTCGATAGCTAATCATGTATATCGCTACCAAACTTCGTGGTATTTGGACTCCATATGTTTATCAAAGATTCAAAACTGATATAGTCTTTTGCTGCTTCACCTTCAATTTCATGTCAAAATGATTATTCAGTTATTTTTTGGGGCAAGATAATCTCTGCAATAAATGTAAACGGCCAGGGCATTTTGCAAGATATTGCCCGAATATGACTATCTGCAACAACTGCAGACTTTCCGTTTAAGGTTTAGAGCTATAGAAAACAGGTTGAATGGAGGACCGCAAATCCTGATTTTCTCCGGTGAAAGTGTTTTTAATATTCAAATGCTATATGTTTTATCAGCCACATTGCTGTTGAATACAACTCAACAACTACGTGTTGGAACTGCAAGGAGCCTGGACATCTTGCAAACCAATGTTCCAGTGGTCCAGTCTGCCATATGTGCGGTAATAAAGGTCATCCCGCGATGCAAGGCTCTGCAACAATTGCTACAGGCCGGGTCATATTGCAGTCGATTGCACAGATGAGAAAGCCTGCAACAACCGTCGGAAACCCAGTCACCTTGCTCGTGACTGCCCCAAAGAACCTGTTCGCCACACTAGCAACATATCAGGCCACGTAGCCTGCCATTGCGCTAAGTCAAGCCTAACACCAGACATCAGAGGCCCTTTCCGTGACATCATGTGCCGTACTTGTGGGATGCTAGGTCATATCAGCCGAGAGTGCGTATCGATTGTCATCTGCAACAATTGTGGTGGAACATGTATAAAATCATGTATAAAATGCACGACCTTTAAATGGATTTGATGTCTTTCTTTTGGACTCTAAATTGGGTGTCAGTAGGGGATATACCGGGCTTTCAATGATACCTTCATCGTGGTGATATTTCAAACCGAATCACTCACTGTTATATCTTTAGTTTTTATATGAAAATGCAAAATTAGCTTGAAATACTGTCATAATGACACACCTGTCGTGCGAAAATGAAACTTTATAAGAACTTAAAAATCGTTGGTTGTGTGAAAACGTGTACATCCTTTGAAACGTTGCCGTAAAAAGCTTTTTATTGCCTGAAAGCACGTAAGCTGTCCAAATAATACCATGGTTGTCTGAAAACGTGCATAACCTTCCAAATGATTTACTTAAGAGTTTTCGATAGTGAAAAAACGTAGATAGCCTTCTAAACGTGGCCACAACAAGCGTTTGATTGTCATAGTCGTTCCAGAAAAATGCCGGCTTCAATCGACCATTCTATGCTCTAGCCCGCAGCTTTATATTTCTTCGACCTTGGCCAAATCCGAAACTTCAAACCCTACAAGAGAGTGAGAGGAGATTTTCTAGAGAAAGAGAGATGTGCACGTTAGAGAGGAAAGGCAACATCTTCATCCTAACGCTAACAGGCCCGGGCGAGCACAGGCTCAACCCCACTCTCATCGACTCAATCCGATCCGCTCTCAACCAAATCCGAGCCGCCGTCACCACCACCGCCACGTCATCATCGCCCTCGGCCCTAATCACCACCGCACATGGCAAATTCTTCTCCAACGGCTACGATCTCTCCTGGGCCCAGTCCTCTCAATCCCGCTTGGAGCTCATGGACTCCAAGCTCCAGTCCCTCGTTGCCGACCTCATCTCCCTCCCGATGCCCACCATCGCCGCCGTCTCCGGCCACGCCTCCGCCGCCGGCTTCATCCTCGCTCTCAGCCACGACTACCTCCTCATGAGGCGGGACCGCGGCTTCATCTACATGAGCGAGCTCGACATCGAGCTCCTTCTGCCGCGTTGGTTCTTGGCACTTATCGAGAGCAAGGTCGGGTCGCCGGCGGCTCGGCGCGACTTGTTGCTCAGAGCCGATAGGGTGAAAGCCGACGTGGCTGTGGCGAAGGGGATTATCGACTCGGCGCACGATAGCGCCGAGGAAACCGTTGAGGCCGCGGTTATACTTGGGGAGGAGTTGGTCGCGCGGAAATGGAACGGACACGTGTACGCTCAGATTCGCAAGGACTTGTTGTCTGATGTTCTCGATGAGATCCGCGCGAATAATGCTGGCAGTAGATCCCGGCTGTAGGTTTATGGGTCGGACAGGCATGTGGGCTTTTTGGCCCAATGGTTATTTTAGGTTGGATTCAATAAATCTTGGCCCAACGTGCTGTTGCTACTTCTTCTCGTCGTACTATGGGCTGATTTGATATTGCTGTGCTTCGAAAAAAATCTGATTCTGCTGTGTTATGAGAATAAGAAGATGTGAAATAAAGCAGCAGAGTGTTTAGTAAACTTTTTTGTAAAAGTACTTTTGGGAAAGAAAAAAAAGCAGTATTATAGTATTTGGTAAACTTTTATCCAAAACAGTTGTGACTGTGTGAAATGACCAAAAAGGGTATAATACTAGATGTGTCATTAATTTAATTTTCTTAACAAATAAAGGTGAATTACTAAATATACTTTATTTTTAAAAGAAAAATATTTATAAATTTTATCTTAAACTTATAATCCAACATTTAACAAGAAATCATAGTCCAACATTTATGCTACTTCACATTTTCAGTTTTTTTTCAAAGCTCATTTTTGCCGCTTCACATTTTCAGTTTTTTTTTTCATCCAAAACTGTGAAAATAAGCTGTTTTTAAATTTTTACCAAATACCTTTTTGAGCTTAACTTTTTTTTTATACTCACTTTTTATAAAAGCACATCAGCACCAAACCAGTGCATATATGTTGACCACCTCCCAAAAAAGAATTTTATTCTTGTATTTGTAGGGGATCTAATTTCTTTTAGGTCAAAACATATTTTCAATGTTATAAGTAAAAAATTATTTCTAAAAAAGGTTATAATTCAAAATATTTCCTTCCATTTAGTTAACCCAAAGGTGAAAAATCAAACCATAAATTAACTAGTTAACTAGTAGGCTTTTCTAAAAAGTCTGAAATTTGTTCGTGATCAAGTTTTGTAGGAATTACTTGTACTCATAAGTAGAATGGTACATGGGATGGTTAGGGTCATTTATTCCATATCGTCATCCACCCCCTTGAGTAAGCGGAATCCCCATTTGATATTTCATAGCCTTGTAACTCCTTTTAATCATTTTCCCTAGACAAAATAACTTAATGCTATAAGGTACTGCTAAACAATTTTTTAGTTATTTTAGCATTGATTGATGTGGATAATCGCACTAAATATTGCTAGAAAGGCTCTTGGGTGTGTAAAAACGTGTCTAACCTTGTAAAGATTTCTACGAAGGCTCTTGGTTATGTGAAAACGTGTACGTCTTTTTAAACGTTGCCTAAGAAAGCTTTATGTTGTCAAAAGGCGCATTAGCTGTACAAAGAATGCCATGGTTGTGTGAAAACGTGCATAACCTTCCAAAGAATTCCAGAAGAGTTTTCGATTGTGAAAAAAACGTATATAGCCTTCTAAACGTGGCCACAACAGACTTTTGGTTGTCTGAAAACGTGTTTAGTCTTTCCAAAACTGTGCCAGACCAACGCTAGTGTCACAATTTATTTCCTCCAACGGATGCATTTACTGCATTTTCCACACTACCATTTGCTTACATACTCAATACTTTGTCCAAAAGAATTCATGATGAGAGCGGGAAATCAAATTTAACAGAAAAACCAAAACAAAAACTTGAAAATAAAATAAAACACAAATCCTGAAGAAAATCTCACCCCCTCTCTCTCTCTCTCTCTCCACTCATACCCCTTTTTATTCCCAAATATCTTTTATTTATTTATTATTTTTTTCTGGAAGAAAAAGGGACAAATTCTAGCGCATGCCAGCTAATCACGCCTCATAAAACTACGCCATTCCTCCAGCTAATCACCGCATTACACCGATATTTAAGAATCTACCAAAAAAATAATATTTAATTATTTAATCCGTAATTCAAAAATAAATAAATAAATAAATACATAACAATTTTCCCAATCTCTCTCTCTCTGGCGCACTTGGTTTACATTTGGAGCACAACACAAACGAAAAAGAAAACGAACAGTTTTATTGTTTTTATTATTTTTTTTAGATTTTGCTCAAATGTAAGAGTGGAGCTCTCCACAGAGCAAGAGGACCAAGTTTTTCTTCCGCCGTGCGAAGTGAAATTCTGAGAGATTCGGGTGGCGACCCGACCCGAGCACCCGATGTCTTCCGGCTACAACAGTCCGGTTCGGAGCCCCGGGACTTCGAGGCTTCAGTTGGGCGGAGGTGCAGGTGGTGGAGGAGGAGGAGGAGGAATCTCCAGGTTGAGATCTTCGTCGCTCAAGAAGCCGCCGGAGCCGCTGCGCCGAGCTGTGGCCGACTGCCTGTCCTCCTCCGCCGCGGCTACCTCCCACCATGGAACCACTTCCTCCACTGTGCTCCTCTCCGAAGCTTCTCGAATTCTTCGGGTGAGTGGAAATTCTCTTGCTTTTTTTCTGTTTGGTTTGTGATTTTGCTAGGAGATATTTGGATCTTTGAAATGCCGGTTTATGCTCTGGAATCTAGGTCTTCCTGGTTGTGTGTATGATTTTTGTTTTAATTGGTGGATTTTGCATGAATTCGAGATTTGAACTCTGTTTGATTGCTGAGAAAATCACTAGGAAAGAAAAGAAGAGAAAAAAAAAACTGTTTTTTGTGAGTAAAAGGCAACTTATTAGTGAGTTTTATGGCTTAAAAGATAGATAATTAAGCTGAATTCTCGTTTAGTGGGTATAAGGTTTTGGCTTTAGCTAGTTCAAAATCATACACATTGTAGATTTTGCTTGGGGTGTTTTTAGCTTTGCTACATTCTCTTAGCTGTTAGCAACGAACAGAGCACGAGTGCTGAAAATGGTTATTCGTAGTGTGTGTGTGTGTTTACGTTTTGAGTTTGCATTGGAGCCTGGAGAGAGTATTTAATGTGGTTTCCCTGCTCTGTGATTGGTCTTAAATAAAAAATGTCCTTGCTTGGATCACTTCATATTTAAATTCAAAAGAAAACGCTTCTTTAATTATAATCGTCCTCAGGCGAGCAACTGTTTTTAAGCTCCAAGTGTCCACCTAAAAATCTAATGGTTTAAAACAATTGCATGCAAGGTGATATAAGCTCTTTGTACAAAGTTACAAGTGGCTGAATTAATTTGGCGTTTATTATAAATTTGTTGTTCAGTTGGCACTCAAAAGAGTCTTTCTTCTGAGTGGTTCTCTCTTTAACTATACATATTGGGGCAAGTTGAAATGGAATTTTATTGCCGATTTTCGAATTTACTGGTTAGGGAGCATATTTAGATTTCATTGCTCTTCTGGTTGGTTGCAATTATTCAATTATCCACACATGAGTGTATCTGACATATGATTGAGAAGTTTTTAACAGTGCTCTGTATCCTGTTATTTGATTGACTTGAATGAGATTCAGTTTCATATTTCACAAGTTCAACTTATTATGATTGGCAGGACTATCTGGCAGCCCCTTCGACGATGGACTTGTCTTACAATGTGATTTTAGAACATACCATTGCCGAGAGGGAGCGAAGGTAAATCTTGTATATACTCTTGTAGGTTTTCTATTCTTACTTTAACTTAAATACTTGCCCATTATCCTTAGCTCTAGTGACATGGGATGGCTGAGAAGAGGGTAGAGATCCTAGGTTCAAGTTTCTATCTAACCAAAACAAAAGAAGAAACTTGTGCTTCACACATTTCAGTAACAATAACAAGCGTGGTATAATTGGTGTAAAAAACCAGCTTTGGCGATTAATTTCAAAAAATTGAATCCAGCTTTGGTGATTGTTTAGAAGAAATCTAGTTTTGGCTGTGTGCTTCTCAGATTTGCATCACAAGATTGAATGGGCCATAAAATATAGTTCAACCTATTAATCAAAAGTAATGAAAGGGGGTAAATTTGGGAACACTTGTAACAGCAAACCATTATAACTGCCAGTAAGTTGTGTATAGAAATATATTTGATACTCATAAGAGCTCTGTAGAAGGTGAGGAGTAAACATATATGGCTTCTAGTTAATGGTAAATAAGTATGCATATGGAATACAAAAAAGAAATGAGCATTTTAAATCAAACAAATAAAAAAAGGTGATAGCAGATATGTATAGCATAGAATTATAATAACTATTTGATTAACATACACAAGGAATATTTTGGGAGATTAGAAGCATAGTGGTACACTGGAGTACTGGACCTTTTAGACATTTTCAGAAATATGTCTCTGTCTGTATGTGTATGTACATTTAGCGTTTTAGAAGTGCATGTAAATTATCTCTGTCTGTAAGGGACAATATGTGTTATCCTTTTACCTGATGTTACTTTTATTTATGCCAGCCCAGCAGTTGTTGCAAGGTGTGTGGCACTTTTGAAACGCTACCTTCTAAGGTATGTTCTTTGTATCATGAGATCTTTAATGATTCTAATAACTTGATGTATGAGTTGTTTATGTCACAGCTGTACAGCCTGTACTCATTTCTTCTAGTTGCCTGCAACGCTTATTATTCTATCGTTGAATTATTATTTTTTGTTTGAAATGGGCTTCGTTGTTTTCTATTTGTTCATAATCCTTCCAGTGGTCATTGTTGTAATTTCCTTCATTTAGAAGGTGTCATTGGTGACTAAACGTGTAGTGTAGGGACTGATATGCCTGATTTTCTTCAACCTCCTATCAAAGCCTAAGCATTGGGAAAGAAGATAATGTAGGATACTAATCTATGAGGAGAAACCTGTACTGGTTTCATTGAAATTAAAATAAATAAGTTGCTGTTTAGAGAAATGATTTATATCACACTCTGGGCACAAGTTATCCTCATTTGTGTAGATTTAATTTCTTGCCTTCCATTTACTGCGTTACAATTTATTTTAACAGTGGCTTGAGACTTGCCATACTGACACTGATTTGAATATATTTTATGTTGTCGTTAAAGTTACCTAGTAGGCCCTTACACTGGATGCACATTCTATGGTCTGAAATGAGGGAGAAACATCTTTCCTACCAGGATAGTTTCTTGCAATTTTGATCAATAGGGCTATACATTTTTTTACTCTCTGTAGGTACAAACCTAGTGAAGAGACATTACTGCAGATAGATCGCTTTTGTGTAAACACCATTGTTGAATGCGACATTGGTCCAAACCGGAGATTGTCTCCACGGTCGCAATCGTTTGGATCAATAACATCAACAATATCAACGGCATCTACAAATGTAGTTCCTTTATCTGTACCTAGTTTTGCGTCTGGGGCACTTGTGAAGTCATTGAACTATGTGAGGTCTCTTGTGTCTCAACATCTTCCAAAGCGGTCATTCCATCCTGCTGCTTTCTCTGGAGCTCTTTCTGCAACAAGACAGTCTCTTCCGAGTTTGTCTTCTTTGTTGAGTAGGTCCTTTAATTCACAACTAAGCCCTGCACACAGTGGAGAACCTTTGGAGAGTAAAGATGCCACAACCATGTCTGTGTTGAACTTATCAAACATTGGAAAGGTTGATGGAATGGGAGATGTTGAATACTTTGCGCTTGACGTTTTCAAGTGGCGCTGGCTTGGGGAACAGCAGTCATCATCCTTAGGGACTGAAAGGTAATTACATATACTTGTGTTTACCTTCTTATCTCTGGTGGTTGATTTCTTTGTAGTTTACAATTTTATTTGGTCAATATCTCATATTTTTCCTCTTGCTTAATATACTAACTTGACTGCTTGACGTGTTCCACTATCAAGTGATCGTGTTGTAAATCCCCAAGATACGAGAATGCATAGTCTTCTAGAAGTAGGTGCCGCAGCTCTACTTGTAGGAGATAAGGAATCTAAAATGAAAGGTCAACCTTGGAAGTATTTTGGAACTGCTGATATGCCTTATCTTGATCAACTGTTGCAACCTTCCCCAGTAACGGCGATTACTGATTCTGCTGCTGCCCGTTCCCATTTGAGAGCAATCACAGCATCTAAGCGTACTAAATCCGGCCCTCATCAAATATGGTACGCTCTTACCTCTTGTTCAACTGTTGTTACATCTTGGTCAACTATGTTACAGCATTTTATAAAATGTAGCGTAGGAATTTGGTTCTCCAATTTTTGTGGCACATAGTTCTGAATATTACGACAGAACAGAATCATGTTTCTATGACTGAAAAAAAAAACTTCGAAGATATTTCGTTTAAATTCACTGCCTTTTGCAGATATTTCTATTACCACCAGGGATTTACATTTTAAAATAATCCCTTCTTATTCCCTGTTTTCTGAGGCATATTTGTTAAACCTGTACTCATTAGTCCTATGTCATCGGATACTAAAACTTTGGTACAATATTGACACAACTACTATTTTGACATTGTACATCCAAATTTCAGGGATGATTCTCCAGTGAGCACATTTCGTCCTCGGGCTAAACCGCTATTCCAGTATCGTCACTACAGGTAACAAATAATCAATTATGTTGTTCGTTATCTTACTCTCTCTCTCTCTCTCTCTCTCTCACCATATTTTGGTTGTGTATCAGTGAACAACAACCCTTGCGGTTGAATCCTGCTGAGGTTTGTGAGGTCATTGCTGCAGTTTGCTCTGAGGCATCTTTGCAGAATGCTAATGTGAGGACAGTGTCATCTAGATTAACTAATAACTATGGAAAGCCATCTATGGATGCGGCAGTGAGCGTCCTTATCAAACTTGTTATTGACATGTATGTTGTCATGCATTTGGCCAGTATTTATTACAGTTCACATTCCCTGTCTTTTGCTGCCTCATTGTATGTTGAAAACCTCATTTTGTAGGTATGTCTTGGATTCCGGGACTGCTGCCCCTCTCACTCTGTCTATGCTTAAGGTGATAGTCAACTACACGCTAATATTTCATTATTAGATTATCCATTTTTCTTCCCCCCGCGCCCCTCCTCCTCCTCCTCTTTCTTTCATTAGGTTACAATTTTTTTTATATTATCTTTCAGGAAATGCTTAATTCTCCAAGAGCAACATGTAGGAATCGTGCTTTTGACTTGATTTTGAACCTTGGAGTTCATGCTCATTTATTAGAGCCAATGGTAACCGATAACGATTCCACGATTGAAGAAGAGTATTCTCAAGAATCATATTTTGACAGTGAATCTATGCTTGCAACACAAGGAGTGAGAAGATCAGATTCTGTTATGATGGGCACTTCCTCAGCAATTGATAATTTTGAAACTTGGATTTTGAATATTTTGTATGAGATATTGCTGTTTCTTGTTCAGGTATATTTTCTGTCATATTCGTTATATAACTTTCATGTTGGATGCATGTTATTTTTCTGACAAGCTGTCCATTAATGTTCAACTAAAAAGTTACAGTTAAAGCATTAGAAAATATATTTCAAAACCGGTTAAAATAATTAATCTAAATTGAATGTTTCCTGATATGTTTAGACAAATAAACCTCAAAGAGTGCAAACTTCTACTTTTCCAATTAAAATCCACCACCTTCTTATCTTAAAAAATCTGTAGTTTCTTTCCACCCAAACAAGCATGTTAGGACACTTTTTAAGTTTTTAACTATACTATTTTTCTGTTAAATGTTTTAGTTTCGATATCGTGGAAATTTTGCCATCATTCTTTACCAACTAGTCTCTTATCTTTCGTACAGATAGAAGAGGAGGAAGAATCTGTCTGGGCTTCTGCTCTTAGCTGTTTGCTATATTTTGTCTGTGATAGAGGCAAAATCTTGAGAAACCGGATAAATGGACTTGACATAAGGGTGAGATATTTTGAAGTTTTGTATATCAATGCTGTAATCATTGGAAATGTTTGACAAGTTTTTATCAGAAACCTTTCCTATAATTTTTGTTTAATTTTTATATTACCATCTTTTTCATAAGATATAAGGCTAATGTGTGAATAAACCTTATGTATCCAGTTTGTACCAAATAATGCTATAATCTAAAAATTCACTTAATATTTCTTTTCTATCATATCAGTGAGTTTAATGTTGGTTTTAATTCTACTTCCTACTGTCAGGTTATAAAGGCACTTCTAGAAATTAGCAGGAAAAATTCTTGGGCAGAAGTAGTTCATTGCAAGCTTATTAGCATGTTAGCAAACATGTTTTATCAAGTACCTGAAGGAACCAACAACGCTGTTTCAAGTACCCAATTGTTTCTGGTGGAGCAAGTTGATCTGATTGGTGGAATAGAGTTTATTTTTGTTGAGGTATGCTAATAATTTACTATGAAACTGGAATAAATAGTAAGGTTTGTTGATTTTTTTTTTTTTTGCGTTTCTTTTTTATCTGAACTCTGAAGATTAGCTTTATTAGAAATTTGGGTTGTTAGTTGATTCCTAGCATTTAGCTAAGACCTCTGGTAATCACAATCCTGTTATCGTCTGTGACTTGTAAAGTGTTTGTCTAATATTGTAACACTTGGTATGTGCTTATTGTTAATATTTGGGGACGGGAAAGCAAGTTTGATGATCTTAAACATCACTTTAGTAGGCAAAGAACTAGCACACACTCAAATCCGTGTACTTACTAGAAGATGGAGACAGACCTGTTATTAGAGATGAGCTTTACTTAAATGTTTATTTATTATTAATGCAACTAATCTATTAGTGCTTTTGCATTGAAGGTTTCTTTTTATGAAAAAAAGTTTCCTGATTCCAAACTATAACTATTTTGCAATACAGTATTCACTTGCAAAATCAAGGGAGGAAAGGAGAAATCTGTTTTTGGTTCTTTTGGACCATGCTTTACATCAAATAAATGAAATATTCATAGCTACTGGAGTCACTGAGTATAGCGATGACGAGATTCAGCCTCTTGTTGCCCTTCTCAATCGAGCTGATGCGCCTGAAGCTTTCTATATATCTGTTAAGCTTGGGTTGGTAGGCATTGGGGAAATCTTGAAGAGTTCTATTTCAGATGCATTATCTAGATATCCGAACAGTGAACGGCTCAATATGGTAATGTCTCAAAAGTTTGTGTGCGTGATTGGTGTGAGTCCATGTGCATGTTTTGTTTGTTCGTTCCCAAAAAATGTATTTGTGCATGCGCTGTGGGTAGGCCATGTTCTTTCAATTTTTTCACATTTTTGTTTAATGGAATTTTTTGCCAGTTTCAGAAATTATTGGAAAGTTTTTTTCGGTTCCATATTTTCTTTTGATTTGGATAAGTCAGTTAATTGCAACAATTTAATGAATTTATCAAAGTTGCTGCTATCTGAATTTTGTTTTAACTTTACAGCTGTTGGACAGTGTAATGGAGAAACTTGGTGCAACAGTAAGCTCATTTACTCATTTGGACACAGAGTTCTCACACATGATGCAGATAACCAAATCTTACAAGTCTCTGGATAGCATTGAAGGTGCCGTTCTGAGAAATGGAGTTGGCATGAAAGCAAAACTCTCATGGGCTCTTTTACATTCCCTTCTTCATTCAGAAAGAATTGCTTACCATCGGAATGCGTATGTCTGGTTAAGTGACCTGCTTATTGCAGAAATTAGTGAGGAAGGGAATTCAAGTATTTTGTCAAATATAAAAAACATGCAGCAGAAAATTGCCCATGCCGGTGTTCATGATTCTTCAGTTGCTTCAGATGTTCCTTTGCCCATTTGGCTTATGTGTGGGCTTTTGAAGTCAAAGCACAACTCAATCAGATGGGGCTTTTTGTATGTTCTTGAAAGGCTTCTTATGAGGTGTAAGATTTTGTTAAATGAAAATAAAGTCCAGAAACATGGCAGTGATATTGGCAATGTAAGGAGAGATAACCGTCTCGAGAAAGCTAGTGCAGTGATAGACATCATGAGTAGTGCCTTGTCCTTGGTTTTTCAGATCAATGAAACAGATCGCATTAATATTTTGAAGGTAATTTTCTTAAGAACCAGAAAATCTCTTTACTAAATTTAGGAAACTATTAACCACATATGCTTTAATTATATGGCTTTTAACTGACGGACTCTGAATGTTACCTTTGATTTTGATTGTTTGAAAAAAAACATAAGGTGTACCACTTCTGAATGGTGTAGGGACTGGAGTATTTCTCCACTTAGTCTTGCTGCAGGGTCAATGTAAAATGTTTTGTCTGCACAAAATCATATTTGGTATGTATTGAATGTTTCTTGACCTTATCGATAAAGATTATTAGTGTAATATTGATAAGGCTGAGTGTCGTGACATGATACATTCTTATATAAGGGATTTACTGGCTGGGAATTTTGACTGGTAGAATTTTATGTAAGAACAAATAAATGAAAAATCAAATTGAGTACATCTAGTGCAAATCTGTTTTTCTAAATAGTATTGGAGAATTTGCTTTGAGTTGCTGCAAAGTGCATTCTCATTTCCCCCCAAGGATTCACGTATGTTTCATGATTTTATGGAATTCACTTGTGCGTTTTTTTTTTTTTTAGTAGAGGGTATATTTTCCTTATCCCCTATTTTTCCTTGGTTTCTGTAAACAGATGTGTGACATTCTATTCTCTCAATTATGCTTGAGAGCTCCATCTGCAAATACAACAGACTTTGGAGATGATGCACAGCTTGGTAGGGTTCTTAGACGGATGGACGGAAATAAAATAGTTGACGAGAAAGAGAGTTCTCACCAGGATGTTTGTATGGAAGAATCCAGTGGCAGATCTGGCCTCGGAAATAACAATCCTCTAGATCATGAGACAGAATCAATGGCAGCACTTCTTCTCCGAGGACAGGCCATAGTTCCCATGCAGTTGGTCACACGAGTTCCAGCTGCATTGTTTTATTGGCCATTGATTCAACTTGCTGGTGCAGCAACAGACAACATTGCGTTGGGTATAGCTGTTGGAAGCAAAGGAAGAGGGAACCTTCCTGGTGCAACATCTGATATACGGGCTACGCTTTTGTTACTTCTAATTGGTAAATGTACTGCAGATCCTGCTACTTTCCAGGAAGTTGGCGGGGAAGAATTTTTTAGGTGATTCTTCAATTCATGCTACCATTGGATGAGCTTCCCTTTTTTTTCTTTTTTTCTTTTTTTCTTTTATATATATTTCTGCTTTTTATTTTGTTGTGTGTGCATATATATGATATATGATTCATTTTTAAGTTATAAATTCAGGGAACTCTTGGATGATACAGACTCGAGGGTGGCATATTACTCATCAGCTTTTCTTCTGAAGGCAAGAATGCTTTTTCTCCTCTTCCCACAAACAAATTACACTGTACTGAATATGTGGTGATGTTTGTCCTGCTAACAATTTTAATTTGTGTTTTATAGCGAATGATGTCAGAAAAACCTGAAAAGTACCAGCACATGCTTCAGAATCTTGTTGTTAGAGCTCAGCAGGTGGGCCTTGTTTTAGTATTGTGCATGCCGTCACACATTCTCAATATGATTCCTGAAAAAGATAATAGGTCATATTTTGCATAGATATTATCATATTGTCGTGACTTGGATATGGTGATTGAAATATAGAAACTTTTATAGAAACATTAGAGTATAGGACTATAGGTTATTGAGGATTGTTTTCTTTGTAGGAGCAATATCTCATTGTAAAGTTATGTTTTAGATAACATAGGTCGAAAGTATGATAGCTTTAGGCAGCCTGATAAGAAACTATGTAGCATTCAACTACTGGATTTATATTCCTTGTCAGAAGAGTCACGGGCGTGTAATATTTCGTACAGACTAAGCCTTATTCTGAAACCAACTTTGCCCTATACTTATTATAAAGAGATTATCTCTAGCGACTACTCATCCTTGTATTTGTGTTTGTATTGCTGATTAACTTGCTTGGGAGCTGGTTTTGGAATCTCCAATTGTCCCATTTAGTTCTCTTCGTAAAGGTCATGATATACGGTTGACAAATTTTAACTGCTAAGGTTTTAAAGGAGATGGCTATAAGGAAACTTATCACCTAAGCATGTCACAGAAGTATGGATAAAAAAGATAGTTTACAATTCCCTGTTGGAACTTGGAAGAGCTTATAATATAGCAGCTAGCTTCTCACTGCCATGTTTACTCTGTGCAGAGCAACAATGAAAAGCTCTTGGAAAATCCATATCTTCAGATGCGTGGCATACTTCAGCTGGCAAACGATCTTGGAACCGGGTTGTAATCTGGTGATGCAGAATTGTAGATGTTTCCCTATACTTGTAGAACAATGCTTCCAAGCACAGGCTCATGCCATCAGAATGACACATATGCTAATCCTCGAACAGCACTATTTGGCAAGTTTGAAAAACCTATGTCTGGGATTATGCTTAATTTTCAAAGCATCCATGAAATTCTTGGGAAAAATAGTAAACATAGGGTAGGAGATGCATTACATGTTGGATAAGGCTGAAAAGTCTTTCCTACCGAACACAGTGGGGACGTCAGCAATCAGTTCCTTGTGGTTGTCCTTCTCAAATGATTAGAAAATGGTGAGCCAGATCGAGATCTACTTCCCATATCTTCCTATCCATACTGTACATTATGTATTGAACTGTTGGGGGACGCCTTTGTTTTGTAAAATACATGAAGTTCATGTTCAGCTGAAGGATTATGGCGGGGGCTCGTCAGAAAAGAAGATACTTAGAGCACACGTAGCTCTCAGAAAGTTTGGAAATGTTTAATTCTTCTTCTGCCTTTCGTTCTGCAACTGGAAGTTGCAAGGCACGGGCGTAGCATGTAGACATATCTCAAGGTACTGCCACCTATCCTCAATGAATTTTGTGCATTATTGTACTTTATGCTAAGATTTGTCTGTTTAATAATATATACTTTTTCTGTCGTGTGCATGCAGTTATTGTGCATTACAATGCCAAGAGACCTTGTGAGAAACTTTCGGAGAATATATTCTGTAGACTCCAGATTTCCATTTTCGTCCTGCCTTCGTTATATTTAGTAATTCCTGAAGGCGTTATTGACATACATGGGCAGTGAAAGTTTTTTACATTTGTTACTCATAGAGCTTCGTCTTCCTGACAGCAACGCGAAGAGAATTGATCTTTGTATGTTTAGTGGACAGAGTATACCGAGGTATTAGAGGGTATTACCAGACGTTATGCTTCTCTAATTCCGTTAATAGGGGCAACACAGGGGTGTCTGTTTTTTCAGGGCACCCCAAAGTGTGCCTGCGCTGATTTTTGAGTCTCCAGGGTTTATTTTCGACATTGTAAATATGTGAATTATTTTCAATTTTTTTTCGTTTTGATTCCATCTTTTTTTCCCGTTTCCTTCAGCTAATTGTTGATTGTTGTAAAATGGCTATAGAGAAATTGAATCTTTTTTGCATGTCTGTTGAGAAATTTTGTTTTTCATGTTCAATCGATCGATTTTGAGAGGAAGTATTGGTTTTATTTCTTTGTTTGCTGATGGGTTCTAAATTCGACCGTGACAATGTGTATTTAGATTTTTGTTTGTAGAAAAAAGAATCAATTGAAAAAAGTTATAGCCTATACTAAAAAGTCTGAAACCCGTCATCACCAAAAGAATCAGTGCACAATTTTCTCAAAGCCATGTAAAGGAGAGATCGAGGGAACAAAGTTTGTGTGAAAGAAGAAAGAGTTTAGGGTTAATCGTGTACAGGTCGAGTTCAGAGACTTCGTAGCAACTGTGAGCAAAATAATATCATCTTTTGGGAGCATGAGCATCCAATCTGCTGCCATCATATGCCTACCATTGAAGTGAACTTGACAAGCATTTGGTGCTTCTTACTTGAAATAACAAAGAAGTAAGCAGATAAAAATGAGCAACCAAATCAGAGATACTATCCAGAAGATTGCGGCCGAAGCCAGGAAGAAAGATGTCTGCCGGCCTAGAAATTTATCGCTCATATATAAAACCAAAAGGGGTGGCATTGTACGCATTTTTCTTTATGCAGCTGCAACTCTCTTAGCATGGAGCACAAAATGGAACTTACCACTTCCAGTGTAAAATTAAAGTACTGAGGAGCTAGTAATGCTAATAGGTAATGCTCCATATACGTATATTATACCAGTTGGTGACTCAACTCCCTAGACTACCAGTGTGTACATTTCAAATGTGACTTCAATTCACCAGCAAGCGTTTTTGGCGGTAGTTCTCCAAGTCAGCATCCAGATCTTCAAAAGTCACTTTCTCACGAGGCGGCTTCACCTGCTCACGAGGCTGCTTCACCTGTCCATGGCCCCTTCCAAGTCCAAAGCCACCAGTACCACGACCACGAAAGAATTCCCTACCACCAGCTTGACCTTGTCCACTGCCCAAGCACGTGACGAAAAATAAGTTGATGAATGATGGAAACCCCTAAGCTAAGCCTAAAATATATAATTAGGACAATTGAGATGGCATCAACAGGAAATTATTTCACATGCCTTTTCTTTCCTAATTTTCCAACAATTAACTGCAGACAATAGATTGTATATTACTTATACTCCACCAATCAACTTGTTCTGAATGTGTCTCAATGTTTGCACGGTCTTGCACACATATAACCAACGGCCCAGTACACATACATTACTTATCGAATTATTTGATCTCTGTGAATAATGACAAGTTAATATTCTGCTAATAAATTTAGCTTGGGCTAACTGGCAGTCCTTTCTTTTCTTTTTTTTTTCCGGTTTATCCAGTTACAATTGACAGTCCTGACTTTAATATACAGCACAGATGCATTATATGGATACGGATGACCCCAAAAGAAAGAGAACCTATATACCTTTGGAAGACAACGTTTGGTTTTCCCATCAATCTACTTGTAATTGGAGGCACAGGAACAGAAGCAACAGGACTCACTCCCACAAGCTCAATTTTCATTGGCTTTCCATCAAGCTGAACATCGTTATATTTCTTGATTGCTGTTAGAGCATCTGAATGGTGTAGATATCTAACTTCCGCCGTTCCCTAAATATAAGCAAAACTTATAAACCATCAAAAAGAAAAATATAATTGAGAACAATCTATTGATGTAAAAATTGAAAGATACCTTTGATCTTCCACTCCTATCATAATGGATTGAATGGTGTATCACATGACCAATATCAGAGAAGAGCAACTGCAAGGTAGCATTGTGGTTATCAACTCTTTCACTTAATTGCAAACGAGTGGGGGATACATGGAGTTCAACCAAGTTTAAGTTTGACACATGCGGTTCTAATGCATGAATTGTCATGCTGATGGCCGAGCTAAACAACATCAAGAAGAACTGAGAAACATCCAACCGTAGGATTGAGCAGCACCCTATGTATTATTAGCAACTGCTAAGTTTCTGACTTTACCCGCACACCACTCACATTCAGTTGCACATACAGAACCAAAAACCAAAGAAACAAAATAAATAGATACGGAAACAAACGTACTTTGTTTTTTTATTCAAATACTGCCATAAAACACATGTTGAACTATTTGTCAGCAGAACCATCCCAGTAACACTAGATTGGAAGATCGCAGTCCATATCCAAAAAAAAAAACCCTTTACATACAGGAGGCATGAAACGACACATTCTCAATCTTGGTTCCAGCCATCCAGGTAAACTTTTTTTTGCTCATCCCACCCTCTAACTCCAATCCTACAGATTACAAAGACCATATGAAACGATAGAACCCATTTCAAACAAAACCCGTACGGAGATTCTCTGGGCCTGCAAACCAACCACATAACCATATAATATTTTTCTACTTTTTTTGTGATAACTAAAGGTTGTCACCTACATTCCTCCCGTAGAAATTTACCAAACTCCAAAACATTAAATTGTTCTGCACACAAACAATAACATAAACAAGTTAATAAAACTGGAAGGGGAACAGAGAGCTACCTCAATATCGCTACTCGAAACCTCATAATCCAAGTTAGATACGTATAACTTGGTTCCCTTCGGTGAGTCTGTCCCCATGGTCACATCCATTTCGTGCTCAAATCTTGATCTTGGAACTTGCACTTTCTGCATCACGTTTGTTAATTATATAATAAAGTAAGCAACAAAAACCCATATGCATAACAGAGCTATATATACAGAGAGCCAAATTCTTGCTTGGTTCCCGAGAAAATGTAGCTCAGAAAACTTACTTCCGCCTACAAAATTTGAACACGCGGATTAAGGGTAACATTTTTCTTAGAAAAATACTACTAATAATATTATATTAATTTATTTGTATTTTTCCCGCATTTTCTCAGCAACCAAGCAATGCATTAAACTCGTCAAACCGGAAAATGTAGGAAAGGAGAAACTCTAGCGCACTGGTTTAGGAAAGTAGGGCGCCGTTCTAACGTGGTTGCGTTTCACGAGCTGACGAGTGGGTCCCGGTGCGTAGCCTCGGCCGCCTGGGGGCACTCTGAAATCACGGCGATGCCCTCGATGCCCTCCGGCTTCCGACTTCTCCGCCTTGCGCCTCCAGATGAGATCGTCGAGCGACATGTCCAGCGGCGGGGGCATTTCGGGAAATGGCCGAGAGCTGAGGGTTTTGCAAGACAGTGAGTGAGTGAGTGAAAGGGTTTTTGGTTTTGCAGGGCTCAGCTGTACCGTGTACCTGAGGTTTTGCAATTATATTTGCCAGAAGGCGGTTAACAATAGTTCTCCTCCGGAGCACGCACTTTCCGTGAAACGTAGCCAGAAATGTGACACGTGGTGATAAAATATAATTTTGTTTTTTTTTTAAACCTCACCTTCTAACATCTTTAATTTTTTTTATTATAAATAATTCTAACATTTTTATTTTTTTTATAAATAAAATAATCCTCTCTTCCTCTCTTCCATCCCCACATTCTCTCTAACTGTCTTCTTCTCTCCTTCAATCAAAAAAAAAAAAAAAAAAAAAATATTTACACACACTTTGTGTGTAGGAATATACTAGTAGAAAATATATAATCAGTTGATTATAAAAGGGGCATTTTTGCTCACTACCATAAACTATTGTGTATGTTCACCATACACTTACTCATTTGACACAGGTCCTCTACTTAACTTTGATTAATATTTTCACAATTGAAAAAGTAACATTTAATGTGAAAGTTAACTAGAGTTAGATGAAATGATACGTGGTAGATGATTAAGTGTATGCTAAGTATACATCATAGTTATGGTGGTGACAAAATATGCTTCAATCATAGAGCTTGTTAGTTTCTTGTTGGAAAAAAAATGTGACACGAGTGTATATATATTATTATTATTGGTACTATCTATTAAAAAAATATTACAATAAACCACTTAAACTTTTTATAGATATTTTTGGTATTTTACGTACCTCTACTGTCGTGCTATGTGAGTACTGGGGACTTATATCCAACGAATTTGTCATTATTTTGGTGTCTCAATCAGATTATGCAATGATAAGTATAAAAAAGTTTCCACATGATTTGGATTATTGAATTAAGATATCAGGTGACGGTAAATTAATTCTAACAAGTTGCACTCCCTCACTTGAGGCACGCACGTTCCATGAAACGTAGCCAGATATGAGACAGGTGTCAATCATATTCCTGCCATTTATTAATTCACTAGACTGAATCAGGGTTTTAGAAAGGGCTTTTCCCGAATTTCTCCGGTTCAGATTCTGGGCGGGTGTGGATCCAGAATGCAGAGGACCATCCCGCTTTTGCGTCGGACTCTGGCGAGAGGCCGCGGATTTTCCACCAGCCCATCGTCTTCTTCCGAGAAAATCGTCGCGTCTGTACTCTTCGAGAGGCTGCCTGTCGTCATTCCCAAAATCGAGCCCGTCGTTTATGCGTATCAGGA
The DNA here is from genome assembly GCF_041283825.1 of Pyrus communis. NCBI lineage: Eukaryota > Viridiplantae > Streptophyta > Magnoliopsida > Rosales > Rosaceae > Pyrus > Pyrus communis. The sequence continues at coordinate 24,224,720 of NC_142571.1, read as the reverse complement.
GTTCGCGTACGTTCGCTTCTTATTCTCTCTCGAGATGTTTTTCTTTCTTGTTTATTTTCTGTTTGGTTGCTCAGAAAATGCGGGAAAGTGATCTAGATTAGAGGGTAGGGATTAGTTGCCGAGATAGTTGTGGAAAAGAAGTGAAAATGTGAATCACTGTGCTGTAGAAGTCTATAATTTTCGTTCTCAATTCCTTGTTCGAGTGCTTTTACTTATCTTATTCGCAAATGGTGGGTTCTGGGCAAGTGAATGAAGGATGGCTTGAATTTTGGTTTTTTTTGGTGTGATGCATATGCTATGGTGATAGATATTGACCAGAATACCTACATTTTTGTAAATTTGGTTTAAGTTCTGTTGATTATGTGAATTAATGTTATGAGTGGCTCATATTGGTGTCTTCCCCCTTGTGGTTTAGGTTCCGGTGGCGGCAGCAATATCGGCGCATATATCCAGATGAGCTTTTAGACAAGTCCAATGCTAGGTAAGGTTTGTTTTGAAGGTTCACTACTTCAACTGGGAATATGTTGTTATAAAAGAAACAACTATCTTTCATACAAATGTTTGCTTTCTTTTTACCTCTATCGTAGCAATCACATCACGGTTGTTCACTTATGTTCTAATAACTAGTTTCTAAACCGTAGACCTTAAAAATGCATTCACCCCTAAAATCTGTCCTCGAGCTTATTCCCCAATTGCACTAAATAATTTTGCTCTGTTTGTTGATTGGAACGTCATTTGATTTCCAACGTGTATTTAAAAATCTTGCGTCTAGTGTAAGGTCAAACCGTTCATCAGCTTAAATTGCTCCAACTCAGTAAGTGAGTTTTTAATAGTTGACAGTCTCATGAAATGTTGATATGCGTTCTTTTAAACGTAGTGGACTGTGTTATATTTCTTTTAACAAGGAAAGGCATGCAAGCATCCTTATGGACTTTGTTTTATGCGTCTCTGAGTTATGAAAAGGGATGATGTTGATATTAGTACGAGGAACGATGAGGTTTAGGATATATTCTGGGAGGTCTATCCCTATACCTCATTCATTCTGTTCTTATTTTATGGGAAGCACTGAAAGTGTACATCTGCCAAGCGATCATATCAAAGTTTATAAGCGATATTTTTGGTTTATTGTGTAAGCCTTACTCACACTTGATACCCACAAGACAATTGCAAATAGAAGTCATCCTCTAGCTTGACACTTACTTTTGGTGAACAGGGGAAAAGGTGACTACCAAATTGATTATGTACCAGCTCCACGGATCACCGAAGCTGACAAAACGAATGATAAAAAGTATGGAGTATAATTTTTATGATGCTATATAAAAGTCCCGTACTCCTGTTATTCTTCTTACTTTTTTTTTTTTTTTTTTTTTTTTTTGCAATTTTAATTTTACGGTTTTGTTTGAAGTTCTTATTGCTTATGATATTGTGAGATCTTCATATTCTTTGTAAAACCTTTTCTACAACCTTCTTGGATGTTAGATGACAGATAAATTGTTTTCTGCTAGCTGTTGGACATTTGAGTGATTTTTATTGATAGTTCGGGGTAATTACTTTTTCTATATGTGAAAAACATAATGTTAAAGGTTGGTTCTTGTTCTTTAGGTCATTGCAGAGAGCACTTGACAGAAGACTATATCTTCTGCTCTACGGAAAAACTGATGGATCTGCTGGGAAGTCAGTCTGGCAATTTCCCGAAAAAGTTTACCAGTCTGAAGAGACACTGCGGAAGGTGATGGTTGCTATACGATGCCATATACTTCTCTTCTTCTTTATCCTCCTAAAATTCCATGTAGTTCTTCGTTTTTTTTCCTCAATTGAATAAATCCGTTCTATTTTCAGTGTGCCGAATCTGCTTTAAAATCTGTCTTGGGAAACCTCTCACACACGTACTTTGTTGGAAATGCGCCCATGGGCCATATGGAACAGCCAGAAGAGAATATTAAGGTATACTTTTGTAAATTATGTTTTCTTTCTTACACCAGATTGGCTTCACGCGATAAATGTTAAAATGCAAATTGGTGTTGCCTGTCGATCCTGTATATTTAATCACAATTTCATTTTCCTCCATTTTTCAGCAATTCTTTTTCAAATCTCAAGTGATTGCAGCCAACAAGTTTGACATTGGGAAGTGTGAGGACTTTGTCTGGGTGACCAAGGATGAACTGATAGAGTACTTTCCTGAGAAAGCTGACTTCCTTAACAAAATGATCATCAGCTGAATCCCCACCCGTTTTTTGTTCCCAGAAAGTTTTTGCATATCAGTGAAAGAATTAGTATTGACTCTTTATGGTAGATTAAAGCTGGCACAGAGAATCGTAGGTAATAGAAAGCTGAAAATTTTGTGTTCATGCTTTTGGTGGCTGACACTTGACATATCAGATCAGTGCTGTTTCTCAAAGTAAGTTGCCAGCTTTTTTCGTCTGCAATAATATGTTCCTTTCTGCAATTGGTGCTATTGATTGATAAGTATACATTTTCTTAGCAAAGCTTCGCATATGCGATATTCCACCATAGTTTCATCACCCGATTGCGCATATTCAGATATATGCCAGTATTGTACCTTGAGGCCTTCAGATGTTCTTGTCGTGTAAGGCTGGAAATCCATCCAGGTGACCGATCGTGTGAAGTGAACTACGAAAGGATTGGGTTCGATGGGATTGGATGGGATGGGATGGGATGAAGGGATAGGATTAGTGTCCTTGGTATGGGTCTTGCCCCTGGGTATAGGTCACGAAAAGTAAATTAAATTAAGGCACCTCTTCCAGGTTAAAATTACAGATTGACCAACCCTTATTAAGTTACCTATCTAATTCTCTCTCTTTTGATAAAAAAAAAAAAAAAAAGGGTTAATTCTCTCTCTTTCTCTATATGTGTTTTTCAGGGTAAAATTTAGTAACTGTGGCTCAGCTCAACGTCTTCTCACCTTCCACCACTTCAAGTATTGGTTGAAAGCTTATATTATACTAGCCTATTGCCACACGAGTACGCGTGCATCAATTGGCTCTTTTGATTTTATTTTTTTGAAAAAATAAAAAACAGAAAAACAAAATAATAATATATTTAAAAAAAAAATAAAGTTAGTTATGGGAGTGTTTGTGATTTTCTTATTTTATTTGAAAATTTAATAGGAGAGGGCAATTTTGGGATTATCAATGTTTCACCATTTTTGCCTTCTCCTTATATATAGATATAGGACTAGGATTTGGGGACAAAAGCTTTTGTGAGGCTCACTCTATAAGGTATTTGAAAGATCCAACTATTTATCTTTTTTGACTTACTTCAAAGTTCAAACATCAGTCTATGAAAAATCATCAAAATCCGAAACTATATGAACATTAAATTAATTTTAGTGTTTTTTTTTTGTATAATCGTATCCGTTCATTTTAACATTTGTATAAAGAGAAATGGAATGAAAGATGTACCAAATCATCAATGCTAATGAAAGATGATCCTTAGTTTTGTTCTTGTATTACATGGGTCCTTAGTTTTGTTCTTGTATTACATGGGATATATCTATATATGAATCATATGATCAATAATCTGTGTGATTTTTATTTAATTATTGATAAATATAGACATCTCAAGGAATCCAATTGGGAAGAGAATTATCATTTAGATCAAGAGCTAATTCATGTCGAGAAAAGAGGATTCGGGGCAATTCCCTAAAGCCCTCATATTAAACATAACTTACAAGTCACACTAAAAATAAATTTGGAAAAACAAAGTAGATGTTGTAAATGTGGATGACATTATTTGGTTTGAATAGACCTTTATGTGTGGGACAAAGTTAAAGAAAATGGCTCAGTGGAGAGGCACACAATTTTAAGGATTTCTAACCAATATTCCTAATCAGCACATCTCACAATTCCTATATAATTGTCAAATATTAGCTCAAAAATAAAACACAAGCAGTGGAAGAAGAAGGTACACAATCTATTGTTTCCATTGCCTTTGTAATTTCAGTTTGATAACGAGAAATACTACTGCTATTGTCATGAGGACGTAGGCACACTTGCTGAACCTGCTGACTGAAAAGATAACAAGAATATCAAGTTACACACCACATATATAAACTCAAAGGTGACACAAGAATGAAGAAAGAACACTACACTTTATATAAATGAATGGAGAGTTCAATTTACGATATATTTTTTATAATACATTTTCTACTTTGATAGAAAATCAGGTTAAACATCACAATAAACTAACCATAATAACTAGCTAGTCTCAAAATAGATGACGCATAATCACACATATCCCAATTATCGAGTCAAATGTCAAGCCCTGATAAGTAAAAAGCCATGACAACCATTGTAAGACCCTGAGAAGCAAGCTTGAGTAAAACGTCAGTGACTTATAATTCAGTTGGTTAAGAAAATTTATTTTGCATCCGAAATCTTGTGTTTAAATCCTCTTTCCGCAATTTAATAAAACTGCAGTCGTTGCCGATCTTGCATATAATTTTTTTATTTTACATGAGCAAAAAGGTCGAAAATAATAAGAAAACAAAAAGAAAGTCAAACAAAGGTTGCAATACTATTTAGTGCGCGCTGGACCTCATTGCCGTTTGTCCATCCTCTCATCACAAAACAACCACCTCCCCACCTCATATCGTGAATTTCACGTCGTCCATCGAGACGCGTTTTCCTTCTCCCAGAGAGAGAGAGAGAGAGAGAGAGAGAGTCAGCAAAACTTGACCCTCCCCTTTCCATTTATTGACTCCCTCCAGATGCTCCACGAAATTACTCTCTGAAAAGTCTCTCTCTTTGCCCGCGAGATGGACTCAACAATGGAGGACGCAACGGCCGCCACGCCAACGGTGTCGTCGGAGCTGCCGCCGCCGCCGCCTCCTCCCAACGCGAACCCTAACACGGAGCTCCCTTCTTCCGATCCTCCCAAAACCAGAGAAGAGGGCGAGCTGTCTTCCGACGACGACGATGACGTATGTTCATCTCCCCAAACCCTAGGTTTTGGAAACTTGATTTTGGTTCCGATTCCGTTTGTTTCTGAGCGTACGTAAATGTTATCTGTATGATTGGTATTTGTTTGGTTTCTGAGAGAAGAGGTGGGAATTCCCTTTTCCTGAATCAATTTCTCGTGCAGTCATGCTATGTTAACCTACTGTATTAGATTGAGTAAGAGTGTTGGATTTGGATTTATTTAATCTTTTTATGAGTTCATTACTTTTTGGAGTGAAAAATGAGTGAAATTTGAAATTGGGATTTCAATTTAGGTGTTTTTCGTGTGAAGTGATTTGTATTTAGCCAAATATGTGATGTTTTGAATCTGATTTTGTTTGTATCATTTAGGGCATGCCTTATATATCATGTGCTTTGTTTTGCAGCAAAATGTTTGATGTTATATGCGATTTTTTGAGGTTATTATTATTTTCTGCACTGCTGCAAAATAAATGCAAAAATAATGATGGTGTTAAATGGGTATTTCTATCTCACATCACAGGACAATACTATTTGCTCTGCTCCACATTCCACGGGTATCAGCGTGCCTCCTTCAGGGGCTGTGCCTGTTCAACCATTGAACAAACTGACTCAAGGCATTCAAGTTGGTAAGTCTTGCTTGCCGTGACAATGAAAGATGATGAGTCCTTTCTTTTCTTTTAAATATTGTTTAAGGTGGAAAATTTATATAGAGCACCAACGTCAACTCCCATGTCGTGCCAAACTGGCATTGGCTAATCTTTTTTCATACAGTGCCTTGACCAATTTGAAATTATTTGTAGTCATGTGGTTAAAACATAATGCACATCTGTTAAGGAGACATGGATGCTATAAACTAATGTACTTAATGAACACGCCCACACAGAGTTGGTGGCTTGTGTGTTTTGTACTAGAGCTGGACACTGACTTTTTGTGCATCTTTTCCCATTAAATGATGTGGTAAAAAGCCAGACCACCATATTACACCTGTTATTTACGTGTCCATTTGCATCTTTCTTGTTGGGCCAATAGATTTGCATACTTATTGTTAGTTTTATTTTCATGATGTATGGTGAAGTGAGTCATGCATATAAGCTAATGATAAATATTCCTTTCCTGTACTACAAGTTCATTAGATGTATTTATGTTAATCTAACAGGGAAGGTTGTATGTGGAAATGATCCCGCAAGCCCTGCTGATATTCAAACCCAAATATCCGTACAGTCTACATCCCAGAAGAGCAATGATACAAACCGAATACCATTAAAATCTGCCACACCTGGATGGGGTGCCCCTATGGGGTCCAACGATAATCTTGTTATAAACTTCTCAGACGATGATAGTCGCAGTGATTCTGAAGAAACAGAGCACAGGAAAGAAAAAGCTAGAGAAACTAAAAGTCATGTGACTGGAGTGGTTTTTAATGGAAAACCACCTACTTCATCACTTGCAAGATCAAACAAGTTACAACAGACAGCCAGGAATGCGGACAAAGTAATGCCTAAAAAATTGGGTATGAATCGCACTTTTATCTCATCAATGTCCAAAATCCGCGGAGCAAATTTTCGGGATTCTGGTCCTTCATCAGTTAATCAAGGATCTCGAGTTAGAAATTATGATTCCATGAACAAAAATTTAGTGAGCCAAGAGCGTGGACGTGATCAAGGTGCGGGCTTGAACAATAGTAAACTTCAGGACTTGCGGCATCAGATACGTGATCAAGGTGTGGGCTTGAACACGAGTAAACTTCAGGACTTGCGGCATCAGATTGCACTCCGGGAAAGTGAACTAAAGCTCAAGTCTGCCCAGAGAACTAAAGAATCAATTACATGTAGGGACGATAATGCTGCGAGCCAACACAGAGATGGAGCTAGTAAATCCAGTGTGAGATATTCTGATGTTACACAGATAGAACCAAAAGAGCCAGATAAGAAACGCTTGAAAGTTGGTGGCCCTTTTTCCACCCAGTCAAGTGTTCAAGGCCCACAAGATGTACCTGTTGCAAAATCTATTTTATCATCAAAAGTCTCAGCAGCGGAGGACGATGGTCCAATGAACAGAGTTAAGGTTGATCATGGCCAGAAAGGAATTCCTGGTCCAACAGAGTTAAGCATCGTAGAATGGAAAAATCAAAATGATAAACATGTTGCTGCTACATCAGAAAATATATGTAATGGAGTGAAAGATGGTGAATATCTTGCCTTCTCTCTCTGAAACTAACTGTTTAGAGATGCCGTATCAATCAAGATGATTTGTTTCTTTTTTCTTCCTGCAGGTGCTGGCATCAATACTAAAGTCATCCAGTCCGATAGGAAGAGCAAGCTGGTGGATCCTTATGCTACACTAAACAAGGTGACATCACCAGAAAGTATGACTTGCAATAATTTGCCGAAGAACTCAGTAAGTGAATATTTTAGTAACTGCAGTACTGCTGCTGATTAATTTAATTTTCCTATATTGTAGGTTTTATTATCCTATTTCCTCACCTCTGCCCTGATATAACTTTCATAATTGAAATGTCCTTTCATTGGTGGTAAAACTTGTGCAGCATCTTTGCTGTTTGTGTTTGATGTGTCTCTCATGTTGCGCTTTGTGAAAATTTAATATAGTATGAAACTGGTGTCTAAGTTCCCATAATAGTGATTTCTGCCTTGCAGAAAACACTGAATTGTACACGGAGAAGAGTTAATATCTCCGGTATAGTTTATAACTTTTTATAGCTTAACCTTAATCCACCAAATTGTCCCGTCAACTCTTTTCTGTACTTATGAAGCAGTTTATATTGCTGAGCCTTGATCCATTGTGAATGAGTTTGTAAAACATCATTTTACTACAAGGTTTGATATGACAAGCCCGATTGCCTATGTATAATTTGTTTAGAATTTTTTTGGTGCATGTGTTTCGTTTTCAAAAGGTTACCATGTATTTATTTATTAATATATTTTACTTTACAGGAGACTATGGAATTGAATCATACACATGGGGATGATCGCCGTCTAGAACCAGGTTCCTTCTTGAACAGATCAACCTCCGGAAAGAATATAATGAGAAGTTCTGACCATCAGGAAGTCACATCCAGTGACAAGAAGCTTGATCCCTCCTCCAAGATATGTCAGGTTTGTTTTCTGGTCTCTATGTCAGAAATTTGAGGCATCTGATCTGTCTGTGATGTAGAATGGGTAGAGCACTATAGAATGGGTAGAGCACTAACTGGAAAGAAAAAAACTAAGAGAAGAGTGAAATACAAAGCAATTTGAGGAAGTGATCAAAGTAAACCCCTAAAAGTCCCAAATAATCACCTAGAGGTAAATAGGGAAGGAAAAAAACAAAAAAATCATAAAACTATTACAAAGTGGTAAGTCCTAAAAAGGATAGACATGGATGAACCAGTAATCCGCTTCCTCAGTCTGGTTGTATATTTTTTCTTGATTGTTATCTGTTCTTTGTTAATTATATTAATATTCCTTCCTTCTAATTTCCTTTAGGCATTTCTAAACAATGCAAGCCTCTCGAACTGTTTTGGTAATGCAAAGGTTACAGGACGAGGAGACATAGATATGCATTCCTTGTTTGAAATTGAGGAAACATTGGACAAGGATCTGGAGGAAGCACAAGAACATAGGCGAACGTGTGAAATTGAAGAAAGAAATGCTCTGAAAGCTTATCGTAAAGCACAGAGGGATGTTCTTGAGGCCAATGCTAGGTGTTCTGATCTATACCGCAAAAGAGAAGTATATTCTGCCAACTTGAGGTCGTTTATTTTGGACAATTCCAGTTTGCTATGGTCGTTAAGGCAGAATGACCAAGCTGGAATTGGGTTGGATCATGCTAATAACATGACTGGAAATGTGAATCTAATACCTACATCAAGCCATCAGATGCATCCTGAGCATAGTGGTTTTAACCCAGCAGCGTGTGATTCAGACATCCAATGTGTTAACAGTGCTCACAACACCTCATACAAGCATTTGAGTGGACAAAACATGGGGTCAGAACCATGCAGCGAACCAGATGCTAGTACATCAGAGCCATTGCCTCTTCTAGGCAAAAACGGTGCAGATGGAGTGTCCTCTCCCTCCAATGAACTGAATAATTCAGCAGATAATGATGATGAGAGATATTCATTTGAAAATGAATCTGTTCAACCTAAAGACATGGACCTTGGAGACAAGCAAAAGGACTTAGATCAGGAATCAAATAGAAAAATGTCCATTGATAACTCCCAGGATCCTGTGCTTCTTGAAAGAATGTTGAGGTCTAAACTATTTGCAAAGCTAGGTACAAAAACATTGTCAAAGAATAGTAGTTCTTGTAATGGCACAGAACTTTCAGTGGAAGAAGGGGCTGAAAATGATTTCAGAACGGAAAAACCCAAAGAAATTAAAGGGACTTTTTCTTTCTCTGAAGTGGAAAAGAATCAACAATCTGATGATGAAGGTAACTTTCTTTTTGAGCTGATCTTTCTATATCTGGGGAAAAAAGAAGTCCACTAGTTGAACTTTTGATGTTATTGTCAGTGGAGCTGATTATTTATGACTCTTGAGTAGATTAATTTTAGTTTAATATTACATGGTCAATGTGTGTTTTTATCATCTTGAACTTGACTAAATCATCTCGTTTATCATCTTTTGGATGCATGCATAACCTGAGGGCTTGCATGATGCAGATGTGCATCTCTCAGTACACATTCTGTGACATCCCACATTTGAATCACATATATAGTCTTGCTCTTTTATCATGCAGTTTGATATAAATTTTGAATTCAGATAATATTAGCCATCCATCTTTTGGGTGTAAACTTTTCTTGCTTGATGCGCAGTGCGAGCCAAAGTTTAATCTATAATTAGATATTAAAAGTATTTTGCTTGAACATTTGAATTTGCTTTTTTTATTTTTTGAATAAAAAAGCAATTTCTAAATGAGTCATGCTAGCTTGAGGCCAATTTTGTGCTTATGCTTCTGCTTGGTCTGTGCTCGGTCTGAGTGGCATCCTAGCTTGCCTGCCTAATGGGCCCAAAACTTTGGCTCACACAGTACTTGGGTTGTGCTCGTGCCAACTGACACAGTTTGTACCTGTGTCGTGTCTGTAACAAGGCTGTGCTGGCACCTTTCAGTGCTTGTGCCCGTCCAGCCTATTTTACACAACTACTTTGATAGTGTGAGTTTTGAATTACTTACTCATTGCTACTTAATACTGTGGCTTCCAAAACTATCAGTTTGTGTTACCTCAAGTCAGAACTTATGCATGATTGTCATGAAGTCAAACAGTGGGAATCCATTTGGCACAGAGTAGGCATTGAGCATAAGAAGCTTATACTTGATCTCTATTGCTCTGCGTCACTTTTTTCTTTGATTTTCTGATTTTACTTACAGGTATGGATGGGCTCGAAAAAAATTCCTCTGAGCCTCCTCTTGAGATTCAAAGAGAGCACTCCGTCGAAAATCTTTCTGCGAACTCTCACTCCAATTTATATTCTGAGGACAGGTTTTACTTCAGAGGTAACATCTTAAGGACTGCTTTTGGGTATATGAAAGTCATATGCCCAAAAAGTTATATAGAACCTCAAGCTAGAAGTCAACAGCGTCCAACTTGTATCAACCCCGAGAATATCCGGTCCAGCAGTGCCATTGTAGAACCACCGGAAGAGACTCTGGTAGAATTATCTGGAAGAGAAGTTGGATCTTATAGCACTGGTCCCGCTGTTGATCCCTTTTGGCCACTCTGCTTGTATGAGCTTCGAGGAAAATGCAACAATGATGACTGTCCATGGCAACATGTTAGGGACTATAACACAACTTTGTATCAAGATCAGCATGGTAACTCTGATAGTACTGGTATGAGCAATTCCATCATAAAGTTTGAATTTTTATTTTCTTGCTCGTATTCATGTTATAATGTGTTCACAGATTGTCAGGTTGGATCAACATTGCGTCGAAGAAAGTGTGATGGTTCAACAAAAGCCCCCTTGTATCGCAATGTAATATCTTCACCAACTTATCTAGTTGGCTTAGGTATTCTGAAAACTGATCTGCATTCATATGAATCTGTTCTAGCACGGCGAAATGGACAATTCTGGAAAAAGTGTTTCAGCCATTTCTTGGTGTTGTCAAATTTGTTTCGGAAAGATGTTTCTGCGGATGTACCATTCTTGCATGGAAATGACGGTCACATACAGGCCCCCGTGAGTTTGAACAGACAGTCATCGTTTTTCCAGAATAGCAACGGAGGAGTGGTTTGTTAATTGATTCTGCTCAAATTTTTTTTTCTGTCATTCATGTGCCTAATATTGCACGCTAATACTGTTTATATACTTGGTGTTTAGGTGCTGTAAATTATTTGAGTTTCTTTAGCTGGGTTTCATTAGTCATAAGTTTCTAACAATCTCAATTCTTCTATTCACTATATAAGCTTGGACTGTTATACTGTTTAGCGTTTACATTGTTTTAGATCACTGTTTAGTGTTTTTCGCTGTTTTAGATTGAGTTCTCTATCTTCCCATTTGAACTTTTTCTCTAAAATTATTTAAATATTTGAGGCAGGGGTTTAGTAATTTTATGAAAAATTATCGGCAGCTGGGTAAGCTCTATTTATTTTTAAAAGATGAGACTTCATAGAATTTCCTTGGAGTGTCTCATATCAAGACGTCCCCTGCCCCCTCTTCTTAGTTTTTATTTTTGCTGTGACATGCTGATGTCTAAGAATCTTATTATGTGATTGTTCTGTTACGCTAACTTTCTTGTTAAATTTGGTGTAGGATAAACTCACACAAGCTTTGGGTGACAATGATCAATACCTGGAGATTGCCCTGTTAATTTTCAGCCAGGAGGCTAACGAACTTGAGGGCATGAGAAAGGTAACTCCTGTGGTGTATGACCTAAATATAACCGTGTTCAGCGGCTTCAGTTACTGTCATCTTATGTATTTGAGTTTTGCAGGCTCTCCATGTGCTGTCACGAGCTCTTGAGGCAGAACCAACATCCATTATTCTCTGGATTTTTTATCTGCTTATTTACTATAGCAATATGAAGTCAGTAGGGGAAGATGACATGTTCTCCTGTGCGGTACGCTGTTGCATAATTCCTACTCTTATGACTTATCTTTTATGGAGCATGAATACTGGGGGCAGTCTCCGCATGTTTTCGCGGATACACCCTTATAGGTATTACAGCCATACCGGCAACCCTACATGTTCTCAGTTAGCCGGTAAGGTATGAGAACTACTTGCATGAATTAGGGATGCCAAGGTGGCAATGACCCAAACCTATCACGCATCCCACGTGGCATGGTAGGATTGGTTTGGGACAACACCTTTCTCTGAGCAATTTTTCCTTGGAACTGTTTTTATACATTTATATGCTTAACAATAACTCATTTGATGCCTTCATATGCTTCATTTTCTAGCGTTAGACTACTTCCATTTTCATTTTTATTGCACTCATTTCCTTTCTTTTGTGTTAGTATCTAGGGGCATATTCTTTTCTTTCCAAGCATGTTCTTTCTGTCTTTCATTAGAGATAAGAAATTGAAACTTTTGCCTGGAAACACTTTGCCTCTTGTTCTTCAGGTAAAATACAATGATCGATCTTATGAACTTTGGCTCATGTGCATCAACAGTCGGGTGCAGCTTGACGACCGGTTGATAACATATGATGTCGCCCTCTCAACACTGTGCCGCAATGCTCCTGATTCTGGCATAGATGGAATGCATGCTAGTGCATGCATCTTAGACCTAGTTTTGCAAATGATGGATTGTTTATGCATGTCTGGTAACATTGAGAAGGCCATTCAGAAAGTCTTTGGACTCTTCCCCATTGCTGAAAATTTTGATGACCCTAATTCCCTCTCGCTCTCTAATATACTCACATGCCTAAGTATTTATGACAAATGTATATTAGGGGTTTGTTGTGTTTACTTGGTTATTTACAGGAAACTTCCTGATGCTGTATTGTGGCAGTTTGAATGTCAGAAAGAACTCTCTGAATTTGAATGGCCTTCCATGGAATTAGTAGGTGATGAGAAGCAGAGGGCTATCATGCTGATGGATACAGTAGTAGGTTCTGTAGACTCATACATGAAAATTGAATCACTTGAGAAAAGTGAATCTAGTCTCAAATTGGCACATTTCATTGCTCTCAACCACTTAAAGTGCATGGCAGCTCTTGACAGCTTAGAAAGATGTAGGAACCTCTTGGATAAATATCTTACTCTGTACCCATCCTGCTTAGAACTTGTTTTAATATCAGCTCGGGCACATAAACATGAGACGGGGGATTCGCTTTTTGAGAGATTTGAAGAAGCCCTTGCTGAGTGGCCAAAAGAAGTCCCTGGAATCCAGTGTCTTTGGAATCAATACGTTGAGTGTGCCCTTCAGGATGGAAGATTTGATTTGGCTAAAGAAGTTATGGACCGCTGGTTTTGTTCTGATTGGAAAGTTCACTATCTTCAAAATGGTACATTGGATGGAATGAAACATGTTAACTCAAATAACTCTCTAGGAGATTCAGTTCGGCAGGCACTTGGTTCCGATCCTAATCGGATGGACGTAATGTTTGGACATCTTAATCTAGCTCTGCACAATCTCTTGCAGAATGACCACATTGAAGCTCGCTCAGCCCTTGATAGGGCACTGAATGCTGCTGTTCCACAATACTTGAAGCATTGTGTTAGAGAACATGCATCGTTTATGCTTACTGATGAATCTTTGTTAAAGGAGAATGGTTACATAAGTGGCATACAGAAGAATTTGGAGCACTATTTAGGTGTTTCTCAGGCTTTCCCTACCTCTGAGCCATTATCAAGAAATTTCATTAACAACGTCAAGAAGCCAAGAGTCCGGCAGCTAGTCAGTAATATCTTCAGTCCACTTTCATCTGATTTTTCTCTGGTGAATTTGGTTCTTGAAGTATGGTATGGACCATCTCTTTTACCGGAAAAGTTCGGTGAGCAAAAAGATCTGGTGGATTTTGTTGAAGCCATCTTGGACAAAACTCCATCCAACTATCAGTTAGCTGTTTCCGTATGTAAGCTGTTAAGCAGCGGCAGCAATGCCGGCGATGTTACTTCTCTCAGTGCTTTGTTTTGGGCTAGCTCGAACTTGGTCAGTGCAATTTTACATGCTGTCCCAATTCCACCGGAGTATGTATGGGTTGAAGCTGCGGAAACTTTGGGCAATATTGCTGGCGTGGAGGTTATTTCTGAGAGGTTTTATGAGAGAGCTTTATCTGTATATCCATTCTCTGTTAAGTTGTGGAAGTCCTACCAAAAACTTTCTATGATGACTACAGGAAATGCGAATGCTGTCGTGGAAGCAGCAAAAGAAAAAGGTATACAACTCAGTTAGGGTTCTTCCTTACTTGTGTTTTGGCTGTCCATTTGGATCGGCATTTGGTAAAAAGCTTTGGGGGTGCCAGTTTTTGATAGCATGGAGCAGGTGGATGTAGATGAGACGGTGCTAGATTTGACATCTTTGGCAAGTTGATTTTCTGTTGCCGTTTTTGCTAACAGAAGGTTATGAGATGTTAAATGTGAAATTTAGGAACCACAGAAGCTTTGTACAGGATAGGAGTACAGAATCAAAGAGGTTATAACTATATAGCTCTCACCGACTTCACTTGGCGGACATTTCGTTGAAAACGATATAGGCAGAAGAATCGCTGCAATCGGAGATTCAGCGACTCTTTTGGATTAATAGTTTACTTACATATGTAGGTATATAGTTGTCGATGATGTTGTTGTTATCTTTCCGTATCGTTTGTGTTGTTTTAATTGAAGGTAGCTGACCAGAATATTGTACTTGAAGCGGAAAGTGAAATGCATATGGCTTGAATTCCTTTTGTTTAATCAATTCTATTGATCCTTGTTTTACTACTAGTTAGATGAATGAGTTGAGATGGTTGATGTGTGTATAGCAGTGCCACTAATCTTTTATAATTGGTTTGAAGCAAATTGGTGCCTTCTAAAAAGATTAGAGAGAGGGAAGGAAATTCAAAGTCTAGGTGGGTCATAAGTTTGAGGGCATTTGCTAAGTTTCCGGGATTTGTTTTAATGGTACGTATCATTATGGTAGTGAAAATAAACGATTCTGATTAAAAATAAAAGATAACATTTTCTTTAGCCACTTTATATTACGGTCTAGGGATATTTTTTTTTCATTGTTAAGTAAGAGGTTTTAGGTTTTATTTTTGCTAAAGACAAATTTGAACCACATTATTGCTAACGCATTGTGAGGTTAAGCCCACTCCCCTCCCTTATCGTTGGTAAAAAAAAGAGGCCATAGCAATGTGCTTGCACCATTGTACAACTTGTACTCAAGTTTGAATGTTCTTAATTGTAAATTGAAATTATTTACCGGTAATGCCAGGTAAACTAATTTTTTAAATCAAATGAAAAAAATGTACTTATTTTTTTGTTAGTGACACATTATAATTAAACCTAATAATTCAATTAACAATCATGTCATATAATTTAAAATTTTGGTCATGAAAACCAAAAAAAGGCTAAAACTAAACAGAGAAGAGTAGCAGAGGAGCAAATACGCTTCTCTCCAGAACCACGACATGTCGTTTGATTCCTTATATTCCTTATAATCGTCCTCGTCTTCTCTTCGAGGGATGTTTACTTCTTAAACCCTGAAAACCCTCGCTGCAACCATAGCTGGTAACTAGCTAGGGCACAACTCCCTCCCTCTCTCTCTCTCTCTCTCTCTCTCTCTCTCTCTCTCTCTGAGGAGTTCCATAGATTCCGGAAAAAATGAATAATCTGAAGCTTTACTCGGAGGTCTCTCTGAATCTCCACTTACAATCCGAAGAGGAGCTCATACTCTTCTCCGCATTCGACATTGAGCAGAATCGCTTGTTCTTCGCTTCCTCCGCCAATAACATCTACGCCACTCACCTCTCCTCCATCCAGGTATATATATACCTTTATATATGTTTGTATACATGCTTGTTGGATTTCCCCGTTCGAATTGGAACCTAATTTGATGATTCATGTGATGTAGAATGAAAGGGCGTGGAGCAAAACCTCAATATCGGCGCAAGTTAATCAAATCGAATTGGATCCCGAGGACTTCATCACTTCATTTAGTTACCTCATGGAGAAAGAGGCGCTCTTGGTGGGAACTGGCAATGGGCTTCTGCTGCTGCATTCTGTGGATGATAATGCCTCTCAAGTTGTTGGCGGAGTGGATGGTGGTGTTAAGTGCATCGCGCCTAGTCCGGATGGTGACCTTCTTGCCATAACCACTGGGTCTGGGCAGGTGCTGGTTATGACTCAGGATTGGGATTTATTGTACGAGACTGCGCTGGAGGATCTACCGGAAGATGGCAACCACATATGTAAGGACCTCTCTCCATTATTTGTTGATTTTCAGAATTGCAGTTTTGCTTTAGTGCCTAGGGTTTGCTAGTTGTTTGAGAAAGAGCATTGTCTGGTAAAAGATAATCATATGAATCAGAGTTAGCACTAACTTGTAATTTATTGGTCATTTTATATTTAGCCTCATGACCTCTTTACTTGGAGGAATTCTGCGGTTTCTGTTGGTGTCCTCTTATCATTTGTGTATGACATGGGTTTTGTTAATTTGGAAAATTAAGCGACTTCGGTAAAAACTATGGTTTCAGGTGAACAGCAATTATCTTCTAAGTTCACATTTGAAAGCCCTATTTCCTGGCGAGGTGATGGGAAGTACTTTGTCACACTAGGTGAGGTGCAGGATTCGACATCCTTGCTTAAGAGGCTTAAAATTTGGGAGCGACATTCGGGAGCAGTACATGCTGTTTCTGAATCAAAGTCGTTCATGGGATCAGTTGTGGACTGGATGCCCAGTGGAGCAAAAATTGCAGCTGTTTATGATAGGAAATCAGAAAATGAGTGCCCCTCAATAGTTTTCTTTGAGAGAAATGGGTTAGAAAGAAACTTGTTTAGCATCAATGAGCAAACAAAAGCAACCATAGAATTTCTCAAGTGGAATTGCAGTTCAGATCTTCTTGCTGCTGTTGTCAGATGTGAAAACTATGACTCTGTCAAGGTTTGGTATTTCAGTAACAACCACTGGTACTTAAAATCTGAAGTTAGATACCCAAGACAGGATGGTGTGAGGTTTGTCTGGAATCCAACAAAGTCACTGCAGTTATTATGTTGGACTCTTGGTGGCCAGGTTACATCGTATGACTTCATGTGGAATTCAGCTGTGATGGATGTCTCAACTGCGCTAGTAATTGATGACTCCAAGATACTTGTAACCCCTTTTTCTTTATATCTAATGCCACCTCCCATGTACTTATTCAGCCTTAAATTCCCCAGTGCTGTAAGAGACTTCGCTTTCTATTCCAAGAATTCTAAGAACTGTGTGGCTGCTTTTCTATCAGATGGTTCTTTATGTGTCGTTGAGCTTCCTGCCACTGACACTTGGGAAGAATTAGAAGGCAAAGAGTTTTCTGTTGAAGCATCCATTTCTGAATCACCATTTGGTTCTTTTTTGCATATGACATGGTTGGACCCACATAAAATTCTTGCTGTTTCTCACTATGGGTTCAGTCATAGTAATTATTTATCTCGAACTACATCAAGTGCGGATGGTGCCGGTTTTTATTTGCAGGAAATTGAGCTTGTATGTTCTGAGAATCATGCCCCTCGTACAGTGACATGCTCAGGCTGGCATGCAAAAGTTTCCAGCCAAAGCTCTCTGGAAGAGATGATTATATCAATTGCTCCTAATCCTGCTAGAAAAGGTTCAGCATTTATCCAATTTGATGGTGGAAAGGTTTGCGAGTATGTCCCAAAGTTCGGCATTCCTAGAGGAGTTCCAAAACAGGATTGGAGTTTCTCATCAACTTGCCCTTCTATGAGTGTGGTTCTAGTTGGAAACAGTGGGCCATTGGAACCTTTAATTTTTGGCCTTGATGAGAGCTGTAGGCTGCACGTCAATGGGAAGATAATATGCAACAACTGCAACAGTTTCTCTTTGTACTCAAATTTGGATGACCAAGTGATCACGCATTTAGTTTTGGCAACTAAGCAGGATTGTCTTTTTATTGCTGACATCACAGATATATTGCATAGAGAGGTGGAAATAAAATTCGAGAAACCCATCCAAGCTGTTAACAAGAAACGAGAAGATCATGGAGACTTCATAAACATATGGGAAAGAGGTGCAAAAGTTGTTGAAGTTCTGCATGGAGATGAAGCTGCTGTTATTTTGCAAACAACTCGGGGGAACCTAGAATCCATTTATCCAAGAAAATTGGTCCTGGCCTCTATTTGCAATGCATTGGTACAGAGGCGTTTCAGAGATGCACTTCTCATGGTGAGGCGGCATAGGATAGATTTCAATATCATCGTTGACTATTGTAGTTGGCAAGTGTTTCTCCAATCAGCTTCAGAATTTGTCAAGCAGGTTAATAATTTGAACTACATAACTGAGTTTGTTTGTGCCATAAACAACGAAAACACTACAGAGACACTGTATAAAAAATTTATTTCTCTACCCTTCCCGAAAGAAGCTAAAGATGACTCCAAGGGTTTTGATTCTAATAACAAGATATCTTCTGTGCTTCTGGCCATAAGGAGAGCTCTTGAGGAACATTCGCAGGAAGTTCCTGCAAGGGAACTTTGCATTTTAACCACTCTAGCTCGTAGTGACCCCCCTGCACTTGATGAGGCTTTGGAGAGAATAAAAATTATCCGTGAAATGGAATTGTCAGGTTCCAACGACCAAAGGAGAATGTCGTATCCCTCTGCTGAAGAGGCTTTGAAGCATCTCCTGTGGTTATCTGATTCTGAGTCTGTTTATGAAGCTGCTTTAGGCCTTTACGATTTGAACCTTGCAGCTATGGTGGCATTGAACTCTCAGCGGGACCCTAAAGAATTCCTTCCTTTTCTTCAAGAATTGGAATCTATGCCAGTTACTTTGATGCGTTATAACATTGACCTTAGGCTGCACAGGTTTGAGAAAGCTCTCAAGCACATTGTTTCTGCAGGAGACACTTGTTATGCAGATTCTCTGATCCTGATGAAGAAAAATCCTCATCTTTTCCCCTTGGGACTTCAATTGATTGCTGATCTTGCCAAGAAGAAACAAGTCCTTGAGGCCTGGGGAGACTATCTTAGTGGTGAAAAATGCTTCGACGATGCTGCTGCCACTTATTTGTGCTGTTCCAGTTTGGAAAAGGCTTTGAAGTCATACCGTGCTTGTGGTAATTGGAGTAAGGTGCTTACAGTTGCTGGGCTTCTAAAACTGGGTAAAGATGAGATTATGCAAATGGCGCATGAGCTTTGTGAAGAACTTCAAGCACTTGGTAAACCAAGGGAAGCAGCCAAAATTGCTCTGGAGTATTGTGGTGACGTTAACAATGGGATGAATTTGTTGATTAGTGCAAGGGACTGGGAGGAAGCCTTGAGAGTCGCTTTTATGCACAATAGACAGGATTTAGTCTCTGATGTGAAGAATGCATCCTTGGAATGTGCAAGCTTGCTTGTTGGTGAATACGAGGAAGGTTTGGAGAAAGTAGGGAAGTACTTGGCTCGCTACTTGGCTTTAAGACAAAGAAGGTTACTTCTGGCGGCAAAAATTCAGTCAGAGGAACGGTCAATGAACGATCTTGATGATGATACTGCTTCAGAAGCTAGCAGTAATTTCAGTGGAATGAGTGCTTACACCACAGGGTGTGTATTTTACATCTTATTGTCATATAGCTCTGCCTTTTTGGCTTGTTTTGCATCTTGTTTTTTTATTTTATTATTATTATTATTATTATTTTTTGTATAGTTGTGTAGCTAATGTTCTCCATCAGAGGGTCATAATATGTTGATTATCACTTCTGTGCCCGGACCCAGATGGCGGGGCACCCTTTCCCTGTACTTTTTATTAACTTATACCTCAGTCGATAGCTTAGTTTCGTTCTTGCACATATGCAATATATTGTTTTAGCCAATATCGTCTTGTTGAGGATGGTTACAGCTGCTGTTTCCCCTCACTTCTTTTCACCTTCCATTTACTTCTTTGGAATGTTGCATTTCAGTTTATATTTGAGCCATATCTTCAAAGATCGTATTGTGGAGGATGGTTCTCACATTGAGTTCAATGCCTGTAGTTTGTACTATCAGACTTTAATTGGTTTCCTAATCTCATGTACAGGACCAGGGACAGCTCTGGTACATCTGCCCGATCAAGTGCAGCTAGCAAGGCAAGAGACGCCAGGCGCCAGAGAAAAAGAGGGAAAATCCGTCCCGGAAGGTATGTTTGTTAATGTAAAGATTAAGAGATCATTTTCCAATCTTGTTACTCTTCCTGGTCACTAACAATTGCTAATAAATTAACTACTTGACATTTTAGTCCTGGCGAGGAACTGGCTCTGGCTGACCACTTGAAGGGAATGTCTCTAACAACTGGAGCTTTGCAAGAGCTAAAATCTTTGTTACTTTCGCTTGTGATGCTTGGCGAGGTTGAAACCGCAAGGAAGCTGCAGAGGGCTGCGGAAAACCTTCAACTGTCTCATATGGCAGCAGTCAAACTAACTGAAGATACAATATCCAGTGATAGCATAGATGAGCGCACACAGACTTTGGATCATTACACACAAACTATCAGAAGTGAAGTGCAGAACTCCGAGGCTTTCTTCTGGCGGTGTATAGTATTTCATTCCCCGTAAAAAGGGAGTTTGGTCACTTTATACCTACAAAATCTTTTAAAACGCAGCTTGTTGGACATGCTTGTTATGCGGATGAAATGTGCATGTGATGCCTGCCGATGGGCGCCTATTTGAAGCTTAGGCAAATCTGACATCTCTTTAGATGGTAGCTTGCAAATTCCCTTGCAATGGAATGCTCCAGATATCGGATCTCCTGTCCAGTCCCAAATTGTCATGAACGTTGATACACATAAACTGTTATCTGCAGCTGTGTGGAGTTGCGCACGTGGTGTCATCTCGTCTGGACGGCGGTTGAAGAAGGGTATAGGAATGGGGTCAGGAAAGGCAATTCCATCTGAGTGGCAAACTGATTCTCCATTTTGTTTTTCATTTATTGGATCTTGTATCAGGTACTTGATTATGTTTTACTTACTGTAATAAACTAAAAAGTTTGATTTTTGGTTTTCTTTATGACTAACCAGTGAAATTATGTCTTCTGAGGAATTCAAGAATGTCCCGGTTTTTGCAGTACCGGATTTCTGATTGGAATAACAAGATCGTTGTTAAACTTAACAATCGCTTGGACTCGTGACATTTTAATGAAATGTTAGTTTTCTTTTGAAATTTATGCTTGATAATTTTAAAAAGCGGGAAAACGGGTTAAAAGAAAGAGGGGGAAAACTCAAAGTGAAAATGGAATGTTGATTTAGTGGGAATCAGGATTACAGGAAGTACGAAAATAAATCATAAAAATAAGGGCCCAACCGGGTTCGAACCGGTGACCTCTTGATCTGCAGTCAAATGCTCTACCACTGAGCTATGGACCCTTGGATGGAAATACATCTGCAAAGGTTAATTATATATCCATAGGTAAAAGTTGTATTTTTCATAGGAGCGCACATCCCGGCCACCTAAGAAAACCAAAGATGATATTTTTCTTACAGGGTAACACAATCGTCCGGTGTAGCT
Source organism: Pyrus communis (assembly GCF_041283825.1). Lineage (NCBI taxonomy): Eukaryota > Viridiplantae > Streptophyta > Magnoliopsida > Rosales > Rosaceae > Pyrus > Pyrus communis. Next base: position 24,203,184 of record NC_142571.1, on the reverse strand, counting down.
CACTACATTCTCATGGTTTAGAGTTTTCAGGTTCGACTCCTGGCACCGGAATTACTATTTTTTTTATTGTAACGAAAAACCTACGGTATTGTTAACTTTAATGAAAAACTACATTTTTACACTAAAAAGTTAATCTTGGTATTATTCACTTTACCCTTTATTTTGTTCTTATCGTTAAAACTCAAAATTTTCAAACCCCTTTCATTAGTTTTCCTTAAAAATAATCCTCATCCAATACGTTGTTTTTTTATATTTCAAACTTAGTTTTAACAACATTCTCTTTTTTTCTTTAATTAATCCTCATCCAATATGCTGTATTTTTATATTTCAAACTTAGTTTCAACAACATTCTCTTTTTTCTTTTAATTTAAATTAGCCTCTCGGTGCGCTCTCCTGCACATTCGAAAGGCCTCTTTATTATTACAAGCGCTACATTCCCCTCAAACACCTCTATTTTATGTCAAAACCACATATTTCATTAAATATTGAGTACTTTTTCTTTTGGTTTTGAATACTCTTTTATTTCCTTCTTTCTTACACTTGTGTGTTTGTCAAAGGCGACTACTGGAGTTGATTAATCTGGTTGTTTCCATACAGTCTGAAGCATTCACTGCAGGGGACAGTGAGCCAACTTCACAGCTTCGATAACAAATTATCGTTCGTTGAAGATCTGATTGCTTACTTTTGTATGATGGGAGTTGTGCACCTCTCATCCAGTTCACCGGCGATCTTTGCACGAGCAGATACCAGCACAAAATTACGGAAACAAAGAGCATCACTGACAGCTTTTATCCGGTTTCTCATCTTCGCAATCTGCAGCATGGCAATGCACATCAGCACAGAGAGTTCTTCCAATCAGTCTAAGTTCTCCATCTTTTGAAGTAAGTTATTTCACAGAGACTGCATGTTCTCAGCTCTCAAGTTGGGGCTGGTAGTTGTAGTCACTCACCAGAAAAGACTAGACCCTGTTTTCAACCTCTACCCAACTACATCCCGGTGTTCTCTTTAACCCCGAGTCACTCATCATTGATCTTGTCTTGCCAGAATCACCCCATCTAGCAGAATGAGCATGTATATCAGATAAAACTATGTAATTTGCTGCATTTCTAGGCTCAAGCTTAACAAGATGACTCAATGCAATTTCTCCTAACTCCACATTAGAATGCACCCTACACGCACCTAATAACGCTCCCCAGACTCCAGCATCCGGCTCCATTGGCATTTTATTAATTAAGTTTAAAACTTCATCGAATAAACCAGCACGACCTAAAAGATCTACCAAGCACGCATAATGTTCCAACTCTGGTTCAAGACGATGCTTTTCATGCATGACCTGGAAAATACTCCTTCCTTCTTGTACCAGACCGGCATGTCTGCAAGCGGACAGAACACTGATGAATGACACAGAATCAACTTGGACAGAACTCTCTTGCATCAGTGAGAAAAGTGCAACTGCATCAACTCCTTGCCCGTGCACTGCATATGCTGCAAGCATTGCATTCCATGAAACTTTGTCCTTGTGCTCCATCTCATTAAAGCATTTCTCAGAATAATTGAGCTGTCCGCATTTAGCATACATATCGATAAGACTATTTCCCACAAGTGTGTTGGACAGAAACCCCATTTGGATAATGCAAGAATGAAAAGCCATTCCCTCTCTTGGGGCTGCCAGATATGCCACTGCAGGAAGGATACAAACAAATGTGACTAAATTAGGCCGAACGTTCTCCAATTTCATCTGGTGAAAAGCAGATAAAGCTTCCCTGGCATATCCAGCCTGCACATATCCGGACATCATTGCATTCCATGATACCACATCTTTCATAAATATGGTTCTGTTAAACAGAAGTTCGGCTGAGGATATGTTACTGCATTTGCAATACATGCTAATAAGAGCATTTTTGACAGCAACATCATGCTCACACCCATTCTTTATAATTTGTCCATGAATACAGGTACCTTGATCTAGGTCACTCAGTATGCTACAAGCGGAGATAATGCCCACCAGGGTTCCTGCATCAGGCATTATTCCAGACAGCCATAATTCACGAAACATATCTATAGCATGGCAGGCGTCACCAATTTGGGTGTATGCATTTATCAAAGCATTCCATGTCACAACATCTTTGCATGGCATTCTATTGAATAGAGTTAATGCAGAAGTAAAAATACCACATTTGGCATACATGGAGACTAGGGCTGTTCCAAAAGAAATATCGGAAGCAATGTTTGCCTTGAGAGCATAGCAATGTATGCTCATACCTAACTTCAGATACGATAATTCTGCACATGCCAAGAGGACGCTTATCAGCGTTATTCCACCTGGTTTCAAAATTTCATTCTGCTCATCTCGAAAGAGAGACAATGCTGCTTCAGGATAACCAGATTGGACGCAAGCAGATAAAAGTGCAGCCCAAGAAACTGAATCTCTTTTCCCTAGTCCCTCAAAAATTTGTTTAGCCTTCTCTATCTCCCCGCATTTTGCATACATGGTCATTATAGAAGTAGCAACCGAAACATCAGCATCGAGTTCTTGTTGTGAGGCACAAAAATGGATCACCTTCCCTTTCTCTAAATCTCTCATCTCAGTAGCAGCCAAAAGAGCACTTATAATTGAAACCTTATTCATCGTAGTATTCTCTCCTTTAATCCAATCAAATAACTCCAAAACCTCAACAAAACATCCATTACTCGCATACCCTGCCATCATTGTTCCCCACGAAACATCATCCCGGTCCTGCATCATGTCAAAAACCCGGTGAGCAGCATCTACATCTCCACACTTGGAGTACATATCAATCAAACCATTAGAAACCACCGAACTAAAATCCCTCCTCAACAGATAACCATGAATACACCTACAAGTATCAATATCTGCCAACCGAGACACTGCTGGAACCAAATTGACCAAGCTCACCAAGTTCGGCCTCAGCCCCCATGTCTGCATCTTCCGGAAAAACCCCAATGCCTCACAAGGATCCTCACTTTGCGATAAACCCGCAATCAAAGCATTACAAGCTACAACATCTCTCTTAGGCAATCTATTAAACACCTCTCCCGCACTCTCTAAGTCACCCATTTTACAGTACATGTCGATGAGACTGGTCCCTATAAACACATCAGAGTCCAGCCGCTTCCGAGCAACTTCACGGTGCACCAAGACACCATCTTCGAAATCCAAAGCAGAAGTACAAGCTTTCAAAACAAAGTTGAAGGTATACTTATCCGGCTCTACGCCTTGTTCCACCATCGAATTGTACATTTTTCGAGCTTCCCTGTACTGTTTTGCTCTCGTATAAGCTCGAATCATGGAGTTCCACAAAATCACACTTGGGTTTTGCGCAGAACAAAAAACTGAGAGCGCAGAACCGCATTTTTTGAACAAAGAGTAGGAATTTATGAGATGGGTCAGTGTCGAATGGTCTTGCTGGAAGCCTGAGACTATCAGGTGGGCGTGGATTTGCCGCAGAGACTTCAAGCTTTTGCATTGAGGAAGGAGGCTGTGCTGCTGCCGGTAATTCTTGTTGGTGGTCGATGGCAAGGAAGGAATTTCGGAAGCCGCTGGTGCGAGTGCATGGTATGGTCTGGTTCGAACTCCATGTTTCACGATCATGGTAAGAAAACTGGTAGAAGTTGGAGGTACAGCTTCAGCTTGCTCCTCAGGTTGACTGGAAGTTTCAAGTGGAAGTCTTTTGGGCCTGGAGCCCACAGAATACTGAGAGACCCATATTTGATTCAGACCCAATAGGCTCAGATTTATCATCTCTCTCACCACCCTCCTCAAGGTTTTCACTTTCTGAATCAGACCCTAATTGGTATCTGCAATTGGGGGTTAGGGTTTTGGGAAATCGAAGCCACGAAGCTCCTCAACGACAAGAAATTCTGGGTCCCATCTTTCCTTATTGCTTGGGCGGCTCAGAACCGGCGCTGAGGGGACCGCATGGGCCCCCAAATCGGAAGGGCTCTCGATTTTTCAAATTTGTATGCATATACGTATATATAGTAGTATGTGTAGAATATTGCAACCTTGAGCCTTAGTACAAGTGGTATTATTGTTTCTTTACGTTGGCCTAGGAGATGGGTTTGAACCTTGTCTCTATCATTTTTTTAGTTTATTTTTATTAAATGCATAATTTTCCATAAAATAATATAAAAATTTCACATAATAACATGAAAATTCGAATCTTGACCTTCTAAATAGTTGAGGTAAAACAATACGTCATATTTCCACTTGTTGATTTGTTAAATTTGTTTGTGCTATTAGAATTTATAGAAGCTCAATTGAAAAATAAATATATTTTTTTGGACAAAAAAATAAAAATATTAAATTAAATTCTTAGCACTTCTTAACCTCCAATTCACTTTGGCATATGACCCCTGAAATCTCAGGACCGGCCCTGGGGCTGCTGCTCTCCAGGTATATTAATTTCTCCTTCTTCACCCGCACACACAGAGACTGTACATTTGGTGTTTTTATCTTTATATACATATTTATATATATTCTTAGTTATGCATTGGATGTGGTATTAAAGATGGAAAACTTTTGTGAGTTTTCAGGGGCACATGATGTGGGTGCAGAGACAGGAATCCTTCAAGCAAAAGTTTGGCACTCTCAGCGAAACCGAAACCGAAATCGAAATCGAAACTGAAACCACTGATGCCGAAAAGAAAGGAAAACAGGACAGATTTGTTTGAAAGAACATCAAATTTCATTAAATTTTGTATTAATTAGTTTTAGTATATGAATTCAATTGTGTAGCTTGGGAACTTTCGCTTTAGTAATCTGACTGAAATGTGAATCTTTCTGTGGACGTATGCGTTGTGATATGTAGATAAATAAAGTGATCTGCTGTGGACGTATGCGTTGTAACTTTTCCTGCATTTTAACTGGAAGGTTATCTGCTGCTTGTTCAACCGTGAGGAATCAGGACATCCTTGACATAGCCATTTTCCTGTTTTTAAGTTTCCGAACGCTGATCATATATTCTAGAAATCCAATGGGTTCTGAGAGTTTTAGGCCTCGTTTGGCAAGTTCTTTTAAATGAATGAAAGCACTTTTAGGGTTGGTACTTTTAATAGAAAGCACGTCAAGTGCTTTTTCAAAATTAACTTGCATTCTTACTAAGATTTGGTTCTAAAAACATTTTATCTAAAAACGCTTTCAGTTATTTAAAAACACTCGTCAAAGTTTTTTTGGCCCTGGAGTCTTAGGAATTTCTCTTCCACGGGCCGGGTAAGGCGGCTGGATGGTGGAACCGTTGGTGTTGTGGGGTCAGGAGTAAGATAAGACCGGTCGTAAATCACTGCATGGAAGTTTGAACGTACAAAATCTGTTATCTTAGCAGCAGATCATCGAGGATCCCACACTAGTTTCAAGTTTTTGTTGGTCATCGTTTTTAAGGTAATTTGACCCAAGCATATTATGATTGTGTTGGCCAACTCTTAACGTTAGCACTTGTTTGATGTGACAACATAAGTGCGTAATACATAACATTAATTTTCTTTCTTAGATTCAATTTCGGACAAAGAATGATTTCGCACTTCAATTTTCTTTGTATGTGCATTCTCATGATTTTTCTTTCATTTATTATTTAAGACTAAAAATAAATACATGCGTTCAGAGGATAAAATAAATATACAGAAATCACCTTCATTTTCAGACAAGCAATTCAAATCCAACTCGATCAATTCTAACAATGGGGATGGGCAAATGGGGGAAGTCAACTTAGAGAGCATGAGATTTTGACAATAAAGCTAAAAACCGTCCAAGAACGTGTAATATTATGGGTTCTTTTTCTTCTTATTTTTTTTTGGTAAACAATATGCGTTCTTCTTATTCATTGCATTCTTGTTATTCTAAGTCAGAGTCAAACCAAAACACAAGTATTAGAGTTGCACCAATTTCTCAGCTACCCAATAGCATTATTCGCACTCAATGGAGTTTGAACTGGTTGCTTGTTCATTAATTCTTAAAGGAGAAAGAATCTGTTGTACACACACAATAGTATTTCTCATCACGCAATTTATTCTCAAGTAATTTATTATCGAAAATTTCTACCGCGAATCTCATATCATGCTTCTTTTTTCTCCGAATTGACTACTAGTGTTGGTTAATCAAAATTCTCGCCATCAAGAGAGGGAGCCCTTAGTTTAGGCCAGCCATGTCATTCATGCAATTCCTCCGTCCAAGCTCTTATTAGGCCTATACAATCAGTAATATATATTTTTTTTTTATCATTATTAAGAAGTGAGAGAGGGTTCCAAATTACTATAATAATTTAGGAGAGAGGAGTTTCGAATTCAGAACGCATTGATAGAAACCCGACATCGCATTTAATAGAATAATGAACCACATACATATACAATCAGTCACATTTAAAAATCTCTTTTAAATATAAGTTAAAGTCGGTAATAAATAAATGCTAAATTTATAGCCGGACTAGAGATGTATTTTTCTTAGCCTTTTTTTTAAAATTTTTTTGGAAACTTGTATTTTTCTTAGCCTTTTGGCTAACAACTAGAGCATAGATTAGTATTATCCAAAACCGTGTACATGTTTACGGTAAAGTAGTGACTTTCTGATAATAAATATACAAAGTCGTGTGGAAAGCACACAGCAAATTAGTCTTTCTGCTTTCTATACCACACGTTGTCTATATTATATTAACTTAACCATTGGACTGGCCCCTAATTAGTGGATAATTTGACCTAATTAATGTTTATGTTTGTACAACAAGGTATATAATTAGGCAACCATGTAAACCTAACCGTTTATATAAACGTTGACATTTGGCAAAGACGGTAGCAATGACATTAATATTACTGCATGCTGATTGGGACAGTGACGATAAAAACTTCATATTTTGATCAAGTTTTTAAATTTAGTTTTAATCATTTATGCTCAAGGATATAGCTATAGACATGGGTTACATTAGTTGATAAAGTAGTATCGACCCTCTTACATTCAGAGATGAAGCCAGAAAGATCCGTATAGATCGGGGTATCCTTAAATAAAAGAGTCACAAATTAAAAGATAAATAATTTACTAAACAAAATACTTATCCATAAGATTTTTCATACAACATATTATACTATCCCTCTACGCGATTTCATGTTTTGAAAGCGTTGCATGACACTTCATTACCAATATCATCAAATACTTGTCTAGAAAAAAAAAATCATGTTATCATTTATTCATTGGTCTCCCATCCAATTTTTCAATAAATTCTTTAGAAATTTCATGGCTGGAATTGCTCTTCCAAAGTTGGCATTAACAACCGGAAAAGTTAATGCTAATATCACACACATGTACATTTTTCTCCTGCCAAAAAAATTGAGTAAGGGCATCTGCCCCCTCTAGGCTCAAAGTGGCTCCGTCATTGCTTACATTCAAGTTTGAATCTCCATTCTCATGTATTATAACAATTTAAGACACGACATTAAGGGCACTTTTCTCGCTTTCTTTTATGCCTTCTTTGCTAGTAAAGAAAATAAATTAAGAAAAAATGTGATATCATCACCGAGAGCTGGAATTCTTAGAGCCAGGATAAATTATAAAATACAAGTGAAATTTTGTCTTTATTGTTGCAACTTCCCGATGAAATAAAAGCCATGTTTCTCATGAGCTCACTCCCTATTAGTCCAACCTCTATAAATTATAATTCCAACTTTTGAGCATGACAAAGAGACATGCAATATATGTTACAATATTAGGCGTCAGTCTAGTATTTCGGTATCTTAAGTCAGTACTAACCCAGTTCAATTTCCACACTACTAAGAGCTACGACCTTGTCTCGTAAATATATGAATATGGCTTTTGAGATCTTTTTATACCTTAATTTATTAAGTAATTTCTTATATATCCCTCTCTTCCTCTCCATTATTCAAACTAGTTGCATACAAAATAATTAATGAACATGCAGACTTTGAAGTGCACTCCGTTCAAATTAAAATGGAAATTTCGGATGGAAAACGATGTAGAAACTAATAATGCAATGGAATTGAGGATTCACTATTAGGGGAGGTCACCATGGCGACTACAAGGCTATAAATTCAATTACCAATTACTTCTAGACTTGGCCTACCATGGGTTGAAGAACATGTGATATATGTTTTGAGGATTATACTGGAAAGAAACTCAATCAAACTTCTATCATGTCATATAACCAACTAATTCCTAAAAAATATAAACTTGTATCAAATTAGGACTAGTAACAGAACTTGTAGCTTCATGCCCTGACTTGAATTGAGCTACTATTGACTTAGCTGCATACTGACTTATTTTGGATGAAAAACCTAACAGACTTAAGGGTATATGATAAATTAATGATTTTAGAAAGTTGATATGATAAATCGCTTAAACTTTTAGTGCATATGACAAATTGGTAAAAGTGTTTAAATTTATATGACATTTTAAAAACTTCCCCCAACTTTTATTGAAAAGTTTCACTTCTTATTGTATTGAGGTCTTTTTGATAAAATCTAAATTCTCGAACTGTACAGTTGATTAAGTTATGTCAGTATTGGTGTGCCTAGCTAGTAGTGAGTTGCTAACAAATCTTTTCACTACATTTTCCGCATGTCATCACTTACTCGATTAACATGTGCTTCGCATATTGTTTTTGGTCAGATTATTATTAGAATTCTTGTGTAAATAAAGTTATATATGGCCACATGTAGCGCGCGCACAGAGTATTTTTTTAGGGGTGTGTTATCCACACATCTCATTTTATTTCTCACACATCCCTTGATAATTTATGTCCATTGATCTTTTTCAATTCATCTGATCCGACGGTCAAAAATTAAAAAGGTGTGTGAGAAGTAAAATAAGATGTGTAGATATCACATCCTTTTTTTATATGTTTGTAAATCTATACGGACAATTACTCTTGTTAGGTAATATTAAGATATTTAATTATTTAGCGAATCTAACACTCTATTAAGTTGATTACATTTGCTTGAACGTGTGATTCAAATGTTTGACACGGTTGGCAATTGCTGCCCAAATTAGATAAAGTTCACGCCAACTAAGGAACTTCAGCCTGATCCAATCTTACTGTCCAGGTCTTAGTAATGTTTCAGTAGGAGTCTTGCAAAAACGTTTGACACGATTTCTTTTGTTTGGAAAAGTTGAACCAAAATTGTTTCCAATTGTACCAACTATTGAGCTACCAACGTCATCACCATCCTAGAAAATAATTTTTTACCTGAGCGGGAAAACTTGTTAAAACATAACACCAATATTAGGTAAATGTTAAGGGGTCATTCAATGACCATTTTATTTTTGTGTTTCGTTCTGATTCGAGTAGTACATGAGTTGGGTTTAGAACATCGGGAGATAGTTCTATTCCTATATTTACTCTTATTGAAGGGAGAACTGTGAGGAGCCAACCCTAGTAGGAGAGGATTGAGCTGGGCCAACCTATAGTGTAGATATAGGAGAAATACATGAGGGATATAGAAGAATAGAGGAAGGATGGTAGTAGAGATGTAGAAGTGTATAGAGAAACGCATACAAAATGAAAACCAAAAACAAAAATCTATTGTAAATCGTTTTCACTTTCAAGATTATGTTTTTATCCTTCACATTCTTTTTTCGTTCTTCCTATACCCTTTTTTGTTATCCCTTCACTCATATACTTTTTTCATATTTCAAACACAAAAAATAGACTTAAAATTAAAAACAAAATAATTATAAAATGAGTCCGAAAATTAATTGTCACATAATTGATTTCTAAGTATTCATATTTGTAAGACCCACAAAACAGGAACAACCAAAATCAACCTTCACCTACCCTTGGAGTCCATACTTTATGTGACCATATATTGGGACTATATAATAAAAAAATGATGACAGTGATGGGAGATCGAAAATGAGGTTAGTGATGATGGACGAGACACACAATTTAATTTTTAGGCAAAGTCAAGGGCAATTAAGTATCGTTCATACTATCTTATTAGCCAAGTAGGTTCAGCTTAATTATCAAAGAATCTATAGACTATTGTGCCCATGGTATTTATTTACCAAGGGAAGGGGAGTCATCACATTAATAAGTGCTACTCGTTTTTCTTTTTTCTTTTTTGGTGGGGAGGGAGGGTGGTGGTGGGATGGGATTCATCAACTACTCGTTTTAACCTTCTTGATTTTGTTACTGCTTCTTTATTTGGGAACTTTCATGCATCCATACATTGTAATAACACTATTTTATAGACAAATTCATGATGCATGCATTAGATTCCTATTCACTATTCACATTAGATTTGTAACTTAAATAATTAAGAGTTTTTACTCATATATCTAAAATCCTATATACATGTTCAACAAAACGCACCTAGTACAATTTCTAAATTCCAGAAGCTCTTTGGAAGTGATCCTAAAAAAGACTTGCACGAAAGCAACCCTATGATAAGATTTTCATTAATATACGTCTTGAAACGGCATCATGGTTTTGACTTTTTTGAAACTTAATCCTCCCACTTAAGAAGCGACTTGGGTTCAGAATTTATTTTCTTGTTGTTGAAGTGGTAAAGCTACTACTAGTTAAAATGGGGAGGTGGATTCAATGCAAATGTAAGAGTAAATGCTCTTAATCACTTAAATTATGAGTACTGATTATTTGGGATGTAGATAGAAAAAGTGGCTGCTGCTTTAGACATGAGAAAGTTTTTACAATAATCATATATGATTGTATTTTGCAACTATATATAGTGGATAATGCTAGGGAGATCAAATTTTTTAAACCAAATTGCAAACCAAATGATGTGTCACCAATAAGAAATATGCACATTAATCAACACTTAATTAATAATTCAATCATCTACAACCACATTATTTGATTTTAAAAAATTTGATCTCCCTAATATTACATATATATATATATATATATATATATATATATATATATAGAGTGATTATTTGAAGAAAGATTCTCAACCAATATTAAATACAAGATGTTGACTCACTTTGAATCAGCAGCTTTTCAAATCAGTTGACATGTTTATGTACAATATTGAACTAATTAACAAATTTTATTTGATTAACTACGTTGATTAGTTTCATTGCCATCAGAAATTACTTATTGATCAATATGTTCAAGAGATCAGACCAAGTAATTCTGGTAATCGATCTAATTATGTGAGGAAATTAATTACATGCTTTGATCAACTAATCATGACCGTCCTACTCAATACTTTTCTTCTTTTGTCTTGTTTATCCACAAACTCATAAATTTCGTAAATAGGGATCATGTACTAGTTGAATATCAGAGTGCGTGACGAACACGCTTATAAAATAAGAAGAATACTATTAAATAAATAAGAATGCCGAACCGGCTACAAACCCCCAAGAGGCTACATCGTGACTCACTTATTTCTCAAACTAAATGACAATCAATATTTATAGAGAACTAAACCTAAGAAACCCTAAATCGGATGAGCTAGACCCAATTCCTAAACTAACAAGGAAAATGCAAATACTAAAATAAACATAAATACTAATATTTTCCAACAACACCCCCTCCCCCTGGGGATCAAATTCATGGCGGTACACGACATGAGTTTGCCAACAGACGATGTGGATGCAAGCTTGTTATGCTAATTTCTTATGCCAATTTCAATAGGAAATTCCATCGGTGCAAGTGCAAGATTCCAATGTCAGTGCCAGTGTAAAATTTCCATGCCAATAGCAAGCTTTTGAACAAACCTGAACAAACAAGAAAAAAATCCAAATTTCACAACGTCACTCGAGTAGTCACCAGTCCAAACACTCAAGCAATCGTCACGGAGGACAACAACAGACTCCGAATCATTCAAATAAACCAACAGCCTCTGTGTGTGCCTTAGAGACTTCAAAAAAGCCAATCTTTTCTCCTTGCTCGTGTGGGCCTCAAAACCTAACCAATTTTTTTTTTTCAAAAACTTTTTCCTTTTCCTTTATTTTTTTTTTTTTTTTCCTCTCTTCCTTCTTTACTCCTGCTTTCTTCAATTCATGCAGCAACCAAGTCAACCAAGTTGAGCAAAATAAAGGCATTGCAGCAGATGGTTCGTGCAGATGGTGGTGGTGGCGACAAGAACGGATTCGACTATGGATGCTTTGCACGACAAACAAGCAAACAGATTTTTACCACCATGAACAACGACAATTTTCTAGACGAATCTAAAACGGAAACACAAACAGCGGAAGATGACGGAAAGAAAACTGATACAAACAAATTGACACCCATCAACTGATACCAAGTTGAATATCAAAGTGCAAGACGAACAAGCCTACAAAATAAGAAGAATACTATTAAATAAATAAGAATGCCGAAACGGCTACAAACCCTCAAGAGGCTACATCGTGACTCACTTATTTCTCAAACCAAATGACAAGCAATATTTATAGAGAACTAAACCTAAGAAACCCTAAACTAACATGGAAAACCCAATTACTAAAATAAACATAAATACTAATATTTTCCAACATGCAGTACTTAGTGTATTTTGATCCCTTGTTTCTCCGTTATTTTATTTTGTCAAACGATAGATTTTGTTAGATTAGAAGTTAGATTAGCCACTAACGAGATTCGAACCCATGCCATCATGCAAGGATCTCCTTTATTTTATTGAATAAAAACCAAAATAAACAATGGTGCGCATGGAGAGAAAATAAAAGTGTTTGGAGATCATTTCCCAAATAATAAACAAAACCAATAACAAAACAAAGGCATCCATATTGTGTATAAATTCTACAATGAACAAACACTGATGGATCGACCTATCGGTGGAACCAAAAAGAGAAGAACCGCGGTAAACCTCATCAGCAAACCCTACGTGATTAATTACAATCATACAAATGAATTAAAGCACCGATCATCTCTCTATATATATATATATATATATATATATATATATATAATTAGAAAAACCCAACAAGTGGAGCTGCTTTCCCTAGCTGAAGAATCTCCAAGTCATTCTCTAATGGCGTCAAGTTCAGATCCAAACACATAGCTCTCCTACCGCTATTCGTCTTCTTCAAAACTTGAAATACTTGCGCAGGCTGAGGATTCAGACTCATCGAACTCGAATATCGATCATGAATATTGCTAGTAGTATTACTACTGCTCAAGGCTGCCCTGTGCCTCCTCATGTGACCACCCAACGCCTGCCCTATAGCAAACTCTAGGCCACATATGTTGCACTCGTGTGTCTTGGGCTTTGGTGATGACCCCTGTGACAGGCTCTGGTCAGAACTATTGCTGTTTCCATCTCCTGATGGTCCGGTTAACCTGGGCTTCTTGTGGCTGGCTCGATGACCTCCGAGCGCTTGGAACGAAGGGAACTGGCGGTTACAGGTCTTGCACTCGAAAACCCGGCTAGGGGAGACGGAGAAGGAGTCATATTGATTATCGTTGTTGTTGATGCCACGGGACAGTAGCATCAAACAGTTGGCCACGGTTAGGCCGTGATCAAGCTCTCTCACATCTGCGATGCTTCTCTTCATGTTCATACACAAGAGATTGTATAAAATGAGGATGTTTGAACAAAAGGGTATGACTTTTTGGAACTTTGGTGATGATTGAACAGTTCAAAATGAACACATTAAAGGAATGGACCTTTTGGGGTTTAGGGGGTTTGGTATTTATAGGGAATATTGTTGGGTTTGCTACTTTTTCTTTGTAAGGTGATCAGTGAGATGGATTTTGACTTTGATAGATGTGGTTGCACAATTCAGAATAATGACAATAAAGTCGTTGTTTCTTGCTGGATAAGAAATTCATTTTCTTAAACAGGAGAGTAGTGTAATGGGGAATATATATATATATATATATATAGGAAATAAAAAATTAGGTTTTAAAATTTCTTGATTGGTTAGAGTGAATTGCAGGATATAAATTATAGGGAATAGAACCACGTAGTAATTGACTATGTAAGCATGACGTGACTACATATAGCAAGAAGTACTGCAGAACTAGTCTGCAGTGTGTCTTTCCTAGAATCTTCAACTTGAAGAAGATTTGCACATTTTTCTTGCTCTCTCTATGAAAGAGGAAGCATCCACGATGAGTCTGAGTCAGCACAGAAATCCAGAACAATGAAAAAGATAAGTACTGAGAAATTAATGCCAATTTTAGATTTAAAAAGACTAGAAGTTCAACCATAAAATACATAATTATGACTAATATCTGGGCTCTGCAATTAATTGGTAACTTTGCATTTTGATATATCTTTTCTAGTGGAAATGTTTCACACGTAGATGCATGATCATGTCTCGATGAATACCGAATAAATATTGTCCATGTGAATCCAAATATAATGCCTAAATCGCAAGAGCCTTTCATGCTCCATATGCATGTATCTTGCTTATACTTTTCTAGAGTTCTGGCATACTATAAATTAAGGACATGTATGATTAATTTTTTTTTAATATCTTAAAACGCAAAAGGAAAAAAATCAGTTGGTAGAGAAGTTTCATCCTCGTACCGGAGATGTTGAGTTCAATTTCACCATCTCTTACTATCGCCTAATATTAAAAAAAAAAAAATGTAAATAAGAACTCTTAAAATGCCTCTAAAGTAAACTAGTAAAATTAATACAATTAAGGAATATTGTAAGAAAAAATGACATATTTAACCCACCAATTAATACAATTAATTTTATTCTTTATAATCGAAATATGTGTGGTAAAAAGCTACTTTAGACATGATTAGTTTTAATTAGGTCTGGTTTAGTACTAAGGTGATTCTGAAAAAAGCTGGTATCAAAAAAAGCTGGGAGCTGTTTTTGTGTTTGGTAAACATTCAGCTTTAGCTTTTTTTTTCACAGTTTTGGATGAAAAAAAGCCAAAAATAAGAAGCTGCAAACCCCAGCTTTGAAAAACCGGCTTTTTTTCACATATGTTTTACATAAAAGTTTACCAAACACTATAATACTGCTTTTTTTTTTTTTTTTTTTTCTTTTCAAAAGCACTTTTACAAAAAAATTTACTAAACACTCTGCTGCTTTATTTCACAGCTGCTTATTCTCACAGCACAGCAGAAGCAGCTTTTTTTCAAAGCACAGTAATACCAAACCAACTCTTAATATGCGTGAGGTGCACCACCAACTATTTAATTAGTTATTTCAGATAACATGTTTATTGTCACTTTAGAGCAGTTAATCTTATTCATTATAGTTAACTATGTGTGATAAGAAAGTCACTTTACATGCGGCTAGGACCTAATTAATATGCATAGTTTGCACTCAATTATGCATATTTGAAGCTTATCTCAAAACTCTCTACCAAATGTTGAGGTGTCTTGTATGAAATTGAATACTCTAGCCTAATTAGGTTGTTAACTAGTCATCATCCCTATACTTAGTGTTGAGGTTGGCGAATCGTGTAAAGTCTTCTCTTCTCTTTTTTACGTGTCCCACAATCAGGGGAAAATACATGCAAACTGCCAATGTCATTTGCTTACGTGGGCTGCTTGCATACGCACAAATGGATAACGTCGCTTTATATACTGAATTACGGGTAAATTGTGTATGAACTGAAAGCCAAATCCAATAGTCTGACTGGCTGACTATATACATGCAGAGGTGTTAAAGTTGATCAATTATCTCTTAACAATATGAGAGTATAAAAAGTCTTCTCTGATGACCAAAACCCTAGCTACAATGGAGTAGTTGTGTTTGGGAGGTGGGGTGGGTTTGTTAGACTCTTTCTGTGAAACTTAAGAACGATGACCTTTCAAGCTTTCAACCAAATAAAGTCCAATAAATTGTGCTCAATTTGCAGACAATTTTCCTGTTAGGCAAATCCCGCGCTGCATGGCTTATACATTATGTGACTCTGCGTAAAAAGGTGTTTTATTTATTTATATTTCTAGTGGACTTTTTTTTTTATTGCGGTTTTAATTACCAAAAGACCACTAAACGGAAAATAAACGCCACCGGCGGCCAGTCAAATGCGAAATATAATTTTTTTTACTTTCTCAGACTTCCACCATATTACACTTGTTTCTTATTTCATTATCTCTTTTATTTTTAGATTAACGCGTTTTATAAGAATCTCTTTTCTTTTCATACCAAAGTCTATCCCAATCGATCTGGTGATAAATAGTAGTCAATTAGACACAATGATTTTTCCGAAGTAATACTCTGACAATGACTGATTTGGAATCTTTATATAATATCATGCATATGTATTAAGGTTTTTTCATTGACTGTGCATATATAATCATATATATATATAAGTTGGAGAGCCGTAGACTCCTTTATGTTAAGCCACATGCCTCGATTATTACTATGGGCATGTTTACTAATCCGTAATCAGATTGAGAAGAATTGAATTGAGAAAAAATTGGATTGAGGAAGGATTGAAATGAGGTGGAATCAGAATCAGATTCATATTGAAGTTGTTTACTAAAACTGTCTAGAATTGGATTGAGGATGATGTTGAGTCCATATAAGTTGTTTATTAATTCACTTCAATTGTAATTAATTGATTACTAAGTTGCCCTTACATAAATAAATTATTTTCATACTAATTAATTAAATTAAATTTCTTAATTAAATTTGTAGAATAAAATTTATCTATATAACAATATATATATATATATATATATATAGGTTTTATTTATTTATTTATTTATTAAAAGATGGTTATTTCCATCCATCCCTCACATCTCCATCTTTCCCATGCCTCCCTTTCATCCTGAAGGTCTAGTTGCATTACCCTCCACCCACTCTTGCCTTTGCTTGCCCTGTCTTTATCTTCCACCACCTTACGCCTCCATAGCCACCGCCCCATAGTTAGGCAATTCATGGTCTAGCGTGGATTGGTCTCGTCCCCATCTCGATCCTGGTCCACTACGTTGGTTAAGAGTGCAACGGTCGAATTCAGGTAAGAGTCCAGCGATTCGGTGAAACGTATGGAGATTAGGCTAGGTATGTGATGCGGCAGAGATGGAGAATGAGCATGGCTGGATGAGTGTCAAATGAAGGCAATGTTGGGATAATTAGAAACAAGAGAGGGCATAATTGGTAGAAGAAATCCATTCTGGATTCCTTAGGTGTCCAGGACTTGAAATACCTCCTTCAAGTAGGGAGCCCAATTCCTCCAAAATAAAGAGTGAGATTCCCAAATTGGTGTGGACCCCACATACAATTTAATTTCCTAAAGTTAAGTAAATGAAGGAGTACTCCGTAGTCGGAATACAATTCCTTAAATTGATTCTGATTACGACACGTAAACACGCCTTATATTCATTAGAGCAATTTCTTAACATATCTAGTTGATCAGTAGCCAAAGATATATATACACTAGAAAATGCTATTGTTATCACATTTTTCATAGGCTTGTTATGTTAACTCCCCATATATTGTTGAATACACTCCGGAAACTTAATACATCCCACATTTACTTTTTCATTTAAAATTTAGGAAAACTAACCAAAAAAGTCCTTAA
This sequence comes from Pyrus communis, assembly GCF_041283825.1. NCBI lineage: Eukaryota > Viridiplantae > Streptophyta > Magnoliopsida > Rosales > Rosaceae > Pyrus > Pyrus communis. The sequence goes on along the minus strand of NC_142571.1, from coordinate 24,185,756 downwards.
AAACTTTAGTTTTAATCAAAAGGACAAATTAGTGTTGTAAGTGAATAGTACTAGGAGTGACTTTTTATAATAAAAATGTCCTTAATGTTAAAAGTGAATAGTACCATGAGTGTTTCGTTAAGACTTAATGTTAAAAGTGAATAGTACCATGAGTGTTTCGTTAAGACTTCCAAATATAATACACCTCACGTGTTTTCCTATAATACCCTCACACCCCACACTCTCAACATACACCTTACATTTTCTACATACACCCCACATTTTCTACATACATCCCGCACTCTTCACAATGGTTTCTTTCTTCATTTTTTGTCTGTGCTATGTACCATTTGTTACAAAATCATTCATGTCATATAATGATCGATTTGCTCAACTTTTTTCCTTAAATTATTGTTTAGTAACAAGGATTTGCTCAATGTTTTTCTAACTAGTGAACATTGATCAGCAAGGGGGTGTATCCTAAAAATGACAATTAATTTTAACCTTCATCCACCTATGATGGTACATTTTGAACGAGGTCTGGGCCACAAGTTTAGGCAACCCCACATAACTGGAATTAACTTCTTAATGTTTGAGGATACAAGGTTACTAAAAGTAGTGGACTTGGATATATATATATATCCTATAGCTGTGCCTTCCTGCCCATGATAGATCAGAGGGAAGCTTCGTGTTTATAACAACAAACTCCGAGATAACTCAGGCTATTTTAGAGGGAGAAAAGTGAATTCCAAGTTAGGGTTGTCAAGCAAATTCTTTGGGTGAATGGGATGAGGTATGAACTACAGGAGATATCTAGCATTAGTAATTTAGTTGAAGGTGATTTGCACAAAGAATGTGTAATTTGCTTGTCTGAACCACGAGACACAACTGAAAGCGCATGTAAAGGTCAACAATGCTTTGAAGAATGAGTGAATGTTTTCTGCCATTAGCATTTTGTAAGTTAATGGCATCCCACCCGCTGGGCCCTGAGGAATGAGTGGATCTGTTCTACAATGAGGGTTGAGATTGGTTTTGAGAGTTGAAATCTTGACAAAAGATAAATAATTTTGAAATATGCACGTTAGAAGTTATTTGGGGGTGTAGTTAATTTTTATTTTATTTTTTAAAATCCTTATAAGGTCAAAATTGTCATTGGATATTAGATGTATAAATCATTTAATATGGTGTGGTGTATTCAACATTAAGTGGAAAGCCTTTTTCATATCATATTTATAGCATCTCTCTTAAAAAAAGATGGGGAATCCCACCTCTACTATTGATACGGTACATATGAGGTATAAAAATGTAGTAAATGTAACATTACTTTATATTATATAGATGGAAGAGAGGATGCAGACCTAAACCTTGGAGTTAGTCCAAGTCACCGTGCATGAAAGAGGGTGGGGTGATGGATTAGGATCAAGATAGGTCTAACGTTCAAATCCCTCCAATATAACTGAAAACAATAATGCAATCCATTATCACCCTCTATCGTTTCAAAATCAAATTCAAGATCATAACTTTACTGGGATAACCCTAAACCCTAAACCCTATACCCTAAACCGTTTATGGTTCTGCTATTACATTTGTATTCGAACTATGCAGTGCATTGTCTATTTTTGGTTATGTTTTTACATTTAGATTCAGACTCTACAATATGGTGTTTATGAAATGGATATATATTTTTGACTTTTTTTTGTTTTCCAGCATAAATATTCAATATAATTAACTCATAGGACTAAAAAAAAAAAATGATAAAATTAACCTCTTCCAATTGCATATAAAATGTTCCTTACAACACAAGCATATGACCATGCATAATCTAATAAGCACATTTTCAGAGAAATTGTGAGCTATAGCTCTCATTTTTCAAGAATTCTGAAAAAAACTAAATAGTTGTATTTTAGGCATAAAATTTCGCATAATTCACTAATAAGACTCAATACACTGTAAAGACCGCTTCATATAACCTTTTTCTTATTGCTAGTGTTCTAAAAAACGGTTGAGGCAGCCGTCTAGGTGGTGCTTGGGCGCTAGGCGGTGGTGCTCTGCCGCGATTAACCCAAAATCATTTCTTAAATCGGCAAGGTTATTAGGCGGCGTAAATCGGCCGCTTGGGTGGTCTAGGCGGACGCTGGGCAGTTTGGCGACGAGAAAAGGAAGAGCTTAGAAGGAGGAAGGAACTCGAAGAAGAAGCGACGGAGGCCGCTGCGAAAATTTACAGAGCAAAGTTAATGGCTTTCCTCTTTCCAAGGAAGAGGAGGAAAAGGTAAAGCCAAAAAAATAATGCGTGTCCGCTTTCCAAGGCATCAATAAGGTTCCTCCGTTTGGGAATGTGGGAGAGATAGGGAGGAGGATAGGTGTCAAACCTCACACGTGGATTTTTATGAAATATTATCAAGCTTTTGAGATTTAAATGTTTATGAACCACCCAACCCACTACGTGAGGTTTTCAAATATTTATTGTTTAAAATTTGAATACTAATCATTTAAAATGTCTTCAATTATATTTGATCTCAATGAATTTAATTAATTTAACTTACTAATCATTCAAAATGTTTTGAATTTTTATTTCATTCATTAGAATTAAATTCATTTATACCATATGTAATAAATTTACTAAAAACTGACTAGGTCCCCGCCTAGTCTCCTAAGCGCTAGGCACCAGCCCCATCGCCTGACTAACGCCTAGCGTTTTTTAGAACCATGCTTATTGCGCACACAAAAGATATTGTGAAAACTCAATAATCACTTTTTTTTTTTCAATTTGTTTTATGAATTATTTACCAAAAAAGGATCACAAGACTGTCTTTTTAGTATCATTTCGCCGCACTATTAAACTTATTACAGTACATGCAAGTAAGAACACGAGCATACACTATTCAGCGCCTGGAATCAAGTTGCAATGGAGTACATCTCCTTTACCGTTTGGTTCGGATATTACTAGTGTTATATGGATTTCCAACTCACCCAAGAAGTTGAAGCCTTTGAATCCCCTTGGGGGTTTGCCTGTCCCTGACCTTTCAAAGCCATTTTTGATTCATCTTATCATTAAATTGTCCTCATTAACTACTAAAACTGCCAACTTTGTCTTTATATATTCTTGGTGTTTCCTTTTCTTAAGGAAAATATTGGAAAGTTGGACAAACTTTTATTCCTCTTTACTACACAAACAAACATGGGATGGAAGTAAAGGATTGTTCCTTGTTGACGTTTACAACATTTCCAAACAAGGCAGAATATATTTATTTCAGAAAATCATATTGTAAGTGCCTCGCATACTTCCAAAAGCGGGGTTCTGTCTTTATAATAATAGAGAAATTTTTTTAGTCGTAATTGTTTTCCTTAATCATATTTTTATCATTAGATATAGATGTCTTATGGTTAGATTTCTTGATATTTTAATAAACTGTAATATCTTTTGAATCATAACTTGTTTATGTTACTTCACATATGTGATCCAAAATGATGTTTTTTACATTAGAAATGGAACACTCCGTTAATCCATGGGAGACATATTTTTTGACTAATAGGTTACTAAGAATACCCAATGAATACATATGATAAAGAAAATGATAAACACACCTATTTTCTTTTTTGTTAAACAAAAGGGTCAAAAGCAGACAAAAGAGAAATTACAAAATACTGTCATGAGGTCAAGACGCCCTAGAAATATCAGACAATAATAACTTCTTACAAGAAGATGAAGCTTGCTCAAGATAGACTGTACTCAAAGAATGAGAGAGACTCATGTTGGCAACTCACCAGCAACAAAATTCATCTCCCAATAAATACGTCGAATATTATATTTCCAGTCACGGTTGCACGGAAAACTTGAATTAGTTGAGAGAGGATCCTCGCCGAATCTGCTTTGTGAGGATCCCGGATATTCTTCAATCACATCCGTTTATCGTACATCGTGTGGTCAATTTTCGTCAGGTATTGTTTATATTCAATTTTAAATAAAAAATTTACAATAATTTCTGATCACATAATGTACGATAAATAGATATAATTTAAGGATCCCCGACATCTTCACAAAAAGGATCCAGCGAGGATCCTCAGTGGAATCAGTTTACCAATAGGATATGACACATCTGGCAACTATGTGTTCGTTATGCATCCGCATCGTTGACACTCTTATATGTTATATCCAACGCATCTAATAAGCATGACTGGCCACGTGTAGCCGGACCATAAACATAAACGGTAGAGTGCTCCGTAGTAGACATTGCCACGGTTAAAACCCAAGCTCGCCGTTATCTTACTCAGACCCCAGTCCTTCTCTCACTTATTTCTCCAAAAAAAAAAAAAGAAAAAAGAAAAAAAAAAGAGAGGAAATTCTGTGTTCCGGCGCGGGAAAATCTCACCGGCGGGCGTTCCGGCGAAGGTACTCTTCCCGACCACTCTCATTCTTCTCAATTTCTAGGTTTTGCCCCCTCTGCTCTGTTTATCGTGCTTTCATACATGTAAATTGCGTATGTATAGGTTGTTGAAAACGCAGTTTGATCTCTTTGAGTTCTGTGTATTCCTCTCTATCTGTGTTGTCACTGCGCGCTCTCTTTGATCGAAGATCAAAATTTTAGGGTTTTTTTTTGCAGTGTACAGATTGATCGAGCAGAGGTTCCTGAGCTTGGAGTTGCATGGATTGCGATTGGTTTTTGTCAGTGACGTTTTGCAGGCGAAATGTCGTATAAGATGGTTTGGGTTTGACAGAGAGTGGAGGTTTGAGATTGGAGTGTGGGAGAAGCTGAGGTGGATAGTGTGGGAGCGTGTTCATTGAGTTGTGCTGTGGTGACTCAGTGAGCCTTTTTCAAACAAATGGTAGACTCTGAACTCTGATTGAAGCTTTCTAATGGCGGTGTCATATAGAAATTTTATGGTTATCTTATTTGGGGTTTTTGATATCATTGCACCTGAGAGGTATCTTGCTTTTGATCAACAATGGTGCTGCTTGTTTTGCAGCTTCTTCTCTGTGTGATTGTTACTCTTTTCTATCTATTTTCGGTCTTTGTAAAATGGGTGTTTTCATGTGCGCTGGTCATTTTAGATTGACATAATCGTGTCTATTGTTGTTGATATTTTCAATCTGATCTTGAAACCCGCTCTCGTTTTGATTGTTTGAAAATGTGAAACTTTTAAATGAAAAATGACGATTGGCTTATATGCCAAATGGAAGGCCATGTGCTTTTTCTACAGAATTATGGTATTTGATATCTACATGCTTGACTTCTGGTGATGATACTGAAAATTATCTGTAATTTCCTTCTCGTTATATTATTTACTAATTTACATTCATAGAATTCAATTTAGACGATGGAGTCTGCTGCGAAGGTAAAGTGGGTATGTTAGTAGCTATATCCAGTGATTCTGGACCTCAACGTACGCATATGGGCAAGCAAAATGAACTGGATATGCATTTATCCCTGAGCATCTGTTTTCTTACTAGAATGCGTCAATGGTTATTACTGACTGTGACTGTTAATTGCGTAATGCGTCTTAGTAATTAGCAACAATGTCAAATCTTTTTGAAAAACATTATTGAGAGATTTGTCATTTAAAAGTAAAGGAAAGCACTTAGTTAGCAGCTTTCAGGAGCCTTAAGTTTGATACCAGTTATGTTGAGTAATAGTAAGATCAGAATACCTGAATAAATTTGCAGTAGTGACCAGTTAAGCAGCATTACAACTTTGGATTATAGGATAACTTGTTTAACTTGGACCGCTAAGTGTGTGGGATCAACATCAAGCACTGAACGATTACCTCTTCTATAGTAAAAATTTGTAAAAAAAATGTGCGCTAACATTGGATTATTAGATGTATATTAGATCGTTTCCTATCGATTTAAGATTCTAGTATCGTGTATTTATTAGCTATATAAGAGTTAACCTAGGCTTTCTGCATTTACTGATGTTTCATTTCATTACCCTTTGAATAGGGACATTTCCTCTCATAGCTTGCTGAGCACAGCTGAAAAGAAATATAAATTACTGACAAAGTCCATAAAATTACTCACAAGGATCATATTTATTCTTTAATGGTCATGTACATTTGTTCTTACAAATGATTTACTTACCAAATTGCTGAAGAAATCTACTCATGGTTAGATGTATCTGATCATACTAGCTCAGGAAGCTTTATCTAATGGGGACCGACATGATGCAAAGGTAGTCTGTGGCAAATGAATGCCTAAGAATTTCCTTAAAAAAGTTTCTACGATTAGCCGCAACTTGCTGTTCTTTTTGCCAAATCCAGCCTTTTGTTGATAGTAATACCAAGTATGTTGGTCCTTCGTGTCAGTGCTTTTTGTTATTTGAATTTTTTTTGTGTACCAATTAGTTTCAGAAACCATGCATATTAGGAAGTTGTTCTTTAACGTTTGAATTGCCTACAACTCCGCAAGGCAAAATTTTCTTTATCTTCCATCATAAAATGATTTCTCTCCAAGTCCCTTTACATTATGTAGGAAAATATTTAATGCTTCAGAGCATAACTGATTGGGACAGATTTCAAAAGAAATTTGTTAATAGTTCCATCGTTATGGCCAAGACTTGGATTGTTAGCACTACTTGCAAATTTTCTTCTAAGTGGAATTAATTTTCATGGTACTCAATTTTGTAAATTTTATTGATACGTCAAATGATAAAATTGCATTTGGTTGTCTAGGAGAGCATATCTGGTGGGAATTCAAAAATTTATAAAAAATAAGCTATTGGTGAATCATGTGTGTTTATCTTCTTGGAAGATATGAATCACGTATGATTTCATTTGATCACTCTTAAAGTGCAACATTAAGTGGTCCTGTAGAATCGATCTGTTTATCCTTCTGTCTTTATATGCATTTTTCCTCCATTTTCAGATGCAATTATTCTAATGAATATGTTTGTGTTTGGCATCTCATTGCCCTATTCTGTATCGGTAGTTTAGTCCTAGCTGGGGTTTACTTGCTTATATGTCCTCTATCTACTGTTCTTATTTTAACATTTTGTCATTCAATCTGAACAGTATTTTTCTTTGGCAGTCTTTCCAACCCAAAAGTTCTTGGACTCCGAGAGATTCTAGCTGTCTAACTGATGGAGAGATGGGTTATGACAATTCTTCCAGATTAGATTCAAGGCGTGGTCACCCGTGGTTTATGGATTCCAATGGGCCGGAGCTCTTCAACAACAAGAAGCAAACAATGGAGTCTGTTAATGGCAGGCCAGTTTCAGGGACGGGTTATGACAATTCTTCCAGATTAGATTCAAAGCGAGGTTACCCGTGGTTTGTGGATTCCAATGGGACGGAGCTTTTCAACAACAAGAAGCAAGCAATGGATGCTTTTAATGGCAGGCTAGTTTCAGGAGTTCCACATTTGGCTGTTTTCCCGTGGGAAAACACTTCAGGGTTTCAATCAGTTCCAGGTCAATTCACTGATCGGCTTTTCGGAACTGAGCCAGTACGGACAATCGACCCAGGTGAGAGGAACATTCAATCCGTTGGAAATGGAAATATGAATTTGGGAAGAAAGGGTTTTGAGAATCAATATGGAAATGATTCGTCAATGGGTTTGTCAATGTCTCACTCTATCGAAGACCCCTCATCATGTCTCAGTTTTGGTGGAATCAGAAAAGTGAAGGTCAATGAAGTTAGGGACTCTGAGAATGTAGTGTCTGCATCTATGGGGCACTCCTACATTAGAGGAGACAACACTACAATTTCAGTGGGTACTGCGTATAATAAGAGCAATGAAAACAGCATATCTTTGGGTTCGACTTATAACAATGGTGACGAGAATGCAATCTCAATAGGGCCTTCCTTTAATAAGGCAGATGAAAATTTCATTTTAATGGGTCACACCTACAGTAAGGAAAATGGGAATTTCACATTGATGGCTCATAATTATAACAAGGGCGACAATGGTGACTTATCAATTGGACGGCCCTTTGACAAGGAGGATGGAAGATTTATATCAATAGGCCAGTCATATGAAAAGGGAGATAGCAGTTTCATTTCGTTAGGTAGCTCTTACAACAAAGGTGATGAGAGTTTTGTTTCTAGTGGTGCAACATATAGTAAAGCAAACGAGAATTTCATCTCAATGCCTCCGACATATAACAAGGCAGATTCGAATGCTGTACCAACTGGTCCTCCCCATTATAAAGGAGATAGCAGTTCTACGAGTCATAATTACAATAAGAGTGAGAGCACCACCATCGCTTTTGGAAGTTTTCATGATGAACTCGACACAAATCCTTCTGGCAGGATCATCAACAGCTATGATTTGCTGACGAGTAGCCAGAACACAGCTCAACAGTCAGAAGAACCTGGCCTGAAGGATCCAGTTCGGTCACATACGGATCCAAATGTAGGTGAAGCTCTGCAAGTTGATTCTAAAACTGATATGGTTCCAAAAATTAAAGAGCCAAGAACTGCTAGGAAAGCTCCTCCAAACAACTTCCCTTCAAATGTCAAAAGTTTGTTATCAACTGGTATGTTTGATGGTGTTCCGGTGAAGTATGTTTCCTGGTCACGGGAGGTAAGCTGATAACTATTGATCATTCTGATTCTTTTGACAGGTGATTAATTTTCTGTATTAATTCCTTGATTTGACTTGTATATGTTATCATCTGCAGAAAAACCTCAAAGCAACAATAAAAGGGGCCGGGTATCTTTGTTCCTGTGATCAATGCAATCACCCAAAGGTAAGAACTCTTGTTTGATTCAACTGCTTTGAAGCTAACGAATTTTTGATCTGAGATTTATAAATTAGCTTGAACATTTATTGTATGATGCAGTCTCTTAATGCTTATGAGTTCGAGCGTCATGCTGGTGCCAAGACCAAACATCCCAATAATCACATCTACTTTGAGAATGGAAAGACCATTTATGCAGTAGTTCAAGAGCTGAAGAACACACCTCAGGACGTGCTGTTTGACGCCATTCAAACTGTAACAGGGTCTCCTATTAATCAGAAGAATTTCCGCATCTGGAAAGGTGATGAATAATTAGATAATTTTCGGAGTGACCTGTTTAACACAATTCCTCTCACACAATCTCTATTTTTGCCTGTTTCAGCATCATATCAAGCCGCAACCCGTGAACTTCAGCGTATCTATGGAAAAGATGAAGCCGCTGCACCTTCTTGACATCGGAATCTTCCTAGTTAACTTTCTTGGGGGTAAATTAAGGTGTGATCGTGCGTAGCAACATACAGCTTATAGTAAATTACTAAGTTATAGACCTAAATTTGAATACTGGATTTGGTGGATGGTTTACATGTATTTTAGCTATATGAAACCTTTCATATACAAATAGAATTTCGGATTTTGGATGGTTTATTATCTATCTAATACTTGATATTGTGAGTACTTATTTTGCTCCCTGAAAAATCTTTGAAGTAACCACACAGAGTTGACCGCTTTCAAATTGAGAAGCATTATCTTCAGGCTGATAGATGATGCAGTCTCTCTTTGGAGGGCAACTATTGTTTGGGCTGGTTATCTTGGTCCTGCCATTAATTAAATAAATTTGAGGTTTGTATAACATGTTATAACACGAGTGGGTTGGATATTAATTGATATCTTCAAGTAAACTCGTTTTGTTTTACAGGATTATTTCGAAGTAGACTACTTTCAGGAACTAAGTTAGATTAAGCTAGACAAATTTAGTAAAGTGTTTAATGCAGTGTCAAACTAAGAAACAGAAAAATAATAAATTCTAATATTATATTATTCAGTTTTGTCTTTTTTATTGTCAAATGATAGATTTGTTAGATTAGGGAGCCGATGAAGTTCGAATCCACACCGTGGTGTAAAAACAACACTTCTCTTCACCATTGTGGTAGAGGGCCACTTGCACTTCTGTTTTTTTTTTTTTTTTTTTTTTCATGCTAGAAACATCTCCTTTCCTATTTTTCTCCGTTCTATCTCTTTTTATTCCTAATTTTTCTCCCCCTCCCTCTTTTTTCCCCTCACCCTCTTTATGCATAAAATGGAGTTATATCTTTGTTAAGAAATCGTTTTCGAATTCACTGCACCGTTCATCTCTAGAGATGAAACCAGATTAGAACAATGTTTAGTGAGTCTTTGATTAACCTAATCCGTCCAGCGAAGCTACTCATAGCTGTGATTCTCTTGCAGTGTGTCTATGCAGGTCAGAACCTGAGTCTTTGTTTTAGCTGAGCACATGTACCTTGGAAGGTATATGCAGTAATATATATATTTTTTTTACAGCTTCATTTGCCTAGTGAGAATTTGGAAATAATTTCTTACAGTTACCTTGCAGTATTCTTGGGGCCATAGTTATATTTGTTGGGTATATCTAGTTCTATGGGGAAGAAGAAAGATAAACCTCCATCTCTTGGAGCATTCTCCAATAGGGTGTTTTTCAAGTTTTAAAGCATCCACGAGAACTTGAGAATCTCCTTCAACAACCTTTTCCCCACATTGTTCAAGCTTTCCAATCTATTAATTAAATACCGCAAAATAATGATCATGTTTTTGTTAACAACTAGGAAAATAAATTCTTTTGCATAAACCCTTATGCAGAAGAGAGTGATTTCCCCTAACGTGGACTTTTCATATTCCCATTTGTTGCTGATTTGTAGTCATCTCTTCATCATCTGGTGCTTGATTCTGACTTTTTAATGAATGAGATGGAGGTTTATCTTTCTTCTTCCCCCATAGAACCAGATGTAGCCCAACAAATATAACTATGGCTCCAAGAATACTGCAACGGATAACAGTAAGAAATTATTTCCAAATTCTCACTCGGCAAATGAAGCTGTAAAAAAAAATTACTGTATATACCTTCCAAGGTACATGTGCTCGGCTAAAACAAGGGATCCCATAATTGCAGTAGTTACTGTGCCTAAGGGGTTAAAAGAAGAATAGTAAACAGGTCCCTTTTCTTTGTTTACCACTCCCATGATATAATAATTAACCCCAGAGAGTATTGCCTGCGGCAAAACCACTTCTGTGAGTATAAATTATAATTTATTGGTTCAAGAATTTGAAAGAGAAAAAAATGTTGAACAAAAGATTTCTTACCCCATAAAATGATGCCAAAAGTTTGATGTCAAATTGTATAGATCAGACTGGATTAGGCATTCTCCGTTCCATGAAAAGGGCAAGTATTGCGGCTTCAACAACCAGACCCCAAAAGCATGTAAAAGCTGTGAGGGAGAACTCACAAGGGTATGATCTTAGTGTAAAAGCCTGTGTTTTTTATTAGAATTGACCATCATATACTTTTTACTTAGATGAGAAAAATATGGAGTTATTACTGATACTTAAAAAAATCATCTCCGCACTCTTATATGTCTACAAAAAAATATAAGGGGAGTTTTGGAGTACTATTAACAGTTTTCTGAAGGAAAAAAAGAAGATCTACGGTGTCGATTTGAGAGTTCTTACTTGCAAAATGATGAAACAAGACCAGAAGAAACAAGATGCAGCAGTCACGAGGGTTTGAATCACTTTGCAACTGGTGATGATCATAATTTAGATCTTTGCCCTTTGTCCACGGAAAATTAAGTTCCGGTCCTTTGACCAGACTCAAAATAATAGCTCCCCCAACCGTGACTACGGTCCCCGCTACCTTTGCTTGGCTATGAAGTTCCCTAATGTTTACTTTCTCAAGCCTGCAAAACCATGATAAATTCATCTGCTTAAACTGTGCGTTTTGTCTGTGTGTTACCAAGGCAAGGTGTTATAAATCATACCTAAAGATCATGGCCATGAAAAATGCAATTGCAGGAAGAATATTGAACATGGCAGATGTGAAAGTAGCTGTAGAATATGACATTGCCATGTAGAAGAGGTTCATGTCAAGCACAGGGCTGTAAAGTGAACAAAAAGCACTTCAACTAAGATCGTTTTGAATTGCTTAGCTAAACGTTAATGTTACCCTTAACGGTTAAGAATCTTACTCGAAAAGGCTAAGCAGCATAGTCTTAGCAAGGATGGAAAAGGTCATCTTCGGCCGCGATTTCGTGGTGATTAATCTTAATGATTAGCAATATTTTCTAAACATGTCAATTTTCGTGCATAGATATTGAGAGAGCAAACCTATCCAAAATGAGAGCGAAGGGAGAAATGAGAACAGTTGCAATAGCCATTCTGTAGACTAAGAATACATAATGGCTCATTCCCTGGTTTAGAGCAAGCCTAGCAATTACGTTCTGACCTGCATAGCCACACTGCAATAGAATCACAGCTATGAGTAGCTTCTATTAACAGAAATGAAGAAAAACACAGAAATGTAGAAAGAGCATGTATCGAAGAAGAAAAGATAGAAGGGAATAAGAGAGAGAGAGAGAGAGAGAGAAGGTAATTGATTACATTGATACTGACTGAATGTTTACAACTATGAGAATACAGTTTATATAGCCATCATGACTAGCTTGCAGCCTAAACTATTTAACTAACTAATTCGATAACAACTCTAACAACCTTTCGGCACGTGGATATTGCCAACATCCCCCCTCTATCTCAATTGGGACTTCCCAGTTTGAGATTGAATGAATACTTTGAGAAATGCAGAACAATGAAATCCTTCTTGTCGAAGTACTCCTAGCCTTGCTCCCATCATCAATTAATCCTCTGTTCTTGGTGTTTAAAGTTGTCTTCATGCATCTGCATTATCAATTAATCCTCTGCTCCCATCAAAGAATTTCAGCCCCTCAAACTGATTTCTACACCGCTGTAGCCACTATTTTCTTTGCGATAAGGTTTCCAATATTTCACAATCAACATTCCTAGAAGACCTTCAATTTTCACAGATTCCACTGTATTTTCAGAAATCAAGAAACACAACCTTCTTTGGCAATTGGCCTTCAATGAAGAAAGGAAACAAGAACTGCACTCCGGCAATCGGCCTTAATGGAGTTGCACACAATAACAACAAACAAAACTTTTCAAGAACATTACTCCGGCTATCGGCCTTTAAGGAGTAACACACAATATCTGAGACAAAACTTTTCACTCTGGCTATCGGCCTTATGGAGGAAACAAATTGCATTCAACACACTCTTGGCAATCGACCTTTTTCGAGTGCACAAATCTCAAACAACCAAGAACTAATCACGCAACAAAAAGGAATGGCTATCGGCCTTAACAAATAAACTTGCATACAAGAAACCCTATTGAAGAAAACAAATTTTCACTGCGGCATTTAAGCAAACAGATAGAGTGCAGAATTTAATAGCAAAACCTAAGACTCGAGCTCGTGATCGGAAAACCCAATCAGAGAACCTCCACCAAACCACCAGCTACCAGAAAACCCTGACGAATAGAAAGAAGCCCTCAATGATCACAGAGGAAGAACATTCTCGAAGATCGAAACAATTATTCAAACCCATAAAAGATTATCAAAAATGAGAAGATTTTGTGCCTTACTTTGGATGAAACTCGTTCCATTTCTACAAATCTTTTAGTTGTTATGTCGTTGTCTTTGCAAGGGGAAAGAAATTTGGGGAATTTGGAGAATGGCAAAGTACCCCAGAGGGAAGAGAGTCAAATTCCACATCAAGCTGCACAAATTTTGAACTATCCTCCACACCAGCTACCAACACAACAATTCGGAGTTCAACTAAGGGAGACAACGATCCGAATCATAGCAAGCAATCAGACTATTAAGGTTAGAACTTCAAGATGCCGCAGGCTTGTGATCTCTATCGAGGTAGAGAGGAGGACCAGACATAAGATCAACCAAGAAGTTACAGTACCATCGCCGAAGCAACGAAGAAAATCTAATGAAAAACGATGAAAACGACGAAATCTAATGAAAAACGGAACCACCAGAATCCATGGCGTGAGCCTGGTGGCTCTGATACCATATTAACAGAAATGCAGAAAAACACAGAAATGCAGAAAGAGCATGTATCGAAGAAGAAAAGAGAGAAGGGAATAAGAGAGAGATAAAAAGTAATTGATTACATTGATACTGAACTAATGTTTACAACTATGAGAATACAATTTATATAGCCATCATGACTAGCTTGCAGCCTAAGCTATTTAACTAACTAATTCGATAACAACTCTAACAACCTTTCAGCACGTGGATATTGCCAACAGCTTCGCCGGACCGATTAGGTTAATCAAAGGCTCACTAAACATTGATCTAATCTAGTTTTATCTCTGTAATTAAACATGAAACAAAAATTAAGAGCTGTATATATAATGTGTAGAGGCTATAGTCTTGATTCATTATATAGACTCCTAGCCTCAGAGTTTCTCAAATTCAAGTACTCAACCAATGCAGTGAATTCGAAAACGATTTCCTAAAAAGGATATAACTCCATTTCTGCATTACATCGAAATTGGAAAATATGGTAGGGTTTGGCACTTTGCCAAATTTTGATTAACCAAAAACATTGTTAGTGGGGAAGAAAAGTTAGTGCAGTGAACAAGTTATTGCAACCAAATCAGGGATTAGTTGGATTTTATTTTTTCCAACGTAATAATAGTACGCAAAGGATTTGTACAAGCATGTTGTAGTAGCGAGTAGTAGTGATCTACAAATAATTTTACCTAATTAAAACTAAATTATTTCATGATTATGCTAATTATAGGCAGGTAGCTGGAAAATGAGTCCTATGATAACGACCCTCTAGCCCCCCCCCAACCCCCAAATGACAATGATTGATTTCAACCCTTTCAATTAATTAAGGCATGTTTAGTTAACAAATTGGGAGAATGAAGGTGTTTGTACCATACTTGATCAATCGTGAAACTACCAAGCACGGATCAACTTCATACCTTCAAGGACCTACTGAGGGATTCATGTTGAAGCATCCCTGCCGAAGCACAAGAGTTTTTCTCCACCCAGGAGGCCAATCACATCACAACACGTGTCAACGTCAAAATAAAGCTCTTAGAGTCTCATATTGATCGCGGACGAAAGCCGGAGACTCTCCTCAACTATAAAAGAAGACCATTTTTCTACAATGAGGGAAAAATTTCATTATTGTACTTAAACTAGTCATTAGAACCTAATAATGATGATTATGCTTGAACCTATGTATTTGTGTAAACCCTTCACTATTAATGAGAACTCCTCTACTCTGTGGACATAGCCAAACTTAGGGTGAACCACGTACATGTTCTGTTTTCTTCCCTATCTCTATCTCTTTGACATATTATCCTCACTAGGTAACCAGAGCAACCGGGCGAATCTTACAAACTTGACGCTTTATATTGTTCCAAAATCTCATCAATTTTGTGCATCAACAGAAGGAATCCGAGAAATTAGAAATAGAGGAAATAGGATCAAATAATACCCTAGCTGATCTGATCTTGTCTTTTTGGTATTTGATTACGGATTATTAGGGAAACGTACACTTTTTCAATTCCTTATATGTTAGTTGACGTATGGAAAAGTTAAGAACAGAAATCATTGATATTCATACTCATATTTTATTAAGGGAATTGTTATTAGCACTCCAAATTTTCTATAACTAGAAAGAAAAATACACTTGTAACGAATGTAGAATAAAATTTTTAGAGTGCTAATAACAATTTCCTTTACTAAACGGATGAAACTTAAGAATTAAAATAATTCCTATTTCTATTTTATGTAAATAAACATCCGCTAAGTTAATGTATTCCATAATCAATTAAACTACTCATTATCTACTATGATTCTGATCATCTCACACCAAACTACTCGACTTTAATAAACTTGTAAATATGTGAATTCTATCGAGTTTTCGAGGCAATACAACGTAGAATCCGTGGAACCCCTAGGGGCTTGGATTGGAGTAACCCCTCACAATTTTGGCAACTAAAATAGGTGCTTTGCTTGTTGAAGAGTGCACGCAAACACCAATGCACTAGCTAGTCGTGTCAATCAACTATCATCATTAGTATTAATTAAGTTATTAAACACTAGCGTTTATTGTTGTATTTTACTCTATTTGCAGCCTATTGAAGGAGTTGAGAAGCCCTCTCATTCCAACATTGCTAACAATTTATTTCAGCATGACTTGATCTACTCATCTAAAAAACCTATCATAATTATGCGTTTATCTTTCTTATCACGTAGAAATAGATATTTTTTTATTCTTTCAGTAATATTGGCATTAAATTGTCAGTTTACATGAAAGAATTATGGACTCAATCATGCACATGGTGGGTTTGATACACATAAATAAAAGATGTAGCATTAAATTTGATGGCATTAAAAGTAATACCAAATAATTCTCAACCATGGGATGTTTGCCATTTATTCTTTTTCCACCTACAATTTCAGTGACTCCACTCTTCCGATATATTTCAGTGGTCGAAGAGTCTTTTTGGACTCGCTTATGAGCGAGTCTGGCTAGCAACGCTCCTCTTGGCGAGAAGCAACAATAAATTTATGGTGAATTATATTTTACACCTTCAGGTTTGAAAGAAATTGTAATTTTATACAACATTTTTAAAATATTTCAATCTCATATATTATTTGTTATTTTATTTCAATGTCATGTAACCATTAATCAATCTGTTAACTTTTTTGTTAAGTGATAATGTGGTAAATATAAATCCACAATTTTTGCTGACATGGATGATAAATTTGCACCATGTGAATAAACTCAAACAAAAAAGAATTAATTAATAAACCCTCCCCCAGTTCCGCACACTGCCGTGATTCTTTCTCCCCATCCCACCATCGCCACCTTCGTTCCTGTCTTCAACTACGCCGACCCAAGCCTCCCCCGTCCCTTTCCTCAGGCAAGCTTTAAGCAACAAAGTAAAAAAAAATTCATAAATGTCAGTTTTTATTAAAACTTTCAAATATAACACAAAGTCACATCAATTGATCAATGTACCCTTAAAGTTAAAAACAAAATATTTTTATGGAAGTTATAAACACCGGAAATGAATCTTCTCCGGATCCCTTTCACCTAATCCTCCTCATTAAACAATCCGGACCTTTGAAATTTGATCCAACTGTTACAAATAGGGGCCCATTCTAAAAGTTATAATAACTTTAGCATTAGATCAAATTTCAAAGGCCCGTATTGTTTGACGAGGAGGATTATGTGGAAGGAATCATTTTCCATTAACACCAGATGCAAATGAAAATTTTTATGCTCATTCTTTCTTCCATGTTCTTTCATTTTTAGGGTTTTGATTATTCCCATATCCTAAGCCAATAAGTTTTTTTATTTTTTATTTATTTTTTTTCCTGAAATTCAAGTACGATATTAATTCATAACAAGAACAACGTACAATCAAAGATAAGAGTGCTACCAGTGGGCCTTAATAGAAACCATTCCAGGAAGTAACCCGAATGAAGGGAAAAAGTATGTCCCGCACCAACAAAATAACAATTAAGACTATCCTCCCAAATAATCAAAACATTAACAATGAAAACCATCCTCCAATAGAAGGTCAGTAATTAAGTCAGGGGGTTCCTCAAACCAAGGAAATTGGGTGCTCCAAGGTTAGACTGAATCTGACTAGCCGATAAGCCACTGTATTAGCATCTCTTCGCACAAAGCTTGCTTTTCACGTTTTGAATGACTGCAAGATCCTTCAGGTATCCTCTAATAAATGCTCAAATGGCCCGTGATTAACCACCGCATTATTTTGAATTGCGGCGATCACCAACAAAGCATCACCCTCAAATATGATCTACTCAGTCCTCCATTGATGCGCAAACACTGCTACTTCATGAGCAGCTGGGATCTCAGCTTGCATAGAAGACGTAATACCAGTCAACTTCATAGCCAAAGCTGCTATAAAATCCCCAACCGCGTTCCTAATGATGATGCCAACACCACCCACCGACTTCCTTCATAGCTGCGCATCAGGAGGTTTGACATGCTTTTGGACCACATTCCACTTTCTAAACTCCAATAGCCAAGCATGAGCTTGTAATTGGATTTCCTGTGGTGGTAAAACCGATCCCTGTTAAAGCATTGCATTACGAGTGTTCCATATCTTCCAAATCAACACCAGCGCCAAATCAAAGAGATTGAGCCAACCGAGTGAGCCATTTTGGAAACCCAACCTCTCTGTGCTGCAACGTTTGCAACCACAAAGGACTAGAGAACCATATTATTGCTGCATGAGAGCAATGCAATAAACCATGTTCTATTGTTTATGGTACGTTGGCACAAAAAGGACAACAGTCATCTATAAGGACCCTCATTTTCTTCAAATTGACTCTGGTTGGCAGAGCGTTCAAACAACTCATCCAGATACATATTTTAACTTTACCTCGTACCTTAGCTCGCCACAAAGCCTTCCAAAGAAACTGGATCTCCACTGCCATCATTGAACCAATCGGTATATCTCCACAAATTTCACTACACGACCGAGCGACAAAGTATGCACTTTTAATCGCAAAATTTCCTTGGGGTTCCTTAATCCAAATCAACTCATCAGGTGGACTAAACAAACTCAAAGGAATACTCATAATAAGGTTGGCCTCCTCTTCAAAGGAACATGTTAAAAATCAACTGCATATTCCATTAAACACGATCCGAAGCCACTAAGAGAGATCTCACAGTAAGGTTTGGATGAACTCCTACTGGTATAGGACTGAGTACTTTTGTATAATTGTCTATCGGGAGCCAGCTATCACCCCATATTTTTATATTCAACCCATCACCCACTCGCCAATGTGCTCCAGGTTGAATCAACACTCTAGCTGCCGCCACACTTTTCCAACAATAGGACGAATTTGTCTTCACCGTAGATTGAAGAAAATCCGTATCAGGGAAATAACGAGCTTTAAAGATTTGAGCAACAAGAGAGTATGGATGGTGGATAATGCACCAACCTTGCTTTGCCAGCGAGGCTAGGTTAAGGGCATACAAATCTTTAAAGCCCAATCCTCCTTCACTTTTAGGCTTACACTTCCTCTACCAACTTACCCAATGTATACTCCTGTTACCCTCTTCTTTCCCCCACCAAAACCGAGCCACCATTTGATTTAACTCATCACAGAACATCTTCGAAAGCAAGAAAGTCTGCATGGTATATAGGGGAACTGCCTGGACCACAGATTTAATGAGAATTTCTTTACCCGCACTACTTAGAAGACTCCCACGCCAGCCATTAAGTTTTTTCCAAAGCCGATCTTTAATGTTTGCAAACGTTGTCTTCTTAGATTTACCAGTGAGAACTGACAATATAAGATAACGGTCATGGTATTCCACCTAAGCAATCGGCAAGTAATTGAGCATCCATTTCATTCACATTCGCACTGAACACCACACAGCTTTTGGTAAGATTAACCGCTTGTCCCGAAGCCAACTCATAACATTTCAACAACTTTTTCAATTCACAACATTCTTGCAAAGAGCTTCTGGCAAAAATAAAGCTATCATCAGCAAAGAGGATATGATGAATACTTGGCGCACCATTACAAACCTTGATTCTCTGTATCCATGGTTGAGCTTCCCATACATTCAATAAGGCTGAAAGACCTTCCGTACAAATCACAAATAAGAACAGTGACAACGGATCCCCTTGCCGAATACCTTTTTTAAGCTGGACAAGACCCATTGGCTCCCCATTAAGCTTGAAAGAGTAAGAAACTAAAATGACACACATCATTATCCAATTAATCCATTGCTTAGCAAACCCCAATCGTCTCGTTATTTGCTCGAGGAATGACCATTTGATGCGATCATATGATTTACTGATGTCTAATTTCAGCGCCATCACACCATTCCAGCCACTATTTTTTTTTTTTTTTTCATAGCATGAGCAATTTCCGATGCCACTAAACAATTATCTAAGATTAGACGTCCAAAGATAAACACACGTTTGGATGGCGAAATAATGTCGGGTAAAATCAACTTCAACCTTTTCGTGAGAACTTTGGAACAGATTTTGTATATCACATTACACAAACTGATTGGCCCGAGTTGAGTCATGGAGATTGGGTCTGTTTTCTTAGGAATAAGAGTTACATGTGTAAAATTAATTTTGCGCATCATACTCCCTGAAGAGAGGAGAGAACGAACACCTTCACATATATCATGACTAACAATAACCCAATGTTTCTGATAAAACTTGAGTCATACCATCAGGTCCAGGCGCTTTAGTAGGGTGTATTTGAAACAAAGCAGTCTTGATTTCGTCCTAAACAAATGGTACCAAAAGACTCTGATTCATCTCGGCCGTGACTTTTGGTGAAACCGCACTAAGAACAACCGACACATCTACTTCTCCCGTGGAATCAAACAATTTCTGGAAATAATCCACTATTACCAAAGCCATCCCATCCTTACTGATGAGTCCATATTATACTATATATTTTACCCTAATCTTAGTATTAATTTATTGGTTATTTTGGTAGAATTTTGATACTTTGTTATATATTTCCAATATAGGATATTCGACTTCCTCTGGAGCAAAAGTGATCAAACGGATGAATTTTAGAGTGATTACAATTGGAAGATGTTCATGTGCCTTTCAAGATGATTGTGTCAAAATTCTAGATTTTTCTACCAAGCTGTTACCGTGGCAATGAAATTAAGACCCAGCGCACAGTTTTCCCAAATTGATGTTTTTGGACATTTTGGTTGTGTTGGAGGTCAAGATGGCATATATTGAGGAAGATTCCTTTTGAGAATCTGTAGGGGACATCTTCATCTTTAAAACGAGACCTTTTGGGACCAAATCGGAGTTTATTTGGTCAGTCAAAAGACTAATTTTCTGAGAACTCCGAATTCTAGTTCAAATAGGAAGCCTTTTATTTTTTGTTTTATCATTTAATTATGTTTCCTAGTTTTATTTAAGACCTTTTACTAGGAGAATTTTAATTAGAGTATTATAAATAAGGCTTTTTAGTCATTAGGGTTTTAGGGAGAGAAGGAGGAGAACGCAAACATTACTTTGGAGGATTCAAGTTTATTATCAAGGTGTTTTCTATCCATGATAATATTTTGTTTTATGATTGTTAGTGACTAGTTTTGTTTGCTAGAGTGAGGCCACGAGCCTTAGCAAGAATATGTAGCTTCTTTTCAATTTGCTTATGACATTGTGCATGCAAGTTTTGAATTATTAATCACTGTACTTTAAACTATCTACTTGTCTTGATGATTGGCCACCATTAGGATATTTAGAAAAGTAATTTGATGCAATTTTGGCTGAGGGCTGTCCCTGAAATTGGCGTTGGCTTCTTGTGGTTAATATGTGTAACTTCTTAGGATGGACAACACGTTTTAAGGGTTATATGGTTTTTTAGAAGGTTTTCACAAAACTTAAAGAGTCTTGCATATTCACATTCGATCTGGACTCCACGGACGGGTTGTATGTTAGATATACATTCAAGTAGGGCATATTTTATGAAAACCTAACCTTCAAACTATGCATGTGCAATTCATAATAATTGAAAGAACTATATAGAATTGTTAAGGTGATGGCGGAAACCTAATGCTTAAATTGATATTCAAAACTATTTTCTTTTGTTTTCTTTACTTTCCCAATTTATTTAATTGTTTTTAATTAAATTCGTTTTTAATATTTTAGGTCATAAAATCAACATCTTCCAAATTTTTTTTTCAAATAGTTAATTAAGATTTGGTTTTAACGTAAATTATTCATTCAATCCCTGTGAAAAATGACCTTACTTAAGCTGCTATACTACGACAACCTTTTACTCTTGCAAGTATTTTTAAGTGTTTTTATCCCTACTTTTGCAAGTGGTAAAATCCCTATCACTTACTTTCATGCCAATGCCCTGTTTCATCGACCAACCCATATAGTGCATTCCATCGTTGTCGACGAGAGGCTTTTTGATGAAAATATCTGGTATTTTGATAACCAAGACGCAACCAATTCGCTTTGGATTGTTGACGCCAGAACGCCTGTTCTTGTGTCAATAGCGAATGTAATCGAGTATACAATTCGTGCCTTTGGGCAATAGTTGTTTTAGTGAAAGGCTTACCAAAGAGGGCTTGCAATTTATCTTTCATTGCGACAATTTCCCCAGGAATGGATCCTTCTATGCTCTTAACTCATTTTAGCAATTGCACCCGTGTTGCCTTAATCTTTTCCATAACTTGATACATAGGGGGACCTTACATAGTTTGTAGACCATCATTCTTGAATTGCTGTCTCACAATCGTCCCTCACTGACCAACCATTTTCATACTGAAAACTCTTCTTAAATTTGGCTCATTTCCTTATCCCCCACTCTAACAAGATCGGGATGTGGTCGGAGGACGTAGGTTTCAAATGAACAACTCTGAACCCTGGGAGTAAGTCTAACCAATCCTGTGTAGCAAGCGCTTGATCTAATTGAACCTTGATACCATCATCCTTCATTGTTACCCAAGTGAAGTTGTTGCCAACAAAGACCATATCTTTCAATTCACAATCCCTCAACGCATTATGAAATCCTTCCATTTGCCTTTCACTATGTATATCCCCACCCTCCTGTTCAAAGGCCTGGAGAACTTCATTAAATTTTCCTAAACAACACCATGGTAATGATGAATTCTCCTTAAGCCGACGAAGCAACTCCTATGACTTGTAGCAATCAGCTTCAACTAGAAAGCCATAAAAAACGTAAGCCTCCAGTGAAAAGGCGTCTCCCACTCCTCATACTTCAAGATCGATATGATTTGAAGAGTATGAGCGAAGTGAAGTCTGCGCTTCCTCCTTCCACATAACAAACAAATTACCAGACCGACTTGAACTCGGTACCGTAAACACACACTGAAATTGTAATTGTGATATTAACTTATCCGTGTGTTCTCTGGAGCTTGTAGTTTCGCACAGAAAAATCACAGTGGGATCTTTAAAGAGAACCAGTCTTTTAAGTGCTCGAATGGCACGGAGGTTCCCAAGCCCCCGACAATTCCAACCGATAGAACTCATTGCACTCGGCGAGGCTGAACCTCGTCAGCCTTTACCACTTCATCAATCATTGAGTTCAAATAAGCACATTTCTTTATAGCCTGGGATCGTACAACATAGTCTTTTCCTTGAGTCACCCCTTTCCCCAGTTCGGGGATAGCTATCTTACTACAATGCATCTTTTTTTTTCTTTTTTTTTTTTTTTTTTCTTTCTATAATACGACCTAATCGATGTTGGATCTCTCTCCCATCCTCATTCCCAGTTCCAAAAATGAATGGATTCTGGTTAAAGCGACAGTGTAGTTTCACTCTGGTTATCATAGCTTGTCTTTCCAACATTTTTACCTTCCTTATTTCGTGGCCATGCACTTGATGTTATTATCTCGGTACCAAACAACATCAAAGGTTGACTTGGGCTCAACACAGTCTCACCAACTGGTGCCATGTATGGCAATATTGCCATACTATTCGTCTCCTCCATCAAGTCAGCATTAAGATTAGGAATATCCCGATGCCATATTATTCGTCTCCTCCATCGGGTCAACATTAAGATTAGGAATATCTTGA
Organism: Pyrus communis; assembly: GCF_041283825.1. NCBI lineage: Eukaryota > Viridiplantae > Streptophyta > Magnoliopsida > Rosales > Rosaceae > Pyrus > Pyrus communis. The sequence goes on along the minus strand of NC_142571.1, from coordinate 24,162,420 downwards.
TAAATCTGCCTCCCTTCAACCATAGCTTGCGAGCATAATTCCAAACCACATCACTCCGTAGTCCCATTCCACGAGACATGTATTCCATAGGCTGCACCAATCTAATTCCTCCCACCCATCATCGCTTCAGGTTCCTCATCTTCCTTCATAATCTCATCCATACTCTCCACAATTGGTACTAACATAGACCATCCACCATCAGGCCCCAAACCAAACCGTTTCCCCACAGGCTTCCTGTAATCCTTCCCTAAGACAACATCTTGAAACTACCTCCCATAAGGCTTAGCATAGTCATTATCCTGCAGTCCATGATATTTTTCACACTGATCCTCCACATGATCCATTATTCCACACAAAAAACAAGTAAATGGCAATTTTTCGTATCGAATGTCAACATTCAATGTTCGACCGTCTAGCTGTAATGCTACGTACTGTCTCAAGGGTTTTTGAATATCCAACCGGACCCTAATTCTAAGAATGCTTCCAAACTGTTCTTTCATTCGAATCTGGTCAGTGAGTACATACTTCCCCAATTGGTTGCCCAAAAACTTCCCCATCTGGCGTGTCATATAACAGAATGGTAATCCTTTCACCTGAATCCAAAATTCCTGATGAACTAGCGGAACCCTCGATGGATAGGTCATATTATTTGCCTTCGCTAAGACCAACAGAAATTTTTTATTAAATAACCAGGGACCCCCCCTCAGAATTGTATTTCTCTTAGAAAGAGAGTTGAAACCAAACGCGAAACGATCGTCTTCGAGATAAAAAATCAGCACCTGTGCCTTAGGGCGCCATAAATTCCGCATATGTCTCTTAAAGCTTTCCTTGTTAATTGATTTTGAGGCCAGCACCTTACCCACCAGAAACACCTTGGATGATTTTAGCGATCCCACCTCATGTTTGTCAAACACAACTACTTCATGTTCCTCTTTGATAATAGCAAACTTCCTCGAGAACTTTGAAACAATTTCTTCCATCGTCGTCAGTCCTGTTGTAAGCAGAGACCAACCCCACGTACACACTGTGAAACACCTTATAAAGAATTGTATGATGCCCAATCCAATAAGTTGACAGAACGAAAAGACATTCAGCCAATGAAATTGTCTAATTTATTTATTAATTAATGATCACCTACAACTGAAGTGCATATTATTGCATAATAATTAATTAATATTCTAGAAATTTCATAACATACAACTTATGCATACTTTCAAAATGAATTCAATAGGTCTTCGTTTGGATGGAAATCTCCAGCACATGGTTTCATGGCATTTTGTGTACATATGTGTACATATATTTAAAATCTTAATTTGGGGCACACACTTTTGGCTTAGTCTAATGGTTGTTTCCATAGCTCCCTATTAGAGCAGTTCCACCGTGGGCAATAGCCCGATGGACTGGCTCTCAAATAAGGCCAGATAGCCTGAGCAATGAGGTCCAGCGTGTGCTGGCGATTGAGCCCTAGTGGGCCCGAGGGAAAGGCTCGACACGAGTAGCCGGCCTGAGAGCCTGAAGGCTATGTGATGTCACATCTTTTTTTTCTCTGTGTTCACTGAGAAACCGAGCCCAGAAAACGACCACCCCCTAGTCGGCGATTTCTGCAGCAACTCACCGTCTGTTTGTTGCTTTATCGCCACGCCGTTTGTGTGATTGGGTCGACTTGGTCTAGGTCGCAAGTTGCACTGCTGCAATCACCGAATTCTGCCTGGAAGAAGATCGGAAAATTTATGTTTCGTTCAACCTCAAATCTCTACCAAAACACATGAAATTTTTATCTCAAAATGAAGATCACAGAACAAGGAATAGGAATATACCAGTTTTAGGCAAAATTGTGGCCAGAAAATTATTTGTATTATTTTATAAAAAAAAATACTAATATTTTATTGCCAATTGCTAGGGCTATTCAGTATAGGAGTGGAGATGCAAATGGCAGTCACCATTCATTAAGGGCAATTACTGTTCACTGGGTGGATTAAATAGTGAATAGCCCTAGGCCTTAACAACGGTGGAGTTGCTCTTAATTCTAAAAGGCCAACTTATACTTCAATTTTTATACTTAAAATGTGTTTCATTTTCACAATAGTGCAGTCGACATTTGTAATTAGGTTGTAATTTTGAGGGCATAGAGTACATTTATATGAAATTTTGGTTACATTTGAAATTGTTATAAAAACTAATAGTTATGAATTCAAGACAAATTTTGATTATTAATGATATAAACTCGTACTTTCCCGTAACCTTGGAATTGCCGATACCAAAAAACTCCGTTGCCACTCTCTTCGCAAAACGAACCCAGTTCTGGATTTTTACTGAAATGGACATCTCAGTTGTGGAGCCAAAAATATTCACAAGGCGACACGTGGATTTTTGGATGAAGAAGACAAAAATACCCTTGAGGCATATCAAGATTCCTACGCGCGAGTAGCGAGCAATCATCCTCAACCAAGTCAGAAATGCCCAAAAAAGGTAACAATTCAAAAATTCATCTCATCAAATCCTTCTACAAGGTAATCCATAAAATTTATTTCACCCCATATATCTTTTACCTAATTTCCCTTTTTTAGCTAAATCAATTAGCTAATTATTACATAACCTAATTATCTATTTATTCTAAATATTCTATAACCACCAAAACATTCCCCTCATGCTTAAGTAGCCAATTAATACCTATTAAAATTGGCTAATTAAACCAAAATTAAACCCAAAAAGCCACCTAATGGCCGGCCACTCTTTCTCCAAAGAGGATCGGCCTATCCCTATAAATTAATAGGTTCCCATTTTCACCAAAAAATCATTCCACACTCTTGCTAAAATTCTCCAAAACTCTCAAACACTTTTCTCTCTAAATTCTAACTTTGGCATCGGAGGTTCTTAGGCCAAAGCCCCCCTCTAAAATTCATCGTGGGCACGTGAGGCTCTTGGCTTTGATCTAAGGTGTTATTTGTTTTGTAGGTACAATTTTGTCCAAAATCAAGGAGAAAGAAATTTGCATCCACAAATTGGTGCTTTCATTGAGAGCTGAGATCCATACACGTAGAAGACTCTCGCGTAAAAAGGTTTTTTCTCTATTTTTTCTATTTTCTAGTCCCCTTGTATTTTTCATATGTTCTTATTATTAGAAATTTTTATTTGCAAAGATTCTTTGATAAAACGTAAAAGAGGAATATAATGGCTAGAAATTTAGAAAATTCCATAAGTGAAAATTCCAATACTCAGGAAATGGGACCGCGGCGATCCATAAGGCTAAATGTGGTCATAGGTGGAGTGGCACCACCACTACTAGGTTCCACCATGGCCCAAGCTGTGCCATCCAAGCTTGCATGGGCCCAAGCCCAAGCCTCGCACTCACATGGGCCACACGTTGAGCAGCCCATTCCCGTGGCCCAGCCTGCTCTTGCCGAGTAGCCCACTCTCGCGGCCCAGCTTGTTTCCACCGAGTAGCCCACTCTCGTGATACAGTGGCACAGCTTGCTCCCGCCGAGCAGCCTACTCCCGTGGCCCAGCTTGCTTCTATGGCATTCCTAGCAGCCTAAATTGGTCCAAGATTAGTTTAACCGTCCATGCTTCAAATTTCCGAACCGATGATCGAACTGGGAGCATTTTCACCACATTTTTCTACGGATTTGACATTTCCCAACTCAAATCTCGTCCCTACCACACTTCCACTGCTCAAGGAGATACATTCCTTCCAAACTCTTCCAACCCAAATGGAAAGCAACACTTGTCTCGACAAGTCATAGAGTTGACGAACGTCCTTGCACAGCAGACGACCTTGGTAAACCAGTTCTTGCAGCGCACCGAGATACAACGTGCCCCAAACGAGGTGTCCCAAAGTAGGACAAGGGCAGATGAAGAACCTCTCCAGCAGCGTCCCGACAAGTAGCCACTCGACTAGCTACGAACCGAGCGTTCGGGCAATGTATACTCCCGATTGGGCACCCGAGATAGAGTATACTCTCGTCTTAGTGCGCAAAGGAGAGTGCACTCTCGACTAGGCCCACAGACGAGTATACATTCAAGGTTAGGGTCATACTTCGATAGTCAACATGAGTAGCCTTCCAGGCGAAGTGTTCATTCGCGACTAAACCCGCAAGGAGCATCCTCCACCTCACATCGGAGTAAGCAGAACGAAGGACGGAGAGAAGCAGTCACTCAATCCGGCTCAAGTTCAACCGACAGCCTGCGAAGAACTCGCTCACCTGCTGGGAACGTACCACACTTACCGCATCCGTGGCATAAACAAGCCAAACAGATGAGAGAACAACCTAAACTAGCAAGTCATGGCTGGGGGCAGTCGAGAGCTCCATTAACCCAACAAAGATAAATCTAGGAAGAAGTAGAGAGACTATTGACTAAGTGATTGTGTGATTTCCAACGCAAAGAGGTCACTGAAGAGGCATTATGATGGAACATGACCAACATAAGCAGGTCACCCTTCACGGATGAGATTGAGCAGGCAGAGCCTCCACGTGAGTTCAGCATGCCATATTTCACATCTTTCAAAGGGGATGAAGACCTAGAGAGACATTTAAAGAACTACCGAAGCGCAATGATCCTCTATCGAAACAACGATGATCTCATGTGCAAGATATTCGCCACCACTCTACAAGGCGAGGCGCAAGATTGGTTCTACACCCTGCCGCCACAATCCATCCGGAGTTTCTACGAACTTTCTTTGGTTTTCACTAAAGAATATTCATCTAACTCTAGCAGACTCTTTCGCTCTAGCCGAGAAGCATGCATTTTGGGACGAGGCTCGCCAATGTACATTCAAGAACTTGAAGAAGTACTCGACATTACCTCCCTACTATCCAAACAGGAAGCAGAGGAGGACTGATTCACGTGTTTGATGGTATCTGAAGCAGCAATAAACTCTACCATCATACGAGAAGAGTTGGGGGCCCGACTACCTGTATTCCGTAGTTCAAAAGCTTTCATCGATGCTATCAGAAATTGAAAAGCTAACTTTGGCGATAATTGTTGCAACCCGAAAGCTTAAGTTTTACCTTCAAACACACGAAGTCATCCTCATGATGCATTATTCCGCCCAATCCAAACGTGCGACGATAAAAGCGTAGACCCTGGTGGATGCAAAGTTTTCCGACAAAAGTAACAACTCGGCCCAAAAGACACGCCAAGGGTAGAAGAACACTGGAAGGACACACTCGGAAGTAAGTTTTGTCCTCGTTGCCCCAAAAGATTCTACATAGGAGTAACATGTACCGGCAATTGAGCATTACCTCCTGCTGCACGTCACACGGCCCTAACCGACCCTTACTCCATAATTTAGCTCTAGAATGGTCAAATACCGGCAGTTGAGCATCTTCTACTACATGTAACGTGGCCCCAGCTCCACGACTCCTTAGCATGCACCAAGATGGTAAGAAGTTAATATAAAAGTGCGACCGCTGCCAGCGCTACAAGCCGATACCAGCATTGCCTGCCAGCGAGCTATACTCACATTCGAGTCCTTGGCCATTCATATAGTGGGCAATCGACTTGGTAGGACTTATGCCACCTGCTATTGGGGGCAGATGCATGATGATCATGGCAACCGACTACTTCACCAAATGGGTAGAAGCAGAGCCCAAGACGACCACGACTCAAACGGACATAGAGCACTTCATATGGAGGAACATCATTTGCCGATTTGGCATCTCATAGTCTATCGTCACTGACCATGGCCCGCAATTCGTGGGCAAAGGTATGGCGAAGTTCTTCCAAAAGTATGACATTAAGTAGCACATGTCCACGCTGAGATATCCTCAAGGCAATAGGTAGGCCGAAGCATCCAACAAGATGATCCTCACTGCCTCAAGAAATCCCTCACCAACAAGAAGGGAAAAGGGCCAGACTAATTCCCTGGATGTCTACAGACATAATGCACCACCAAAAGACGAGCAACCAGTGAGACTCCTCTCTTTGGCATTTGGCTCAGAAGCAATCATTCATCCCAATGTCATCAAGTCAAGTATCACCGCTTTACTACCAAGCATTGAGTAGAACAATAAAGAGATGGCCACAAGCTTAAATCTGGCAGAGGAAAAGCGTGAGCAGATTATCACCCGCATCATAGCCTACTAGCAGCAGCTCCTCTCCAGCTACAACAAAAGGGCCAAAATATGGTAGTTCTAGCGCGAAGATTTAGTCCTAAGAAAAGCCTTCATCATTGCCCACAAAGAAGGCTTCAAAAAGATGGATTCCATCTGGGAAGGTCTGTACAAGATTAGCTGTGTAGGCAGCAAGAGTAATTACAGTCTCGCCACCATGAAACGACAAAAAGATCGAAAAGCAGTGGGGCGCCTACAATGTGAGGAAGTACCATGTGTGACCTCCCACTACATCAAAGCCCAAAGACTCAAGTAGCTCGACGGGGACCACCTCACAAGCCGAGGACTATCCAGTTGTTATGTTGTTCCTACCTTACAGCTAAGTTCTCGTTCTTTTCGCTTATTTTTCAATGAGGAATTCAGAAGCAATCACAACTTGGCTCAGCTGCATGCTTACAACAATTAATCACTCCTGCACTTCAAAAGAAGACCGCGCCCTTCTTAAGGACTCATCGCAGGAATTGCGCCCTCCGAGGGACCAACCATGCTCTCCAGTGTGAGAGGGTAAACCAATTCCCTGACACCCACATTGGTCAACTCTCCAAGACGGGAAGATAAACTCTACACTCCGAATATCCAGACGTGGATAAGCCTGACTGTCCTAGTATAACTAAATGCACAATGGCTTGAGCTGGGATTCCTAGAAGTAGCCACAATGATTTTTTTCAAGGCTTAGCTAACTGAAGGATTTTGGGTCTCTTGGCCTAATCCGTGGGGAATCGGGCCCTAGAGACGGATAGGGCATATTACGCAGTACATTCGATGGACGACTGCCCTGGAACCCTAAAGCTGCTATCGAGTGTACTAAGGTAGCCTACGGTTTCCAGAAGACTACCTATAGCTTGCCTTTCGAGTAGTAAAGCTATGCTAGACTTATACAACCGCACATTCTTGTGAAAGGTTAAACAAGCTAGCATGCATATACGAAGCCTTATCCACTGCTGACATGCTACGTAGTTGATAAGCTTCACCTCTGCCAAGTGCAGAACAATTTATACTAAGTCTTAAAGTGTTGTGATACTTGTTACGCAACCTACGAAATTAGATAAAGCCAAGGTTAACAGCCTAATGGTTACGCGGATTTGTCTGCTTCTGTAAGTAAGGCATTCGGCTGCCAACCCTATGGCTAACAACTTTGCAAAGTTCTATACCAACACCTACGGATGGATAGACTAGCGGACCTGTCTGCTTATAGAAAAGTAGCACGCCTGCCATTGGTCTATAAAGTCTAAAGGTTATGGCATGAACAAAAGAAGCGAAGATGAAGAAAGCGAAGGAATGATGTTTATAAACAACTTGAAACGGCCAAATGAGTTCAAGAAAAACAAGAACTACAAGGAAAAACAAAGAAAATCCTAAAGGCTACCTAGAAGACTACATTCCAGCAGCTTGGACATTACACGACTACTCGGTCACCACATCTTCAGCAGGCGTGACGCTCTTAGCAGCGACATCATCCAGCGCTTTACCCCCGGCTGCCCTAGCCTGAGCACCAACTTCTTCAACTACTTCACCAATGGAAGCCTTAAAAGTAAAAACAAGCAAGTTTTCTGGAGAAATAAAGAAGGTCTCGAAACCTCGAACCCACCATTCTCACCTTTCAGCTGCTCATTCTCCTCGAGCAGACCAACACGGACGCGCTGCAGCTCATCCACTTCCTTCTTCAAACTTTCGTTGATCCTCAGTACACCTCGAAGTTCCAACACTTGGGGTTCAAGCCTATCGACGATTCTCTTAAAGTGGATCACTTGATTATAAGCAACAATTAGCTCTTCATCCTTTGCATAAGCAGCGAAATGAAGCTCAGAAACTACAAATTCAAGATCTTGAATTTGAGGTATGTAACATCCAATCTCCTTTCCTGCAATGACAGGTACGACTCCAAGCTATCCTCTCATTCCTTGCAAAGCTGCGGCACAAGTGTGGTTGGGGTTGAAATTGGGTTGTGGTGGATGGGTGATGCGGAATTGTGTGTGTGAATCAAAGAAACACCTAAACATTCCAACAACTCAAACTTGAATTGTATGAACGTTTAGGCCCTCTTATCTTCCATTCCTCATTCGTACAAACTTAACTTGGATTGCGTCAAGACTAGTCTTCAAGACAACAATCACTCGGCGAGCGGTCTCAAGCTGCAAAGAAGTGAGGGCAGAAATATTAGACCCTTTCAAAGCAACGAGCTCAGAGTCTAACCTCTTGATTTCCTCGAATGAGGAATAAGCTTTAGCTGCCATAGTCTTCACCATCTCCTTGGCAGCTTTGCTATATATCCATCATATCAAGCAGAGCAGTCATTCTATATTGGGTCATATGCTTCACAAAGGAACTTGGGCAAACAAACCTTTCTAACACCATCAACAAACTTGGCACAAACGTCCATGTCTTCAAGTAGATTTGGTTTCAAGAGCACACAGATCTCAACAGCCTCCCTAGAAGCAGGCTTAGTAGATTTCTCACAGCTGCCCACACGAGCAGTCTCCTCCTTCCCAGCAGGCGAATCAGACTTAGCAGCAGAGGGAGTGAGCTTTAGCGCCACTTTAGCAGCAAAGTCCACATTATCGCTCTTCATAATAGCAAACCTTTCCGAATGAGAACCGGACTTAGCTTCCAACGGACATCTTGGCACAGACTTCGGCACTGGGAGCATGACAAGACCTTCACACTGAGTAATACTATCAACAATCGAATTAGCCTTTCTCGACATAGCAGGCGCCACAGGCTCAGATCTAGCAGCCTCATTTTTCTTCCTATTGGAAGAAATCATGTCAATCACAGGCCTCTCGGCAGCAGGTAGACCCTCACGAGCAGCGGATGAAGTCTTTAGTTTTTTCTTAACCAGCATCTCTTGAGCAGACAAGTAAGATCTCTTCCACCTTGATATTCTTTACCTTCTCTCTCGAGAGCAACCTACATTTCTCCCGGCGAAGAGAACTAAGTATCATTTTTTCTCTCAAACCAGTAAGCAGGAGGCCTACATGCCTAGTATTATAGCAGCCCATGAGGCCCTCGACCTCCTCAACTCTCTCAATCTTAGGCCTGGCCCCCGTCAGGTTGAAGAAGCCAGATGACATGAGCTTTGCGACTTGTCTAGCATTGCGCCCTAGCGCCTCAATCTGCGGCCCCAGCCGCGCAAGCCGTCCTTGGCTCTAGCCAAGCCGAGCAGCCCAAGCAGTGGTCCCTACCAGAACACCTTCTCAGCCTATGCCAAGTCGACTCCTGGCCTCGGTGCGGCGTGGAGAAAACAAAGAAAGCAACGAAAGACAATCCTTTGCACGGGTAAGATGTAGAAGATTGCTAGAGGAGGGGGAACAAATATCCTCCAAGCTCTCTCTCTCTTGTAGGGTAGAATAAATCGCTCTCCAAAGTTGATTTAATAACCCACTTAAGGTGGACTTAAATAGGCTTTGAGAGAAATTTGTTTCCCTTTCCTAGAATGATCTAATTTCCTATTAAAGAGAGAATCAATATCAAAATAGGAAACAATCCTACGTTTCCTAAAGCAAGAAGATGTCTACACCTGTTGCCCTTTCCTACGAGCAACCCAACAGGTGTGGGGGCATTTGTGGAGCCAAAAATATTCACAAGGCGACACGTGGATTTTTGGATGAAGAAGACGAAAATACTCTTGAGGCATATTAGGATTCCTACATGCGAGTAGCGGAAAATCATCCTCAACCAAGTCAGAAATGCCCAAAAAAGGTAACAATTCAAAAATTCATCTCATCAAATCCTTCTGCAAGGTAATCCCTAAAATTTATTTCACCCCATATTTCTTTTACCTAATTTCCCTTTTTTAGCTAAATCAACTAGCTAATTATTAAATAACCTAATTATCTATTTATTCTAAATATTCTATAACCACCAAAACATTCCCCTTATGCTTAATTAGCCAATTAATACCTATTAAAATTGGCTAATTAAACCAAAATTAAACCCAAAAAGCCACCTAATGGCCGGCCACTCTTTCTCCAAAGAGGACCGGCCTATCCCTATAAATAGGCATCAGAGGTTCTTCTGCCAAAGCCCCCCATTCATCGTGGGCGCGTGAGGCTCTTGGCCTTGACCTAAGGTGTTATTTGTTTTGTAGGTGCAATTTTGTCCAAGATCAAAAAGAAAGAAATTTGCATCCACATTAGTGATGAGAGAGAGAGAGCGTGGGAGCAGACCTGCGATTTTTGTAATGGAGTCTAAGCTGAGTAACGTCAGGTCAGGGTGGGAGATTGACTGGGTTGAGCGGTAGGATGTAAATCCAGATATAAACCCGGGAAAATGAATCGGCTGGAGAAGAAGATGGATTAGAAGAAGGTTGGTGAAGAAAAGATGGGAGAAAGATGTGGGCCCTTGCAATTTTTTTTTTATATTTTAAATTAGTTTTATATTTAAAATGATTTATTATTAATTATATATATATATATATATATATATATATATATTTGTTTACAAATAAGAAAGTTTCATCAACGTCATAAAAAATGTGGATTTTATATTTGACATATCATCACTTAATGGTTAACTTAACCGAATTTTTAATGGATGTATAAAATTGCATGAAAATCATAAGTTTATGTATAATATTGTAATGTTGAAGATGATGAATGAGGTTGCAATGCATCCAAACTTGAGAAGGCAAATTGTAATTTACTCATATACTTTTTGGCTTTGCATGGAATTTGTTGCAGATTGAAAATTTAAATTGCAAGTAGTTATTATATATTTTGCTCTTCCTACTTTAGATAAATATATCAGCTTCATATTAGTGACATCAATGACCACAAATATCTGAAGTCAGTGTCCTCTTCATGAATATAGCTTTTGTTAAACATTTGTAGCCAATTCCATGTTATCATCTTTTTCTGATTCAGATGGAAGTTGATCCTTGCTTTTTCCCCATAGAACCATATAGAGGCCAATCACAATGACCATTGCTCCAATTACTCTACAAAAAAAAAAAAAAAAAAAAAAAAATCCCTTGTTAGCCCTTGCATTTTTTTTTTCTTGAAACATATGCGCATAAATAGAATTACAAACTTTTAATCAAAATATAGAATTGGATGGGCCAAGAACCGGACAATGAGCACTAAGCTGTGATTTATATACTGCTTAATTATTGTATCTTTAACGTCCCTTGATACTCTTTTTTCAGGAAGTCTAACGCAGTTCCATTTGTAGTATCTCCATTTCCATTTTCGGTATTTTTTTTAGAAGCTAAATAAATCCAAGGTGCATGTTCCTGCATTTAGTAGATAAGAGAGGTTGATGCAAATTTACCTTCCCAAGTACATGATCTCAGCTAATATGAAGGAGCTCATAACGGCTACAATAATCATACTTAGAGGACTAAAAGCAGTCACAAAAACAGGTCCTCTTTCCTTCATTACCACTCCCTGAACGTAATAAGCGATCCCTGAACATATTATTCCCTGCATCAAAACATCGTCAGGCTGTAAATATATACACTAGTAAAGTATATGTATGTATACATACAAGAAGATTTTTAACCAGAAAATTTGGGGTTAAGAAGTTCTTACACTGTAAACAGCAGCTAAAAGCTTAAAATCAAAGTGTATGGACCAAGCTATGGGGTTATTCCATTCGAAAGCTAGGGCCACCGCAGTTCCTTGAACCGTGCCCGCCAAGCATATCCAGGTTGCTAGGGATAGCTCAGCAGGGTATGAATTTAGAGTAATCGCCTAGAAAAGCGGTAATTAGTACGACAATGAGGGTGATAATTATGTATTAATATAGCTAGCTGCTTGGGTACGTAGTCAGGGTTGTTACTTGCATGTTATCCCAAGTAAATATACCAACTAACTCTCGGTCTACTAATACTTTTTTCTAATGTCGGAAGATGTTTTGAGTTCGAATATCCTCTCTCCGTTGATTTAAAAAAAATAAAAAGTTGCATGAAACATTAGGGATTTACTTGGAGAATCATGAAACCAGCCCAGCAGAAACATCCAGCTGCAATCATGATAGCTCCCTTTATGGGATCTTGATGAACTGTGGAAACTGTAGATTCTTGATGGATATTTCTTCTTGTCCACGGAAAATTCAACATGGGTCCATTGATTAGAGTCATAAGCATGGCTCCTCCCACAGTCACTATGGTCCCCAATATCTTTGCAAGGCTATGCAGGCTTCTCAAGTTAATCTTCTCAATCCTAGTCAAAGTAAATAATTTAAATTCACATTTTCATGAACCATGCAAAAATTAACACATTTTCATGAATTCATACATACATACATACATATATATACCTGAAAATCCAAGCCATTATGAATACAAAAGCAGGAAGAACATTGCACATGGCAGATGTAAAAGTTGCAGTTGTAAGCTTCATCCCGGTATAGAACAAGTTCTGGTCAAGTACAGGCCTAATAATAATTAAGAGTAGAGATCACTCGCTTAGTTCAATTTTCCAATATGTTTAAACAGAAAAAAAGCACTATTTTAATTTAAAAAAGGAAAAAATTCAAACTTAGTAAGCTGAAAAATGTGTGACATAGTGGTCACGGTGCTTAACTCTAATAGGCCAAGCAACACAATCTTGGTGAAAATTGATAAGGTCATCTTTGGCCTTACTTTCCTGCAGTAGAATCAAGTTCATTGGATTAGTTTTCTTCATCTCTCAACATGCCAAATGAAAAAAAAAAAAAAAAAAAAAAAAAAAAACAGATTACGACATACAGGAGGGTGACAGAGAGATGCACCTATCGAAGACAATGGCAAAAGGAGCTATAAAAACACTGGCCACAGCATGTCGATAGACTACCAAGACATGCGGGCTCATCCCATGGTTTAGAGCAAACTTTGAAATTATGGACATCCCTGCGAACCCAAATTGCATGAAGGTGACAGCCATGAACGGCATCGCCCAATTGAGCATCTCAGCCATGGACCCCTTAGACATGTTGAGCTTGTTCTAAAACTAATAAGCGTCTGATGTGAAAAGTTAGCTAGTGACTGATGATCAGTGATGAGAAAACATAGAGAAGAAGCTGCAGTTACTTATAGGCATGTAAATTATGTGCGTCTCAATCTTGAATATTCTAGGGACTCCACTAAGGTGAGCTGAAATAACATTCTGTGAAGAGAACCCTTTCCACCAAATTAAGCATCAAAACCAGTAGTACCTCTTTTCCACACGTCGAATATTATCCTGGATTATCATATGATTCATATCTGACTAAGTAAGCAGTAAATAAATCAGTGTTTCAAGTGATTAAGTCAAATTTTGGCTTAAACGTGCGTGACTATCATATCACAAGTGTATTGAAAGTAAGGGGTGCTGAAAATGGAGTTAACTTTAATTGCCAACTAGGGTAGGTCTTAGTGGTAGCTAGTTGTCTTTACTTGTTAGTGTTGAGAGTATATATGAATCCCAAGTCGATGAGAGGATGGACCTTATGTGAGCTTTTAAGAGGTTTGGCTATTCTCCATATGACTAATTGATTTTATAATGGAACCCCAACTTTTTTAATGGTATCAGAGTAGGTTATCCCACGTGTGAAACCCAATGACCACACGTGCTACACGTCATCCGATTTGTGTTGTCTCCATGCTAGATTTGAAAATCCGTCACACGTGTTGAGAGTATCAATCCAAAATCAATGGGAGGAGGGACTTGTATGAATTTATAAGAGGTTGGGGTATCAATCCCTCATCGATAGGAGGAGGGACTTTTTATGGATTTATAAGAAATTGAACTACTCTCCATATGCTCAAGTGATTCTATGATGGAAGAGTATATATCATGTTCACTACATGAATTTGAGAATAATGTATATTTATGTGAAGTTTGATATCTAATTATTATAAATTCCATTTCGATAGCATTTTTGTTTGTAGGAACATTTTCACGTTGTAAAAGTATATTGTTCCCCTTTTTTTTTCTTTTTTTCTTTTTTTTTCAAAATAAAGTTATATCTTAATCATCCTTCTTCTGTTTTCAACAGCTTGATCTTTCTTGATTAGTTGCACGCACATTGCTGAAATGACTTCAATGATGGGACCTTACCCTGTGGGGTAAAATAAGATAATCAAATTACAATTAGTTAGGTGAAAAATAATAAGAACATCAAATTATGACGTTTGCACACTACAATATGCCTGTGGTAGCAAATTCTGACTTTGTTATTTTGCACTTAATTAGTAGTCCCTTAGATATATTTCTTTGTGGATAATTTATTTGATCATGTTACTCTCTCCCTTTTTCTCTATCTTTTAATGACAATGACTATAAACTTTGAATCTATACACTTAAAAATATAGTGAAAAATATAGAAGTTTAATTTGAGAGGTCTCATGCATGCACATGTAATTGGAGAATAATTATGGTCCAAAATCGAGCACAATGTGTCAATCAAAACATCATTCATTGGAAAACAGGCTAGGGATGAATCCCATCACTTCCAGACTACCGAATCAGACATATATATCAAATTGGACGATTGCCGCTTTTCTGAAGTAGTGACTATGTTCTGATTCTTCTTATTAATTATTCAAAGCTTAGAACTTTATTTTTAATTAATTAACATATGCTTCTTTTACTCCAAAATAGTGTCTTAATTAAAGGTTCAGCTACAATGCTACGCCTCATTTAGTAGCACAAAGTTTATTAAAAATGATTTTGGAGTCTTTTGATTTTAGTGCAAGAAAATAATTGAAAGAGAGTTTTGAGTCAGCCTTCAAACATGGCCAAAAGCCAATTGTGGAGCTTATTGTGCTAGAAATTAGTGGCTCTGGATTGGATTAAAGTAACTGGAATAATAATATTTTACTTTCTAGGCTTCATCAATGAGCTAAAATGCTATCCATCTCATACTTCCACATTTTTTTTCCGTGTGCAATTTGATGATCAAAACTTTTAAAAACCCTAATTCTAAATTATTAGAATCAGAAACCACCAGATCCATCATTTTATACAGTACCATACATAGTACTCGATCGAACCAATGTCTCCTTGCCCTTAGTTTAAGTTGGACTATTAGATTTGATTATATATATATAAGAAGTGTTATTGACACTCCAAAAATCTCATTCTACACTCCTCACAAGTATATTTTTCTTTCTAAATATAGAAAGTTTGGAGTGTAGAATGAGAATTTTGAAGTGCCAATAACAATTCTTTATATATAAAAGTGCTTTTCACTTAAAAACCCATGTCATGCAGCTTAAACCTTTTGCTTTAATCTAATCCACAATTCAGGAGTAAAACCAGTTTCTGAAGCAAAACTTACAACCAAAATATGTGCTAAGAATATCCAAATTACACTGGCTAAGATTTGTGCGTATTAGAAAACGCTAAAGCACTTCTTTAGTGCTTTTGGCTTGTGCTTTCTTTTCTTGCTTACCGAATGATATTCTAATTTTAATTGATACTAAAATAAAATGCTTTTGTCAACTCCACTATAGTTGCCTGCACTGCAAGCACATTCTGAATGCATGCACACGTATGCTAATACAAGTAAGAAATCTAGAGTTTTCAGATCGACTTCGATTTTTGACAGAAATTTTAACCCTATTTGTTCAGCATCTTTCCCAGATTATGAAAGCCTAACGCACATGCTGGTATTTGTTCGGACAGCCATCACACTTCAGAGTCTGCGAACAAATGCTGCTAGATATTCCACAATTAAGGGTACAATTAGGACAGGTGACTGTCATTTCGAACTCCGGATAAATACTTTACACATGAAACCTTTCATGGTCCTTCGCTGTGTCACTTTCTCTCTCTTTTATCACGTGGCAGCCACGTGATGAGAAAAATACAGAGAATGAACTGTCATGTGATGACAAAAATGGAGAAAGAAGAGATCTACAACATGATAATTTAGGGTTAGTTTGATAATTATTTTGTTTATTTTTGCTATGGTTTTGATTTTTTATGCTGGAGATATTGGAAAAATATGGGAGAAATGAGGAATTGAAAAGGATGAAGAGAGGAGGTTGGAGGGACAAATGAAGAAGATTACATATATAAAAACAAAATCTTGAAAGTAAAAACAACTTAAAATTGTCTAATAACAAAATCTTGAAATTAAAAACAACTTAAATTGTCTTTTAATATTTGATCTTGACAAAATTATAAGATGAATGGTTAGATGTATTGCCACGTGTCAATAGATTAGTAGGTTTGTTATAAGGTAGTTAAGGTTGTTGAGAGCGTTGTGACTTGTGGTGTAAGCTTTGTTAGTTAGTAGGATATCTAACAGATTGTATAGATTGTAATACACTAAGGAAAAATATAAGAACTTTTTTCTCTCTCTCTCTCTTTCTCTCTCTCTCTCTCTCTCTCTCTCTCTCTCTCTCTCTCTCTCTCTCTCTAAAACCTCCATAGTTGTTCTTCATTATTGCTGCAACCTATAATGTTACTTTACATGGTATCATTCGCCTACCAAGCAACTATTGCTTGAAGGTTGATTCCATCTTGGTTACTTTTTCTTCCGCCCCTCAAGATCGTCTAGTTCTCGGAGCTCTAAAAGCTTTCTGAGGTTTCTTTTTCTCGGTCGTGCACTCTAGGTGTTCGATCTTATTTCTCATCAAGATTCTTCAAGAAAATATATAATGGTGACTGCTAATCAGTTGTAGATCTTGCAATCTCCAATCACATCTCTTATCTCTACAATTTCTACTTCTGTCACGGTAAAGCTGGATGATTCCAATTACCTTACTTGGAATTTCCAGATATAGCTATTACTCGAAGGACATGGAATCATTGGGTTCTTGGATGGTTCTAATTCATGTCTTGAGAGAATCACTACCATCAGTTCAGGGGATTTTGAAGTCAATTCTGGTGACTCTTCATCAAGAATTGAAACTGATGCATTCAAAGTCTGGAAAATGCATGATAGGGATTTGATGTAACTCATTGCTACCACTCTTTCTCTAGCAGTTGTGTCATGCGCTATTGGAAGCACTAGTGCTCAAGATTATGGGTTCATCTCAAAGAACAGTTTTCCATTGTCACTCGAGCAACAATATTCCAAATGAAACCTGAGCTACAAAATATAAAGAAGGGCACTGATTCGATATCTTAGTATCTACAAAGGATAAAGGAGGCTCGAGAATATTTGACAGCTGTAGGAATTCACTTTGAAGATGATGATATGGCCAATCTTAACTCTCAATGGTTTACTAGTGGAGTACAACACTATGAGATCAATTATTCGAGGCAGGAAAAGTGTTATCTCCATCAAATATTTAAGATCTCAATTGCTTGCTGAAGAAGCAATGGTGGAAAATACTGCAGTAACTCTATTTCTCTCTGCAATCATTGCTAAGAACATTGAGTCTAGCTCCAAGACCTCAAATTTTCCACAAGATTTTTCTGGTAATCAAAACCAAGGGTTTCTGGCAATCAAAATCAAGGGCATTTAAGTAAGCAAGGGTATTCCAACAATTAGGGATATTCTAGCAATCAAGGGTATTGTGGCAATCAAGGGTTCTCTGGTGGAGGGGGAATCAAGCTACATATTTCAAGAATAACTATAATAAGAACAAGGGCAGAGGTAAATTTAACTATAATTCTAATTTTCGATATGGAAACTCAAGAAGCAATTACAACAATTCCTCACCTGGCATTCTTGGTACATCTCCATCAAATTCACCTTGTCAGATATGCGGCAAGTATGGACACTTGGCTGATACATGCAGATTCAAAAATAATGACAATGCAGTGGTTGAAGGATCTAAAATATGTGGAAAGAAGAATCATACTCTGCTTAATTTTTCCTTTTCAAAAATTAAAATATCTCTTGGAATTCATTTCAGATGACTGCAATGCATGTTGCTTCTTCCCCTTCTGGTTCAACATCCAATGCTTCATCTTAACAAGTCGGACTTACAGATTCAAGAGCAATAAATCACTTAACTGCTAACTTGCAAAACCTATCATTGGATACTTTATTCCTATCTATAGAGCCAATACAAACTGCAAATGGTTTACCAATATCACATATTGGATCATCTATCATTCATCCTCTTATTCAATCTCTGAAACTTAATTTAGTTTTATATGTACCACAAATTACTCATAATTTACTTTTAGTACATAGGATTTGCTTGGATAATAATTGCTGGCTAATCTTTAATGCATTTAACTTTTGGATTTAGGACAAAACCACATGGAGGATTTTGTATAAGGGACAGTGCAGTAATGGGTTGTATCCAATTCCAATTTCAAGATTCGTTGCAATTCATCATCAAGCATTCAAAGCTGCTTTTCTTGGACATCAAGTAAATACAAGTTTCTGGCATAGCAAGCTAGGTCACCCCTCAAATTCAATTGTCTCCATTATACTTAGAAAATCTCATATTTCAGTACCTTCTGATGTATCATCTTCAATCTGTCATTCATGGTTACAGGGAAAATTTAGCAAATTACCTTTTCCTTCATTAGTATCTAAATATGTAGTCTCATTTGAAATAGTTCATAGTGATGTGTGGGGCCCTGCTCCTTGTAATTCCATTAATGGATATAGATACTATGTGACATTCATTGATGAATGCACTAGATACTGTTGGCTATTTCCATTACATAATAAAAGTGAAGTGTGTTCTGTGTTCATTGGATTGTATCAGTTCATTTTTAATCACTTTGCAGTTTCAATTAAAACTTTACAAAGTCATGGAGGGGGGGATGAGTAAAAAAATTTCAATCTTTTCTGTTCAACAGAGGAATCACTCATCAAATATCATGTCCTCATACTCCAGAGCAGAATGGGATGGCAGAAAGAAAACACAGACATATTGTTGAAACCTCTATCACATTGTTACAAACAGTTTCTTTACCATCCAATTTTTGGTCTTTTGCCTGTCAAACTGCAATATCATGATATAAACAGCATAGGTGACTGCATCAGCCCAATGTATCTTAGGTGCATGACTACCAATAAGAAGAGCACGAGTAATCTCAAGGATGTGCCTATTTTTTTGTTCGGCAACTCCATTTTGTTGTGGGGTACCGGTTTGAGGACATGTTGTTTCATGAAGAATGCCATTTTCCGTAAAAAACTGAGAAAGATCCTGATTAAGATACTCACCACCATTGTCTGACCGAAGCACTTTAACATGCAATGAATACTGAGTATAGACCATGTGATAAAACTTTTTGAAGATGCCACCTACATCACTTTTATTTGTCATGAGGTACAGCCCAGTCATTCTAGTTCAATCATCAATAAATGTTACAAACCAACGCATACCATGCTGAGTAGTAACTAGAGATGGCCCCTACACATCAGAATTAATTAACTCAAACAGAATTGTACTTTTATTCAAACTTGGAGAATAAAAAGCTCGATGACTCTAGAATATGTAAACATCACATTTTAACGAGGACTCTAGAATGTTATTAAATAATGATGGAAGTAATTTTCACAAAAAACCAAAAAAGGCATGACCTAACAGACGACGTCACAACTGAACAGTCTTCAATTTCCATTTTCACGACCTTGAACTTGATGAACACGGCCGTGTGCAACATCATCAACATAATACAACCCTCTCCTCGTAGTACCACACCCAATGATTTCTTGAGTCTGAATATCTTAAAGTAAATAGAAAGATGGAAACATTTGCACAACACAATTTAATTGCTCAGTAACTTGTCCCACAAATAATAAGTGGTTAGAAAGTGCGAGAACAAGTAAGCAGTTGTCTAAGGAGAGAGTAGGAGTGATTGCTATCGGACCCGCCCCTGTAACCTGGGCAACACCTCCATTAGCAGTGACAATATTATCCCATGGTTATGGTGTTGTAGAGCTAAATAAAGTACAATCATAAGTCATATAATTAGTAACTCCGGAGTCAATGATCCAACCTGTATCAAGATCAACAAATGCAACTTTTGCCATGTTACCTAGATTATCGAATTGCTCTTGGGAAGCAATCAAGTTTAAAAAAGATAGTTGTGGGCCCAGGTTTTCTGGATCCGGGTCTGTTTTCTGATGATTTTCCTCTAGTGGGCTCAGCAGGCCCATGCCCACTTTGCGGTTGAAGTCAGCGCCATCACATGCATCTCTTATTGGCTACCCAACTTGATTTTGGGCCCTATCAACAGAAGGCCTATGTTGCTGGAGGTTATTGTTGCAGCCCCTGCTTCAAACCAGCGTCACAAGCCCAAGTACCGAGCCTCTTGCAGCCTTGAATTCGAACGGCAGAGCCAAATTGGAGGATTTGTTTGACGTAGGAGCTAAACCTACAGTGGAGAGCACGGCTTGTTGTTCAACCATTGAAGCGGAAAGAACAATCAAAAGAAAAAATATTTCTCTCTGGTTCGGTTCTAGGGTTTAGGGTGAGTCTCTTGTTTCAAGACCACGCTTTGTGATTGGTATTTTTGATTTAGAGGAAGCGCCAGGTCAAAACCCGCTCTGATACCAAGATAAAATTAATTCTAAGGTTTCAAATATTCTTCTCTATTCTTCTCTCATAGAGGGCAACACATATATATACATACTCAATCCTTATACTACAAGGAATATTAAAGACATAAAAGGAGAGTTATACCCAAACTAGGAAACACAATTACATTCCTATTATATTATTGTTGACTCACACCAATACTTTTCACTTAAAATCTCATGTCATAGAGCATTAAACCTTTCGAAGTTTTAATGAAAAGGGTTTGAACTAAGTTTATTTTAACAAAAAATCGTCCTATAACTTTTGTTTAATGAAAATGACTTAAACTTTAATGAAAATGTCTTAAATTTTAATAAAAAGAACAAAAGTTTAATATAATAAAAATAAAATAGAAAAAAGTAATAAAAAAACTGGCGTAGGGTGCGTTAGTTACTTCTGAAACTAAACAGTACTATACTATTTCTGAAATTAAACATTATTTATAAAAACTGAACACTAATTATTTCTTAAACTAAACACGAGTACTACACTATTTCTTAAACTGAACATTAACTATTTCTTAAATAGACTATTTCTGAAACTGTACACGATACTGCACTATATCTTAAAATTGAACATCAATGATTACCAATCCCATATGTTCTTAGCACTGACACAGAGTTGGTGTGGTCATAGAGACCAGACGAGGAGTGATTCCTCAGGATGAGTCAAATAAACAGTAACTCTCTTCTCCACCTTGTTGAATTATAAGTTTATAGCTGATTAGTATTAGTAAAATAAGATGAGTTTATTTGTGTATTCACTTGAGCATATCTGCCAAGTGTGAGGTCAAAAGATGTAAGGCTAAAATAGCCTTGTGTAGTGATCCTATAAATTAGCTAGATGTGTGGTGGAGATCAAGTGTGATGTGTGTGGATCCAGCTAAGGAAAAATGGTCATGAAATGCACGTGTGTGTGCTTAATTTTCCATTAAGAGAAATATATTCCTCAGAGCTAGGTTCGATCATCTGAGCCTGGGCGTAAATCTGTGAACTCATTGAGCTGAGTTGAAGCTCGGTGAAAGTCACCAAAGACCCAATATCATCTGAGAAGAGAAATCAACCCATTCAGACCAAAGATGTCTGGATCTGGAGGCTCGGAAGTGAGAACTCCAATTTTCTCCAGTGAGAACTAGGAGTTTTGGAGAATCAAGATGGTGACGATTTTCAAATCACATGGGTTATGGAATCTGGTAGAGACGGTAGTTAAAACTTCCGATTCGAAGAAGAAGAAGACTGAAGGATCATCGGAGGATGATGTAGATGAAGAAATGGTCGTTGTGTCGATGCAAGACGCAAAGGCTTTGGGAATCATTCAGAATGCATTCTCGGATCAAATCTTCCCTCGAATCGCCAATGCTGAATCATCAAATATGGCATGGGATTTGTTGTATGGAGAGTATCACGGTGTTGATCAGGTACGATCTGTGAAATTGCAAAATCTGAGACATGAATTCGAATATGCTAGAATGCGTGATGATGAAACTTTGTCTGGTATCTTACTAGGCTAAATGAGTTAATTAATCAGATGAAAACATTTGGTGAAATTCTTTCTAATGAAAGACTTGTGCAGAAAGTTCTGATTAGCCTTAGTAAACCACATGATCCCATATGTCTAGTTATTGAGAATACAAAGTGTTTGGAGACTGTAGAATTGTAGGAGGTAGTTGCAATTTTGAAAAGCCAAGAACAACGGTTATTTTATGCAAATAGTACAGTTACAGAACCAAGGGTGAATGAAGAGTGGTACATCGATAGTGGTTGTAGCAATCACATGACAGGAAATGTAGAATTGCTTGTTGATGTAAGAATCAACATAGCTGGCAAAGTTCAAATGCCAACTGGAGACCTTGTGAATGTAGTAGGAATGGGCTCATTGGTTATTGATACAAATAAGGGTAGAAAATATGTTAGAGAAGTAATGTACCTGCTTAATTTAAAAGAAAACTTGCTAAGTGTAGGTCAAATGGATGAGCATGGATATTTCTTAGTGTTTTGTAATGGAATGTGTAGTGTGTATGATGGTCCATCACTAGAATGCTTAGTTATGAAAGTGAAGAAGAAAGTGAATAGGTGTTATCCATTGGCTTTATTATCTGAGAACCAGGTGGTTTTAAAAGCTAGTGTCACTCACTCTACCGAGACTTGGCACATGAGACTTGGGCACTTACACTTTGGTGGTCTCAAACAATTGAGAGACAAGGAAATGGTGCATGGTTTGCCTTAACTTGAAGACTACAATGGAGTCTTTAAAGGTTGCCAATTTGGAAAACAACACAGAGAAGAATTTCCAAGAAATCAAGTGCAAAGAGCAACTGCTTCACTTGAACTAATTCATGTTGATCTGTGTGGACCTATGAAGAATGATTCATTTGCTGGAAATAAGTATTTCATGCTGTTGATAAATGATCTCACCAGAATGATTTGGGTTTATTTCCTGAGATATAAGTCTGATGCATTCAATGTTTTAAAAAAATTCAAAGCTATGGTAGAGTTACAAAGTGGATTCAAGATTAAGTGTCTAAGAAGTTATAGAGGAAGGAAGTTCAAGTCATCTGAATTCAACCTATTCTATGAAAATGAAGGAATACAAAGACAATTCACTCTTGCATATACTCCACAACAAAATGAAGTAGTGGAGAGGAAAAACAGAATTGTGATTGAGATGGCTAAATCCATGTTGCATGAGAAGAGGATGCCATACTTGCTCTAGGCAGAAGCAATGCATACATCAGTGTACATTCTAAATAAATGTCTCACAAAGGCTTTGAACAACATCACACCTTTTGAAGCTTATTCTAGAAGAAAAACCAGGAATAGCACACCTGAAAGTATTTGGTTCACTATGCTATGTTCATGTCCCAGTTGAACATAGACATAAGCTTGAGCCTAAAAGCTTCAAAGGAGTATTTGTGGGATATGCAACTTGTGAAAAGGGGTATAGGGTATTTGATCCACTATCCAAGAAATTATTCTTGTCAAGAGACATTGTATTTGATGAAGAAGCTGCCTGGAATTGGGAAGAGAACTCAGAGTCAATATCTCTCAATACTGGAAGTTTTATTCATGGTGACATAAGTACAGGAAGAAGTGACAGAATGGTGTTGTCTCCTACATCATCTATATTATCTCCATCTATGAGTGTTCTTAGTATTGAAAACTCTGAAGTTCAATTCAAGCCACCTATCTCAGGTGAATCTACAAGCTTGTCAAACTTGAGTGAAGGGCAAAATCAAGCATTTGACCATACACCACTGAAGTGGAGGAATCTGAATGAAGTGTTGGCTCAATGCAATCTGTGTATCATGGATCCAGAAAAGTATGAAGATGCCAAACAAGATGAGACTTGGTTAAAAGCTATGGAGGATGAGCTGTTTATGATTGAAAAGAATGGCACTTGGAAGCTTGTTAACAGACCAACTGAAAAACCTGTTATAGGGGTTAAATGGGTCTACAAAACCAAGTTAAATCTTGATGGCTCAGTGTTGAAAAATAAAGCAAGGCTGGTTGCAAAGGGCTATGCACAAAAGTCTGGTTTGGATTACAATGAGACTTATGCACTAGTTGCTAGGTTGGATACCATTAGAACTTTAATAGCCTTGGCTACACAAAAGAGCTGGAAATTGTATCAATTAAATGTGAAATTGGCCTTCTTGAATGGAGTTGTACAAGAAAAAGGTCTATGTTGAGCAGCCTAAAGGTTTTGTAGTAAAGGCAAGGAGGAAAAGGTGTACAAGCTTCATAAGGCTTTCTATGGTCTAAAACAAGCTTCAAGAGCCTGATATGGAGAGATTGACAACTACTTCTCACAGTGTGGTTTTAACCAACGCTATATATAAAAGCAAGGGGAGAAGATATCTTGATTGTTTCTATCTATGTGGACGATATAGTCTACACTAGCAGTTGCAAATCAATGTTAGAAGAGTTCAAGGAAGATATGAAAATGAAGTATGAGATGATAGATTTGGGACTCCTTCATCACTTCCTCGGAATGAGAGTGATTCAAACTGACTCTAGCATCTTCATTCACTAGAAAAAGTATACAAGTTCTTTACTGAGTAAGTTTGGATTAAATGAAGCAAAGACTGTCACAACTTCTCTTGTAGCTACTGAGAAGTTATCTAAAGATGATGGAAGTGAATCTGCGAGTGAGGAAATGTATAGAAGCATTGTGGGAAACCTTTTATATCTCACTGCTACAAGGCCGGATATAATGTATGCAGCAAGTTTATTGGCAAGATTTATGCATTGTCCTACCAATAGACACTATGGAACTACAAAGAGAGTACTCAGATACATCAAGGGAACTCTGGATTATGGCCTGGAGTATGTGAAGGGAAGGAAAGCTTGTTTAATTGGCTTTTGTGATAGTGATTGGGGTGGCTCATTGGAGGATAGCAAAAGCACATCAGGATATGCATTCTCATTTGGCAGTGGTGTGTTTTCTTGAGCTTCGGTCAAGTAAAACTGTGTTGCACTCTCAACTACAGAGGTTGAATATATAAGTGCATCAGAAGCCACAGCTCAAGCAGTATGGCTAAGGTCTGTTTTGGAAGATTTTGAAGAATTACAAAATGAAGCTACTCCTCTTCACTGCGATAACACTTCTGCCATAGCTATTACAAAGAATATGTGTTCCATCAAAAGACCAAACACATTAATAGAAGGTATCATTTTATTAAGGATGCACTGCAAGAATGAATCATTGATTTGGTGTATTGTCCCACTAAAGAGCAGCTAGCAGATATTTTCACAAAACCTTTGGCTAAGGATCGTTTCAACTATCTCAGGAGTATGCTCGGAGTGAAATAAGCTCAAGAGTTAAAGGGGAGTGTTGAATTATAAGTCTCTAGCTAATTAGTATTAGTGAAATAAGATAAGTTTATTTGCATATTCACTTGAGCATATCTGCCAAGTGTGAGGTCAAAAGATGTAAGGCTAAAATAGCCATGTGTAGTGATCCTATAAATCAGCTAGATGTGTGGCTGACATCAAGTGTGATGTGTGTGGATCCAGCTAAGGCAAAATGGTCATGAAATGCACGTGTGTGTGCTTAATTTTCCATTAAGAGAAATATATTCCTCTCTGCAAGTACTTCTGCAAGAGAGAAGATAACATTCATTCCTTTTGCATCCTTCAATCCTCTCTATCTCCATATCTTATAACCCAGAAAAATAGAAGAAAACAACACACCTGAACAAAAAATTGAGTCTAAAAGCTATAATGCCTGACCGAGTGTTCCAACATATCGCGACTGGGGTGCACCATTTCCTTCAGTCGGCTACCATTTTTTTGTAAATCTTGAATCTTGGTACAAAGAGTATAAAAAATTGTTGTGCCTTGGCTGATTATCTTCACCAACATACAAACCCACAGTTGAATAGTTTAAAATACGAGAAATAAAGACACCGAGA
Source organism: Pyrus communis (assembly GCF_041283825.1). Lineage (NCBI taxonomy): Eukaryota > Viridiplantae > Streptophyta > Magnoliopsida > Rosales > Rosaceae > Pyrus > Pyrus communis. The sequence goes on along the minus strand of NC_142571.1, from coordinate 24,136,490 downwards.
AATTTACGAGGTTCGGCAAAAACCTGCCTACGTCATCGGAGAGATATTGCTCTTCACTTTGAGAAAAACAGTACAAGTTACACATGAGTTAAATCGACATAACCCAATCCCATATCCCTTTTACACCCACTCACAGAATTTTCCCAAGAGCCTCACTCTACCCCAAGAGTTCTTTCACAAGAGATCTTTCACTCTAGCTTTCTTGATTTCTCTCACCCGTGCCCATGGTAGAGCCAAATGCTCTCACCATCTCTTTGGATGTTTTTCCCTCTTCCAAACCTTCTTCCTCGGCAAGCATTTAAATAAAAATCAGCCCCTTTTCTTCTCCTCCTTTATTCCACCCGAAAGCCAAATAATTATGGCTTTGAAAAAGCCACAAAACAAGGAACAAATCAAGCCACAAAACAAGGAAACATAATCCTCATCATGATGTTCCCTCATCAATATTGTTTTGTTTCCTAGCCTAATTTGGCCACTATCCAACAATCTTCACCTTGGCCAAATTCGAAAACATCACAGAGACTCGAATCAACACTCACCATAAGCACCCAAAGTACAAACTAAGGACAACGGTAACTAAATCAAATTCCCCAAACTTTCTGGTACTCATAATGATCTCCACCTCGACTCAAACTGTACCAAAGTCCATTGGCCTTACGTACCAGCATGCACACTTTGAATCAACCTCGTTGGTCTTGTTCTGATTTAGTCACTGCCAATGCATGTGCAGCTGCTGCAAGCAAAAAAAACATTTAGCTTCAGACAGGATCTCGACACATCCTCGTCTCCTCCAGCAGGTTTTCCTCCTCTTCATTGTCTGCAACTTGGAAACTTGTCAGTGCACCCATTTCCAGCAACACCCGTCGAGCCAGACAAACATTCCTCACACTTCTCATTCTTCAGGACCATCTCATCACCTATGAATCCCATAGCTCCACCTGCTGCAAAACCTTGCAACACTTGAGACTATACATCACCAGGAGATGTGTTGCTTCGAGTACCTAGAGGGCATACTCGAAGTCTTCCGCCACAAAATTGCTGCTACCTGGACTAAGATCATCCTTTCTTTTTCTCAAAGGACAATTTATCTTTTTATGCCCGAATTCTTTGCAGTCATAGCATTGTGGTCCCTTGCCTTTGGAGCTTGATTTGAACCTGCTGTCTCTCTCAAATCCTCCTCCCCATTTTCTTCCATGATTCCAACCTTGAACAGCTAAAGCAGTCTCGTGCCCACCATCAACAATGGTCTTCCTCTTTTGTGTATCATAAGACACCAAAGAAGCATGCACCTGCTCCAAACTTACTGTATCTTTTCCATGCAATAAGGTTGTCACAAGATTCTCATACGAATCTGGAAGTGAGGTAAGAATTAAGATGGCTTTATCTTCTTCCTCAACCTTAACATCAACTTTCCTCAATTGATCCAAGTATCCATTGAACACATTCATGTGGTCCATGAGATTCCCGCCTTCATCCATCTTCAGCTTGTACAGCTTCCTCTTCAGATGTAACTTGTTGGTCAAACTCTTAGCAATATAGAGTTTTTCCAACTTCTCCCACAGTGCAGGCGCAGAATCTTCATCCATAACATTGTTGATAATGTTATCAGCTATGCAGTGTCGAATCGTGCTAACACAACGCGACTCCAGCTCCTCCCACTGGTCATCTGTCATTTCTTTAGGCTTCCCATCTTTTCCCTTCAAAGCTCTAACCAAGCCTTGTTGAGTCAAGACATCCCTTACTCTCATCTGCCAGAGAGTAAAACAGCCCTTCCCATTAAACTTCTCAACTGAAAACGACATGTTTGTAGTCATCATGGTGAATAATAAATCTGAACCTTCAATGAACCAAAGCTTCCAACAAAGCTCTGATACCAATTGTTGTGCCTTGGCTGATTATCTTCACCAACATACAAACCCACAGTTGAATAGTTTAAAATACGAGAAATAAAGACACCGAGAAATTTACGAGGTTCGGCAAAAACCTACCTACGTCCTCGGAGAGATATTGCTCTTCACTATGAGAAAAACAGTACAAGTTACACATGAGTTAAATCGACATAACCCAATCCCATATCCCTTGTACACCCACTCACAGAATTTTCCCAAGAGCCTCACTCTACCCTAAGAGTTCTTTCACAAGAGATCTTTCACTCTAGCTCTCTTGATTTCTCTCACCCGTGCCCCTGGTAGAGCCAAATGCTCTCACCATCTCTTTGGATGCTTTTCCCTCTTCCAAACCTTCTTCCTCGGCAAGCATTTAAATAAAAATCAGCCCTTTTTCTTCTCCTCCTTTCTTCCACCCGAAAGCCAAATAATTATGGCTTTGAAAAAGCCACAAAACAAGGAACAAATCAAGCCACAAAACAAGGAAACATAATCCTCATCATGATGTTCCCTCATCAATATTGTTTTGTTTCCTAGCCTAATTTGGCCACTATCCAACAATCTCCACCTTGGCCAAATTCGAAAACATCACAGAGACTCGAATCAACACTCACCATAAGCACCCAAAGTACAAACTAAGGACAACGGTAACTAAATCAAATTCCCCAAACTTTCTGGTACTCATAATGATCTCCACCTCGACTCAAACTGTACCAAAGTCCATTGGCCTTACGTACCAGCATGCACACTTTGAATCAACCTCGTTGGTCTTGTTCTGATTTAGTCACTGCCAATGCATGTGCAGCTGCTGCAAGCAAAAAAAACATTTAGCTTCAGACAGGATCTCGACACATCCTCGTCTCCTCCAGCAGGTTTTCCTCCTCTTCATTGTCTGCAACTTGGAAACTTGTCAGTGCACCCATTTCCAGCAACACCCGTCGAGCCAGACAAACATTCCTCACACTTCTCATTCTTCAGGACCATCTCATCACCTATGAATCCCATAGCTCCACCTGCTGCAAAACCTTGCAACACTTGAGACTATACATCACCAGGAGATGTGTTGCTTCGAGTACCTAGAGGGCATACTCGAAGTCTTCCGCCACAAAATTGCTGCTACCTGGACTAAGATCATCCTTTCTTTTTCTCAAAGGACAATTTATCTTTTTATGCCCGAATTCTTTGCAGTCATAGCATTGTGGTCCCTTGCCTTTGGAGCTTGATTTGAACCTGCTGTCTCTCTCAAATCCTCCTCCCCATTTTCTTCCATGATTCCAACCTTGAACAGCTAAAGCAGTCTAGTGCCCACCATCAACAATGGTCTTCCTCTTTTGTGTATCATAAGACACCAAAGAAGCATGCACCTGCTCCAAACTTACTGTATCTTTTCCATGCAATAAGGTTGTCACAAGATTCTCATACGAATCTGGAAGTGAGGTAAGAATTAAGATGGCTTTATCTTCTTCCTCAACCTTAACATCAACTTTCCTCAATTGATCCAAGTATCCATTGAACACATTCATGTGGTCCATGAGATTCCCGCCTTCATCCATCTTCAGCTTGTACAGCTTCCTCTTCAGATGTAACTTGTTGGTCAAACTCTTAGCAATATAGAGTTTTTCCAACTTCTCCCACAGTGCAGGCGCAGAATCTTCATCCATAACATTGTTGATAATGTTATCAGCTATGCAGTGTCGAATCGTGCTAACACAACGCGACTCCAGCTCCTCCCCCTGGTCATCTGTCATTTCTTTAGGCTTCCCATCTTTTCCCTTCAAAGCTCTAACCAAGCCTTGTTGAGTCAAGACATCCCTTACTCTCATCTGCCAGAGAGTAAAACAGCCCTTCCCATTAAACTTCTCAACTGAAAACGACATGTTTGTAGTCATCATGGTGAATAATAAATCTGAACCTTCAATGAACCAAAGCTTCCAACAAAGCTCTGATACCAATTGTTGTGCCTTGGCTGATTATCTTCACCAACATACAAACCCACAGTTGAATAGTTTAAAATACGAGAAATAAAGACACCGAGAAATTTACGAGGTTCGGCAAAAACCTACCTACGTCCTCGGAGAGATATTGCTCTTCACTATGAGAAAAACAGTACAAGTTACACATGAGTTAAATCGACATAACCCAATCCCATATCCCTTGTACACCCACTCACAGAATTTTCCCAAGAGCCTCACTCTACCCTAAGAGTTCTTTCACAAGAGATCTTTCACTCTAGCTCTCTTGATTTCTCTCACCCGTGCCCCTGGTAGAGCCAAATGCTCTCACCATCTCTTTGGATGCTTTTCCCTCTTCCAAACCTTCTTCCTCGGCAAGCATTTAAATAAAAATCAGCCCTTTTTCTTCTCCTCCTTTCTTCCACCCGAAAGCCAAATAATTATGGCTTTGAAAAAGCCACAAAACAAGGAACAAATCAAGCCACAAAACAAGGAAACATAATCCTCATCATGATGTTCCCTCATCAATATTGTTTTGTTTCCTAGCCTAATTTGGCCACTATCCAACAATCTCCACCTTGGCCAAATTCGAAAACATCACAGAGACTCGAATCAACACTCACCATAAGCACCCAAAGTACAAACTAAGGACAACGGTAACTAAATCAAATTCCCCAAACTTTCTGGTACTCATAATGATCTCCACCTCGACTCAAACTGTACCAAAGTCCATTGGCCTTACGTACCAGCATGCACACTTTGAATCAACCTCGTTGGTCCTGTTCTGATTTAGTCACTGCCAATGCATGTGCAGCTGCTGCAAGAAAAAAAAACATTTAGCTTCAGACAGGATCTCGACACATCCTCGTCTCCTCCAGCAGGTTTTCCTCCTCTTCATTGTCTGCAACTTGGAAACTTGTCAGTGCACCCATTTCCAGCAACACCCGTCGAGCCAGACAAACATTCCTCACACTTCTCATTCTTCAGGACCATCTCATCACCTATGAATCTCATAGCTCCACCTGCTGCAAAACCTTGCAACACTTGAGACTATACATCACCAGGAGATGTGTTGCTTCGAGTACCTAGAGGGCATACTCGAAGTCTTCCGCCACAAAATTGCTGCTACCTGGACCAAGATCATCCTTTCTTTTTCTCAAAGGACAATTTATCTTTTTATGCCCGAATTCTTTGCAGTCATAGCATTGTGGTCCCTTGCCTTCGGAGCTTGATTTGAACCCGCTGTCTCTCTCAAATCCTCATCCCAATTTTCTTCCATGATTCCAACCTTGAACAGCTAAAGCAGTCTCGTGCCCACCATCAACAATGGTCTTCCTCTTTTGTGTATCATAAGACACCAAAGAAGCCTGCACCTGCTCCAAACTTACTGTATCTTTTCCATGCAATAAGGTTGTCACAAGATTCTCATACGAATCTGGAAGTGAGGTAAGAAGTAAGATGGCTTTATCTTCTTCCTCAACCTTAACATCAACTTTCCTCAATTGATCCAAGATTCCATTGAACACATTCATGTGGTCCATGAGATTCCCGCCTTCATCCATCTTCAGCTTGTACAGCTTCCTCTTCAGATGTAACTTGTTGGTCAAACTCTTAGCAATATAAAGTTTTTCCAACTTCTCCCACAGTGCAGGCGCAGAATCTTCATCCATAACATTGTTGATAATGTTATCAGCTATGCAGTGTCGAATCGTGCTAACACAACGCGACTCCAGCTCCTCCCACTGGTCATCTGTCATTTCTTTAGGCTTCCCATCTTTTCCCTTCAAAGCTCTAACCAAGCCTTGTTGAGTCAAGACATCCTTTACTCTCATCTGCCAGAGAGTAAAACTGCCCTTCCCATTAAACTTCTCAACTGAAAACGACATGTTTGTAGTCATCATGGTGAATAATAAATCTGAACCTTCAATGAACCAAAGCTTCCAACAAAGCTCTGATACCAATTGTTGTGCCTTGGCTGATTATCTTCACCAACATACAAACCCACAGTTGAATAGTTTAAAATACGAGAAATAAAGACACCGAGAAATTTACGAGGTTCGGCAAAAACCTGCCTACGTCCTCGGAGAGATATTGCTCTTCACTATGAGAAAAACAGTACAAGTTACACATGAGTTAAATCGACATAACCCAATCCCATATCCCGTGTACACCCACTCACAGAATTTTCCCAAGAGCCTCACTCTACCCTAAGAGTTCTTTCACAAGAGATCTTTCACTCTAGCTCTCTTGATTTCTCTCACCCGTGCCCATGGTAGAGCCAAATGCTCTCACCATCTCTTTGGATGGTTTTCCCTCTTCCAAACCTTCTTCCTCGGTAAGCATTTAAATAAAAATCAGCCCTTTTTCTTCTCCTCCTTTCTTCCACCCGAAAGCCAAATAATTATGGCTTTGAAAAAGCCACAAAACAAGGAACAAATCAAGCCACAAAACAAGGAAACATAATCCTCATCATGATGTTCCCTCATCAATATTGTTTTGTTTCCTAGCCTAATTTGGCCACTATCCAACAATCTCGATCTTGGCCAAATTCGAAAACATCACAGAGACTCGAATCAACACTCACCATAAGCACCCAAAGTACAAACTAAGGACAACGGTAACTAAATCAAATTCCCCAAACTTTCTGGTACTCATAATGATCTCCACCTCGACTCAAACTGTACCAAATTCCATTGGCCTTACATACCAGCATGCACACTTTGAATCAACCTCGTTGGTCCTGTTCCGATTCAGTCACTGCCAATGCATGTGCAGCTGCTGCAAGCAAAAAAAACATTTAGCTTCAGACAGAATCTCGACACATCCTCGTCTCCTCCAGCAGGTTTTCCTCCTCTTCATTGTCTGCAACTTGGAAACTTGTCAGTGCACCCATTTCCAGCAACACCCGTCGAGCCAGACAAACATTCCTCACACTTCTCATTCTTCAGGACCATCTCATCACCTGTGAATCTCATAGCTCCACCTGCTGCAAAACCTTGCAACACTTGAGACTATACATCACCAGGAGATGTGTTGCTTCGAGTACCTAGAGGGCATACTCGAAGTCTTCTGCCACAAAATTGCTGCTACCTGGACCAAGATCATCCTTTCTTTTTCTCAAAGGACAATTTATCTTTTTATGCCCGAATTCTTTGCAGTCATAGCATTGTGGTCCCTTGCCTTTGGAGCTTGATTTGAACCTGCTGTCTCTCTCAAATCCTCCTCCCAATTTTCTTCCATGATTCCAACCTTGAATAGCTAAAGCAGTCTCGTGCCCACCATCAACAATGGTCTTCCTCTTTTGTGTATCATAAGACACCAAAGAAGCATGCACCTGCTCCAAACTTACTGTATCTTTTCCATGCAATAAGGTTGTCACAAGATTCTCATACGAATCTGGAAGTGAGGTAAGAAGTAAGAGGGCTTTATCTTCTTCCTCAACCTTAACATCAACTTTCCTCAATTGATCCAAGTATCCATTGAACACATTCATGTGGTCCATGAGATTCCCGCCTTCATCCATCTTCAGCTTGTACAGCTTCCTCTTCAGATGTAACTTGTTGGTCAAACTCTTAGCAATATAGAGTTTTTCCAACTTCTCCCACAGTGCAGGCGCAGAATCTTCATCCATAACATTGTTGATAATGTTATCAGCTATGCAGTGTCGAATCGTGCTAACACAACGCGACTCCAGCTCCTCCCACTGGTCATCTGTCATTTCTTTAGGCTTCCCATCTTTTCCCTTCCAAGCTCTAACCAAGCCTTGTTGAGTCAAGACATCCTTTACTCTCATCTGCCAGAGAGTAAAACTGCTCTTCCCATTAAACTTCTCAACTGAAAACGACATGTTTGTAGTCATCATGGTGAATAATAAATCTGAACCTTCAATGAACCAAAGCTTCCAACAAAGCTCTGATACCAATTGTTGTGCCTTGACTGATTATCTTCACCAACATACAAACCCACAGTTGAATAGTTTAAAATACGAGAAATAAAGACACCGAGAAATTTACGAGGTTCGGCAAAAACCTGCCTACGTCCTCGGAGAGATATTGCTCTTCACTATGAGAAAAACAGTACAAGTTACACATGAGTTAAATCGACATAACCCAATCCCATATCCCTTGTACACCCACTCACAGAATTTTCCCAAGAGCCTCACTCTACCCTAAGAGTTCTTTCACAAGAGATCTTTCACTCTAGCTCTCTTGATTTCTCTCACCCGTGCCCGTGGTAGAGCCAAATGCTCTCACCATCTCTTTGGATGCTTTTCCCTTTTCCAAACCTTCTTCCTCGGTAAGCATTTAAATAAAAATCAGCCCTTTTTCTTCTCCTCCTTTCTTCCACCCGAAAGCCAAATAATTATGGCTTTGAAAAAGCCACAAAACAAGGAACAAATCAAGCCACAAAACAAGGAAACATAATCCTCATCATGATGTTCCCTCATCAATATTGTTTTGTTTCCTAGCCTAATTTGGCCACTATCCAACAATCTCCATCTTGGCCAAATTCGAAAACATCACAGAGACTCGAATCAACACTCACCATAAGCACCCAAAGTACAAACTAAGGACAACGGTAACTAAATCAAATTCCCCAAACTTTCTGGTACTCATAATGATCTCCACCTCGACTCAAACTGTACCAAAGTCCATTGGCCTTACATACCAGCATGCACACTTTGAATCAACCTCGTTGGTCCTGTTCCGATTCAGTCATTGCCAATGCATGTGCAGCTGCTGCAAGCAAAAAAAACATTTAGCTTCAGACAGAATCTCGACACATCCTCGTCTCCTCCAGCAGGTTTTCCTCCTCTTCATTGTCTGCAACTTGGAAACTTGTCAGTGCATCCATTTCCAGCAACACCCGTCGAGCCAGACAAACATTCCTAACACTTCTCATTCTTCAGGACCATCTCATCACCTGTGAATCTCATAGCTCCACCTGCTGCAAAACCTTGCAACACTTGAGACTATACATCACCAGGAGATGTGTTGCTTCGAGTACCTAGAGGGCATACTCGAAGTCTTCTGCCACAAAATTGCTGCTACCTGGACCAAGATCATCCTTTCTTTTTCTCAAATGACAATTTATCTTTTTATGCCCGAATTCTTTGCAGTCATAGCATTGTGGTCCCTTGCCTTTGGAGCTTGATTTGAACCTGCTGTCTCTCTCAAATCCTCCTCCCAATTTTCTTCCATGATTCCAACCTTGAATAGCTAAAGCAGTCTCGTGCCCACCATCAACAATGGTCTTCCTCTTTTGTGTATCATAAGACACCAAAGAAGTATGCACCTGCTCCAAACTTACTGTATCTTTTCCATGCAATAAGGTTGTCACAAGATTCTCATACGAATCTGGAAGTGAGGTAAGAAGTAAGAGGGCTTTATCTTCTTCCTCAACCTTAACATCAACTTTCCTCAATTGATCCAAGTATCCATTGAACACATTCATGTGGTCCATGAGATTCCCGCCTTCATCCATCTTCAGCTTGTACAGCTTCCTCTTCAGATGTAACTTGTTGGTCAAACTCTTAGCAATATAGAGTTTTTCCAACTTCTCCCACAGTGCAGGCGCAGAATCTTCATCCATAACATTGTTGATAATGTTATCAGCTATGCAGTGTCGAATCGTGCTAACACAACGCGACTCCAGCTCCTCCCACTGGTCATCTGTCATTTCTTTAGGCTTCCCATCTTTTCCCTTCAAAGCTCTAACCAAGCCTTGTTGAGTCAAGACATCCTTTACTCTCATCTGCCAGAGAGTAAAACTGCTCTTCCCATTAAACTTCTCAACTGAAAACGACATGTTTGTAGTCATCATGGTGAATAATAAATCTGAACCTTCAATGAACCAAAGCTTCCAACAAAGCTCTGATACCAATTGTTGTGCCTTGGCTGGTTATCTTCACCAACATACAAACCCACAGTTGAATAGTTTAAAATACGATAAATAAAGACACCGAGAAATTTACGAGGTTCGGCAAAAACCTGCCTACGTCCTCGGAGAGATATTGCTCTTCACTATGAGAAAAACAGTACAAGTTACACATGAATTAAATCGACATAACCCAATCCCATATCCCTTGTACACCCACTCACAGAATTTTCCCAAGAGCCTCACTCTACCCTAAGAGTTCTTTCACAAGAGATCTTTCACTCTAGCTCTCTTGATTTCTCTCACCCGTGCCCATGGTAGAGCCAAATGCTCTCACCATCTCTTTGGATGCTTTTCCCTCTTCCAAACCTTCTCCCTCGGCAAGCATTTAAATAAAAATCAGCCCCTTTTCTTCTCCTCCTTTCTTCCACCCGAAAGCCAAATAATTATGGCTTTGAAAAAGCCACAAAACAAGGAACAAATCAAGCCACAAAACAAGGAAACATAATCCTCATCATGATGTTCCCTCATCAATATTGTTTTGTTTCCTAGCCTAGTTTGGCCACTATCCAACAAAAATTTGTTGTACTTTAGTAGCAACCACAGTTGCATGCAAACTTCAATCAAACTAGTGTATGATAAACATCAATGAGCACCTTTACTGTCAGGAAATCTATGGATGGGTAGCGACCACAAAGCGTGTCCAGAAAAATAAGTGATATTTGCTTGCGTTGCAAATCAGAGGCAGCTTTGAAATGGACCACGGAGACACCTGTAAATGCAAATTTTTAGGCGCTTTTGCAATGATGCGAGTTTTACAACTACAAGGAGACAGAAGTATAGATGTAGCAGAAGGGGCAGCCGGCATTAACAACAGAATAATTGCGAAAAGCATTAGAGGAAGAGGAAATCAAGTGTAGAAAAGTGGAGGTTGATAAGAAAGGCCATGCTGTTGCCACTCCACTAGTAGTTGCCTGCATTGCAGGCACATGCTGAATACATGCAATCGTATACTACTACAAGTAAGAAATCTAGAGTTTTCAAATCGACTTCGATTTTGACAGAAATTCTTACCATATTTGTTCAGCATCTTTCCCAGATGTTGAAAGCCTAACTCCTTGCTGGTATTAGTTCGGTCAGGACAGCTACCACAATTTAGAGTCTTGTGGGAACAAATGCTGCTAGATATTCCACAATGAAAGATAAGAGTTATGACAGGTGACTGTCATTTCGAACTCCGAAGAAATACTACACATGAAACCTTTCACGTACGATCTTTCGCTGTGTCACTTCCTATCTCTTTCATCACGTGGCAGACATATGACGAGAGATAACGAGAGAACTGTCACGTGATGATAGAAAAGGAGAAAGAACAGATATGAAACAAGATAACTTAGGTTAGTTTGATAGACATCTTGTTTTTAGGCCATACTTTTGATTTTGCCGAATCAGAAAATTTTGGTGCCATCATATAACTTTGTATCGCTAAATTTGCGAGTTGGAGATAAGCGGACTTGAACCGTTGACATCCGCCACAGGGTAAACTACCACCTCTCTGGCGGCCAGGTAACTCCCCAAACCCCCAACCCCGAACACAACTTACAACTTTCGTCATATATTTTTGGTAGACATGACTGATGAATTAAAATTTATACCGTTCAGATAGTTGAAAAAATTACAAAGTAGGCTAAACAAAATGTGTGAGAAAAAACTGAAGACTAAAAGCTAAGCGAATTACAAATATGCCCTATAAATTTTCTCGTTAACCTTCCCCTTAGTTCTTTTCCTTGACCATGCCTAATTTTGAGCAATATACTCAAGAGTCATTTGCACATGATCAAATTCTTGTTCTGGTGTTGAGATACATGCCGCCGGAGATATCAGTTTAACGAAATTCAAGGAGTGGAAAGGACGAGACATAAACCTTCGAATTAGTATAATCATGCTTAACCAAATACATAACGGGAAATAACAATAAATATCCGAAAGATAATCATCCGGAATGGCCGAAGTCAAACCAACCCTGTGCCGTCAATGATAAAGCACATTGACATTATTCTCAAAAACACTTGAGCATTACACTAAGAAGCAAAAAATCTTACTGTCTGAGAGGCGCTCCGCTCTCGCTTACATGGCGTACCAACTCGTGGTTTCATTTTCCGCAAGTACGGCACACTTCAGCTGTGAGATTCAATTGGCTCCATCTGTACCGCTTTCTGTACAATCTCTCTTTGTTCCTTCAAATGAACTGAATAGAAACCAGTGGCTGATGCAGCTGATAGAGCACGGCCAATAAATTTGACGTCGATGGTTCCTCTACCCAGGGACTTCATGGCAGTATAGCTGTAGGCACCCACGTTCATCAGCTCCTCCTGGACCCAAACTATCTCAGCATCTGCTGGAACCAAATAAAGAATGTGTCAACCTCATTGACGTCAGCAAAATTGAGCTCCCAGAAAAGAAAACAACAAACATTATCACCCTGAGCCTCATAAACATTATATATATCACCAGAATTGTTCGACATTCCATTAATCCTTATGGACAGACTACATACTTGGATATCGCTTCAGCTCTCGCTGGATGAGGTCATACGGGAAGGGGCAAAGCTGTTCCACTCTACAAATTGCAACATCCTTTGCTACAACCTTTCTTCGCTCTTCATCAAGCTCATAATAAACCTGCAAGGGAATACAGGACAGAAGATGGAATTAAAATTTGTCCCTTGGACCAGGTTAATGATACAAAATTACAAATCATAATTATCTACAAGTCAACATATGATCTACTTCTGTCAGGTTTTGCATTTCATGCTCCAAGGTCTGCCGAATTGATTATATAATGGCAAAACTATAATGTAAACAGAAGTCAACCAACATGTACACGTACGTTTGTATGTGTTTAATTGTTTATATACGGAGGAAAATTAGGAATATAATACCTTGCCAGAGCACAGAACCAGCCATCTAATACCCTCCTCAAGGTCAGGGTGGTGATTCTGGTCCTTGATGAGTCGCTTAAATCTAGTCCCCTGCTTGTCAAAACCTGGGTGGCCTTGCACATCATCAAACTCAGATAAATTTGATTTGCAGTCCTTGTGCCGTAGCAGGTTTTTAGGAGCCATCACAATAAGAGGCTTGCGGAATTCCCTGTGTATCTGAGAAATGAGACAAGGTTAGAACATCCAGAAACTTTCACAACACTGGAGAATATATTTTATTTTCGTCAAAACATTAGAACATGCAGAAACTGATCACAATGCTGGAAAATACTGAAACAAAATATTTCCACTCACCTGACGACGCAAAACATGGAAGTAGTTGGCAGGAGTTGTCACATTCACAACCTGCCAATTGCATTCCTGAATTTGCTTTCGAAGTGTGGGATCCATCTCAGGTATGACAAAAGGATTGTCATCACTCATCTGTACAAACATTCGTGAACACGTATTAGATCAGGATATGCCTGCCACAACTATCATCTAAAGGAAAAGAGAAATAAGGGGGAAGGAGTGAACCATATTTGACAAAGGAATACCTGAAGAAATCACTCCAGGCGGGCACTAGAATGTTCAGGGCCCTGGCCATCGTAACCATGAGGAAGAAGCACAACAAGCCCAGTTTGACGAAGCCACTTGGACTCCCCACTACTCAAAAACTGATCAAAGATAACTTGAGCTCCATTGGCAAAATCACCAAATTGAGCTTCCCAAATCACTAATGCATTTGGACTCTCCATCGAGTAACCCAATTCAAATCCAAGAACACCAAACTCTGAGATTGAGCTGTACACACAAAGACAATTAGAAGACAAATTAAAAACGTATTATTCAGTGTATCACAAGTCATGGCGCAGTCCAGCAATCTTACAATCTTTAAGATGGAGTACAGCAGGTATATATTCTAGCAGAAACAAAAAGGTAAAACTATTTGTCTACATTAATCTCTCATTAACATAATAAAAGCAAGAAAATAAACCATAGAGAGATGTGAGAAATGCTCATGAACAAGCGAAGTAAACCATGGCATAATGAATAAAGCATGTGTATCAAATAGATTGCTGGGAACATAAATCGCCCCTAAAGAGGGTCTTTCACAAATGTAGACATCGAAATACAACAAAATTATGGCCAAACGCCACCATTTCTTCTTTAGATTATATAGTAAAAGGGAATGCAACTGAATCCTAAAATTCTGGGTCACTACCTTACAGCACAAAAAAAAACTCTGGACTAAACCTAACAGAAAACAAAAAAAAAAAATAATGGTCAAAATTTTCTATGCATTTACGGAAATTTTAACAAAACTCTGTACTAAACCTAATCAAGCATTACCTGTTGCTAACTGTAAACATTTCCTCATCTTGGCCAGCCGTAATATGGTCAAGAGGACAATACTTTTCCCCAGTTTCCTGGTCATGAAGAACAGAATGCCGATGACTAAATGTACCTCTTTCATCATCCTGACCACTCGGTCGAACATGGTTACATTCTACTAGTAGTGTAGCAAAGGCAAGTGCTTCAGCAACTGCCCAATCAATCCCTTCACCAGTCTCAATCATTTGTCCACGTTGTTCATACACCTTCTTTACTGCTCTGTGAGGTTTAAAAGTTTCTGGAAGGGCAGTGACAGCTTTGCCAACACTCTTCAAAATCTCTGGTTGTACCCTGCACAGGAGCATAAAGAATTCATTAAAAAATACAATCAGATATTGCGAATAACAGATGAAACTGATATAAGATAGTGTTATACCCAGTATTCCGGATACGAGAAATCTGCTCAGGTGACTTGAATCCAGACCAATGAGATGAAACCCAGTCCCTTCTTTGAGGAACATAATCCTTGCTAGACAAGAACTCTTCATTGAGAATTGAATTAACCTTGTTTTGTATCCCTTCAATGTCTTCTTTGGTCACTAGTCCAGACTCTAGAAGTTTGTTCTGGTAGATTGTTAGAGCTGAGGGATGATTCCGAATAACCTGTGTACCCAGAATTAGGTAGAAAAATCAGGAGTCGGCTTTGCACATCTCAATAGCTGCACTTTATAATAATGCAGGACACGATAAAGAAAGAACTTCGAGACTTATCATGAGAAAAAAATACAAATTTCTTCAATAAATGAACAAAATAAAAATATTAATTAACTAGAAACAAGGTCTAACCTCGTACATTTTGGGCTGTGTGAAAGATGGCTCGTCAATCTCATTATGCCCAAATTGACGATAGCACACTAAATCCACCACAACATCAGAATGGAAAGTCTGGTGCCATTCAGCGGCAAGCTCATAGACATGAACGACTGCGTCCATGTCATCACCATTTACATGGAAAATAGGGGCATTCAATGCTTTGGCAACATCAGTACAATACTGAGAAGATCTTCCCGACATTGGGTCAGTTGTGAAGGCAACTTGGTTGTTCACCACAATGTGTATAGTCCCACCAGTGGTATGGTTCGGAAGAGAACTTAAATGCAGAGTCTCATAGACCACACCTTGTCCAGCAAAGCTACCGTCTCCATGAATCAAAATGCCCATATTCTTGGTCCTGTCCGCATCATTTGAATAATATTGCTTTGCTCTAGTTTTTCCGACAACTACAGGGTCCACAGCTTCCAAGTGACTTGGACTTGCAACCAAAGATAAATGAATTCTCTTCCCACCTCTTGTGGGTCGATCATAAGAGGTTCCCAAATGACACTTTACATCACCAGTCCCAGTGTAAAGCCCCACTTCATCCACAGGCTTTGTGCCACCACTGAATTCACTAAATATCTGACGCAAAGGCTTCCGCACCACATTACCCAGTACATTCAGTCTGCTTCTGTGAGGCATTCCAATTACTATGCTCTCAACCCCGAGATCAGCAGCCCTATCAAGCATCTCCTTCATGCCAGGAATAAGAGTTTCTCCACCTTCAAGTCCGAACCTCTTTGCTGTTGCACTTAGTAGCCAAGAAGTTCTCAAACTGTGTACTCCAAATAAGCCTATCAAGAATAACCTCACGGCGCTGCCTATTGTATTGCATGGGCGTAGGAGTCTCAATCTTGTCTCTTAACCAGTTACTTCTCTCACGATCTGCAATGTGCATATATTCATACTCAATGGTCCCACAGTAAGAGTGGTAACTGACCCCCAAAAATGGACCTAAGGGTCTGCACAGGACGGTTCTCAGACAAAAACCCAGCCATCCTCCAGACCCCCGAAAAGAACTCCCTGTCGAGTAGAGGTCTACTCTACCTGATTGTGGGCGGGTCGGGTAGAGGTCCAAATCTGGCCTAACCCTAGGATTTAGGGTTTACGGTGATCACGAGGAAGAGGAAAATCTTACACATAACATTGTATTATTGAATTGAGATGACGTAGTAATAGTAAACTCGTTGTATGTAAATTTTGATGAAACGAGAAATAAAGAATCAAGATGTAAAAACAAATAAAGAGGTGCAATAGAACTAAGTAAGAGTACGAAAATCAATTTTGCGATAAATATAGGCTGACCATTGTTTTGGCCAGCAAGATACATTCTTGTTTGGTTGTATTTCAAAGAGCCTTGGTGGTCTCAAAGTGGTTGCATAATTTAATACAACACTACTTAGCTCCTTACAATTAGGCGAGTCATTTCTCCTTAACTGCAAATTAGAAGTTGACACATATATGATATATGTAGTTCGCCGGTAAGGAGGAAAGACAACTTACATGTAACAAGGCAAGTACATTCCATTCGATACTTTGAAACATCTGTGCCAAGGAAAGGTTCTTATTTCTGACCTCTGTTTGCTAAAAGAAGAGAGATTTGTGAAGCATAACCTGTGGTGTGCATCAGCCCTCACATACAGGAGGCATATTTGATATACGATCGATCTTTTATTAAAATTTGGATCAACAAAAAAATCAGGAAAGGAGATTTCAGACAGTGTTATATGAGGATCAATAAGCGCGACGGGATTCAGTTGTGAGACTCATTTGGCTCCTACTGCATTGCTTTCTGTAAAATCTCATTTTGTTCCATATCATGAACCTGAGAAAAACCAGTGGCTGTGGCAGCTGATGGATCACGGCCAATGTATTTGACATCGTCAATAGTTCCTCTGCCCAGGGACTTCATGGCAGCACTAAGGCGGGGTGCAACGTAGCTGTACGCACCCATGTTCATCGGCTCTTCCTGACACCAAACTATCTCAGCATCTGAAAGAACCAAATAACAAGTGTATCAACCTCACGATGTCAGCAAAATTTATCCCCCAGAACAGAAAACAATAAAAACCGTATCATCGGATTTCACAAAGCCACAGCTAGTACTATATGATCTTTTTCAACATTTCCCACTAGTACGTGTTGATGTTTCATATATCTCCAAAAACATTCTTCAATCATAAGATGACCTGAAAAACTAAACCCCTTTCACCAAGTAGCAGGTGGACTCACACGACAATATGACCACACTTCATAATCTACAGCAGAGTTAGTTTAGAATGATTGAAATTTTTTATGCCTCTGACATTAATGATCTAAGTACTAGGACACAATAAAGGAATCCAATTTTCATAAACCCTATAAAATAATATATCTTAGGAAACAGGCTAGTATCTTGACAAGGGGAAGAGAGCAAGCTCCGGCATCTCCCTTAATCATATTGTACGGTACTTGCTTTTCAAAGGAAAAGTTCAAGGTACATACTTGGATATCGCTTCAGCTCTCGCTGGATGAGGTCGTAAGGGAAGGGGCAAAGCTGTTCCACTCTACAAATTGCAACATCCTTTGCTCCAACCTTTCTTCGCTCTCCATCAAGTTCATAATAAAGCTGCAAGAGAATACAGGGCAGAAGATAGAATTAACTTGTGTCCCTTGGTTCAGGTAATAAGTCATAATTTATGTACAAGTCAACACAGAATTATATGATCTATTTCTGCCAGATTTCGCTTTTCATACTCCAAGCTCTACTGAATGGAAGACAAAAGATTACTTTACTGGTAAAACTATACCTTGCCGGAGCATAGAACCAACCGTCTAATACCCTCCTCAAGATCAGAGTGGTGATTCTGGTCCTTGATGAGGCGCTTAAATCTGGTCCCCTGCTTGTCAAAGCCTGGATGGCCTTGCACATCATCGAACTCGGATAAATTTGATTTGCAGTCCTTGTGCCGTAGAAGGTTTTTAGGAGCCATCACAATAAGAGGCTTGCGGAATTCCCTGTGTATCTGAGAAATGAGACAAGGTTAGAACATATAGAAACTTCCACAATACTACAAAATATTGAAGAACAAAATAGTTTCACTCACCTGACGACGCAGAACATGGAAGTAGTTTGCAGGAGTTGTCAAATTCACAACCTGCCAATTGCATTCCTGAATTTGCTTCCGATGTGTGGAATCCATCTCAGGTATGACAAAGGGATTGTCATCACTCATCTGTCATAAAATTAGAGAACTTTGCATTAGATGGGGATCCATGCCAGATTCTACTTCTGTCTAATGGGAAAAGGGGAGAAGAGGGAGGGGAAGGAAGGGATTAACCATATTTGACAAAGGAATACCTGAAGAAATCGTTCCAGTCGTGCACTAGAATGTTCAGGGCCCTGGCCCATGTAACCATGAGGAAGCAACACAACAAGCCCGGTTTGACGAAGCCACTTGGACTCCCCACCACTCAAAAACTGGTCAAATATAACTTGAGCTCCATTGGAAAAATCACCAAACTGAGCTTCCCAGATTACTAATGAGTTTGGACTTTCCATCGAGTAACCCAATTCAAATCCAAGAACACCAAACTCCGAGAGTGAACTGCACATAAAATCACAATTAACTTGTGGTAAAGACAAACTAAGTATGAAAATTGCAATTTAACAGAGTACTATTCATCGTCTCATGAGTCGTATAGTGGTATCTGGCAGTCCTACAATCTTTAAGAAGGTGTACAGATGTACTTTATTGGGAGGTATATATTCTAGGATCCGGAACAAAATGGGAAAGCTGATTTGGTACACCATGGAAAACCAAGTTTCAAAGAATCAGAAGACGTGGAATGCATTTACAGATGAGATAAGTATCCTATGGTGTAATGAATTCAAAATGGATATTAAATAGAATGTCGTGCATGAAATAGCTACTGAAGAGGGTCTGTCAGACTCGTGGCTAAACACCACCTTAATTATAGTATGCAAGGGAATGCTAATAAATCTTACAAAAAGTTCTGGATCACTACATTAAAGGGGGGGGAACTCGAGAAATGGGACAAAATCAAACCAAATAATAATGAAAGGGAAAACTATAAAGTAATCACTCATTACCTGTTGCTAACTGTAAACAGTTCCTCATCTTGGTCCGCCATAATATTGTCAAGAGGGCAATACTTTTCTCCAGTTTCCTGGTCGTGAACTACAGAATGACGATGACTAAATGTACCTCTTTCAACATCTTGACCACTCAGTCGAACATGGTTTCCTTCTACAATTAATGTAGCAAAGGCAAGTGCTTCTGCAACTGCCCAATCAATTCCTTCACCAGTCTCAATCATTTGTGCGCGTTGTTCATAGACCTTTTTCACTCCTTTGTGAGCCTTAAAAGTTTCTGGAAGGGCTGTGACTGATTTGCCAACAGTCTTCAAAATCTCTGGTTTTACCCTGTACAGGAGCATATAAAATTCATTAAATTGAATAAAATCAGATTTTGCAAAGAACTGGTGAAACTGGTAGAAAACAGTGCTATACCCAGTATTCCGGATACGAGAAATTTGTTCAGGTGACTTAAATCCAGACCAATGGGATGCAAGCCAGTCTCTTTTTTTAGGAACATAATCCTTGCTAGCCAACAATTCTTCATTGAGAATTGAATTAACCTTGTTTTGTATCCTTTCAATGTCTTCTTTGGTCACTTGTGCAGATTCTAGAAGTTTGTTCTGGTAGATTGTCAGAGCTGGGGGATGATTTCGAATAACCTGTAACCCCCAATTAAGTAAAAAAAATCAGTAATCGGCTTTGCACATCTCAATAGCTGCACTATAATTCAATATTTACAACACAAGTGAAGTCAACTGCAAACAACTTTGAGATTTATCACAAGAAAAATATATATATATATATATTTTCGATCAATTAAGGATATGAATTGTTAATGAATATGTAAAGGTCTAACCTTGTACATTTTCGGCTGCGTGAAAGATGGTTCATCCATCTCATTATGCCCAAATCGACGATAGCACACTAAATCAACCACAACATCAGAATGGAATGTCTGGCGCCATTCAGCGGCAAGCTCGCAGACATGAGCAACTGCCTCCATGTCATCAGCATTTACATGGAAAATAGGAGCATTCAATGCTTTGGCGACATCTGTACAATACTCCGAAGATCTTCCAGACATTGGGTCAGTTGTGAAGGCAACTTGGTTATTCACCACAATGTGTATAGTCCCACCAGTGGTGTAGTTAGGAAGAGCGCTTAGATGCAGAGTCTCGTACACCACACCTTGTCCAGCAAAGCTGCCATCTCCATGAATCAAGACAGCCATATTCTTGGTCCTGTCCGCGTCATTTGAATAAAACTGCTTTGCTCTAGTTTTTCCGACAACGACAGGGTCCACAGCTTCCAAGTGACTTGGATTTGCAACCAAAGATAAATGAAGTCTCTTGCCACCTCTAGTGGGTCTATCATAAGATGTTCCCAAGTGATACTTGACATCACCAGTCCCAGTGTATAGCCCATCTTCATCCACAGGCTTTGTACCACCACTGAATTCATTAAATATCTGACGCAAAGGCTTCCGCACCACATTACCCAATACATTCAGTCTCCCTCTGTGAGGCATTCCAATAACTATGCTCTCAACCCCGAGATCAGCAGCCCTGTCAAACATCTCCTTCATGCCGGGAATAAGAGTTTCTCCACCTTCAAGCCCGAACCTCTTAGCTGCTTTCCACTTAGTGGCCAAGAAGTTCTCAAACTGTGTACTCCACATAAGTCTATCAAGAATAACCTCACGACGTTGCCTATTGTACTGCATTGGCGTTGGAGTCTCAATCTTGTCTCTCAACCAGTTACATCGATTACGATCGGCAATGTGCATATACTCATACCCAATGGTCCCACAATAAGCCTGCTCAAGCCGGGTCAATATGGACCTAAGGGTCTGCACAGGACGGTTCTCAGCCAAAAACCCAGACATCCTCCAGACCCCTAAAAAGAACTCCCTATCAAGATCAGCCTCTGTGAACCCATATAGAGCAGGGTCCAAATCATCTGGGATATCTCTCTCTTCCAAACCCAAGGGGTCCAACTGAGCTTTCATGTGACCACTAACCTGGTATGCCCTCACAAGCAACAACAAGCGCATACTCTCTTGAATGGTTTGGCCTGAAACTCCGGGCGAGGTAGAGGCCTGACCTACAAAATTCCTAAAGAAATTGTCCCAAGACTCATCAACACTATTTGGGTCGGCTTCCCAATCCCTCTGAAGCCCCTCCAAATAAACACTACTGGTTCCATCCAAGAAACTATCATTTAGTCTAGAGAGGGGTACAGGGCGTGGAATCGGGGCAGATTGAGCCTTCGATTTACATAATGTGGTGTGAAAGTCCCGATTTTGAGACGGAAGAACCCGCCTCCTAGCCATATATGATCCACAATTTGATAAATTTCTCCTAACGGCAAACTTTGCCACACTAGACACTGCTCTAAACCACGCCATATCTACCAACCCAATCTACCAATCACACAACTTTTATCTAAATTTAACAGAAATTACCTCCCCTAGCCGGAATGTTAAACCTCAATCATAATCCTGTATGCCTTCACTCTTCAGTCCTATGAATCAAAACCCTTTTCGAATCTATAAAAAAAAAAAAAAAAACAATCAAATAATTATACATATTATCATACCTTAATCCATTCATAATACACACCAGATTATGAATGCAGAAACTTGATTAAAGAAAGTGATCAAACAGATATATAAACATTAAATCGAAAACAATTCAAAATTTTCACCAAAAAATAGAAGAAATCAGAAGAAATGAAATAGCCACGTTGAAGGTGTCTTCTTCCTCATATCCAAACTCTGGTTCAGTTAATGAGAGTCCGTGTGGGATTTCAACACATATTTTTATAACAAAAAAATAACTAAAATTCCTATCTTTTTTCCCCCACTATTTCCTGATCCTCTACCTATTTTATCTCTCAACGGTTGAAATGGTAGTAAACCGTAAATTTATAATTAAATTAAAAAAAAATGTAAACACGTTAATTTTATATGTAAAGCACACATATACACACATACATACATACATACATACATATATCAGTAAACTGTAAAATTAGAGAGAAGAAAAAGAGAAAGAGTTTGCCAGCTAACTGTTCACGAGTTCTATATCCATCAGAATTCTGGAAGGTCCTCCGCTGCTCTCCGCCTCGACTCCTTCACATTCGGAAGGGGAATTTGCGTCCCCGAATATCCATGGCGGTGAGGAAGAACGAGGAAGCTCGGGGCCTCGAGGAAGACAAGCATCGCCAAAATCTGCTGCTGCTGGAATCTGATTGGGTGAGAAAAAAGAAAAGCTGGGAGGATGAAATGCATGGATCGAATCGGAGTAGGTTCGAATTCGAAGAGCGAGTGTGATGATGTCAGTGAGTTGGAGTGCAGTTTTTGCTATAACTGCCATGGCGCCAAAGCTATAGAACTAAAAGATAGCTAACGGGAAAGTGACGAGACTGAAAATGGAAGCTTAACTTGGGATACATGGAAAGTGGGTTTTGGGTTTTTTTATTGTGGGTAGGGGTCCGGGAGAGAGGCCCAAATCCAGATCCAGGCCCAATCTTATTTTGTTATTTACAGTTTTTTTTTTTTTTTTTTTTTTTTTTTGGATAAACGAGATGATATTCTAAGTTACCTTACATTTAGAAGAGACAGATTGAAAGTCGAATTTTAGAGTGCTAAAAATAATTTTCAATTTGAATAAGAAGCTCATTTAGGAGCCTACGGGGAGATCTCTTATGTTGTGAAGAATACAAAAATGCGAGTTGTATTTTCTTATTTATTTTTTTTTACGATAGTATGAGTCGGGCTTAGCCTCTTAATGAGCTAGTAATAATGTGGCTCAAATTTCTCATAATGAGCTAGTAATAATGTGGCTCAAATTTTTCTTTGGCGAGAATTAGACCTAAAACCTCTCACTTAAAGCGAATAGGAATAACATTAAACCGTAATACTAAGTGATGAGAGTTGTATTTTGTTTTCCTATATAATCGTCACCAATGCTTGAAGATTGCATCTTTTTATAAGAAAGCAACTTACATAGGTCAATTCGCAACTTAAAGGTAACATATATCATTGAATCAGTATGTTACGGTGACATTGAATCAAGTCCATATATGAGTCCCCTTTTTATAGGCTCACAACATCAACGCTCTCTTCCCTTGGTGTAAAATACATCGTCTTACTAAAAAAAATATTGCTTTTTATCTTCCATATGTGCCGGATCTGCATTTACATCTTATTTATTTTGCAAAAAAAATCTAAACTACACTAATTTACGAAAAATGAGAATCAAAGTCGGAAGCAAGTGGATGGGCCAGCTACCGATGCCAAATTCGTGGCCAATTTGGCATCACCCACATATGCTTCATTCTTACTTCCTTTCAGATTGGCAACAAATTACAGTGTTGCTCACTCAGTGCAGCTACACCATTCGACACTGCTCCCAGAAAAGTCACTTCGCCTATGTGTTCGGTCTGCCAAATCTGCTGATCTATCACGCAGATCCGAATCCGGGTTTCCGTATAAATTGTGAAAAGTTTCCTGGACGTTTGATCGGCTCTTTAATCGTCTAATCGGTATCAGTATATATCATAAAGAATGTGGAGAAACAATGACAAATGATGAAAATATGGGATAAATGATGGGTTTACTGCAGAAAGGTAATTGGCATTGTTTGAACTTTAAAGCTCTCTTGACAAGAAGCTCGAACCTGATTATCCATCTACACCAAGACAGGCGACAAACAGAGGCAATGACAAGCAGAAGCCCCTTGGAACCGAAAGACGATGAAAGGCAGATGTGCCATTGTAAATTTTAGAATTACGAAGAAAAAAAAACTACGTTTACTACTAATGCTGGTGGTTTGAGAGATCTAAGAGAGGCGCCCGCCATGGAGTTATCAAGGTTTGCCTCAAATCCACATCAGTACGACCAACAGAACCTTCTCTTGTTCTACTAACCACAGCAAGATGACTTTTGTGCAGCTTGACCATCGGCTCTGTCTGGTTCGTTAATCCTAAGTGTCTGAGGCTGAAACCATTGAAACAAAACAAGTTCGTCAACATTTGAGAGAAGAATTGGGGAAAGAAAAGGATCCCCACTTCTGTGAGCATGAAAATACCTCAGTGCCCCTGGCATCAGATTCTGCGAGTCTCTGTTTAATATCCCTGGCTATAGAAAAGAAGACCTCCTCCACGTTCAGGTTCGTCTTTGCACTCTGCAGAACATTTTCTTTTCATTATGAAAAGAACGAAATTGCTTATGCAGTGAAAATACCAAAGGCATATTACTACTTACAGTCTCAAAGAACTTGATACCATACTCGTCAGCAAGAGCTTGACCCCTAGACGTCGGCACAGCCTAAAAAAACAAGATAATTATTAAAGCTTGGGCATGTCCGCACAACAAACACATGCAAAAATAAACGATTAGGGATAGGGCGTGCAAATTTAGCACCGTCATGTTGATCCCACTAGGATTCTAAAACTCATCACATTCACAGCTCACTCTTTCACCAGGTTAGAAAAGGAGAGCATTTCCTGCAAGTGAAAATGTACAAACTACACACCCTTCTGCTTTCATCCATATCAGCTTTGTTCCCCACCAGAATCTTGTTGACATTGACAGAAGCATGCTGCTCAATGTTGCGAATCCAGTTTCTAATGTCTGCACATGAATAGACAATTACCCTAAGAAGGGTTACATTGAACATAAAACTTATATACGGAGATGGTAAAAGTGCCGCAGATGGTTTCAACCATCCACCACCTCAATGAAATTAGACTTAACGGTCAAACTGAAGGAACCACACCAGTGTAAGCACACCCAAAATAAACCACACCGTTAAAATGTCTACATCCCAATTCCTCGAAATTTGGATTTAATATAACAAAAATAAGCAAGCAAAATGACTTTAAAATCAGCATGCCATCAAAAAATTCATATACTGAGAGTAAAGGGAAAACGAGAGGTTACTGTTGAAAGATGACTCATCAGTAACATCATACACCAACAAAATACCCATGGCTCCTCGATAGTAAGCTGCAGAGCATAACATAGATACATAAGGAAACTCCTGAATAACAATAACAGAGGACATAATTCAAGAATATCAAAATTATCTCTAAGAAAGGAACCCCTGCCCCCTAGTCTTCCCTCGACCGCAGCAACTGTGCATTTTCCCATTTCAAATTATCTATTTGTAAAATCTCAAACAAAAACCTGTTGTAATTGTTCGAAATCGTTCTTGACCAGCCGTATCCCAGATTTGCAATTTAATCCGTTTGCCATCAAGCTCAATTGTTCTTATCTTGAAATCAATCCTGTCACCAAAAGGACCATCTAAGAGATGCTAAACAAAGATGAATCTTCTAAAAGAAAACACACTTAATGTAATAGTTCATTATGCCATATTTCTACAGCAGCTTTAAGCAGTAGCTAATGACCATGTCCTAACAGACTTAATATACTGGTTCACAAAACTTGTTCGCTTGCTAAAAGTTTCCAGATACAAAAATTGAAACAGATTCTACGAATACAAACCCAATAGTGGTGATAAAACTTGTTGTAAAGGAGCCATCAGAGAAACGCAAAAGCAGACAACTCTTGCCAACACCTGGAAAATTACAGCAGAAATGTTGAACATTTTAGAACCAAAAAGTTGATAACCAAAACTGAGAAAATCTCTCAAAAAAAAAAAGAGATGAAAGCACCAGATCCCTGATAGTTCACAATTAGACCATTTTTAACGCACAAGATCTACCATCCAAACAAAAAAAATTCTAAAAATTCTTATCCATCTCAACACAATTTCAAAACACATCCTCCAAAGCAATAATCTCAACTGACACCAAAAAAAGGAGCCCCATCAGAGCTCGCATTTGACCTTTATCCAATAATTGATATCAGATATCATGGTAAGAGGTTGAATGCTCTTCAACCCCTACAAGACAGTCCAATGCGCATAAGGTAATTTATCATACTTGTGATCACTCTCTAGTTATTTTTTATCAAGCATATATTGTGATGCATATTGAGTCACATAAGAGTTAGATATTACTCATCGCATTTTCGATACGTAAAACAAATTCGTACGATTATACTCACTCTCTTAGTCTTCATCAAACCCAAAACTGGATCTTTCACACAAACCCATTTAATTACACTCACATACAGTTCCCTAAACACTAAATTTACCAAAAACTGCACGCATTCAAAATTTCAAACTTGACAGAACTAAATATTACCCTACACCCACTATTTTGTAACAAAAAAAAGGTTCAGAAATAACGATTATATCTTTTTTTATTGAAAAAAAATTGTTCACTCGGATGAAAAGCAAAGCACATTGGCCACCAGAATTACCAAAGTAAAGGAAAAACACGTTAGATCTCAGAATGTCCAACTTCCAATTCTCAATTCCAAAATTTTCTCAGGAACGAAACAGAGAAGGATAAACGACAACTAACCACTGTCGCCAATGAGGAGAAGCTTGATGAGATAGTCGTGATCCGCCCGAGCCCTCGTCGGTTGCAAAGTAGCCATGAATTGATTTATTCTCTCACCGACCCCAAATTCCAAATCGAAACCACTCTCTGCAATCCAAATTCCAAACCAAAAAATCAACAAAAATCAAAATCTAAGAAACTGCAGGAGACCGCAGCGAGAGAGAGATGAGAGAGAAACCTTTCAAAGAAGCTTGTAGCGGGGGGTCGTCGGCGACGTCAAAACGATCCAATGAATTTAGGAGGCGACGTCGGGTTTCAGGAATTCGAGTTTTTGGGCTGTCTGTATAATACGTTGGTCACTCTCTCTACCGTATGAGAACGCACCGTATCTCCCTACACCCGCCTTCGCAGAATATTTTCCTGGTTTTTCTTCTGTATAATTCTTTGTTAGGCCCCTAAAGCCCAAGATAGTTTGGGCCTAAAAACCATCGAAAGCCGAAAGACAACCTACGAACACGGATTTCAATATACTAGCTTCTCGCCACACTCGTAAACGTATGGCAACTGACAATTGATTTCTTTTGTTTTTTTTTATATATTTTATTAAATGAAACTGTATAGCACTCCAAAAAATTTATTTAGTCTACACTCCTGTATTTTTCTTTTTAATTATAGGAAGTTTGAAATGTAAAATGAGGTTTCAGGAGTATCAATAATAATTTTCTTATTAAAATATATTTTAAAAAGTAATGAACTTACCAACCACCCACGTCTCAGTTTTTTTTTTTCTTTTTCAAAAAGGAGACAACTGATAGTAAACTACGGTTATCTATTTTTTTTCAGGAACTAGAAAGACTCGCAGAAGCATTTCAACTTTATTTTTTTAATACGATAATAAAAGAGAGTTAAAGGAAACTTTACACGCATTTGCAAGTGATTGCATATATTTGAAGTTTAGCCCAACTGAAAAAAATGAAAAAATAATTGGAAAGTGAGGGAAAAGGCAAATGGAATGGAACGCAAAAAGTTGTCGTTGGAGCATATCCTGATTCCTGAGAAGATACTCTACCCACCTTCCCTTCCCCTACAAAACGTCATGACACACCCATTACCTTTCCAACATGAAGAGCTCTTGAGCATCATCATCATCATCCATCTTCTTGCTTCTGCATCATCACATCCGCTTCTTCGTCCTCGACGCCTTGTTGCCGATGGAAGTCAAGAGTGGTGGCGGTCGAGTTGGTGGTGACCATATTGCTGCTACTACCAACAAAGACGATGCAGAGGACGATGACGAAGAAACTAATTGAAATTTGAAAGTCATGTAGGTTGGCTTTTTTGATGGTGGCTAGGGCAACTACAGATCTTTGGCAGTCTCTTTTCTCTTTGTGTTGTTGTTAACTTTAGTATATTATGCTTCAAAACCCAGTACTACTTTTGTCACCGCCACTTCCACTACCGCTAGGTCAAGGTGGGAGAGTCCTTCAGTGTTGGCATTAATCTCTCCTAATAAAACCCCCTGCTGGTTTATGTGTATTCTCTTGTTCTCATACATCACATTTTTCTCTTTTTCCGGTAATCTGAACGTACGATAGAATATTCTCGGAGGCATTCTGCACTTCACCCATGCATGAAAAATAAAGAAAAAAGTGGAGCACAACGAATATATTGAAGCGCTAGTAACAGTTCTGTTCGCATTACGTCATTAGCCATGCATGATTTTTATTGTGGGATTTGGTAGATCCATGTGGACCATAGAAGCACGTACGAATCCATTTGTATGGTTTTTATGATTCTCTTTTTAAATAAAAATGAGAACATCAGATTACGTTCTCCTTAATCACTTCAGACTTGTTTGTACTTCTTATGGTTGACCGTCTATTTGAATTTGGTTTTATCCAAAAAGAAACAAGCATAAAGACTTCAGACGTTAACCTAAAAGATCTATAATCTTGGTCATTCAAAACTAATCCAACGATCAATAACTGTACCAACGGTAAAGAAATAAATCCGTCAACGGATCCGAGAGAAAAAATTGACAGCTACCTAAACGGGGACGCTCAACATGGAGCCATACAAGAAAACCAGATAGAGAAACGGGTCGGATATTCAACTTCCCTGTCCAGGTTTCACTACCAGTCTTCTTAACTTTTTCCTCAAGTGATTCGAGGCAGGGGACAGACATGGATCCTCTTCAGATCCAATTTTCCTAATTCTAGGGATCCATCAATCAGGACCGTTGAAATTTGATCCAACGGCTACAAATCAAGGCCCACTTTAAAAGTTATATAACTTTAACTGTTGGATCAAATTTCAACGGCCTAGATTGATGGATCCCTAGGATTAGGACAATTGGATCCGGAAAGGATCTGCGGACTAGACAGCAGCATGAAAAATATGACATACATACAATCGAACCGCACTTAAGTCAAAGATTCCTGGCCAACAGACATCTGTTTAGGAACAACATGTGCAACTTCAAGCTCAAGTTACATTTTCAGAACCATGTCAATTCAAAATCGACTTTCATTCATCCATAGTCAGACAAAAACAAACCATTCAGAAGTATTCATTGATCGAAGCCAAAAATTTGGATTGCAGTAGATAACTTAAGACCGAGGCAGCACCAGATGCATTATGGATAAATAAACACCAATAGCTTAAAGATAGAGTAAACGAATAACGTTTGAGTAACCTCTATCAGAATCCAAAACAAACACAAATTGAAACATAGAAGTATCCTACGATGTTCAAAAGTACACCCAAAAAGCTCCTCAGAAGCAGGAAAACTCAAATCTCATTCATTAAATAAACCTTGGCCTAGTAAAAGAAACCAAGGACTTTACCACCGACATTCTTTCTCCTAGCCTCCTCATGGTCCATAATGCCAGCAGATGTCGTCAGCACAATGTATCCAAACTGCAAGGTTAACCGAAAATTCATAAGCTTAAATGGATAAGCGCAATGTTTGATAACAACTAGAGCCAACTGGAAAAGCTAGGGCAATCACCATTCACATGACCAACCATATATTATCTTGCACATAACATTTTAAGAGTTTTTTTCCTCTAAAATATAGACGAGCTACCAAGTCTAAACTGTGCATGTTTCCTCAGAAGAATCGACTAAGACATATGTCCTGTTTCTAGGCTTGAAATAGCAAACTGATAACAATGGGCTAACCTGTCTAGAAGGAAGCAACCTGGCAGTCCATCCTTCGATCTCCTTAACACCAACATCAAAACGAGGGCTAATAACCCCACACTTGTTAAGCCTTCCATTCAGCTCGACCACAATTTTACCAGCCCTGTGATCATCAACATACTCGAACTCACCAATGTATCCTACAGACCAAACCAAGAACATTAATATCCATATCCAGAAAAATATCAACTCACAGAGTAACTGAAAACGATGAAAATATGGCATTCAAGCAATCAATTGATGGCTACGTACCATGCTTTTGCATCACCAAAAGAAACTTGATGATGACCTTGGATGATGGTCTGATCATGACCTGGCGCTTGCCCCTTTTCTCAGCATTGTACATGCTCTTAAGAGCATCATTCAAAACGCTAACTCTCACCATTGTCGCTTCTGCACTTCAGAAAAGATCATCCAATACGTTCATGATATTGCACGCAAGTAAATAAGCTCAAATGTGCCAAACAGAAACATAATACAAAAACTAATCGCTTGTCAAATCTTACACTATAAGCATTTTGTTATAAAAGCAAATAAAAACCCTCGACGGTAGTTCAATACCTTTTCCATTTCTAGCTCGATCAAACATATCAATCTACATTCATATATTATCACAGCTTGCTCAAAATCCCTAATTTCTTAAACCCAATTCCAAAAATATATATTCCCACAAATTGCCCACAATAATCAAGCAAAAAACAAACATTTGACCTACTTAGGCAAAAAAATTAACAACATTTCAATCTAAACACACCAAAACAAAACACATTCGAAATCAAATTAACAAAAGCAAGATCCAACAGATCCAGTTGCCGAAATCAACCTCAAAAATTAATTAAAGATTAATTAAAAAGGACTAAACTTGAACAAATAAGAGACGAAAAGCAAACCCTAACCGCAATAATTTCACAAAATGATGGAGATTATCAAGTTTCGGACTGAAAAATCACGTACCAGATGAGATGCGCAGTATCTGCAGAGGCGCCTATGAGAGAGGTAGGGTTTGTAGGGCTTAAGGGAGAACGAGTCAAGTGGAATCCGGGCAATTATACTCGGTGGGAATGAGGGAGCGATTGACTGAATTGCCCTTTCGGACCCTAATTGGGTCCAGTGCGATGTGATTTTGTTTCGGATCGAGTTCGATTGTAAGCCCATTATCGTCATGTATCGGACCTGAAACATTGAAAGTTCGGCCCGGAATTATGCAGCCCAAACTAAAAGCCCTACCCAGTAAATTTGGCATTTGAATAGTATGTTCATCATGGTCTGATGTAAGGTGATAGAACATTTGATAATCATTCAGTTTTTAGTTGATTTGATCTTCATTCTATTGTGTCAAAACAAATAAGGGATTCATTTTTTAAAATACTTTTTCTGGGACAATTGTTAATGTAGGGTCCTTTGAGATCTATTAAAATAATATATAGTTGTTTTGGGGCCCAATAGATAGGCCTGGAGAACCCACTAAGGATGAGAAGATCTAGACATTAGCCCTCCAAGCCAACCAAAGAAATTCAGATGATTGAACATCACCGTGAGAAGAAAGACGGTTGCCTTCAACGACTTCTCATAGCCTTGGATTGTTTATTGACAAGAAGAGATAAGTGCAAAATTTAACAACTTTCTGGCACATAGCTCCAAGGACAGGTTTGTCCAAAGATCAACTCCAAACCACACGTTGGCCATTAACGGGAAAAGAAGTCTATGAAGAGACATAAATGTTGCTAAGCCTAGCGCTCAGGTAAAGTACTTTTTAATCACTCTCTAATGAGCGATCGATGCGCTCTAGACGCATCATTTCACCCTCTCTAAACAATTTGTATTGTTCTAATGACAAGAGAGATATCATTTAACCCTAAGGGAGCATTTCAACTATTTTTGGCTTGACAAAGAAATTCTCTAAATATATAATATTCAAACAAAGAACCTCGATCAAGTGCATAAGGTAAACGCTAGTAAGTGCTTCAACTACAAGATCTTGACATAATTTGTACCTTATTTTTGCATTCCCATTCCTTTAATATAGAGGCCTGCAAATAATTACCAGAGACATGATGATGATTGATCAGATGGATGTATAATATTGCTACGTTTCGAATAAATTGGATACCAAAAGACACAGACTGAGTCACTGAGGAATTGAGGATTGACTTCAATCTTCCATAATATAATAGGTCATAATTAATATATAAAAACTCGTTGATATAATACTTACATGGAGGAAATCGTTTAATCTTGTATTTTAATAGTAGACCATGCAAATTAAATTTCATAATTAAGTAAACGAGAATAATTTATATTGCACGGGGAAGACTGGTTCATGTATATACAAAACCTAAACGACAATCTGCAGCTCTGACTTCCAGATTTTCAACCTGGTCAACCCTAATGTTGTTCCATATAAAGATTAATTAATAAAATCTACTAAACTAACATTTACGTGTTCTGATTCTTTCTCTCAGCTAACAACGCAAGTGTAAGGTTTGTTTTGCAGCAGTCGCAGGACTCAAACAAGCAATATAATTATATGTTTCCGACTTAACTATCAGGTTGGACGCTGAAAATTTGGACATTTGGCACTGTATAAATGTTTTGCAGATATTGTTAATATCTACAGACACCAAAGAGAGGCTGACTTAGTTTTGTTCTATATATTAAGTTTGCAGGAGAATAAAAACAGATAAAACCATAACAAGTAGAGGGTTTAGGATGACAACAGTTCTAGACCTTTGTTTATCTTACATTATATTAACGTATTGAGAGTACCTTGTTTATTACGTATTAAGAGTATCTTACACTGTAAAAATTTGTAATCGACTCGAGAGTCTGTAAAATTTGTAAAAGACTCGAGAGTCAATATAGGAAATAAACACGTCATATAGTATTATGGTCTAGAAGTATTCCTATTCACTTATAAGTGAGAGTTCTTAGGTTTGATTCTCGTCAAAGGTGAATTTGAACCACATTATTGTTAGCTCATTATGAAGCTTAACCACTTCCCCACTCCTTTAGTGTAGATAATGATATCGTTTGTTAAAAAATAAATAAATAAACACAACAACTAGAAAACATACTCCTTATTATTTTAATCCCCAACTTCTTGTAAACCCTTTTAATTAAAACTTTGTAGCCAAAAATATTAATAATCATCGAGCATACCTTCTTAATATTATCTTATATGTATATTATGTGCTGAACTAAATTATTGACAATGGAGAGAGGATAATTAACAAATATGATACCAAGGACGGTCGAAGAATGACCAACCAAACAAGAACTAAGCAATTTTTTGGCAAGAAAAAACAAGAACTACACAATAACAATTGCAAAGAAAAAAAGAGAGATGGTGATCATAATTATTAGTTAAATTTGCATTTCTGCAAGTACATTAGTTTGCATGCTTATGGACATTGGCCAAATAACCTTCAACCCCATTTTGGGAAGAGGTCAAAATTAAGCTTTTGTTAATGAGGCATGGCACAAGTGGAATCAAGTTAATAAGACCAAGCACAGAAAGACAAATTAATATAAAGTCTTATTCTTTTAACAAATTTGGTGGAGGGCAACAAATATTTTCATAATTGTGGTTTAAAAAGCTCTAACACACTAATAACAAAGTGATGGTATATGTTATAGGAAGGGAGAAAATGGTGATATGTCATCTATTGCGGGTATTATAGTACATAGATTAATAACATTATACGTGACAGTGACAGTGTGACCGTCACACTAACAAATTGATAGATAACATTAGGTCTCGCTTAGTATGTCGGACTGTACTGACTATTTTAAATCAGATGGACTAATTTGTGCATCAGATAGTACTGACTAATGTAATCAGTCATTTAGTGCAATATTAGACTGAAAACTGACTATTTAATACTTTGTTTAGTATTGTACCAGATAAGAAGATTTCGTACTATTTTTATTTTTTATGACAAATAATGTTTATTTTTAAGAGAGAAATTGGTGATAAAATGAAAAGGAAAAAAAGGAAAAACTTTTTGACAGAACCTTATATGTTTGATGACTCTTTTATCGGAATTATACCCATCTTAAACAACACACACGAACAATAACAATAAAAAAAGTGAACTCCATACATCAATATTTCTCAAGGTAGTATTATCCACACATTCTTTTTACATTTGACATGTCCTTGTTAATTGTTGTCATTTGATATTCTTTAATTCATTCAATTCAACGGTCAAAAATTGAAAAAGTGTGTGGATAGCACCGCCCATTTCCCAATAAAATAATTAATGTTCACAAAAAAAAAAACCACAACCATAATCAGATTAATCCAACCACATGCCAAGTTCACAAAATATATTATTGCAAGCAAGAATGTCCTCATTCTGTGGTTACTTCATCCAAGTAAACAAAATCTATTGTTTCTCCTTTTTAACAAAATAAAATAATGTTGTCCAAGTTCAATCATGGTTACTTTGTCCAAATAACATGAGTACGAAGGCTTTTTTCATTGCATCATCCAAGGCATGCCACAATCTTTCTTTCATTCGAGAGTATTCTCTTCGAATACTCTTTGTGAGGATCCTGGAAATCTTCAAATCGTGTCCGTTCATCGTACATCGTACAGTCAGAAATTTTTTTTAATTTTTTTATTTAAAATTGTATGAACAGCACGTAACAAAAATTGACCATACGATGTATAATGAACGAATACGATTTGAGAATCTTTGAGATCGTTACAAAGAGGATCTGGAGAAGATTCTCATTCCATATCTAGTGAAGATATAGAATCCATAATTAGATATTGTAAGACAACACATTTGATATGCACTTGGAAAAAGTTTCAAAACAAAATTACTAGGCCAATTTAATATTTTGGTAATGAAAACTAAGTTTCTGTCTAGAAAGAAAAATATTATAATATAAACCGCCAAACACCTATTCATATTAAAATAGTATTATTCAGTGTGTAATACGGCATGCCAAACAAGGCCTACCGTCACACTATAATGCTATTCCAAAAAACAAAAAGTAGAATGCCTTTCATTTTTCAATAGCTTGGAATTTTTGTATTTCCTGAGCACATCTTCAAATTCTAATACTGATATGCAATACCAAAAGAAGGTACCCGAACCTTCAGATTGATTAGCATTGGCTTATTCATGATGTCTCAATTAAGATGTTATTTTGTTTTCGCTCATAAGTAATATACTAGCTCAAACAATAAACTCAATAGAGTACTAATTAAAGTAGCAATTCCATCCCTTATCTGCCTAGCAGTTAATAGCACCCAGAAATTCAGTATAAAAGAAACAAACAAAAGAAAAAATAGTTCCAATTTTGTATTATTAATTACCCAGTTTCCCTAGCTATTGTCAAAATTAGAAAAAGCTTCTAAAAAATCCATTTATATAGTCACGTGAAAGACTATGAAAATAAACTCCCAAATGTCAAAAATAGAGCAATGACCTAATTTTAGACTCATATCAGTTTCAGTAAGTGATCCGAAATTGTTATCCTCTCAAATTCTCAATATATCCCTCATTTTGCAGTTTCATCAAAACTGAACATTAGAGCGTCTATGATAACATTTATTGTACAACAAAAGACGCTAACGATTTGTCAACAACTTACAGAGTTTTTTTTTTTTTTTTTTTTTCAAAAGGCATCGATGTTATTAGTAATTTAGTGGTGAACCATTCAACTATAATTGCAGATACCATGAAAGTATATACCCATCAGTTATAGCATAAAAGTTCATGCGATGTGTATATATTGTGTTTAGGTACATGCAATCATATAGTATTGAAAATTCTAGAATGAATTGGCCTATAGCATGAGTCAAATAAATAAACAAATAGATGTGCATCCAATAATTCAGTGATTGAAGATTCAACGGCTGAAGTTTCCAGTGAATACTAAGTTTGGTCCAGACTAAAAAATCCAGAAAGATATACGAGCATAAGAGCTCAAAATGACTGAAAGCGTTTTTAGAGAAAAGGTTTTTGGATCCAAAAGCACTTAAAGTGCTTTCTGCAAGAAGCACCAGTTATGTGGCTTTTCCATAAAGCACTTTAAGTGTTTTTTCAGGATTTACTTACATGTTTATTAAAAATTGGTTCTAAAAACATTTTCACAAAAAACGCTTTCGGTCATTTTAAAAGGCATCGATATTATTAGTAATTTAGTGGTGAACCATTCAACTATGATTGCAGGTACCATGAAAGTATATACCCATCAGTTATAGCATGAAAGTTCCTACGATGTGTATATATTGTGTTTAGGTACCTGCAATCATATGGTATTGAAAATTCTAGAATTAATTGGCCTATAGCATGAATCAAATGAATAAACAAATAGATGTGCATCCAATAATTCAATGATTGAAGATTCAACGGCTGAAGTTTCCAATGAATACTAAGTTTGGTCCAGACTAAAAAAACTAGAAAGATATACGAGTATAAGAGCTCAAAATGACTGAAAGCGCTTTTCGAGAAAAAAGTTTTTGGATCCAAAAGCACTTAAAGTGCTTTCTGCAAGAAGCACCGGTTATGTGGCTTTTCCATAAAGCACTTTAAGTGTTTTTCCAGGATTTCCTTACATGTTTATTAAAAATTGATTCTAAAAATATTTTCACAAAAAACACTTTCGATCATTTTAAAAGGCATCGATATTATTAGTAATTTAGTGGTGAACCATTCAACTATGATTGCAAGTACCATGAAAGTATATACCCATCAGTTATAGCATGAAAGTTCCTACGATGTGGATATATTGTGTTTAGGTACTTGCAACCATATGGTATTGAAAATTCTAGAATGAATTGGCCTATAGCATGAATCAAATGAATAAACAAATAGATGTGCATCCAATAATTCAGTGATTGAAGATTCAACGGTTGAAGTTTCCAGTGAATACTAAGTTTGGTCCAGACTAAAAAAGCTAGAAAGATGTATGAGTATAAGAGCTCAAAATGATTGAAAGCGCTTTTCGATAAAAAGTTTTTGGATCCAAAAACACTTAAAGTGCTTTCTGCAAGAAGCACCAGTTATGTGCTTTTTCTATAAAGCACTTTAAGTGTTTTTCCAAGATTTCCTTACATGTTTATTAAAAATTGGTTCTAAAAACATTTTTACCAAAAACGTTTTCGGTTATTTTAAAAACAGATCCAAATAAGCTCTAACTATGTGCAATATAGAGTTTGCAACAGAAAAGAAACTGAATCAAAATGTGAGTCATTTATCAAAATTTTCATCATCTTATTTAGCTTTGACTATGCAGCTGCATCAAGTAGGAAAGTAACCAGTCATTTTCGACTCAAATAATTTATTAATACAAATCAAGTCAAATTAAGTGAAGGCGAAAGCAAACAGACAACTTGCTAGTAAAAGAGAGAAAGAGCCGCCCCGGCCCATATATACATGTATAAGCAAATGAATCATTTTCGGATTTCTTCTACCTAATTTTCCTTATCAAATAATTTGGGTTCTTAAAATTTGATCAAATAGCTAAAGTTATTATAACTTTTAAAGTGAGCCTATACTTTTAACCGTTAGATCAAATTTCAAAAATCCAGATTGTTTGATGAGGATGATTAGGTGAAAGGGATCATCCTTTCCCATGTATAATTTGAAGGCTCTGAGTCACCTGGACGTTTCATATTCCTTTCACGATCACGATTCATACTGCGGTTACTAATTATATATAACCTTCTTCTCACTACATTTTTCTTCAAAAGGAAAAGAACCGTTGCTGCACTCAAAGGGAGTTTCAAGGTCACACCTTTTTCACTACAAAATCATCTGGGAAACTTTCTCAGCTCAACAGGGCTAGCTCTTTTCATTTCGAGAGATCGGAGGTGAGGAAATAAATCAGTTTCTATTCATGTCTTCACAGTGCAAAATACTATGTGCGTCACCGGGAGTACAATCCCTTGTGAGTGTAGTACTCATCACCTTAGGTTGCATGATGAGCGCTATATTAGGAGATATATCCCTGGTGACATGTATATAAGAATCTGCCGTTCCGAGTAATCTTGGGTTTCTAGGATTGTCATTTCAGTTTTCACTTTTGCGGGTTCTGCTTGATTCATTTTGGATACCAAAGTGAAAATTTAAAACTTTCAAGTCGAAACTTTTTTTTCCATTTTTGGGCTTAAATTGTTTCTTTGAATCAAATCCTTTCTTGGACAACTTTTGATTTGAGTTTGCTTAAGCAATTAAACGTAGAGGTGGAATGTGATTAACATTATCAATACATGCATGCATTGTGCTCTCAATAAAATCACACCTTAAAAACCTTGTTTTCTTTTATGTGTGTTTCAGTTTCTGGGCTCAGAAGTTCATATATAGGAACTTTGAGAAAAATTCTACAGTCTGCAAACATCAACAGAAGGCCAACTCTCTGTAGAATTGGATTTTGTTGGGCTCAAATGAGAAACGCTGATCTTCTTCCATCTCTACCCTCCCATCTTTTCAACTTTGGTAATCATCATCACAAATCTTAATCAGTATACTGTTAATTTTGTTTACTTTGAGCATAAGTACACTTAGTTGATATTCAATGATTATATCAATTATTCCTCAATTTCTTCAGGAAACAATATTGATATTCAGATGACAAATTGGGATGCACAATTGAACATGAACAGAAAATTGTAAGCGCTCTTTCCCTTTTTAAGCTTTTATCCCAACATTTTTCATTTGTGGAAATTAATCTCCTTATTTTTAACATCTTATAATTATTAATTCTAAGAAAACCTCTAACAATTAGATTACTCATCAATTTCTCTTCATATTTATCAAATATAATTAATCTCAAGAACTTAAAGAAAGACTGTCCACTGCTGTAAGCGAATTAGATTTATGTTGACCTCACCATAATCATTGCTGATCCTCTAGCAAAACTAATTAGATTTTCCATGTTGATTATTGGTATTAATTATTCATTAATCACATATTGTTTAATTATCCAAATAATGTATTGTCCTCTCCTGTTGTGGTGGCAGTGGGTTTTGCATGGGGTCCAAGGCATTCGAAAGTGACAACCAGAATAACATGAGCGCCGGAGACTTTTCTCTTCCCCTGCAGCAGTCATCATCCCTCATTACCTATCAATCTGCAGGTTTGGTGCATTTCCCTTTCCATCTGTTTCAATTTTCAGGAACAACTTTTCTAATTTCTGCCTAATATTTACCTTTTTTTTTGTCTTTTTCCACCTGCTCCTCATCAAGATTTTTGTAATTTAGTGAACTCTAATAATTCACACAAGAACTGGGTTAATTAATAGTAATTACCTTGCTCGATTGCAGTTAACTATCCATCGGGTGCATTCAGATATGATGACATTGCCGGGCAGTCAATGTTGCTGGACAAGAAGATTTCAGCTCCCCAATTTCAAGTAGTATGTTGATCCAATGATCTTCTTAATTAGCCGGTAGCTAAGATCCTAATCAACAATTAACAAGAATTTGCCCAATTTCAATATCACTAGTCCTTCACTTCAAACCAAGTGAATAACTTGAACACTGCTAGCGACAATCATTCATGTGGTCTTTAATTGTTGATTTTTATCCAATAATTGGTCTCACACAAATTAAAAGTCACAATATGAAGAAAAAAAATACACAATATATGTCATGAGACAATATATTATACTTGATTTTGTGAGACTATAAATCTGAATCACATATCTAAAAAATGATCGAACTTGAGTGTATCAAACTTTACTAAAAATTGAAGAATTACATAGGTAAATAAATGGAGCGGAGATAATTCCATTTTATGTGAATCCTGTCTAGGTGGAAATTTTATTTGATTTAACCATGCTTCAAATCTTAATTTTCTTCTCTCCTTTTTTTTCCTACTTGAAGGATTGCCAGGCCATTCAAAATGCAAGGAAACGTCCAATTGAGGTTGATGACCTTAGTCGTCTGGTTGGTGACACGACGGCTCTAAACGACTTATACAACAATAAGAGAAACAAGATGACAAACGGTAATTCTCAACAACAGTGGCATCAAGAAAACTCAATGGAGCAACAAAACAATAAGGTATCCTAATTAATCCAGTTATATATTATGAAGTTAATTTGTCAATTAACACTTAATTAAGCTGTGGATTTGTTGTTGAGCTTTTGCTGTATTTTTTTGCTAGAAGTTGCATCATCTGCCAGTGAGAAGAAGCCAAAAGCTTAGTGACAAAATCACAGCTCTCCAAAAATTGGTTTCCCCCTATGGCAAGGTAATTAGCAGTTGGACAACATTAAAATCTCATATCTGGTTTCCCATTAATAGAAAAAAATGTAATTATCTGCAAATTAATTACAATTAGGGTTTTAAACTTGTATGTATATTGCAGACTGACACTGCCTCAGTTCTTCAAGAGGCTTCCATATATATCATGCTCCTCCAAGAACAAATTCAGGTATTAAGTATACATTTGGTAAAGTAATTATGGTAATAAAGTTATAATTAATATCTTCACTTTCATATGCTGCAGATAGATTTTAGTTGCTAATTTGCTTCTTGGGTTTTTGTTTTTGTTTTCAATTTTTGTAGCAGAATCTGGAAAGGATGCTTAGTAGTTCATACAAGAATGCTGCAGCTCTTCACCCACAGGTCGGCAGGCACTTGAAATTAATTTATAGACATATATATATATATATATATATATATATATATATATATATATATAAAAGGTAGTTGGGATGCATAAACAAATGGAACCAGTCACAAATTTTTAATAAAAAACGAAACCTGAAGGGCACTATAGGTCGTCAACATAAAGATGCACTAAATTGCAGTTTAGATACAACTTTTTAATTATCCGTTTAGTGTCTCTCAATTTTAGTTTTGATTAAAAGCTTGTAACTTATTCTATTTAAATGTAATTTTCATGATATTTTAATTTTTAGAAAGTTTATCTCACAAAATTTGAAATATTCAACAGGAATCTGGGCGTGGGCAGGTGCTTGATCTCAGAAGCAAAGGCCTTTGCTTGGTTCCTGTGTCAATTACTCAGAAAGTGACTATGGAAGAGCGTTCTGATCATCTTGCTACATCAAGAAAAGTTGTCATAGCTAATCACTTCTAATTCTATAACTACTAAACGCATAAGCCATATGTAGTGCTTCACCCCAACAGCACTTTTGAGAAAAGCTGGTTTTCATGTACTTAAATGCATTCCTTTTTTAATCATACTTAAGATTGTCGATTAATTCGAAGAGATAATTGACAGAATTAATCTAAACCAAAGGGAGGTAGCTATGTTTTGGTATATATTTATGGGAAATTTTTTGAAATGTATATAAATTTGTACACATTTTTCAATTTGTCATTTAAACTAAAATTTTAAGCAATTTGTCATATCAGCTTTCCGAAATCATCAATTTTTCATCTTATTCTAACTCTGTTAAGTTTTCTATCCAAAATAAGTCATTTGCAAGGCACATGACTTGTGTTCATGGCTATTCTGTTATTTTAAGATCTTTTTACAAGTTCTTTATTTTTCTTTAGTAAATCCCTTAAATTTTGTGTTCGCTGGTATTCATGCATATTGTTGTGTTCGAGCAATATATATGCATCTACAACTCCAATTCTTGCATCAAACCTCAACCCGTTTCTCATATAACAGAGCCCGTATAAAATTCAATTTCATGACATACTAACTGAACACACCCACTCGTGTATCTTAGCATATTTTGAGCAACCATACAAGAATGCAATGCATGATCATTTCATTGCTACCATATCAAAAATATTGTTGAATTGCTTGATTATGTTGAAAATCAAAAACACCAAATATTGAGGAAAGATTGCTTTAAGTTCACAACATTGTTTTCATTAATAAAAAAAATGACATTAACAAAATGTCTAAATGACAGAAGCCCTAGAATTGTGGCTTTAGAAACCCTAGAATTGTTTTGATCGAATGCAACTTAATAGAAGGAAGTGGGGTGTTAAAATGACAGAAATAACCCTGAACACAAGTCATGTGCCACGCACATGACTTATTTTGGATGGTAAACTTAACAGAGTCAGGATAAAATGACAAATTGATGATTTTGGAAAGTGGGTATGACAAATTGCTTAAAATTTTAATTTATATGACAAATTGAAAAATGTGTACAAGTTCATATGACATTTCAAAAAAATTCCCTATATACTTTATTTCTCTACAAACTTTATAATTATGGTCAGGGTCTCATTACCATACCAGTGTTTTTGCAACTTTAACACCAAATCATGGGTTGCGAGAAAAAAAAAAAAAAAAAAAAAAAAAAAAACAAAAGTAATATTGGCACTCTCATTTTTCCTTCTTGCAAACCACTCTTAATCAATTATGTTTTTGCAATTTTTTTTATGTTTCCTCCAACAGGCTCATAAGGTATTCTCTCACCAAAGTTTACATATGACAATATATTATTAGATCGGAAAACCACTGTGGCTACGAACATGTTCCATCTCCTATATCAGAGGCATATGTGGCTATGACTTGTCAATGGCCCAACCCTAATTTTGAGATTGTGCATTACGTGTTATTATGGGCTGGGCCAGGCTGGGATTGGGCTCTAGTGTCGGTGCAGTAGTCCAATATCCATCAATATGACTGTTCACTTAGAAATCCAAAGTTGAAGTTTTCAACTCCACATTTTTGGCTCCCAAGCTCAAGTAAATACCCAAAGTTTGAACTTTAAAATTTCAAATGTCAACTTTTATTCCCTTTTTTATTTTCTGAACATTTGCATGTTTCATTCTGCTAATATACTTATTCCATTCAGCTATAGTTAGCCTTTATAGTCTTTTATTTTATTACAAGCGATAATTATTATTCTAAATTATATAAGAAGAAGACTTAACTACTAGAGCAATCCATCACTTTGCTCATAATAATTAGGGTGTGAGCTCGGTTTCATCTGGTTCGGTTTTTTGCCAAAAAGTGAAAACCAAACCGAAATTACTGTTCGGTTCAATTTTCTCAAATTTTAAAAGAGAAACTGATATAATTTGGTTCAGTTCATTAAGATTCAGTTTAGTTTATTACGGTTCAATTTGGTTCCGTTTTTTTTTTTTTTTTTTGGGTAAAAAAATGGAAAGAAAATGAAGGAGAAAAATCTGGAAATTTGGGTTATTTTTGGCTGATTTACTTCAAAAGCCTTGAAACATATTCTGTGGAAACAAACAAAAAAGTTAAAAACCATGAGATTTGGACTCAATCATCCCATTTTTCCAGTAAACTAAAAAAACAAAAAACAAAAAAATATTCATTATTCTCAATATCACCGATTCACCCATTATTTCCCATATCACCGAATATCGATTCTCCATATCCTATTTTCCCATAAAAAATTAAAACCCGAAACAAAAACAAATAAGCAAATAGAAAAATTTACACAGAGCTTGCAAATAGATGGCGGAGAGAAAGCAACGATGGCATGAAAGCATGCAGGCACGACGACAGCGTTTGATGCGGTGGGTGACTACCATGGATTTGTCTTCCAACGTTGGATATGGGTGAGGAGTGAGTAGATAGGAACGGCAGAGGAACCAAGGAAGTGTCTCAAGTGACGACTGATCGAAAAGAGGAGGGAAGGAAGTGCCGAGAGGAAATTACATGAAAAGGCTCATTACCTCCGGCCTATGATGGGGCTTTCTAGGAGGATGGGGCTTTATAGGAGCACCTGTAAAACGACGTCGTAGCCCCTCACCAGTGGAATAACCAAAATTTAAGAGGGTTAGATTTCATGAATAGTATCATTTTGAGAAGTCAAACGAAGCCTCTAACTTGCTCCTTCTATTAAATTATGAATAGTATCAATACGAACTTAAGTGCGGAGAATGTAATACATTACTTTAGCCGACTAGATTTAAAAGCTTTTGTTCCAAACCATTTTTTGGGAGGGGAACGTTAGAATTTCAATGCCTTTGGTCGGAACTTAATATACCATTCTATATTCATCATTTTTGTTTGTAGCTGACATGGGGAATAAATGGAATACATGCTTTTGGTGTGCCATCATAAAGTTCGACTCCAACTAAATATTGAAGGGTAATGTAACGAAGATGAAATTTGGAGATAAAATTTAAAAATTAAAGGACATGGAAGTTGATAATTAGTTTATTATTTAAGTATTGATAAACATGTTCATTTTTATTGGTGACATATCATTTAGTTTGTAAATTTTGTCTCCGAATTTAGTCTTCCTAACATTACTCAATACTGAATGACTTTCCTTTTTTTTTTTTTTTTTTGGAAACTAGGAATAACATTACCAAGGCAAAGATGCCACAACAGTACAGGAAGCCTACACTGAGACAAGCAACAACTGACCAACTACAAACCATACAGCGAATGGGGTAAGGAGTGAAGATGCTAGAACCGAGTTCGAGCATTGCCCCCTTGACTACAGTAATGGCTCGTTTACGTAACCGTAATCAAGATATGAGGAATTGAATTGAGGAGGAATTGACTTGAGGAGGAATTGAAATGAAGAGGAATTATAATAGGATTCATGTTGAAGTTGTTTACTTAAATGTTCAAAAATCAGAATAGAAATGAAACTGAATTCATAGAAGTTGTTTACTAATTCAGTTGAATCGGAATAAATATGATTACTAAAATACCCTTTTTGTTTTATTTTATTCTATATTTATTTTTAAAAACATTTAACTAGTTATTTTTAGTTATTTAGTTCAATTAAAGAGTTAAATGTCCACAATTGTGTAAGAGGCTAAAAGCCAAAGAAACAACCTGGCCACATTCATCTTCCTCCCCGCAGAAGAAAAACCCCAAAAACATAAAGCACTGAGCCGTCAAGACCAGACACGCGAGCAATTTGGCCCTAGACCTCGAGTGCAATCGTCAAAGCGATGTCGCAGGAGGATAGGCTGGCAAGCGAGAAGTTGCTCGTGAGATACTAACGTTGACGTCATCGTCCCGGAGCTACTTCTGCAGGTGCATGTCGAGGTGTCGAAGTGGCTGATCCATCGCCTCCTGAATGACAACGATCCGATGTTCAGGGACGAGATCTCATATGCGACTAGCAGATCTCGTGAACCTATCGACTTTCCGATTCCCTCACCCAACCAGAACCGGAATTCAAGCTCGTGAGATTAATTTGTTGGGTTAAACGGCATATTGATAACAGGGCATAATAGGAAGAGCAAATGCATTCCCGATTCCCGATTCCCTCACCCTCTCAGAATTCAATTACCACATCCATAGAGGGAGTCCACTTCCTCCAATGCCAGGAATTGAATTCCATTTTTTGTGTGGGTTCCACACAT
This sequence comes from Pyrus communis, assembly GCF_041283825.1. Classification (NCBI taxonomy): domain Eukaryota; kingdom Viridiplantae; phylum Streptophyta; class Magnoliopsida; order Rosales; family Rosaceae; genus Pyrus; species Pyrus communis. The sequence continues at coordinate 24,091,621 of NC_142571.1, read as the reverse complement.
TTTTAATTCATTCCAATTTTAGTAAACACAAATATAATTCATAATCGGAATCAGATTTCTTATTTTTATTTCGATTATGGGTTCATAAACACGTCCTAAAATTCTTATGGTGTGCTACCATATGGTTCGATACCCGATACCATATGGCTTTACATGTTTCATGTTGTGCCATACGAGGACAAAAGTCTAATAATAATGCAACCATTTGTATAATTGAATCATGAAACAATGGTAAAAGTGATTGTTGTAAAACGAGAGAGAGAGCAGAGAAAGAGGGTCCATAAAAGAGAAGAAAAAGAGAGAAGGGAGTGAGGAATTTTATTTAGGGTAATGTTAGGTAGATTAATTTTTAAAATAAATTTACAAATTAATTGATGTAATTTACAAATTAAATAATGTGTCTCTAAGACCATCTCTAATGGTTGGGCTAAAAGCCAAATGTTTTAGCCCGGAAAATTTAGCTTTTAGCCCAGAAACAGTTTTTTTACTCCAACCGTTCTAGCCTAAAATTTTAGCCCGGGATCATTAAATAATGAACTTAGGCTATTTTTTTGTTAAATTAAATTTTTTTTTTAAATAAATATGTAGACTATCGTAAATTAATTTTATGAACATTTTAATCTAAAAAAATTTAAATTCCGATAAATATTGGGTGAAGTCCACTCCGATTTCTGGGCTAAATTTTGGGGGGAATTTGGCCTTGGTTTAGCATTTAGCATTTAACCCAAATTTTCCCCTTGGGTTGGAGTGGGTTTGGGGGAAAATTTTGAGGGGTAATTTGGCTTTTAGCCCACCATTGGAGTTGGTCTAATAAGAAATAAGCACATTAATCAATACTTAAATAATAATTCAATCATCAATAATCACATCATTTGATTTACAAAATTTTGTTTAAAAATTTGATCTTCCTAACATTACCCTTTTATGTATATAATTCTTCATATTTAGTGTGTTATTTATTTATTTATTTATTTTTTATTTTGAACAAAGCATATTATCTATACTAAGGGGGTGCGGGAGTGGGCTAAGCTTCACAATATGTTAGCAATAATGTGATTCAAATCTGCCTTCGGCGAGAATAAAACCTAAGACCTATCACTTATATGCGAAAAGTAATACCACTAGACCGTAGTACTAAGTGACATGTTTAGTGCTTTTATTTATACTAATTATTATGGGTTTTACTTGCCCTACAAGTAATACAAGTTGTATATAGAAAGAATCTTCTAGATCATGTAGAATTCCTATTTTAAGTCTACACAATCACACTAGTTACCATACTCTCTGTTGAGTGTGTAGAACTTAAAAAGTATTTGCATCATGTTTTCATCATTAAAAGATAGTAGTAGAAAAACTAGCTGAGGTAACACACCAAAATCTGGCTAAGGTATACATGAGTCTCAAAGTAGGGATGCATATAAGGAGATAGTCTCACCAAAATCTGGCTGAGGTAAACACGGTTGGACAAACCTCTAGTCTAAAGAGACAAAGGGTGAGTTAGTGCAATGTCGATACTTGACATCTCTAGTATGCATCAAGTAGTAGAAAAACACACACAAGGGTATGACCAATCCGATATTAGTGCCTCATCAAAACCTCGTTTAGTCACGCAATCCAATACCTTGGTAAGCTTCTGGCAGGTATACATCGACATCGACTTCTTGTAAAGATCGACAAGGTTGTCTTGGGATTGGATATGCTTGACTTCAATCTTCTGATGCTCTGCTAATAAAGAAAAACTTTGGTGGTGTAATACTCTTGGTGTTGGCATCTTAGATAGCTTGGTCAATATAAGCGGCATAATCTTCATGGATTGTTGTTAAGACTCAACGAGGGATATATGAAAATCCACATATGCTTTGAATGTGCTCGACGAGAGCTTTCTACCACAACTCTCAAGTATGGCGTGAGCTTGGTACGATTCGAAGACGTTGCAATTAAGGTCTATTAGGTTGACCTCCAAGATATTGCGGTACTCCCTAAAGGCAAAGACATAACCATTTAGGAACATGCTTTGTGGGAGTTTGATAAGGAACCTATGTAAACATAACAAACAAGCCAAACATCATTCCAAAGATCAAGGGATTGAATCTATTCAGGATGCATAGGGATAAGCTCGAAACCGTATTTCCTTCAGGATAGCGGAAAAATATCTTTTATGCCAATTCAGTGGTAGTATGTAAGCCTAATTTTTCACTTGTCAACAAGTCAACAACAAAGGAGATGTCATGCCTTGTGCAATACGCTAAGCACAATAAGGCGCTAATTGAACTTAGATATGGAACTCCAGGTTCCAAAACCTCTCAAGGGTCTCATTTGCATCTAACGTATGGATGATCATGGATATAAGCAACATTTCTTGGTGTAGTTCGACAGGTGGACCAGAATACTGTCAAAATAATGCTTGAACTTCAGATCAACATACGCACGAGTTTTTCCAAGATCATCTCAAATTCCAACTTCAAGTACAAGAGACAATTTTCTCATGCTTCTTCAGAGTTTTAATGAAAATTATATCATCAACATAACATGCAACTCTAACAAATTCAAAATACTTCTTAAAAACACGCAAGTGCATATTATATTTACATATTCATGGTTAATCAAATAATCAGGCTAACAAATTCGGAATACTTCCCGATCCTAACTCTCACATACATATAAATATACACAGACACACATATCTATCTATCTATCTATCTATCTATCTATCTATCTATTATTAAAACTTTGATCCCGATCTGTTTATCTATTTATTATTTTATTATACTTTTGATCGCGATCTATTTAGATAACGTGAAGAGTGAAGACGCATCAAACAGAGAGAGAAAGATGGCCAGTTCAAGCTTGTATATTCAAATCTCTGCATTTGCCTTGTTTACAAGCCTTCTGGATATCACCACCCAAGCTAGCCATGGCGACTGTGGCCTTCCAAATAAGCATACACCTGCAGTACCCCTTTTCGTATTCGGGGATTCCATATTTGATGCTGGAAACAACAACTACTTCAGCACTGTTTTTCAGGGAAACTACTGGCCATATGGTGAAACCTAGAAAAAGGGCCATCCTACTGGTAGAATTTCTGATGGTCGTATAATTCCAGATTTTATTGGTAAGATGTAGAAGATCACAAGTATATATATGCACACAAAGTGTGTGAGAATAGAAGGAGAGAGGAAGAGAGTAACAGAGAATGTGGGGTGGGAAGTTGTTGTTGTTGGTTTTTTTATTTTTTTTTTATTTTAATTTTTTTTTTTTTATTTTTTTTTTTAAAATTAGAGATATGTTAGGATTACATGTAGGTGAGGTTTTGAAAAAAAAAAAACAGCAAAATTTGATTGTGTGAAATTACATTTCTGCCCCAAATTTTTTATGCATGTTCTGTTTTAATTAGAGTGTTAAATTTGTTAATTTCATAACGTTTTGGTTGACAATGAATGTTTTATTAATTAGTAAAAATGAATATAATTTTATCGTATAATTCCAGATTTTATTGGTAAGATGTAGAAGATCACAAGTATATATCATATGAATCTAATTTTATTTTATCTGAGTATTCAAACTTGCCATAGATTTTATTGGTAAGATGTAGAAGATCAAAAGTATATATCATATGAATCTAATTTGATTTTATAAATATAGTCTCGTTCTCTTGGTCACTAACCGAGCAAGAATTTACGGTCACCTATTTTTATGACCATACGTTCCTTGATCGTCCGGAGACAAGAATTGTTATTGGATATGGATAAATTAATTGAATGGCAATTATTGTGTTTTATCTGTTGCAGCTGAGTATGCAAAGTTGCCATCGATTCCACCGTACCTAGACCCAGGCAATGAGGAATTTAAGTACGGTGTCAACTTTGCATCTGCAGGATCTGGTGCTTTGATTGAAACTCGCCAAGGCTTGGTATGTGATTTGTGATTGTGTATGAACTTCCTAATTGTTCTTTTGGTCAAAGATTCTCCACGAACTTTGACGCATCTTTATTTAGAGTCGTAACCAAGGACTTAGTAAATTCATGATTATAGGGGTTTTTTTTTGGTTTTTGTCTTTTGGATAAAAAGACAAATTTCTGTTACTAAATTGTGTGGGCCTGATTTTTGGTTGGATTGGATAAAAAATCTGAAAATATGAGTATACCCCTTGAAATTTAATTTTGTTTAACTAAAACCCATCATGATAAATTTCTCTAACAAAAACCTAATGACTAGGCTCCAACTAAGCAATATCCATAATTAAGTTTGACTTGGCAAAATTGGTATTTTTTGGATGTCTAAATTACCCCTAATAACACTTACTTTGGGTCTCTCATTTATTATCTACATTTATTTTACATGATTTCATTCAATTAAATGTCTTCAAGTACCTTATGAGGTTTGGAAAAAAAATTTAAATGTCATGATTCCTATGTATTTAATAACAAAAATTTACATGATCCCAATCTTCCTTATATAGTTGTTTTCACATGATGCTAACAGGTAAATTAGTATATCCTACGAATATGAAAAAGTAATTTTATTCAAAATTATCAATATTTTAAATATAATAACAATATAAATTACCTACATAGTAAATGATTTTGCACAACATATATATAATAACAATATAAATTACCTACATAGTAAATGATTTTGCACAACATATATATATAATAACAATATAAAATTCTAGTAAATTATGTAATGATACATGCAAAATAATTTACCTACAAAATAAATAAATATTTTTTATTCAAAATTAATTAAAGACCAATATTTTGCAAATAATAATAATAATAATAATTTACCTACATGCAAATTAATTTACTTACAAAGTAAAAGAATATCGATTGATTGCACACTCTATATAATAATAACAAAATGCGGCTATTATATCTGTAATATCACGTGAAAAATAATTTAACTACAAAATAAATAAATTTTTTTAGCCAATTGATTCAAAATTAATTAATTACATATTATTTTACATAAAAAAATATAGATAAATTATTTGTACACGTATATATAATTTTAACAAAACGTGCCTAATACATACATGCAAAATAATTTACCTACAATGATTGTCAAACAAATAAAAGAAATGAAACATATGATGATAAGAGAAGTATAAAGTAGATAATTTTATAATAATAAGGCTCTTATTTCCCACAATTATGGTGGATAATTAAATTCATTAACGTAATTAAAATGTTGTGGCACAATTGTAAATAGTTTGAAAATAATAAGTATTTATTTGTTTACATGGCAATATACTTCAAATTTGGGTTTTATTTGGATGTTTAAAATGAGATGGGTTTTTGTTAAGAAAATAAGTGTTGCATAGACTTATATCCAAAGTACCCGATAAAAAATACACCAAAAATTTTCAAAAATGCATATCATTTTTAGTTTCGGAATTCATAAACTTACGTAGAATTTGGTATCTTTATAATCGAGTTATTTGGGGATTTCAAAATTATGGGAGTTGTATGATTCATGTAACATCCCACATCGTTCAGGGGAGTGATCCTTATATGTATATTCCCTTCTCTACCTAACACGAGGCCTTTTGGGAGCTCACTGGCTTCGGGTTCCGTAGGAACTCCGAATTTAAGCGAGAAGGGGGCTAGAGCAATCCCATGATGGATGACCCACTGGGAAGTTGCTCATGAGTTCCCAAAAAACAAAACCGTGAGGGAATGGTAAGCCCAAAACGGACAATATCGTGCTACGGTGGTGGAGCGGGCCCGGGAAGTGATCCGCCCTGGGCGGGGATGTGACAATTGGTATCAGAGCCTAACCCTGGCCGTGGTGTGCCGACGAGGACGTCAGGCTCCTAAGGGGGGTGGATTGTAACATCCCACATCGCCCAGGGGAGTGATCCTTATATGTATATTCTCATCTCTACCTAACATGAGGCTTTTTGGGAGTTCACTGGCTTCGAGTTCCGTAGGAACTCCGAAGTTAAGCGAGAAGGGGGCTAGAGCAATCCCATGATGGGTGACCCACTGGGAAGTTGCTCGTGAATTCCCAAATAACAAAACCGTGAGGGAATGGTAAGCCCAAAGCGAACAATATCGTGCTACGGTGGTGGAGTGGGTCTGGAAAGTGATTTGCCCCGGACCGGGATGTGACAATTCATCTACACCAAGATAAAAAATAAAAAAAAAATGTCATGTCTATGCTCTCTACATATATAAAATTTTATAGTTATCAAATTCTCATTTCTTGTATGTAATATTATAATCAAGGGAGTAGATGAAAAAAAAAATAGTTACATATTTGAGTACACTGCATTACAAATCCAAAGTCAATAAGAACATAGTTTTTTTTGGTCGATCAATAAGAACATAGTTAAGTGCATGTAATAGAGTTTTGCAAGTTTTGAAATTTCGGACCGAATTCAGAATTTGAAATACATTCCAATTTCTATCCAATTTTTTTTAGATTTTGGAGAATAATTCGTCTCAGAATCAGTCAAAATCTGATATCTCTATCCAAGTTGCACCACTATTTGAATTGGATAGTTATTTACTGCAAATATCATATTTCAGGGGAGAGATCTTCATTGTCAACTATCATATTTCAAGAACGTTGGGAAGTCGTTGAGGCAGAAACTAGGGGATGAAGAAGCCAAATCTCTACTGTCCCGAGCTGTCTACGTGTCCAACATCGGAAGCAACGATTACCTTTTCCCTTTCGATACAGATTCCAGCATGTTGCGATCCTGCTCCCGTGAGGAATTTGTTGGCCTGGTGATCGGCAACATAACTTCAGTGATTAAAGTACATTAATTCTTCTTACCACTCCCCGAAAAAAGTTGCATTATCTATATAATAAGAGCTTCATAGGGCATTCCGATGCACTACAACAAAAACGGTATAGTATATCTCTTGAACATCGTAAACTTTAAATGGATGATAACGTATTTTGTTTTTGCTACAATGTAGTAGGATTCCCTTTAAAAAGGAGGTCTTACACACACACACACATATATTTATATATTTATATATATGCGTATATGGTACTAATAAATGTAAATTTCGATGTGGTAGGAGATATATAACAAAGGAGGATGAAATTTTGGGTTTATGAACCTTGACCCTCTTGCATGTATTCCGTACGGAAGTGCACTTGAAGCTGGACCAAATAATGGCTGCCATGAAGAACTTGCAACATACGTGGAACTACACAATAAAGTATTTCATAAACTTTTACCGAAAAAAAAAAAAAGTATTTTATAAACTCTTGGAAAAGCTAGAGAGTGAACTCAAGGGATTCAGATACTCACTTTCCGATTTTCACAAGTTTATTACACAAAGAATAGATCACCCTTCTGAATACGGTACGTTTTCGACTTTCTTAATCCCTTGTTGTTATTTGTTCTAATTAAAAATAATTTTTTTATCAAACGATATTATCTACACTAAGATCTACTCTAACTCTTGGAGTAAAGCTCAAATTTTAGGTTTTAAACTTACCCCAACTTGCTCCAACCCTTGGGGCACATTTTGTCACATCCTGGCCCGGGGCGGATCACTTCCCGGGCCCGCTCCACCACCGTAGCACGATATTGTCCGCTTTAGGCTTACCATTCCCTCACGGTTTTGTTTTTGGGAACTCACGAACAACTTCCCAGTGGGTCACCCATCATGGGATTGCTCTAGCCCCCTTCTCGCTTAATTTCGGAGTTCCTACGGAACCCGAAGCCAGTGAGCTCCCAAAAGGCCTCGTGCTAGGTAGGGATGGGAATATACATATAAGGATCACTCCCCTGTGCGATGTGGGATGTCACAATCCACCCCCCTTAGGGGCCCGACGTCCTCGTCGGCACACACGCGGCCAGGGTTAGGCTCTAATACCAATTTGTCACATCCCGGCCTGGGGCGGATCACTTCTCGGGCCCGCTCCACCACCGTAGCACGATATTGTCCGCTTTAGGCTTACCATTCTCTCACGGTTTTGTTTTTGGGAACTCACGAGCAACTTCCCAGTGGGTCACCCATCATGGGATTGCTCTAGCCCCCTTCTCGCTTAACTTCGGAGTTCCTACGGAACTCGAAGCCAGTGAGCTCCCAAAAAGCCTCGTGCTAGGTAGGGATGGGAGTATACATATAAGGATCACTCCCCTGTGCGATGTGGGATGTCACACATTTAGCCCAGGATTCCCCTTGGTTTATACCATCTCCAACCCTGGCCTATAATCTATTTTTCGCCTTCTATTCCCCCCCCCCCCCCCAAAAAAAACCCAAAAAAAAAAAAAAATCCAACTCAATCCAAGCTTAAAATTGGACCTAAAATCTAAAACCTAAAACAAATCCAGATTTAGCCCAGGATTAGTGGGGCTGGCCCACCATATATGTGTATTTTATTTAGTTTTATATTTATAAATTCATTGAATCCAACAATTAAAAATCTAATTTGATGAAATGCAACGGTAAAAATAAATAAATAAATAAATAACAGTCCAAAATTTAAATCTAACGGCTAAAGTAATTAAAAAAAATCTTTTATTTGTTTTATATTTTTTCATAGTGTTTAACGAGTTTCATGGTGTCAGTTAGTGATTTTTCAGTATTTGTCACAATTTAAATATTTTTAGGTTAAAATGTTCATAAAATTAAATTAGAATAGTCTACATAATTTTTTTTCTTTTAAAAAAGTTACTTTAAGAAAAAAATTAGCCTAAATTCATTCTTTAATAATTTGGAGCTAAAATTTTAGGCCAGAAAAATTAGAGTAGAAAAGTTGTTTCTGGATTAAAATCTAAATTTTCTAGGCTAAATTTTTTAGGTTTTAGTGGGGTTTGCCCACCATATATATATATATATATATTTATAAATTCATTGAATCCAACGGCTAAGATCTAAATGATCAAATCCAATGGTAAAAAAAAGATCTAATGGTCCAAATTTAAATCTAACGGCTAAAGTAATTAAAATTTTTATTTTATGGGTTTCATATTATTTCATAGTTTTCCACGAGTTTTATGGTGTCGGTTTAGTAATTTTTCAATATTTAAAGGAATCTAAGTATTTTTAGGTTAAAATGTTCGTAAAATTAAATTAGGATAATCTACAATTTTTTTTTAACTGTTACTTTAAGAAAAAAAATTGTCCTAAATTCATTCTTTAATAATTTCAGGCTAAAAATTTAACCCAAAATGGTTGGAGGAGAAAAACTATTTTTTGGTTAAAACCCAAATTTTCTGGGTTAAAAATTTTAGATTTTAACCCAAGGGTTAGAGATGGTCTAAGGGGTGGGGGTGGTTAAGCCTCACAATATGTTAACAATAATGTGGTTTAAATTCGTCTTTGGTAATAAATGAACCTATACCTCTCACTTACAAATGAAGAGAAACACCACTAGTCGTAGTACTAAGTGATAAAAAATTTCTCTTATATAGTACATTGTTGTTAAGAATATGGATGGTTTTGAGCCCGTTAATTGATCGAAACCATCCATATTCTCAAACTAGAGTAAAATAATCTCAAGCTGGATTGAAATTAACTTCATCGTTTACCTAAAAAAATCAATCTTGAGATGAAACTTTCATGAAAAAGCAACTTACTTACTGACTAGAATGTAATTATTTCTATAATTTTCTACATTACTCAATCAGAACTCGGAAATGAATAATCACTTCCCCCTTTTTTTTTTTTTTTTTTTTTTTTTGAGATTGTTGGCAAGGGTTTCAAGGAAGGGAAGGTGGCATGTTGCGGCAATGGTCCATATCGAGGAGTTTATAGTTGTGGAGGAAGGAGAGGTGTCAAAGCGTACGATTTGTGTGACAATGTTAGTGAACATCTCTTCTTTGACTCTGCTCATCCAACTGAAATGGCCTACGAGCAGTTTGCCAAACTCTTTTGGAGTGGAACTCCCGATTTCACTGCGCCTTACAATTTGAAAGCGCTATTGAATCCAATCAACATTTAAGTAAAGATAGTTCAACCGAAATATTCGTTGATGAAGCGATACATTCTGAATTGTAGTTTATTAATCATTTGAAATTATTTTTATAAGAAGTACTTCTGCTCGTAAAGGGATTTTATTACAAGTCAGTTGTGCTTGTAATGGTCATAATTTGTAATGTATTTTCTATGAGCTGCTTGATATACTCGAGAAATTGGTTTGTGAAGCCTTAAGACATCAAAATTAATTGCTAGCTTTCTATATTAGAGATTAGAGATTTTTTTAATTCTGTTTTGTTTCTAATTTTTTTGACAAAAGTATCCTTGCTATTTTGATTGCATTATTTTCAGTTAGTCGTAGATTTTTTTTGTTTCAAGGGTGTTTTTATCTAAAACTTTTTTGTGAAGTCTTAAGACACCAAAATTGATTGCTGGCTTTCTAATATTAGAGATGTGTGTGTCGAACTTTATGAAATAACCTCCTTTTTATCTCATAATAAGTTATGTATTATTACATTATTTTATATCTTTCCGCATTTGTAATGAGAATAATTTTGCTCATCACCATCCAATTTATTAATATTAAGTTAGTTTAAATTTCAAGATATGTGTCGTGCAAAGGAACGAATTTCAAACTTTAACCTCGTCCATTAATAATATGAAGAGTGGCAAGCACTATCACTACTTCAAAGTGGTGTAGAAAAATAAAATTGTTTCTAAGTTGATACAAACACGACATAAGTATAAATAAAAAAACTGAAATACTGTCCGTGAATAAAAGTTACTTTTCCAAAATTGCATGGAGTCGTGGACCAATAACTATCTTTTGGGCCAAGCCTACGAAAGCAAAACCAAATGCTTTGTGTCCCCTTGCATTCCATCATAGGAATTTTAAGGATCTTCACATCTTATTCATTCATCATACATAATACGGTTAAAAATTATTTAATTTTTTTTATTTATTTAAAATTAAATATAAATAGTATCTGACGAAAGATGATAATCCAACCTACAATAAACTGTTAAGAGGTAAGAATCTTTAAAATCCAGAATGAGAGAAGATCTCTTCCCTTTATACTTTACGTAAATCACATGCCATCTCTCCCATTCCACAACGTAGAGCACGTGTGCAAATATCGTTGGATCACCGCCCGATTTCTCTGTGCCGTGACGGTGATATAAGCAACGCTACCCGCTGCGCTCCGCGTCTACCGCTGAGCCTATCTATCTCTCACTCTCTCTCTCTCTCTCTCTCTCTCTCTCTCTCTCTCTCTCTCCTCTCGGAGCTCTATATTTTCTCGACGTCTCTCTCTCCTCCGATATTTTCTTGGGAAAATGGTTTGCGTTTCATATACTTCACTCTCTCTCTAGGGCTTCACTTGCTTGTATTATAATTTCAGTTATTATTATGATCCTCTGTAGTATAATTTGTGAAATCTTGGTGTTCGATATTTTTGAATTTGATTTTTTTTGCTTGACTGTGAGAAATTCGTGAAATTGGCGGGTAATTAGAAGTTGATGGTCGAATCGCATCCCTTTTGATTACCCGATCACGATTGATTCGATGAGTTTCTACAGTTGCTGGTGCATTTTAATTTTGATATTATATTTTTGCAATAAGTGCATGTTGTATATTTGGATTTTCTGTTTTGCAATCACAAAAGTATGAATTTTTGGACGCTAAATATGATGGTATTTGAGCCTGAATTTTACGTTTGGCCTTGAACTGGGATGTGATTAATTTTAAATATGATTAACGTAGTGGCTAAAAATACTTAAGAAATGTAAGACTTTATTTAGCATTGTGTTCCACATTCGTCCGAACTTTTTCCCTTTTGTTAGTGGTAACGGTGGTTAAATTCGAGGACCACCGTTACCACTAACAAAATGGATACAAAAATGTCGGTGATTTATAAATTGTTTGATTTGTTGATTAGTTTGGTATTAGCAATGCGTGTTTTGTTTTCGGATGTTTGGAATGTTGTATTGCTGTGTGTTTTCGATTGGTCTGTAAATTCGAGGGATGGATACAAAATGGTTACGCTTGGTGAAACTTTTGGAAATTGCTACCGATGCTTGGTGGGTATGTGATGCATTTTGGTATCCATTGAATCTTTGTAGGCAAATGCAGCATCCGGGATGGCTGTGCATGGCGAATGCAAGCTAAAGTTTCTGGAATTGAAGGCGAGAAGAACTTACCGGTTCATAGTATACAAGATTGAGGAGAAACAAAATGGGGTTGTTGTGGAAAAGCTTGGTGAGCCAACTGACAGCTACGAGGATTTCTCTGCAAGCCTCCCTGCTAACGAGTGTCGATACGCTGTTTATGACTTTGATTACGTGACAGAGGAGAACTGCCAGAAGAGCCGGATTGTTTTCGTTGCTTGGTAAATACGTAAAGAGTTTAGAGTTCTAGGCTTTATGGACCTCATTGATTATATTCCGTATGTAAATATCATTTTAATGTTCCTTGGCTGTTGCACTAATCTAAGATTTATGCCTGAAGGTCCCCTGATACAGCGAAGGTGAGAAGCAAGATGATTTATGCGAGTTCGAAGGACAGGTTTAAGAGAGAGTTGGACGGAATTCAGGTAGAGTTGCAAGCTACTGATCCTACCGAAGTGGGTCTCGATGTTATTAGAAGCCGCGCTAATTGAATGTCAGGCATCAGCTATCCAACGGGGGTCGTCTATACGATCTGGTTTTTCCGGTGACATGTTTATAGCCCTATGATTGTCAGTTTGGTTTAGTATCGTACTTCGTCGATGACTCGACTTGTGATTGGTGGATTATTGGTACCTCTTGTGGATGGATATCACTTGTTGTCCTGCTTTCATCTTGCATTTATTTTTTTCCTCTTTTTGTTGCCAAACACTTTACATGTTGTGTGTTTTTTTTTTTTGGTTGGGGGTGGGGTGGGTGGGGGAGATACTTTACACATTGTGTGGAAGGCTGGAAGCCCTGGCAAACACTTTGAAATGTCTTTAATTGTGTCTAAGAAAGAGTCAACATAATGCTGACAAAAGCCAAAAGTGGGGGAAGGTGGGTGGGTTCTTTAGCTCAACTTGTGAGAACTTCTCAGTGACTTGCCCGACTAGCATGTGACACTTTAACTTAAGTTTCTTTCTCAAAAGTGTTTCAAACTCGTTAATTTTAAACCTAACGAGAACCATTAACCTCCATTAGGGCATGTACTGTCTTGGACTGGACTACTTGTGGGAACAATGTTAGATTGTGTTGGCTTGGTGTAAGTCGGATGGACGTTGTTCTATGTTTGCTGTAATGCCATATCAAGAATGGCATGGTCTAAGCAGAACATTGTACTGTGTTTGGTGTATAGCCCGACTAAGAAGCTAGACTAACGTTGTCATATGTTTGGTGTAATTTCGGACTAAAAAGCTGAATGATCAAAACGACATCGTCTAGGGATGTTTCATTTCCATTAGGCCTTGAACCATGCAACTGAGAAGCTTCCATAATATTATTTGTCCACCATGTTATAAATGTATAAACTTTAATAATATTATAGCTTAAGTTCATAACATGTCAAATCTTGTTTGTCCGCATATATTATAACACAGATTAGTAGCACAACGTGATAGCGACAGTCGCACTAACCAGATATGGACTCAGCACCAAAGGAAATTCATATTCTTCAGTCAATTAAATATAGATAATGCTAAAGAACCATATTTAGATGCAGTCAAAATTTTCAATTAAAACTATGTTAAAGACTTAAGGCTATAGTTTCAATAGAAGAAAGCACCCCCAAACATTCTAAACTCTCCAACTTCAACTAGCAAAGATTGAACATTTCGTCAACGTATAAACCAATGAAACCACCATCCATGATGCACATAACGGTCTTCTCATCGAGACAATTTTCCGGCTAAGTATAGAGAGAGCTTCTCTCTCAGGTGAAATGCCGTATTGTCAGCAGCAGATTCACAAATTTGTTGCTGGTAACCAGGATCATGATGGCGGGACGATGGCATTTCATCTTGCACCTCATCCTCCATATCAATCACTATATTGTGCAGTATACAGCAAACAAGAATAATCCTCGGCAGCTTGTTCTTATCCGGCTTCCACATTACACCTTGAATTATCTTCCACATCTCTTTCAGCCTCACCAACGCCCTTTGCGCCACCATCTGTGTTGCAGAAATCCGCTTGTTGAACTCGGACTCATGCTCCCAGAGCCCTCTTCCCTTGTAAGGAGTGAGAAGCCATGGCAAGAGAGGAAAACCCGAATCTCCTACTATGTATTCTCTCACTTCTGTTCCTTCTGAGAGCACCAACTTCTCCCCGTTTAAACAATCTCCTTCTTCGGACATCTTGAAAAAACCTGAGCTACGGAGGACAATGTCATCGCGCATTCTTCCTGGCCATCCTGTAATTATGTTACGAAACCTCATGTCTGGATCAACGATTGCCTGCAAGATCATGCTGCAGTTTTTCTCACCATCGAGCCAGATATCATCTGATGAGTCGGCTGTAGGCAGAGTCATCATGATGTGCGTGATGTCAATTGCGCCGCAACAATTTGGAAGGCCACGGATTTTCTCAAACTTGGACTTTACCTCCTCCATTTCACCCTGCTCTTTAGGCCAGGAAAGATGGTGCAGCCCTCTTTCTTCCATTACTTCCACAAAACGCCAGGTTATGTGCGAGACAGTTGACTGGTTCATCCCAAAGCACTCGCCAATGCTGCATAATGAATCACCGGAGCTAAGCCTCCTAAGAGCAATAGCAACTTGGTCATTTAGACACAAAGGCTTGCCATTCGAGTAGCAGAAGGTTGAGGACCTGGCCATCATATCTTCCTTTACAAGTGAACAGATGTAGCTGAATGTCTTTCCCGAAAATTTGAAGAAAGATTCAAATTTCAATGTACCTTTAGATTTCGATTGACCTAGAAAGTAGAAAACAAAATACAACCATTTATCAATGTGAATTTTAGAACCTTTATGTCATTGTTCATGGCAGAACCAGAAGATCAGAAAACCTATGCAAATAGGATAGAATTCATCTAACCGCAAGAGTTAGCGAAGTAGTATAGTCTGAATAATCATCGAATGCAAGCAAAGCCGAAAATATACTTGAACTCCTTAACCACTGGAGAGAACTATGCTGTCATAATCACTATATTTCCTTCAAAAGCTAGATCATATGACAGAAGACATTTCACATACAAAAGCTGGAAACTTAATCTTTCAGTGGTAGGTATATGGTATAATCAAATCACCAAAATCTTATGCCTTTCGGTTGCACAACGAGTAGGTGGACCTATGTTTCTTAACAAGAAAGACTGCAGACTCAAAAATCATGAATAAATGATAAAAATGTGCACACTTGTAGCCTAGACACTCAACGGACACCAAAAAACAAAGTCAGATGACTTACTTTTTTATTTTTTTTATTTTTTTTATTTTTAAATTCTTACTTGATCCCGAACTTATTTAGTGATAATCGCCTAATGGAATGGCCTTTAACTCCTATAACATGTTCTTCTCAAAGCTATTTTTCTTTCATTTTTAATGTTTAGGCTACCTACTCTATCCAAATAAGCATACAGACACTAGCATTTTGGACGACTGTTGCTCATCTTATGGTGAACAAACAAGCATTAGTTGTGTGGCTATGTACTTAATCTCTTCCACCTGAACAGAGCAAGGTACCTTAGTGCTTCCCACAACTGATCCCCCTAAATGGTTGACATAGCAGAATAGAAGAAATATATGCTCATCACGAAAGCTATCTCGTATGAAATTGGAAAGACTTCATTAAGAAGTCTGCATTTTTGATTTCATGAGGAAAGCACATAGATGTCTGCACTTTTAAGGACATCGGTTTGTATAGTTTTTTAACAAAGAAATCAAAACAATCAAAAGCTACTACGAGTTGACAGAACTTGAAACTAATAGATTAACCTCAGTGTATGGTCTAAGGAGCCCAATTTGTATCAGCATATCATCAGAAAAGACACTCTTCAACTAAGCTATGAAATTTTTGAAGCTAATCATGTCATCTGAGGCCACTACACAACCAAAGCAAAACACTAGGTGCCTGATTGTTCTTCGTCTGCTGTCGTTTACTCTGCCATTACGCCTACAAGTGTTTTTCGGATCAGTCCACTCACTTTGTTTCAATTTTTTGCAGTACTGGTTTAGGCCAGTCCAAAAGGAAAAAATGTACTCTGAAGAGAATTATTATTGTTAACCACAAAAGTTCCAATAAGATTTAGGATCAAGAAATCAGTCCAGATACTTTACCAATCATAGTGATCCCCGCATCCAAACATATTCGAGTATTGTTCTTAGGCAGTAACACGACGCTGGAATATCTAACACCAAGAGACCCCGATAAATATTAACTATATGTTAGGTAACTAAGTAAGGAGCGGTCGAGACACAAGCAGGCTATTCTGAATCTAATCTGAAGATCAGGTATGCTCACAATGAGGAACTGAGTTTAATGCACAAAAAAATGAAGAACATTCATAATACAATACCACATTCTAGTAACTGAGAACTAGATGCAGCCTGTTTTAAACAGTCAACACATACTTAGAACAAACTGCAGTCATTAACACTAACAGGATTGTCTAAGAGAAACATTAAAATAAGAAATCAACAAATGACCAATAACTTATCCATCAACGAGAATTACAAATAAGGAAATCGTTGACGAAGTTATTAATTGGCATCGTAAATTTAATGGAAGGAATAATGCATAAAACCTAAAACAATGTCCTCAGTAATCATCAAACTAGGAATGCTATGCTCTGAGAAACATCAACGAGTACACGAAATAAAAGCTCGATAACACGAATCAACAGAAGCTAAGAACTGTAAGATTGTAAGATATACCGCCAGAAATCAACTTGCAGATATGAATCACTAGTCACAACACACATGTCCAATTTCTGAAAACTGCATTGAACCCAATTCCTAATATTGCATCAAAATACAAATAAATCATAAGAAATGCTCTCATAAACAACAAATCAAATATATCCAAACTATTTACAAATGAATATATTTAAAGACAACCCATTAAAACAAATTAACCAACAAAACAACCAAAGTAAAAAGATATGCGAAAACACAGAAGCAGCAGCAGAGGAATATTTGTACCAGTAATTCTCTGAGAGAAGCCGTCCCACCAACATTCCAGGGGCTGCAATTCTGAAGCAGCTACCACATTCTGGTCAACCTTCTTCTTCTTCCTGGACCCTCTGATGGGTCCCATTTCAAAAACTCAAAAGCAACACCAACAAACTCCAAAGTGTTTGTCAGCCAAGAAAATCAAAGAATTAAGAATCCCACACAATTCAGAGAAAGCCCATCAGCCAGATACCTCAAATTTGAAGCCTGTGAGAGAAACAGAGATGATGAACCGAAAGAACATGATGTTTGTGTATGGGAGAAGATGGTTTGGCTTAAAGGGATGAAAGTTTGTAGCTTTGTGTATAAATACATGTGATATTTGCCGTATTAATGGTGTTAATTTTTATTTATTTATTTAAATTTGTTGGATTTCAAAGCATGCAGTGAGAACATATATAAGTTGAAGAAAAATACGTGAAGGAGAAGGTTGGAGATTGCAAGTGACGCGGGTTGGTTGCGAGCAGACAACGCAGCAAAGACAATGAATATATATTTACGTTTCTGGACATGAGATGAGACACTTCCGACTGCCTCTTTTTTTCGCTGTGTGTGTGTCCAGGTATTATATCTTTTTCCCTTTCACCAACAAAATAAGAAGAAAAAAAACATGGTTGAAAAGAAGCTTTTGCAATTATGAAAATTTTGGTGTATGGAAAATATTTAATAATTATATTTTCAAAAGGAAATTATAATGACGATTTTCAATTTGTTACCTTCAACAAAAATCTAAGATAGACTCCCGCCTTGCTTTTTCCATCAACGTAACGTGTCACTTGACTCTAGGTTCGTTCAAAAAAGTTACATGCGCAGTGCACGTGACTTCTTTTCAAGGGAATCGACTAATTTTAATGTCTCAATAACACAGTGTGCATGCCTCACTTAAAATGAATCAAAATTCATGTAACGGTTCATACAATTTCTTTTCTTTTAGTTATCCAAACGATATTGGATGAGGGAGAATCAAACTTCAGACCTCAGGTGTAGAATGATGATCTTAAGCAGCTAAGCGACAACCCCTTTCACCAACAAAATAAGAAGAAGAAGAAGAAGAAGAAAAATTAAAGAGGTTAAAAGAAGGTTTTGCAATATAATTATGATAATTTTGGGTATGCAAAATCTTAATTATTAGATTTTCAAAAGAAAAACTACAAAGATGAATTTCAATTTGTTACCTTAAAGAAAAATTTGAGTGGGAGTTTGCCTCGGTTTTTCCGTCTTCAAAACATGACATCTGACGCTAGGTCCGTTCAAAAAGTTTTAGGTGCAATGGACGTGAATTCTATTTCTTTTAATGTCTTAGTAACATGCAGTGCGCATGCCTCATTTGAAACAAATCAAAATTTTGTAGAAGTTCAAGCGGTTTCCTTCTTTCTTTTTTTATTTATACAAGAGATATTAGAAGAAGGAAAATTTAATTTGATTATGTTCTTAACCAACTGAGCAGCAAAATTCTTTGCCAAGCTGTTTCTTTCACCAACAAAATAGCATAAAGAAGAAGAAAAAGAGGTTAAATTTTTGCAATTATGATAAATTTTGGTGTATGGAAAATCTTAGTTATTAGTTTTTTTAAAAGAAATTTCAAACACAAATTTCAATTTATTACCTTAAAGAAAATTTTAGAAGAAACCCTACCTCGATTTTTCAGTCTTCAAAACATATATCCTGACATTAGGTTTGTACAAAAAATTACATGTGCAATGCACGTGACTTCTTTTTAAGAGAATGAGCTGATTTTAATATCTCAATAAAGCGTGATGCGCATACTCTTAATCACTGAAGCAAAATCCCCTGCCAAGAGGTTTCTTTCTACATACAATCTTCTATTTTACCACCCTACGAATTGAGAATTTACATATTTTATATCATAAATAAAACAATTGTACATATATTAATAAATATACTCGTACTGATTTTATTATATCCATTCAACCAAATTAGATTTACTGTATTTTAGTTACTAGCTTTTAAAATAGTGGAAGAAAAAAATTGCATCCTGCAATATCCAGTTCCAAGCCCAGTCTCATTTTAAATATTTTGAATATAAGATCTCAAATGTATGAGTGAATAATAATTAGAGAAAAGTGTCTGACCGTGTTCAAGACCTCATATGCATGAGAGAGATCCGAACACGAGACCTCTTAATATAAGAGTAAAAATGCTCGTAAAGCCAACCCACAATAAGTTCTTACTATTATTCGAGCTAAACACCTTCTCATTTACGATGTACACAATAACAAAGTTTATGCTATATTTGAATGATTTATTTGTCAATAAAAACACTCAAACCCCTATAAATACATACTTCACATAATATTTTTTTTGCGTAATTAACCAAATTATATCCTTCATTTTATGTAATAAATTTTGATCATATACAAAAATTCCAAGTTGTGACAAAGATGATTCAAACGAGACATGTAAAGGAAACAATCGTCATGAAAAACGTGAGGTGCTATCAAAACGTCTGGCCGTAATGAGACTTGCGTTGTTGAATGAGCAGTTGGCAACTCATCATGTTTTGTTTTGTTTAATTTCTTGCTAAAAGTTAATTACTTTTAAAACAAGAAATAGGAAATATACAACACGTTGTTAAAAATTAATTTACAATGTCGAGTTTGTTCGAGAAGAAAAGTATGCGCATTGTAGACGGCTTCTCACTTCAAATAAATTTTTAATTTGTTACTTAAGAGAGGCGCTGGTAGATTTTTTAATATTCGAATGTGTCAACCTAACACTAATCATTTTCAAACTTCTCTCCAAAAATAACATGTGCACTGCACGTGACCCATTTTCACCGTTACTTTTGGTCACTCTTATTATCTTCAATAACACGTAGTGCACATGCCTCATTAAAACTGAATCAAAACTCCTATTTAAGTTCAAAAGGTCTCTCTATTATTTATTTCGCTATCAATAGAAATCTTCTACTTTACACACTACCAATTGAGATTCACTTAGGGAATTGGTGTACGCATACCTTTTATTTTCTTCCAGACAAATGATTTTTATCATTTGAATCAAACATAACAAAGAAAAATTAAGGGGCATAAATAATAGTGACTAGAAATTGAAATAGTGGTAGCCAGTTATAAATCGTACTTGCCAAAGTAAATGGAACATACCCAACTCGCACGTTGTTCTTTTTTCGTTTGTCCCCCGCTTGGAGTGATACTTTTGAACCAAACCCGACGCTTTCTCCACCTCATTTAAATTACTTTCGAACATAAGATGGAGCTAGCATTGCACTAAAGTAAAAGACACGTTTGGTGGATAGGACTGGATCGGATGTCGTATTTCAGACAAGTTAGGTTAGGTTTGGAGTGGACGCGATGTCGAGTATTGCCTAGTGTTTAGTTTTCAAGACTTCAGGATTCAAACACAAGACCTCGAATGCATGAATCAATATACTCATTATCACTTAACCGTTTGAACTACAAACCCCTTGTCACCTCGTCTTACATTTAGTTTTAACAAGAATCACCATGTGCTTTGACATGGAGAGGTCAAGCAAGTAACATAATCTGCCTTGTCAATAAGAAAGAAATATCTCAGTTTTACATATCTTTGCCTCAAACTAAGCTACATGGAGAAAACAAAATTTCCCAAAATTGGACTCACTAACAACTTTTGGCTTTTCAACAACCTACTCGAAAAGAGTACTATGTATGTTTATCCTAAACGTAATTAATAGGAAAAACTTAGGATACTGCCTGCAGGTGACATGCTTAACTTGCATTGGTTTGCTTCTTTGGACAAGTTGAAGAAATATGTCCCTTCTCACCGCATTCATAGCACGTCCTCCTCTTAATCTTACCAGTGCTCGCACTCAACCCACTAGTATCAGCTCCGGTGCCTGTAGTTGAATCATCTGGTGGCAAATCGGTGCTTCCTGTTGTAGCAACTGGTATCCAAGCGGTGCTTGTAGTTGTAACGACTGGTATTGGACTGGTACTTGTAACTGTAGCTACTGGAAGTGAATGGGTACTTGAAGGTGTAGTACCAGCCTTTGGACAAGCTGAAGAAAGATGACCCTTTTCACCACACTCATAGCACGTCCTCCTCTTAATCTTACCACTGATGTCACTCAACCCACCATTATCAGCTCCTGTAGCTGTAGCAACTGGTGTCGGATCGGTACTTGTGGTTTTAGCTACTTGTGTTGAATGGGTATTAAAAGCTGTAGTTGCAGACTTTGGACAAGCTGAAGAAAGATGACCCTTCTCACCACACTCATAGCACGTCCTCCTCTTAATCTTACCACTGGTGGCACTCAACCCACCATTATCAGCTCCTTTACCTGATTCTGTAGCAACTGGTGTCGGATCGGTACTTGTAGTTGTAGCTTGTGGTATTGAATGGGAACTTAATATTGTAGTTGCAGACTTTGAACAAGCCGAAGAAAGATGGCCCTTCTCACCACACTCATAGCACGTCCTCCTCTTAATCTTACTGGCACTCAACCCACCGTCATCAGCCCCTGTACCCAAAGTAGTATTTACGGGAATGGAATCAGTATACATAGCTGAAGCTACAGATGTTGAATGGGTACTTGGAGTTGTAAGTGCAGGAGTTGAAGGAGTCCCTGCTTTTTTCAGAGGAACTGCACAGCTTATCTTGACAGGTCTTCCACATACAACCTTCTGATCTAGCTTCAATGCCATCGTCACCGAGAGACTATCAGAGAAATTTACATGAGCGTAACCTCGAAATTCCCCTGTTTCCTTATCCATACCAAAATGTATAGATGATATCTTGCAATCCGAGAAAAGTTTCCTTAAATCATCCTCAGTAATATCCCATGACAAATTTCCAACATAGATTCTATTGTATCCCTCCACAATTTGGGGGGCAAAATCAGATACTTTATTTGGTTTATTGGGTCGAGTTGCCTTGTATGGCTGGATTTTCAGAAACAGTCCACCCCTGAGGTAATAAGAAGTTTCATTAGAATCATGTGATAACTGGAAAACTATCTTACAACAGCAAATAAAGAAACTACAGAAAACATTGTCTAAACTCACATTTCAGCTCCATCAAGAGCCAAGGCACGCTTAGCTGCTGCTTCTGTCTGTAAAAACATAAGCATGTTAAGATGAGACTACGATAAACAATCTTGTATACAGCGTGACCTTAGATTTGGAAAGTATTCAGACTCTCAACATCCTCCTCATTTTCATTTCTAGCAATTTTTCAAAGTCAGTATCTTTGAAGGAACATCTTCATATTTAATGATGAAAAACACAAATCATTGAAAAACAAAAGAATAGCATAAATTAATCAGAGGTTGTATGATTGTTTATTCCTACCATGATTAAGTTGCTAACATCCACCATGCTGGAAGACATATAAAATTGAAGCTAGGCAGATCAGCTACCAAGTGGTATATTGTGATTAACCTTTATGCCAATCAATGATTTGAGCAATTAGCCTATTGTGATTAACCGATGAGCTCTTGCAAGGTATACTTATAGCTTCTTGAGGTTGAATAAGGCACATCAATTAGCGAAAGCAGAAGTTTAAGGAAGACATAATTTTAAAATCCACTACAGACAATCTGAATACTCGCATATCTCAAGTCCAAACTGGAGGAACCAGGAAGCAAACTATAACTTCCAAGATTTGTTCAAAAACATGTTGACCAGTGATATTTTAACATCCATTTATTGATACACAAAAAAGACATTACGAAGTAGACTTTTCTAGTGGGGAAATCTTTGATTCATCAGGTTGTGAAGAGACTATCATTTCCAAATTACATTAGCAAGGACTGAAATACACAAATTTCTAATATAAAGTTCGAATGCGGAATTTAATTCACAATTTCATACCTTAAAGCTAATAATAGCAATTCCTCTAAACTTCCCGCTGTCAGGAAACCTCAGACAATCAACTTCAGTTATCGTGCCGCAGCTTTCAAAGTAACTTCGAATATCATCCTCGGTCGAGTAATAAGGAATGCCTCCCACATAAACTTTTGTCGGAACATCCCCACTCGCTTGCCTAAACGAAACGAAACAACAAACAGAATGAGGCAAAAACTATAGAAAATTTCACACAGACAGCAGACACCTTCAATCCACATTTCCTCCCATAATACACTATCAATCAGACTCCTACTCGAAATCAGATATGCAAATATTCAAATTGAGCAAAAGGGTTTAGTCAAAAATCACCTATCAATGTTTATATCTGTTTCCTGGACAACTTGCTCTCCATTCCCAACCTCACCACCCTTCTTCTCTTCCTCGGTTTTCGCCCCAGTCTTTCTCTTCTTCTTCTTCGTTTTACTCTTCTTCTTTGGCTTCTTACTCTCCTTCTTCACAACCCCATTTTGCTCTGCACTCAAATCTCCATCTTTTTCCTCCTCATCATCTCTCTTCCTCTTCCTCTTCTTCTCCTCCTCCTTCTTCTTCTCAACCCCCATACCCTCTGAACCCACATCCCTTTTCCCTTCCTCCCCCTTGTTTCCTCCCAAATTACCACCACTGCCATTCACACTCACCACCTCTGGACCTCGCAAAGACAGGATCTTTCTTCGTTTTTCCCGCTTGGACAATCTGGGTTTCTGGGTTGCGGAGTCCAGAAGCACTTTCAGCGACCGGGGGGTCGATTTCGGGTCCGGATTTTCCGAGCCATCATTTGTCGGGTCGGTTTTAGGCTTCGCTACAGATTCAACTAACGATTGAGCTAGTTTTTCTCTTAGCTTTTGCTTCAGCTTTCTGTTAGACAAAACCATCTCTGCAACTCTTTCGAAAGTAATGGCTTTCACCGACTCTGAGGAGGAAGAAAGCGAAGAGGGGCCAAGCCGCCAAAAGCCTAGAGGCGTTGGCCTGAGGTTTCGGTTTGTAGTGAAAACGGAGGTAAACGTAGTCGATAGGCACGACGTCGTGTTGAAGGTTAAAAGGAGTGATTTGGGCTTAAGCTTCAGATTTTGGGCCGGCTGATATGAGGCTTATATTGTGTTTGGGCTTAGGAAGGATTTTTGTAATCATGAAATAAAAATTAATTTTGAACGTAGTCCCTTGTCTACTAAGGTAGTGTTTGTTGCACCGAACTATCTTGAATTGGACTAGCTTTAGGAACTAAGCTGGACTGGCTTAGATTAGACTAAGGTAGACTAACTTAGTAAAGCATTTGATGCAGACTCGGACTAAAAAGCAGGATAATGAAAAATCATCACATTCATCACCCAAAAGACCAACAAAGCAATTCAGAACAAAAATCATACATTTTTTTTTATGTAAAATTATAAAATTTTCATTTAATAAAGAATGATGTTAGGAGCTACACATATGATATGGGGTCATCGAATGAAGTACTACGTTGTGTATACAAAATGTATATGTACGTTCTATATGATTTCTATTTGGCATACAAACTCAACTCAGGATCTTCTCCCTTCTTCCAGTAACTAGTGGACTAGTGCACTCGAGTCTGGACTCTCAATATCTGTTCTTCGCATATCGCATGCGAAGAGAGCTTAACCTCGTGGCCGAAGATAAGGGCACGCCAACATTCCTCTATGCACCCAGCATGTGGAAAATATACTTGAGGTGCCCACCCATCCAGCTGGTTTAAGAGAGGTAAGGACTGCTAGTAACAAATCGAAGCTGTGACAATTCCTACAAGACCTCTGGCGAAGACGTCCTGCCAATGACTCAGTAATCATCACACGAGAGATTCCGACGAGAGCATCACATAGTAATGGAAGAAATACAATGCAGAGCTTTGCGGAATGGCTTCTGTGATCAAACACTTTGATCTTCCCGAACAAAAAACATGCAAGAAAACCAAGAACTGCAAATAAAACTGAAGTATTTCAGCACAAGGAGTCAAACAACATTATTTTTTTTGCATTTATTTACATAAGTGGGATTAAATGAACAATTGTAAAAAGCAATTAAAATAGAATCGGAGGGATATGAACAGAAAAGTACAACAAACCAAAACAAACAACTGAACACAGTGCACCAGGCTACTGCCATGGCAGCCATTGCAGAGTCATTGCAAAGTAGATACATAGACAAACAATTAATGAATTTGGCTCCAAGTTTTCGAATTTTATTTATTAATAATTTACCAAAAACAACACCCAAACTCCAAAGCTCTGCATCTGCATCTCAATTCTTTGTCCTTAATACTAGTTTTCTAATCAAAAGGCTTGCATCTGCATCCAAGGCCCTTCATATACATCAAATTGTGGACGTGATAGGAATAGACAAGAACACCACATGCTGAGGCACACAATTCTTTGTCCTTAAAACTAATTTTCTAATCAAAGTATGCACCGTAATTATCATTTTACTTTTCTCATAGAAGACCTAATTATTACTGATATTAATATGAACAAATGTGCAGTCTCGTGCACCAGGCTACTGCCATTGCAGAGTATTGCAAAGTACAAAGACAAACAATTTGAACGACGCTATGCAATTTAGGGATCCATACCTTGTCAAAGTATTAGTAACACGAGCGTGAAACTAAAATGCTATACATTCAATTAACTGCAAAAGAAATGCCTGATATACATATTAACACAAGAATTGATTATTTAGCATACCTCTCCACCTAAAAGAACAGAGTCAGATTGTTTGCAACCATCGACAATACCTTTTACAACCTAGAAAAAGGTAAAACAAACAAAAAACGTGAGTAAGCTTCAATTAGTGATATGTATTTACACAACCTAAGAAACTCAGGCACTGTGAGCTCTACCTTTTCAGCAAGATCAACATCGAGCCGGCTTGTAGCATAGTAATCAAGGAAAAATAACGGCTTAGCATCAGAAGTAACAATATCATTGACACTTATAACAACCTGAGAATCGAAACTGATTTAGAGCAGCAGTTTTCAACGACACATTGTGTACCACATGACAATTCATTCGAACAAAATTAGCATTACCAAATCAATACCAATGGTGTCGTGAATTCCAGATTCGAAAGCAAGCTTAAGCTTCGTCCCGACGCCATCCGTACCGGCAACGAACCACTTAGCCACTACTGATTTATGAAATTCAACCCAAATCAAAAACACCCAAAACCACAAAATTCAAGAAAACTAATATTATCTACAAAATGGACCATCTTTGATGTAAAAATTCCAAATTTTCACAGTTTTCAAACCCAAAACAATGAATCGATGAAAATCCAGTAATAATTTAACGATCTGGAAACAAAATCAAAGAAATAAATCGTCAGATTTGAAATTTTGTTAGGTACTCAAGGCCAAGAGAAGAGCCCAACCCAAAAGACTAGTCTAAGAGGTGGGAGGACCCCAAGAACTTAAGAACCCCTACACCCCCATAAGTGTAGTCGATGTGGGGTCATAACATTACACCATCCTTCGGAAGCCAACGCCCACGACGGCCCTTACTCTGGTGGCTTTCACTCTTAACGGTGGCGCACCCTTTGGTCATCCTGTTAAGGTAGCCATTTCCAGGTGGCCCCCTCCGCCGCGTCTTGAACCTAAGCTCTGATACCA
This sequence comes from Pyrus communis, assembly GCF_041283825.1. Lineage (NCBI taxonomy): Eukaryota > Viridiplantae > Streptophyta > Magnoliopsida > Rosales > Rosaceae > Pyrus > Pyrus communis. Next base: position 24,065,073 of record NC_142571.1, on the reverse strand, counting down.
ATGTTAGGTACTCAAGTCCAAGGGAAGAGCCCAACCCAAAAGACTAGTTCAATAGGTGGGAGGACCCCAAGAACTTAAGAACCCCTACACCCCCATAAGTGTAGTCGATGTGGGATCATAACATTACACCACCCTTCAGTCTTAATGGCGGCGCACCTTTTGGTCATCCCGTTAAGGTAGCCCTTTGTAGGTCGCCCCCTCTGCCGCATTGGGAACCTAGGCTCTAATACCAATGTTAGGTACTCAAGCCCAAGGGAATAGCCCAACCCAAAAGACTAGTCCAATAGGTGGGAGGACCCCAATGACTTAAGAACCCCTACACCCCCATAAGTGTAGTCGATGTGGGATCATAACAAATTTACCAGTCTAGGAGTAGATGATGACAAGCAGGAGATGAAGGCGACCAGTACGAGGATGACGGAGCAGGAAGATGAGCGAGCTGACGAGGACGATTGATGACTCTCTCTAGACGACGGGCTTAGGCAGTCCAGTGGTATATGGGGATCCTCGCTAAGAACACCTAGCGAAGGAGATAGTCGGAGCAACTAAGGGCTAATCTCATTAAACTTACTCCCATTGCCTACCAAACACAGAACTACACTAATAATTAGTGTAGTCTAGTATAAAGAAAGTTAGTGAGCCCAAACAAACACTCCTAATATTCTTAGGCTGAAATCTTATTAGTTTTCAAGTTTTGATTGAAAACTTTGATATTAATGTATTTCCATATCGATTAATACATTTTTAACTTAAAATTGAAAGTTGTAGTTGCTTATATTAATGAGATTTTAAATAAAACTAATATTTGTGGTATTGAAAATACTAAAAGATAAATTATATTCACCACCTCGTGGAAGAAAATTCAAAATCAATAGGAAATCATGTCTTGCCATAAAAATTATACACTATTGCATTCTAGATTAGGTTAGGGATATGTTTGTGTAAATCCTAGGAAATCTTTATAATACCTACTGGGTAAGGATTTTACCTTCCCTACTACTATAAATAGGGGCACAACATGGTGAAATAATACACACCCCAGTATTACTACAAACTCTCTCCTTGCCAGCGCACCTCTTTCACTCCCACTCTATAATTTGTCAATTAAATAGGCCCTACAACACGTGTATGATATATATTCAACTTGTGTATAGACATGATTTCCAGCTTACATGTGTATGATATATACTTAACTTATCTAAGGACATGACATTCAGCTTACACGTGCCTGATATATACTCAGCTTGCTTACGGACATGATATCCAGCTTAAACGTGATATATACCCAACTTGTCTACATACATGACACTTAGTTTTCACGTGTATGATAGATGCTATGCTTGTCTACGAACATGACATCCAGCTTATACTATATAATCAACTTATCATTACGTTGAGACTACTTAATAACGACAAGATTACATTATCCAACTTACATTCACACTAGCTACGACTAGAGTATGATATTGTATGCAATGTCATTGGAATCTGTTGTAGTTGGCATATTTGACGTTGAGGCCTCTTCCCAAAGTTCTGACACATTCTTACCAGGCATGTTATCTACTCGACTTTACTTGTAGAACTAGTATTTTGGCAAATATGCTTTGAACATATTATTGTGCATGTAATAGAGAGTTGCAACCTATTAGGTGTGGCCCTTTGGAGATGTGTTGAAATAAACGTGATTACTTGCAGTTGTTGAAAATTGGGCTTATCCTTATTGTCCTTTGGAGATGTGTTGAAATAAACGTGAGATGTGTTGAAGTAAACGTGATTACTTGCAGTTGTTGAAAATTGGGCTTATCCTTATTGTCCTTTGGAGATGTGTTGAAATAAACGTGATTACTTGCAGTTGTTGAAAATTGGGCTTATCCTTATTTTAGGGAAAGTTCTGCTAAATTTTTGGTAGATTTATTAGTTGATAATTTTAGTTATATTTTCATGTATATTACGACTACATCACTCATTCGGGCCAGCACGTCTTGGTTTTCGTGCTACTAAATATCGGGATCAAGGTATGTCTATCACGCTCCGATCCCGACATACGTCCAGGATCGACACATGACATCATTAAATACCCGTATCTCTAACATACCCCACCTCCGGGATATGTACAAAGCATAATTCAAGAATCAACTGCGTAATAATTTTTCATATGCTTTATGGCTGCATCTAACCTCCTCGTTAGACTGCCTAAGTACCCTAAATAGGGATCAAACCATTTGTAGTTCATCAATTCAATAAACTCATATTACTACTGCAAGACATTCCTACAGACATGTAATCGGAATAACTATTAAAAAACGGTATGCTTTCTTTGTACAGCTTGTCTAGGCATATGAGAAATATATACATATAGCTTCACAACGTGAATCATCAACTTGATTTTGGTTTCAGTATAGGCATGCACTAATGTACTATTAGATTACCACATAACACAAGTATTTGCAGCCGCAAGGACTCGGTGCAAAGAAAGTAGAGAAGTTATTTAACAAGGTCTAACTCCACCTAATAACAATAATCACTTCCCAATAGTTAAAGAGTTAATTCAATACTACGATATGTGCATCATCATGGTGCAAAGACTGCAGCTCATGTCTCACAAATTCTATAATCTATACAGACATTGTGATTTGGTGGCAACTAAATAGAGAGCACCTCCCTTATTGCTTCACTTATCTCCCCAGGACAGCACGATAATCAACAAAACATTTCAACCAAATGTATGTTCTCAAAGTAAATTAACAATCCCAATTCTGCACTCGTCCACTCCCTTCTCCGATTGGTCTCCATTCTCCTTCTTCTTCTTTTTTCCGCCTTTCTTCCTTCCCTTCTCTCCTTTCTCTCTCCTCTCCTTTTAATCCCAGCCGCCCATCTTTCTTCTTTCTATTCTTTCCTTCCATCCCAGCCACACATGTGGTTTCAAAGATCTTTGCTCTAGAAATCCGGAGCTTCCAAATTGAGAAAATTACCAAAATATCCTTAACTCTAAACGTTAATAACTATTTCGCTATAACTTTATTTCACGAATGGTTTGCATCTACGCGTACGTGAGATCGAGTTCTATTCAAAAATATAAATTGTGATCTCGACAGGTCTATTAATTTTAAATAATTAATTTTCAAACTTCAAACTTGGTAACTAGTTTAATTAAAATCTAAATTCAAATAAATTGATATAAATTCTCAAAAAATAATATAAAACTCAATAATACAAATACGTAGATTATAATAGTGGAATCCAAGAACGGGATTTCACAGTATCAACCTAAACCACCAATTGTTTTCATTAGTTAAGATTTTCCAAACCAATTTGGTGAAGAAAGCCAAACTAAAGTGCTCAGCTTTTCTAATCCCTGAACCCCTTAATATTTAGGCATACAAACATCCTTCCAGGCAACTGGAGAAAAGTTTGAATTTTTTATTTATGAATAATCAATATTATCTACACTAATGGAAGGGGGGTGGGTTAAGCCTCACAATGGGCTAGCAATATTATGGTTCAAATTCGCTTTTGGCTAGAATCGAACCTAATACCTCTTACTTACCAATAAAGAGGAATACCATTAGACCATACTACCGTAGTATTAACTGGCGAAAGTTTGAAATTTTTACTCCAAAGAAATTTCCTACTCTCTTTATTTATCTAGGAGGATCCTCACCGAATCCTCTTTGTGAGGATCCTGAGGATCTTCCAATTACATCCGTTCATCGTATATTATGCGGTCAAAAATCTTTGTAATTTTTTTTTATTTAAAATTACAGTACCTGACAAAAACTGACCACACGATGTATGATGAATGAATATGATTGAAGATTTTGTGATCCCACGAAAGCTTAAGTTCATGGTATAAAGCCCAAATGTCACTTGAATTATCTATAGCCATAGATCCAACAATTATCCTAGTTGAATGATCGTGTTCTATGTTGGGGGAAGAAGATGAACGATTAGGGTTTATGGGGTGTGTCTTCTTTCGTCTTTTCACGCAATTAAAAGTTAAAATAATTTATAAGTGGTGTAGTGAACTTAGATAAAATATGGTTTTTAAATAGAAATTTTTTTTCTTTTATACTCATTGAAAATGCATGCTTAACGTTTTGGTTATTTGTTGATTGATCAACACACATGCACATGCGTACGTATAGTTAATGGGAACATTTTCGTTGCAGCTATGTTTTTCTTTTATTTGTTTAATTTCTTCAAGTAATGTGTTAACCAAATTTAGGTCATGATTTCGCTTGAATTTATGGGAAATTTATATTTATAAAACTGAATTCAAGGAAGAGATTTGATAATTAAGGTAACATAGTTTGTGTGGAGTCAATCACTCAACTGCATCAGCAGGTTAGCTTGTTCAACTTTTTTGGCATAATTAATTGTAAAGATAATATAGTTGTAAACCGTAGACTCCAATCAGGTCAGGTGTGAGATTTCAAATACGGAGATTTACTTCATGTTTAAAACTGCTAAATATATTGCTAACTGTTAAGAAATCTGGAAAGTAAAAAGCCTTCCAGATAAGTTTAGATGGTCAACTCTCAACTTATTATTGGTAAGGCTTTTTAGCCAAAAGAGTCCATGAGATTTGCATAACACATCACTTTGGTCCATGAAATTGAAAATCAATAGAAATGGTCCCTGAGATTGTCCACCATCCATTATTTTGGTCATTCCGTTAAAAATTCTGTTAAATGTCCCGGAGCTCTTGGCCGGAAGTTTGGTTAATTTTCAAACCTTCGTAATTCAATTGTTTTTTTTTTTAAACCAAATTCGACCCATAATATATCAAAATGAAGATAGGAAAGTGTAGAACAAGATTATACCTATTTGGAAGCCCAATGGTTGCCAGAAATGGCCAAAAAATAGTCTGAAAGGTGACTGGTCCGAAGGAAAACTAGAAAACTCGCCGAAAACTGGGTAAACTTTAAACGTTCATAACTTCTTTAATATTGGATGATAGACAATTGCCCAAACTTTCAGCCAAGAGCTCCAGGATACTTAACGGAGTTTTTAACGGAATGATCAAAATAATGGATGGTGGACAATCTCAAGGATCATTTCTATTAATTTTCAATCTCATGAACCAAAGTGACGTGTTATGCAAATCTCAGAGATCATTTTGGCTAAAAAGCCTCCTGTTAATTGATTTTGAGTTGGAAGTTCGCATTCTAACATAGTATTAAAAGATATTATAAATGTGTGCGCTCTCAAATCACCCAACACCATGTATTAGGGTTAAGCATTGTCATCTGTTAGAGTACGTGTTGAGAGTGTATGATGTTAAGTTTTTGAAAACCATTTAAAAAAAAAAACCTTAATATTGAAGGTTATGATTTTTCCAACTAAACTTATTGTTAAAACCCAAATCTATCTATATTTTCAAGTCTTCCTTATCCTTACAAATAAATTTTTAGTATTCTGTTTGACGTATAACTATGGTGATCAATATCATGGATCTGGTCCTAATATTTGAATGCAATTTTTCTAATAATTGGACTGAAAACGATAAAGAAGGTCTCCAACCCCCAACCCCCACCCCCCGCCCCCGCGGGAGCAACAACCTAGACATCAAGGAATATAAAACTCTTTTAGGTGCAAGAATTAACAAGTACGATTGTAGTACAAGTTCTAGTCATTTTTGGTTTCTGCTAAAACTAGTCAAATTTAAATATGGTGATAGAAAAAGTAGATGATTTGTTTGGAAAATTACCAAATGAGATCATTTGCAAAATAATTTCTTTTCTCTCTTCAGAATCTTCATTAGAAACCCACTTAATTTTAATTGATCTAACTTGGTGTCTTTTTCAAATGATTTTAAAACATGCGCATGCAATAAATATGAGTTAGATTAATCGGTCAAGACAATATATGTCATTTCATATAAGTTTGAAACCCCAAGAGACCTCAGTTGAACAATTGCATCCCATATTTCCCCACTAAATCTTAATCAACCATGTACTAATCATTGTTGGGAAGCGGGCCAATAAACCAAATGGTGAGCTCATGACCAATGGACCAACAGAAGGCCCAAACGACAGTGCAAGGATCAGGAATGCACCATCCCCCCAAATGTTAAAGAAATTTTTTCAAGTGCTCGATATTCAATAGGGTATCTCACATGTTATAAAAGAAGTGAAGGAATCTACTTGTATGCTTCCATCGGCCTGAATTCACGAGTTGCTTTGTCTATTGGAACTCCGTATCAATTAGAGTCAACTCAAAATCAAGGAACGATTGTTATTAGCACTCTAATATAATTATTTTGTACTTTTTCTTTCTTTAGTTTCTTTGTTGAGGAACATATATAAGTATATCTTTTAATAAATAAATATTAATTAATAAAATAAAATAAATATATAAATAAATGGACCTATTCATCTTTCTACATGTTTCAACGACAATCATTTTAGGGTGCCATTATTCTCTGAAAACTTCCTATCACTGCTCTTATTTGTATCTTTTGACAAATCTAGAAAAAGTTCTAGAAAAACTTTCTATGACGTCAGTAACATTTTCTTGTGGTTTTGGGCAAAAGAAAATACATGCGTAACGCGTGGGTTATTGTTTATTAAGATCAACACTCATACGACGGCTAATGCAGGTAAGGGATCTTCTTTGTGATCACGTAGTTTAGTACAAACTTGGGTCATAGGTTTCGTGGCGGTTTATATATATTGATATTGAAATTTTAGACAATATTATTGTAAGGATATATTAATTAATGTCTCACTCTCACTGTTGGCATTCAAATGATACTGTAAGCAATCATAGAGCTATTTTAGTTTTGCGATTCTTTCTCTTCAAGCAGTCGTGGTTTCAATTTCGGCAATCGAAGTCATATAGTTTGCTTCAAATTTTTATTGGGTTCTACATACATTATTGATGGCGCTCTTTTGTAAGGTCAGGTTTTGTCTTCTTCGAATTTTAGTTTCTCAACAACAATAACGTCTTATTGTACCGTTGAGGTTCCTAAAAGAAACAGATTTCAATGAAGAATGATAACAAACTAAATTTAAAAAAAATTTGTCAATAAACATGTGTGTGGCAAAATAGACTTTTTAGAACTTATCAGGTCCAACTTTCTTCACATTTCTACTCAAAATTATAATTCTACAATTTTATGATGAAATTTCTCCGGGTGCTCGAAACCATAACAAATCGTTCTTAACAACGGCAAGGTAACATACTGTCCTGAAATCTTAAACAGACTATCTAAACAAAACTGTCTTTTATGGGATGCTTTTATATGTAATTTGACAGTTAGTTAGTTACCTAGTACGAAGTATACAAACTGTTAGGTGTACACATAGCTATCTTGTTTGATGGGATGCTGTGTAGGTTGCTTTGCTCAATCGAGTATTACTAAAACCTCAAACAAATGGATGAACTCTTACAAAACCTCAATCGAACCGTTAGTTGTGCCGGACATGTCTATATCATTAACGAGGTCCATAAATCTTATACTCCAATTGAGTGTGAAATTCCGAATATGGTTATTTTAATCCTCGTTTTTTAAGCTTTAGAAAACCAATTCAAGAACATTACATTCAATAAGGTTTTTTGTTTTATTTTAATGCAAGAAACTATATCTAACATGTAAGAGTCGGCAAGTTAAGGCTAACAAAATGTGCCTTGGGTCTCACTTTGAAAAAAATAGTATATCCTGATGTGCGTCAAATTCGTACTGTTGTAGAGATAATTGGCAAATTAAATTAAAAAGCTTTCTATTATATATAATTATATATTAAGGTGCTAATGTAGGAATGACTTTTTAAATGGCTCTGATCTACGTAGATGGCTGCGCCATGACTGGGAATGCCCCATAATATTTAATTATGAGCTTACCAACTAATGTATACATATTGCTAATTAAAATCAGAATCTATATATGCTTTTAAATTCTTGGTACCCAATGAATATTTAGTAGCATTCTATCTGATAAATAGGTATAGTCAAAACCATTTAAGTGGTCCTAACTAAGTTGAGGACACTTTTCCCATTCAAGTGGGCAAAATATGGTGAAGCGAAGAACCTACCCTTCATGGCATCAATACTATAAAGCGATCTTGTTGTCATCTTTTCTAGGCTTGTAGTAAACTTAGTCGAATAGCTAGAGGTATGGAGAAGGAAATAGCAGATGATTTGTTTGGCAAATTACCAAATGAAATCATTTGCAGAATTATTTCTTTTCTCCCTTCAGAATCTGCATTAGAAACCAGTTTAATCTCAAGTATGTGGAGAAGCCTATGGAATACAACTTTAGCGAAGCAGATCACTACAGATGATGATGCAGCTGATGCAGTTTTTGAATTTGTCTCTCACTTTAACCAGCATGATCCCTTAGGGCATCCCAGAAAGCTGCAACTGCACTTCGGCAAACTTGGTGATCTCCTTTTGGCTACAGTTTCACCCAACAATAAACTCCGTCTGGAGTTTTCGACAGAGAATCGGGAAACTCCAAGGCATTTTGGCTGGCACTTGAAGCTGAATCACCAAAGGGACCAAACCCTAGTTTCTCACCAGCCTTCTCCCTCTACTTTCTTTGTCAAATTTCTTTACCTAAAATCAGTGAGCTCTTTTGGAAATGAAGCAGTTTCTTCTATGATTCCGTGTTTCGAATTTCTCGAAAACTTGAAGATCATTGAATGTGAGGAGTTACAATCTTTGCATATCGAGTCCAGTCCAAGGCTACTTAGCTTGACCATCTTTGACTGCCAGAATCTCAAGTCTCTCCACCTCAAAACTTCCAAACTTCGATCTTTTCGATACCGCGGTTTTCTCCCTCATATTTGGACGGAACATCATTTTAACTTGGCAGACGCCATGCTTGATTTCAGGCAAGGCCCTGGCTACGGCGGATTCAAAAGTAGCGACTTTGATCCTATGTTGTTAACCATTAAAAATGCTCAAGTTCTCACTCTATGCAAATGGACTTTCCAGGTGCGTTTTAGTAATTTTTGCATTTTCTAGTCATGGCTGCGAACTATTAAGCTATATTAAGCACACAAAATAATCATAACTAATTTTTAAATAATGACTGCATGATATATCAACGATAATATGGTGGAAACGTTGTTCTAAAAAAAATTTACCAAAATGTTTTTTTATCGATGTTTCAACAATAATGATGCACATCTGTTTTTAAAGTTTGAAAATGTTTTTGCAGACACTGATCTGGCCATCCCTTTTGCCTCTACAAGCAAACTTCATATTCTACAAGCTGAAAGAGCTATGGTGGATTGATAACTGGGAAGAAAGATTCAGCATCGATCGTCTAATATCCTTCATTAAATTATGTCCAGCTTTGGAGCAACTCTATGTAACTGTAAGTTTCTTTCACTCAAAACTTTACAAGTAATTTTGTACGTGGTCAAATAAAAACGTATGTCTTATCAATGCCCTTTTGTTTTTTTCATTTGAAGATAAAGCCCAACTTGTATAATAAAGTGAAGTAATGTTGTTGAAAGGATTTTTATATTGCAATTTCAGTCACTATCTGAGTTCCAAAATTTCAAATATGGCTCCTCTTTTTTTGAATCTCGTGTTTGACCGTATAATGCAGAATGATCCTAAAAGCTACTGCATGGCATGGACAGCTCCACCGTGGAAGAAAGTCAATGGCCAAACAAAATTGGCCCATCTGAAAGTGATAAAGTTGGTGGGGTTTACCACTGAAGATGATGAAACCACTTTGGCAGAGCATATAAGAGATCTAGTTACAGTGGAGCCACTGATAATTAGCAGCATCAAGACTGAGAAAAGAGTATAATACGCTTATACATGATGCTTTCTTGTTAGTTATGTGATCGACTCTATGTACGTATAAATAATTTAAAAGCATGTGCGTATAGTAAATAGGGATAGAATCAATTTGTCAGTGCAATGTGTATGTGCTATAACACGAAGTTTGAATTCTCTCTATATATTATAGTTACTAAGGATATCGTCTTGTCCAAAACAGTAGTTAGTTAAAATAGCATGTCTGCTTTTTACACTAAGTTTTAATCCGTTTATGTTTATTGGAATAATTTAGAATACTGTCTAGAAAAAAAAAAGAAAAAGAAATGTATTCATACATATATTTGAAGTTTGTAGCCCTCTACATATGAAAGTTTCTAGATTTGACACTTTTTTTTTTCTCTTTTTCACATGATTTGCTTCAATCAGCCAGACCCTAATTCCCCCCTCCTCCTCTTCTAAAAATGATAGCAAATGAACCTGAACAAGAAGATCACAAAGCAAACAAGGTAATTCCACTATATAAAACGATTTGACCACAACAACTAACTAGCACTACTCCCACTTACAACATAAAATGAAAAATAACAAACCCTACAACAAAAAATACATGAAATTTGATTTAAGCCCCCCCAAAATTACATGAAATTCTATTTATGCCCCAAGAGGCCTTTAGTTGAACAATTGCATCCATCTTAATCAAGCTAGCATGGACTAGTTTTTAAAAGTCATTGGGACCCTGTTCATGGGTCCCATTACAAGATGAAGATGTTGTTATAGACAAGAGCTGCGATGGCAGTAGCAATTAGGGGGCCAGCCCAATAGACCTAGTGGTGAGTCCATGGCTAACTAACCATGGTAGGCCCAAACGACACTGCTGGGTTCATGGATGCACCATCAAACGCACCCCAACCTAAATGTTGGCACCAACAATTGCAATTGCTGCTAATATCCCTACCTTCCCCTTCGTTGGATCCACTGATGTGGCATACACTGTGTAAACCAAGCCGAAGGTCATCACAATCTCAAACAGGCAGTCGGGTAATTCATCAACAAAAATATCAAGTCGGATATGCGTACAATCAAAAGAAATGCAACAGTCGTTCACCAGCAACCGTTGAAGCATGTAAATCTCATATTGCATCAATGATTGACAGTTATCTAGAGTTATCTGCGCGTGCCTGGACGATAGTTGCTAACACATCTCGTAAAATCAATTAACTATTAAGTATTGACCAATAAGCTCCTTAGAACTTACCCATCCACCAGTGGCAAACTTGAACAGCAAGCAAGCAACAACTGATCCCAACAATTGTGCAATCCACTACAAATTACCCCTCAAGGGTGTTATGTTTCCACCAATGAATGCACCAAATGTGACAGCTGGTTTTACGTGACCCCCAGAAATATTTGCACCCACTGAGACCGCCACAAAAGGTGCAAATGCATGGGCTAATGAGGTAGCTATGAGCCCCGACAGTGTTGGTTGAAGCATTGCTAGTAAGCTTGTCTGCCAAAATTATTTAGGGGTGTGATATCTACACACCCTTTTTTACTTCTCACACACCCTTCTAATTTTCGGCCATCAGATCGGATGAATTAAAGAAGATCAAAAGACATAAATTAACAAGCGGTGTGTGAGAAGTAAAAAATGGTGTGTGGATAGCACACCTCATTATTTAAACTTCCCCTCATTATTCAATTGAATTAGAAAAAGATATCAATAACACCACTCGGAAATCTTAATTAAACAATGTATATCAAGCTAGAGTTTTCCCGTCACATATTACACACTCACAAAAAGAGGTTAGCGAAAGTAGACGAGGCAACTATGGAAACTATAAACGTAAATTTTTAAGAAATGAACAAAGCATATATATCATGTTAACCTCTATCATATATTACCACAACAAGAAGAGACTAACAAATATAGACGACTATTGAATGGCAACAAAATGTATTCATCTTGGGCCAGCCACTGACAGAAGAGGCAATAGTTGAACGTGAATCTTTATTACAGAGAATGGACCAATTACTTGGGCAGAAGGAAAAGTATTGGAGACAAAGGTCGCGGGCCCTATGGATCAAGGCTGGAGACTGCAATACGTGGTTCTTCCATCAAATGGCAAAACACAAAAATGCAAAAAACTCGATTAAGAAGATAAAAAACGCAAACGGGGATTGGTTTTGTAATGAGGCAAGGATAGAAAAGACCATAATCAATTACTTCCAGAACATCTTTGCTTCTATAGGGAATTTGGAGGACTTTAAGATTATCAAGGCTGTAAAGTGAAGGATAACCACAGAAATGAACAGATGTCTGGATATGAGTATATCTGAAGAAGAAGTGAAGAAAACGGTTTTTCAGATGCAACCTACAAATGATGGGGCCTCATCATCCAACTCCAATTCACGTTCTCTATGGTCGAAATTGTGGAATGCAAAAGTCCCACCAAAGGTCAAAGTTTGTGTGTGGAAACTGGCAAATAAGCTAGTCCTTACTCTGGTCAATTTGACAAAATGCCATTTGGGGGGTGACTTGGAATGTGTACTGTGTAACTCACTAAGGGAATCGACCATCCACCTAATGGTAAAATGTCCATATGCAAGGTGTACATGGATGTGTACTGTGTAACTCACTAAGGGAATCGACCATCCACCTAATGGTAAAATGTCCATATGCAAGGTGTACATGGATGTCTCCCACCGTGGGGGTTCCAATGAGATAGATACCATTCATCTTTCTTATCTTGGCTGGATGAAATGGTTGGGCTAATCCTAGGATCTAGCTTCGCTATGGTCCTCATGATTTGTTGGACATTGTGGGGAGCGAGAAATACGAAGTTGTGGCAAGGGAAGTGTGATCCTCCTAATGTTTGTGTCTCGAGAACAATTCAATAGTGGCACTTCAGCCCCATGTCGTCCAAGAGTTCATACCATAGATCGTTGGCTCACTCTACCTATAAGGCACCTCAGGATAAACATTGACGGTTCCTGGAGTGACGATAAAAAGATGGTAGGATTTAAGGCTATTATTAGGGAAGATCAGGGTTTTTTCATGGTTGCGAAATGTGGAAATTTTGAGGATGTTTTCTCTCATATTCAAGCAGATGCTATGGCCTTCAGAGAGAGTTTGATTTGGGCAGTGCATAGGGGTATTCAAAAATTAGTTCTTGAGACTGATTCACTTCAAATTGTGGAGGCGCTACGTGATTCTTCCCTCAATTTGTCATCAGTTGGTCAAATTGTGGAAGACATCAAGATGTTGCTCCTTTCAATCACTGAAGTTACTATGACCCATACTAGCCGCAAAGCAAACTCTATAGCCCACCGACTTGCACGAATTGGGCTAACTTTGAGCCAAAGTTGTGAATGGATACCTCCCCTCCAATTGTTATTATTGATTTGCTTGTAGAAGAATGTAGTCTAAGGCATTGAGAACTCTTATGCAACACTTGGGTTTTACCACATGGATGAAATGAAACAAACTATCATATCTTTTCAAAAAAAAAAAAAAAAAAAAATCAACAATGTATAATATGTCAATCCAAGTGAGCCGAACTCGAAAAATATCTACATAGAAATCGTTAAATTGGGGACTTACTAAAAGCCATGCCAGAGCCTTCACCAACAAAAACAAAAATAAGCATGGAGAAAAACTCAGCAAACGCAGCCCGAATTGCATCAAGGTGACTTTGCCTATCTTGGCGTTCCAATTGCAATTCTATTGATCGGCATTTTAGTAAATGGATGGCTTTCTTTTTTGTTCTCTTCTAAATTGCTCAAGAGCTTCGAAACCCTTGTAAACATTAAGAAAGCTTCAATGAATATGTTCTTGGGAATTGCACAGAATGTAGAGGAAGAAGAGAGAGAGATCGAAAGAGAGAGAGAAATGTATTGATATCTTGTTAAGCTTGTTATGATTACAATTTCAGTTATATATTCTCACTTTCCTTAGCTGCTAATCTTCCACCTCCTTATCTCAACTATAATTCTAACAACTTTTAACTACTTCTAACAGCTTATCTCTTTAATCTATTGACAAGTGTCATTTAGTTTGACCCTTGATCTTCTCTTCACTTAGATAGTTGTTTTCTTCTTCACTTGGATCCTTATATCCCTCCTCAATCAGATGCTCAAGGGAACTGAGCATGAGATTGGCACAGTGGTGTTGAAACAAAGGAGCGGACAACCCTTTTGTAAGTATGTCAGCTAATTGTTCAGCAAAAGAGACATGTTAAACTAGAAGATCTCCTCGAATGACCTGTTCCTTTACAAAATGATAGTCGATCTCAATGTGTTTAGACTTGGCATGAAAAAAGGGGATTCGTTGAAAGGGCAATTGCTGAGATGTTTTCACAATAGATCAGTGGAAGACTTTGAATAGGAACATGTAAATCACAAAACAACTGTCGAATCTAAGCCAACTCTGCAATTGTAATGGCTAAGGCTCTATACTCAGCCTCTGTGGAAGACTTGGAAACTGTGTGTTGCTTCTTGGATGACCAAGAAATCGGATTGGAACCAAGAAATATAACAAAACCTGAAGTAGACCTGTGATCATTGGGATCCCCGACCCAATCTGCATCACTATAGAACTGTAAATGGATTGGTCCTGGCCGAAACTGAATACCAAAGTTTGAGGTTCCTTTGAGATATCGTATGATCTGTTTAACTGCAATAACATGAGACTCCATAGGATTGTGCATAAACTGACAGGCTTGATTCACTGAGAATGCTATATCGGGTCTTGTAAAGGTAAGATACTGAAGGGCACCAACAATGCCTATGTACTGCTCAGGATTATGAAATGGTTTGCCATCATTCTTAAGTAATCGATGATATGGTAAACAAGGTGTAGCACATGATTTACAATCTTGAAAGTCAACTTTTGCAACCAACTCTGTAATGTACTTTGTTTGTGAGACAAACAGCCCTCCTGTTGTATAACTAATTTGTAACCCCAAGAAATAATTTAGTTGCCCCAAGTTTTTCATATCAAATTTGTCTGTAAGACCTGTAATCACACCTGAGACTAACTCAGAACTACCAGTAAGTATCACATCATCAACATATAAGAGTAAGACTACAGTGCCTTTGGATGAATGTTGAACAAACAAGGAGGGATTAGCTTGGGAAGCTTTGAATCCTAAGCCAGGTAAAAAACTTGTAAATCTATCATTCCAGGCTCTAGGGGCCTGTTTAAGATCGTATAGAGACTTTTGTAACTTACAAACATAATGAGGAGGATGAGCTGTACTTTGAAATCCTGAAGGTTGTGCCATATACACTTCCTCTTGGAGAATGCCATGTAAAAAGGCATCTTTGACATCCATTTGTCTGAAAGGCCAATTGAAATGTGCAGCTAATGCAAGGATCAATCTTATGGTAGTAGGCTTCACCACATGACTGAAAGTCTCGCCGTAGTCAATTCATTCTTCCTAGCTATATCCTTTTGCAACAAGATGTGCCTTATATCGGGCAATACAACCATTGGCATCCTTTTTAATCCTATATACCCATTTGCAGCCAACGAGGTTCTTGTCAGGTGGCAACGAAACCAGAGACCAAGTCTGTTGTGTATGCAAATCACTAATTTCTTCTTTCACAGCCTATTGTCATTCTAATACATTGGAAGCTGCCTTGAAGGATTTTGGTTTTGTGATGGATGCCTGAGAGGAGCTTAGAGAGGCAGAAAGAGCCTTGCGTTTGAATATACCATTTTTGAACCTTATTTGCATAGGGTGAATATTCATAGGCATGTTTAATAGAACTTGCAGGTTCTCTTGTTGAAAATCAAGATCCACAAGAATGGGATACTGTGTAGAAGAGTCAAAATTAACATGTAAGATCTATGTAGGGGAAGGAAACTCTAAGGCATTAGATGCAAGTGTATCCAAGGATTCTAAGGCTCTGGATGCAGTCAAAGAATCTGAAGCACTAGATGAATGCAAATTCAAAGAATCTGTGGTTGTAGATGATGAAGAAGGAGTATAAGATGCAGGGGACACAACTTGATTTTGTAATGATATGGATGCCGGTGTAGGATTTAGAGAATGCTCATGTGAATTTTCAGATGTTGACACTGATAAAGAAGGGAATAATGCTTCATATGGAAAAGTAGTTTTATTAAACAAGACATGCCTAGATATGTAAGTTCTTTGAGTGACCATGTCGAGACAAATAAACCCTTTATAGTGACCTGAAATCTTTGAGAGAAATACCATTTTCTCTGCCCCTTATGACACAGCGGAAAGTGTTGAATTCTGCAGGAAGTCCTTTCAGCACCAGAATTATGATATCATCATTTTCAAATATGACCCCTACAGCTACAAGATGATCTCATGCATCTTTGATCTTTTGCAGTGTTCTTCTGCTTAATAACTTGCATGGATTTCCCTATAAACACCTGAAACATCGGATGTAGAACCTGTATATCCGGTTAGCGGTAATAAGCTTAGCGAATCAAGAAAATCTTATTGATTTCCAAAACTATTACTCCAGTTAAAATTGACACCTTAAATTATGTTTTTTTTTTTTATATAAGAAAGGACTCGCATTAACACCTTACATTTTCTAATGTATTTGTTGTTTGAGAATTAACAAAAAAAAATTAAAAAAAATAAAATTTTAAAAAATAAAAAATTAAAAAAAAGCACTAGTGTGTAAAATTTCATGTTGTTATAATATGTGGATACATAGCAATTACAGATCATAATTTAATGAATTGTGTTAATAAATACACTAGTATCAAAGTTTTACATGTAAGTGAACTAGTAGTATCATGTAACAATTTTCGTATTTTACTGAAGAATTTCACGTTTTAAAAAGACATTGGACCTATGCTGGCCCAATATTAATTGAATTGGGAGTGTGACCAAGTTCATAGACAGAAAAAACATCAATACTTTGAAGATCTACACTCGTCATGTTATGCCAGATCTCCATATTTCCTTTGCACTTTGATCTTGAAACCATAATACAAGTCATGAAATTAAAAAAGGAGAAACAATATGTTGCTATAATTAAGTATGTATGTAATCAATGAGAGGCTACACTTTCCATAACTATCTCCCCCTTGGATCCATTAACTCTGAAAATACTGCACTTGAAGTTGCATCAGATTCTTGATCGCTAATTCCCTCACCACCACCACCATTGCCATTTCGAATTTCTTGAAGCCATTCTGGCATATCCGGAATGTAGTTCGCACTGTTTTCGGAAGAAAAGCTCTGTGTAGAAGCCTCTTGTAGTTGAAGAGCATACTCCAAATTCCACATAACATCCCCCATTGTTGGCCTATCAACTCCATATTCAGCCAAACACTTCTCAGCTGTTTCTCCGAACTTTCGCAACGATTCAAGATTCAAATGTCCTCGAAGACGGGGGTCTATAATTTTCTCTAATCTTCCCTTCTTTTGCCAACTCATTGCCCATTCTGCTATGTTAACTTGCTCTCTGGGGAGGGCAGGGTTTATAGGAGGCCTAGCACACAAGACTTCTAATAAAACTACTCCGAAAGAGTACACATCTGACTTCTCCGTTAGCTGCTGCCGGCGATAGTAATCTGGATCAAGATATCCAAAGCTCCCCTTCACTGCAGTGCTCACATGTGTTTGATCCAAAGTAGGGCCTAACTTTGACAATCCAAAATCAGCCACTTTCGCAGTGAGGGTTTCATCAAGAAGTATGTTTGTTGTCTTAACGTCGCGGTGAATTATGCTCTCTGCTGCCCCATTGTGAAGGTAATGCAGGCCCTTTGCTGCTCCAATGCAGATTTCAAGCCTTTGTTTCCAAGTAAGCGGAGGAAGATTCGAACCATACAAGTGCTTTCGAAGAGGACCTTTGGCCATGTACTCGTAAACAAGGATCATTTCGTTGAGCTCTTCGCAGTAGCCTATCAGAGAAACCAAATGCCTGTGCCTGAGCTTTGACAGCATGTCGATTTCTGTCCTGAATTCTGTAAGGCCTTGTTTGGAACGCGGGTTTCCACGCTTTACAGCAACCACGTTCCCATTTTCTAGCACTCCCTTGTAAACCATGCCGAATCCCCCCACTCCCAAGACCAAGCTCTTGTCAAAATTCCTTGTTGCTTCGCGAATCTCCGTGAATGCTAGAATCCGGCGTAAACCAGGTGAATGTGCTGTGGAATAATCATAACTGCCAACGGAAACTTTTGAATCGGAATTCCCCGCATGGCTAGGAAAAGACAACCAGGCAGAGCACTGAGGCCTTAGCTTCCTCTGATGGATTTGCCGCCAGTACAGAAAGAAAGCAGCTGATATGAGCACCAAAATTACAAATCCTGATGAAGAAGCACAAATTGCCAGCAGCATCCACTTTTTCTTGCCAGCCCCAGATTTCAAACCTGCATTGTTATTCGCCGGAAGGTTCCCATCAAGGCTGTCTCTGTGATCGCTCATTTTCATAATCTCCAATCCATTCAAAATTGCATTTGAAGGGAGATCCCTCAGCATAGGAGGGCCTACTTGAACCAAAATCCGATTTTCGTGCATGGATACATTCGTCACAAAATCTACGAAATAAGCTGATGATAATTTCTTTGTCCGGCTTGAGATATCAAAAGAGTCTAAAGCAGATTGGTTGTTGATATACACATTGAAGATTAAACGGTTGAGAGCCACACTCACAATGTCGCAAAAATGCAATCTGATCAGATAACTGAAGCCCTTTTCGACTTCGAATGCCCATGATATGTTGAACTTCTGATTGCTGACCTTTGCATCTGCCATTTCTTGAGCTGTGGCATAAACCCAATTGGGTGCAATGTCGAGTGAAACTCCATCAGGGTAGTTGATGGATCCGGGATCAGCTCTGATGGTTCGTGCCGCTGCAGCGTTGAGAAGAAAAGCATGATCAGGCTCCCATGTCCTCCACATTGTGTCATTCTTGGGGCTACTTATGTGCTGGCCTCCCATGTTTATCCGATATGATGTCTCAAGAGCGGCATCTTTAGGAACATCAACTAGAGGTTTTCCCAAAGGAACAGACATTACTTGGGAGCTAGAAAACTGTCCATTCGGCACCGAAACAACTTCTATTCCATTGATGAATGCAACTGAGTTATTCCAAGGTGACAATCTCAGCACCAACGATTTTCCAGAACCCTTTCCACTCACTTCAAACACATATTCCTTCACAAGTTGAGAGATTTTGCCTCCTTTTGCGAAAGAAAACCCATGAAGCAGTGTAATCCCATTGACCATAACCGAAAACACTGCAGATTTCAAATTGAATTTCGGATTTTCGAAAGGATAAAAATGCAATCTGAGCCAATAGCGGCCAATCTGCTTGGTGTGAATGGTATAAAATGAAGTCTCTTTAAAAACTTGGGCAGAATTGTAGAGAGATATTGAATGGTTTGACGGATTGGATTCAAGATCTGAAACTGCAATGTGGCTTTGGGAAGATAAAATCAAATTTGGGTTTCCAGAATCAGGCTCAAAAATCCTGCCATCCTCAACCCTCAATGCCTTGCTTCCCCCACAATCAATGAAAAAACTATCTTGACGAACAAAAGAAGCATTCACAAAAATGGATGGGATGGATGAAACACAAAGAAAAATGCAAATCAAGAAAATCCCATTTGGACAACCCATTGTCTTATACAAAAATGAGAAATATAAGACGATGTTGTAAACTCGCGTCTGAGTGGACTCGCACACTATCCTGACTAACTAGCTTAACCTACGTCTACAGCAAAACAAGATATGTTTAAACGAAAGAAAAGCGTACCTGTTTTTCAATCCACTTGTGAAAAAATCAATAAGATCAAATGTATGATGCCTGGAAAAGAAAAAAGTGGGAGTTTGAGGTTTGTTGAAGGAATCATGGAAAAGCTGCGGTTTCCAAGGTGCAGCAAGTGACTGTCTAAATAAAAAATATAATAAAAAATATAATAAAAAAATACAAATAATTCCCAGATTCAAGTTCTAAGTTTCATAAATCGAAAGTGTGATGCAGGCTTTTCTTGAAACCATCTAAACCTCTTCCAGAACTTGAGATCTTCCCAAATTTTAAGGCTGCATCCACAAGATTCTCTGTTCTTTTTATCTTTTTTAACTGACTCAGTCAGTAGATTCTCTGTTGTGTTTGACCAGCTCCGAGCCTTAACTGTCTTCGTTGCTTCTACGTTATTTTCAAGGGCTTTGCTGCTTCCAGAGAGGTTAAGAAACAATATATTAAGGAGATTACAGTAATAAAATATGATTACTGTAAGTGATTTCAGTTTTTCAACTTTATTAAATTAGTTTGGATTGAGCTGGTAAAAAGCTGGCGCTTGACAGAAGCATGGCATTATTCAAGTGATTACTGTTCATCACATGCCCACCTTTAAATATTTGGTTTTAGCAGTCTTCTCTCTTATCCATTCTTTCTAGATTAACTAATAAATCTTGTGTTCCTTGATGATATTTTGACACAACTTTTGTAGAATTATTAGAGAGACGGGTCAAAGGTTCACTTCCAACAATACCAATATTATTCTCAACTTGTTAATTACCACATATACAATCCGTCTGAGATTTTATCACAAAAGGTCTCGATATTAGTTAGAATAGGATTAGGATATTTAAACTCTTCTTTTCGACTCAAACGTTTCACCCACCCGTCTCAAATTCTAGGTTTAAGTCCAAACTTAAATTATAATGTTGTGTATAAATTTGGAAAATGGACTATCTTTCTGTAAATGACATTAATAATATGTTCTAACTAAGTTTGGTAGTTCTTTTAAAATAACTGAAAGCATTTTTAAAGCACATGTTTTTGGGTCCCAAAAACACTTCAAGTGTTTTTTTAGGACTCACTTGCGTTTTTACTATATATTGGTTTCAAAAATATTTTCATTAAAAACGCTTTTAGCCATTTTTTAAAAAAAATTAACAAAAAGTCCAAAAAAACTTTCCTTTTAATGAAAAGTCTTTTTTAAAAATATAGTGAATAGTATCAGGGAAATGTATAAATGTGGTTTTTCGTTAAAAATGAACAGTACCGGAAGTGTTTTGTTAAACCTCCATTTTAAAAATACTTCCAAACGAGCTTTAAGTTCTCAAGTCCCAACTCAAATCTACATTTTACTATAAAATGTTCTTATGGTTTGTTTGGACAAGGATTTCGAAGTATCATGGAATTTAGACTAAATCACTTTGAAATTTACTAAAAGATCATGTAGACGAACTTTTATAACCCGATATTTATAGTGATACAACCCTGGGAAGGCAAGGAAAACACATTCTTAATTTATTTACAATAGGAAATAAAATCCTAATCTTTGTGCAAAAGGAAATCCTTTAAGAAAAGAATAAACAGTAATCGTATTTTAACTTGGATGTTGAGTCGTTGACGGACCCCAACCCGGTTTGGGGATAGGGCATTCCTTGTCCAAATTGGCTTGTAATTATTTTCATAAAAGGAATCCTATTCCTTCTAGTAATTAAAATGATTCCAAACACCAAAAATATCATGATAGAAAGAAGAAGAAGAAATTAACCTCTTCTTCTTATTTTGTTGGTGAAAGAAATTGTCTGACAAATTATAAGGGTTTGACTCTCAGTTGGTTAAGAGTATCACCCTATACTCGAGATCTAGAACTAAATTCTCGCTCCCCTAAGAGCACTTGTATAAAAAATAATTACAAAAAAAAAGAATGAAATGAAAGAAACCACGTGAATTTGTACACGAATGTTGATTTGTTTTAAGTGAGGCATGCACAATGTGTTATTAAGATAGGAAAAACGATCAATTCTCTTAAAACGAAGTCACCTGCAATGCGCATGTAATTTTTTGAGAAAACCTAGAGGTAAAGGACATGTTTTAAGAACAGAAAAATTAAGGTAGGGGTCTCTTAAATTTTTCTTTGAGTTAACAAATTGAAATTTATGTTTAAAACTTCTTAAGTTGTTGGTGAAAGAAACGCTTGGCAAAATACGAGTTTGTCGCTCACTTGGTTAGAGTATCAATAAAACTTACTATCTTGTTTCCCCCACAATCAATGAAAAAACTATCTTGAGGGACAAAAGAAGCAAAAATACAAAGCTGAATGGATGGGTTGAAACATAAAAATAATCCAAATCCAGAAAATAAAATTAACAGAGTAAAATGCATTTCGGACCTTTTAATCACTGCGTTTTGCCTCAATTTCAAATTTTCGATTTTGGTCAGTGTGTATGGAAAGAGATTGCAGAACAGGTATGTATGCTGCTTGGAAAAGAAAAAAGAGAAGTTTGGGGTTTTGTTGAAGGAATCACAGAAACGCAGCTGCAGTTTCAAAATTCTAAAATATGATGTGGCTTTCTTGAAATCTTTTAAACCTCTTCCAGAACTTTGATCTTCCTTTCTTTAAGTTGTGCTGACCAACTCCAACTGGATTCTTTTGTTTCTGCTTTTATTTTCTAAAATTCTTTTGCTGCTTACCCAACAGGCTCAAGAAACATTATTTCTAATGTATGAAATATAAAAGTTAAAAGTTGATCATGTTTTTTGGTAGTTTAGAAACTCTATTTTGTTTATATTATCTTGTGTAACCATTTTTTTTTATAGGAATTTTCTGTAACCAAAATTCATGAAAGACTACAAAGACCGAGTTCTTGAAGGGTAACTGGTCACCGCAAAAGAGAGTTTCATAGTGAAAATATTCATATCAAATATCTATTTATTCAAATATTACACTTATTAATCAACATATCTCTTTCGTTACATGATTGGACGCTTAATGAAGAAGACAGCCTTTAGTTGCATAATGCCGGCGGACAAGATCTCTACTAATCTCCACCATGTTAGACACGGCATGAGTCCTATCCAGCGTGGCTGTGGCTCGACGAGTCTTCTTCTGCAAATCCATCAACTTCCAAAGACGCCTCTTTACCATCTGCTCTGTGAGGCCCCGGCGGCGCTCCTCATCCATCAGTCTCAGAATACCGTATGGGCCGCCCGGCCTAATTGCCTTCCCAAGCCCACCCAATTGGATCACTGCCTCCACCAGCTTTTTGTGAAGCTCCAACGTCCATGGAGAAAAATACTCCTTCATCCTGCCCCCGTTATTATTACCATCACTGTTAACGTTAAGGCCTTCAAAGGCTCTCATCATTTGGTCTGCCGACAGCGAATCATCGATCTTTTTCTGCACGCGCTGAAATTCTCTCATGTGGTGGATGAGAACCGGGCGCAAAAAACGTATCTTCTTCGTGTCCCGGGTGTTGTTCTTGCTCATGAGCTCCACGATCAGAATTCTTGTTGCCGCCGGTGTTGCATCGTTTTTGAAATCGTTCAATCCCAGCCCGACCGCAGCATCAACGAATAGCTTGTGGTGCTCCAGCGTCCACTCTGTCGACGATTCATCGATTCTTCTTGCCGGTGGCCGCCTCCGGTGGGAATTTCCTCCGCTGACCAACTCCATATTAACTTGCTGCAGCTGATACTAAAACTTCAAGAGTGCTCGACTCAGTTAGGATAGTGCAATATGAATATTAGCAAGTCCTAGTATATATAGCTTGCAGTTTCTTGGCTCGCAAGGGACAATCCTATTCCTATTAATCTATTAGTATTAGGGTTTCTTTTTCCCACGAGGAGCAGGTTTCCTCTTTTATCCTCGTTTGTACTTGTAACTTGCAAGTTGCATCAGAGTTCCCATTAGAATTAGTAAAGATTCGTATCATGGGCTAGTAACCTAGGCACCCATGGCCAATTGGGCTGGGCTTCCTGGCCCATTTTTATTTTTGTAATAAAATAAAATAAAGATTAATGAGGGCAAATTTGAAAAGAAGAGCTGATTTTCGAAGCCATTTTTAGGGCTAGTTTGGCGTTCGTGCTTTTTATCAAAATTATTTATGTTGTGCTATCAGAATGAGGTAAGTGTTTAGTAAATTGTCGTGCTAATAATACTTTTAGCAAAAAAAAAAGATAGGGGTAGAATTGTCAATATCAAAATTTCATTAATTGATATAGTTCGTCAACTTCCAATGAAAAAAAAAACTTATTTAAGAAGCATATGTAAAGATGCTTCTGCTTTCTATTATTTTAAACTCATGATTTTAAAAAAGAAAAACATTTTTCTTTTTCATTCACCAAACACAATTAGGACCGCAACTTTTTTTAAAAGCTGCTTTTGATATATACATAAATCAAACTGAAAGTAAGAGAAGATAAAATAGTGTACTCGAAAGAAAAATGGTGTATGGTGCTGGCTAAATTGAATTTGAGAAAATTTCTTATCCCTTTTCAGTCACGTGCCTCTCACGTGAAAGAGCTCTCCGGCCCACTCAACCCCAATCAAGAAGCCAAACTCCACGCTTTGAATCTCCACCATCCACTCTTTGCTTGTAATCTCAGTGCCTATTACCAAAAGCCAGTTCTGAGTTCTGACAAATATTCAAGCATGGTAATCTCATCATCACTCTCATTGAGCTGCTGGGTCTCTACTGCCATACCCGACAAGGTAGAAACTTTGACGAGAGATATTTTATTGAAATTAAAAACAAGGAAGTTCATTACTAACTTATACATGTACTTGATTTTGCACCAGTTTCACTGCACTGAGTTGCCACGAGCTATCACCGCTCATTTTTCGTGCAAATACATCACGTGCTCAGGAGAGTCAGCCTGCATTGATGAAAGTAAGATTACCCATCTCAGTTTTCTCTTCAAACTCTCAGTACTCAGTTACTAATGCAGGTATAAATTTCTATTGCATATTATTGATAGAGGCACACACATTGATTTCTTTCACTACTTTTGATTCGCAGATAAAAATAAAATAAAATAAAAAGCTTCTTTGGATAATTTTCTCATGATTTATGTGTATTTTTTCTGTGGAATTTTTGCTACATTGAGCTTTTTCGGATTTGATATTTTCTTTTCATTTTTCTATTTTGATTTAGATCTGACAAAATCACGCATTATCATGGCACTAACATATACAGAAGTTTTTAGGTTAAGGTTTAACGGGTTGTGTTGATAAAAGGTGGACCCTAGCGACTCCTTAAAAAAAATTAATTGTGTTCGTGTTGGCCCGTGAATGTCTATTTGATTTTTCACTATTATGCTTGTTATAATCTCGAACCTTAACAATGTCTTA
The DNA here is from genome assembly GCF_041283825.1 of Pyrus communis. Lineage (NCBI taxonomy): Eukaryota > Viridiplantae > Streptophyta > Magnoliopsida > Rosales > Rosaceae > Pyrus > Pyrus communis. The sequence continues at coordinate 24,040,244 of NC_142571.1, read as the reverse complement.
TCCTTTGATGAAAAATGTAGGCCATTGCAAGAGGAGGTCTCTTCTGTTGGGGGTTGGAGCACTAACCACAAGTCTACTTCATGCAAATTCCATCTTTGCTCAAGGTATCATATAAACTTATATGAACTAATATCCATTGAATTATATATTTTCTTTAACTAAATTTCTTGAATGTGCAAGAAATACCGGAAAAGTTCCGAGCTTTCATTGACAAAGTAGATGGGTATTCTTATTCCTACCCCAACGATTGGAGGGTAAGAACCCTAAATTTTCTCATACAGAAAAGAAATGAAAATCTTTTTTCAGTTGAAATGATTTCTGTATTCCTCCATATCTTAGGACTTTGAGTTTAGGGCACATGACTCTGCATTCAAGGACAGATACATGCAGCTGCATAATGTTAGAGTGAGATTTTTACCCACAAATAAAACAGACATCCATGATTTGGGTCCAATGGAACAGGTAAAAAGTGAGGAGATATGTTGGATCACCAGTTGTACAGAATTATGTATCTATTTCTCTTATCACGTAACCCCTGCAAATTTTTCGTTCTGAGCAGGTTGTGACCGATCTGGTGAGGCATAAACTTGCTGCACCAAACCAGTATGCAACTATATTTGGCGTCGAGGAGGTTTTTAGTCTGTGCATATATGCTTTTTAGATACAAGAACTCTTGCACCATCCAACTCCTTAACACTTGATGACTGACTATCTATTGAATGCAGAAAAACATAGATGGGAAAAATTATTACACCGTTGAGTATGGACTTGAATCTCCGAACTTCGCTACCACTTCATTCGCAACTATTGCCATTGGAAACGGTCAGTATCTACCGTCTCAACGATGTTGTTAGACTATCAATATAAACCACGCATTCACATTCAAATGAATACCTACCTAGTTAATGGTTTGAATTCAGTCATTAATAGTCTGACAGCTTAACATTTTAAAAGTGTCGGATGGTAAAACATCCCCCTTTTTTCTTTCCACAGGGAGATATTACACCCTAATTGTCGGAGCAAACGAAAGACGATGGAAAAGATACCGCAACCAGCTTAAAGTGGTAGCAGACTCCTTCAGAATGCTCGACATCTGAAGTGCAATTTCACGGATACATTGCTACATTCTTCGCTGTCTATTTGCAATCAAGGAGGATAGACTAACACCTGAAGTGCAGGAGTGCAGAAGAAGAAAACGGGAGTGTCCGAAGCACTATCCTTTCCGATAATATAAAATTTTCGGCACATATTTACAAATTGTGGAAACAAGCAGGGAAAAATGAATAGCATTGAATTATCTATATATTCACAAAGTTACAACAAAGAGTGAGAGTCGAGTAAATTAACTAAAATTTAAGGGAAAAACCCCCCACACCTCAGTAGAGACCTTGATTTGATACCAAACAATCAATATACCATTGTAGACTCGGCACAAACACCAACCCTAACGACGCTTTCGCCTCCTAAAAGAAAATCCAAACACCAACAAAAAACCCTACTCCTAAAAGCCTAGATCTGAACAATATGACTACGAATCCGCCTCTGCATTCCTTGCCTCATTCCGCTATAAACATTCGTTACAACCCCCCAAGTCTCGTTCTCATTCTCCCCTGCCGATGCTGGAATCCCACCAACGCATATTCTACGATGACGCCATCAAGGGGTGCATATATCTCCAGCAATCCAAAATGAGAGAATGAGAACCATACAGGTGAACCAAACGTGCATTCTCAACAATCAAGGGCCCCATTCCTAGACGAGTCTATGCTGACGCAAACCCTTGCCATACTGCGGTTGCATCAAACGGACATAGAGACCATTCTTTGACATTAAATTATCATGGGACCCTTCTTCCACAATTCTCCCTCCGTTGAGAACTACAATGTTATCAACATGCCTCATCATTGCAGCTCTATGGGCTATCAAAATAGTTGTTTTGTTCCCCATGATTAATGTATCAAGAGCCTCCTGAACCACTCGACTTGATTCGGATTCAATGGACGAGCTTGCTTCATCCAATAATAAGATGGGGGCATTCTTTAGCACGACACGTGCTATTGCAATCCGCTGTTTCTGTCCCGGGGTCAAGTCAACACCTCTCATCCCCACATGCGTATCATAACCATGAGGCAAGCTGCTGATGAAATGGTGAGCATTTGCTATTCTGGCTGCCTCTTTCATCTCGGCCTCACTAGCATTGTGCCTTGCATATATAATATTTTCCCGAATGGTTGTTGAGAATATAATGGGCTCCTGCTGAACAAGACCTAGGTGGTTCCTCAACCATCTCAAATTATAAACTTTCAGATCTCGACCATCCAGTAAGACTTGACCAGCAACTGGATCATAAAATCTCTCAATCAAAGAAATTATAGTGCTCTTTCCTGACCCTGAAACTCCCACCACAGCTACAGTTTGCCCCCCATTTACTTTGAGACTGAAATTGCTCAGTACCAACAGTTCTGGGCGAGTTGGATAACAGAAGTCAACATTTTTCAACTCAAGGCTTCCATAAACATTAGGTGGCTTCATCGCTGAGTTTTCATCTGGCTCAATCTTCGGCACTCGATCTATGATTTCAAAAACTGAAATGAGGGATTTTCGGCGTTTCAGGATGTAAGGAGCCAACCCAAAAGGCTCTACAAGTGCAAATGTAGCAAAAGAGAAAACCATATACTCCTTGATAGCAGTAGGTAATTCCATATGCTCATTTTTCACCATGCGTGCAGTGTACCAGAGGAGAAGGGCATTGCAGGCGAAAAGAAGGAACTGCGAAAAGCCAAATGCAAATCCAATGGCCATTCCATGAAAGAAACTCTGCTTGAATATTTTCTTTAGCTGCAACCTGTAGAGCTCCATTACCTTGTTACCAGCACAGAATGCTACAACAGTGTAAATGTTTCTAACCGCATCCTCGAGAACCAAAGATGCCTTCCTGTGCATCTCCTGAATACCCCTTGAAAAACCAGCAAGCCATAATTTCTGCAATATTCAAATTGAATGATATAAGGTTTTTGTGGGTAAAAGACCCAATAGCAGTTCATTAAATTTAAATCAAAAGAACAATGAAGATGGGTATTTTGTTTTCAAATTTACTATTATTAGGGGGAGGGGGAGAGTTCGAAACTATTACAATAATTAAGGGGAGGGGGAGTTTCGAACCCGAGACGCATGGGTAGAAACTCAACACCCTATCCACTAGGACACTGGACCACATGCACACAATGAAGACTGGTATCATAGATCAAAGATCGTAAATAATTTGGACAAATGAAATAATATATAGGAGCAGATATAGCAGGACACAAGTCCAAGAACCCAATCAGACAACATTATCTAACAAGCACGAACCATAAATACCTAGATTTGTAACTCTACTTCAGCAAACAAGGTCATTTTCATAAAAGAGAAGCCAACATATCACCACTTAATATAAGTTTTTAAAAGATGCCCTGACGGTGGTTAAAGTTTAACTTTCAAAACCACCAAATGTAGATGGTACACTATCCGTAATGAAACCTTCTAACAGGAGTTCCTTTGAGTCAATTCCCTTGACTGAGGCAGTAATGGTAAGCACTGAAAATTCGTAACTGAAATTTATAAGGGAAAAGTTTGAATTGATTTCCATATATCAATTTGTGCACACGAACACATGGGTGACATTCATGTCTGGGGAACCAGCAGGAAAACATGATCAACCAGAGAACAAAACTCTATTATAAGAGACAGAAAACTATATTTCTAACTCTAAATGTCATCCACAAATTAATTAATAAATTAAAGAAAATTGCATCACAACTCTGGCTCTAGTAGAAACAGTTACACATTATAAAGCAAGACATGATGAAAACCTGTGCAATGGCAGAAAGAGTGAGAACTGGTAGGGTTGCCAAAGCCACAAGTGCTAATCGCCATTGTAGCAGCATCCCAATAAGAAGAGCCACAATAACAGCAGCACTATCCTGTATAAATATTGACAGCCGATTGCTGAAAGCAGCTCGTACAAATGTAGCATCATTGGCCAAGCGCATGGATAAGGTATCAGCACTGTTTTCCTCTTCATCAAACCATCCCGCTTCATTTCGCAGCATTGCTGTCACAAGATTGCAAAATGTAAGATAAAGTGCTGGCACAGTTCAATTCAATCTCAAGAAAACTAGAAAAATATTAGAAGAGTCATGCACCTGAAAACATCATTCTACGAACCCGTTCGGTCATTTTCTCACCCATAATACCAAAGTAGAAATGCTGCAAGAAATTGGCAACAACTGTCACTATACCCATACAAGCAATGATCAAGCACCATTTGTCTACTTCCTCTGTCAGGTGACGACCTTCATCAACTCTATAGTACGCTGTTACTATCAGTGCGATTACATAAGCAAGAAGAGGATTGAAGGAACCAAAAATAGCAGCACCAATGCTTCCTAACACAGCATACAGCCACTCAGCAAAACTAAGTTGTGCAAGCCTCCAAAATGATGGTGCCTTCTTATAATTTGTACTTTTTGCTTCATTAGCTTTCATGGGAAAGTCATCTGAATGACTATGAGGGCGGCTAAAGGATTGTGAATGGGAACGCTCATTTTTTGGATCAGATGTCAAAAGGGGTGACACAGGGGACTCAGGGTCCGAACCATTTGATGTTTGGAAATTAGCAGACTGGACATCAATCTTGGGTAACTCTGGTAGTCTCCTTTCAAAACTATCCTGCCTTTTTATTGATGGTTCCTTATCTGTTGAATCCACGGCCTGACCATTTTCCAACACTTTCTCTGCTGGTGGGCTCTTAGCTTTTGGTGACTCCTGTGAGTTAAAAGTGTTATCACCCATCTGGAACATGCCAGTAGTTCTCTGAAGGGAGGGTGATTTCATCATTTTCGGAGATGATGGTTCTTGGAAGCTATTACTTGCCGAAGAGTCCTTTTCAATTTGGAAAGTTGCAGTTTCCTTGTAGTTCCTCATTGGCATCCTGCATGAACAAAACCATAAAGATGAAACTTGTTAAGAAGAAAAATGAAATTCTATTTCAATGAATCAATATAGAGACTATTGTGTAGCTACATACACCCTTGTATGGATATTGCCATGATAATCATGAACAATCCTCAACTAAGTTAAAGAAAGAACAACTGCTCTTGTACCATACCTCCTAGGAAGTTTTGCAGCTTCTTCATTTTTGAGAAGCTCCGCATAGAGGCCATCCAGGGTTAATAACTCATCATGGGTACCCATTTCAACTAGTTGACCTTCCTCCATCACAGCTATGTAATCAGCATTCCTTATAAGACTAAGCCGCCGAGCTATAATTATAGTTGAACGCCCCAACATAAGAAGATCTAGAGCTTCTTGAACAGCTCTTTCAGCTTCAAAATCTAGTCCACCGGTGACCTCATCAAGCAAAAGAATTGAGGGGTTCAGAAGTACTGCTCTGGCAATTGAAAGTTTTATTTTTTGCTCTTCCGTCAATGCTAAGCCTGCTCTTCCCACCTGAAATACATAGAACAAAACGAAGGATCTTCAGAAACAAGACAGCAGAGAAAGATATTAACAACCAAAAAAATAGATATTTCTGAGTATAATTTTTCCTTCCAACATTCACCTGTGTATCGTATCCTCCCTCAAGTGAGGTAATAAATGTATGTGCATGAGCTATTTTAGCAGCTTCTTCAATTTGATCCATTGTAGCATCCCGCCCATATGCAATATTATCTCTTATACTTAAACTCAGCAAAGCGGGTTCCTGCGTGACTAGCCCTATCTGACTTCTAAGCCACTCCAGTCTCAGGTTTTTGATATTTTCTCCATCCAAAAGAACTTCTCCTGCAACACAAAATGGAAAAAAATATCAGAATCTGCCAAGCAGAAATTCTTGCTATGGGCTTCAGTGGAACCTTATATGAGATGGCTAACACCACTCAATTGGAGTGAAATATGACTCATACCTAATGTTGGATCATAAAACCGCTCCATGAGGGGGATAATACTGCTCTTTCCTGAACCATTTCTGCCAACGAGTGCCACAGCTTTCTTAGCAGGTACGGTGAGGTAAAAACCACTCAATATAGGGATCTCAGGACGAGATAGATAACTGAAATATACATTTCGAAACTCAATATTTCCTTGTACAGTCGCTAGGGAACTTCCCTCGTGATTAACAGTAGAGGATGATCGACTTATCATCTCAAAAAGTCTATACGCAGCAATTCGACCTTGATCAAATGAGTAGAAGTTTGTTGCCGCTTGATTCAGCCCACTGTAAGAGTTAGAATTAACACATAAGTGAATAGAATAAATGGCATGCATGATCCCAAAAAATGATATTAAAAGTAAAATAACTAGATGCTTACAGGCCACTTAATATTACAGCAAAAAGGGCTGTTATAATTTCACCACCATGAGCTTTTTGTCTAGTAACCAGGAACCTTCCAACCCACAGTTGCAAGGCACAAGAACAAATGGCAAGGCCATAAGTGAATCCAAGACCAAGTCCTTGCACAAGACTTATCAATATACCATATCTGAGAGTTGCTTGCAGTGATGTAGCATACGAATACTTGGCCAATGTTTCATTCGTAAATGCATATAACGTCCTAATGTAAGAGACTGCCTGCATAAGGTAGAGAAGTAAGGACATTTAAAAGACCAATGGTACAAACCAGTTCACCCAAATGACAACTGTCATAAATCAAGACTCAGCAGTGCTGATAAAATAAAAATATTTAAAAAAAACAGCTTGTGTGATTATTTGCCACAAATATACAATATTATGACATTGTAAAGAAAGAATTATATCCAGTACTATAGTGTGTAAGGTAATTTAATCATTAGCATAAAACGATAACAAACCTGTTCAGCTATGCTAGCTGCTTCAGCATATGCATCTTGAATATTTTCAGCAAGCCTATGAAGAAATATATTTGATATTCCTCCAGCAGCCACAATAAAAGGACCAGTGGCTAAAGTTATAGCCGCAATCTGCCAACAGTTGATGAATCCAATAATGAGACCACTGAAAAATGTAGCCATGTTATGAATATAATTTCCAACCTGCATTACAGAGAAAATGGAAAGATTAGACAAGACATGTACACCAAAGAATAAAATTAGGAAGGATACTTTTATTTGTCAAAGGAAAATAAGTTGTGTGTGTTTGAAGGGTGGGTGCGAATGAGGCAATATATTTGCTTTAGACATACTTTTTCACTAAGGGCAGACTGAATGAGCAACACATCACTCAATACTTGGCTCACAATGTCCCCGTTGTTCCCATAGGTATCAAAAAAACTCATATCCTGGTTAAGTAATACTTGAACATATTTTGACCTGATGACAGCAGTCTGCCGTTCTCCCGTCAGAATCCAGCATGAGACCTCTATTACATATAGAACAAGTTAGTAAACATGTATGCAAAGCATTGTCTACTGGAAGAACAGAATGTGGTAAAGACTAGTTCTGCTAATGAAAAACCAACATTACCAATCCAACCAGCAGCAAAAACACCAACGGCAATATACATGATGGACAAAGAGAGCTGCAGGCAGACAAATAAACCAGTCATTGAATAAATTCTCATATGTTCAATTTCCATCTTCAGTTATAGATACTGATTAAAAAGATAGTATAATGCTGAAAACAAAAATGTGTCAGCAACAAAAAAAAAGGCATTCGGTTCTAGACACAAGGAGAAAAAACAGAAAAACAAAAATCTTAAGCCTCAACCTATTCTTTATGCAAAATAGATTATTTTATTTCAAATTTTATCCTTTTCACAAGGGGCTACTCAATTGTTTAACAACATTCACCCCTGCACCCAAGGACCCAAGTTCGACTCCCCCCTTCCACATCTCTTGTATAAAAAATACATTTTATATAATGAAAAAACATTAGAAACAAACCAAGTACATACTTTTTTCCAGTATCAATCTATTCTTAATAATGCAGTCTATAATAACTCTCTTGCTCATGAACATCTGTCAGTAAAACAAGTAATGGATGAAACAAGGAACGGATGAACCTATGCCCCTCAAATGTGATCTCACATCCTTTGAGATTACTTCCGCTGAACTACTAAATAAACATGTTTCATTATCATAACGAAGGATAGATATCTAAGCAGAACTTTCATTATCTACAATCATGATTTATACACAAAGTTGTTTCATTTAGTTAGGAGCTAGTTAAAGAATTAAATCTATACATTGCAGACTCTAAGTTCCATTAGGAAAATAAGCAGAAAACAGAAATTCTCGGTCACAATTTTTCTTACGTTGTGTTGGTGTTAGTAAGGGAACTTGTAAAAACACAATACCATCAAACTCCCTAACAAGTAGCAATTTAGTATGAAATTGTGATCCCTGATGCTCAAACAATTACTGATCCTAAACTTGAAGCATGCCTATTTCCAGCTTAAGCTACCAAAAAACAAAACTTTACCTACTAAATTGAACTGAATGCCCCTTCTGCCCCCGAAAAAATAAATTCGAATACTATACCTCACACTTAAACCATCAATTTTCAGCTTAATTTATCAGAAAGGTAACCCAATAACACAAGTTCAGTTCTTTTACTTCATCAACTAAACGGAAAACAAAAAAGATGGGGTTCTGAGAAACCGATATAACTCACATCCATAAACTTTTGGAACTGCTCGTCTTTTGGGTTATGGCCGATCGATAGTACATGAATAATCTTAGCGAAGTAGTGCAAGTACACCACCAGAGCCGTCCCGTGAGCCGCCGCGGCGATCGACCCAACAGTCATCAGAACCCAATCGAGCCGGTCCGCGCAGGTGAACAGCTTTGAGAAGGGCACGGCAGCTGGCGGCGGCTCCATCTCCTCCTGCTCATCCATCTCCTCCTCCTGCTCCATCGGCTGTGCCGACGCGTCGATACTCTGCTCCATGTACGGCGACGGCGACTCGGGCGGCTCCGACACCTCTGAGACCGGTGTCAAGGGCTGTACGTGGGGCGGGGACCACCCGAACAGCCCCCGAGATATCATCATCTTGGCGGAGCCGGCGAATTTACGGCTCCCTCGCTCCTCCTACCCTCTCTCCTCCCTCCCAAAAACCCTAAACCTAATTTCACCTATTTTTTCTCTCTCCCCCTAAATTTAGCACAGATCCGCTAAATTTAGAGGAAAAATCTCGACGCTTTTGGCTTCTCTGCGATTCTCGATTGCTTCTGCTTCTGCAATTCTGCTTCCGCTTTTTGGAAAAGCAGAGAGGGGAAGAGAGGGAGGAAGAAGACGAAGAAGGAAGGGGACGATTCTTCAACGAGTCGGCGATGGGTTGGCGACTCGGTCAAACAAGGCGGAGAAAGACAAACAAGGAAGGAGATATTGACTCCCAAACTCGCAAAAATAAAACCCCAAATTAAATTAAATTAATATTCAAAATAAAACGGAAAATGCAGCAAATGAATTCTTGTATTTCAGTAATTTTTAGGGTTAACGGTCGAACGCCGATGACACTCGGGGGTATTTTTGTAATATTGGAGCGGAGTGATTGTGTTGGTAAATGTGTGAACGGCTGTGACGGTGGTGGAAGTTACGGTAGAGTCCTTGGAGTTGGGATGCGGGAGGCCGACACGCGTTGGTTCGGTGATATGGTTGGTTTTCGATACTATTTAATTGGATTTGAAATATTTTTAAAAGGTTTTTGGGGGTTATATTTGCAGTTTAATGGGACATAGTTAATGGAACATTTTCATTGTTACGTTGTGTTCTCGTCTAAGAGTAATGCTAAAGAAATTAAATTTGAAAATTAAAATTACAAACTAAATGATGTGTGATCAATAAAAATAAGCACGTCTATCAACGGTTAAGTAATAAACCAATCATCAATTTTCTTATCGTTTGATTTCCAAAATTTAATTTTCAAACTGAGTCTCTCTAGCATTACTCGTCATCTAATAATGCATTGGATTCACATTGAAAAGTAAATTTTCTTTCACATGTAATTAGAATGTAGCGCTAGGTTCAGAGAAATTTGGAGGAAGCGAAAGGTACAATCGTACAAGTGCCAAATTTGAAGGGGTCTTCAAAAAAATTTTGTAATAACGTAATATATTTTTTATTTAGAAAAAAAGTACTTCTATTAGCATTTTAAAATTTTACTGTGCACTCTGTACAAGTAAATTTTTTTCCTTTTTCAATATAAAAATTTGGAGTGCAAAATGAGATATTTAGAAATTAGAATGCTAAATAACACACTAAAAACGATTTTTTTTTCCTATTTTGTTATATAATAATGCTATATATTCAAGTGAAACTTTAAAGTTAAAGTTTTTAGATTTTTTTTTTTTTTTTTTTTTGGGTTATTTAAGATTGAACTTCTTTTGATTATTAAGTCATGGTTATGTTTGTATCTCTTTTTTTTCTAAACTGACTACATTAAGGGCTAGTTTGGTATTGCTGTGTTTTTTTTAAAAAACTGATTATGTTGTGATGTGAGAATAAACAGCTGTAAAATAAAGCAGTTTAGTGTTTAATAATTTTTTTTTATATAAAAGTACTTTTGATAAACTTTTATATAAAGATGATGTGACTATGTCAAATGACAAGAATGAGAATGATATTAAATGTAAATAAGAATAATTTTATTTATATTTGACAAAAAATAAAGAATAATAATTTTATTTATTAATACTCGCTCTAGAGTCTTCCTCCTTTATTTTCTCCATTTGCATTGACTAGACATCTCCAAAAACCAAAAAAATCTCTCTAGAAGCTTCCCCACTACCCCAATTTTCTCAATTATTTTTTTCTGCTCCATCTTCTTCTTTTTTATTTTCATCTCCATGGAAGCTAAAGGGGCCAACGCCGTGACTATGTCATCTTTGATGGGTTGTTCCTTAATCTTTCTCACCTGTCTCACTGCATTTTTCTTCCTCATTTTCTTCGTCTGGGCAATCTGGGCTCTCCTAATTTGCAAAAATACGAAGATCAATCTCCTGTAAGCAGTGCAATCTGGAAAATCTGGTCCGCAATGCCAAAATTGAATCTGAATATGAGTCTAGTTATCATCGGAAAAGATGGTGGTGTTTCTCGACATGATTTTTTCGACGTGGGAATGAGAGAGGACGAAGGAGAGATGGGTGAAAGGATAAAGATAGAAATGATGCCGTAAGGTATGGAATACAAGGTCAATAATGGTGATTTTTTAACCTGGGAGTGAACGACGTTCTGGTGAAGTCGACGAGGACAATCTCCCAATTGAAGTCGGCGAAATCTTCCAGTTGGCATTGTGTGCACTTTATTTAATTGTTTAAGGCCATGTTGGGTATTTGAAAGTTTCATTAAAGGACTCAGCGCCTCTTGCAAATTAGGTTTGCGCAGAAGCTATGAAAGCAAAAAAAGCTGGTTTTTCAAAGCTAATTTTTGCTAGTTATGTTTTTTGGCATTTTTTATCTAAAACTGTGAAAAAAAACTGAAATTAAAAGTTTACCAAACACAAAAAAGCTCTCAGCTTTTTTTTATACCCACTTTTTTAAAAAACACCTCAATACCAAACCATTACTAAGGGGTGGGAGAATGTGCTAAGTCAATCAACTATCAATAATGGGGTTCAAATTCATTTTTGACGAGAAATTCGAGAATTGAACCTAAGACTCACTTATAAATGAAAATGAATATCACCAGACCTAAAATTTGTTTTGATTTAAGTTATTACTTTCTAACATGGATATATTATATATATATATATATATATATATTTTTTTTTTAAATTAAGGTAAAACCTTATTATAAATTTGGTACATGCCACCGAAATTTAAGAGATGGTCCTAGCCACGATAGCAGTGGATGCGATATATCTTATAATTCAGTGGGCGTGTGAAGAGCCGGACAGAGAAAAAACACATGATTGAGAAAAATTGGAAAGGGATGAGCTTTATGCTTTTGTGACAGTCCATCTCATCTGTTTTTTGTCGATTGTTTTTTTCATTTGCTTTCCCAGTTGATACCATTTGTTAATCCATTTGTAGCTATGTTGCCAAGCTGTTATGCTCCCTTATTTTTATTGATTTTAATTTCCGTTCTTTCTTTCTTTTGTGTCAAAGAGAAAAAATGGTTGGAGGAAATATGTTCATGGACAAGTTAAATGTTACATTGTTTTAGCAATTGATCTTTCATGTTCTTAATTTCCAAATTTTTTTAATTTGTCCCGCTAATTTAAGTGATTTTCAGCGTGTTTAATTTGATTTGAACACATAAATAATGGTAAACTAGCTCTTGTCCCGTTAACTTAAAATGTACGCAACTGATAACTTTAATATTTTTTCAAAGCATAAATTGATAAGTAATCTTTCAACTCCTAAATTGTATAGATTCTTGTTTAGAGTGTAGTTAACAATGCAATGATATAAATTGAGAAAAACTAATAAAAATAACTTGAAAATTTTGAGTTTTAATGAAAATGACAAAATAAAAGGTAAAATGAATAGTACTATGATTGACTTTTTAGTGTAAAAATGTGATTTTTCGTTAAAATGAACAGTACAATGAGTTTTTCATTAAAGTTCTCTATAAATTATTACTAGCTCCTCTCTCTCTTTCTCCATATAAAATTATAAATCTACAAATTTTATAGCAATCATTTCCTTGTTCCAATTTGGAGCCGATGGCAGGATCTCTCTCCTTCCTCTTATAAATCATTTCCTTCTCTCTCCTTGTTCCAAATTATAAATCATTTCCTTGTTCCTTCAACCTTCCTCCTTCCTCTTCTCGTTCATCCTCACACCCCATCATCTCACGGCCCTTCCCTCACTTCATGGTCCTTCTCTTCCTGTCTTTCTCATGCGCACTACTGTTTATTGTACATGAAATAAACAGTTATTTAACAAGGGTATATACTTTGTGTATTAAAGTGTTTTTTTTTTTTATCAATATTAACAATTGTCGGTACTACCGTGATTAAGTATATTTTTTTTTTCATGTTCTTGTGGTTTCGAGTAGTTCATCCAAACTATTCTTGTATTGCAACTCTTTTCGTGTAGCACTCAATTAAATTAGTGTAAGTAGGTTTACCAAATCAAACTAACTTTTCACAAAGAATTCAATTAGGTCAGCTTAGTATTAAATTGCGCAAATTATGATGAAATAATAGTTTTTGTGTTTACTGAATCCTAAGAAAATTTTATACAAAGACTATTTTACTATAAATTAATCTAACCTCACATCACATCTCACATCACATCTAGCTTCTCTAATGTCTAATAAAAGTACAAGTAACCAATACCCACGACAACGACAAGTTTGTATAAAATTTTCAAACTAATTGAAGCACCTAAATATCTAGTGAGAAACTAGGTGCAAGACAATACAAACCATGCATTCCTCTCGCGTGTTTGACGGTTTGAGGTTCGATCAGATCAATCAACAATCGGTTTATGGAACAAGGACAAGCTAATAATTTGGTTACAAACTCGTCGTTCACAAGAGTCAAACATAATACATTACACTTACAAGTAAAAAAATATATTAATAAACCGTAATGCCAAATGACATCTTTAAATTATCCTCATAAGTTTATATATGATATTGATTAATCAAGAAATCATTTTTAAACTGATCAGAACGCGAATGTTATCGCAATCTATTGCGATCGTGTGACATTAAAAAGGGAAACCTTTTGTTGAAGATAAAGGAAAAAAATGGACATGATTTATTGATTTATGAAAGAAGAGAGCAATGATAATTGTTTCTTACACAAGAAACCACGTGATTGTCTATCTAGTCATAATTCACTTATCACAACCCACATAACATAACCCTCAGTTTGTAACGTGTTATTAATGGATTAACTAAAATGAGATTAGCTCATACTCGCTTAACACAATATTTTTAACAAGAAAAGGAAGAAGAAAATATTTAGACTTAATTAGGGCTTTTTTAAGTTGAATTCTAATGTACGACTGCTATATGCGACTCTACATTTAATGTAGTGTAACTCTGTATATTGGTTTCATCCTTTATAAGCATGATAATTTCTTGTTTTTTTCTCGCTTGGAAGGAATTTTGGACCATTTTATTGTTCTAATCTTGAACTCATTTTTCTAATCTCCATCTTCACTTGAGCTAACACACGAATGATATATTATATTTTGACTGATATCAAAATTATTTTTTTATCTTATCTATCTTTGGCAAAAAAACAACTACTGGTAAGAGCGTCTTGTAATCATGCTTATTCAACTATCCAACAACCAGTTATGTTGCTAAAGGTAAGACTTATAGGGCCCAATGAACCAAAATACAAGAGGGTTGTGTGTGTGAGAGACAGTAAAGTTAATTGCCCTACTTAAGTTTTTCCACTCAAATAAATAAGGGTAAATTACACTTTACCACCTCCGTGCAACCCCCACCCCTGCAAACAAACCTAAAAACCTTCCCCCACCTCCCTCTCCTCCCATCACCACGGCAGCCCTTCCCCATCACCATCGCAGCCCCCAGACCACTCCTCCATCTTCACCTTCCCGACCCACCTTCTCCCTCCTCTACTCTCTTCATCTCCCCTTCCCTAGCTGAGACCCACCGCTGAAGATGATGTTGAACGGGAACCCAAATCCTTATGTCCGAACCATTTATAGAGCCCCGCTTCCAACTCCTTCCCTTCCCTCAGCCCCCTCCCCCCGCCGCCACTCAACCCTTTACCTCCCTCTCCTTCGCTATCTCCGACATCGCTCTCTCTCGTTATTTTGCATTTACTTGCAATTTTTTCTTTCTTTTTTTTGTGATTCTTTCTTATTTGGTGTATGGGTTGGTGGGTTTGTTTCATATTTGATGTGAAGGGTTATGTGACGGGTTTGGGAGTCCCGATTAGGCCCGAACAAGTGGTGAAGATAGTGGGTCTCTGGGGAGAGAGAAGGAAGGGTGGTTAGAGTGGGCCCCGGTTGCAGTGAATAGGTGGAGGAGGAGTGTGAGGAGGAGAGGGTTAGACATGGTGGCAGTGAAGAGCTTCAGAGATGGAGGGGTTTGGGCTCGGTGAAGGTGAGGGGCGGGGTCGGGATGGGAGGGAGAAGATGGGTTTCTGGGTTTGTTTGGTTTTTTTTTTGTTTAAATTTAAATAGGGTAAATTATTATAATATTTTAAATGGATAAAAAAAATTTGTCATATGGCACACATTTGGCAGCCACATGGCACAAATGTGGCTGCCACGTCAGCTCTTAATGGATCAATGGATGAAAAATGTAACAGATGTATTATATTGAAATAAAATAGTATGTGATGTATGAAAGTGAAATGTTTTGAAATATATTGTATGAGATTGTAATAGACCTTAAACCTGATGTGGTAAAGTGTAATTTACCTAATAAATAAATAAAATTTGAGTAGATAAGACGCACTACATAATTGATCAAACCATTTTCACAAAGAAGCAGGCTCGTTATATTTGAGTTCTTCCAGCTTCATATAGGTATAATTACCAATTATACAGAAATTCCACTTGTGAGAATGCTTAACTAGTCACGAGATCAAACGATCTAACTTTAAGTTTTTTTTACTACTAAGGGTTTTTTTTCTTTTTGACGTGGCAAGAAAAGGCATAACGAACAACAACCAATATAAGTGTCTCCTATAACAAGCCCAACGGATAAGTCGTCTAAACAAAGAAGGAAATAGATAAGGTCATCGCCACAAGAATCCACACAAACACACACTGAGTCCACTTTTGTTCACAAACACCAAAAACCACTAACAATGGCGACCCTGCAGAACTCACCCTCCCTCCACAGGACCCCTGTCCTCAACTCCTTCACCAAGGTTCTCTCTCTCTCTCTCTCTCTCTCTCTCTCTCTCTCTCTCTCCCTCCTTTTTCTGCTGTAACTCTCCAAAATTCAATGCCTGTGTTTAAATTTACTCTCTTTTTTCACCTGGGTGGCAATCAGTTACACAAGCAAAACACATACCATTGCTGTAGAAAAAGCAATTCCTTTTTGGTAAGAGCAGAGCAGGCTTCAGCAACTTCTACATTCTTTCCTTCTCAAGGTCCTTTCTTGCTTTCTAATTTTACTCTCTTTGTAGAAATCAACCTGCATTGTTAGTTTTTGCTGCCCTCTTGTAAATTTGTAATCACTCATCAATTTCTGGTTGATTAATGATATTGGTGCTGGAGAATGTTAAAATCCCGCGTCGAAAACTTAACAAAATGAAATACAAAAAGTAATGAATGTTAGCAATGTTAATTCAGTAGTGAGCCGCTAGACCGCCTCTAGAATATGACAATTGGCTAGACTCATCAATTTTCACTTTTGGGTTTCTATCTAGTTGGTGTTTATCTTTGGCAGATAGATCCGGGAGACGCCAAGTGCTAGCAGCAGGAACAATTGCTTCTTGGGCTCTTCTAACTAACCAACATTCTGTATCATGTAAGGAATTATAACGGTTTCGATTGTTCTGCACTCTACCTATTAAGTTTAGCGTTGTAGTACTAAGTTTTCTAGATGTCACATTGAATCGGAGACAGTGTTTTAAGTAGCAACGATGTGCGTAATGTGAAGTGAGTTGCTTTACTTTGATTAATATTGACCGATATCCTAAAAGAACACTTTTGATATGGCTCAGTTGCTGCAGAAAATATCAAGGGATTTCTGCCTGTCACGGACAAGAAAGACGGATACGAATTTGTCTACCCTTTTGGATGGCAGGTGAGAGGTTTTTGTGTTTCATCAGCCTCGGGCTTATGTGCTTGATCCTTTGTTATTGTGGCCAATTTTTTTGATGGGTTTTTCGCCCGAGGTGCGGACAGGAAGTAACCATTGAAGGTCAAGACAAGGTATTCAAGGATGTCATTGAGCCGCTAGAGACTGCAAGTGTGACTCTGTTCCCAACCGTCAAGCAAGACATCAAAGAATTCGGGTCCCCACAACAGGTGGCTGAAACTTTGATCAAGAAGGTTCTGGCTCCTCCTACCCAGAAAACAAAGCTGATTGAGGCAGTCGAGGTTTGTTGCATGTTGTTTTTTAGTGCGTCAAACATTGGCATAAGGCATTCAGTTCAACTTCTCCGTGCTTTCAGTAAGAGGGAGACTCAGCTACTTAAAACAATGAAGTTTACTGATAATACATACGTAAAATTACGACAAAACTGCAAATCAACGATTCAAACGTCCTACCTAGGCATTCAGTAGTATCGTATGGCATTCTGTTTGATAAAGCTGCTGGATTCATCAATCGGTGTTGCATAAAACAGCGACGCAGATGCACTAGCTACCTTCTTAGATGGAACTGAATCTGCTGTGATATGTGCTTTATGTTGACTTGTTGCTTTTGTTTCTATGGTGCAGCACGACATCGATGGGAAAACATATTACACGTTTGAGTTCATTGCTAAGGCTCCAAACTTTACTCGCCACGCTCTCAGCACAGTAGCTATCGGCAATGGTACAGAACTGTGAAATGCAACCTTTCTATATAATGCTTCTTATTCTACTTCATAGCTAGGTAGCAGGTATAAGTATTTTGTGTTTCTGGTTATGACTTGCATCGCAATGCAGGCAACTTCTACACGTTGACGACAGGGGCTAACGAGAGGAGGTGGGATAAGATGAAAGACAAGTTACACACCATCGTCGATTCCTTCAAGCTTTTCAAAGTCTACGATTAACAATTCGATAGAGGAACGGCTCACGTCAATACTGATACGAGGCCAAACTCTAGTCAATACTTGTGTATCTGCTCATTCAACAGTTTTCTTTTGCTTTCTTCTCTTTTTCCCTTCCAATTTTTCTTTTAATTTTGCATTTTGAGAGGGTAGGAGAAGGGGAGAATCCTTGCTCTTCTTGTGAAAAAATATAATCATTCATATATGAAAAGATTTGTTAATGTCCCCACGTTATCGAACGCGACCTGTCTTCCCAGAACAAATTCCGAGTTTGAATCTCTCTCCCACTATCGATCACAAAATAAGACCTCAACTTCGGTTGCATTAACACGAAAGCAAATAACCATATTGTAGAAGACTGGATTACACCATTGGCACATTGCACTAAGTTTTAAACGCATCGCATTGCCATAAAAAGCAAATATAGCTCCCAATACAAATTAAAGAAAACCAAACTAATGCAGGAGTACTGATACAGTGCAACTAGTAACAAAACTGTCATAACAACAAGGGAATCTATTGAAACCGGATAAAAGACGATACAACATTAACTTAAATGATTCCGATCTTGTTGGCAACATCCAAGGCATCGTAGTCCGGTGTCAACCTGACGTAAGCCTTCTTCGTTCCATCAGGCCTGCACAACACAGGTCATATGTTAGATTAAGCTTGGCGAAATCCTCAATTAAGCTGCAAAAAGTGAACTTCTTGGTTCCAGAAGGAAAATTTGTTTATGAACTTACTATAACACAGGTATGCAAACAAAAAACATCGATGAAACAGATATGCATACAAAAACATTGACCGGCACGTCAGAATGAAACCTCGACGCTGTAAAACGTGTATACATCCATAACATATACCTGATCAAGGTGTTCACTTTCTTGGTCTGAATGTCGTACATCTTCTTCACTGCATCCTTGATCTTCTTCTTATCAGCTCGGATGTCAACAATGAAGACGAGTGTGTTGTTGTCCTCAATCTTTTTCATTGCAGACTCGGTGGTCAATGGATACTTGAGAATTTGATAGTGGTCCAACTTGTTTCTTGGTGTTGCACTGATGCGGGGATACTTGGGGTTCCTTTCCTGCTTCAATGTCCTTGGCCTGTGGAATGTGACCGATGTCCTGATCTTCTTGGCCTTCTTCTTGAAAGCAGGGCCTGATTTCACAGCCTTGGCAGTCTTCAAGGCCTTGGCCTTGGGATCACTCTTCTTGCCATCAACTGCATGCAGAAACATATTACAATTAAGGATGCATAACAAATCATGTGAAATTGTACGCCTATAACTTAGATGTTCGTGGACTGGAACTACAATTTAACGAAAAAACATGGTAACAATTCCGTTCTGGCATTCTTGGCAGCAACCAATAGCTTAATTAAGAGGCGAACAAATCCTATTCCGCAAGTTTCACAAACAAGTAATAACACTCAAAAGAAAAGTTACGCAATACTTGAATAATAGAAGCTCAAAACAAAACAAAATTTCACCTCATACATTGAAGATAACAACACAAAATGGCATTC
Source organism: Pyrus communis (assembly GCF_041283825.1). NCBI lineage: Eukaryota > Viridiplantae > Streptophyta > Magnoliopsida > Rosales > Rosaceae > Pyrus > Pyrus communis. Next base: position 24,021,112 of record NC_142571.1, on the reverse strand, counting down.
AATTATGCCACTGACTTGCGAAATTGCCCGTTTTAAACACAAATTGGAAAAGACATACACCTACAAGTAGATTGTCTACCAAAGTCAAACGAGACGACATATACAAGGCACAAGATAAGGGTTCACGGAATCAAATAAACAAATTTTCACAACGTAATCAAATACAGCCATTAGAACCAATTAATTCATTTTTCCCAAAAACCATTTTACATAATTTAATCGACTACATCAATTAAACCCATTAATTCCTTTTCCCTTTCTGGCTAGTTAACAATATATATGTATATCTGTTGTATGAGAAAGGAAGTACCTTTAGCAGGGGCCATTGCTCCAAGCTCTGCGGGAAACAATCCTACCTGACCACCATTTCGTAAACAGACAATAAGTACAAAATTAACCAAAACGCACAAAAACCACAGACTCACAACAAACGAGAAAAAATCTACAAAACTAATTAACAAAAAATTAGGCTAAATCCAGAGTCTTAAGTGCAACTCTAACTCGTTTAAGCTTCGTCAATGGAGGTATCTGGTTAGAAAATTTCCCTAGGGTTAACAGACAGCGGTAAGAGGAGGGGGAGCTTGGAAGAAGTACCTGTAGACGAAGAGCAGCTGCGGCCGAGGTGTAGGGTTTTCTAGCGGAGAAGACGAATCTCAACCCTTTATATAGCTACTTTATTTTATTTACTCCGAGTGCCCTTCTTTCGTTATTGGGCTTTTGGGTTTGGGGTCCTTACTTTAAATAGAGTTATTGGGCCTCGATTGGGCCCATTTTATACAAATTGGTATTTAGGGTTTTTGTTGTGATAAGGCTTCGTTATTATGGTAGCGCCCTGAAACTATTTTAAAATTCTACTTTGCCCCTTGAAGTCATAATAATCTACTTTTCCCTTTTGATCAATCTTCTGCGTATTTGCTCTTCATCGTCAAATCTGTCAATAAATTTTGTCAAAACTAATGACGTTATGGAGTTTCCAAAAAAAAAAAAAAAAAAAAAAAAAACACAACCAGTAACGTTATAGATCTTACGTGACTTCTCTAAGTTTCTAACATGTAAGAGGTGAATGTTTTGATAGTTTATATACAAAATTAACGGCAGTGATACACAACATCATTGGTTAAGGATCTAATGTGAGATTTGTTCATACTCTGAGACAGTGGCGGATTTAAGATTCAAACTTTGAGGTCCGAAGGTTAAAAGTCTAAGTTTCTTAGATGGAAATTGACATTATATTAAGCACCACGTGGCACAAATGGGACCCACACCAAACTTTTAGAGAGCCTCCAGAAGACCTTAACATGCGTGTTTCTCGATTTCCGAGCTGTTCTGAGACCGCTTTGGTCCCAATATATATTTGCCCTCGCTCCCAAGGGTAATAAGTTTCATATTATGTATTACAAATATTAAGTTGCTTTTAGAATAGAAACATATTATTTTACAAGAAACTTCTTTGTGAAGAATTCAATCAATACCAGGGCATCGTTTGGCGTCTAGGATCATTTCATATATTGAATGAAGAATGGATGCCAACTCTAAATTTTGTTCGAGTTAAAGGTAGAACACGAAGCAGCCACAAAGGAACTTAACCCTTAATTAATTCACGTTTTATCTTCTAACTCGAACAAAATTTGGAAGTTAGCACGTTTCTAAGTTTCAGCAGCATATTTGTATGAAGGTAACAAACAAGAAGAAACGATTCATCCAACAGAAGAAAAGGTGTACCAAATCAGTCAAAGAACCTGCCTAGATATGCAATAGGGGAGAGTTATAGCCACACAACTTCAGCAATTTCTAATGCGGTTTTAGCTAAACTCAGGTCATCCCCTTGAAAAGAAAGCACGGTAACGTTGATTAAGTCGATCTACAACTGATTATATAAATGGTTTAGCTAGATATTTCGTCACTACTACTTCGTTTAAGCTCCAAAACGCCATATACGCTCTGGACCAAGCGCAAAGTTGACGTGTTTACTCCTCTTTCTTACAAAGGAAGACATTGGAGAGAACATTGTTTGATTCCAATGATGCCTTCAGCAGCTTCAGCCCCTGAGAATTATTCAAAAGAAAATGATCATTTTGCGAAAAGAACACTACTTTCGATAAACAAAACACAAGAACTGCGGCACATTAGCCAGATTACAAGCCTACAGAAAAACGTATGATGGTTATCGTTGTTGATCAGGTGTGTAGAGTAGAAAGTGCATTACTTGATTGAGATCAAGATATCCATTAACCTTATGACATGCCTCCCAATTCAAATCCAAAACAGAAAAGAAACGAAAAGGCTAAAAGATCGAAACAAGAATGTAAAGCAGTTCTCTAAACGTAGTTTGAAATGATTTAGAAACTACTTGATTAAAAGATGAAAAGTAGCGTTTTCTATTAATACGTATGTTTGGAAAGGCATAGTTTCATCAAACTCTTCCCATAAAACAACATAAAAACCAATCCTATGAGATACAAATTCCGTTTTCTATGCCTTTCAAGAACAAAATCAGACTGCTTATGTCAATGCACTCAATATGAAAGGCAACGAAAACAGAAATAATACGCTAAAATGTTGAATTCAAGATGCGTAGAGAATTCACATTCAAAAATGGGAGAGAAATTTAGGATATCACACCTCGTCCATGCCCATATGAACAACCTTCTCTTCAAGCGCGCCAACCTCCGTAACGTTGAACTTGTTGAGCATAGCAATACATGATATGGTGGACATCGGCTTCACTTCCAAATTATCCATAATCATGTATGTCACAATATCTTTCACAAAACCTGCTCCGCCACCAGACGATCCTTCAGCGGTAGCTGGAGCAGCAACATAAGGCACCTCGATAGATATAGTATATCTGCACTGTGGACAAACGGCCCTAGGGTCATCAGCCACGTACCGGTGGTAGCTCCCACACATGTACACCTTTTTTACCGTTGATCTATCACTTGTAAGCAAATGTGGGACATTAGCGCAGCCAATGAGGGACGTGGGTTTCAGCAGAGTGTCCTTGTTGAGATTGGGAAGCATGTATGTGTCATTAAGATTTTCGACACTGTCGTAAAGTCGGCCTAAGCTACCAACCATGTTGTCCTTAGAGAGGAGCCTAACGACAGTTCCAACCGGCAGAGACAGAAGGGTGAAAAGGAAATCCACAAAGTCCTTGCCGGCTTCGGCAAACAGAACTCTGTGGCCCTTTGTATCAATCAAGAGCTTCAAGCTCACAGTGGTGGTTGCCATTGATGCAGTTAAAATCGAATTTCAGAGTATTAAGACCTGTAGGCATAAACTAAATATTTAAATTCATAAATAAACCGAGCTATTGCTACAATCCAATGTTAAAGGAGCCACCTTTAGGCATACACTCTTACTAATGAGAGATTAACCGAAATACAATGGAATTCTTTTAAATTTTTTTTGCTGGTACAGATTATACAAACCTAAAGGGACTCAACTCTTGGAGCAACCGAAAAGGTTGCTCCTTGGTGACAAAAAAGACTCCGAGTTCGAGTCGTGGAAACAACTAATTTCAGAGAATAGCCACGTATGCTTATTTGTTTGAAGGAATCGGTGACCTTTTTCTTCTGAACTAAGCAGCCTAATCAAATGATAAATAATGCAGATCAACATTTAGTTCAAGAAACTAGCTTCGTCAATATTTCCTTCTTCTGCTTTTTGAATAACAAAGCATAAAGTACAACAACAACAAAACATTTTCGTCAATTATATGAATCTTAGAACGACATTGCACTCGATTATGTGTTGCGTTAGAATAAAAAAGCATAAAGTATTAAACTAAAACTTCAGAGAGAGAGGGAGATAGATTTTTACCGAGAGAGGAAGGGAAGCTTGCGGCAGAGAAAGGGGGGAGTAGGGTTTTTTTTTTTTTTTTTTTGGTGTGGAGCAGATGTTGATGAAAATATAATTGCTCTGCAAGTCGGTTCTCTCTGTATTTGTAACTACCCTTTTGCTTCGATGGGCTCTTTCACCAAAAAAGAAACAAGCGGGCTCAACTCTAGGCCCACTTTTAAAACCACCGTTATTCTTTACTGCCGCGCAGCAGTAACGACCCTCTCTAGGGTTCTTCCTCAACCAATAAGGATCATATTCGGATTTTCTCTGTAAGGATTCTGAAAATCTTTAAATTATGTTCGTTTATCGTACATTATGAGACTAATTTTTATCAGATATTATTTATATTTAATTTTAAATAAAAATATTTAAAATAATTTCTGATCACACGATTTGCGATGAAGATACATAATTTGAGGATTATAGATCTTTAAAAAAGGATCCCGAGAATCCTCATTCTTGCTCAACAACAGTCACGCACTCAGTCACTCACTCTCTCATTGACCCTTATCTCTCTGTCTCTAAAGTCTAGCCTTCACTCAACGATCCTACTCTACCCTGTATCTTGCCCTGTCGTGGCTTCCGGCTACATTTCGAAAGTGGAGAACAAGGTGTTAGTCGTTTTCGCTAACAAGAATATGTGAATGGGAGGTTCTATTCACACAATTTTTTATTTATCACATATTTTTTTAATTTTTGAACATCAAATCGAATTAATTGAAAAAAAAATTAATGAATAAAAATATAAAAAATAAAAAAAAATGTGTGAATAATATTACCCTCGTGAATTAAATTTTCTGGTTCATGACATTTACACTGGTCACGATGATCACCATGCTTCCCAAAGATGTTAAGACTATAAGAGTGATTGAGTATTTGGCATACAGTGACATATTGAAAGTATAAAATCTAACGACCACATGTTACACACCATTAAATTTTTATTGTTTGCCGTTAGATTTGAGCATCCATCGCACATGAGAAAATATCCATTGCACATGAGAAAATATGTTGAAAATATGAATCCCGGTTAGGTAAGAACGGAATACGCTTACAAATAGTTAAACTACTTTTTATATTGCTTATTGCTTATTGATTTTTATAGTGTAACCTCAATTTCTTTTATAGTATAAGTTGCTTCTTCAATTTGTGAATGCCGCACTTGCATATATTAAGCTTGAAATTTCATCCCATGTGAAAATATATTGAGGGTATAAGTCTTACATGGAAAAGAGAATTTGTTGTTGTAAATAATTGAGCTCATATATTCAATTGATTTTACAGTGAAACCTCTAACACTATTGCAATAGTATCATTTATCCAATGAGGTTTGACTACAACACTTAGGCCTGGTTTAGTACTGAGATGATTCTAAAAAAAGCTGATATCAAAAAAAGCTACGAGCTGTTTTTATGTTTGGTAAACATTCAACTTTAGCTTTTTTTCACAGTTTTGGATGAAAAAAGCCAAAAACAAGAAGCTGCAAAACTTAGCTTTGAAAAACCGGCATTTTTTCATATCTGTTTTACATAAAAGTTTACCAAACACTATAATACTGCTTTTTTTTTTCAAAAGCACTTTTACAAAAAAATTTATCAAACACTCTACTATTTTATTTCACAGCTGCTTATTCTCACAGCACAGCAGAAACAATTTTTTTTCAAAACACAGTAATACCAAACTAGCCTTAGTACAATCACATTTGACAGTCAAATACTGTAACGACATCCAAGAACTATTATGACCATAAAAACACAATTATACCACATATTTGTAAGTATTATAGCTAGACCCTAAAAATTTCTAATCATCTTGTCGATAAGTGCTGTCTAAAAAGTAAATAGCAGTGGCCTCGCACTTATTCGTAAAAAGTTAAAAAAGGAAGAGCGTAATAAGAACACCTATTGAGATCTTTTACAGGTTCAACAAAGATTGTTACAAGACCTTAATCTCAGAATCTTTTTGACATAGTTTGAACATTAAAAAGGAGCAACTAATAAAGGTCTCAAACTTTTCGCAGACAAAAAAAAAAAAAAAAAAATTAAGTCTGAAACTCAAATTACTTGATACATCATTACCCATTAATTTGACAAGGAGGATAGTCGGTAGGACCTGCAAATCCAACCACATATGGAAAGGAAAACAAGATGCCACCAATACAAAAAACAAACATCACATTCACACAAGTCTCAGATTCTCAGATTGACGCTTCACTTCCAAAACTACTTGAGACTGTCAAACCTCTTCACCAAGGAACAAACCGGTTAGATTTGTGTTCGATAACAACGACCCTCTCAGCAATTCCACACCCTAATTCACAACAAAAACAAAACCAAAACATTAATTAACAAATAATTCATAAAGCTCAGAGAAATATAAAAGGAGAAAATGAGGAAACCCTAATTCTAAACCCAGACCTCTTGCCGGCCAAGGTGAACCACCACCACATCAAGCTTACCAACATCCTTTACACCGGACTTGATCAGCACGTCAAGGATGGAAACTGTAGACAAAGGCTTTACTTCCAGATCATCCATGACCATGTACGTGAAGTCCCTCACATACCCTTCCTCCACACAAGGGTGCAGTAGCAAGATATTCTTGTCGAGATTCGGGAGAGTGTATTTCGGGCTCAAGTTTTCGAGGCTGCCGTAAATTTTATCTAGACACCGAACCATGCCGTGCCCGGACAGCAACTTAATGACGGCGCCATCGCTCAGAGAGAGGAGGCCGAATAGAAGATCGACAAAGTCTTTGCCGGCTTCTGCGAACAAAACTTTCTTACGGTTTGTGTCGATGAAGAGCTGGATGCTCACACTGAAATTGGAAGTTGCCATTGACGAGGGGTTGTACGATGACGATTGATTACCCTCGTTTTGCTTAAGTTTTCTTATTTTGTTGTGCCCAAGGTGGGATGTGATTGATAGAAAATATCACGGAGAAAAATGAAAAAGTAATAACCCTTTGTGGGTACCGATCACTGTACTGTAATGATGCAGTACTGTATTGATGTTCATCAGATGAGAATTTGTAGTCCAATTAGAATTGGAGGCAGATTGTATGCCCTTGTGTTTGAATGTCATTTTCATCTTCTTTTATTTGTACGATCACAGTTATGTTACGTTAATATTTTATATTATTATTATTTTTTATCTTATTATCTATATAAAAAAATTAATAAAAAAATATTGAACCGACTTAACTGTGACCGCATAAAATAGAAGATGATGAGAAAGATACCCAAACAGGAGAGCAAACAACCTGTCTCTATTAGAATTTGATAAAATTTTAGTAGATTTTAAAATTAAGAAGTAGTCAATTATAATTTTTAAATATTTTTTTTTTAATTTGAAAGAAATTAGGTGTAGTTAAATTTAAATTTAAATTTTTTTGAAAGAAATACATTTAGAGGGTGTATGCAATTTGGGGCTTATGAGAGATTTTAATAGAGATATAAATTCATAGATTTTTATAGAATTTAATGAATCTAATTGATTTATGTAAAATTTTGATTAAATTTCTTGGAAATTTCATGGGGATACGTGATATTTGTTCGATGTTTAAAATACCCTACAAAATCTCTTGAATTCTCTCTAATTTCTCAATTTTCAAGTTCTTTAAAATCAAATTCTAATTGCATACATCTAAAATGTTATAAAATTCTAATTAAATACGCTCGGATTTCTAAAGATTTTAATAAACTATTTTAAAATCCTGATTGAATACACATTAAATATTTTAAAGAATTATTTAAAATCCTTATTGAATATACTTAAATTCATTAAAAAAATTAAAATATCTCAAAATCGTAATTAAATACACCCCCTTACATTCATAAGTAGTAAATTAAGATTTTGATTTCTCTTCACGTCCCATAAGCTTAGGCGCAAAAGAGCTTGCCTACCTCTTCGTCTTCTTTTACATCCGTACCTTCGGAACATATCTTGTCGTCCTCTTCGACTTTATCTTCTTCACCCTAACCTTCGTCAGGTTTGAAGTCCTGGATTTTTCCCTTTCATAACTTGAAAGAAAAAGATTTCCAAAACCCTAAGGGGACGTTTGTTTGCCCTCACTAAGTTGGACTGGACTGAACTGGACTAGCTATTAGTCCAATACTGTGTTTGTTCCATGCTAGGACTAACATTAATGAGACTAAAGGGGACTAGCATGGACAAAACCCTTCACTAAGAGGTCTTAGCGAGACCCCCCAATAACCATGGAACTAGCTAAGACTATCCTCTCTTTCTTGTCCTCGTCATGCTTAATGACCACTCCCGACAGACTCCTCGTCATCTCCGGTCACCTAGATCAATCATTAACTTTCAGACTCTCTTTCAGATCCATTTCACAACCAAGTTTCATATAAAATATACCAAATTGAAGCTGAGAGTGACAAGATTACGATTTTACCTGAATCAAGGTCAAAAATGTGGTCGAATGTGGCCGAAAAATGGCCTAGAAGTCTCGGCATGTTTGGGCTTCTTCAAATCCATGACAGATTCGAGCATTCAAAGCTAAGATCTTGATCTAGGGATGGTGATGAATTTTTTGGCGGTGCTAACTTCATCCAATTTAACGATGGTTGGCTGGAAAACACATTGGGAAACCTGCAACTCGTCGGGAAAATTGGAGCCGTGAGGTTCCATTCGAACAACGCATAGCTAGAGAGGGAGGGAAGACAGAGAAATAAAGACTGGAATCAATAAGGAGTTTGACCAGGAATGAGAAAAAGACATGAATTGAGAGGTCTAAGAGAAAAAAAAGAGGGAGAGGGTGGGATGATGAGAGAAGAGGAAAAGAGTGGGACGGAAATGGTAGGAAAATATGAAGAAAAAGATAAGATCATAATAAAATATTAATAATTTATATATTAAATAATATAATATTAGAATTTGTTATTATCCAATTTCTTAGTTCAATACTGCACCAAACGCTTCACTAAGTTAGTCCAGTTTAGTTTAGTCTAAGCCAGTCCAACTTAATCCTTGAAACTAATTCAGTCCGAGATAGTCCGGCGTAACAAACGCCCCCTAATTCCTAAACCTGTTCTATAATATGCAATTAATATGACATGAAAAATTTCAATAGTAAAGTGGATTCAGATTTATCCTGTCATCATTTTACTTTATATGTTTTATTTCTGGAGAAGAAATCTGAAGGAGATAATCACAGAAAATGGCGGTAGACTTCACCGCTGTTAAGTCCAATTAAGTCAAAAGTCTACGATCTGAGAACACAGACCTACTCGTGGATCACGGCCTCTGATGTCAAAAGTAGAGACTGTATGACTGATGGAAGATCTCCTCAATTTGCAGTGAAATGATGTTTTCGTTACGTATATGTTTACTCATTGGACACGAAACGATCATTGATAAATGTTACCAGGAACCAACCTTCTCGTTTATAGATTTTCAGTTCTCTTTTTCATATAACAATTTGGTGCGGAATACTATTGTTTTTTTTTATTTTGCATTCAAATTCCATGTAAGGTTAAAATTTACGAATTTTGATTCACACTTTAAATTTCTTATTTTACATTTCAAATTATTTATATTTAAAAAGAAAAATACACTTATGAGGAATATAGAACAAGATTTTTGAAATTTTAATAACATTTTCTTAAAATTTTTGACCAAATTTTTATTAAGACCCACTGTTAACACTTTATTCTTTTTTCTGTACCTATTTCCTCTCACTTGATGAATATTGTACTTGAACTAAAAATAAAAATAATGTTGCAAAATGATTAAAATCGTCTCTCTTTTTTTTTTTTTAACAAAATGGTCTACTTTTTAGATCACTTATTAAATATTATTATAAAAAATAAAGTGTACCAAAATTATTTAGTCATATAGTGATTTTCAATAAATAGAAAACACATTTGATTTTGACAATGTTAATCGAATAATTCTAATTTGGTTAACTTTTATGAACGTGGATTTAAAGCGTGATATAAAAAAAAGATAGTTCACATCATAAAATAATATTATAGAATAAAAAAAGAAATATCTAAAAGATTCAAGTGAAAAAATATTAGTATTTTCATGCATATAAATTTGGAGAAATATTGAATAAAGAACCTAAATTAAAGACAAAATGAAAATGAATAATACGGGAACAGGAACTATATAATCAAACTCCTTTTCGAATACATATAATTTTTTTTAGTTCAATTAAATCATTACAGCAGATTTAATACTTCTATTATCCTCTCACGTTCCTTTATTTTTATTTATCAGATTTAATAAATTATTAAAAAATATGCGTATAAGCACCGGATGGTACAAAGTACACCTATCCTGTAGACATTTATTATTTTCTTAGGACACGTTCAGTCAAAAATGAATTAATGTTAAATAATAGAAAATTTTAACGAAAATGATATTTTTACTTTAAAAAATCATTCGTTATACTATTTACTTACAACATTTTTTTGTTTTTTTAATTAAAACTTATAATTTTCAAGTTCTTTTCATTATTGTTCCGTAAATAATTTCCCATACCCTTATTTTTGGATTTGGATCCTACCCAGATCCAAATTGTGGGAATTTTAAGAATCATTATATCTTAAATCAATCGTGTACCATGCCATTAGAAATCATTTAATTTTTTTTATTTAAAATTAAACACAAATAATACCTGAAGAAAACTAACTGCACAATATATGATGAACAATGAATCCCCACAAAGTGAATTCAGAGAGGATCCTGTTCCCTTACTTTTGTTTCTTTTTTGATAGGATTTGCTATTTATTTGTGGAAGAGGAACCTCTCCAGATCCACGTTGTGGAGATCCTAAACATTCCTACATTCTAATCATTCATCGTATATCGTATGATCAGTTTTCGTCAGGTACAATTTTATTTAATTTTAAATTAAAAAATCAAATAATTTATGATCATACGATGCACAATAAATGACTAAAACGTGAGGATCCCTAAGATCCTCACAATTTGGATCCCGATGAAATCCAAATTCTTTATTTGTTGGGCATGGCAGAGGGTGTAATTCGAAGGAGTTGGATTGTCTGCCCTCCCATTTTCATACTCCTCATGCCCTCCTGTTTGTGTGGTCACGGTTAAGCCACGTCAACATTTTACATTCTTATTACTTTTTGTTTTATTATTTCTATAAAAAAATTAATATAAAATGTTGACATGGCTTAACCGTGATCACATATCACAGGAGGGCAAACAATCCACCCCTGTAATTCCAAAGGGACAGGGATCTCCATATCCCTTCTCCCTAATCCATCAAATCAAGAAATCCGTGCAATTGAAATTTGATCCAACTGCTACAAACATGAGCTCATTTTAAAAGTTATATTAACTTTAGCCGTTTGATCAATTTTTAATGATACAAATTTTCTAATTTGGTGGATTAGAAGGAAATGATTTGAAGATGATCCCTTTCCATTCTAAAAGAGATTACATTTAGTACTACTTTTGTGCCAACTAATCACAAGCCTTTTATCATAAAAGAGGTAAAAATATTGTCTACAAAATGTGATATGTGACATTTATAAAATACAAAAAAAAAAAAAAAAAAAAAAACCCTTGCATGTGCAATGAGTGATCAAGGGAACAAAAGAATGCAGTTTACTTGCTGCACAAGAACGGAAAGGGATTTCCTCTGGATCCCTTCCTCATAATTCACTAAATCAGTAAATCTCTGCCATTGAAATTTGATCCAACAACTATAAACAGAAATCCATTTTAAAAGTTAAAATAACTTCGTTAGATCAAATTTAAATGACACGTTTGGTGACTTAAGAGGAAGGGATCCAAAGAGGATCCCTTTCCCACAAGAACAATGACTAAGAGACGTAAAAACTAAAACTAGCTAGGGTTAATTTGTATTAAAGGCATGATTACAAAACTCGAAATTTAGTTTATCTTGTCAATTAACGTATTAACGTATTTCTTTCTTTGATTTCAAAACTAAAACAAATTCTACCATTCAGTGCTACAGTCTATAAACAAAACTCGAAATATAGTTTATCTTGTCAATTAATGTATTAACATATTTCTTTCTTTGATTTCAAAACTAAAACAAATTCTACCTTTCAGTGCTACAGTCTATAAATATTCCTCTTCACTTGTGAGTAAGAGATCTTAGGTTCGAATCTCGTGAATGACGAATTCGATACCAAATTAAATTGCTCATTGTGTGGCTTAGTCAAACTCCCCACTAAGACCCCTTAGTGTAAAATATATCGTTGTACTAATAAATAAATAAATAAACTGAAACAAATTCTTTGTTGGTTTTGTTGTTGATGAGGGCTTTTACAACCGATTTCTTGTTTATATTTGACCCCTTCCCTATTTCAGTTAGAAGATTCCAACTTCATTAACAAAGATGTAAAAAACCAGTAGCGATAAAGTCCAAAAAGATCGTTGATGATATGCAAATTAACCCATGAGTGCAATTACATATATCTAGATTCAAAGTAACAATGCAGGAAAACAAATTAACTCAAAATCAACTTCAAAAGCAATCTTCAGTTCATACTTCCGGCGAAAAGCCAAATTTTCATGCCACTTTCTTACCCAGAAAAACATTGGTGAGAACGTAGTTTGACTGGAGAGACGCCTTCAACAGACTTATACCCTACGAAAAGAAACACAACATTGATCATTTTTTATTGGCATACTAAAAATATCCAGATTTGTTATTTAATAAATTGATATCACAAAGTTGATAGAAATTTTTGTTGGAAGTGTCAAACCTCTTGCATGCCAAGATGAACCACCTTCTCTTCAAGGTCCCCAACCTCCTTAACATTGAACTTGCTCAGCACTGTAATACCTGAAATGGTAGACATGGGCTTCACTTCCAAGTTATCCATTACCATGTATGTGACAAGACCTTTCACACAACCACCACCCTCTCCGGAGGAACTTCCAGAAGTAACCTGCGGGGCTACATGAGGCACTTCTGTAGACATAGCGGATTTGCACGAGGGACAAATGGCTTGAGAATCATCAGCTACATAACGGTGATTGTTGCGACACATGTAGACCTTTCTAGTTGCTTCATCGCCGGCCAACAAGTGAAGGACATCAGCACCGCCAATCGCTGGCTTGGGTTTCAGCAGAGTGTCCTTGTCAAGATTGGGTTGCATGTATGCGTCACTCAGAGTCTCAACACTCTCGTAGAGTTTCCCTAAGCTACCAACCATGCCATGCTTGGCTAGGAGCCTAATCACAGTCCCTAAAGGCAAAGATAGAAGAGTGAAAAGAAAATCCACAAAGTCTTTGCCTGCTTCGGCAAACAAAACCTTGTGACGCTTTGAATCAACTAGGAGTTTCAAACTAACAGTTGAATCGGAGTTAGCCATTTTCACATATGCAGTGAGGAGGGCAACAGACTCTAACAAGGTATATATACTAAGAAGAGGAGAATTGTAAACGTTTGGAAGTTATGTAAAAACATCAAGGGAACCGGAACAGACGGGTAATTTACGATTAACTAGGGTTTGGGAAATTAACAACACTGTTTCATTAGGTTCATGCGTTGGTTTTAGCTGGCGTGCGTCTCGATCTCAGCACTCGCTGCAAGTCCCCATTTACAATTAACGTATGATCTTATTCCCAAAACAGACATGATAACTTTTAATTAACTCCAATTAATTATCATCTGATGACTATCACAAATACATAGAGGACCTGTGTCAACCTCTCCAACACGGTATAGTTTTGGCAACTAGTAACATCTTCCTCCACTCACTGATACAGTATGTCAAACTCCAAACCTACTAGTGCGTTTGAAGCTTCTGATCGACAGAAAGGGCCAGTGGGCCACAAGGTTTTGTTCGCGGAAGCGAGCAAAGAATAAGCCAATAATTATCGAAGGACTCTAATCACCTTTTGTCTTTACCCGTTGGAACTGCGATTAGGCTTCTGTGACCTGTCAAACGAGGACATGGTTGGTTGATTGGCAAACTTAACCAAAGTAGCTTTTAGTGAGACTTACTTGCAACCCAATCTATATATGTGGTATATTTGACGAGTATTTGTTATCACGTTTCCAAAAACAATATTTGGCATCATCAGAAGATTGCTATTATGATGTGGTGTTGCTATAGCTACATAGTCCCCATTTAGGTCTGTCATTTTCTACTATAAAAACCGAAACGATCGACCAATACTCACCAAAAATTTTTGCTTCGGTAACCCGACATTTACTTCATAAAATCAAAACATCTGACGAAAAATACCGAAAAAATGGGATCCGTATGACTAATACCGAAACCAACCAGAATATTTTACCCAATTCAAATATACTAAAAAAAATTTGAATCTACCAATTTATATTGAAACATATCACTGATACACAGAGGTTGAGTTTCATAAAATTAATACACATAGTCAAATAAAAACTGATTGTTCTACTAAATATTTATTGTTGACCCTAAAGGCTAAGTATTTAAGAGCTAACTATGTCTTTTCTAGTGAATGCGGGTGTGCCAACTCGCGACCGAGCTCGGTCGGCGAGTAAGATAGATGTGATAGTGGTGTCGTGCTGCTGACTTTTGTGTTCGAGCGATCACGACCGACCTTTGGTTTCTAGAACCTGAAGACAAGGTTGTTAGATCGAAGTTCAATAAAGTTTTGGCTTTCAATGTGCCAAACACTTGAGTAACTTGATTAACTAAAACAATTGTTAGGGTGATTGAAGTTGCTCTAAATTATTCGAAACATTTACGTAAAATTTTCTTACTATACAAAAATGTTAGGTCAGTTCTGGACAATTGGATTCGCATCGTCACATAATATGTTGGAGAATCATGTGCAACCCTAAATGTAAACCCACGCTTCTAGCTTAACTAGTCCAATTAAGGACACTCATTTTATTTAAGGTGTTTAAATCAAAGTAAAGAAACCTCACAAAAACACCATTGCTAATTTGCTATAGCAACAATAATCTCATATGTTTATGTCTTCTTTTTACCAAGAAACACATTGGTGAGAACAGTGTTGGACTCCCACGATGCCTTCAAAAGCTTCAATCCCTAAAAATACAACAAAAAAGAGGTAGGCGCATGTAAACTTATCAGCATATAGTAGCCGCCGAATGTAATCATTTACAAAAGAATAAAATATGACATGACTAAAGAAAAGTAGTTGATAGGAAGGAAAAAAAAAAAAAACTAAAAAAAAGTGAAGAGAAAGAAATGGGTGATGCTAGAGACACTGTCCAATTGAATTTTATTTTGTATAACACATAATATAGCGGTATATTGATTTTCTTTTTAAAATTTAAAAAATAAATCCAACTATTAACCGTTACATCATATAATCTGCAAATATAGTCTAAAATCATATAAGTCACAACACCCTTCACATACCCTCCCTCACCGGACAACGTTGTTGCTGCATTAGTACTAGTACGTGCTTGCGGAGCAACATAAGTCACAGGGTGGAAATGGCTCTATAATTACAAAAAACCCCATGTGAGCACTGTGGACATGTTGTTCAGACACATGACAAATACAGCGATTGCAACCGGTACAAATGTAGAACTGTTTTGGATTACAGTCATTGCTGCTGGTCAGTTAAATGAAAGATATTAGCACCAGCAACTGTGCCATTGGGTTTGAGAAGGGCGTCATTATCAAAATTGGGTTGCAAGTATGTACCACAAAGATTTTCAACACTCTCACAAAGTTGGCCCAAGCAACCAACCATGTCATTCTTCGAGAGAAGCCTAATGACAGTGGCAACAGGCAAAGACAAGAGAGTGAAAAGAAAATCTACAACTTTCTTCGTC
The DNA here is from genome assembly GCF_041283825.1 of Pyrus communis. Lineage (NCBI taxonomy): Eukaryota > Viridiplantae > Streptophyta > Magnoliopsida > Rosales > Rosaceae > Pyrus > Pyrus communis. Next base: position 24,005,498 of record NC_142571.1, on the reverse strand, counting down.
GCTTCAGCAAACAGAACCTTGTGACCCTTTGTATCGACCAAAAGCTTCAAACCCACACTGGTGGTTGCCATTGATGCAATATAAGGACGGTAGAGGAGGATATATAAAGGCATGCGATATACTTTCTAAGCCTCAGACAGACCCATCAATTTATAGGCTTTGGAATTAAACCATTTCAACTTCAAGCTGATGCATGCACGGCTTTTTCAAAACGAAACGGTTACGATGGCGGAGTGTTAATTAATAAATGACTCATTTGATTTGATCAGAAGATTCAGAACTGAAGGACCTCGATTATGGACAAGAAGGCACAGGGTTACCAGAACTATTTGTTTTCAAAGCTTGACGTTCATTCTCAAAATCACACTAGAAAATTGAGATTCCATCAAAAACTAATTGCAATATAGGGAGTAGTGATGAGTCAATATTATATAATATATTTTACCCTAATCTTAGTATAATTTGGTAATTATTTTTGTAGAATTTTGATACTTTGCTTTATATTTTCAATACAGGACGTTCAACTTCCTCTAGAGTAAAATATGATCAAACGAACGAATTTTGAAGTGATTCAAATTGGAGGACGTTTGTGTGTTTCTTGGCTTGTTTGTGTCAAAATTTTGGATTTTTCTACCAAACGGTTATTTTCTGAAGATTAAATAAAGGAGCAGTGTGTGTTGCTGGAAAGTGACATTTCTGGGTTTGAATTGCGTTTTTGGGGCCCAAGATGACCTTAGATGGGTTCGTAGCCTTCTGGAGAAGTGTTCAGAATAGTCCAAGCTTCAAATCCAGCTGTGTTGGGCCAGTTTTGGAGCTGATTTGGATCCAGAACGTGGCTGTACAGATTTCTAGGCGAATTTACCAAATCAATTTAGGATTATGTTTCCTATTTTATTTCAATTTATTTAGTTTCCTAGTCTTATTTGAAGACCTTTCATTAGGAGGATTTTAATTAGAGTATAAATAAGCCTTTTGGAAAACTTAGGGTTTCTTTCTACAGACACATGATTTGAGAAGAGGGATTTGGCTAAAGCTTTAGAGATTTTCAGACTTTATTCTACAAGGTGTTTTCATTCTTTTTCTAGTTTAATATAATTCTTTTAATTTTAATTATGAGTATGCGCAGCTAATTTTCTTTTGTTAGGCGAAACCTTGAGCTTTAGCATGAATATGTAGTTTTTATTTAATTGCTTATGATATTATGCATGCATACTTTGAATTATTAATCATTGCTTGAAACTGTCTTTGTGTCTTAATGATTCACAACCATTAGCATGTTTAGATAAGTAATTAGACGCAATTCAGTCAGAATGCCACCAAGGAATTGGGTATTGCTTCTTGTGATTGATAGTTGTAATTTCACCTAGGGCGAATGCCATGTCGTAGGGGTTGCATGGTTTTTCAAAAGGTTTTTACAAAGCATAATGAGTCATGCATGTTTATATTTGATCTGAATGCCACAAACGGATTGCATGTTTGATATATGTTCTAACTTGAATGCCACAAGTAGAATATTCATAAGGAAAACCTAACCTTCAAAGTTGCATGAGTGTTTCATAAGTAATTAGTACATCTACATAGGATTGTTAAGGGGATGGCGGAACTCTAGTGTTTTTCCAAATTTGTTTCTCAAAACCTTTTCTCTTTGATTTGTTTCTTTTCTAATTGGTTATTAGTTGCTTTCCCTAAATTACTTTTATTAAAATTCGTTTTTATTACTTTTACATTCAAAATCTATTTTTTTCAATCTTTACTTTCAAATAGTTAACTAAGATTAGGGTTTTTGATAAATTGTTTTAAATAATCCCTGCGGAAAACGATCTTGATTGAGCCGTTTATACTACAACTACCATGTTCTCTTGCAAGTATTTTTAAGTGTTTTTATCCCTACTTTTGCACGTGGTAAAATCTCTATCAACTAGCTCAACTACTTATAAGCACATGCAAGGTCCCTCTTCTCCCTGACGTGGACTTGATACTCTCAACAAAAGAAACTAGACTTTTGCTTGTTCACCTCCCCGTTTTATGATAGATGTGTGAAGTTCAGAAGGAAGCAAACTGGAAAGCTTTTTTTTTTAATTTTTGTTAACGACTCCATATACCATATACTAATGGCTCCATACCATACAAGTTCAAAGTCCAAATTTCTCATTGATGCAGCTTTGTCTTCTGCTGAGTCCGAAAAGGGCTCGACATATTGTCCTACAAGACATACTACAATTTGTCCACCTTGTGTTTTCTGGTACTTGTTTCTGTAGAGCCTAGAGACAGTAGCATGTGCTAGGAGAAGGTTTACATGGAATTGTTAACAAACGTGTCCCAAGCACTTGGTCCTGTTCCTGCTGATTTTGCTGATCCTTCTATCTGTGCTGCTGCAGTAGACACTCCAAACACAAAATCATTAGGGAAGCCAAGCCCTCTTAACTTCGAGTTCCTTCGGGTTTAATGCAATGACGGGATGTTGTGACAAACACACATACACTTTAGAACCCTTAAGAAGGGTGTTGAGGACGCCATGACCTCTTTCAAAAACAAGCGAGGACAAGAGAGAAGAACTAAGCTTTGCTTCATTAAGGATTAAGGATGCTTGAGCAATTCCAACTCCTATCGTAGCATTAATGTGTCCAACATTTGAGTTACAAGAATATCTAGACAGTTAACCCTTCGTTGATCAAATGCTGTGTCTCTTCGATAATAAATTAGGGGAGTTTGTTCACACTCCAAAATAGTCATCATAAACTCATCCCTAACGAAATTAAGAAACGAGGATAGAGTGCAAACACAACTATGATATTGCTAGATTATGATTTGGTTTTTAGCTCCAGCAAAGTAACCTAGGGTTCACCAAGGTTTAATGAGAAGATATATCTCACCAAAACTAAACTTCAAATATTGACTGCAACATAGACGAGATAATGCCAAGAATTCCCAATTATTCCACATAATTTTTGTAATAAGAGCTCATAAGCGACTTCTGATAATATACTTTTGTTTCATCATATGATTTAGTAATAAGGAAAACTAATGAAAATGGCTTGAAAACTTTAAGTTTTAACCAAAATGACAAATATGTGTTGTAAGTGAATAGTATCATGCGTGACTTTTTAGAGTAAAAATGTCGTTAATGTTAAAAGTGAACAATTCTAGGAGTGTTTCGTTAAAACTCCTTTAGTAATATTGCACTAGATGGAGCCCACACAAAATGTGTTTAACTATAAAGAAATTAAAAAGTAAAAAAAAAATTATAATCTATTAATAGAACTCTTTTTGTCAATCAAAATCTCAAGAAAATACAATGATGTAACTTTTGCGTTTAAGTTTGTATTTTATGTGCTTTTGCGGAATTTTGTCCTGATCTCCACTACTGCTTGTAGAAACAAAATTACAATGCAACAGCTTGATTTCTCTGTGTTCATGTTTATATTCATTATGCAATAGCCAATCTTCGTGCTTCCTTCATGTTTATGTTTCAATTTTGTGTTCATGATGTTTCAGCCCAAGTTGTGGAGCAAGCATCAGCTGCATTCGACTCAAAGCTTACCCTTTTGGGTGCAACATCAAACTATTCGTTGACAAAAATGCTAACAAGATGATCCTTGCAGAAGCTGAAAAAATATGGTTTGATACCATGTTTGGATTCCTGGCCTTGAACATTGGGCATCTCCACAATCTAGATGTGGGCTCCATACAAAATCTGTCTCGCCACCTTTATTCGCTTAATGAGAAGCATCACCAGAAGTAAACAAGTATGTGCTGCTCCAGCCACATTCGATTTATGTCGATCCTTAAAACCGTACTTTGTCGTTGCTGAGAAACGATATTCGGAAACTGACTTCGAATCAGATTATTCCATTGAAAAGAAAACCACTTTACATATACAACATGCATGTATAACAATATGAAGAAAAAAATTACAATGGTGAGGAGGTTGGAAATGCATGCCTGAGACTGCAATGATCCCATGGACGACAGGACGTACCATGTCCAATTAGCTTCATAAGTAATAACAGCAACTGCTGGGGTTGAAGGAGGGTATTTGAGCATCCATTATAATCCATCACTAATGATCTACAGATCTGACCCATAACTTCATGGATTGATGTGATTAAGCTGACAAGGAAGTTATGGGTTAGGGGTTGGATCTGTAGATCATCGGCCATAGCGCAGTGCTGTTTATCCAAACTGAAGGTGCTCCTCGGTCGGCTGATTCTACGACAACAATGTTGTTTATCCAAACTAAAGATGTTCGCCGGTTGCCTTCACAGTACTGTTTATCCAAACTGAAGATGTGTCGGCGGAAAAAAAAAAAAAAATCTCAAGATGTTTGCGCAGGGCAATTGTATGTTGAATGGAGTGGCCGTTGCCATTGCATCTGTATTTATAGTGCCAGTATGCTTCATTGCTTGTTGCTTGCCATGAGTATCTCGCGTGCAGAAGTAATATTCCTAAGAATATTAGATAATCCCTCATGTAGGCACTCCTACTTTTTTGGGATATGATAATGCATGAAATCCCATCAATTTGGATTTAAAAAAAAAAATGATAATGCAGCTCCAGTGGATATGATGCATGCAATTGCATTAAACCCAATCAACGCCTACCATTATTTGGAGGCAATCCAAACTAATGGTCCAATCTAGGTGCCATGCATAATAATAGTGAATTATCATGCCGTGACCTAATCCAAACGGATTTGATGCTATCCTGACGCCAGTTATTACTATGCACGACTCTTCACTTGTGGCTTCTCCTGATGTGGTATACCCCAAGCAGAACATCATAAACAAAGAGAGAAGTCCTCCTTCATTTCAACTCTTCCTCCACGCATGCATTAATCTTTCTGCCAATTAATATCCATTTGCCAACCCAAAAAACATGCATTAGGATAAAATCCAAACTGAGCCTTATCTTCGATCTTTTGATCCGATAACATTTCAATCTTTTGGACTCCTTAATTATCTTTGCACTTTAGAAATAATTTTCAATAATTCCTCAGATAACATCATGATTATTAAAATCATAATAATATCTAGACAAATTATTAATCAATCGTCTCAGTCTTCTTTCAATCTAACGGCTTAGAATTTTACTTATTCCAAACACAAAGTGTTTGTATGCGTCCTTAAGCTGCTTTAGAAGGTGAGGTTTAGCAACACAGAACCTCTATTTTGTTCGAGGAATGACGAGTTCAAGTAGTTAAGTTGGCTCTATCTTTTATTCCAGAAAAATATATACTGAAGCAGAATCAAATGGTTACAACTTACAACTATTTCTTTCTTTGGAGAGAGAGAGAGAGAGAGAGAGCATGTCGAATGGAACGTTAAATTGCTAGTTTGCCGTTGAAGGCATTCAGGATTTGATCCTTGTAGTAGTGAATATACAAGAAAAATCTGATTATGAGTTACCGGGCGGCGGGCGGGTGTTAAGTCACTGTACAACCAGTCGAGATTAGCAACAAGGCGGTTAAGTGTAGAGAGAGCGGCGTCCTGCACACAGCATTCCATGTCAGTATTCGGAATTACAAAAAGAAACCAGAAAAGTAAACACTTGTAAACGAAAACAACATTCAACAGTCCTTATCTGGAATTCCTACGGACCCAGCTACACACAACTCTTATATTATAAAAACTTCACCTTCACTTGGATCGACGGAATATGGCATCAAGAAAATATCACAAAGTACTTTGAAATGGAGCCTTTTTCATATGTTTGGATTTCTCCGTTGGTTATCAACTTTTTTTCTATTAGTTTTGTTTATGCCAAACATGCAAAATCTTCCTTTAGTTTTGTTTCCGTTTTGATCTAGCAGTAGCAGAAGCTAGCATCCAATCAAAGTTCACTCCCCGTGGGAGATTTTTCAAGAAATGGGCATTAATAGACTCTTTGAGGGACAACTACTGCAGCTGCCCCAAGATAATTGCAAATAGGGTTTCATTCTATTTAGTAAGTGATTCAGCAACTTCAAACGGAAAATGTGCATACACAAACATTTCTAAATGCAGGTGGAATAAAATCAAGTGAAGTGGCCTAACCGTGCGTGCCCTTGTATTTAGTGCATGGTTGGTTCACTAGTGACATGCGACACAAAGCCTTCTAGACGAAGCTACTATCCCAATTGGGGTACTGGAAAAATAGTTGACTAGCGTGTCTTAGATATGAAGGAGAATAATGGTAACCAACTACTTCATTACCTTAATGTTTTAGCCACCGGTGTTATACCGATGCCTGGAAAATGTTGGACTGCAAATTAAGTCAGCTGGAGAAACAGAAAATTGAATTGGGCAAGAGGACTATAAAGATTCTCTCCTTAATTGCACTGGCACTACAACCGGCTCAATAATTCAAGAAACTCCACTGGTTCTTCATTTTCTTTAACAATCTGTTCATACAGCAATCAGTGTTCACAGTTAGAAACATCATAGTTTTCACAACAATTCACAAGTGCATGCATTCACAGGCTTTAATCCAACAGAAAATAATACTTTGAATGAATGAACACAAGCAAATCGAATAAAGACATTAGACCCAAAATGAGCCAAAAATGAACGGATTATCGAAGAAATATAATTGGTCACTGCTGAGTAATGAACTAATGACATCAGGCTAATAATCAAAAGAAAGTCAAAGACAATAAGAGCACCATAGATCTTTTGGTTGAGCGTAGATTATGTTAAAGCATAAAAAGCGAAAGAATGAAACCATGTTTGAAAATCAGATTACAGCAGAGAAAGGATCTTAACTTAAACCTAAAAAGAGACGACCTAATGCAAAATGTAAGAAACTGCAATTGAACCATGCTGAAAAATCATATTTAAAAGAGAAAGAAAAACCTAACAGTTGTCATGTAACTCACTATCAAAAGTCAAAGCCCCTGAGACACAAAATAGTAAGGATGCATACAGTAGATGGCAACAGAAATCTTATAGCAAACATACCAAATTTACAAGAAGCCACATTAATCCTAAAGACACAAGCACCAAAAAATAGATGAAATCACATAAAAGTAGAGGTAAAACACATTTATATTTCATACCTTAATGATTGTATCCTTTGGCAGACCCATTTGGATAAGAACATGAAAACCAACTTGATCCCAGTCAGTCTTTTCTACATCAGTTCTCTCTCTGCCACTATCTAATTGAATGGAAAACTTATCATTGTCGAAAAATTTCCCCACCCAGAGGTACAAAACCCTGTCTTCACTTTTTTCAAAGCCTGTGTTTGGTGAGAAAATAGTGTAAGCAGCTTTAGAATCTAATTCTCTCACACCAAATGCTGCTATCTTCTCTAAACTGGGCCAGTGGCACACAAAAGGTTGCATAAAATTGCATTGCGCTGGACAACTTTCCACAATCTCCTTTGAGGCAGAGAATTCTGTACCTTCACCCAAAGGGTTCCAAGCCTTAGTGGAATGTTTAATGAAAGAAGCTTCCTTCTGGCATAAGCCAATGCTATCTCCCCAATGCGGGGATTTGTTGCATTGATGTGTTGAATCTCCCCCTTCATTTTGAACATCATCCTTCGACTCTACAGCATTGTCAATATTATCTACATGGCCTACAGAACAAGTATTGTTGTTTATCCTAACACCATCTTCTTTACTGGGAAGAAATTTTGACGTAGTACTCATCAGCCTCATCTCATCACTCATTACAGGTAATTTAAGAGACAAACTACCTCTGCGCTCTGCAAGCGACGAAGAAATTTTTTTAGATGGTAATGAGATTGATCTAGAATAGGGCTGTGAACTACAACTGGAAACAACATTTTCTAGAGTGTTAGACATGGGCTGATCTGATGGTTTAGCTGAGAGGAGAGACATGTCAGAATCATCTGACAACATTGAAGATACTGGAAGAGAGCATGAAGCTGCAGATGGGGAATCCGTAGAGGATTCTGAAAAGTACTTTGAATTAGTGCTTGATTCAGAAGAGATGGAATCTGGTGAAAGATATGGAGGTGAAGAAGAAGAGGATGATGAAGATGAAGAGGACGCTGATAAAGGTGATGACGAATTTTTAGCTGAATGAACTAATATCCTAGAATCTGAATAGACCCTGGAGAGGGATATCCTGGGTGCTGACACAAAGTCCTTCATATTGCCAGAGGCAAACTTACGCCTGAGGGCACTCCAGCTGCTCTCTCTAGCAGGAAGATGGGTTTCGAGTTCGTTCTCTGAGGATGCAAATGGAGGTACAATACCACCACTAATAGCTTTCTGGAAAATTTCAAAATCAATATTATATATGTCTGATTTCCTTTCACCCGGGCGAATCTTAACTATTGACTCCCCAGCCTCCCCTTCATTGCCAGACCTATCCATCAAAGGTAAAATGTTTGAAAAAGCATCCCAAAAATAAGCTGGTTCTTCCCCTTCCTTGATTATTGTTATTGGACCTTGCACTTTCTCATACCGAACGATCTGACAAACTGCCCCTCTTGCATCGTTTTCCATGATGGCCTCACAATTCTTACCAATCCAAACATATATGGCAGAAGGTATATGAACAATAAATGCACCTCTAGAATCCAGGGCAGACAGCGAAGGATCATTCAACATTTTTGGAACAAGATGCAAAGGATCATATGGTGAATGGGGGGCAATTCTGTACACCCGCAATAGTGAACTTGGGCTAAGAGGGAAAGCATGGACCCTCTTTTGGCACTGCAATAACTGACAAGCAAAACCCATATTTGGATCAGCAATACCTCTTGCTGCCTTCACATATTGAAATGCATCATCAAAACTCTGTCCTTCCCTCCACATATGATACGCAATCACCAATGATGTGGACCGAGACACACCTTGACAACAATGAACCAAAACTCTTCCACCTTGTTCCCTCACATCTTCAAAGTAATCAAAAACATCATATAGAATACTTGTAATATCTTCAGTCGGACTATCTTGCAACCATAGAGTTCTATACACAAAATCCGCCTTGAAATACTCGGGACAAACAAAACCCACACAATTCAGAACATGTGTGATCCCATTCTGCTTAAGTATGTCCCTGTCCCTTGCAACAGCATCTCCGCCAAGATAAATGTGTTCAGCCACTTTGGAACACTCTTTATCAAAGAAAGCAATCTTATCCCTCCTCACAAGTCCACAATTCTTTTCAGGGTTTCGCTGAATCGTTGACAAATCAAGCTTCAACCTCTCCCCACCACTTCTGCCACTCGGGGTAGGAGGTTGTGGCCACTCACCAATATCGTCTGAACCTGCCTTGGGCCACTCATCTAAGCTACGCCGAGCGATGGGCAATTGCAAGGGGGGCAAACCAGACTTAACCTTGCTATTCTGCTGGGACCGAGGGGTTAAGGGTACAGGAAACCTACGATGGTTTTGGACACTGTTTCCTACAATGACATTTGGATCTGCTATGTCTCTTTCCTCAGTCTCAGGGTTGGTCCGTGAAGCAGACCACGACGCTGAGCGCCAGAACATCTTCCGAGAGCTCGAAAGCTGGGCCGGTGGCCGTGAAGTAGCGGAGGCATCCTCCTTACTCACCATGCCCAATTGAAATTCTTAGTGAAAAAACCCCAGAAATCCGAAAAACCTCCTAGTTCAATTTCATTTAGCTTCAGTACGCTCCGAAGAATAGCGTGGGGTTTTGATTTACAAGAATGCCAGGAATCCAAACCCTATCAGATCAAGCATCAGCTACAAACAGACTCTGAAGAAGAAGAACACAAAATCGTACTAATCTTATTAATCACCACCAAATCAAAATTTCCACGTATAATTAGCGGTAAATCATATCAATAAGGCGCCAAAAATACAGAGAATTTTCGCCGGTAAAATTCGTCAAGTAGAATGGAAATCCCAATCCCAAGCAGAATCCTGAGTTTTTCGTCGGGAAGAAGAAATTGAATCAAAACGAATAGAAAACGATGCAATTTCTGAGTTTCTAGGGTTCTATGTGATGCAAAACTTAAGAGATAGAGATTGGATTTGAGACTTACGGATTGAGAGATGTCAGAGAGGAGAAGCAGCAGAGCAGAGCCGTGGAGGAGTGAGAAGCCTTGGGAGTGAAGAGTTAGAGAAGGAGAGGAGGAGAGAGAGGGAGGCAAAAGCACAGGAGGGAAAAGGGGGAAGAAGAAGGATTCACAGTAGGGGCAAAAGGCAGTGGGTTTCAATTTGCTTGCTTGTTTTGTTTATTTAACTGTTTCAGGGAGACTGACAGACCCATTTTTTATACCCACCCAATGTACACCCATTACCCGTCTAAATTATAATATCCGTTTTTGAGAACACCATACAATATTTGTTGATACTAGTGTGGGAGGGGAAAATTGAACTCGGAAACTCGGGTGCATAAATAACATAAATAGTATGTGAAGGGAGAAATGAACTCGAAATTTGGATGCAATGAAAATATTCTTAACCAACTTAAGGAGAAACTTGAATGCGGGAGCTCAAGGTGGAGGAATGATGCAAACAATTTGAGGAAATCGCATTCGAAAGCCGAGTACTAAGTGAATATTCTTAACCAATTGAAAGAGAAAATTGAACTCGGGAGTTTGAGTGCATGAAATGATACAAGGAGGAAGTCGAATTTAAAAATCGAGTGCACGGTGAGTATTTTTAACCAACTGAATCACGATCATCTCCCACAACGTACAATATATAATGAGATCTTCATGTTACAATTATTAATTAATCAATGACGATTCCATATTTTATTTTGTGTTTTTCTTCTTGTTTTGGTTATATTTTTATGGTGAAGATTTAAAATTCTAAAATTGGTAATTGGTTGGTCCAAAAGAATTGGTTATTGGTAGTCAAAAACAAAACTCCCAAAATTGGTAGTGTTTGAATCTTGACCAGTGCACTATCAACATATAACTGACTAGTGTAAGATTCAGATAATCAAATCCTTGCCTTCCAAGTTAGAATGGAAACGACTTTCATTATTTCATTGGTATTTGGTAATATCATAAAAGTTCGATTCAAAGTATGGGTCGAAGTTTGAAAGCCATTGTTACCCACCAAATTGAAATTGCACATTTCAAAATGATCTGTTTAGAAACGATTATTCAAAAAGTTGTGTTAGTATCAGTCGTTCACGCGTGTATGCATTATTATAAGTTGTTTTATTTATGTGGGACTCGGGTGCCTAACAATTGTTGTGAATAGTTGACCACTTTTTTTCTTTTAATATAAAAAACGACATGAGGAATGAGAGTAGTCGATAGAGCTATGTTTGTTGGCTCGGGCCTGAACTAGATTAATCCAATTAAATTGCACGTATGTGATTGTTATTTTTTATGAACTTATAATAAATTGGGCTTGGGCTTATTTTGAATAACAATTATTGTGTCTAACACGTTCGCTCTCAGAAATTATCGGCGACCTCAATTATAATCTTATCAATCACAACCATCAAATGTAATGATTGAAAACATTGCCATAAGTTCACAAACGTTGTTCTACAAGTGGGAAACAAGAGATTCAAAAAGCCCTAAAACTTTTTGGCACGTGATCCAATATCCTAGTGGCGAGGATATTAGGCTTTTTCTGTAGATTCACGAACGTTTTTCTGTAGGTGGGAAACGAGAGATCCAAATGCAGATGATTGCTACGCTTTGCTAATTTTCACATTCAAAAGCGACATCATGAAGACATGAACCTAAAAAGTCCCCAAAATTCACACATTTCTTAAGCTCGGTATATGACCTTCAGAAACCCGTGTGATGAAAATTTGGTATGCATCACAGATATCATATGACTGACAGAATTCGACCCAATGCCATCGTGATCGGACTGTCACCACACGAAAACACAGAAATGCTAGACAGGAAGAGGTAGGAAATTCAATCATATTAGTAATTTATACTCAACGACAACATATTTTGCCAAATACAATGACCATATTTTGTGATTCTAAACCTTCAAATCTGGCTGATCAAACCCACAACAATAGCTATCATGCAATAAATAGGCAATGCATGTTCAAGCGAGAGAAACACTGCATTCTATAACGGTTCGTTTATTAGTAGAACATTGGAAGGGAATCTTACCACTCGTGAAATCACTTAATATAACAAGGGTAGTGTTATCCACACACTCATTTCTACTTCTCACACGTCCCTCTCAATTTTTGACCGTCAGATCGAATGAATTGAAGAAGATCAATGGCCAACAAATAACAAGTGTGTGGGGAAGTAAAAATTGGCGTGTGAATAGCACTATCCCATAACAATTGGAAGTATTATTGATCGTAGCATGATCCAGACCAAGTTGGTGGACTTCGAGCAAAGAAGTTTGTTACTGGAGCAGCTTGAACTCCACGTCTGTTTAAGAGACATCTAAAGTATTGTAGCCGAGATAGTGCTGTTGCATAACTATTTCCATGAGATGTTACCTCCCTCCTGCTCCACAAGCGTTCTACAAGGAAAACGAAATGCCATTAAATCAAATTTGACAGTCTTCAAATGATTCAAATCAGATTTAAAAAAAATGGTAAGATAGGCATCAAATGAAATCTACGGTGTAACAACTTTCACTACTTACCTGCAGCAGCTGCAGCTCGAGGCCAAATTGTTTGCTGAACATCTGACGTATCAGCTGTCTCCCCCCACATACATACTTCTCCTCCGATAACAAGCTTTTGCTGAGAAATATCAGTAATTCCTTCAAGTGGATCAGCATTGTACGTAACATCCCAAGGGACATCTAGATGGTCAAGATACCAAACACCCTGATTGCTGAAAATACATCTGAAACCTTTGGCAACTGCCTTTGGACAAACCCCTGAGCCCAACCTATTGGATTTAGAAAATTAGAAAGTGCTTAAAACGGTTAGTGCTTCGCTTGATGCCATCACAGAAAATGTGCATGGGGAAGAAAATCACCAGTTATGCACTACGGTCTTGGGATTGAGCTTCGATGGGAAGGTATTGAAGGTTTCTTCCCTGCGTAGAGAAAATTACATCTGTCACATGATTCTTACAGTATTGAGAAACAAGAACAATGATCACTCATTGGATTTTAACCCCTTTATTTAACAATCAACGATTGATAACTTTAACCTGATGAAGATCCTAGCAAGAATTTTTTTTTTTTGTTTTTTTGAACTAACGATATTATGTATACTAAAAAGGAAGGGGGTAGGCTAAGGCCTCACAATGGGCTAGCAATAATGTGGTTCAAATTTGCCTTTGGCAAAAACTTACGAGTGAGAAAAAAACACTGCCCCCAAATTTTCCATGCAAGTCAATGCAAAGAAAAAAAACAAATTTCAAACCACGGTAACAAATCAATGAAATGATTTTGGACATACCAGTTTACCGGGGTCCAATTCTTTGAAATTGCTATTTCTTGTGCTTTAATAACAAAATACTGATATGCATCTTTAGTAGTCATGTTCCGCTCTTCAAGCCTACAGATATAAAGTCCAACAAACATATCAAACACAAATCAATCATGGCTAAACAAATCATCTGAGGTTGGCATGATGGTTGTAAGTAAATCAGTACATGCTCAATAGAAACTTTAGCCAGTTTAAGATTGTGTGACTGTAAGTCAAGTTGTTAAAGTATTTTGTAGTGATTTCAAGTTATCATAGTTTGAAAGGTACAAGTGTTACATGCAAATCCTATAAGATCCGAAAGATGATGAATAAAGACAAACGAAGTACGTACCATTGCTTCACATGTTGGGTGGTGTTCCAACAAGCTGCCAATATTGAAATAACATCAGATGGTATAAAAGGATGGGGAGAGAGAGAGAGAGAGAGAGAGAGAGAGAGAGAGAGAGATTATGCACACGACATATAATTACAGGGGTGAGTAAGGGGAGAAAGGTGTGCCAGAAATCATTTCCCAAAAACAAATGCCCTAAAGGTGAAACCAATGTAACAGCAAAGTAGTTTCTAAAAGCCAAAACACTAATGCCTTAACACTGAAAATTTATTGCCATACAAGTTTACGTTAGAGTTCCTAGAAATATTAATCCCTTCTCTCACATATCCATCATATTTTGCAAAAGGCAGAACGTCATCTGCCCACTTACAAGTAACAGTATCTCAATGTAGGTGATATGAACATTTTGTACTCCAAATTCTTGGAAGGATAATGAACAATAATTGTTTCGTTTCTGTTTAATTAAACTTATTTATTCCCTTGTACTCATGGATTGTAAAAGAAGAAAGCAATATGTTCCCTTCATATTAGTTCTTTGTAAACAACATGATTGCAGAAACTTAGCTTAGAACAAATGTCACTTTTAACTTACTTGTATTAACTTCATCACCGCCCAAGTGGAACAGCTCGAAGGGAAAAATCTTTCTCATATCTGTACAATAGAAATTAAACTTTCATAGGTTTATGCAAGATAAAGGCAAAACTTTCCAAAGTACTTACACACACACACACACACACACACACACAGAGATGTTATCACGAGGTTAACCTGTCAGAATTCCAGAAATCACATCTAAACTTAAGTCCTTCGAAACATCAAGTGGCTCTCTGCAGGAAGGGGAAGGCCAAAGATCAGGATACCCAGTGCCCCTGCACATGAGGATCAAGAACAGGTAGATCTTTCAAGAATAAGTAGTTTTCAACAGATAACTGAAAAGCATAATTCTTCAAGGAGAGTGCAATGTAGAAAGTTCTAATCTTTTTGCTAATTCTAATTTTAAGTTCCCAGAAAGTGAACACCATGTGGTAAAGCCTAAAGGCAAAAAGATAAATTACCAAAGACAAAAAGCTTCAGATCAGCCAGACCAAGTAGTAGTAAATGAGAGAATTTTCTCCATAAGATGAAACTAGATAGCGGTATGAAGTACGCACATTATCGTTCTCTCAAAATCATTTTAACCTTTAGCAGAAGGAGTTATTCAAGAATCAAGATCGACCTCCATAGGAAAAGGTTTACCCTTTTATACAGAAAAAAATTGACTAAAATATTGAAAGGGAAGCATCTTCTCCCAAAGTTCACAGAAAGCCGTAAGGCAATAATTACTGAAGAAATCATAGGTAAGTAAGGTAAGGTCCTTTCATTTGGTGAGACCACGCTAATTAACTATCTAATTCTAGATCAGAAAAAAAAGCTACTGGACAACAGTTGATATTAAGAAAGGTTTTTACCATGACTCTGCATGACCAGGGACATCTACTTCGGCCATAACATTGATGCCTGCCACAAAACATCCAAAATGATCATGTAAAATATGCAAAATCCTTTTACCCCTTATGCAATATAATGTCCCACATCTAGGCTATATAAACAAAATGGAATAATGAAGAATGTAAGCTTGTTTTCTGGCCCAGTAAGGAAACAACGATTGTCTGCGCACCTCTTGTTTTGGCAAAGCTTCACATTACCACGTCAAAATATGGAAAGAACACAAAATTAGTATATGAAACAATAAGAAAGCAAGAACTGCACATAAGATAAGCATGATAAAGGGTTTCTTTTTTTTTTCCTTGAAAGCATTTAGAGTTCAAAAGTTAATGAGGATTGCATAATCTACAGTAAAGAAACCTTACTTGACAATTTCAATTGCATCCTCAACCGTGTAGCGCTCCCATTTTGTGTACGCACCATTCCACAATTTTGGATAGGAAGGTACTTCTAAAGGAAAAGACTCTCTATCTATGACGTGCCAATGAAGAACATTCTACTTAATGTAATTCTCAACATCAGTATCACATGACAAAAAATTTGAGAAGCAGATGATGTAAAACAAGTAAAAAATCCTTCCAAGTAGCATATCTTACAAGTTTAGCATACGACATCGACTGGATCACTTGCTTAATCACTTCAATTGGTAAATAGTGCCTTGATGTATCTGGAAAAGTGTCAACAGGATAGGCACTCAGAAATATTATAGGACAAACTAATTCGTGAACTTTGCATAGAAATCCTTCTTTCACATGAAAAATTGCGGCTTACCAATCAAAAGTCCTCGGTATGCAAACCTTGGACTATCCTTTATGTACCAGGGTGCCTTATTTACTTGTACAGATTTACTCCCATAATCAAAAGTACACAACTGGCTGAATGTCTAGACAATGGCAGAAGAGAAGAATGAATAAGGAAGAGACCGAACAAGACAAAGCCATGCCTATTTACAAAAAATGAGAGAATTTTTAAGCATCCTATCATGCATACAAATTATCAGACCAGCTATGTCTTCTAGTTTTTCTATAACTCAACCACTACAGATCATATATCGTATCAATTCAAGCAAGTTTTTTGTCAACCACCAGACTTAGCAGAGGAGCATATGACATTATTCTACCATTTCTAAATGGCACAGCTTGAGCACCTATCATGTGGGTCTCATCGGCTATTCAGGGCTTCAAGTACAGTAATTACACCCATCTAACCATAGAAAAAGTTCCGATGTTATAGGAATGGAAGCTAAGAAATGATATTGCTAAGCTGACATAAGGAGACACCAGTGAGAGGAACAAGTTATGGCAATGGATGCATATCTGTTTACTCTTATTGCAGGACAATCAACAGTATCCCCAGTAACATTTACTGGCAGTTACAACCCCAACAAAGGTTCAGCTAAGTGACCCCTCGTGCACCACAGTGCAAGAGAGCATGGGGAGGAAATGTGATTATCATCTGTGCAGATTCTACTTCTATCCTTTAACTGGATGATAATGGATTAGCTTTTCACTACCACTCCCTCGCTTTCCTTATTGGAAGTCATGTTGCAGTCCAGTTCACAGTGAAAGGCAACACTCTTATTTATGTACATGAACATGTCCAATTCACAATGAAAGAAAACACACTTGTTTATGTACTTGAGCGTGTACATGGACATGCCTAATTCGTAATGAAATTAGCAAAAAGCATACATACCTCCAAAGCCCGCAGAGCACCATACACAGTGTTCGCCTGCAACCAAAATGGGAACAAAAATCAACATCCGCGGAGCTACAGCACAACCATACCATTATTTTGGTATTCAATTAATCTAAAATGTAAGTCATGATTAATTGATTATGATCTTAATGCAACCTATCGTCCTATACTAGTCAAAGCCACAGGATATACTACAGAACTGCAATACACAATGGTCTAACATGGTACAAGAGTTCCAATTCCACGGTTCAAAACCCTGGTCGTCTGTTAACTCCATGCAGTGCAGTCAATGCAAGCGGGGACAGCAATATGTGTTCTGCTTTATATACATTGGTCCCCGTTCAAGCTTAAGATTTTCGGGACATGGTAATGCAGCATTAACCATTTAATCTTTCAAATGCTCAACAAATTATCATCTTTTTCCGATTCAAATGGCCATCAAACACGAAATAATCGAAAAACCGCAACATCCAATCATCAATTTACCTCGATCGTCGCCTCACCAACAATCGATTTGCCATCATTGTTCACCACAAACAAAGTATAGCTCTCATCCACACCAAGTTGAAGCTACAAACAAACACAAAACACACAATCAAAAACCAAAACCCACAATCATTTCCCCAAAAACAGAAACAAATTACAAATTTCAGCAAAAACCCAACTCACATCTTCGTCGGCCGATTCAACCACAATTCTCAGCTTACTAATATCATAACTCTGTCTACTTCCCCCCAGTGTATTCAAAGCTAAAACCCCATGATTGTTCTTGAATACAATCTCTCTGTACCGATCAAAACCCAACTTCAGAATGCCGGAGCCGCCGCCGTTCCCGCCAACAACCAGCGAGAGCGCCGGGTCGACGGAGAGGGTCTTGTTCCCGAAGGTGAACTCGGCCGGCAGCGGCCATAACAACGTCAGAGAGTCGTTGACTTCGCCGGCTGAATTAACAAAAACACAGAGGGAATGGGAGATTATAAACAGGATCAGGAACAAGGAGGACATGATTTTCGGGGAATTTTCAGAGGAATTGGACTGAGGGTTTTGAGTGTTGGATCAGAACTTTGATGTTTTTGGCAGCGGAAGAGTGGAGTAGTTGGACCATCTGATGATGTTGTGAGAAAAAAACCAAAGTTGGTGGTGAGGATAATTCGGATGATGATCTAATTAAGGTGAAATCTTTGAGGTTAAATTATCTTCCCTCTTTGTTTATACTATGATAGACTCTGATAGTGTTTTGTTAGGGAATTATTGTCACTGTGAGTGCTGTATTTATGACATAATATCAACGAACTTATTGCCGCGGTTACACTTTTGGTGGCTGCAAATAATGCATACAGAGGGTAACTTTAAATTACTGTTAATAGTTTGGGAGATTATTATATTTTGCAGCACTATAATTTTTTGTTAATTTTCTCTAATTGTGCGTGGAAAGGGGATTCGAATTTGGATTCTCATTTTCTTTAAGAATATTTTTTTTTATATTCTTTTTTCCTTTAAGAATATTTTCTTTATTAATCTTCCCTTTAAAAGGATAGGAAAATTAACGAAAATGGCTATAAAACTTTAAGTTTTAACCAAAATGACAAAAAAGTATTATGAGTGAATAGTATCAGGAATGACTTTTTAGAGTTAAAATATCCTTAACGTTAAAAATAAACAGTAACATAAGTGTTTCGTTAAGACTCCCTTTAAGAATTGATTTAAAGTTTTTATATGGTATCAGTCATTTAAGTTATTATATTGGCTTTATTTTTATCCTCTCTCAGCCCTCTTCCCTCTGCTACCAACCCTATTTTTTTGTTAATTTTCTCTAATTGTGTGTGGAAAGGAATTCGAATTTGGATTCTCCTTTCCTTATTATTTTTTTTTGGGTAAATTACATAGTACTTCCTTATGTTTGAGGTTTATTACAACCTCATACAATATCTTTAAAACATTTCACTTTCATACCTCATGTACCATTTTATTTCAAAATAATATCTCTGTTAAATTTTTCATCTATTGTTCCGTTAAGAGCTAACGCAGCAGCCATATTTATGTCACGTGGTTGGCTGCCACATTTATAACATGTGGCAAAAAAAAAAAAATTATGAATTTAAAAATAATTAATTAAAAAAAGTATTAAAAAAAAACAAAAAAAACCCTAAAACCCATGTCTTCCCCATCCCCAGCCGCATTCACCCATCCCCAATAACCCCATGTCCTCCTATATTCCATCCCCATCTGCTCTGTGCTTGTATGCAACAAGAATCTTCCGTCGCCGCCTCCATCCCCATCTGGTAGTCCGTCTCCAACAATTTCATCAACGGTAACCTCACCGGCTCTCCCGTCCTCGATGCCGCACCTGTCTCTGTCGACTATGCATCATTTCCCTTATCTTCTCCCGCCTCATCGACTTCTTTCATCGCAGAAGATGCCGCCACGACAGCTTCAGCAGCCTTTTGCACCGCTACGGCTTTTCGCCGTCAATCACTGTCTTTGGCAAGTCTGTTGCGACCTCGTCAGTCACAAATTGCATAGAGCTTCAGCGCGGGAACATCTAGGCACGGGGGTTGTCCACATCTACCTCGTCGAACGAAATCGAGGCGTTGAGGCTGAAATGGGTGATGCCCTGTTGCCAAATCAGCCTCTTGATCTGCTGAGTCGTGTCGAGATCGAACTCGGAGTGACGTAATCGACCAAGCTACGACGCGAGTTGTGAGATCTCAGGTTGTTGTGGTGGTAATTGGAAGCGTAGTTAGCAGACAAGTACGACATCGAAGACCTCTTTTTCCGTCGGGTTGTGGTGATGATATTGGGGACGAAGAAGGCCAAAATCCTTTACCCCAGAATCCAGATCCTCTTTTTCATTCTTAAAGTTTTTAATTATTAAAAAATGGTTTTTTAAATAACTAATCCTTTATTATTATTTTTTATTTACTTGATGCAAAGTTGGCAGCCTTATCAGCACCTTATATTTGCCACGTCATCACTTAACAGATTTTCTCACGAATGTATGAAATTGAAATAAAATGATAAGTAAATGTATGAAATTGAAATGTTTTAAAGATGTTATATGAGGTTGTAATAGATCTCAAATCTGAGGGGATACTATGTAATTTACCCTTTTTTTTATTTTTTATTAATCTCCCCTTTAAGAATCGATTTAAAGTTTTTATATGGTATCAGTCGTTTAGGTTATTATACTGGCCCTATTTTTTTCCTCTCTCGGCCCCCTGCGCTCTGCTACTAGCCTTATTTTTTTGTTAATTTTCTCTATTTGTGTGTGGAAAGGAGATTTGAATTTGGAGTTTCATTTCCTTTAAAAAAAAAAATTTTTAATATTCTCCTTTCCTTTAAGAATTTTTTTTATATTAATCTTCCCTTTAATAATTGATTTAAAGTTTTTATATGGTATCGATCGTTTAGGTTATTATACTAGCCCTATTTTTTTCCCCTTTCGGCTCTTTTCCCTCTACTGCCAACCCTAGCAAGTTTCTTTCCTCTTGTTGTCTTCCCCACAACTTCCTCATTATTGTTGGCTCATCTGAAGACTCTTCTTCCTCTACCTTTGATAGCTCATCTTCTTGGGGTCCAATATTGCTCACTTTCTTAAACTCATAGAGTCCAACTATTTTCTTTGGACTTGTCAAATGAAACCCTTCTTAGTTGGCCATAACTTATTTTAGTTCGTTGACGGATTGAATGTTATCCTTGCAACCACTCTGCCTACCTCCGGTAATGCTCCTACCAATCCCAATCTCGCCTATATCAGTTGGTACAAACTACAAACATGATTAGTTGGTGTGCAGTTGTTAGAGATTTCGGAAAGAAATCCTCTCCAGATCTCTTCCACCAAAGCCCGTGGATCAAGTGATATGGGCTCTTGAAATTTGATTCAACGGCTAAAATTATTATTACTTTTAAAAATGCCCTCTGTTTTTAGTCGTTGGATCAAATTTCAAGGGCCCAGATCACTTGATCCGCAGGCTTTGGTGGAAGAGATCCAGAGATGATCACTTTCCAGAGACTTCAATAATAAATATAATATATATATGTGATGACCCATCCCTAATTTTCTATGTAATTTCTTCTCGAGTGTGTAAATTGACATTTCTGCCCTGGTTGGCAATGTGATGTGGATGTAGTATTCAACACTTATTTTATTTTCCCAGTAGCGTAATTAAATAGTGCTAGTCGTTACGATCGCGTAAGCGCGAATTAGATCTGAAGCGGATTTGTAACGAAAAAGTTACGCTTATTCAAAGTATGTTAACAACGGGTAGAATTGTGCATACGTGTGTGCTAATTTATTAGTGTTGGAAACACTGTTTTTGATAAGGAGACGGATTTTTGCGTATGACTTATTGTACCAAAATCTGAAAACCTTATCATTTTCTTCTTTTAAAAATTGTCTCGTGTGCCCTAAAACCCTCACAACCAATCTTTTTCCCTTATGTCACTCTTCACCAATCAACATCTCTCCACAATTCCCTCACCAATCAGAGAACCCACTCCTCACACCTCTCCCCGAATAAGAACACACACATTCTCTCTCTCTTTTCTCTCTCACCCCGTAACCTATCTTCTCTCTGTAACTTTCTTAAACAAACACCAAATCTCTCAGATCGAGCTCACAAACTCCACCATTGTACTCCTCTCGAACCCATGAACCCAGCCATACCAGGCGATGGTGAAATGATCCAGTTTTGAACAGTTAACTCAGAATGTCTGACTCAGTAAGTTTTCCTCCAATGAGTTTCAGGCAGAGTTACAAGGTTTTAGGACGTGGGGAAGCTTTTACACAACTCCCTAGGGTCTCTAGACTAAGTTTGGAATTGAGTTGACATCGAAACAAGCGAGTTCGAGGAGTAGAAGTTTAGGCCGAACCTTTCGAGGCTTTTTCAAACCATTTCCCATACATTTTTGGACTTTTGAAAGGTACAATCTTGTTCTACTCTTCATAGGCTTCATTTCCATATAAAGTGCATAAAAAATGGTTGAGAAATGAAGAAGATATAAAGCTTTGAAATTTTTCCCAGTTTCTGGCGAACTAGACGGCGACGGACGGTGAGGCTCACCGGAGAAGACGAAGAATATTCTGTCAAAGTTGACAGAATATTCTAACGACGTCAGGTAACATTGTTACTATTCAACGAAATATTCCGTCACTTCTAACGGAATATTCCTAACGTCCATTAGTCTCTGTCAGGTGTGTGGCCTGCGTGTAAGGGCGCATGTGGCCTTGGGCTAGCCGGCGAGTGCTTGACACGTACGGATCTATGACTTCGTGTAGATCATTTTCATATAATTAAACCTTCCGTTTGAGCGAAGTATGGGAGATTTACCTAGCCTTTTTTAATATGTCCTATTTAATTTATTAGTTTAGTTATTTCACATATAGGTGAAAATTATCCTAAGGATGCATGAGGTCAAGCGAGGTTAGGAGGCTATGATCCGACCACGTATCAGTGAGTGTGCATTTTGTTTTCGTATATATATATATATATATATATATATATATATATATATATATATATATATATATATATATATATATATATATATATATATATATATAAACCTTATAATTTCCACAAATGCTTTGAATTGATTTATGCATATCATGCCACTATTGTTTTTAGATTGATATTACGCCTGTTATGCCATGATTAAATATATTATAAGAAATGTTATATTGCTGTGAAATGCCAAAATAATCCTACGGGATGCACTTGTATGTTTATTATGTTGACTAGGATTATTGAATGGTTATGGCATGTTTATATTTATGCATGTAGTCTGCTCATTATTGTTGCACCCTGGTGTTAGTGCTCACCCAGGGTCAGGGCTCGTATTTCACGTGTATGTTCACCTTTGCACCGCATGCTCGCCTTAGATCCAATTAGGTGTCACATCCCGGCCCAGGCGGGATCACTTCCCGGGCCAACTCCACCGTAACACGATATTGTCCGCTTTGGGCCCCTAGCACACCCTCACGATTTTGTTTCTAGGAACTCACACGAGAACTTCCCAGTGGGTTACCCATCATGGGATTGCTCTCGCGCGCTACTCGCTTAACTTCGGAGTTCCAACGGAACCCGAAGCCAGTGAGCTCCCAAAAGGTCTCGTGCTAGGTAGAGATGAGAATATACATATAAGGAGCACTCCCCTAGGTGATGTGAGATGTCACAATCCACCCCCTTTAGGGGCCCGACATCCTCGTCAGCACATCAGGACCAGGGTTAGCCTCTGATACCAAATTGTCACATCCCCGCCCGGGCGGGACCACTTCCCCGGCCCAACTCCACCGTAGCATGATATTGTCCGCTTTGGGCCCCAACACACCCTCACGGTTTTGTTTCTAAGAACTCACAGAAGAACTTCCCAGTGGGTCACTCATCATGGGATTGCTCTCGCGCGCTACTCGCTTAACTTCGGAGTTCCAACGGAACCCTAAGCCAGTGAACTCCCAAAAGGCCTTGTGCTAGGTAAAGATGAGAATATACTCAAACAGTATGAGTAAAATTAAAAGGATGCAACCAGTCAATATTAATTTCTGAAATTGGACATGTCTTTTGGGTCAACACACTTAATAAAAGTTGTATATCTTCAACCAAAATGAATGAGTGCTTTAATTTCTATAAATACCTGTTGTGACATAATGTTTTACACACAATTAAGAATTTTGTTATCTACACAATTTCTTTGCTCTTTATTCTCTCTCCATCACATTTATACAATTTCTTTCTAGTTATTTCTAAGGGAATACAGTTCGGTTTTGCTAATCGAATATTTCATATTTTATTGTATCCTGTAAGTGATTTGCCAAGAACCCTTTAACGAACTCATTCGAGTGGGGGCAAATAAAACTTTAAGGAAATGATTCAAGTCGTACCTCAAAGTCATCATTTGGATTATTTTCTATATTTTTACATTTACTCTAACAACAATTACCTTACATCTACCCTCTCTAAGTCGATTCTCTTTCTTATCATTGGCAAACCCCCCTCTATGGCTATCTAGGGTTCTCTCTCTTAATACTGAAGTCTAGTTGTATTCCTAATTTACATGTCATGTTATTTGCATTTTCTCTAAGTTGTATCATAAATTAGTGACCATAAAATTTAATATCTTGACACTCAAATCTCCACTTTACTAGACAAGTTAAAGTCTAAAACTTTATGTCTGAGCATATTTGTGTTTAGCTCAGCTAACAAAAGTAAAGTGCTTTTTGGTCTACACATTTCTCGTAACAAAATTATTGAGGAACAAATTATTCAAACTTTTCACTATCAATTATTCAGCGCTTGATGTCACGCAAAATTGACAAACTACAAAGCGACTAGTCGTACATAAAATTCAATTGCATGGTTCTATGTAAGTGAGGTCAACATTCATCAAAATCTAAGCTACCTATTCACAAAATTATTTTTGTCGACTAAAAAAAAAATGAAAAACAATTTGATATTCTATCACAAAATAAAATATGGATAATAATGTAGTTTTACACATACCAAATATTTTTTTTTTCAAATCTATCATAACATCTTTAATTGAAAAAATAAAAAATTAAAAAAACTCACATTTTTTTATCTCTCTCTCATTTGCCATTTCCCTCAAACTTCTCTCTTTTCTATGTGTGTCTGTGTGTGTATTTTTAAGTTTTGGAGCTCATTCAGAAGCGTTATAAAATGAGTAAAAACATTTTGGATGAAAATGTTGGAATCAGTTTTTAATAAAAATACAAGTGAATTCTAAAAAACACTGGTATCGTTTGGTATGTAGACGGGACGGGACGGAACGAAATGAGATGAGACGGGACAGGACAGGACGGAACGGAACAGAGCGGGAGCAAAGATGCCCTCGGATAGAAACAAGGAGGAAGAAGAAGGAGACGAAGAGGTTATAATTTTGTGTTCCATGAATGTGGAACGAGTCGTTCCAGGGTGGTGAGTTGGAACGAAAATTCACTCAAAACTCGTCCCGTGGAACAACTCGTTCCACCCATTTTAGACGCACTAAATGTGAGATGGAACGCCTTGTCCACTCTATTCCGTTCCGTCCCACATAGCAAACAGTACCTTAAAGATATTTTTACAAAAAATACATAACTAATGTTTTTTTTTTTTTGTAGAAACCACCTAAAGTGTTTTCTAAAAGTACTTTTCCAAAAAATTTAAAATGAAAGGTTGTCACGCACGCACAGTGGAAATGTACGGCTAACGTTGGTTTAGATATGCATCAACAAGTGGGCCAACGAATCCACACATGTTGCGACCTCTCTCATTCCAATTCTCACGAAACCGAACAGCCTACCAACTCTGACTCAGCATACTTCAACTCTGCCAGTTTCTGATCAAGTGCGCCATCATTGGTTAATCGCTACCTGATAGCCATCCGACGATCCTCAAGCGCAGGTCTACCTACGCCTCCGTCGCACCAATAACCCAAATCCAGAATCCTATCCAGAATTGGGACCCGCATTGACTGTGACCCGAATTCAACGTAAACCAGAATCTCTGGCCCTGACACAGGGACACCGTCTATTACTTTCGGTGGAGATCGTCGTCAGATCTAACCCACATATCGAGTGATTCGAATTCTTGAAATTTGATTCAACGGTTACAAATAAAAATTGTTTAAAAGTTAATAATTTTAACTATTAGATTAAATTTTAAAAATTCGAATCACTTGATCTGTAAGATTTGGTGGAAGAGATCCGAAAGATGCCTTTCCATTCCCATCAACCTTTTGACATAACCCCTCGTCGCCGTCCACGTGGCATCAGATGGCGATCAGAACTTTCCGTTTTCGCAACTCACATACTTCCCTGGCGCCTAACTCTCCGAGTATGCAGACCACAAGGTCCACAACAGGGCCATAATATAAATTTCCGTTTCCCAAAAACCCCTCGGATCCTCATCGAGTTTTTCAGTTCCTGCCCCTCGAATGCTCCTCTGCTCCTCCCACACTCTCTCTCTAACCTAGCCTTCTCTCTCTCCCTCTCTTTCTCTCTCTAACACACGGTGACCGGGATAATGGTGGAGCCGGTGACGCCCGACTACGACGAGGAGAGCTCGCTGTTGCAGGGGTCGAGCATTGTCGACCGGTCGTGGCGGTTGAACTTCGACGGCTTCGAGGTGTCGTCGGAGCACAAGGAGAAGAAGCCTCCGCGCGGAATCCATGACTGCCTTGGGGTTTTAGGTAATTTTCCGCACCTTCTCCGGAATATTTGATTGTGATTTGTGTTTTTTTTTATTTTTTTTTATTTACTTTGTATGGTCTGAAATGGGAATATTGCGTTGAGTGTTCTGTTCTCCGAGAATTTTTCTTTTTTGGTAGCTCAGCTTTTTTGTTTTTGGTTAATTAAAAAATTCGTATTAATTTTTGTGGTGGGAGTTTAGCCTTTGCTTTTCTGTATATGTATATATGATTCCAGATGGAGGGTTCAATTTGCTATGCATAAATTCGTATTCGAAAAGCTCGAAGGAGAGGTGAATTATAAACATTTGGGGAGGGGGGGGGGGGAGTGAAGGAGTTGAGGAGTTTAGAATTTATGGGGTTTACTTGAATTTCAGTATGCTGTCCTTGGTATTGCTAGATCATTGAGACTGACTGAGAGTGTAAGTTCACTTATTTATACCTGTTTGTTTGTATGTTGTCGATCTTCGGGTAAATAAAGCATTTTCGGATTGTGGTTGGGAGTATTGAGTACTTGCTGCTGTCTTAGTTTATAATTTTATCATCTTTGTGGAGGGTGAACGGGGTTTCATGTTTTCCGTTCATGCGAAGGGTGAAAGGGGCAAAGGGATATATGCAAATGCGTAGACTGTTTGTAGTTATTTTTATGTTAAAAACATTATGCAATTAACATATGAGGTGCCATTTTAATTGTTCTGCTTGATGGCCTTAGGGACGGAGGATACTGTGGCGGAGTATTACCAACAACAGGTAGAAATGCTCGAGGGCTTTACTGAAATGGATGCCTTGGCGGAGCGTGGTTTTATTCCTGGAATGTCAAAGGTTGGTATAGCATCATGTTTTCTGTCTTCTTCTCAATATACTCGAATTACTTAAACTGAAATGTAACGAGTTTTATTGCAGGAAGAGAAGGAAAAGTTGGCAAAAAGCGAGACTTTTGCCATCAGAATATCCAATATTGCAAACATGGTTCTTTTTGCGGCTAAAGTTTATGCATCTGTCAGAAGTGGTTCATTGGCCATCATTGCATCCACATTGGACTCATTGCTTGATCTTTTGTCCGGCTTCATCTTGTGGTTTACTGCATTCTCCATGCAAACCCCTAGCCCATATCAGTATCCTATTGGGAAGAAAAGAATGCAGCCGTTGGTACGTGTCTGTACTATTCTTGATGGTAGCTATAGCCATAGTTTCAAACTGTATTACGATGCTTTCTGTGTTTAATGCGGCCTTCAAAGCTATACACCACGACCTTTCTTTGTCTTTCTGCTCTTTGTGGGGATATACATTACTGTTATAGTGTTATATAATATCATAGGTTTAATCACCAAAGCATGGTTGCTAATTTAGTCATGCAACTTAAATAGTCATGTGGCTCTCCAGTCTAAACGATTAATGAGTTCGGGGTTCACCCATACTGGGCGCCCTCGATTGTTGAGATTGGATACAATTTCTATCTTCTCTTCTCTTTTGGGAGTGAAGATCAAAGTTATCTGTATAACCTGTACATGGTAGTGCTTTTTTTCCCACTTTTTCAAATAGCTAGACAGTATTTCTTAATCCATGTTTAATGTATTCTATCTAAGCAAAGTTCTAACCATTTCCCATACTTTCTTGATTCATGCTGCCTCATATCGTTGTCTATATGCTTGACCATTGTCTTCCTTGTTTCCCATATGGAGTTTTCATTGGCATATCTTGGTCGCTTTGCTTTCTTCCATCAGAGCCTGTGATGGTTTCTTTTGTCTTTCTTTGTTTTCTGTAAGTTAGGCTATATTTTTAAGTAGAAATATTTTCGTTTTATCTGCCAGTCTATAGTGCCGTTGGATATTGTATGTGATGAATTGTTGTCATGTGTTAGGACTTAGAAGTTGATCATACATTCTAAGTGTGTGTTTGTGCCAACTAGGAAGTCTCACGGGTTAATCCCTGTTAAGTTCGTTGGGTGGTTTGTCAAAAAACCTACTTGTCGTGTGGCTCAACAAGCACTCTTCCTTAGCTTTACGCCAAGCAGATTCTCTAGGTAGATGGATTGTTTTTCCATAGCTTGGTTTGTTTATTTGCCATTGCTTTAAAGACTTGTTCTACATATAGCAGTTGATATACTTAGCTTGAATTCTTGTAGGTCATAATTTTTCTCATCTGTTTTTGAGGAGTTGGTGAAATGTCTATCATACTCAAATCTGAAGCTTGGAAAAAAAAATGCAGGGAATCCTTGTTTTTGCCTCTGTCATGGCAACCCTGGGACTGCAGATCATCCTGGAGTCATTGCGCACACTGGTTTCTGATGTAAGTTATTATGAGCTGTTATTAATCAGATTAAGATATTTGTTCACTTGGAAGCTTGAATAAATGATCTTTTCAATCGATTGTTCAAATAAACACTCTTGACTTTGAAATTTATACGTTTGACTAGGAGGATGACTTCAACTTGACCAAGAATCAAGAGCGATGGGTCGTGGGCATTATGCTCTCGGTGACTTTGGTAAAATTCCTTCTGATGCTTTACTGCCGCAGTTTCAAGAACGAAATTGTTAAAGCTTATGCCCAGGATCACTTCTTTGATGTTATAACTAACATCATTGGTCTCGTTGCTGTGCTCCTTGCTAATTATTTTGATGATTGGATGGACCCCGTTGGAGCCATCATTGTAAGTGGCTTCCTGCTCTCGTCATTCTTCTACCCTTCCTTACCACAAATAACTATAGGGAACTCTTATGTTAAGAGTGTCGAAACTTTCATATTTAGTAGAGGGATGGTAAATCTTATGAAGTACATAGCAGTTCGAACAAGATATTAGATGAGAGGTTGTCAAACATTTGTTCACAAATAACCGACGTCTCCTGGGTGTTGATTATCTTATGATTTGTGTTAAAGTCAAATTTCAATTGATGCTATGTCCATTATTTTGCTAATGGGGTTTTGACCTTGGATTGTTGCAGCTGGCCTTGTACACCATTCGCACATGGTCATTGACTGTGCTGGAAAATGTGAACTCGCTAGTTGGAAGATCAGCTGCTCCCGAATATCTACAAAAATTGACATACCTTTGCTGGAACCATCACGAGGCAATACGCCATATCGATACAGTCCGGGCTTACACCTTTGGCTCACACTACTTCGTCGAGGTTGACATTGTCCTGCCGGCAGACATGCCCTTACAAGAGGCTCATGACATAGGGGAAACGCTGCAGGAGAAGCTTGAGCTCCTGCCTGAAATCGAGCGCGCCTTTGTTCATCTAGATTACGAGTTCAGCCACAAGCCGGAGCACGCACAGTCGCACTCATAAAAGTGAGGATATTTCTATGTGTTGTTGTGTTCAACTTTGTATGCTAGAATCGATCCCGAATCGAAGGCAGTAATAAACTGAGAATGTGTAGATGTTTGGTAGGCGTCAAGAACAAGTTGGGATTCTGGTAACACTGAGCATTTGTATGGCCGGGGTCGCATGCACCTTAAAGTGAGACCCAGCAATTTCAAGTTACTGTATATTTCCACTCCTTGAGAAACTTGCATGTTTTTCAACCGCCTACAAAAGGATAACTCACTACTTGACCTTACTCTTGTGTTGGAGGTCTTAAGGATGTGTTTAGAAGTGCTTTTAAAATGATTGAAAACGCTTTTGATGAAAGTTCTTTTGAAACCAATATGCAAGTGAATCTTGAAAAAATACTTGAAGTACTTTATGGAAAAAAATACTGAACTGTGTTTTTCTAAAATGCACTTTCAGTGATTTTCGAACCCAAAAATACTTTCACTAAAAATGCTTTCGGTTGTTTTAAAAGCACTTCAAAACGAATCTTTACATAGGATGAGTTTACCACGAACTTGCTTTAACCAAGTCTGATATACAAGGGCTCTGTTTGGTTGTGTTTGAACGTATAGATGACGTAGTCCTCTCAGCGAACACAACAATTTCCCTCTCTAAATTCTAAACACGAGAATTTCTACTTCCTTACCTGTGCTTTTGGGCATAGAAGCACAGGACCGGATCCCCTCCAGATCCAAAAGAATTGAACCTACTTATCAAATGATCCGGATTTTTGAAATTTAATCTAACGGTTACAAATAGAAAATCCTCTAAAAATGATGATAATTATAGCTGTTGGATCAAATTTTAATAGTCTGGATCATTTGATCATTAAGTTCAATTCATTTGGATCTAAAGAGAATCTGGTTCCATAGAAGCACTTTTTAGTGAAGCAATTGCCAGGGAAAAACTACTATATAAAACGCTTAATAATTTTTTTTTTTACATGACCATTATTAACACATAACCGAAGTATCTGAAAACTGGTAAATCAGGCGAGTCCGATACATTCACATGGTGAGCTCTGAGCTGTCCCAACGCCTACACCTGAGTCACGTGGATTCAATCACCTACCCCTCCTCCTCAATCATGCGGTCTTGAACTTATACGTACTCTCGTCCACATTCATCCAAAACCCACACCCTTACCATTTTTTCTATATTTTCAAATTTTTATTTAATTTTATTTTAGTGATTTTTTAAATATATTATTGGTTGAATCTCCCTATGTTCCATCATCATTGATTAGGAAACTTCGTAATTATAATCACAACACTAGCTTAGTACGTCCCCTCCACTCCACCTTTCCACAGCGGAAACAATTGAGTGGTACTATAACATCATTATAATATATGTGATCGTTATTTATGATTTACTTATATTAAAACACGTGAAATTGTAAGCATTTCAATAATAGATGACAATTTTAAAGTTTTCAAATAATTTATTGTTTTGTCGTTTCTTTGACATCCTTCTCATCTCTCGTATTCATTCACTTTATAATACGCGATTTGTTCTTACTATTCACTAAAAAGTAAGCTTATAATTGCCAATGTTATGATTAAGGTGAACTTGATCTCAAATCTTTGTGAGACTTAACCTAAAGCCTGTATGATAGATAGTTTTTGTCGTTTTCCGTTCCATGATCCATCTCCACCCCTATTCTGATACGTTTACCTTGCTTGGAAATTTCCATTCTGGCGGCAAAAACTTGTCACCAAGTACTTGACGTTTTGGTAAAATTACATATTTCAAGTACATAAAAAGAATTCAACAAAATAATGTAAATAAAAGTAAATAATAAAAAAAAACGAATAAGTGGGTGGTGCACGAATCTTAAAATAAACAGAGGAAATATATGTAAATGCCCTTTTGCTACAGTAATGAAAAGTAATTGAGCTCTCGAATGACGGTGTGAGTTCAAACTTCATCAATGATTAATCTAACATTTAATCTAACAAAATCTATTGTTTGACCCAAAAAAAAAAATATATATATATATAGAATACCGCTTAAATACCAGTACTTAAAAAATCTCTTCAAATTTAGAAGCTGATGTCCACAATCAAATTAACATTTCTTTAATTTTTGTCAAATCAACGCAACGATTTATTTTCCCTTGTTGTAGGTATAATTTTGCTGAACAATTATGGAGGCCATAGAGAGAGGGGTGTAGCAATAGTAAAGAGGAGAGAGATGTGTAATTATGGGTGTGTTATATCTCACACCATTGTGCCTTTATTCATAGTAGTAGGAAAGGTTAATTCTTTACCCTTTTAGGATTACAACTCTTAATAGGTAATCAACTCCTAATAAGAATATAAGAGATATTCCTAAATACACTAGGATTTATACAATTACATTCCTAATCTAATAGGATTACAACAATCCTTATTGAGTGTGTAAATACTCAAGTAAATGGCGCATCAGGTCTTCAGCGATGAAGCAAGTACAATTGATGAAGTCGTCGACACAATGAGCGAGTGCGAGTCTTAGATTAACAGAAGAATGCATAAAAAGTAAAACTCACAAAACCTCGCTATGATAAAACCAAAGGTGGGAGAAAAACTCATAGACAAAGGAGAAATGTAAGAAGTTGCATTAAGTCAAAACTATACGTCTTTTGGACACAAGTATAAGAGCTCACAAATAAATGATAAACTCAGGATGGGTGCCTTGTTAAAATCTAGTTATGTAGCAAAAATCGAGTGGGAAAAATGCATCTAATCGTAGGGAAAAAGAGTACATTAAGATCAAGTAAACATAATTCTGGATACTCCCCCTGAGTTTGAAAAAACTTCCAAATGAGAACTACAAGCATTGCATATGATAGTTAGGCATACCAATTCTCGGACAAGCTTCTGGAAGGTTGACTTCGGCAGTGACATCGTGTAGAGGTTGGCAAGGTTGTCTGGGATCGGCTTGCATGATTTCAATCTCTTGATGCTTTGCTAATGTAGATGTGGATGCAATATGTCTTGGCGTTGACTTCGTTGATGTATCATGTCTTGGTCAGGTGGATACATGTGGCATAGTCTTCATGGATCGTTGTTGAGACTCAACGATAGATGAAAACAACAAGTACTTCGAATATGCTCAACAAGAACTTCTAACCATGTCTCACTTGTGGCGTAGTGAAGTAAAGTGAATCTTGGAATGATTCGAAGATTTTGCAACTAAGGTCATATTTCCCTAATATGACCAACTGTAACCAACTGTAACGTCAAAATGGTTAGGTGGCAATGGGCCTCAAGGCGGACCAACAAAACTGCATACAAGATTGCATAGCCTCGGCAGAAATCGAAAACTTAGAACGTTCACCAAGATCTGGGCAATCATTTAAATTATGCTTTATGATCGCTAGGCAAGGCTATTTAGGGTGAACATGAGAATTCGATGTTCAATTATAAACCCAAAAGACATTCGATACTTTATCGAAAATTGTCAACATAGTATTTATATGGTCTGCATTTTGGTTGGATTAGTCCACATATATTCCCTTGAATCCACTGTGAAAAGAAAGTCGTTTCGTATCTTCGCGATGAATGATATAGAAATCAATTTCCCTAATAAGCAGGCTTGGCAAAGTGTGTTTTGTAGGCATAAGATCCTTACTTCGGGTAAAGAGATGCGCCATAGCATCATTGTTCGACCTAAGTGTCCCAAATGGTCGTGCCAAAACAAGTACTACTCAATCACCCAACTCCAGGCCGGCCACATGTGGCGTGTGCCCCAGTTAGGAGACAACCCATTGACCCCAAATCAAAGCTTCATGCTCATTATTGGAGGTGGTGCAAAGATATTTCACTCTATTTTCTTCAGTGATTTCATTGATGATCATTATTCTCTCGATTATCCATAAAAACTCAACGATATGGAGCATTTAAGGTCCCTTAAATGGTAATTCAGTACCATTCATACAACGAAAAACATGCCAATGCTATGAATCGGGTTGTATAGATCTGAAGTCATTGTTAGAGATGTGATTTAGGTGTAAAATTAGTGTGCGTAGAATCACATTCATCCAAACAACTAACTTTCTCACATTCCTACCTAATCATGTGTTTAATTGAATTCGGTCATAATAAACAAGATTCAATTAACTCATATTCGAGGACAATATCAATAAGATTATCCATAAGTAAAACAATCGTCAAATGTGAATCCAAGAACATGAAAAAAATGTTTACAAAGTAAATGGTTTATTAAGAGGATTCGGCCAACAATGCCATCTATGTCAAAATTCTGTTCATTCAACGGTGTTCGGTGGAGCAAATTAATCTCATATATTGATTACTAAAATGGTACTCCTCAACATCATTGGTAGGGGCACGAACATGTGCATAACCATTAATCTATTCCATCGAGACAGAAGTAGATTCTGTAGGGTTAAAGTTTAAAAATATTATCCCTTATTCTTAAAGTTTTAGGTCTTAGGTGCTAAGGATCATGCTTTGTGCATAATGCCACATCTTGGCAGGCCCTGATTCTACCATATGTTGTGAAAACAAACTAAAAAATTAGATTATGAGAGAGACATAACCGAATTGGGTTCGATAAGCTCCAGTTGAAGCTGGAAGGGTCTATTCGGTAAGTCTCTACCGAAGCAGGGCATCACCATTCGGTAGGCTTTGACCGAACAAGGTTAAATCATTCGGTAGACTCCAGTCGAACTGAGTTTATATCGTTCGGTGGACTCTGGCTGAAGTTGTGTCTATAGCTTTCTCTCACATTTGTGGTAGTAATTATATCTGAGAATTTAGTAAACTTCTGCTTTCTACATTACTGCTTCAGAGGCGAGTTAGAAACATGGAAGGACGAGAAAAGTATTCTCCAGTCAAAATTTGATCGGATTTATAAACTTCAGAATCGTACTCATTCATGGACGTAATCATGGTGTGGTTTCAGGCAGTGTTTTTCATGATTAGACAGTTCGTATAAGTGAGCCAAAGAGCCATGGAATCCTCGTTCGGGAGGTATTTCCATTTGTAATGTTTCGGGCATAAGTCTTCGAATAAAAATCATGACGGAGGCTGCTCTTCCTTTCCATTGTTGGCTTTAATGTTTTCTCAGCTTCTTGATCGTCTAGTAGAGATTCACGTCTTGTACCCAACATGAAGTGGTTTTTACTAGAAACATCCAAATCAGGGAAAATCAAACTTGTGACGGTTCGACAATCCACTAATTGGAAGGAACAAGATTGTGATTGGTGGTATGGGAATGAATCATCCATAAGCATCAAAGTTAGAATATTCGAGTTCTAAGACATAGTTTTCATGAAAAATGTTGAGTTTTCATGGGTATATTGTTTTAAGAAAACTTCAGGTTTCAAAGGCACTAAATTCGAAACTACAGGTTCAATTTAGTTTATGAACATTTAGTTCATAAAAGAGAGGTTCATGCAAGAACACATAATGCAATATGTTGATTTAAGTGTAGTGGATTTGAGTTGCTTTAGGAACTCAAGTGTGAGCGCTTCGGGACTACGAAAGTGAGTTAACTGTTCAAGGAAGAGAAATAAAATATTGAATCATTAATGTCCAAAAGTAGGCTTCATGCCAATAATTTTGGATGTCATGTCAGATTAATAGACTGTTGGTCACTTTCAATTAATTCAATAGATCGAGACCATTCGGGATCGATCGTAGAAACAAAAATAATAACATTTAAGTTAAAATTATTAAAAATGCTAAATAATAGCATTGGGTCGAAAAACCCATAGCCCAAAAAATTGGGCTGGGTGTTGTGTAGGGTCGGTTGCAGTATGCAGCCCATTAGGTGGCTTTAGGCCACGTGCCGTAGGTAAGGGAGTGCTGCTGGCTTTAGGCCGAAAAAGGGGGGCATAGGTCAGGCCTAACAATAACTGGCCGTGGGTTGGGTCCGGGGCAAAAGAAGCCCAGCCTATTGGGCTGGCTTGGTGACACGTGAGCTGGGAGGGTCAAGCCCAGCAAGCCAATGGCTTGCGTCATTTAGGCCAAGGTGAGGCAAGGGCCCAACAAATAGGTCAGGCCGTGTTGGACTCAGGGGTTTGGACCGAGGGCTGCAGGCCCTAGGGTTAATCAACCCAGATTTTTTTCGACATCCTAGGGTTTTAAAAAAACCTAGAATTGCTTATAATTTATTTTATATGCTTTGACTCACAATTCCAAATAGCAAATATAATTGCGTAACGCATGAAACATATATATATATATTGATAAATATATGGAATATATATATATATATATCGGAAGGTAAATATAAATGTAGGGGTTCATGCATCATGATGAATGTTTTCATGCTTCATGGTCGTTTCAAATATCTTACTTTATTTTAAGCGTACCTGATTGGCAGAAAACGACAAAAGCCTTTGGATTTGTAAAAGATCATTTTCAGAAAGTCGGAATTGCATCTCTAATGCGTTGTATCACGTCCAACACAGAAAAATTAAATTGAATCAATAACATGTATATCAATTCAATAAAATAATTAATTAATCATGAAAAGGATGATTAAAACATAATACTCCCCTAATTGAAGAACATACTATCTTTAGCGCAGCGTCAAGAGCGTGCCGATAACGTGTTGTAGGCATAATTTACTAAACAATTATGGAGGCCATAGAGAGAGGTGCGGCAATAGTAGAGAGAAGAGATAGATGTGTAATTGTGGGTGTGTTCTATCCCACCCCATTGTGCCTTTATATATATTAGTAGGGAAGGTTAATTCCTTATCTTTTTAGGATTACAACTCTTAATCGGTAATCAATTCCTAATAGGAATATAAGAGATATTCCTAGATACATGTCATTCCTAATAGGTAATCAATTATTAATATGATTTACACAATTACATTTATAATTTAATAATACTACATCTGTTTTTAATTTTTTTTTAATTACTTGTATTTTCTAAAGCGGCGGCCGATTGAAAGTAAAGATCGCGTGTATAAATAAAAGTCATTTAACCCCACAAAATAACGATTAATAAATCTCCCGTTTTTGTTAAATACCATGTTAATCACACTAAGTGGACCACTAATTCCCATCACGTCATCATTTTCTCTCGGCCACCGAGCGCCGCGCATGCACAAAACCGCGGAATAAATAACTCACATGCGCCGGTGGTGCGCATGGAGATAACCTACGCATCTCCAAGCTACACGGACTTCGCCGCCGGATCCTCCATGCCGACCTCCGCCCGACCCGTTCGAATCATCCCGCTCCAGCACCCCGACACGACTTCGTCGAGCTCCTCGTCGTCGCCGTGGGCGGCGCTGTCGAAATGGAAATCGAAGGTCCAGAGCATGACCTGGGTCGAATGGCTGGCGCTCTTCTTGCCTTGCTCCCGCTGGATTCGGACCTACAAATGGCGCGAGTATTTGCAGGTCGATCTCATGTCCGGCATCACCGTCGGCGTCATGCTCGTTCCTCAGGTAACAATTTTTAATTTTCGTTCTCTGTTTGGTTGCCGAGAAAATGAAAGAAAAGGAAAAGAAAATTCGAAGCGTTTGCTGCTCTCCTCAATTCGGCCAATTCGTTCCTTTATATTCTTTTATAATTTTTTGTTTTTGTTTTAAACCGAAATGGAAGTTCCTGTTTCTTAAGCTGATAATTCAAGGCCTGTTCGTCGCCTGAATATTTAATTTTCTCAGCAACCAAACAGAAAATGCTCATTTTTTTGTGGTTTCTAATCTTCTGTCGTTAATTAATTATTAAGAGGATAAACAAACCGATTTTAACGCTGATTTTTTGAAACACAAAGTAACTAATTAAGCTGGAATCAGGTTGAATTCGAAATTGTCATCACCGCTATTTTATCGTAATCTGATTTCTAAACAAATGGAAAATCTTGAGATCTAAGACATAAATTCATACAATTTTCCTTCATTTTCTGGGAAGCCAAACACGAAAGCTCTCTCCAATCACATTCTTGTTTTTCATTTCGTCTGTATATGTAATCACTATTTATGATTAGACGGATTTGTAATTCTCTTTAGCAATTAGTTGTAATAAATCGGTCCCGTGTGCAAATTGTCCACTACTATTCTTTGCCGTGTGATTTTGTAGTTATTATGATTTGACTTTCTTGGCGGCTAGGCAATTAAAGACATGGTGATTAGACAGAAATATGATACTGTTTTATGGCATTATAATTAATTAATTTAGGAGCAATTTTTCGTTTAAAGAAACGATATAATATTGGTTCATATTGTGTTATGAACATATTGGTTGTACGGTTGTAAATCTTAGATGCATCTGTTAAAATTTTAAATCAAAATTATGTTATGTTATACTGAATGCGGCATGTTTTAGATATTGCTAATTCGTGATTGCAGTGAGACCGGTTTGAGATTAAATATTTCATCCACATACTGAATGAGGTATGTTTCTTCTGTTGACCGTTTGTTGTGGAATTCCAGGCAATGTCTTATGCAAAATTGGCTGGACTTGAACCGATATACGGACTCTGTAAGTTCCAAACTGCTAGTGAATAGGGTGACCACTCTACAAAACTCTCTTGTTGATTTATCTACTAATTTATCTGCATGTTTTGATTCTGATTGTTTGATTTTGCAAGGAAGACTCTGGTTTTATACCTTTATTTGTGTATGCCATATTTGGCTCATCTCGTCAGCTAGCCGTTGGTCCAGTAGCATTGGTTTCTCTCCTGGTCTCTAATGTCTTAACTAGCATTGTTGATTCATCTGATGCATTATACACAGAACTGGCTATATTACTGGCATTTATGGTAGGGGTCATGGAATGCATTTTGGGGCTCTTGAGGTACGTCTGCTTTTCCCCTCTTTAAGTGCATGCTCATGGATACAGCATGTACATGTACTTATGCCATCAGAAATTAGATGCCTTGTGTTTTGAGCTCTAAAAAAGTGAAAGCCGAAAACTTGTTGATCATGTTGTTGGTGCTTTATCTGTCATGCTACTACAATTTAGCTTTACCTTGTACAAGTCATAGAGTTATCAAAAATGAATTTCATAGTCTATGGTGGGATCCTTTTTGTCCCGAGAAAAACGACTTTGGAGTGTGAAAAGTTTTATAAGCTATACGATATTGTTAGTTGCTACCTTGATGTTGTATTTTGATTTCATTTACATTAGATTCTTTGCTCGTCCAGGCTTGGATGGATTATCCGCTTCATCAGCCACTCTGTCATTTCTGGCTTTACAACTGCTTCAGCCATTGTGATTGCCTTATCTCAAGCAAAATACTTTTTGGGATATGATATAGAACGAAGTAGCAAGATTGTGCCGTTGATAAAGAGTATTATAGCTGGAGCTGATGGGGTATGCTTTGCTTGCATGCCCAAGTGGTATAACCTTCATATCATATTTGGGTTTGAGTTTGAATTTCTCATGCAGTATTACAATTATTTGTTAATTTATCTTTTACAACCAACTGTTGCTGTCAATATTATTTTTCTTAAATAATGATCTATAATCTTTTGCGAATATGATAAATTATATAATTTTGCTTCTGCACTTTAGCAGAACATTAAATATTGTCATCTTGTCGGATGTATCTCCCCATGATCAACAATAAGAATGCTATGCAACTAATGCATGTCATGCATCATGTTTCATCTGTCATTTGAAGTACTAATAGTCTGATACGATTACCTTGTGAAGTGATTCATGATACTCTCTCTCTCTCTCTCTAGTGGGAATTAGGTGACAACTTCTGTTTTTCGTATAGAGATTACCACATGCTATAATGTTTTATGCCTTGGTATGCCTGAACTGAGACTAGTCCAGGCGCCCTCTACATTGGATATACAAGAGTCAAGCATCAGATGTATAGTCTCTGAGCAAATCGACCATATTCTAGGTTTTGAAAATGGAGTGTCAGATGTTAGGACATGAAAGTGAAACCAATAAGTAGGAAACTGGAAGAAATGCTGTTGGATCCCTTATAGATTATTTTGTACACTATGCTTGATGATTTTTTGGCACCATTGCTTTGCCAGTAACAATCTGCACAGCAACCATGCTTTTAACTTCCATTATGCCCTTTAATAACTGATTATTCCATACCTAAGAATTCACTTAACCTTATTTACATATATGTGCCCCATCCTTCTTCTAATACTTGAACCAGATATGCATTTATTTGCTTCATCTACTGTTAACTGTGACTAGCTTTCTGTTTTTCTTATCAATTCTTTGCTAACTACAGCAGGTTTTTTGTTTTGTAGTTTTCGTGGCCCCCTTTTGTAATGGGATCCGTCATTCTTGCAATTCTTTTGACCATGAAGCACTTGGTATGAGCTTATTGTATTCACTTAGTCGGATATATTTCTTAGCATAGTTTTGATTTTAACTTTCTAATTTAACCATTCAGGGAAAAACAAGGAAGTACTTGCGATTCTTGAGAGCTGCAGGCCCCCTCACAGCTGTCCTTTCGGGCACAATTTTTGTGAAAATATTTAATCCATCTTCCATATCTTTGGTGAGAGTGATGTAAATTAGACTCATTTTGATTGGAAATTATTTAATCTAACAATGTAGGGATTGCAATACTAGTTTCTGGATGTTCTGTTTAAATTTGCTTTACTAAGAAATTTTAGATCACATGTTCTGTTTTTGTCTTCATTCTATCAACCAGAAATCGGCAGTTATGCACTTGTACTAAAATCCTAGGCTTTGAAAACTCATGAATCTCATCCAAAAAATTTAGAAAAAAATAGTTCAACTAGATAATTACTCGCTTTGTTAAAATAGCTGCTGTAGAGTTTTTCAGAGTATGTATTCAGGATGACAAGCACCTGTTTTCGTATGCCATTTGCTTGAATAATGGGATGGTTAAGGTAAGCATGTGGACTTGCCAGTTGGAATTCAGGCGATACTGAAGATGAGAGTTTCCTGAATAGTTGCAATCTAATCTGGTGCCGGTTTTAAAATTGAATAGTCATTAATGTCAAGGCAAAAAACAATTATTTTTTTTCCTGTTATCATCGGAATGTTTCTTTTGTAATAGCAGGATTCTACATCCCTTTACCATAGTTGTTACCTTTTACCATAGTTGTTAACAAAGGTTCTTGGCTGTTGTTTAGGTAGGAGATATACCTCAGGGTCTTCCAAGCTTTTCTATTCCTAAAGCTTTTGGATATGCTACATCTTTGATTCCCACTGCGCTTCTTATTACTGGTGTAGCTATTTTGGTAAGAGGAGCTCCATGGAACCTCTTACTTGTAGCTTTGCTTTCTCCCTTTAATTGATTATAACTATCAGTTCTGTGGTAATATATTTTGAACTCTAGGAATCTGTGGGCATTGCAAAAGCATTAGCTGCAAAAAATGGGTACGAGTTGGATTCGAATCAAGAGGTATGTTTTTGGAAAATTTGGAAGTGCACAAGCACATAACCTTACCTCTTGCTCATGTATAAAAACAAAATATAGGTTTAAGCACTTTTGGTTAAAGCTCAAATGTTGACTGCATGCTTGTCTATTTTTCTACATCAGTATTGCTTGTTGACACATGATTTGGTGATGTGTGCTGATATTTGTGAGAAAACTGAACTGCTGACTACTGTTACTCAGACAAGAACGCTTATACTAATGAATCTTCTTTTTGTTTCTAAACAGTTGTTTGGTCTTGGTGTGGCCAATATTTTTGGTTCATTTTTTTCTGCATACCCCACAACAGGTGAGATTCCTCTATGAGCCGCAGGCAGGGTTTGTGTTTAAATATTTATATTTTTTATCTTACTTCGGCTTTGTGCAGGTTCCTTTTCTAGGTCAGCTGTGAATCATGAAAGTGGAGCAAAAACTGGCTTATCTGGACTTGTTATGGGAATCGTAATGGCTTGTGCTCTCCTATTCATGACTCCACTGTTTGAATATATACCTCAGGTTTACTTCCATGTTATCGCATTTGTCTTTTTCATTTAGGAATGTAATCTTATGCAGCTCATGATTGGTGGCTTTTGTGGTATTTTTGCTATTATTTCAAATTGTGTGCCTTTTAAATTTATGATCTTTATTCTATCTTTCCATTTGAGTGTATACTTTCTATGTTCTAACTATGGGATTTATTTTCTCTTAACTCAGTGTGCTCTGGCGGCTATTGTGATTTCTGCTGTGATAGGCCTGGTGGGTAATTCTATAATTCGTTTGGTTGCTGTAGAAGATATCTATTAGCTTTTATGCAGTCAAAGTTCTAATGATCATATCCTTAAAATATGTATCTGTATTACCTGAAATCTGAGTTAATGCATATTCATGGAAAAGAAAAGTTTCATTCTGGCTAGTGGATATCAAAGAAAATGACATTATAGCTATCATTGACATGTGCATGTACTATATGGGGACGAAGTGGATTTCTGGATTCTGCTCTGTGACTGTGCTGTGTGCTCTGATATTTCGTGATAATTGAACTGATTACTACCATTACTTAGACAACAACTCTTTTCTATTGAAATTCAGGTGGACTATGATGAGGCTATATTTCTATGGGGTGTAGATAAGAAAGATTTTCTTCTTTGGACCATTACAGCCACTACAACATTGTTCCTTGGCATTGAGATTGGCGTCCTTATTGGGGTGAGTACTTGAAGCAATGTTAGTTTTGGGAGACCTTGTTCGAACTTTATACCCTAAGGAATCCGCGTTTTTATGCAAGAAAGGCTAATTAGGGCATAAGAACTATCATGTATTGTGTTAAATACAACTTTTTTCATGATAAGAATCCAATGTTGCCTCAGTAGCTCAATTTCAGAAGACAGTTAATTTTATACATCCATGCAAGACAAGTTTTCAAGTTTAGTTTGCGTTAACTTGACATGTATAGCTTTGTCGTGTTCTTTTTAGCTCAATGTGGCAATAGATTACCATGCAAAATTCATACAGATCATTAAAGTTCTAGAAGATCTCTCTCTCTCTCTCTCTCTCTCTCTCTCTCTCTCTCTGTGTTTCCTTTGTCAAATCATATAGGCTTAATGTGCTTGCATGATTGCAGGTTGGTGTTTCGCTTGCATTTGTCATCCATGAATCAGCAAACCCGCATATTGGTAACTGCAATTTCAATTTATGATAAAAATTCTGTGCACATAAGTAGATGCAGCTTGTTCATAGTTCTTGAATTATTTATTAATTGGTTCATATTTCAACTTTCAATGATTCTAGTTATGAAGCCCAGCTGTTGTCTTATTCTTTTCTATTGTATTCATCATCATCGTCATCTTTGATTGCCTTTTTGAATATCATCGTCATCCCTGATTACCTTTTTGAATATCATCGTCATCTCTGATTACCTTACTGAATATCATCATCATCTCTGTTAAAAGTCTGAATTTTTTATTCCTTGCCCAACGGAAATGACATTGTTATTGTCTGGATTTTCTTTGGCCTCTTGGAGCCTAAAGAAGATGCCAAGTTTTCCTTGCTAGTTGCATCTAATGATAATGAAACCCTTGGCCATTCCATTAGCACTGGCAAAATAAGATTTTTTTTCTCCATGTAACTTTTTTGGGGTTTGCTGGTAAAAGCTAAAAGCAAAAATTCTTATGTTTGTAGTTCTATTTGGATTTTGGAATGAAGATGCATTTCTTCAGTAAAAGCTAAAAGCCAATACAGAAGTTGCTTATAATTTCCTTTATGTTGCAGCTGTCTTGGGGCGTCTTCCAGGCACCACCGTATATAGAAATATTCAACAGTATCCAGAAGCATATACATACAATGGAATTGTGATTGTACGAATTGACGCACCTATTTATTTTGCAAACATTAGTTACATAAAAGACAGGTACAGTATCAGGTTGTGCCATTTTGATATTCTATGAATTTAACTGTTTATTTACCTAGGGAGTCTCTACAGTTGAGTTAGTTTTCCCCAGTTAAGAAGTCATTTTCAAGTAAATTTAATTGCCTGTCAGGTTACGGGAATATGAAGTTGAGGTTGACAGGTCTACCAGTCGCGGACCAGAAGTTGAAAGAATTTATTTTGTGATCATAGAGATGGCACGTAAGTGTTGCTAATCTTGTGCTTTTTTCTTTAGAATTTGTTCTTCTCATGGGTTATGAAGAAGCATTTAATGACTAGATATTGATTCACATGGATGTTACATTTCCCAGCATAATCTTAAGTTGATACTCTTCAATTATTTGTATGTTGTCGGTTAAGATCATTTAAATCAGTGATTCATATATGGAAATATTTCAGGAAGTCATCCATCGTTGTTTATAGCACTCAAAAACTTACATGGACTTCTCTCTTTTATATCATGCCTGCTGAGGTTGTTCATAACGTTGATCTAAATAAGGTTCCAGTGATTTTCTAAAGTGTGTCATTATCATCGTTGCAGCTGTAACATATATAGACTCCAGTGCTGTCCAAGCTTTGAAAGACTTGCATCAGGAGTACAAGTTACGTGATATCCAGGTGAGTGTCGTTTGGAGTTTTTTTCTGGTCATTATATAAACTGTTAAAAAATCTGGAGATTGTTATTAACATCATGTTGAAAACCACCGGCGTGTGGTACAGATAGCCATTTCCAATCTGAATGGAGAAGTTCTGAAGACCTTATCAAGCGCAGGTGTAGTAGACCTGATTGGTAAGGAGTGGTACTTTGTGAGAGTGCACGATGCAGTTCAAGTATGCCTTCAGCGCGTCCAGAGCTTAAAGGAGACACCTAAAGCAGCAGACCCTTCGTCTGAAGAGAGACTGAGTTCCTTCCAGAGATTGCTTAGGCAACGGGCAGAGGATTCATCGGTATCCGAACTGGAGTCTGGCACCCAGATTAATCCTCAGTTGGAGCCGCTTTTGTCG
This sequence comes from Pyrus communis, assembly GCF_041283825.1. Taxonomy (NCBI): domain Eukaryota; kingdom Viridiplantae; phylum Streptophyta; class Magnoliopsida; order Rosales; family Rosaceae; genus Pyrus; species Pyrus communis. The sequence goes on along the minus strand of NC_142571.1, from coordinate 23,961,405 downwards.
CGAAAATCTTCTTGATATTGATGGCATGTAATATATGAGGCCTAAATTTTTGCTAGGCAGCTTTGTATTCAATCACATCTATCCCATTCTTTCAGCTGTTCAGGGCCTTTGATTATTTCACGTAATTAGGCTTTTTGTTGTTGTAAAATGTAACACATGAGCTTCCTTGTCAAAAGAAAAAAAACCGAAAATTGTAAGTAATGTAGTTCGAATAAATGTAGAGAAACAAATTTCTACACCATGTTCGATGTTGTGGACGCGTTAATTCTTCAATCCATCGATGTAACTTCACCCGTACGTGCTCTTCTGATTTGTGTTTCGTAATGCAAGAATCAATTTGGTTCAGCAGTTCTATAAATCATGGAGTTTGAATTGGCTTACGACAACACTATTTTGTTCGCTTGATCATGCATGTCACTCGTGTGTGTACATTCTTGTGTCATGTGATGAGAGATGCAGACACACGGGTTTAACTAGTGAGAAGCAAATTGCGAGGAACACAAACCGAAGAATCCAGAAGGCAAACCGCCCAGAACACAATCTCTAAAACTTTAAAATTAGTTTTGGAAGCTTACAGGGACATTTCTTCTCTAAACTATCTATCCCACATCGGCCGTCGACAGAAACTAGTTCCAAGCGGGGCTCTATAAATATAGGGTGGGTGGCGCTTAGGAAACTTGCCTTAAACTAATGAGTAAGGAAAACAAAGCGAGCGGTGAGAGCCGCTCGCCGCGCAAAGCATTGACATGCGCATGAATTTATGGAGGGGTTATAGGCTGGCCGAGTGTTGACGCTGTTACTTTGCAGAACTCACTCGTGCGGGCCTCCCTATTACCCTCACCAAACCTAGTCTGCATAAATATTATAATTACTAGAATCTCCCAAAAATTGTTTTAATTACTAAAATCACCTCAACAAATGTTTTAATTACTAAAGTCACCTCAACAATAGTTTAATGTCAGTTCTCATGTTTATATTATAAACATTATGACAAACATTAAGGGGTAGAGTTCATGGAAAGTCATTTTTGAGAGCATTTCTCGTATGTATATATGCTTTAAATCTTTGTATGCTCTTAAATCCTTTCCCACGAAGCCTTTCCAGATGTTTATCAAATCCAAATCATTAATATTTTATTTCCTTTTGGTCCAAATGTCTTGCAACAGCCAAAGCTTTCAACCCCACATCTTGAGTAGTGAGTAGCTTCTCTTAAAGTTCATGGGATTCTGTCAGCCATGTTATTGGAGTCGGTGATACTGGTAGCTAACCCTACTTAAACATAAAACTCACGTGGATGGAAATTCAGATGGCAGAAAAATCATGTGCCGTTAGAGATCAAAGATGGAACATCCAATCATGCATCCTGCTAAACTGCAGAGTGATTTTGTTTCGTCATCAGAAGTCTGCTGAGTTATTATTTGTTATTTGAGACGAAACTTAGAGAGGCAACTGACTTGATCGATGGGCAGGTGAGCTCTCAAGTGAAGAATGCGTCCACATTTGACAAGAAGAGTGAATCTTGGAGCAATCTACTACGTACGTACTTGGCAATGTTGAAAACTGATAGCCATGCATGCTCCTTGTGAACTAGCTTTCGCCCTCTGTGATTAGAGCATGCAGTAAAGGAATTATGGTCCTTCTCTTTTGGTCCTAGCTAAAACTAGTACCTTGGTCCTGCCCTTTTGAACGGTGAAAAATGATTTCACCATACTTCTTTACTTTCTCGTACGCCTTTGTTTCTCTGTCTTTTTGATAATTAAAGAAGAATCGAAAGACAGAAAATAGCATGTGTTTGTAGTCTGTACTGAAGAAACACCATTGATGCACAAAATCAATGAAGACTTTGGAACAACGTAAAGTGTCAAGTTTGTGACCTTCGCTCGGTTACTCCGGTCACTAGTGAGGATAATATGTAAAGAGATAGAGATAGGGAAGCAAACACAAGATGTACGTGGTTCACCCTAAGTTTGGCTACGTCCACGGAGTAGAGGAGTTCTCGTTAATAGTGAAGGTTTACACAAATACATAGGTTCAAGCATAATCATCATTAGTGGGTACTAATGACTAGTTTAAGTACAATAATGACATTAGTAATTAACTATAGGAGAATAGTCTTCTTTTATAGTTGAGGAGAGTCTCTAGCTTTTGTTCGTGGTCGATGTGGGACTCTATGAACTTTATTCTGACATTTGACATGTGTAGTGCTGTGATTGGCCTCACGGTTGGAGGGAAACTCTTGTGCTTTGGCAATGGTGCCTCAGCATGAGCCCCTCAGTGGATCCTTGAATGTATGAAATTGACCAGTGCTTGGTAATTTCGAGATTGATCGAGTATGGTACAAACACAATACTTGTGAATGCTACTGAATGCTTTGAGTCATCTGCTCCGTATATTTTGAATGCTACCGAATGCTTTGAGTCTTCTACACCATTAAATTGAGAAAGATCAACCAACCATAAGTCAACATTCTAAGATGTTGGTTGGTCACTCCTTCCCCGCAAGTTAAGCAAGACTAATTTTAAACATACGATGTCAACTTTTAATCAGATTATTCAGTCATGCGTTGCATGTCATGTGACAAGAACTGTCTTCAATGGCGTAGCCACATCAAAAGTTACGGTGAGCTGTAATCTGGGGAAAGTTTGTGGTAATATGTCTATGTATTTTACTGCATAGTCTATTAAAATAGACGACGACCAAAAAAAAAAAAAAAAAAAAAAAAACCAGCAAGAAGAATTATTTTTTAATGAAACTAGCCTATCGAGTATTTACCACAACTAGAAATATAAAAATTATCACGAAAATTGTGATACCATTTTGTTCAAGATTATTCTGCTTTGATTCAGTAGGCTTTATATTAGTTTCAATCAATTTTTTTTTTTTTAAGATTGCCTTTACATCTATTTTCATTGTTTTGCTTTGTGCTAGTTGTGTGATTGTAATTGAGATGTCAAGTTTTTTATCTTCTTCTTGTGTTTGCATCTAAATATATGTAAATTTGATGATTCATTGTAATTTTTGTGGTATGCAAATGCGAAGCTTATTTAGTTCATACCAATCAAATTTTAAGTATACAAATACCGAAGTTAAAACTTAAATTTTTACCTATAATATGTATGTAGCAAAAAAAACATCATTTGATTTTAGAGTTATTTTTTTAGCTAGCCCACTCATAAAAATATTTCTAGCTCCGTCATTGACTGTCTTTTATAAATTTTTCTTAAAGAATATGAGACGAACATTGAAGATGTCTTGATTTTGAGATATACTTTGGGCGGTACTTTATTAGTTGTATAGCTAAGGTGGTTTCAGACAAAGATGCCCCTAGCTTGTTACGTACACAAATTTATCAGTTCTATGGTCCCTCCCTCTCATCATGTACGCAAAGAAGAAACCAACCATATTTAGAAAAGTCGTACAAATTTGGAATATGATTATGTGGTCATGTATAAATCTCTTACATTACTCTAACCTCCCTTTCCCTCTAGAATTCTCGAGTCTTAACAATCTCCATCGCTCCCACGTGGACTCATCCCCCCTATACCACTACTGTCCGCTGATCCTTTGCCCAATTTAACACGGAAATTAAGTGTGAAAAGTCGGAAAGGGATCATTTCCGGATTTATTCCTTCTAATCTATCAAATTAGAAGATTCGAATCGTTGAAATTTAATTCAATGATTACAAATAGAGGTTCACTTTAAAAATTATAATAATTTTAATCGTTGAATCAATTTTTAACAACATCAATTTTTTGATTTGATAGATTAGAAAAAAGAATCCGAAGAAAATTTCTTTCTGAAAAGTAGACCCTATTAGCTCATTTTCTGACGTGACATTGTTAATTATTAGGAATATATATGATGATGAAAAATTGTGGCACGTCGGTATTTTTGTTTTGTTTTGCACATCAATGTTTATATATTCTCCATCCTGATGTAGCAACTCTCCATACATAACTGAAACAGGTAATTAGAGAGAGAGGAGAGAGAGAGAGAGAGATGGAGATTCTTCTGCATCATACATACACATGGTAACTGAGATAATATATTTATAGAACCTTGAAATTCTTATATATTTTATTGTCAAACGATAGATTTTAATTAATCAAGTTTAATTGATAAATTCACATCCTCAATAAGAACATTAAAAAGAAAATTGGACCAGTACAATCCCAAATAAAAGTTTTCTCCTACAGATTGCATAAAAGTTGCAACAGCGTGTACTACTGGGTTAATTTCTCGATGAGAAAACACAAACTCTACATGTTCCATACCACTTGCAAGGTGCCATATATTGTGCTTGTGCAAAATACCTTCCAGTTGCCCACCAATAACCATTCTTCGATTAGTCATACGAAGCTCCTGAGCATCTGACTCGATAATTACCTTTGTAAATCCTTCTCTCCCGTAGCCCCTTGAAATTTTTATATTTTAATATATATATATATATATATATTGTTTAATTATTTAATTAAAACTTTTTAGCTAAAATAGTCCCTGAGATTTGCATAACACATTACTTTGGTCCATGAGATTGAAAATCAATAGAAATGATCCCTGAGATTGTCTATCATTCATTATTTTGGTCATTTCGTTAAAAACTCTGATGAGTGTCCTGGAGTTCTTGGCCGAAAGTTTGGGCAATTTTCAAAGCTTCGTAACTCAATCGTTTCTTAACCAAAATTCGACCCATAATATATCAAAATGAAGATAGGAAAGTGTAGAACAAAACTATACCTATTTGGAAGCCCAATGGTTGCCGGATATGATCGAAAAATAGCCTGAAAGGTGACTGGTCCGGGGAAAAACTGGAAAACTCGCCAGAAACTGGGTAAAATTTAAACATTTATAACTTCTTCAATACTTAACGAAATCGAGTGATTCAAAAATGAAAATCATACTTCTCAATGAGATGAAGAGAATAGTACCTTTCTTGACGAATAATTCATCGTGGTTTGGCCGGAAAACAACTAGAAAGTGGCTAACTCGAGACCAAGACAGCCACTTTCGAGCCATTTTCCGGCAAAACCACGAAGATTTAGCTGTTGAGAAAAGTACTATTCTCTTCATCTTGTCAAGAGTATGATTTTTGTTTTTGAATCACTCGATTTCGTTGAGTATTGAAGAAGTTATGAATGTTTAAAATTTACACAGTTTTCGGCGAGTTTTCCAGTTTTCCGGTGGACCAGTCACCTTTCAAGCTGTTTTCCCACCATCTCTGGCAACCATTGGGCTTCCAAATAGGTATAATCTTGTTCTACACTCAGGGCCGTCTCTGACATTTTGGGGGCCTTGTGCGAATTTAATAAAAAGGCCCTCCTTATTTAAAAAAAAATATTTTTTTGGACAATATATTCATACAAAGCCCAACAACCAATATTCAAAATTAATTGAAATTAGAATCTCACTCTTATTATTTTTAAACCAACAACAACCCAACTTTTATTATTTTTGTTTTAAAAAGAAAAGATAAATGAAGTAATAAATTTTGGCATATCGGGTGAAAAAAAATATAAACAATATGTCAAATTGCCAAGTCAGCCATCAAATTGAAATTTGATATTTTGAATTTGACGTCTCCATTGGAGATGTTCTAATCTCCAACATAAAATCATGATTTAGGGTTCATCTATGAAAAAATAGAGCATAACTGAAAGAGAGATGAAAATACGATTATATTGGTGGAAGAAAGTAATACACAAGTTTTTATTGCTAGAGAAAAGTAGAAAATTAATATATTAAATATAAGCTTCACTTAATCAATTGTAATATAGATTAAATCATATGATGATGATTTTTCTGTTCAGTTTAAAACTTTTTTATTAGAAATTTATACATATGTAATATATAGGAGGGTAGATTTTTTTGGGGCCCCTAAAAAATTCGAGGTCCTGTGCCACTGCACCTTTTGCACACCCCCCTCTGTCCAATACCATGCACGCAAGTGCGTTGCTCAATTATTAGTCACCATAAATATTCAAGTTCAACGATTTCTTTTTGCTGCAGTATGGAATGAATTAGAGAAAGAGAACAAGGAATTCTTCGAGGCTTATTACGCACAATCACAAAACAAACTAGATACAATGTCTAAGCAAGAGACGAGCCAACTGATAAAAAACATGATACCGGAATATTCCTCCGAACATTCTGGTGACGATAAACGTTCCGTCAAGCGGGATTTGGCGATTCACGATTGATGGTGGATATGTTATATGTGAAGAGAACATTTGTGTTACTAATTATTTAGGTGGAAATGGGCTAGGTCATGCTATTATACAACATATACTCTCATTTGTTCTGAGTTTTCAACTTGGATTGAAGAACTCTTTTGTATGGTTATTTTCTTCCATTTTGTCTGCTATAATATCTTCTTGATTCAGTGAAATGTTTTGATTATACAAAAAATGTTATAAACAAATCCCAGAGTCCAAACTACTACGTGTGCACTGCATCAGCCAGATTTTTTCAGTTCCCATTCATTTCGCACGTCCCTTTTTTCTTGTTATTAAAAGGGGAAGCAAAAAGAAATGGCAGACACAAAATCAAGAATAGCACATATATGATTACGACGACACCACAACGTAGATCACGCAATATCATTTGAAGAAGTGATTTTCACATCTCTTATCGCTTCATGCACATCTTTATTTATTTACGCCGTTAAATTGATAAATAAAAAATAAATCAACAGACATAACTAAATGGAAATGTATAGAAAAAGAAAAGAAGCATGAGTATAAAAGTCATTTTCCTATTATATTTGCTTTATTTATATCAATTACGACCGATGATTAACATGAACAAGCCAAACAAATTAAAAACAATGACAATTTATACGACATTTGTCCACACCACAAGCTTCAAAGTAATACTGTAGTTACTATGTTAAAGTTATTCTCGGTTAAAGGGGTAGATAGGAAGAAATCAAAAGCTCAGATGAGTTAAGACTGCCACTCCCACTAGTGTGTCCCTACTCATTAAAATGCGTACACATGAATCCCGGATGGAGATACACATGGAGATATGGTTCTTTGAATCTTTGAGATGGGTGAAAGGTGTGACTCTGAAATTTGTTCTAGTCTTTTGAATTTTCTCCATTTGTAACTTTATAAGATTCGTAAAAAATTCTCCTAAATCTGCATTTTTGTTCCAAGTCCAACGGCCTAAAAAAAAAGAACTTTAACAAAAAAATTTCTGTACTGTTTACTTTAACGAAAAACCACAATTTTGTACTACAAAGTCAATCCTAGTACTATTCGTTTTATCCTTTATTTTATCCTTATCTTTAAAACTCAAAATTCGTTAAGTACTTTTAATTAGTTTTCGTTAAAATAAAAAAAAAACATACAAAAGGGCACAGTTCATGTAAAAAGTAGCCCGATCTTACAAGATCACAGCTGACACCTAAATTATTTAAGAGCATCTCCAAGAGATGCCATAAAACAATAAAAACTCTATTTTAAAGAGTCAAATTAAAAAAAAAAAAAATACATCTCCAAGACTCCTACAGACTTTGTAAAATATTCTCTATTATAACAAGATGAATAGTTACCTTTTAAATTTACAAGGCAAGGAGAAAATAAAAAGAGAAAAAGTTTTATTAGAAAATGAGTTGAGTTTAAAATGTTAATAATAGAATATTTAAAGTTTTTTTTAAAATAAAGAGAGTTGTTGGAGATGAAAAGTTAAACTGAAATATTTTTTTAACACTGTTTACTTACTAGTTTAATAAAAATTTAGAACTTCTCTTGTAGATACTCTAACTAATCCATTAAGTAGGATGCAATTTTTTTCGCAAATTTGTAACGGATTTTGGCATGCATAGTTTTATATCCATATTTTTGGTCTTGTCGTTGTCATGCAAGTGTTACCTATAACATGGGCTTACTAATTGGGCTCACGTGATTAGTATTGTAAACAAAAGGGCAGGGCTGACCTTTGTCGAGTGAGCGCTGGCGACTATTCAGGGCCAAAAAAATTGGAGGTACCAAAATTATTAGGGTGGTCTATTCATATATGTTTTCACAGGAGTATATGTCAAATCCCCTAGTGGGTCACCCATCATGAGATTGCTTTCGTCCGAACTTGCTTAACTTTGGAGTTCCGATGGAACCTGAAGCGAGTGAGCTCCCAAAAGGCCTTGTGTGAGTTTCCAGAAACAAAACCATGAGGGCGTGGTTGAGGCCCAAAGCGGATAATATTGTGCTACGGTAGAGTCGAGCACGGGATGTGGTGGGGGCCCAAGCCGGGATGTGACAATATAAATTTATAAAATTTGGTTAAATGACCAAGAAGTTTAACTAGAACTGGTGGTTTTTGCTCTTTAATTAAAATTAACAAGGAGATCCCAGGTTCAAAATGCTATGTGTGTTTATTTACTTTTCAATTTTTACAAATTTCTAGTCATAAAGTAAATTTATAAAATTTGGTCAAATGATCAATAAGTTTAACCATAAATGGTGATTTATGCTGTTTAAAATTAACCAAAAGGTATTGGGTTCAAAATGCTATTTGTTTTTTTACTTTCCAATTTTTATGAATTTCTTTTCATAAGAGTATAAATTTGTAAAATTTGGTTAAATGATCTAGAAGTTTAATTTGAAGTAGGTTTCTGTTGTTTAAAATTAATGAGAGATCTTGAAATGCTATATATGTCCATTTTTATTCTTTCCAATTTTTACGAATTTCTGTTTGTTTGTTAAGTTTTTTTTTTTAAAATTACTAGCTAGTAGCAATGCGGGTTGCGTTTTTTAGAAATTCATTCCAATTCAAGTCTAATCTTCAACAAAGAGTAATACGAGTATAAAATTTGCAAACCTAATGACGTGCCACCAATATGAAATAAGCACATTAATCAACACTTTAGTAATAATCCAATCATCAACAATCACATTCTAGGCGGACTTGGATTTAAGTAAATTTATTATATATTGTATAAATAAGTGTCTACCCATATTTAAAAAAAAATACATAATTATATTGAGATATATACATTGGAAAATAAAATAACATATAGATTAAAGTATTATAATATATTGAAAATATGGAGAACAAACATATAATGAGTGTTCATCCAAGTATTTAACAAGATTCTTATAATTTACTGAACAAAAATAAAAAATAAAATGAAAATTATTGATTTTCTGTTTAAATGGAAGTCACGACCTAGCGAGTTTAGGTGAAATAGATAGACGCCTAAGAAAGTTTAGGCGTCGTTTCTTGATTTTCAAACCCCTAATCATTGCCCAGACAAGCTAGGTAGCGTTAGGCAGGTTTCTACTGTGAATATACTTAAAAGTTTTCGATGTCTATTTATGGTCGAAAATATCCTAAAAACTTAAAAACGGTTTTTAACCTATTATACTAAACGTCATTTAAACGCCAAAATTCAATCTAGTAGCTAGCTACTGATTTATTGTACGATGGCAAGAAGATAAGGATAAATCCGTTGATCATATAGCTAGGGCTTAGAGTCTAGTGCTAGATACTGGATAGTTCATAGCCAGAAGTTTATGATCACAATGCACAATTCGTTGAATGGGAATACAGTGATAAGGCTGAAGGTAATAGTTATCGGATAATTGAGAGCGGGTAGGGCCCAGCCGATAAATAAATTGAGCCAACAGGATTCACTCCGAATCTTAAATATTCGTTTAGCGTACATGATGCAATTAATTTTTATCAAGTATGGTTAATGTTTAATTTTAAATAAAAATATTTAAAATAAGGGAATTTTAACGAAAAGCTCACGGTACTGTTTACTTTAACGAAAAACCACATTTTTACATTTAAAAGTTCATCGTAATACTATTCATTATACCCTTTATTTTGTTTTTGTCATTAAAACTCAAAGTTTTCAAACCCTTTTCATTAGTTTTTCTTTAAAATAATTTGTAACCACACGATTAACTGATCTTCAGAATTCTCACAAAAATGATCTGACGAGGATCCGAATTCTAAATTGAAGGCTTTCTTATGTGTTTTTATAAAAATAAAAAAAATAAAAATAGAGGAAAAACCCTTCGAAGTTCGAATCATGAATTTTTACTGCCTAGAAGCATCCAAATTTCGAGTTCAGTACTATTCTCACATAGATATGATGAATATTTGTCTCATATCTCGATCAGCAAGGAAGGAGGAACTTTCTGCGGCCCAATACGCAGTCTACAACATTATACTCTTAACTGTTTCAATTATTGGTGCTCTTACATGTGTATATATACACACACACTAGCTTTCATGCATGCACTTGCGATTATGCAGAAGATATTTTTTTGAATCACGACGTGCTAAGCGCAACTTACAAGTTTTAAATGTATTTGTATACGTAAATTGATAAAAGAAAAGTCAAATATTTGAAGTAAATGAATAATCTTAGAACATGCTAGAAGAAACCCCTCATAAACCAATTAAAGCAACTGAATTCACATAATAAAATCGTTCTTTATAGAATTTACATTAAGAATAGAGAAAATAATATTTAATAAACAATTGACTGAATCACATTATTATTAGCCTATTGTGAGGCTAAGCCCACCCCTTCCCCTTGGTGTAGATAATATCGTTTGTTTAAAAAAAAATCATTTGACAACTAATTTAATCACATTATTATCCACGTGCAGAAGACATTTCTTATAACTAGCATTTAATAAGCAATTGATTGAATTACATTATTGCTAGACCATTATGAGGCTAAGCCCACCCCCTCCATCTTAGTGTAGATAATATCGTTTGTTAAACAAAAAAAATCATTTGACAACTAATTTAATCACATTTTTATCTGCGTGCGAAAGAGCTTTTTATAACAAGCATTACACTTATCTTAAGATGTTTTGAACGTGTTTAAAAATGGAGAAAATAATATTTAATAAATAACTGATTGAATCACATTATTGCTAGCCCATTGTAAGGCTAAGCCCACCCCCTCCCCCTAAGTGTAGATAATATTGTTTGTTAAAAAAAAAAAAACAATCGTTCGACAACTAATTTAATCACATTATTATCCGCATGCGAATGACCTTTTTGAGAACCGGCATTACACACCTCTTAAGACTTTTTGAACGTGCTTAAAAATAGAGAATTGAATCACATTATTGCTAGCTTATTGTGAGGTACTAATTATAAAAATAATAAAAAAAAACAAAAAAAACACACACACACACGCAAATTAATTATTTAAAAAAAAATACCATTAAAAAGATGATAATACCCTGCCTTATTTGATGCATTATTTTGGAAAGCCTTTAAATTTTTTTGTTTTGGGATCATTTTTGTCCAATTATTTTTTGTTGAAGCTTGATGACACCAAAACACTATTTACCTTTTCTTCTCTCTTTATATATAAATATAATATAATATAATAATAGATAATAGATAGATACACATGCAAAAGAAATACGCATGGCTATTAAAAATTCATACATTGTGTCAATGGGAGCTGCAATATATATATACTGGATTTGAATCTTCTGCTGAGCCAATGAAGAGGATCTTCCTGACCAATTATTGTGGGCCGTTGAATTTTCATCTAACGGCTATAATTATTATAACTTTAAAGGGATTCCCCTATTTGTAGCCGTTAGATACAAATCCAACGGCCCACAATGGTTGGTCAGGAGGATCCTCTCTATTGGCTCAGGAGAAGATCCAAATCCATATATACTAGCCGATGAGCACACACTTTGTGTGTGTGAACAATTTCATTTTATTTTATTTTATTAAGAAGTGTGATTAGGTTTTAAAATTTTTAAAAAAGTATGAAAAAAATGATGATGAGACAATTTCTCTTAATATTACATAATTACTATTTTGTTCTCATTATGTAAATATTGTGTATCAAAAGTGAGGGTAAAATAGGAAAAATAGGGATATGATTGTCATTTTCTCAAAATATACAAAATTACTATTTTGCTCTAATTATGTAAGTATTGTATATCAAAAGTGAGGATAAAATAGAAAAAAGAAAAGAAAAAAAGATAAACAGTTGATAAGAAGCGTTCTCTTAATATATATATATATATATATATATATATAGTCATAGACTCATCTGATTTTATTTATATATTTGCAAAAAAAACAAAATGATATAGTGAACTAAAAGATGTGCATCGTCAAATTAGATAAACAAAACAGCCCCCGAAAGTTAAGATTCTATAACTGTTTTGGTGACCCCCATAAATTTTGTGCTCTTTCTCTGTAGATTAAGCAAGACAAGACAGTGAGCTGATCACCGCATGTTCATCATTATTTGCATTTAGCTTTCTAGTGCGGTTGCAAGGTAAATCCTTCGTCCGAAATTAAAATACCACTCACTAAATTAGAGGAACTACTAGACACACCTACATTTTCTATTTATCCGTCCACTTTTTTTTTTTTTTATTTTCACCCACTATTACAAATTAAAAAGTGAAAACATTATTTTTTCTCACTATTGTTCCCAAATGACCTTCATATTAAGAAGGAACGGAGCCATAAATTTTTTCTAGTGGGAGCAACCTTATTATAGTATGGTTATACGCAATATGATGTTACGGATGGTTTCCAATGATGATGTATCACAATTCCAATATTACAAAAATTTCAATATAATAGTGAAAAGTGGCAAAGTGATGAGAAAAATATAAGTACATGATAGGTGGAAGAGGGTTTTCTCGGTTTGAATGACAAAACAAGAGCACTATTGCTCGTATAATATTTGATATAAAGTATGAGTATAATGAATATATGTTGAATATTAGATACATATATTTTCGTCAAATATAACCCGTATATGTTATATAATTGTAGTTTGCAATTAAACAAACGAATTACTTGATTGGAGCATTTGCCCCAAGTGAGCCTTTCATTGGCTCCGTCCATGATATTAAGCACACAATCCAGTTTTGCCTCTCGTCGCCGTCTTCTATTTGCCCCCACTCTTTCAGTATTGCCTCTGCCTCTGCAAAACCTGTACTGAAGCACTCATGGATATCTCCATAGAACAATTGCTTGGTAGGCATATCAGCTCTTGGGATATTATACAGGAATCATACTGTGTTGATTTTAGGATTTAAGTACCTAAGTTACTCTCTAACTTTTTAGTGTCATTCTAAATTGATCTTAACCTTTTTAAACATTCCAAACACCTGTTGAAAATGTCACATTGTTAAGCCCCAATTCATTTTTTGTTAAATTAACTAGGGCTTAATTTGTCTCCAACATCAATAAAAGGTCATGGAAGTATGACCTTCACCAAGTACTGTACCACCATCCCCTTTAGGCCATCACCTCAAAACCCAATGCACAACCACAAACTTCATCCTACAACTTAAGCTATCAACATCGAGAAGAAGGTTCTGGAGGTTACTGAAATGGTATGGACTGCCATGATGTGGCCACCACCTTCACCGCCCACAAAAATGAACTGGAAGCATTACTAGCCGAAAATTGGGGAATGAGGAAATCAGCTTCTTGAAATTATATCTGAATTTTTAACCTTATTATTTGTTAGGAGATTTCCAAATCTTCATTTTTGTTTTCCATTTTATTTGTGAATTCTTTTTTCATCTTCATGTCTATTTTGAAGTTATGTTTATTATTATTTTACTGTCCAAGTAAGCAAATAAGTGAAATCCATTGTTGCCACATCCACATTTAATGAAAAAATTAACTGAGACTTAACGAATGTGACATTTTTAATAGGTTGAATACTTATTTGGAATGTTTTAATAAGTTGAGACCAATTTAAAATGAAACTAAAAGGTTGGGAGTTTCAGATACCAAATCATTAATTTTATAATGGTGCTACTGCTATATATCCAACAATCAGCGGATGCCATGTCTTGGTATGGGCAAAGTTTGTAGCATAGCAAGCAGAGAAAAATCATCATGAGAGCTGGACGCATATACAATTGTCAAAATCTCAGAGATAGAGAGTCCATTGATTTATTATTAATGTGTCAAGCAACAAATTGTTGACTTAAGCTGAATTAGTTACTAGTCAAGTAAGTGTGAAGTTCTATCACAAAAAAAACTTCAAAAAAGATTTTTATTGCGTTAGGTTTTAGATAGGGTGCTCTTCAACAACCACCACATTCACAAGGCAAACCAATTACCCTCATGCATATACATGATCTCTTGAAAGAATTTGAGAAATTTTCTTTTGTAGTTTAGGGGTGCCAAAGCCAAGCCAATGAAGGTCGATAGAGATGATTGCCATCTTCATCACTGATCTTTGCTAAAAAGTTGCTAATATGCCTTATGGTTTGTCTGTTTGGAAGAGATTTGACTAGGGTTGGGACCCATTGATCACGTGGAGGAGGGGCTGCCTAAATGCGACTTGGGACAAAATACTGCAGGACAGAGGGTTAGAAGACAAAGAAATGGTCATTTACAAATCTCCTCTAATCCTCTCTCCACCAATTATAATCTATCTCCCACGTGGGACGCCTCCATTCCCCAACCCACTACGGCTTTGTAGTCTGGCCCCTTTGCCCTTTTTATTTTTCTTAATAACAATGTTTTTTGCATCTCTCTCCCAATCATATGACTCTCAGTCTCTCAGCTCCCTGCGATCTCTAGCCTGCTAACTAAGCTTTGTATGTATATATATCTTACATAAACAAATCCCTCAGTCCCAATCATATTATACTCTCTCTTGTTTGTGTGGTTAAGTTGCAGATAGAGTTCGACCTAATTGAGATCATAGAAATAGAGATCATGGGAGATTCTTCATCAGCATCATACATACGCATGGTAACTTATTCAACTTCGAGTATAAATATATACATATATAAAAGCTACATGTGTTCATGTTATGTTTTGCTTAATTGGTTATGATATAGGAGATGATGGTTGTGCCCTAATTTGAAATACTGTAGGTGCAGCACCTGATAGAGAAGTGTTTGATCTACCACATGACCAAAGAGGAGTGCATGGAAGCTCTTTCTAAACACGCAAACATCCAACCTGTCATCACTTCTACTGGTTATAACTCTCTCTCTCTCTCTCTCTGCAATATAGTCATACTGTCATAACATGCATGCAAGCAAACGAACACCAAACCTGTGCACCACATAAGTTCTTGAGGCTGCGAGTAACCAAGGGATGCATGTTTGTAGGCTGATCATCATCCGTGAGTCAAAATTATTGTTCTGAAATTGACAAACACAAAAGCTAATGATTCTTCTAGTAAAACTGTGACATTAAGGCATCTGCACAACTTTGGCTTAAACATATTATACGGGCAGCTTTAAAATAAGATTAATCCGTCGGAGGCTTGCAATTACTCTAGTGGTTAAGAGTGTACTAATTAACCCCAGTATGTCAGAGATTATTAATCGAAATTCTCACCCTCTATATCTTTTGTTCAAAAATAAATTGAGCCAAATTCGAGTATGGTACCATGCATCTTCAACAGTCTCCCAAACGGTAAGTTGTATATATGTAGATAGCTAGCAGTGATTAAATATACGATCTTAACCTAGTTGGTAGATTGTTTGACGTAAATCTTAGTTATAGTACGGATCATAAAGTAGTGAAGATCATATTCATTGATATATGAATGATTGTGGTGCAGTTTGGAATGAACTGGAGAAAGTGAACAAGGAGTTCTTCGAGGCGTATGAAGAGTCTCAGAACAAAGGAGATCGAATGTCAGAGGAAGAGACAAGCCAATTGATCCAAAAGATGATATCGGATTCCAAAGATTCCGACGACTAGTTATTTACGCACTCATGCCATCGATTTGTCGATCGAAAGCGATCTCACCTTGGCGTCTGCTTTCTGGTTGGTAGCCTCAGATATGTGCAGCCAAACTACAATGGCCAATAAGATCGAATGATCGTCTTATTATCCGACCCCATGCACAGATACATATATTTATGTATGGTATTATTCTCTGTATGAAAATAAATAATAATAAAACCACGTTTAATTAGGGCTCGTTTTGATAACTATTTTTATTTTTATTTTTCTCAGATATAGAGAAAATGTAGATGGAAGAACATATAAATCAAGAATGAGGAATAAGCAGGGTCATCTCTGAGATTTCAGAGATCCTGTGCGAAATTTATAAAATGGCTCCTTAAGACCATCTCCAATGGTTGGGCTAAAAGCCAAATGTTTTAGCATGGAAAATTTAGCTTTTAGCCCAGAAACAGCTTTTCTACTCCAACCGTTCTAGCCTAAAATTTTAGCCCGGGATTATTAAAGAATGAACTTCGGCTATTTTTTTGTTAAATTAATTTTTTTTAAATAAATATGTAGACTATCATAAATTAATTTTATGAACATTTTAATCTAAAAAAATTTAAATTTCGATAAATATTGGGTGAAATCCACTCCGATTTCTGGGCTAAATTTTGGGGGAAATTTGGCTTTGGTTTAGCATTTAGCATTTAGCCCAAATTTTCCCCTTGGGTTGGAGTGGGTTTGGGGGAAAATTTTGAGGGGTAATTTGGCTTTTAGCCTACCATTGGAGTTGGTCTAAGACATTTA
The DNA here is from genome assembly GCF_041283825.1 of Pyrus communis. NCBI lineage: Eukaryota > Viridiplantae > Streptophyta > Magnoliopsida > Rosales > Rosaceae > Pyrus > Pyrus communis. The sequence goes on along the minus strand of NC_142571.1, from coordinate 23,944,928 downwards.
ACAACATTGTTTTTTTTTTTGGCCCCCGCCCGCGGGGGGGGGGGGGGGTGTGGGGTTGGTGGTAGATCTTGTTGTGCAATCCTCATAATTGTTGGTGGCAAATCTCGTTGTGCAATCCTCAAAATTGTAAATTTGTCTTTTCTAAATATAAAAAAATTGAAGTGTCGATAACAACTTTTTTTTTTAAATTTTATTATATAATAATGCTATATATCAAGTAAAGCTTTAAAGTTAGAGTTTTTGAAGTTTTTTTTTCCTTCTTGTTTGGCTGTTTAAGGTTGAACTGCTTTTTATTATTTAGTGAACGTTATATTTATAGCTCTTTTTACTTATTATTTGATGACATTTGTAAACTTATAATTAGTGAGTCTTAAAATTTGTTTTGTTTTAAATTATTATTTATTTAGCATCAATACAATTTCCTACTTTTTCAGGAAATTGAAAGTTGTCTGGGCCGTTTTACTCTCTTTCAAATAGTAGATTTTTCAACCTTTTTTACTCGTGCTAGTGCCCCTAGAAATTCTTGGATTTCTTGCAATATGAGATTTAATGATATAACTCTTATATTCCTCATTTTTATATTGATAGGGATCCCATTCATTCTTAGATTCCCGTCACTACAGATTGATTGTCCCTACACCTTTCAAAATAAGTGTGGTAGAAGGAAGGAGGGAGAAAATGAACCTGGAATTAATGTGGATTTCTTCCGCATCTTTACTTTCAATCTTTTTCGTCCTTATTCATCCTTCATTTCTTTCTTGTATTCTTTATGAGTGGTGTTATCCACACACTCATTTTTTACTCTTCACACACCTCTCTCAATTCTGACCGTTGAATTGAATGAATAAAAGAAGATCAATACACAAAAATTAACAAGGATGTGTTAGAAGTAAAAATTGGTGTGTGAATAACACTACTCTTTCTTTATTTCTAACTTAAAAATAAAAACTGAATCTGAAAAAATCAAATGATTATCAAACGTGCCATGATTTTCCAATTAATGTAATTTACAATGCAAGAGGAGAGATCACATTGTACCACCTCTCTAATTCAAGCATAACCTACTTGTATATCGATAGACACCACTTTATTAGAGAAATAATACAATGTGATATCCTTAGCATTACCACAAGCACCAAATACATATGCTGAACAAAAACTAAATAATAATTGAAGTGTCACAAAAAGAAGTTGGATAAACTTTATTATTGATGTTAATTGTTTAGGGGGAGGGTGTATAATAATGAACCGGATCCTCATTCCTCCAATCACGTTCGTTCATCATACGTCGTGCAGTCATAAATTATTATAATTTTTTATTATTTAAAATTGAATATAAACTACTGAAAACTAGTTACACGATATACGATGAACGAACGTGATTTAAAGATCACCAAAATCCTTACAAAAGAAGATCCGAAGAGGATCCTCATTCTATAATAGTGAAGCAAATAATGCGGGGACTCCAACATTGGGTGTCGTCGTAATCACATAACTTCCTTTTCTTTCTTTTCGTTGTTTGTTTCTTTGTTTTTTCACCATCTTAGTTTTTTGTGAAAAAATCTCGACTGCCCCATGTGGTTTTAGAAGAATAAGAATAAATCTTTCATAGTCATTGGTTAATGCAAACACTTACAGGTTGAAAAAATGTAATGTTAGGGAGATTAAATTTACAAATCAAATCATGTGTCATTAATAGAAAATAAACACATTAATCAATGGTTAAGTAATAATCTAATTATTAACTTCCATGTCATTTAGTTTATAAATTTAGTTTCCCTAATTCATTGTCACTTCTTGAGTACAACTTTCAAAAGAAAAATGTCAAATACAAATTTGAAGGCTTACGTGGCAACGTTAAATTTTATTTGCTCCAACCTATATGCTTTTTTCTTATTCAATTAATATTTGTAAAACCCACTCTTCAAAACAAATAAATCAAAACTAATTTTCAAGATTTATGATAGGTGCATTATTAGGACCCGCATAACAAAAAATTAAAAAAAATAATTTGACATAAAATTTTCTCATATGTGAAAATTGGCAGCACACAATCTCTACGCAATCAACATAGAATTAATATATCAGTTGAAACTTTTATCTACCTTCAAAATTTTATTACGTGATATTCACTTAAGAGTTGACATCTCTAATATTAGAAGGTCAGCAATCAATTTTAGTGTCTCAAGACTTCTCCAAAAATAATTAGACCAAAATAACCTGATCGTTAAGGGACTCGAACTAAACTGCCACAAACTGAGATAAAATAGAAAGTAAAAAAGATAGAAATTGAAGTGCAAAAAGGAAACCTGGTTGTGGAGGACTCGAGAGTAAACTGCCGCAAACTGACGAAAAAGATAAATAAAACTCCCGAGAACTCACAAATCCACATTGAGTAATTCACAAATCCAGCATTAGAGAAGGAGGGAAGAACATTGGTTGTTCCTGCTACTTCGAATGGTTTGAGTAAATTTTTGTTTTCAATTCATGCTACGACGCTGCCAACAGTTACTAGACTCCAGCACAAACATAAATTATGCATCTATATACATACTGATTGGATTCTATCAAGCACTTTTGAAGAAAGCCATTTCATGACTCTTGAGAATCCAACTTTGTTTTGCAGGTTCTCCCTTTTTTTGACTAAAGAAAACCTCATGGCCTCTTCCCATTCGTGCTTCGCCTACTATGTTCATGGTTACATTCTGCAATCTACTTGCTTATTCCTTCAGGAACTTCTCATACATGAGTGGTCTTCTGTCCTTTTCATTTGGTAGTCAATGAAACTTAATCTTTTTTTTCGTAACTCTTTTTGCTTTCGAAGTTTCCTGCTCGGTTAAATATTTGTACTAAATTCTTCATGTTGTTAAGATTGGGTAAATTTAGGGATTCATGATTGGGTCCGTGGTTGAAGCTCTGGAAAAATAGCTTAATCGGATCTACAAATGGGAGGAATACCTTTTTTTATTTATTTATTTTTATTTTTTAAGGAAACGGTAGTAGTATTCATTTGACAAGTCAGTACAAAAGTTCACTCAGGGCAAAGAACAATCCAGTAGGATACGAGGAGGAGACCCTAACCACTCACAACACTGACTCACAGGTAGACCTAACCATGCAAGACGATGAGCCGCCCCGTTGGCTTGACAACGAATTGGGTAAATGGAACTTCAATGATTGACGGAATAAGCACTTTGATATCCTCCACAACAAATGGGAGGAATACCTTGCAGCAGCAGGTAAAGTTTTATTTTTATGTACAGTTTTTAAATTACTTATGCATTTTTTTTATTATCTATTTTGCCCATATTCTGCATTTCAATTGTGTTCATTTAGTCTGCATTTTCTGTATTTTTCATTGGCATAGGTATTGCAGCGCCTCATTTTGTGGGTTTTTGTAATTTTTTTGGTATAGTATTTTTCTGATTGTGGTCTAAGGAGTTTTTGTGTAAAAGGAGATGTAGTGTTTATCTATTTCCCAACCACCTCCCACAGCCACCCAGCTATTCTCTCAAATTCTTCTTTCATTCCCTCTCCCAGGTTTCCACTCCACCATTTTCAGAGATCAGAGATTGGTGTGGTATGAAAAGGGATGTGATATGTGAGAACTGAAATTTTACTTACCTCCATTTTTTCTATGCTTTTTGAAGAATGGGTTTGATAGAAAGGAATCTAATTGCTCTGCAAATATGGTCGTGCCTCTAATTGTTTGCTTTCTCTTGGGTGCCTGGGATTGTTTGCCTTTGCTGCCGTCCGACTAGCGACTAACATTTTTTAGAACATTATCAAAGATAAAATGTATCTAGAAAGATAAATAAAGTCATTTTTTTTTAAAATAATACGTGTATTATAAGAATGAAAAATATGCAAGTGGCCGTTTATCATAATGATGGAGAGATGTTGAGCCCTTGCATGACGGCATGAGTTCAAATTCCGTCATTAGCTAATCTAATATAATCTATCGTTTAACAAAAAAAAAAAAAATTAAAAATATTCTTTATATGCTCAACTTCACTTTTTATTAAAACAATTTTTAATGTTTAAAAGAGATCTGTTGTGTGGAGCTCATTTTTAAAATATGGAAATATTTTATTTTTATCAAACATTTTTTTAAGGCTTATCTTAAAAGTGAAGCAGTTCTGGTCGAAAGAAAATTACCAAACGGGACCTTAATATGGGTCTCCTCTCTATCTCGAAAAGCACGTGCCTAATAGGCATTTATCTCGAGAATTACTGTTGCACTACTGAATACTGCACCAAATAACAGCTTCTGTTTTACCATAAGGGGCTCGTTTGGAAGAGAATAATAAATGACCATAATCACTACTCACATTTGTTTCTCCCCTAAAATCACGTTTTAAGTGATTATATAGAGAAGCATGCTTCTTTCCAAAAGTGATCATCAGAGAAGCACGGGGAAGGTGGTTCTGCAATGAAATGAGCGTAGAAGGAACGAAAATGTAAAAATCATTACCGAGGGTGAAAAAACAGTAGTTAGTCAACATACTCTGCATAGATGTTACCAAGTAATAAATGAGCACCTATTCAGGTTCTCTTTGTAAAGATTCAGAGAATCCTTTACTCGTATCCGTTCATTGTTAATTGTATGACCAATTTTCGTTAAATACTATTTATGTTTAATTTTAAATAAAAAATTTAAAATAATATATAATTGCACGATGTACGATGAATGAACAAGATTCGGGATCCTCATTCCTAAGTAATAGCCTTAATACTAATAATAATAGACGACTTAAATAAACACATTTATTAGACACGGGAATAACCCGATCGAGTCAAGTTTAGGTTCCAAGTCTGACATGCATAAGTCTTAACCCTACACAACTAAGCTTCAACAGATGAGCTCATAATCTAGGACCATTTCATGGATTCACCTTCGGCTCCCATCCTGCAATCACATACTTCTCTTCAGCAGGAGCGGTCTTCGCGAAAGATTCCCTTGAAAAAAGCAGCTGCATAAACAGTAATTTTAATGAGAGAAATCAACAGTGAAGAACAAGATCATCGAGCGAGACACATTTTGTGTGTCCGTTATTCTGGTAACAGCCTAAATGCAAGTAACGTCGATAATCTTATTTGCGGTACTGGATACTTTTCCGTCTCAACAAAGGTAACGCTCACTGTTTGGATTTAGGATTTGTGATGAATTGGGATTCCCGAAATCTTATGTACGCTCTAGTTCTTACACATTGAAGAATTGCATTGAAAATGATTCAATGCATCAAAGTGCACAAGCACATGCACATGGAAATCAACCAACATTCCCAAAACTTGGGGGAGAAAGGGAGAGAGAGGAACAACACACACAGGGGTGTTTTGAAGGGAGAGGAGAATTGCAATCTCCTAATCGCACGGGGGTTAAAATCCACAGAATAGTCCACAAAACTCACTATGCAGAACCACATCTTATGTGTTGCATCACGAATCACAACAGATAACGAACAGAAGTAAAAGGAGCTTCAGAACTTCAACCGTTCAGCGCACTCTAAAAACTTACTAGAACAAAAATTATCTCCTACTTAAAAACATATACACTGAACAATTGTTTAGTGGAAGACGCAAAATATAAAGCTCCAGTATGCAGCATCATGCATAAAAATCTCATACCTCAGTGTACTTATGGTAATGGGTCAAGTCTGCTGGAACAGTCCACTTCTTGAAATGACCGAGAGCCACCTTGAGATGGTACAGTTTTGGTGCCAAGCTCAGATCCGCAGCAGTGACCTTCTCCCCAGCAATGTAAGGACCCTGGTTTCATTCGAAACATATTACAAGTTACAACATGTTTCAAAGAAAATACAAAGAACACAACTTTTTAAAAGAAAACCTAACTCTTTCTTCTTTATGTCGTAAACGGACATACATGTGCCTTAAGATGCTCATCGAATGCCTTCAGTTCAGTAAGCAAAGCCTGTTCTGATCCGTCATTGGGATCCTTGCTCTTCAGAAATGTCACAAATGATCCGAATATCTTTGATCCCCTGCAAATTCACAACAAAAAGATCCCGAAATATTCGGCAATAAAGACATCCTCACAAATTCAAGTTTAGCAAAGCATCAATCCAACAGGACATATCAATTAAAGTTATTAGCTTGACAACTGAAAGAAATTCAAACATAAAGCAGAGGTTAGCGCTCTGATGTTTACCAGGTCAATAAACATTAATCAAATCAAATTAAGACAAAAGGATCAAGGAGCCTACAGTAACAAAAGAACAAATAAAGGCCTGCTTGGGACTGTTTCAAGGAGTAAAAGCGCTGTTGACAATGTTTTGCAGAAACAACTTGAAAGTGCTTCTGGGTTATGGAGAACTTCGGGAAGCACTTCCAAGTGTTTCTCAACTTGTTCATAATAAAAGCACTTCTAGCAAAAGTGTTCCTACATAAACAGTTTCCCAAACGGACTCCAAACAACAATGTGTGTGTGTGTGTGTATGAGAGAGAGAGATCATACACAGAAGCAAATTCAGCAGGAGTTTTGAGAGAAGGCTCAGGGTATTTTTCCTCAATGATCCCAACAATGACATCAGAATCAGCCACCCATTTGTCATCAAACTTCACCACAGGCACCTTCCCCTCTGGATTCACTTCCGTAAACCTACAAATCACCAACAAAACCCACAAATCGGATTCCTCAAACACAAAAAAATAAATAAATAAATAAAACACATCAAAATCCATTGAAAATTCAAAAATCACACATTTCCATCTATGCCTGCATGTATTTTCGGGCTCAAAAATTCTAAACAAAGAAAAATACCACTGGGGTTTGTCGCTGAGATTGATTAAGTGCAATTTGTAGGGCACTTTCTTCTCCTCCAAGGTCAGAAGAACCCTTTGGCTGAAAGGGCCTGTCAGAAACGAAAGATGGAAAATTTTACCAAATTAGCAAAATTTGATCAAACCCCAGAAAGGAAATCGAGGGAAATAGAGAGAAATGTGAAATGTGAACGTACAGTCGCCGAGAAGATGAGGGCCGCCGAAGGCGGCCTTGACAGCGACCTCGAGAGCCATCTGAGAGCAGAGGAGAACGAGAGAGTGAGAAAGAGTAGAAGTTGAAACTGAAAGGTAATGGCGTAATGGGGCTTTAACGGTGATGGAGTGAGACTTGATGAGCTTTGATTTAATATATTAACGTGTACGTCGGTGTACGCTGGCCTGAGCTTTAATACACTTTGCATTTAAAATTGGTGGAGGCACATTCGCCCTCCCACTTCTCGTGCTCTCAGTGTTTTTTTGTTTATGTGATTACGGTTAAATCATATTAATATTTTATATTAATATTTTTTTTGTCTTATTATCTTTATAAAAAAATAATATAAAATGTTAATGTGATTTAATCGTGACCACACAAAACATGAGGACACGGAAAGTATGAGGGCAAAGAATCTGCCTCCAAAATTGGTACATTATCTGTCAGAAATAATAGAAGGGATTAGAAAAGGGAAGTATTATTGGTACTTCAAAAATCTCATTCTACATTCTTCCTCACGAGTGTATTTTCCTTTCTTAATATAGAAAGTTTGGAGTGTAGAATGAGATTTTTAAAGTGTTAATAACAATTTCCTTAGAAAATACCTGTAGTTTCTAGAAAAAAAAATATATTCATATATTAACATCATTTAACTATTTGGCTTATTAATTGAAATGCCCTATGAAATTATCATTTAGTTTGAATTTACCTTTTTAAACTGGTTTTGTTTCAGACATTTTCAACTATTTTGATCTCATTTCACTCTTTTCTGTTAAAGAACTGTAAAATTCAAGTGTATTTTAGACTTTTGTTATTACACATCTATTTACCTCTAGCATACGATATAAAACAATCTCAATTTTTTTTATTACTCTAATTCAAATCCATGAGTTTTTCGGGTTTGTTTTTTTTTTAAATTAATTATTGTCACTTAGTATTACGGTATAGTGATATTCCTCTTCACTTGTAAATGAAAGGTCTTATGTTCGATTTTTGCCAAAAGCAAATTTGAACCATATTATTACTAGCTCATTGTGAGACTAAGTTCATCACTCCCTTGGTGTCGATAATATCGTTTGTTAGAAGAAGAAAAATTTAATTATTTAATTAATAAAAAATTCCTAGCAACAAAATCATTATATCAACCACATAAGGATTACATTTTTGTTCTTAGAGTTATTTCACTTGCAAAGTATCATATATTGGCTCGAAACTTTTCACTTGCAAAACACACTTTACAAGAGAAATGAAATATGATTAGCCTATTTCAAGATATCTTTTTAATCGAAATTAGTCTAACCATAAGTTTCACCCATGAAAAATGATTTTAGATCAATTGCACAAAATATAACCTAAAAAAAAACATTAAGCTATCATATCCAGAATACTTCCCAAAAAAAAAAAAAAAAAAAAAAATCATCTAAAGCAAATGTGCATAGTTTGCAATAACCAAAAGTTTCACATTGTTGCTTATAATTTTTCTATTGAATAAGTTATCTTAAAAAAGACCCTTACTTATGGGGTTTGAATTAAAGTTGTCAAAAATGGAATTGAGATTGGTTTAATTAGTAGGCTCGAGGTAATTTGATGTGTAAAAAATAAAAAGTCTACAATACCCTTGAACTTAACCGTTTTTTAACTGAATGGGTGAAGTGAGACAAAAAAAGTTGAAAATGTTAGTTTCAGGAACAAAGTAAGACAAAATCAGTTTTATAGGATCATTTGAGACTAAATAAAAATTTCAAGAGACATTTTAATTATAAGCCTAACTATTTAATAAGTTGTAAATGGAATAATTTTAAGAACTTTGAATCTTATTTCACTTTACTATAAGAATTTTAGGTTTTAAACTTTTGATTCGATTCAATATCCTCCTAACATTTATTTTGTGCCACAATTTACTGCTAATTACATCATTTGCAATTCACATAACCAACTTTCAGAAACACATAACAAAACTACATTTACAAAGAAAATCAGTAAAATTATAAAACAAAAAAATTGGTCAAAGGTAAACTAAGTTATTAGAAAATTAAAGAGAATTGAAACTTAACGCATCATCAACAAATTCAAACGTCCCTGACTTTGAATTGGTAACTACCATCAGATGGATGAGTAGTTGAGAATGAATTTTAGGCTTGTATTCTACACGATAAATTTTGGGTTCAATTTATGTTGTTTGTGAATTATACAATGGTGGACAGAAATGTGACATCCCGTCCCGGGATTATTAAAACGTACGCGTGAAATTACAATTTTGCCCCTAGTGTGTTTTTCGTCACGTTGTGAGGTTGTTTTGTGTGTTGTGGCATGTGTTGGGCCGCACACACACACCTGCACACTCTCTGTCCTTCCCTTTCCCTCTGTCTCTCTCTCCCGTGCCTCTCTCTCTCTCCCCCGAGCTCCCACTTCCACTGTAAACGTACGGACACACACCAAGGACCATTATACCGTAGCAGATCGAGGAAACCAAGGGTGCAGTCGTGATCGTGAGGTCGAGGGGAGCACGAATATATCATTTTCAGGTAGGAACCTCAACGTTTTCACGTCGAATTCACAAGCTTCGATTTTTGTACTGTTCATACAAAATTTATACATTGAGTTTTTGGGATTTCTAAGCTCGTAGGTAGCTTGGTGGTGTCCCAAGGAGCCTCGGAGTGCTTCGTTGGACGAATTTGGACGTCGGGATCGTCCTGCTCGAAGTTGGCCGGTTTTGGTTGTTTGCACAGGTAAGATCGCGTAATTTTTAGCCTTTAAAAGTGGTCCAACGTGATTCTACTAGTTTAGGGCTTTCTTTTGGTCCAAGAATCATAGAAAATGGTTGAGAAACGAAGGAGAATAGTGAGTTTAAACTTTTCCCAGTTTTTCCGGCGACCGGAGTCCGGCGAGAGTAGATCGGAGAAGAAAGGGGAATATTTCGTTAAGTTTAACGGAATATTCCTAACGGAAGTAACGGCGTCAGTTAGGTTTAACGGAATATTCCTGACGGCATCTGTTGACACCGTCAGTGTGCAGGGCACGTGGCCGCGCGTGGGGGGCGCGTAGGTCCGTGCCTTGGCCGGCGCGTGGGGGCGCGTGCGGCGGAGAAAAATTATTCTAAAAATATGGTTGTGATCCTGAGGTTGTGTAGAGCTCGTTGGTATATTCATTTGTCCATTTTGAGCAATGTATGAGAAGTTATTACGAGAAGTTGGTTATGTGCTTTAAAGTTAACGTTTTTATAGTTGTTTCGCATTTAGGTGACACGTACCCCGAGGACGAGCGTGCACACGCGAGGCAGGGGGGCTACGACCCTTCTACATACCAGTGAGTGGGCTTTTGTTTTCCGTATATACCTATATACATTTATATTCCCAGAAATTGAATTAAAAAGGGTTATTTACCTTATGCCATGCATGTTATTATTATCGTTTATGCACCATCACATGCATTAGTAGTGGCATACATATATATATGCATATTGGGTGCTGTGGAAGCACAGGTAAGTGCCAGGTAAGTGGTAATCATATTTACTTTCAGCAGTAGTTTGAGAGACTTAGAGAGCTCATAACCTGCACCCCCGGTGTTAGTGCTCCCGCCCAGAGTAGGGCACAGTCCTTCACGTGATGTTCACCTCCCGCACCACACGCTCAGCTTGGATCCAAGTTAGGTGCATAGGCCTGTCGTACAGACCACATTAGGTGGTTCCGACTCGTAGGTGACCCGCGATTATTCACACAGCCTTCACGTGATCGTAGCACTAGAGCGTATATATGTATTACACCCAGGCCTGTCGTACAGACCACCTAGAGTGGTTCCGACTCGTGGGCAGGTTCAGTTGTTGAGTTTGAGATTGAGCTCTATATGCAGCCGTACAGGTCACGTTAGGTGACTCCGACTGCCAGATGTTATGTTATTGATATGATTCATACCTGAGCACATACACTTCATTACGAGGATTTGACATGGCATATCTTGAGCATGTTGGGCATATCTATACATACGTACATATGTTATTTTCTGGGAAGTATACAGGTTTTACGGCGAGGGGTTAGAATGTATTTTGCTAAATGGTTTTTAGAAAAGATTTGTTTTTGCCCACTCATGCTTTTGTTTTGCGCCCCTCCAGGTTCTAGTTGCTTAGCCGTTGCGGTGGTTTCCTTTGAGGGCTCTCCGGCGTTCTGACAGATACTCCCTATTGTAGGGTCGCCTTCGGGCGTACTGCTGTTGTCGTTTTTGTTTGGACTGCTTTAGACCTGCTCTGATTTTGTATACCACTTACTAGCGCTTGTATTAGTACCTTGTATGCTAGTTTTTAATTATTCGTACTTTCATACTACTACCTTGTTAGCTTCCGCACGTGCACATGGCTACGTCACCTTCGTGTGACGGCCAGCACGCTCCGATCTCGGTCGGGGTGTGTCAGAAAGATTAAAATATTTCTATGACTTTCAGAAAGATGAATTGTGGGGGAAAAACCACAAGTTGTTCCATTCAGAAAACTACACTTTATCTTGGCAACGACATTTGATTTGTCCATTTAGGTCGTTATGACTTATGTGTCAGGCACTAAACCACAAATAGTGGAGCAAATTCACGGCGATCGTATCATTTTCTTTTTTTTTTTCTTTTTCAATTTAGGTCTTAAATCATTGATTACAAATTTTTAAAAATGAATTATAATATATTTTGCACAAAAAAAATATATTTTGAAAAACACGAATATGATAGTTTGTTGTTATGGTAAGAGAAATAAAAGAAACATTAACAAAATAAAAAAAAAAAATTTGAAACGGGAGGGATCGGTATGAAGATAGCGACTTTTTTCGAAGTCAGTCGCTATATTTTTAGCGATTATCCATGAGTAGAATAGTTATCAAAGTACCGATCGTATCATTTTCTTTTTTTTTTCTTTTTCAATTTAGGTCTTAAATCATTGATTACAAATTTTTAAAAATGAATTATAATATATTTTGCACAAAAAAAATATATTTTGAAAAACACGAATATGATATTTTGTTGTTATGGTAAGAGAAATAAAAGAAACATTAACAAAATAAAATAAAATAAAAAATTGAAAAGTGGGGGATCGGTATGAGAATAGCGACTCTTTTCTATTTCAGTCGCTATATTTTTAGCGATTATCCTTGAGTAGAATAGTTATCGAAGTACCGATCGTATCATTTTCTTTTTTTTTCTTTTTCAATTTAGGTCTTATATCATTGATTACAAATTTGTAAAAATGAATTATAATATATTTTGCACAAAAAAAAATATATTTTGAAAAACACGAATATGATAGTTTGTTGTTATGGTAAGAGAAATAAAAGAAACATTAACAAAATAAAATATAAAAAAAATTGAAACGGGAGGGATCGGTATGAAGATAGCCACTTTTTGCGAAATCAGTCGCTATATTTTTAGCGATTATACTTAAGTAGAATAGTTATCAAAGTACCGATCGTATCATTTTCTTTTTTTTTTCTTTTTCAATTTAGGTCTTAAATCATTGATTACAAATTTGTAAAAATGAATTATAATATATTTTGCACAAAAAAAATATATTTTGAAAAACACAAATATGATAGTTTGTTGTTATGGTAAGAGAAATAAAAGAAACATTAACAAAATAAAATATAAAAAAAATTGAAACGGGAGGGATCGGTACGAAGATAGCGACTTTCTGCGAAATCAGTCGCTATATTTGTAGCGATTATCCTTGAGTAGAATAGTTATCAAAGTACCCATCGTATCATTTTTTTTTCTTTTTTTTTCTTTTTCAATTTAGGTCTTAAATCATTGATTACAAATTTTTAAAAATGAATTATAATATATTTTGCACAAAAAAAATATATTTTGAAAAACACGAATATGATAGTTTGTTGTTATGGTAAGAGAAATAAAAGAAACATTAACAAAATAAAAAAAAAAAATTTGAAACGGGAGGGATCGGTATGAAGATAGCGACTTTTTTCGAAGTCAGTCGCTATATTTTTAGCGATTATCCTTGAGTAGAATAGTTATCAAAGTACCGATCGTATCATTTTCTTTTTTTTTTCTTTTTCAATTTAGGTCTTAAATCATTGATTACAAATTTTTAAAAATGAATTATAATATATTTTGCACAAAAAAAATATATTTTGAAAAACACGAATATGATATTTTGTTGTTATGGTAAGAGAAATAAAAGAAACATTAACAAAATAAAATAAAATAAAAAATTGAAAAGTGGGGGATCGGTATGAGAATAGCGACTCTTTTCTATTTCAGTCGCTATATTTTTAGCGATTATCCTTGAGTAGAATAGTTATCGAAGTACCGATCGTATCATTTTCTTTTTTTTTCTTTTTCAATTTAGGTCTTATATCATTGATTACAAATTTGTAAAAATGAATTATAATATATTTTGCACAAAAAAAAATATATTTTGAAAAACACGAATATGATAGTTTGTTGTTATGGTAAGAGAAATAAAAGAAACATTAACAAAATAAAATATAAAAAAAATTGAAACGGGAGGGATCGGTATGAAGATAGCCACTTTTTGCGAAATCAGTCGCTATATTTTTAGCGATTATACTTAAGTAGAATAGTTATCAAAGTACCGATCGTATCATTTTCTTTTTTTTTTCTTTTTCAATTTAGGTCTTAAATCATTGATTACAAATTTGTAAAAATGAATTATAATATATTTTGCACAAAAAAAATATATTTTGAAAAACACAAATATGATAGTTTGTTGTTATGGTAAGAGAAATAAAAGAAACATTAACAAAATAAAATATAAAAAAAATTGAAACGGGAGGGATCGGTACGAAGATAGCGACTTTCTGCGAAATCAGTCGCTATATTTGTAGCGATTATCCTTGAGTAGAATAGTTATCAAAGTACCCATCGTATCATTTTTTTTTCTTTTTTTTTCTTTTTCAATTTAGGTCTTAAATCATTGATTACAAATTTTTAAAAATGAATTATAATATATTTTGCACAAAAAAAATATATTTTGAAAAACACGAATATGATAGTTTGTTGTTATGGTAAGAGAAATAAAAGAAACATTAACAAAATAAAAAAAAAAAATTTGAAACGGGAGGGATCGGTATGAAGATAGCGACTTTTTTCGAAGTCAGTCGCTATATTTTTAGCGATTATCCTTGAGTAGAATAGTTATCAAAGTACCGATCGTATCATTTTCTTTTTTTTTTCTTTTTCAATTTAGGTCTTAAATCATTGATTACAAATTTTTAAAAATGAATTATAATATATTTTGCACAAAAAAAATATATTTTGAAAAACACGAATATGATATTTTGTTGTTATGGTAAGAGAAATAAAAGAAACATTAACAAAATAAAATAAAATAAAAAATTGAAAAGTGGGGGATCGGTATGAGAATAGCGACTCTTTTCTATTTCAGTCGCTATATTTTTAGCGATTATCCTTGAGTAGAATAGTTATCGAAGTACCGATCGTATCATTTTCTTTTTTTTTCTTTTTCAATTTAGGTCTTATATCATTGATTACAAATTTGTAAAAATGAATTATAATATATTTTGCACAAAAAAAAATATATTTTGAAAAACACGAATATGATAGTTTGTTGTTATGGTAAGAGAAATAAAAGAAACATTAACAAAATAAAATATAAAAAAAATTGAAACGGGAGGGATCGGTATGAAGATAGCCACTTTTTGCGAAATCAGTCGCTATATTTTTAGCGATTATACTTAAGTAGAATAGTTATCAAAGTACCGATCGTATCATTTTCTTTTTTTTTTCTTTTTCAATTTAGGTCTTAAATCATTGATTACAAATTTGTAAAAATGAATTATAATATATTTTGCACAAAAAAAATATATTTTGAAAAACACAAATATGATAGTTTGTTGTTATGGTAAGAGAAATAAAAGAAACATTAACAAAATAAAATATAAAAAAAATTGAAACGGGAGGGATCGGTACGAAGATAGCGACTTTCTGCGAAATCAGTCGCTATATTTGTAGCGATTATCCTTGAGTAGAATAGTTATCAAAGTACCCATCGTATCATTTTTTTTTCTTTTTTTTTCTTTTTCAATTTAGGTCTTAAATCATTGATTACAAATTTTTAAAAATGAATTATAATATATTTTGCACAAAAAAAATATATTTTGAAAAACACGAATATGATAGTTTGTTGTTATGGTAAGAGAAATAAAAGAAACATTAACAAAATAAAAAAAAAAAATTTGAAACGGGAGGGATCGGTATGAAGATAGCGACTTTTTTCGAAGTCAGTCGCTATATTTTTAGCGATTATCCTTGAGTAGAATAGTTATCAAAGTACCGATCGTATCATTTTCTTTTTTTTTTCTTTTTCAATTTAGGTCTTAAATCATTGATTACAAATTTTTAAAAATGAATTATAATATATTTTGCACAAAAAAAATATATTTTGAAAAACACGAATATGATATTTTGTTGTTATGGTAAGAGAAATAAAAGAAACATTAACAAAATAAAATAAAATAAAAAATTGAAAAGTGGGGGATCGGTATGAGAATAGCGACTCTTTTCTATTTCAGTCGCTATATTTTTAGCGATTATCCTTGAGTAGAATAGTTATCGAAGTACCGATCGTATCATTTTCTTTTTTTTTCTTTTTCAATTTAGGTCTTATATCATTGATTACAAATTTGTAAAAATGAATTATAATATATTTTGCACAAAAAAAAATATATTTTGAAAAACACGAATATGATAGTTTGTTGTTATGGTAAGAGAAATAAAAGAAACATTAACAAAATAAAATATAAAAAAAATTGAAACGGGAGGGATCGGTATGAAGATAGCCACTTTTTGCGAAATCAGTCGCTATATTTTTAGCGATTATACTTAAGTAGAATAGTTATCAAAGTACCGATCGTATCATTTTCTTTTTTTTTTCTTTTTCAATTTAGGTCTTAAATCATTGATTACAAATTTGTAAAAATGAATTATAATATATTTTGCACAAAAAAAATATATTTTGAAAAACACAAATATGATAGTTTGTTGTTATGGTAAGAGAAATAAAAGAAACATTAACAAAATAAAATATAAAAAAAATTGAAACGGGAGGGATCGGTACGAAGATAGCGACTTTCTGCGAAATCAGTCGCTATATTTGTAGCGATTATCCTTGAGTAGAATAGTTATCAAAGTACCCATCGTATCATTTTTTTTTCTTTTTTTTTCTTTTTCAATTTAGGTCTTAAATCATTGATTACAAATTTTTAAAAATGAATTATAATTTATTTTGCACAAAAAAAATATATTTTGAAAAACACGAATATGATAGTTTGTTGTTATGGTAAGAGAAATAAAAGAAACATTAACAAAATAAAAAAAAAAAATTTGAAACGGGAGGGATCGGTATGAAGATAGCGACTTTTTTCGAAGTCAGTCGCTATATTTTTAGCGATTATCCTTGAGTAGAATAGTTATCAAAGTACCGATCGTATCATTTTCTTTTTTTTTTCTTTTTCAATTTAGGTCTTAAATCATTGATTACAAATTTTTAAAAATGAATTATAATATATTTTGCACAAAAAAAATATATTTTGAAAAACACGAATATGATATTTTGTTGTTATGGTAAGAGAAATAAAAGAAACATTAACAAAATAAAATAAAATAAAAAATTGAAAAGTGGGGGATCGGTATGAGAATAGCGACTCTTTTCTATTTCAGTCGCTATATTTTTAGCGATTATCCTTGAGTAGAATAGTTATCGAAGTACCGATCGTATCATTTTCTTTTTTTTTCTTTTTCAATTTAGGTCTTATATCATTGATTACAAATTTGTAAAAATGAATTATAATATATTTTGCACAAAAAAAAATATATTTTGAAAAACACGAATATGATAGTTTGTTGTTATGGTAAGAGAAATAAAAGAAACATTAACAAAATAAAATATAAAAAAAATTGAAACGGGAGGGATCGGTATGAAGATAGCCACTTTTTGCGAAATCAGTCGCTATATTTTTAGCGATTATACTTAAGTAGAATAGTTATCAAAGTACCGATCGTATCATTTTCTTTTTTTTTTCTTTTTCAATTTAGGTCTTAAATCATTGATTACAAATTTGTAAAAATGAATTATAATATATTTTGCACAAAAAAAATATATTTTGAAAAACACAAATATGATAGTTTGTTGTTATGGTAAGAGAAATAAAAGAAACATTAACAAAATAAAATATAAAAAAAATTGAAACGGGAGGGATCGGTACGAAGATAGCGACTTTCTGCGAAATCAGTCGCTATATTTGTAGCGATTATCCTTGAGTAGAATAGTTATCAAAGTACCCATCGTATCATTTTTTTTTCTTTTTTTTTCTTTTTCAATTTAGGTCTTAAATCATTGATTACAAATTTTTAAAAATGAATTATAATTTATTTTGCACAAAAAAAATATATTTTGAAAAACACGAATATGATAGTTTGTTGTTATGGTAAGAGAAATAAAAGAAACATTAACAAAATAAAAAAAAAAAATTTGAAACGGGAGGGATCGGTATGAAGATAGCGACTTTTTTCGAAGTCAGTCGCTATATTTTTAGCGATTATCCTTGAGTAGAATAGTTATCAAAGTACCGATCGTATCATTTTCTTTTTTTTTTCTTTTTCAATTTAGGTCTTAAATCATTGATTACAAATTTTTAAAAATGAATTATAATATATTTTGCACAAAAAAAATATATTTTGAAAAACACGAATATGATATTTTGTTGTTATGGTAAGAGAAATAAAAGAAACATTAACAAAATAAAATAAAATAAAAAATTGAAAAGTGGGGGATCGGTATGAGAATAGCGACTCTTTTCTATTTCAGTCGCTATATTTTTAGCGATTATCCTTGAGTAGAATAGTTATCGAAGTACCGATCGTATCATTTTCTTTTTTTTTCTTTTTCAATTTAGGTCTTATATCATTGATTACAAATTTGTAAAAATGAATTATAATATATTTTGCACAAAAAAAAATATATTTTGAAAAACACGAATATGATAGTTTGTTGTTATGGTAAGAGAAATAAAAGAAACATTAACAAAATAAAATATAAAAAAAATTGAAACGGGAGGGATCGGTATGAAGATAGCCACTTTTTGCGAAATCAGTCGCTATATTTTTAGCGATTATACTTAAGTAGAATAGTTATCAAAGTACCGATCGTATCATTTTCTTTTTTTTTTTCTTTTTCAATTTAGGTCTTAAATCATTGATTACAAATTTGTAAAAATGAATTATAATATATTTTGCACAAAAAAAATATATTTTGAAAAACACAAATATGATAGTTTGTTGTTATGGTAAGAGAAATAAAAGAAACATTAACAAAATAAAATATAAAAAAAATTGAAACGGGAGGGATCGGTACGAAGATAGCGACTTTCTGCGAAATCAGTCGCTATATTTGTAGCGATTATCCTTGAGTAGAATAGTTATCAAAGTACCCATCGTATCATTTTTTTTTCTTTTTTTTTCTTTTTCAATTTAGGTCTTAAATCATTGATTACAAATTTTTAAAAATGAATTATAATTTATTTTGCACAAAAAAAATATATTTTGAAAAACACGAATATGATAGTTTGTTGTTATGGTAAGAGAAATAAAAGAAACATTAACAAAATAAAAAAAAAAATTTGAAACGGGAGGGATCGGTATGAAGATAGCGACTTTTTTCGAAGTCAGTCGCTATATTTTTAGCGATTATCCTTGAGTAGAATAGTTATCAAAGTACCGATCGTATCATTTTCTTTTTTTTTTCTTTTTCAATTTAGGTCTTGTGGACATCGAAATTTCGGTGAAATGAATGTTGACCAATAATTAAAATTTCAACACTCACGTGTCACATAAATTTTACATGTAGCGTGTGACTCAATGAAAAATCGAAATAAATTGGAAAAGTCATCAAATAGGACACGTGTCATTACTTGGCAGAAATGATTTATTTCATCTGATTATTTAAATCCAAAAATCAAGTTTTGAAATTCTATAAATAGGAAGCCAAGGCATTCATTTAGAGGGGAGAAAGAAAGGAAGAAAGAGAGAAAGAAAGGAAGAAAGAAAGAAAGAAAGGAAGAAAGAAAGAAAGAAGGGAATTTACATCACACCAAAACCTTGAAGCCTTGAAACTCTAAAGCTCTCAAGCAAATCCCGAAGGATCAAGAAAACACTTTTCGTTCTTCGTCAAACCCTCCTTCAAGGTCAAGCCCCAACGGCCCTTGAAGAACTTCCGCCGACTCAAGATCAAGCCCCGATGGCCCCTTGAAGAAAGTGTTCATCATCCGTTCGTCCTAAGATCAAGCCCCAACGGCCCTTTGGATCAACAACCTCAACAAATCCACACATCCAATCAGTCTTCAAGATTAGGCCCAAAAGCCCTTGAAGATCCGCTCATCCATCAACCCTCAAGATCAAGCCCCGACGGCCTCTTGAAGAAATCCATACACTCAATCTTCAAGATTAGGCCCAAAAGCCCTTGAAGATCCGCTCATCCATCAACCCTCAAGATCAAGCTCCGACGGCCCCCTTGAAGAAATCCATACACCCAGTATTCAAGATCAAGCTCAAAAGCCCTCGAAGATCCGTTCATCAACTGTTCATCCCTAGATCAAGCCCCGACGGCCCTTTGGATCAACAACTCATCCACAAACCTACACCCTACGAAGATAGAATCAGAGGATCAAATTACAAAGAGATTGTAACCCCAAAATCATTAAACACAAAAAGATATTTTGTACACGGTATTCTTGTTTCTTGTTTCAGGAACTTTTCGTGTTTACAAATTTGGCACGCCCAGTGGGACAATCTCTACCTCTCATCTCTATCCTCCAATCATCGAAAAACGCAAATGGCATCAAGAAAGGATCAAGCTGTTCCTGCAATCAAAGCAAAGAACAAGAACATCATCGCCGCAAGTGGTGATATTTCGGGCATCGTAACCCGAAGTAAGGCAAGAGCTCTTTTTGCCGCGGCTTCCGCCCCTGCATTGACTCTGTCAAAGGAACAAGAGCACCTGAGGTACGAGCCTGTGATCACCCTAGCCTCGCTAAAGGCATCAAGGGGGGAAAGCCCGAGGAAATACTCAGAGTCCCTACTCTCCGACGCTGATTCAAGCGGCAGTACAACCATGCAAGTTATGACCACTGGAGCAACTTCAATCGAGGAGCAGCTAGCTCAGATGAATGAAGCAATCGCAAAGCTCACACGGACTGTGGAGGAGAAGGACTTGCAGATTGCCGCACTTGTCAACCAACTAGATGCGCTGCCGGACGTGAAAGTCGACCCAAATATTGGCCTATTAAAGAAAGAAGACGACGAAGAAGAGGAGCCACCAGTGGAGAAAGTTGAAGAGAAGCCAAAGCTAGACCAAGAAACGGCATTCATGGGATCTCTCTCTATCCAGCAGCTACAGGAGATGATCGCAAGCACTGTCAAGACACAGTACGAAGGAAGCTCGCATGACTCCGTACTGTACTCAAAGCCTTACTCCAAGAAGATTGATGCTTTGAAGATGCCAAGAGGTTATCAGCCCCCAAAATTCATGCAGTTCGATGGAAAAGGCAACCCGAAGCAACATGTCGCCCATTTCATTGAAACTTGCAACAATGCTGGGACAGAGGGAGACTACCTCGTCAAACAGTTCGTGCGTTCGCTGAAAAGTAACGCTTTTGACTGGTACACTGACCTCGAACCTGAGTCTATCAACAGTTGGGACCAGCTAGAAAGGGAATTCCTCAACCGTTTCTACAGCACTCGTCGTACTGTAAGCATGCTAGAGCTGACCAGTACGAAACAGTGGAGAGATGAACCTGTCGTCAACTACATAAATAGATGGCGCTCCTTAAGTCTGGATTGCAAAGATCGGCTTTCTGAAACCTCTGCCATTGAGATGTGCGTTCAAGGCATGCACTGGGGGTTACATTACATCCTCCAAGGCATAAAACCAAGAACATTCGAAGAGCTAGCAACTCGTTCCCACGACATGGAGCTGAGTATCGCTAATCATGGGAAAAAGGAGCCAATTACTAACTTCAATAAGGAGAAAGTATTCGCCCCAAATGTAGACAAGACCGGGAAGAAGCCCGCTAAGGAAGCTTTCACCGTCAACGCTACCCCCATCAAGACCTCTTCAGCGCCCATCAAGACCTCCTCAGCGCCCATCAAGATCTCCTCCAAGAAGAAAGCGAAGGAGATAAAGACAAGTGAGCCTTCTCGCACCCAAGACAGATACAAGAGCACCTTGAGAGAGTTGGAACAGAAAACGTACCCTTTTCCTGACTCTGACATGGCTGCCATGTTAGATGACTTGCTGGAAAAAAAGGTGATTGAGCTACCCGAATGCAAGCGTCCTGAAGAAATGAATCGCACAAACGATCCTAGGTACTGCAAGTATCATCGTATTGTGAGCCATCCTGTTGGCAAGTGCTTCGTTCTCAAAGAACTCATCATGAAGCTAGCACAACAAGGGCAAATTGAGCTCGACCTTGAGGACACGGCCGCAACGCATACCACTACAATTGCGTTTGGATCGTTTAATCCTGTGCCTCTCCAAATGACACCTGACCGTTCCCGTGAATGCTTAAGTTGCACGGCACCTCCTACACAACCATCACTGGAGAGAAGCGACCAAGATACACATGCTGATGATGAAGAAGGATGGATATTGGTAACCTACAAAAAGACAAGGAAACCAAGACCACAAGTCATACAGCCAAAGGTGGAACAAAGAAGAAATCACCACGGCCGCAACAATGCGAAGCCTAAAAGAAACATAAAGCATAATAAAACAACATATGCTAGGGAACCTATGGAGCAGGAGCCACGCATTCCCGTTTCCTTGCGTGAGTACTTCCCGAATGACTTTTTCCAACAGTGCACTACCGTGGCCTGTCACATGGTTGAAGTAGAAATAGAAGAGCCCTCAAAAGGCAAAGCTATTGCCACTGAGGTAGAAAAGACCCTTACACCTGGAGAAGGTCTGCCAACACACTTTAGCATCGAGGAAGCGCTACCATTGCCAAAAAAGATGCGAAGAGCACTAGCAGCAGTCTTGGCAGGTCCCGACGACCACGAAGTGCAAGAAAGTAACGACGAAGGCTCGAAGCTTCAGCCACATGAATGTGCCACATGTTGTGCCACCCATGACGTAATTAACTTCACTGACGAAGACCTACTGTTGGGATCAAAGCCTCACAACCGTCCTCTCTTCGTCTCCGGGTACATAAAGGAATACAAAGTCAACCGCATGCTTGTGGATGGTGGGTCAGCCATAAACATCATGCCAAAATCAACAATGACCATAATCGGCATCAAGGTGAATGAACTATCCCTGAGCCGTCTGCTGATCCAGGGTTTTAACCAAGGAGGACAAAGGGCGATAGGTATGATCCGAGTAGAGATGACCATGGGAGAGCTCAAATCAAGCACGATATTCCACGTGATTGATGCAAGAACTTCCTATAGCTTGCTCTTAGGAAGACCTTGGATCCACGCAAATGGGGTAGTGCCGTCCACCCTTCACCAATGCCTAAAATTTTACCGAGAAGGAGTGAAGGTGATCCAAGGTGATACCAAGCCATTCACCGAAGCCGAATCACACTTTGCAGATGCCAAGTTCTACATGGATGAAGAGACGGTACCCGAAGCCCTTCCGGAAGAGATCAAATCCACGGGCAGAGCAGCACCTAAAAAGCAGGAGTGGCAAGCCATGCCTAAAAAACAAAAAGAGCAGGCCGGGCCATCTTCAAGCAAAGATGATGACGAGTTTGCTAAACCTGCAACAACCAAAGGGAGTAGGATGCCGTCAGAAGGACCGAACGCACCCATATTCCGGTATATCCCAATGTCAAGAAGAAAGAATGGTCAATCTCCATTCGAAACTAGAAAAGCCGATACACAGTGGCACACGGATAATGTGAACTTGCTCAAGACAAATGCAGTTTTGCCTTTGACACAGCTCAGGGGTGCTAAGGTCGCAAGACTACCACAAGGCTTCATAAAAGCTCTACCAAAGAAGGTGGAATCAAGCTTTCTTCCAACCAAGAGGACCGAGGAAGGTTTCGACCCTAACGCCTACAAACTCATGTCAAAGGCCGGGTACGACTTCGCTTCTTCTGCGGTGGCTGGAAAGAAGGTTTCAAACACTGTCAATGACGAAGAACGTAACCTCACCAAAACTCAAAAGAAGTTGAAGGAGCATGGTTACGGAGTTGACAACAACAAAGCCGGACTTGGTTTCACACCAAATGCACCTGTGATGATTTCAAGCCAAGCGAAAAACACTAGCACTCAATATGTCAGCATGAGCATTGAACAAGACCAAGAAGAGCCTAAACCCTCCCATCGGACGTCGGTCTTCGATAGGATGAGCCAGTCAAGCTCCAGAACTTCAGTGTTTAATCGCATTGGTGGTCAAGACCGAACCTCTGTCTTCAAGAGGCTTAAAGCGCCGACATCCCAAAGCTCTGTTTTTGAAAGGTTGTTAAAGCTTAAGAAACAAAGCAACACAGTTATCTCTCCTCTGCAACGATCAGCTTCAGAAAGATTTGAAGATAATGAGAAGCCTTTTGGAAAGAGGAAGACAACACCAAAGGGAGAAAAGCTCGATGGGTTAGGAGGAAAAGACGACGTTCGAAGCTTGATTCCTTCAAGGATGAAGCGCCAAGCAATCCTAGAGGTTGACACAAAAGGACCATTGAAGGTAAGGAGGCGCATCATCGTCCACACTGGCAAATCTTCATGCCAACAAACCCAAGAGAACGGCACTGAAGATGAAATCCCTAAGAAAGATGTCACTTCTGGCTCTTTCGACTCAAAGTCTTCACCTCAACCGCTGGGGGCATGCTCCAAAACCATGTCAGTCAAGTCAAGCGAAGATGAAGGATGGATTCATGTCACTCCGAAGAAGCTGCACGAGAAACATATGTCTTGTCCACAAGTTCACCAATCGGAAAGGGGGCAAAGCAGCTACCGTCAACCTTCAAAGCTACATGAAAATGTTGAGGATGATGAAATTACAACACAAAGATCGTTCATGCGGGATCTTTTCTTCCTCGAAGACGTCTTCAATTTCTCGATCAAGGCTCCTTGTTATGAAGATTGTGAGGAATGCATTTCGAAGATCGCTTCGAAGAAATTGGACAAGCAGCAACCATCTTGTCCACAAGTTTATCAGTCGAAAAGGGGGCAAAACAGCTCCTGTCAACCTCCAGAACAATGTGAAAGTGTTGGAGATAATGAAATTTCGACACAAAGATCGTCCATCCCCATCACAATGTGCGACCTCTTCCCAGAAGACTTCTTCAATTACCCGGTCAAGGCTCCTTCCTATGAAGATTGCGAGGAACGCCTCTCCCAGAACACCAGACAATCCTTATGCCGACAAGCTCGAGAAGGCAGCACCGAAGAGGAGATCCAAGATGTTTTCCACGTCACGGTTCAAGAAGGTAAAGAAGACCAAATCCCCGAGGAAGATGTCACTGCTGCACCACCACAGCTCGAAGATGGGGGGCAAGCCACAATCGATGATCTCAAGGAACTCAACTTAGGTACAAGCAAGGAACCAAAACCTATCTTCGTAAGTGCATTATTAAGTACATATGAGATAGAGGAGTATTATCAGTTGTTGTTAGAGTACAAAGACGTCTTTGCCTGGACCTACAAAGAAATGCCCGGCCTGGACCCTATCATCGCTGTTCATCATCTTGCGGTCAGGCCTGGAACACGGCCGATAAAGCAAACTCAAAGACGCTATCGATCTGAGCTTATCCCACAAATCGAGGTCGAGATCGACAAGCTAATCGAAGCAGGCTTTATTCGAGAAGTGCAATACCCCAAGTGGATCTCCAACATCGTCATTGTCCTTAAAAAATCAGGACAAATACGTGTTTGCGTAGACTTCCGGGACCTCAACGATGCTTGCCCAAAGGATGACTTCCCCTTGCCAATTATTGAAATCATGGTGGATGCAACCACTGGACATGAGGCATTATCATTCATGGATGGCTCTTCTGGGTACAATCAAATTCGCATGGCCCTCGAAGACGAGGAACTAACAGCCTTTCGTACTCCAAAAGGTATCTACTGCTACAAGGTAATGCCCTTTGGTCTAAAGAACGCTGGAGCTACGTATCAACGCGCAATGCAGAAAATCTTCAATGACATGCTACACAAAAATGTAGAATGTTACGTAGATGATGTGGTGGTTAAGACGAAGAAAAGATCAGAACACTTGAAGGATCTGCGAATAGTGTTCGAAAGGCTGCGAAAATACAACCTCAAGATGAACCCGTTAAAGTGTGCGTTTGGCGTCACCTCTGGAAAATTCCTCGGCTTCATCGTCAAGCACCGTGGTATTGAAGTAGACCAATCAAAGATCAAGGCCATTCAAAGCATGCCCGAGCCAAGAAACCTGCACGAGCTGAAAAGTCTACAAGGACGGCTAGCCTTCATCAGACGCTTCATCTCTAACCTCGCAGGGCGTTGTCAACCGTTTAGTCGCCTTATGAAGAAAGATGTTCCATTCGTATGGGACAAAGCATGCCATAATGCTTTTGAAAGCATAAAGAAATATTTGTCAAGTCCACCTGTCCTGAGGGCACCTGTGCCCGGGAAACCACTCATATTGTATATTGCTGCTCAGGAAAGTTCAATCGGAGCACTCTTGGCGCAAGAGAATGAATCCCAAAGAGAAGGAGCACTATACTACCTCAGTCGAACTCTCACCGGCGCTGAGTTGAACTATTCCCCAATAGAAAAGATGTGCCTCGCTTTGGTGTTTGCCATTCAGAAACTCAGACATTACATGCATGCTTACACCATCCACTTGGTTGCTAAAGCCGACCCTGTCAAATACGTTATGACTAAGCCAGTCTTGACAGGGCGACTCGCTAAATGGGCTTTGCTTCTTAATCAATATGAGATCATCTACGTCCCAGCTAAAGCCGTCAAGGGACAAGCGCTAGCAGACTTCCTTGCCGATCATCCAATCCCGGCTGATTGGAAAATCTCAGATGACTTGCCTGACGAGGAGGTGTTCTACATCGACATCTTCCCGACATGGACGATGTTCTTCGACGGATCCGCACGAGCAGACGGAGCAGGGGCAGGAGTAGTATTCATGTCACCACAAAGGCACATACTACCTTACTCCTTCCAATTGAATGAGCTATGCTCCAACAATGTTGCTGAGTACCAAGCATTGATCATCGGGCTCCAAATGGCGATCAACATGGAAATCACAGCTCTTGAGGTATATGGCGATTCCAAGCTCATAATCAATCAACTCTTAACTGAATATGAGGTGAGGAAAGATGATCTCGTCCCATACTTCCGGTTAGCGACCCAACTGCTACAAAGGTTCGAAGCTGTGACACTAGAACATGTGCCAAGAAAGGAAAATCAAATGGCAGACGCTCTCGCCAATCTAGCCTCAAGTATGACACTAGGAAAAGATGAAGTTGCAGACGTGCCAGTTTGCCAAAGATGGGTGATTCCTCTCGTTAATGAAATGTTACTAGATGATACAAATGTCATCTCAGTACTTCCAGTCGATGCTGAAGAGTGGAGACAGCCGCTGATCGACTACTTAGAGCACGGAAAGCTTCCAGATGATCTTAGACACCGTTCCGAAATACGTCGACGAGCACCTCGCTTCCTTTACTACAAAGGAACACTTTACCGACGCTCTTTTGAAGGACTGCTCCTGAGATGCCTAGGTGAGGAAGAAGTTAATCAAGCCATGGAAGAAGCACATTCAGGTATGTGTGGGGCACATCAATCTGGACCAAAGCTACATTTCCAGCTTAAAAGAATGGGTTACTACTGGCCGAGCATGGTGAAGGACTGCCTGGAACACGCCAAAAGGTGCCAAGCCTGCCAATTCCACGCCAACTTCATACATCAACCGCCTGAACCATTACACCCTACAGTTGCTTCATGGCCGTTCGACGCATGGGGATTGGACGTTGTGGGACCAATTACGCCAAAGTCATCTGCAGGGGAAGCTTACATCCTAGCTGCAACAGATTACTTCTCCAAGTGGGCTGAAGCCATACCTTTAAGGGAAGTAAAAAAGGAAACTGTTGTTCGTTTCATCAAGGAGCATATCATCCACCGATATGGGGTGCCTCGCTACATTATCACGGACAATGGAAAGCAGTTTTCCAACCGACTCGTGGACGAGCTTTGCGACAAATACAAGTTCAAGCAGCACAAGTCTTCCATGTATCATGCTCCGGCCAACGGCCTCGCAGAAGCATTCAACAAGACGCTGTGCAACCTCCTGAAAAAGGTAATCGGCCGAACAAAGAGAGACTGGCATGAAAGAATAAGTGAAGCACTTTGGGCATATAGGACTACACATAGGACTCCTACCCAAGCTACACCTTATTCTCTCGTATATGGCGTAGAAGCTGTTCTACCGCTTGAAAGTCAAATCCCCTCACTAAGGATGGCTATACAAGAAGGCTTGACTGATGAAGAAAATGCAAAGTTGCGCCTTCAGGAGTTGGAAGCGCTGGATGAGAGAAGGCTCGAAGCTCAACAACACTTGGAATGCTACCAAGCACGGTTAGCCAAGGCATTCAACAAGAAAGTCCGCCCAAGGTCTTTCCAAGCCGGAGATCTCGTGCTGGCATTGCGTAGGCCTATCATTACAACCCATAAGACAAAAAGCAAGTTCACATCAAAATGGGATGGACCCTACGTAATACAAGAGATTTACACCAATGGCGCCTACTTAATCACGGCAGAAGACGGGTTGAATATCGGCCCCATCAACGGCAGATTTTTGAAGCGCTACTACCCCTAAAGCAAACGCGCCACGCTCCTGGCCCGCAAGAGCATAAACTGTGTACGGCAAAATCATCATAAAAAACCATCACTCATTTGAACTACGTCATGACTTGATCCCTCCTCAACCAAGGGTACGTAGGCAACTTGAAACTTCAAAACTTCAAGTACAGTCACATCTCAAAAAAAAAAAAAAAAAAAAAAAAAAAAAAAACGCTTTGAAGAATAAAGAGCAAATTCAAGAATGCAAACATTTTATTTCTTTGAAGGAAAAAGTCTGATTACAAAAGAAAAAGGGCGGAAGACACTACTTGAAAACTATGTCCCTAAAACTAAGGAGGCGGTCTTCAAGCAAGCCTTCCAAAGCCTTCAAAGTCTCTACCTCAGTGAGAGACAGGATGGGCAACTCCATAGCCATGTCTTTCTCTTGTTCTAGGCGTGAAATCTCCTCTTGGCATTGAGAAAGTGTAGCTCCCTGCTCCCCGAGAACACTTTCAAGTTTTGATGCCTCGATGCCAAGCTGTTCTTGTTCTTGCATCAACGTATCTAGATGTACCCGGACAGAAGCTAAAGAAGTCTCTGTAGATTGATAATCTCCCGAAGCAGCTTGCTGAGAAGACCGGGCTTGGGTTAGTGACAAGTCTATTGCAGCAAGTTGGTGAGCTCTAACATCTGGACTCAACTTCTTCGAGGAAATAACACGCAAGGAAGAATACTCAGTTGAGGCGGCCATAATTTCGGCGATCTTGATCTTCAAGGATGAAGAATCAATGTTAAGATTGTCAATTGCAGAAATAAGTTTCGACAAGTCCTCTTTAAGCAACGCAAGGTCCTCCGACGGGCATTTCAAAATCCTCCCCTCAATATGGCTCTTGATATCCATTGCCGCACGAAGATTGATGCGATGAATAAGCTGCTCAGTACCACTAAGGTTTGGCCCTCTCAGAGAGATCTCAGAGCTAGCTGGCAAAGGTGTAGAATGCATGACGGGATCTTGCATGCCTCCACCTACACACGGCAAACTTGGGAAACTTGACGAACTTGGGATAAGCTCTGTACCAGGTGGATCCCCAATCTCTTCGCCTGTGGGTAGGTCGCCTCCAAATAGCATCTCCGTATAAGAATAAATACCTGTGGTCGCCAAGTCAAAAGAACAAGAAGGCCCAACCTAAAGAAAACAAAGAAAGCTGTTAGAAACAAAAGCTAGAACAATGAAAGCAGAAGAAGTCATAAGAGAGAAGAAGATGCATACGTCTTTCTCAAACGACACACTACCATCGAGTTGAGGGAGCCTAAACACTTCTTTCTTCTTATGACGAAAATTGACATCGCTATCAGCCTGAGCGCCTTCAAGACGTCGCTTGTTTAAAACTTGTTGACCCTGCCGCAAAACAAGTCCATCTTCGTGCGAATCAACTTCATCACCGGCCTCTTCAGATACATCCAGATGTTGAGAAGACAAGCGTGGGCATTGAGGGACTAAAACCACTGGTCTATCTTGCAAAGTAGCAGCACTCGCGCAATCAAAAGATATCAGTTGTGTAGGAACCACAGAACACCCCTCCTTCAATACATTGAGGTGTGAATGAGAAGAATTGGTACCACTTGCCATCCCCGAATTCTCATAATATACCTTTGACCACCAACTTATGTAAGCACGGGTTACTGGACTACTCTTGAACTCGTCTTTTGCCGGCAGGGTGATAGAAGCATTTGTACATGCACGGGTACAAGACTCCCAATGCATATACACGGCTTGCAAGGAGTCTAATTGGTTTTTTTCCTTCAGCTTGCCTGGCACATGTTGGACAAAACCAAATTGCCTGCTGAAACGGTGGGGACTATACGGCTGAACAATGCATCGATCTTCTTGCCGCAAAGAAACATACCCTGAGCGAAGACTTACAAGGTAAGATAAGTCTGAGAAGCGAAGATGCGAATCGTCCATGATGCCTCGCCGCACCGAGCCAACTCTCGCCAGATAGTCCATCTTCAAGCCTTCGCAGCTTCTAAACAGTGCTTGCGCCTGGGAATCATCGAGGCTCTTCGAAGAAAGCACGCCAGAATGCTTCGTCATCAAAGGCCCTGACTTGTTTAGAGTTGAAGAAAAAAAATGAGTACCGAAGTACTCACCCAACCAACCATACACATAATGGTAGGGAAGAACCGCGGCACGATCTTCAGTGTTTGCTGAGTTCGAAACAACACTCAAGCCATTATAAATATTGGCCAAAACCGGGATAGCAAGACTGAAAGATTCACCTGCAGCCATCTTGCTAGCAACTTTGAAAACCCCAGGACGAACAAAGTTGACGTCGCCGATTGGAAAAACAAACTTACAAAGCCAACAAGCTAAGAAAGCAGCTAGGTAAGATTCTTCCACATGCTCTGATGCTATGCCAAGGTCCTCAAACGCTCTCAACTCGGCAGGGGAACGGCGCCTAGCTGAACCAATGGCACCAGATGGATATGAGTCTCCCTTTGGCTTAGTGGTTTTGTTGCAACTTCTTCTCTTCGAGGACTTCTTGTACCTTGTGTCCTCCCAATACCAGAAGCGGATCCATGAAGAAATCTTCACGCCTGATTTACTTCGAGCATCTTGGAAAAGCTTGTGATATGCCCAAAATAAACAGCGACAACTCGCAGGCAATCCTCGGTTATTGCAGAGAGAAAGTTCCTCCGCACTAGGAACGACCTCGTCATAAAACTTACCTTGGATTGGCAATCCCCCTATCTTGTGGAGATCCCAAAGTGAAATTGACATCTCTCCTTGAGCTGTATGAAGCGTGTTAGTCGCTGAACACCAATGCTCGAAGAACGCATGAAGGACAGAATGATGGAGATCATAACTAAACAAAGATGCGTACACGGCATGGTAAAGGCCCATGCTAGTAAGCACATGTTTAGATCGGCCCAAGACATCTTCAAGCCACTCCCAATAAGACTCATCAAAAACAGCTTCTCCGGTAGTCGACAAGGCATCATTCCAAGCCATAGCTCCGCTGCGGATGTGATCTCCGAGAAGCTTAAACGAAGCCGGATGACTGTCATGAGCATGGTGTGAAGGGTTCAAGATAAGAATCCCCGGTGAGCACGCCTCCCTCTTCGTATTTGATCGAACAAAGTTTGCCACCTTCCAAGATACTTCAGAAGACCACGACTTAATATGCATGGAGTTGTCTTTTGTAGGAAGAGCAAGCGCCTTAAGGCCAGTCAGTGGGGCGTAAATCTTCAGAGTTGTTCCCCTATCTTGCGAATCATTTTCCTTCGCAAGAATGGTAATGGTGTTGCTCTTAAAACATTTGAAAAATACCATGACCGCAAAAAAAAAAAAAAAAAAAAAAAAAAAAAAAAAAAAAACAGCCACAAAACTTGAACAGCAGGACAACAGACAGTGCAATGGTGTGCAGCGATGACGGTGCAGCAAGCAGCAACAAGAGGCACAACAACGTCACCACCGAGGAAAATTATGATCAAAAGGCACTACACAGCATAAACTCGCTGCAGTCTTTTGCATAACCCCACACGGTAAAAGTGACACACTGCAACAAGCTCCAAGCAGCAGCAAGAGGCACGGCAACGTCACTACCAAGGGAAGACTGTGACCAAAAGGCATTACACAGCAAAAATCCCTTTGCAATCTTTGCACAACACCACTCTTTCTACACCACCAATTTACGCGTTCCTGGGTTCTTCGTCGATTTGGCAGCCTCAGCCTTGCAGATCACCATATAAAAAAATTAATAAAAAAAAAAAATATATATATATATATATAATAAAAAAACAAAAAAAAAAAAAACACAAAAAAAAAAAAAAAAAAAAAAAAAATGCAAGAACAAAATATAAAAGACAAAAAAAATTTTAACGAGGTTCCTCCACAGTCAGTGTAACTGGAGTACGTCCTTGGAGCAGTAGGAGCTCACCCAATAATCCACTATCAACCAAATGGGAGTTTACAAAGTGTTGGTAATCTCACAGCCCAAATAACCCAATACACCCAAAAGCTCTCACACACCAAAGAAACAAATAGAGGAAGAAATATAATGAATAATTTCTTCTCTATACATATAGCTCAAAGCTATTACAAACAACAACTACTTTGGTAGATGATTACTAACCAAATGAAGCAGCAGCTTCTCTTCTCTATTTGCAGTTTTTTTTTTTTTCTCAGCAGAGTATTGAGCTCTCTCTTCTTCTCTATTTTCTCCAAAACCGAAATGAGCTATCTTCACTTTTTTTTCCTTTGCTTCAAAGGCTATTTAAACCAACGGATGTGGAAGAAAAAAACAAAAACACTTTCCTGTTTTTCCTCCCTAAAACAAGGAAAATGTTTCTCCTTTTCTTCCTTTATAATTTTTTTATAGCCAAAAGCATTTGCAATTGTTGTCTAGCTGAAAGCATAGCCAAGTTGGCCACTTTCCAACATAAAAAAAAAAAAAAAAAAAAAAAAAAAAAAAAAAAAAAACATTGGTGGATCAGCACCACCGAAGAAAAAAAAAAAAAAAAAAAAACTTTGGTGGATCAGCACCACCGAAGAAAAAAAAAAAAAAAAAAAAAAAAAAAAAAAAAAAACTTTGGTGGATCAGCACCACCGAAGGAGAAAAAAAAAAAAAAAAAAAAAAAAAAAAAACTTTGGTGGATCAGCACCACCGAAGGAGGAAAAAAAAAAAACTTAGTGATGTATATGTTTTATTTGTATTTAGCACAATACACTGAATAAAATAAAACATGTCCATTAATCTTCAAGAAATTACAAGCATGAAAAAAAAAAAAAAAAAAAAAAATACAAGATTGGAGCTTTCACAAAGGATGTTCACGTGAAGCCCCATTATTTGGCAAAACTCTCGGAGCGGAAGGCATCGGAGCGGGAGGCATCGAAGATAGAGCATTCGAGGCCTCAATACTTGGCCAAACACTGGAAGACCCAGGAAAAATGTGCCTCTGGAGGAAAGACGAAAACCTTTGACGGTCACTTTGAATCTGACCTTCAGACTCTTGTAGCTCATCAAGCTTCCTCTTCATGCCCGTCGAATAGTTGTTTGCAAGCACGTGCAAACTTCTATTCTCATACTTCAGCTGCTTGATCTCTTGCTTGAGACTTTCCACCTCTGCCATCAACGATTCAACCTGACGGGAGCGAGCAAGTAGGCGTTGGCCCATGTTGGACACAGAGCCTGCACACTGAACGCTGAGAGCGAGGGACTCTTGAACGGCCAACTCATCGGACCGTCCTGACAGCAGCCTACTATCTTTTGGAGTGAGGAGGTTCCTAGCTACTATTGTAGCTGTTGTGGTGTCCTGCATCACGGAGTCTTCACCTGTAAGAGGACCGTTAGAAGATAAAAAAGAAGGGCGCCATACATTACCTTGACCGGGTGCAACCGGATCGCTGCTGAGACTCAAATCTAAGCAAAGGTTCGATGAGTTAGTCATTTTTTTCAAAGGTGTTCAGAGAGAATGGGTGGATGAAGATAATTCTCAAAAGGCCGGAGACGATTTTCAAGAATGGGCAATTTTCAGAGTGTGTATGTTGGAGTGATCGATACCTCTGTAAAAAGCCAAGCGACACGACCACCGATTCAAAAATCCGGATTTTCCTGCGTGAAGTTCGGCAACGCGTTCGTGGCTTTTCAGAAAATGCGTTCAACTTTGTCAAAAGATATCTGACAAAGTCGAGAACACGTGGAGGCCATCATCGCAACTACACGTCTTTAGCCGACAAGCGCAAAGTTCGGCGACGCTTTCTCTGCTTTTCAGAAAACGCGTGCAACTTTGTCAAAAGTGGCGCTCGTTCAGAAATCGAAGAGGCGTCGTTCAGAAATCGAAGAGGCGTCGTTCAGATATCGAAGAGACGTTTGTCGACAAGGGTAAAAGAACGGTACCACCACTTGCTATTAAGAAATCCCTATATGTGTCGACCTTCGTCTTTTATGGCAAGGCAGACCTGAAGAAAATGCCCAACTCTTCCTCACCTCTGAGGGCGCACTCCCAGCAAAGCCTCTCGAAATACACAATTCTTCTTCTTCCTTTGAGAAAACCTATTCAACCTTTGAAGATACCAGATGCCTGGAGTACAGATGACCCAGGAGGAAACGATAGATTGAAGCATGTGCTGATTCATTCACCGCTTCTTCAAAAGCAAAGGTATCTCATATCATCAAGGGCGAAAGCAAAGGTATCTCATATCATGCTTTTTCCCTATCTTTTCCTTTGCCCTTGTTCTCACCTGCCAAGACAAGGACAGAGAAAGCAATATGTCGGAACCTCCACTCAAACCAGTTGCCACCAAGAAGTGAAGCACCATTTAAATGCAAAGGTTGCATTCAACTCCTGCATCGAAGGACAAATACTACAAGAGAAGATGCTAAACCTGCATAAGGAAATACCACTTCTGCAAAGGGGAGCAAGTAAGGCAAGTGAAAATGATACATCGAAGCATGTGGAGACAAGCACAACAAATATATGTGTTGATTCATTCGCTGCTTCTTCGAAAGCAAAGGTATCTCATATCATGCTTTTTCCCTGTCTTTTCCTTTGTCCTTGTTCTTACTCGCATGGCAAAGTGAAAGAAGCAATCAGCCGGCACTTGGAGTCAGTCTTCCGATCTGGAACCGACTACCTGGAATCTATTCCTGATTGCTTACCTAGTATTGCTCTCGAGTAGTCATCTTCAACGGTTGATACACTGCCAGAGAAGGGACAAGGAAACTTCAATCTTTCCGATTCGTATTCAATACGAATTGGAAAGATTGAACAAAGAAACAGGTCAGCACCTCCACTTCGTACTTGCCTGCCATATCCTGAAACCGCTCGTAGACCTTCGGGGGGAGACCAAAAGAATCCTGCTGCCCAGTTCAAGAGTAGCACAAAGGAAAATCAACGAGCGGAGGAGACCAGAAGAATCCTCCAGCCCAGTTCAAGATCAAGCCTCAATGGCCCTTGAAGAAATCACAAGTCCGATTCAAAATCAAGTGTTCACCACCCTTGAATCAAATTCAACTCCAGATAAAAGGAGTAAGTTCAGACCTTCGGAGGAGACCAAAAGAATCTTCCAGCCCAGTTCAAGATTAAGCTTGTGGAAAATCAACGATTGGAGGAAACCAGAAAATCTTCCAGTCGAACTCAAGATCAAGCCTCGATGGCCCTTGAAGAAATTTCCAGCTCAATTCAAGATCAAGCCTCGACGGCCCTTGGGTTGACATCTACATTAAGGGACTTCAAAACGCATCTTCTACACGTGACAAGCACATGTCTACGACGCGCCTTGAAGTGGGGGCATTTGTGGACATCGAAATTTCGGTGAAATGAATGTTGACCAATAATTAAAATTTCAACACTCACGTGTCACATAAATTTTACATGTAGCGTGTGACTCAATGAAAAATCGAAATAAATTGGAAAAGTCATCAAATAGGACACGTGTCATTACTTGGCAGAAATGATTTATTTCATCTGATTATTTAAATCCAAAAATCAAGTTTTGAAATTCTATAAATAGGAAGCCAAGGCATTCATTTAGAGGGGAGAAAGAAAGGAAGAAAGAGAGAAAGAAAGGAAGAAAGAAAGAAAGAAAGGAAGAAAGAAAGAAAGAAGGGAATTTACATCACACCAAAACCTTGAAGCCTTGAAACTCTAAAGCTCTCAAGCAAATCCCGAAGGATCAAGAAAACACTTTTCGTTCTTCGTCAAACCCTCCTTCAAGGTCAAGCCCCAACGGCCCTTGAAGAACTTCCGCCGACTCAAGATCAAGCCCCGATGGCCCCTTGAAGAAAGTGTTCATCATCCGTTCGTCCTAAGATCAAGCCCCAACGGCCCTTTGGATCAACAACCTCAACAAATCCACACATCCAATCAGTCTTCAAGATTAGGCCCAAAAGCCCTTGAAGATCCGCTCATCCATCAACCCTCAAGATCAAGCCCCGACGGCCTCTTGAAGAAATCCATACACTCAATCTTCAAGATTAGGCCCAAAAGCCCTTGAAGATCCGCTCATCCATCAACCCTCAAGATCAAGCTCCGACGGCCCCCTTGAAGAAATCCATACACCCAGTATTCAAGATCAAGCTCAAAAGCCCTCGAAGATCCGTTCATCAACTGTTCATCCCTAGATCAAGCCCCGACGGCCCTTTGGATCAACAACTCATCCACAAACCTACACCCTACGAAGATAGAATCAGAGGATCAAATTACAAAGAGATTGTAACCCCAAAATCATTAAACACAAAAAGATATTTTGTACACGGTATTCTTGTTTCTTGTTTCAGGAACTTTTCGTGTTTACAGGTCTTAAATCATTGATTACAAATTTTTAAAAATGAATTATAATATATTTTGCACAAAAAAAATATATTTTGAAAAACACGAATATGATATTTTGTTGTTATGGTAAGAGAAATAAAAGAAACATTAACAAAATAAAATAAAATAAAAAATTGAAAAGTGGGGGATCGGTATGAGAATAGCGACTCTTTTCTATTTCAGTCGCTATATTTTTAGCGATTATCCTTGAGTAGAATAGTTATCGAAGTACCGATCGTATCATTTTCTTTTTTTTTCTTTTTCAATTTAGGTCTTATATCATTGATTACAAATTTGTAAAAATGAATTATAATATATTTTGCACAAAAAAAAATATATTTTGAAAAACACGAATATGATAGTTTGTTGTTATGGTAAGAGAAATAAAAGAAACATTAACAAAATAAAATATAAAAAAAATTGAAACGGGAGGGATCAGTATGAAGATAGCGAC
The DNA here is from genome assembly GCF_041283825.1 of Pyrus communis. Taxonomy (NCBI): domain Eukaryota; kingdom Viridiplantae; phylum Streptophyta; class Magnoliopsida; order Rosales; family Rosaceae; genus Pyrus; species Pyrus communis. Next base: position 23,908,380 of record NC_142571.1, on the reverse strand, counting down.
TTTTTGCGAAATCAATCGCTATATTTTTAGCGATTATCCTTAAATAGAATAGTTATCAAAGTACCGATCGATTCACCTGTTCAATTCTTTACATTCTATTCACATTTGTGCATACCGGAATTCGAAATTAATATTTATTTATCTATATATAAAGCCAATAGAAAAGGTAAATAGTGATTTTGATGTCACCAAGCTTCAACAAAAATATTTGGACAAAAATATCCCCAATACAAAAAACTTCAAAAGCATCCCAAAATAATGCATCAAACTATCAAACATAAAGCCAATGGAAAAGGTGAATAGTGATTTTGGTGTCACCAAGCTTGAACAAAAATAATTGGACAAAAATGTCCCCAAGACAAAAAACTTCAAGGGCATTCCAAAATAATACATCAAATAAGACAGGGGCATTTTCATCATTTTAACAATATTTTTGTAATAATTAATTTTTTGTGGTTTTTTTTAATTAGTACCTCATAGTAGACTAACAATAATGTGATTCAACTCTATTTTTAAACACGTTCAAAACATCTTAAGAGGCGTATAATGCCGGTTATAAAAAAAAAGTCATTTACACGTGGATAATAATGTAATTAAATTAGTTGTCAAATGATTTTTTTTTTTTAACAAACGATATTATCTACACTAAGGGAGAGAGGGTGGGCTTAGTAATAATGTGATTCAAACAGTTTTTTTTATTAAATATTATTTTCTCTATTTTTAAACACGTTCAAAACATCTTAAGAGGCGTGTAATGCCGGTTATAAAAAAGGTCATTCGCATGCCGATAATAATGTGATTAAATTAGTTGTCAAATGATTGTTTTTTTTTTAACAAACAATATTATCTACACTAAGGGGAAGGGGCTGAGTTTAGCCTCACAGTGAGTTAGTAATAATGTGATTCAATCAACTATTTATTAAATATTATTTTCTCTATTTTTAATTTAAATTTTATAGAGACCGATTTTATTATGTGAATTCAACTACTTGAATTGGTTTATGAGGAGTTTCTTCTAGCATGATTTAAGATTATTCATTTACTTCAAATATTTGACTTTCCTTTTGTCAATTTATGCATATAAATACATTTAAAACGTGTAAGTCGCCCGTAACATGCCTTGATTCAAAAAATATCTTCTGCATGCACGTGAGCGTGTGCATGAAGGCTAGTAATATAGAAAATGATTACTCTTTTTCGACATTACAAATCACTATGAACATGGTATGAATGTTGGCTATATACATATTACAACCAACGTGACCCTCATTTCAACTGCCGTTTATATGGTTACCACCAGATAATCGGCGGTTGGGTGCAACCGCGTATCTGACGGCGGCCGACTTCATTGTATTTTGGCCAATGTTGTTAATGCATCTTACTTGCATGACCAACAAAGATCAATTAAGTAAATACAAATACACAGCATGTGTAGCATGATTGCATTTGGAATTAAGGCAAATGGTACAAAGATTTTGCGGTATACTTGCCACAATGTAACTTATAATTCGAGTATCACGAACGGCCACTTTTAGAAGTTCAAATGTTTTTAAAATCTCAAAATTTTATTAAATAATATGATAAGATGATTCGAACACAATCTAAAAATTGTTTAAATAGTCTCAATAACTGCCAAAGAAAAATAAAGCGAAAAATTACCAAATTCCCAAGAAAAACCCTTTAAAACTCAAAATCAATCTTTAACCTACTAAATGATAATAAAATGGCAAAAATAATCTTTATTGTCAAAAGCTGCAACTTGGAATCGCTTCATCGTTTTATTTCCTTCGCACAGCTATTTTCGGCCTAAATTTAATACTGAAAATTCAAATACCATTATTCATGTCGGAATTTAGTTTGTTGGTCTGTTTCTCCAATCTCATGTCAATATTTCGAAGATTCTAACACTAATCAAGTAAAAAAATTATTTCGCACAAGCAAATAGTTAGACAAACAAATTTTCCCCACACAAATCATAGTCTCTTAAAACCCTTGGACCTAGGGCTGGGCATGGGCCGGACCTAATTTTGAAGAAACCGGACCGGACCGGAGTTTAAAAGAAACAGGCTGGGTACATCATATTTCATTACAGGAATCAGACTGAATCCGACCCGTTACAAACGGGCCGATCCGGGCTGCGTCCACGAGTCCTTGGGTGATAGGTTATCATTCAATCTCGGCCGTTCATTATAATTAGAAACGGGTCGGTCTGGGTACCCGTTTTTCAAAGTATTTGGACTCGGCCCGCCCCGTTTGTTCTCTAAAATATTAGGAACCGGCCTGTACCCGCCCCGAACCGTGATTACCTGCCTCGACCCGCGGTTCCTATACTCGTTTGCCCATCCCTACTTGGACCAACTCGTAAGTGGCTATCTACCACATTGATGAAAATGAGTGTTACCCTTGCACCATGACATGAGTTCTGTCAGCTCCCTAACCTAACATCTAATCTAACAAATCTATCATTTGACAAAAAAAAAAAAAAAAAAAAAAAACCCTTGGACCAACTCCAATGGTTGGGTTAAAACTCAAAAGTTAAGTTTTAAACTCACCTAAAACTTATTTGGCTAAAAAAAAGGGTTTTTGGTTAAAACTTAATTTTGGCTAAATTTAGCCCAAAAAATGAGCCAAAGTTAGTTGTGGGACTACGTTGCTGACGTTGTCAGTCACTTGCGGAAAGATCAACGATTATTTTGTTTTAATCGGATGTTCACGTGGTTGGACGGTTGATATGATTCTCCAATCTTACGTCAACATTTTGAAGTATTCTACACACTAATCATAGTAAAAATGTTATTTCACACAATCACATAGTTAAACAAACAAATTTGCTCTACACAAATCACATGGTATCTTAAAACCCTTAGAATAGTTTCTTCAACGAGAAAGAAATTTAAGATGTAAACATAAAATAGCAAAAGAAAAAAGTTGAAATAAGGATGGATCTGACATGCACACATTGAAGCATGTTGTCCTAATCTTAAGCCTCTTAAGTATTTGCTTTATGTGAGAATATATATCAAAAGAAAAGCAAAAGCACAACAAATATTGTTGAGAGCAAAAGCCATTGGAGTCACTTAGTTGTCAATAGTTTCAAAGGAAAACTAATGAAAATGATTTGAAAACTTTGAGTTTTAATGATAAGGACAAAATAAAGAATAAAGTGAATAGTACTACGATTAACTTTTTAGTGTAAAAATATGATTTTTTTGTTAAAATAAATAGTACCGTGAATTTTTTGTTAAAACTCTCTATTTTCAATAGGACATATTCCTTTGCATTTCCAAACAAGATCAAGGGGCAGGCATATCATCATGGAAATGGAAAACGTGACTTGGTTTTTGTGGTGTTCTCTACTTTTGATAAAGAAACCAACTTTTTTCCATGAGAGGTGATGGTTATCAATGATATGGCCGTCCACTATCTCTCACATTTTGCCCTTTTTTTATTTTTTTATGAAAAAAAAGTGTTTGGGCTCACCACTCACCTGACAACTAAGTTAGTGCAAATGATACAATTGAATTGTTGAGAATTACTACAGGGTTGTTTAGTGGTTGATATAAATTTTATGTTCGTGTTCTTCACGGCTCATCTTGAATTCGATTTTTAATGCTGTTGAACCACATGATGTTTTCTAAGAAATGCCAAAATATCTATATGAGTCTTTCCGATTTTCGAAAAGATAGATTGTTGTGCTTCATCATTAGCTAGTCCTTTTTTTTTTTTTTTTTAATTTTTTTTTTAAGAAAAAAAGAAAAATTTGTTGAGTGGAGTAAATTTTATATTTCGGTAATATGTGTAGCTTAATTTTGGGTATACTAGGTGTATGTTGTGTTTACTTCTTTATTTTTTATATTGCTCGAGCACACCTATGGATGTTCACTTCATCTCTAATTGATTCAACTTTTGACATCAATAAAGTGAAAACTTGGACATCTATGCCAAAATCATTGATTTAAGATTCTATTTCCACTTCATTTTTCTCTTTCTTTGTATGTGAAATAATTCCAATTTCTTGTTACACATATATGAACAATGTTTCATTCCCTTGAACATAGTCGGGTTTTTAGTTTCGATACTTTATACTTACAACAAGATTTCGACTATTTACAAGATATTTTTAATAGAAAAAAACCCTTGATAATCCGATATGACGATACAACTACCAAGCCGCAATACACCTAAAAGATGGCTCGAGGAAATCAAAATTAGTAGAGATTCAAAACTTGTACGAGACATATCGCAATTTGAAACGTATATCCACCCTTAAATAAACATCTGATTTGATCTAAGCAAAGTTTAACCTCACTTTATCATGAAGTTGACCTAAAATTGTACGTTATGAGGTTATATAATGTAGGTAGCCAATTGTATGAGATGGTGGTCCAATGGTAAATGATCGGATTACGAAGCTTTCTTGAAACTAAAAACTAGAGGTTTCAGGTTCGAAACCTGCTGCTGATGTGGAAGCTAGACTTGGGGCCAGGAGGAGGCTGAAATGCCTCTGTGAGTTTTTCCGGCCCCAGAAAGGGGTGGATAACCGTGATTTGCCACCAGTTGTCCCACTTTAAAAAAAAAAAATTGTACATTTTGAAGTATATATAACGTAGTATGCAACGTTGAAGTACATGCAACGAAGACGTAAAATTAATAATAATCCAAATCAGTCACACCACACGTTGCTATATGAGCAAACTGTAACATATATTGACGTGTGATAGCTTGAAACGCCGTCATTTTTACGTTCCATTTACATGCAAGTCTCTCTTGCCATTTTGGATCAACAGTCGACTTGCAAACAGTCTGATGGGAGCAAAGATTATGTGGACAAAAATCTTGTTCTACAATCCAGCAAGCAGGCCCAAACTATAAACCTCATAAACCCAACCCACTTTTCTCAGGCTCCAAAAACCCAGGAAACATCCAAGACCTAGTAAAAGTCAAAAAGTCAAATCATGATCTCCCAATGCACATTGAATCGGACATTCCAAATGCACACACCCCAACATTCCTCTATTTCCACTCCCAACCGAATCTTTTTCCTGAGGATCTAGAGATCCCGTGATCGTGATCGTTTATCGTATATCGTAAAGTCAGAAATTATTATAAATTTAAAATTTAAAATTATATATAAATAGTACATAATGAAGACTAATTGGACGATATATGATGAATGATCACGATTACAGAATTCTCATGATCCTAGAAAAAGGATTCGGCAAAGTTCATTTTCCACTCCCAAATCCCCTTCCATGCCTGTACTAATCAAAAATCGGAAAGCTCCAATCAAATCCCCCATTAAATAACCATATCTTTCTGGCGGGAGTTACGCAAGCAAAGACAATTAAATAATTCGGGGTATATTTCCAAAAACGACGGAACAAATACAATAAAACGACCCGCACCAAAACGCCAAGCAACGCCACCTTTGTATTGTCTCTCTGTTTTCTTTATTTTTTGCTTCTCACCTTCCCAATCATTTCTTCATTTTTTTCTCATCGGATCCAATTTTTTCTTCAGAACCCAGGAATTAAACCCAAAACCCATTTTTCAGATTTGATTTCTTATCCACTTCAGTGCCCAAATAAGCAAAAACTGTTTTATTTTTCGATTTTTGACTTAAATATATATATTTTGTTGAGATTTGCGGGTATAACTCTTGAGTCATTTTCTTGGGTTGATTTATATAAAAGCCAGTGTGTGATTGATGAGATTGTTAATTTATTAAATTGTAATCTAAAAATGAAGGGAGAGTTGTGTCAAGATTGTTGGTTTTGGTGGAGGAATTAAACTATGGTGGCCTGACCAATATTAGAAAGGTAACCCTTTGACTCTTTGAGCCTTTTATTAATTCACGAATTTTAATTTTCTTTGTTTTCTTTGTTCTTTAGTTCATAGAGCAATTCATAATTCTATTGGCTTTTGATTCTTGCTTGCTTGTGCTTTTGTTAATGATGGGTTTTTTTTTTTTTTTTTTTTTTTTTTTTTTTTTTTTTTTTTCGAGCGATATTTTAATCTAATCTAAATTTGCGGGAGGGAGATTCGAACTGAGTACATAAAGAGGAAGCATATTGCTATAACCAACTTAACTACGACCGGTTTTGCAATGATTTTGTTTCAATGAAGTTGATGTTCTTGGAGTAGTTAGGATGATCATATCATATGATGGCAGTGTGGGTTTTTTGTGGTTTAAAGGTCTGAAATTGTTTTTTTTCCGGTAATATTAATTTGTGTTTAATTTACTTAAATTCTTGTTTCGTTTGTTGTTGTTTCATTGATTGCTTAACAAAAGAAGTTGTGGTAATAACTTGGTTTCTACTTCAAACTTCAGTGTTCTGTATCTACTAGGTTTCTAGGAACAAAAAAAATTTATGATCATTCGGATGCTCATTCGGGTTCACTGAATCCTTATCTGTTTGTTGTTCTTTGGATTTTCGCGTTGTATTCTTTTCGCTTGTTGACGAAGAGCATTCTCCCATTTTCTGCAGGTACATTCCTGCATTTTGTAGAAAGTAAAGTGTACACAGTGCCTGTATAGATTATATCAAGAACACTTTGCAGGAATGGAAGCTACACCTACACCAAGTGTTATAGCAAAACTGATGGGTCTTGATAACTCGCCACCTCAGGTGCCTGTCCAAAAACAAAGAAGAGTGCTGTCTGAGAATTACCTACGCAGAGTTGCTTCCATTGGTGCCAGAGAGTCTCGCCATTCATTCAGGTTGAGAGTACCTGAAGTGACGGATTATGGGGGAAGTTTTTTGATCGGCGAGCATCTGCATAATCCGCAAGTTTCCCCTTCAACATGTACTTCTGGCAGTGGAAATGTTTCCCCTTCAACAAGTTTCCCCTGCAAGCTACAAAATGCCACTTTACTTGAAACAATTGAGAATGGAATTGTCAGAGAATCCCTTGGAGAAGTTGGACTCATAAATTTAGATGATTTTTCAAGATCGCAATTGGGGTCAAACAAAGAAGGATGCATTCCCGGTAGTAGAATTGTTGTTTTGAAACCGAAGCATGGAAAGGACGAGAATTCTGCGAGATGTTTCCCTTCTTTGAGTTCCCTTGATGTTTCTCATTCCAGTGATCGAAAGTGCGCGGGGTTTTCTAGTCATAGTAGCGGGAAAATACATGTTGAAGTAAAAGAAAGAAAGAACTTGGCATTTGACATGGAACCAGTAAGCTTAAGGTCTACAGTTTTGAGGGAAATATTGGGGAAGCTAACTGAAAATACAAGTTGCAACAAAGCCAACATTGATACAAAGGTCTCACAGTTAGGATCCAGAGGTGGCGACTCAGTTGCAATGAAAACTGAATCGATAAGGTTTTCCTTGTCTTATTCAGATGGGTCATATGGATCCCAGGAAGCCAAAAAGCAACTCTCAAAACGACGGAAGATGACTAATAAGCTGGAAGAATCAGGAATGGCTTGTAAAGGCGCTACCCTCGGGAATTCGCTTGCCATGTCTGCCCATGAAACAGGCTCAAGAACATTGGATCACAAGCTTTTTAGGCATCTTCAACCAAAAAGAAAGCTCGTACGGGTTGACCTGAAAGACCTAGACCTCAGTAAGTTTAGAACACAGCAAGATAAATATGCAGCTCTTTGCAATGAATGGAGTTTCAAGCCAAAAGGGTCTATTAATTTGGGGCAGTACAAATCAAGGGAGTACAAATTCAACCAGAATGATGGCTTCGGCCCTGTAAAGTTGAGATCCAACTGTAAGAAACTCCAATCTTATCCTAGCCTAGGATTAAAAGGTGTTCAAACCGTGGGAAAGACTCCCTGGAATTTCAAGAAGCGGCAATCTGGACGCAGAACCTGCATCTTTGTAGACAAAAATGACGATTCTTCCAGTCATGGAACAGATACTTCAGTTCAGCAGGTTTTTTCTTTCTTTAGAAGACAGATAGTCTTTCTGTATATGGTTTGTTTATTTTTATATCAGTTTACTGTGAAAACGCTTATTAATTGTTGTTTGGTTATTCATGTTATTTCAAGATTTACTATTGCAATGTCACCCTGTGACACTTTTCTAAATTGTTGTGGAACTGCAGGAAACATCCACCGAATGCTACAAAGAAAGTCCATTTCTTTTGCACTGCTCCACCACAGAGTCAGACTCCATGACGAGCTTGGAGGACGCTTATCAGCCTAGTCCAGTTTCAGTTCTGGAACCACTATATAGTGGAGAGCGATCGCCTACACCAGAATTCCTGCAAAGTATGAGTGTTGATATCACTGGTGAGTTGACTATAATTTTGAAGATAGTAACCCAATTTTATTTTTTGTTCACGCTTTTGATTATTTCTTTTTCAATTTATTCATGCTAAATTTGTGTATGCAACTTGCATTTTTGAAATCAGACTACTCTGACGCATACTCGGAAGGATATGGAATGATTGTTTCAAGTGATGATGGTTGTGATACTAATGAAGGATCTGCAAGCAGTTGCAGAGAAAATGAAGATTCAATGAGATTGTTAAGAGTTGAAGAAAGCAGAGACTATTCCTACCTTGTTAATGTGTTATCGGAGATAGGTTTTTATGTTAGGAGCTCGGTAATGGACTTAGGTACCTGGTGCCCTCCAGAATGGCCAGTAAGCATTTCTGTATTTGAGACCCTGGAGAAGAAGTTTGGCAATCAGGCTTCATGGAAAAGGTCGGACAGGAGGCTTTTGTTTGACCGTATAAATGCAGGGCTGATGGAGATTTTCGAGCCTTGTCTGGGTGTTCCCATGTGGACAAAGCCCGTGTCTAGAAGGATTAGATCCACGACAAGTGAGGAGATGATAGAGGAAGATCTGTGGATGTTGCTTGTTAGCCAAGAGAAGGAAACAGGAAGGGACTCCACCGAAAAGGTGCTAGGAAGGGAGATTGAGTTAGATTTAGGAGATGATATTGATGGTATTGGTAGAGAAATTGAGAGATTTTTGTTCGATAAGCTCGTAGCAGAGTTTGTTAGCTTGGAGAGTTTGTAAGAAACTAGTGATTGTTGTCTTGGTAGAGTAATTTTGTGAACTGGTTAGACAAAGGTACTTTTATGTAGATGTGGCCACAGTTTTGATCAAGTGATAGGGTTTGCAAATGATATATGTATAGACTCAATTTTTATACATGATAAATGAAATTCAGATGTGTTGGAATTTGATGTTTTCCCTCTAATTACATTTGTTTTTAGAGGGATGGAATCGTGGAATCGTTAAACGAAAACCAGGAAGGAAGCGTAAGGACACAAACAAAATCGTAGTACATTGTGATTTTGTGTGGAAGAATTTGATGATCATACTGATAGCTCTGTATATAATTATAGACGACTTCATGAAAGTCCGAGGAGTACTTGTTCATCCTCCTTTAAGAATCGACATTAGAAGCCGATTTCCTGGAAATATCAAACGATAATCCGAGCCTTGTGAAGGCTAGGATCTTTTGTTAGGTGACCTAAACCTCTGTGGCCTTATCCAAATCCTTCCTCTTTTGGAGTCAAACTTTACTTTAGCAGCCTAACCAAAACACTTATTAGGAAAGATTAGCACTAACTCCATTTGAACAACTCCTTTCAGAAGCTCAATCTATACATATACCACATCCACACAGACACAAACATCCCTTCAATCCTTGAATCGAGACCCGAAAGAAAAACAATTTCGACTCCCATATTTTATTCCCCTCTCAAATAACATGGAAGCTCACAAAATTTTCTCTCTCTCTCTGCCAAGGCCACTGCCGACCTCCTATTTCTTACTCTCACCATTTTCTCTGCTGCTTCAGCGCGAATTCTCGAGGACGAGCCACAAGTTCCGGTAGTTCCCCCAATGGTGTCCGACATGTTTGATACACCTGTCACAAATGCTGCACTAGCTACACCTGCAGCAGCTACTAGTACTGCAACAATTGCAAATGCTGCCGACCACCCTGCCTTGATCTTCTTTGTGCACGACATCCTCGGAGGATCAAACCCCACTGCCCGAGCCATCACAGGGATAGTCAACAACCCTGCAGTCAACGGTCAATTCCCATTTGCCAAGCCCAGCGGGGCAATTCTACCATTCAACAACGGAGTACCCCAGAACAACAACAACGGCGGTCTCATAAACAACAATAACATCCCATTTCTCACAGGGCTTAGTGGAACAACACCAAACGTCGGACAAAACAGCAACAGAAATGGTGGTGGGTTTGGAAACTTTCCGATAAATGGTGGGCAGCTCCTGCCAGGCTCCTCCGCGCTCCAAAATCTCATGTTCGGAACAATGAGTGTATTTGATGACGAGTTGACTGAAGGGCATGAGCTTAGCTCTGGCTTGGTTGGCAAGGCACAAGGTTTTTATGTAGTGAGCTCTGGGGACGGTACTAGTCAGACTATGGCTTTCACTGCTATGTTCCAAAGTGGGAGTTACACTGACACTCTTAGCTTCTTTGGGGTTCACCGTACAGCTGTGTCAGAGTCTCACTTGGCCATTATGGGTGGCACCGGAAAGTATGTCAATGCTAAAGGTTTTGCGTTGGTTAAGACCTTCCCGGCTTCCAATCAGCAAACTCATGGGGCGGAGACGCTGTTGGAGTTCACTGTTTATGTCACTTACTGATTGTACGTGTGATTGAGAGCATTTGTGTTTCAAGTTTGTTTGCAAGGTCTGCAGAAAGAGCGATCAAGTTTGCTGATGCAGGCTTTTTGAAGAAAGATTTGTTTGTATTCTATTGCTCGTTATTTTAGAGAAATGAAATGGTTACAATTTATTTTCAGTAACAGTGCGCAAATTGAAATTTCTGAACCTAACACACGATTGCAAGTTTATATCCTAACTTCTTTTCGAATGGAAAATCAGTTCACGTGGAGTGCAAAATCAGTCCATATGAGCAATACGCGTATACAATCTGAGTAATTGTTCTAGGAGAGTAAAAGCATACAGGGCATCTCCTACAAACGTTACTACAATGGTGCATATTGTTATGAAAACGGAGAACTGATTAGCACGGTCTATAATCTCCAATTATTTGTTATCTTTGTAGGGTTTTTCCTGGCTTGGAGCACCTGATCTGTAATTCATTGCCGATCAATTTCTCCCATCAAACAAGTTATAACTACCATCTAAGAATTGAGAAACAACTCGTCTTACATAGATACTGTTAGGCACCTGATTGGGTTGAGTGATGTATGTAATTTCTATGGACAAGTCTGCTTCCGTTCGCTATCTTGTTGAAAAATGCAGAAAAGCTGATCCATTTAAGGCAATCGTAAGTCGTCATTGCATAAAACTTTACTTTCTAAACCAGCACAATTTTGGCATTTCACTTTTAATTCAACTGGTGCAAATATTGGTAAGGAACAAATGTTACATATTGACAAGTTTTCACTGCCCTCAAGTCTGCATAAAAGGTCTAGCAAGTAGTAATATGGACTATGGTATATCTTGAACCTGTTTGATTGCTCGATAGATAATCTGATAAGCCATTGATTTTTTTTCTCCCCGCGTTTCAGAAAAGGGTAACCGACATGTTAACTAATCGATTAGACATTGGATTCTACGAAATCTGTCAAAAACATGAGTCTCCTACAAGTTGAAGGAATGGGCTACGAATATATTACGATATGAACTTGAATCAATCAACTGAGAAAATAATGGTGTCTATTGATTCAACCTTAGAAGTTTGCAAAGCAGAGAAAAAGTGATGATATAGAATCATAGATACTCTGCCTTAATAGTTGATTATTTTCTTTGGTTGAACAAAAAACAAATCTGTATCTGGGGTAGTCGTTTTGGCTAGAGCGGATATGCTTTCTCATTAGTTTAGATTAAATTAAAGTAGAATATCGCTCAAATAAAAGAACAAGAAACGAGTCTGATCAAACATTTTAATAACAAAGTTTTCATTTTTCATTCAATTAAAAGACACACATAGAAAATACATCAAATGCACATTGAAATTGTGAAGCATCTCACAACCCTAACTGGGAAATAAAAACATACCAACACTTTCTATTCAGAAAGGTAAACGCTGATCTGCATAATGGTATCCACCCCATCAGTCGTGTGCTGGTCCACCTGGTGCAGGCTCTCTATGGCGGCGTACCCGTTCGCATTCTCGTACTTCCCAGTCCCACCAATCACAGCAATGTGGGACACCGGAGACGCTGTACGGTGGACCCCAAAGAGGCTAATGGTGTCCTCCACATCATGTTCACCTGCGTGCAGCAACACAGTAAAAGCCATGGTGTGGCTGTTCCCGTCCAGCGAGCTAGCCATGTAAAAACCCTGTGCCTTGCCGAGCACGGCAGACCCAAGCTCGTGTCCTTCGGTCAGGTCGTCGTCGATCACGGTCACCGAGCCGAACATGAGCTTCTGGAGGGTGGCTCCGTTGGGGAGCTGGCCGGCAGTGACGAAGGGCTGGTTGCTGCCGCCGTTGACGATGTTGTTGTTGCCGCTGTTCTGGATGACCGTGCTGGATTGGGAGTTGGTCAGGCCACTGAGGCCGGCGATGTTGGGGATGTTGTTGTTGTTGTTGAGGAAGCCATTGATGTTGTTGTTGGTTAGGGGGGTTCCACCGCTGACGGGGAAGATGTTGTTGTTGGGTTTGGAGAATGCGGGGTTGAGGACTGTGTTGGCGATGAGGCCGGTCACCACTCTGACTGATGGGTGGGATCCTCCTAGGATGTCGTGCATGAAAAAGGACAAATGCGGGGTTTCCGTTCTGGCGGCCGCGGTGGGCCCGGTTAGCGATGTGGTGACAGGACCTGCCACGGGTGTGGTGACTGGAACGGCAGGTGTTGCTACGGGTGCCACATTAGCAACCGGTGTTGGCACTATGGCAGGTTCGTCGTGTGTCTCTGGTAGTGGTGAGTTAGCTTGTGGGACGGTTGTGACAGGAGGGACTACAGGAGGCACCACGTCAGCTTCTGGCGGGGCGTCAGTCTCAGGGATTGGTGCGTCAGCGTCGTCGACATTGTCATCGGCAGTTGGGGTGGCGGGGGTGATGATAGGGATATGGCCACTTGGCAGAGGGTTCGTGGTAGGGACAGTTGTCGGAAGAGGATTGGATGCTTCGGGTTGCACCTCGTCGATGATCCTAGCTGAGCCGGCAAATCCAAGGGTGATGGCTAGGAGCAAGATGTAGAGTGTGGCCTTGAGCGATTTGAGGGACTCTGCCATTTTTGGGTTGTGAGATTGTGAAGAAATGAAGGGTTTTGTATTGAATCTTTGACTTAAGTAAGTTGTGACTTGTGTCTGAGAAATGAAAAGATTTGTGTTGTTATTTATAGTTTGTATTGGAGTTGTAGGAAGAGATGGAGTTGGTGCACCCTTTTTTCTTAGCAGGATGTTTTTGGTTGAAAAACCAACTCCCTTCATCAAATGGAATTGGTGCCATTTTTTAGTAGTTAAGATGGTGCTGGTATATGTGCATATTAGGTGCTGCCCATCTCAGCCTGGAATTTTGATTTAACCTTTAGGAGATTTAACCTGAGGCAATTTTGAGTAAGTATAACCACATCACACCCAATTACTAAATAACTACTGTAACCACTTAACGTATAATTTCATGTCACAATGTACATGTGTATAATTTTATGTTACAATGTATCTGTGTCGTGAAGAGAATCTGCCCTACAATCGGAGATATATCTTTTTTATGACGGATGAGTAATAAATAAAAGAAGATATACTTCAAATGAAAAAACATACTTTCGAGTAAGGGGTCGGACATACTTGATCCTCTTCTATTTCAATTAATTGGGGTCAAATAACTCACCATTATTCCCAGTTTGAAGAGGAGAAATTAAAATGAAATGTGATAGATGTGGTAAAATTTGATGATTCCTTTGGGGACAAGGACCGCATCAAGTTCATTAGGGTACAACAATTGGTCAAGTTCTGTGAAGTGGAGTTATATTAACCCAGTTCTCTGTTCTTTCGATTTCTACAAAGCTGTTCGAAAATTGGAAAACTGGGGTCATTAGATTTAGTCCTCAGGTTGATCATACTTGAACAGAAAACTGCAGAAATCCATCGGTAGCATGTTTTCGTGTGACGTTTCGACATAATTGAACTTAAAAATAAGTTCAGTAATGATGGTTTCTAGCTATTATTCCAGATTTGTGTTTCAATCTGCTCCACCTTTTTCATCCACCAAAATGAAGTTTATAAATTATTCATTGGAAAAATAGTTGTATATTATCATCCTCTTCGTAATTTGGAATATAAAATCGTAATAAATCAGAAATCTACAATTATATAGTTCTTTTTAAAAAAGAAAAATGAAAATTAACTGCCCCTCAAGCAGGATCTTATACATAATAAGCCAGGCCGGCCTTAAGATTTTGGAGGCATATGCGGCAACGAGATAGTGGCCCTAAAACACATAATTTTGACGTTTCGACATAACAAGGTTTCGAGCTACTAGCTGAGGTAAATATTGAGCCTAAGAAGCTTGTTTTCTTCTTCCCAAATAGAATTAGACCCTGCATTATTTACTGCACTAACAGTTGCATAGCCATTTGCACCCTCATACTTCCCAATCCCACCAATGACAGCAACATGAGACCCGTCCCGCTCATCCACGTCCGTCCGGTGCACCCCAAAAAATCTTAACCCGTCCTTAAATCTGCTATTGGCGAAATGTGCAGCCATAGCCATCATGTGACTGCTCCCATCTTCAGAACTTGCAACAAAAATCCCTTGTGCTTTTCCAATGATTTGTGGACCAGAATACCCTGAGCTTTCAAAGATGTCCTCGTCAATCAGGGTTACAATCCCAAGTTCCAGTTCTTGGAGTGTAGCCCTTGCAGGAAAAAATAGTCCGACACCGGATAAATCTAGGGTTTGTGTGGCGGGGATTGTTTCAGGGAGGGGGACTCCTCCGTTGGGAGGAAGCAGGCCTATTGGTTTTGAGAAGGGAAGCTGGCTAGTCACTTTAGTGGTTGAAGGTTTGGACATGGATGATGAGGGGTGGGTTACATTGAGAACATTTCTCATTAGGAATGTGATTTTGTGGTGGTTGTGAGGGTGTGTTGGGGTTGAACTGCCGAGGCTTCGAGCGGCGGTGGACGGGTGGATCGTGGCGGTGGTGAGTAGGAGGATTAATAAGGACATGGCTAGGAAGGAAAGGTGCTTGGCCATTTTCATTCTACATATTATGTGTGTAGCTACTTCGTTTGTAGTTTATTTGTCATGCATACGAGGAAGAGGTGATGAGTGGATTTGGTTACATGGGGTGGTTGCATTGGTAATGGTTAGTTGTGGATCTTAATATATTCAGACAATTAAGACAAGCTCTTACTTTAACCTTCTTTAAGCAATTATGAACTAATCTATACTAAAAGGAGGAATTGAACCGAAATACAGTTGATTAAAGAGAAAAGCTCTTATTGCCAGAGCAATCCATCCTTTTGCGCTTACTAAACTTTTAAGTGCAATTATCATTTGTAACGAGTTTGTAATCACCTCTAGTGGCATGTTTACGTACCTGTAATCGGATCAATTTACGAAATTGGATTCCAATTACGGTATACATCTTTATTTACGTAATCTTGGAGAATCAAAATACATATGAGGTCCACACGCATTAAGGAATCCGACTCCTAATTTTGAAGGAATTGGACTCCCTACATGAAGGAGGTTCCTTGACACTTGAGGAATTCGGAATGGATTTCTTTTACCAATTATGCCCTCACTTGTTTCTTATTATACCAACATTGCCCTTTATTTGACACTCATTATGCCATCTTTTAATAAATAAATAAAACCTATTTATATATTTTTATATAGATGAATTTTATTATATAAATTTAATTAAGAATTTAATTAAATTAATTAGTATGAAAATATTTTATTTATGTAAGGGCAATATAGTAATCAACCTAGTTTTCATTTTGATTGAAGTGAATTAGTAAACAATTTATATAGACTTAGCATCATTCCTACTCCGATTCCAGGCAGCTTTAGTAAATAACTTCAACAGGAATCTGATTATG
This sequence comes from Pyrus communis, assembly GCF_041283825.1. NCBI lineage: Eukaryota > Viridiplantae > Streptophyta > Magnoliopsida > Rosales > Rosaceae > Pyrus > Pyrus communis. Next base: position 23,892,407 of record NC_142571.1, on the reverse strand, counting down.
ATTCCACCTCATTTCAATTCCTCTTCAATCCAATTCCTCATCAATTCAATTCCTCTCAATTTGATTAAGGATTGGTAAACGCGTCCTAGGTGTAGTGAGAAATTGGAGTAGGATTATCTCCTCTCCAAATTCTCCTCTTCCAATCCCCTCCTATTTGAACGATTACGATTAAGTCACGTCAACATTTAGTGTTGACTTTTTTTATAAAGAGAAAATGAGGAAAGTGAAAAAGGAGGGGATTGAAGATAAGGGTATTTGAATGGGAGAGAACTATACTCCGAGAAAATTAGTGGCCTACATAGCATCAATATGGTAATTTGTAAGTAAAATATGTTTATTGCGAGTATCTTGTAGGAAATGACACTGGATCGAAATAAACTATTACATGTTATCTTCGACGAGAGTACAAAATTTGGTGATTTGTAAGTAAAATATGTTCATTTCGAGTATCTTGTAGCAAAATGTTAGTTATTACTTGTTACTCATGATGAAAGAGTGCACAATTTGTCCTCAATTTTACTTCTAAAAAAAGAGGGATTTTTAACTAAAATAGTCAATGAGATTTGCATAACTCCTCATTTTGGTCATTGAGATTTGAAATCAAAATAATTGGTTCCTAAGTTTGTCCACAATCAATCATTTTAGCCATTGAGGTTAATTTTGTCATTTTGATCCTTATTTAACATAATTTTTTATCCAAGGACCAAAATGATTGATTGTGTACAAACTCAGGGACCAACTCTATTGATTTCAAATCTCAGAAATCAAAATGAAAAGTTATGTAAATCTCAATGACCATTTTAGCTAAAAAGCCAAAAAAGAGAGTTGCAATCGCTCTAATTACATTAATAGATTGGGCTAAAGTTGCTAACCAAATGAAACTACAAGGACTAAATTGAAACACAAAAATAACTTTGATGAAAGTGAAAATATCAATAAATAAGGGGACTATAGGTGCAATTAGGTTTATTTAATTATAACCACATCCCCGATTTCTAACGAAGTTTCAGCCTCTCTCTTACTTGAGTATTCAAAACCCTAAACGGGCCTAAACCTCGCGAGGTCCCAACACTCCCCACTTCACCGTCCTCCCAAAACCCTAGCTTTTTCCGGCAGCTCCAAATTTCCATGCCATGTACCTCTACAGCCTCACTCTCCAGCGCGCCACCGGCATAGTCTGCGCCATCAACGGCAACTTCTCCGGCGGCAAGGCCCAGGAGATCGTAGTCGCCCGCGGCAAAGTTCTCGACCTTCTCCGCCCCGACGAAAATGGTAAGATCCAGACTCTCCTCTCTGTTGAAATTTTCGGCGCAATTAGGTCGTTAGCTCAGTTTAGGCTCACTGGGTCTCAGAAGGACTATATTGTTGTCGGGTCCGATTCGGGTCGGATTGTGATTCTTGAGTATAATAAGGAGAAGAATGTGTTTGATAAGATTCACCAGGAGACTTTCGGGAAATCGGGTTGTCGGAGGATAGTTCCGGGTCAGTATTTGGCTATTGATCCTAAGGGTAGGGCTGTTATGGTTGGGGCATGTGAGAAGCAGAAGCTTGTTTACGTTTTGAATAGGGATACTTCTGCTAGGTTGACAATTTCGTCGCCCTTGGAGGCGCACAAGTCGCATACAATTGTGTATTCGATTTGTGGGGTTGATTGTGGGTTTGATAATCCCATGTTTGCTGCCATTGAGTTGGATTATGCGGAAGCTGATCAGGACTCTACTGGGCAGGCGGCGAACGAGGCGCAGAAGCATTTGACTTTCTATGAGCTTGATCTTGGGCTCAATCACGTATCGAGGAAGTGGTCGGATCAGGTTGATAATGGTGCAAATATGCTGGTCACGGTTCCTGGAGGTGGGGATGGTCCAAGCGGTGTATTGGTCTGTGCGGAAAATTTTGTGATTTATAAGAACCAGGATAAACCGGATCTCAGGGCTGTGATTCCTAGGCGTGTGGATTTGCCTGCAGAGCGTGGGGTTCTTATAGTTTCAGCAGCTATGCACAAGCAGAAGTCAATGTTCTTTTTTCTTTTGCAGACAGAGTATGGAGATATATTTAAGGTTACTCTGGATCATGATAACGATAAGGTCTCAGAATTAAAAATCAAGTATTTTGATACAATTCCAGTTACAACTTCAATGTGTGTGTTAAAATCTGGGTTTTTGTTTGCTGCGTCAGAGTTTGGGAATCACTCTTTGTACCAGTTCCAGGCAATAGGAGAAGAGCCTGACGTGGAGTCTTCATCAGCTACATTGATGGAAACGGAAGAAGGTTTCCAGCCTTTGTTTTTCCAGCCCAGAAAACTTAAGAACCTTGTTAGGATTGATCAAGTTGAGAGCTTGATGCCGATAATGGATATGAAGGTCAATAATCTATTTGAGGAAGAAACACCTCAAATATTTACACTTTGTGGGCGGGGTCCTCGTTCATCCCTCAGGATATTAAGACCTGGTTTAGCTATCAGTGAGATGGCTGTGTCAGAGCTTCCTGGTGTACCGAGTGCGGTCTGGACTGTGAAGAAGAATGTGTCCGATGAATTTGATGCATACATTGTGGTGTCATTTGCAAATGCTACTCTTGTGCTTTCAATTGGTGAGACAGTTGAAGAAGTTAGTGACAGTGGGTTTCTTGACACTACCCCATCACTTGCAGTTTCTTTGATAGGTGATGATTCTCTAATGCAAGTGCACCCAAATGGAATTAGGCATATTAGGGAAGATGGACGTATTAATGAATGGAGAACTCCTGGAAAGAGGACGATTGTAAAGGTTGGCTCTAATAGACTTCAAGTAGTTATTGCACTGAGCGGAGGAGAACTTATATATTTTGAGGTTGATATGACGGGTCAGTTAATGGAGGTGGAGAAGCATGAAATGTCTGGAGATGTAGCTTGTCTAGACATTTCCCCGGTACCTGAAGGGAGACAGAGATCTCGTTTCCTTGCAGTTGGTTCATATGACAGCGTCATTCGTATTTTGTCATTGGATCCTGATGACTGTATGCAAATTCTTAGTGTGCAAAGTCTTTCTGGAGTTCCAGAATCTCTCCTCTTTCTTGAGGTTCAGGCCTCAATTGGTGGGGAGGATGGTGCTGATCATCCTGCTAACCTTTTCCTTAATGCTGGCTTACGCTCCGGGATTTTATTCAGAACTGTGGTGGATATGGTCACAGGTCAGCTCTCTGATTCCCGTTCTCGATTCTTGGGACTAAGAGCACCAAAGCTATTTTCTATTAGTGTGAGAGGCAAGCATGCTATGCTTTGCTTGTCAAGTCGGCCCTGGCTTGGTTATATCCATCAAGGACATTTTCTCTTAACACCACTATCGTATGAGACCCTTGAATATGCTGCCTCATTTTCATCCGATCAATGTTCGGAAGGTGTAGTTTCTGTTGCTGGAAATGCTTTGAGGGTATTTACTATTGAAAGATTGGGAGAAACATTTAATGAAACTGTGATTCCACTGAGGTATACCCCTAGAAAGTTTATTGTTCAACTCAAACGAAAGCTTTTGGTAATTATTGAAAGTGATCAAGGAGCATTCACAGCAGAAGAGCGTGAAGCTGCAAAAAAGGAGTGTTTTGAGGCTGTGGGTTTAGGTGAAAATGGAAATGGTAATGTAGAGCAGATGGAAAATGGTGGCGATGAGGAGGATCCCTTATCTGATGAGCACTATGGGTATCCTAAGGCAGAGTCTGACAAGTGGGTGTCTTGCATTAGAGTTCTTGACCCCAAGACAGCAACCACAACATGTCTGCTGGAGCTTCAGGATAGCGAAGCTGCATTCAGTATTTGTACAGTGAATTTCCATGACAAGGAGTATGGTACACTTTTAGCTGTTGGCACAGCGAAAGGACTGCAGTTTTGGCCAAAAAAGAGTGTAACAGCAGGCTATATTCACATATATAGATTTATAGATGATGGCAAGTCCCTTGAACTTTTGCACAAGACACAAGTGGATGGTGTTCCTCTTGCCTTGTGCCAGTTTCAAGGAAGGTTACTAGCTGGGATTGGACCAGTGCTCAGACTCTATGATTTGGGGAAGAAAAGGTTGCTCAGGAAGTGTGAGAATAAGCTGTTTCCCAGCACAATTGTATCAATCCAGACCTATCGCGATCGGATTTATGTAGGTGACATTCAAGAGGTATGTCTTCGTTCATCTATTTGTTATTTGATTGGGCCTCCTGGCTCCTGTTCTGTGGTATCTTCCCACGCTTACATTGTTTTTCTTTGGTACACTGATATCCTGTTGTTCATTTAAAATACCAAGTTTTTTGACCTTGGATTATATAGGCCAAATAAGTAGATACATGCTTGGTTTTTTATTTTTTGGTTAAGGCATTCTTCTGGAAGGGTCAAATAGTTGAAATTTAGACTAGAATATCTCCTCGTACAAATTGCAATGACATGTCATATATAGTGTCCTGATGTATATTGGGTTCGTAGTTACTGTAATATGTAATGCATCCATTGCGTAGTATTTATTCTGTAGTTATATCCCAATATCAGCTTTCTGCATACTGGATGTGAGGTGCTTTTTTGTGTGGTGGATTTCTGTTTGAAGTACATGTTCTTGTTCTTCTTGCTTGCCGTTCTTTGTTCACTATAAGGGGACTAACTATATTTCCTATGGTGTTAATTTCTTTGGCAGTCATTCCACTACTGCAAGTATAGGCGGGATGAGAATCAGTTGTACATCTTTGCTGATGATTGTGTACCAAGATGGCTTACAGCATCCTTCCATATAGATTTTGACACCATGGCAGGTGCGGACAAGTTTGGGAATGTCTATTTTGTGCGGTTACCACAGGATGTTTCAGATGAGATAGAAGAAGATCCAACGGGTGGGAGGATAAAATGGGAGCAGGGAAGGTTGAATGGCGCTCCCAACAAAGTAGAGGAGATAGTGCAGTATCATGTTGGTGATGTCGTCAGCTGCTTGCAGAAGGCATCTCTAATTCCAGGTGGTGGGGAGTGCATCATCTATGGAACAGTGATGGGTAGCTTGGGTTCATTACTTGCGTTCACCTCCCGTGATGACGTTGACTTCTTTTCTCACTTGGAGATGTATATGAGGCAGGAGCATCCACCTTTGTGTGGTAGAGATCACATGGCTTATAGATCAGCATATTTCCCAGTCAAGGTAATTCAACTGTAAAATATAGGTTTATTTTTTCTTTCTATTTTATTGTTCTTTGTTTTTTAATACGACCAGGTTACAAAGCTTAAAATTTCTGTTACTAATTTTTCAGGATGTGATTGATGGAGATCTGTGTGAGCAGTTCCCAACATTGCCCATGGATCTGCAGAGAAAAATTGCGGATGAGTTGGATAGAACTCCTGGAGAGATACTGAAGAAACTCGAGGAAATTCGAAACAAGATCATTTAAGAACAAGCTCAAAAGTTCCTTCCTGGTTTTACCACACCATTTGGTTTTAGCATGCATTCATCTCATAACATCACTGTGTTGGTCAAAAGGTTGGAAGTGGATGAATACACGATACAACTTAGAATTTTGTTCATCTGTAGTTTATCGCAGTGTCATTTTGCTGGGATCGATGATGACTGTAGTTACACTAACAGGGCAAGCATGCTTGCGATTTTCTTTTCCTGACATTGCTGGAGTGAGCGAATGTTTCTGTTTCGATAAAATTGAGACGCAGATGGTTGAGACTTGAGACTAAATCGAAGTGTATCGGAAGAAGCAGCATGCATCTTTGCACCTTTTAGACCGCGTTACCTGTTGTTGTAATTAGTAATTATAGATTAATGTTTCCCCCTTTTTGTGGTTCATCCTCTGTTGAACAATGTTAGCAAGATATGTATTTTTCTTTGTAACCCTCTATGAAATCTTGCACTGAATTATGTATGGTTGTATTTTTTTTTTCTTTTTCTGTTTGCTCCATATGTTTATGGTGTTGGAATTCATCTAGTCTATTTGCATCGCTGAAAAGTCATGTTTACTTGCATGGAATTAGAATTCAAGAGTCATCCCTTGGGTTTACTAAATCATGGGTGTTGAGATAATTTCATTACTTTTTATTTTCATATCAATAAAATTTGAGGTGTGATATCCACACATCTTTTTTTACTTTTTCCACACCTTTTTAGTTTTCGACTATCAGATCGGATGAATTGAAGAAGATCAACGAACATAAATTAACAAGAGGTGTGTAAGAAGCAAAAAAAAATGTCTGGATAACACACCCCTAAAATTTTATGGTACTGTTGAGGTTTAAAAAAAAACGTAGAAATAGAAAGTGAAATGTGTTTACTTACCGTAAATGGAAACGAAAGAATCAAAGAACTTAGATATAAGAGCAAGGAGCAAGGGGAATCGAATCAATTGTGACTTGATTGTTTATTTTTAGGTGTTTAATTATGAATTTCAAGATAAAATGTACACCTTTTTTTTATTCTATGTGATGTGTTAGTAAACACAGAAAAAAAGTGAAATGATTCTCATACTTATATTTTACAGTCATTTTTACCTTCTATACATCATCTGTTAATTACTGTCAATTGATCTATTTCAATTCATTTGATCTGAATGCCGAAAATTAATAGAGATGTATAATATGTAAAAAAGAGTGAATAGCATCACCTATTAAAAAACAAAAACCTAGCCCCTATCTCCCTTTTCTCTCTTGCACAGAGTAAGTCACCAACTAGTCTTCAGCGTTGCCGACTCCTTCCTTGGGTTGGGGTTGGCTGGCAACCCCTTTCCCCTCTTCTCTTTTTCTTTTATTTTAATTATGCCTGTGCACTTTCGTAGTTTTCCTAGCGTTCTTCACTAATTTCGACATTCTTCGCTGTATTTCAGTGTTTATTACCATCTTTTATATCTTGACAAACCCAATTCCCAGCCTTCAACCCCCACCCCGCAAACATTCATCATCTTCCATCTTGATCATTTCCTCCTTCCCACTTGCCATCCCTCCCACAACCTCTGTTCAAAGCCAAGAGCAACGTACTTGGTTTGGTCAGCATAGCTCAGCCCTCAGTTCACGTCTCTGCACCCAACCGGCATGCCATAAATTCGGGGCCAAGCGAGCTGTAGTTTTGCCCAAAGAGAGGGTGTTTTAGATGCCCCTTTAGCCCCATCCCCTTCCCTTTTGTTTTGGTTTTGGTTCCACTTGCAGGGGCTTGTTTTGGTGGCGAATTTTGGTTGGGGGTTTTCTTTGTTGCTGGTTGTTTTGTGGTGCGATTCCTTAGTTGAATTCAACGCGGAGTTGGTTTTCTTCGGGTGATTACTTCTGTGGTCGTTGGCAAGGTGATGACATCGGTGGCGATCAACATTTGCTAGTTGCGGCTCTGGGTTTTTGTTATGTCTGCTTTTTGGTTGAATGGGCTTTGGCTATCTCCACTTTATTGGGCTAGTTTGTTGTATTTGTACTGAGCCTTTCTCATTCAATGAATTTGCTTGTTCTTTGTCCAAAAAAAAAAAAAAAAAAAAAAAATTAATGAAAAGGGTTTGAAAACTTTGAGTTTTAATATAAATGTGTTGTAAGTGAATAGTACCAGGAGTGACTTTTTAGAGTAAAAATGTTATTTTTCGTTAAAATGAACAGTACATTAAGTGTTTTGTTAAAACTTCAAAAAAAAAAAAAAAAAAAAAAAAAAAAGAAGAAGGTACCACCTATTTAGTAAACGTTTGTAACTCACCAAATGGTTACCATTTATGTTCTCTGCAATTAAACTTATATGCGTACGGAGTTGAAGGCTTGAAGCTACTTTTGTCATAACTTTTGTTTCTTCTGTATAATGAATATTACAACTGAAGCGTATTTGAATTTTACAAAAAAAACAGACAATTAACTAATAATATCCAGCCATCTCCTCCCTTGCATCTGTCTCGTTGATTTACTTTTTTACTTGGGGTAAATCGTCGTTTTCACGTTTTAACTCTCCTTCCAGCCTTGCATTTCCAAAATAACTCCTCTCATCCAACCAACTGATTATATCAGAAAAAACAACCTCAATGTTTTCAGGTGTTTCTCCATAGAGCAGTCCATGCCACATATCCGGGTACATCTTCAACGTCTTGTCATGGCTGGAGGCTACCTCATGGAGCTGTTTGCTGACGGATTTATCGGTAACCTTATCGTCTTCGCCATGGAGAACTATGAACGGCAACGTGACCTAATCAAAGTAGACAAGAACAAAAAACAAATTATTATACGTAACGTAAGGTCATGTATATCAGTAATGCCAAAGAAATTACACTTTGGTGCTGTACCTCGTCGAGTCTCTGTTCAAGATCCGAACTGACCCTCAAAAGTTCGTAGCCGGTTTGGAGACGAGGCCGGCCTTTATAGCAGTACGGGTTTTCTCTAACCTGTGATTAGGTTAGAATTATTAGCAATGGCCTGCATTTTTAATTTGGTTGATATATATTTGAAAAAATATATTATATATAAAAAATTATAATATACAAGTACCTGTTTTCTTATTTCGGGCATTTTGAAAGCGACATCAATAATATCATTTGTTGGGATTATTTTCCAGGTCGGAATGAACTTGCAGAGCTTTGTCAAAGCAGTGATCACTAATGGGGATGGCCTCAGCTCATCTGCAATCTGTAAATAAAATGGTTTTATAAGAGAAAACCAGAAAACGTCTCAGTTTAACTTTCATGATTTGGAGTTGAATGTAAAGTCCACTAACTAAATTATATTAATTATTAGTTTTAAAATAATGAGATTTTGAAAGTGAAAGACCGCCACACATTTTCCGTATGGACGGAGATAAAATAGAATAATACATATTTCTCCATTTCAAGGAAAGGGTTTAATTTCTAAATGATTTCAAAGGAAAAAACAAAAGTAGTTTGGAAAGGTGTGTGGATTCGAAAATTTGGGATGAGGTGGAGGTGCTACTACTTATTATAAATAGACAAAAGTAAGAGAGATAATACTTGTTAATGATAGGAGTGAAACAGATGCAATATATCACATTGTTTATTTTCGTAACTATAACACAAAAAGAGAGGAAGAAAAGGGATATTGGTGTTACTGTATTCACTCTTTTCTTTTGTGTGTGTTGTGATCATACACATAATGCTCCTTGTATAGAGTTATAACCGTGAATAATCATGAAAAATGAAATGAGTGCATTTTGAAAAATATCATACAACAACAATGCTACTATTTTTAAGTTTTCCCCACTTTTCATTTTTGGTTAAAATATGTAAGCATTCATTCCCACAACTTTTACAACACTACTAATATGTTTAATTATTCAGAATAATAAGGTCGGAAAGGCTCCTACTAATTTTTCGCTTTGCCTTTCTTGCAACAAAAAACAAAATAGTTTTCATCTAAAATATTTTACTTTAATAAGAGAATACGTTACAATGAGAAAATCCGTCGAGGATTAAAAAACCATACATATCAAACACTAACTAAGAAATAATGCTAAGAAAGTTGGATGTAAGCTCAGTTAAAATTGTGTTTTGTAATTAAAAAAAAAATGTTGAACAGAAATGTCATATGCTAAAATAGCACCCGATAAAGAAGAAGGCTTATCTAGATTGGTAAGGTTAAACACTATTTTCCTGGACTGATTCAAAGGGCTTCAAACCACAGAGATTTGGTCAACAAATTAATTTTAAAATAATAAAAATTTAAGAAAAGGTGTAATCATTTTGTTGGTGTCCAAATTCAATTTTTGCATAGGAACAAAATAAAGATTATAAAAAGAAATAAACCTACCAGAAACCGGTGCTGAAAAAACTCCAATGAGAGAAGTCCATAAAGAACGCGGAAACAAATTAGAAGCAAATACCTTACACATGGGCGCAACCAAAACCGCACCATCCCAAAACTCGGGCTTTTTCCTGTGCACCAGCAGAGCCACAGTTCCTCCCATTGACTCTCCCATTAGATACCTCATCTTTCCCTTGTTCTCTTTGCTCTCTGAATTTTCATCACAAATTAAAACCAATGACAAAAAAAGGGCACAAAAAGGAGTTGAAATTCTCTGTACATAATGTTAGTTAACATGTTATGTACTAATTTTATTGGCAAACAATCTATGATTTAAATAAATAAAGGTCATGTGCAGAGAAGAACTCTGAATTAGAGAGACAAGATTGCAAAAAATCTAACCACATATGTTTGTGAAGTGGTTGGTACAGTCATCCACCACATCATCAAAACTCTTCACGTAACCTTGTAGGCCTGCTGATTTTCCATGACCGTCATAGTCTATTCCATATATGGCAAAGCCTGCTTTGGCTAGCCTGATTGCGGTGCCTGATCAAAGTGGACAATTTTGAAACCTGTTAATTTTCAGGAGTACATATATAATATACATATGTTTTCTTTTGTGTATTTTTAGAGTTATAATTTGATGGGGAAAAAAGTTTGACACCGACTATTCATGGTGATGCTGCATTCCATGCCGTATCCATGGCAGATGAAAATTAATGCTTTGGGTTTGGTGTTATTCGGGAGCCATCTGCATGTGAAAAGCTTCATGCCTCTAGAATTTAAGATGTACTCCTGCAAATATATAAAAATTAATTAGAACTAAACACACAGAAAAGTATTTTCTAAAATAAGATCAAAACCCAATAGAGAACTAGGTCTGACCTCTTCATATTTGACACCATCCAATATGTCAGAGGCCTGCAGAAATCCAACAATTATAAGAAAACCAATACACAAAGAGATGAACGATGAGAGAGAATGGGAGAGGGAGAGGGGGAGAGAGAGAGAGAGAGAAACGAACCATGATGTGTAGAGTGCTTCAAATATTGGAAGAATCTGAGGTTTTTCTGGAAGACTGCTAATAGTATGATCAGTGAGAGAAAAATACGCAAAAATCAGATGGAATTTAACAAATTAGAATTTAGAGTGGACAGTATTAGGGACTTGAGGTTGTATAAAAGTAGAAACCAATGTATACATGTGTATAAATAGGCCTGCTTTGGAGTGATATATGGTCAACTTGGAATCCTACGTATATTTGGACTTTTGATAAGGTTGAGATAAAAATTATGAAGTGGAAAATAGAAGAAGAATAATGGATGTAGGTCGTGACTGTTATAGCTCAAACAAAAAAATAAATAAAAGATAATGCTTGTGTTTTTGTATGGAAACTTACTTGTCCATTTACTTATGATTGACGAACATTTACCATCTGAACATCATAATCATAATCGTTCATTCTCTTTATCATCATTTAAAGATCATATATGCAAAAAATTATTCAATTTAGAGATCTTTTAGCCATCATTCATATGCATAAAACAAATAAATGGTTCACCATGAGGATGTTACTTGTTTTCAAAACTGTTGATTGGTTTCACACGTATGGATGACTAAACGATCTCCAAATTGAATGTTTTTTTGCAGATATGATCTTAGATGAAAATAAAAAGAATGAACGATTTCGATTATGATGTTTGAACGGTAAAAGTTCATTAATTTAAGTGGAGGATAAGTAAGTACCCCGTGAGGAGACACAAGCATTATTCATAAATACATAACCGAAATATCATTAGCAAACTAATAAACGCTTGTTGCTAGTTATACACACAAAATTGACTACTAATACAGCTATAAACGCTTGTTGCTATCTAGAGACGCAAAACTGACTAGTAATATAGGTACAGATGCTTGTTGCTATTTAGATGCACAAAATTAGTCACTAATATAGTTGAAATTCACATCCAATAGTATGTCAATAAGTGTTTCAAGTTTATGTATCCAAATAATTTTTTATTTTAAATTAATTGATTCAACTTAATACACACTACAGTTGTAAAGCTGTTATTTTAATATGGGATCTTTTGATATAGGCGCCTCAGTTTTGAATTTTCTAGATCAAACATCCATGTATTTTAGTGATTTGATTAAACTTTTTTTTGTCACAATTTTGGTGCTATATGGACATTGTGTTGTAACAAATTTCCTATAATCTAGCCTTTTGATTACACTCTCCTCCATTATAGATAATTGTCAAAAAAAAAAAAATTGGTTAGATTCAAAATTATTTTCACAATAATGCTACAATTTAGCAATAATTATCTATGATTTAAGATATTTTCTTTCCAAAATAGTTTAAAATATTTTTAAATCCCCCAAAATCAAACATACCAAAATAATTTTTTTCTTTTAGTACGTTAAAAGAAAAGGATTGAGAATAATATAAAAGTACCAATACACAATGTGTACAAAATAAAACGTACCAAAATAAAAATAATGTACCAATATTAACAATATGTATCAAATCAAACGTACCAAAATTACAAATAAACGTACCAATTAATGATTTTTGTAAATTCAAACGTACCCACATATATTATATACGTAATGTATTGTACCTAATAATAATTTGTCAACAACTATACTTAAAAAAAAAAACAGCAAAAAAAAAAATATATATAATTTCACAAAAAAATTGAAAAAATTACACGGAGCTTTTATATTGATCACCAACTATTTGAAAAAGAAAAAAACCATTTGGAAAAAAGAAATAATATTAAATGTTTGCATAACAAAAAAAAAATGATCGAAAAAATATATTTGGAAGAAGAGAAAATATAGTTTAATTAATAATAACTCCACTAAATAAGGAAAAATGCATTATGCAGATAAAATGATAAATTCAAAAATTATTTTAATTTAAAAAATAGAGGTGACTATTTGTCAAAGTCCTTTAATCAAATTTTTAAAAAGGCACAGATGTTTAATATAGCATATAGATCCAAGTTCCAACCCAATTGGAAAAAGACTTTTAATTGCTTTGCTTAAACCTAGGATATGCATCTTTGAAACTCAAGCCAATTGGTAATATAATATTAAGGGCATCTAATAAATTAGGAATAATGTAGAGAGATTAAATTTGTGGACAAAGTTTTGAAAACTAAAATACATGGAAGTTGATAATTGGTTTATTACTTACACGTCGATAAACGTATTTATTCTTATTGGTGACACATCATTTAATTTCTAAATTTAGTTTCCAAATTTGATCACTCTACCATTGTAGTTCATACCAACAGACTGAGGGGTAGTTTATTTAGGGTTGTTAGTCTTTCATATAATATTAAAGTCATATGATAAACTAAAGTTGTAAAGCCGTTATCATCTTCACTCAAGGGGCAATGCACTCTTTGAATGATAATTTTCCATACGGTAGATAATTTTTAAGAAATTTTAACGAAAAACTTTCGGTACTGTTTATTTTAACGAAAAATCACATTTTTATACTAAAAAGTCAATCATGGTACTATTCATTTTACTTTTTATTTTGTTCTTTATCGTTAAAATTCAAAATTTTCAAACCATTTTTATTATTTTTCCTTAATTTATATGCTGTCATCTATGATTGTGTGGAGAGACATTAAATTGTGATCTGCCAAAAAATAACTAACTGAAAGGGACACTATAACTAACCGAGAGGGACACTATTGTGTTTGTATACGCAACTATTGATTTGAACCAAAATTGATGACATGGAGAGATCAGTTTTGTACATTGCAACCTAACTTGATCACGTTTTCCTTCTTACACACACACACACACATATATGATCTTGATCACGTCTTCTAGATTTATTTGATTTCTTTGGTCAAGGGTAATGGAAGTCAATAAAGTGCGTATTGGAAATGTAGGGCTTGCTGTATTAAGAGTAGTAATTAAGCTCATTCAGTGAGTAATTTGAATTTGTTTAAAATGTGCATTAAGGAAAACCAGATAAGAAGGAAAGGTGAGTGGGCAGATAAGTCTCCAAACTCCAATCCATTGGGCAAGTGGTTATGATTCTATATTTTTTTTATTACAAATGTTGGCATGGAGATGGAGAGTTTTTTTTTTTTTATTCTAATTTATTATTGTTAAGGGGAGCATCATGGTTCGTAATTATTATAATAATTTAGGATTGAAGAGAGTTTCAAAACGGAGATGCATGAATAGAAATTCAACATTCTATCTACTACAATATTGAACCACATGTGGAGATGACTAATTTCCAGAATATTTGAGGAAAAAAGAAAAAAAAAATCTATTATTTGGGGGTATGATTCATATTGTGGACAGCGGCCTTTGGGGTTTTGACTATACACATGGATCATGAGTTGCATGAGCATTTCCTATTTTAAGTTTCATTTATTTATTTTAATTTTTGGGCCGACGTGAAATATGTAATCTATATGCAAATGCAACCATGCACCTTAATTTGAGGCTTTAACCCTTCTAGTAAGAGTTTTTTTTTTTTTTCCTCTGCCAATAAAATAGTATCTTAAAGAGCTTGTAATTTAGTTGGTTAATAGTCATCAACATATATTCTCTTACACAAGAAGTTTCGAATTTCCGGGTTCAACCCTCTTTCAATTATCAATTGTACTATGCCAATTATTTATATGTTTTCAGTAAAAAAAATACTAGAAAAGATCTTGAAGAGAAGAAAATGTCAAAGCGGTTTGTAGTGAGGGTGCATTTTATCTACATGATTTGGACATTTATTCCATTCCCACCAAATAAATGACCCAAAAAAAAATGATCAATTTATATGAAAATATATAAAGAAAAGAAGCAGAAATTTGACATATTATTATTGACATTTAAAAAAAAAAATTATCATGCATGTTTTCAGTGTAAAAACGTAAAAGGAAAAGTTCTGAAAAAATGTTAGTACTAAAATTTGATAGGCTGTTTCTAATTACACAGTTGTGATGGAGATTTCATAAATATATACTAATAACTGATATAACAGAAATGCCACATAACATTATTCTAGCGATTGAGTTTGTTAATATAGTTAGAAGGGTATTATTGTAATTGGAATATATAACTATATAAGGAATTGTATAGATATCATTTTTTCAAGTTCAGTTGTATACATTTTCTCAAAACAATCAATACATTCTCTCCTGTTTGTTTCTCTGTATCATCTTCTTCTTCCTCTATACCAATTCTTCATCTTTTGCAATGTAGTTAACATATACAACGTATAATTATATAGTGGAATAGTGGTGTGTAAGATTTGGTTCTTAGCCCAACTACTATGTCTATTGATTGAAATAGTACAACACTCAAAGTGCACGTCTTTTAGTTGAAATGATGCAGACGTAACTTTGTCTAAGAGCCACGCACTTTCGCCAAAAAAAAGAAAAAGAAGAGCCATGCACTTTTAAATATTAGGTTTTGTAGTACTGGCAACGGTTCAGTCAAATTGAAACAGTGCCAAATTAAAGGCACCGGTGGTTTTGTAAACAGACGTGACCATTTGGACACTTCGAATTGATATGAATGGGGACACTTCGAATTGATATGAATGGGTGTCATGACATAAAATACATAACCGATGATGTCTGCCAGATTATTAACAGTTAGAAATTGTTCACAGAACAGTTTCTTATTGTCTTTATCTACATCTCAATCATACAATTTCTTTCTAATTATTTTTAAGAGAATACTTCGAATTTTGCTATTTACAAATTTTAAACTTTATTGTATCCTGTAATTTATTTACCAAGAATTTTTTAGCAAACTCATTTGAGTGAAGATAAATAACAATTTAAAGAAACGACTCAAGTCATACTTCAAAATTGCCTTTCATATTTTCCACATTAACACCAACAAGTTGTAGTTGGCTGATAGATTTAAGCTTTGTTTCCATCAACGTAAGCCAAAAAAAGTCGCATATATGCAGTATGCAGATGGCCTTGGGGCCTGCACAGGGGGAGGCATCTAGCTATATTACTTGTTCTTTTTCGCTGGTTATACATAGGGGAGGCCCTTAGCTATAGTTCTCATTCGTTGGTTATGTATATTATCGAACTGTTTGCAAACCCTAGCTCGAATGTACAAAGATTTCTTGACTTTTTACTCCAAAACCCTACAATGGAGACATGAAAAGGAAAAATCTTCTTGTTGTTGTTAGCTGTTACTTAGTCAAATCTTGCAATCGATCGGTGGACGATGATGATATAGTCAGATAGTGGCACCCTATTTAATTATATAATTAGCGTCATCTTCCAATGAATTCAAGTAGTAATGGCCATCTATTAATTTGATTAACATTTTGAAGGGTCGGCAATTTGGACTGAGGTGATCTCGATCTCCATAGCTTAATGATTATGTCAGAACATAAATCTATTTTGGAGTTTTTTGATATGGGTCCAAAATAACTAAAAATTAGATCTATTTCAAAAAGTGACCTATAAAATTAGACCTATTTCAAAATTTTCCATCTATTTTCCCTTATAGGAGTCCCTTCATAAGAAGGATCATATAGAGATGCAGGCACAGAGCAGGCAATGTTATGATTTGGGACAGAGAAGAAATAAATGTTTTTAACTGCTGGAGCGATAAGTTCTTTTTTGTCAAATTTCTTACATATTATTGTTAGCTCTTGCCATTCACTATAGGAGATTTTCCAAAATGCTTATCACACTAGCTTCCTCGGTGAACTTTTTTCTTATGTTTTTATATATTGTTAAGTGTTGTAGTAATTGATTAGTGGTAGTGACAAATAAATGAGGAAATGTTTAGCTCACGAGAATCACACCACAACATCAGTACTGAAATTCAACAACGATCACGAAGAAACTATGCGCATTTACGAATTTTTAAATAAAGACATTGATGAGATAATATTATCTAATGACAACAGTAATTACCCTAATTCTTTAATTAAAAGGTGATTAATCATTTTGAAAGATTCGTTAAGAGATTTGCAATCAAGATAGATCTTTAACATGTTGATGGTAGAGATTTGATCAAATTAAAGTACCTTTGGTGAAATGAATCAGATTTCCTTTCCACTACTTGACTTTTGGCAGATATCATCACTTTCATATACATTGCTTATATTGCAACTAGTTGGGGGGAAGCATGATTGTATCAGTCAATGCATGTGTCATGTGTCATGTGTCATGCTTTATTATCCATGATATCACTATCCTTATGCTTCAGAGAGGTTAGGGTTTGGTTTATATCGTTGTCAAATGAGAGATGTCTAAGCACCAGCTACAACTGCAGTACCAAGTTATAATTCGATTGATATAGGATGGGCCATATATAGGGTTTCAAATTGCATGATGATAGGATTTTTTGTACCTGCGCAAATAGGGTTAAAATCATTGAAAATACTTGCAAGAATACAAAGTCATTGTAGTATAATTGCTCATGCAAAGATTGTTTGACTAATTCGTAATTAAATCAACTCTTCATTAACTATTAAAACAGATTTTTATCAAAGATTTCAGATTTTGGAGTTTGAAAATATTGAATTAACAATTAAAGAAACCTAGAAGTTAGAAAATAAAGGCAGCAAACAGAAAAACGTTTTTTAATTAAAATCAATTTAGGGAAAGACTAGGGTTTAGCCGTCATCATCACAATCCTATGCAATTCTATCAATTACTTATGAATTTCCATATCCATGCTTTGAAGGTTAGGTTTTCCTAATGCATATTTTCCTTGTGATGTTCAAGCGAAAATGTATATCTAACATGCAATCCGTCTGTGATGTTCAGATCAAATATAAACATGCAAGACTCATCAAGCTTCGTGAAAACCCTTTGAAAAATCATGCAACCCTTAAGAGCGTGATGTTTGCCTTAAGTGAACTTACAATTACTAATCACAAGAAGCCCTCCTCAATTTCAGGGTGATGTTCCAACATAAATTGCATCAAATTACTTGTCTAAATACCCTAATGGTGATCAATCATTAAAATATATAGATAGTTTTAATCGCAGTGATTAATAATTCAAAGCAAGCATGCATCCATTCATAAGCAAATTAATAAAATTACATATTCATGCTAAGGTTCATGGCCTAACCCTAGCAAAATGAATTAGTTACGCATAGTCATAATTGAAATCATAGAAAATATTATTAAGAATAAAAGGAATGAAAACACCTTAAAGTAGAAAATCTTCATGAACCCTAGCAATCACTCTGTCTCCAAAATTTCATAAAAGAAAGCACAGTCCCAAACTAGGGTTGACTAAAACCTTAAATATCTTCCTCAAAGCCAGCCGCACAAACCCTAGGAACCAAGTCTCTTATTTCCACTAGGAAGCTAACTAATAATAAAATATATTAAAACATAAAGTCCTAATTAAGTTAGGATAAACTGCACAGAAACTGTCCATTCACGTTTTAGCCTCAAATCTCCTCCAAATCAGGTCCGAGATAGCTTGTTTTAAAGATCAGGATATTCTGAACACATCTCTACAAGACCACGAAACCATCTGAGATCATATTGGGCTCCAAAAACGCAAGTCAAGCCCAAAACGTCACTATTCTAGCACTGCACACTGCTCCTTTATTTTATCGCCAGAAAATAACTACTTGGTGGAAAAATCTGATATTTTGATACGATCAAGCCAAGTGACTCGCGAACGTCCTCCAACTGGAATTACTCCAAAATTCATCCATTTGATTATGTTTTGTTCTAGAGGAAGTCGAAAGTCCTATATTAGAAATACAATTCAAAGTATCAAAATTCTTCCAAAATATACTAAGAATAGGGTTAAATATATAATATAAAATCCGCTCATCACATGACTTTCTCACTACGTCAAGTTTCTAGGAGAGGTTATGGGTTTGGTTTATATCGTTGTTGAACGATCGATGCCCATGCACTAGCTACAGTTGCAGTACCAAGTTATAATTCAATTGATATAGGATGGGCCATATATAGGGTTTCAAATTGCATGACTTTCTCACTACGTCAACTTTTTAGGAGAGGTTATGAGTTTGGTTTATATTGTTGTCGAACGAGCGATGTCCATGCACCAACTACAGTTGTAGTACCAAGTTATAATTTGATTGATATATGATGGGCCATATATAGGGTTTCAAATTGCATGACTTTCTCACTACGTCAACTTTCTAGAGTTAACATTGCATGAACTTTGCTGCTATTTGTTTGGGTTAATATTTAACTTTGGACTTCAAGGGAAGAAAGCCTAAAAGAGCTCAATAAAGGAGATTTTGCCCGAGGCCTAGAGTCAAGCCCAGATACCCATCTCGAGACAATATGACGGCTTCCCATTTAATGCAAAGGTTAGGTGCTTAAAAGAGAAGTGACAACCGATGGAAATCTACCTACTCTCGACCCAAAAGTACTTTCTAAATGGTAGAACATGTAAAAATGTTGATGACTCACTACCCTTCAGTTGCTTTCGGGCAAGAGCAGAAATTGTACAGTCGGGTTAATTCGTCTATAAAAGGAGGAAGATGCCCCAGAGAAAAGGACACTCAACCAATCAAACAAACAAACATACAATTTGCCTCTTAGTCAAGCAAATACCCAGAAAGCTGTGTTTTGTCCAGATTCTGTACCTTTTCAGCCTTAGACTCCCCTTAGAAAGACATCTTTTGTCTAGTGTAAAAGCTTTGCTACGTTTTCTAAATGTTGTAGTATCGATTCTCTTATGTAAACTTGTTCACCACTCATCTTGCTTTAGTACTCAACCTTCTGTAACTACAAAGAGAATAGACCACAAGACATTTAAACATTGCCCGACAAGGTGAAATCTTGCCCGACTCTCTTTGTTTTGTCTTTAAGGTAATAGATCTGGTATTATGATGCATTCCCCAATTATATTCAAGTCATTTCCAGTCTTTTGATGAACCAAAGTTCCATCAATTCTCAGATCTGATTCACTTAGTGGTTTTACTGTCATAAGAAGACTAAATGTGAATTAAACTGATGACTTAATCAGATATGTACCTCCACCCTTTAAGCATACAAGATAACCAACTAAAAGTCCTTCATCCCAAGGTATAGAAAAGAATTTAATGTAGACTAAACCCATCTAGGACAATCATTTGATAACAAGAAGTCAGAATAACTTGGGGCGCAAGTAATCTCCTTAAACACACTTGTTCTACATCTGTCATGCTAAGATGGTAGTGGCACGCCTAAGCACTTAGTTAGTTTTGATTGTGAGCCTCAAGACCTACACCTAAGGCCCCACAAAGGTACCTTTCAGAACTAACTTTGTCCTCCTCTTGCAGCATCTCAACAAGTAGGAGCACGACAACCAACCAAGGTGCCAACTCTTTGGGGAGCAGTGTGCTCGAGCCAGAGACCCCTCTGAGTGAGATTTCCTACCCGAACACTATTATTGATATAAATTATAAATAATAGCATGTTGAACCAGCTACAAAGAAACTTCATAATTTGCTACTTACGCTGTTTAGGATGACCCTTTCCTACTAGCGTGCTGCTTGTTAGTCAAGACGATAAAATGGGCAAGGCTCAGTCTAGAATCATTATCTTGTAGTTTCTTTTCTTTTCGGCTTTGCCTCCTTGAATCCAATACAACAACATCAACAACAAAATCTTATGCTATTAAATGGGACTGCGCTCGACTTTGCCTTCTTGAAACCAATTAAGTAATCAAGATGGGCTTATAATGGTTGGATGCCATGACTGATGATGGTCAATGAGTTTCTGGATGAAGCCTTTTGTTCTTAGTCCCAATTCTCTCTCTTTTACATATAAGGAAAAAAGAAGGAAATTCTCCCTCTACCTTCATTCCCAATTTCGTTTTGAAATGGTTGCGAAGAAATTAACACCTTTTCACGAATGCTTATATTAAAATGATAACAATGTTTTATTATTTTAAAAATCAAATATTTTTTACCAAGTAGTACTACAATTTATTCATATTTTTCTTTATTTGTAAGTTAAAGTTATTGAGTTCGACTCATATGAATGACGAAGACGTATTATATTTCTATCGAGTTCAATACCTAGTTAGTGACAGACTCACTGTTTGGTCTAACCTAATCCCCCTATTTTATGGTTGAATATATCAAAAAAATATTTTATATCAAATACTTCTTATTCTATTGATTATGGTGATTGATAATTACTTCTCCAGCCAAAGCCAGAGTTGTAATCTTCTCATTCCTCTTTTCTTGACGCAAAGATATGGTCTTCAGTCTCACTTGGGTATCAAACTTTCAATGAATCGAACCAAAGATCTTTCAATTAGATGTAAGGAGGAGAATTACTGAACCGTAGTTACCCATTTTCTTTAGGCTTCAATATTTACTAAAGGCTTTTTAGCCAAAATGGTCCCCGAGATTTGCATAACACATCACTTTGGTCCCTGAGATTGAAAATCAATAGAAATGGTCCTTGAGATTGTCCACCATCCATTATTTTGGTCATTCTGTTAAATACTCCGTTAGGTGTCTTGGAGCTCTTGGCCGAAAGTTTGGGCAATTTTCAAAGCTTTGTAACTCAATCGTTTCTTAACCAAATTTGACCCATAATATATCAAAATGAAGATAGGAAAGTGTAGAACAAGATTATACCTCTTTGAAAGCCCAATGGTTGCCGGAGATGCCGAAAAATAGCGTAAAAGGTGACTGGTCCGCGGGAAAACTGGAAAACTTGCCGGAAACTAGGTAAACTTTAAACATTCAGAACTTCTTCAATACTCAACGAAATTGAGTGATTCAAAAATAAAAATCATACTTATCAATGAGACGAAGAGCATGGTACCTTTCTTGATGGCTAAATAGGCGTGGTTTGTCCGGAAAATTACTCGAAAGTGACTATTTTTGTCTCAAGTTAGCCACTTTCGAGCTGTTTTCTGGCCATATCATAGCGAATTAGCTATTGGTAAAGGTACCATTCTCTTTGTCTAGTTGATAAGTATGATTTTTGTTTTTGAATCACTTGATTTCGTTGAGTAATGAAGAAGTTATGAACGTTTAAATCTTCCCAGTTTCCGGCGAGTTTTCCAGTTTTCCTACTGACCAGTCACATTTCAGGCTATTTTCCAGCCATCTCCGAGAACCATTGGGCTTATAATCTTATTCTACACTTTTCTATCTTCATTTTGATATATTATGGGTCGAATTTGGTTAAGAAACGATTGAGTTACGAAGCTTTGAAAATTGCTCAAACTTAAGGCCAATAGCTCTAGGACACTTAACGGAGTTTTTAACGGAAGAACCAAAATAATGGATGGTGGACAATCTCAGGGATTATTTCTATTGATTTTCAATCTCAGGTACTAAAGTGATGTGTTATACAAATCTCATGAACTATTTTGGTTAAAAAACATTTACTAAAAGAATTAGCTTGCTACGCAATTTGGGCTGAACTTTCGCAAGACATGGGCTTCAAAGCGGGCTCCTTGACTAAGACCCATTTCCATTTGTATAACTAAAACCCAAATCAGCAATAGCCTAATTATACCCAACCTAAAGTCCATACACCCGCGCTACGTATAAAAACCCGCTAAATCCACCGCTACTCAAAATTTAGGGTTTCATTTTCCCGTCAAGCTAGAGAGAAGGAGCCGCCGTTGCAGAACTCGCACGCACGCACCAGCAATGGGTACTTCCACTTTTTCTCTGCGATTTCGGTTCCCCAAAAGATTATCATTTTCTGCTGATGATTTTGTTCTTATTGTTTGTAAACCGTGACAGCGAGAATCAAGGTACATGAGCTGAGGCACAAGACAAAGGTTGACCTTTTGGCTCAGCTCAAGGATCTCAAGGCGGAGCTCGCCCTCCTCCGCGTCGCTAAGGTCACCGGCGGAGCGCCCAACAAGCTCTCCAAGATGTAACAATCAAAACCCAATTTTTTGTTTTCCTGATTTTTGTTCTGCAATCTCGGAAAACGAAGGGAAATTTGATTTTTTGTATTGAAATTTTGATCTTTGCAGCAAGGTTGTGAGGCTGTCGATCGCCCAGGTGTTGACGGTGATGTCACAGAAGCAGAAGGCTGCTCTCAGAGAAGTGTATAGGAACAAGAAGCTCTTGCCTCTTGATCTCCGTCCCAAGAAGACCAGGGCCATCCGCCGTAGGCTCACCAAGCACCAGGTACTAACATTTTTCGACTTCGTTTGCTTTTATTTATACTTGAACTGAAATTAAAATGATGAACTATCTTGTAATGGCATTTGATGCAACTGTTTGATATGGTTTATTTATAGTATATGAAACACTAAACCGATGTCGATTGTGGAGAAATTTTATTTTATATGTAGTTGATCTGCATTGGGTTTTTGTGATTGTTAAAAAGATAGATTGCCCAGTTTGTAGTTTTTTCATTTGGTGTGTATTGGAGTGTGATTTTGTTATGCTGTTGTATTGCACAGGCTTCTTTGAAGACCGAGAGGGAGAAGAAGAAGGAGATGTACTACCCTTTGAGGAAGTATGCCATTAAGGCTTAGAAGGTCGTATTGATTACGTTAGTTCGTCTTGTTACCTTGCTGTAATAGAATATTTTTGTTCACAAGTTTTGGCTTTGAATTTAATTATGATGTTAGACCTGAAATTTTGGTGTTTAATTGTACTCCTCTAGGTTTGGGGAGGTTCATGCCTTACCCAAATTGACTTAAAAGTTTTCTTCGGGCAATGATAGTTAAGATTCTGTTGAGTTCTCTGCTTGTTGAATCCCTGAGGCATTTGATCATTTTTTACTAGAACATGCTTCGCACGGATCATGATGAGTCTGTTGGATTTGTCATGTGCCCTTTGATGGAAAGTTGTTTCTGTGCTACTTTAATACTAGGTTTGTTTTAGAGGTCTCTAACTTAGTCCACTCTTTCTGGTGTGGAAATGATAACGATTGTTACATGTACTTACGGCACACATTGCTTTCTAGCCCAAGCATGATTGTTAGTGATCTACACAGCGAGAAAAACTGATCAGATCCATTTGCTAGTCGGCTTTGAAGCTGAATATTTGTTATCTGCTGTGTATCAGTTGTTATTTCTGTTGCGGTCTTTTGAGTACTTGCGATTTTTGTTTCTTTGGGATGATATATTTGGTCAATTTTCTATGGGGATGGGGATGAAGCCTTCTGGGCTTTGGATAGTTGGTTACAGTCTTTTCTGGGTTGACCTTGTTGGAAGAGGATCCTCTCCTGATCTCAGGATGAGGATCCTCCTGACCACAAAATCTAGGCCGTTCAAAATTAATCCAACGGTTTCAAACAGGGAGGTCCTCTAAAAGTTATAAAAATTGCAATCGTTGGATTAAATTTGAACGGCCCGGATTTCGTAGTCAGGAGGATCCCCATCCTGCGCTCAGGAGAGGATCCTCTTCCGACATTTTCTCCTTTTTTTGGAAGAATCTGTTTTTCAATGCAGAAATATACCATAAAAACACAAATTTTTTTGCACATGTGTCAAACCGTAATTAAGAATAAAGGAATGCCCAGTGCTATGCGAAGGATGTATTAAAGGGGAATGATTCTTTGTCTCCTCCTAAAAGTAAAGAGTGAGCACATTCTTTGTCTCCTCCTAAAAGTAAAAAGTGAAAATTAACTCCCCATTCTAAAATCTATTAGACAGAAATAATAATACAATATTGTAATTCATGATTTATTTTGTTTTGGAGGAAATTGTAGTAATGGTGTATCAAATTTAACTGAATTTAAGCAAGGGTCTTTTAATAAAAAATTTATAATCATTGATCACACAATAAGCAAAATTGAAGCAACGGTTATTCAACTTCAACATGGAGAAATATTCCCTCAACTTTTATCCAATTGATATTGGAGAAATGGTCTCTCATCTTTAATCCAATTGTAGCATTTTGACGGAAGTTTTGATGAAGTAGATGAAAATGATCATAGTTACACATTTTGATGAGTTAAGAGGCCAATAGTCACAAATTTTTAGTTGAAAGACAAACAATTGTGTTAAGGTTGAGAAACTATTGTTATAAAGAGTCGTCGAAGAATTAGTTTATGCCATTCCTAATGATATATGATCCGTGGAAATCTTTAAGGGAATGGATCCTCAACTTTTTTTATTATAAAAATGGGGATTAGTTGTGGGGTCTACACTACATCGAACTTTAACGATCCAAACCATCTATTTTTCAATTTGCACCTTATATATCATCCTTGCAAAATATTAACTAAATTGGAAATGTTTAAGAGATCTAATTGGGTTCAAAGAAGTTAATGAATACTTTGTTATATAAGAAACAATGAAATTTTATCTTGATAATTAAATAGACAAATGGTTTCGGATTGAATTGAATTTTTACAAAGATGATCTATGAATCGAGACTTACAAAACAGACGATTTGGATCGTTAAAATTCGATGTAGAGTAAGCCCCACACCTAATCTCCATCTTTTGAAAAAAATGAGAATTCCTTTGCATAAAGGGCCTATATAATCCATTGTCAATTCAATCCGGCGAAAAATTATGTTATCAACACTTACGTAATATTCCAATCATCTACAACCACATCATTTGGTTTCAAATTTTGTTTAAAAATTTGATCCTCATAACATCATCCTAAGCCGTTTTCATTTGCTTTTTTGAGCATATATGAATGAGATATAAGAGAATTTTTTTTGAAATATCATATGAACTTGTTCATATTTTTCAATTTGTCATATAAACTAAAATTTTAAGCAATTTATCATACCAACTTTACAAAATCTTTAATTTGTCATCTCACTCCAATTCCGTTAAGTTTTCCATTCAATATAAGTTATGTGCCTCGCACATGACTTGTGTTCAGGGTTTTTAGGTCATTTTAACATCTTTTCACAAGTTTTTTTTACTTTTATATAGTACAAACCCTTAATATTTTTTACATTTTTTAGCACATATGCATCTACAACTTCATTTATGGCACAAAACGTCAATTTGTTTCTCATTTATAGAGCCCGTATGAAATTATTCTTCGACATGCTAAAATGCAAAAACTCTCACTTGTGTATCATTACAGATTTGGAATAACTAGAAGAGAGTGCATTGCATAATCATTTAATTGTTGTCATATAGAAAATATTGTTCCATTGCATGAGAAGCCCACAGTTTTTTGTCGAATACAACTTAGTAAAAGGGAAGTAAGGTATTAAAATGATCGAAATAACCCTAAACACAAGTCATGTGCGAAGCATATGACTTATATTGGATGGAAAACTTAACGGGGTTAGGAAGAGATGACAAATTAATGATTTCAAAAGTTGGTATTACAAATTGCTTAAAATTTTAGTTTATATGACAAACTGAAAAATACTAACCAGTTCATATGACATTTCAAAAAATTTCCTGAGTTATAATATTAGACCATCTCCAACTCCTGTGGATAAACCTTAAAATTTTAAGCTATAACCCAAAAATTGCTTTTCTCCACCAACTAGCTTAAAATTTTAGTTCGAGATTATTAAATAATGATTTTTACCTAATTATTTTTCTCGGTAACTTTTTTGAGAATAAAATTTATGTAGATTATCCTAATTCATTTTTATGAACATTTTAATCTAAAAATATTTAAATTCTGATAAGTAATTAAAAATCATACAAATACATAGGTATTTATAAAGATTTAAGTGAAATTTGATTTAAATAATTTTTCTTAAATAATTTTAGACGTTAGATGTAATTTTGGGCCATCAAATCTTTTTTTTACCATTAGATTTGATCTCATTTGATCACAGCCGTTAGATTATAAGTAAAAAACAATAACAGATTTGAAATATGATAGTTTGGTAGGTCCAAAATAATTTAAGCCATGGTTAAATCCTTGAGGAAATCTAGCACAAAGATATATTTTCTCCTCAGGGCTTATTTTAGCCCAATGGATGGAGATGGTTTTTTGGGGGAGGGGGGGGGGGGGTGTAAAAGCTTATATTTTAAGTTTTATCCTATGGGTTAGAGATGACCTTAGGGAGATCAAAATTTTAAACCATGAATGAGACATGATACATTCCACAGTAACAATTCAATCATAAAAAACCACGTCATTTGATTTACAAATGTAATTTAAAATTTTGATCTCTCTATTATTATCGATGAATGAGACATTATACATCTAACAGTTATTACTTGGGGCAAAGCAAAGGGACATACAAATTGGACGTAACATAATAATAATATTGAGTCATTGACATTCAAGGAAAGAGAAAATGCTAGCTAGTGTGTTTTCAAGACTCTTATTTTAGCTTCATGCTGATCTTCTCCCGGTCATTTTCGCTGATTTCCCAATAAATACAAACTTTTAGATTATATTCTCCTTAAACTCATCAATTTATATTTGTCTTAAGTAAATATTTGAGATTTTCTCTTTAGGTTTTGATCAACACACTCGTTTGTTTTGTTCTCTTCCCTATAAATAAAATTTCACCTACTCTAAGATTTGGGCGACACATCAGCAACACCATTACATTCCAAAAAGAAGTGCGATATCCACACATCTCTTTTTACTTCTCACAGACCCTTTTAATTTTCGGCCGTCGAATCGGATGAATTAAAGAAGATTAACGAACAAAAATTAACAAAGGGTGTGTGAGAAGTAAAAAACAATGTGTGGATAGTACACTCCTTCCAAATATTTTTGATTGGCTGAGTCTTGAGCTACACTAATTCAAAGATTCGATTAAAAACGACTTTTTCATATCTCCCAACACGTTGACTTTTGTAATTTTGTTTTAATTTTGGTCTTATTCTTCGACAGTTACTGCAATCTTTGTTCTTGCCCTTCCCAGTTAACTCACTTTAAAATGTTATTAAAATTACTATTGAATTGGTCGTTGTCGACTCAATAAATTTTTTAAGTTAATTTGCATCCTTGTTTGGGACCCGATTCAAAACTCTCCTCTCATTCTCTACTAACTACTTACCTAAGCCAAGGATAATTGTCTCTAGGTACAAAAAGGAATTTCTGGGATATCCAAATTTTGATGTACATCTTCAAGCTAGTGTGGGACACATCTCATGTTTGCATCTCGACACTTCACTGCGATTATGAGTGGATCCTAGTGTTGGTTCACTTTTTATCCTCCACCAAATCTTATGAGCTCCTGTTCTCAGTGATTTTAAGAAGCATCTGATCGCAGCGATCATACCTTTGAATGTGACCTACTTGGTCTTTTCATGCATGACTATTGTAATGATCCGTGAACTATATTAAAACGTAATCACTATGATACTCGAACTAGGATCCGAGTTGTACCATTGGTTATTTTTGTCACCTATCTCTTTTCACTTCAGCATGTGTCTATAAAATTAGTGATACTTAGTTCCAACTAATTAAGTTGGTGTTGCGGATCAAGTCTAGACCAGCGAAATTTAGTCTTCGCTTTATATTAGAGGACGCGATGAATTCAAATCTTATAGAGAATAGTAGCTCAATAAAAGAGAAACGAGTGGATAGTGGCTGTAGAACAAGGACTTGAAAGTTGCAAGGAATGAACCTAGTAAGGAGATCTTCATGAGCTCCCTTATTTGGTTCATATGAGGAGACCTTATACTTTTACAGTGACAGGTTCGTTGTTCGAGTTCTGTTACAAATATAAAATGTATGCAATAGTATGTACACATCTGGTAGTCCGTCGACATAGGTCTATGGTCTTAGTTCGGTACAAAGGAATTAGGTCTACAGTTTGAAAGTAATTTACACATAATAATGCATTATTAAACCAAAACATCACCTGACAATGAATCTATTAGATGTAAGTCTCTTTTTATATTCTTGTTATAGAATTATAGAATATATTCGAATGAGATTAATGGTGCAATGTAACCAACTTAAGGCTCATCTTCTTTTTCTATCCCCTGGAAATTAAGGCTCCAAAGGTTGCTTAATTTCCTTTGGCCTTGAAGGCAGTGGCACTTACTTTTTTCACGGGAAAAACATAATTAATTAATACTTAATTAATTCAAAACATATTTATTTACCAAAGGCAAAAAACATTGCTTAGTTTACTTTTATTGGTGAACGATCTTTCTTGTAAAAGGGATAAGCAATGTTAGGTAGATCAACTTTTTAGATTAAATTTGTAAATCAAATAATATGTCACCAATAAAAAATAAGCATATTAATCAAAACTTAAGTAATAATCTAATCATCAACAATCATGTCTGATTTATAAAATTTGATCTAAAAAGTTAGTTTCTTTAGCATTACGGAAAAGTAAATTATGTTAAGAAATCAGTTAAAATTTACGAAATACGCACATTAATTGTGAAACCATAACGAATTATAAAATTAAAGGGACTTGGTCATGGGTCTAAAACGTGCACGTCAATTGTATAGCTTGTATTTGAAATTATGTTGTCAGTTTGCATTCATGTTCTTAAATTTTGTTTCTTTTTGGGTGAAATGTGGAACTTGTCATAATTTGCAGTTGTCATTTGCTTTTTGAAATATAAACTTTGACGTGCATATTCTAATTCTCCTCAAACTCATCAATTTTTTTTTAAATTTGTTTTTAAGTAAAATATTTGAGATTTGTTTTTAAGCTTTGATCATATCTTTCGTATACTACGTCAACACACTCGTTTGTTTGTTCTCTTCCCTAAAAATAAAATTTCACCTACTTTAAGATATGGGTGACAAATCAACAACGGCATCACATTCCAAGTATTTTTATGTTAGCTGAGTCTTGAACTCCAATAATTCACAGATTCGATCAAAACGACATTTTCATATCTTCGAACACATTGAATTTTGTAAATTTTTTTTTTTTTAGTCTCATTCTTCGACAGGTATTGCACTCTTTGTTCTTTTCATTCCGTTAACTCACTTAAAAATGTTATTAAAATTAGCATTTGAATTGGTCGTTGTTGCGACTGATCAATATATTTTCTTAGTTAATTTTCATGCTTGGTTGGGACCATTTCCAATTTAAATATAAAATTAGTTGATAATCGATGCTTAATTAATTTCAACTAACTAAATGAGTGTTGCAGATCAAGTTTAGGCCAGCGAAATTCAGTCTCCACTTTATATTGGAGGACGTGATGAATTCAACTCATATAGAGGATATTAGTTGAATGAAAAAGAACCCGAGTGGATAGTGCCTGTAGAACAGGGACTTGAAAATTGCAAGGAATGAATCTAATGAGGAGATCTTCAACTCCCTTATGTGGTTCATATGAGGAGACCTTATAATTTTACAGTGACAGATTCGTTGTTCGAGATTTTCAGTAGCACGTCTAAAATATATGCAATAATATGTCCACATCTGGTATTCACTCAACTTAGGTCTTTGAAATATCTCACGTCGATCGTATCTTTAAGAAAAGAAGAGTTTTAACCTCACTGCAACTAATACCGATGTTTTTTGTGAAAAAACCTCATACCTGACGGATTGTGCAAGTGGTAATTACCAAGTTAAGGACAATATCAGTGTTGTTGGTGGTGGATCTTCAATCCGTCTCTCCGATAATTCTACATGGTATTAGAGCAAGGGAGCGGGCTCGTACTGCCACGTGATGGGTGAGTCCCCTTGGCCTTTCACAATGATGGTGGGTCCCTTTACTCTACGTGGTTGTCGATGTGTGAATCTCCTACGTGTGTCCCACTAATTGGGTCTCAAGTGAGGGGGTGTGTTGAAATATCCCACATCTTTGTATCTCTTAAAAAAAAAAAAAAATTAAATATCCTAACCTCATTCTGTTGATGTATTATTCCTTCCTAATGCTAGAATATATTTAGTATAATGGCACAAGCAAGGGTGTCGAATCCTCAGGGACTAATTGGACCTATGTAATTACTTGTTTTGCAAGGAATCTATGAAATGAATCAAACTAAACAGAATAGGCAGATCTGTTGTTGTAACTTGAAAGTATAAGAAAGTGAAGTAAACACAAATAAATGACTCAACAACTAATAAAATGAGATAGTACCAATGGAGATGAAGCTAGGGATTCGGTTTCACCATTGCTAAACCAAGTCCATGTTTGTTAAGTTAGTTTGTACTCATTCATCTACCTATTTCTTGAGTTTGTTTCACTTGGACATGATCAACCATATGATGTGTGGATTTGATCAAATGTCTCTAATCATGAACCTAGTTGTGATGTGCAACTTTGGTTCATAATCAAGAGTATGTAATGCACAAGAAACTTTCATAAAACCAATATCTACCAAGATTATGCATGATGTGTGTTTTAATCTTGGCTACACAACTTAGTGATTAATTCAAATGATGATCAAACATTAAAATCAACACACTAAGTCACCATTAAATCAGAGAATGAAACAAGAAATAGATGGACAAACTGAGCATTCTAACTTAATTACATGGCAAACTTTGCAAGGTTACATCGAATCCCTAGATGAGGATTAGTTACAATTCATGTTTACAAAAGATTTAACATAAAAATATAAAACATGAATGAACATAGAATTAATAAGAAGAAACCCTTGAAGCAAAACTGATGTTGAATTCCTTGAAGAGTGCCTTCGGTGTTGGTTTTCCAAATGTGGTGCGGATGAAGGTAGATTGGTTATGGTTGAATGGTTTCTGCCCTTGGGACAGAAATGGACAGAAAATGAAATGAAATGGGAGAAGTTATGCGTGTGTAATGGACTGAGTGAAGAAGAAAAAATGCCGAACCATTGTTGTGTGAAGTGAGAATTGTTTTATAGAAAGGAATGTGGCTCAAAACACTCAGATTGGATCTCAATCTGCACAAGTGAGAAGGAATAGCATAAAATGAGCTGGAATTGATGGGTTTCTGAGGTAGTGGACGCATGGCATGGACAAGATCTGCAAGTATGTGTTAATGTATTAAAAGAAGCATGTGCCCTTGCTTCAACAAGTGAGTGGAACCTGCAAAGGTGAATTGGCCATTTGAAATTGTTTGTACAAATCTGGAAAGGGGAAGAAAGCACACGGCATGGACAAAGGGGGCTGGAATCACATGGAAGGATGAGATGAAATGGATTTCTGAAATGATGGCTGCAAGGAGTGGACATGATCTGCAGGTATGTGGTTTGTTTAATTGAAATGCATGTGGATTTCTGCAAAGATGAAATGGAGAAAGGTAATGGAATGCACGGTCAGATTGTGAATCATGCATGTTTTGGTATTAGAAGTGCATAATCTGACTTGGAATCACATGGGAGTGCACGACCAGGTTATGAATCATGCATGTGAATGCATGTTTTGGTATTAGAAGTGCATAATCTGACTTGGAATCACATGGGAGTGCACGGCCAGGTTATGAATCATGCATGTGAATGCATGTTTTGGTGTTGGAACCACATAATCTGACTTCAATGTTTTTGCCTTGTTTAGAATCACCCAATATGGCCGAATTGCACCACTTAACACTTCCACATCATTTCCTGAAATTCCAGCAGTCAAAAGTTTCCTAGGTTC
This sequence comes from Pyrus communis, assembly GCF_041283825.1. Lineage (NCBI taxonomy): Eukaryota > Viridiplantae > Streptophyta > Magnoliopsida > Rosales > Rosaceae > Pyrus > Pyrus communis. The sequence continues at coordinate 23,860,327 of NC_142571.1, read as the reverse complement.
TTCATTTGGACTTCAATTTAACTCCCTCGAATCCTCTCCACGTTTGGAATAATGCTCAGCAACCAAAAGGAATGGTTTTTACTTCATTTGCCTTCCCTTTGATCCAAATACACACTTGACTGCACACTAACACCAAATAATGTAAAATGCAACTAGTTCATATTTCAAAGTATTGAATGCATCCATACAAGCCTTATCAAAATGAAATACAACATCTTTAGCTAACAGATTGCATAATGGACGAGTGATCATTGAAAAGTTCTTAATGAAATGACGATAAAAACCCGCATGGCCCAAAAAACTTCTTACTCCCTTCACAGTGGTGGGGGCTACCATATTGGTGATGACGTCAATTTTGGCTTTGTCCACCTCCATTCCTTTGCTAGAGATTACATGTCCTAACACAATTCCTTGTTTCACCATAAATTGGCACTTTTCCCAATTGAGAACCAAATTTGTTTCCTGACATCTTTGAAGTACTAAGGAGAGATGGTTAAGACATTCATCAAAAGAGGAACCAAACACTGAGAAGTCATCCATAAATACCTCAATGAATCTTTCTACCATGTCAGAAAAGATGGCCAACATGCATCTTTGGAATGTTGCTGGAGCATTGCAAAGTCCAAAAGGCATTCTCCTATATGCAAATGTACCAAAGGGGCAAGTAAAGGTTGTTTTCTCTTGATCCTCCGGAGCAATTGCAATTTGATTGTAACCTGAGTAACCATCAAGAAAACAATAGTGTGAGTAACCTGCCAATCTCTCTAGCATTTGATCTATGAAAGGCATAGGAAAGTAATCTTTTCTAGTGCTAGAATTCAACTTCCTGTAATCGGTGCAAACACGCCAACTAGCCGTGGGCTTTGTGGGCACTAGCTCATTGTTTTCATTCCTCATCACAGTGATTCCCACCTTCTTAGGCACCACCTGAATAGCACTCACCCATTTGCTATCAGAAATGGGATATATGATCCCCACATCTAACAATTTCAACACCTCATTCCTAACAACCTCCTTCATGTGTGGATTGAGTCTTCTTTGTGGCTCACGGGTTGACTTTGCCCCTTCCTCCAAAAGAATCCTATGCATGCACATGGTAGGGCTTATTCCCTTGATATCTGCAATAGACCAACCAAAAACTGATTTGAACTCTTTTAACACCCTAATTAGTTTATCTTCTTCATTTGGGGTGAGATCAGAAGCTATGATAATTGGAAGAGTTTCAAATTCAGCTAGATATGCATATTTTAGATGTGGTGGAAGTGGTTTAAGTTCAAGTTTTGGTGCCTTAACAGTGGAAGGAGTTAGATGTACATTGATGGTTCTAAAGGCTCTAAAAAAGGTGAAACATTCAAAGGATACAATGCTAATGCTTCCAAGGCAGCTACTTCTTCCATGAGTGCATCTTCTTCATCAAACTCATCTTGAGATTGACTCAAAACAGTTTGTAATGGTTCATTCGATTGTGCCTGCAAGAACTTAGAGAATACCAATGAATCAAGCACATCAATGGCATAACAATCAAGAGATGAAGAAGGATGAGAAAGAGATTCAAACACTTTGAATTGAACTGTCTCTCCTAACACTGTCATAGTGAGGAGTCCATTTTGCACATCAATGATGGTCTTGGCCGTGGCCATGAAAGGTCTCCCAAGCAATATTGGCAACTCACGATCATGTATAGGAGCTTCTTCCATGTCCAACACTACAAAATCTGCAGGCAAGATTAGTTTATCAACTTGAACTAGAATATCTTCTACTATACCTCTTGGATATTTCACGGATCTGTCTGCAAGTTGTAATGAAATGGTGGTGGCTTTCAAATCTCCCAAACCTAGTTGAAGGTACACTGAATAAGGCATTAAGTTGATGCTAGCACCCAAATCAAGCATTGCCTTCTCTACTTTCTTGTCCCCTATGGTGATGTTAATAGAGAAACTTCCTGGATCCTTGAGCTTTGGTGGAAGTTTTCTTTGCAAAACTGCACTCACATTCTCAGACACCACAACCTTCTCATGTGGTCCATACTTCCTTTTGTAGCTGTTTAACTCCTTGAAGAACTTCCCATATGTCGGCATGTTCCTAATGACATCAAGCAAAGGTAAATTAACATTCACTTTGCTTAGTATATCAAAAATCTCCTTAAATGACTTATCCTGCTTGCTCTTGGCAAGTCTTCCAGGGAATGGTATTGGTGGAGTGTATGGTTTCTCGGCCTTGTGAAGATTTGGTGCTTCAAATGAGGAAGTAGCATGGCTTGGTTCCTCATTTGGTTTCTCATTGTCTCCTTGAGTAACACCTGCATTCACATGATCATATTCATTAGTAACTTCATTGCCAACTCTATTATCAATAACCTTACCACTTCTAAGTGTAGTGATTGCTTTGGCTTGCTCTTGGTTCCTTTGGAGTATCACGGGTTGGCTTGGAAACTTCCCAACCTCTCTTTAGTTCAAGGCATCTGCAATCTGCCCCAATTGTGTCTCCATTTTGGTTAGGGCTGCCGAATGTTGTTGGAGAGTGTTATTTGTGGAATGTTGGAATTGCAAGGTGTTTTGGGCTAACAACTTAACCGTATCCTCAAGGGTAGTGGCAGGTTTTGGTTGGAAACTTTGGAATTGATTGTTGTTCTTCCATGAAAGGTTGGGATGATCTCTCCAACTCGAGTTATATGTATTGGAATACACATCATTCCTTGGCCTTTGGTTGTAAGAATTCATGAGGTTCACTTGCTCTTGAACATACTCGGGGTAAGCCTCCCTAGATGGACATTGGTGAGTAGGATGGCTTGGTATGTTGCAAATGGCACACACTTCATTTGCTTTTGGCACCATGTTGAGCACAGATTCAAGCTTCCTTTCTAGGTTAGCTATCTGCAACAAAAGCTCATGATTAGAACTTGTTTCATAGACTCCAACTTTCTTACCCCTTAAATCTTTGTGTTGAGCATTAGACCCCAACATCTCATAAATGTTATATGACTCTTGAGCATTCTTTTTCTTCAATGCTCCACCTGCTGCATTATCAACAGTTGACTGACAAGTTTGGGTTAGTCCATCATAGAAAATTTGCATTTGTAAGTGAAAAGGTAACCCATGGTGTGGACATTGTATCAAGAGGCCTTTAAAACGCTCCCAACACTCATTGAAAGGTTCTCCATCATCTTGTTTGAAGTTGAAGATTTGTCCCCTTAATGTGGCTGTCTTTTGAGTGGAAAAGAACTTCTCCAAGAACTTCTTAGCCATGGCATCCCATGTAGTGAGGGAACCTGGTGTTAGAGTCATCAACCAACTCTTGGCCTTATCTTTCAAGGTGTAAGGAAACACTCTCATCCTCAAATTTGCTTCACTCACTCCCTGCAAAGGTAAACCACTCACAACATTGTAAAACTCTTTAATATGAGCTAAAGGGTCTTCATTAGGTAAGCCATAAAATGAAGGAAACATATGGAAATGTGAAGATTTGAGATCATAGTTTCTAGCTTCTGTGGGCAGCAAGATGCATGAAGGTGAATTTGGTATGATTGGTTGAGCAAAGTCCTCCAAAGCTCGAAGCTCATCTTCGTTGCCCGCCATCTCCTCTTCTCCTTCCCAATTAAATTGCTCAGATTCTTTACTTGTTGAACTAGGTGAATTCCCTTCCTCTTCTTCACGGATAATGGATGAACTTGATGGCACAAAGTTGTCCAAAGTGTGGCCCTTCAACCGTTCAATTCTTTGGCCTAACTCAACAAGTCTATTTGACATATACTACCTGAAACAAAGTAACACAAGTTTGAATGAAAATCAAGAATCTACCTACAATGAAAAGAACAAAGTTAAACTAGCAAACAACAATGAAATGAACAAATTTTAAATAGCAAACAAGCAATTACAAGGGACTGAAATCAGTCCCCGGCAACGGCGCCATTTTTGTTGATGTATTATTCCTTCCTAATGCTAGAATATATTTAGTATAATGGCACAAGCAAGGGTGTCGAATCCTCAGGGACTAATTGGACCTATGTAATTACTTGTTTTGCAAGGAATCTATGAAATGAATCAAACTAAACAGAATAGGCAGATCTGTTGTTGTAACTTGAAAGTATAAGAAAGTGAAGTAAACACAAATAAATGACTCAACAACTAATAAAATGAGATAGTACCAATGGAGATGAAGCTAGGGATTCGGTTTCACCATTGCTAAACCAAGTCCATGTTTGTTAAGTTAGTTTGTACTCATTCATCTACCTATTTCTTGAGTTTGTTTCACTTGGACATGATCAACCATATGATGTGTGGATTTGATCAAATGTCTCTAATCATGAACCTAGTTGTGATGTGCAACTTTGGTTCATAATCAAGAGTATGTAATGCACAAGAAACTTTCATAAAACCAATATCTACCAAGATTATGCATGATGTGTGTTTTAATCTTGGCTACACAACTTAGTGATTAATTCAAATGATGATCAAACATTAAAATCAACACACTAAGTCACCATTAAATCAGAGAATGAAACAAGAAATAGATGGACAAACTGAGCATTCTAACTTAATTACATGGCAAACTTTGCAAGGTTACATCGAATCCCTAGAGGAGGATTAGTTACAATTCATGTTTACAAAAGATTTAACATAAAAATATAAAACATGAATGAACATAGAATTAATAAGAAGAAACCCTTGAAGCAAAACTGATGTTGAATTCCTTGAAGAGTGCCTTCGGTGTTGGTTTTCCAAATGTGGTGCGGATGAAGGTAGATTGGTTATGGTTGAATGGTTTCTGCCCTTGGGACAGAAATGGACAGAAAATGAAATGAAATGGGAGAAGTTATGCGTGTGTAATGGACTGAGTGAAGAAGAAAAAATGCCGAACCATTGTTGTGTGAAGTGAGACTTGTTTTATAGAAAGGAATGTGGCTCAAAACACTCAGATTGGATCTCAATCTGCACAAGTGAGATGGAATATCATAAAATGAGCTGGAATTGATGGGTTTCTGAGGTAGTGGACGCATGGCATGGACAAGATCTGCAAGTATGTGTTAATGTATTAAAAGAAGCATGTGCCCTTGCTTCAACAAGTGAGTGGAACCTGCAAAGGTGAATTGGCCATTTGAAATTGTTTGTACAAATCTGGAAAGGGGAAGAAAGCACACGGCATGGACAAAGGGGGCTGGAATCACATGGAAGGATGGGATGAAATGGATTTCTGAAATGATGGCTGCAAGGAGTGGACATGATCTGCAGGTATGTGGTTTGTTTAATTGAAATGCATGTGGATTTCTGCAAAGATGAAATGGAGAAAGGTAATGGAATGCACGGTCAGATTGTGAATCATGCATGTGAATGCATGTTTTGGTATTAGAAGTGCATAATCTGACTTGGAATCACATGGGAGTGCACGGCCAGGTTATGAATCATGCATGTGAATGCATGTTTTGGTATTAGAAGTGCATAATCTGACTTGGAATCACATGGGAGTGCACGGCCAGGTTATGAATCATGCATGTGAATGCATGTTTTGGTGTTGGAACCACATAATCTGACTTCAATGTTTTTGCCTTGTTTAGAATCACCCAATATGGCCGAATTGCACCACTTAACACTTCCACATCATTTCCTGAAATTCCAGCAGTCAAAAGTTTCCTAGGTTCTTCATTTGGACTTCAATTTAACTCCCTCGAATCCTCTCCACGTTTGGAATAATGCTCAGCAACCAAAAGGAATGGTTTTTACTTCATTTGCCTTCCCTTTGATCCAAATACACACTTGACTGCACACTAACACCAAATAATGTAAAATGCAACTAGTTCAATCCAAAAACATCACAAAGACGCCAAATAAGGAATATATAAATGCATGCAAAATGAGACTTATCACATTCCAACTAATATTGAGGCATTTTGTGATAAAATCTCACACCTGACGGATTGTACATGTGGTAATTACCAAGTTGGGGACAATATCGGTGTTGTTGGTAGTGAGTCTTCGGCCCGTCTCTCTGATAATTCTACAGGTCTATAGTCTTATTTCGGTACAGAGGAATGCATCATTAGATCATAACGTCAAGACGATGAATCTCTATTAGATGTAAGTCTCTCTCTACTAGTCTTGTTATAGAATTATAGAATATAGCTGAATGAGATTAATGGTGCAATATTATACACGTACCAGATGCTTAAGAAGAAAATGGTAACAAGATGGAGAAGTTTTCCTTTATGATTACCGTCAACAACCTCGCGTTGTATTATTAATCTAATTCGTTTATGATCCGTATATTTAAATTCATGAATTATTAATCTTATGGCTAATTCATACTATATATAACACATGCATTCCTACCTGGAGAGCTAACTTACTCTTTAGTGCACTGATGATATTTCATATCCGATCAACCCCATTGCCAATATTGGTAAACATTACTGCTTAATTATTAATGAAGTTTAACAATGGAGGCAACCGAGAGACTGGGACTCTCTTCTCGCTCGTTCAGCCGTTGATCAGTGAATCATGCATGCAAGTCAAACACAGCTACACACAATAACTACTATTATTGTTTGATTTATAGGTGCTTATCTTTGACAAATTCTAATTAGCGTTTCATCATCGATAATTGACAAGCTTACTTACCTACGTAATCGAGAACTTGTCATAATAGTGAAGAACATTTTGTGGTTAACTGCATCGTCTTTGGGAAAATATTTCAAATAAGTGTTATTTTCTTACTTTAAGAAATTTTAAGAAATTTGCACAGCCGAAGAACTCACATGAGGAGGATTTCCTCAGTTGTAGCTGTTTGTTGTAAATACATGTAGACTTTACAAGTATTAAACAATTAACAGTCGCACGTATACTTACATAATTTTTTTTCTACCCCACCCCTTTACCCTCCCTTTTCATCGAACCTAGGACCTATACTACCCCACCCCTTTACCCACACCCTCACCACTAGGCTAGCCCTAGTGGCTTGCACGTATACTTACATAGGTCAGCCATTTTTAACATTTATCTTAACATTTTGGTGAGCAAGGAATCACTTTAGAAGCGTCCATTTGTGAGTCTTGTGAAGAATGATGACATTAGAAGTAAACCCTAGTTTATCAAGTCAGTCATTAGTTTGGTTCTTGTTTGGAAGACCTGGAAACTGGAAAAACGGTTTTAACAATCAATCCCCACTCTTTCCGGGTTGCTTCCTGGAAAAATAGAGTTTTATTTGTTTTTATTTTAGTCTCATTCTTCGTCATTTTTTTCTTGTCATTCCGTTCACTTACTTAAAGATGTTATTAAAATATGTACTTCTGATTAGTATTTGAATTAGTCGTTGTTGCGACCCAGTAAATTTTGTGAGTTAATTTGCATGCTTGGTTGGAACCATGATCCAATTTAAAACTGTCTCATTCTCTCTCATTCTCTAATTACTTACCTTAATCAAGGATAATTAGGACCTACTTGGTCTTTTCATGTTTGAATGTAGTAATGATCCGTGAACTATATTAAAACTTAATCGCTGTGATGCTCGAACTATAGAATCTGAGTTGCACCATTAGTTATTTTTGTCACCAATCACTTCAGCATGTGTCTATAAAATTAGTGAATAATTAATACTTACTTCCAACTAATTGGGTTTTGCAGATCAAATTTAGACTAGCGAAATTCAGTTTCCACTAAATTATATTAGAGGACATGATGAATTCAAATCTTATAGACGATAGTAGTTGAATAAAAGAGAAACGAGTGGATAGCTAGTGGTAGAACAAGGACTTGGAAGTTGCAAGGAATGAATCTAACGAGGAGATCTTCATGAACTCCCTTATTTGGTTTATTTGAGAAGACAATATACTTGTATATGGTGACAGGTTCGTTATTCGAGATTTGCACATCTAAAATATATGCAATCTGCCTGCCTGCCTGGGAGTCAATCCACGTAGGTCTATAGTCTTATTTCGGTACAGAGGAATTAGGTCTATAATTTGAAAATAACTTATACATAATAATGCATTATTAGACCAAAACGTCATATGACGATAAACTCGTTAGATGTAAGTTTCTTTAATAGTCTTGTTATAGAATTATAGAATATAATTGAATGAGAGTAGTGGTGCAAATTAATACATGTATCAGATGCTTAAGCAGAAAATGGTAACGAGAAGGAGAAGTTTTGTTATGATTATCGTCAATAACATCACATAATGTTATTAATCTAATTTGTGTGATAACACAGATACTTATATTTATTTAATTATATTTATCTAAATTTATGAAAAATCAATCTTATCGTTAATTCATACTATTACACGTGCATTTGTACGTGGATAGCTAACTCGCTCTCCAATCCACGCTGATGATATCCTCTATCTTATCAACCCCATTGCCAGTTTTGGTAAACATTATTGCTTAATTATTAACGAAGTTTAATTAACAATGGTGGCAGCCCAGGGACTGGTTCTCTCTCATATACTCAGCCGTTGATCAGAGATCATGCATGCAAGTCAAATATAGGTGCACAAAATAATAATTATTTGATTTATGGGTGCATACCTTTGACAAATTCTAATTCGCCTTTCACCATCACCATCAATAATTGATAAGCTTACCTATCTACGCAATTGAGAACTTGTCACAATAGCGGAGAACATTTTTTTGGTTAAGAAGACCGTCTTTGGGAATATATTTCAAATAAGTATTTTTTATTTTCTTATTTTAAGAATCCAATTCTATGGCAATTTAATATTACGATCTTGTTGTATTTCTTTTTATTTGTAATGAATAGGTCTTAGGTTCGATTCTCGCCAAATGCGGGTTTGAACCACATTATTGCTAGCTTATTATGAGGCTAAACCCACCCCCTCCCCTTAGTATAGATAATATCGTTTATTAAAAAAAAAAAAAATTCACTTCTATGAGAGAGTGTTGGTTAACAGACTCTTAAGCAAATGCGTGTGAAATTCACGTACATTAAGCAATTAACAGTCACACACGTGTGGAATTCACGTATATTAAACGATTAACAGTCACACCAATACCTACACAGATCATCCATTTTAACATTTATCTAAACATTTAGGTGAGCAAGGGATCTTTATAGAAGCGTCCATTTATGAGTCGTGTGAAGAATGATGACATTAGAAGTAGAGACTAGTTTATCAAGTCAGTCATTTGTTTGGTTCTTGTTTGGAAAACCTGGAAACTTGAAAAACGGTTTTAACTAATCAAACCCCGGTCTTTCCAGGTTGCTTCCCGGTTATTGTGGAACCAACCCTAGCTATGTTGTCTTCCAAAAGGACCACAACTTCACCTTCATCTAAAATTAACAATATTGATCAGTTGCATTTTGGAGCAAGCCAGTTACTAGTTCAAATTGCTTATCAGACGACCGCTCGTATAAAATATCACTCAATCAGCAATTCAAATTCACTGTTTGACGACTACTAAATCAGATTATTCGACGGAAAGCGAAATCTCTACATATTTGGATATAAACGAAGGGATTTAAATTTGACTAACTAGAAGAATGTAGCATCGCAATGTATGCATCTTGACCATATGATTCATTGAATATGATATATTTAAAAATAAAAATAAAAAACTAAAAATACGACGCAAAAATTGCTTGATTAATTATATTGAAAAATCAGATCCAGAGTCGGTCAAAGAGTAAGGTTCCAAGCAAATAAGCAAATCCACCTCCCTCAACCGGAAACCGAACGGCCCCACTCTATAAAACCCTTCCAGAACCAAAAACCACAACCATAAAATCAACTTCCTCTCTCTCTCTCTCTCTCTCCATTTTTAAGAGTTCGACGCCATTCCCGGCTCAATGATGCTCTCCGAGTACCTGAAGAGTGGTAATCCTACATTCACACCAAGGAAAGGAAAGTCATGCCTCTTTTCCTTCTCGCATGTCAAAAACCATTCTTCTTCTTACACACCTTCAAGCACTTCCACCAGTCCAAAACCTTCCCCGACCTTGTCTCTTTCGATGATGGAAGAAAACATCGAAACAGCTGAATCCATCATCACGAAATGGGATCCAAACTCCTCCTCATACACCAAACTCACTTCCATCTTCCAGAGCAGCAGAAAAGAGGCCAAACAGCTTCTCAAATCCGTAAAGGACTTGCGTAGTGCTATGCATGTTTTGGTTCATGAAAGCACTCCATCCAGCAAGCTCGTGCTTGCTCAAAACCTAATGCAAACAGCTATGAAAAGGCTTGAAAGGGAGTTTTATGAGATATTGTCTGCAAACCGGCGTCACCTTGACCCCGAATCAGTTTCAAGTCGAACCTCAAGCAGATCATGGACATTTAATGGTGAAGACGAGGGTGGATCAGAAGAAGAGTTGGAAATTGTTGGTGAGTCGATCACTGAGGTGGAGAGGGTCTCGGCTCTCGCCATGGTGGATCTGAAGTCCATAGCTGATTGTATGATCAGTTCCGGCTATGGTCATGAGTGTGTGAAGATATACAAAGTTATCCGAAAGTCAATGGTAGATGAGGGATTGTATCGCCTTGGAATCCAACAGTTCAAGTCTTCTCAAATCCATAAAATGGATTCGGAAGGACTAGAAAACATAATCATGAATTGGATGGATGCTGCAAAGATTGCTGTGAAAGCACTATTTCATGGAGAAAAAGTTCTCTGTGATCATGTGTTTTCAGCATCTGAGACAATCGCAGACTCATGCTTCTATGAGATAACAAAAGAAGGAGCAACCACCCTATTCAGATTTCCGGAACTCATAGTGAAGAACAAGAAGTGCCGGGAAAGAATTTTCTGGCAACTGGAACTCTACGAAGTATTCTCCGATCTTTGGCCAGAAATTGAATCAATATTTACCTCTGCATCAACCCAAGCAATAAAACTACAAGCTCTCGCATCATGGCTCAAACTTTCAGATTCTGTCCAGTCTAGTCTTTCTGTCTTTGAATCAACCATTCAAAAGGATTCATCAAAATTTCTAGCCTCTGGCGGCAGGATTCACCCGTTGACACAATCAGTGATGAATTTGGTATCTTCATTAGCAGACCACCATGGAGCTCTCTCTGATATCCTAGCTGACTATCCACCACCGAAGAATCAAGTATCTCACTTCAAGAGCCCAATGGCAGATGACGGTTCAACACCAGCAGTGACAGTCCACCTAGCTTGGCTCATTCTAGTCCTTATGTGCAAGCTCGACATGAAAGCTGAGATTTATAAAGATGCGTCCCTGTCATATCTCTTCCTTGCCAACAATCTTCAATTCATTGTTGAGAAGGTGCAGCAAACACCGAATCTGAAACTCCTCCTAGGTGAAGATTGGGTCGCTGAACACATGAAGAAGGTTAAACTGTACGCTTCAAACTACGAATCCACAGCCTGGACAAAGGTGTTATCATCATTACCAGAGAAGTCATCAGAAACATCTCCGGAAATGGCAAAGGAATGCTTTAAAAGGTTCAACGCAGCGTTTGAAGAGGCATACAGGAAACAGACATCATGGATTGTAGAGGACAGGAAATTGAGGGATGACGTAAAGGTGTCAATTGAGCAGAAACTAGTACCAATATATCAAGAATTTTATGACACATACTTGGTCATGCAGAGTGGGGAGAGAAATTTGGAGCTGTTGGTAAGATATTCACCAGATGACTTGGGGAATTACTTGTCGGACTTGTTCAACGGGGCTTCCACCTCAGTTAGTTCCACAACTTCATCGTCACTGTTGGCTTCACAAAGATGCCTCGGCATCTAGATGCAATTCTATTACAAAACAAACTGTACCATTTTGATAACTAATACAGGAAACACAGAGAGAATAAGAACTGCCAATTTTCTCAAGCTTCAAGTTATTTCTATAACCAAGATCTAGAGAACCATCTAGTCAATTATGAAAGAAATGAATGACATCATTTGCATTTATATCCCTTCAGATTCACTATTTCCCACCACGCCCCTTCAGATCAATTTGGAAGTTTACGAAAATTTTAAATTCAAACCAAATGATCATATGTAAAGATGTATATGTTTGAATGCTTAACATTTCCAAATAGAAAATATAAAAATAAAACTGCTTAGGTCATGTTAACACAAAGTCAAACAATTGCAAAATATAAAGGTGTTAAATCCCATATCAAATAAACTCAACTGCGTCTGAGCCGGCCGGCCAATCTAGTTGAATTCTTTTCTCTATGCACATTTAACGTGAAATAATTATTCTGGAAATACATCTTTATCTACAGGATCCATATATACATACATGAGAACAAGCATTGTAAACATGGCATGTGTCTTATGGAGTGCTTATCATAATTGATAGGTTCTGTCTGTAAACTCGTAAGTATTACAAGGGCAGATAGCAAATCTGATGGAGTTTATTAAAAAAAATAAAATCAAAGACTATTCTGTGATAGAACCTATAAAATCCTGTTACAGACGTAGTGATAAAATAAAATTATACAGTTACCGCCTGCTCCGCTGGCCGATGAATGGATTGCCAGCCAGTAAGAATTTGGAGAATGGCTTTAAGAGAATCTGAGGCTGCTTCCATAGTCCAATGTGGATAAAATTCACTTGGATGGAACAGGCATTCTTCACTGAACCCTGTCAATGTGCATGGTTGAGCTCCATTGAGGAATAGATCACCCTCGGATATTATGAAGCCGGACTTTGCCATTTCTCTGTCTGCTGCCTATGGGAAGATTATATACATTTGAGAAAGAATGTCTTCACAGAAATGGGATGTAAGTTGTACAAATAGCTTATATTCCTTTCAGTGTAAATAAATACCAGATGATACGAAATTAAAAAGTTTCATACGACTTTTTTGTCACTGTACCCTGCCTCAGAATATAATGCTACTATGGATATAATGAAACTACGTTCTTCACGTTCACATCAAACTATCAAAAAATGAGCGAGAGATGGTCATGTACCTTTTCTGTATAATATTCGAAAGTCTTTTTCTTATTTCCTGCTTCATAAATGTTGCATTGAGAGTATATCTGATATAAACAACTTAATTAGATAATGCAGTTCAGAAAGATTCTAAAGATCAAGGAGATAGTTATAAGAAGTTTCATTAACCTGGGATTCTACGCTGGCGCAAACAGCATATATACCCCAGTTTCGAGTGTAATTGTTGTAAAGATGAACTTTCCCAAATCTAAGACGAGGTTGTCTTTGCCTTGTTCCATCAAAAAAACAATGATGGATTGTCACCCGAATGCATCTGTCACCAACATGCGAGGGGTCTGCTCCAATAAGCATCGTCTTGTCATGTTGTGCAAAGTAACATCTGGTTCCAAGGGAAGGAGAAACCATCAGATAGGTTATATCAGTATCCAAATTTATATCGTAATCTAGGGCATAAGTTTAAACCCACCTAGAGATAGTTATGTCTGTACTTTGTCTGGTGATATCTATGAGTCCATCATCATAATCACGAAGGCTGCATCGGTCTATCCATATGTGCCTAGAATTCGGTTTAATCTGAATGCCATCAACATCATGTCCTCTACCACCTTCAAACTCGAGGTTGCATACAATTATATGCTCACATTCCTTCAGCCTAAGTCCCTTTCCTGTGAGCTTTATCCTCTGACCTCGTCCATCAATTGTCTTATAAGACGACACGCTCAAGTAAGATGAAAGGTGAATGGTGCCAGAAACCTCAAAGACAATCCAGAGTGGTTCTTGTTTTCGGCATCCTTCACGAAGTGAGCCTGGACCATCATCTAAACACCAAAACATACATTCCACTCATCGATGCAATATGGAAAACATTCCATCCAGTAAGGAAACAAAGCAAAAATGTCAAAATCTATCTTCTTTTTTTTCCACCCTCAACCCGTTTCCTCAAAAATGTCATATTGATATTGTGCAATTCCACAGAGCCAATTCCAAATCTTATTTTTTCCATTAATCAAAATTCAAAATCCAAAATAAGCTGTTTATAAATGTACATTCCACTTTTTAGTTTTTGATAAGTATTCTGAAAGATTGAGGTATTTTTGAGACTGCTTTTTTAAGGGCTATAAGCATGTTCCAACAACCAAAAACACTTCCAACTGCATTTTACAAAAAAAATTGAAGTGTTTCTAGGTCATAGAAGCCCTTATGGAGAAGCGACTGTTAGATGTTTCTTCAAGAAGCACTTCCATAAAAATTCAAAATTTTAAAATAAAAATATACTTCTACAAAAGCGCTTATGAACATAATTGCTTCCTACATAAGCCGCCCCAAACGAAACCTAATAGTAAGAAGCAAAAAAACAGATGCATTACTTAGGAGTATGGAATCCAGCCTATCTGGTCCCTCATCCAGCCATATGCTACTTGATTACAGATCCTTGCACCAAATGGGCATCTAACTTGCAAAAATTGTTTCATTTTGTTCCATCTTCTTGAAGCAATAACAGCTAAAAAGTGCTAGTATTGCTCTCAAAATTTCAGTCCTTTTTTTTTTTTTTTTTATCTTTTTTTTACAAGAAAAAAGAATATCCAAAACTAGTCCAATAGGCAAGGGCGATTCGAAATTCGTGCTCGGTGGGTGGACCGTCCTAATCAACTAGCCTAACTCACATCTGCGGTCTGCAAATTCTCTCATTTCTTCTGACCCCGTATTCAATTTTGTTCAGAAACAAAACCCCACCATGATTCCCAAGCATCTAATTGACATAAATGATTAAAACAAAAATTGGGCAAAAATTAAAAACTGATAAGAATCATAAAAGAACCTGCCAACGTGGTGACGAAATAGACCGGCCCGTTGAGGCCTCCGATGGCGAACCGGCCAAAGCCCTCGGCCCGACCGGCCATTGATCTCAGGCTGAAATCCACGTCGGCGTACGGTAGCGAAGCCATGTCCGTCTTTTCCTGTACCTGAAATTGGAATCTCTCGGCCCCCTGTATGTGACGACAAGTCGTTAAACAATGCCTCTAAACTTTGTTGCTTGTACCATTTTGCCCTCCAAACTTGAAATTTGAATTTTAGCTTCTAAAATTTTAATTTGTGCCAATATGGCCCCATCTATATATCATGTCACAAGTTTCGTTTAATTCCATCACGTGCAATCAATGCCCACGAGCTGCTTTTTTTTTTTTTTTTTTTTTTTTTGAAAATAATAATACGTTAAATAAAGTAACCACAATTGCAATCAGTTCTAATATAATCGAAATGGTAAGCCTTTTTCTCCATATGGGTTGAAGCCACAAAATAGGTCTATCATAACAATTTAGGGTTGAATTCGTCATAAGCGATAATTGGACTTAAAATTTCTCACTTATAAGTAGGAAAAAAAATCATTATAGGATAATACTAAGTGACAGGTTCATAGGAAAATGAATAACAGTTGAAATTATCATAATTGAGTTATGAGAAAAATGAAGAGGAGTTCAAACTCAAACATGTACGACTTTAAATTTTATGTTGTACACATATGTGGGTTAAGTTGTTTGGCTAGTTACAATTTAGTTTCTTTTGTGAAAAAA
This sequence comes from Pyrus communis, assembly GCF_041283825.1. Lineage (NCBI taxonomy): Eukaryota > Viridiplantae > Streptophyta > Magnoliopsida > Rosales > Rosaceae > Pyrus > Pyrus communis. The sequence goes on along the minus strand of NC_142571.1, from coordinate 23,844,876 downwards.
TAAAGAAAAAAACTTCTACATTTGACAAAACAAAAGATCGAAAATGTTGATAATAACCATAGTCATGTTGACATATGGCAGTGTGTCATTGGTTAGTTACTTAGTTTGAGTTAGTTAGAATGGAGTTGTTAGAAAAGGGTAATAGAGTCATTGTGTAATGTGATATTTAGCTAGTATAAATAGATGATATTGTAGGGATGTTTGGTATTCTGAAAAACACTACTTTCTCTACTCTGTGAAATACAAAATCTCTCGACTTCTTCTCTTTCTTCATTTCTGGTTACATATCTCTGTTCAATACACTTAGGGCATTATACATTCAGGGGTTAATAATTGACACAAATTAAAAGTTTAAGTGACTCAACATTTGAAAAAAATAAAAAATAAAAATAAAAACCAAGGGTCCAAAACAGAAGGGAAAATGCCTAAAAGGAGGCCAGCACTTTAGGGTAGGATGATATAAACGGAGGGGCTGGTCCATTGGTTCAGTGTGTGGTGTTTTCTTGGCTTACAGGCTTTTACTGCTACTACTACCACTGCGACTCATAAATTTCTTCCTTCACTCGTAATCATAGCCTGGATCTAATGGAGTCGTTAGTTTCGCAACTCTAGCTGAGAAGTTCACAATTCAATTTAAGATCGAGTCAAGAAGGAATTATGGTTCTAGCTTTTAGCTCACAATAAAGCTATTCATCATAGGAAATTATTGCATGCAATACAATGTTGTTATAATATTTCTCTAACATGACATCATTTTACTGTATGAAAGTCACAATTAAAATCTTTCATATCCTTTATCATCTAAAAATATTTCCTAGATTTAATTTATTTATTTGTAGACCATTTACATTTAGTCATCCACATGTAATAAAGAAACTTATGGTTTACCATGATAATGTTATTTGTTATCATAAACATCAATATTTTCGACGCACCTAAACAGCTAATTGATCTCCAAGCTGAATGAATTTTTCTAAAAATGATCTTAAAAAAATGTTAAAGAAAATAAAACATAGTGAAACGATTATAAACAAAACATGGTGAATGACGGATGTGGAATTTGATCACAATTAAGTTACAAAGCAATTATCATAATAATTGATCACGTAATCAACATGTAAAATTTGAACGAAACCATCATTAAAACCTTGTCTTAAAATGGCAACATATAAGAATTTATGTCATAACAAAAACAATTAGTTAACAGTTTTAGTATACAATCTCCACAAAGCAGTGAGCATAAGTAGAACTACCAAACATTAGAAATCTCTCAAATTCTATCTCTACGGCCTCCATGGAGCTTTTGTTAGCAATGTGTTTATTGCTTCTAGTCTGTGCTTTCATCTACCTCTGCGAGTTGGTTCTTCAATGGAGGCACCAACAATGCCACTTGTTGGCCTATGAGTGCTACAAGGCCACGGACGACCGGAAGCTGGACACCGAATCCTGCGTCAAGATTATCCGCCGCAACACGAATCTGAGGCTAGAAGAATACAGATTTCTCCTCAAAACCATCGTTAACTCAGGCCTCGGAGAGGAAACTTACGGTCCAAGAAATGTCATCGCTGGCCGCGAGGACTGTCCTAGTTTGAAAGACTCACTGTGGGAGATGGACGACATAATGTTTGGCACGCTCGACAAGCTATTCGACAAAGCAGGAATTTCAACTTCGAATATCGATATACTTGTTGTCAACGTGTCGTTGTTCTCTCCCGCGCCTTCTCTGACGGCTAGGATCATAAACCGTTACAAGATGAAGACGGACATCAAGGCGTTCAACCTCACGGGAATGGGGTGCAGTGGAAGCCTCGTGGCCATTGATCTTGTGCAGAACCTGTTCAAAACGTACAAGAATGTAAATGCCGTCGTTGTGAGCACAGAATCGCTTGCTCCAAATTGGTACCGAGGCAAAGTTCAGCCTATGATGCTTGCTAATTGCCTCTATCGCTCGGGAGGGTGTTCTATGATCCTCACAAACAAAAAGCATCTTGAGCATCGATCGCTTTTGAAATTGCAATGCATCGTGCGGACGCATCTTGGCTCGATGGATGAAGGATATGGCTGCTCGACGCAAGTAGAAGACAACAATGGTTTCCGCGGTTTTAATCTCAGCAAAAGCATAGCCAAAGTTGCAGCCAAAGCTCTTACCATGAACCTTCGAATCCTACTGCAAAAAGTGTTATCGCTTACAGAATTACTGCGCTATGTTATCGTGTCACGTCGTCAAAACAAAGTCGGAAATGCTGGCTTGAATCTCAAGGCAGGGCTTGATCACTTCTGCATACCCCCTACTGAAGCCGCAGTTGTCAATGGGGTTGGAAGGAGCTTAGGGCTCAACGACTATGATCTCGAGCCTGTGAGAATGGCGCTACACCGATTTGGAAACACATCTTCGGGAGGGCTTTGGTACGTTTTGGGGTACATGGAGGCTAAGAAGAGGCTTAAAAAGGGTGAGAAAATTCTTATGGTGAGCTTTGGAGCTGGCTATGAGTGCAACAATTGTGTGTGGGACATTTGGAGGGACATGGAGAATGCCAATGTGTGGAAAGATTGCATAGAAAGTTACCCCCCAGAAACCCTAGTGAATCCTTTCATGGAGAAGTATAGCTGGATTAATGATGAACACTTGAGCTTTGTCAGATTCGAGGAGGTTGTGAATGCAATATGTGTGGATGGTCAACCCTCCAAAAACCTTGGTCAACGTTTTCGGGAGAGGTATAGTTAGATCAATGAGTACTTTTGAAAGTTTTATTTTTATTTTTTATGTGTAATTTGTTGTTTTTTTAAGGAAAAATTAGAGCTCGTTTGTGAATGTTTTTAAAATTACTAAAAACGTTTTTGGTGAAAATGTTTTTAGAACCAATTTTTAGTAAAAATTAAAGTGAATCTTAGAAAAACACTTGAAGTACTTTGTGGAAGAACACATAACTGATGCTTCTTTCAAGAAGCATTTAAGTGCTTTCGGAACTCAAAAATGTTTTCACTAAAAGCATTTTTAGTAATTTTAAATGTATTTCCGAACGAACCCTTTTATTGATGTATTTCATGAAATGAGAATTATACTATATATTGTATTTGAGAACGTAAACGAGCATATAGTGTACAAGTATTCCAAAAAGGAGCTCATAGTGTATTTTTTGGAGATAACAACCAAGTCTGCAACTACCTGGAATTTTCTGGAGGGGCTAGAAGTTCTCTTGTGGCCAACTCCTCAAAGGTTTGTACCCATTCACAAGTCATATTATGTTGCCCATTTAATTTTAGAACATAAATAAACCATACATAGTCTAGATATTTGGACCATATTTACTAATGTAACTAGTCAATATGCTCAATATTATTCATACATAAGTGGGTCTTGCATACATAGATGTATCCACTTATATGGTGAGTTGCTCAATAATGTAATCAATAAATATGGTCCAACTTCATTATTTATGCATATATAGGCAGTTTTAAAAGAAAGATTCTCAATTTTAGCAAAATATGGTAACTATTTGTGAGTCTATTATGCATTTTTAGGTTGGAGTCCATAGATCATCTTTGAAAATTAATGATTTAGACATCTAATTGTGATTGAAGAAATCAAAAGCAAAAATATGGATTTTTTTTTATTTTTTTGTAACAAAAAGTTTTGGGAGAGATTGGTACTCTTATCACCAGTGACAGGGCATACCAATAATCTCAAAGCCAAAAGAACTTAAGCGTGGTATTTAACTACCAGATGTCACTGGTATGAATTTATGTAGAAATTTACAGATCCCGCACCTACAAGAACTGCTGGCAGCAGGGATCGAACTTGGATTGGGAGTTCCACAAGCATGTCCTTACCAACTGAACAAACCCTCGTTGGCAAAAATATTGAAATTTAGTGATAAGAATAAAACAAGTTATAAATAGTATAATATTAAGGTGATTTTTTTTTTTTTCAAAGTTAGGCTCAATTTGGTATTGCATTTTTTCACCAAAAGTTGCTTCACTTCAAACTTAAGTGCTAGATGTCACTGGTATGAATTTATGTAGAAATTTACAGATCACGCACCGACAAGAACTGCTGGCAGCAAGGATCGAACTTGGATTGGGAGTTCCACAACCACGTCCTTACCAACTAAACCAACCCTCGTTGGCAAAAATACTAAAATTTAGTGATAAGAATAAAACAAGTTATAAATAGTATAATATTAAGGTGATTTTTTTTTTTTCAAAGTTAGGCTCAATTTAGTATTGCATTTTTTTCACCAAAAGCTGCTTCACTTTAAAGTTAAGTAATAAAAAATTGTTAAAAATAAATATACTACTTATTTTAAAAGCAATGATTTTCAGACAACAGCTTTTAAAAGTAGTCTGTAGCTTGCTTTTAAAAGCTACTTTAATAAAAAACCGAGTTGAGTCTTTAATGAATGTTTCAATTTTTGTAATACGTTAACCTCTTACACCACCATTGCCATTACCACCACCATTGTTACCAAGATGACACCACCATAACACCACAATCGCACAACCACCACTACAGCTACAACCACCACCACAATCATACCCGCCACTACAACTGCCACTATCATCATTGTTGCACCACCACAACCACCACCATCATTGTTGTCGCCTCCTCTACCACCATTGTTACATCTGCAGCCCAACCACCACACTTCTTTATTGGCACCATCACCACCACCATCACAACCACTGACCTCACCATCGGTGTTGTCATCATCCTTCACACTATCATGTCCAATTTTTGTTATTATATACAATTAGATCACTTTTACATTAAAATTTATCACTCATTTACATTGTTTTTCAAACCCACAACACTTTTAAAATACAATTTATCAAACGTTCAATTGCTTTATTTTACAGCTAGTTATTCTTAAAATACAGCAAAAACAGTTTTTAAATAAAGCACAGCAATCCTTAAGGCCTTTAATTAGACATAAAAATAGATAATCAGGATGGCTATAAAACAATGTAGAGTGAGCCTCACGAATCAATCCCGGGTTAAAATCACACATTGCAAAAACCTATGAAAATTAGTACAAGCTGGGTGATTAAAATGTTCCCTTCCACATTTAGAATGGAGAGGACAAGAGGAAGATGGTTGGTTTGAAATTTACCTCTTCTAGGTCAACCCATGCTAAGTGGCTGCCACTTGAACCAATGCAACTAATATGTATTTTTATAATACATTATATTTACACTTAAGAAGCGAGGAGAATTAGTAAGTTACACAATAAGTCATTCATAATAATTGATTTTGAATTCATTTTCGACAAAAATCAATCTAACACTTCTTCTTTACAATTAAAGAAATTTATCATTAGATTATAATACTAAATGGCTGCTGAAAAATTATAATTAAAATAAATTTACATTTTTTTGAAACTTTTTAAAGTGAATTCTACCAGTCAAAAAGAGAAAAATAAATAAATTCACAAATTTACATATTTTCATTATAAAGTAATGGTATTACTCACTTTACGTCTCTGAAAAATATGTTTTTAGACCATTTCTAAATAAGATGTCAAATTTTAAACCTGAAATTTAAATTTGACAGCTTATATGACACTTTGATATTGAAAAGCTACTCATATTTACTGCCCTTGCATTGGTCACGAAAGGTAATGAATTAAAAAGTATAAAAATATTTAAACATTGCATCAATCATAAAAAGAAATTAAAAGGCAATGCTTTAAACCATAAAAAGTTAATAAAAGTATTTAATAATTAATTAGAAAAATTGGAAGCTTGATAGCAAGGGAAAGAGATACCACTTCACGTCATGCCACATCAAATTTGGCTTCTTAGTTAATAAATATTATTTTTGTCTTTTTTTTACCATTTTGTTGATTTGGACATTTTGACATATCATTTAGAAATACTTTTAAGTCGAATTAAAATAGGATCATGAAAAGGAAATTAATCAAATTACTTTTCCCCACCGACAGTATCATTGTGTTTGTATATTTCTTTTTTCTCTTGTTCATTAATAACTTCAACCACTTGAAGGGTGCATTTATCATGATTCGTCAGAACACGTTATCTGCTTATAAATATTTTTTGCTCAACACCATTTAGTGTGGCGTATTCTCATCATCATATTTATTATCATTAGATGAGTTTGAATTTCAAGATTCCTATAGTGGATAAACACAAATCTTAAAATTTAAACTCATCTAATGGTAATAAATTAGATGATGAATATACAACATACTAAATGATGATGAACAAAAATGCACTCAATAAATAACACAACTTGCCCTCTATCTCTTCTATTTCATAAGCCCAACTGAAAGTAGGTTAACCCATTAACGCAGATTGGAAGAGATAAAGTCTCCTAACCTAAATTTCATTAAGACAGAGAGAAAAATGATGGAAAGTTTCACACCAAATCCGAGCAAACTAAAATATAATATATAATGAATGATTTTACTACTAACTGTAAGAATGCCACAGAATCGATCAACATGATATGAAGGTTTCAATTAAAACGACTACACATCAAACATATCTCGACAAGCATCATGCAGTTAAAGAGCCTTACCTGTTGGCATGGCCATTCTGAATGTAAACTAAAGTAGACTTCTACTTCCAGTACCCTTGATAATCTCTACTAACGAAATAGGGTTGTAGTATTGGTGAGAATCGACTGGTATGGAAGCGGGGACTGCTATGTTTTAAGTTTTATAGCTAGGGTTTCTATCCAATATGACCTATTATTGGAAAGGATATCAACCCAAACTCTATTAAATCAATTAATTAGAGTCCCATCATGATTCTAAATCTTTGTGTTTACTTGATAAGGATCCTTATTGATTGCATATAATTAAGACTCCATAATTTTTGCTTTATTAGGGCACCAAGTATCCTTGAGAGTCCAATGACTTGTAAGCCGAGTCACCTAACCTTCCGAGTAATCTCGGTATACAACTGATTGTCATTCATATTGGGATTTTCACTAACTGCATCGGGACATTTCATGTAAAACCCTACAATGTTGGCTTTTAGTATAAAACCCTACACATGTTGGCCTGTAAGGCCATCTCCAACCGAAGGGTCCAGAGGGCCGAAAATAATCCTAAAATCGTCTCCAACCAAGGGCTAGGCCAGAGGGTTGTGGAATCTGAGAGGGCCCCACGGAATCGGAGAGGGCTGGAGGGTTAAAAGGTTGGCTGCATGCAGCCAACCAGCCAGCCAGGGGCTGGCCAGAAAAATCATCTTTCCTGTAGGTTATAACTAACAGGAATACATTTATATTAAATAATATAAACGTATTCCTGTCGGTTATAACCGATAGGAATGCTTAAGAAAAAAAATTCAAATGCAACGGCTAGCTGACGTCAGCTAGTCGTTGCATTTGAATTTTTTTTTTTTTTACAAAATTTTTCCTATAACTTCTATTTTTCATATTTTTTTTAATTCTATTTTTTTTTTCCTATAACTTTTATTTTACAAAATTTGTTTCATATTTTTTTTTAAATTCCAATTTTTCCTATAACTTCTATTTCACAAAATTTGTTTTATTTTATTTTAAATTCTATTTTTCTCCTATAACTTCTATTTCACAAAATTTGTTTCATATATTTTTTTTAAATTAATTTTTTTCCTATAACGTCTATTATACAAAATTTGTTTCATATTTTTTTTAAATTATATTTTTTTCCTATAACTTTCTAAGCCATTATACAAAATTAATTAAATTAAGTAACATGAAACAACATTAAACAATATGAAACAAAATTAAATAACATTAACCAACATACAAATTATACAACATAAAAAAAACATTTAACAACATGAAACTTAAACAACATTTTTAAAAACATTTAACAACATAAAACTTAAACGCCTACTCCATGCTTCTTTTGGCTCAAAGATGTGCAACAAGATCCTATTGTACGTACTTGTTTGTGGCACGAAAACGTATCATTCTATAGCACCTCATGTACTCATTTATAGAGATACTACCAGTTCTTGGATTGAAAGGCAAATTAGGTCCATCATATATTTTTGCACGAGTCTTTCTTGACCTATTTGGATCTTCTTGGTCGTCATCGGACTCTCCATCAATATACCCATCTCCTTCATCCTCCACTATCATATTGTTGTAGTTTTTAAATTCAAGTTAATGCTGTTTTTAAATTTTATTTGTAGTTTTTAAATTTAATTTGTAGTTTTTAAATTTAATTTGTCATTTTTAAATTTAAGCAGTTTTTAAATATAAGTTGTAGTTTTTGAATTTAAGTTGTTGTAGTTTTTAAATTTAAATAATAAATTATGTTTGGCCATTTGGCTCTCGGTTGGAGACGGTTTTTTGTGACAGAGCTAAAACGAGCCCTATGGCCCTTTGGCCATTGGTTTGAGATGGAGTCAAATACGACCATGTACTGTTCAATAAAATATTAATATCTTGGAGATGGCCTAAGTACCTCATGAAACTTAATGTCGTCTATCCAATTCATTGTTTTTTTTTTTTTTTTAATTTTATTTTTATGAGATCGTGAGTCATGACAGAAGACTGGAAACTTAACATTTTATATATTTTGGGAAAATGCGGCCTCAAGATTTGAGTGTGAACAACTCCAATTCCAAATCCCATATTATCTGCAGTTAATTTCTAACTAGCTCCATTTATCTTTCCCCATTATATTGTACAGTTTTTACTGTATTACGGCCATCTCCAATTGAAGGGTCCAGAGGGCCGAAAATAACCCAAAAATCGTCTTCAACCGAGGGATAGGCCAGAGGGCTCGTGGGCCCCATAGAATCTGAAAGGGCCAAAAGGCGAAAGGGCTAGCCACATGCAGCCAGCCCCGGGTTGACTGGAAATTTTTGAAGTAGTGTCGGTTTTGCTATCGGTTATAACCGACAAAAATAAAGGAAATGGTGTCGGTTATAACCGACACAAATAGCTAGAAAATTTTGAATATAATGGCTAGCTGACATCAACTAGCCATTATTTATTTTTTTTTAATTGTTTATTTATTTATTTTTAAATTTTATTTGTTTCCTATAACTTCCTAAGTCATTATACAATATTAAATTAAATTAAGTAACATGAAACAACATTAAATTTAAATAATAAATTATGTTTGGCCTTATGGCCCTTTAGCTCTTGGTTGGAGACAGTTTTTTGTGACATTGCTTAAATGAGCCCTATGGCCTTTTGGCCCTCAGTTGGAGATAGAAACAAATATGGTCTTGTACTGTTCATTAAAATATTAATTTCTTGGAAGACCAGATAACTAAAACAAATCTGGCCCTTGGTTGAAGATGACCTCAGTTTCTGTTTTTATGCCTGGGTATGATTAAAGGACTCTTTGACGACTTCTGGGGAGTTGGCCCCCCACCAATGAAAAAGGACTTTGTCAGCTGCCAAGTTACAAAACCAGGTACCAATTATAAACAGATTACGATCACCTAGAATTTCAGATGCATTTTTAAATACATATATATGGATGAGAATGAATCTCACATTAATGAAGGAGAGACATTATATTTGCGTATAAGGAGTTTCATTACTTTCCATATTGCCAATTGATTTTATGGTGGAATCTCAACTTTCTTTATAATATCAAAGTAGCTATACGAGACCTTGCATTTATGGTAGAACCTCAACTTTTTTCGGAACTAATCCATGTATAATTAGTAAAAGCCAGATAGTAATTAATTAACCTCCTTTGCTTGTGGGTAGTTTGCATAAATTATGTATGCATTACTTGAGCACTGAACATTATGCGCAAATTTCCAACCGATATATATATATCTTCATTAATGGGTTCAAAAACACAGATTGCTTTGCTTTTGAACAATTAGGCGTGCGCCTAATTAACAACCGACGAGATGATGTGTGCATATACTGCACATGACTTGTGGTTTTAATCAAAGAATTTTGTATTGATCACACATAAGCCAACAAACTGTTGTGCACGTTTAAGCGGACTAAATCTGTGATTTCCGATAAGTTTCTATTCTTCAACAATCTGTTCCAGCACCATTTAGGTTCCAACACAGATTGCTAAGGCGCAATTTTAATTATGAAGTCTTATCTCATCAAAAGGTCCCGATACATTTTACAGTGTTGAACAACACAACTTACTCTTTATTTCATAAATAATTTGTTCTACCTTTCTAATTAAGGTGGGGAATTGAATTCATCCACTTCCATGGCTTGTATCGAGCCACAAAAACACCAATCATAACAAATACTTCAAAAACAAAAAATCAGAATAATGTTCTAGAAACTTACAAAGCAATATAATTGAAGACGTAGTACCATAGATGGCCAAGTGTAGATATATATAAAGTATCATAACTCCCTCTAAAAAAAGTTGACTATTCTGGGAAACTTGGACCGTTCATGCAGCCTACTGACTATCTACATTTGTAGGTAAAAAGTAAATTCTTAACATTAATGTTCAAGAGTTTCAGTATTTCATCACCATCAATCTATACTAAAGGGATGGCTGCAAAGTTACGTGTATATTAAGAGAAATATTGTTCAAGTTCTGCATTCATTGAACAATTCACAATTCACAGTTCAAAACCCTAGGGCCATGGAGATCCTCATGACAATGTCTCTACTCGTTCTTTTCGGTTTCTTCTCCTTCTTGAAGTTGGTTTTCCGAAGGAGAGACCAGTGCTGTTTCCTGCTGGCTTACGAGTGCTACAAGGCGAAAGAAGACATGAAGATCAACAGCGATTCCTGCGCGAAGATCGTCTTGCGGAACAAGAATCTGGGGTTGGAGGAGTTAAGGTTTCTCTTGAAAACCATTGTCAATTCCGGCATTGGAGAAGAAACTTCCTGCCCAAGAAACATAATTGAAGGCCGAGAAGAAAATCCAACCGGGGCAGACGAGCTTAATGAAATGGATGGCATCATTTTCGACACACTTGACAAGCTTTTCGCAAGGAATGCTGCAATTCCTCCTTCACAAATCGACATCCTTGTTGTCAATGTGTCGATGTTCTCCCCCGCACCCTCACTAACGTCGCGCATAATAAACCGGTACAAGATGAGGGAGGACATCAAAAGCTTCAACCTCTCGGGAATGGGCTGCAGCGCAAGCCTTGTTGCCATTGATGTTGTGCAGAACTTGTTCAAGTCGTATAAGAACGCAAATGCGGTCGTTGTCAGCACAGAATCCTTAGCTCCAAACTGGTATTGCGGCAAAGAAAAATCCATGATGCTTACGAACTGTCTGTTCCGCTCGGGAGGGTGTTCGTTGCTGTTCACAAACAACAGAACCCTACAGCACCAAGCCAAGTTGAAGTTACAGCATTTGGTACGTACCCATATTGGCTCGAACACTGAAGCGTATGAATGCTGCATACAGCTAGAAGATGAGAGTGGATACCAAGGGTTTCGCCTCACCAAACACCTCACGAAAGCAGCAGCTATGGCTTTAACGATGAACCTCCAAGACCTAGTCCCAAAAGTGCTTCCACTGAGAGAATTATTTCTCTACCTGGTGGCCTCTAGGGTTCGGAATAGAACTGGTACTAAAAGCCAAAAGCTAGAAGCAGTTGGTATGGGGTTAAATCTCAAGGCAGGAATAGAGCATTTCTGCATTCACCCTGGTGGAAGAGCAATCATAGATGGGATTGGGAAGAGCTTAGGTCTAAGTGATTATGATCTTGAGCCGTCTAGAATGACGCTTCACCGGTTTGGCAACACGTCAACAGCCGGATTTTGGTACGCTTTGGGATACATGGAGGCAAAGAAGAGGCTTAAGAAGGGCAACAAAATTCTGATGAGTGGATTTGGAGCAGGTTTTAAGTGCAACAACACTGTGTGGGAAGTATTGAAGGACTTGGATGATGCCAATGTTTGGAAAGACTGCATAGAAAGTTACCCTCCTAAGAATACTCTGGGCAATCCATACATGGAGAAGTATAGTTGGCTCAACGACGAATATCTAAGCTTTGTTAGGCTCGATTTCTCCCAAATTTTCGCTTAAACTTGCTTTTTCCCAGTTAATTTTCGTCATTTTCTTTATTTGTATGCTGCATGGTGTGTGATTTTGGTTAATGTTTGTGAGCTGCTTGGAGGGTTTGTATAATTTCTTCAACATAATAGTACAATCATTGTGTTTGAAAACTTGTGCTATCTATATTGAAGCTTCAACATAATAGTACAAAGTGATTCGGGTAAGATTCATCTAATGAATGGTCAAGCTATATTCTGACCTCCATGTTTAATTCTATGAATCGTATTCAGATCTTGGGTGATTTTGACTTGCCTAATAAATTCTGAAATTGAACTGCCAGTCTGCTACAAGTCTCTAAAGTAAAAGCCTGAAAAGCATGGGAAAATTTATCTGAATTTTTATTGTACACACGTCGCAAACAGAATTGTTAATGATTTTTAACACCGTTAAACATTTAAAGATTATTTTTTGCAAAAACATAGCAAATTGTGTATGGTAAAAATTCGTTAATCACAATCGAATAAACAATGAGGTATAAGTGCTGAAACCCTTAAACTGAATATGGTTCTTAAACTTTTACATGTAAGTGTGTTTATACCAAAACAATGGCAAGAAAAAAGGTAACTTTTGAGGTGAAATTACATTTACTATATCTTTTTTTAGGGGCACATTTCCATACCTTCTCAATGTCTCTTTTGTGTTACAGATCTGTGTAGCCTTGAAAGAGTAGCTTCTGAGGTTCACATTCAATATCTATGCACCTCGTTTAGAAATGGAAATTGGCTGATTTTTATGTGAAACATGTTACATTGCCATTACCTAAAAGAGAAAATTGAGGAAGTGGTCAAGAACTTGCAATTTAAATTTACAAATATCTTGCAGCACTTTTTCTGCATAACCATTGATCCAAGATAATTAAGGTTTTATTATAAAATTAATTAGTAATATTGAGAGTAGTTTAATTACTTATAAGAATGTGTGAAATCATTTTTCGTATTAATGTGTGATTTATTCTCAACAAACTCCCTTACCTGTGACGAATTTTTAAGCTTAACATGTGAACAACACAAATTGGATGACGTTGAGCACGTATGACCGTTGAGCTTCACACATAAGACAACCTAATCTGATACCATGAAGTAAATTAAAATTTCATCATAAAACCAATGATTAGAAAATATTCCAACTACAAAGTCTATTTTCTTGTAAGCTAGAAATTCATTTTCAACGTAATAATAGAACTGACACATTTCAGAAACATAATAAATTTCTCCTGCCTATGGTGTTCTGCCATGCGTCGTCTAAGTCAAAAGTTGGTCCTTTCCTTGCAATCAAAGTAATAAATTGGAAAATAAGAGGGGGGAGAGATTGTCTGCCATTCTGTTTGGGTGTTCTTTTCATTTATTTTTATTTATGTGATCACAGTTAAGTTATGTTAATATTTTATATTCTTATTACTTTTTATTTCAGTATTTTTATAAAAAAAAATTTAATATAAAATATTGATATAACTTAATTGTAATTACATAAAATAGAAAAAAAAATGAAAAAAACATCCAAACAGGAGAGGTCTGGCAATCTGCTTCCACATAAGAGAGCCACAAAACCATAAATGCCAAGGCAGCATAGCCTGTAGCAGAACTGTGTGTTGCAGTAATGTCTGCTTTTATCTTCATCAACCAAATTGTTAGAAAATAGTGATAAAATTAGGCGTTTAAACTTCCATTTTAACAGTTGAACTTTTGACCAAACAAACACTTAAAAACTACTTCCACCGCATCTTCAATATAAGCATGGCAGAGAAAATATCAAACTCTGGTTGCCAAATGCAAATTGAACATCTTCCAAGCAAATGTCTCACCCAGGAAGCTTTAGAACTAGAAACAATGTTTAAAATCATTTGTAAAAGTCCACTTTTCAAAGAAAACTAATTGTATCTTCTTGGGTTCAAAATGAGAACTGATTTCATATTAGTTTTGAGATGACGATTTCGAATACGACACGTTACACGACTTGAAGCCTGTATGAATATAAAACTTGTTGTGTACACGATTAAAATTGTTAAAGTAATATTATATTTAGTAAAATGATGACTTTTCTCTCTTTTTATTTTTTTATGAATGTATTGACACAATCTAAGAGTTTTGGTCATTGGGTTGGGCTACAACATTTCCCATTATCTATTTTACAATTGAGAGTGAATTGACTGTAGCTTAGCTACAGTTACAGGTTTGACCCTTGATTTTGCTTTGTTTACAGCACTACGGTCAAATTAAGGCCGGGTTGGGTTTTGGGCCGGTCACATTTTGTGTGGTGGGCTTAGTTCATTTCTTGATATAAGCCCAGCCCTTAGGGAGTGAAAATGACGAGGCTGCCCCATCAAGGATTAAAATCTGACGGTCAAGATGGTAAGTTAGTAAGGGCAATTTTGTCCTATGGGTTTGGGACGGGTTGGGTGGTTGATGTGTTATTCGGGGGCGGCAGATTGTCTGCCCTCCTCCTGTTTGGGTATCTTTCCCATCCCTTTCTGTTTTGTGCAGTCACGATTAAATCACGTCAACATTTTATATTAATTTTTTTATAGTGATAATAAGATAAAAGGTAATAGGAATATAAAATATTGACGCGACTTAACCGTGACCACACAAATGAGAGAGGATGGGAAGGGCGAACAGGAGGTAGACAATCTGGCTCCCATTCGGGGAGGGTTTGGGGGATGGGCGTTTGAAAGAGAGAGAGCGAGAGAGGGAGGGAAATGGATGAGTGGGGGAGAGAGAGTTGATTGCAGGATTAACGGATTGAGGGATTTTTCTGCTTTTCGAAACTTTACAATTTGGGTAAAGTACAAAAAACTACCTCAATTATTGGTGTCATGACACTTTCATACCTCATCTTTTTAAATTGACAGTGTCATATCTCATCTTACGAATTTGTGTCAATGTTATACCTTCCGTTAGCCTGCCGTTAATTTGTCAGTTAAATGATGACGTGGTTTATTCCATATCCCACTTTCTATTAAAAAATTTAAAAAATTTAAAAAAAAACTAAAAAAAAATCATTTAATATTTTTAAATATTAAAATAATAAAGAAAAGTTAAAAAACAAAACAAAAACAAAAATAAAAATCTTTCGTCCCTTCTACCTCCGCCCTTCTCTCTCTCTCCTCATCTTCATCTTCTTCCCTACTTACTCTTCAACCAAAAATAAAAAAAATAAAATTGAAAACCCATCAACCCCCAACCCCCCGAAGAAGAAGAAGAAAAAACAAACCCCAACCCAATTCGTCCCCCCTCCCCCCAAAACAAATCCAACCCCCTGCAACCTAGAAACAAAAAGAAGGAGGAGTAAGAAGAAGAAGAAGAAGAAGAAGAAGAAAAAACCTAGATCCTGTTCGTCAAGCCGATTCCGCGAGGGGTGGGTGCGAGGTTGGGTGGGTGCAGAGGGTGGATGCGAGGGGAAGACGAATTGGGATTTTTTTTTATTTTTTTTTCTGGGTTGCACGTAGGGGCTCGGGTTGGGGGGGGAGAAAGGGAGGAAAGGGACGGAAGGTTTGGTTTTGCTTTTTGTTTTTTTGTTTTTTGTATTTTTTTTTTTTGTATTTTTGTTTTTTTTACTTTTCTTTATTATTTTAATATTTAAAAAATATTAAATGATTTTTTTTAATTTTTAATAATTTTTTAATAAAAAATGGGTTCTGAATCAAACCACGTTAGCAGTTAACTGAGAAATTCGCGCTAAGCTAACATTGGCACAAATTCGTAAGATAAAGTATGACATTGTCAATTTTAAAAGATGAGGTATGAAAATGTCGTGACAGCAATGAGGTAGTTTTTTACACTTTACTCTCACAATTTTTTATGTCAATCGATCCCGTCTTCTTCACTTTACCTTTTGGTTTTGTCCCTCACAAATCTCTGCTTCTGTCCGTCTTCATTCCGCTCTCTTCCTCTCAAATCATGTTTTCTTTTTTTCTTTTTTCCTAAAAAAATAGTCACGAGCAAATCAGGTTTTGGTTTATTTAGAGATTCTGTTTCCAGTCTCCATTTGGTGCCTTGCTCAGATCGGCTCTGCACCCATCATCGACGCCTCCACCTTCACGAAGGACTCCGCAAATCCCAAGACCAATAAGGGTAAAGCACGTCCACCTCTCCCTTTCATTCGTTTTCATGGCCCAATGTCAAATGAAGCGACCCTGATTCATGCATGTGTGTATGGTGTATTTTGTAAGGGGGCTTCTCAATCTGTTATGTGTTTGAGTAATTAGTTGTCATTTGAAACTACTTTTCAGATGACTTTTAGCCTCCAAATTAAGTTTATCCAATTGCGAGTGCGCAGCGCTTATTAAAGAAATTTACTAAATCCGGTATGAAACATGAAAAGAGGTACATAGTCTCTGACTTCGTTTGTTGGTTTAAGTCGTTTACTGTGCATTCCATATTAGTTCCATTTAAATTATATCAATTACAGATCGTATGGGCAGAGGTTTCCTAAGTTGGTAAATGGTTTTACCAAATCTCCTTACTTATAGGTAATAAGCCATTTATTATTGTTATTGGATTTGATTTCATTCCAATGAGTTGCACATGTACATTTTGGATTGGATTCCCTTGCTTTGTAGACATTATTAAGACCCATGAGGAATTTCATGGTCTTTTGGCTTTGCTGAAACTGCAACACTTCCTTCACAGTCATACATGTACAGTTTGGAATAGAGCACAATGCATCGCGCTCATCCCTGAGACCTTTCAACTTGGTATAGTAAGCACCAATATTCATATTGCCCTGAATGTTGTTGAATTGTAAGCCTATAGCTGATTAGGAAGTAAGTTGTGTATCAATTTATGTATTCACTTTAGTTTAAAGTACCAACTGTGCAACTCTAATGTCAGGTGTAATAATCCTAGCAACTAGCTAGATGTAAGGCTGAGATTGTTTTGTGAAGAGAGAGAATCCACTTTGGATTCTAACGGTTATGTAAAGTACAGAGTGCGTGAGAATTGTATAGTGTGATGAAATGAATATGCTCTGCTAGATTTTGCAGAGAGTGGGAACCCTTCTGAAAATTCTTCCATTGTTATCCTTCTCATTTTTTGTTCTTCGATTGTTCATCCATAACCAGATTCTCTAGCAAATCACAGCAAATGCAACCATGAATCTCTTGTTCGATATGAAAGAGATGTACGATGTTCACATGTGAAAAGCATTCCTTCAAATCATTCCAAATCTCATGAGCAATGTCGTTGTAGATCAAACTCGCCCTAATATCTTGGGAAGTCGAGTTAAGAAGCCATGATTTGACAAGATTGTTACAGCGAGTCCACCGTTGAAGTTCTGCGGCGGAAGTGCCTTTCGGCCTTTTGATGGTCCCGTCAACGAAACCTTTATTTTTAGCACTAAGAGCCATGGACATGGCACGACTCTAGGTAGAATAGTTTTCTTCATTTAGTTGTTGAGTAACCAAGATAGCTCCAAGCTGATCGGAGTGGTGAAGGTAGAGGGGATCATTGGGATCGTCATACTTGTTCATCTCAGGCTTGGCCGAGGATTTGGTTACGACGGAATCTTCGAGCGCCATGGATGTCGCCGAGAAGAGATGCAGTTGGTAGGGTTTATTGTTGTGTTGGAACGGCAAAAAGGTTTTGGTTATCAGAGGTCCAGTTGCTCTAGTACCATGTAAAGAATTCAATAATTGTGCATGAATTCATTGATCTCTAATAATTCAATACAGAGGTCTTCATACATGTACAATGATCAATTAAGATCCTACAAATATGCATATACAAGTTGTTCCTTATTTCACACGTCTATATGAAAGGATCAGTCTAGGTGATTGATATCAGATCAATATCATATCATGTTAAATAAGCCTTAATAGGCTTTACTTTCCTCAGCAGAGACCATAAACCAGTACTCCGTACTCCGTATCATACCAGCTGCTTAACAAGCCAGATGTCATTTGATAGCTACATGCACCTCAAGCTGCTCTTGCAAATCTGTTTTGTACTTCAATCTGGTACTTGAGAGCCTCGGGCAATGGAAGTTTTTGGTTTTCAGCTGTATATTACCGTTAATTAGTATACAGGTGCTCGTATGAAGAGTAAGGTAGAATATTCATAAAACAAAGTCATTTTGTGAGAAAGGTGCAAAAATAAAAATAGGCCTAATGGTGAAACAATCCAGACTAAGAATGTGTGATCATTAACTAGCTTATGCATTTAACCACAATCTAGTGGCTCAATGGTAAAGAGCGGATTTCAAGGCTTCCTTCAAACAAAAAACTGGAGGTCTTGAGTTCGAAACTCGCTGTTGGCGTGGAAGCCAAACTTGCGGTCAGGAGGAGGTTGAAATGCCTCTGTGAGTCTTTCCGACTCTCGGAATGGGTGGATAACTGTAGCTTGCCACCATATGTCCCTCTTTTAAAAGAAAAAAAACTAGCTTGTGCATCTTTTGTGAAAGGTTGAACTTTAATCAAATAAAATGTAAAAGAACAAAGGACAATAGCAAGTAAAGTTTCAGGGTGATCTGAAAGACATGGATGGCAACAACAGTATCCAAAGCACCGCTAAAGGAGGGCTATATACACGAAATGCATAAACAGGAATGCAATTTTAATAGCAATTAAGTACTGGTAAACCAAGCTGCAATTAAAGCAGCGCTGATAAGTACTGGTTTCACATGCCCTTGTTGTGGAAAAATTCTCACAACCAACAAGTGACTAATTTAGCGTTTGAATGTATCTTCGTGTACATACAGCATGGTCAATCCATGACTTCCACGTGTACAAAAATCAAAAGAGTTCATTTTCCATCTACTTCTTTCGGTTACCTGGCATTGTCCCCACATTAGTTAAAGCCCTGGAATGAGATAAGCTATCTGCCATCACTCCAATGACTTCAGCTAATTAAACAACTCAGTTGTGAAAACATTGCAAATACATATACCTCATAATGTTAAAATTAGTAATCTGAATCATACAACTACCCAAGGAAAACAAGAATCCATAGTATCCTGTACTTGAAATCTTTTTTATAATTAAAAAAAAAAAAAAAGTAAAACAATTTTATGTAATTCTCTTTGATACGATGGATTTGGGTACATGTGAAAACTCAAATTCTCTTTGAATTAATCCACGTAAATATAAACAAGGCTTTAATCCAATCGATGTAGACAACCATTACAAGTCTCAATCCTAAACAACCTATGAGATAACAACACTAGGATAGGGACTCTTCTATAATAATTAAACACTTAGAACTAGTGCAATGTTAAATAAAAAATAAAAACACCTTATATACGAAACCATTAGTGTGAACACATAATGTGAATAGAGAAAAATGGTGTGCACTTATCCTTGATTATAAATAGGATAGCAGTTTCGAAGCTATGGAGCAAATAAAACACACGAGAAAGAGAGAAGAGGGAAGAGAGAAAAAAAGAAGGAGAGAGAAGTGACAGTGATCATACCATTTAACATGGCAGCACTACCAAACCAATCTAAGTTGACACCCAACAACAACAATAATGGCGGTAGCAGCAGCAACAACAACAATAGCAGCATCAATGCGGCACAATAACAAGAACAACAAGAACATCAACATCGACAACAAATGGGTTGTCGATGGTTCAAAGGCAACCCTCTCCGAAGACAAGGCAAATCCTGACCCAAGAAGACAAGGCAAACCCTGGCCCTGAAGAAGACAAGGCAAACCCTAACCCTAAACAAGATAAGGCAAACCCTGACCCGAACATGACAGGGCAAACCCTAACCTCGAAGAAGACAACGCAAAGTTGGACCTTAAAAAAAAAAGATCCTTCTACAGCCACTGGGTAATGTCTCTGGAAACCCTCACGAGACTTCACTCATCCCATCAAGGTCACCTATGGGTTTAAAAGGCTTGTTGCATGTGCTCAATGCAATCGAGTTCCCTGCGAAAATGGCATTAGTTTTCATCACTAGTTTTTCTTATTTTTAGTTTCTAAGTATTTCAATTTCACTGTATTGCGTGTGTGTTAAACCAATAAACACAATTCGTATCAACTCTGTGGTTATGTCCTTTATGTAGTAGCTAGTGTGCTCAATAAAAGTTGTGTTTCTTCAGAATTCTTGCTTTTAATGATGTACGTATCACTTTAATTCCACTTTTCAGTAGCTTTAAGTACTAATTAAACTAATTAAGAAACCAAGAATGACCTAGAAACTTGCTACTCTATTCTAAGTAAGTGAGAAGGGAATATTGGTACCTTGCATCAACTTAGGGTTCTATTCGGTGGAGGATTAGTATTACAGTGCAATCTATTTTCATGCATCTTAAACTAAACAATATGACAGGCTTCAGAAAATTTTGTGAATATAAAAATATAAAACTTCCGGAAATGTGTTCCTAGTTTTCAATTTTCTATAAACTACGTTGTCCAAATTTTTTTCTTTTCAAATCAAACTAAGGGGTCATAACTCATTAATAACTAACTTGATGAAATCTTCCTAAGCCAATTTCAAGAACTTCCAATAATTTTCAAACAACTTCTCTATTGGGAGATGTATGAGCATCAACAATGGAGAGATTAATTCTAATTTGAGATGCGAAAATCTTATTTACATCACAATATACGTTTTTGGAAGATGTAAATATGAGTTGTATTTCGTATTTCCAATTAGAATTATGCAAGTTTGAGATCTCATTTAATTTTGGAAAAATTAGGTTCCCATCCCTATTTTTCCTACTCCATTGATTAAAATCTTATTCCTTTTCAATTTTTGATCAAGGTCCTTAGATTTTAATGAACATCACTAATTATTTCAATAAAAATATATTTTTTATTTCTAAATATATTCATTTAGGGTTAGAAGCATTATATTTGGTATATTTATATTTAGGGAAATTTTATTTGAACCCACCTAACCTCTTTTTACATCCAACTTAAATTTTAAATGTGAAGTTTCTTTTTTACCTTATTGCATAATTACCATAAAGTACAAGTTAAAATTAACAATAAGACTAAAATTTATCAATAAACCCACACCCTATATTACTATCACATAATATTTCTCCTACGCTCTATTTTGTCTAAAATCCTAGGATGCTTTCAGATAAATAAGCTATTTTCGATGATTTGTGCAAGTTTTGTTTTTCAATTAATTCTACATTAACTCCATTTGTAAGATTTGACTGTATAAACTCACTAGAGTCTGGACAAATAAAAGTGGAAGACTGGATGATCTTACGAACCCAAACCACCCCCCCCCCCCCGGCCCCCCGGTCGGGGTGGCCGTCCCCCTCTTCGTGTCTCTCTCAGCTAGCACAGTATATATGCTTTCTTTGGAGTTGTAATAATATTTTTCAGTTATGTCTTCATCCTTTTGAACAAAGCTGGGGATTATGTTGAGAGTGGGAATGTGATAGATTTAGTTTCCAAACCTTTTATATATTGTGATTTGGTCAGTTGTGTTGCTCTTCAATATCTGAACCTTTTATATATTGTGATTTGGACAGTACTGGCTTCCTATTTTTGTCTGTTATTCTTCTCACTTCCAAAACTTGCCTGGCTGTTGTTTGAAATTTTGGCACGATTAATCCGCCATTCCAAAGGACTCATATAAATTGGATTGATAATGGCGTGTTGTTTCTCTTATATATCTAATTAGTCCAAATTCGGTTTTGGCTTCAAACGATTCAAAACCTAGTCCCCAAGATTGTTTCTGCTTGTTATTGTCCACATGGACAGTTTGACAGCTTTAAATTCTGATAAATTTGTGTTTGATGCTAAGAGTGGTGTGTTCTTACAAAGAGACGGAAGATTGAAGGAAAATACAACGGATATGTTGGAAGGTAAGAACTTCAGAGGAGAGAATGTATGCTTTGTGTTTGATTTTTTATTTTTTGAATGGGTATAAAGATAATTTTACATATTGATTGGGTTTGTGAGGGCAATTTAGGTAGTAAATTTAGGTTTAAAGAGATATTGAGAGTTTAATTAAAAATAATATGGGTGTAGAGAGTAAGTTGGGTGTAAAGAAAGGTTATGTGGGTTTAAATAAAATTTCTCTTATATTTATGGCTAAATTTTTTGTCATATATTTTTATTTTTAGTTTCTACCCATTTTTAATTTGCAACCCCTTTTTTAGTTTGCAACATGGAAGGAGTACAACCAGACCATTTTGCGTGGAAATCTAACAACAACAACCGGTACGTGCTGTTACAAGATGAAAATATCAAAAAGCGAGAGGGGATTCTCGAATTCACCGCGAGAGGTTTCTGGCCTAATTTTCACATCGGAGAATAAAGACTCTGGATACGTGAATATCAAGCTCTCTGAAACCAACTTATACTTGACAGGGGCGCTGAAGGAAGGAGTGTGGTGGATCGTGGCCACCGCTCACACACCAAACGAAAACATGAATGATGAATATTGCACATTGTTCAAGCCAGAGAAGGTCGGACAAAGTACCTTCCGAATAAGCCATGCGTACACCCAAAGCTATTTAAGGCCATGCGATGTTGCAGGTTTGGAAGCAGTCCTCTGCGCAATCAACTCACGGTCGAACCCTCTTGTGGATCTCTTTACAATCACTGGGAGTTGATGATCATAACTAATAATGTTTGTGGGTAACGTCTCTAGAAAGCCTATCGAGACTTCACTTGTCCCATCAAGATCACATATAGGTTTAAAAGGCTTGTTGCATGCGCTCAATGCAATGGAGTTCCGTGTGAAAGCGACATTAGTTTCATCACTGGTTTTTCTTAATTTTTTTGTTTCTAAGTATTTTAGTTTACTGTATTGCATGTGCGTTAAACCAATAAACACATATCGTATCAGCTATGTGGTTATGTCCTTTGTGTAGTAGTGTGTTCAATATAAGTTGTGTTTCTTGGGAATTAGTTCTTGTTTTTAATGACGCACATATGACTTTAATTTCATATTTTAGTAGCCTTATGTACTAAATTAACCAATTAAGAAACCAAGAAAGAACTAAAAACTTTTTACTCTATTCTGAATGAGTGAGAAGAGAAGATTGAAATCTTACATCTCCTCCATTCGATTAGAATCCATATTAATTCACATCTCCTGGAGATGCAAAACGAGAATGTGCTTTTACGTCTCATATTTGCATCTATCCACTAGAGATGTGGATAATACTTTTACAATTCTACATTTCTTTCTTAATTTTCTCTAAAAGGCAAAGGCGAGAGGGGATTATTCAAACTCTTGGCACGAAGGAGGGGAATGCTCGAACTCTTGACTATGTTCAAAACTCACTAAGCCAATTCCATGAATTCAAATAATTTTCAAGTGAATTTTTGGAAAATTTGATCGTTTCAGCAAATCTCTATTTTGTTTCTTTTCTTTAGAATGGGGGTCAAAATGGGAGGGGAATGTTCAAAACTCTTTACTCTAGTGTGGGATCAATGCTTAATACACTAAAACTAAACATTTCATTATCTATTTTACCTAGTAGTGAAAAGATTTTCACAACCAATAAGTGACTAATTGAGCGCTTGAATGTGTCTTTGTGTATATACGACACTATTAATCCATGAATTCCACGTGTACAAAAATCAAAAGAGTTCGTTTTCCACATTGTTTCTTTCGATTACCTGCCATTGTCCCCACATTAGTCAAAGTCCTTCAATGAGATCATCTATTCAATCAAGGGATGTGCTATCCACACACCCCTTTTTACTTCTCACACACCCTTTGTTAATTTCTGTCGGTTGATCTTCTTCAATTCATCCAATTCGACGGCCAAAAATTAGAAGGGTGTGTGAGAAATAAAAAAGGATGTGTGGATATCACACCCCTTCAATCAAACCTGACGTCAGTCCAATGACTTCAGCTAATTAATCAACTTAGTTGTTGAAACCATCGCAAATACATATACACCTAAAAAATATTTTATTTGTTATTTTGTGTAAGGAGAGAAAGATTAATTAAAGACAAAGAGAAGCTATTCTACTTGCATTGCATAGGATTTGTTTTCGCTATTTCATCCTACCAAGAAGTCTCACTTTTTAAACAATCTTCACTGTTTCATTTCTTAGAATCAATCTTCATTGTTCATTTTCCACACAAGTGGTATACTGAATGCGCCATGTGCAAAGGACCTACAATTTAAAGGCGATACTTTTTAGATGGTTTGGACGCAGTCCTCTGTACAATCAGCTCAGTCCCTGACAATCGTAGATTAGCGGATCTCCTTACATCCATTGGGCATCGAGGATCATAAGTTATGATTTTTGTAGGTAATGTCTCTGAAACCCTCACGAGACTTTACTCATTTTGTCGGATTCACTTATGAGTTTAAAAGGCTTATTGCATGCATTTAATGCAATTGAGTTCCCCGCAAAAGTGACGTTTGTTTTGGTCACAAGCTTTTCTTATTTTTTTTTGTTTTAAAGTCTTTCAGTTTTACTGTATTGGATGTGTGTTAACCACATTTACAGTATTTTGTTTTTAAAACGCAAACTGCTTGTGTCAAAGATTGTAAGGTCTTCCACAGTGGGTTGGAGAATTGAGAGTTATACCCATAGTATAGGAATCAAACTTCTATAGTGGGCTGAAAATTTTGAATGCAATGAGAGTGTTTCTTATTTTTGAGTTCAACTCATGAGTGTAATACTAATACAATAAATGACGAGATAGAGAAAAGACGTGACCAATCATATAATAGGGAAAAAGAAAAAAATAGAGAGATCCCACATTTAATTACAGATAAAACTAACCTATATCGAACTTAAACAACTATGATAATAGTGTAATACGAATAAAATTCACGGTGTTTGATTCTTATATATAGGTATCAAACTCACTTAAACCATTGTGGAAGGTCTAAGGGGTGGGTTGAGTACTCATTAATAACCAACTTGGTGAAAAACTTTGTAAGCCAATTTCAAGAATTTCAAGTAGGGGTGTGATATCCACACACCACATTTTACTTCTCACACACTACTTATTAATTTCTGTCATTTGATATTCTTCAATTCATTCAATCCGACAGTCAAAAATTAAAAGGGTGTGTGCAAAGTAAAAGGAATTTGTGGATAGCACACCCCTTCAAGTAAAGTTTCTGTGTAAGGGAGGCCAAAATGGGAGAGGATTTATAATGTTCAAAATCATGGCTCAGCTGTGATAATTTTTTATAACCACTAAAATTGAACTTTTCATGATCCTTTCAGCCGTTTGAAGAAATACTTTCACAACCAACAAATGGATGTTTGAGTGCTTGAATGTGTGTCTTTGCATACATATTGCGTCATCAATCCATGCAGATGCATTCTACATGTACGAAAATCAAAAAGGGAAAAAAATTCCTAGCATTGGCTAGCTGTAAGAACGATGACATCCAATTAGTCAAGGATAATGCACATTAGTTGATACATACAAATTAATGTTAGTTAACCATTTCTTGAGAATGATTAGAGTACTGTCACAACTGAGAAGCTTTGTCAACTTGAAGCAGTTTGATCAGTCTTCATCAAGTGAAGTTCATCTCCTCAAGAATAGGAGGCAATAATAGAGTGCCCACGCAAAACGTCAATTATGTTAGAGAGTACTCCTGGGTTCTTCTCCTTCTTCCATAACCTGAGCTTGGAGAAGGAAGAGATAAGAGGGGGAAGTCCACAAATTGTAGTTAAATTATTCTTTCAAAGAGACCATAAATCAGTAATGCATATCATACCAGCTTAACAAGCCAAATGTCATTTGATAGCTACAACACCTGCTCCTTCTTTATGTGTACCAAACTTGCATTTGTTTAGATGAAATATAGATAGAGAAGTGAGTGAACTTAGGATATGGGATGTAAATAAATAAAACTCTGAATAATAAACGATGCATTTTGTCAAAGAAAAAAAATAAGTTAAATAAAAGTATACAAATAATTAAAGCCAGTTATTTTTTCGTTTTGCTAACATGTTAATATATTAGCATTTAGCAACTTCACTTGAGCTTCAATCCGTATCTGTAATTTCTTTGCAAATTATTTTAAAAAGTACCGACAATTATTAGAAGATGGGCCGTATGATTAATGTGGAGGCTTTATCCCAAGACCAATTAGAAATAGGAAGTTGCCATCCTTAAAAGTCATTGCAAGGTTTCGATGTGGGACTTTGCCTTTCACATCCTCACAAAGTGAAAGAATATTATTTGGCCACTAAGTTCGAGTTTAGATACACGATAGCAAAGCAACACACCTCAAGCTGTTCTTGCAATCTGACACTTGAGACCCTCGGACGGTGGAAGTGTTTTGTTTTCAGTATATTACAGTTAATTAGTATCCTAGCGCTCGTATGAAGAGTAAGTAGAATAATCTTAAAACAAAGTCAATTTGTGAGAAAGGTGCAAAAATAAAAATAGGCCTAATGGTGAAACAATCCAAACAGAAAATGTGATCATTAACTTGCTAATTCATCTTTTGTGAATGGTTGAACTTTAATGAAATAAACTGTAAAAGAACAGACAAGAGCGAGTAAATTTTTGGGATGATCCGAAAGACATGGATGGCAACAACAGTATCCGAAGCGCCACTAGAGGAGGGCTATATATACGAAATGCATAAACAGGAATGCAATTTTAATAGCAGTTAAGTAATGGTATACCAACTTGTAATCAAAGCCGTGCTGATAAGTACTGGTTTCACATATTGTTGTTGTGGAAGGATTCTCACAACCAACAAGTGATTGATTGAGCTCTTGAATGTGTCCACATGCACATATGGCACAATCAATCCTTGACTTCCACATTTACGAAAATCAAAAGAGTTAATTTTCCTCATTGTTTCTTTCGGTTATCTAGAATTGTCCCTACATTAGTTAAAGCCCTGCAGTGAGATCAAATATTCAATCAAATTTGGCGTCAGTCCTTTCGGTTACCTAGAATTGTCCCCACATTAGTTAAAGCCCTGCAGTGAGATCAAATATTCAATCAAATTTGGCGTCAGTCCAATGACTTCAGCTAATTGAACAACTTGTTTGGATGTGCTTTTAAAATAACTAAAAGCGTTTTTGGTGAAAATTTTTTTGGAACCAATTCTTAGTGAAAATGTTCCTTCTTGCAGAAAACACTTAAAGTGCTTTTGGAACCCAAAAACATTTTCTCTAAATGTGATTTAAGCCATTTTAAAAGCACATCCAAACGAGTCAGCTGTTGAAAACATCGCAAATACATATATACCTCATAAAATATAAATTAGTAATCTGAATTATGCAACTACGTACCCAACTAAAACATGAATCCGTAGTGTCCTATACTTGAAAGCTTTAAATAAGGGCTTTTTAGCTAAAATGGTCTCTGAGATTTGCATAACACATAACTTTGGTCCCTGAAATTGAAAATCAATAGAAATGCTCTCTGAAATTGTCCACCATCCATTATTTTGGTCATTCCGTTAAAAACTCCGTTAAGTGGTTTCGGAGCTCATACCAGAAACTGAGATTTTTGGCCAAAAGTTTGGGCAATTTTCAAAGTTTCGTAACTCAATCGTTTCTTAACCAAATTTAACCCATAATATATCAAAATGAAGATAGGAAAGTGTTGAACAAGATTATTTGGAAGCCCAATGGTTTTCGGAGATGGCCGGAAAATAGTCTAAAAAGTGACTGGTCCGTGGGAAAACTGGAAAACTTGCTGAAAAATGGGTAAACTTTAAACGTTCATAACTTCAATACTCAACGAAATCGAGTGATTCAAAAACAAAAATCATAATTCTCGACGAGACAAAGAGAATGGTACCATTCTCGATGGATAAAACACCGTGGTTTGGCCGAAAAACGGCTCGAAAGTAGCATCTTCGTCTCATCAAGGAGTATGATTTTATTTTTGAATCACTCGATTTCGTTGAGTATTGAAGAAGTTATGAATGTTTAAACTTTACCTAATTTCCGATGAGTTTTCCAGTTTTCCCGCAGACCAGTCACCTTTCAGGCTATTTTTCGGCTATCTTCGACAACCATTGGGCTTCTAAATAGGTATAATATTTCTATACACTTTCCTATCTTCATTTTGATATATTATGGGTTGAATTTGGTTAAGAAACAATTGAGTTACGAAGCTTTGAAAATTGCCCAAACTTCTGGCAAAAAATCTCAGTTTCCGGTATGAGCTCCGGGACCACTTAACGGAGTTTTTTTAATGGAAGAACCAAAATAATGGATGGTGCATAATCTCAAGGACCATTTATATTGATTTTCAATATCAGGGACCAAAGTTATATGTTATGTAAATCTCATGGACCATTTTGGCTCAAAAACCTTAAATAAGAAATAAAGCAATTTTATGTAATATTTCTCTTTGAAACAATGGATTTTGGTACATGTGAAAACTCAATTTCTCTTTGAATTAATCAGATGTAATACAAGGCTTTAATCCAATCGATATAGACAACCAATACAAGTCTCAATCCTAAACAACATATGAGATAACAACACTAGGAGTAGGACTCTTCTATATTAATTAAAAGTGAAATATTAAATTAAAGGGTAAATTACATAAAACTACCTCAACTATTGGATCATTTACAGTTTCATACCCTATCTTTAAAAAATTTCAATGGAATACCTCATCTACAAACTTGTTACAATTTCATACATTTTATCAGTTTGTCTGTTAATTCTTCCATTAAATAATGACGTGGCTTGAGATGGGCCCACTCTCTATTAAAAAGTTAATAAAATATTAAAAACTAAAAAACTAAAAATATTTAATTTTTTTTATATTTTTTTGCATGGGGGACCCACCCCCTTATCCCCCTCACCCTTTCTTCCCCATCCACCCGTGCCCCCCCCCCCAACCTTCCTTCAACACCAAAATCAGAACCCCCTGCCCTTTCTTCCTCCATCTCCACCTCCTTCCCATGGCGCTCCTCCCCCTCGCCCTCCTCCTACACACCCATCACCCTCACCAAATTAATCCATGTAACCAATTTCAAACAAAATACCCCAATTCCATCCAAACTCTAACCCTAAATTTCAAATTCGTAGAGGAAGAGGAAGAGAAAGGGTTCGTGGGTTTTGGCTCAGGGGACGGGAGGCAACGGTGCTTGGGTTCTGGGGTCGAAGGAGAGTGGGTTCGATTGGGTTTTTCTAGATTTTGGTTTGGGTTTTTCAGAGAGATAAATCATAGGAAGAGAAAGAGAAAGAGTTTGAAACTTGACGGAAAGAACGAAGTGAATAAAAATATTGAAAAGGTGATGGATTGAGGGGAGGTTGGAGGGAACCCGTGGGTTCTAGAGGGTTGTAGTGGCTTTTGTTGAATTTTGGCCAAATTTGTGGCCCTAGTTTTTTGATTCCCTGTATTTGGCTAAAGGAAGAGAAAGGGGTGAGAAGAGGAGAGTGGGGGAGTGGGATGAGTGGCCGGGGAGGGTGGGGGGAAGATCTACGTTTGGGGTTGGGGTGGTTCTGGTTTTCGGTTGGGGGAAGACGGGAGCGGGGAAGAAGAAGGGTGAGGGGGATAAGGGGTGGGTCCCCATAAAAAAAATTAAATAATTTTATATTTTTTAGTTTTTAATATTTTATTAATTTTTTAATAGAGAGTGGGCCCGTCTCAAGCCAAGTCACTATTTAACAGAAGAATTAATAGACAAAGTGACAGAGGGTATGAAATTGTAATAAATTCGTAGATGAGGTATGACATTGAAATTTTTTAAAGATGGGGTATGAAACTATGACTGATCCAATAGTTAAGGTAATTTTATGTAATTTAAAAT
Source organism: Pyrus communis (assembly GCF_041283825.1). Classification (NCBI taxonomy): domain Eukaryota; kingdom Viridiplantae; phylum Streptophyta; class Magnoliopsida; order Rosales; family Rosaceae; genus Pyrus; species Pyrus communis. The sequence continues at coordinate 23,815,253 of NC_142571.1, read as the reverse complement.
ACAAAAACCTTATATACGAAACAAATAGTGTGAACACATAATGTGAATAGAGAAAAATTGTGTGGGCTTAAGAGCTGACAATTTCTTACACGACTTGTTAGTACGATACGAAAACGACACAAAAATAACAGGTTTCGAGTCAACATGATAATCAATCAGGTCAATATCGAGTCACCCGTCGTCAAGAACCCATTAATTAACGGGTTCTTAACAACACGCGGGTTACCTGTTTCAACCCATTAAGAAAAAAGTTATTTTGATAATTTTAAACTACTAAAAAAACCTTACTAGTTACTACAAACACTATTAAACTTAGGAGACAAAAAAGATTTGTTCCACAAAAACAGTACTCGTCGCAAAATCTTTCACGCGACGAACAACGTCTGGTATAAGTTGTCCGATGAATTTGCGACAAACCTCTAGAGGCTAAAAGTGAGTTGACCGTTGTTTGACCGATGAAGACTTTTTGCTCGATGAAAGGATGGTCATCGTATAAAACCTAATACAAATTTTGTAACTTACACAATGTCGTTAGCTAACGTTGTTTTCTACTCGTTTTTTTTTTATAAGTCAGCATTGTACTTTACTAGACCACTTGGTAATTTTTAGTTGACAGAACATTCCGTTGGGTAATTTAAAATTACCTGACGAACAGTCTATTTGCCCCTTAAGACTCACTGAATTGCGTGCCAAATGTGTCGATGCAAATCTCCGTCGTCTTCAGTCTTGACGAAAATGCACTCGCAAAACAATCAACATCTTTGATCAAAGAACTAAGCCTCACTTGCCCATGAGGATGGGGGAGGGGGTTAGGCCAATGGATCTCCAATGCCTAAGTTAGTTTATCTGAGAGAGTAAAGTGTTTAGGGCTTTTTAGGGGTAGCTAAAGCTCTCTCAATTTTGTAGAATATGGGGTACTTATAGGGATAGGGCCGACCACTATGTTAGGGTTTTACCCTACACGTGGCGGCGTCCTATTGGCCAAGTGTTTTATGGAAAAATATCTAAATATTCTCAAGATATTAAATAGGAAATAATATCTTGAGATAATGGTGTAATTATCCCTAATTTATTTAAATTGGGATTGCTTACTTGATTGGAGTCAATCTTCAATTGGGAATGTATTAAAGATAGGATTTAGGTAATTAATTCTTATCTTTAATTCCTCGCCAAAGGCAGGTGAGCTGTGGGCAGTTGTATTCAGCTGTTGAGACCTTTAGGGGTGTGAGCTGCACGTGGGAGTATCTGAGAAGCCTACCCATTTATTAAGGTCAATCTTGTCTTTCTTGAATAAAAGTTCGTGTGTCGCCTCTAGAATTTTTGGGATTATTTTAGGCTCCACAAAATGTTTTTTTTGGCGCCCAATTTTTGCCCAACAAATGTGATCACTTACCCTACGGCAGTATTATGTCTCATAAAGATTTTGAGTTAACCCTAAAATGCCGACTAAAGTCGCCTGTGAACGTATTCTTTAGTCGGGTAAAGACGTCTTAGCCGTTAGATTGTTTTTCGTCGGGCAAGATTTCATAGGGTAACCCCAATCTTCTGGTAGTGAATGGCCATAGTACTTAATCTCTCATAAGTGAGATTAAAAAATTTCAAAGCACATTAAAAATACAAAGCAATTTACAAATACCAAAGCACATAAAAAATTCATAATAATTCATTTACAAGTGTGAAAAAATATGCAAACACTCCTGATCACATCTTCTATGCTTTGGTGATGGGTACATTGTTGTTCAAACTTTTAGAACCCTACAAACCCTCATGAATAGTGCTTTTAGGGGTAATTCAAAATAAATAAAAAGTAATTAATGTACAAGTTGAAAAATGTGAAAGAATATATAAACGCTTGGTATTGCATCATCCACGCAGACAATGGTTACATTGTTGTTTAGACTTTTAAAACCTTCCAAACGTTTTTTTTTTTTTTGAGCGTAAAATTAATAAAATTTCATAATAATTAATGTACAACTGTAGAAAATGAAAAAAAAAAAATGTAATCACTCATAGCAACAAGCTTTACAACTTTTGTAAATGACTCAGTTCCGAAATCCGCCACCATAATCTATAAACCCTAGATTTATATTTAACTTCTCGATTGTTGTTTATGCTCTATTCTTCTTATCGGATTTTTTTTTCTTTTCAAAAACATGATATTTTAGCAGCTAAAGAAAAACGAACGATTCGGATCGTTGATATCATGTTCCGAGAAATATATTCACTAACCGTAAAAATTTGAACATGATATCAACGATCCGAATGTTCATCTTTATGCATCCGCTAAAAGATTATGATTTAAAAAAAAAAAAAATTTGAAACAACAAAATTCAATGAGAAGAATAGAGCGTAAATGTAAATGACAATCAAAGGTTAAATTTAAATCTACGTTTTATGGAATTATAGTGGCAAATTTTGGAGTAAATCTCTTTACAAAAGTTGTAGAGTTTATCATTACAAGCCGTTCTATATTTTCTTTTTATTTTTTTCACACTTCTATATTAATTAAAAAATTATTTTGTAGTAATGTTTTTTTTATCTGAACTGTTATTTGTTCATTTTCAACATTGTTTCTTTCGGTTACCTGGCATTGTCCCCACATCAGTTGAAGCCCTGCAATGAGATCAGCCATCTGGTGTCAGTCTAATGACTTCAGCTAATTAAACAACTCAGTCGTTTAAATATCGCAAATACATATATACCTCATATTATATAAATTAAATAAATAATCTCCATCATACAACTACGCAAGGAAAACATGAATCCAAAAGTATCATTACTTGAAGTCTTTAAAAAAATGTAAGCAATTTTATGTAATTCTCTTTGATACGATGGATTTGGGTACATGTTAAAACTCAAATTCTCTTCGAATTAATCCGACATAATATATACAAGGCATTAATCCAATCGATTGTGACAACATTTACAAGTCTCATTCCTAAACAACATATGAGATAACAAAACTAGGAGTAGGACTCTTCTATATTATTTAAACACTTAGAACTAGTGAAATATTGAAAGAAATAGAAAGGTAAAAGAATAAAAACACCTTAATTATATACGAAACTTTTTTTTTTTTTTTGTTGAAATTATATAGTCTGAACACATAATGTGAATAGAGAAAGATGATGTGGGCTTATCCTTGATTATAAATAGGGTAGCAATTTCGAAGCTATGAAGCAAGTAAATCACATGATAAGAGAAAAGAGACAAGCGGGAAGAAAGATAAAAAAGAAGAGACGAGTGAGAGTGATCATCCAATTTAACATGGCAACAACACTATCAAGCCCTTTTAAGTGGAAATCTAACAACAACCGGTACTTGCGCTTACATGGTGGAGAAATCAGAAATCAAGACGGGATTCTCGAATTCACCCGAGAGGATTCTAGCCTAATTTTCACAAAGGAGGTTTCACAAAATTACTCTGAATGCGTGAATCAAATAGAGTGGTTCCACAAGCACTCTGAAGCCAACTGTTATTTGAAAGTAGAGCAGAAGGAAGAAGGTGGTTGATCGTGGCCACCGCTCACACACCAAACGACGACAAGGATAATGAAAATTGCACACTGTTCACGCCTGAGAAGCCTGATATTGTCAAACCAAACACCTTCCGAATACGCCATGCGCAAAACAATCTCTATTTAAGGCCACAAAAGCTTGAACAATATGGTTTGGACGCAGCCCTTTGCGCAGTCAGCTCAAAACCTGATGACACTGGAGAAGTGGATGTCTTTACAATCACTGGCAGTTGATGATCATAACTATCACATGATGTTTATGGGTAACATCTCTGGAAACCCTCACGAGACTTCACTCGTCCCATCAAGGTCACTTATGGGTTTAAAAGGCTTGTTGCATGTGCTCAATGCAATTGAGTTCCCTGCTTGCTAAACCCAAGTCCAGGTGTCGCGTAGCAGTTTAAACTCAAAGACCGAGTTGTATTCCTCAGAGAGCATTGAAAAAGAATGCAGAATTTGTCGAAACTAAAACAAAGAACAATATTGAATAAAATGTAATTTTTTAAAAGAAAATCCAATAATATAAGAGCACTAAGACGTAAGAGTTCCACCTTCAACATACATATGTAATTTCATTAATTTGATTCTTTTTGTAACTCAATCAAGATGCAACATACAGTGTACCCGATCGGAAGATATGGCAATATATAAAACACACACAAAAATATACAAACTCTAACTATGGTTATTCCCAATAACTCATTTGAATTTCTTATAGAATTCCAAGCATAACTTTACCTCTGGCACAAACTATCAAGAAATACTTCCATCGAAATTACTAGATATCTACTAATTTATCTCAATTCACAAAAGTATGAATGCTGAAACCGAATTATAGGAAAAACATGTTTGAACCTATGAATAGTAACGAACATTCACCAATCGACAAATAGAGAAAAAATAGCTATTAAGTTGAACAAACCAATAACAAGAGTTTATCGTTGATAACACAATTCAAATCAAACTAATAAGATCACATAATAGTTGAAGGTTTTCCAACTAGTCTTAGCTAGGGAGTTTAGTCCTCCATATAATAAAATAGAAAAATAAGAAACTCTAGAGATTATGAAAGAGCAAAAACTGATCAAAAACAAAAATGGGAGTGGTTATATTGAGCTGCTGCCGCCAACCTCCATATCCCTCTTGAATAATGATGATCAATGATAAGCCTTAATGCCATCATGAAATGGTAATGGCTGGCCGTTTCTTTTTCTTCTTCTTTGCCTTCTCTATTCTTCATTTCCTTTTTGTAACCGACATAGAGTTAATCACCAATTTATTGTCTTGTGCCTCATCCTTTAATTGCCTTGCATCAATCTCATAGTCTTGCACATTAAAATTAATATAATCTAAGTCAAATTAAAACAAATTAGATATAAAACCTATTTGACCAGTTATACATGATAAACACAAATTTGATAAATTATTAGAGAAAAACATGTAATGGGTATAATCAAAGCGCATTAGACATGCACTTTTGAGCAATTATCACAGCCCCGCCCCACCCCCAAAACTAGCTTATTGCTGGTCTCTAGAAATTCAAGCGACTAAAAAAATACTCTGGCACCAAACCAAAAACAAAAAGTCACATGGAAAAACCAGTTTCCCCCTTCAGAACCCTCAAAGCATTTTATTCAAGTGTACATAATAATCAAGAACCTTAATAAGCATAAAGCAAGTGAATCCACAATATTCTAGTATTAGTAATAACTTCTCAAATATCCTTGGAGTATAGTGTATGAAATAGCCATAACAATGTGATCCTAAGCGTCTTTAAATCGCAATATAAAAACAAGTGAGTCTCTCACAGGATTTACACTCATGCACACAATATTTATGCGTTAATATGTCTCGCTCAAGTGATCTCATAAAAACATGCTACAGTATGCTTGCTTGTCCACCTACTCGCTGTCAATATCATATGACTACTTGAATCAAAGGTCTTTATTAAGGTTGTAACGGGGCTTGTGGTTAAGGTTAGAAAGAAGAAAAAGGAATGGGAAAACAAAGAGCCAATGAAAATTACCAGAGCACATGATGAAAATAATTGACTGCAACGTCGCTTGAATCCTCTGTGGCTTCACCAATATCTTGAACATAAGACACTACTACGTTTAACATTTAGCGTGACGAACACAAATTGGTCGTGCAAAGCTTATTCCCGTCGCACAAACGTCAAAGCGACAAAAACTTTGTTGCGCAAAATCCGTTGCGCAAAGATCATGAAGAAAGACTTTGTGTGACGAATAAACACATTGGTCGCAAAGAAGAAGGCGCGACGGTTCCTTCGTCGCACCAAATTTTTAGGAACGAAGATCTTCGTCACACAAAATGCTAGGATACGAGTAGTAGTCGTCAGGATACATACATGGGATGACTAATCTTCGTCTCTAAAAACTTTGTGCGATGACATGTTATTCTTTCACATTTACTAAAGAACACTGTGTGCTCGTCGCTTTAAGTGATATACGCCTATTTTTGAAAGGCGCACCTCTATCGGTGCACCTAAATCTCAGTGTTTAAATTGTAAAAGTTCAGTTTGTATTTTCTTTAGCTGTTACCCTTTATGCCTGGAACTAAACAGTTATCTTGTCCTTGAAAATTTAGGGTAATCTCCACAGGTCATACAAGCCAAATATCACTTGTTAAAGTGAAGGAAATACGAGGTGTGCTGCTGCTGAGGTTGGAATATGTAGTGTTTTCTTATTTTTATTACAAGTGATATTCTGGAGGAAAGAAACCGGTAGTCAATGGCTTGCTTTGCTGTGGAGCTGGGTGTATACCGCCACGTCAATGAACGCTGGCGGCATGCTTAACACATGCAAGTCGGACATGAAGTGGTGTTTCCAGTGGCGGTTTTCTCTAACTATGAGAGTAATGTACTACTTGTGGTAAATGTAGTACTAGCAAAGGGAATACAAATATATCAAAAAGAGAGTTTGCTATCAAAGGAAATACTGATATAGATCATGGCCTCACATCTAGAAAATTAATGAACTCTTATTTTTATTATAAAAAAAAACCTAGAACACCTGATCGATCAGGGTTTATTTATGAGATACATCCAGACTACAGGGCTTGAAAAACTTCATACAAACTTCAAACAACCACACTTCTCCACAAGGTAAAAGAAAAACGCAAACTTATTAAGTGCTGAAAAATCAAACAACTAACAGAAATGCTACTCTTACTGCATTTTTCATACCAAATATTTTACCATTTTTCTAAAAGATATGAGATCCACATGAGTTGGTGGGTCCTACTTCGATTAGAGAAATGATACAAATATAATATGAAAAATGTTATAAGTGTAGCATTACTCAATAGCGAATTGGGACATGTCAAACCTAACAAAGCCTAGATAATCATCATTGATCCAGCCATACTTCTCCATGAACGGATTGACTTGGTTTAGATCCCTAGGGTAACTATCTATGCAGTCTTTCCACACATTGACATCATCCAAGTCCTTCATCACTTCCCACACAATATTGTTGCACTTAAAACCAGCTCCAAATCCACTCATCAGAATCCTGTTCCCCTTCTTAAGCCTCTTCTTTGCCTCCATGTATCCCAAAGCGTACCAAAATCCGGCCGCCGATGTGTTTCCGAACCGGTGAAGCGCCATTCTTGACGGCTCAACGTCATAATCACTTAGCCCTAAGCTCTTCCCAATCCCATCTATGATTGCTCTTCCACCAGGGTGAACACAGAAGTGCTCTATTCCTGTCTTGAGATTCAACCCTAGTCCCCCAGCTGCTTTTGGATTTTGGCTTGTAATACTAGTTCTAATATTGTTAAGCCTAGAGGCCACCAGATACCTAAGTATTTCTCTTAGTGGAAGCATTTTTGGTGCTAGAACTTGGAGGTTCTTTGTAAAACTCTGAGTTGCTGCTTTTACAAGGTATTTGGTAAGGCGGAAACCTCGATTTCCACTCTCATCTTCTAACTGTATGCAACAGTTATATGCTTCGTCATTCGAGCCGGTGTGCATTCGTACCAAATGGTTTAATTTCAGCTTGGCTTGGTGCTTTAGGCTTCGGTTGTTCGTGAGCAGCATCGCGCACCCTCCCGAGCGGAAGAGACAGTTTGTGAGCATCATGGATTTTTCTACGCCGCAATACCAATGAGGAGACAACGATTCCGTGCTTACAACGATGGCATTCGCATTCTTGTGAGACTTGAACAAGTTTTGTACAACGTCAATGGCAATGAGGGTTGCACTGCAGCCCATTCCCGAGAGGTTGAAGCTCTTGATGTCGTCCCTCATCTTGTAACGACTCACTATACGTGACGATAGGGAGGGTGCAGGGGAGAACATCGACACATTGATGACAAGAATGTCGATTTGCGACGGAGAAATAGAGGTAGGCAGGGCGAAAAGCTTGTCCAGCGCGTCAAAGATGATGCCATCCATCTCCGCAAGTTCATCTTCTAGGGTTGCAGTTTCTTCTCGGCCTTGGATGATGTTTCTTGCGCAGTAAGTTTCCTCGCCAATGCCCGAATGGGTAATAGTTTTCAAGAGAAACCTGATTTCTTCCAGTCCCAGATTCCTGTTCCGCGAGACTATTTTCAAGCATGAATCAGCGCTGAGCTTCATGTCGTCTGGTGGCATGTGGCACTCGTAGGCCAGCAGATAGCATGCCTGATCTCTCTTTCTGAGAAGTAACTTACAGAGGCAGGAGAAACCATAGAAAAGAGCCAGCAAACACGTTGCCATTAGGATCCCCATGTGTGTGTGTGTGTGAGAGAGAGAGAGAGAGAGAGAGAGAGAGAGAGTTTAGAATTGGGAAGTGTCAAATGATCAGTTGGATGTATGCAGTTTCAACAATCTATTTCTCTTATAAATAGATGTTTAATAAAGAGCTAGAGTGTAATGTAGTAGGCCTCATTAAAGTGTATGGTTCGGTAGTAGTTACGCCAACCACTAATAATAATTAGTAGGGTAAGAAGGCTTTGACATTTAGCACCTTATATGCTTGGAGAAATTTTTTAATGTGCCAAAACACGATTTGGGACACTAAATGTTATAATATAAGTGTTTAATTTTTTTTTTCAAGTATCCAACCACTTATATTATAACACTTAATATACCGAACCATGTTCCGGCACTGAAAAATCTCTTATATACAAGTTGTCGTGTGTTAGCTTTCTCCACTCAAATATTGTGTGGACTAGTCTTTTTTTTCATTGAATAAGGTATTTTTTCTTATCATTTTTTTTAACAAATTAAGGGATTGAACAATGCATGGGCAATGTCTTCTTCACGAAAACTTGGCTCGGGACTGACAATTTTAACCGTGGAGCTATGTCGTTTGTTCTCTCGGGTTTGATTGGAGATCACTCATTAGACTCTATGTACGTTTTGCAAGAAATTTTAAAATTCTTGGGTTCAAAATGAGAACTGATTTCATGTTAGTTTGGGATGACAATTTCGGACATGCCACATTACACGACTTAAAACCTACACATATACGAAACTTGTTGTATACATAGTTAAAATTGTTAAAATAATATTATATTTAGTAAAATAACGACTTTTTCCCATACTTCTATTTCGCTTTTTACTAAAGAATACCGTGTGCTCATTGCTATAAGTGACATAATTCTATTTTTGTAGGGGCGCACTTTTGTGGGTGCCTCTATCAATTCAAGTAGCAAGATTTAATTTGTTTACATTTGTTATAAGATATCCAAAAGGGAATTGTTATTGGCACTTCAAATTTCTCATTCTACACTTCAAATTTTTTATATTTAGAAAGAAAAATACACTTGTGAGGAGTTATGAATGAGATTTTTGGAGTGCCAATAACATTGCCCATCCGAAAATGGTATGATGAATTTGATGGTATTATTAGGTTGGATTGAGGTAAAAGAAATATACGAACGCTTGTACAAAAATTTGGTTATCAAAACTCAATAGGGAAATTGCCTTGACGGATAGGATATTCCTCAACTTACTAGCACTGCCATTAATGTTGAAACTCTCATGTAGCTTAGGATACTACAACAACAATAAAATCTTATCTCAATAAGTGAGATCGGCTATATAAATCCTAGGACGTCACTGTACTTGATTTTTTGCCAAGACTTCCATTAGCTTCAAGTATTCTATGTCTTTTCTTAAAGTTTATTTCCAAGTACCAAGTGTAGCTTAGAATACTAATATAAAAAAAAAAAACCAATATATGTGTATCTTTATTTGTTTTATAAACTAAATGCTCTTCTAATATTCTAGTCCACGTTCTATAATTGGTGACAATGAAATCCTTGATTCTTAATTTCTTTGAAAACAAATTGTTGTTATAATCAAGTGAACATGCCGCTTTTTGCTAAATACGAAAAAGGAAATGGAAATAGCTAAACGATGTTTTGTTTTCATCCGCTTATCATTTCTCTACTAAAAGGAAATACTTTGGTCCGACCACAATATAAAATGTAAATTTGTATTGACAAACATATCAAAACGACGTTGACAATTATGTAATTTTCGTGTCAATAATATAAATATTATGAAGGACATGTATACTTGTTAATACTGAATGGTGAAACCAACTAGCTTTTGAGATGATTTTATAGTAAATTTGCTCTTAGGTCCATAATTCTTGGAAGGCATGTAAGCTCATAGTGGGCCTTTTTCGTCCCACGACCATACGGCCTTGAGCCCAAAATTTGATGTGCATCATAAGCTACTAGTGACTGTTTTGCTATGATTTTTAACTTCAGGGTTCATGTTTCTTGCAGCAAATAATGACCGATGATGAAGATGAGTCATAGCTTAGGTATATTGCATCTTCTTCAGCAGGACAGTTCCCATGAAACTGATCTCCTTTATAGTCATTTTTACTCATAGGTTGGAAATCTAATTAGACATCGATCATCAAATCAAATATCAGTTTGAAACGAACATATATATGCTGGAAAAAAAAAAAAAACGAACACATATACTAGCTCTAGGAAATCTCCTTCCCTTGGAATCCAATCAATTGAAAAATTCAATTTTTGGATAACATATGTAGTGTCATAGTTCACATATATTGATAACTTATTTGGAAGTGCTTTTAAAATAACTAAAATGTTTTTAAATTACTAAAAACATTTCAGACCATATTTGACAAAATAATTTGAAAGTGTTTTTGTGATAAAAAAAAGCACTTGCATTTCTATTAAATATTTCATACCATAAGTGCTTTATGAGGAAGCATTTTCAAATGGGCTATAAGTCTTCAACACAATTCTTGTCAACTAATTTCCACTTAGGTTCGCAATCAAGGCCTGGTTTCATATAAGAATTGACAAAGGAACTTGCAAGCTCAGAGTTTTGGACTGGAGCTGATCTTTCAATGGGCAAAGAATTTTGGTGGGAATAGCTAAAAATAGACCAAAGGTTCTGTGGGATTTGAGCAAAAAAATTGGGAGTTAGCAAAGAAGTGGAAGCCGAACTATTTGTCCCACACCCGCCACAGGGGCAAAGAACTATCTACCTTCGCTCATATAAAATATTGTAGGCTGCGGAGGATTAACTTACGGAACCATGCGTTGAGCACAAAGCAAACTATTCTTTCCCCTTTTACTAAAGAATACCGTGTGCTCATCGCTTTAAGTGATATACGTCTATTTTTTAAGAGAGCACCACTGTCGGTGGACCTAAATCTCAGTATTTAAATTGTAAAAGTTCAGCTTGTATTTTCTTTAGCTGTTACCCTTTATGCCCTGGAACTAAACAGTTGTCTTGTCCTTGAAAATTTAGGGTAATCTTCACAGGTCATACAAGCCAAATATCACTTGTTAAAGTGAGGGAAATACGAGGTGTGCTGCTGCTGAGGTTGGTTTGCTGGAGTATAATGTAGTAGGCCTCATTGAGCTGTATAGTTAGGTAGTAGTTAGGCCAACCACTAATAATAATTAGTAGGATAAGAAGGCATTGACATTTAGCACCTTTTATGCCTAGAGAACTTTTTCAGCGTGCTAGAACATGACTCGGGACACTAAATATTATAATAGAAGTGTTTAATTTTTTTTTTCTTCAAATATCCAACCACTTGTATTATAACACTTAATATACCGAACCACGTTCCGGCACTGAAAAATCTCTTATATACAAGTTGTCAGTGTGTTAGCTTTCTCCACTCAAATATTGTGTGGACTAGTCTTTTTTTTCATTGAATAAGGTATTTTTCTTATTATTTTTTTAACAAATTAAGGGATTGAACAATGCATGGGAAATGTCCTCTTCATGAAAACTTGGCTCGGGACTTACAATTTTAATCGTGGAGCTATACCGTTCGTTCTCTCGGGTTTGGTTGGAGATCACTCATTAGACACTATGTACGTTTTGCAAGAAATTTTAAAATTCTTGGGTGCAAAATGAGAATTGATTTCATGTTAGTTTGGGGTGACAATTTCGGATACGCCACATTACACGACTTAAAACCTGCACATATATGAAACTCGTTGTATGCACAGTTAAAATTGTTAACATAATATTATATTTTGTAAAATGATGACTTTTCTCATACATTTTTTTAATGAATATATTGACACAATCTAAGAGTTTTGGACATTGCGGGGGGCATAATTGCTGCATAAGTCCCACATCAATCAGAGGAGCCAGCTATCTAGTGGCGCCAGTATTAATCAAGGCAACATTTGACTAATTTAAGTACGGAGCTATGCGTTGAGCACAAAGTGAATTATTCTTTCGCTTTTTACTAAAGAATGCTGTGTGCTCGTTGCTATAAGTAACATAATTCTATTTTTGTAGGGGCGCACTTTTGTGGGTGCCTCTATCAATTCAAGTAGCAAGATTTAATTTGTTATAATATATCCGAAAAGGGAATTGTTATTGGCATTTCAAATTTCTCATTCTACTTGTGAGGAGTTAAGAATGAGATTTTTGGAGTTAAGAATTTTTTATATTTAGAAAGAAAAAAAACACTTGTGAGGAGTTAAGAATGAGATTTTTGGAGTGTCAATAACAATTCTCATCCGAAAATGGCATGATGAATTTGATGGTATTATTAGGTTGAATTGAGGTAAAAGAAATATATGAATGCTTGTACGAAAATTTGGTTATTAAAACTCAATAGGGAAATTGCCTGGACAGATAGGATATTCCTCAACTTACTAGCACTACCATTAATGTTGAAACTCTCATGTAGCTTAGGATACTACAACAACAATAAAATGTTATCTCACTAAGTGAGATCGGCGGCATAAAATCTAGAACGCAACTGTGCTTCATTTTATGCCAAGACTTTCATTAACTTCAAGTATTCTATATGTTTTCTTAAAGCTTATTTCCAAATCCTAAGTGTAGCTTAGAATACTAATAAAAAAAAACCAATATATGTGCATCCTTATTTGTTTTATAAAGTAAATGCTCTTCTAATATTCTAGTCCACGTTCTGTAATTGGTGACAATGAAATCCTTGATTCCTAATTTCTTTGAAAAACAATTTGTTGTTATAATCAAGTGAACCATGCCGCTTTTTGCTAAATACGAAAAAGGAAATGGAAATAGCTAAACGATGTTTTGTTTTCTACTAAAAGAAAATATCTTGGTCAGACCATAATATAAAATGACGTTACATTGCTATTTGTTTGCCATGTAAATTTGTATTGACAAACATATCAAAACGACGTTGACAATTATGTAATTTTCGTGTCAATAATATCAATATTATGGAGGACATGTATACTTGTTAATACTGAATGGTCAAACCAACCAGCTTTTGAGATGATTTTATATTAAATTTGCTCTTAGGTCCATAATTCTTGGAAGGTATGTAAGCTCATAGTGGGCCTTTTTCGTCCCACGACCATACGGCCTTGAGCCCAAAATTTGATGTGCATCATAAGCTACTAGTGACTGTTTTGCTGTGATTTTTAACTTCAGGTTTCATGTTTCTTGGAGCAAATAATGACCAATGATGAAATTGAGTCATAGCTTAGGTATACTGCATCTTCTTCAGCAGGACAATTCCCATGAAACTGATCTCCTTTATAATCATTTTTACTCATAGGTTGGAAATGTAACTAGACATCGATTATCAAATCTAATACCAATTTGAAACGAACATATGTTGGAAAAAAGAACGAACACATGTACTAGCTCTAGGAAATCTCCTTCCTTTGGAATCCAATCAATTGAAAATTTCAAGTTTTGGATAACATATGTAGTGTCATATTTCTCACATATTGATAACTTGTTTGGAAGTGCTTTTAAAATAATTAAAATGTTTTTAAATCACTATAAACGTTTCAGACCATATTTGACAAAAAAATTTGAAAGTGTTTTTGTGATAAAAAAAAAAAAAAAAACTTGCATTTCTATTAAATATTTCATACCATAAGTGCTTTATGAGGAAGCATTTTCAAATGGGCTATAAGTCTCCAACACAATTCTTGTCAACTAATTTCCACTTAGGTTCGCAATCAAGGCCTGGTTTCATATAAGAATTGACAAAGGAACTTGCAAGCTCAGAGTTTTGGACTGGAGCTGGTCTTTCAATGGGCAAAGAATTTTGGTGGGAATAGCTAAAAATAGACCAAAGGTTCTGTGGGATTTGAGCAAAAAAATTGGGAGTTAGCAAAGAAGTGGAAGCCGAACTATTTGTCCCACACCCGCCACAGGGGGAAAGAACTATCTACCTTCGCTCATATAAAATATTGTAGGCTGCGGAAGATTAACATACGTAACCATGCGTTGAGCACATAGCGAACTATTCTTTCGCCTTTTACTAAAGAATACCGTGTGCTTGTCGCTTTAAGTGGTATACGCTTATTTTTTAAGGGAGCACCACTGTTGGTGCACCTAAATCTCAGTATTTAAATTGTAAAAGTTCAGCTTGTATTTTCTCTAGCTGTTACCCTTTAGGCCCGGGAACTAAACAGTTGTCTTGTCCTTGAAAATTTAGGGTAATCTCCACAGGTCATACAAGCCAAATATCACTTGTTAAAGTGAAGGAAATACGAGGTGTGCTGCTGCTGAGGTTGGAATATGTAGTGTTTTCTTATTTTTATTACAAGTGATATTCTGGAGGAAAGAAACCGGTAGTCAATGGCTTGCTTTGCTGTGGAGCTGGGTGTATACCGCCACGTCAATGAACGCTGGCGGCATGCTTAACACATGCAAGTCGGACATGAAGTGGTGTTTCCAGTGGCGGTTTTCTCTAACTATGAGAGTAATGTACTACTTGTGGTAAATGTAGTACTAGCAAAGGGAATACAAATATATCAAAAAGAGAGTTTGCTATCAAAGGAAATACTGATATAGATCATGGCCTCACATCTAGAAAATTAATGAACTCTTATTTTTATTAAAAAAAAAACCTAGAACACCTGATCGATCAGGGTTTATTTATGAGATACATCCAGACTACAGGGCTTGAAAAACTTCATACAAACTTCAAACAACCACACTTCTCCACAAGGTAAAAGAAAAACGCAAACTTATTAAGTGCTGAAAAATCAAACAACTAATAAAAATGCTATTCTTACCGCATTTTTCATACCAAATATTTTACCATTTTTCTAAAAGATATGAGACCCACATAAGTTGGTGGGTCCTACTTCTATTAGAGAAATGATACAAATGGAATATGAAAAATGTTATAAGTGTAGCATTACTCAATAGCGAATCGGGACATGTCAAACCTAACAAAGCCTAGATAATCATCATTGATCCAGCCATACTTCTCCATGAACGGATTGACTTGGTTTAGATCCCTAGGGTAACTATCTATGCAGTCTTTCCACACATTGACATCATCCAAGTCCTTCATCACTTCCCACACAATATTGTTGCACTTAAAACCAGCTCCAAATCCACTCATCAGAATCCTGTTCCCCTTCTTAAGCCTCTTCTTTGCCTCCATGTATCCCAAAGCGTACCAAAATCCGGCCGCCGATGTGTTTCCGAACCGGTGAAGCGCCATTCTTGACGGCTCAACGTCATAATCACTTAGCCCTAAGCTCTTCCCAATCCCATCTATGATTGCTCTTCCACCAGGGTGAACACAGAAGTGCTCTATTCCTGTCTTGAGATTCAACCCTAGTCCCCCAGCTGCTTTTGGCTTTTGGCTTGTAATACTAGTTCTAATATTGTTAAGCCTAGAGGCCACCAGATACCTAAGTATTTCTCTTAGTGGAAGCATTTTTGGTGCTAGAACTTGGAGGTTCTTTGTAAAACTCTGAGTTGCTGCTTTTACTAGGTATTTGGTAAGGCGGAAACCTCGATTTCCACTCTCATCTTCTACCTGTATGCAACAGTTATATGCTTCGTCATTCGAGCCGGTGTGGATTCGTACCAAATGGTTTAATTTCAGCTTGGCTTGGTGCTTTAGGCTTCGGTTGTTCGTGAGCAGCATCGCGCACCCTCCCGAGCGGAAGAGACAGTTTGTGAGCATCATGGATTTTTCTACGCCGCAATACCAATGAGGAGCCAACGATTCCGTGCTTACAACGATGGCATTCGCATTCTTGTGAGACTTGAACAAGTTTTGTACAACGTCAATGGCAATGAGGGTTGCACTGCAGCCCATTCCCGAGAGGTTGAAGCTCTTGATGTCGTCCCTCATCTTGTAACGATTCACTATACGTGACGATAGGGAGGGTGCAGGGGAGAACATCGACACATTGACGACAAGAATGTCGATTTGCGACGGAGAAATTGAGGTAGCCCGAGCGAAAAGCTTGTCCAGCGCGTCAAAGATGATGCCATCCATCTCCACAAGTTCATCTTCTAGGGTTGCAGTTTCTTCTCGGCCTTGGATGATGTTTCTTGCGCAGTAAGTTTCCTCGCCAATGCCCGAATGGGTAATAGTTTTCAAGAGAAACCTGAATTCTTCCAGTGCCAAATTCCTGTTCCGCAGGACGATTTTAACGCATGAATCAGTGCTGAGCTTCATGTCGTCTGGTGGCATGTGGCACTCGTAGGCCAGCAAATAGCATGCCTGGTCTCTCCTTCTGAGAAGTAACTTACAGAGGCAGGAGAAACCATAGAAAAGAGCCAGCAAACACGTTGCCATCAGGATCCCCATGTGTGTGTGTGTGTGAGAGAGAGAGAGAGAGAGAGAGAGAGAGAGAGAGAGAGAGAGAGAGAGAGAGAGAGAGAGTTTAGAATTGGAAAGTGTCAAATGATCAGTTGGATGTATGCAGCTTTCAACGATCTATTTCTCTTATAAATAGATGTTTAAGAAAGAGCTAGAGTATAATGTAGTAGGCCTCATTAAGATGTATAGTTAGGTAGTAGTTAGGCCAACCACTAATAATAATTATTAGGATAAGAAGGCCTTCACATTTTGCACCTTATATGCTTGGAGAAATTTTTCAGTGTGCTAGAACACGACTCAGAAAATTAAATATTATAATATAAGTGTTTATTTATTTTTTATTTTTTTCAAGTATCCAACCACTTGTGTTATAATACTTAATATACCGAACCATGTTCCAGCACTGAAAAATCTCTTATATACAAGTTGCCGTGTGTTAGATTTCTCCACTCAAATATTGTGTGGACTAGTCTTTTTTTCATTGAATAAGGTATTTTTCTTATCATTTTTTTTAACAAATTAAGGGATTGAACAATGCATGGGAAATGTCTTATTCATGAAAACTTGGCTCGGGACTTACAATTTTAATCATGGAGCTAGGTCGTTTGTTCTCTCGGGTTTGATTGGAGATCACTCATTAGACTCTGTGTACGTTTTGCAAGAAAATTTTAAATTCTTGGGTTCAAAATGAGAATTGATTTAATGTTAATTTGGGGTGATAATTTCAGACACGTCACATTACACGACTTAAAACCTGCACATATATGAAACTCGTTGTATACACAGTTAAAATTGTTAAAATAATATTATATTTAGTGAAATGACGACTTTTCTCATACATTTTTTTATGAATGTATTGACACAATCTCTGAGTTTTGGACTTTGAGGTGGGCATAATTGCTGCATAAGTCCCACATCAACCAGAGGAGCCAGCTATCTAGTGGCGCCAGTATAAATCAAGGCAGCATGTGACTAATTTAAGTACGGAGCTATGCATTGAGCACAAAGTGAATTATTCTTTCGCTTTTTACTAAAGAATAATGTATGCTCTTTGCTATAAGTGGCATAATTCTATTTTTGTAGGGGCACATTTTTGTGGGTGCCTCTATCAATTCAAGTAGTAATATTTAATTTGTTTACATTTGTTATAAGATATCCGAAAAGAGAATTGTTATTAGCATTTCAAATTTCTCATTCTACATTTTAAATTTTTTATATTTAGAAAGAAAAATACACTTGTGAGGAGTTGCGAATGAGATTTTTGGAGTGTCAATAACATTTCCCATCCGAAAATGGTATGATGAATTTGATGGTTTTATTAGGTTGGATTGAGGTAAAAGAAATATATGAACACTTGTACGAAAATTTGGTTATTAAAACTCAACAGGGAAATTGCCTTGACGGATAGGATATTCCTCAACTTACTAGCACTGCCATTAATGTTGAAACTCTCATGTAGCTTAGGATACTACAACAACAATAAAATCTTATCTCACTAAGTGAGATCGGCTGTATAAATCCTAGGATGCCACTGTGCTTGATTTTGTGCCAAGACTTTCATTAGCTTCAAGTATTCTATGTCTTTTCTTCAAGCTTATTTCCAAGTACTAAGTTAGCTTAGAATACTAATAAATAAAAAAAAACCAATATATGTGCATCCTTATTTGTTTTATAAACTAAATGCTCTTCTAATATTCTAGTCCACGTTCTGTAATTGGTGACAATGAAATCCTTGATTCTTGATTTCTACGAAAAACAAATTGTTCTTATAATCAAGTGAACCATGCCGCTTTTTGCTAAATACGAAAAAGGAAATGGAAATAGCTAAACGATGTTTTGTTTTCATCCGCTTATCATTTCTCTACTAAAAGGAAATACCTTGGTCATACCACAATATAAAATAACGTTACGTTGCTATTTGTTTGCCATGTAAATTTGTATTGACAAACATATCAAAAGGACGTTGACAATTATGTAATTTTTATGTCAATAATATAAATATTATGGAGGACAGTGGCGAATCCAGGATTTTTCGGAGGAAGGGGCGAACTTAAAATAATGCAAGGTTAAAGAAAAATGGCAACAACTAAATCGTTTTATATAGTACTGTCTTCCATAATTAATCAATACAAACAAATTACAATTGTTGCCGGTCAGGTTTCATGTCATGAAATCGTCGCATAATAGGCTCATTATCAATAAAAGAAAATACATATTTCACAATGTAAACATCGATTGTCGCTAACCTTTCTTGGCATGATGTGGTCTCTAGGTTGACAAGGATCAATTTGAAGATAGTGTCTATGAATTGCTTCACTATAATTAGGTGGATAATCAAGCATTCAATGTCTATGTGCAGGGTCTGCAGGAAGATTAGCCAATATTTCATTAAACTCAGTGGCCTCACTTTGTTATGACCTACTTGGAATATTTGAAGGAGGACTTCTTGGAATATTTGAAGGAGGAGGAGGAGGAGGACTACTCGGAATATTTAAAGGAGAATGACTACCCAAAATGTTTGAAGGTGGATTTAAGCATTGTTTCTTATAGTATCGTTCCATCACGTAACTGTAAAATGGAAAGAAATAAAAATTCTTAGACTCTTAATCCTAAAGTAGACTATACTATAGTATGCATAATAACTAATCCAACCAACCAACAATTCAATTAATCAATACCAATAAACATACAAATTATTCAATAAATAAAAATTCAATTCAACTAATCATATTCATATGAATACAACTAATCAATTCAACTAATCAATAAGATTCAAGAATTCAAATTTTAATTTTCACCCTAAAAAATAATTTCATAATTTCATATCAATAATCATAGAAACATATGATTCACATCAATAATCAATAACCAATAACCATATTAGTGCATTACCATATGATTCTATACCAATTAAACGAATTTTGTATTAAATAATTAATTAGGGTTAGGGATTATACTAGTTGGCTTGGCTACTGGGGATTTTGGGGAGCAGCTTTGCTCTCTCTCTCTCCCTCTGTCTTGATTGGTGAACGGCACGGGACGGGAGGGATAGGAAGTAAAGGGGAACCGGGGCGGGGGGCTTTATAATTTTTTTTTTAATTCAAATATACAAAACGGCGCCGTTTTGTTTTCAAATATTTAATTTTTTTTACCAGACTCAAAACGACGTCGTTTTGGCCTGGATTTAAAAAAAAAATAAAAATTAACAGCAATCTGCTGCTGCTGCGCGTAGCAAAACAGATTGCCCAGCAAAAACAGAGGAGAAGATGAACCAGGGTTTTCCGGCGAGGCGCAAGGGGAGTGGCTAACCTAGCTCTCCAGTGGTGTTTCCCGGCGAGGGGAGTGACGGCCGCCACTCTTCGCCCTCACATGGCTTCGCCACTAATGGAGGACATGCATACTTGTTAATATTGAATGGTCAAACCAACTAGCTTTTGAGACGATTTTATAGTAAATTTGCTCTTAGGTCCATAATTCTTGGAAGATATGTAATCTCATAGTGGGCCTGTTTCGTCCCACAACCATACGGCCTTGAGCCTAAATTTTGATGTGCATCATAAGCTACTAGTGACTATTTTGCTGTGATTTTTAACTTCAGGGTTCATGTTTCTTGCAGCAAATAATGACCAATGATGAAGATGAGCCATAGCTTAGGTATATTGCATCTTCTTCAGCAGGACAATTCCCATGAAACTGATCTCCCTTATAGTCATTTTTACTTATACGTTAGAAATCTAACTAGACATCGATT
Organism: Pyrus communis; assembly: GCF_041283825.1. Classification (NCBI taxonomy): domain Eukaryota; kingdom Viridiplantae; phylum Streptophyta; class Magnoliopsida; order Rosales; family Rosaceae; genus Pyrus; species Pyrus communis. The sequence continues at coordinate 23,794,929 of NC_142571.1, read as the reverse complement.
ATCAAATCTGTTGATGCACAAAACCAGCGAGGACTTTGGTACAACAGAAAGTGTCAAGTTTGTGACCTTCGCCAGATTGCTCCGGTCATTAATGTGGATAAGTATGTAAAGATATAGAGATAGGGAAGCAAACACAAGATGTACGTGGTTCACCTAGATTGACTACGTCTACATAGTAGAGGAGTTCTTATTAATTGTGAAGGGTTTACACAAATACATAGGTTCAAGTTCTCATTTAGTGAGTTCTAGTGCATAGTTTAATACAAATGACATTAGGGATTATTGTGGGAGAATGATCCCCTTTTATAGAAGAGAGTTTCTAGTTCTGTTATGACATTGACATGTGTCGTACTATGATTGGCCTCTGATATCGACACGTGTTGCGCTGTGATTGGCCTCTGATATCGACACGTGTCGCGTTGTGATTGGCCTCCTGGTTGGAGGGAAACTCTTGTGGGTCCTTGACGTTATACTGTTGACCGGTGCTCAGTAATTTCGAGATTGGTCAAGTATGGTACAAACAGTGCTCCCCTAAGTTCCCGAGTGAGGGAAACTTCTCGGTTGGGGACTTACAAGATCCAAGCCATTGAGTAATCACGAAACTTCTAAGTACTGAAGGGTGACATCATTTTCATTTGCCTTTGCCCCATAAGTAGATGTAGCCTCTTCTCTAGAAGTATTTTTCCTCCATCCAGGAATGGTATCTTTAGCTGTTGTTGATGCATAAGGTAATGTATCATTTTCATTTGAAGCTTACTTGTAGTTTTAGGCTTGGTCAAGTGCGATATGAACCCTATAGTACGGGTTTACCAAGTCTCTGAGCGAGGAGATCTACCGAAAGAGGTTACAGACAAGGTAAGTAATTAGAGTTCCAAGCAATCAGCCTTAGATTGGAAGTTTGATCTCGGGTTCTAGCTTATTGTTCTCCTTCTCATTGTCTTTCATTCAGTAACAGGGACAAAGAAAATGATAGGGAGAAGAGATGATATGAGATACTCTTGTTTTCGAAGAAGTAACGGATGAATCAGCACGTGCTTTGTTGTACTTGTTGACTTTCCACAAGCTTATTCTTGAACTGGGCTGGAAGGTTTTCCAGTTTCCTCTAAAGTAGCGAGCAGACTCCAGAATTTGAGGGTTAAAACAAGTCCGTCAAATCTGGAGTATATTTGATCCTGATAATATGGATACTTCTGCTGTTGACAAAGTAATGGATGTGTTACGACGAGGCTTTGTTCTTTGGCGACGGTGCTAGCAAAAGGTTGTTGAAGCTTCTCGATCTCTTCAATTAAAGCAATGATGCTGAGCTTGGATTTGACTTAGACTCCTCCGTCTGGATTGTGCGGTTTTACAGGAAGGGCATCGTGCTGTAGTGATATGTTCCAGCTCATCGTTGAACCTTCTGCTTCAATCTTTTGTATAGCAGAAGTGGTGCATAACATTTGCATTTAAATGGTCCTTCAAAGCTCTACTTCTCAGCGACTCATCCATGCTTGGTGACTTCAATGTAAAGAGCCAATATCATACCAACTATTCTAAGGTATTTGCCAAAGGAATTCGTGACCTTGACAACAATTGAAGATGAGTACTCGAGAGCAATGCTAGGCAAGCAGCCATGCAAAGGTTCCGGGCAATCAGTTCCGGATTGAAAGTTTGATTTCAGGTTCCGACTGATTGTTTCCTTTCTCCTTGTCTTGCATGTAAAAGCAAAGGCAAAGGAAAAGACAGGGGAAAAACATGATATGGGATACTCTTGCTTTTGACCCTGATGATATGAGATACTCTTACTCTGGCGTGACTCGTTTGTGGAAGTATTATCCGCCGGGGGGGGGGGGGAAGGGATGCCTTTTTGATTCTTGAGCAAGCAATCTTGTTGGGGATCTGGTTCTCGAGATTCGGAGAGCAGTGCCTCTTCGATTTTTTAGCAAGCAATCTTGTGGGGAGTGCTTTCTCGGATGTGAGGAAAGGTTGGGCATTTTTGCAAGTCTACTTTGCCACGAAGCATAAGGGTTGACACACATACGGATTTTCCAGTTATCAAGCAGTGATGATGTTCCTTTACCTTTGTGGGTAATAGTAGGGTAGTTGGACCTTCAAAATTTACGTGTCTTAACTTTGTCAGGGTTCTTTGGCAAAGTTATCCTTGGTATCCGAGGAACTGATGTCGCGTGTGAAGATTTAATAAATTTTACTCAGGAAAATCTGCTTCTCAAAATTCGGAGAGTGGTGCCTCTTCGATTTTTGAACAAACGGCCATGTTGCCCTTTCTTTTATAAGGGCACCAATTGTGTTCAAAAAGTACGTTCAGAGAGTTAATGCTTGTAGGAATTCCTCCCTTATTTTCGTACTTCTGGGATTTATTGGACCTATTTTTCCTTCATGATTTCTGAAAATGTCTGGCCCATCCGACTGTCGTTTTGACTTGAATGTTGGTGAAGAGATGACTATGTCTTCTCAAGACAACATATGGCTCTCATCCTTCTTATCCCTTACTAGTCCTTTTACTGTTGAGGATTCTACGATGAAGAATGACATGACCGCTACGGTGGTAGCTAAGAATCTTTTCACTCCTAAAGATAACAGACTACTTTCCAGCCGGTCCGATGAGTTGGCTGTTAAGGATTCTCTGGCTTTCAGTGTTCAGTGTGCGGGTTCAGTGTCTAATATAGCTCAACGCCTATTTGCTCGAACCCGCCAAGTTGAATCATTGGAGGCTAAAGTTATAAGTCTCAAACATGATATCAGAGGGCTCAAGCACAAGAATAAACAGTTGCACAGGCTCGCATATAGCTATGCTACAAGTATGAAGAGAAAGCTTGACCAATTACAAGAATTCCAGGGTCAGATTTTAATTGATCATCAGAGGTTTGTGAGTTTGTTCAAAAGACATTTATTGCCTTCGTCCTCTAGGGCTGTACCATGTACTGAAGCTCTAAATGATCAACCTCCGGTGCCTCATCTTTCTGGGGTTCTGCCCAGTACTGAGGCTCCAAGTGATCACCCTCTGGTGCCTCCTATCTCTGGGGCTTTGCCGAGTGAGACTTATCATGAGCAACCTTTGTGAAGGTCTCTTCCTGTTTGTTTGTTTTGATTCATATGTATGCACATATTTGTAATTTATCGAATATATCAATAAATAAGATTTACTTCATTCGACGTGTTGTGTTAAATATACCAAGGCATCCTTCACTAAGTTCTTTAAATTTTTTCTTTTGTTGAAGTTTGCATGTTGAAACTTCGTGGGTGGATCCTGTAGGTTGAAATAGTGCTCCCTTAATTTCCCGAATGAAGAAAACTTCTCAGTTGGGGACTTGAAAAATCCAAGTCACTGAGTAGTCGCGAAACTTTCGAGTACTGAGGTGTAGTAGTATATGGTAGGAGTCCCCCAAGTCTTTGGGCTAGGAGTTGACAAAGGAGGTGTCTTGTGAGTAGCCTAATTGTCAAAATAAGCACATGGCTCATCAATCTACAAATAAATAATTTGTTCAGTTATGTGGTAAGTCACATGTGGCATAGTTAAAGGCAATCACACGACACTAGGCAGCACGTTAAGGTTGCACAAATAAATGCCTAATTAAACATGTGTGATGCGACTAAAATTAGTGAAATCCGAGTTATGGATTTGGAAAGGATTCTTAGCATAATAATCTTAACATGATGAATGTAGGGATAATACACACATATATATACATGAATAAACTACACATATATATACTGCATAACCCTGTATTGTGTATCGTGCCCTAACATTCAAATAATGAAAATAAATGGTTTGATTAGAAGACATCACGTGTTGTGGCATAATCATGTGATAAAATCATTAATCAATATAAATGGTGTAGTGGGTGTAAAGAATGAAGAGGATTTCAGGCGAATGTGATCAGTAGTCATGTATGAAAATAATTATAATAAAATATTTAAATAATGAATATAGTGCTCATGGATGATTAAAGCTAGCAAGACTAAGTCGCGTGTCAGACAAGTGGTCTTGTAATAAACATTAAATAATAATACAAAATATTAATAGACAATGATATTGATAAAACATAATGATGAATTTCTTTCAGGATTTGGATCCTCTCCTGAGCTAATGGAAAGGATCCTCCGGACCAATTATTGTGGGCCGTTGGATTTTTATCCAACGGCTACAATCATTATAACTTTAAAGGGACCCTCTGTTTGTAGTCGTTGGATAAAAATCCAACGGTCCACGATGATTGGTCAGGAGGATCCTCTCCATTAATTCAGGAAATTATCCAAATCCTTTCTTTTAGGCATGGCTGACAATTTCAAAGGGGAATAATAAAGACTTAATAATAAAATAATAACTTATCTTCTTCATGAGTTTTTCCAGGCAATAGGATTGTCTATTGGCCTGTTGATGAAGCTTTTGCATGTCACAGAGGTGTGAGTTGCAGAAGGCCTTCATGTGTGGCTGACTTAGGTGTCATTTGTGATCTGCAAGCTTCGAGGATCCTTGTTGCTGTTGAGGTTCAAAAGTCTGGGATGGATTCAAGTTTTTGTAGCACCTTCACTACTGGTGGATTTCTTGTGCTTTTGTTCACTATTTAAACTTGGAGCTTTGACTTGTTTAAACTATTAGAGCAACTCTAGCGTTGGAGCCCTCCCTCTAGGCTATGCACTATTCAATCCACCTTATGAACAGTAACTGCTCTTAATGAACAGTAATATCCCTGGCAATAGCATTTGCATCTGCACCGTTACACTTCAATAGCCCTAGCAATAGGCAATAAAATATTAGTATTTTTTTTATTTATAAAATAATACAAAATAATTTTAATTGTAATATCGGATAAGATTTTAAATCGTTCTCGTTGCGCCACGTGTCATTATCCGAAGTATTATTAAATAATACAAAATCATTTTATTTGTAATTTCGGATAAGATTTTTAATCGTTGTCGTTGCGCCACTTGTCATAACTCATTATGCCACGTGTCATTATTCGAAAATACAATTATTGGTGATGGATTTCTGATAAGATTATTAACCAATCACGTCGCGTCACGTGTCATAATCTGTTTACAATCTTTGAGGATAGATTTCCTTCAGATTTTTAAGGAATGACGGCATGCCACGTGGCATTATGTACAATCTAATCCTTTCTAAATCCTCCATATAATCCACCATCCATCCTCACAAATCTCACACCAATTTTCTCAAGATCTCTATCATTATTCATAGTTTCTGCTTCCTTCTTCGCAAAAATCTGTATCATTATTCATAGTTTCTGCTTCTTTCTTACAATGTCTTCTTCTTCCTCAAGGATGAACGTGCGAGACATGATGGGGTGTAGAGTGTAGATGGGTGTTGTTCATGTGCACTTCTGGACCGACTGGCACAACTCTAAATTTAGGACAATCTTTGACAATATTCCAACATTCCCACCGGTTGAATGATTTATTTTTGCTTTTGGTTTTGGTAGCATACCAAGCTTGTGCTTGAAGTTCCTACACAATGCGGGTGAAGAAATAATTATAATGAAAATAAGTAACAAATAAATAATATAAACAACATAATTATAATGTAAGTAGGTAACAAATAAATAATACAAACAAATAATTATAATGTAAGTAGGTAACAAATAAATAATACAAACAAATAATTATAATGTAAGTAGGTAACAAATAAATAATACAAACAAATAATTATAATGTAAGTACGTAACAAATAAATAATACAATGTAACAAATAAATAATACAAACAAATAATTATAATGTAAATTTGGGTATCAAATAAATAATATATTGTTACCTGATCCGAGTAATTTTCCTCACTTCGAATATTACTACTAGCTTGTGCCAAGGCGTCTCTCCACGTACTAAACGATTGGCTAAGTAATTTCCAACGACTGGACATCGATTCTTTGGTTCTTTTCCTACCAATTTTCTCAAGATAATTAGTATGAATAAGACTCCACGTTTCTTGCAACTGCATCTCATTACCCGTAAGCGAACTATGAGTAACTTCAACCCAGCTAGTGCACAACGCAACATCTTCAAGAAGCGACCAATTTGTACCTGCATCAGTGGTCATTTTGTTGAAAAAAAAGTGGATTGAAACTTTGAGACAAAGAAAGGAATGTGATTAAAAGTAGTTGAGAAAATATGAAATTGTTGTGTAAGGTAGATGATAATGAGAAGGTATTTATAGAAAAGTAAAAAAAAAAAATTTTAAAAAAATTTCGGATTTTTTTTTAATTTTTTACAATTTTTTTTTAATTTTTATTCAACTAATTAATCTCTGCCGTTGGATATAAAAAAATTTGAATTCCAACACTCCAGATTGTGCCACGTGTCACAACGGTAACTTTTCTTAATTTTAAAACTATTTTTTCTTTTATTTTTTTATTTATAAAGCATATTAATATTCACCGTTGATCTCAGATCGAACGGTGGATATTAAATAAGACTTTTTTTTTACCGTTGAGATCGAACGGACCGTGGGAAGCCACGTGGCTTCCCAACGGTAATTGAAAAAGCACCTTTTTTTTTGTTCTGATTTTGTGTCGGCGACGCGCCCCCACGTGCCTGACAGAAAAAAAATTAAAAATGGCCTGACGCCAGGCTGACGTCAGCGCTAGCATCACATCCACTCGGGCTCTCGGGCTGGCAATTCTCCACGAGCCCAGAGCTCGGGCCTCCACCTCCACTCGGGCTCTCCAATGCTGGAGCCGGTCCACAGGGCCTCGGGTCCCTTTTCTCTCGCCTGCCCCCCGAACAACCAGCAACGCTAGGCTTGCTCTTATAACATGTTTGAAAACATGTATGTGTGTGTGTGTGTGTGTGTAATTGTACGTCCATTTGTGATAGGGACTTTGTGGATGGAGTGGAAGGAAAAGAAAATTGATATTTAAATTTGTTTGTACTTTTTGTTGTGGCACAGATTGCTAAAAACCTTGAGTTTTGTGATTTATTTATTTATTTATTTATTTTTTTTTTTTTTTTTTTTGCGGCAAGGTTTTGTGTTTGGGTATATAGCTTAAATAGTTGAAGCTATTTTTAGGACACATGAACTTGATTTTGTTTCACATTATCTTGATCAAAAGTGTGTAAAGATTTTGACATTTGTAGTTGCTCTCCATTTGGTGAAGCTTTGTAGGTGAAGCTTTGTGGTTGAAGTTTTGTAGGTGAAGCTTTGTGGTTGAAGCTTTGTAGTTGAAGTTTTGTGGTTGAAGGTTGAAGCTTTGTAGGTAAAGCTTTATGGTTGAAGCTTTGTAGGTGAAGCTTTGTGGTCGAAGCTTTGTGGGTGAAGTTTTGTGGTTGAAGTTTTGTTGGTGAAGCTTTATGGTTTAAGCTTTGTAGGTGAAGCTTTGTGTTGGTCACCATAAATTGGTTTTGCTTCACACTATCTTGATCAAGAGTATGTGAGGCTTTTGACATTTGTAGTTGCCCTTCACTTGTTGAAGCTTTTGTTAGCACCATAAATTGGTTTTGCTTCACACTATCTTGATTAAGAGTGTGTGAGGCTTTTGAGATTTGTGGTTGTCCTCCATTTGTTGAAGTTTTTGTTGGTACCATAAGTTGGTTTTGCTTCACACTATCTTGATCAAGAGTGTGTGAAGCTTTTGAGAATTGTAGTTGTCTTCCATTGATGAAGTTGCTGTGTTCCCCCTCCCTTTTGGATTTTTTTTTTTTTTTTTTTTGGATGGGGGGAACTGAAAATTTGAAATTTGAAACTCCCTAGCTTGTGTGGAAGTTTGAAGACTTTCCATTTGGGGATTTCTCATGATTTGAAATTGGATTTTGAAATTCTTTGGTCCTGTTGAACTTATATAAGAAGGATAAGTTTCAACTCTTTACCTTGCCTTCATTTGCTTATTTTGTAGTAATTTTTTAAGACAGAGTGTTCTCTAATTGAGAGGGATTCCAACATTTCTTTGCACCATCTTCAGGTTGGTAGTCTTCTCCACTAGATCGCATGCTTTCATTCTTGTTGAATTGTTTGAGTGTTCATGTATTTGGTTGAGAACATGATGAACTGGTTAAGCTTTTCTTCATGCCCTAGGAACTTCCTTATGTTTTGATCTTTCATGTAGTGATAGAGTTTGTTTCTATTTGTTGTAAATGTCAAAGTCTGGAAGTCCTAGTGATAAGGGCTCCCCTAGCTCTAGCTCTAGGTTTGAGCTTGCAATGTTGAAGTCTTCAGGGCCTTTGTTGGAGTCTTGTACAAAAGAAACGTTGGATGATTTTCACTATCGTCAAACCTTAGCCAATATTGGTTCTTCCTCCTTCATGTCAGTGGGTGAGGGAGTTGTTTTTTGACGCCATTCCCATATTTTGCTCTGAGTTCGTATAGGAGCATTTAGAGAAAAACTTGTTAGATAGCGAAAAGTAGCTTGAGGCTCTAAGGCAGTCATGTAGTATCACTCGTAGTGTAAGAATGCGTTTGGTACATCATGAAGAATTGCCCTCTGAACCGCCCAAGGGTCATGTTATGTTCTATACCCAAATATTATTAACCTTAAGGGTGAAGCTGTCTTTGCACCCGTGGTTGCAATGAATGCTATCTTTCATTGGATATGTGCCTGGGCAACTCAATCCTGATTTTTGGGATACCTTGATCGGGTTTTATATTATTTGGATAGAATGTGGGTTAAGTGAACCTTCCTTCCATCAGTGGCGCTACTGCTATAAGATACGCCTGGTGAAAGCATGCACTGGGTATGCCGAGTGTGCATGTCGGAGTGAAAGAGAGCGTATTGTCTTTGGTAAGAAAAAGGCATACTGCACTTGGAAAAATCGTTGGTGCTTTCTTTATAATAATTGGGAGCATGTTAGGGGTGTCACGCCTGAGCGACGTGTTCCTACTCATTTCCAGACTGTAGGTTGTAATGTATCCATTGTTCGCATTGTTTGCTATTTGTTGTGATTTCTTCTTGTGTCTAACATTTTCCTTCATGCAGTGACGCGAAGCACCAATAAATTTTCTAGACGGGAGTTGGCTGATGTAGAGAAGGTGTTAAAGGTGCCTAAGGAGGATAGAGATTTGGGCAAGCTACGATCTTTGTTTCAAAAGTACAGTTTCCAACCCCTAGTGTCGGAGTGCCAGAGACGAGCAAGTAAGTTGTATCTTTCATTTCGGCCCTTCTTTCTTTTACAAAGTTGCATTCCTTACTTTGATTTTTCTTGTTCAGTGGAGAAAATGAGCAAGAAATGGGGGACTAGCACCAAGAAAAGGAAAACACCCATGTTAGTTCCCGTAAACGACATTTTGTTTCACAAGAAAACTCGTAAGCACCGAGTAAGGCCAGCCTCTAGACCTAAGTCGCAAGATGAGGTCCTCAAGATTACTGCCTCAAAGAAGGTTGAAGTTGAGGCCATCAAGTGTGCTGCTGCCATAGTTGCAGGGGAGGAAAGACGACTGTTGCCTCATCTTCCTACCATCAATCCCATCTTTCCTCTAACCATGGAGTTAACTGACCAAGAAGGTGACCTTAGCTCCAGCCGTAAGAGGAAGTATAAGGAAAAGGTTGGTAACATCCATTGGAAGGATTTGAAAGTTGCCATGCAGGAAAATAGTTTTAGGTATGTCAATAAGTCTAGCAGGATGCCAATCCACTGTTGACGAGCTTGGCGAGCCGCTAGATGAGAACAAATCAGATCGTGACCGGATGATGAGGCTATCTTCTTATGTAAGTGTTACTCTGTCATTTCTTTACTTTCTCCCCTCTTTTTCCTGGTAGTGACGATCATCTTGTCATGTAGGTCATGACCGAGTGCGATGACAGACTACGAGAGGTCGAACGGTATAAGGCAAAGTTTAAAGATAATAAACAGCTTATGAATGACGCCAGAAAAACAAGCAAAGCTTTGGCTGAGGCCATCCGCCTCAAGGATCAAAACTTTGAGAGTTTGAAGAGGCAGAATGGTGAGAACGTGAGGCTCAAGAAATAATTGGATGCGACTGAGAAACATTTGGAGAAAAATATCCTCGAAGTTTCCAAGGTTAAAGGGGAGTTGGATAGTGCCTTGGTTGAGATTTCTGGGTTGAAGAGGAGTATCCCATCTGAGAAGAACGTTACTGTGCATGAGTTATTAGGTTCCCAGGCCTTTCATGATGCCTTTAGACCTCACTGCATCTGGGCGGCTAATTTTGAGAAAGGGAAATGGATGGCCATCCTTGAACGTTACGATAATAGAAGTGTTATCCGAAAGTACCATGATGAGATGGATGAGTACCGACAAAGAGGTGAAACCTTCGTCCTCACATTTGATGCTAATAGTGAAGATGACTCTGATAATGAAGCTAGTGTCGGTGAGCAATCTCGGGAAAGTGAGGATGGTTCTTGAGATACCGAGAATGGTGGCGATGACGATGCGGTTGAAACGCAGAGTGATATTGTCAGGGGTTCGGCCTTAGATGAGGATGACTCATAGTGCCTTATTTTTCTGCATGTATTCTGAATGTACTAGTTTGTTGTTTGTGTGGCACGTGCCATGTTGTAAGCCTGAAGGTTGCTTGTTTATGTATGTTTATGACTTTGTATTGTGCACTTTGATGTTAATTGCCAAGTATTTGTACTATCATTGATGAATGTTTGGCTATGTTTGAATAAATCCCTCATTTGGATATAATTCATTACTTGGGTATGATTGAACGAATACCCCATGGAGCTGTTCGTTTATTTGTATAGTCTTGTTGACATATACTTAGACTTTATTTCATGTTGGAAGCATTCGTATTGAAGCTTCAAACCTGAGCGTTTCAGTGATACGGATGTAAGGGAGTTAGGACCAAGTTGTCTAAATCACCTCTTTATTGAATTGATGTCAAATGGCCTTTATTACATAGGATGCCGAATGGCTGTAGCTCAACACTTGTACAATTTAAGTCTACTTGTAATAATACTTCAAGTGATCAGCGTTCCATGGATGGCCAATGGTCTTGCTATCAGAGCTTCTGAGCTTGTAGAGCTAGGGTGACTGATGCCAATAACTTCAAACGGTCCATCCAATTTGGGCTGAGCATGCTTTCACTCGGGACTCTGTTGTAGAGTAGTATTTTCTTCAATACCCAGTCCCCCACTTTGAAAGAGCGGGGTTTAACCCTTGAGTCATAGAAGTTATAGATGCGCTGCTTGTAGGCGACATTCCTCAAGTGAGCCTGGTTTCTATGTTCCTCGACTAGATCCAAGTTGATGGTGAGTTGTTTGTCATTTTCACTTTTTATGTAGTTCTGGACTCGGAACGTTGCTTGTTTAAGCTCAACTGGGACAACGGCCTATGTACCAAAGGCAAGTGAGAATGGAGTTTCTCCTATTAAAGTCCGATATAAAGTACAGTATGACCAAAAAACTTGGGGTACAAATTCTGGCCAACAGCCTTTAGCCTTATCCAAGCTGGTTTTCAAAGTGCGCTTGATTATTTTGTTGATGGCCTCGACTTGTCCATTAAATTGGGGATGAGCTGGGGAGGCAAAACATAAGTTGATGTTAAACTTAGAGCAGAACATCTTGAACTTCTTATTGTCGAACTGTCGCCCATTGTCAGTGACTATCGTATTGGGAATGCTGAATTTGCAAATGATGTTTTTCTATACGAAATCTTCTATTTTTACCGTGGTAATGGTTACCAAGGGTTCTACTTCGACCCACTTTGTGAAGTAGTCAACTGCAATGATTGCATAACGGACCTTGCCCTTCCCTGCAGGCATTGGGCCGATCAAATCAAGTCCCCATTGGGCGAAGGGCCAAGGGCTGATTATAGGAGTAAGAGGCTCGGGAGGGAATGATGAATATTTGCGTAGCGTTGACACTTATCACATGAGCGGGATATTCTGATGGCATCTTGGTAGAGTGTTGGTTAGTAATACCCTTGGCTAAAAGCCTTGTGTGCTAGGGATCGAGATCCAACATGATCTCCGCAGACTCCTTCATGTATTTCCCGACGGACAATTTTCGCTTCCGCATGTGTGAGGCACCGTAAGTATGGTAGGTTAAAACCTCACTTGTAAAGTTGGTCATTAATGATCAGGTAGCGAGTAAACTTGTATCGAATCTACTTAGCTTGGACTTTATCATTTGGGAAGGTGCTATGAACAAGGAATTTATAAATCGGGGTGATCCAATTATCCCCCTGTTGCAAGTTGCACACTTCTGCGACCATAGTGTTTGGTGCTGCCAACAATTCGACATGAATTTTTCTCCCAATCTTGTCTTCCATTATTGAGGCGAGGCGAGCCAAAGCATCAGCATGACCGTTTACCTCTCAAGGGACTTAGGTGATCTGGTAGTGGAAGTGCTTGAGCAAAAGCTGCATTTACGTAAGATACGCTGCAATGGAGTTATCCTTAACGTCAAAGTTGTTCGTAACATGGTTAACCACCAATTGGGAGTCACTGAAGATATCAATTTGTTTAACTCCAAGGTGTTTAGCCAAACGTAAGCCTGTTAAAAGGGTCTCATACTCGGCCTCATTGTTTGACGCCTTGAATTTGAAGTGAAGAGCATACTCCATTACCACTTTGTCGGGGGTAGTCAGGACTAATCTTGCTCCACAACCCTGTTGGTTGGATGAGCCGGAGTCCATACTGAGAGTGTTGGTTCTACCTTCCAAGCTTTCAGGGGTAACAAAGTCACTGCCTCAGGTGCAGGAGAAATGTCAATAGGATAAGTGAATTCGGCAATGAAATCTGCAACTGTTTGGCCCTTCTCAGCTGGTTTTTGGTGGTAGGAAATGTCAAACTCGCCCAGTACTATCGCCCATTTGATCATTCGCCCCGAAGTGTTAGGACTCTGAAGTATTTGTCAAATGGGGTGATTGGTAAGCACGATGATGGAGTCTGCTTGGAAGTAGGGGCGAAGTTTCCGAGCGGACATGACTAATGCTATAGCTAATTTCTCAATGTTGGAGTATCGTGTATCCGCATCTTATAGAGCATTGCTAGCGTAGTAGACAGGTCGTTCGATACTACCATTCCTTCGAATGAGGACGGAACTAACTGCTAAAGCCGAGACAGACAGATAGACAATTAAGGTGTCACCAACTTCAGGTTTGGAGGGTAGAAGGGCTTTACTCATGTACTCTTTGAGGTTCTTAAATGTTTCGGCACATTCATCAGTCCACGTAATGTACTTCTTACTTCCCTCAAGTGCTCTAAAAAAAGGAGTGCATTTGTCTGTGGCCTTAGAGATGAACCTGGTTAAGGCTGCCACCTTGCCAGTAAGGCTCGGGATGTCTTTTGAAGTTACCGGTTCTTTCATGTCAATGATTGCTTTGATCTTCTCGGGGTTAGCTTCAATGCCTCGTTGGCTAATCATGAAGCCCAAGAATTTTCCAGAGCCCACGCCGAAGGTGTATTTGTTGGGCTTTAACCTCATTTGATACTTCTTTAGGATAGAGAAGGTTTCAGACAGGTTGGTGATGTGTTGGTCAGCGTGTTTGCTTTTGACTAACATATCATCAACATAAACTTCCACGCTCTTCCCAATATGTTCAGCGAACATCGAGTTGACTAATCTCTGATAAGTCACCCCTGCATTCTTTAGGTCGAATAGCATGACTTTATAGCAATATAGTCATCTGTCAGTAGTAAAGGCCGTGTGTTCTTAGTCCGAAAGGTTCATGAGGATTTGGTTGTACCCTGAGTAAGCATCCATGAAGCTCAAGAATTCACACCCTGATGTAGAGTCTATAAGTCTATCAATGAGAGGAAGGGGAAAGTTATCCTTCGGGCATCCCTTACTTAAGTCGGTGTAGTTAACACATATTCTCCACAAGATCTTTTGAAGTAAGAGACTTTCTTTGGTCGGATTTTTCTTAACAAGGACCACATTTGCTACCCACATTGGATAATTGACTTCACGGACGAAGCCTATACTTTTGAGTTTTTCAATTTCTGCCTTTATTGCCTCGTATCGTTCAGCATCATAAGATCTTTGTTTCTGTCTCACCGGCTTGGTCTTGGGATCAATACTCAAATGATGATAAATGATATCAGGAGAAATGTTTGGCATGTCTTCGTATGACCAGGCGAAGATTTCAGTGTTCTTTTGCAAAAAAAAAAAAAAAAATCAATGTCAACCAAAGGGGTGGTGACAAAGTGGTGCCAATCTTCACTATGCGGTCTGGATAATCTTTTGAGATAGAGACTTTCTTCAACTCTTCAGCATGTTGTGCTTGCTGGGTGAAAGAATCATCTCGAGGATCGTCGGGTTGACTGTTACCACCGTGAAGATCCAAGTTGGCTTTGTTCAAGCTGGTCTTTATAACTTGGTCATGTATAATAAGTGTTTCTTTGGGCACAAGCAAGTGTTGTTGCTTGACTAAAGTGTTGTAACATGATCGTGCACTAAGTTGATCTCCTTTGATGTAACCGTTACCATAGAGGGTTGAAAATTTCATCAACAACATATGTGTGGATACCATGGCCTCGAGACCATTGATGTCCGTGCGCCCAAAGATGACATTGTATGTCGTTAGGCAGTCAACCACCAGGAAGTTAGTGGTGATAGTGGCTATGTAAGCGCTTGTACCGATGGTGAAGGGTAAATGCACGCTTCCTAAAGGTTGCACGACATCATCGGAATAGCTTATCAGAGGAGAAACTAAGTGATCGAGCAAGTGTTCAGCTATATTAAGTGCCCTGAAAGCTTCAGCAAACATGATAGTGACCGAAGCCCCCGTGTCTACCAGGATTCATCGTACATCAAAGTTGGTTATGTGAGCCTCCACGATCAGTGGGTCGTTGTGAGGGTGGGTGATACCTCTTTCTTCCTCAGGGTAGAAACATATTAGGTCCCAGTTAGGCTTTTAATACTTGCTTCCCCTGATGTCTCCTACGTGAAACACTTAGTGGCCAGGCCTCAAAGTTCATTCACTGTTTTTCATGGCCCTGTTGGAAGATTCAGATACGGGTGTGCCGCCGCTTATGAAATATATCACATTCACTTGGCGTTGGTTTTGAAGGTGAATGAGGAATTGATCAATTTTTCCTTCACGTGCTAAAGCTTTAATATGATCATGGAGGGTGATACACTTTTTGCCATTATGGCCGTTATATTCGTGGTAGCAGCAAAACACACTCGTGTTCTTCATGGACTTGAAATCATGCTGCCTCAGTTTTGGCTTTGGTATCAAGTGAGCTATACTGGGGTAAATGGCCGCGCATGTGGCGTTCAAAGGTGTGTACATCTCATACCTCGGGGTAGGGCCTGTCTTAACACGTGTTTGGCCCACTGCGTTGACTGCCTGAGGGCGGGCATTATCATGGCGATACCCTTGGTTATCACGATAGTGCCCCTTACTCTTCTTACTAAAATAAGACTGGTGAGGATGAAAATCTTTCATCTTGCCCTGAGGTTGATATGTTGAGAGACAAACAGTTTCCTCAATTCTTCAAATAAGTCTATCGTCTCAGGTGAAAGACAACAATACCAGTTTAGAGCTCCACCAGAAAGGGTAAAGAGGAAGATGAGACATCGCTCTTCATTAGTATGCATCTGGTATACCATAGTGGACTCAAAGAGATTAAGGTGTTCAATCAGATTCTCCCTTCCAGTGTAGAGTTGTAAGCCGAGTTTCTGTTTTGTCTTCACTTGAAGAAGGTGTTGAAGATCCTCCTTGTAAGAGAACCAGGCCTTAGTTGGTTCCAATCAGGTTTCTCAGCTTGACGTTCATCCTTCAACTTGTTTACTTCCTCGAAAAGCTGAAGGACAATGAGGTCCTGAGTGGAGTCTTGTACTATTAGAGTTTTCTTTTGTAAGTCTCCATTGCCACTTAAAAGTATGAAAGTTTGATCAAGAGCATGTGATTTTTCCTTGGACTCGCCGTATTGACTTCTAGAGCGAGTCTGTCTGAATACTTCCGAGTCCCATGTACCTTCATGTTCTTCTGGGACCTGTCGCTCATTCCCTAGATTGATAGCTGGCCTGGGTCGTGGGAGGGGACCAAGTGTTTCAGAAACCCTTGGGTCATTGATCTTTAAGCTTATGTGGATGGAATTCTCTCGACGTTATCTCAGGAAGTCTCGACAGTCACGATAAACGACTTTCGATCCTTCCGTTCCCTCTGCAAGGAAATGCCTTCCTCCACTTCTCTTGCTTCGGGTCGAAGCAACTGGGTTGAGAGAAGTTTCACGTTGATCAACACATTGATGATTAGCTTGCTCCTCATTAAAAACAATCATGTTGAAGATCGGTGACCCTCCGTGTTGGAGGGCACCTTGTTGATGGTTGACTTCCACAGGGGCGATGAGTTCGTGCGTTTGAGTATGTTTAGCCTCATGAAGCATCTCGAAGAGCTTCTCATACTATTCCTGGAGGACCTCATTCTTCATTGATATCCTGTTGTTCTGAGCCTCCATCTCTTCGACTTTAGCTTGAAGAGCAAATTTCTTTCGTTTCTTCTTTCGCTGCCTTACACTAAGCGCGAGGGGGTGTCGTTCTGTGTGTTGTGGCTTCCTTCGCTCCCCATGTTGGAAAGGAATGCCTGGTCAAAAGAGAGTGTACGAATGGTAGAAACCAACTTGACAAAGCTAAAGAGAGTAGGAATAAGTGTGTTTCCCACAGACGGCGCCAAATGTTGATGCACAAAATCAGCGAAGACTTTGGTACAACAGAAAGTGTCAAGTTTGTAACCTTCGCCAGATTGCTCTGGTCACTACTGTGGATAAGTATGTAAAGATATAAAGACAGGAAAGCAAACACAAGATGTACGTGGTTCACCCAGATTGGCTACGTCCACGAAGTAGAGGAGTTCGTATTAATTGTGAAGTGTTTACACAAATACATAGGTTCAAGCTCTCCTTTAGTGAGTTCTAGTGAATAGTTTAGTACAAATGACATTAGGGATTATTGTGGGAAAATGATCCCCTTTTATAGAAAAGAGTTTCTATTTTTGTTTTGACATTGACACGTGTCGTATTGTGATTGACCTCTAATATCGATACATATTGCGCTGTGATTGGCCTCTGATATCGACATGTGTCGAGTAGTGATTGGCCTCCTAGTTGGAGGGAAACTCTTGTGGGTCATTGACGGTATACTGTTGATCGGTGTTCAGTAGTTTCGGGATTGGTCAAGTATGGTACAAACAAAATCAAATACCAGTTTGAAACGAACATATATATGTTGGAAAAAAGAACGAACACATATACTAGCTCTAGGAAATCTCCTTCCTTTGGAATCCAATCAATTGAAAAATTCAAATTTTGGATAACATATGTAGTGTCATATTTCACACATATTGATAACTTGTTTGGAAGTAATTTTAAAATAACTAAAATGTTTTTAAATCACTAAAAACGTTTCAGACCATTTTTGACAAAAAATTTGAAAGTGTTTTTGTGATAAAAAAACCACTTGCATTTCTATTAAATATTTCATACCATAAGTGCTTTACAAGGAAGCATTTTCAAATGGGCTATAAGTCTTCAACACAATTCTTGTCAACTAATTTCCACTTAGGTTCGCAATCAAGGCATGATTTCATATAAGAAATGACAAAGGAACTTGCAAGCTCAGAGTTTTGGACTGCAGCTGATCTTTCAATGGCCAAAGAGTTTTGGTGGGAATAGCTAAAAATAGACCGAAGGTCCTGAGGGATTTGAGCAAAAAAATTGGGAGTTAGCAAAGGAGTGGAAGCCAAACTATTTGTCCCACACCCGCCACAGGGGCAAAGAATTATCTACCTTCGCTCATATAAAATATTGTAGGCTGCGGAAGACTAAAGTACGGAACCATGCATTGAGCACAAAGTGTAATTATTCTTTCGCCTTTTACTAAAGAATACCGTGTGCTCGTCACTTTAAGTGGTATACGTCTATTTTTGAAGGACGCATCTCCGTGGGTGCATCTAAATCTCAGCATTTAAATTGTAAAAGTTCAGCTTGTATTTTCCTTAGCTGTTACCCTTTATGCCCTGGAACTAAACAGTTGTCTTGTCCTTGAAAATTTAGAGTAATCTCCATAGGTCATACAAGCCAAATATCACTTGTTAAAGTGGAGGAAAACGAGGTGTGCTGCTGCTGAGGTTGGAATATGTAGTGTTTTCTTATTTTTATTACAAGTGATATTCTGGAGGAAAGAAACCGGTAGTCAATGGCTTGCTTTGCTGTGGAGCTGGGTGTATACCGCCACGTCAATGAACGCTGGCGGCATGCTTAACACATGCAAGGCGGACATGAAGTGGTGTTTCCAGTGGCGGTTTTCTCTAACTATGAGAGTAATGTACTACTTGTGGTAAATGTAGTACTAGCAAAGGGAATACAAATATATCAAAAAGAGAGTTTGCTAGCAAAGGAAATACTGATATAGATCATGGCCTCACATCTAGAAAATTAATGAACTCTTATTTTTATTTAAAAAAAAAAAAAAAAAAAGCCCTGGAACACCTGATCGATCAGGGTTTATTTATGAGATACATCCAGACTACAGGGCTTGAAATACTTCATACAAACTTCAAACAACCACACTTCTCCACAAGGTAAAAGAAAAACGCAAACTTATTAAGTGCTGAAAAATCAAACAACTAACAAAATGTTATTCTTACCGCATTTTTCATACCAAATATTTTACCATTTTTCTAAAAGAGATGAGACCCATATGAGTTGGTGGGTCCTACTTCTATTAGAGAAATGATACAAATGTAATATGAAAAATGTTGTAAGTGTAGCATTACTCAATAACTAATAGGGACATGTCAAACCTAACAAAGCCTAGATCATCATCATGTATCCAGCCATACTTCTCCATGAACGGACTGACTTGGTTTAGATCCCTAGGGTAACTATCTATGCAGTCTTTCCACACATTGACATCATCCAAGTCCTTCATCACTTCCCACACAATATTGTTGCACTTAAAACCAGCTCCAAATCCACTCATCAGAATCCTGTTCCCCTTCTTAAGCCTCTTCTTTGCCTCCATGTATCCCAAAGCGTACCAAAATCCGGCCCCCGATGTGTTTCCGAACCGGTGAAGTGCCATTCTTGACGGCTCAACATCATAATCACTTAGCCCTAAGCTCTTCCCAATCCCATCTATGATTGCTCTTCCACCAGGGTGAATACAGAAGTGCTCTATTCCTGTCTTGAGATTCAACCGTAGTCCCCCATCTGCTTTTGGCTTTTGGCTTATAATACTAGTTCTAATATTGTTAAACCTAGAGGCCACCAGATACCTAAGTATTTCTCTTAGTGGAAGTATTTTTGGTGCTAGAACTTGGAGGTTCTTTGTAAAACCCTGAGTTGCTGCTTTTACTAGGTATTTGGTAAGGCGGAAACCTCGATTGCCACTCTCATCTTCTACCTGTATGCAACAGTTATATGCTTCGTCGTTCGAGCCGGTGTGCATTCGTACCAAATGATTTAATTTCAGCTTGGCTTGGTGCTTTAGGCTTCGGTTGTTCGTGAGCAGCATCGCGCACCCTCCCGAGCGGAAGAGACAGTTTGTGAGCATCATGGATTTTTCTACCCCGCAATACCAATGAGGAGCCAACGATTCCGTGCTTACAACGATGGCATTCGCATTCTTGTGTGACTTGAACAAGTTTTGTACAACGTCAATGGCAATGAGGCTCGCACTGCAGCCCATTCCCGAGAGGTTGAAGCTCTTGATGTCGTCCCTCATCTTGTAACGATTCACTATACGTGAAGATAGGGAGGGTGCAGGGGAGAACATCGACACATTGACGACAAGAATGTCGATTTGCGACGGAGAAATTGAGGTAGCCCGAGCGAAAAGCTTATCCAGTGCGTCAAAGATGATGCCATCCATCTCCGCAAGTTCATCTTCTCGGGTTGCAGTTTCTTCTCGGCCTTGGATGATGTTTCTTGCGCAGTAAGTTTCCTCGCCAATGCCCGAATGGGTAATAGTTTTCAAGAGAAACCTGAATTCTTCCAGTCCCAGATTCCTGTTCCGCGATACGATTTTCACGCATGAATCAGCGCTGAGCTTCATGTCGTCTGGTGGCATATGGCACTCGTAGGCCAGCAGATAGCATGCCTGGTCTCTCCTTCTGAGAAGTAACTTGCAGAGGCAGGAGAAACCATAGAAAAGAGCCAGCAAACACGTTGCCATCAAGATCCCCATGAGAGAGAGAGAGAGAGAGAGAGAGTTTAGAATTGGGAAGTGTCAAATGATCAGTTGCATGTATGCAGCTTTAACGATATCTTTCTCTTATAAATAGATGTTTAAGAGAGCTGGAGTATAATATAGTAGGCCTCATTAAGATGTATAGTTAGGTAGCAGTTTGGCCAACCACTAATAATAATTACCGAACCCTGTTCCGGCACTGAAAAATGTCTCATATACAAGTTGTCGTGTGGAAGCTTTCTCCACTCGAATATTGTGTGGACTAGTCGTCTTTTTTTCATTGAACAAGGTATTTTTCTTATCATTTTTTTTAACAAATTAAGGGATTGAACAATGCATGGGATATGTCTTCTTCATGAAAACTTGGCTCGGGACTTGCAATTTTAATCATGGAGCTATGTCGTACTTTTGACAAAAAAAAAAAAAATGAAAACTTAAATAAAATTAAGTATTGCATATAAGTTTTTTTTTTATTATTAATTTTATTATTAATTTTATTATTATTAAGGTGAAGGGAAGAGTTTCAAATTATAATAGTAATTAATTGGAAACGAGAATTTTGAACCTGAGAGATATGAATTGAAACTCAACACTATCAAATTGAGATATTGTGCCACATGCAAATTTGTCGACACCGAATCGGAAAAGTTGGAAATTGTCTCTCAATATAAAGGGGTAAAATAGAGAGTATATCTGAAAATCGGCTGAGGCTTTGTTTGGTACTAAAGTAGGAGCTGAACCTGGAAGTACAGTATGATTCTCATAAGTCTACAACAATATCAAATGGAGGTCCAAGTTTTTGTATGTTGACTGCTGGATTGGACTGAACCTATTAGTCATAAAAAAGTGCGGTAACGCTCGGCGTCCCACACCGACAGCAACAGCAGCTCTAGCCAGTGTAGCTAGTATACAACCAACGCAGCGTCCCTCTTCCAAACTCACAGAGCCATGCGTTGAGCACAAAACGAACTATTTTTTCGCTTTTTACTAAAGAATATCGTGTACTTATCATTTTAAGTGGCATACGTTTATTTTTGAAGGGGTGTACTTCTGTGGAGGTCCCTTACAATTTTAGTTTGAAATCATTATTTTTGTGACTTTAAAAGTCAATCAAGGCTGCCATTGCATCATCTTTTCTTTGCCGCTGCAAAGTCAACGAGTGTCATAATTTTAAGCGGCAACGCTCTTTAGGCCCAATTTGTCATTATATTCACATGCGGCTGTATTTTGCCCAATATGTCATAATTTTGGCCCAATGTGTCATAATTTTAACCAGCGAAGCTCTTTCGGCCGTATTTTGGCCCAATATGTCATTACTTTTGGCCCAATGTGTCATAATTTTTACCACCGGAGCTCTTTCGGCCTAATGTGTAGTCTGGCATGGGTCTAAAAATAAAAAATAAATAAATAAATTGCATCATCCATTGACCGATAAATGTTTGTCTTGTTGCACTAAAAAGTGGCATGAGAGTACTACTTTTTTGGGAAGTGAGGATCTTCGTTGGATTCTCTTTGTAAGGATTTTGGAGATTCTCAAATTACATTAATTTATCGTATATTATGCGGTCAGAAATCATTGTAAACATTTTTATTTAAAATTAAATATAAATATTATCTGACAAAAACTAACTGTACGATGTAGGAGATCCACAGTATTCTCACAAATAGGATCCAGCGACGATGCTCTCTCTCTTTTTGGTGCCTTTAAAATTGTAGTATAGATTCTTTTTATTCGATACTCCTAAATAATAATGTATGAGTATTTTTAATAGAGAGAAGCAAATCTGAAATGTAAAGAAACTTTTTACATTTTCCTAAGACGTATAAGTACACCAACTGGCATGGAGATGTAAACTCGGGATCCATTTAATTTTATCTTTTTGTTTGGAGGGGCTCACATCCAAAGATTAAAAATAAATGCAAAACTGCAATTTTGTTTATATTTTCCGGTCAAGATGAGATTTTATATATAGAACTAACTGGCTAACCTTAAATGTACAATTTTCATTGTAAAGGATTTTGCGTCTCTCAGTAGAGATGCCCTAAAATGCGTAGTGCCATGTGTGGCTAAGGTTAAAATTTGTTGATTGCCACGTACTATGGTTTAGTGGTATTCCTCTTCAAGTGAGAGATTTTAGGTTCGATTCTCGCCAAAAACGAATTTGAACCACATTATTGCTAGCTCATTGTGAGGCTTAGCCCACTCTCTCATCCCTTAGTGTGGATAATATCGTTTGTTAATAAATAAAAAAAATTTTAATCCCGTTGACTTTGATTGGCTCAGATGATATCCCTAGAAAGAATCAGTCACATAAATTACGTAAGTTGAAGAATAAATCATATAAGTTGAGGAAATTTTTTTACTTTCGTAGATTGAAAAAAATAAATTATAGTCCCGAAAAGCTAAGAAAAGTAAAAAACTAAATTCCGATGAGAGATATTGTAAGACACATAAAATTGAGAGAAATTGTAAGAAGAAATAACCCAAGCA
This sequence comes from Pyrus communis, assembly GCF_041283825.1. Taxonomy (NCBI): domain Eukaryota; kingdom Viridiplantae; phylum Streptophyta; class Magnoliopsida; order Rosales; family Rosaceae; genus Pyrus; species Pyrus communis. The sequence continues at coordinate 23,772,386 of NC_142571.1, read as the reverse complement.
TATGATGCAACTTTCCACACTATCGCTTGTATAAAAAGAAAAAATTTAATGCGACTTCATGTGTTGTAAAATTTTTGCACAAACATGTTATGGATTAAAAACAAAAAAAAACGTAAAAGCAATGAGCCACTATATGATTAACAAGGAGAACTGAGATCTGAAATTGATGACACCTACTAGTAGAACACACAGTTTGTGAACATCGGGGAATGACACTGTTCTCATAAGAAGCCAAAGGCTAATTTCATATAAGGTAAGACATTGACAAAGGTAACTACCAAACTAAGAGTTATGGTCCTGGTCGGGAATTGGAAATGGTCGAAAATTCTACAGTACTTTGGAGTATTGTATATTCGATAGTTTTTAACCATTTAGATTTTGTAGTTGTATTTTTAACTAAGGACTTAAAGATTCAAAACTCCAGAATACAGTAAAAAATCTTGAAATTGGTTTCTTCAACCATTAAGAGTTTCGGTGGGGAATATGGGTTCTTCATGGTGGAATTGGAAATTTACTCATGGAGCTTTAGTTGCTTGAAAGATGTTGGAAATTGTTCAAAAGAGTCGAAATCTAAAGAATGTCATCGCACAAGTCATCTGCTCGTGGAAGATGGTTTGGTGCCATTGGGCATCAAAGAGTGGGGCCTGAAACGCTGGTATGGGTTTTGGTAAGTCCCACACCGCCTAGTGGAAAAGAAACAGCTAGCCCGGGGGTATAAAAGACAGCAGCATCCGGATGTCAAAACCACGGAGCCATTCGTCGAGCACAAAGCGAACTATTCTTTCGCCTTTTACTAAAGAATACCGTGTGCTCGTCGTCACAAGTGGCATACGCTTATTTTTGAAGGGTTGCACCTTTGTGGGTGACCCTAAAATTTCAGTTAACAAATTGTGGAATTTTCTATTGTTTTATCTAATTGATTGATATGTAAATTCTTATTTTGCACGAGAGTGATGAAACTCCGTTACTTTAGCTGTCTCCACGACACTTGACTTACACTCAGCGGGATGAATGCTCTCACTTACTTGAGCCCCATACTCGTCCCACCTCATCCGGTCTCTGAGGTTTAGGAAGCTCGATCAACCCTTCCTCTAATAAAGATTTGAAGAAATCTTCAACATCATCATTTCTAAATGAATATTCTTTTGGTTTGTGTTCTTTTAGGTTTTAAAGACACTTAAGACTTTGTGACTTACACCCTAATTTTGGTTTTGGGAAAATTGCTCAAATAATGCCAAAACTCTTGAATTTAATATAAATAATCATCTGAAACATCATGTTATGTCGCAAATTGGCACCACCAAAATTCACTAGCCCTTTTTATAATGTACTCTAGTCATCTATTGCGACTAGAGTACTCAAAAACAATTCTTCTATCGACATACACTATTACCAACAAAACTACATATGTTTGTGCAGCTTCTTGTTTATCTCAAAAAGCTCAACACTCTCATCCTAGTAGAGTAAAATGTCGAGAATTTTTGCTTGTCTAGCACCACATTTGACAAAAATCCATATGGAAGTTGAAATGCGTCCAATTGCAACACTATATTTCCCTTTGATTTTTTTTTAAACCTAAAAGTCATAGTATCATTTAACCCGTTTCTATGTGAAATTTTTTCTTTCTCAATCTAATCTCAAGCGTCCATGGTTGATCGAACGGTGTTAAAACGCAGCGCACCTAAGTAGTCAAGATTTCTAATTCTAGTATACTTTTGGATTCTTTATACATTGAGATTTTTAGTCGTCAAACTTTTTATTAATCTTTCTATGAATAAGTTATATTGTCAAAACTTCCAGTACATAAGATATACTTAAACATAATAAAATTTTCATAAAATATCATCGTTGAAGAACAACTTGCATAGCACAGGACCGCCACATAGTGTCATGGGCCAATGAAATAAGAACACATGGACACAAATTTCATTGACACATAACACTACCATAGTGGTGTACCAGTACATTGTAAAATTACCTCTTGAAGAGCTTTCACAAGCGGATAGGGTTTATCTTCAATAATCTAGTAGTTTGGCTTTTTATTTATTGTATTAATAAAAAAAAGAAAATAATATTTCCTCATTTTAATCATGACTGCTCATTTTTTGTAAGAACATATAATTTGAACTATTGTAGAAAAATTAAAGTATGCATATAAGTTCGAGAAAGGAGCCTCTCGTACAAGCAATAGACAAGTGTGGAAATGAAAGACCCACAAACCAAAAATTCCATGAAAAAATGTCTAGCAAAAGCCAAAAAATTGATTGGACAATGATTGTCTGCCCTCCTACTTTCGGTGACCTCCCGTGCCCTCCTGTTTTGTGTGGTCACGGTTAAGCCACGTCAACATTTTATATTATTTTTTTTATAGAGATAATAAGACAAAAATGAATAGTAATATAAAATGTTGACGTGGTTTAACCGTAACCACACAAACAGGAGGGCACGGAAGGGCACCGGATGTGGAAGGGCGGACAATCCTTGTCCAAACTATTAATCAAACTCAACTATTACTAATGCCTGTGAAGCTTCCTTAGTCACTTCAAATATTAACATCCAAATATTCTAATTTGTTTTTAATAAATGATATTATCTATGTTAAAGGAGAATGAACTTCGCTTCATAATGGACTAGTAATAATGTGGTTCAAATTTATCTTTCACGAAAATCGAACCTAAGACCTCTTACTTGCAAGTGAAAAAGAATACTACTAAACCGTAGTATTAAGTGGTAAATATTTTAACTTTTTGCTTTGTGTGAAATAAATTCACATATCCTCTTAAGTCATGGACCCATACACATTTGCCACTCTGCAAGTGCGTTAAGCATCTAAAGCCCTTTGCCATTCATAACCCATTATTAGCTTCAGATCAAACCATAGGTCCAGTTAGAGTAATGTTGCACTTACAATATATTTGTATCATCATTTTTATTATCATTATAAGGTAGAGCTCACTAACACATGTGGCTCCCATCTCTATTAGAGATAATTGAAATGATGGTGCAAATTTGTAGTAAAAGTAGAATTTTTGGTCCGGTTATAGTGCTACATCTTAATCAATGATATGAGATTCAAAAATGCTACTCTTATTATATATTTATATCATCCCTCTAATAGATATGAGATCGTAATGTGTTGGTGAATCATACTTCTATTACATAGATAATACAAATATACAGTAAGCGTAGTGACTTTTGAGTTTTATATAAGATTTAATTGTTGTAAAGATTCATTAAATTTTTATATGAATCTAGCTGTTGATTTTTCAGATTACTTAGTACCAAAATAAAATTACAAACTAGGATTTTTCATCTTAATATTTCGGTGTTCATGATTTATCATCACACTTTACTATTTGTTGCAATTCGTACACAATAGTTTGTTAACTTTTCGAGACAAAACCGCACATGAGCGACTTATATGAAAAAAGATTTAGACTTTTTCTTTTGGGGAAGAAAAGATTTAGAATTTCAAATGTGCCTCACATGCTCGTTCTATGTAAAAAGTATTGAATTAAGTCAATCATTGACAGTATCTTTGAATTGGTAACTAATAAGCTACTATCTTTCTATATAAAGCCAAGGTCCAATAAACAGTGTTTTTTGGTGTCACAAACTTCATCAAAAAAATTAGACAAAAACACCTTTCAAACAAAAAACTTCAAAAGCAATCCAAAATAATGCATCAAATGTGACAGAGGTATTTTCATCATTTTAATAGTGTTTTTTTAATAATTAATTTTTTTGTACAATTTTTTTTAATAATTAGTACCTCACAATAGACTAGAAATAATGTGAATCAATCAGTTGTTCATTAAATATTATTTTCTCTATTTTTAAACACGTTCAAAACATCTTAAGAGGTGTGTAATGCCGGTTATAAAAAAAGTTTTTCACATTCTGATAATAATGTGATTAAATTAGTTGTTAAATGATTGTTTTTTTTTCTTTTGAACAAACGATATTATCTACACTAAGGGGAAGGAGGTGAGTTTAGCCTCACAATGAGCTAGAATAATGTGATTCAATCAGTTGTTTATTAAATATTATTTTCTTTATTCTTAATATAAATTCAATAGAGGTCGATTTTATTATGTGGATTCAACTGCTTTAATTGGTTTATGAGGGGTTTCTTCTAGTATGATCTAAGATTATTCATTTCCTTCAAATATTTGTCTTTCTTTTTGTCAATTTAAGCATATAAATACATTTAAAAAGTGTAAGTCACGTGTAGCATGCCATGATTCAAAAAAATATCTTCTGCATGCGCTCACATGCGTGCAAGAAGGCTAGTAGTTACATCATGACAACTTGAATTACATGAATTATTGTACAACTTTACTCAAACTACATAGATAAAATTTAGGGTAAATGACTGTTTACTACCCTCATATTTCGTGGTTTTCAACATTTAGTACATCAAGTTTTTTTCGTCCCAGAGTCATACCTAAAGTATTAATTTTGGGACAGTCTTATACATCCATTAGTCAAACTGTTAATTCTCCCGTTAAGTGATGACATGGCTCCCATGTGGACAATGACTGGGCACCACGTGTCATTAAAAATATTAAAATAATTAATTAAATTAAAAAAAAATAAAAATAAAAAAACCCTTCCCTTCTCTCCCCGCCCCCAACCCACTGAAGATGAAGAAGAAGACGGAGGAAGAATAAAAATAAAAAAAAACCAAAGAAGAAGGAAGAACATAAAAAATTAAAAATTAAAAAAAAAAACCCTAAGAAGAAGAAGAAGAAGAAGAAGAAGGAGGAGGAGGAGGAGAAGAACCCAAAAAAAAAAAAAAAAAAAAAAAAAAAAAAAAAAAAGGAAAAACCGAAGAAGGAGGAAGAAAAAAAAAACCGAAGAAGAAGAAGAAAAACCGAATCTGCAACCCAGAAGAAGAAAAAGAAGGAGGAAGAAGCCTTCCCCTCCGCCGGCGGTCCCCAACCCAGGAGAAAAAGAAGAAAAAAAAAAGAGAAAAACCGAATCTACAAAAGAAGAAGAAGAATGAAGGAAGAAGAAGAAAAAAAAAAAAAAACAGCCCAAACCCAATTCGTCCCCTCCCCCGCCCTGCTACCGCGAACGCAAACCCAAACCATGAACTCCATATATTTTGGGATTTTCAGTGTGGGTGAATTTCGAAAATACTTTGAGATGGGGAGTTTGAGTTTGAGATTATTTTTGGACTGATTCTGTGGTAGATCTCCATTAATCTAGAAATGACGAACTGGGTTTTTTTTTTTCCTTCTTCTTCTTCTAGGTTCTTGTTCTGGGTTGAGGGCACGGGGGGAGAAGGGTTGGGTGTGGAGGGAGGGTGGGTATGGGTTGCAGAGTAGAGAAGGGAGGGTGGTGGTGCAGGTGTAGAAGAAAGAAGGGAGGGAAGGAGTGGGGTTGCAGAATAGGGAAGGGAGGGAGAAGGTGCGGGGAAGACGAAGAGGTAGGTGATGGGAGGGTGGGCACGGGTGGGATTGGGTGGGATTTGGGGTAGATGAAGGTTTTTTAATTTATTTATTTTTTATTTTATTTTATTTTATTATATATATATTTTTTATTTTATAAATAATTTATTTTTAATTTCCACGTGGATGACACGTGGTGTCCATTCATTGTTCACATGGGCGTCACGTCACAGTTAACGAGAGACTTAACAGTTTGACTAACGGATGTATTAAGATTGTCCCAAAATTTACACTTTAGGTATGACTCTGGGACGAAAAAAACTTGATGCACTAAATGTTGAAAACCACGAAACATGAGAGTAGTAAACAGTCTTTTACCCTAAAATTTAAATATTAACATTCTTTTTGTTTGTAACAATGCAATATTATTTACTATTCTTATTCACGAGAAAGCAGATTTGAATTTTTGTGCATAAAGAGTTCGTTATCCTAACCAAGTGTCATGATAAAACCTCTCTTTAATCGGAGATACCAAGTGACTAGTGTTTCTTTAAAATTTAAACCAAAAGAAAATTCAATCTTTAAAAAATAAAATAAAAAAACTTGATTCTTTGTATGTAAGAAGTCATTGTTCTCGCAGACGATCGTTGTTTGATACTAGTATTAATTAAGTTATTTTTGTACATGTAGTTGACTATAATTTTGCAAGTAAAAAGTGAAAAAAAATTGTAGCAATTGTCCCTCAATTTTAACCCAATTGAAATAATGGTTCCTAGACTAAAAATCTGTAACCATTGGTCCCTTAACTCGTTAAAACGCGCAACTATGGTCTTTTTCCTCAACTCTATTAGAACGTCTATCAAAATAAATCATGTGTCATGCATGTAAGGCTGAATCAAGAGGCAAATATGAAAAACCAAATGAAAAAAATTGTAGCAATGGTCCCTCAACTTTAACCCAAATAGAGAAATGATCCTTCAATTTTAACCCAATAAGATCAAAGATCCCTCAACTTTAACCCAATTGTTGCAATAATCCTTCCAACATGACTCATTTTGATGAAATTTTGATGGGATTGACGAAAATGATCATAAATACACGTTTTGATGAGTTAAGGGATTGACGAAAATGATCATAAATACACGTTCCTCAACTCTATTAGAACGTCTCTCATTGTGAAAATCCTCCCTTCTTGTTTTTCTCCTCCTTGTTGCAGGCCCTAGCTATGGCTAGGGTTGGTGGCAATCCTTTTCTCTTTCTTTTTCTTTTTCCTTTTTCTTTTCTTCTCTTGCAGCTTCTTTTTCCCTTGTCTTTTGGTTTAATCGTCCCTTTCCTCCAACCTATTCTGCATATGCTTTTATTGTGCTTAGCCCCTACTTCCATTATCCACTTTCTTCCACCTCTAATCCACTCCCTTTCCTTAGCAATCGATTCCATCCTACATCGATCTCGCAATCTTGTTTGTTACCCGCTTTTCTTCATTGCGATTTCTTGTAGTTAAAAAGCGATTTTTCATGGTTCTTCGGGAAAGTGTGTAGAGCTTCAACTCAGGTGTTTACACTACCTCCTTCCCTGATTGGTTTCTTTCAATGTGCGGTGGTAAATGATGTGGTGCTCATCGAAGGAGTTCGGAGTCTTCCTTTCAGCCTTTTTTGGGGCTCTGCATGTTTTGATTTCTATTGATTGCAGGAGACTCTGGTTTCAAATGGCTAGAAAGCAACGGTCCGGAGGTGGCACTGGTTACAAGCTGCTAGGTTCTTCCAATGTTTTTTCTGTGTTGGGCTCAAAAGTCTGTTTTTGGGCTTTTCTTTTTGTTTCCTTTGGTGGGCCATATTTTGACTATGCATATTGTTGTTGCGCCTCTTCTCTTGTAATTATCTTGTGTTGGTATGAAATTACTTTTCTCTCCAAAAAAAAATATATATATATATATATATTAATGCGACTTCATGTGTCATAAATTTTTTGTACAAACATGTTATGGATTAAAAACAAAAAAAAAACGTAAAAGCAAAGAGCCACTATATGATTAACAAGCTTTGGAGAACTGAGATCTAAAATTGATGACACCTACTAGTAGAACACATAGTTTGTGAACATCGGGGAATGACACTGTTCTCATAAGAAGCCAAAGGCTAATTTCATATAAGGCAAGACATTGACAAAGGTAACTACCAAACTAAGAGTTATGGTCATGGTCGAGAATTGGAAATGGTCGAAAATTCTACAGTACTCTGGAGTATCATATATTCGATAGTTTTTAACCGTTTAGATTTTGTAGTTGTATCTTTAACTAAGGATTTAAGGATTCAAAACTCCAGAATACAGTAAAAAAATCTTGAAATTGGTTTCTTCAACCATTAAGAGTTTCGGTTGGGAATATGGGTTCTTCATGGTGGAATTGGAAATTTACTCATGGAGCTTTAGTTGCTTGAAAGATGTAGGAAATTGTTCAAAAGAGTAGAAATCTAAAGTATGTCATCGCACAAGTCATCTGCTCATGGAAGATGGTTTGGTGCCATTGGGCATCAAAGAGTAGGGGCTGAAACGCTGGTATGGGTTTTGGTAAGTCCCACACCGCCTAGTGGAAAAGAAACAGCTAGCCCAGGGGTATAAAAGATAGCAGCATCCGGATGTCAAACCCACGGAGCCATGCGTCGAATACAAAGCGAACTATTCTTTCGCCTTTTACTAAAGAATACCGTGTGCTTGTCGCCACAAGTGGCATACGCTTATTTTTGAAGGGTTGCACCTTTGTGGGTGACCCTAAAATTTCAGTTAACAAATTGTGGAATTTTCTGTTGTTTATCTAATTGATTGAGATGTAAATTCTTATTTTGCACGAGAGTGATGCAACTCCGTTACTTTAGCTGTTTCCACAGCACTTGACTTGCACACAGCGGGATGAATGCTCTCACTTACTTGAGCCCCCTCATCCGGTCTCTGAAGTTTAGGAAGCTCATCCGGTCTCTGAGGTTTAGGAAGCTCGATCAACCAATCCTCTAATAAAGATGTGAAGAAATCTTCAACATCATCATTTCTAAATGAATATTCTTTTGGTTTGTGTTCTTTTAGGATTTTAAAGACACTTAAGACTTTGTGACTTACACCCTAATTTTGGTTTTGGGAAAATTGCTCAAATAATGCCAAAACTCTTGAATTTAATATAAATAACCCTCTGAAACAGCATGTTATGTCGCAAATTGGCACCACCAAAATTCACTAGCCCTTTTTATAATGTACTCTAGTCATCTATTGCGACTAGAGTACTTAAAAACAATTATTCTATCAACATACACTATTACCAACAAAACTACATACGTTTGTGCAGCTTCTTGTTTATCTCAAAAAGCTCAACACTCTCATCCTAGTGGAGTAAAATGTCGAGAATTTTTGCTTGTCACGCACCACATTTGACAAAAATCCATATGGAAGTAGAAATGCATCAAATTGCAACACTATATTTCCCTTTGATTTTTTTTAAACCTAAAAGTCATGGTATCATTTAACCCGTTTCTACGTGAAATTTTTTCTCTCTCAATCTAATCTCAAGCGTCCATGGTTGATCGAACGGTGTTAAAATGCAGCGCACCTAAGCAGTCAAGATTTCTAATTCTAGTATACTTTTGGATTCTTTATACATCGAAATTTTTAGTCATCAAACTTTTTATTAAGCTTTCTATGTATAAGTTATATTGTCAAAACTTCTAGTACATAAGATATACTTAAACATAATAAAATTTTCTTAAAATATCATTGTTGAAGAACAACTTACATAGCACAAGACCGCCACATAGTATCATATGCCAATAAAATAAGGACACATGGACAAAAATTTCATTGACACATAATACTACCATAATGATGTACCAGTACATTGTAAAATGACCTCTTGAAGAGCTTTCACAAGCGGATGGTGTTTATCTTCAATAATCTAGTAGTTTGGCTTTTTATTTATTAGATTAATAAAAAAATAAAAAAATAAAAATCCTCGTTTTAATCATGACTGCTCATTTTTCGTCAGGACATATAATTTGAACTATTGCAGAAAAATTAAAGTATGCATAAAAGTTCGAGAAAGGAGCCTCTCGTACAAGCAATAGACAAGTGTGGAAATGAAAGACCCACAAACCCAAAAATTCCATGGAAAAATGTCTAGCAAAAGCCAAAACTGATTAATCAAACTCAACTATTACTAATGCCTGTGAAGCTTCCTTAGTCACTTCAAATATGAGTATCCAAATATTCTATTTTTTTTTTAATAAACGATATTATCTACATTAAAAGAAAATAGATTTCGCCTCGTAATAGGCTAACAATAATGAGATTCAAATTTATCTTTGACGAAAATCGAACCTAAGACATCTCACTTACAAATGAAGAGGAATACTACTAAACCGTAGTATTAAGTGGTAAATATTTTAACTTTTTGCTTTGTGTGAAATAAATTCACTTATCCTCTTAAGTCATGGACTCATACACATTCGCCACTCTGCAAGTGCGTTAAGCATCTATAGCCCTTGCCATTCATAACCCATTATTAGCTTCAGGTCAAACCATAGGTCCAGTTAGAGTAATGTTACACTTACAATATATTTGTATCATCATTTTTACTATCTTTATAAGGTAGAGTTTACTAACACATGTAGCTCCCATCTCTATTAGAGATAATTGAAATGATGATGCAAATATGTAGTAAAAGTAGAATTTTTGGTCCAGTTATAGTGCTACATCTTAATTAGTGATATGAGCTTCAAAAATGCTACTCTTATTATATATTTATATTATCCCTCTAATAGATATGAGATCATAATGTGTTGTGGATCCTACTTCTATTACATAGATGATACAAATATATAGTAAGCGTAACATTACTTTGAGTTTTATATAAGATTTAACTGTTGTAAAGTTCATTAAATTTTTATATGAATCTAGCTGTTGATTTTTCAAACTACTTAGTACAAAAATAAAATTACAAACTAGGATTTTTTATCTTAATATTTCGGTGTTCATGATTTATCATCACACTTTACTATTTGTTGCAATTCGTACACAATAATTTGTTAACTTTTCGAGACAAAACCGCACATGAGCGACTTATATGAAAAAAGATTTAGACTTTTTCTTTTGGGGAAGAAAAGATTTAGACTTTCAAATGTGCCTCACATGCTTGTTCTATGTAAAAAGTATTGAATTAAGTCAATCATTGACACAGTATCTTTGAATTGGTAACTAATAAGCTACTATCTCTCTATATAAAGCCAAGGTTCAATGAACAGTGTTTTTTGGTGTCACAAGCTTCACCAAAAAAATTAGACAAAAATTCCTCTCAAACAAAAAACTTCAAAAGCAATTCAAAATAATGCATCAAATGTGGCAAGGGTATTTTCATCATTTTAATAGTTTTTTTAATAATTAATTTTTTTTTGTACAATTTTTTTTTTTTAATAATTAGTACCTCACAATAGACTATAAAAAATGTGATTCAATTAGTTGTTCATTAAATATTATTTTCTCTATTTTTAAACACGTTCAAAACATCTTAAGAGGCGTGTAATGCTGGTTATAAAAAAGGTTTTTCGCAAGCGGATAATAATGTGATTAAATTAGTTGTCAAATGATTTTTTTTTTTTTGAACAAACGATATTATCTATATTAAGGAGGAGAGGGTGGGCTTAGCCTCACAATGAGCTAGAATAATGTGATTCAATCAGTTGTTTATTAAATATTATTTTCTTTATTTTTAATATATATTCAATAGAAGTCGATTTTATTATGTGGATTCAGCTGTTTTAATTGGTTTATGAGAGATTTCTTCTAGTATGATCTAAGATTATTCATTTCCTTCAAATATTTGCCTTTCCTTTTTTTAATTTAAGCATATAAATACATTTAAAAAGTGTTAAGTCACGTGTAGCATGCCATGATTTAAAAAAATGTCTTTTGCATGCGCTCACGCACGTGCATGAAGGCTAGTAGTGTCACATCCCGGCCCAGGGCGGATCACTTCCCGGGCTCGCTCCACCACCGTAGCACGATATTGTCCGTTTTGGGCTTACCATTTCCTCACGATTTTGTTTTTGGGAACTCACGAGCAACTTCCCAGTGGGTCACCCATCATGGGATTGCTCTAGCCCCCTTCTCGCTTAACTTCGAAGTTCCTACAAAACCCGAAGCCAGTGAGCTCCCAGAAGGCCTCGTGCTAGATAAAGATGGAAATATACATATAAGGATCACTCCCCTGGACGATGTGGGATGTTACAAGTAGTTACATCATGACAACTTGAATTACATGAATTATTGTACAACTTTACTCATACTACATAGATAAAATTTAAATATTAACATTCTTTTTGTTTGTAACAATACAATATTATTTACTATTCTTATCCACGAGAAAGTAGATTTGAATTTTTGTGCATAAAGAGTTCGTTATCCTAACCATGTGTCATGATAAAACCTCTCTTTAATCGAAGATACCAAGCGACTAGTGTTTCTTTAAAATTTAAACCAAAAGAAAATTCAATCTTGTAAAAAAAAAATTAAAAAAAAAAAAAAAAGCTTTATTCTTTGTATGTAAGAAGTCATTATGCTCGCAGACGATCGTTGTTTGATACGAGCATTAATTAAGTTATTTTTGTACATGTAGCCGACTATAATTTTGCAAGTAAGTAAAAAGTGAAAGACAATTGTCCCTCAATTTTAACCCAATTGAAATAATGGTCCCTAGACTAAAAATCTGTAATCATTGGTCCCTTAACTCATCAAAACGTGCAACTATGGTCTTTTTCCTCAACTCTATTAGAACGTCCATCAAAATAAGTCATGTGACATGTATGTAAGGCTGAATCAAGAGGCAAATATGAAAAAACAAATGAGAAAAATTGTAGCAATGGTCCTTCAACTTTAACCCAAATAGAGAAATGGTCCCTCAATTTTAACCCAATAGAATCAAAGATCCCTCAACTTTAACCCAATTGTTGCAATAATCCTTTCAACGTGACTCATTTTGATGGAATTCTGATGGGGTTGATAAAAATGATCATAGATACACGTTTTGATGAGTTAAGGGACCAATAATCATGAATTTTTAGTTGAAAACTCATTGTTCCAATTACGTTAAAGTTGAGAGAGACCATTTCTACGTTTTTTTTCATTTTCTCTCTGTTTGGTGAGAGTGTTTCTCTCGTTGTGAGAGTCTTCCCACCATTGTGTGAGTGCCCTCCCTTCTTGTCTTTCTCTTCCTTGTTGCCGGCCCTAGCTATGGCTAGGGTTGGTGGCAATGCTCTTCTCTTTCTTTTTCTTTTTCCTTTTTCTTTTCTTCTCTTGCAGCTTTTTTTTCCCCTGTCTTTTGGTTCAATCGTCCCTTTCCTCCAACCTCTTCTGCATCTGCTTTTACTGTGCTTAGCCCCTACTTCCATTATCCACTTCCTTCCACCTCTAATCCACTATCTTTCCTTAGCAATTGATTCCATCCTACATCGATCTTGCAATCTTGTTTGTTACCCGCTTTTCTTCATTGTGATTTCTTGTAGTTAAAACGCGATTTTTCACGGTTCTTCAGGAAAGTGTGTAGAGCTTCAGCTCAGGTGTTTACACTACCTCCTTCCCTGACTGGTTTCTTTCAATGTGCGGTGGTAAACAATGTGGTGCTAGTTGAAGGAGTTTGGAGTCTTCCTTTCAGCCTTTTTTGGGGCTCTGCACGTTTTGATTTCTATTGATTGCAGGAGACTCTGGTTTCAAATGGCTAGAAAGCAACTGTCCGAAGGCGGTGTTGGTTAAAAGCTGCTAGGTTCTTCCAATGTTTTTTCTATGTTGGGCTCAAAAGTCTATTTTTGGGCTTTCTTTTTGTTTCCTTTGGTGGGCCATATTTTGACTATGCATATTGTTGATGGGCCTCTTTTCTTGTAATTATCTTGTGCTGTTATGAAATTACTTTTCTCTCTTAAAAAAAAATGTTGTTATGAAATTACCTTTCTCTCCTAAAAAAAAGAAAAAAAAAAAAGAAGAGGGTGTCCAAAGATTAAAAGAAAAAGAGAAGTAATTTTTCGCGGCAAATGCAAGTCAGAGTGAAAGTTGGTGAATTTCGTTTGTTCGGGCGATGACATGGAAAGTGAGAGAGAGAGAGAGTAGCAAACTACGGGAAGCAAAATTCCAAAACAGCCACCACTAATCGCGACTCCCATTTCCTCCCTCCTTCCTTCCCAGTCCTCCTCATCTTTTAGTCTTCCTATCCTTTCCCCTTTCCGTCTTTTCACTCCCCCAATTTTCCTCCTCTGCAACCCAGCAACCTCCACTTTCAGACTCTCTCTTTCTCTCTCATGGCGTCCCCAATTGAGCAAGGTACACTTTCTCTCTCTAAAATTTTTACTTTTGAATTCCTCTGATTTGATTATATTCCGGGAAAATATACCTCAGAAAAAGAAAACAAGATTCTCTGTAGCTACCAGCTCTGAAAATAATTGAATAAACAAAGAAATTAATATACTCCAGTAGAATAACATCATCAATCAACAACTTGTCAGTTGTTTCTTACCTTCGTCGCATGCTTAATTGATCTCATCATTTCTGATTAAACCCATCTTTTATTTTCCCGGAAAGTTGCCTCCTTCACTTTCCTCTGAACCAAACAGGTTTTGTTTCTGATTTTTTCTGATCATTTGTCTATTATTTGTGATTATGATCGAACTTGTAGGAGGTGATACGGATTTAGAGAAGGGTCTGATGACTGCACAGCCGAGCCAAAACCCTCTGGCGAAGCCATCGCCGTCGTCGTCTCCGTCTTCCACGGCATCAGCGCCGGCTTTGGTGCTTTCCAACTCGCCCTCGCCGTCTCCGTCTTCCACGGCGTCGGCGCCGGCTTTGGTGCTTTCCAACTCAGGAAAGAGGATTGACCAGGCGGGGAAGAAGAAGTACGTGAAGCAGGTGACGGGGCGGCACAACGACACGGAGCTTCACTTGGCGGCTCAGCGCGCGGATCTAGCCGCCGTAAAGAAGATTCTCGGCGATATCGATTCGCAGATGGTGGGGACCGTAAGCGGTGCGGAGTTTGATACGGAGGTGGCTGAGGTCCGCGCGGCGGTGGTGAATGAGGTGAATGAGCTGGGAGAGACGGCTTTGTTCACGGCGGCGGATAAAGGGCACCTTGATGTGGTTAAGGAGCTGTTGAAGTATTCGAATAAGGAGACCGTTACGAAGAAGAACAGGTCCGGGTTCGACCCCTTGCATGCTGCTGCAAGTCAAGGACACCATGGTAATGATCTTCAGCATTTGTGCTAATTTGTGCTAATTTGGATTTTGAATCTCTTAGTCTAATTTTAATTTTAGTTGTGTGGTTTGTGAATTTGGGTGGTTTGGTATAAGATGGAAAGAGGATTTTAGGATAAAAGTTTGCATCTTTGAGATGTTGGGATCTGGCTATGTCATTTCTCTTGTTCTTTCAATTGTTAATAATGCGAACTAAGAAATAAAATGTATTCGATCTTCTTGATTTATGATTTGAGAGACTGATTCATTTTGGTTGATTGTGTGTCCAATTATGTGCTGCATAAAAGTGTTGTCTGCTTTCAGTATTTTCTCGTTAACCAGAAGGCTGTCTGTTTTTTGAGATATTGATTCTTAGAGAGTGAAGCATTCGGGATTTTGATGGTATTAGTTAAGCTGCACTGGTAATATTAAATGGATAGTTATGTGAGAGGAATTGCCTCATGTTGTGAAACAAATCATGAATAATTAGTCGTATTTTGAAGCTTTCTGCTTAATCAGGACTTGCATTTACTGCCATACTTTTTTTCTGTTGATCAAGGAATTTAATGCAGAGGATTTCCTAAAACGGCTGATGCCTCTACTAGTCACTTGTTTCCTGGTCCCTTGGCAATCCTGAAATAATGATTTCCGATTGTTATCTGAGTAAAATGAAAGTTACAGCTTACTCGTTTTGAATGCTTCTGTGCCATTGGACATTACATTCATACTCTACTTTTCTTGCAGCCATTGTCCAGGTACTCCTAGATCATGATCCTGGGCTAAGCAAAACAATTGGCCCGGCAAATTCAACCCCACTTATATCCGCAGCTCATAAAGGGCACGTAGCGGTAGTTGATGAACTGCTGTCGAAGGATTCTACCTTGTTGGAAATTTCTAGATCAAATGGGAAGAATGCATTGCATCTAGCTGCAAGACAGGGGCATGCGGAGATTGTAAGGGCATTGCTTACAAAGGATCCACAATTGGCACGAAGAACTGACAAGAAAGGGCAAACTGCATTGCATATGGCTGTAAAGGGGACAAACTGTGAGGTGGTGAAATTGCTTCTAGGGGCAGACCCCGCAATTGTAATGCTTCCAGACAAATTTGGGAACACAGCATTACATATTGCCACCAGGAAAAAGCGAGCAGAGGTATGTCTGGGTTCTCACTTTACCTTTGTCTTTACTGATGTTTGATATATGGCTGTGAATTCAAATTCTTTTGATATAGTAACGGCGGATTTAGTCCCTCAAATATCGTGAGTCAATGCCTTGAGTAATTTTCTTTTAGTATGCACTAGGTAATGAAAATTTATTTATCCTCCCAGTATGTAATGTTATAGATTTATTCTTTTGCCATTTTAGAAATCCTTGCTCCGGACATCTGATCCGTGCACATGGTTGCTATGATACGAACTATTCTTCTTTAGCAATTTCCTTTTCTGATCTAAGTTAATTTGCACAGTAAAAAATAGTTGCAATGAACTATGAGTTCTTATTTTCTAGTGTGGTGTGAACAAAAAAAAATCAAGTTGGCTAAAAACCCCCCATCAGTTTCTAGGGACCTTTGTTGCATTTTGCTGCACTAGTTTTATCTTTGGCTCGAGCTGAACTAGTGTAGCCATGATTCTTTATTTCATGATTGTATATCTCCGCTATAGATTTATATTACTGATTATTGTATCTTTCTTTGCAGATAGTGAATGAGTTGTTACTCCTCCCAGACAGCAATGTTAATGCACTGAACAGAGACACAAAAACGGCTCTTGACATTGCTGATGCACTTCCACTTTCCGAAGAAGCCTCGGAAATAAGGGGTTGCCTTTATCGCTATGGTGCTGTCAAGGCTAATGAACTGAACCAACCAAGGGATGAACTGAGAAAGACTGTGACTCAGATCAAGAACGATGTCCATATCCAGCTTGAACAAACAAAGAAAACCAATAAAAACGTTCACAATATTTCCAAAGAACTTAGAAAGCTCCACAGGGAAGGAATCAACAACGCCACTAACTCAGTCACTGTGGTCGCTGTTCTATTCGCAACAGTTGCCTTTGCCGCTATCTTTACTGTGCCCGGCGGTGATCTTGATGACGGGACTGCCGTGGTAGTGAAGGGCCTTCCTTTCAAAATCTTCTTCATTTTCAACGCCATTGCCCTCTTTACGTCTTTGGCTGTTGTGGTAGTTCAAATTACCTTGGTCAGAGGCGAGACAAAGGCAGAGAAACGGGTGGTGGTGATAATCAACAAGTTGATGTGGCTGGCTTCAGTCTGCACTTCGGTGGCATTCATAGCCTCCTCTTACATAGTTGTTGGCCGGCACCACAGATGGGCCGCCATTCTTGTAACAGTGGTTGGGGGAATGATAATGGCGGCTGTTCTCGGCACCATGACATACTACGTGGTGAAGTCAAAGCGGACACGGTCCATGAGGAAGAGGGAGAAGCACACGAGGAGGAGCGGTTCCAACTCATGGATGCCCTCTGACTATTCCGATTCGGAAATCGACCGAATTTATGCCCTTTGATCTGAATTTGCACAGAATTTGCACCATCGTAGAGGAATTGTAGAGACTAAAAACACTACGAAAATGGATGTTGAGTTGGTGCAGAGGTGTTTAGGTATATCCGTGACCTCCAGGAAAGATCCTGGAGTTGAATAACAGCAATATATTTATCTGCCCTCAGTTTATACTCTGCTTGGTTTTTACTTGGAAAAACTGCGTTTGTCTTGTATGTATATTTGTCTAGACGAGTAACTTTTATGTTTTTTTTTACTTTTCACGAGTGGCAAGTACTAGTTTTTGTTACGTAGCCCGTTTTTATTGTTGATACGTCATTCGTGATGTGTCGTTATTATTATTGCCAACGGAACATGTTATGCACTTTCAACAATATTGATGCATGTATTAAAAAAACTACGAAGGAACACCTGTGACAGGTATAATTCTAAATTTCTTTTGCTGAAACAGGAAAATTCAGAAAAACTGACACGATTGCTATGAAGCATAACACGTTAAATATCTTAAATTTTTTGTATATCTGTCATGTTAAACAACACGATTGACAATTCGAATTTTGTAATTGGAGGAGGAAATTGAATTGAAGTTTGTCGATTGGATGAATTTTAAGTGATAAATATAGAACAGTCGAGACATTTGAAACATTTTATGCGTTATGTTCCGTACTATTATGATAATTTTTCTCCTATTTTAGTCAAATGAGTAACGAGTTTGTAATTATCCTATAACAACCAATCTCTCAACTAAATAAAGAGAGAAAAAATTAACAGTCAAACGGAAATACAGATTTTTTACCTCAAGTTAACAGTGCAGTAAACGGAAGAAAGAGGCCAGCTTTACGGCGTCGTTTCAAGGTTGATCGCTCCTTCCCTCCAAACTCAGCCGGAAATGGTTCGAATCCACGCGAAGCACGGCGAGGCTGTGACCAGAAGGAGTTCGGCTATGAGTCATAGCCTATGACTGCGCTAGCATTTCTTCAATTGACCAAATTGCCCCCGAAATATCCCGAATTTCCCATCTCCAAACCATGGTCGACCGCCTGGTTCTCGAGCTCGAACCTCGTCTGGAACTCCTCCATGGCGACGCAAAAGGTTCAAACATCAAGCAAAACCCAAAAAACCCTAATATTTTGCTTAAAACGCATTAATTCAAATCTTAATTCTTAATCTCCTAATCACTCACTGGTTTTATTACTAATGCAGCTGCTTCTCTCCTCAGTGCTCTGTCCGAAGCCAAATCCTACGCTTCCAAGGTGAAAAACCGTTTAATTTGAACTTAAAAACGAAAACGCACTGATAAATTCTGGGTTTTTGAAAACAGGACCAGCTTTGGAGTTGGAGAGGGAGCTCAGCTCGGATTATGCGTTTCAGAAACTGTCGGCAGGTAACCCTGTTTTTGTTTTCTGCGTTTTTGAATTGTGTTTTGCGATTAGGAAGTTTTGAGTTTGATTGCAATGTGAGAATTTTCAGGCATTGAATTTGGCTGGGAGGATTCTAGTCGGCTTTGTTGGGCATTGGAAGCAATGAGAGAACTAAGGTGATTAATTTGATGCATTATTATTTGGAAAGTTTAATAAAACACTCCCGGTACTGTTCATTTTTAAGGAAAAATCATATTTATACTTTTTCCTGGTACTATTCATTATACCTTTAAAAATGAATTTTCATTAAAAGAGAAGTTTTTTTGAACTTTTGGTTAGTTTTTTTTTATTTCTATGGTTAATTCTGAAAGCGAAGTAAGGTGATTATATTGCAATTGATTTCAACATGTTACTGAAAGCGAAATAAGGTGATTAATTTGATGCATTATTTGTATGGACTGCAATTGATTTCAACATGTTACTGAAAGCGAAGTTCTGAACTTTTTAGTTGTAGAGACGCATATAGGAGTAAGCTTTTGATGTTTTGTGGGAGAGATATAGCTTGGTAGTTGGAATATATTTTGTGGCAGATTGTTATCAAGCTGCAGTCAAGTGACTCGTGTCCTGCATAATTACCGGTAAGTGGCGAATGTGTCGACTTAATTCTTCCATACATAACGTATAGTCGTATATTGATATTTGTCTAGTACATGTTTGTGTACGCGTGTGTACGTGTTTTGATTGTGTGGACGAATATTTGTGTTCATGTGGATGATTGAATTTGTTCATGTTCAGGAAATGGCAAGATCCATCTGGATGAACGCAGCTGCCCATAAAGATGGATGCCGATGAATCAAGGCACTAAGGCACTTGATTTTCGAACAAGTTACAGCTCTGCAGTACATGTAAATTCTTCCTCATCGGGTTTGTGTGTTATGTTTTGGTTTTCAGTAGGATGTGCATACCAGAAAGAATGATAAAGATGTTTGTTTGTGATGCATTGACAAAATCATTGCCTTTAAGTACAGATTATAGTCAGCTGTAATGGTCATACATGGCGGGCTTAGTTTACCTTTGTTTCGTAGTGGAAATTTTCTGTTGATTATACAGAGTTTTGGATTTATTACGATGTTTGTGTAGTTAGATGAAGAGTAGCAACTGTCTTATCTGCTTGTTTGCGGATATCATATGTTTATGGTATAATTGTTATGCTATCACAAGAAAAGATATGCAAGGATCGAAAGGAGAAAATGTCCAATATTGGCTTCTACGATGAGCTTAAGCTACATCCAAATTTTCCAGGTTATAGGGATAGCCTAGTGATAAATCCTAAAACTTCCAAAAGCCCGTTCTTAGATTAAGCCGAAAAAATAACAAACTAAATAACCCATAATTTTCCGCCTCAGTTGACCCTTAAACTATTTTAGCCAAGAACAAATGTAATCTTACGCGACCAAGGATAGAGTTTAGTTTATGCTATTGACATTGAATTCTGAATATGATATAAGCCCGTGTCCGTGGATACCAAACGGAAAATCAAAACTTCTACCTAAAGAGGAAGATAGTCGAGAATGAGGTAGAACAAATGTTGTTACATACTGATCTCTGTTGGGCAAAAATGGTTGTGGATGCTATACCTCAGTTTTTATGCTAACTTTGTGGCTTTTGTGCTGATCTAACTAGCAATCCAGCTGGTCTGCAAGCCCTACCATTTCCTTCTTTTTCCCAGTTAACATTAAAATTTGGGTGGGGAAAAAGGTTTGTGGTTAGATGTGTATCTGCTAACCCATAGTGCTCAACAACATCAATTAGACCTTTTAATTGCTCTTTTTTGCTCTAATCCTATCAAATCTTTAGCTGACATGCTCACTTAATTTAAGGTTTATATTTCCCACTAGGGAGTATCTGGGAAAAGAAAAGGGGAAGGAACAAAAGCCAAAGTAAAGGCTGTTTTCTTTTACTTGCACTTGAAGATTTCCTCTTGTATTAAATTGTTGCACGTTTACTTCCTTTTGTCAACTTAGTAATTTGTTTCACCTATACTGTGCCTTAGGATTACCTTGTTTGATGCAGTAAGAATGAGTGAATATGTTTTCATTGTTGATCCAAGAATCATTTTCTTCTGTTAATACATACAATGGAGGCTGGTGTCTTCTGGCTACTCTTGAGGGGCAGAGAGGTGGGCTTTTCGAAATTCGGGGTTTGATGATTGGCTGGGACATAATGATGTTGATCTTTGCCTAATCGAAGGTACTTTGCACTTAAATATTCATCGGGGAATGGTGTCGGCTCATTGAATTGATGGGTGTTGAATAAAATTAGCTATCCATATATGATGATGAGAAGATTTATTTATTTATTTATGTTCATTGATTCATAGTCCATTGGGTGACTCCTTGAATAAAATCAGGGTTGATGAAGACTGTTGACGCGGATACTATCCCGAACTTTTCTTTCCCAATTCACTGGTTTATGACATCTTAAAAGATAGCTATCGTAGATTCAAAACTTAGCTAGTTGAAGTCTAGAGCTACGGAATTTGCTGGAAGTGAAACAGTTGTCAGGAATAGGGAAAAACATGACGTCCTGTCTAAGAAAATGTTTACTAGAAAGTATCAGGTGATTTAAAAGACATCAGTAAATCAAAATTGTTGAATGCTTGCTGATTTGAAGGTTCGAAATTTGTGTTGGTTAATCCTTATTTGTTTGTGCTCAATTTAACTTAATCAAAACTTCCTTAGGATATCTGGCCATGACAGAGTTTCTGACAGCCTTGCACTGAATCAAAGCATATCCATTTATCAAATTTGTGAAAGAAGGAAAGAAAGAGCACATCACTAACACAAGTCAAAAGTTTGTACTTTGCCATCCCTCCCTCTCACTCACTGAGATCCCCTTCAGCCCCTGCAAAGCTCCGGTCTTTCTTGATTCTCGCAAGCTGCTATCCTGGAAGCTGACAAGGTGTAGAACCCAACTTCACTTACTGTCTTTCTTGAACGGAAACGTTGCTGCGACTGCTTGCAATGTGCAATTGCCCCCTGAATTGAACTCTCAATTTCTGAACTTGCACTGTTGCATCTCTTCAGAAACTGCAGCTCCTGAGTCCCACTTGAATGATTTGAAGATGATGAAGACGAAGATGAAGACCCCGAAGATGATGAAGAGGATGTCGAGATCTTTGTTGGATTCCGTTTGATGGCCAGTGAGAATGATCTCCTGTGGAGAGCAGCACCATCCTCAATGATCTTGTCTTTGCTGAAGCTCCTCGCACCAGAAGCAGACATTTGGTATTTCTCCCTCTGAGTTTGTCCAAATGGGCTCTTGGATGTCTTCATATATTTACTTAAATCCTCAGATTTGAAAGCCATTCCTCCATCTGCATTCCTGGCAGCAGCTGCACTGGACTCATTGGAACAACTGTATTTGCCAAACAGAGACTTGAGGTAAGCCCGGGAAGACTTCAGCTTTGAACCAAGCAATGACTGCCTGAACTTTTTGGTCCAAGACTTTTTCGGGTTTTCATTTATGAAGCCGCTTGCTTCAGTTGAGTACTCCAAAATATACTCCTCGGGGTTCAGCTCCCTACTAACCTGGCAAGACTCCGAAGGCGAAATATTGCAGGACTCAAATGGGGTGCTGGTTGTGGTTGGAGTTGGGGCAGTGGTGGCCAATGGAGTGCTATAGAATTCTTCAAACATATCTTTTTGGTGATCAAAACTAGAATAGGAGTTCTGCAGTAGTTTCTCGACCATTTGTAAGCGCGGGGGGAGGTGGAGGGGAAGGAGCTTCCCTTTGTAAAAGAGCTCATCAGCTGGAGAAGTTGTTGGGGGTTCTCTCTCCAAAGAAGTGGATGACATTTGAAACTCAAACTCTCTGGGGTGTGGAGGAGAGCTCATGGAATGGTTGAGGAAGGCAGAGTATGAACCGACATCCATGTCGATGTAGTCGTCGTCTGCATGGTCACAGGATAGGTGGTCTACAGCCATGGCTTCTGTGGTGCTTGAAGACGAGCTTTGTGAAGTTTTTGAAAGTTGTTATGCAACCTTTAGAGATTGTCGATGGTGCTAACTTATAGTAAAAAATAAACTGTTTTTCGAATATTTTTTTAGTGCTGCCAAATTCCAAATATAAAATTAGATGTGGACCTTTTTCTGTTGGCTCATTTCTAAATGTTCTCTTTTTCTCTATCATTTATAAATCTGTGGTTGTCTATTTCTTTGTTTATGTTTCTCTCATTGTTTATATATTGGAAAAAAGGAATATGTATGTGTGTGTGTGTGTGTGGGGACGGATTTGTTACACTGATTTTTTTACACAATGTTTGACACGTTTTGTGGAGACCACTTCATAATGTATTTCAACGATCTGCCTGTATACAAGACTCTTTGAAAAGTGTTGTAGTTAGCATCATTAAGTTTAAAACTTTAATTTGGGGCCATATGCATTTTCCAATCAACCTTAAGGTTCCTAAGTTGTGAAAAAAGACGAATATTGTGGTCCATAATATCTAAAAATGCTTAATTAAGCAAGAACCATGATTAAAGGATTAATATTTATTGATGATTTACTTTAACCCTTAATTACAATCATCAACTTGGCCTAGGCCGGCTATTGTTCAGTGACTTGGTCTTTGTTAGACACAAAATTGTTTGAATTTTTACTTGTTTAGATTTCAACATCTCAAACTTAAACAATGCTTGAATCGTTGAAAGTTACCATAACAAATACTTAAATAGTCTAGTCAAGAACTGATAATGTTAATCAGAAACATTTAAAAAATTGAACTTAAAAAAAAAGACGTTATAGTGCCCTCCCCTAACAGTTGAATATTTTGATGTAGAATATGTAAATTAAAAATGCTACTTTCGATCGAAACTCGAAGGCATGAGGAATATATCCCTTGGGACGTCCCAATAATATTTCGAACCAAAAATACGATGTCACATTTTTAAAATTTTACACAACGTTACATGATTGGTTTGAGATACTACTAGATTGACATCTATGTTTAATGTAAATCTTTGTTTGAAAGCATATAAAATAATCGACATGGGCGACTGCAGTAGACTAGCAGTCAAGCAAACCAATGCCACCTATTCAATTAGTGAGTTTAATAACCCAAAAATTAGGCGCATGCACAAGAAAATAAGTATTTCTTTAAGTACTTCTCAAACTCACCATCTTTGTGGTAAAATTCAAATTCGAGACCAACCCCACGTCTCAAAACCTGGCTTTTTTCTGCAGTCGAAGAGTTTAAATAACTCTCTCTCTCTACGAAAACAAAACTTGAAAAGCTTTTCTAATCAGTGCTCTCTCTCCCTCTCTCTCTCTCTCTCTCTCTCTCTCTCTCTCTCTCTCTCTCTCTCTCTATGAAAACAAAACTTGAAAAGCTTTTCTAATCAGTGGAGTAATGCTTGGAGCTAAAGGTTGAAAAAGCTCTTGTAATCCAATAGAGTAGTAATTAGAACTAAATAATCACTTTATATTCTTCAACTGATCATCTGCTACTTTTACTGGATTCCTGGGTTTGTTCTTCACTTTTATTTCATATTTTTACGTGCATGCACACATATCTTTGATGCTTATGCGTCATATTTCATTTCGCACACAAATTAAAGCTTGACATTTATCCTTTTGCAATTTTAACGAGTTATCTTTGCATATGTGTATCGTACTAGAATTGACGGCACATGTTATATATATGAGTTATGTATAAGAGTAGAGAGACGAGGAGTAAAAAGTTGAGTGTGCAGTGACGAATGATAAATCAAAATCGCTACATCACTCCTTAGTTATTAAAGTTATATTTAAATTGATTTATAGTACTAAGACACAATACTAATTTTACATTCATTGGTCGACTAAGACGATTTTCTTAATACGTAGTATAAATAAGGGACCCTTTGGTGGGGATGTTTGACTAGTTCTTACCAGTTTATTCCAACGTGACGTTGATCTGGATCATAATACAATGAGTCTTATACTTTTATAACAAATATAATATGGATGATGTGGTCGAACACTCACACATAAGTTTTCCTCGTATTAGATAATATTTCACGTATAAAAGAGCCAAACAATATTATTCTCGAAAAATTATCAAATTTCTGAAACAAGAGTTTCTTTTTAGTTTCTAGAAAATGAGAAAATTGTCAACCTCAAACATGGCCAAGACAGAAGCCGACAGACGACAGTTGGTGGTGGGAAAGGGATATTTCCGGAAGGAATGCCTTCCGTTTGTCTTCTCCCTCCCAACACACTCCCCATCTTTGCGTTCCATCTTTTTCTGTGTTTTATTTTCTTCTTCTCAAATTTTAACCACTAAAAAACAGTAATGGGATTCCCTCCTTTTTCAAAACCCAAACCAAATGGTTGGCCATGGCTCTTCTGATAGCCTATTCCGTTCCTCATACTACCTCACCACTCACTAGCTACTAAAGTTGATCATATGTTTTGGTCAGCTGATTATGATTATGTTGCATATCTGAATTCACTCAAATTATAACGCACGTACTAAGTTTCGAGTTTAGAATTCAGGGTTTAGGTATTGATAATAGTACGCATATTGTAGACTTGTAGTGGAGAAATTTTGCATATATGCATTAGTATGCGGCGCCTCACACTAAAAGTAACCCTAAATCGAATTTACATGTGAAGGTCTATCTTTCTGTGAAAGGGGTCGCATGCTGACGTCAGTATGCCATATCACACAAGGTTTATATCTGTGGCCTCTCCCACTTTCTAAAATATCCATATGTTGGCATCAAAGTTGGATTGTTTTGTTCTCTCTCTGATTTTCTTGAGACAAACGGCACTAAGTAGTAGGCACTATTGTCCTCTTACAGCAAGCATTCATAAATGTGTTTTCTTTAGCTTGGGTCCAGGCTCCAAACTGTACATTTAAATAGAATCCCAGCTTAGATTTTAAGGGCTTGAGTAGTCACAAAACACCCCACTTGGACATGACTTGCCCCAAACCCTACTCCACAATATCATCTCCTCCATCAAACTTTACCATGTCAATACCTTCTCGTGCTTTTAACTCTTGCATCCCCGAATAAGGAGAATTTCTTAGTTGCAGACGTCCAGATCACGAGGTTGTCCAACCACACATAAAATATCTCACTCTTTTGTATTTTGGTTTTACCCACCTTTGTAGGTCTCACTCATTTGTGTCTGGTGCCTTATACAGACGTCTGGACACAAGAATTTCTCCTATATAATGAGGATCAAACAACCAATACGTATTACATTTAGCTTTATGAAAATGTTACTAATAATCACTCACGCGTATGAGTAATTGTTAGTTGTTGATTAGATCAATTCCATAACGCATCAATGGTTGATAATCACTGCTCCCGTGATGACTATTCCTAGCACAACTCTAACATTATATGCAATGACAAATATCGTAACCAAATTATATTAAAAAAATGACCCACAACCCTAAAATCCAGGATGCTTGAGCTATCTGATTGGTTCAAGGATTGACATGTAGAGCCTCTATGGATTGATTAATTGGGGCACCCTTTGCCGGGCATCACACAAAAGAAAGAAATGAAACAATAGCTTGAAACTAACTTCTTTGGGAAGTCGTTTTAGAAGCTGCTTTTGTAGAAAGGACTTTTGGGTGGAGAAATGTTTAATGTCCAGGCCACTAGCTTCTGTTCCCTTTGTGCTAAAAACATAGGAGGCCCTGCGTAATTATGGTGCTCTTGAAACATAAAACAAAAATTATACTTCTATAACCGGAAACCTTTTCAAGTCCACATAAACAAAAGAGCTTGAAAGCCCCACATTCTTCTCTGGATTCCTCCATTTGTGGGTCTGAAAGGCCGGCATAAACATCCGGTAGACATCCAGCATCCGCCACTCCAGGAAAAGAAGGACAATTGTAGCCACATTCTCATTGGTATCGAACGGTTCTACGAGACACGGTGTGGAGAAGCTAAATTGTCGAAAAGAGCGTTGTGGTCACCGGCTACATCCAAATTACACCATTCATTCATTTGTAATTCCAGAATACAACATAATGGTTCGAGAATTTAAGGAAGAATTAACAAATTGATAATGCGTCACTTGTTACAATGAAGTTACAAATTGAAGTATGTGCAAGTTTTCGGAGGTCAGGTACAGTCTTATATCATGCTTATAATACACAGGTGACGATCGCCTAGCCAGCATAAGCATTGGGCTATTTGGCTGATGAATCACCAGAACGGAATTCCCTTTCAAGTTCATCGAATTCCCAGTCATTAATCTCCTCTGCTGAGTAGTCTTGACCAACCTTGCCAAACTCAGATTCCAGCTTAGCTAGTTCCGCTTCTGTGTCAAGCGTTTGCTCTGCCCTGACTGCACCTGACCCAGACTGCTTATTTGTCCCTGCTTTCTGTGCTCCTGTGCTTTCTGTTGGGACGTGAGATGGATCACTCTGCAGCATTTCACTAGATGAAGTTTCTGCTTTTGGGGCTGGATTCTCCAGTTGTAGGTTTGGTCTCTCAATAGCATCGAATTGCTCTCTTAATTTTTCAATATCAATAAACAGCTCCTTAACCCTCGGGTCATTTTTCCTGGAATACGCAAGCCAAGTACATCTTATTCAGGGGCTTTGGTGAATATCTCCAAACATAAGTGTACAAAGGAAAACAAAACAAGTTCATACACCCCCACAAGTTCATACCTTGAAACTTCGGCTCTTTGGCCATAAAACTGCTCTTTGATGTTATCTACTACACTGAAGGTGGTAATAATCTGAAACAAAAGGACAATATCAATGTTGTGTTTTTTAGTAGATAAATTTTGCACAACACATAGAATTAGGTAAATTATGGAACCGATAAACCTTAGACGCATCTTTGAAGCATTCCAAACGTGTTACTATAAAAGACTACTGGCAAGAGGAATTTGGGATGATAGATGATATAGACAAATAAGACTGACATAATTCCTGATACGATAATATAACAACATATTTTTACCTTGGTTTCGTGGTCCAAATATTCCTTCTCAAGATTATTTATTGGATTTAATACTTTGGAATCCTCATTCTCTGCACTAGATGCCATCTTTGATCTGTCTCATCAGGTCAATTTACATTAAAAACAGCTCAAACACAATGAAGGTGCAACCATCACAGTTTAAGAAACAATACCCCTCACTCAATTTCTTTAGGTTCTCTACAAATGTCCCAATATGGCTGATAGAAGGCCCCAACTCCTTCTGCAGAAGATAAAAGGCGCGCGTCAAGAACATTGAAGGAGATATCATATATATAAATATGAGAGAGAGAGAGAGAGAGAGAGAGAGACAGAGACAGAGACAGAGTCAATACCTTGTAAGCAGAGAGATGGTCAATGGCCAAGTTCAAAAAATAGTCCTCATGTTTCTCCAATTCATCGCTTGAAAATGCAGAAAAACAAGAGTTATTTAAATAACCATGCATAGATTTGAAGAGAGAAAAGAATCCAAATGCATGGAGTTGAATAACATACTTGACCTGCTTCTCCTTCATATCTGCAAATGAGCGCTGGAGAACCCAAGTATCTTCGAGAAAATTAACCCATGTCTTTAGAATATCAGCCTCTACCTTACATGATGCAATAGATTTTGAGAGCTCATCTTCCTGTGAACAAAACAAAGATTTGAATGATGCAAACGGCCAAAAGGTGTAACACACTGAACCTGAAATATTCCAGAAGGTGAGCAGCATAGTAAAAAAGAACCCTGGCCCATTCCCATTGTGGGCAGAACAACTTCGAAAATAATCAAAACCTTTGTTTCGCAGTGAGAAACAATCTTATTGTTAGCTTCCTCAAATTGTTCTCTCTCTTCCCTGGTATTGCGAAGGCGAGCATTAGCTGCAGCCAAGGAGATATTAACCTACAGAAGGTTTGTGTTTAGAAATTCGCAATCAATGGAGAGCAAATTGATTTAATAGATAAGGGGAAAAATCAAAGCAGAAACACCTTTTTCAGTTTTGCCTCAAGATCATCCCTTTCTTTTTCAATCTCTGAAATCTCAGCTGTTATTTCCTGAAAATGGTCACAAGACAAACTCAAATTCCCTCTCCAAAACCTGTGGTGTGCTTGTACAGAAGCATTTCATCTCTACCACATCTATAAACAGGCCTTAGCATAAACCAAAAATGAAGGTTTTACCCTTGGGAGAAAAAAACGAAGGGAATGGTTTATGAACTTCAAAATTAGCTTTTGAGACTCCACCATGCACTCACATATGGATTGCACGAAGCTTCTTTTGGAGTTCAAATAATACTTCCCACAAGAATAAAGATGCTAAAAATAAAATATCCACACGTTTTAAACTTGATAGGTAACAGTGCAATTGCCCAATAAAAACCTCTCTACATAAATGTGTCTAGATTTAGTACAAACTTCATGTTGTTATTAAGTACGGTTGAAGGACGTTACCTTCTCTCTTTCAGTCACTTCACTTGCTCTGGCTACACGAACCTTTATTGCCTCCTCTTTTTGAAGTCTGTCATTTAGAAAGAACAAAGAAAGTGATTTTGTTTTCCCTATTCCGTGCATCTAATACAATAATAAAAGAAGCACAGACTTGCCATTACTGTTAATCAAATCAATAATTCTTCGCCGAATTACAGTTACAAACTCAAGGTTCACTAATCTCTATATGGATACAATACATCAAGCCAAGTCATATAAAGTTTTGACTTTTGAGTTAATGTTTATTAGTCAATAGCTTAACATTTGACTTGAAACCAAGACAACAGGGAGTATATAATGAACACACATGTATTATAAGAAAAAATAGCAATTGTAACAACATGATTCAACACTATAGAAGAGCAACATGAGCACAAATGGTTCCTAAAGTGTTGTTATACCTGTGATCTGAAATACGATTTTCAGCTTTTGAAGAGGAGCTAGCAAGAGATTCTGATAGTACCTTCAGTTTATCAACCTGAGTGTACAACCAAAATAATGTTGGTAATAGGAGTTTATAACCTTGAAAGAAAATTGGCAATTTCTTGGTGCAAAAGTAACAATCAAAGGATCGAGCTGCACTAAATTCATAAACTATAGAAATAAAGGCAAGATGCTGCCAACAAGTTTGAAACCATGCTTTCAGATATGTAACCAATAAATGATGAAGCAGGACGACAAAAGACATACTTTTTGAGCATGGATCTCTGGAGAATCTCCATTGTTCAACAATTTCTTCTTCAGTAAAATCCCTTCTACTCTGGAACATGCTCGAATTTGTGTAAGTGCTTCTTTTAATGCCTACAAGAAACATAGGACGGTCATATCCATTATTTTCTTAATTTTCACTCAAAACTGGTCAATAAAAAGCTTTCAGAAATCCATCAAATTGGACCTTATAAAGAAGGAACAAAAGCAGAACTTAGGCACGTACAGAATGCACCCCGTAGACATTGTAACAGTTCATTTGCACCTTCTGCATGATATTTTACTCAATCCCCAATAAGCAGCCAGTTGTCTTTTTTCCTAGACACAGAATTCTTAAATGGCTTCTTTTACTGTATGTTGTAAACTTTGAATTTTTATTTGTTACAGCTTCAATGGACACCTTTTACATGGAAGCCTCCCATATAAATAATATTATAATTATTATTATATTCAGAATGTCAGAAGTTTAAATTGCACACATGGTAGCAGCTATCTATTGGGTCGCCCATGACTAAAAATGCATCATTAAGCCACTAGTCTTCCACTTGATAATATTTGACATGTCTTTGTAACTTATGATTAATTACATAAAAGTAATGACACACTAGAACCACAAAAATCAATAATGGCAATTGTGCTCACCTCTATTGTTTCCAATTTTGTTTCTTCTGATGGTTTGTCATGACCTTCATTTGAGGGCTTCAGAGGTGGTTTTGTTGCATCAAGCTTCCTCTTTAGACTAGAGGCTTCTTCATCTATTCTGTAGCAGGACACATATATAAAAACACAGGTAAGAAAATGTTTATCAGCCGCATCTCACCACTTTAGCCCATTGAGGTCTAGTCTCATCCTTTTACGCTCTATCCAAACAGTATGATAATTAAATGCCCAAGGTCACCATCCCAGACAACAAATCTGTAAAAGTTTCTAAAAAATAAAAATAAACAAATTTATTTGCATAACCATACATCTATTGAGTGGCAGGACTAGTCCATATCCATACAAGAACAAAATCCCACTGCCTATTCTCAAAAAAGAAAAAGCCAAAAGAGATTAATATGTATTAAGATCAGATCTGCTAATGATCAATCATCAACTTACAAGGTGATAATTCGTTCACAATCATGTTTTGGGTGTGAATGCGTGTGGTAAATAAAACTAGGGTTATGCAAACATAAGAAGTTACTCATGAAATTGCTATATCAAGTGAAGAGAGAGAGAGAGAGAGAGAGAGAGTTCTGTTATCTTGTGCACACCTTACGACATCAGCATTTATCTTTAACCCCGTAATTGCACCTTGTGCAAATTGGAGCAATTCCTCCCGTTTTACCTGAATGCATGAGAATATGAGCCAGTATGCTTCACTTAAGCAGAAAGAAGTACAAGACTTGCGTGAGTTATATCTATATAAACTTTACAGATAATATGCATATATCAAGCTTTTCCACAATTCATATTTGTTGATATAATCTTGAAGTGCACTCTTAGTTTTATATCTTTACCAATACTTCATCTTTGTAGCTTGAAAAAGCTGTTGCCAGGTCCTGTATACTGCTCACTACTGCATGATGAACTTCTGTTCCTCCAGTTAGACAGAGCCTGCAGTTTCATATATTCAGGCCTTATTTTTGCTAACCTGGATAAATAAAACTGGCACTTAACAAACCATGAACTGCATTACACACTAGTGGACAGTCCTGGTTCTCACCTAAACATCTCCATGAGCAGGGCAACCTCTTCATCGTTTGGAGCTTCAAGAATCTGAGACATAGAAAAGAGTTCACCATCAGTTAACTTCCAGAATCAGCAATTTCAAAAAAAATATAAGATCATTTAGGATAATTCCAGTTTTAGAGGTTTTAGGCATTTGATGAAAAAGATAAGTTTCCTAATCCCCCTTTTTTCCTTAATTAAGAAAAAGCTACAGGTTCTGATTACAGAAGAAAACTCCATGTGCTTCACAAACCAAGAGCATATGTCGTAATGCTTGAGAAAAAAACAAACAGCAACCTGTTCAACAAGACCATCCCGACTCAAACCATTTTCCCCCATGCCTCCATTAAGTTCTTCCCTTAACTAATGAAATAAGCAATCTCTTCATGTACCACATTCTTTCATCCATCATACCACTCACCAGTTTCGCTGAACTATTTCTGAAATCATTAGTTAAAAGAATAAAACAAAAAAGCACACTTCTTTCATAAAAATGTCTAAATACTTAAATGGCATTGATTATTGCAGCATTCCTTTCTCGAATTCATACCATGGACAGTGTTATGCCCTCCAAAGCCTGACTTTGAAGAAAAACTTCGCGGAAATTCATCGGTTCACCACCAATATCAGAATCATAATACAAAACCTAATCACATGACCGAAAATCATAAGCTTCCACTATACTCCAACGAAACCACTAAAACCGAATGAAATGAAATAAAAGTTCAAAAACAAAATAAAATCGAACCAGAGAGATTCTTTTTCGAATCTCGTTTGGGTCATTGGCCACAGCAGGCTGCTCCGGCGCATTCTCCTTCTTTTCCGCAGAACCCTGAGAAAGCTTTAGCCTCTCAACCTCTTTCAGCAGCAGCACCCACCTCCTCAGTATCTCAAGTCTTTCGGGGCCCCTGCAGGATACAGCCGCTTCCTCCAATCGCTGTATACTCTTCTTCACACTCCTAAAGCTCCGACCTCCCTGTAAACAAATGCGAGTGTCAAAAAATGGAGGAAAATGTGCACAAAGAAAATTGACGGAAAATGTGAAATTACCATTCGGTCCTGGAACCGTTTGGTGCCCTCGGCGACGGCTTGGCCGGCGTGCTGGACGACGGAGTCGGCGTAGTTCTTGACGGTGCGGGTGAGGTTGTTCTTGTTCCCAACCTCCACCGCCTTGCTCACCGCCGATCTCAGCCACGACATTTTCTCCGAGTTTTTGCTCTCCAGCTGTTGAAATTATTCAGAAATTTTGACTAAAAAGCTAAATTTTTTTGGGATTTTGATGTTTTGGGAGAGGGATCGAGGAGGCGAGAGGTTTGGGGTTTGGGGTTTAGGGGAAATGGGGGAAGGATTTGGGGATTTTTTGGGGAACCATTGCCAATTGAGACGGAGGGAAGGAAGAAGAGTGGATGAACAAGTCAGCGTTTTGTTTGCCACGTTTTTGGACTTAAGCGTCGTCGTTTTGGGGGGTTTTGGGTTGATGTGTCCTTGCTCCAGACAAACTACCAGTCCACTTCTAGTTTAACTGATGATTCTCCTTCTTTTTTTTTGGTAAGAAAGCTACTTAGAGAAGGATACTTTCCACCATGTCTATCAAGTCATACAATTTGGATCTTTAAAATTTGATTCAACAATTACAAATAGGAACCTACTTTAAAATTTATAATAATTTTAATCATTAAATCAAATTTCAAAGGTCCGAATTATATACCTTAGTGGACTTGATAGAAAGGATCCGGAAAGCATCATTTCCCCTTAAAGAAATATTCTCATTTGTTAAAAAATGGGGGTTAGTTGTGGGTCCACCCTCATTGAATTTTAATCACCTAAACTCATCTGAACTGTTTATTTTTCAAGTAACATCTTATAGATCATCTTTGCAAATATTAGCTAAATCGAAAGTTTTTAAGGCATTTAATGCAGTTCAAATAAATTGATGAACATTATGTTCTAATAAACATTAAAATTTCATCGGGACAATTAAATGAGCAAATAGTTTCTGATGAAATTGAATTTTTGCATAGATTATCTATGAATCAATACTTACAAAATAGACAGTCCAGATTGTTGGAGTTCAATGTGGAATAAGTTCCACAACTAATCTCAATTTTTTGAAAGAAAAAAAAATAGAGATCCCTTCCCTTATAAATGTCACATCCTAGCCCGGGGGGACTACTTCCCGGGCCCGCTCCATCACCGTAGTACGATATTATCCGCTTTGAGCCCCGACCACGCATTCACGATTTTTTTTCTGAGAACTCACACGAGAACTTCCCAATGGGTCACTCATCCTAGGAGTGCTCTCATGCGCTACTCGCTTAACTTCGGAGTTCCCATGGAACCCGAAGCCAGTGAGCTCTCAAAAAGCCTCATGCTAAGTAGGGATGAGAATATACATATAAGGATCACTCTTCTGGGCGATGTGGGATGTCACATAAAGCCTGTTTATATCAATTTAAACAAACATAAAATAAATAAAAAATCACTTGAAAAGACTACAATACATATACAGTGTCATATGCAAGGTAAGGTCATCTTCAAGCGAGCCGCCCAAGGGACTATAAGGTAAAACATAGCCCGTTTTGACACATAACCCATCTCCAATGGAGGGCTGGGCCAAAAAAATTTGGGACCCACTAGACCATAATATAGCCAAATGGCCAAAGGCTGGCCAAACATAGCCACCAGTCTTGAAAGTTGTGCCTAGCTATGCTGCTAGCTGATTTCATGTAGCTTTTTTTTTAATATTATTATTTTTTTTATAAATACCTAAGTCATTTCTACACCATTTCTCACATCATTTTTACCTTTCATATTATCTTACCTCATTTTAATGTCCAAGTTGTTAA
Source organism: Pyrus communis (assembly GCF_041283825.1). Classification (NCBI taxonomy): domain Eukaryota; kingdom Viridiplantae; phylum Streptophyta; class Magnoliopsida; order Rosales; family Rosaceae; genus Pyrus; species Pyrus communis. The sequence continues at coordinate 23,738,131 of NC_142571.1, read as the reverse complement.
TATGCAAATAAGATTAAAATATTTAATAACATGAAACTTAAACAACATTTAGCGACAAGTGGCCCTCAAAATATGTTTGAAAACCTTATTTTAATATGGTAGTTTAATTCATTTAACCAATAAAATTAAAGAACAAACTTAAAATAATAAATTATTGAAGGGACTAAAAAAATAGCCCCCTTTGGTTGAAGATTGTACATAGATATAATCTGGTACTGTTCATTAAAAAAATAATTTCTTACAAGACTATAATCTAGACGGAGGCTAAACGTAACTCCTTCGGTTGAAAATTGCCTAACTATATATTTCATGGGGCTATTTTTCAGTGGATGCTGATAAATAATGCGCATGAAAAGGGTAGCAATATCCGTGGGCCTAAAAGTAGGATTGGATGCTGATACAAACATCTTACATACAGAATTATACTATGTGGTACACAGAAAAAGGCCCAAAAGTAGGATTGAAGTTGCCATATGCTTTGGACACCTAGCAACATACGTTGGACGCCCAAATCACCACAACACCGATATCAAATATAATTTCCAAATATTAATGTTATTTGTTATTTAGTATTACGGTCTAATAATTTTTTTTTTATAACTAATATGTGTGTTCTAGTTCCCCCTTCTCTCCAAAAAAAAAAACCCTAGAGGTGCTGCTCCCCCTTCCTAAACCTAGATCCTCCAAATCAAGCCTACCTTATGCTACCGGCCCTTCCTCTTGAGTGGGGTCAGTAGCAACCTCATATCCTCCTTCCTTTTTCCTCTTTTCCTTCTTCCCTAAGCCCCATCTTCTTCCTTTTCTTTTTCTTTGGGCCCTGTTTTCTGGTTGTTTTGCTTTGCGCTTGTCTCATTTTCGTTAAGCTTTGTCACAATTTCTTTGAGTTTTGTCTCAATATTTGGCAATCTTGTTGCAGATTTGAGTTTCAGGCTTTTTCCTTCCCAAATTGTTGTTCCCAATCGCAAGCTCCTGCCCACTTGGTTCAACTATTCGGCTCCTTATGCTCTTCATTTATGGACTTCGGTTGGAGGCGTGCCTTAGCTTGCCCACGCCCATTTTTCGTTTTTTCTTTTAGTTCGTTGGTTCTTCTTACCAATAGTGGCAACTTGGCGATGGTGGTGCGGCTGTTTTGGTGGAAGCGGCTGTTTCTCGTTTCCAGATCTAGGGTTTTTAGTTTAGGCTTTGTCTTGGGCTCAACTTGTTTCCTTTACCTTTGTAATGGATTGCACTTTTACTGTGTTGTGGACTATCTTTGAACTAATCTCACTTTGTATTAGTGTGTTTTATCTTTAATGAAATTTAGTTGTTTGACAAAAAAAAAAACTGATATGTGTGTTCTGACATGTTCTTTAATATAAGTGTTCCTCACAAACAATGGTAAAACTCACATTATTAAATAGTGCGCTAGAAAGAGTTATAGTTTTACGTGTTCACATGATTTTATTGTGTTTGATTTGAAATATCGAAACACTGTCATCTTGATAATTTAAGGTGGCCGTTAGATGTAGCTTCTGCTCAACACCTGTGACTCATGCACGGATTATGGAGCCAGTACACCTGCACACACCTCTCATGGTCGTCATGGAGTTTTAAATTCTAATTAATAATTAAGCTTAGCGTTATCGATGCAGTACAAACTGTAAAGGGCGGACTCACGTTAATCACGCCCTTCAGGCTCTATAAAAACACACACCTCGTTCCTACCGTTTAAACACTCACCATCGAAACGAAATTAAACATTTTAAGGTTTGCCAAAAGAAGAAAACCAGTATTCAATGACCTCACTACCCTCAGTCACCCCAGTTCAGGTTGAAACGACGACGTTTCTGTCGACCACCAAGCCTCCCGGCTCCGCCAACATCCTCTTCCTTGGCGGCACAGGTTCTTAATTAACTGTTCGATTAATTTGATGATAAAGGAACTAATGATAGTTTATTGGGTTTGCATGCTTTTGAGTATACATTAAAGGTACTGTACTTTGCATGTGCTAACGTGCGCAGGGGTGAGGGGTCTGCCGATCGAGGGCAAGTTGGTGAAGTTCACAGTGATCGGGGTGTACTTAGAGGACAACGCCGTGCCTGTCCTTGCTGTCAAGTGGAAGGGCAAGACGGCCCAAGAGCTGGCGAACTCCGTCAAGTTCTTCAAGGACGTCGTCACAGGTAAATATATGACTAGCTAGTCTAGCTTAGAACAAAGGTTTAGCAGTACCCTACGGTGGCATAAATATGTAGGAAAATGCTATTGACACTCTTTCTATCTCTCACACTTCTTTTTAATTTTTACTATTGATCTTCTTCAATTCATTCGATTTAACGGTCGAAAATTGAGATGAGTGTGTGAGAAGTAAAAATAAGTATGTGAATAGAAATACCCAATATATGTTGTTAAAAAAAAATTGTGGATTACTTTCTAACACTATGTTTGGATAAGAGAAATAAACTTAGAATTTTAATAAAAGTTAACATTTATAAATTGATATGCATCAATTCTCTTGTTTGGATTCATAAACATAGAAATTTAGAATTTCTGCGTGCAGAAGGAAAATAAAAAATAAAAAAAATAAAAACTTGAAATTTTGGACATTCACTTCCCAAGTTTAAATATTATGTAAAGGCTTTTTATCCAAAATGGTCCCTGAGATTTGCATAACACATCATTTTGGTCCCTGAGATTGAAAATCAATAGAAATGATCCCTGAGATTGTCCACCATCCATTATTTTGGTCATTCCGTTAAAAACTTCGTTAAAGGTTCCGGAGCTTTTGGCCGGAAGTTTGGGTAATTTTCAAAGCTTTGTAACTCAATCGTTTCTTAACCAAATTCGACTCATAATATATCAAAATAAAGATAGGAAAGTGTAGAACAAGATTATACCTATTTGGAGGCACAATGGTTGCCGGATATGGTCGGAAAATAACCTGAAAGGTGATTGATCAGTGGGAAAATTGGAATACTCGCCAGAAACTAAATAAACTTTAAACATTCATAACTTCTTCAATACTCAATGAAATCGAGTGATTCAAAAATAAAAATAATACTTCTTGACTAGATGAAGAGAATGGTACCTTTTTCAAAAGCTAACTCACCGTGGTTTGGCCGGAAAATGGCTCGAAAGTGGCTGCTTGGTTGTTGAGTTAGCCACTTTCGAGCCATTTTCCGACTAAACCACGGCGAGTTAGCCATCAAAAAAAGGTACCATTCTCTTTGTCTCGTCAAGAAGTATGATTTTTGTTTTTGAATCACTCGATTTCGTTGAGGATTGAAGAAGTTATGAACATTTAAAATTTACCCAGTTTCCGGCGAGTTTTCCAGTTTTTCCGTGGACTAATCACCGGCTATTTTCTGGCCATCTCCGGCAACCATTGGGCTTCCAAATAGGTATAATCTTGTTCTATACTTTCCTATCTTCATTTTGATATATTATGAGTCGAATTTGGTTAAGAAACGATTGAGTTATGAAGATTTAAAAATTGCCTAAACTTCTGGCCAAGAGCTCCGGGACACTTAACAGTTTTTAACGGAATGACCAAAATAATGGATGGTGGACAATCTCAAAGACAATTTATATTTATTTTCAATCTCGGGGACCAAAATGATTTGTTATGCAAATCTGAGGGACCATTTTAGCTAAAAAACTGTATGTAAATAGGTGTCAATTCCAAATTTCTTTGAGTAAGAGTTTAAAAATAACAAATTCCATATTCAACTTATATTGTTCTTTTATGTTAATCCAAACAAGAAAATTTATAAATTATAAAAAATAAAACTCCGTTATTTTCAAATTTTTATGATCTTAAAGTTTTTTGTCCAAACAAGAATTCTTTTCTAGACGCTGCGTTCGAATAATGTGTGTCAGAAAAATCTTTTATTTATTTATTTTTTAATTTCATTTATTGACATGATTTGTTTAATACTTTGGATGAGAACGCAAACAGATGAGATCAAAATTAAATATAAATAAGATTGATTTGAAGTGTCTGATCAGTCCCAAGTTCCACAGAGAATCTGCAATCTGACCCAAATTTCGGAAGAAAAAAAAAAATTCTGGTATTGGATTTGGAACTCCATAATGTAGTATAATTAATAGATAACATAAGGGTATTAAAATATCCATGTATTTGGCCTTGAGCATAATATATATTATCTAGTTGCAATTTAATATGTGATCTGCACCATCTTTTACGTAGGTCCATTTGAGAAATTCACACAGGTGACGTTCATACAGCACTTAACTGGCCGGCAGTACTCAGAGAAAGTTGCAGAGAATTGCATTGCCTCTTGGAAATCAGCCGGATTTTACAGCGGCGAAGAAGCCAAAGCCATTGAAACGTTCCTAGAGGTCTTCAAAGATCAAACCTTTCCTCCTGGCTCCTCTGTCTCTTTCGTTCAATCACCACCACATGACTCATTAACAGTAACTAGAACTTACGTACGCATATATATTCTTTTTTTATCTTTATATATTTTATTATACAACAGAAGTGTGAGATCGAATTTGAAACCTCGAGTGCTGAAACGAATGCTCTTAACTAACCAAGCTAAGAATCCCTGAGTGTGCATATATAATCTTGATTAATTAAGGGAAGTGTTATTGACACTTCAAAAATCTCATTCTACACTCTTCACAAGTGTATTTTTCTTTCCAAATATAGAAAGTTTGGAATGTAGAACGAGATTTTTGGAGTGCTAATAAAAATTTCCTTAATTAATTAGCAATAAGGGTTCATGTATAATAGTCTTCACTGTACGTACTGCTACAGATTAGCTTCTCGAAAGATGGATCCATCCCACAAGTGGGGAACAAGGTGATGGAGAATAAACTACTCGGAGAGGCAATTCTGGAGTCGATCATCGGAAAGCACGGTGTTTCGCCAGCGGCAAGGCAAAGCTTGGCCGAGAGGTTATCGGATTTGTTGACTGAGAAGCCTGAACTGTTGGGGGTTGGAAAGGCCACAAACCAAGTTGAGGTTGGGGCAACTGATCAGAGAGAAGAGAAATGAAAAAATGGCTCTCACTAGCTATGTTATGTCCCCTCAAAATCAGAAAAGTTGTTTCTTGTTTGTTATCATGTCATGGTTTGTTTTGTTTAATGTAATAAATAAATTTTTTATGGGTGTGTTAGCTAAATGATTGCATTCTCCATTTGGGGATGCGTTAATTCTCCCATTTGTAATAATGTATCTTCACTGTAAAAAATTTATAATCGAATCATTCAGTCTTTTAATCTTCATTTGGAGATTATTCATGCAGAAAAATATTTGAATAGGTGATTGTTTAATCATTTAAATATACTTAATTAAATCAACGATTCGTCATAAATATGATATTTAGTACCTACATGGAGTACTAATAAGTAGATCAGCCTTAAAAGGAAGAAAGTTTAATTATCCTATAAATTCATCACATCACATACAATCATATTGATTAAGACATCATGAAACGGACAATGTCATATGAACAAAGCAAACCATCACTGCATTTGCAACATCAAGCAAAATAGTGGTCAAACTTGCAGTCATACTTGAGAATTAGGAATCGAACTACTCCACAGCCACAACCATATGATTGTTTTAAGATCCTACATGAATTGCATTCATAGGAGATGGAGATTTTGAAGTCAAGCTCGAAGAATCAAGATGCAGACTGTGAAATCAAGCTCGAAGGATCGGGAATGCCGATTGCGGAATCAAGCTTGAAGAATCGGAGATGCAAATTGTGGAATGTATAACCAATTGGAGATGCAGATTGTGGTATGTGGAATCAAGGTCATAGTATCGTCGATAAAGAATATTATGGAATCAAGACTCGAAGAATCTGCCATTTCATAGCTCGATAAGAGAGTGAGAGCCGCATATGTGATGATCGAATTCTACGCGAGGAGCTTTTGGTTTTTAATTGACTTTATTTTTTCCTTCTTATAAAAATATGATAGTTTTTGTTTTTTTTTCAATCGACTTTATTTTTTTTTCCTTGTTATATAAATATGATGTTTGTTTTAAACAAAATTGAACCAATTTCATTTATTAATGTAGCGTGTTTATTTCATTTATTCTCCCTTTTTAATAACATTATATTCTTATGGAATTAATTGCTAGCCCATTTTGAGGTTTAGTCCAATTTTTCATCCTTTAGTGTAAATAATTTTGTTTGTCAAAAAAAAAAAATTATAGTATTAAATGTTATAAAGGAGTATTTCATAGCATTTTTAAGAGAATATGCTATTAACTACTGGGATTAATTAAAGATAGGTTTTCCAGTAGTGTATAAATGGCCATATTTTATTTCAACAAATGTGAAGCGTTATAGCTCGAACTATCAATCTATAGAGTCTTAATTCCAAATCATCCATAAAGAAGTTTAATTAGAAAATTATGTATCAGTCTCTTAACGAATGACCTTTAAAAGAAAATTTAAAATACTTGTATTGTTCGGATTATTGAAAAACTTGTACTTATCATCTTATTTATTTGTTTTGGGTCTTGATCAAGACTCTGTCTGTTAGGTTGTTCTTTTGGATTTGATCAATCTTTCTATCTTCTTTTGATTAAATTAAACCCTAATGGGATTCCTTATTTTACAAGTATTGTAATTATACGTCATTCTCCGGAGAATTCGAATCCTTCAAGTCAAATACTTGCGATGCATATGTAAACGGGTTTATTTCTCCACTTTGTTAAATATTTTATGGTCATATTTTGTCTTCTGTTGACTTTTTCCTCCTCTTTTTTTTTTTCCGGGAAAAACAACCTAAGGGTAGTTGGTACCAGAATACCAGCTCGTCGACACTCCCCCGCCTTCCCTTGAGGGGCCGGTGAAACACCCTCCACGTTTTTTAACACTCCCACCTGCCTCTTCTTACTCATCAAACCTCCTCCCATTACTCAGTGGACCGACCAATTACCACCTCTATTTAAACCCACCGTTCCCGACAGCTAACCCCATCTCTCTCTCTGCACAATATATAAATTATCAAATGGCTCCACCACCATCGCTCGCTGGACTCCAGGTCGAGGCCACTGCGTTTCCACCGTCCGTCAACCCTCCGGGCTCCTCCAACACTTTGTTCCTCGGCGGCGCAGGTTTGTAAACTTGGCACTTCTGGCGCAATGCAAAATATACATCCGTGATTCTCATTGTTTGTTGCTTTTGGTTTTTATTTGGCTGTGTTTGCTTGTTAACGTACGTGCACAGGGGTGAGGGGGCTGGAGATTCAGGGCACCTTCGTGAAGTTCACGGCGATCGGAGTGTACTTGGAGGATAACGCCGTGCCTCTGCTAGCCGTTAAGTGGAAGGGTAAGACCGCCGAGGAGTTGTCGGAGTCCGTTGAGTTCTTCAGGGACATCGTTACAGGTAAACGGGTTTCTTAGCTGTTTGACTACTGTTCGAATTTGACAGTAAATTCTAGTTACCGTTGCAAAGTTTGTTACCTTCTCGTGTTATAATTAGCAAAGAAATTGAATTGCATGCTTTGGTGAACCCGAAAACTGAATTCTTTTTTTTTTTTTTTTTGAAATCGTTGACCGTTAAGGATGCGTGGGTCCCACTTTAGTTTTAGAGTCATACAAAGACACAAAGTCAAAACCTTTTGACTTTTGAATATATGCGATTAAGTAAAATTTAGAGTTTAATTTAACTTTTAACCCTTAACTTTTTCGGTCTATCGAAGATTCTAGATTGATTGAGAATATGACTTGAATCAAATAACATTCTTTGACTTTTTTGGAGCAAAATTTATTAATGTTCGACCTTATAGTTATGAGAGATTTTTTAGTATGTCGATAACATAGTTCCGTATATCTTTTTTAGTCTATTGAAAGTGTGAAAATCCTCTTTACTAGGCATGAAAATACATAGTACTCATGCCCTGCATCTTATGGCGGAGCCGTTTTACAATAATCGGTATTCGGTGAATCGGTAGTCATGCCAAACCTAGGCAATCCTATACCTCGCCGTTCTCTCAGATACCAATATAAATTACATTCTAATTTCATAAATTTGTGTATGCCACTTAGAATAAATGAATCGCTGAAGGTTTAGTGCTATTTTCCAGATATGATGATACTGTAGATATGACTAAAGTTTTATAGCACGGATTATGATCTTCGCTATCCCTTTGTAGGTCCGTTTGAGAAGTTCATTCAGGTGACAATGATACTGCCACTGACGGGCCAGCAATACTCTGAGAAAGTTTCGGAGAATTGCGTTGCCTTTTGGAAGTCGGTGGGAATTTACACTGATGCAGAAGGCAAAGCCATTGAAAAGTTCATTGAGGTCTTCAAAGATCAAAACTTCCCACCGGGCGCCTCTATTCTCTTCACACAATCTCCGAAAGGATCACTCACGGTTAGTAATCCTACTTCTCAATGGTTAACCGTGTAGTTTACATCGGAGTTTTGACCTCTTTGCTTCTCTTTCACCACAGATTTGCTTCTCCAAAGATGCATCCGTGCCAGAAGCTGCAAATGCGGTGATAGAAAACAAACTACTTTCCGAGGCAGTTCTAGAGTCGATCGTGGGAAAGCACGGTGTTTCCCCTGCAGCAAAGCGAAGTTTGGCCGCGAGGTTATCCGAACTGTTGAACGGGTGTAAATGATACGGAAGCCGGAAATGAAAAATTGGAAATCAAGGTAAAGGTGGTTGCAGTGGAGGCATGAAAACTGAGAGAGGAGAAATAAAACTTGGGAGTGATTACCGTTCTTTATTTAGTGAGTTATTTACATACAATCTATGAAGCTAGAGGAAAGTGCTATGTCTTGTTTGATTTAAAGAGAACGATCATGTTTTTATGAGAAATAACAGTATTGTTTTGTTATATCTTTCTTATTGTCACACCAGTTCGCCGGGTCTAACCAAAAATTCAAAAAAAACGACTCGTAGTTTTACCTGCGTCTTCTCTTCCATGGCGTCCACTCTCTTCACGGTCCTCAAACTTCTCACTTCGTCAAACTCACTGAAACCAATTACCTTCCCCGGCTTCGCCAGAAAAACTCCTACCTTGTTCGCCATGCTCTCTGGAAATTTATTGATGGCTCTCACCCTTCCTTCTGTTGGGGAAAAACTTAGAGTACTCAACTCTAACACAAGTGTTAGAAAGACAATACAAGTAAACAAATTACTTGTATTACACAAACAAAATATTACAACACAAACTATCAAAGACACTCTTGAGAAGCTATAACACTCACTCACTTTCTAGAGACAAACTCTAGAGCACTCACACTCTTACAAGACTATTCTTTCTTCTCACTCTCACTTGCTTGCTTGATTACAAGCTTACTTGGTTGGTTGATTACAAGCTTACTTAGCACCACACCCATATTTATAGGGCATGTTTGCCAACTTTAAACATTGCGAGATCATTCTAGCTACTAATCATGCATGCCACCCGACATATGGCTAATAGCCATATAATATTACAACTTGCTAGAATTATCTAGCTTATTATGCATGCCCACCGACTTTAACATGCAAATTTGAACTAGAATGGTCTAGTTCATTTGCAGCTGGACAAAGTCTTCTAGAAGCTTCTACCTTCCAAGCTTGCTGCTTGTATTTGCTAGACTTTTCTAGAATCCAAACACCAATTGGGCTGGTGTTGATCTTCAACACTCCCCCTCAACACCAGCTCATTCTTTCCTTCATGTCGAGTTGACGACGAAGCTTTGTCTTACACACCCAGTTGCATGATATGGGTTTCACATCTATTCGTTTTGGCACTAGATTCCAAGCTTGATTTAGCTCTACTGCAGTGACCTCTTCTCCCAACTTTGAAGCACTCAGGTTCAACTGTTTCTTTTTCTATAGCTGCGTTTGCGTATTTAGGATTTTGCTTCCTGATTCTTGTTGATCTCCTTAGTTGTGATTGTGGAGTTAATACTTCCACTTCACTAAGTCTATCTTCTTCTGGTTGTTGATATATGTCAGCTTGCCAAGGGTTTTGGGGCACTGCTTGCTCAACATCATCACCATCAAGCGAATCCTCATACTCATCTGGTCTCGACTAGATTCGAACAATTTGCTCCCCCATCTTTTGCTGTAACTTATCTTCTATCTCTCTTGAATCAGGCAACACCTCCTTTTCTGAGGACCAGCAAGAAGATGCTTTTGCGTCTCATTCTTCCTCCATAGCTAGAGACGCAACGACATCCCAATCATCTTCAATTTTCTTCTCTGAGTTGGCGACGTTACTTTCTACAGGCCTTTTGAACCAGCAATCATTCGCCATATGGCCATTCTTTCCACAATTGTAACACTTGCCCTCAAATCTTTTATTATTCTGGGACTGACCATGGTTGCCGTGATACTTCGGAGCTCCCTCTGGCCGAGAACTCCATCCTCCTTGATGACCTTTTCCCTTGTCACCATTTCTTTTAGATCCACCACCAGCACGCTGCTTAAAGCTGCCTTTACTTTTGGTGTAGAGCTCTTCCTCCTCACCTCTTAACGCGAACCCTCCCATTTGCTTTGCCAAAGCTTCTTGATCGGCAAGCAAATTCTCGAACTCAACAAGTGATGGTTGGGTCGGCCATCCCTGTACAACGGCAACGAAGCCTCGATATTCAGGTCTCAATCCATGGATAATTATTCTTTTTATCTTGGATTCTGCAATGGCAGCACTAGGATCTAATTCAGAAATTTCATGGCAAATAGACTTTACGTTGTGGAAATACTGCGCAATTGTCATGTCCCTTTGGGCCACTGATAATAGCTCGTTCTCGAGAAGCTGCAGTCTTATATCGTTCCTCTTTGAAAAGAGTGTGGCAAAGGTGTCCTACGCTTCTTTCGGTGTCTTGGCCTTCCGTATGTGCTCCAACATGTCATCTTCAACTGTAGTTTTTAAGGTAAACATGGCCTTACCTGCCTTGATCTTCCACTTCCTCAAAGCGTCGCTGGTGTCTTCTTCTAGTTGCGTAACTTCATTACCGCCGACGACATCCTAAAGATCTTGGCCTTGTAGGTAAGACTTCATACACGTCGCCCACGTGTTGTAATTTTTGTTGTTCAACTTCTGATTACTCCAACAACTTGAAGATCTCCCATCGTGTCGGCAGAGCTTCGATAAGCCGAACAAGATTAATGAATAATCTTGCAAAGTACTAAACTTCTCACGATTCTCAAAAGCTTTAATAGAGACGGTCCCTAATCGTACCGCTCTGATACCAATTGTTGGGGAAAAACTTAGAGTACTCAACTCTAACACAAGTGTTGGAAAGACAATACAAGTAAACAAATTACTTGTATTACACAAACAAAATATTACAACACAAACTATCAAAGACACTCTTGAGAAGCTCTGACACTCACTCACTTTCTAGAGACAAACTCTAGAGCACTCACACTCTTACAAGACTATTCTTTCTTCTCACTCTCACTTGCTTGCTTGATTACAAGCTTACTTGGTTGGTTGATTACAAGCTTACTTAGCACCACACCCATATTTATAGGGCATGTTTGCTGACTTTAAACATTGCTAGATCATTCTAGCTACTAATCATGCATGCCACCGACATATGGCTAATAGCCATATAATATTACAACTTGCTAGAATTATCTAGCTTATTATGCATGCCCACCGACTTTAACATGCAAATTTGAACTAGAATGGTCTAGTTCATTTGCAGTTGGACAAAGTCTTCTAGAAGCTTCTACCTTCCAAGCTTGCTGCTTGTATTTGCTAGACTTTTCTAGAATCCAAACACCAATTGGGCTGGTGTTGATCTTCAACACCTTCTCCTCTTATTCCCGACCCTAACCACAAAGCCAAAGAAGGTGAACCTAGTCCTCAAATTCCAAATCTTGCCTATGCTAGCTACTTGGACTCAAATGGTTGTAAGTTGTATTACTAGTGAGATTTTGGAGCCTCTTCTTCCTCTCACCATTGGATTTGACACATGTCGAATTGCTTTCAATAACACTTTGCTCAATCGTTCGTGGCTAGCGAAGCCAATATTCATTTTCAACTTCTTAATCTCTCTAACGGTCGCTAAACTACTGAGCAATGTCTGCAACATGTTAATATCCACAATTTGCTCAAACGTCCTATGTCAGTTAACCATTTTTGTTCTTTGAATCTTTGTCACACAAAATAAGTGATTATTGATTTTCGTATGTTGCATTGTGTCAGATTGTAATAGAATGAACATAGACATAAGAGAGATATGACGGATTGCATGCATTACAAATTGTTATTAGAATCTTACACAACTCAATAAAATTAAAATTCATATGAGTTTCAAAAAATTTATATGAGCTTAACCATGTAATAAAAATGAGCCTCACATAATCATTTCAGCAATCCGTGAAGCTTTGGAGTTTTGCATTGAACATGGAGTTGATAACGTGATTATCGAATCTGATGCAAAGGTGATTTTCAAATGATGATAAAGGAATTGGCTCATGACTACAGCCTTGAATGCATCCTTGGTGACATTGAGACTCTAGCGCGAAGTATGAGGTCAGTGATGTTTGACTTTGTGTCTAGAGAGGGTAATTGTGCTGCTCACTCGATGACAAAGTTTATGTTTAAAGAGGATCGTTCCTTTGTATGAGACTGTATTGGCCCTGAGTTCCTATTTAATATTTTGGCGCAAGATGTAAACCTTTTTATTCGATTATAATAAAATTTATCTTATGAAAAGAAAAAAAAATCGTTGAGAGATAGGTCAAATAGTATATATAGGTCATGCAATAGTTGTTTATGCCCTTACCCTAATATATTCATTAAATTTTGACTAAGATATTAGATACAAAATCTCGTGTGTGTACTATTAATTCATAGGAAATTTATAATGATCAACAATCAAAATTCGCTTATATTACGATGGTGTATACAATATATTTTAGCATCAGACAAATTCTTGTGGAGAGAAAATCGTGTCAAGTCACTTGTCCACCCAAGATAAATACAAAAAAAGCTCTATGTATTAGTGTCCTACATGAGCCGATTTTAATGGATATGAATGCAAATAATACGTTTTGAGCGTCTTTCGTGGACGAATGACGCTGTACAGGCCCACTCGCATACCCAAAGTGTGAGTGAGTTGGAAGTTTATGTTGGTACACAGAAGTATTGACCGAGGAAAGGTGCAAACGAAAAGGAACACCCGAACAACCCCACCAAACCGCGTCCAAGTCCCTACCGTAGCAATCCCTCTCCCCCAAAAAAATCCTGCTAATCCGGTGCTACTGGGCTCCATTCAATGAGTGAGCCCTGCCAATCCAATCATCATGTCCGTCGATCTCCCCAAAACGACTCAACAATTGACTTACATTTTGCTCTACTTTACCAATAACATTGCACGGACCAAACTACACCAGGATCATCGACATCTATATCAACTGTCAAAAATAGTCTACGGTAACACCTAATTTCGGTAAATACAAGGTGAATCCTGTGCCAACAAGATCCTCTCCAGATCATTTGGGTGAGAATCCTGAGAATCTATGAATTGTACATTGTGCGGTTTGTTTTTATCAGGTATTGTTTGTGTTTAATTTTAAATAAAAATATTTAAAATAATTTCTGATCGCATGATGTACGATGAAATAACATGATTTACGGATCTTCAGGATCTTCACAAGAGGATCCAGCGAGAATCCGAATTCATTCATGTGTTCCACAGACCTGTTCACAAGAGTTGAGGCCGATTCGAAAAGTTCTCCTCCCTCTTCCACTCCCTTATTTGACACACAAGGGAAGCTCTCTTATGCATACGTTAATTTGATTTCCTGTATTTTTTTTGTTTCTTCTATTCGTAACTTGAAATATTGGAATAATGTCCGTGTAAAGGACTTTATTTTTAATCGTCTTCTACATTTACATCAGTCTTTTCATTTAATAAAAATTAAACACGAATGTCAATTGTTTATGTCTATATAAACAAATATCAACCGTTAATTTATATGAATTCTATAATAAAGTTTACATATTCTAACAACTTAGAACATTGTTACAAACTCATATGGTACACGAAGAATATATAGTAAACAATGTTTATAAAGAACAATATATTTATTTTCCACATCTACATAGAGGATTATAATAAGAGCAACATGTCTTTTACCAAACTTTATATTGATTTTGGAATCAAGAATTAGTTGTGAACACGTAACACTTAACGATGCAAAACTATTTAACAAATGCATGCCATTGTTTACTATGTAATATTCAAAGTATAAATCACAAAACATCATACAACCTTGCCAAAACTTAATCGGATTTCGTTCAAGTTTTTGCCCTTTGGGGCTGTAGATGCATGACTTGTTGAGGTTTTTGCCAACTCTTTGAGAACAAACACTAGAAAACAAATTAAGTGTTATTGAGGAAAATCGCACACGTAAACGATTACTAACCAATGATATATATTGCATGTATTTAACAAGTTGCATGCATCAATGGTTGAGAATTACAGTATGTCCCATGTAAGTAGTGTTTAAAATATTTATGAAATTGTCGATATTTTACGTGAAATATCCGAAAAATAAAAAATCGATATGGAAAATAAGAGGTGAAACACAAACTTCACCCTATAACAATGAGATAGAGGTGATTTTAATTATCACATACATAAAAAGGCCCCTTGGTTAGTTGCATGTATGTTGTTATAGTAATGCAAGTTTAATAAATTGTGGTTCACTATTTTTTTTTTTTTTTTTCTTTCTTTGAGAGAAGTACGATAATTCATTGCAAGCAAATCCAGAATACAAACAAAATGAGGATATTGTGCATACTGGGCCTCGATAAAACCTCTTGCTGGGAATTTCACTCCGGTTGAAGGGAAAAGGGTGTCCCGCACAACATAAAAGACCTATCCTCAAATGTCAACCATGCGGCAAAATATGCAACTAGGGGGTCTTCAACCCACTAAATTGATTGGTTACAAAGCTTTCGACAATTTCATGCAGTGAGCGCCAACCGTGCGGCAAAGCTTTCGACCATTTCTTCCATAGTCATTTCCACACGCTGCAACTCAGTTTAAACCACTGACAGAAAATGTCTCCAACAAATTGGATTAGTTGGACCAACATCCACATAGTATCAGTAGGAGACCTATGCCCGCAAAACTACGAACACAGAATCAAGGTAACTTGGCGCCATCGCCGTAGACGAAGCAGTCGCTTCTCCTAGTGAAACCTAAGAAGACCTAGGAACCCTAGAGAGCAATTTTGTAAGAAGACCAGGACTAAACTAAAATAATTAAAACCAATCCATTGACCCATCACCACCTACAATTAGTGCAAGTCCGCTACACCCACGAGCCAAGGCCGCCAGGGAAAGGTGGAGCCACCACTAAACAGTTGAGAAGGACCACATAACATTGAAAATCAAGCCATAGAGTGGGGGGGGGAGGATCTGACTCCCCAACTACAAAAAATCACCAGCTGTCCTATACGAATCAAACTCACAAGATTTTATGTTACACTCAACAATTAAACTCACTTACATTAATAAAAAAAAATTTCGACTCACTGTACGAGCTTGTTCAAATTTAGAAGAATCAAACTCAAGATTTTCAGCCTAATATTTTACATTCCAAGTGTCATTTGGGCCCTTCAATCAATCAGAGATTCACAATGCCCAGCGCCAAGTCCGAATCCCACCAAAATCCTGTATCAATCTCAAACAGTGATACAAAAGTGGTTGTGGAAAACGCGTAATTAACAAACAGCTGACAACGACAAGACCCCATCAATCTTCCCTTTTGAACAAACCCGACACTCAATATTCCCACTCAGAAGGAACCATCTCACGAAACTCCCCCGGCCGCCACCCCCCCCCCCCCCCCCCCTCTCTCTCTCTCTCTCTCTCTCTCATGGGACCAACAGTATATAGTAATCCAACAACGTGAGCCACCCATAATAGCTGTCATCAAATTACGTTCTGTTCAGACATTCTTGACTTGTCTCTATCCACCATCTTGTTCTCCTACTCTGATTTCGTGGATCTTGCTTCCGATCTCATGAATTTGTCAAACTACACGTAGAGCAAAAACGATAAAAAAAACACGACTGTGTTTGGCTGTTCCGGTCAATGGTGGTCGCATCACGTTTTTTGTTTTGGTCCACATTGTTGTTATCGTGTTCACACTTATTTTTACCAGCATAATTCAGCAGCTCATTGCAGTGAGGCAGCACTGAGCTCTTCTGATTTCTGATTCTCTCACTTGGGTTTTAATCAGATTCAAGAACCTTGATTTGCTTCTTCAAGTTTGATATTTTCAGGTGATTCAAGCTTACCCTTTCGGTGTTTTTGCTTAATTTGGTGGTTTAAAGCTTTACCCTTTTGATTATTGCTTACTTTATTGCTAATTTTGTTTTGTTTTGTTTTTTGATAAATGATAGGATAATTACACTAAGTTCATCCAAACTGCAGTGGGGGGATTCGAACTTGGATACAAAGGGTGGGTGGAGCACACCGCTCCAGCTAACGTGGCTAAACTCAGGTCCACTTTGGCTAATTTGTTGGGTTCTTATTGTATTGGTGTTGTGATGAAATCATGAAAGAGATGGGAGAGGAGTTTTTATCAATTTCATATTATAATCTGAGCCCCTGTCACTAGTGAGAAGCTGTTTCCTTTCTGTAATCTGACTTTTCCACTTGCAAGTTGCAAATTTTGGTTTTATAATCTCAGTTTTCCAAATTTCTGCTTTTAAGACCCTCAGCTTTGTTTCCAAAGATCCCATATTTTTCTTTTACTTAAATCCTAGTTTTGATGGCTGGTGGGACTATCAGATTGTTCATAGGGGTTACTTCGATTTTGTTTTCGATTTGTGTTTCATTGGGGTTTAATCCTGAAGATAGTTATCTGATAAACTGTGGATCTTCGAGCAGTGTAACAGTTGGTGGTCGTGTATTTGTATCTGATGAGTCTGCATCAAATCTCCTTTCAGCTCCACAAACTATTTCAGCCAATGCAATTTCAAAATCCAACTCTTCCTCCTTTGATTCAGTTTTGTACCAAAGTGCACGAATATTTGACAAAACCTCCCTTTACACATTTCCGATTACAAAACAAGGGCGGCACTGGATTCGCCTCTATTTCTCTCCTTTTGTTCATGGGAGCTACAATTCGAGCACAGCGAAATTCTCTGTCTCTGCTCAAACTTTCACCCTTGTCAAGGAGTTACGAATGGAGAGCGATTCCTTTGTTATGGAATACTCTTTGAACGTAACTTCTGAAACTCTTGTTCTCACTTTTACTCCTGCCTCCAACTCATTTGCTTTTGTAAATGCCTTGGAAGTTGTTTCGATACCGGATAAGATCATTCCTGAGGATGCTAGAACCATTGGTTCAAAGGAAAATCGCCAAAGTTTGAGGAGGCAAGCATTAGAGACAGTTGTGAGGGTGAACATGGGTAATCAAACAGTATCTCCTCTCAATGATACCTTGCGGAGGCATTGGGTTTCTGATGATTTGTACTTGATGCACAATGGTCTTCCAGAATTTGTGTCAAATGAAAGCGCTGTCCATTACACGAGCTGGCCAACAGAAGATGTTGCTCCTTCTTCTGTCTATGGCACGGCAACTAAGTTGGATAATACTAAAACCGATGCTTTGTTTAATGCCAATTTAACATGGCATTTCGATGTTGATCCTGGTTTTGAGTATCTGGTTCGGTTTCATTTCTGTGACATAGTCAGTAACAATACTCAAAGTTCCATCCTCAAAGTTTATATCAATTCGTTGTCTGTTTCTGATAATCTTGATCTTAGAAGTCTGACATCGAATATCTTAGGCGCCCCATATTATATGGATGTCGTCATTAGGGCAACTGATAGCGAGAAGCTAAACGTTAGTGTTGGTCCCTCTAGGGCCGACATTGTGTATCCTATCGTCTTTCTCAACGGGCTGGAGATCATGAAAATAAGTAATCCTAAGAGCAGCCTCGATGTCTTGGATTCTTCTTCAAAAGCCAGCTCTAAGATGAAAGTTGCTGTTATAGCTGGCTTGGCTGTTGGACTATTTTCTGCCATCGTGTTGGCTGCAGTCTTGTTCTTGCTTTGCAGAAGAAGAAGAAGACTAGCGCGCGCCATCCATTCGAATACAGAAGATGGAGTGGTGAATGAAACGGAAAGTAAAATCACCGACAGTACAGCAATGTTTTCTGTTTCAAAAATTGGGTATCGCTTCCCTTTTGTGGCAATTCGGGAGGCCACAGATAATTTCAGCGAGAACCTGGTTATTGGAGTTGGTGGTTTTGGGAAGGTTTACAAAGGAGTTTTAAGGGACAATACAAAAGTGGCAGTCAAGAGAGGAGCTCCTCAATCAAGGCAGGGTCTTGCCGAATTCAGGACAGAAATTGAAATGTTGTCTCAGTTCCGCCACCGTCATCTGGTGTCATTAATTGGATACTGTGACGAGCAGAATGAGATGATCATTATTTATGAGTACATGAGAAATGGGAGCCTGAAGGACTACCTTTACGGTTCAGACTTTCCGAGCTTGAGTTGGAGGCAAAGGCTTGGAATATGTGTTGGAGCTGCCAAAGGACTTCACTATCTTCATACTGGCTCTACAAAGGCGATCATTCACCGTGATGTTAAGACTGCAAATATACTACTAGATGAGAATCTTATGGCAAAGGTTGCTGATTTCGGGCTTTCAAAAACCGGCCCTGAGATTGATCAGACACATGTCAGTACCGTGGTTAAAGGAAGCTTTGGGTATCTTGATCCACAGTACTTAACAAGGCAACAACTTACGGAGAAGTCGGATGTGTACTCATTTGGGGTTGTGATGTTTGAAGTCCTTTGTGGGAGACCTGTTATTGATCCCTCCCTCCCGAGGGAAAAGGTGAATCTGGTTGAATGGGCAATGAAGTTGCATAATAAAGGGCAGTTGGAGGAGATTGTAGATCCTTGCCTTGCAGGTCAAGTAAAGCCGGAGTCATTGAGGAAGTTCGGAGAAATAATTGCAAAATGCTTGGCGGAACATGGTGTTGATCGACCTACGGTGGGAGATGTGCTATGGAACCTGGAATCTGTGCTTCAACTTGAAGGAAGTGAAGGAAGTAACGGCAGGCTATCTTCGCAAGCTGATCATGTCAAACCCCTGGAGACCAGTGTATCTGTTGCAGAATTTAGCATGGGAAGTGCAGGGGACCTTGCTGGCTTCTCGATGAGCAAGGTTTTCGCCCAAATGGTGAAAGAGGACATGAGGTAAACTGCTGAAGCTAAAAAATTTCGGTTTTATTTTTTCCTATGTTTTTCTCATGTAATATTTGGATAGTGAAAATCCTGAATGAGTGAGTAATATACGGAACCATGTGAGATTCAAGTCAGTTCTCACAAGTCTATAAATATACACTATTTGTAAAATGTTTGATGTTGTTTCTAAGGCTTGGAACTCTAGCAATAAAGGCTTTTACGCTACACTCGTGTTATGAGTTTTTCCTTTCCTGAGTCGGAGAAAGCAAACGAAAATGTCCTGATGGATGATTCCTTTGCAGAAAACGAATTAACATCTCATTTCTAGTAGGATCGGTTGTGTCCTTTTTATGCAGAAATGCAAGAATGATAGTGCAAGTCTCAACCTTATACTCAATTTAACTTCAAGAGCAACAAGATTCCAGACTTATGCATTCAGTATCGATACAATCATAGGATGTAAGTAGTCTAGTACTGATGACCACACATACGTACTTACTCCTAACAAGGTTACACCTTAAACTCTTCCGGCAAGCATAAAAGCCTTGTAGGTGACCGACCTGACCAATTCAGAGCCACCCCAAGCACCCGAAAACTCTTTAACCAGCTTTTCCGGTAACAAATCCACGCCTTGGTGTTTGGCTGTAACGACTGCAGACCATGACCCTACCATGTTCAAAAACCCTTGGAACGACAGCTTCTTTGGAATGTCCAGCGGCAATGGACTCCCCTCGCATCCGAAACCAACACTCTGAAAAGGAAATGGAAGCGTCTTGTAACCATCAAAGATGTACTGGATGTTACGGTCCCAAAAGGGCAGGGTTGTGTCATGAAATCGCTTCATAATAGGATCAAATTCCGGACAAACTTCAATGTCATTGTAGCACCAAACGGCCAACACACCTCCTGGCTTTCTCAGAAGCCGCGAAACAAGATTGTAAAACTTTGGCAGGTCGAACCAGTGCACAGCTTGAGCCACAGTCACCAGGTCGACTGAATTTTCGCCCCCGATCAATGGTATTAATTCGTCGTCTGTAATGGTTAACGGTGTGTGGGCATATCGAACACGAGGATGTGGCATTCCACGCTGCAACTGTGATTCACTCGCATCGGTTCCAATTACTTGTTCATAGTGCTCAGCAACCTGTATAACAAAACAAACCATATATATATATGCAACCATTGTACATGTGAAATACCAAATTTTCTTTTGTTTTGACAAAGCAATATTTTAATATGCTCTAATTTACGGAAAAGGTGAGGGATTTGAACTTAAATGCAGAGAAAGAAACATTCATCGCATATTTTAAAAGCATAAATCTCACATTAGAAAGAAAAATGATGAATAATATTTTAAAGAATCATGGGCTCTCTCTTCCAATTGACTATACTCAGAAATACGATCAAATAATATTCTAAATTACTCAAATTTACGGGAATTCCAACTCTAGTGTGAGGAAAAATTCAAGTCTAAGAAATCCCACAAATTGACAAATGGTGAGTGAGGGGAGAATTGTAATACTAACGCTGACAGCGGCTTGGCCGTTGCCGGTTCCGACATCCCAAGCGAGAGTGTGGTGAGGGGTGAGATCTGCTAGCTTGGAATACCATTCCGTCGGATAAGTTGGCCTGGAATCCAAGTACAGATCTGCTTGCTTGTCAAACAATCCTGCCATTTCACAGTTCGATTGATCTTCCTAATTTCTGCTGCCTGCCAGCTGTGCTGATGATCTATGGTGCTTGATATCTCCGTATTCTGTACGAAACGAAGAGATTCTCACTAAACACTAAGTGACAGAGAAGCCTGATGGATGCTAGTTCACTAACACCAATTCCAACTCATGTACACGAACTTAAATATGTCATTTAGCTCCACTAAAAGTCATAATTTGCGTGAACAATGAATGTCACTCAACCCTCAAGCCTTTAATTTCGTGACCTAAAATGTATTAACTATTGTGGAATAGTTTTAACTCTAATTTTTTTGGATAGTGCTAAGGAGATCAAATTTTCAAACTAAATTTGTAAACCAAATGATATGTTACCAATAGGAAATAATAAACATGTTAATCAACACTTAAGTAACAATCCAATCATCAACAACCAAATAATTTGATTTACAAAATTTAGTTTAAAATTTTGGTCTCCTTAACATTATCTGTTTTTTTTTTTTTTTGTAACTTTGAGTTATGTTATATTAATTTGATTTTATGAATGTTTTAACCTGAAAAAAAAAAATTACATTCCCAAAAAATTTTCAAAACCGTACAAATCACAACGACTAACCACTCGACTAATCAAACTTCAATACACACCAACTAAGTTTTAATATATAAACCAACCAACCAAACTTCAGTACTCATACCAACCAAATTATGTACTTTTCTTAATGTCGATATATTAAGTTTGCGGGATTAATATAATCTGTTCTAAAAAATTTATTTTATTATTTTGATTGTTGGATTCAAATTTTAGCCTTTGGATTTTTTTTACCGTTGGGTTTGAGAAAAAAATATATACATGAACAGTTATCTCAAAATCTAATAAAGATTGCCAAAAAAAGGGGTTTAATCTGGATCCTTGAACACCAACGTCCTAGAAATCGAACGGCTCGCAATCCCCCAAAAAGTTATCGTTTTGCGGCTGCTGCCCCTCACCAATTGGGGCCCAGCTGTTCGCCACTTATCAAATCCTCTGCCCGTTGCTTTAATCTTTCACGACTGATTATATATTATAATTGAATTCTGTGTCGCCACAACACTCAATTTAGGATTGTTAACTTACCGTTTACGTAGGTTTACGAACTAGATAGTTAAAGGGGTAGGCGGGATGAGATTAAATTAGATATGAGGTTAGAAGTTTTATTTAATTTCAACTTGTTCAATTAGATTTGTTTAAAAAAAGGTTTTTAGCTTGCAGAGGCCTCAGATTCAACTCTCTTGTATAAAATGTTCGATACTAATTTCTTATGATTGGTCCATAATGTGAATTAGCTTAATTTTTTTAATTTGTACTGTAAATATATTACTGTGTATTTTAAAGAAGAAAAATGATTTCCCTTTTGTAAGAGAATATAAAATCTGAGAATATAAAATGATTTCCTTATTGTTTGAAGCTGAGAAACCACACGTTAGAATATTTAGAATTGCAAATATATTGTTTCAATTCAACTACCTATTATTGAGTTGCATATTATTTTTATACTTCTCAACACTCTATATAAGTAATATTTTTTCTATTCTTTAAAAAATATTGTCCTGAACTTATTTAACATTGAGTTGAGGAGAGGAGAGGAAGATAGTTATCTCAATCATCTGATTAATAAATTTTACCTGCATAACTTTGCTGCTTAACAGGATATTTTTCTTAAGCAAGATATACATGGTCACTGTCCCATCATTATCTCTGTCCTTCTTAGTCTCCCTCTCCATCCGAGAGAAAGCCATGACTCAATCCTTAGCCATGCATAATCCAACAGGATCCTTGTCGGATCTTTTTGGTGAGAATCTTGGAGATTCGTGAATCATGTCCGTTCATCGTACATTGTGCGATCAGTTTTTGTCAAGTACTGTATGATTTTTGACCGCACGATGTACGATAAACAGACACGAGATACGAATTCTCCGGATCTTCACAAAGAGGATTCGGCGAGAATCCTGATTCATGCATAATTAACGTTGAAAATATCCAACTCTGTAAAACGATTAATTAATGTATCAATGGTGATACGTGCTAGTGAAAAGTAAGTTTCTTTGAAGATTAGCTTGGAGTGGAGTGATTCCTGCCAAGACAACTTTAATTTGGTTGGCGCCACTCAATATTATGGTATGATGGTATTTCTATTCATTTAGAAGTGAGAGGCTTTAGGTACAAATATCGTGGATGATGAATTCGATATCCTGGTCATTATGTGACTTGGCCAAACTCCCCATTCCCTTGTGTAAAAATATCAATGTACTAAAAAAAAAAAAAAAAAAAAAAACTTTAATTTGGCCGGCTTGAACAAATAAACCTTATGGTAAGACACTTTGTAGTATTTCTGTAGTTAAGTGGATTGAATTTCTCCAAACCTACGACCCCCCGTCAATGCTTTATAGCAGTTCTCCTGCTGCTGCTGCAGCAAGCAAGTGAATTGAATTTCTCCAAACCTAACACAATCAGATGGGGTGGGGGGACGCAGCCTGGGAGAGGAGAGAGAGAGCATCTGTTTTTCAGTCAAAAGAAAAGGAGAAACCTAACCCCCTTTCAACTGTTTTTCAGTCTCTGCAGCGCCTAACTTTCTTTCTATGATCATCTCCTCTCCAATCTAATGGCAGCCCCTAACTTTCTTTCTATGTTTGTGCATTGTTCAAGACCTGTGATGGGTAAGTTCTTTAAGATTGTTTTATTTTATTTGCTTGCTATTGGCTTTGATGGTAAGTAATTGTTTTGTATTCTCTGTTTATAATTTGTATTGCCAGGATCCTTGGTGAACCCATTTCCAACTGTAACGTGAAGAATTTGTCTGCTGAGAAAGGTTTATTTATTCTATTTTTATAAAAACTAATGGGTACATATATGATTAAAAAATTGAAAATCTTTTTATAAAAACTAATGGGTAGAAACTTATTCTATTTTTTATTTTATTTTAGAGATGTTTTGAATTGAAAATTAGTTAAGAGTTTAATAATTGTGTGAGTATTAAAATCCTAAATCAATTGTTAACCTTTATTTTAAAAATTATGTAACTGATAACTAATAATGTTTCAGTCAATGAACATTAGTAACTAGAGACCGGATACTAATTTTTCCATGTTAAAATTGTATAATAAAGGTGATGTTATGTAGACTATGTGACAGCCTGTCTCAGATTTTTTGCACCGTAGGGGTAAAATGACGGTTTTGCCCCTAGTGGATAATTGTTGTTTGTGTGGTTGTTTTGGGTGCTTGGTTGGTTTCATCTTACCCACACATCCATCTTCATTTCCATCACCCTCTCCTGTTGACTCTCTCTATCCCGAAGCCTCTCTCTCTCTTTGTCTCTCTTCTTCTACACTTGTGTACGGACAAGACCAAAACACTTGAAAACGTTGTAGATCAATGAAGAAAATCATACCTTTGTGTTCATGAGCTTCATACGAGTTCAACCATACCCATTTCAGGTAAGGAATCCTACGTTTTCCCGTCGAACTCGAGATGTTCAATTCAGGGTACTGTTCATGCACACGTAAAATCATGTGTTTTTGGGAATTTTAGGGTTGTAGGAAGCTTGGTGAGGTCCTTTGGAAGCTCGGGGTGGTTAGTTTGAAGGTTTTGGACGTCGGGATCGTGAGTTGCAAGTTTGGCCGGATTTGGTGAAGTTTTTCCTGCAAGATTCCGTTGGTTTTAGTGCTTGAAAGTGGTAAGGTTTTGTTCCTCTAGTTGTAAGCTTCATTTTGGTACCAATTTCGTGAAATTTGGGTGAAAAATGAGTGAGAAATTAAGTTTAGAAAATTTCCCGGCTTTCCGGCGACGGCGATGGTGCCGGAGGTTGGCCGGAGAAGACGACGAAATATTCCTAACGGCGTTAGGTTAACTTTAACGGAACTTGTTAGAGTTAACGGAATATTCCTGAGGGCGTTAACTGCTGCCATAAGTGTGCCAGGCTCGTGCTTGAGCGTGGGCGGTGCGTGTGGTTGTGCCTTGGCCGGCGCATGAGGGTGCGTGCGGCGTCGAAAAATTATTTTAAAAATATGGGGATGTTCGTGAGGTTGAGTAGATCACGTTGGTGTATTCACACACTCTATTTGAGCATTGTATGAGAAGTTATTACCTAGTTTGGGTTATGTGCATTAAATTAACGTTTTAATAGTTGTTTCGCATATAGGTGTGACCTATCCCGAGGACGGGCGCAGTCACTCGAGGCAAGGGGGTTACGACCATTTTACATACCAGTGAGTGGGCTTTTGGTTTTCTGTATATACCTATATACTTGTGATTTTCCCAGAAAATGAAATGAAACGTTTATATGTTTTAAATGCCATGTTTTGCGTTTGCCTATTTAATTATGCATTAGTAGTTGCATATATATATATATATATATATATATGTTTGGTGTTGCGGACGCACATGTAAGTTATGGTTTATGTTGTGTTTAGTAGTGAGTTGAGATGCATAGTGAGCTCATAGCATGTACCCTCGGTGTTAGTGCTCCCGCCCAGAGTAGGGCACAATCCTTCACGTGATGTTCACCTTCCGCACCACACGCTCATCTTGGATCTAAGTTAGGTGCATAGTCCTGTCGTACAGACCACTATAGGTGGTTTCGACTCGTATGTGATCCGCGATTATTCGCCCAGTCTTCACGTGATCGTAGCACTTGAGCGTATTTATTTACACCCAGTCCTGTTGTACAGACCACTTTAAGTGGTTCCGACTCGTGTGCATGTATAGTTAGTGAGTTAGAGATTTGAGCTCTAAATTCAGCCGTACATGTCATGTTAGATGACTCCGGCTGACAGATTACATGACATTGATTGACATTACCTGCGTACTTACATTTGATGTAGAGGCATTCGACATGGCATATTTCTGAGCATGTTTTCTATATATGGGTATATTCTATTTTCTGGGAACCTATATAGGTTTTACGGCGAGGGGTTAGAACTTTTGATAATGAAATGATTTTGAAAAGCTTTGTTTTTACTCACTCAAACTTTCTGTTTTGCGCCCCTCCAGGTTTTAGTTTGGATAGCTCTTTTGGTGGCTCTTGAGGAATTCACGGCATATTTAACAGATTATCACCAGTGTAGGACCACCTCTGGGTGTGTTTATTTAGTGTTTGTTCCTCTGTACTGCACTAGGTCTTTTGTGCTCTGAATATTGTTTTTCACACTTACGCTTGCACTTGTTTATTATCTACTTAGTGTATAACTTGGTTTTTATTTATTCGTACCTTTATTATTATTCTTAGCTTCCGCATTGTGCACATGGTTACGTCATTCTCACGTGATGGCCAACATGCCCTGACTTCGATTGGGGTGTGTCAAACTAAATTTTCAAATCAAAATTTTCAATCATGTGACATTTCTCTAATATAAAACAAACACGTTAATCAATGTTTAAGTTATAATCCAACTGTCAACAAACACGTTATATGATTTACAAAAGGATAATGTTAGGGAAACTAAATTTGTAGACAAAATGTGCAAACTAAATGATATGCCACCAATAAGATTAAACACGTTTTTCAACGTTTAAGTACTAACCATTCATTAACTTACATGTCATTTTTTTTTTGAACGCCCAGAACCCATTTCATAAAAGGCCTACAGAGAGGCAATCACTAATACAATAACAAGTAGTGACAAGGGATAAAACACAAGGACCCCTCCACCTAGAAGAGGCGTCACCCCCAGCACCACCACGCCCAACTTAATGAGGACAAGGGAGTCCGTCATTATTCAACACATAGACCAACGAAGATGGGGGCCTATCGACCCACACAACATCACACATCTCCGTAAAACCAAACGACGCAATCTCGTGAGCCACGCCATTAGCAGTTATAGGCACCCAAGACCATCGGCAATCAAGGAACTTTCCCCCTAACTGCTTAACCCGAGCCAGCACGGGGAAAGCCTCCCAACTACCCATGGACAGCGAGCTAGAGAGACAATTTATCTCTTCAAGGGAGTCCGATTCCAGAATGACATACCTTACACCCAAATCTGCTACGAATTGGCACCCATGCAACAGCGTAGAAGCCTCCGCAGCAGCCGCAGACGGAGCTTTGATAGCATACTGCGCTGCAGCCACAAACTTGCTCTCCATGTCCCGCACAATCATCCCGACAAAACCCTTCTTAGAGGCCTTAGACCAGCTAGCATCCACATTTATCTTCACAAAAGGAAAGGCCGGAGCACACCACCGCGCATCCGAGGAAACCCTCATGCTGACGCCCCCTCTTCTAGCCCCATCCATAGCCCTTGCACCAAAAAACGAGCTCACAGCCGCAGAGATAGCAGCCAAGACTTTAGAAGGATTAATGGACACCCCGTTGAACACAAAATCACAGCGAGCCTTCCAAATACACCAACAAGTAAAGACAATATAAGATCGCCTCCATTTGGAATCACCAGAGATGCAAAAATTCGGAGAGAAGACCGCCAGAATCCATTCCAACCAATCAGGGAGAGACAGACGATCCACTTTATAACCCAATGCCCCACCAAACCAAATTGGTGCGACCTAAGAGCAAGAAAGAAAAATGTGCTCAATAGTTTCATCATGGCAGCAGCAAATAGGACAAGTAGAGACCTGAGAGGACCTCCGTCGGAAAAGGGCATCCCGAGTAGGAAGACAATTATGCATAGTAAGCAACAAGAAATGTCGCAACTTGGGGGGCACCTCCAGCTTCCAAATCCCCTTCCATAACGCCTTGGGAACCTCTCGAACAGAAAGCTGCCGCTTATCCCTCACAGCCATCGATCTTCTTTGCAACCATCTGTAGCCTGACTTGACCGAATAACACCCATTCTTACTCAGATCCCAGATAAGCCTATCATTACGACTTAAATCCCCAAGAGGCGTCTCCTCAATAGCCTGCATAGCCTCCCCTGTAATGAACAGCTGTAGAAAGCTAAGATTTCACCGCCCCAATTCCGGACAGATAAGCGCGCTGACCCGTAAACTTGGAGTAACCGCAACCTGTCCAACCGGCACCGGGTGACCAAGGGGTAAGGAAGGAAGCCATCTATCCTGCCACACCCGCACCTCCTGACCACCCAAAATCTGCCAATGAGAACCCTCCCTGATTAAGTCCCTGCCACTTAAGAGGCTGCCCCACGCCCAAGAGGCATGACCCCCCTTCTTCGCATCTCAGATCGAGCAGTGGGGAAAATAACGAGCCTTAATCACTTGAGCCCACAACGAGTCCGGTTCAGTCATTAACCGCCAACACTGTTTAGCAAGCAGAGCATCATTAAATTCTTGAAAATTTCTGAAGCCTAAACCTCCCAAGTCTTTGGGCAAACCCAAAACCTCATTTGATACCCAATGAATCTTGTGGGCTCCCTCCTTGCAACCCCACCAAAATCCAGCCACCAGCGCATCCAATTCCTGACAAACAGCGGCTGGGAATTTGAAAATGCTCATGGGGTACGCCGGAATAGCTTGAATAACAGCCTTAATTAAAACCTCCTTGCCAGCACGGGATAGAGTACTTTGCTTCCATCCTTGAAGCTTTTCCATTATTCTCCCTTTCACATAAGCAAGACCACGCTGTTTCGAACGACCCCATATAGCAGGAACCCCCAAATATGTCCCCGGATTGATTACCACCGCCATACCAAGAGCACTCCCCATCTGATCAACATTCACCTTCTGAACATTTGCCCCAAAGAAAACACTGGATTTCACCAAATTAACCTTCTGCCCAGATGCCTCACAAAAATTGTCCAGCAAATTCCTCAGATTCCGGCAGTTTTTCATATCAGCCCGTAAAAACAAAAGGGTATCATCAGCAAAGAAGAAGTGAGAAATCATGGGTCCAAAGCCGCCCATCTTGACACCCTCCAACCTACCATTGTCCACCGCACTCTGAATAAGTTTGGAAAGAACCTCCCCCACCAAAATAAATAAATAAGGAGAAAGAGGATCCCCCTGACGGAGACCCCGTGTGGGCGCAAACGTCTTCCCTGCCTGCCCATTTAGGAGAACATTGAACTTCACAGACGAAATACATCCATTAATTATCGATCTCCATCTGCTACTGAACCCCATTTTTTCCATAACAGCATCCAGAAAGTCCCATTCAACCCGATCATACGCCTTCTGCATATCAAGTTTAATACCCATTTCGTATCGATTCCTTGCTTTCCTTCCCTTCAGATAATGAAACATCTCATGGGCTATGCCAATGCAATCCTGAATTTGTCTACCCGCCACAAACGCATTTTGGGTAGGAGAGATGATATTTGGTAAAAATACCTTCAACCGGTTAGCAAGAATCTTTGACAGAATTTTGTACGGGTAGTTGCATAAGCTGATAGGCCTGAATTGCGACACAAATTCCGAATTAGGGACTTTGGGAATCAGCACAATGTGAGTCTGATTTATCAAACCTGTACCCGCAGAGTCCAGAAACAACTCTCTGACCAGATCCGAAACATCTGCCCTCACAATCTCCCAATAACTCTGATAGAAGACGCCCTGGAAACCATCAGGGCCAGGAGCCTTGAGACCTCCCATTTGCACAGCAGCCTCCATTATTTCTTCATCCGTGACCGGCGCAGTTAGCGCCTCATTCATTTCTACATAGACCGAGGGAATAATGCAATCTAGCAGCGAACCCCAGGTACGACTCCCGGCCGAGCTAAAGACTGAAATGAAGTGATTATCCACCAATTGGCGCACCTAAGACGGACGATCCACCCAGTTCCCATTCTCAGCCCTAAGCTTCACAATCTTATTTCTCCTCCGCCTCTGAAGGGTTGAAGAGTGAAAAAACTGAGTGTTAGCATCCCCCTCTCTCAACCATTTTACCCTCGACCTCTGGCACCAATAACTCTCCTCTTGGAGTCTTAACTCATCAATCTGCCTAGATATCTCCCTTATCTCATCAAAGTTTGGACCCCAGTCTCGTTGGAGAGAATCTAACTGGGAAAGAAGATCTTGGATCCTGCAGCCCCGCCCCTTAAATTTAGTGCGATTCCACCTACTTAAACGATTACGGCAGTCGTTTAAAGATCTCACCCATCTATCCACACACCTGCCATTATGCCGACATTCCCAGCAATTCTCCACTAAATTCTTACACTCTTCCTCCGCCACCCAAAACGCCTCAAACCTGAACATCTTCCTTCCTCTCGGCCCTTCAAGATTAGAATTGAGAATAATTGGGCAGTGATCCGAAGCAATAGCCGTACCGTGCATAACAAGGGAGTTCGGCCAAAGTTGCTGCCACTGCTCATTCGCCAGGACCCTGTCTAACCGCTCCTCCACCCATTCCCCTATTCTCAACCCTCTCCACGTAAAGGTCGGCCCTTGGAAGCCCAAGTCCATCAACAGAGAGGAAGACATAAACTCTTCTAGAAACCTAGGCCTGTTGTACAAAACCTCAACTCCTCCAGACTTCTCATGATCCCACATGAATTCGTTTAAGTCCCCGCCGCAAATCCAAGGAATGTCCGTGGGGGTAAAGTGGTTAACCATCCATTCCCAGTACATACTTTTCTCAGCTCTATACGAAGTCCCGTAAACACCCGTAAACCGACACCATTGCGTTTGCCCTTTAACTCTCATCACAGCATCAATGATATGTTTGGACGAAAGGATAATACTAACCTCCAAATTATCCTCCCACCACAAGCTCAACCCACCAGAATTTCCAATTGGCGCAACATCAAAGCCATGAGCATACCCCAGACGCCTCCTTACCCCAATAATTCTATGATCTTTCATCTTAGTCTCGGATAAAAAGATCATAGAGGGTCTCTTTTTTCGAATGAGCCCATGGAGAGCCCTAACTGTCGTGTCCGACCCCAGCCCACGACAGTTCCAGAAGATATAACTCATGGCTGGCCTGCGGTTGTTGAAGGCCAGCCGCCACCGCCCCGAGCCATCGAACCCGTCTTCCTTGTCACCATCCTTCCTGTAGCACTGTCCGACCCCCCTTCCATTACTGCCTATCTTCCATGACTCTCACTTATGTCTTCCTTATTTGCACCCGCCTTAAAGACCGCCCGTTCCACAGTTAGGCACCCTTCCTTAAAGTTTAATCTCCTCTATAACTCTGCCACCCTGTCTTGGCAGTTCTCCTCCGTGTCCGGGCCCTTGAGTTTCTTCAGTGGAGCTTGAATTAACACCATATCCTGCGATTCCCCACTTCTTTTACTGCCCCATAGTGGGTCAACACCCAAGTCGGACAGATTGTCGTCGACCCCCTGGAACTCGCCCGACAGTCCATCCCCCGTTGTTTTTAAGCTTTCCATAACAGAGCATGACGACGTCTCCTCTCCCTCCACCCGCATTCTTCTACGCCATTTCTTTTGACCTGTGCCGTGACTCTTAGATGCTCCCCCAATCTCCATGGTTTGAGTACTCTCCTTTCCTTGCATAATCGAAGCCCGTAGACTGCCATGATTCAGAGCAGACGTGATGCCAGGTCTGCGCACCGCACCGGCCTGCCGGCGTTCCCCCTGCCCACAGGCTCCGCTCTCGTAGATATCGCCACATCCCTTACCAGCGGCGCCTTAATCCACTCTCCATACGCCACCACCCCTTCTCCAGACATCTCCGCTGAGCATTCAGTATTGATATGTCCTATCCGCCCACACTTGTAGCAGAAATCTTGGAGCCGTTTATACCGAAATTCCACCCAGGTTTCCTTATTTGAATCCCTCATAATCCAGCATCCCTTGAATAACGGCTTCTCCGTATCCACTAATAATCTTATTCGCACAAATCCTCTGGCGTAACCGGGATCCTCCATGGCTAAAAATTTCCCAGCCTCTTTGGTTACACGCTGAATGTTCTCTAGAGAAGCTAAACCCAGTGGTATTCCCCGAATTTGAACCCAAAAAGGTACATCATCCAACACCAGTTCCTCCAGAGCGAGCTCCGGAGGCCATTTCACAACAGAGAACACCTTCTTCATCACTGCCCAGGGAACCTGCTCAATGATTCTTGAGGCTACACTTTCATCTTTGACCGATATAATAAAGACATTCTCCCTTACCCATTTTATTTCCACCTCACCCAACTCTTTCCAAGCCGCTCTGAGGATATTCCTGACTCCCCACTTGTTCAATGTTTTATGCGTAAAGACTTTCCCAACCAATTTAACTCCCTGCTCCATAGTCGATAACTCCAGTGTCTGGTTCAGTTGTACCACCAGCTCATCCACCCCACTATTCGCCATCTCCTTGTAACACTGCTGCCACACTCGCCCAGTTTGATACGTAGAGAACCCTTGACTTTCTGAAATCGCCCTTAGACCGTACATAAAACCCACCCAGTTTACCAACTGATTCTTTTCTTCGATTTGGTCAAATATACACCTCATCACTAAAATCCTCATAAATGCATCCAACCGGCCAAATTTAATTCTGGTACATCAAACTTGTTGGGAAAGACCCCTTATGTGCCTCGCTTCAATGTTCCGATCTACCTTGTATTTATTTCCAAGATGCCCCCTTGGCAGTTTCCCCATAACTCCCCACCCACCAAAACTCCTCTCAGCCGCTGCAAACCCCCACCCCCAGCCTAAATGAAACGAATTTAATACCCCCTCAAAAGCCCCACCAGCAATCCCAACAACCCTTGAACAGAATAGCAGTCAAAATAGAGAAGCCCCACCCCTTGCCAACACCTCAACCCTGCCCACGCAAACTCAAATTGACTGAAATTTTTACCCCCAGCCACTTCAAAGCATTCACCCCAACACCCTTCGGCGAGAAAGTCAACCTAACTTGAGAACCCCACCCCTTGCCGTACCCTGCCCTTACATCACACCCCCATCTATTTTCCAGAAAGACAGTTACCCACCCCCCACAGAAATTAACACAATCTCTGAACCCACGAGACGCAACAGACCCACAGCCCCAAATTAACAGAAAAAAGCTCCCAAACAGGTCAAGGCAACACCCCTGCAGCCCACAAGGAAAAAACTAACCTAATTTGAAAAGCCCCAATCCCTTTCCGAACCCTAGTCCCTACCAACACAAAACCTCCTTCTTCTCAGAGTTACAGAATACCCACCACCCAACAGACCAAACCCCAAGAGCTTAACCCAAGAAGCACAAAACACAAGATTCGAACACAAACCTGAAACCACGCGCACAGAGGCGGAACTCACGAGGGAGCAAACACTCTCACACCAGGGAGAGAAAAAGAGAGTTAGTAAGTTTAGTATAATGAGAAATGCTAACTTACATGTCATTTAGTTTATATAATTTTTTAAACAAATTTAGTCCCCCTAGCATTACCCTTTACAAAATTTAATCTAAATAATTGGTTTGCTTAGCATTACTCATATAATAAATAATTAGTATTTACAAAGACTATAATAAGTGTTAGGAGTTGCGAGCTAATTAAATATTTTGAGGTGCTAAATGTTTTTTTTTTTTGGTTAAAATTAAATTGGTCAATTTCAAGTCAATTTAAAGTGTAATAAAAATAAAGAATTAAGAAAAGTTTATTTTTCAATATCAAATTAATAAAAAATGCTAAAGATGATACTTTATACTATATACTAAAAATCACATAATATCACAATCGATAATTTTTTACTTTTTTTAATGGGTAAATTACACTTTACCGCCTTAGGTTTGGGGTCGATTTCAATTTCTTACAATATCTTTAAAACATTTCAATTTCATACATCAAGTACTATTTTTTTTCAATATAATACCTCCGTTACATTTTCCATCTATTGATCTGTTAAGTGCTGACGTGACCACTACATTTATGCCATGTGGCAAAAAAAAATTTAATTTTTTTTTTATAAAAACCTTAATCTTCTAAATAAAAAAAATAATTAAAAAAAATAAAAATAAAAAAACAAAAAACAAAAGCTGAACCCGCAATCCCTACCCACCCAACCTGTAACCCAGAAGAAGAAGAAGAGGAGAGGAAAAGAAAGAAAAAAAAACACATCTTCATCTTCCCCCGACTCCCCTTCCTTGCAACCCACCCCTTTCTTCCCCCTCCCGTCTTCCCCAAATCCATCGTGCACCCATCTTTCACCTCCTCCTCCGCACCCACTACCTGTAACCCAGAAAACAAAAGAAAAAAAAAAACCCATCTCCCTTTCCCTGCAACCCAGATTCTGTTTTCCCCAATAAGGAGTGGGGTGTGTAGAGGAGGGAAGATGATGCGTGCGAGGGTGGGTGTGTTGGGTTTTTTCTTTCTTTCTGGGTTGCAGGTTGGGCTTGCGTTGGGGATGGGGGAAGATGGGTGTTCGGAGGAGGTGAAGGATGGGTGCGGAGGAGGTGGTGGAGGATGGGTGCGGACGAATGGAAGATGATGATGCTTCGACCCGGGGGGGGGGGGGTGATGGGATCTGGATTTTCTAACCTTTTTTTTTTTTTTTTTAAATTTAGAAGATTAAGGTTTTTTTTTTTTTTTAAAGTTAAATTTTTTTTTTTGCCATGTGGCAAACATTTGGTAGCCACGTGGCATAAATGTGGCTGCCACATTAGCACTTAACGGATCAATGGATGAAAAATGGAACGGATGTATTATATTGAAATAAAATAGTACTTAAGGTATGAAAGTGAAATGTTTTAAAGATGTTGTAAGGAATTGAAATCGATCCTAAATCTGAGGTGATAAAGTGTAATTTACCATTTTTTTAATTATCTACGCCAATGAGAGGGAGGGGTGAGCTTAGCCTCACAATAGGTTACTAATAATTGGATTCAAATTCACATTTGATGAGAATCAAACTTAAACGCTTCTCACTTATACAAAGATGAATACTATTAAAACTGTTGTACTAAGTGTAATCGTTGATAATTAAATTACTCTTTTAATGATTTGAACAAATAATCCAACCATTAAAAGTATATTATCAGGTGGATTATAATAAAGTTTTTTTTATTGCAAAAAAAAACAATAATGAAAAAAAATTTGAAAACTTTGAATTTTAACGAAAATGGCAAAATAAAATGTAAAACAAATAGTAACATAATTAATTTTTTTAGTATAAAGATATAATTCTAATAATATCGAGTTTTTTTGTTAACATATAAATCGTATCCGTTGCATTCTGCCCAATTCATCCTCCTGAACCCGATCTGGAGGGAGAGATAAGAGTGAGAAACTTGGAAACCCTAGCTATGGAGAAAGACAAGTCGAGCAAACGCGACCGCAGAGATCGAGACAGAGACTACGACAAACATCGCAGCCGTGATGCCGACGAAAAGCGATCGTCAAAGGACTCCAATTACCGCCACCACCACCACCGATCGGACCGCGATTCCAAGCGCGAGCGCTCTCGCGAGCCCCGCGACCACAAATCTCGCCGCGAACGGTCGCGCGAGCCGCGCGACGACGGCCGGGATGTCTCGCGCGACCACCGTGAGCGGTCCTGCGAGCCAAGGGACGAGAGGGAAGGGAGCAGAGAGAGGTCCAGGCATCGGGAAGCGAAGCGCGAGAGGTCAGAGGAGCGAGAAGAATCGAAGCGTAAGAGGAAAGAAAGGGAGAGGAGTGAGGGTCGAGATGGCGAGGGTGATGATTTAGAAGATAAGAAGAGGTCTAGGGTTTCGGAGGGGGAGAGGAAAGAGAGGAAGCGATTCGAGGAAGATGGTCACGAAGTGAATGGTGGTCAGAAAAAGAGTAGGAGGTTTGGTGACCGCCGAGTAAAGGAGGAAGAGGGCAGAGAGAATGGCGAAGTTGTTGAACGGAGAACTGAATTGAATGTGAATGCGAGCGAGGTTAATGTTAAGAAAGAAGAAGTTGGGGATGATCATATTGGCAATTTCCAGAGCGTGGCCGCCACCCCAAATGGGATTGGTCGGGTGGGTAATGTAAGTTTTATGTTAGCTTACTATTTGTTTTACTCTTAGTTGCTTTTGATAATTGCGTTACTTTGATGCTGAAATTGCGAAAACCTGTGAAAATATTCCACATTTAGGTTATAGTGTAGGTTATTCTCTTAATCACTAATGAAACTGCTATGAAGAATCTGAAGATTCAATTTTTGAAACTAGAATTTCCAACCCAGCTCGATATCATAGTTTGAGTTATGGAATTGATGTTGTAGAAGGATTGTGCCTTCTTACGCCATTGCTTCATGTGATTGTATGTTATAGTGCCAGTATAGGTCTGTACAGTCTGTTTTTCTCCCTCGTACTCGAAGCCATACGGCTCTCTATAACAACTTAGGTTGAAGTAAACTATATTTTTCGAGTAAGAGATAAACAGAATGTGTTGGTCAAACTACCTGCTGTTACTTTAATACTGTTAGAAAATAGCTCAGTTTCCTATATGCTTTATATCCTTTGTAGGTCATCTCCATTAGCTGAGGACTGAGGCCATCTGTGTGAAATGTATCCCTTCATTTTGTTTGATTCTTCATATTTGTGTTTTTCTCCACCATGAGCAAGATCTTTCAGGGTATGCATAGTAACTTCGTTTAATTTTAACACTTACAGGGCGCTGCTATGGAACCTACTATGACATCTAGGATTGTGCCTGAGACCTCTTTCGCTCCCATTCATCCCCTTCCTACCAAGGTATCTTCAATTCCTACAACAAATGAAAATAAGGGAGTTAGTATTACCAGATCTCATGAGGTTCATGGAAAATCTAGTACAGATGGAACATCTTCAACTGCTGGGAAAAGTGCGAATCTGTCTCTTGGTGATGTTGAAAAAATCAAGAGAACTTTACAGAAGCAGAAGGAATTGACTGAGAAGCTGAAGAAGCTTAACCAGGTAATATATCCACATAATTTTTTTTAATGTATGATGCTTGTGTGCAACAAATTTCAGGGTTATATCTTAATTACGTATATTTCTTTGGACAAACGCACTACCACTACTCTTATCATACAGTTGAAGAAGGAAGGCAATTTAAGCAAAGATGCTAGCCAGAACTTGGAATTGAAGGAGGGACTGAAACCACCAGCTACTACTGCTGGGTTGCTACACGCACCGACCCCATCAACAGCTGTTACTACAGCTGCTTCTGTGGCAACATTTGACTCGTCTGCCCTACCCATATCTGCAGCAGCCGTTCCCAACTTTGAAGCTGTAAAACGTGCACAAGCACTTGCTGCTCAGATGGGGTTCCGTCAGGACCCTGATTTTTCTCCTCTCATAAACTCATTTCCAGGACAGGTGGCTACTGATGTTGCTGCCCCGCAGAAGCCTACTAAGGCCCCTGTTCTTCGTCTTGATGCTCTTGGAAGGGAAATAGATGAACATGGAAACTTAGTGAATGTGACGAAACCAAACAACCTCAGTACCCTAAAGGTGTAGTAGCTATTACCTGTCACAGTTGCCTTATTTTATATGGACTTTTTTTGTTAGATATTTAGTCTGATGTTTCTTACTTTTTCAGGTCAACATTAACAAACAGAAGAAAGAAGCATTCCAGATTCTAAAACCTGAATTGGATGTGGATCCTGAAGAGAATCCTCATTTTGATCCGGACGTGGGCATCAGTAAAAAATTTTTGAGGCCAAAGAGGATGGGTTTCGCGTTTGTAGAGGAAGGAAAATGGACAAGAGATGCTGAGCTTATAAAATTAAAGGTATTTATTGATGCCTCTTTAACTCATTGATCATTTTTTGAGTTATGTACCTGTCTTTTTGTAAAAAAAAGTTCCCACCTCTGTACAGAGTAAATTTGGAGAAGCACAAGCCAAAGAGCAAAGAGCAAAGCAGCAACAGTTTGCAAAGGCAAAGGCAGCGCCAGATATTAATCCAAATTTGATAGAAGTAGGGGAGAGAGTTATCACCAAAGAAAAACCAAAGGATCCAATTCCTGAAATTGAGTGGTGGTAAGTAGATTGCCTGTTCATTTGCTGTGGTTAGCTGAATGATTCTTTTTGTTCCCTAACTATGCTTGTTAATTTTGTCAGGGATGTGCCACTGTTGCACTCTGGTACTTATAAGGAAGTTGTTGATGGTACAGTAGCTGAAGATAAATTAAAGATGGAGAAAATCACA
This sequence comes from Pyrus communis, assembly GCF_041283825.1. NCBI lineage: Eukaryota > Viridiplantae > Streptophyta > Magnoliopsida > Rosales > Rosaceae > Pyrus > Pyrus communis. The sequence goes on along the minus strand of NC_142571.1, from coordinate 23,700,348 downwards.
ATCTATATTGAGCATCCTCAACCTATTGAGCCCCCTACTGAGCCAGCTCCTCCACCGCCTCAACCACTGAAGCTGACCAAGAAGGAACAGAAAAAACTACGAACACAGAAACGTCTGGCCAGAGAGAAAGATAGGCAGGAGATGATTAGACAAGGCCTGCTTGAGCCCCCAAAGCCAAAAGTTAAAATGAGTAATTTGATGAAGGTTCTTGGCTCTGAAGCAACCCAAGATCCAACCAGGCTTGAAAAGGAGATCCGGAGTGCAGCTGCTGAACGTGAACAAGCTCATGTAGACAGGAATATAGCACGGAAGCTCACTCCTGCCGAGCGTCGTGAGAAGAAAGAAAGGAAGCTTTTTGATGACCCTAATAACGTGGAGACCATCGTCTCAGTTTACCGGATCAACGAGCTGTCACATCCAAAGGCCCGCTTCAAGATAGATGTTAATGCGCGAGAGAACCGGCTGACTGGATCTTGTGTGATATCAGATGGTATTAATGTTGTGGTTGTTGAAGGTGGAAGCAAGTCTATCAAGAGGTATGCAAAGGTTATGCTTAGGCGCATAAACTGGGCTGAGGCAGTAAAAGAAGAGGAAGAAGACGATGATGCTGACGATGACAAGCCTCCTAACAAGTGCGTGTTAGTATGGCAAGGAAGTGTTGCAAGACGGAGCTTCAATAGGTTTTCTGTTCATGAATGCATGACTGAAGCTGCTGCCCGGAAGGTTTATGCTGATGCTGGCGTTGCTCATTACTGGGATCTTGCGGTCAACTTTCAAGATGATAATTAGTATTTGGAGATGTTGCTTCGATGAAGTATTCCGTGTTCCTTGTCTTATATTTGCTCAACGTGGCCACTTCGCTACAACATTTTGGTAACTGAGTAGTAGTTCTAAAATTTGCCCTGTGCGATTTCTTAATACGGCACCTTTTATGTTGCATATGCCTATCTTAAGTGAACCATTCTGTCCAATGGCTGGCACAAATTGATTGCTTAAATGAGAACACTTTGCATTTCAAGATGCTGTAATTAAGTCGAAACTTTGAGAGTTGGGTAATTCGTTTTGACTTTTACTTTTCATGACATCTCTTTTTCTGTGCGGACTTTTGCTGCAAGCAGGAAAACTCATGAAAAGAGTTTGAAAATTTTGAGTTTTAATGATAAGAACAAAATAAAGGGTAAAGTAAATAGTATCAGGATTGATTTTTTAATGTAAAAATATGATTTTTCGTTAAAGTGAATAGTACCGTGAGTTGAGTTTTAATGATAAGAACAAAATAAAGGGTAAAGTAAATAGTATCAGGATTGATTTTTTAATGTTAAAATATGATTTTTCGTTAAAGTGAATAGTACCGTGAGTTTTTCATTAAAATTTTATTTTCTTTACTGACTAACGTAAAATGAACTAGCACGTATCCTCGAGGAGTCCGAAATCCCCCAACCAAGAATGGGAGCCCGAAAACCCCCAACAAAGAATGGAAGCCCGAAAACCCCCAACAAAGAATGGAAGCGGAAGCCTTTCGACTCACTTTACCATTCTCTCTGAAATAAACCTCGCCCTGGAGCCCTGGGCAGGCTAGTTGGGTCTTTACTTGTTGTTCTGTTCCCTCACGAGAATGACACAAAGAAGAGGTACGCCCAGCACGCGGAGGATCCGTTGAGAGAAATTAAGTAGATGGCCAACTGACATTGCGTCAAGTTAAAGCTGGACTCGTGCTTGTACTAATGTGTAGTATCTATAGGGTGTTGGTTATCCATAGATGTTTACGGAGGCCAAATGTTTGATCCTTGGACCCATTTCATTAAAGCTACATAATGCATGATTGTTCAGTATCACAACCACCAAAATCAAACAGAAATGGAGTCCTAGCTTTACATACATACATACATACATGAAGCCTTTAAGGGAAGGGATCCCTATTTTTCAAAAAAAATAGGGACATCCTCTTGACCATTAGATTTGACTTTAATGAAATATTGTAGTTGAGATTATGTGGCCTATGATTTAATCTCAACCATAGAATTTCATTAAAGTCAAATCTAACGGTCAAGAGGGGTATTCCCATTTTTTTTGAAAACTCCCTTAAAGGGCATGCATACATACATACATACATACATACACATATACACATACATATACATATATATATATATATATATATATATATATATATATATATATAGGAAGCTTTTAAGGGAAGGGATCCCCATTTTTCAAAAAACAATGGGGACATCATCTTAACCATTAGATTTGACTTTAATGAAATCCTGTGGTTGAGATTCTGTGGCCTGTGATTTAATCTCAGCCATATAATTTCATTAAAGTCAAATCTAATGGTCAAGAGGGTGTCTCCATTTTTTTTGAAAAATGGGGATCCCTTCCCTTAAAGGGTACATTTAGTTTTGTTCTCGTTGATTGATAGGTTTTTTTCATGATTTTGTTACGATTGTTTTTGTATATATACATTATAGATTGTACCGTTTGGTATCATATGGGTACGATTAATATTATACATATCGTAGATTGGTACATTTACTTTTGTTCTTCAACGTTGTTTACTAGTACGTTTATTTCCGGTTTTAGTAGGTTTGTTTTCATACATATTTTTTATTGGTACGTTTGTATTATTCTCGATGTTATTTTGTTATATGAATTACTACAAAAATTTATATATGGATTACTACAAATATCTTAAATAGTATTTTATTTCTTCTTTGAAAGGGAAAAAAAAATATCAAACGGCAGGGTTTTTTAATCCTTTATAAATTGTAGATAATCATTTTTTTTTTTTGTATAATTATCTTTAGAGGGAATCAAAGGAGCTAGATTGTAGGAAATTTGTTTTAAAATCTTTGCACTTTTTTCCTGACGTGAAGAATTTAGGCAGTGGTAAAATCTGTAATTTTGGTACAAATAAATGATAGTTATGATAGATGAAACTCCAAATTTGTAGGAAAAATTTTTAATTAAATCTCAAAAACCAACAAATGTTTAGTCTATAGAGTTGAAAACTAAGGCACTTATATCAAAATGCCCCATATATATATATATATATATATATGCACACACATACACCCGCCCACCAAAGCAACTTCTGTTTCATTGTTTTGTGCTATGCCTCTCAATTGTGGGGTTCTGGACCATGCATTGTATAACTTGGGGTTCTTAAAAATGTCCGGCAAGCATATAGCACCCATTTGGTGCTGCTTAGCCTTCGACATCATCGGATTACGCTCGTGGCTTCCTTGGGGCGGAGTACGCTTTGAGCACTGCAAACTCGGTTCAAAATTCGTGTTTCAGTCCAAAACGCATCTAAGTTCGCTAAGCACGGGTGAGACTCGTATCGCTCTCTTATCCCAACCTAACCCGACCCAACCATCCAAGATTGGCTCCACCGGATATGTTTTCAACTGGACGGCCACGTGGTCCCGTCATCCGGAACCCAGAATTTCTCCCAAACAATAACACAGTTCCCCCCACGAAAAGTGGCATAATATGAGTGTAAAGTGGGAGTGAAGAACTACAAGAAATGCAAGACAAGTACAGCATGCAATAAAAGCCAAAAGCTTTTGGAGGAGAACATGCTGATTCTGCATGCTAACTTTTTTTGTTGACTTTTGGGGGCTTAGCTTTTCACACGTAAGCCCCTCCCTCCCTCCCTTCCCATCTCTTCATTGGTTGGTTGAGTTAGCTTATGATTCGGTGAAGGATGGGGTAGCCTATCTATATTTAACTACCAATCTCTCCAATTTTTAATCTTTCCCTTGTTTTATTTATTTATTTTTAATTATTATTATTATTATTATTTTTTCCGACAAGTTACTTACATGTCTCGAGTATATCGTTACTATAACAAATTTTTAATCTTTTCCTTGTTTCTTAACTTTTTTTTTTCCTGACAAGAGCAACTTACATGACACGAGTATATCATTACTGTAGCATTCTGTGTCAATGATGCAACGTCGTGTAAAGAGAAACTTCACATATCGATGTATTATTGATACGGATATAATAGGGTTGTGCTATCCACCCACTCTTTTTTATTTCTTACACATCCCTTGTTAATTTTTATCATTTGATCTTTTTCAATTCATCCAATTAAAAATGTGTGAGAAGTAAAAAGAAATGTGTGAATATCACATCCCTTTATAATGACGGTGTACTCCCGTTGTATAATTCATTCTTCTTTTTCAGAAGCTAATGGGTCAAAAGCTTGTCAAAGCTACCAAATTTGATTTTTCATTCTTCTTTTAGATTTTGTTCTGGATTTATGTGTATCATGCAGCTGTCATTGTATACCCATAATATAAATTGGGGTGTTATACAAGTATAACCTGAGTTATTAGATGTTTTACATTTGCTATTGAAATTAAAAAGGTAGTGTTATTCACACATCTATTTTAAGCCTTTACAGACTATTATTAATTTTTATCCATTAATTTTCTTTAATTCATTCCATCCAACAACTGGAAATTGAGAAGGGTGTATGAAAGGTAAAAATAGGTGTGTGAATAGCATCATCCAATAGAAACTTATATATCGAAGACAAAAAAAAAAAATTAAATCAAAGGCATGTGACTCCATGTTAGTTTCATGTAAAAAAAAAAAAAAAAAGACAACTAGAAAGTAAAGAGTCAAATAATTTAGTTGAGGCGTTATATATAATATCTCCTTTGAAGAACACCTTGAAGTCTTTTAGCCTTGATTGACGTCTCGTTTATGGAGATGGTCTTACCAATAGACTTATCAATCCCAAAGCAAATGCCTCCAAGTGGAAACATATCCATACTTAGAAGTTATCACAATATAACCCCCATTAAAATCAATAACCCAAAAAAATTAAAATCAATAACCCAAAAAATTAAGGGAGTTTTAACAAAATGTACACGGTATTGTTTATTTCAACGAAAAATTATATTTTTATACTAAAAAGTCAAACCTAGTGTTATTCATTTTACCCTTTATTTTATCCTTAGCGTTAAAACTCAAAGTTTTCAAACCATTTTTATTAATTTTCCAAAAAATTAAACCCGTCCCAGAAAATGTAAATCGATTAAGAAAGTAGGAAGATCTGAAAACTGGAAATTGAATTGTAACATTAAACATGTGCCCCCACAGTTAGCTAGTATTTCTGGTTTACACAGGAAAACTGACTGAAAACAGTAACCTTCCGCTTCCAGCTAACCACATGCATGCACCTCATAAATTGTAACCCTATCGCTTCATGACCAAGTTTGCGACTAATATTTTGGGGTATCTAATAATGTATTACAGTGTAGTGATATTCCTTTTTATTTGTAAATGAAAGGTAAGGTTCGATTCTTGTCAAAGATAAATTTGAACTACATTATTGCTAGCTAATGGCTTAGCCTACTCTCCCAACCCCTTAATGTAGATAATATCGTTTGTTTCAAAAAAAAAAAAAAAAAAAAAAGGATCTTCACTTGGGAAAAATGAGGAATAGTGGTAGGCTCACTCAACATCGAACTTCAATAATCCGAACCGTTTATTTTTCAAGTTGTAGTTTAGAAATCATACTTGCAAAATATTAACAAAATCGGAAATGTTTGAGACATCTAATTGAGTTCAAAGAAACTGATAAACATTATACTGTAATAAATATTGAAACTTCATCATGATAATTAAATGAGTAAAGGATTTCGGAGATGTTATATGAATAAAGAATTGACTGTTCAAATCGTTAAAATTCAATGTATAATGAATCTCATAACTAATCCTTATTCAAGTGGATAAAAGCTCTGCATAAGTCAAATTATAACATTGCGTTTGTTGTTTTAGTAAAAAATCATAGAAATGAAATGTATCAATCATGTTGTTGCTTACTTACTTCTCCAAATTTATATGGCTCGATAGCTTAACACCATGAAGTGGGCAGCGAAATCACGGTGGCCCCTTAGGCCATCGATCCTCAATTATAGATTATGGACTAAGTGGATACAATTACATGCAGCCTTACTTTGCTTACGCACAATTTGATCAACACCCAACCTAATTTCCTCATGAACCCCAAAAACTTGTCAACCCTGCTAAAAATGAGAAATTTTTTATTGTAATCGAAACACAGGTTATAAATTACGTGTCAGTATATAAGTGGATGAAAGTTTTATTTTGTAAGTTGTTAATTTGTTAACACAAGTATCTTGCCACTTGTATAGTGACACGTGGTGTACCACTCTGTGTTCTGAGAACATTGAAAAATCTTTTGCTAAAAAAAACATAATTCCACGTGTCAGCAACCCATATACCCACGTGTGCTGCGATCCTTGCTCAAGAAACAGAACTAGAGGCGGAGGGGAAGACGTACGGAGATGGGATTAGGCGTTGTAGGTTACCTTTCTCTCACCTCCCCCTTCAAATCAGTAGAAAATCATATTAATATAACAGAAAATAAAACAGAAAAAATAACAGATGAAGGTAAGTAAACCCTACACCCACACCCAGACCTCACCCATTTTCCTGTTTGTTATCTTTCTATATATTGAAAAGCACTTCTCCATAACTCCATAAAGCAGAAGCCCAACACTGACTCACGTACTTCTCTCACTTCTAGAGAGAGAGAGAGAGTTTTAGAGAGAGACAGAAACTATTGTTGAGTTGAAGAGGCCAGACGAAACAACATGCTCTGATTTAACGCACTTTTCTGAGAGATTAAGCCCATTCCAAACACGCCGTTAACCGCTCTCTCTCTCTCCTCACTTGCATCACATTCTCCGCGACTATAAGTATCAGGAGACTTGGAGAGAAAGAAACCGATACGGATGTCGTCTCGCGTGGCGGACAATCAGATATCGCCGTTTTTCACTTCCATGGAGCTAGACGACTTCCCACGCGCCACCCACGGCGCTTCGCCCTCGCTCGGCCAGCTACTGAAGCATGTTGGTGATGTACGCAAGGAGGCCACCGGCGACGGCGGCGAGACTCCGGCACACCATGCACTCGGCATCTCCGACGCCAGCCTCGAGCCTCGCTCCTTGCCATTCGTCCTCTCCTTTAACAACCTGACCTACAGTGTCAAGGTCCGCCGCAAGTTCAGCTTGTCCGGGATGTTATCCGGCTGCAATAACCGACTCGGCGCCGCCACGGCTTCCGACCCCATCAGCGGCGGAGAGAGTGTTTTCTCCCAGACGAGGACGCTGCTCAATGACATCTCGGGAGAAGCGCGCGAGGGCGAGATTCTTGCTGTTCTCGGCGCGAGCGGGTCGGGTAAATCCACCTTGATCGACGCCTTGGCGAATCGGATAGCGAAGGGAAGCTTGAAAGGCGCCGTTAGCTTAAACGGCGAGGTTCTTGAATCTCGGCTCCTGAAGGTGATTTCCGCTTACGTCATGCAGGACGACCTCCTCTTCCCGATGCTCACAGTCGAAGAGACACTCATGTTCGCCGCCGAGTTCCGCCTCCCCCGCGCGCTGTCAAAATCTAAGAAGAAGTCCCGCGTCCAGGCGTTGATCGACCAGCTCGGCATCCGGAACGCCGCGAAGACGATCATCGGTGACGAAGGCCACCGCGGAGTCTCCGGCGGGGAGCGACGCCGCGTTTCGATCGGAATCGACATCATCCACGACCCAATCATCCTCTTCCTCGACGAGCCGACCTCCGGCCTCGACTCCACCAGCGCATTCATGGTGGTGAAAGTCCTCCAGCGAATCGCTCAGAGCGGGAGCATTGTCGTGATGTCCGTACACCAGCCGAGTTACCGGATCCTCGGACTCCTGGACCGGTTACTCTTCCTGACCCGGGGTCAAACCGTTTACAGTGGTTCCCCCGCCAACTTACCTTCCTACTTCGCTGAGTTCGGGTACCCGATACCCGAGTCCGAGAACCGGACCGAGTTCGCCCTCGACGTAATCCGAGAACTCGAAGGCTCGCCCGGCGGGACCAAGAGCCTGGTGGAGTTCAACAGAACCTGGCAGAGCAAGAAGCACTCCAACCCTAACGACGCGTCGTACAGAGGAGCCTCCGACGCGCGACATGTCGTTCCTCTCCAGGAGGCGATAAGTGCGAGCATTTCTCGCGGGAAGTTGGTATCCGGAGCCACTAACAACAACCCGAGCCCGAACTCTATGGTTCCCACATTCGCGAACCCGATCTGGGTCGAGATGGCGGTGCTTGCCAACCGTTCAATGAAAAACGCCAGAAGAATGCCGGAGCTCTTCGGTATCCGGCTCGGCACTGTCATGGTCACCGGATTCATCCTCGCCACCATGTTCTGGAACCTCGACGACTCCCCGAAAGGTGTACAAGAACGCCTCGGATTCATCGCCTTCGCGATGTCCACAACCTTCTACACCTGCGCCGACGCCCTCCCCATCTTCCTCCAGGAACGCTACATCTTCATGCGCGAAACCGCCTACAACGCCTACCGCCGGTCCTCCTACGTGTTATCGCATTCTCTGGTGGTGCTGCCGTCGCTGGTTTTTCTCTCGATCGCGTTCTCAGTGACGACGTTTTGGGCGGTGGGACTCGACGGCGGACTGTCCGGGTTTCTGTTCTACTTTCTGATAATATTCGCGTCGTTTTGGGCGGGGAGTTCGTTCGTGACATTTCTCTCCGGGGTGGTCCCACAAGTGATGCTCGGGTACACAATCGTAGTGGCAATACTCGCCTACTTCCTCCTCTTCAGCGGCTTCTTCATCACGCGCAATAGAATCCCGGCGTACTGGATTTGGTTCCACTACTTGTCGTTGGTGAAGTATCCCTACGAGGGGGTGTTGCAGAACGAGTTTCAGAACACCGCGAAATGCTTCGTTCGCGGGATACAGATCTTCGACAACACGCCGCTGGGGACAGTGCCGGACGCGATGAAGCTGAAGCTGCTGGATGACATGAGCGAGACGCTGGGGATGCGGATCACGCGGTCCACGTGTCTGACGACGGGGGCGGATATTTTGGAGCAGCAGGGAGTGACGGACTTGAGCAAGTGGAACTGCCTGTGGGTGACGGTGGCTTGGGGGTTTCTGTTCAGGATTCTATTTTACTTTGCCTTGTTGCTTGGGAGCAAGAACAAGAGGCGGTAAAAAAAAAAAAAAAAAAAAAAAAGATAAAAATAAGCCCTGGTTATTTGGCGGGAGAGAGGACGATGTGTCAAATTTTATTTTATTTACTTCTTTTTTTTTTTTTTTACTTTAGGGTTTTCCAAATGCTATATCGGAAATTTGAATTACGTTGATTTGGAAGGGCAAGTCTTCATTTTGTTGGTGTTTCATGCAGATTGTACAACTGTTACAAATGATATATACTAATCGCGAGAATTAAAATAATGTTTCAGTCAGATATAACTCAAATGTTATATCTTATTGTTCTTAATGTTATATCATAAAAAATAAATTCGTCTTTTATCTATATTATATCAGTGTAAGTGTATTCTAGATTAATAAACATATATTTTGTAGGGTTAAGTACCTAAAACTCTCAAAATTTGTAGTATCAATTCAAATTGGTCTCAATTTTTATAAACATTACAAAAAAGTACCCAATCTATTAAAAATATCATATCCGTTAAGCCCCAATTAAACTTTTGTTAAATTAACTAGGGCCCACTTTGCCTCCAACATCAATAGAATGTCATGGAAGCATGGCTTCCATCAAGTAACAGTCTTCACTACCCCTTTCAAGCCATCACCTCCAAACCAAGCGCATAACCGCAAACTTCACCCTACAAGTCAAGCCACCAATATCGAGAAGGTCATGGTTGTTGCTAAAATGGTATGAACTCCCATGATGCAGCCACCATCATCTTCCACAAAGAAGAACTAGAAATTGTGCTAGCCGAAAATTGGCAAATGAGAAAATCACATGAGCAGAAACAACCTCCTTTAACCCTATCTGAATTCTTAACCTTCTTCTTTGTTAAGAGATTTTCCAATCTTCATTTTTGTTTGCCATTTTATTGTAAATTTGTTTATTTATTTTTATTTTTTCATCTTCATGTCTTTTATGAAGTAATTTTTTTTTTTTAATTATTTCAGTGTCCAAGTAAGCAAATAAGTGGGATCTATTGGTGTCACATGTACATTTAACGGAAAAATTATTTGGGGCCTAACATATGTGATATTTTTAATAGATTGGGTACTTGTTTAGAATGTTTAAAAAGTTGAAACTAATTTGAAATGACAGTAAAAAGTTGGGAGGTTTTAGGTACTTAATCCTATTTTGTATAAGAAATTAAGGGTTTATATAATAATTAGTTTGTGTGTGACAGTATACATAACAAGTATTGGTTTTGTATAATTGATTTAGTTTTGGAGTGAAATGCGGGCACGCTTCATTCATGCATATGTTTTAGAATTCAAAGTCTAAAAACATGAAAATATAAGAACAAGACCCAAAAAAAACAAAACAAATTAACTTTTCCCCACTTTGCTCACCAACACTATCTAAATTTAATCCCCACACACAGAGGACATGAATGACAACTAATTTTTGGAGGGGAACAAAATCAAATAGTATATATATTTAAGGGGTTAATCGGTTCACCCACACTCAATCCACCACATAATTATTCTCCCTTTACAAATTAATCTATATATTCACACGCTTTCACCCTAATTTGAATTTGTTTAAGCTATATCATTTTGGTTCTAAATTAGCCCTAATTTTGTTTTTATTCATAAGATTTTGGCTCTATGTAGCAGTTTCATGAGCCGGAAAAACTTACAAATGCATTTCAGTCTTCCCCTAACAATCATCGTGTGATTTACCAGCGCCAAGAATCAAACCCAAAATGTGTCGTGTGAAATTTAAGGCTGGAAGTTGTAGGAGGTAATTAGTTAAGTTAATATAAACTCTAATTTTTTTTTTTTTCCACCAGTTGTATGTGGCTGGTGAGGGTTGATTAATATGCATGTACCCGAGTACAAAAGGTATGGCCCTATGGCTGATTAATTGCTCTGCAGAATAATTAATTGCATATATAAATTGGTATTTACTACTCAATTCAATTATCGCTATTTGATTGTTGGCGAGTTTAATTTCTTCAATATATTTGGAGCTGAGAGAGGAGAGATTCTATCTTATACCTGGCGGATTGTGATAACATGTCCCTTGAGTATAACCAAGGCCTTCCTTGAAATAAGAATTTTAAGCTAAAATGATCTCTGAAATGGTCACAACTTTTCACTTTGGTCATTGTGGTTGAAAATCGATGGAAGTGGTCCCTGGGTTTGTTCACCGTTAATAATTTTGATCATTTTGTGAAAAATTTCCGTTAAATTAAGGGTATTTGTGTCCAATCAACCTCTCCACTTGCTTTTCCATTCAATGAATATATTTTTCAGGGAATGACCAAAATGATTGGCCACGGACAAACTCATGGACTACTTTTATATATTTTCAATTTTAAACACCAAAGAGTTATGCCAAATTTAAACATCATTTGACTAAAAAGCTAATAAATAAGCCTAAAAATTCAAGGTGTATTGAAGGCAAAGGATATTGGTTTCTTTTTTTTTTTTTTTTTTTTTTTTGGGGGGGGGGGGGGGGTGGGCGGGCTTTTAGATCCAGGTCCAAAAATATAGATAGTTTTTAGGAGTGAGTCCAATTACCTAATTATATGTATTTATTTTTTTAATGCTCATTTATATTTTCTAAAAATATTAAAAATCAATTAAAATCTTCTAATATTATGCATTTTCAACCCCAAAAAATATAATTAATATCATATAACAAAAAAATAATATATTGTCATAAATCTATCTGTAAATCATTCTACCCTAACTCAAGTAACAAAAATATGAATGTATATCATACCTATAAGTAATTTATGAAACCTAACTAAAAGGTAGAAAAAAACATAATATATCTACAGGCAAGACACATGAATCTTACTTGATTATAAAAAGGAATCTGTTATATAGGTAGATAAATATAATTAACTTGTGATATAGGTTGATTATAAAAATAAAAAATAAAATCTATAAATGGGGTTTAAAACGGGATAAAGAACAAGAAAGAACAAAAAAAAAAAATTAATCAAAGAGATAATTAGGAAGAAATTTGATTTTTTATAATAAATTTTATCAGTGAAGAGATAATTATTGATAATAAAATAATAAGATTTAAGGAATTTGACTTATTTTAATAAATTGGACTATTCCTACTATTGGCTCAAAAAATTGGACTTATATCAAGTTTCCTTTTTATATATATATATATATATATATATATTTATTTTGACGCGATTAGATGGGAATTAGACATGAATGAAACTTCTCTCTTTCATTAATAATACTATTTTAGCTAGGGAGTGAAATATTGATAAGTTTTCTTAATGGGTCGGTAATCATCTTCTACATTCAACTTGAACACAAATGCATTCTGTCAGGCAAGATTTGTAGGGCAAGTGGTATTTTCTGGTAATGCTTCTACATCCAACTTGAACACAATTGTTTCGTTTCTTCCTTCAACTTACCTTGAAAATAACGTCTTATTAATTTTAATCCGACCCTCTATATCAAACGAGGCCAAAGAGTTTAACTTTGTTGTCTGGCCATTGTTTGCTAGATTGTCTAGTAAATTCATTAAATTTGGGTCACTCGCTGTCGGTACTGATGAGTCCATATCATACTATATATTTTACCCTATTCTTAGTATTAATTTATTGGTTATTTTGGTAGAATTTTGATACTTTGTTATGTATTTTCAATGTAGGACATTCAATTTCCTCTGGAGAAAAAAGTGATCAAACGGATGAATTTTGGAGTGATTCTAATTGAAGTATGTTCGTGGGTCTTTCAAAATGATTATATCAAAGTTTTAGATTTTTCTACTAAGCCGTTTGACCGTGGTAATGAAATAAAGACCCAGTGTGCAGCGTTTCCAGATTGAAATTTTTGGACATTTTCGGCATTTTGAAGGTTAAGATGGCATATTTTGAGGAAGATTCCTTCTAAATATTTGTAGGGGACGTCTTCATCTTTCAAAAGAGATCTTTTAAGGACCAAATCGGAGTTGATTTGGTCAGTCAAAAATCTAATTTTCTGAGAAGTCCGAATTTCAGTTCAAATAGGAAACCTTTTATTTCCTATTTATCTACCTTTTCTAGGTAGGATTTTATTTTGTAGTAGTATAAATAAGGTTATTTAGCCATTAGAGAGAAAGAGGAGGAGAACGCATCACATTTTGCTAGGCTTAGAGAGCTTTTGATAATTCAAGTTTATTTTCAAGATGTTTTCTATCCATATTCTTAATAGTATTTTGTTTTATGATTGTTCATAACTAATTTCCATTTGCTAGGGCGAGGCCATGAGCCTTAGCAAAAATATGTAGTTTCTTTTCAATTTACTTATGATATTATGCATGCAAGTTTTGAATTATTAATCACCAGTTTAAACTGTCTAATTTTCTTGATGATTGGCCACCATTAGGATATTTAGAAAAGTAATTTGATGCAATTTTGGCGGAGGGTTGTCCCTGAAATTGGCGCTGGCTTCTTGTGGTTAATATATGTAACTTCTTAGGATGGACAACACGTCTTAAGGGTTATTTGATTTTTCAAAAAGGATTTCACAAAACTTAATGAGTCTTGCATGTTCACATTCGATCTGGACACCACAGACGAGTTGCATATTAAATATACGTTTTATGTTGGAGGTTCCAAGTAGGATATATACTAGGAAAACCTAACCTTCAAAACATGCATGTGTAAGTCATTAGTAATTGGAATAACTATGTATGATTGTTAAGGTGACGGCGGAACCCTAGTGCTCAAATTTATTTTCAAAACTATTTTCTTTTGTTTTATTTACTTTCCCAATTTATTTAATTATTTTTAATTAAATTCGTTTTTAATATTTTAGGTAATAAAATCACCTTCTTCCAAACTTTGTTTTCAAATAAGTAATTAAGATTTGGTATTTACATAAATTATTCATTCAATCCCTATGGAGAACGACCTTGCTTGATCCGTTATACTACGACAACCTTGTTCTCTTGCAAGTATTTTGTGTGGTTTTAACTTCTTTGCGTAGGTACCTAAAAATCCCTATCAGGTACCTTAATTAATTTTGCGATTGTTTGACACATGATTTTAAGGAGAGTACTATTACTTTCCCCTTTTCAGCATGGGTGGTCAAGATCGTTAGGTCTGAACTATGAAGACACCAGTTGTTACTTGTTAGGCACACAACTGCGAGGCTTATCCTAGGTTTAGCGGTAGTATTAGTGGTTTGTCCTCGTTTGTTTAGAAAATTATTCAAGTTCAATTAACATTACCACACAACGGTATATATATTTATGATGAGTTGGATATATTGCGGCTAGCCTGTTCTGATCGCATATGCTTCAAAAGTCGGGGACTTCAGCTGAGCTGAGCTAGTAGGTTTTAGGGGATTAATATCTAGAACAAAAGAAATAAATTTCTTGCCAACTTCTGTACATGTTACTTAATATTTCTGACTTCATTGATTTCGGTTTTCCCCATCACTTGAGTTCAAGAAATTTTTTTAGTGTGTTCAAAATACAGATACATAGTATACCATTATATAAGTGGATGGACACCTAAAAAAAAAAAAAAATTCTTTCACTTATATACTGACATATAGTGTAATGTCTATGTTCGGACACATTACAAAATCTCTCTTGAGTTCAACCTGTTAGCTAAGTTTGGGGTTTTTCTTTGATATCGAACTTGTTCTTTATGAAAGTCGAACTTAAGACCTACTAGCTAGTTATCGAACTTATTCTTTTATAAAGTCGAACTTAAGACTTCTAAATTACATGTAAAAATAAATATCACTTGATCCTCCTATTAGCGGCGTGCATGCTATTTCAGTTTCATTGATCATGTACCTATGATTTTGTTTCTCTATCCCTTTTCTCCATGGATTATACGAGACAGAAAATGTGCGAAATTAATGTGGAGAACTCTATGGGTAGGACTTATGACTCACAAGAGAATTAATGGCATCCAAGATTAAGAGATTCAGAAAGCCTAATCACATGTTGATGCTGTCTTGTCAAAATCTCTAGTCATTTTCTTTCATGCGATAAAATTAATTCAATCGAGAAAGCTAATTACTTAAAGATAAGATAAGAGAAAATCAATTAATGTAGTTTGAACATGTAAACTGAAAATTTATAGATGTTTCAGTTAAAAGATGCGATTATGAAATAGAAACTCGGAGAAAAAAAGAGAGGAAGATGTGCCCCTTAGTTGAGGAAATGGGCATTAGAGAGTGTGATAGAGATGAAAAATCTTCCTTAGCTAGCCAATGGTACCTAAGTAAAACAAGGACCAAAACTTCAATGAGGGGTACCTGGTTAGGTATGCGAGTAGGTTCATTGAGTTAGCTAGCACTTAGGAAGGCTTGGCTTGAAAGGCCTCTATGGTCTTAATCAAACTCAAAATATCTAAAGGCTATAACTCTTGAGATTATATGACGTCTTGTTGTCAGATTGTAAATGTGAATGGTTGATCGATTTGGTTGTTGTTTAATCGATTGTGTGGTTCAGATTGATCAGTTTGAGTCGTTCAATTTGATTTCTCCTCAGTCTAAGATTGCCCGTGTCAAAACCTTGTGAGTTGGTAATTGCCCACTAACATTTCATAAATACATTCACCTAACCCCAAAAGCTAGCAGCCCAAGTGGCTCCCGCCACCCCCATCAGGCCCATACTAAAAATACCCAAAACAAATTTTAATAAAATCTATAAAATAAATAAATAAAGTAATCAAAAGGTCAGAAATTAAAGCTTCAAGTATTCATTTATTTAAGGGTATATTATCAATTTCCCCCCTAAACTTGTGACCCTTGGCCAATTTCCCCCCTGAACTTTAATTTTGGCCAATTTCCCCCCTCAACTCTCATAATTAGTCAATTCCCCCCTGAACTTTAATTTGGTCAATTTCCCCCCTCAACTCTCAAAATTAGTCAATTTGCACCCTACTGTTAATTTTTATTTTTTTTTAATTTTCCATCTATTCTTTTCTTAATTTTCAATCTTTCTAATAGCTTCCAACAAAGTACTAAAATTAACATAAACTCACCTGCATAATATAGGGTAAAATGTACAAAAACATAATACAATTAGTATGTGACATGGGTTGATTATAAGAAAAAGTTATGAATCGGGTTTAAAGCATGTAGAAGAAGAAATAATAACAAAAAGAAATAATAATCCTAAACTCATGGATCAAACCTATTTCAATAAAATGGGTTATTCTTAATAAGGAGTCGAAAATTATGAATAGACTAGCCGTTTTTTTATTAAAGCTCGATTCTCCGCAATTTACTTGAACTTAGCTTTCACTTTTATAAAGAAAATTGTATTCACATACAAAAATTTACACATCAATCCTTTTTGTTATCAATTTTGTATAGTCAAAAATCAAATAAAATTACTCCATACTGATTTATTATGACTAATAATACTATCTATGATAAATTGTAAAATTCTAAATTTTAATCTATTTGTAATAGGATAAAGATATAGGAACATGATTAACATACATCTTATTTAGTTTCTTACACACACTTGTTTAATTATGATCAAATTAAAAATTTAACAGTAGGGTGCAAATTGACTAATTTTGAGAGTTGAGGGGGGAAATTGGCTAAATTAAAGTTGAGGGGGGAAATTGACTAATTATGAGAGTTGAGGGGGGAAATTGGCCAAAATTAAAGTTCAGGGGGGAAATTGGCCAAGGGTCACAAGTTTAGGGGGGAAATTGATAATATACCCTTTATTTAATTAAATAAAAAGCAAAAAAATCCTAGAGACACATCCTTATCCAAAACAAGACAGCTCCACAAGCTGAAGCTTTACAGCAGCAAAAAATGGCGACAATGCCACCATCCTCCCTGCAACTCCCCAACCCGTTCCCACTCACGTCCTCATCGACCAAACCCCACTCGCCCAAACCCTTCTTCTCCTTCGCAACCCGAGCCACTGATCCGGAAACGCCACCCTCCGAGCCATCGTCCGAATCCGGTTCCGGCCCGGATGACTTCGACAGCAAGCTGAGCCAGGTCCGACTCCGATACCGCAGCGGCACCGGAAAGAAAGCGGAAATCCGGAAGACCAAGAAGTCCAAAAGCGGGTCCGGATCCTCATCCGCGTCCAACTTGTACCTTCCACCGGTGCCGCTCAAGGAGCCGGTGTCTGGCGGGTTGAAGGTAAATTTCGGGTTCAGCCCGTACAGCGAGAGGTTAAACGGGCGAATCGCAATCCTGGGTCTAACGGCGTTGCTGCTGGTGGAGCTGGCGACTGGAAAGAGCGTGTTGAAGTATCATACGCCGCCGGTTGTGCTGGTGCAGGTTTACTTTGTGGCGGCGGTTGCGGCGGTGTATATTAAGTATGAGAAAGAGAAGGTGAGCGTGTGGCCTCAGTCCGCTCCGCCCAAAGAGTGAACAGAAATTTAAATTATATATGTGATTGTTCATTTGTTAAATTTTAATTAATTTGGATTTGTTTTTGTAATGCAAATTCCATCTTTGATTATAACATTAAACGTTGAGTGTGTCATTCAAAATTAAGATTATGTTTTTTGCGTGCGGCTTAAGAAATATGTTATAAACCATTTGGAAACAGTTTTACCATTTATCGCGTCATATAAACATTGTCCCGATTTTCAAGTGCGATAAAAATGCTAACGAAAATAGCTTAGCATGCATTGTAATGAAAATGCAACACTTGAAGATGGTCTTGAATTCCCAAGTAGCATGCATCAAGTGCTCCTAACAATGATTTTTTACAAAACATGGAAATGTTTCTCAAACCCAACCCTCTACGCGCTAATCCGAGAGCTGGGTTTGAGAAAATACACCAATGCTCCACGTTATAACATGTGCACCAGTAACACCTCGTGACGACGTTACAATAAAAATAATTCCCTCATGGAATCGTGTAACAACACTTTCTTATGTGTTATCCTTGCCCAAAACGAATCAACTGACACTAGGGATATGCCCACAAGAATAACGCACTCAAAAGAAATAATGGATTAAATCCAAGAAAACAACTTTCTAAAATTTCTTATTCTTTCTTCTCTGTATATTTACCATATTCTTTACTTGCCCAAAAAAGAAAGAATGGGTATTAGATATTAACTAATTCGGATGCTTTTCCACTAAATATTCCAATTACACATCAGCAATCTATCTTTCTTTTTCTTTCCTTTCTCTAATGTTACAGGGAACCCCGAATGCCCTATCAGTCTGGGAAGTTGCCCACTCCTTTCTTGTGCATTAGATTGCGAAGGCAGGATCATCTTCTGCTGCTCTCGACTCGAAATAAAATCGGGTACTAACAAATTCGCTATAAAGTTGTCCTCGTCAAAAAATCGTTAACAGCAAGAGTGGCGTCTCCATGGGACACCGCATCAGTCTCCGGCATGTAAAGACTCGAGGATGTAGGCTGCACTTCAAACATAACCATTTGGTCAAGCCACTGTCTACATACAAAATATTGAACAGCTAATGCACAATTCAATCGAAAAGACATTTGGAACTACGAATGTGTATATCCGTTGTGAACAGAAATGGTGTAATTGAAGCCTACCTTCGTATCAAGCTGCATTTCTCCATTGTTATCTACAACGAGGCACGCACCGTGTACTTTCAACCATTCAATGCATTCGTCCAATCCCTCCGAATCCTTCTCCTCACTTTCCTCATTTGTGGGTGTAATGGTGGTAAATCCCAAAATTTGTGCAACATAAGGAACAGGTATCGTAGGCCGATATGATCGACACATGCAGCTCACTGCCTTATACCGCATCTTTTCAACATATAAATCTGCAGAAGGAAAAATGTTATAAGATAATCCCTTTTTTATATATTTATATTTCAGAAAGTAAAAGATAATTTCATTTGAAAGAGATGCCCACCCATTAGGCAGGTGCTCAAGTTGGGAGCTGTCTTGTAGAGCCTGAAGAACATAACATAATTTCCTGAAGTAACAGCTGAACGAACCGCAAGAGCATGCTTAACAGCTTCATCTCTTTTTGCTTCAACTGACAAGCTACATTCAGCAAACATTTGACAATATATCTCACAGGGTTATCTTACATGGTTTGATAAACTGGAAGGGGAAAGTTGCAATAATCGTGCTATACATGCAACAAAGAGGCAAAGTTTTACGAAACAAGTAGTGAAATTCGAGAACCTTAGTCCATGCATGGTTTGACTCATTTCATCAAATATGATCTCTTTTTTTGACGAAAGAGTAGTAATTACTAACTTACATAAATCAGGTGACCAATCATTAATTTCTCAAATTTCATTCTGCACCAAAGGCAATATAGGACATGAAAAGTGTGACTTAACACTCTCTTGAGTGCTAGAGTGTGAACATGCACACATTTATTTCTACTTGGTATTTCAAATATAGAATAACATTGTTGGTAGTCAAGTAGAAGACAATAAAACATAATTTTGTAACTTTATAGTGTCCCCGTATCTGCCAAATGTGTATTTCTATAAACCAAAGTTCACTACCAATGGACCCACTCACGACTCCGAGTATTTATGGAAGTTTAATCAACAAAAAAGAACAGTCATCTTTACTTGAGGGTTACTGACCTTGCCATTGATGATACTAGATCTCTGTTATTATTTGAGTGAAGGATAACACAAAGTAAGTTGTATGCAGAGAACTCCATATGACATCCCTCAATACCTTCAGCGTAGAGAGATTTCAACTGTGACGCGCACTGAAAACCACATGAAATACTGTTATTCGACACCCGAGCTTTTGAGGAATAAATAACTTCAAACATACAAATTGCTCTACAAGATTTGTTTATTTTTTTCTTTCTAAAAAGGTACATATATTTTTAACTGCACCGGATGAATTTGTATCTCCATAAATAAACAAAAAAAATGTTATAAACAATTATCAGTATTGAAGCCAAACTAATCAAATTTACTGATTCCCGTAGATAATTTACCACAACCTCCCTTGTCAAGGTATTATTCAAGTTCTTCCAATGTCATCTTCTTATTTGTGTCATGCCATAAAATATTTACAAAATTGTTTTCAACCCCACTAAGATCACAAACCTGATTATACTCGGGCAGGTCCCCAACTTCCACTGCTAAGCGAGCATGGGTTTCGTACACCTGGTCATGAAATTAGGCAGAATGAATGACAAACTGAGGTGAACATACCTCTTACAAAGATTCGGGTCAGCAGTTGAAAACAAAAGATAATATTACAGACAACGGAATTTGAAAAAAATAAAAAAAAATAAAAAAAAAAACTTCCGCAAAAGTTTAGAGTTTAAATATTGTATTAGGATCTAAAGCAGCAAACGTAAAAAATTATAGGTGATCAAAGTGACTCTAATTAGCCAAAAAGACCTGGTTAAGTTGATTTAAATAGTCAGCAGTTGGTTTTGAAAGATATGGCAGTCAACCAGCAGAAAAGGGGTAAGTAAACTAGAGCCCATATGATAAAGGATTAATAAAAACCATAAGATATCAAATATACCTTTACTGTTAGGTGATTGCGAATTCGTTGCACAGTCAGATCCTGACGAATGGACTTCAACTGATCACATTTATATAGGTAATTCTTTTGGGAATCTTGCACCATAAGCAAAGCTTTTTCAAGAACATCCTCTGGCCTTACCTGTCATGTAGAACAGATTCTTTAGCAGATTAGTTACATCACACATCAAATCCACTAGTTCATTTGATTTATTTAACTAGGATGTTCATAGAAGAGAAAGATATGAGATATAGATTATTACAGTGGCAGGATCAGGAGCAGAAGTGAGGCGCAAATAACGTTTCTCAATCTCCTGGCAGGTCCCCTTAACAGTAAGAGAATCCCAGTCAATGTCCTCAACTGCCCTGCTGCCACCATCTTCAAAATTTTTGCTAAGCACCAAGGCATTAGCCCTTCTGGCATACAAGTTTCCGCCACCAGCTTTTTTTGGTTTGAAGTGATTATTTTGTGCCCTATGTCCTTGCACTCTTTCAAAACGCCTAGAGCGATTTTCACGTCTCTTTCTTTCCTCTGGTGAATCCGCAAGGTCCATTGCTCCAGTGTAATATGCTGATGAACTTTGTTCCTTGTCACTATCACTAGATGCATCACCGTTCTCAGCAGTACTTACATAAGAAAGGCGCTGCTTCTTAAAAGGTTTCTGGTTTATCTTACTTCCATTTTTCTGCTCCTGTGAATTAAACTTTCCATTACTTGTATTGCCATCTTTGAACCCAGCACTCCCCATCCATGGCTGCATGTGTGAACACACATTATATAAGGCTAAGCTAAAAATGTTTCAAAACTATTATGCTTAGCTTATACCATGTATGATCCGGATATTGTAAGTAAAAATAAAATATGCATCTATACATAAACATATATGTACTTAAGATTAAGACAATTGGGTTTCCTTTCCAAGAATAAATAAAAGGGATGCGTTGACAAAATAATTACCTTTCTTTGCTTATCATTGACATTCATCCAAGAAAACTTTAAACTGTCATTGTTGACAGATGCCGGTTTCTCAACTGGCTTCTCCTCTGGTAGAGGTTCCCATCTACTCTTGGATCGTCTATTCGGACTTCTTTTGTACTTTGGCAATGATGAAACAAGGTTTGAAGAATGTAAACTACTGCACAACCAGAGCACTTAAAGGTCAATGGTCTATACATTGGGATACAATCATTTGTACCATTAAACTAACCATCTACTTAAACCATATTTTGTAGACCACATGATGTGGAGGTTGATGGTTGGCTTCCTTCTTTAATGATTTAAAGATAGAATCCAACCATTAACCGCCACATCATATAGTCTATAAAATATGGTCTAAAAATATGGTCTCCCTAGCATTTTCCTTAAACTAATCAACCCACATAGAGTAGGTTAGAAAATGTGACAAAATAAAAAACCAAATCGGGTTAATGGCAGATCACATGTCAATTTTCATACAGGGGTTACCAAAATATTCATAAACAAATGAGTTCAAGGTGCATAAATGCACTGTAAACATACAAGCCCACGGAAGGAAAGAGAAAGAGAGGGAGTGAGATAGTTACTCTTTCTTAACAGCATCTTCATTTGGCAGTGGGAAAAGAGGCTCAGTATCCCAGTCTTGCGTATAAAGTGTACCATCAGCTGTTGCCTTGGTGATAATCTGAAATGGAAATTAAGTACTTTTACATACCATATACATCCCATCTAAAAATACACACACACACAAACACAAGAAGTATAGAGAAAAATAGAATTTGCATGCTTCATGTCGATGGAATTAACAAAAAGTTTAGCAGCTTAGCGACAACCCAGACCATGCATCAGCCCCAATTTGCAAATAGAAGTTCCAAGACATACAGACACTATGTTTCCTTGAAACATTGCCCTGAGAAGTATAGAGTTAAAAAAAGAGAAAAAATAGACTATTGGTTTTAAGTCACAGAAAATCATTGCATCATGCAGAGACCTCAAAAGACTCAACTCTTCACAACAATGTATATAGTGGTTTTATTATCATCACAACATACTAGATAACAGTTACTAAGGGAGGATACAATTGATAAAAAAGCCAAAAGTCATGCCGAAAAAGGGAATTTGCAAGAGGATCAACATGTACGATTTCCCAGTTGGCCAAGAAAAACTTCTAACCAATTTGGCTCACCTCCTTCATGACAGACTGACACGCAGCCATTTGCGTATCATCTTTACAGCGAGCCAAAGCCCTTTCGACATAACCACGCAGTGACTTGGGAAACATACCAGGCTGAAAAAGAAAAACGATGCATAAATAAATAAATTCATTAGCTACAGCATAGATTATAGAGAGTCACAAACTACAGTGCCATTATGTGCGTAATGTTATAATATACAAGGAGAGAACAAAGACATGCATAACACCCAGATTAGTAAAAACACATTATAGGGAAACCATGTTGGTAGGATGCTACACTAATCTCCAAAAACACATTGATATATCAATTTAAACAATTAAGTATTCAAAACGAATTAAGATGCTAAAAACATGCAGTGCACCTATCAACCACAATCAGAGTTGAGCAGTTATAGCTTACGTATAACCGTCTGCTAGATTTTGTATCAATTCTTGAACTTAAGAGAGGAATGACATTTTATATTCATTACTATCACACCATATCATGAGGCAAGCCCTGGGAAATTGCAAAATGCTCTAGAGTTAATCATCCTTCAAATTTATATGTTAGGAATTAATGATTCAATTGAAAATTTTCAGAGGAAAGAGAGTTCCTTTTTCATGAAGTTGCAGGAAAGAATTCCCCAACTCTTCTCCACTTATTATTCCAAAGATCCTACTAGAAAAACAAGCATACAAACAAACGTTGAGGTGACAAAATCTTCCTTTTTTATTCCGAAATTTAAAGCCCACTGCCTCACTTTTCCCTTCATAAGAGCACGCTCATTCCTAAGCCATCTGCTTATTTAATTGCTTATTCATTGTAGAACTATATGCTGCCCCATCGCTATCAATTTTTTGTTTTCATATTAGTAGAATGTCAGTACACGCTTGCATTTAAAAAGGGTTAGTAACAAGAAAGGCAGTTTATGTTATGTTACAATTCAATAACCATGCATAGTTAACATAGTAGAATAGCTCGCAACCTAAGAAGAGCATCTTAAGAGGCAACAAACTTCAAAGTATCCACTCCTAACATATTTCTGGAAGAAAAGATGGGAAGCAACGACCATCATATCTTTATATTAGTCTGGAAAGAAATAACTGGGTATTGATACTTAAAAAAATAAAAAAAGCAACAGTCATCAAAGAAGAAGACATACCTTAAGTAGAGAATCAGCTGTGGCACTGGATGTCACCTTGTCAACTGGCTTTGGCAGTGAAACACTGATATAAGCAGGTTTTGCTGCCACAGTGGTTGTACAGCTATCCTTGTCAGTTTTTGGTAGACCAAAGGTTGGATTTGAAGTGATTCTAGGGTTTGTTGGAATCTGCAGTTTATTAACTCTTTGTGTACCTACAGGTGGAGCAGGTTGGGAGGGTGATTGGTAAGTATGAGACGCATGGGATGGAACAGGTTGTAAGGGTGATTGATAAGTATGAGACCCATATGGAACAGGTTGGGACGGCGATTGATAAGTATGAGATGCATGGGATGGAACAGGTTGTGAGGGTGATTGGTAAGTATGAGACGCATGGGATGTAACAGGTTGCGAGGGTGATTGGTAAGTATGAGATGCATGGGGCACCTGCTGAGAAGCAGGATACTGCATGTTGAGTGCTTGAGAAAATGCAGTTTTCTGGTGATCCTGAAAGCTATCATAAGAAGTCTTCTCATCCAAAGGCTTTTGGAAGTGTGGTTGCATAGAACTATTGTGGTGAACTTGAGATTGAGAAGTCAGAGCCCCATGATTCCAGTAACCATCATGAGCACCAAAAACCACAGCACCAGACTGAGAAACCAAAAAATAACGACAATAATTTTACTAACCAAACATATTTCAACAGCATACTCATGACTATAGAGATATTTGAATTTAATATCAAATCAATATCATTAGATAAACCATCAATTGAAGTTGTCAGAAATATCATGGAACTCTATCTAATGGTTCGATTAAGAATGTAAAGATTAACTGTAACGTGAAACAAAACATAACACAAAAATAAAGGCTATATATGTGATGATGCACACTATAAAACCAAATCTGAGGCATAACTACCATGTACACTAGCAATACTCTTTAATGACTATATCACTCATTAATGACAGTTTCAATCTTATGAATTCTAAGACTTGGATCACTATTAGAATTGAACAAGGTAGCATATCAAGAAGAGCAGGCATAGGAGGGCATGAAACCTTTTAAAAAACCCTCCGCGAAAGGAAATTCAAACCTGTACTGAGGACAATTCAGATGGACTGGGTTCTGGCTTCCAAGAAGGAGCGTATGAAGGTAGTGGTGGTGGTGGTGGTAGCTGGCTGTCCGAGGTTTGATACCCAGTGGTAGCACCTGGAACCGGACATCCCACATTGGGTGTACTAGTAACAGAAATGTTCTCAGTACCAGGAGCACAGCTGACTTCTGTTTGACTGTAATAATCAGCCCATTGCTTATAGTGCTGCTCATAATTTTGTGAAGTTGAAGTTGCAGCACTAGAACTATATGCAGCAGTGGTATCTGGGGTGTACTGTGAGTACTGATGAGGCGTATAATTTGCATAATTTCCGCCACTCCAAGCAGTTGTCTGATTATTGTAGCTGCTACTTGGGTAACCTCCAGCTGTCTGATAATCAGCAGGATTGTAGTAAGTGCTTGAATAACTTGCAGACCCAGCATTAGACCCTGTATTCTGAAATGAGGAAATAGGCTGATAAGGAGCACCTGTATTTTGATATGCTCCTACGGGCTGTGAGTAGGAAGGGTTGGATTGCTGCTGATAGTTGTCATAGTAACCTGGGTACCCTGCACTTCCATAACCATATGGATCCGCAGAATTTTGGTACGAAGCATAGCTATTGTAATCTTGTGGTGCATTTACTGTTCCCAAATTTGATGTACTACTCCCAGGCGGCTGTGGATGCTGATCATATTGATAATTTGAATGGGAATGAACCCCATTATCTGTCGAGCTATTGTCTGTCCTATGAAGGTTCCAGGATGAAGCTTCTGAACCAGTTGTTGAAAGAGTATATGAAGGCGTCTGTCCTTGGTTTGCATTAACAATATACCGATTCTAAAACACACATAAATGCAAAAATGTGTTAATCAACATTTCCATTCAAAAGTCACTAAACAATTAGTATTAATATATATAAGAAAAATTAAACAGAGTCAACTAAAAAATGGCTACCATCAAAGTGGTATACGTGTCAAGTAAACTGAACGGGATAATACAAATGGAAAATCAGAGACAACTTAGCATCCACTGTAGGAAAGCAGTATAGGGCACCTGGTAAAATAATTTCTTCCCTAAGATAACAGCACCCAGATAACCGCTCAAGCTAAACTAAACACCTCAGTTTTTTTCACAACTAAACTACCAAATGCGGACAAGGCTATACTTAGAGAGTGGATATGAGAATAAATTTAACACAAATTCTATATGGCATCAAAATCTGCTTAAAATCAAATCTCCTACTATTAATTGGAATTTAATACAAAAATCGTAATAGAAGAGTTGACATAATAGTAATCACCTCAAGCGAATTCGGGTCCAGAGAAGCAATCTTCTCAGTATTACCTCCTTGATTCATCATATCTTTAGCATCCTGCTACAACAAAAACAAAACTCAAATTAACCAAACAAGCAAAATAATCAAACATGCTACTCAATCCAATGTAAAAATTCCAAAACAAAATTTCAATAACAAGAATCCAAAACCCTAATTGATTGCTAATTAAAATCGGTACCTTCAGACAAAACGCAGGGTATCAACCTCGAAATGCAGTTTGACTTACGAGAACGCTGATGGATGGGATCGGAGGGTGGAGAAAAACCCAGAAAACAGATTGAGATCAACAACAAAAACGAGCAAGAAGAACCAGAAAAACAAGAATTTGTACTGAAAAAACCTAAATATTTAAACCAAATAGCATGAATGAAATTGAATAAAAAGCAGGAAAAATTAATAAAAATTATTAGGGACAGATTGGCGAGAACAGCGATAGTGATATGCGGAAGAAAATTGCAGAGAGAGAGAGAGAGAGAGAGGGAGAGAGATGAGAGAGAAAGGAGGTGGAAGGGAGGGAGGGTTTGAGGTTCAACGACCGGGCGTCTGGGTTGGGTCCTGGGTCGTGTTTGCTGGTTTAGTAGGACTTTGTGTTTGGCGGTAGACCAAGATAAAATTATTTGGCTTATTAACGGTAGGTGCTCTCGTGGGTTGCCATAATAATGTAATTTAAATTTATCTTTGAAAACTTACCTTTTTTTTTTTTATTAATGAAATTATCTACATTAAGAAAAATATGGTGGATTTAGCCTCATAATAAGCTAGTAATAATGTGGTTCAAACTCGTCTTTGGCGAGAATCGAACCTAAGACCTCTCACTTACAAGTGAAGAGGAATATCACTAGACAGTAGTTTTAAGTGGCAAAACTTACCCTTTTAAAACGACAGTTTTCCACGGCTTTGTAGGTAAATAAAATTGAGGTTTTCTGTTTGCATTTGGTATGTGCTATTGAGTGGTTTAAAAAAATTACGGTTAGATTTTGCATATAAGTATTGATGAATTTTTACAATAATTAAATTTATATCAAATCCGTATTACTTAGTTGTACATACAATTGTAGTCGGAACCCAAATTTTATTTACAAATTTAATGTCAAGTTTACCCTTTTAAGGTCAACAAATATTTTTTTATTTTGAGCAATATTTTAATATATTTTAAATTCAAATTATGATGAAAGAAAAAGAAAGTCAATTCAAACTTCAATATTAAGAAGGGGTATATAGTCACTTAGTACTACGGTTTAGTGGTATTCCTCTTCATTTGTAAGTGAGAGGTCTTAAGTTCGTTTCTCGCCAAAGACAAATTTGAACCACATTATTACTAGACCATTGTAAAACTTAGCTCAATCTCTCACCACATAATGTAGATAATATCATTTATTAAAAAAAAATTAAAAAAAAAAGTTATATTGTTCACGCCAATTTAATTACGCATGTGTCTGCTCCCCCGACCTCCTGCAGCTCTCCTCTTCTCCTCTCACATTTTTGTCGACAACTGAGAGGTTAGTGATCTTGCTGGTCTCGCCTGTTGTTGGTGTTAGGGACAGTGGAGAGTTCATTACTAGGTTATGGGATATGGGAGTCACAGGCGAAGGTCTAGTTTGGTATTGTTGTGCTTTAAAAAATAAAACTATTTATGCTATGTTGTGAGAATAAACAGCTGTAAAATAAAATCGTTAAGTGTTTGGTAAACTTTTTTTTGTAAAAGTGCTTTTAATAAAATACAATAAAAACAGTATCTGAGTGTTAGGTAAATTTTTATATAAATTGCTTTTAATATGTTAAATGACTAAAAAAAAATATGGGTAAATTACACAAAACTACCTCAACTATTGGTCTCATGACACTATCATACCTCATCTTTTAAAATTGACAATGTCATACCTCATCTTTAGAATTTGGTCCAATGTTATACCTTCTATTAGCTTGGTCATGAATTTCTCAGTTAAATGCTGACGTGGCTTGATTTAGGCTCACTTTCTATTAAAAATTTAATAAAATAATAATACTAATAATTTACCCTTAAAAAAAAACCCCAAACACTCATCTTCCCCGACCATTCCCCCTTCCTTGCAACCCAAATCCTTTCCCTTGCACAACATTCCCACAAATGCTTGTCATTGTCTCCCACAAAACATCATCGGCATACTTCGAATGTACAAAGCCGCCAACAAACACCACCTTTATGTACATACTAGTCACATTAGGAAGATTCACAGTCAAATTTACAAGACCATATTCCCCAAACGCGCCAAAAGTCTTGCTCTTCCACCCATCAGAAGCAATTTGAAAGAACATGGCGTCGTGAACTCGGAGCCTCGAACTTGGCCTTCGTTTCCTCAAACTTGGCGTCGAGTCTCGACCCGGACTCCCGCCGGGAAATCGCCTGCAAACCCACCTGGTTGAGAAAAGCTCTGAACTTTGGGTGCTCGAGGCTCGAAAACGACACCGACCCACAAGACTCAAACACCCAATCGCCTAGAAAATCAAGCGCAACGTCCACCTTTAATGTCGGACAGGGTGAAGTTTTGGGGCTCTTAAGCTTCTTCGCGCTGTCCTCCAGCATCACTAGAGCTCCCAAGTCCTATTTCCCACCCAACAACACCAAATGCGGCTGGTGGGTCACCGCTATATGCGCCGTCGCAGTCATCGGAGAGTAGGTGAGCTCGCCGCATAACCAAGTCGGGTCCACTATTGCGAGCGCGGAACATGGTACGGCGTTGAAGCCGAAACTGAAATGGAAGACGAGCTCTGTTTGATTTATTTCACCTGTGTTACTTATTCTTATTGAGATATTTGATACGATATAACTTGAGACTGTTACTTTGGTTAAACTTTAGAGTTATAGTCAGGCCTATTATTTTCTGGGAAATTATACAGGTATTACGACGAGGGGCTACTGCCTTTGGTAATTGAAATTGGTTTGAAAAGTTTTGTTTCACTCACTCACATTTTCTATTTTTGCACCCCTCTAGGTTCTAGCATTAGAGTTCTGTATCGACAAGGATTCGTGGCACTTTTCAATACAGATGTCTTCTTATGATGGTATAATCATTATCTTACCTTACTGTACTATACATATGCTCTATATCACGCGTGAAATGGATCCAGACCTGCTCATCGTGCACTCATGTACTTAGGCACTTTTAGATTTTAATTTATTCACATTTTATACATTATCACACTTTATGGCTTCATCACCTTCCAGGTGTCGGCCAACACGGCTCGATTCGGGATCCTCATGGGCATTCTGGTTTGGGGTGTGCCAGTGGGGGTATACTTGCTATTTGAAAAGTTCATTAAATGAGCATTGAAAATTGTGTTTTGAAAAGAAAAAAAACACTATTTTTAGCATGGTAGATTCTGCTTCTGTTTTTAATGCTTTTCTACTTTCATTAAAAGCAATGTTTTTAATTAAAAAAACTTTTTTTTTTTTTGGTTTTGCCAAACATATTTAATGTTCCAAATTTTTTTAATAAGCTATTTTTTTTAAAGCACCACATAAACCAACCCAAAGACACTAGCGATGGAAGGAGGTTGAAGGATTGAGGGTACACCGTAATATTGGTGTACGAACATATACATTATTGTAGTGTATCTAGATATATTAATTTATAAGAAAAATAATAATTATTATTATTATTCATTAATTAGTTAAATATGTTGAAAAGATATGTATGATATGCATGTGACCATTTACCACAATGTCGGAAAGGTGTTGAGCCATTACATAATGACATGGATTCAAACCCAAAAAAAGATATATATATATGATATAACTGAACTTATACTCTACCTGGGAAGTTATAACTTCTTGTGAAGAGGCATAAAGAAGTCTATATATAACTAATGTCATTGTTAGAGGAAATTCATTTCAACGCATAATCCACGTATATCATCGTGATCAACAGTCTAACAACGCATAATCCACGTATACCATCGTGACCAATAGTCTAACAATTCCAAACCAACCCTTAGTATCTCGTTTTCCATCAGGACCTAATGAGGAGGAGAGTGGGAATTTTTTCATTTTTTTTCACTCAACTTCTATCCATTTGTCATGGTCATTTTTCACTAAGTTGGGAAAAATAGTACCCAAAGGCCTCGTTTGGCACACCGTATAAAGCAACGGATAATACTAATTATACGGAGTACGATGTTTGGTGTCCGTTCGTATTAAATAGCCATCGGATTAAATAATCCAACCCACCTATTTTATCCAGTGAATACCCACTTCCTGATACTCTCCAAAACCACGGGACAATTTAGTCGGGGTTCTCTCCCTCCCTCTGTTCTTCTTCTTCGTTTCCCATTTCTCTCTTCTTCTTCCCAGCCGATCTCTCTGCTTACAAAAACCAACCACACTCCCTCCATTTTCCCAATCAAAACTCCCCAAAATTCCAAGTAGGTTCCAAGAAACCAAAGAATCACAAAAATCCCAAAACTCAATTCCTCTGCCAGCCACCATGAACCACCACCACCAGCAAGTTCCATCCAACCACCTAGAACAAGACTTTTCTCTCCCTGCATCTTCTTCTAGCTGCCGCAAGATCTTTTTCCCTCTTCTCCACCGCTGCATCTTTCTCCGTCGTTGCATCTCTCTCTACTTCCTCCACCGTAGACTCTTCGGTTCTCTCCATGCATCTTCTTCTGGCTACTGTAGGAGTTCCCTCCCTCTTCTCCGCCGCTGCATCTTTCTCTGTTTCCTCCACTGCAAACTCTTTGGCGTTCCGTCCCGGATCTCAACAAACAAAGAAACAAAGATTTGTCATTTTTTTTTTCTTCCCCTTTCTTATCCGTTCAGTACCAAATACAATATAAATAATACAGTTATTAGTCCGAGACTGCACCAAACGCCCGATTAATTTAGTCAGTACTATATGGTGACTATTTATCCTATCTGACAGAAATAGTCAGTACAGTCCGAGCTGCCAAACGAGGCCAAAGAATATTGTCAACTACAATAGGAGTAAGATTTCCCTTAGGGACACTTTGGATGCGGTCCTTAGTTATCAATATTCTTTGATTGAAACCTTGTCTATTTTTAGTTTTTTATCCAAGTCTCTGACATTAATGTAATAATGTAAGTTACTATAGTTTGTAAATTAAAAATTAAAAATTGAAATTTGTATTTGTTTATATTAATGAGATTTTAAATAAAACCCATAATTTGTGAGATTAAAAATAATAAAATATAAAGTCTATTATATTGTGTGTGTATATATACATACATATATATAGGTACATTCATCAAAATTAACAGAAAAAAATTATTGTACCAAAACAAAACATGGGTAGATTCTTCAAAACCACATAAAAAATAAAAAATAAAAAATATATATTAGGCTTAATAACATTAGTAAATTTCTTCGATTAAACTTGACATGGATATATTCTCAAAATCTACGAAAAAGAATGTACCCATATAAGTTTAAAAATTGATTAAAAAAAATTGAATGGATTTTATATTGAAAAATTGGGTTCATTTTATATTAAAAAAATGGTACATTTTATGACACACGCCGACCGGAGTCGAGGCATGTTGGCCGTCACATGAGGGTGATGTAGCCACGTGCGCAACAGAAGTGATAATAATAGAAAAATGCGTCTAAATAAAAAGGAAAACTAAACCTATTTAAGCTAGAGATAAAATATAAGTGTGTGAAAGTGATCAAGTATAAGATACACACATATCAGAGCATAGGTAAACGAAAGTGAAGTCGAACCAACTAAGTACTAATTATACAAATAGGGAGAAGGTCCCTACTTATTTATGGAGACGTCAAAACCGCTGTGAATTCCTCATGAGCCACCAAGGATGATCAACTACCTAGAACCTGGAGGGGCGCAAAACAAAAGGGTGAGTGGGCAAAAACAAAGCATTTGAAAACGTATTTATCTTTTCTGAAAATAATAACTCCTCTCCGTAAAACCGGTATAGTTTCTAGAAAATAATACTACATAGGTATGGAAACCAATACGCAAGAGCAGCGAAAAACTGAAGTATGTCATGTCATAATATCTCAACAATAATAAATGTAAGCTAGGTGTGAAACCAATATAAAATAGTATGTTAGTCGGAGTCACCTAACGTGACCTGTACAACTGGATCTATAGCTTATCAATCTAGGCTAGCACATGAGCCAGAGTCACCTAACGTGACTTGTACGACAGGCTAGGTATAAATATGTACGCTCAAGTGCTACGATCACATGAAGGCTATGCGATAAATTAAGGGTCACCTACAAGTCGGAACCACCTATTGTGGTCTGTACGAAAGGCTGGCACCAGACTTGGATCCAAGGTGAGCGTGCGGTGCAGGAGGTGAACGATCACGTGAAGGCTAGCCCTAGCCCCAGGCAGGAGCACTAATACCGGGGTGCAGCCATGATGGGCTCTCAACAAATGTATGTACACCAATGCAATACAACCCATTCAATCACATAATACTCACATGAAGCTTACCTGAGCCTCCACAGCATCAAACAATATAACTCTTATTTTATAACAATGCAATACTTAAAATGCAACTTATATATGACATGGCATTCAAAGCATAAATCATTTTAAAAGAAACGTTATGGAAACCACAATATATATATATATATATATATATATATAAATAACAAATGCCCACTCACTGATAAGTAGCATGATTGTAGCCCCCTAGCCTTGCTTGTCCACGTTCGTCCTCGGGATATGTCTCACCTGACACCGTTATAATATTCCGTTAAATTTAACAGAATATGCTCATTCTTCTTCAGTGACTCGCCGGAGTCCGCTGCTGACCGCCATCTGGTTCGTCAGTTTCTATTAGAGGTCCACAAACAAACGAAAAATGGTTGGAAAAACCTTCGAAACCTCCGGCTAAGTTTGCAACTCTGTGAATCCTCTTGTGCCGACGTCAAATCCACCCTAAACCTACTCTAGGGTCTCTATGGAGTTGATTAGAGGCTTCCTTAAACCTTAAAACCCTGTGAAACGCCCACGATCGCGTCAGATGAAATCCACTCCTCATCGGAGCTCTGGTTCCTCACGTTTCCGACGTCCGTTCTATAAACTAAGGGTAAGGTTAGGTATGTGAAGTCGAGAGAAGTGTGATGGTAGCCTCAATAGAGTCAATCTGTGAAGTTTTGGTATAGTTTGACTATGGGTATGCTCTCAGGTGTACAAAAGAAAGAGAAGGATCGAGAAGAGGTGAGAGGGTAAGGGTATGCATATGTTTGTGTGTGTGTGTGCGCGCGCGTATACGAGATTGGCCGAAAAGAAAAATATCATGGCCCTGATTGGGCTACCATGAGAGAAGGAGAGAGAGTTATGTTAAGTGACCCAAAGAAAAATGAAATCAAACCGAAAATCTGATTGGGCCCAATAAAGTAGGAATTAAGGTGATTGGTGGACAAGAATAGATATAATCCACCCTAAAATATAATTCTACCCATTCTCATTCTTTAATCGTCGTAACTTTCGTTAGAAAACCTACTTGACCCTAACTCGTGACGCCGAGTATGATTTAATTATGATGTCGAGAAAATAATTTAAAACTAGATATGTACATCCACATCACTAAGCCAACGAGGGCATATTCGTCAATTTAGACACTCGGGGAGAAAATGTGTACATTAATTTGGGACAGGTCGTCACATTTTACATATAACAAATTGGTACATTTAAGAATGGGTACATTTAAGATTAAAAAAATTGAAAATTATACGAATAGGTACATTTAAGATTAAAAAATTGAGAATCTTTTTATAAAAAACTAATGGGTACAAACTTATTCTAATTTTATTTATTTATTTATTTTGGAAATGTTTGAATTGAAAATTAATTAGGAGTTTAATAGAGGTGTGAGTATTAAAACCCTAAATCAATTACTAGTTTTTATTTATGAAAAAAAAAAACTATGTAATAAACATGTAAATTCATTATCACATTAATGCTAGGGACTTCAATTAAAATTTGAAAACTAATAAAGGTCTCAGTCAATGAAAAATAGTAACTAGGGATAGGATACTAATTTTTCCTTTCCCTTATTAATAACCGTTATTAACTTTGTTTTATTAAGTAAAACATGGACCATAAAATGTATGATAGAAGGATTAAAAATGCTACACATGAGCATAATGAAGACATATGAGAAAGATTTACAAATTTCTTCTATATATCCTTGTAATACTTATATGATATATTCACATTTTGCGATCCATCTTTAATATCTTGACATCACTCCCTTCAGATTTGAAATCCTTGACTCAAACAATAGTCCAAGTGTAATTTATATAGCATAAAGTATAGAGAATTGTTACTAACACTTAAAAAATCTCATTCTGCACTCACAAATGTATTTTTCTTTCTAATTGTAGAAAGTTTGGAGTGCAAAATGAGATTTTTAGAATGTCAGTAACAATTCTCTAAAATCTATAGATTAATTCATTTATGTGCATATATACTGATAAATTTCAAAAACTTTGTAGATTTGCTATGATAAATATGATCTTCTTCTTTAACTTATTGGGTTTCGTGTTCAAAAACTCTATTTCATGTAGTTTAGATAAATTTAGCGTAGATTATTCTATCATCAGTAAAAAAAAATAGTTTCAACCTTTTCCATTTTAATCTAAAGTTTGGCTTATATGCCTTATTTTTCATAGTTTTGTGTTTTTATTGGTCGTTCTTAGTTTTTGTTTCGGAGTAGGATTATCTCTTCTCTAAATTCATTCTTCTTCCCTCCTCTCCCCTCTCTTTACTTCTTTTTTTTCTTTCTCTATAAAGAAGTCAACATAAAATATTAACGTGTCTTAATCCTAACCGTTCAAATAAGACAGAATTTGAGAGAATCCTACTCTATTCATATCACTTCTTTGGATCAAAAAATAAAAAGATGTTGAGCTGACACATAGCAACTGCAGAGGCAAAAGGCAATATCAATGGTCAATTGGATTGTACTTGTCTTTCTTGGTTGAAACTTGGACTGTACTTGAATTGGGATGCAAGAATCAGAATGGGCAGATCAATGGGCTGTATTAGTGAAAGTAAAAGCCCAAAGGTATTAACTAATACTTCAGGTATAAAAGTCGTCGCAAAAAATGTTTTTTTAGTTAAAAATAGCATTTGCCTACCCACTTTGTATGTATGAACACATTTTTTGTATAAAATGAGAAGGAGAGAGGGAAGTGGGGGAAGTTGGAGGTTTTTGTTTTTGGAATTTTTTTTTTAATATTGGAGGTATTTTAACATCACATGTAGATGAGGCTTTAATAAAAAACAGTAAAATTTTGACATGTGAAATTGCATTATTGCCCATCATTTTTTTATGTGATAGAAGATTAATTTGTCTTTTTACCCTCTTTTAGTTGACAAAGAGAGTTTCATTAATTAGTAGAGATGATGTCTGAGATTAGCATAACTCATCATTTTAGTCTTTGAGATCCTTGAGATTGTTCACCATCAATCATTTTGATTATTCTATGAAAAATCTTCATTAAATTGAAGAAATAACCAGTTCAAGTAGAGAAGCCGATTTGACAAAAATACTCTCAATTTAATGGAGATTTTTTACAAAATGATTAAAATGATTGACGAAGGACAATCACAATGACTACTTTCAACGACTTTAAATCTCAATGATCAAAATAAGAAGTTGTGCCAATTTCAAAAACTATTTGAGCTATCAAGCCAAATAAAAATTGGGGATAGAATTCTATCGATATGTACTATTAGCACTACAGTAAGGTGACCGTACACTACTCTACAGTGAAAAATAAAAAATTATGTATGTGTGAATGATTTTTCCTTTTTGGTGCAAATAATAATTCTAATTTTTCTCTCAAGTTTTTTTCTCTTTGTGGAGGGCGAGAAAAAATATTTCTTTGAAAAAAAGTACTAAGAAAGGAAGAAGTGTTGGAAGTATTTTTTTTTTTGTCAAACGATAGATTTTGCTAAATTAGATGTTAAATTAGTCATCGACGGAGTTCAAACTCACGCCGTCATGCAATGACTCAACACATTTCCACCCTTAATTTATAGCCTCTCTCACATTGGCTATAGGACCAAATGTAACCCATGAAATTTTCCACGTGTTTGCTTAGGTTTTCAAATTTGGTATTGTCTTTAATTTAACTAATTTTATTTTTGTAATAATGTGGGTGATTTTCATATAATTCCCGTTTGGAAGGGTAAAATCACTTAAAAAAGAAAGTGCATGAGAAGTGCCTCCATAAAATCACAAGAAAAATTACTTGATTTATGCATTTCTCCGTAAAATCACCCCCTTTACGCAATTTTACAGTGAAACACCTCTCATACAATTGTTCGCAACATTGATTATGACTTTCCCAAAATTACTTCCAAAGAGACTTTTAAGAATCGAAGATGTGTGCACCAAATAAGCAAATTTTATCCTTTACATTAAGTCAAGTCAAAGGTCCCCTCAGCTCGTATTCCACTTGAATCATTCATCGTGTTAAACAATGCTTGTTCTTCACAATTTTAATAAAAGATTATAACCCTAAATTATTCTTAATCTCATCACATTCTCACTTCCTCAAATCCCTCATGACATCTCTCCACTTTACCACCTTATTCATCTCTGAAACTTTTACCTCTCATCAATATAGATTTTTATGGTTACATTTGGATGCAGGAGGCAGTTCCGACCGGCTAGTTTTGCCGGAAACTGGATCCAAACTTCAACCTCGCCGGTGTTCAAATGAGGAAGGTAAGTAGCACATGAAACGCATACAAAGAAATTCTACCTCAGTACCTCCAATATCCCGACCGAAAACAAGATTTCGGTTCTTTCATCAATCACTAGTTCTAAGACTTCCCAACACCTTCATCAAAGTTTGACTCAAAAACTAACCACATTTTCATGTTTTGAGAAATCTCATTGCCCTAAATTCCAGGGGAGAACTGTCTTCATCACGTAACCGATTATGTACCCAACATTTCCCAATTTGTAGCTGATTCAGGTCAGGATATTCATCATTTATAATGTAAAACCAGCAACGCACCACACATTTAACTGCGCACAAGAAGCGCAAAAAGGCTTCTCATATGCATTGCATGATACCATTTCAAGAAAATAACATACACATCAACAGATATTAATCTTCCAACACAGCATTATTCATCTGTCAACTTTAGTGCTAGTAAGCTAGGAAGCCGATCCAGAACTTGCAGGCATAGCCCGTGCCATTTTTCACACACAAGTAGCAGTGCCTCTCCTTCACATCAGTTTGCAGCATGTCTGCACATCATTATTCAACACAACCTCCAAACAATAAGATGCTCTATACTGAAAGCATCTACAAGAGCAGCTTCTCTGGCAATTGCTCACTTAACCAGGATCGATGGAAATTTTCAGGACCGAAGAACAAACTGTATTGACAGTCTTCTCATTCTGCAACAGGAAGATGGACGTGAAGAAAGTAACAGGGCACACAGTTACAACTGGAGCTTCATGGCCTATATACTAGTTTAAAGTGATGCCATTTCCTTGTAGGATACCTGCCCTCGGACAACTCACCATGCATAAAAACCAATGCAGAAACATAACTCATAAACTAAGGAGAATCTTCGTATAAGCATTTCAATGGCTAACTCCATGAGAATGACTCTACGAGATATGATGTGCAACCAAGACCAATGACAAGTACAAAACTTGCCAATGAAATTCAGGCACTACATATAAAGCCCATAAGTACTGTAACACGAGCATCGTGAGGAACTAACCACCATAATACCAGATGCAAACTATTTACATAGGAGACAGTTAAGCAAGGTTGTACTGCATCCTGTTCAGAAACCATGGAATCGTAAGCAAGGCTTTGGAACTGGAGAAGGCCCTCAGAACATCACATGTAAACAACAGAATGGCCCCTTGCTTTGTGCTTTGAGCCAATAGAGTCATGCGCCAGACATGAACAACCAATCCCGAATTCAAGGTCAAGGTAGAAGCAAATTCAAAATACTTTTCTCTTCACTTGTGACGTATCATCAAACCCACCATCATGCCAAGGCTGCTCAACGTGTTTGTAATTACCTTCTTGGTCCTCGAACCCTCTTATTCTTCTAGGTGCATTTCCTGGCCGATTCTTAATCCTTCTGTCAAAGTCCCTTCCCCTCAAATTGCCTCTTTCTTGAAACTCGGTACTATCATCTGGGAAGAACCTCAAAGGCCTAGGTCCATCCTCTCCATTAAGATGAAATGTCTCACCATCAGCACCATTATAAGGTCTGAATGAACGGATAGGTCCACGTCTCTCACCAAATCTTCTTCTCTCATCACCATTTCCATCACCACCAAGCTCATGCAAACGACCAGAATGCATGGGGCCACCAAAATAATCGTCATTATTTAGCCTCTCTCGAGGATCTATGATGTCAAATCTCCTGTGTCTGACTAAATTCCGACCAGAAGGACTCCTATTAGGAATAGCAGATCTTGAAGGACCATGGTCTCTTCCAGAATCCATATTCCTCAAATCATTTGGCGGATTCCTCCTAATCACCATCTCTCCAGGAAAACATGGGCCATCAGGGGATCTAAACCTCCCCATCCTGTAAACTGGTGGAGACCTTCGATGAGTTAGTTCTCTAGGACCAGCAAACCCATCTGGGGATCTTCTTCTAGGAGACGGCCATGGCCCAGGAGAGCGAGTCCTGGACCTTATTGGCGATTTTGACCGAACTCTAGGAATCCCTCTCCTCTGTACAAAAGAAAAGTTCCGATTTCCTCGTCCAAATTGACCATCTACTCTATCATATGAAGGTTGGGTACGAGTGAACATGGGGTTTGCAATATCATTAGGGAAACCCCTCATAAACTTCTCGTTATGCCTCATTCCAACCAAATTTGGAGCATCTTCACCCATGCATCTGGTTGGGCTAATATTTCTTGGATTTTGGCGAGGCATGTGTGCTCCAATAGGAGACCGCCTCCTTGAGGGTATATGGTAGTTAAGTGGTCCATCATTTGAAAGATTCCTTCCTCCACGACCTGTACCAGCAAATGCACTCTCTGAAGCCATATTGTAAGTATTATATTCAAGGTCAGCATCAGAAACATCAAGGGCATATTTATGCCTGGGGACACGATAGTTTGTTTGATTATTATAAAGCTCCGAAGCATAGTTACGATCAGAACCCCAATCACCGCGACTATTCATCCTCCCTCTACCACGTCTAGGAGCCAATCTATAATATCTCAGTGATTGATCTTGGTATCGCTCCCTTGAAAATCCAGGGTTTCTGTCAACATATGGTTCAACTCTGGGGGGGGGAAAAAAAGTGGCAAAAAGGAAGAAGATTGAGATTAGAATACAACTATTAACCCTAAAAACCAAATAAAAGTGAAAATAGAAAACAAGGGAAAAATAATCACCTCCCTCGAGAATGTATATTATCTTCCTCCGTTGCTACATCAGGTAATATTTCTTTTCCAACTCTTGATGGCAAAGGCTGTCCTGAAATAGATCTCGATTTACTCGGAGAAACAGTTGAAGATCGAGGCAAAGTTATTATCCGGCTCCGTTGTCCTCCATAACTGGTATCCTTAGCAGCATTATCACCACTACCAGATGTTTTGGGCAAATTTGAGTCACTCATTGGTGCCAGGTCAGTGTTATTTACATTCAGCTTTACACACTGACCAATATCCACTACAGTTCCTTGGCTTCCATTAGTGACTTGCTCGGAGAACTCTGCATCCTGACATTTCTGGGCATCCATCTTCCCCGATTGGTCATCAGGTTCTGTTGACCCTTCAACACCAGCTCCGCTGGTTAGATTTTCAACAGCTAATGGTTCTTGCAAACACAAATCTTCGTCAGAGCCTTTATCAGATTTATCATTAAGAACTACATCAAAAGATTCTGTATAATTATTATTACTTGTTTCAGCAAGATTATCTTTGTTGTCTTTTGCTTCATTATAGAATGAAGTAAGATGAACATTGTTAATAGGTCCCACAAACTCCGTCCTTTTATTATCTAAATCGTCATTATCGTCATGTTCCACTTCTCTTGCCTTACATATTGGTTCTTCTACGGCAGTAAGCTCAACTGACTCTTGGACCTCGCCATCTTCATAATCATTGCCCTTACCATCTTGTTCAGTATCCATAGCTGTTTCTAAAGCACGAGCACCATCTGATTCACAATCAGAACCATAAGAATCTTCCAGCATATCCGCAGATATATTAATCTTTTCCTCATCACTGGCGCAACCCTCACCACTTCCCCGTGAACCAAGTAACAGATCATTCATACACTTCAATTTACAACTCTCACGGTCAATATTACCATCGTCTGTTCTCGTATTGTTTCCCTTGGTATCAAGACCCTGAGATACAGCAACCTGATCTTTGCTTTGACAAGCTTCCATAGGCGCATATGCATTAACGTTTCCTGAATGCTTTGTCACATCCCTGCTCATAGTCAAATCTGTCTTTCCATCACGGCAAGACATCTCTGAAGTCATAGGCAACATCATGTCACCAGAATGCTTATCCACACCTTGGATCAAATGTTTATCCAGTTGGACTGATGTTCCTTCAATTGACTTGATGGTTTCTCGAGTATCCACAAGAGTTGGTTCAGATTTTATGGGTCTAGGATCAACTGATTTTTGGGTGCTCGTATTTGAAGACTTAACAGCTCCAAGATTCCCCTGCTCAACGACTCCACACTTCACTGCTCTACTACAATCTACTAGTCCTGTGTTACTGGGTTTAGATACGTTAACATTCAGCTTGACACCCTCATCAAACGGTTCTGATTTCACAGTTTTACAATTACCCAAGTTCAAATTTCTAATAGGCCCAGACAATCTAGGTGAGTTTATAGCAGGCATCACCCTATGTAAATCCAGTTTACCGGATGAACTAGAAGGGTTTTGACACTGGTTTAACTGCAAGAAAAGTGAACTAAGGCCCAAAAGAAGGGAGCCGTTGGACTTGTACTGGTTAGCAAGTGTGGATGAGTTGGTCTCATTAGCTCTGTTCTGGCTCTCAACAATGGACAGTTTTTCTTTGTTAACACCAGCTCCAACCAACCCAGTTTTGCAATCCAGCCCACCAGTTGCGTTACTCCCATCAATGGATATGGAAGAATCAATAACAGTATCTGTCCATGCATCCATTGGTGTATTCAAATCCCAGTTTGCTCGACATTCACTCATATCAGCACCAAGGGAACTCAAACCTTTACCACTTCTTTCACATTGGCTGC
This sequence comes from Pyrus communis, assembly GCF_041283825.1. Taxonomy (NCBI): domain Eukaryota; kingdom Viridiplantae; phylum Streptophyta; class Magnoliopsida; order Rosales; family Rosaceae; genus Pyrus; species Pyrus communis. The sequence goes on along the minus strand of NC_142571.1, from coordinate 23,658,944 downwards.
TGGTTTTTTCTTCACTTAAGGACAAATTCAGTGACATAGGCTCCAAGTTATCCTGATTCCGGTAACTCCCTTCACCACCAATAACCGGTCCTGTCAAAGCTGGAGAAAGATGTTCCTTTAAACCTAATGACAATTCAGTTCCCTCAGCAACAGCAGGCATTTCTTCTTTACACTTCACTTCTACTTTACTTCGGCTATGCAAAATCTCCTTCCCTACAGTAGCTGCAAGAGCTTCATTTGGTGCTAAAGTCAATTCACTTTTCCTTAAAGTCAACTCAGGTGCAGGATTATCAGACAAGACAAGCTTCCCTTTCCTCCGCATGTCATCCAAAGCACTTGAGTGAATTCCAGGGATAGGTTCTTCGAGTTTGACTCTAAACATATTATCATTTCCTTGGGCCACACTAACATTTGCAATGTCAGAGTTTCCTCTTCTATAATCTGATTCAGGAATCTTTTTGGCATCAGAAAGTCCAGAACTGGTGATACTAACAAATGAAGGAGTCGACCCCCGAGTTGGGCTAGATTGTTCCTTCAGTACTGAGTCAATTTTTTCTGGAAACAAAGATGGTTCTTCTATTGGAAACAAAATTGGTTCTTCAGGAGGTGGTGAAGGAGGACTCATGAAAAACCTCCTTTTCTTGATAGGAACACCTGCACTATAATCACTAGATTTCTGGGTGACGGGTTTAACCCCAGTCTGCCAACAAAAGATTTAATTGATCAATATTCATGAAAACAATAAATTTAAACAAGGCTCTAATCTCAGTTAGCAGTAATTTAGAAAGGAAATAAACACCTCTTCATTTCCCGATACCGGCATGATTCCAAGATTTTGCAATCTTATAATTAACCCTTCTCCTCTGTCTATAAATCAAAGTCTAGCAAATAGCAGGACGCCGTAATCGTTCTGAAGTCACTTTTAAGATCACCACTATGACAAATATGCAACTACAATCTATTTCTAAAAACCAAATTCAGTTAGCTGATAAGACCGTGCACTGTCTTATCTTCTAGCTATCACACTCTACCAAATTGAATCTCCTGCACACAACCAAAACAAAAAATAATGCTACACATTAGCAAGAGAACTCGATTACAAATGTGAATAAATTCCAAAATAAAACACCAAACTCTCAGCCAACGACATGGACTAATTGGGAAAGTATGATATATGCATATCTGAAGACAAGTTAAGAACACATCATCGCTGATCGGTGAGTCAAAACAACAATCGGTGAATTTTAATTTTGTTATACTTTATTTTGCCATGACTTTTCCTAATTGAAATAGCAGAAGCAATTATGCAATGTGAAAATACAAAATAATACTAATAAATATATACACACACACAAATACATATATATAAAAATATGAAAACTATATTCAACCAAATTTGCCAACTCTAAGATCATTTCTAGAATAATTAAGTAACCAAGCAAAAATCCAAACGCAAAATTAAATCCCTAATAGATCCCATAAAACAGAAGTACTTTTCCCAAAAGCATAAGCAGAAACAGAGACCCTTTATCCGTGCTATTTAAGCTGTAATAAATGAAACCCAAAAAACGAATTTCCCCAGTAGCATCTGAATTCGAAGCGTTACAATTCAAACGAAACAAGTTCGGACGATCCATTTAAAAGGAAAGAGTTCTGCTTCATAAATAAGCACTTCCACTTTGATCGAAAAAAAGTCAAAAACATTTTCAGAAAAGCCAAAAGCCGCCGACGAAACCGGTGGCGACGAATCAACCAATCTGATCAACTAAATTCGACGGAAACGAAATCAAAATCTGCGAATTGAAATCAGTCCAGAAACTTCCAGAAAATACCTGAAATCAAATCGCAAACGCGTTGACGAAAGAGGGAAACGAATTCCGAGCGGAATCGAAGAAGTAGGATGAAGGAGGAGGAGGGATTACCTGCTGGGAGAGAGTCTGGAGGAGCTTTTGCTTGGTCAAAGTTACAAAAGGTTGCAGGAAATTGAGGAGGACGCGGTTTGAAGATTGAGAGAGAAGCAAAAGGAGGAAGACTGGGGGAGAGGGAAAGGAAGGAAGGGGAGAGAGATAGAGAGGAGAATCTAATATAATCTATAATCTAATCCAAGGGGTGGGTCCCACCATGTTGTCCAAATTGTTTGTCGGCCTAGGGTTTGTGATTCTACTTTCTTTCTATAATTGCGGTCCTACCATATATAAATTCATTCAATTTTTGCACACACTATTTGGTCATACGTCACTATCTCTTCCACTCTCTTGTATATATGTTCAGATCAGACCAGTTGACCGAAGTAGTGTGTATGTTTTACCGTATCGAGTTGATCTCAAATTGTTTGCCCTAATCCCACTCTCTCGTCCACTCTTTTTACACGCTTTGTGTAATTGGTTGGCTAGGTAAGATAATGTTGCTCGTTTTATTGTGTCGAGTTCATCTCGAACTATTTGGTCTAATCCCGCCCTCTCATCCACATTTTTTTTTTTTACACGTATTGTGCAACAGTTGGGTAAGACAGTTTGATGCTGAATTGCAACGAATTGGATTCGACGCTCGTAAATTCAAGTTGCACATAGATGCATGTCCAACATGGCAATATCATAATTAGGTTAGCTGATTAAAAAAAGTTTGACGAATTTAGAATCCCTTTTATAAATTGGAATTGTTTAGAATATTACGACGAAGGAAAGTTTAATCTTACGAGTATCCGCACTCCCGCAAGCAACGGGCATTGTGTGGATGGAACCTTACACTGACGTGTTCGCAAATTGCCGCCCATGTTGTCATCTTTCGGTTTGGCCTTTCCTAGAAGGTTCGTTATGAATTTTCAAATGTACTTGAGTATTTTGGCTTTTACTTTTCTTCTTGCTCTTACTCGTTTTACACGCCAAAGAAAGCAATAAAGCATAACCCTTTTTGTTGGGTTCACATTGTCTAATTAATTTTTTTTAATAAACAATATTATCTATATTAAGATAAAATGATCGGTTTAGTCTTATAATGAATTAGTAATAATATGGTTCAAATTCATTTTTGATGATAATCAAAATTAAGACATTTCACTTACAAATGAATAGAAATATCACTGGACTGTAAAACTAAATGACAAATTTTCTAATAATTCTTACATTCTAATTTTTATAAAAGCTTTTATTTACTCCACGATATTAGAGATGATAAAATGGCAAACACAAAACTTATGATGAATGTTGATAATATGTTTGGGGAAAAAAACTTATTGTGCATAGAGTTTCTATTGTAGCAGTCACTATTTGTTTATTTTGCAATATTTTTAGGAGTTGACAATGTTGTATTCAAAGAGTGTACCTTTACCAGTTTTATTGGCATTTTATGTAGAAAGTTTCTCATGGAGGATTATGAAGTGATTGAATCTTTAGTTGCGCAGATTGAAGTTCATTTTGAAATGCTATTTGTGATCTTGTGCTTGTCACACTAAAAATATCCGCAAATACAGTGGCTATTAGATTGGGCAAGTGGCCTTATTCTTTGATTTGGAGTCATTTTTAATTTTAGTATTGTTTGGATTTAATTCAAGATGTCCTTTTAAAATTTATACATTTATTTTAAAATGATAATAAAACCACTATTATGTTGCCCAAATAAAATTTATTGTGCACATTATAGTGCATATATACTATCATTTACTTCTTGTTTAACGCTATTTTCTACTAATCTATATATATATATATATATATATATTGTTTTATTAGTATCACAATATTATTTATGCATATATGATAGTTGATATTATATCAAAAGAAAACTTTGGAAAGTGACATTGTACCAAACTTGGAAGAAAATACCACATAATAAAACAATCAAGTCATAGTCACTTTTGGTCATAGCGGATTAATTTACAGACCACAGTAAAGTATCTAATTAAATTAATTGAGTTTAATTAGTAAAGCCAATTAAGGAGAAACACTCTCTAAAAGAAACATTAAATTAACTTCTTGGTATTAACACTCTTTAAAAAAACAAAGATTAAATTAAGGAGAAAGACTCTGTAAAACTAAGATTAAATTAATTGAGATTAATTAGTAAAACCATTTAAGGATAAAGACTCTTTAAAACACAGGTTAAATTAACGATTAAAAAAACCTAGTGTGCACTTCAAACTATTATGGCTGACCTATTGGCCACTCCCTCACCTCCTTAGTGTAAATAATTCCATATGTTTAGGGAAAAAAAAAAACCTATCAATATCCAACAATAGAGATCTATAAATCTAAAAAAATGTTATTTTTATCATCTACTTGTACCATCATTTGTATTATCTTTCTAATATAGATAGAACCTGCATGCGTTGAAGGGCTCATATCTATTGAAGAAAGGATTCAAGTGATAATACACGTAAATAATAAATATAGCATTATTTTGTAAATATTTGTGAATAGTGCTATTCTAGAGTGCAAATAAAAAATACCTTAAATTAACAAAAAATTTAAATACCAGCAATTGTATTTGACAACTGGGACCCATTACTTCAATTATTCATCCAACAAAAGCATTCGAATTTTAAATGCCTCGCAGCTGCAGGTGGCCAACACAATCATCGGTCACTTGCCACTGTTGCCAACTGCAACCATGTGCATAACAAATTGATTATAGCAAAAATAAAAATATAATTATAGGGAAAAGTATAAAAAATATTCTAAAGAACCAACTCACAAAAAAATATTCTCAAGCACTAGGCAATGTCTTACTTCTTACGAACTTTGATTTTTTTTCTTTTCAATTTATTCGATTTAATGATTAAAATTAAAAAAAGTGTACGAGACTTAAAAATAGGTGGGGATAACATTACCTTTTTGTTTATTACACACATAATATCAACAAAGCCATATAATAATCATAAAAATCAATCCTAATCATACCAAAATATATAATTAAATCACAAAGATATAATTAGAATTACTTAGCTAGTAAAGCTTCATCACCGTTAAAGAATCCTCTCCTCAAGCTTAGAGGCACGCTTTGTGTTAATAACGTGTTGCAGTACATAATATTTAAAGAGAAATGAGAGATGGAAGAAGGGGTTCAATTGTCTCAGCTTGATTCTATTTTCTCTTATCCTTGTGCTTTTATTTATGGTTTTACTTGCTCTCCATGTAATATAAATCATACAAGAAGAAAAAAAAAAAAAAAAAAAAAAAACTTCTAGATCTTATAATTTGTTGTGATTTTGTCATCTTGCTCTTTTTTATTTATTTATTTATTAAGTGAGATGCTTTATTAAACATAAAAAGATAATAACTATTTATTTAAAATTCAAATGTGAATATCAAAAATACATGACGGAGCATAAACAATTTTTTTTTTCCTAACAAATATCAGTGCAATTAACAAATAAGTCTTGCTCCTTGAAATCGTGAACATGATTGCAAAACTGTTAGACTTACGAGAGATTTTTCATTGTGATGTGAACACGAGTTGTGACAACCCGTCCCGAAAATATCAAAAACGTACGTGTGAAAAGACACTTTTACCCCTAGTTCGTTCCCTTTACGTTATTGGTTGTTTTGTGTGGTGTTGGCATGTGTTGGGCCACACACTCACACTGTCACTCTCCCTAACTCTCTGTCTCTTTCCCTATGACTGTCCCGAGAACCCCATTCCTTCCTCTTCCTTCGAAAACGTACGGACACACACACAAGCACACTAAATCTCCACAGATCGAAGGAACTGAGTACACATTCGAGCTCGTGAGGCTCGTGGGAGTCCAGTCGTACCATTTTCAGGTGAGAACTCCATCGTTTTCACGTCGATTCGACGATGTCCGATTGGGGGTACTATTCATGCACACGTGATTTCTCACGTTTTAGGGAAAATGAAGCTTGTAGGTAGCTTGGTGGAGTCCCAAGGAGTCTCGGAGTAGTTCGTTTAAAGGAATTGGACGTCGGGATCGCCGTATTCGAAGTTGGCCGGAATTGGAGTGTGGTGACAAGTGAGATCTCGTGGTTTTTAACCCTTAAAAGTGGTATATTCGTGTTCTCCTAGGTCTAAGCTTCAAATTGGTAGTATTTTTGTCAAATTTGGGTGAAAAACGAACGAGATATCAACGTTTGAAAATTTTCCAGTTTTTCGGCGCCGGCGACGGCGCCGAAGTCTCGCCGGAGAAGGAGACGGAATATTCCTAATGCCGTTAACGGAATCTGTCAAAACTGACGGAATATTCCTAACGGCGTCAGTTGACGCCGTCAGCGTGCCAGGCACGTGCCTGCGCGTGCGGCGGTGAAAAATTATTCTAAAAATTTGGGTGTGATCCTGAGGTTGTGTAGAGCACGTTGGTATATTCATTTGTCCAATTTGAGCAATGTATGAGAAGTTATTACGAGAAGTTGGTTATGTGCTTTAAAATTTACGTTTTTGTAGTTGTTTTGCATATAGGTGATACGTATCCCGAGGACGAGCGTGGTCATTCGAGGCAGGGGGGCTACAACCCTTCCACATACCAGTGAGTGGGCTTTTGGTTTTCCGTATATACCTATATACTATAATTGATTTAAATGTTTATTAGTTATATGTCATGCATTATATTATCGTTGGTTGTGCATTGTTAGTACATTATTAGTTGCATATATATATATACATACATATGCATATTGGGTGATGTGGACGCACAGGTAAGTGCCAGGTAAGTGTTATTCATGTTTATAATTCAGTAGTAGTTCGAGATGCTTAGAGAGCTCATAACCTGCACCCCCGGTGTTAGTGCTTCCGCCCAGAGTAGGGCACAGTCCTTCACGTGATGTTCACCTCTCACACCACACGCTCAGCTTGGATCCAAGTTAGGTGCACAGTCCTGTCATACAGACCACATTAGGTGGTTCCGACTCGTAGGTGACCCGCGATTATTCGCACAGCCTTCACGTGATCGTAGCACTAGAGCGTATATATGTATTACACCCAGGCCTGTCGTACAGACCACTTTAGGTGGTTCCGACTCGTGGGCAGGTTCAGTTATTGAGTTTGAGATTTGAGCTCTACATGCAGCCGTACAGGTCACGTTAGGTGACTCCGGCTGCCAGATTATATGTTATTGTTATGATTTATACCTGAGCACTTACATTTCATTCTGAGATTTCGACATGGCATATTTTTGAGCATGTTTGGCATATCTATACATACGTATATATGTCTATTTTCTGGGAAGTATACAGGTTTTACGGCGAGGGGTTAGAAAGTATTTATAAATGGTTTTCAAAAGCTTTGTTTTTGCCCACTCACGCTTTTGTTTTGCGCCCCTCCAGGTTCTAGTTGTCTAGCAGATAGCGGTGGTTTTCCCAAAGGGCTTTCTCGGCATTTCTGACAGACCTTCACCAGCGTAGGGCCACCTTCGGGTGTACTGTTGTCGTATCATTTCCATTTGGACTGCTTTAGGCTTGCTCTGAACTAGGTGTCGCACTTATTATTATTACTTATTGTAAAATCAGTTTTTATTTATTCGTATTACTTTTTCCACTATTATTTTATTAGCTTCCGCACTGTGCACATGGCTACGTCACTTCCACGTGACGGCCAGTACGTCCTGGTCTCGACCAGGGTGTGTCACGAATCGTACGCTACCAAGTGTAGTAATGAAATTAATTGAAATTTTTTCTCAAGTTTTTAACTAATTGTATTATTACATATGCAATAATGAGTTGTGTTTTCAATACATTGAAAATTTTCTCTAAACTTACGGGTACTTGCCTTTACATGTTTTACTAGTGAACCGGTCAAACAATGATATTGTCCAAGATTTGGAACAACTAATTGTTTACTCCAAGTTGGCAAGGAAAAAACAACCCAACGGCATGGTTCTATTTCAAATTCAGAAAAGTGAAAATGCAGTGTGTAAATGTTGGATACAAGTCAACAATCTGTGATAAAATTATATATGTTAATAAATAATAAATGTGAATAGGAAATTAATAGAGTATGAATAACGAAATAATATTGAACAAAAATATAGAAGATCGAGGCTTGCGTGCCGCAATGTCCTTGAAACAAAATTTTTGTCCCTACTCAGTGCTTGTAGTTCTACAGGATTCTACAATGAAATTTCTACTCAAAATTTCCAACAATACCCCACATTTGTGTTGAAATTTCATTCAAACTCCAACAACTACCCCACATTTGAATGCAAATGTATGACTAGGCTGCCTAAAACTGAGAGAGAATAGACATGAGATGCATCGGGTGAAGTGTCTTTTGGACTTGAACTTACCCTAGTGAAAACATATCGGGTTTACTTGGTGACGCAGTGGATGTGGAAGATCTTGAACTGTTCACCGCAATAGTAAACCGAGACAATATGCTACACACATATCATGTTTGCCACACGTCAATTCATACGGTTGTGTTCATTTCGGCCCTGAACAGATCCCGGATTTCGTAGGAGTTTTAGAGAATTTAACCATTTCAATTCTCATAAATGCGGCCCTATTTACTCCTATATAGGTGACATTAATTAAGAATAGTATGTCATATTACTCTTGATAACAAGATATTAATGTCAGTATAAAACATAACCCCTCAAACTCAACAGACAACACACATTTTATCATAAGAATGGGTAAGTTGTGTGTTCAACTTTTGAATCAAACTCAACTAGTTTGCCTATTGAACCTAGACCATAAGATCTCCAATCAGCTATGTTAGGTTTTTTGCCCAGTTCGATTCATTGAATTGGCTTGTGACCCATTCCCCTCGAGGTAAATAATATTTGCTCGCTTGGCAGGCCTTTTGTCAAAGGATCAGCTATATTTTCCTTTGACTTTACATAATCAATGGATATTATTCCATTGGAGAGCAACTTCTTAAGAGTATTATGTTGACGCCTGATGTGACATGACTTTCCATTGTATACATGATTTTTAGCCCTTGATTGCGCGGCCATACTGTCACAACGTATACATATAGCAGTCACAGGCTTTGGCCACACTGGAATATTCTCCAGAAAATGTTTGAGCCACTCGGCTTCATCTCCAGCCAAGTCTAAAGCTATAAACTCTGACTCCATGGTGGACCGAGCTATACATTTCTGTTTAGAGGATTTCCAAGATATTGCTGCACCTCCCAAGGTAAAAACATATCCACTTGTCAACTTGGATTCTGTAGTGTCAGAAATCCAATTGGCATCACTAAAGCCTTCTACAACAGGTGGATACTTTATGTAGTGTAATCCGTAGTTAAGTGTATTTTTCAAATACCTTAACACTCTTACTAAAGCATCCCAACTTACTGCATAAGCTAAGTCAGGCCTAGTCGAATTCATCAAGTACATTAGACTTCCAATTACTTGAGAATATTCAATTACTTTATTTTTCTCCAACTTGCATCCAGCATCAAAAGGAGTTGCAGCAGGTTTGTAGTCAAATTGACCAAACCTTCGTAATATTTTTTCTGCATAATGGGATTGTATCAGGACATACCCTTCACTATTTCTCTTAATTTGAATTCCTAAAATGACATCCGCTTAACCTAAGTCTTTCATGTCAAAACTTGAATTCAACATTTTCTTCGTTTTGTTTATTACATCTTTATCACTTCCCATTATGAGCATATCATCCACATACAAGCAGACAATAACGCAAACTTTATCATTACTCTTAATGTAGACACATTTATCAGATTCAGTTATTTTGAACCCATGTGTTAACAAAGTATGATCAAATTTCTCGTGCCATTGTTTTGGTGCTTGTTTAAGTCCATATAATTCTCGTGCCATTGTTTTGGTGCTTGTTTAGGTCCATATAATGACTTAACTAATTTGCACACTTTGCTTTCTTGTCCTTTAAGCACGAACCCTTCAGGTTGTTCCATGTATATTTCTTCATCAAGTTCTCCATTTAAAAATGTTGTTTTTACATCCATTTGATGTATATCAAAGTTGTATACAGCCGCAATCGCTATTAACGTCCTAATTGGCGTTATGCGAGAAACTGGAGAATAGGTGTCAAAATAATCCAACCCTTCCTTTTGGCGATAACCTTTGGCTACTAAACGTGCCTTGAACTTATCAATGGTTCCATCCGTTGTAAGTTTCTTCTTGAAAATCCATTTATGACCAATTGGTTTACCACCGGGAGGTAAATCAACCAATTCCCATGTGTTATTTTCCATAATGGATTCCATTTCACTTTTAATTGCTTCCTTCCATAAAGGAGCCTCGGAATAAGACATTGCTTCTTTAAAAGTTCTAGGTTCATTCTCGGACAAGAAAGCAATGAAATATGGTCCAAAGTGTTTAGAAACTTTGATTCTTTTTCCTCTTCTTGGTTCAACATCTTGGACACCAGAAGAAGAGGCTTCATCATGACTATGATCATGAACCCTCTTTGTATTAGAATCAGATTCCTTTTCTTTGTAAGGAAATATATCCTCAAAGAATTCTGCATCCGCAAATTCTAATATAGTGTTAACATGTATGTCAGAAATCGATGATTTTACAACAAGGAACCTATAAGCAACATTATTATTTGCATATCCAATGAATACGCAATCAATAGTTTTAGGTCCTAGTTTCGTTCTTTTTGGTAAAGGAACTTGCACCTTTGCTAAGCAACCCCACACTTTAAGGGTTTTATAAGTGGGTTTATGTCTTTTCCATAGTTCATAAGGTGACTCGTCAATCTTCTTTAGAGGAACCTTATTCAATATGGTATTTGCAATAAGTAAAGCTTCACCCCACAAACTGTGTGGAAGCCCTGAACTATTTAACATGGAATTAATCATATCTTTGAATGTTCTATTTTTTCTTTTGGCTACACCATTTTGTTGTGGTGTGTATGGAGCCGTTGTTTGATGTATAATTCCATGTTGTGCACAAAAATCTGAGAAGGCAGTAGACTCATACTCTCCTCCTCTATCGGATCTAAGTGCTTTGATTTTTCTCTCAAGTTGATTTTCAACTTTGGCTTTATATGTCTTAAACATATTCAAAGCTTCGTCCTTGCTATGAATCAAAAAAACATAGCAACACTTACTGCAATCATCAATAAAAGTGACATAATAATTCTTTCCTCCACGAGTTGGTGTGGATTTTAAGTCACAAAGATCACTATGAATTAATCCAAGTAATTCATTTGATCTTTCCAGAATTGACTTTCTCGTTTGCCTAGCAAATTTCGATTCAATACATGTTTTGCACTTATGATTAAAATCAATTTCGAATTTAGGTAATAATTCTAAATTAACCTTTCTTTGCATGGAACGAAAATTAACATGTCCTAATCTAGCATGTCAAATATTAGAAGACTCAACAATATAAGTAGAAGCATTTATTTTATTAGCATCATCAATGGCAATTACATTGAGTTTAACGAGGCCATCAGCCATATAACCCTTTCCAACAAACATCTCACCCTTGGTAAGTACAAATTTGTCGGATTCCATTACAAGTTTAAAGCCCTTAGCAATCAGAATATGTCCAGAAATCAAGTTCCTCCTCATTTCAGGAACATGCAGCACATTCAGCAAGGTAAGACTCTTTCCAGATGTGAATTTGAGTACCACTTTGCCTTTGCCCTCCACCGCAGATGAGGCAGAATTGCCCATATACAACTTTTCTCCATGGGCAGTAGGATAGTATTCAGTGAATAGATTTCTGTCAGCGCAGATGTGCTTGGTAGCACCAGTATCCATCAACCATTCACTCCCATTTGAGACCATGTTGACCTTGGACACAACAGCAGCTAATTCTTCATTGGTGGTTGTCATGTTAGCATGGTTGTTGTTATTTCCGTTGGCATGATTTCCATCCTTGCGATGATAACAATCTTGTGCCTTGTGACCAGATTTGCCACACACATAACGTGCGCCCTTAATCTTCTTTAGATTCTTGCCTTTTGGAGCAAGGGCAGATTGTACAAACTGCTTGGTTTTGGGAGCCGTATTCTTCTTCGGCTTGGCCTTGGAGTTTCCTCCCTCAACATAATTTGCATTGGCTTCAATGGCAGCAAATCCTCCAGAACGGTCTGCCTTTATGTGGTCTTCTTCCACTCGTAGCCTCAGAATCAAATCCTCAATATTCATCTCACGACGCTTGTGCTTGAGATAAATTTTGAAGTCATTCTAGGAAGTTGGCAACTTTTCGATTATCGCCCCAACTTGGAAATGCTCATTGATCTCGCATCCCTCGGAGTGTAGTTCATAGATTAATTTCTGAATTTCTTCGACCTGAGAGACAACAGATTTTGAATCTACCATTGTATATTTGAGAAACTTACGGATAACAAATTTCTTTGAACCGACATCATCAATCATATACTTTTTCTCCAAGGATTCCCACAACTCCTTCGCTATCTTGCACAGAGAATAAATATCGTAGAGATTGTCATCCAAACTATTCAAAATATAATTTCTGCAACAAAACTCAGAATGATTCCAAGCTTCAATTGCCATAACAGTCTCTTTCGTCATTGGATTCTCATTAGACTTCATAGCTTCTTCCTTGATAACATGAGCGAGATTCATGGAAAAACAACATCTTCTGTTGCCATCTCTTGAAGTCCAACCCTTTGAACTTCTCAAGCTTTTCAGAGTATTTTGGCACAGAGCCATTCACAGTCACAGATTGTTGATCCATTTTCTGTTTCAAGATTGTTAGATACAAGTCAACAATCTGTGATAAAATTATATATGCTAATAAATAATAAATGCGAATAAGAAATTAATAGAGTATGAATAACGAAATAATATTCAACAGAAATATAGAAGATCGAGGCTTGCGTACCGCAATGTCATTGAAACATAAATTTTGTCCCTATTCAGTGCTTGTAATTCTATGGACATCTGCTTCACTAGGACTCAACGATCAAGTCAAAATTCCAGCACCGGAAAAATTGACTTCTGGCGAATTTCTATATGGTTCTCTCAGTAAGGATGTTTTGGATTATAAAAGAAGAATTGTTTTTTCTGTATATTAAATAACATGCAGATGGATGTATATATAATATGATTATGCTTGTTCGCAACAGGTATGAGGAATGGATGCATCTGTTGGGAGACATCTTCTCATAGGGGTGTTTTCTTTCTGCGTTTTTTCACACTTCAGACTTCATCTGAAAAGATGAGTCTGTTGGTAAAAAATTAATTAATTAATTAAATTCGAAATTAATTAAAAATAATTATTTAAATCCGAAAATTATTAATTAATTTAATTATTAGAGCCCAAGGTCCATCTTTTGATAATTAATTATATATTAATTAGTACACCCCAAAACCCAACCTCAAGGGTGAGCCTAATTTTAGTCTCGAAAGCCTATCACTCCAATCACTTTCTACAAGGGACAAAGCCTTATAAAGTGAGGAAACCTTTTGGGAATGACCAACGTGGGACAATGAAATTTTTACTCAAAATTTCCAACCGTAAGCACACAAGGCAAACAAGGAAGAAAAGGAAAATGTATCTTACAAATACTTCATTATACACAAGTATTTGTGAGACCTCTATCCTCACACTCACAAGTCGTCACTTACAGGACTCTAATTTCACCTTTTGGGAGACGTCATTAGTAAAGTCGAGGTTTGTTGGACATATTTACCCCATTTTCCGTGTTTTAATTCGAGAAAGATTATTCACCTTGTTACTACACCTGTCATTCTCACTGTGCTTGTCTGCGGCCTTTTTCAACAGTACTGAGCCGGAGTGCCTTAACATGTTTTTGATGGCTTTCCAATTGGTCTTCGACTTCGTAGTAGTATATCCTGAAATGCAACGTGAATTTATGTAAGACACTGTCCAAGTCGGTAGCCATGAGAACTAGGGCTTCAACATCACCAACTGCAACTAGGGATTTGGTTGCCAAGAGCAGGCAGCCACGAGAGTATTTCCTTGACAGCCAAGGTGCGTATCAGTATTTGGCCATATAAATCTCCTCCAGTTAGTTGCGGATCACGGGTACATCTTCAATCTTTACAAGTCCATCCACGATCAACACCATCATTTCAAATGGTTTACCCGCTTCTCTAATAATATTGCCCTTTGTATACTTCCCGGGCTTAAATTGCTCACAGAGTGCTTTCAACACGAATTCATCCATGTTTTGAAGCATTCGAACCTGCAAAATAATTCAGAGATAAATTTAATTTAAAGAAAGGGTGAATTTGGACCATATTTAATGATTACGATGTTAATGGATTAAATAGCTAGTTGTTAGGAGGAGGGGAACTCGGAGGCATCATGGTACATAAGCATGATTGCTTTTTGCTGCTACGGTAAAGCATTATCTGACCATGTATGTGTATCTGTCTCGAGAAATAATTTCGTACACACTTATTTATTTATGTGAATTGAACAAGTGTGTGAGAATAGAATTAATTAATTCAAAATCCTCTCCTTGATTAATTTCCAATTGTAATTAGTGTAAGAGGGATTAATATAACTTTATATATATTGTAATATTTTCACACATCAATACAATGAATCATAGTTCTATAATAAATCAACGGAGAATCAAGATAGAGAAATAATAGGGGCGTACAAAATACATAAAGAAAAAAACGTGTGTGCAGAAGTAATAAAAGTTACGTAAGTGGATTTGCAAGAACTTAATTACCTTCTTCATCGTATTCAACGGCATACAACTTTGGATAAAAGTTTGCTGATCCAATGAAAGAGTATAGAAGAGACCATCCAGGTTACCTGCTTCGTCGTCTTCATGTTCTTGTTGCACCTTTTTAATGACATGCAACTTTATCCCTATATTCAGGGATACATTTTTTAGCCAACCACAATTCTTCCTCTCGAGTTTTCTCCTCCATCTTCTTTTCTTTCTTCAACTGCTTTCTAGGTTTCTCTCTTCTTCCAAGATCCAACAGTATATATGTCTATCCACAACACCTAGGTTACTTCATGAGTTCGTTAAAATATCTTACAAAGTTACAATCACTTGTCACACTATCGATTCTATGACAAACATAGTAAGGAAACTAATTTTATTTTTTTAATCGAGTGACCACTCAACATTTTTCTTATAAAACTCTGGTCTTGTTACCTGATCTAAGTTTTCTACTGAACGTATTTGGCTAGAATATAAAAAAGTTTAATGAGTTATTAATTAATTAGCAACTAATAATTTATCCTTCCCAGGGAGAAAAACCAACCAACAATATGCATACATATATACTACTCAAATTAGACACAAAGGACATAACAAATTTCCTTATAAGCTTAAAGAATGGGATTTTCTGTAAAGGTTTGCGTTACCAACCTGCAAATTTCCAATGAGATACAGAAACAGCAGCAAGCCAGTTATAGAAATAAAAGTTGCAAAAAGGTTTTCCCATCCGTCGATGCTGGGCTCAAGATTTGAACCTACTGAACTGCAAAAATGAAATGAAACAATACATTTGATACATATTTGCTGGCGCGACAAGGATGCACAAACCAAACCTTTTGAGATCCATTTCATGCGACCCAAAAAATTGGGGTAGGTGACATATTTCCAAAAAACGTTTAAGGTTTTAGTGGTTGACTGTAAATTTTTTTAAGTGGTGAATGCTAAAAAATGTAAATAGTCAAGTGCCATTTCTGTAAAAAACAAAAAAAAATTATTTTTAACAAATCATGGCTCTATATATATTTTTGAACGATAAAAAAAGATTTCAAATGTACAAACCTCAAATTTCGTAGGCCCCACCAAAAACAGTTCGAGAACTTCTGAAAGTAATTTGTCGACATTTGTATATCAGATTGAAGGAGACTAGTTTATATACCAAAGTCAAAGATCGTTGAATTTGGTGAATTTATAGGGCATAATTCATTTACAAATGTGATATTTCTCATTGTAATATGATCATGACAACCAAAGTTACTAGTGTCGCATCCATAGAAAAAGCAACATAGAGCTCCAAGTACCTAGAGGATCAACAAGTTTAATTAATTAAGATTTCTTTTCACGATATAGTCATAGCATAGAAGTTTTCAAATTCCTAAAAATTTAAAATACAACCTAAATGTTATATTTGATCTAAATTGTTTTTGGATCATGGAGCAAAAGTACCTGGCTTAGCATGAGCTTAAATAATTGTTTCTTAATTAACTATATTTTCTTTCGGAGTGAGAGTGATAACAATCTCTGCCACTTCGGAGTGAGAGTGAGAGTGAGCTTAAATAGTTGTTCAAATTTTATCAAGTAATAATTAATTATTCTGCATACACTATATATAAATTCATTCAATTTTTGCATACGCTATTTGGTCATACTTACTATCTCATCTACTCTCTTTGAATGTACATCGATCCAGTCAGTTGACTGCAGTATGTTTATTTTATTATATCGAGTTGAGTAAGACAATGAGATGTTGAATTGCAGCGAGTTAATTCATTTCAATGAACCAAACAGGCAAGTGAAGAGATGACCAAAACGATTCACATGGCAACCTCAGTTTGGTCGGTTGATTAGTCCCAAAAATATTCCCAATTTTTTAATGCAACTTCCATTAATTTAATTAAACCAAAGTCTCAAATGGCTTTGGATTGGCCTTCGTTTATTCCCATCGAGGACAAGATACGTTGCAACAATCTCTGCCACTTCGGAGTGAGAGTGATAACATGCAACCTTGTGGTAGATTCGAAGCCCCATAGCCTTAGCTGCATTCACATGGAAGATTGCAAGTGAGAGCCTTTTTTAACTAATTGTTTCTTAATTAACTATATTTTCTTTCGGGTGGTGGGAATTGATTTTCTTATAAACGTGCACCACGGGTTTGTGATTAGGAATCCACAAAAAAAATAAAAAATCATTTGAAGAATTGCCAACCTTTATAAACCAACACATAAGGGGCTGTTTGGTATCCTACCAAAGTTTGTTTGTATTATTTGAAAAAAAATATTTCTTAAAACCGTATCGCAGGAACAATTATATATAAAATTCAAAAACTTGTTTGGTTTGAATTTAAATCTTTAACAATTAATAAAAGACCTACCAACAATTCCAATTCCTTGATGGCCTGAGGAGAGAGGAAAGTGGTGATATCAGAAGAGAGACACGAGAGAGGAAGGAGAGATCAGAAGCGGGAGACAGAGAGATAGGAGAAATCTGGCGAGGTTGCAGAAATCCGGCGAGGCTTTTACCGGCGAACAACAAGAAAACATCATGACCAACCGCTCTCATTTCCTACGTACGTCTCGAGCCCAGGAACCAACCCGACCTTTCATCGAAGACAGAAGCACATCAGGCAGAGAGAGAATCTCACGGGAGATATGAGAGTGGAGAGAGAGGAAGAGAAAAGACAGAAATTAGAGAACTGAACAAAAAAACCCTAAAACCTGACTTTGGCAGTTCTCAAATAATACAGACTATTCTTAAAATTTTTATTTTTTATTTTAAATCCAATTTTACACAATGGGCTTACCAAACAGCTTTTTTCACCCTAAACTTAAGAATTGTTTTTGATTTGGACTCAAATCAGATGCAAATACCAAACGGGACCTTAGCTATTTAGAAAAGCTTGGAGGGTTAGACTTTGGGAAAATGGTTTCTCCAGCTAATAGCTTATATATAGAAGAATATGTACTTTAATGAACATGTCTTGCAGATTACAATAACCTATAGATATATACATGCAGGTTTACTGAAAACCTGATTGCAGGTTTAACAAACCTTGAACCTTTAGTTCCATTTGGACCTAATAATTGAGTATGCAAATGGATTAAATTATCTAATTATCTCATTTTAGTTTAACAAGTTATGGATTCAGTGTAATATGTTTCAACTTTAAATCATTATAGGGCCGTGAAGAAATTTAAGGTTTCGGCTAGCTTTGAGTTTATGAAATAAGAAGGAAATGGCTAAGTAGAGACTAGAGAGGTCAAACTTTCTCTCACGCGGGCGCATGGGTTGCGCATGACTTGGTTCAATCTAATGAGCCGTAACGACACTCCAACAACAGTCTACGATGCCACAACAACGCTATAACAATACTCCAACAATTCAACGACATTGTAACGACACTGCCATGGGTTGCACATGAATGTGTTCTCTTAATAATGTAGATGTTCACTTCGATAACACTTGAACATAGATTAGTGGTTAAGATAAACATGTTATACTATTTTTAGCCTATATATATATACACATTTGTTTAAAAAAAAAAAAAAGGTTCTCTAGTCAAATAATGTGACGATATATATACTTACTAGATTCTCAATTTAAATCATTACTTAATCATGATGTGAAAATATTTGAACATATTGTCATGATTCACCATATAAAATGTGACAAACAACATTTCATGTACCCACCAATAAATTGAATAACATTACTTGTTTGTTATTAAGCCTTAATTGAGATGATTGCTTTGTTCTACGTACTTTTCTTTTTTTTAATATTGGAGTTATCCCAATACACATTAATGACAAACTAATACTCGTTTTCTCATGTAGCCTTAGTACCATATGAGGCGGCAATGCACTTTTGGTTCTGAGTCAAATAGTAAATAGAGTCGGTAGCTGACGTCAGCTAGCCGTTGCATTTGAATTTTTTTTTTTATAGTTTTATTATTATTTTTTATTTACAAAATTTTTCCTATAACTTCTATTTTTAATATTTTTTTTTTAATTCTATTTTTTTCCTATAACTTTTATTTTACAAAATTTGTTTCATTTTTTTTTAAATTCCATTTTTTCCTATAACTTCTATTTCACAAAATTTGCTTTATTTTATTTTAAATTCTATTTTTATCCTATAACTTCTATTTCACAAAATTTGTTTCATATTTTTTTTAATTATATTTTTCCCTATAACTTCCTAAGCCATTATACAACATTAAATTAAATTAAGTAATATGAAACAACATTAAACAATATGAAATAACATTAGATAACATTAACCAACATACAAATTATACAGCATAAAAAAAAAATATTTAACAATATGAAACTTAAACAACATTTTAAAAAATTTTAACAACATAAAACTTAAACGCCTACTCCATGCTTCTTTTGGCCCAAAGATGTGCAACAAGATCCTGTTGTAGGTACTTGTCTGTGGCACGAGAACCTATCATTCTAGAGCGCCTCATGTACTCACTTATAGAGATACTGCCAGTTCTTGGATTGAAAGGCAAATTAGGCCCATCATATATTTTTGTACGAGCCTTTCTTGACCTATTTGGATCTTCTTAGTCGTCATCGGACTCTTCATCAATATACCCATATCGCTCATCCTCCACTATTATATTGTGTAGTATGATGCAAGACATCATGATGGAGTCCAAATTTTCTCGACTCCACCCTCTTGCCGGTTCGCTAATAATATTCCACCGTGCTTGTAGAATATCGAAAGCTCACTCAACATCTTTCCGGTATGCCTCTTGGTGTAAGGTAAACAACTTTTCTACGTCATTCCTAAGGTTTGGAATTGCTTGGACAAGTGTCGCCCACTTTGGGTAGATGCCATATGCCAAGTAATACCTCATATTGTATTGACGGTTGTTGATGTAGTAGTGAAGTTGAGGTGCTTTACCTTCCATCAAGTTATTGAAGAGGGGTGAACGCCCAAGAACTTTAATGTCATTTTGGGATCCAGGGACTCCAAAGAAAGCATGCCAAATCCATGTGTCATATGAGGCAACCGCCTCTAACACAACAGTTAGCTTTCTCAACCTTCCGCTAAAGCCTCATTGCCATCCGATGGGACAGTTCTTCCAATCCCAATGCATGCAGTCTAATGACCCTATCATGCCCGGAAACCCATGATCTATAGCTTTGCGAAGGAGCCGATTCAGATCTTCTTGATTTGGCTCGCGGAGGTACTCGTCTTTGTAAACCTGAACAATTGTGTCATAGAATTGTTCAAAAGTAACAAGGCATGTAGACTCAAACATACCATGGGTTTCATCCATCGAATCAGCTGAGGAGTCATAGGTCATCATTCGGAGTGCAACAGTAACCTTCTGATGAGGTGAGAAACCAGGACAGCCTGCTCTTTCCCGTTTCTGTCGAAAGTATGGATTGACCTGCTGGACATCACAAAGTAAATGCTCGAAGACATGACGCCTCATTCGGAAGCGAAGTCTGAAATCCTCTTCTGTGTACACCGAGTTGAGGTTGAAGTAGTTGTTCATAAGATTGGCATGCGACATTGCTCTGTTTCGTGGTTTGTAAGAGCAACCAGCAATAGAACCACCCTATGAGGTTATTCCTTAGTTGGCTGACACACCATGGCTGCATCCATGGCTGCTGCAATGTTTTTTTTGTTGCGCCTTACTTGAACTTCTTCATCAGACTCCTCATCTTCTCGTCTTATTTGCACCCATTTTGCTTCCAATTTGGAATTGGATGAGGACCCCCAGTTAGAATCCGAAGAGGATCCAAAGTTGGAATTCATTGCAAACTTGAACTGAAAAAGATTGAATTCAAAGTTGTGTGAATTATAGCCCAATGTCCACCCCATTTATAGCAAAAGAAAATTTCAAATCCAACGGCTAGCTGATGTCAGCTTCCTACGACTAGCTGACGTCAGCTTCCTACGACTAGCTGACGTCACTTAGTCGTTGGATTTGAATTTAAGTTGTAGTTTTTAAATAATAAATTATGTTTGGCCCTCAGTTGGAGATGGGTTTTTGTGACAGGGCTAAAACGAGCCATCTGGCCCTTGATTGGAGAAGGAGGCAAATATGGTCATGTACTGTTCATTAAAATATTAATATCTTGGAGGATCTTGGAGGGCCACAGGGCTAAAACGAGCTATCTGGCCAGCCCTAGGTTAGAGATGGCCTTAAGGTAACAGTTCATTGAGGTTTTTCATCAATCAGCAGTCAATTGCCACTGCTGCCAGTTGCAACCATGTTCATAAAAAATTATGAGAAATGCTAGGGGGAATTTTCCCCACCTTACAATTTAACGATAATTTATTTACCAACATTATAAAACATTGTACAACAAATATGAGATTATAGAGAGTTCACTTGGCATTTCTCAAAATTGAAAAGTACAATTATAGAGAAAAATATTACCAAAAAAAGGTAGAAAAGGCCCATGTCCTGAAAACTTGAAACGAGGCCATGCGGGTGAAGCTGCTCCACCATTCCAACTACCAATTGACCAAAAGGCCCAAAACAACCAATTGTTGACACCAAACTTTGGCCCATAACAATAGTAGAATTATAAAAAAAAAGTTGTAATTGGATTATTAATTTCTGTGATGATATGGTAGTCAGAAGATATCCCTTGTGATAAAAAATTTAGAATTTAAGCCTATGTGATGAAATCTATTAGGATTTAATCCTAAAATTGAAAATTTCATAACTCTTAATTCATAGTAGCATGTGAACCACAAATATAATGAGACTAAAACAAAATCATTCGTTAATTGTTAGCAGGTAAAACTTATATGCAAGGCTACTTATTTTTTTAGTCTCACATGTGAGTAATGTGCTAACAATTAACAAGAATTAAATAGATTTTCAATCTTGAATATAAATCCTAACATACTTCAAACCAATAATTAAATCTTAATTTTTTATTTTTTATCACATGAACTATATTCAAGCCACCCGATCACCATAAATACTATTAAACCAATCCATTCTATATTAAAAAACCAATCCATTCTATATTAAAAACCAATCCATTCTATATTAAAAAATAAAAAAATCAAAACACAAACAAATACGCTATAACCTATGTCCTTATAAAGTATTTCAAGCACATAAAAATTCTCTTTTTTTTTTATAGAAAAATATCTTAGAGAATACAAAACTTAGACGCTCCCTTCAATATTCAGCTACATATTAATACTACATATACGATTAACTTTAATCTTTACAACAGAACTAATTTAAGTTTATCTTCCAATATTTACAAAATTGGATTGAGAATCATATCTATCAAAACCAAACTTAAATAAATGAATAGATGTAATAAATTAAAAAAATAAAAGCACCGCAAACTCACAAAACAATTTTGGATCATACACCACCGTTTCATTCAACTTCATTCCAATTACAAACAAACATTGGAAACTTAGTCCGTAATCACTTTACACATAACAAGAACACTAACAATTGCTTAACCATCTAAACAAAGCAAAAACAACTAATCAATACGTAATTAACCACTAAACCAAACCCATTAACCCATTTCTTGACAGCAAGACTTGAAGAACCCCGAAAAACCCTAGCCACCAAACCCGTAGAGGGTCCTGCCCTGCCTTTTGAGCGCGTAGACCACATCCATGGCCGTCACGGTCTTCCGGCGAGCGTGCTCGGTGTACGTCACGGCGTCTCTGATGACGTTCTCCAAAAAGATCTTGAGCACTCCACGTGTCTCCTCGTAGATCAGACCGCTAATACGCTTCACGCCGCCCCTGCGAGCCAAACGGCGGATGGCCGGCTTTGTGATTCCCTGGATGTTGTCGCGGAGGACCTTACGGTGACGTTTTGCTCCTCCCTTTCCCAGACCCTTGCCTCCCTTTCCACGCCCAGTCATTTTGTTTCAAGCTTGGAAAATCTGTGGGGAAAAAAAAAAATTAAGCTCGTTGGGGATGAATGAAACCTTAATTTCACAATTTCAATTAGCAATACAGTTTAGAATCATGAATTAAAGAAAAGTTTTGGAAGATCTGAGCGGGTGAAGCGATGAGAAAGTTTTGTATGCTCAAAATTACAGAAGAAAACTACAGATTTTGAGACTTCGATTCTGGTCGCACATTTTCTCGGCAACCAAACAGACATTACAGATTCGGGTAGGAAAAATTACAGAGTGAAATAGAACCAAATGCTGTGAATTGAAAATAATCCTAACAAATAACCGAATTAAACAACCCGATTTTGAGAATCAAACTTTAATTTGATTAAAGGGTTCACAATTAACAATAAGAAATCACATGGAAAAACATAATTTGATTCCAATAAAGTCAATCGAAATCCCAAAATTTTCAAAAATCGAAACAAAAAAAGGTAAAAAGCTCTAAGAAAACGAAACGCCTGAGAAATTGAGACGAACACGAACCTAAATCGGAAACGAGTGTTCGACGAACTCGTGATCGATTGAACAAGAAGGTATACCCAGAGAGAGATTGGTTTGAAAGGAAAGGATCTGACGCTGGTACTTATATAGGATGCCTGATGAAGGCTACTCGGGGGTAAGGGGACAATCCGTGGCTTAGATCGTTGAGATTCACGGATCGGATGGCTGATGTTTTAAGTTGAAGTTCACTCGGATTGGTGACGTGGCAGCGTAAACGAGCGGGACTTTTATGTTGGTTTGGGAACGAAAATTTTTGCGCCTTATTTTTTTGTTATTTGCCGCTTTGCCCAAAACTTGATTTGGTTCAAAAGTCGTGCCATTTATGAATTACCGGGCAAATATTTCTCAATCTTTTTTACCCCGCTGTGCTCGGTTTTTTTTCACAAACACCACACGTATTATTTGGAGTGTGCAGTAATACCCACGATTTATGGTAAATACATATTAACTACGGCTTATCGTCAGAGAAGAAAATATATCTCACGGCTTGTCTTCATGTGGTAATTTAGTCATTCAACGTTAATTGTCTTTGTCGAAATAGTGGAACGTTATGGTCGAGAAACGTGCGAGGTGGTTAAAAAAAGTTATTGACGAGAGTTCATATTTTTTGCACTCAAATGTTTATGTGGTCCCTCTAAATATGCAAAATGTGTCCATCCACTCATTAATCTTAACTCTATTATTTTTTCTGTTATCCTTAAACTTCTGTTATCTACTAAATTTTTGGAAAAAGAAATTGCAAAAGGCATACAATGTTTGGACTCTACCAAATATCTCTCGGTCGCGCGACTCTCCTTCTTCCTCGTTGTGGCTTCCAAAGTTCTATGTTTCCATGTCCAAGCATTGAAACATGGAGTCAAAAATTCACATGTATAGAGTAGAGCACGACCCTGGAGAAGGAGCAACTATAAGTAAGATTTTTTCTTATTTTATTTGTGAACAAGACGTGTGAAGGGGTTGAGATAGATTAGTCAGTGGAGATGGCTGTTTGTTTTTCTACCATTGCTGTCATTTGCCCAGATTTTGGTATTTAATTCCATTTCAATTATGGTCTCGGAAGCATCACAATTAATTGTGGACAATCCTTCTTTTTACTTGCAGAATATGGACATCACAAAGAACTTTATGGAGTATCAAACTGAAGCACATCGTAAGCTGGATTTCGAAGGTGATATTTCCATGAATATTTTTGTTGAAGGCAAGTGTAGTGACAAAAAGTTAGAAGATATAACGGATGGTGAAAATATTGTTTTGATTCATTCCAAAATACAAAAAGAATTCATTTCAACAGTTGGCTTGGAGTTTGAAACAGAAGTTCAAGCGTATAATTTTTACTAGACTTATGCATATCATGTTGGTTATCGGCATTAGAATAAGTAATACACATAGAAGGGAAGACAGCACGTTCAAAGACAGGCTTTTTGTTTGCTATGCTCAAGGTTACCATGGACCTGATAAACGTGATGCTAATGTTCAACATCATCATCCTAAGACTAGATTTGGGTGCCAAGCAAGGTTGCAAATAAATTCTCTCATACCTGGTAAGTATCTTGTGGTTGACTTTGTTGCCGAGCATACACATGGGACAACAAGTCCGTCTAAGATTAGTGAATTGGTGGACACGTGTTGCATATTTAGAAGGGCCATAGGGGTATTTGGGTGTAGAAAATCTGGACTCTATGGACAATTCCGTTATTTTGGCTAAATTCAAATAGTTTTGAGTAATTGGTGTAAAAGTTGTCAACCGTACGTTCCACAACCACATCAATTCATACAATTGGTCCAATATTACAGGGTTGGCATGCTAGGTTAATTCCCTTGTCCAATATTACGGGGTTGGCATGCTAGGTTAATCTCTTCTTTATCAATCCATAATATTCACGACTAGTTACTTATAGTACTCAGAATCGTTATATGACTATCATATACATTTCTTGAATGTCATTACAACACATCTGGTTTCAGGACGTTCATGCGTAAAACTATATTGTGTGTATGTTTAAAGTTTAGTATCATCATCTCCATTCAGAATTTAATTACAGTTGGTTGCATGTAAATCATCATTATCTCCATTCAGAGTTTAATTATTGTTGGTTGCATGTAAATCAATGTCCCATTATCTTACTTAGACATGAGATGATTGTTAATCACATACCAGTCAGTAATGATGTCAATGGGTTCAACTCTTCAAGGGATTCTTTCCCCATCAACCAAGTTGTAGAGGTGCATTGTTCTTATCTCTTTTATTTCATCTTCTCTTTCCCCCTAATTTTGTTCCTTTGCCTACCTGATCATGCTTTATCCCCCCGTCTCTAGTGGTATTTCTTTTGGTCGATTTTCAGTTCTGTTTAGTTTACATATTTATCTACGTGATCTTGTGTTGAGAATGAGTTCCACATTGATGGAAGTAGGGACCTTGCATGAGTTTATAAGAAGTTGGACTACTCCCCATATGACCAATTGGTTTTATGGTGGAACCTCAACTTTTTCATGGTATCAGAGCAGATTGTCCCACGTGTGAAGCCAAATGGCCATGTGTGCTCCATGTCACCCCGTTGTGTTGTCCATGTGTTAGACTCGAAAATTCGCCACACTTAAGGGGGTGTGTTGAGAATGAGTCCTACATTGATGGAAGGAGGGATCTTGCATGGACTTATAAGAGGTTAGACTACTTCCCATATTGCCAATTGGTTTTATGGTGGAACATTAACTTTCTTCATCTTATGATGAAAATCTTTTACTGAATACAATAATCATATAATGACATAGAGAACTTAGGCCTGGTAGCTGGAAAGGGAAAGGATTTCCTCAATCACTACGTGCATTTGCTCGTGTTCGTGTTGCACTTCTCCTGAAGGTGCGTTACCCGTTACCTTACATCTGCAAACAGTTTTTTGATCGCTTGTGAATATTCAGAACTTAATAACCTTGCCAAGGAAGCTGCACAACATGATGGTCGATTGGCTCGATCGCCATCCCTTAACAAACAGCAGCAGAGAGATTGAAGAACATCATCTCTGATTTGCATATGTGCATCATGACTACACATGTAGTGACTTGTTTTTGTGCTTCTTGAATGCATGCATAGTCTTTGGGGTGCAGTTATCCCGTTGCTTGCGAAAGGCTTTCTATCCGGAGGCAAATGGCTCCGAATCTCCTCAATTGTGAACTTCTGGTGCTCAAATCTGCTTCTGCGTGGTTAAAATGCTACTGCACAACCTTGACCGCAACAGTGAACATACTGTCATATATGATGATATTGTTTATGCAAAACCACCAAGGACTCAAGAGAGGTAACATAATTGTGGGGCTATTTACGTGATCAAATACGAGTACAAGTTACGAATTTATATGAAATTGTACACGAGAAATCGAGATTCTAGAAGAGTACTGGGAGCAAATAAGATTACGCTAACATGAACGAACAACCACCAGCAAACGGCGTTGTAATGCAGTAGCGGATAACAATCATGCTTATGCACTCTGGTGCGAATTCAAATCTCACTGATTTCCCTTTCTCTAATAACTAATCATTAATTCACTAAAACTATGTTTGCCATAAAAAAAGGAACAACCACCAAACTGTTTCCCTTTCTCTAATAACTAATCATTAATTTACTAAAACTATCGTTTGCCATATAAAAAGGAACAACCACCAAACTGTCTCTTACCCTTTTGGAGCGGGCATGTGGGATTTCAGTGTACAAGTGAAACAAGAAAACACATTTTTGCTGGTTGAATTTGGATTTTCTATGTGAATGCTTTCTCAAGTGAATGGTGTTATATTAGTAAATTAATAATTTTTCATATTATCATCCACATCTTATGATAGTTACCGTTTGGTATTAATATCAAATATAAATGTAATTCGAGCTCCTTTTTTTTATTTTTTATATGTATTTACTTTGATATTTCCCTATGTATATGTATTTTATTGTTTTTAGACAAATGAAACTATGTACTTGATAAAAAAATTGTAATATCCATTTTGGTCAAGGAGGTCCTGAGTTGAACTATTATATTGAAAACAAAAAACGTAATGTTAGGAAAACTAAATTTAGAAACTAAATGATATGTCATCAATAGGAATGAACACGTTTAACAACGCTTAAACCAATTATCAACTTTCATGTGTTTTAGTTTTATAAATTTTGTCTACAAATTTAGTCAGCTTAACATTACCCTATCACTTTTATTTTTGACAAAAGGATAGCGTTAGTATGTTAAATTATTAAATATTATGGGAGAATGATCGATGAGATCAAACATGCATTAAGGTGCATAGGCATTATTATTTTTCGCCAATCCAGTAATGCGACATCTGCAAGAACATTGTAACATAGGGTTGATTACTCTTTGATTAAATTGTCTTCACCAACAGAAATGAGTTACCCTTTACACATTATGTTTTTTATTTTCCAACAAAAAAATGTTTTGCTTTTGGAAATCTTTCTCAAAATTATAAAAAAGAAAAAAAATCTGATATTCTGCAAACTAATTTTTATTTTATTTTCGTTTTCCTATATAAAAAAAAAAAAAAATAATTCCAGCGTGAGCGGTCATTATCATATCGGCACTCAACACGGCGAGGGTGGCTGAGTCAGCAGGGCGGGACTCGTAAATTAAATGAAATGCAGGGCTGTTATATATACGCCCCTTCTTTTGAAGATTATCCTGCGCTATAAATACAAAGAGAGAACATCTAGTCCCATCCTCTTGTCGAAACAAATCTAGGGTTGGATACTACTACTGCTACCCCTCGCCTTCTCCAGGTGCGCCTCTCTCTCTCTATTTCTCTACATCTATCTATATATATGTGTGTGTGTATATATATATATACACGTATATATATTCCGTGCAATAATTTAGGGATTTGTATTTCCAACCAATCCCAACCTTTTGTTTTTCAAATTGCTTTTGCTTATTGGGCTACAAAACAACCAATTTCTGATATATTTGTATGTATAGTTTTTTAATTGGGCATGAAAATTTATTTGTGTAAGCTTGAATTTTGCGTATAGATTGTTTGTTTAGGTTAATTTGGTGTGTGGAGCTGAAACTTTTTTCCCCTTGCTGCGATTTATCTGTTTAGGGTTTAGGGTTTAGCGAAAATGATAAATGACAGTATTCATTTTATTACCTGTATCTGAATTCTTTTATGTACAAATCTCTGCAATTGCTAGCGATTTGGTTATTTTTATTTCCGAGACAAGTTTTTTTATTTAGATGTATTTTCATACTATGATCTTCAAGGTGCGAGTTAATGGGTATGGTTGCGCTAAACGATGACTCACATATTTCTTGAAGGTACAATGCCTCGTCATGATGACCGCCATGGTGGTTCACGGCTCTATGTTGGCCGCTTGTCATCGAGGACAAGATCACGCGAACTTGAAGACGTATTCAGCAGATATGGAAGGTATGAGGAATGATTGTTATGAGTCATGGGATTCCAAGTGCTTTTTGGGTGGTTAGGTAAAACATTGCATAGGAAAATATTAGACATTTATTGATTGTTCTGTTTGGTTCAAGCTAGGTGCTTGTTTGACTGAGTTTTTACCGTTCAATAGAACATATGTGTTTCTATCGTTTCATTATTCTGTTCCTGTTTGCAATTCCATACCAGTGTTAACTTCATGTGCAAATCGTAAGGCTCATTGGGACTTCTGATTGCTTTAGATAAGGGAGAATCAATGAGAAAATTAGTTCGTGCATATATACCCATTAGTGCAAATCCCATATTTGTGTTCCAATTTTCTGCTATGGGTTTATGGTCTTTTACTTTCTGTTCTGGATTACTGGTCATTGGGGGCTGTCCATATTTAAGTATAAGGTTTTTGGGAGACAATGAACCCTTTGCCAAGCCATTATTTGTGCTTGAAAGTGTATATTTCTTCTATGTTTGTGAAAACGCTTCACCCCTCCATGTGTCCCTTTGGTTTAACTTCAATGATCTTGTTGAAGGTTCCTTGGCTCTTGCCAAACCTGGAGGTCTTGGTGAGAGGTCCAATTGGTGGATTTGGCGAGTCTTTCTATAATTTATTGCGTTTTTTTATGGAAATGGCAACAATCTCAAAGTGGTGTTTAGTTCATCTGTGAGGGGCGAAGTCTCATCTCTTTGATGCTTGTATCATGATGGCCTTACTGTTTATGGAACCCGTTTACGCAGAGTACGTGATGTGGATATGAAGCGCGACTTTGCCTTTGTTGTATGTTATTCTGTACCTTGCTCTCTCTCTCTCTCTCTCTCTCTCTCTCTCTCTCTAACACTTCTAACACGCACAATCACAAGCATGTGATCTTGCATTATTTCATTGATTATTATGGTGTTAACCTTTGTCTTGTCAATTTTTTTCCCTTACAAATTTTATCTTCTCTTTGTTCTTCATTCTGTAACTAACAACAGGAGTTTAGTGACCCCCGGGATGCTGATGATGCAAGATATAGCCTGAACGGTCGTGATGTTGATGGGAGCCGGATAATTGTGGAATTTGCCAGGGGGGTAAGTATTATGGGTTATATTGTTTAGAATCCTTCTCATATTTCAGCAATATATGTTACTAGTATGTTGTTAAGAACTGAACAATGTTCTGTTTGAATTTTTGTTGTCACTTGTCATATGGATTGCAGAGTTAACCTCTATAATTGTTTCTTGATTACATCACTTAACAAAGAGGGTGCACGGTTCACCCCCTGTATAGTCGTTTCTTGATTAAGTCATTTTGTTGTAGACTTTTTATGTCTTGCCTGATATCTATGTATCTCTATCCGTCTCTCTCCCCCCCCCCCCCCCTCCCTCCCTTGTTTCCCATGTTTTAAGCTCTCTCATTTTATTGGTCAATTGTCATGAAAATTTTGCTCAATGTCTGGCTTGCATTCAGGCACCACGTGGTCCTGGTGGATCTCGGGAGTATCTTGGGAGAGGACCTCCTCCGGGATCAGGGCGCTGTTTTAATTGTGGGCTGGATGGACACTGGGCTCGAGATTGCAAAGCTGGAGACTGGAAGAATAAGTGTTATCGTTGTGGGGAACGAGGCCACATTGAAAGAAATTGTCAGAATAGTCCGAAGAAAACAACTAAGTATGCACTCTCTCTGTCGTTCTCCCTCTGTGTTTTGGCATTATACGGCTCTGCTTATTGACTTTGCAAATTATTTCTTGTGTAGACATGGGCGTAGTCTCTCACGTTCACCAAGTCCAAGGCGGGGTAGAAGTCGAAGCCGTAGCTACAGCAGGGATCATAGTTACAGGTTTGTCATCATCTTTTCTCTTACAAGTTCTGCCTGAGTCTCATTTCTTGCCTCTACCTAATCGATGAAATTCATTTTAAGAGTGATTCCTTTGCGGGGAGCAGTGAATTTCCAAGTATTCATGTTACTTTTGATCTAGAAATGTGGTTATACTTCTCGGTAGATATGTTGTTGGAACTCGATTATTCTTTTCTAATGTGCAGTCGTTCCCGATCACCTGTGAGGGGAGAAAGGAGTTTGGAGAGAAGATCAAGGAGTCCTCATGACAGCCTGAGCCCTAAGCGTCGCAGGGCTTCACCACCACCCTCCAAGGGGAGGAAGCATGATAGAACTCCCGAAGGGAGGAGCCCACAAGATCGGGGTAGCCTCTCCCCGCAGGATCGCAGATCTGACGACAGTAGGAGTCCCAGGGCAAAGAGCAGAAGCCCTATAAATGATGTTGAAGGGGACAGCAATGGAGATAGGAAGCATAGAAGCCCTGTTGAAGAAAACAGCCGCAGCCGCAGCCCAAGCCCTGTCCGTAGGAGTGACAGGAGCCCTGTTGAAGATGATGGAGACATACCCGGTTCCCCGAGAGGCAGTGAATCACCAGCTTAAATGCACTGTTCTCCAAGGACATGCGGATTTTACATGAAAACTGTATCGCGACAATTTCTTTGCTTTAAATGGGTTTTGTTTATTGTTCTCTAGCTCCGAATTTTGAACTTCCCATTTTTTTTTTTCGGATTATGGATTTCTGTGGGCAATATATAAATTATGTTTGGGATCCAACAATTTTTAAGTTCTGACGCCAGTAGTTGATTATACGATCCGATTAGTGTATAGTTAACAGCATTAATATATTTCTGGGTCTGCCAATGCATAAGGATTTGAGGCTTGTTTAGGATTTGGCAGAAAAATTTGAAAGTTTTTTTACCGAAGCACTTGCCAAGTACTTTTTCTGGAAGCCCTTAAGTGGTTTTTCAAGAAGCATTGAGTTTATGTGTTTTTAATAAGGGAATTGTTACTGGCACTTTAAAGATCTTATTTTGCATTCTAAACTTTTTATAATTGAAAGAAATATACATATGTGAGTAGTGCAGATTGAGATTTTTGGAGTACTAATAACATTTTTTTTTTTAATAAAAGCATTGTTAGCTAAAAAGAAAACATAAGCAGAGAATTGAAAAAAGTAAAAGTCAGGCAAGTGGCTTTTTACCAAATTGGCCATTTACTACAGCAGTGAAATATGTTAAGTTTTTGTATTACAATGTTTGTTTAAATTTTGTTGATGTCTAATTTAACAAAATTTATTGTCTGACAAAAAAAAATGTAAAAAGTTAGAAGTAGGCCTCACAAGTACTCCAATGAGCAACTCCACATAACTAGCAAACACATAGGTCATAACTTTTTGATGGAAGTGACTCAAGCTCTATGACTACTTGCATGGAAGGCCTTTCTTCTCCTTTTAACCTCATACATCTTTTTGTTAGATCAATCACTTTCTCCAGCTTTTCTGTCTCTCCCTCTTAGTATATTTCAAAAGCAATCAATCCGTCCCATTGGCCGAGTCCTCTCTTTCCCTCCAAAGCAAGAAACATGCTTTTCGGGCAGGAATTTCGCTGGGAAGGGTCCCTGGCTCGAGCACACAGCTCCTCGAGGAGTTGACTGTCGAGCTGCAAGAAGAGGACATAGTTAGTTTTGAAAGGTGCCTTTGTCGGGTCTTAGATGTAGGCCGTGAGTCTCGAAATCAAAACAAACTAAGTGCTGAGGCATGCCACTGTCATCTCTGTATGGCAGATGTAGAATGAGTGTATTTAAGCCGATTACTTGCGCCCCAAGTTATTCTGACTTCTCATCATCAAAGGATTGTCATGGATGTGTTAAGTCCACATTAAGTTCTTTTCTATGCCTTGAGATCAAGGACTTTTGTTTATCTTGTATACTTTTAAAGGGGAGGGGTTCAGATCTGATCAAGGCATCATTTTCATTTACTTTTACGATAGTAAAAGTGCTAAGTAAACCAGATCTGAGAGTTAATAGAACTTAGGATCATCAGGAGATCGAAAATGACTTGCATATATACAGAGGGATACATTATAACACCAAATCTATTAATGGAAAGGCAAAAACAAAGAGAGTTGGGTAAGATTTCACCTTGTCGGGTAAGGTTAAAGCGTCTTGCAATCTCTTTTCTTTGCAGTTACAAAGGGTTGAGTAATAAAGAGGGATGAGGGATAAACGAGTTTACACAAAAAAATCGATACTACAACATTTGAGGAAGGTAACAAAGCTTTTAGATAGACAAAATATGTCTTTCTATGGGAAATCTAAGGTTGAAAGGGTGCAAAATTTGGACAAAGCACAGCTTTCTGAGTATTTGCTTGACTGAGAGACAAGTTGTATGTTTTTTTGTTTGATTGGTTGAGTGTTCTTGTCTCTGGGCCTTCTTTCTCTTTTTATAGACGAATTAACCTAACCGTGTTGTTTCTGTTCTTGCCCGAAAGTAACTGAAGGGTAATGAATTATCAGCATTTTTACATGTTAAGCCATCCAAAAGTAGGTGGGTTTCCATCGGTTGTCACTTCTCTTGTAAGCACCTAGTCTTTGCATTTAATGGGGCCGTCATTTTGTCTTGAGATGGATGACCTAGGCTTGACTCTAGGCTTCAGGTAGACCTTCTTTATTGAGCTCATTTGGGCTTCCTTCCCTTTGAAGCCCAAAGTTTAAATATTAACCCAAACACATGCCCGGGAGGCCACTAAAAGAATATGGCACTTCGTTCGTGAGTAGCTCCAGGAGGACAACTCCAAAGCTATAGACGTTGCTCTTTCTGTTAGCTTCCTTGTTTCAAGATATTCAGGGTCCATGAATCCAGTTTTACGTCGCACTAGCGTATATATTTGATCGGGATCTTCGTGAAGCAATCTAGTAGTTTCATAGTCTGACAATTTTTCGGTGGAATTCTCATCTAGCAAATGTTCATTGTCTTGACATCTTGGTGTACAATTGGCATGACATAATGGCAGTGTAAGTATGCTGGTGCTTCTGCAATTTCTGCTGCTACTTTAACCGTAACTTAAACGAAAGTGGTGGTCTTCCGGACCTTTGTAACAACGTTCTTTGAATGTGATCATAAAGAGTGCCGTTGTGGATGAACTCGTAAACTAGCAGCGGCGTTTTTCCCTCCACACAACCACCCAATAGCCTCTCCACATTTTTGTGGTTCATCTGAGAAAGAAGAGCTATCTTATTACTAAGAGCTTGAAAACTCTTGTACTTACCACCCATATTGTACTCCTTTATGCAAATCATTGTATTATCTCCTAGTCTTCCTTTGTAAACTGTTCCATACGGTCCTTTGCCAATGATTCCATCTGCACCGTAGTCGTTCGTGGCCTTCTCAAGTTCCTTGGCGGTAAAGATTTTGGTAGTGAAATGACTCCTATTTTCATTCTTACTTCACCGCTATAATCGACCCTCTTGAAGGTTTGATGGGATCAAATGTGGGATCAAATGTGATACAATGTGACTAACTTTAAAGACTAGTTTCCTCATTGTTTTTGTCAGTCCGCTGTGCTGTCTGACCCGAAGAATAGGTCATTCTACTGCAGTCGCTTCATTGTAGGTTCCTTACTTCATCGGTGGTGCCACCATTGCTCACGAGTACAAGGAAGTATGTCTTTTATTTGTTCTTCAAGTTGTGTGCACCTTTTACTTTTGTTCTGCAAGTTCTGTATTACCTATTATCAATTAAATGGTCCCGAAATCTTTCTTGCAGAAATTAACAGGATGGAAAGTGGTCTACAATAGGCAGAATACAAACTTTCATACGTGCAAGGTTTGCCTCTTACCGGGAAGATTAAGTGGTTTTTTTTATGGCATTTGAAGTTACTGCTATTGCTGAATTAATTTTTTTTCCCTTTTCATCCTCAGAATCGTTGCCAACCTTCAGGGAGTGAGGCATCACCGGAAGGAATTATTGCCAAAACATCGGACTTGGAACAGCTGCCTCTATGGGGTTCATCTGTGAAAAATGTATGCAAGGCTATGGCGAATTTTACATGAATACTAGATCCATTCCATTTATGAAACTAAAGAGTTCTTTCTTGTTAATTGATTAATGATAATGCATACTCATCCTTTGCATGAGAAGCGAGTTTCATGTTGCTAAGTGGTGTTTTATCCCATCTTCCGTGTGTCTTTCATTTCATGTTGCTAAGTGGTGTTTTATCCCATCTTCCGTGTGTCTTTTATGTATCATTTAACTAAGTCGAGAGCATATTAGTATGCTGGAAGTCCTGAACATTGTTTCATTATAAGTTTCATCGTCAATGCAATGCAGGTTTTTTTGTACAAAATGGCAGTTTCAAATGTAAAGACATAGCTCTATAATGAAATGAACTGATGCAAAGTCCCTTTTTTCTCTAGGATATTGGCGGGTGTATACTATCAACGTAATTATTTCTCATTCATTTTGGTAACGTACCTTGGTTTTAGATGCAAACTCTCATCATACCTTGCTTAGCAACCTCGGATAAAAAGGTCCCGCTTGATAATTATTCATATTTTTAGTTTTAGTTCTCACTTTCTGTGATTGAGATATGAGGAACGGATATGGGGAAATTGAGGGATGAAGAAGATTGATGGGATGAGAGGGAAAAAAACAGCAAGGCCTTGACAGTTTCAGTTGCCTTGGGTAGTACAGGCGATGAGCTCCACGACATTGCCCATGCTAGCATATTCTCTCCGCACAAGTTTCCAGCAGACAGTTGCAATTTACTCCAACTGTTTCTCTTTTTCATCCAAGTACTTAAGCAATGGCTTAGACTTTCGGTTCTTAGTTTTCATAAAAAAAGTGCAACGAAATATTTATTAAACGCCTCTTACCTGCTCTAACTTGGTCAAGGGCATAAAACTTTTGATACGGCATAAATCAGTTAGTACCCAGATGAAGGGCGATCATCCTCTCAAGTAAATGCACATCCATTTTCTTTTCGGCGTGCTGATTGCCAGCAAACTGTCATTCGTTTAACAGCGTAAAAATACCACACAACTTCGAGTACCTAAATTACCATTTTGAAACAACTCATTATTATCCAAAACTTTTAGGTACTAAAAAGAAGAAAATATTACTGTCATCTAAACAAAGAGATTCTAAAATAGATAGAAATGGATTTTTTTTTTTGAAAAGTCATATATTCCCCTCTTTTAAGGAGTGTTGTTATTTCCATTTCAGTGTCTTATTTATCTACCCATTTTTTTAATGAAAATTTTAATTATAAGTTTGTCCATTTGTAAAGTAACCAATAAAGACCTTAAAAGATATATAATAATAGTATGTTGGGCGGGGAATGGTAACAAGAGCCATAGACTTACACTTGGTTGTAAAATGAATAGACAATATGTAAGCCAAATTCGCAAAAAAGAAACAAAGAATGAGGATAGAAGAAATTATGGACCATGGATGCCCTTTCCAATTAAACGTAAGAAGCTAGCAACTAATGATAATTGGATATTGATGATAGTTATTGAAGTGCATAATCACACGTAGCAGAGCATTTGGAAGGTTATTCATTTGCTAGTAGATTATTGTCGGAGGAGGCTTCGTTGTTGGGGAAATAGCATTTCAATTTTTAGGAATAATAGTAGGTGGGGAAGTAGCATATTAGATATTATTTTAGGAATAATAGTGCGTGGGGAAGTAGCATGTTAGAGATCATTTTAGGGATAATAGTAGGCGGGGAAATAACATTTTGATTATTTTAATTTTTTTTGGTGATGAGATTACAAGGTGGATGGGAAAGTAGGACAATGAGATGGGTTTAGAAGTTCTCTTTTTAATTTGTCATATGAATTAAAATTTTAAACGATTTGCCATATCAAGTTTCGAAAATCATTCATTTGTCATTTCATTCTAACTCCGTTACGTTTTTTTTATCTAAAATAAGCCATGTGCAAGGTAAATAACTTATTTTCAAGGTTTTCGAATATTTCAACTCTCTACTCTGATCCTTCCAAGATTACTTGGGCATTTCAAGGTTATTTTGGACATTTTAACTCCCTTTTTGTTTAATGAATACGATTGACCACGTTGAATTCTCAAAACTTGTAATTAGTTAAACTCTATGGTTGTGGGCCTAATATAGTTAGTTCACCACAAGTTTATATCTGAAATGAACATGACTTTTTTTCATACCAAAAGATCAGTAAAGAACCTCTAAAAAGAAAGTCCAAAGTTGAAAACCAATTTATTGCCTAATGCTAGTGTACATATATATCTTTGTATAAAAATAATAAATAAACGAATAAACTATTGAAAAAAGGTCAAAAATCTAAATGACCTTTTTTGGATGAAAAAATTAACAGAATTAGAGTGAAATGACAAATTAATAATTTCAAAAATGCTTGTTTTATTAACACTCCGCATATTGTTGAATACACCCTACATACTTAATACACCCCACATTTTTTTTTCAATTAAAATTTATCTTAACACACCACACATACTTTCTCATGATACCCTTATATCCCATACTCTCAACTTACGGCCCACACTCCGTCAACCCAAGTAAGACTTCCAAAATAGTAACCAGTGTTCTTCTGGTGGATTGCGAAGAATGTGATTGTGAAAGTGAGACTATGGAGTTGAATACCAGAGCAGTCGGATTCACACGAACAATTGTATCGAATGGAGGTTCAATGGTAGCTTTGTAAGTGGACTCGGGCTCCAACATTTGTGACAGTTCATTTTATTGTGGTGGGATTTCTCAGACTATGTATGGTCACAGAAGGTACGTTAACGTCAAGAATAAAAGGCTTATTCATTGGACATGTTGGCCTCATTTGGTATGCCGTATAACTCACCGAATAGGACTAATAATACAAAGCATGATGTTTGATGTCTGTTTGTATTAAATAGCCATTGAATTAAAATATCCGGGCCCACCTATTTTATACGATAAACACCCGCTTGCTTATACCCTTCAAAACCACGGTACAATTTAGTTGGGTGAAATCTCTTGCTTTCTCTTTCCTCTCTAGACGGTCTCTCGATCTTCTCCAGACAGTATTTCTGCCTTTTGCGCTTGCTCTCTCGTTTGAATCCCAGGTTCGTCTTTTCTTATGATTTCTTCTTCTTCGTTTGAATTCCAGTTCATCTTCTCATTCTTCTTCTTCTTCCCAAGTTTCGGCCCCTCCCTCTACTCTTCCCTCCTCCTCCTATTTTTCTTGCAAGTTTCTTTCAATTGATTGTAGCTAGTTATTATTCTCTCAAATTATATAATTGATTATGTAATTTTGTGTTTTAATTAGAATTTTTGAATTTTGGGGCTTCTTGTTGGGGTTGCACCACACGTTTTCCAAGCCTTGCATCGGTGCACGCTTTGGCAATTGTTTGCTTCATTTCCAGATCCCTTTCTTCATCTTTTAGTTAGCCAATAACCATGTATACTTGTATTCTTATTGTATCATACTACTGCACATGTTTAATCTCGTTTGCATTTTTGCTTTAATTAGCCAATAATCATGTCTTCTTGTATCATTCTTTGTCAAAAATTTGTTTGGCTTTTTTCATTTTTTTTTTATCCAGTTTAGTACCAAACACAGTATAAATAATATGGTCATTAGTCTGATACTACACCAAATGCTCAATTAATTTAGTTAGTACTATCCGATTACTATTTATTCTATCCAATTGAAATAGTTAATACAATATGAGCTGTCAAACAAGACCGTTGTGTTTTGGCCTAGAAGCCGAGAGATGGCAGAGTTGTTGTACCCCCTTGCACAGAGTTATTCCATCTAGTTGGCTGCGCCCATGTCGTATACTAGTCCGGGTCTGTCGTGCCATTGGGATTCACAAGACCACCTCCATTACTTTCTGTCCAGACTTCAACCCAGAATAAGCAGGATAATGTTTCGAAACTTGAAAGATGCATATGCAAAAGAAAGGGACAACCTTTCTGAGCTCCTCTTTGCTTAAGATTCACTGGAAATAGTAGTTTTGATAGTTAAAAAAGATAAATAATTTTGGGATATACACCTTAAACCTGATTTGAAGTGTATTTAGATTTTTTTTTTTAACCTTATGAGGACGAAATTGTCATTGCATATAAAGCATATAAGTCATTTAATATTAGATTTTAATGTGGAGTATGTTCAATATTATACGAGCTGCTAATAAAAAAAACCTTTCAAAAACTTCATATGACAAATTGCTTAAAATTGTGTAAATCCTAACATATTTAGGATATCCTTATGTGATTCTACCATATCCATATCTTTTAGACTATATATTATCTTATTAGAGTTGTAATCCTATTAGGGTAAGGAGTTTACCTTTCTTACCACTATAAATAAAAGGAAAACTAATGAAAAAGACTTGAAAACTTTGAGTTTTAACGAAAATGACAAAAATGTGTAAGTAAATAGTACCATGATTGACTTTTTAGAGTAAAAATGTGGTTTTTCGTTAAAGTGAATAGTACCAGGAGTTTTTCGTTAAAGCTCCCATAAATAAAGGCATAATGAGGTGAGATAACACACCTCACAATTACACATCTCTCTCTTTCTCTCTACTATGCCGCACCCTCTCTCTATGTCTTATATAATTGTTCAGTAAATTATACCTATAACATATTATCAACATGCTCTTGAGTCTTGACAGGGCGCTAAGGAGAGTCTGAACTTCAATCATGAAGTATTACATTTTAATCATTTTTTTATAATTAATTTATTAAATTGATCTACATATTATTGATTCAATTTAATTTTTCTTTGTTGAACGTGATACAACGCATTGGAGATGCAATTCCGGCTTTCGAAGAAGGATCTTCTACAAATTCAAGGGCTCAATTATTTTCTGCTAATCAGGTTCTTTTAAAATAAATGAAGATATTTGAAACGACCATGAAACATGAAAACATTTCCCATTATGCATGAACTCCCTACATTTGCATTTATGTTTTGATATATATATATATATATATATATATATATATATTGTATATGTTTCATATATTTGTCAATATATATATAGATATATATATATATATATATATATATATGCATTACACAATTTTGCTATGTAGAATTTGTGAGTCAAAGAATCGAAAGAAATTAGAAGCCCCTACATTTGCATTTACGTTCTGATATATATATATATATATGCATTACACAATTTTACTATGTGGAATTTGTGAGTTAAAGAATCGAAAGAAATTAGAAGCAATTAGAGTTTTTCAAACCTTAGACATAAAAAAATAAAAATTCTGAAAATAAAGAAAAGAAGGGAAAACTCGGCTGAGTCATGCTGCCAATTAAAGCAACTGAATTCACATCTTTTATCAATCCACCTGACCTAACGTACACAAAAACCAATCTAAAAAAAGCTAGAGTTTAATATTACTCAAGTCTTCAGCCATGATAACAAGGGCTTCAACATCACCAATCGCCTTAACGGACTCTAAAGCTAACAAACTTGTGTCGTGCTGATCTCGAAATATACTTCCAACAAGAGCTTCTCCACATAAATCTCCTGCACCTCGTGGCTGATCATTACAAGTATCATCTGAATTTCTCTTTTCAATGCGTACAAGTCCATCCACAATGAAGACCATCATTTTGCGTGGTTCACCCCGTTCAATAATGATATCATTCTTCTTAAATTTCTTTGGCTTAAAATGCTGACAGATTTCTTGCAACACCTTTTCATCCAGCCATCCAAACTCCTGTGATTAGTACATAAGATGCATTTCAATGTGCAATGAGTGTAAATAAGAAACGGGATTTTACTTCTTAATATTAACAAAAGTAAATAAGATTTACCCTATGATTTATTTCTTCAAACTACATATAATAATTAAGATTGTATCAATATTATTATATAGCCTATATAGGCGTGGATCAAACTTAACTAAACTTTTGCAATTTTCAAATTTTGGCTTGGTTTTGGTTTTTAGTTTTCATTTTTTAAAAAGCTGAGTACCAAATAATAATGAAAACTAAAAACTAAAATGAATTATAAAACAGCCCCTAAAAGTTTGCGAAAACATGTTCAATAGAGAAATGCAAATTTGAGATGTAAATGTCACATTTACATTCTCAAAAAGTATAAAACTAGTCATATTCCATTGAGAGAAATGTAAATTTGAGATCTAATTTAATTTCATCTTTTTGAGTGGCAGTGTTCACCTCTAAAAAAATGTAAAAAACATAAAAAAGATGTAGAATTGGATATTTACATTTTTCGGCCAAAATGTGTATTTTACATTCTGTCCAGTAGAGTTTTCTCGCCAACCAAAATTTAAAATGGCCATTTTAAAACAATTGCATCTCCCATTAAACTAAGTCTTGTCATATATGGCAAAGCTACTGTTTAAACTAAAGTCGAAGGCTTTGATCGAGGAACTTACTTGCTTGAGCTTAGTCAAAGGTGCACAATTTTTTATACATCTTTGAAACTCAGGGGGAAGACTATGGATAATGCACTCCAAATTAACAGGCACATTCTTTTCACATGCTTCCGGTACCTTTTTCCTGACATGCATTTGCATCCTCCAGTGCCAATGAAACGATGACTGAACGCAATTTTCAGATAACCACGACACTATTTCTGGACGAAGCTGTACCATCGTTTGTTTCGCTAGCAACCTCTTCTCTACTCTTGCATTTGTTTTTGCAGCTTCAAATTGCAAATACATCTATCAACAGCAACCAAACCAACAAATAGGTTGTCAGTTCACTCTACTTTTTTGGAGATAGAAGTCTTCACAACTCGCCGTTTACGTGATTAATTAACAGTTAGTTATTTATCATTCCTAATTAAAAGTAAAACAAGCCAACGATATATCTATTTAGGAAAGAAGACAAAATTTAAGCATTAAAGATTCGGCACAAACCTGGATATTTCCAATGAGATATATGAACAGGAGCAAACCAATTATAGAAATAGAAGCGGCAAAGAAGTTTTCCCATTCATCTATACTGGGCTCAAGGTTTGAACCGAGGGAACTGCAAAAATTAAACGAAGTTATAATCTAATTTTTAATTTATTCCAAGCACGAAGTCTACAACCGTTTTTCTAGCATGGGAATTTCCGGAAGACAAAGAAACATGGTAATACATAGTAACTAAAGTCATTTCATGGAGATCCTCTTGGAATTACCAAACATATGAGTTGCATTGAGCAAAACATCCGAGCCCCTAAGAATTAATACTTAAGACCACATCACACACACACACACACACACACACAAATGCCTAACAAACAAGAGAGAAATGTACCAACCTCAAATTTCGTAAGCCCCACCAAAAACAGTTTGAGAACTTTTGAAAATAATTGGTTGATCCTGTTATGCCGGATTCAGGAACACTAGTAAAAATGCCAAGATCGAACATCTTTGGGTCTGACGGATTTATAGGGCATCAATTTTTTAGATTTGTGATGTTTCTAAATGTGTGATTGTCATGACAACCAAAACTACTCCTGTCACATCCATCTTCTTTTCGACATGCAAAACGCCAGCAATCCATCATTCGTTGAATGGCAAAAAAGTACCATAAGGCTCCGAATGCCTAAATGATCAAAAAGTTAATCAATTAATTAGATTAGACTCAAGAAAAGATTTAAAAAAATATATATTGGATAATGCTTAGGTACTCACTAGTGAGTACTTTGTATACTCACTTTTTGCTTTTGGCTCAATGATATTTTAACACATGTTTTATTGTTTTTTTTAATAGACAATTAGACATGTTTTTTATTTTTTATTTTATTTTTTGTATCAAACGATAAATTTTGTTAAATTAGATGTTAGATTAGTCATAGACAAGGTTTGAACCCATGCTATCATACAAGGCTTCAACTCCTTTCCACCAATGTGATAAATGGTCACTTGCCTTTTTTTCTTGAACTTTAAAAAACAAGAAACACATGACATCTTTTGATTGGGTCAAATAAAAAATGTTTGTAATAAGTTTTTATCAAACAATGAGACACCATGTAAATTTTTAATCCATCAAATGTTGACTTTTAAGCAAACTTTAATAAGAAAACTTAAGGGAGTCAGAATATATTGAGACTTACATGACTGGCAATGATGTACATGAAAAAATTCAGTGTAGCTTTAATCCATACGGGAATCTGCTCGGTCTCTCTAATAATCCATTTATATTGATAACATGAAAGGTAGATGTGAATAACTCGTGGCACATATTGCAATATGACAAAAAGGTTCATGATAAACATCCTTCCTGTAGTCAACGAACTCAAGTCCCTCACATTTGAAAAGAAAATGAGAATTACCACCTGGATAACATACATTGATTACCAACACTCAATATCTATTTATCATCAATAATAAACTTGTCAACCAATAATTAGGATATTGAGAATATCAATTCAGCCGTTTTAATTTCGTATATATACCAAGTTGAGAACCATAGTAACATAAAAAACTGACTACAGATATATTTTCATGAATAGAAAAAAAGAAAAGAAAAAGAAGATTGTCATGTCTTGTTGTAAAATAACAAATACAAACTCCTATAAATAAATAAATAAAAAAGAGTAAATTACACTTTCATACTTCAAGTTTGGGGTTTATTTCAATTCCTTACAACATCTTTAAAACATTTCACTTTCATACCTTAAGTACTATTTTATTTCAAAATAATACATCTGTTACATTTTTCATCCATTGATCTGTTAAATGCTGACGTGGCTGCCACATATATGCCACATGGCTGCCAAATGTTTGCCACGTGGCAAATAAAAATATTTTTTTAAATTAAAAAAAAAATCTGAATTTTCTCAAAAAAAAAAAAAAAAAAATTGAAATAGACCCCATCCCATCTCCCCGCA
This sequence comes from Pyrus communis, assembly GCF_041283825.1. NCBI lineage: Eukaryota > Viridiplantae > Streptophyta > Magnoliopsida > Rosales > Rosaceae > Pyrus > Pyrus communis. The sequence continues at coordinate 23,615,872 of NC_142571.1, read as the reverse complement.
ACCACCCCCCACAAACCCATAACCCTTTCTCCCCACCCACACCTGCCCAGCTCGTCTTCCCCCTTCTTCCCGGCGACCCACCTGAGCCAGAACCCGAACCCTTCTTCCGCCCACACCCCCCACGACGCGACCCACCTCGACGTCTTCCCCCCGGCGACCTAACGACCCCCACCTTCCTCTCATTTGCAACACCCACCCTCTTCTCCTTCCCCCATCCGTGCCCTGCTCGTCGGCAAGTCGGTCAGCTCCGACAACGAGGTATGCATTTAATTTTGTCCTTCAAATTTTGAATTTTTTTGGTGCTTGGTTGATGGTGGTCTGGATGGAGTTAGGTTTGCAAGGGTGGGTGGGGTTGCAGATGAGAGAATGGAGGGTGGGGGTGAAGAAGAGAAAGGGCTCGGGGAAGGTGGGGGTTTGCTGGGTTTCTTAATGGGAGGGGAGGTGAAGAGAGTGGAGGAGAGGGAGGTGGGTTGGGGTCGGGGTCGGGGCCGGGGGGGGGGGGGGGTGGGTGGGGAGAGGGTTGGGGTGGGGGGTTGTGGGGAGCTAGGTTTCAGTTTTTTTTTTTTTTTTTAAAGATTCAAGTGGTTTTTTTTTAATTAAAAAATTATTATTTTTGCCACGTGGTGTGCCACGTTGGTAGCTACGTCAGCACTTAACGGATCAATGGATAGAAAATGTAACGGAGGTATTATTTTGAAATAAAATAGTATTTAAGTTATGAAATTGAAATGTTTTGAAGATGTGTAAGGAATTGAAATAGACCCTAAACCTGAGGTATGAAAGTGTAATTTACCCAATAAAAACTAAAGCAAACCTTAATAGGCAAGAAATTCTAAATTTAATGGAAAAGAAATTCTAATGCTCTTCATCCAAGTAAATTAACAAAATTAATAATAAACTACATTTTCCAATAACGGGGACATTTCTGAACAAAAATACTTGTTATAAAATATGAGTAATGTTAGAAAGATTAAATTTGTCGATAAAATTTTGTAAACTAAATGATATAGAAGTTGATGATTGGATTATTACTTAAACATTGATAAATGTGTGGTAGAACATCATTTGACTTCTAAATTTTGTCTATAATTTTAGGGGTGTGCTATTCACACACCCCTTGTTAATTTTTGTCCATTGATCTTCTTCAATTCATCCGATCCGACGGTCGAAATCCAAAAATGTGTAAGAAAAATAAAAAGGGGTGTGTGAATATCATATCTCTAATTTTAATCTATGTAACATTACCCATAAAAGAAAGGGGGCTTTTCTTTCTCGGTCCAGTTCTAGCAAACTGCAGTTGTGTCTGGTCCTATCTAAATCAGTAGCCGTTGTTGACATTTGCCCCCAAGTGCCACAGATACGAAACGGTTTCTCTCACCTCTCTCTTCTTTTGAATGCCCATCGTCTTTAATTCCGGCTGCGACTTGGAATGTTACCATTTGGAATTAACTTGAAGATTTGATTTGTTAGAAATGCCAAATTTCAAAGTTTGGACCGGGTTTTTGTTTTTCATGTTGAATTTATAGAGTTATTGTGTAAATTAACCTGATTTGTATATTTGGTTTGTTAGTGAACTCTAATTTTGGGTTTGTCCTAGTTCCTTAACGGTTTGGTGTGTGGATCTTATTACAAAGTACAAGCTTAAAGGTATGATGACTCTTAGGTTCGATTCTCATAAAAAACAAATTTGAATCATACTATTGTTAGCCATTGTTAAGCTCAACCATTCATCCAGCCCCTTTAGACTATCTCCAACTCTTGGCCTAAAACAAAAAAATTTTAGCCCAAAAACAGCTTTTCTGCTCTAACCCTTGTGACCTAAATTTTTTAGCCCGAAATTATTAAAGAATAAATTTAGGCTAATTTTTTCTTTTAAGTAATTAAAAAAAAAATTATGCACACTATCCTAATTTAATTTTATGAACATTTTAACCTAAAAATATTTAGATTCCAATAAATATTGAAAAATTACTAAATTTGAGTGAGTTTTGAGTTAAATAATTTTTTAAATAATTTTAGCTGTTGGATTTAAATTTGGGCCATTATATATATTTTTTACCATTAGATCTCAACCGTTGGATTCAATAAATCCTAAGGAACATGCCCATGTGGGTGGGGTCTAGCTGGGGGTGGCCACACCATTTTCTGGGCTGAATCCTGGGCTATTTCTGGCTTTGTTTTTTGTTTTAGGTTTTAGGTCCAATTTTCCACTTGGGTTGGGTTGGATATTTTTTTGTTGGGAGGGGATGGAAGGGGAAAAATAGGTTATAGGCCAGGTTTGGAGATGGTCTTTGTGTAGATAATATTCTTTGTTAAAAAATAAGTGTGTAAATGAATTTAGATCTAATTATCTCTAAAATAAAAGTGTTTTTGAGACCACTTAGTACTACGATCCAGTGATATTCTTTTTTATTTGTAAGTGAGAAGTTTTAGGTTCGAATCTCGCCAAAGGCGAATTGAACCACATTATTACTAATTCATTGTGAGACTTAGCCAACTTCTCACCCTCTTAGTATAGAAAATATCGTTTGTTCAAAATGTGTTTTTGAGAGCCCCGTTCTTCACAAAAAAAAAATGGGTTGATTTTGGTTTGGATTAGCCCTGCACTAAAACGGCCCAGTCAGTTTAGATTATAGATCCGACGGACAAGGGTAAAAAGTGTGGGGTACTTTTGTCATTGCAGGTTTGGGAGGGGGTGTCTGCTTCGTCTCGATGAGATTGAGGGGGTGGGTGTTGATGGGTGCTGTTGCAGACAGAGATGCAACAAAGAGCGGCGTTATGGGCTGCAGTAAGAGAAGGAGAGAGAGGGATAGAGAGAGAGAGAGAGAGAGCTTGCAGAGAGAAGGATCACGAATGGGTGGGGATTTTGAACAGGGACCTTGCAGAGAGAGAGTGAGGCCATCATCATTTGTTCATTTCTTGCCTACATGACCTGATTGAAAAAGTCAGAAATATTTTTCAAATCTTTTCTGTGCAGGTCGGTTAGGTTGGAAACTTTTTGAAAGTCTATTTATTTGATAGAGGTTGAGAATTTGAAATTATTGTGGCATTCCACTTTGATAGAGGTTGAGAATTTGAATCTATCTCTCTCTATCTCTCTCCATATCTCACTGAGATAATTCTGGTCAGCAAGATTTCTAGGATTTGTGAAATTTATGCATAATTACAATTTCGCCATCCAATCCTGGGTAATTTTACTCTACCTCCTTGTCTGTTCAAATTCTTACTCTTATTTTCTCTAATTTTTTGCAGTTTATTTGAGTTAGTATCATTTTACTTGGACTCCCATGAGCTAATTTTTATTAAATCTGTAATGCTGTAGTCAAGATTTTCAAATAATGAGGTCATAAATCCTCTGAATGTATTTTGTATTCAACTTTCTTTATTATTTTGGAAGTGGTTCATTTTTTAAATTTACTTTTAATTTTTTTCTTTTTAGTGGGTTTAAGAAAATGAAACGAATTATAATTTGAGGTGGTGAAATTTTGTTGATTTTTGCATTCAGTGTTCTGAGTGCTCATCGAGCTGTGCTTAAAAGAGTTTTACTTGAGATGTTTTTTTGTAGCATAAGCCATCGATAACGGTAAGTACCTCAAAGTTAAAACGGCATGAACTATACATTCTAATTTTACTCTGAATTTTCTCTCTTGCAATCAGCAAGAGTGGAAAAAATCATTGCTAATTTTTGGTCTGTACTATGAACTATACATTCTTCAGATCCTTTTATAGTAGTTACACTCTTTAAAGCTGAATTTTCAGACGAAAACAATATAAATTAGAATATAATAGATTTTTAGCCAGCAAGATCAATATTCTAACTTGCAAATATAATTGGTTCTGTTTTCATTGCTTAAACAAAAGTCACACACACTTCGTAGTAAGTTAAAATTCGTAAGTTTATCAACCACGAGCTGATGGTCCAGTGGTAAAGAGCGGATTGCGAAGTTTTTTTTAAACTAAAAACTAGAGGTTTCGGGTTTGAAACCCGTTGCTGGCGTGGAAGTCAGACTTGTAGCCAAAGGGAGGCTGAAATGCCTCTATGAGTCTTTCCGGTCCCCAGAAATGATGAATAACTATGACTTGCCACCAGTTGTCCTCCTTTACAAAAAAATTCATAAGTTTTTCTTTTTTAATTTCTTTTTTTTTGTTCAAAAAAAAAATTTATAAGCATTCCTTTGATTTCCTAAGCAAATAGAAAACACTTCTATGATATTATAATTTATATTGTTTTTGATGGAAATTCTACTTTAAAATAGTCGATTTCGTTCACCTTATCCTAACAACTCTCTCATACTTTTGATCTGAATTAAGAATAAAATGAAAATATGAATTACAACTTTTCCTTACGTATTAGACTAATTTGGTTTGAGCATGATTGAGTTGATTGGTTTGAGTATCAATGGTTTTGATAACTTGGATTCAGATACGATTTAAGATTTAAACTTATTCATTAGTATTATCTGTAGTTCAAACCATATATATATATATATTTATATTTTTTTTCAGTGTTACTAAAACTATCACTTATCTGTAGTTCAAACCATACATTAACAACTCCCATTTTTTTTCAAATTGTAACAGAGAAATGAAAGCACCTGCAAATAAGAAAGAAGGAAGTTTTGAAATTCAATGAAAGATGATGTGAGGACTAGCGATAATGAAGTTGTATAGCTATTTTGCTACATATATAGAGAAGAGCAACCAAGGATGTGAGATCATATACTTTTGTACTCAAAACTAATTTTTGAAAAGTTGATTGGTCAACCAATCTGTTGTATAAATGTTGCTAGAATATTTTGGACAATAAGCAGTTAATGATGTGGATGAGAAAATTTAGATGATATTTGAACCTATTATTTTGGTTACGGCATACCCACAATCAAGTCCTTTTGTTCAAATGGTATGCGTGGCCAAATGCATTTAAGATTTCCTTCATTTATTTAAACATTTATATTTTGTGATCCTCAAATATACTTTGGATGATTTTTAGATTTTGATACGAATGCAAACAGATTTTAATATATTTCACATTGTTAATACAATTTTGAAACATGCAACGTTCAATTGCTAGTATATCCTAACATTAAGAAAATAATTTCTTGTCTAATATATATACGGAGAATATAATTTCTCATGCTTTAATAATGAAAATAATATCCTACCCCGCTCTGCAAGTAAACAAATAGAGAGATTAGGAAACCAATTAACTCCAACATGAGGGGAGGGGACTTCTCGTACCTGCGGAAGGGGAACAATGGCTAAACTGTCGATTAAGAAACCAATTGACCCCCGCATTGGCCCATCTATCATTCGCACGCAAAATCTCTCGATAAAATCGAAGTCGAGGCAACACGAATCCTCCAGAAATTCATAGATCCGAAGTACAATGCAATTCAAGTGGAAACACGAATCCTCCAGAAATTCATAGATCCGAAGTACAATTTTCAATATATAGAAAAGATCGGTGAATGATGGGTGATCTACTGAGAAGTTCTCGTGTGAGTTCCTAGAAACAAAACCATGAGAGCGTGGTCGGGGTCCAAAGCGGACAATATCGTGCTACGGTGGAGTCGAGCCTGGAATGTGGTGGGGGCCCGGGCCAGGATGTGACAGCCTCGCTAAAAGAAACCTAATGGATTGTACACCGTATAAGGTCGAGATTGAAGAAACAACGGAGATGAGTAAGGATAAATAAACGGTTTAATTATTTATGGCTAGGATTATTTAATATGTTAATTAATCAAACGAATAAGTTCATTTTAGCTTTTGAGTAATTACTGGACCTTAAGGCCCATTGGGCTTAAAACCGTCAAGCCTATTAACTTCAGTTGTATGACAACTTAATGACTAAAAACTCAAAAGGGACCAAACAACCCAAAGCCTTTAGAAGGCTGACCATATTAAATGAATGGGCTTTGATTCTTTTTGTTACTTAAATGAAGTGACTATATAAAGGACTTTATAGCCAAAAAGTTGATTAGGGTTTTCTAGAAAGAAAAGATGAGAACACAAAGCTCTATCTTCTCTTAGGAGGCTGGCCACCCTAGAGGAAAATAGCTAGCTATCTTTCTTCCTCTAGGTCACTCATCTCTTCCTCAATGCTCTTCTTGGTGTGGAGGCTTAAAGGTTCCCTATTTTGGGAACTTAGAGAATCCATTCCTTCATCCATCCAAAAAGTCATGGAGCCAAGAAGCAAAGTTCCTCCATCCACATCCATGGAGTCAAGGAGCAAGGAGACTAAGGAAAGAAGGCCCTCACATGGGTGAATATCCTTTGCTAAGCAAAGAGGCGCTTCAAAGGTATAAAAGTTTCTCAACTTTTTTCTTTAAGATTTGAGTTGAATCTTGGTTCACCACAATTACTAGGCCTTGAATTTCATGGGTAAAGTTTTATTTTGAGTGCATACAAGCATGATTCCGCATTTTAATTGTTAATTGCACGCATGGATGTTGCTCAAATGAACTAGTTTTCAAAAAATAATTCCTTCAGAGATATCAACAAATCATTCTGAAGAATCAAGCACCGAGAATAACATCCATAATGAAGAACAAGATTTCGTTGATTATGTAGAAAGACAAGATGAAGAAGTTGTGAATGATGATGTTCAAACACTAGAAGAGTGCATTGCCAAGAGGAAAGGAAAAAGAGAGATTGTGCTTCTTGCCAGATTCAAAGATTGCATTGCATGTATGGCATACACTTTACTAGTGATCGAAGTTGATATTCCTACAAGTTTTACTGAAGCAGTGAGTAGTGGAGAAGCAAAGCAATGACATGAAGCTATGGATGACAAGATGTTGTCACTCAAGAAGAATAAAACCTAGGAATTGGTGGAGTTGCCTAAGGGAAGAAAGGCTATTGGATGCAAGTGGATATATGCAAAGAAGGATGGAATAGATGATGCAAGTCAAGTGAGTTTCATAGCCAGACTAGTGGCTAAAGGATATGCTCAAAAAGATGCAATAGATTATAACGAAATCTTTTCTCTTATAGTGAAACACTCATCTATTCAAATTCTGCTTGCGCTAGTGGCACAATTTGATCTTGAATTAGTTCAGTTGGACGTAAAAACTGCATTCCTACATGGAAATTTGTCTGAAGAGATTTGCATAATGCAACCTGAAAGGTATGAAGAAAAAGGAAAAGAAGGTTTAGTCTGCAAGCTCAACAAGTCACTATATGGTTTAAAACAATCACCCATGCAGTGGTATTTAAGGTTTGATAAGTTTATGAAGGATCAAGGCTACACTAGAAGCCATTATGACCATTGTGTGTACCACAAGAAATTAAGTGGGGGCAGGGAGTACATATGGAGATGAAAGATCTTGGGGAAGCAAGGAAGATTTTGGGGATGGAGATCACAAGAAACAGGAAGGAGGGATTGGTCTATTTATCACATAAATAGTACTTGGAAAAATTGCTGCATAAGTTTGGCATTAATGGGGAAACCAAACCTGTAAGTACACCTCTTGCTCCTCATTCTAAATTGAGCACTCAACTATGCCCTAAAAATGATGAAGAAAAAGCCAAGATGAAAGATGTTCCTTATTCCAGTTTGGTTGGAGGGTTGATGTATGCTATGGTATGCACTCGCCCCGATATTGCCCATGCAGTTGGAATTGTTAGTAGGCTTATGCATAATCCTGGAAAAATACATTGGGATGCTGCTAAATGGATACTGAGATATTTTCATGGAACAAGAAATACAGGAATTTTTTTTGAAAGGATTGATGGAGAAATTGATAAGTTCTTAATTGGTTATGTGGACTCTGATTTTGCTAGTGACTTAGACAAAAGAAGGTCTACGACATAGTATGTATTTACTATGGCAAAAGGTCATGTATGTTGGAGATCAATATTACAACCAACCGTTGCTTTATCAACTACAGAAGCTGAATATTTGGCGATGGCTGAGGCTATTAAGGAAGCTATTTGGACACTTGGATTGATAGAAGATTTGGGTGTAAATCAACACAAGTTGGATGTGTATTGAGATAGTTAAAGTGCCATTTACTTGGCAAAGTATTAGATACATCATGTAAGGACCAAACATATAGAAGTGAGATATCATTTTGTTCAAGAGGTTATAGCTGAAGGTGAAATTCTAGTCAAGAAGATTGCTACGGCTAATAATCATGCTGATATGTTAATGAAGATAGTTGGTGTATCAAAGTTCAAGCATTGCTTGGATTTGGTGCACGTTAGACAAGTTTGAAAACTTGATAATGGTGGAGCAATGGAAACAGATGAAGGTCTTTGATGTGGATTTCTTACCAAGGTGGAGATTGTTGGAACTGGTATGAAATCAGGTTTGTATTCCTAACTAAGATAGGAATCCAAGTTGTAATGGGTGTAGGAGACTTGGACGCAAGTTTCCAAGTGGTTTTTGGATTCCAACTTAGTTTAGGATTAGGTTTGTAGCCAGGTTATCTACTATATATATAGGTAAGCCTTAGCATTAGGATGTGTGAATTCTGAGAGACTTGAGAGTTTATGAGTTCTTTTGTAATTGCTTTATTGATTAATAAAGCAAGCTTCTGTTGTTCATATTTGTGTGATTGTTCTTGGTTTAATTATCTTGATCGTGTTCCAACAAAAGCTCCACTTGTAATTTTAAAACATTAAAATTAAAAAATAAATAAACAAAAAACTCTTTGAATATCCCATCCAGAAACCCGACAAAGTCTCTCTCTTTTTGTTAAAATTGCCATTAACACTTGCAAATTCTAAAAGATACCCAGAAGACAGATTGAAAGCAATTGATGTCCTAGCGAATCTTATCGAAGGAAGACGATGGCGAATCTAGTAGGAGAAAAATGACATTGCGGCTGGTGGGGCGACGACACTGGCAAGGTGGGTGGGTGTTGGTCTCCGTCGCCGGGTTTGGGTGATGGGTGGCAGTGGCTGTTTGGTCGAAAGGGAGGGGAAGGACGGTGTACTTCTCAATTCTCAGGGTTGGATTAGGTTGAATATTTAATTAACTTTTTTTTTTAATTTTTCAAAGACATTTAATAATAAAGTTAACTCTAGTTAGTTAGTGGGACATGTGGCAAGCTATTAAGAAGAGGTGAACATCTACCATAATTAATGGTGATTTGAGCAAAAATGGTCTCGAACCGAATACAACAAACTAGCAGATTACATACATTATATACTCTTCTAAAAGCCGGCGGATGAGTATTGTTATTAACAGTGCCCATCCGGCCCTTATTCTCTTCATGTTTTTTTAGGCTTTAGTGGGGTTGTATGGTGAATTGGCCACTTTGCCCCTCTCCCATTTTTTTTCCCATGCGTGTGTGTTGTGTTTTCTAAGGGAGATGCTGGAAGCATCTTCCACTTTTCACTTTACTCTTCAATTCTTCTCTTTGTCTTTCCGTTTCTCTCTATTTCTCTGTCTGTCTTTCGGTTTTGATTCCGATTGGATCGTGTGGAAGGGTGTTTGGCCTGTTTTTCTCGCTGTTTTCCGCGGTTTAGGTGTGTTTGTTCATGGATTGCTTTATTTCCGTTTCTCTCTTTTGCTTTATTTTCCTCTCAGCATAAAATTAGTTTTCATGTCCTTAAACGCTAATCTTTCTCCTCTATCTTTAAAATCCATCTGAAAAAATGTATAATGGGTATTGTTTCTCTTTGCAGGTTACTCGGAGAAGTCTGTGAAGGGTCAATAGGACAAGGTGGATCAAAGTGCAAAAGATACAGGGCCTGCCTCTCTATGCATTTCCAATCTTCCAAAAATCGTGTTCGTGGAGACGATTTGAGATGGATTTGAAGCTCGTCTACAGAGATTTGATTCAAATTGGTAGATTTGGGTAAGAAACCAAGGAACCCTAATATTTTCTTTTGATTTTAAGAGAATTATCATAAAATCCCTCCGAAGTGTTTGTGATTCCAAATCTCATGAACTTTTCTTAAACTCATCCCTTTCCCATGTAGCAAATCACAGCTCTAAAATATTCCAATTAATTAATTAATTAGCATAAGCTTTTTTTAGAGTACTATTTCCATATTTGTTTGGTTGCAATGGATTTGAAGTTTCCTGGGCTTGGATTCTTGTAGTATTCCCTATTGTTCGCTGCTAAACAACTGCCTTCCTCAACATTCGAGCTTTGCATGCAAAAATTTGTTTCATGTTGTTTGGATCCAAATTTACACCATCGGCCCGTGTAATCAAGGCCATAACTTCACACTGTCATATGAAGAAATTAAGATAATTTTATTGTTAAGAGATAATATTATGATTTTTAATCATAATGATTGTTTTTTAATAGTGAATTATCTTGGTTTTTCTCTTGTTCCAGGATGCAAATAATATCTCTAACCTACAATTCAAATTAATTGGAGATATTCGGCATATGGCAGTGCATCTACTACTGGATTAATTTCATGCAATTAATCTTTGCATGGGATAAAGGTGAAATTATGAGATGGTGATGTGATTAGGATGACATCTAAACAAAAGAAAAGGCTTCAGCCTATGGGCGCATTGGAAAGAGTCCATTGGCACGAGGATAGTGACACGGTGATCTCTTGACCATGGATCACATAATGATAGGATAAAGCCATCATTGTTTGGTTAGATGTGGTCAATTAAAAAGAGATAATGGTAGGGATTCGGATGCATGCATTGGTAAAGATTATGAAGAAGCCTAGATAGGCTTGGTTTCTGATGTGATGTGATAAGCCTAATTTTTATTAAATTTAAAAAGTCAAGGAATAAATCCCACGGATCAGTTTGAAGGATATGCCTTTGCTTTTGATGCAGATCAAGTTTAGTTCCGCAAATTAGAATTGCAATTGGACTCTACAAAACTATCTGGTTGCGCCACACAACATTTGCCTATAAATACAGAGTCGCAGGCAACATGTGAAAGGTCTCCAATTCAACACACAAATTGCCCTGCGCAAACCTCTCAAACATCTTGAGATTTTCATTTTCTTTTTTCGCCAACACACCTTCAGTTTGGATAAACAACACTGTGAAGACAACTGGTGACATCTTCAGTTTGGATAAACAACACTGTTTCTCGGCCGACTGATTACCTATCCAAGTCTCAGTCAAGAAGGAATTTCGAATCCTTATTGGCAGAGTTCATCTCATTAGCCTTCTTGGCGAAGTGAGGTGTTACAGGTTACTACATTCGGTACATTGAAAGCCGAATTTGATTGAACTTCGCAGAACTAGCAGCCTTGTCTTCAGGCTCTAGAACCTGAAGGCCGAGACGTGTTCATTCCTTGGCAACAGTCGCAAGATCAAGAAGTCAGCAGCGTCCCAACGCGACATCAACACATTTTACTCTTCGGCCGAGCTCGGCCGACGAGTTGGCATGCTCTGCACACAACCGAATGACGTAGTTAGCTTATTAATTACTCGGCCTGCGCGCCACGTAGGTTTGGTAATTTTTAAGGTCAACACATGTATAAACAAATTTTTAAAATCAGGAAGTGTTGGGACTTTCTCGCTTCGATCGGTATGTTAAATAGCTTTGTCCAAGTTTGTATGAATAATTAGTGAATAATTTGTTGTTTTAGGTTTTTTTATTTGGATTTTTTGTGTGGGATTTGTTAGAATGTTTTGTTTCTTATTGTTCGTTTTTTTTTTTCCTTGGATTATTATTTTGATTTTGTGCATTTTTAGGTTAGTTGGTTGTGGGTTGTGATGTTTGTTTACAAATTTTTGAGTAATTTTTATTTTTGCGTACGATGTTTGTTTATAATGTTTTGGGTAATTTTAATTTCTTCGTTCTTTCTGATTCTGGAGGACCTATTTGTGAATTTTATCTTAATTGAATAATTTTTATCTGGGTTCACATTTACATCTGTGATTGTTGTTTACGTGGCGGAAAAATAGGATGGCTTTATATATTTTTTTATGAGACTTAATTTTTTTGTTTTGAATTTGAGTTCCTGCAAGAATGTCACTTAGTGTTTTGATTGTTTCATTTATACAGATGATGGAGGAGTGGAAGAGATTGGGAGGCAGATGAGTAAGACTTCTGATGGTTTCACAGAAATGAATGGTCTCTCACATCTTGAACCAAATTACTCCGAGTTTGACATGTATGTATGATTCCAGTTTTTCGAGGAACTATGCTTTCCATATCCATTAAAATATTATGTATGATTCCAGTCTTTAATGATTTCATATCAATCAAAATGTGTGTTGATTTGATTAGCAATTCAAGAAATGGATCCTCTCTTTTTCTCTCTTCCGCTCAGTCTCTATAGTCATATGTTATTTCAGAAATTTGGCAATCGGGACTTGCATTTGATTTTGATGAAGACCCACTATACCCTGCAGCAGAGCTCGGTACCAGTTTTGGATTAGTCTCAATTGCCCAATACACATAATTTGCTTCAATTTGTTCATCATTTTCCGGATTTTTGTGCAATTATTTGGAAACCTAAATGATTCGAAATTCAAATGTATGTGTAAATTGATAAATGTCGGTGTGGACACCCAATTAGTTGGAGGCTTTCAGATTTCTAAAGGCTAAAGCATCTTTCTTTTTCGAAATTGGGCCGTCTTAATTCGTAATTGAGCATAATTTAAAACTGGACCAAAACCAAGATTAATTTATCTTCGTGCATGGTACTCTTCCCCATGAATTTGCAGACGAAAAACGAGACCAAATTCAGTGAAGTATGGAGAGAATTTCAAATTTTCTCTTATTTCCAATATGGATGAGAGAATGAGAGCTCTCTGTTTTTGTCTCAATTATCAGACCAGACAAAGAAGAAGAATGAAGTGAGGTAAAGTCAAAAGTGGGACATTAATCTGTGGGAATGATCCATGTGGTTTCACCAATGAGCTCACATCCTTGGATGGCAAGAGGACTCAATAGAACTCAATATATAACTCAAAATCCAGTAAGCTCTTGAACGTATACTACTTGAAATCAATTAAAATCTTAGGATTAAAATACTCATGGAATTACCGTCTATGATATCATTTTCCATTTCATTGAAATATGGCGAAGATTGTCCATGCTCATTGCTCCTCTCCTCTGTACGCACGCTCCTTTTTTTTATTCTTACCATTTTTTTCTCTTTGAATTGTAATATTTTGTATGTCTTTTATAAATGCTTTCAACTTGGAATTTTAACAAGGAGAACTTGACCCCAATTGGCTCCAATCGACTCTTCCAAGTGACAAGAAGGATCTGATTATTGGGATTTCTTAGTAGGTAATAATGTTTTAATCTTAATCTATGATTGTGTTGAAGTAAAATATTGGATTTTATTAATGGGTTTTGGATTTTGATTTTGACCCAATCCACACATTGATACATAAAATCGAGCTGAATGAGAATATATGCTTTGATTGCACTTTTTAATGGCATACAATTGTACCTTTATGTTTGTAGATTACAATTTTTTCGTTTCACAGTAGGCTTATATCTTCTACACTCTTGTGCAAGAATATCAGATTGTAATATTGTATATATATTTTGACTTCACATTTGTTCGTTTGATTTCAGTAGTTTTATGGGTGATACGATTACGAAGGTACTGTAGGAAGTTACAGAATTTCATGAGAACTTTTAAGGTTCTCTCTCACTTTTTACTTGAATGTTGATCGGGCTTTAAGTATTGTTACTTAGTTATTTTACTTTGTTCTTTTTCTCAATCAAATTTTTTCACTGGAAAATTCATTTTATATTCATCAATAAATAAAAATAAGTTAATGTCAATGATGTGTCTTTCTATCTGTACGCTATCTCACTTAGTTTGGGGTTAACTAATAATTAGGACTCATAAGAAATTTATAATCCACTCATGGGAAAAGTTTTTCCTGCACTAATCACTACTATAGTTTTAACATCTAATTAGATTGGGAAGTCATTCAAAAATTCAGAACAGAAGTTCATTGTAATCTCTGTCTCTGTCTCTGTCTCTATCTCTCTCTCTCTCTCTGTCTCTCTCTCTCTCTCTCTCCCTCCCTCCCTCCCTCCTATTGCATTTAATTTTGGGTTTCCCATGTTTCTCTTTCTGTTGATCTAATTTGGGGTGAATTTGTTGAATTTTGGTTGAATTGGAATGTGGGTTTAATTGTGTTGAGTTTTTATTTAACTTTTGGAGTTAGTGGATTCACAATTAAGAAATAGTAATTGGTTGTAGTTAATCATATAAAAATTGTGTATGATTTTCATATTGCATGTGAGATGTTAAAATACAATAATTTTATTCTTAGTCTTGCTGTTAAAAGTTGTTTCTTTGGTGTATTTACACCCTTTTTTGTTGTGGATCAGCAGGTCCAGTTCAAGATATAGATAAAAGAATACAAGCTCTTACAAAAAAAGGTAAATTTATTAACCCTTTTGGCAGGTTAGGAATATGTACCCCTTTCCTTGCTTCGGTATGACTATAACAATTCTTTGGCAGGTTAGGAATATGTACCCCTTTCCTTGGGGTTTTCAGTGGTGTTTTTAATAGAATAACAGATTTGAGTGATGAGTTTTTTCAGTGGTGTTAATTTTTTAACAATTTCTGATGCTACTTGTAAAATTTAGTCAGAATTTTTATTAACAACTATTATATTGTTTTTTATTCCAATTCGTAATTACTTCTTTTGTTAAATTTAAGCTTGATTATTTTAGTAAATTTTTATACCTTATATCCAAATACATATACAATACTGTGTATGTATAGTTTTCATAATGTTGCTGAGCATTTTGATAGCATTTTTTGTGTAGAGTGAAGAATGTACTGTTCACAAAGGCAAAACAGGGAACTACTACTAGTTCATATGGGAAGAAGAGGTTAGTTTAATTGTAATTATTTTTTTTTATTTGATTAAATTTGAAGTTGGTTGGCTTGCATCTAATTTGATTGTTTGCTTGCACAGGTTGAAGTCACTAGTTTTATTAATGCTGGTGACCGAAATCAATCCAAGTTAATGTTAAAACGATATCATTATTTTTGTTATGGTGAGGACTGAGAACTGAGAACTTTTTTCTTTATATCTTTCTCAATTTTTAAATTAAGAAATTTTCTTTTTAATACCTCTTTTGTGATCATTTACTGAGAATTTGTTAATTGTTTTAATATGTATGAGGTAGGATTTCTTTGTTCATTTCTCATCTTTGGAGATTGCTGGATTTCAACATTCATTTCTCATCTTTAGGGATTGCTGGATTAAATATTATCGAATAGCTTATGAATTTTTTATATTAAGTGCGTTAATATGTTCTTACTTAAAACAACTCTTGCTTATATTGTTTATTTTAGATCATTATCAACTTTCTCCTGTCCATTCTGCTGCACAAAGAACGTTGAATCTTCCTTTTGAACAGATGTTATTTTCGCACCTCTAATCTACATGTATCGAACAATGTTTCTCTTATTTTTTTGGTATGTAAATAACTCTCTCTAATCTAGGTTAGACAATATTTTTTGCATGTACTAGCCTAGCAATTCTCATATTTTGTATCTAAATGCTGGTCCTGATCTGTTATCTAGGTTGAATAATATTTTTTGCATGAACATAGGCCGGCATTTTCTAATGCTCTCTGTCTAAATGCTGGCAAAAATTGTATAATCTAGGTTGACTAATATTTTATGCATGTACTTAGTCTAGCATTTTCAAATCTTTTGTGTACAAATGATGGTCCCAGTTGAAAATTGGGTGAAGATAATGAACCGCAGTGAATGATTACAGTGTTTTGTATATCTAAATTTATCTTCTTGTTTTCTTCAACTATCTCTGCATTTTTCAGGCATAGTGATCAACACAATTTTTAATCTCGCAGCAACACACGGGCAGCATTGCCTAGTATAGCACTAACATGACTCAAACCGAATACAACAAACTAACAGATTACATACACATAGCACTAACATGATTGGCTAATCTATATTAGAGGACTAACTAAATGTCATGAATTCGCTTCCGCTTTACTTTTTGACCTGTGCTCATATCTGATTTGTGATCATGAAAATAATGTTCATAAGCATCAATTTGCTCTCCAAATCTAAAGCGGATACCCTCCATATCTTCAGCCATGATAACAAGGGCTTCAACATCACTAAACGCCTTAGCATACTCCCCATTTGACCGAGATCCATATAGAAGAAGATCTTGTCCACATAATTCTCCTGCACCTCGTTGTGAATTACTACAAGAACCATCTGAATTTCTGTTTTCAATGTCTACAAGTCCATCCACAATGAAGACCATCACTTCGAGTGGTTTACCCCCTTCAATAATGATATGATTCTTCAGAAATTTTTTGGGTTCAAGATGCTGACAGATTTCTCTCAACACAATTTCATCCAGCCCACTAAACACTTGTGATTAGTACATAAGATGCATTTCAATGTGCATCGAGTGTAAATGAGAAATGGGATTTTACTTATTAATAGTAAGAAATGTAAATAAGATGGAGCTAGCTATATAATTAAGATTGTATCAATATTATTATATAGCCTATATAGGTGTGGATCAAACTTAACTAATTTTTTACGATTTTCAAATTTTGGATTGGTTTTGGTTTTTAGTTTTCACTTTTTGGGAAACTGGGTACCAAACAAAAATGAAAACTAAAAAATAAAATGTGATTATAAAACAACCCCTAAAGTTTGCAAAAGCATCTTCAATGTAAATATGCAAATTTGAGATGTCAAAGTCACATTTACATTCCATTTTACATTCTCGAAAAATATAATATTAGTCATATTTCAATGAGAGAGATAATTTTGAGATCTAGTTTAGTTTTATCTTTTTGACTGGTAGTGTTCATCTCTAAAAGATGTAAAAAAGATTTTTTTTTTTTAAATGCAAAATTTGCATATTAACATTTTTCGGCCACAATACGTATTTTAGATCCGTTCAATAGAGTTTTCTGGCAAACCAAAATGTAAAATGTCAATTTTAAAACATTTTGCATTTCCCATCAAAGATGCTTTGAATAAATCTTATCTCACATATGGCAAAGCTACTGCTTAAACTAAGTCCAAGGCTTGGATCGAGGAAACTTACTTGCTTGAGTTTAGTCAAAGGCGTATAAAAAAATGTACGCCCTTGAAAATCCGAGAGACGAATGTGGAGAACATCATCCAAATTAACATCCATGTTCGATTCAATTACTTTTTGTACGTTGCAACTTCATCTCCTTATGCGACCTTGTCGGAATGCCATTTGTAAGTAACAACTCTATTTCTCGACGGAGCTGTTCTGTCTTTCGTTTCTCTTGCAACTTGTGGATATGCTCTTCAAATCTAGAGCGTACATTCTCTATTTCTTCAGCCATGATAACTAGGGCTTCAACATCACCAAACGCCTTAGCATACTCCCCATTTGACCGAGATCCATATAGAAGAAGATCTTGTCCATATAATTCTCCTGCACCTCGTTGCGAATTATTACAAGAACCATTTGAATTTCTCTTTTCAATGTCTACATGTCCATCCACAATGAAGACCATCGCTTTGAGTGGTTTACCATCTTCAATAATGATATCATTCTTCTTAAATTTCTTAGGCTTAAGATGCTGATAGATTTCTTTCAACATAATTTCATCTAGCCCACTAAACACCTGTGATTAGTACATAAGATGCATTTCAATGTGCATCGAGTGTAAATAAGAAATGGGATTTCACTTATTAATAGTAAGAAATGTAAATAAGATGGAGTTAGCTATATAATTAAGATTGTATCAATAATATTATATAGCCTATATAGGTGTGGATCAAACTTAACTAATTTTTTGCAATTTTCAAATTTTGGCTTGGTTTTGGTTTTTAGTTTTCACTTTATGGGAAATTGAGTACCAAACAATAATGAACACTAAAAAAATAAAATGTGATTATAAAACAGCCCCTAAACTTTGCAAAAGCATCTTTAATGGAGATATGCAAATTTGAGATGTAAAAGTCACATTTACATTCTCAAAAAATATAATATTAATCATATTTCAATGAGAGAAATAATTTTGAGATCTAGTTTAGTTTTATCTTTTTGACTGGTAGTGTTCATCTCTAAAATATGTAAAAAAGATAAATAAATAAAAAATGTAAATTTGCATATTGACCTTTTTTAGCCAAAATGCGTATTTTACATCCGTTCAATAGAATTTTCTGGCAAACCAAAATGTAAAATGTCAATTTTAAAACTTTTGCATTGTTTACCAAAATAAAAAAATAAAAATAAAAGCATTTTGCAGTTCCCATCAAAGATGCTTTGAATAAATCTTGTCACATATGGCAAAGCTACAGCTTAAACTAAGGCCAAGGCTTGGATCGAGGAAACTTACTTGCTTGAGCTTAGTCACAGGCGTACATTTTTTTATACGGCTTTGGAACGCCGAGCGAAGAATGGGGATAACATCATCCAAATTAACATCCATGTTCCCTTCAATCGCTTGTTGTACCTTTTCACTGACCTGCGACTTCATCTCCTTATGCGACTTTGTCGGAATGCCATTTTTAAATAACCACAACTGTATTTCTCGACCAATCTGTTCCATCTTTTCTGTCACTCGCAACTTGCGGTTACGCTCCTCTCTTTTTGCATTCTCAAATTGCATATACATCTATCCACAGCAACCAAACCAACACATAGATGGTCAGTTCATTACTTCACAGCTCGCGTTTTACGTGATTAATTAACAGTTAGTTATTTATCAATCCTAATTAAAATTTAAAACTAACCAACGATCCATGTAATTAAGAAAAAAGACAAAATTATAACATTAAAGATTCGGCACAAACCTGCAAATTTCCAATGAGATATAAAAACAGGAGCAAACCAATTATAGAAATAGAAGTCGTAAAAAGGTTTTCCCATCCATTTATACTGGGTTCAAGGTTTGAACCGAGGGAACTGCAAAAATGAAATGAAGTTATAAATTAATTTTTAATTTATTCTAAGTAAGAAAGTCTGCAACCATTTTTCTAGCATGGGAATTCCGGAAGATAAAGAAACATGGTAATATATATAGATATAGTAATTAAAAGCAATTCATGAAGATCCTCTTGGAATTACGAAACATATGAGTTGCATTACAAAAAGAGCTCATTAAGCAAAACATATGAGCACCACATCCCCACATGTAAGACTTTCGTCAAAACTTGTGTATTTTTTGTTTTTTGTTTTTTTTTTTTTGTGGTGCCACGGTTCTGCTTTATATATATGCCTAAACAAACAAGAGAAAATGTTCCAACCTCAAATTTCGTAAGCCCCACCAGAAACAGTTTGAGAACTTTTGAAAATAATTGGTTGATCCTGTTATGCCGGATTCAAGAACACTAGTAAAAATGCCAAGATCAAACATTTTTGCGTCTGACGGATTTATAGGGCATAACTCATTTAGAATTTTGATCTTTCTAAATGTGCGATGGTCATGACAATCAAAACTACTTCTCTCACATCCATCTTCTTTTTGACATGCAGAATGCCAACAATCTATCATTCGTTGAATAGCAAAAAAGTACCATACGGCTCCGAATACCTAAATAATCAACAAGTTAATTAATTAGATCAAACTGTAGAAAAGATTTAAAAAATATATATATTCACAAAAATTAAATGCAACTTCACTTAAAGTAACAAATTAAATAACGTCTACAGGTCTTAAAAAAAGTAGTATTAATAAAGTTTACTAGATCGGATGAAAAAAATTATTTGTGTAACACTTGCTAACCACTTATTTGATAGAAGTATGTAGATTCCACTTATGTATGCGACATCCACGTATATTAGAAAAGTGGTCAAACAATATAAAATAAACAACAGACAAATTCACAACTGTTTTCCAACTGGGATTCATCTTCCCATTTAAGCAGATCCCATTAATGAATGAACAAGAACCTAAATGTTAATTTATTTAAGCAAACTTTGATAAAACTTTTAGGAGTTCAGTTAATAAAACTTTTAGGAGTTTAATATATAGTGAGACTTACATGACTGGCAATGATGTACATAGAGAAATTCAGTATAGCTTTAATCCATATGGGAGTCTGCTCAATCCCGTCTTTAGGAATCTTTTTCAGTTCACTGCATGAGAGGTAGATTCGAAGAACCCGTGGCACATATTGTAACAGAGTAAAAAGGTTCATGATAAACATCCTTGTAGTCAAAGATCTCAAGTCCCTCATATTTGAAAAGAATATGAGAATTACTACCTGGATAACGTACATTGATTACAAACACTCAAATCTAATTATCATCAATAATAAACTTGTAAATCAATAATTAAGATATTAAGCATATTGAGCCGTTTTAATTTCATATATATACCAAGTTGTGTTATGAATATTCTTAATTGTGGTTGTGTAAATGCATTCAACAATCTCTCTGGTCTCTCTCTTTGGCGTACCCTCTTTTGGTCCGCTTAAGGCCAGTCACGACCCAACCTTATTCTACACTTCAGTTGATACCTAGATACGAGCCTGGCATCTCGCATATCCACGTCTTTGGTTGTGCGGTCTATGTGTCGATTGCGCCGTCTATACCTACCAAAATGTGTCCTAAGAGAATAATGTGAATCTATGTTAGTCATGATTCTCCTTCAATTGTTCTTTACTTAAAGTCTTTGACAGACGATCTGTGTCTAGTGGCAAATTTTGAGTAGATGGTAGTGCCACGTAGCTATGTCTAGTGGCAAGTTAAGCCTTACATAAGTTTTTCTTTCAAGTGCCACTCTTATGAAACAGTTTCTCTCACCTTTCTCTTCTTTTGAATGCCCATCATCTTTAATTCAGGCTCCAACTTGGAATGTTACCATTTGGAATTAACTTGAAGATTTGATTTTTTTTTTTTTTGGTCAAACAATAGATTTGTCATATTAGATAGTCGACCGGGTTTGAACGCACGCCGGGTGCAAGGGCGACACTTTTCTCCACCACTGTGGTAGAGGGCCACTTGCTAAAGATTTGATTTGTTAGAAATGCCAAATTTCAAAGATTGGACTGGGTTTTATCACAAATGGTCCATGAAATTGACTCTCACTATCAAGATGGTCCTTGAAATTAAAAATCAATCAATGTAGTCCATGAAAATAGGTGTTGCAAATCAATGTGGTTCTTCCGTCACAATTCTGTTTAAATTTTCATTAAGTGCTGATGTAGCACATAAATGGGCCCCACAAGATTTACGGATTTTTATTACAAATGATCCCTGAAATTGACCCATATCATCAAGATGATCCCTGAAATTGACCCACACCATCAATATGGTCCTTGAAATTGAAAATCAATCAATGCAGTCAATGAAAATAGATGTCACAAATCAATATAATCCTTCCACCACAATTCTGTAAAAAAAATTTGTTATGTGCTGATATGGGTTTAATAATTAATTTAAAAAGTTGTCTAAATACCTTTTTGCACAATGGAATTTTCTTTTTCTTATAGTAGGACCTACTATGAAGATAGCTCCCTTCCATAAATTCTCAAAGGTACAAGACTTAACCAAGGCCTAAGAGGGGGTGTGGAAATAGTTTTCAACCAACAATGGAGGCATCTCGGTTATAACCTCATTATCTCAAGGCAAACCTTGTCATTCTTTGCATCACTAAACCACCAAGGAAGCGCCAAACAAGCTCTCTAAAATTAAGGTTGTGAAGATGTTGATCGCCTAAATGTTAACAATGATGTCCCAAAATTCATTGCCAATGGGCCAAGCAGTCACCAAATGTGATCTCGATCCAAATTCAATTCGGTAAAGGGTGTCGAAGTGTGTAAAGATGAGTGTATTGAGATTTTTTTTTTTTAAGAGAACAGAGAGTGAAGGCGGTATGTAAATGTGAACTGGGATCGGAGGTGATTGCAGGACTGGATTTTTGGTTGACAATTTTTTTATTAACTATTAAATTATTAAGCCTATTTGTAATTTTTTTTTTAAATTTAATTAGACTTGTGTCATTCATTTATGTGTCACATCAGTACATAACAGAATTTTTGACAGAATTGTGACAGAATGACTACATTGATTTGAGACACCTACTTAAGGGGCTACATTTATCAATTTTCAATTTCAGAGACCATTTTGATGTCGCGGGTCAATTTGAGGGACCATTTTGATGTCATGAGTCAATTTCAAATCCCATTTGTGAGGGAAAAAAAAATTTAAAAAAAAGGACTTATGGGGCTCATTTATGTACCATAACAGCACTTAACTGGTTTTTTTTTTTTTAACATAATTGTGACGGAAGGATCACGTTGATTTACGACACCTATTTTCAGATACTACATTGATTGATTTTCAATTTTAAGGACTATCTTGATGGTGAATGTCAATTTCAAGGACCATTTGTGATAAAAACCTTTTTTTGTTTTGCATATTGAATTTCTAGAGTTATTGTGTAAATTAACCTGATTTGTACATTTGGTTTGGTAGTGAACTCTAATTTTTTGTTTGTCCTAGTTCCTTAACGGTTATGATTTATGGGTCTTATTACAAAGCATAAGTTTAAAAATATAATGACTTTTTAGTCAGTAAATGGACTTACATCTAATTATATCTAGAATAAAAGTGTTTTTGAGAGAAGCATGACTGGCTATATATCCTAACATGGAGAAAATAATTTCTCATGCTTTAATAATGAAAAAAAGATGGTAACATGGAAACCCCGCCGCAAGTAAACAAATAGAGAGATTGGGAAATCAATTAACTCCAACATGAGGGGAGGGGGATTCGCATAGTTACCTGTGGAAGGGGGAGAATGGCTAAAATGTCGATTAAGATGTTCCATATCGTTGGCACACAAGATCTCCGGGTAAGTAATGAACGTAGAAACCTGCTTGGTTGCTTGATAAAACCCGAATAGTTCTCAAATCCATAAATCCGAAAGATAATGTCCAATATATAGAAAAGATCGGTGACTGATCTTAAAATTACGGCGGCTATCTCCAACTTCCGATCCAAAAACAGGCACTTTACATCATCTTTGATTATTGGAACGTAAAGGAATAATGGATCCACTAAAACACCACACAAACATGATGCTACAAATATCTTTTCCCAGTACTTTTTAAGGAAAGACTCCTTTTTAGGAATCTCGTCCACCTTCTCTGAGAATATGTTCCATTCATGGTTGTCTTCAGATTCTTCCTTCATGTCCTTGGAACTTGAATCAGGATTATTACTGGACAAAACACAAGGAAATATAAATAAATATGCTTAAACATATATATATATATATATATATATATTAATGTGTCTATCAGATAGCAGCTTTTATGTAATTAAATATGCTTAAACATGTGAAATTGGCCTATTGGATATTTAGATTTTTCATTGTTGGAATAATTACATGTTTAGATACAAAGTTTATTCAGCCCTGGTGATTTCTGAATACAATTCACATGTCAGACTCCAGAGATTTAAAAAACATCTAACCTTGTAACTTTCTCTTTCTGGTTCTGCATGTCTAAAGCTATTTCGGAGTTAGCTTTCTCTTTCGGGTTCTGCATGTCCATAGCTCAAACCTTTTTCCGTTTTTTGGGCAGAAACTGAATCTTGCAGCTACAACTCTGGAAATTTGCAAGTTCCCTTTGAAACCAAAAATTGAGATCTCAAATTTGTAGAACCCAATTGACGTTTAAGTAGAGAAGTTCTGCACGGTTTATATAATTCATTGACTTCAAATTTTATTTATTTTCTATTTCATTATCGCAAGTTAGTTTTAATTATAAATTATATGACTAGATAGCGAAAAAAAAAAAAAAATTATATACATGGACTTGGTGTTGTTGAGAATTGATTACCCAAATTTTTTTTTTCCTAAATTCATGGGCCAAGATCTGCTGTCCCCGGAATGGGTGTCTCCTTCCATGTTTCCTAGCTAATATTGCTACACGTGTCTTTACACCATCAGAGCATTCACACCGTTAAATCCTATATAAAAGTATAATTAAAAAAATAAAAAAAATAGAAAAGAAAAAGAAGAGATTAATTTCATAAAAGTCCTGCCTAGTAAAATGTAAACCCATTAATTTGATCGAGTAGTATCCTCCTTATATCTTCAGTCCGCGACGGTCTCGTCTTGATCCAAGCACTAGTTCCTGTGTTCTTCCTCAAAAGTGTTTCAATTTGCTTTTTAAGCATGTCTGCAAATCCTAACTCTCATGTTCTTATAAACTCAAATTCTTCAATTTTGAGAAGTTGGAACCTGTAAGTTTAGATTGAATCCAATAATTTGTCAAGAATGAATTTTATCTGCATCCGTTCACACCCAATCTCTAGAAATCTCTCGTTTGGGCCTTTCGGACAAATGGTGACCAAAGATAGAGAAGCTCGCAAGAGATTCAGAGCATAACACCCCGTATCAAGTCCGGCGATAGCTGACTTCTATGACGTTGCTAAAGCAATCGAGTCCAGGCTGTGTAATGAGACATGGAAAGGAGGTTCATTTTTTGGTAGTACGGCTGCGGTGGCGGCGGCAGACCGGAAAGACAGGGAGAGGAGATTGCTCGCTGAGATCAAGACGAGCGGCGGCGGAGGACTGAAGAAATAAGGAGGAAAACGACAGGGTGAAATTTAATGCCTTCAGACTTTTAAAGGCAGAAGGACTTTATCAAATTAATCTTCTATTTTATTTTTAATTATACTTTGATATAGTATTTAACGGAGTGAATACTCTGGACCTCTGGTTTCTGTAAAGACATGTGTAGTAATATTAGTTACGAGACATTCACTTCGGGACATTCACTTCGGGACAGCAAATCCTTGGGCAAATTCATGATGTAACAAACGATGCATATAATCAACATTTAATTAGATCCTTATTAATTGACAATTTGATATGAAATGTACATATCACTTATTACATCAAATAAGATATCAATGAGTAAAAAAATGTTTTTCTTCGAAAACTCTTTCTAATAAATAAATAAATTATTTTCCTTTCTCACCAATTGGGATTATTGTGGGACGGATCAGATCCAAAACAAGTGTGTGACATAGGAAATAAATTAAGAGTTCATTATGGCAATTAAGATTTCATAAAAGGATAATGTTAAGAAGATTAAATTTTGTAAACTAAATGACATAAAAGCTTATGATTAAATTATTATTTAAATGTTGATTAATGTGCTCATTTTTTCTTGATAACATGTCATTTACTTTGCAAATTTAGTCTATTTAAAAAAAAAAATTAAAGTCACTCTTCTAAATGCACGGTAAAAGTGCACACATGCAACATTTTTTTTTACAACCGATGTAATTTTTTTTATTTTTTATTTATTATTAAGGGGTTGAGACGGTTCAAAACTATTATAATAATTTGGACAATGAGTTTCAAACTCATAACGTATGTGAAGAAAGTCAACACCTTAATCATAGTCACAACTGATGTAATCCAAGTTTATTGTACAACACATATTCACACAACATCTATCTGTGCAGTAGTCCAAATTTTATATAACTGATTCTTAATACATTTATATTAAAGAAATAGGTTGGTTAAATAATACAATAAGTTAGTAATGATTTGGTATTAAATTTGCTATTTGCAAATCTTCAACTTTTGGGTTAAAACCTTAAATTTTTAACTTAGAAAATTGAGGTTTTAACCCAAAATTTATTTTTTTCTGATCCAACCCTTCTAGTTAAATTTTTAGCCCGAGATTATTAAGAAATGAATTTAGGCTAAATTATGTCCATTAACTAGTTTAAAAATAAAATTTACGTAAATTATCTTAATTTAATTTTTATGAACGTTTTAATCTAAAAACATTTAGATTTCGATATATAATGAAAAATCATTAAACCGACCATTTTCTCGAAAAAAAGCATTGCACTTAGTTGTTGATTTAATTTTAGATCATTATATTTTTATTTTTTTTTGTTAGATTTAATCATATTAGATCTCACGTATTGAATTTAATGTATTTATAAATTTAAAATTAAATACTTTTAAATCAAGACGGTTGGTAACTGTCCAATAATCTATGTCGTCGGATCAAAATAATGCAATTGGGATTGCACATGGGCGGCTGACAACCTCATAACTACTACTGACATGCCCATGTGGGTGGACCTAGGGCTGTATGTTTTGAGAAAGTGTGGGACCTTGGGCACGTCACTCCTTGCGTCTGGCCAAGTTTTTTTAGTGCGTCACTCATTGAGTCTAGTTAAGTTTTTGGGCACACTCACTCTTAGGCCATCTACAACTGAAGGGTCCAGAGGATCAGAGGGTTCATGGAATTTGAGAGAGTCTCACGGAATCTGAAAGGGCCAAAGGGATAGCCAGAAAAAATGAAAATCCTATCAGTTAAAACCGACATGAATGTTTTGATTTTTTTTTTTTTACAGTTTTATTATTTTTTTTTATTTACAAAATTTTTTTCTATAACTTCTAATTTTCATTTTTTTAAAATTCTATTTTTTTTCTATAACTTTTATTTTACAAAATTTGTTTCATTTTTTTTTAATTCCATTTTTCTTATAACTTCTATTTCATAAAATTTGTTTCATATTTTTTTTTAATTCTATTTTTTCCCTATAACTTCCTAAGCCATTATACAACATTAAATTAAATTAAGTACCATAAAACAACATTAAACAATATGAAACAAAATTAAATAACATTAACCAACATAAAAATTATACTACATAAAAAAACATTGAACAACATGAAACTTAAACAACATTTAAGTTGTAGTTTTTAAATAAATTATGTTTGGCCCTCAGTTGGAGACAGTTTTTTGTGACATGACTAAAACGAGTCATCTAACCCTTTGGCCATCGGTTGGAGACGAAGGCAAATATGATTCTATACTGTTCATTAAAATATTAATATCTTAGAAGACTAGAGAGCTACAACGAGTCATCTGGCCAACCCTCGGTTAGAGATGATCTTAGTGGACCAGCCCACTAACCCAATCTCAATTTGTAGCCAAAATTTGTCCTAAAAATGAGTTTTAACTCAAAATTCATTTTTGGCACATGAATTAGAATAAGTTAGAATAAATTTAACTCTAAAAGTTGGAGTATGTCTAAAACCACTTCTAGCAAGTTTTTTCTTTTTATAAATTTTAGTGGCTAGGGGTTATTTCTTTGATTTAAAGCGTTCGGTAGCATTGAATTTGAGGATCAGGTAGTATTGAATTTAAGGATGGATCCAGAATTCTATGTCTTTTCCCTAAATCTTTTTTTAATAATCTCTCAAACCAAAACAAATTTTAGGGCAAATGTTTTTTAAATGATTAAAAGCGTTTTTAGATAAAATATTTTTGAAACTAAATTTAGTAAAAACGTAAATTAATTCTAAAAAAACACTTGAAATGCTTCCAGCAAAAAGCTCATAACAAGTGCTTTAGCAGAAAACACTTCAAACGTTTTTTAAACTCAAAAACATTTTCTATTAAAACGATTTCGATCATTTAAATGTATTTACCAAATGAGCCTTTAGTTTTACTGCCAATAGATCAACTTAATTAACAAGTCTTCCAATAATCGGATGAGATCATACATGATGCATCAAAAGCAAATAAAGATTTCAATCCCTTATTTGCCGGTTGATTGTTGCTAGTTGACAAACCTCCAAAACGACAGGAAAGAAAGTAATAATAAAACTACCAATGTGTAATATGCAAATTGCTATTTAATTTGGACCTGTAGACAACTTCTTTCCAAGTCTTCGCTTGAAAGTAACATTCAATATTCACTGTTTGTCTCAGACAAGACCAATATATTAAGAAACTTGGAATTATTCAGGTAGATATGCTGTGATATAAAAAGGAAGACCAACCATCACGATAATTTATCACTTGTGTATGGTTTGCAGTTAAAACTTAAAAAGTAAAAACAACTTATCGTTTAAACATCTTAACGTGATCACATAAATATGTGACTTACCATCGTACATCTTGAAACAAGAATCATGCACTTACCATATTTTGTATACGATATATGTAACACTTCTTTAATAAAAATGAGACACACTTGTCTTAGCTAATCTTATTTCTATTAGAAGTGTTGCAAAGATGATAACTGTAAAATTACTCATCTTGAAATGACCTGCTTTTCAGTTCAATGAATGCCAAATAATTTAATTCACCATTAAGAAATTTAACATGAAAATAAAGTGTGAAACGTAATCTACGCTTATATGCATGTTTCAACTTTCGAGTGCCCAAGAGGAATACAAGAGTAAGAGTAGAGCATCGATCCCGGGGCATAGTTCTTATTAACCGAACTCAATATGGCAGGGGAGGATTTATGTACGGATAGCACAGGACATTATAACAGCTACAAATTCCCGTATAAATAGATAACAAACCAGAACGACTGAACAGGCCATGGTATGTAGATTTACGATATATATGCCTTCACCAGATCAGTGTAACTGCAGATCAAGCCTGTCTTTGGGCTAGTAATCTCACCATCATTCTTCCTTGCCGTTTCTTCAAGAGCCTGCCGCCAAAACATGTTAAAGAAGAATATTTCAAGACTAAATAGCCAAGAACATTAAGTACTTGCAAAATGCAAGCGAACCTTAGAGCTGTAGACATAACCGTTGGGCAAAACTTGCGGTGGGTTCTCTGTGTCCATTAGTTCCTTAGTTATGTAGCAAACAAGCTTCGAGTGAAGCTGCTTAGATGGTAAGGGCAGAGCTAGTTTCCGAAAATAGTGTCAGTTTTATAATGATTGAGTATTTATTGATTACATCCCTTAATGCATTTGTTAACAATATTTCATAAAATTTTGAAGTCACTCATTGAAACAGTGTAAAGATGCACACATGTTAGTTGTCAGTTGCAAAGTCAATGTGAGCTCTCTGGAAATCTGTAAAAGAAGATGCATGCGGCACGCCCCCTTTGAAACCAAATTAATCTGACAACTGATGTAATTCAAGTTTATTGTAAAACACATATTCACAGATGAGGATTTTCTCTGGAATTTCTTTGTAGGAATTATAGGGTTCTTCACATCCTAATCATTTATCGTATATCATTCGGCTATTTTCTTTAGGTACTATTTGTGTTCAATTTTAAATTAAAAAAATCAAAATGATTTCTGACAGTACAATGTACGATGAACAACTTAAATATTATGATCTCTAGGATCCCCATAATTTAAATCTGGATGGATCCAAATCCCATATTCACACAACATCTTTGTTTGCACTAGTTTATATTTATATAATTGATTGGTTAATCCTTATAATAGGCTATTAACAATTTAATATTTAATTCATTATTTACAAAAATTCAATTTAAGATCTCTCACTTATGTATAAAAGAGTAAATTGTCATTTGACCCCTTGAACTATTACTCAAGTTGAAATTGACCCCTTGAACTGTTTTTTGGTAAATTAACCCCCTAAACAATTTGAAATCAACCAATTGACCCCTAGTTAGTAGATTTCATCCACTATTTTGTCAAATTCAAAGGAAAATTAGCCTTTCCTTCATCAATTATTACTTGTTAATTATAATCACCAGTGAATTTATTACATTTGAAAATAGAATAATGTGTAATGACAATGTATCTCATTATAGCTGTGTCCATGTGTCAAAAATTTTATTGGTGATTATAGCTTATAAGTAACAATTGATAATGAAATGACTAATTTACACTTCAATTTGACATAATTGATTCGGCAATCTAACATCAAGGTGTTTAGTGACTTATTTTAAATAGTTCAGGGGGTTAATTTACCAAAAAATGGTTTAGAAGGTCAATTTCAACTAGGGTGATAATTTATAGGATCGCACCACAACGGTACCCTGTATAAAAATTATGCATCATTCTAGCAAGTTTGTTTTTATTTTATAAAATTTCAGTAGTAGCCAGTGGTTATTAAAAATAAAAACTTTTTATTCAGATTTAAAATGTTAGGTAGCATTGAATTTCAAGATAGATTAAGAGTTTTAAGAATTTTGTTGTACCGAATTACCTTGAATTCGATTAGCCATTTAACTTTTAAAACTTTTCAGAATATATATTTGTTTAGTGTGAACATATATCACATGCCACTTTTTCCGAACTTATCACAATAGTACATGATATATATTAGTAGGCCCCACATGTTAATAATTGAAATAAAAGTTTTCTTATCTTTTTCCCTTATTTTTTCTTTAGTGTACCACATTGACATGGACGACAGTGCCCACTCACTAATTTTTTCTTTGAACATGACTAACAAATTCATTTTTGTTTGGTTTTCATCATGAAAGAGCAAGTTGTCGTTTTCTTCCATAAAAAGAGGGCAGCATCCCCTTTTCTTCTCAGCCGTACGTGTGGCTAGTGGGACCCACTCTTTCCTTTTGTTTCTTCTTCCTTGGTTGATTGATTCTTCTTTTTCTTTTTCTTTTTTTTATTTTTTATTTATTTATAATTTTTGGGCTTTTTGGTCTGCCATGCACTTGTAAAAGGACAACATGACCTTTACCTATTTTGTTTCTTATGTTTATCCTGCTGCTGCAACTTTTGAGAAAAAGAAATGTTAAGAAACTCTTTTAAATTAGGATTTTTATAAATTTTTTGTCGTTTTAAGAATAAAATTTTCTCCGAATTCTTTTTATGAAGTTCTAAAGCATCAATTAATCGAGTTTGTTCATTGTTACGAAATTAAATTTTAAGGAAAATTCATTATAATGGTTTGAAAACTTTGAGTTTTAATCAAAAAGACAAAAATATGTTGCAAGTGAATAGTACTAAGAGTAACTTTTTAGAGCAAAAATGTCATTTTCATTAAAAGTAATAGTACCTGGAGTGTTTCATTAAAACTCCCTAAATTTTAATATTTGGTTACTGATATAAAATTATAAAATAGTAAATGTGAAAGTAATAATTTGAAGTGAGAAATTTATACTATGTTTTCTCGTTTTCTTAGTTTTTAGTTTTCAAAATTTTCAAGTGATCTGGATCAGATATCAACAGTTTTTCTTCCATGGTACGTATTATTAAGCGGTCTCGAAAATCAAAGAGATCGAATAGATATTTGCAATATTTAGATTTTACATAGAGTCCATGCCATTGAAACTATAGTTGATGATGTATGGGTGACACCCCTTATCACGCAAAAAATTCATCATGTAGAAGTATATGTTGCGAAGTTTATAGGTGGCAAAACCCATTCTTCGAAAATCCATGTTTTCTTGTAGCGTAAAAGGGCAAGACGTAATATGTTTGAGAGAATTTTTAATAGAGATCTTTGATGAAAAGAGCTTGAAATAAATTTATTTTAATCAAAAATCATCCTCATCAATCATCTTTAATCGTTAGATTTTTATCCAACGACTACAAATAAGAAAGTTCCTTTAAAGTTATAATAATTATAACCGTTGGATAAAAATCCTACGATTAATAATGATTAATAAGAATGAATCTCCATTAGCTAAGTAGAGGATACAAATCCGACTTGCATGAAGTTTATCAGGGCCACTCACCCATTAAATATTTGTTTGGTTGTGTCCGTGTCTTTGTCTGTCACATTTGTTTTCTTTTTCACGTGGGTCAAATCACCTTTGTTTTTTTGTTTTTTAGGGGTCAAATCACCTTTATTTTCTATATTTTATATGAGTTTGGACGTCTGTGCCCTCACCCTTTTGTCTCTTTTTGTATTTTCCTTATCAATACAATTGTTATTCTTGACCAAAAAAAAAATATATATCTAGGGAACAATATTGAGACTAATTCATAAACCCGAGAATATATTGTTCAAAAGGGACATGTCAATGGGATGTATGACTTGACTTGTGAAGTCGAGGCATGCTCAACCTATCACAATAATGCTAATTATCTGCCAATGAGATGATATTATCAGGAAAATAAGTAAAGTAGTTATGAAAAGTAAAGAAATAATTTAAAACTCGTTAGTGCTCTTCAAAATCCTTATCCAAACACAACGTAGTCAAAATCTTGGCTTATAAGATTGCAAATCTCTTAGTTTTAATACTCATTATTTTGGTTTAGTTTCAAAATATTTGTAATTTTGTTGCAATTTCAAAAATAATATGGGTTATTTTAGTTTTGTTTCAAAAATAATATTGGTTTTTTTTCGTTTTGTTTTAAAATAATGTGGGTTATTTTGTTGTAATTCCAAAAATAATGTTTATTTTGTTTCCTTCCAGAAATAATGTAGATTATTTTGGTTTAATTTTTAGAAATAGTGTGGGCTATTTGGGTTCAGTTTCAGAAATAGTGTGGCTTATTTTGTTGTAGTTCCAGAAATAATGTGGGTTATTTTGGTTCAATTTCAGAAATAGTGTGGTTATTTTGCTATAGTTTCATAAATAGTATGAGTTATTTTTCTGTAATTTCATAAATAGTGTGAATTATTTTGGTTTAGTTCCATAAATAGTGTGAGTTATTTTGCAGTAGTTTTAGATATAGTGTGGTTGTTTTACTATAGTTTCAGAAATAGTGTGAGTTATATTGGTTCAGTTTCAGAAATAATGTGGTTATTTTGCTATTATTCCAAAAATAATGTTTATTTTGTTCTATTACAGAAATATTGTGTGTTATTTTGATTTAGTTTTCAAAAGTGGTTACAATCAATAATACTAAAACCAATATAAGAAGCTATTTGGACCCGATTTTACATTTTCAGCACAAGCAATCGAGACCGTTGGATGATTATGAAGAATTCTAGATGTTGGAATGTGATCAACTTTGTACCCAATTAGGCTTGTTTCTAATATTCTTCTAGATATTACTATCGGATTATTGTAGTAATTATCTTGTGAAAATATTAAAATGAGCTTGAAGAGTGCAGATTGAAGTCAAGGACTTCTCTTCCTCCATAGGTCTGTTCTGGATTCTCGTGCTGGAGTTTTTTAAGCATATTGGGAGATTATCTTCCAATAATTCAAGCACGGAGGAGTTCAAACAACATGTGTAGATATGGAAGAATCACAGCCACCGAGTATCTTGGCAGGATGCCAAGTATTTTAATTAAATGGGGTTAATGAAATTGCATGCATTATCACATCCAGGAAAAGGTGGGATTGCATGCAAGATGCAGAGTTAAAGTCGGATTGCATCACGTGGATTTTGAATGATGGTGATGACGCAAATAGGATTGAATTGGAAGGTCAGGATGGAAAAGATGGGTTCAAGCTTTGGTTGAGGTGATAAGGTGTGGACTTATATGCATATGAGACAAAGTTTTCAGAGCTTTATTTAATTATAGTGATTATGCATGGTATAAGTGCGTGGTCAGCATCAACAAATAAAGACTCAGAGTCACAATGCAATTAGGATTGGTTTGTACGGCTTGGGTATTCAAGACTCTATAAATACAGTGCGACGAGCATCATTCAAATGACCTCGAATTCAACACACAACTGCCCTGCGCAAACCTCTCAAACATCTTGAGATTTTTTTTATTTTCTTTTTTCGCCAACACATCTTCAGTTTGGATAAACAGCACTGTGAAGGCAACCGGCGAACACTTGCAGTTTGGATAAGCAGCACTGTTGCCGTCGAATCAGCCGACCGAGGAGCACCTTCAGTTTGGATAAACAGCGCTGCGTCGAGGCCAACTAGTTACCTATCTAAGAATCGGTCGAGAAGGGTTTCCGAATCCTTATTGGTAGAGGTCATCTTATTAGTCTTTTCGGCAAAGTAAGATGTTATGAGTTACGACATTCGGCGCATTAAACGCCAAGTGGTTTTATGATTGGATACTCCCAAGTGAGTTTTAGTGTTCGGCATTCTGAGGGCTGAACCACATTTACCATTAAAACATACATTACCTTTGAATACTTGTGTCTATATAGTTTGGTGTTGATTCGACATGCTTATACTCTCACGAATATAATTACCGTGACCGAATCCGACGCTGACGATTCATGAAATTCGCAGAACTAGCAGCCTTGTCTTCAGGCTCGAGAATCTAAAGGCCAAGATTTGTTCCTTCCTCGGTCGCAATCGCAAGATAAAGAAGTCAGCAACGCGCTCAACACAACATCAACAAATTTTACTCCTCGGTCGAGCTCAGCCGATGAGTTGGCACGCCCTGCATTCGGTAGTTAGCCTATTAGTTATTCAGCTTGCGCGCCACGTAGGCTTTGTAATTTTTAGGGTCAACATTTTGGCATGCCCAGTGGGACCCAATGCTAAAACTACGAAGTTCATATAATATATCAAGATTCCAATATGGCTTAACGTAGCCAATTGTACAAGCTCCTAGAGGAATTGAAAAAACACAATGAGGAACAAAAAAGATCTTTGGAAGTAGAAAAAGTTCTTCGTGGTCATAAAGAGATGCAAAAGTCATTCGCTTACATGTTGAGAATAAAAGCTCCTGTTACCCTGCAAGAGCAATGAGTAAATGAAGACAAGGCTCGATTTAATGCCTGGCTAGATGGAGAATATTTTCCTTAAATTTTCGACTACAAATCGATTTCATTTGAGGAATGGTTGGTTGAAAAGACCGGGAGGCAATTTTCAACTCCGGCCGTAATCAGGCATCGGCCTAAGAAAATTGTTAATTGGGTCGAAGAACAAAGGCCACCTATTTTTTTGGTCGAGACTGAAAGTGTGGTAGGCCTAGAAGAAAATGTCCAAGTTTCTGAGCTAAAAATTAACTCAGAAAATGATTCGTCAAATGAGTGTTCCAATGACGAACAAGACCAATACACGACTTTATACCATAGAACCACATTAATTGATATGGTAATTGGAGACATGGTTTTAGATGCCGAAATTACGCCAATCAATATGATTATTGGTGATAAAGCCGATATGGAGAAATCCTGTTCGGCTAAGTTGTTCGAGTTGAAAGCTGAAATTGGCGAAGAAATTATGCCTGGGGGGCATAATAATTGTTCAACACATTCGGCGGCCAAAAATGAAAAATATTTCGCCCAGTAAAAAATATTTGGAGAAAATTATTTATTCGGCCTAGAGCGAAATCAATTTGAAAATTTTGTTATTACAAGATCTCAACTTGGAATAAAGCATCATTGGCCTTCTCCTGATTATGGTTCGGCCACTTTTCTGTTCGTTTGCTAAATATATATATATATATATATATATATATATATAATGAATAAATTATTTTCTTAAACATACGGTTGTACAAGCCGATGTAAAGAAAATGGGGGCAGACATTATAAGCTTACTCTCAATAAGCTCTCGGTGAAATTTAAGCGGTGGAGGCCTGATGCTCAGTGCAATATCCAATCGGTGGGAGCTAGGCCACGACATTTGGTAGGCTATGGCCGATTCTTGTGATGGTGGTTCCCCATATACTAAAGCTACGGCAGAAGAAAAAGAAGAGAAAAGGGATGAGGTATTAGGTGATAGGCCACCCATTTGTGGTAAGCCATCACGTGCCTAATCTTAGCAATTTGTGAGGGGTGCCATTCAATGGAATTGTCAACATGAAGATGTGCGCACCAAGACACGAATGCTTTGGTAATATCCACTCATTTGACCGACAGCAATTTGTCAGTTGAAGTAGCAGTAGGATCCGTTGGGGTTGAAAGTAAGGGTAGCATCATTTTTCGTTGTCAAGAAGAAGCCAACCGTGCACCCTATTTATTTCGCTATAAGCCGAGTTCGGTATCAACTCATTCGGCAACATCAATTTTGGTCATCAAAATCACTTACAGTCAACTTGAATTCCAAGCCTGGATTCAAGATTTAATTTGGTGTTTCTTCCAGTTCGATGATACACGACCATATCCAGTTCGGCAGTGGTTAAAACTGATTTTCGAATTTTGGTTGTGCTTCGTAAAGTTTGGTGGT
Source organism: Pyrus communis (assembly GCF_041283825.1). Lineage (NCBI taxonomy): Eukaryota > Viridiplantae > Streptophyta > Magnoliopsida > Rosales > Rosaceae > Pyrus > Pyrus communis. Next base: position 23,580,228 of record NC_142571.1, on the reverse strand, counting down.
GTGCTCATCCAATAACATCCCATCAAACGAGACAGAAAGAGAGATAGCATGCAAAAAGACAACGGCAAGTTCATGAGATTAATGGAAAAAGCCACCCATCTTAAGTGGTAGGCTTCCACGTGAGCTAGCCCTCTCATTCGGTGATGTAGTGATTCGGTGGAATTTGTCCAGGAACCTTGTTTCAAATACAAGTCCATCTGGGGACTCTTTAACAGCATCACATGTTATTCTTTGGCCGAGAAAGAACTTATGACTAGAGCAAATGGTCTTTGTTGCAAAACAAATGATAAGAGAAAATTCGACTGGGATCTCTACAATGGAGACTTAGCCGAATAAAAGAAAATTTGGCGAGCTCAGCAAGAAGCATTATGGGGCGTTTTTGTTGGCCGAAGTCGATTTGTCACGATTTGGGCCAGGCAGGCCAAGCTACCCCCTAGTTCTTCTCGACCTCAGTACAATTTACCCTCAGCTCTCCAAATTTTTCTCAACCTTGGCAGGCTAGAGCTGCGGCATTTCTCTCCGTTTCTGCTCTCCGCTCTCCACTGCAGCTTTTCGGCCATCACAAATGGGCTGCTGAAAACTAATGGTACCCATCCAAACCAAAGCCCACGGAATGAGCCGGAGGATTCTCCTACTTGGATTTTCCACCTTAACAGTAATTTGGACAGGTGGTTGCAGATTTTTTCAACAAAAGTGGTTTTACCATTTTCTTTTTTGCTACAAGTGAAAAGTTAGTAGGAGTTGCCTAGTTGTCTTCAGTGAGGAGGTGTTGGTAGTAATTCAAATTCAGGAGCAGCAAGGACGCCGAGTTCGACCTTAGTGATGCTCGACCAACTGCCGACTCCCCTTGTGTTCTCCGTTATCACTGGGGTGAGAGAAATGGTAGTCCTTGGCTCATTTTGCTTAAAGAATGAAACATCAACCAATATGTCGCAGTAAATCCGAGAGTTCATTGCCTTTACAAGCCATCTTGGGTGCTCCTTGAAGGATTCGTTCGGAAAAGTTGTTTTTGGCCGAGTTGGCGAGTTATGTGTGTACTCGGTGAACAAATATTATTTGCGTAGTTGGTGGGCAGGTTCAAGGACGTTATCAATTCAGCGGAAGTACTCAGTAATGGCCAAGTTCAACTGCAAAATGCTTAGTTTCCTTAACCATTCGGCTTACGAGCCAAAGCTTAAGAAAACTGGGGGGCAATGTTTGGACCCGATTTTACATTTTCGGCACAAGCAATCGAGACCGTCGGATGATTATGAAGAATTCTAGATGTTGGAATGTGATCAACTTTGTACCCAATTAGGCTTGTTTCTAATATTCTTCTAGATATTATAACTATCGGATTATTGTAGTAATTATCTTGTGAAAAATATTAAAATGAGCTTGAAGAGTGAAGATTGAAGTCAAGGACTTCTCTTCCTCCACGGATCTGTTCTGGATTCTCGTGCTAGAGTTTTTAAGCATATTGGGAGATTATCTTCTAATAATTCAAGCACGGAGGAGTTCAAACAACATGTGTAGATATGGAAGAATCATAGCCACCGAGTATCTTGGCAGGATGCCAAGTATTTTAATTAAATGGGGTTAATGAAATTGCATGCATTATCACATCCAGGAAAAGGTGGGATTGCATGCAAGATGTAGAGTTAAAGTGGGACTGCATCACGTGGATTTTGAATGATGGTGATGACGCAAATAGGATTGAATTGGAAGGTCAGGATGGAAAAGATGGGTTCAAGCTTTGGTTGAGGTGATAAGGCGTGGACTTATATGCATATGAGATAAAGTTTTCAGAGCTTTATTTAATTATAGTGATTATGCATGGGATAAGTGCGTGGTCATCATCAACAAATAAAGACTCAGAGTCACAATGCAATTAGGATTGGTTTGCACGGCTTGGGTATTCAAGACTCTATAAATACAGTGCAACGGGCATCATTCAAAGGACCTCGAATTCAGCACACAACTGCCCTGCGCAAACCTCTCAAACATCTTGAGATTTTTTTATTTTCTTTTTTCGCCAACACATCCTCAGTTTGGATAAACAACACTGTGAAGGCAACCGGCGAACACCTTCAGTTTGGATAAACAACAGTGTTGCCGTAGAATCAGCCGACCGATGAGCACCTTCAATTTGGATAAACAGCACTGCGTCGAGGCCGACTGGTTACCTATCCAAGTCTCGGTCGAGAAGGGTTTTTGAATCCTTGTTGGCAGAGGTCATCTTATTAGCCTTTTCGGCGAAGTAAGGTGTTACTAGTTACGACATTCGGCGCATTAAACGCCGAGTGGTTTTATGATTGGGACTCCCAAGTGAGTTTTAGAGTTCGGCATTCTAAGGGCCGAACCACATTTACCATCAAGACACACATTACCTTTGAATACTTGTGTCCATGTAATTTGGTGTCGATTCGACGTGCTTATACTCTCATGAATATAATTACCGTGATTGAATCCGATGTCGACGATTCGTGAGCTTCGCAGAACTAGCAGCCTTGTCTTCAGGCTTGAGAATCCAAAGGTCGAGATTTGTTCCTTCCTTGGCTGCAGTCACAAGATAAAGAAGTCAGCAACGCGCTCAACGCAACATCAACAAATTTTACTCCTCGGCCGAGCTCGACCGACGAGTTGGCATGCCCCGCATTCAACCGAATGACGTAATTAGCTTATTAGTTACTCAGCTAACGCGCCACGTAAGCTTTATAATTTTTAGAGTCAACAGAAGCGTATACATTACCTTATAGTTTTCACACCTTCCGGCCATGCATATTTGAATAAGTTTGGCACCGGTGGAACCTATTACATTTTTACACTATTTTTTTGGTATATAAAAAATGCATAAATAAAAAAACTGTGTCCCAACAGAAAAACAAAGTTTTTTCCTTCTAAAATTATTATTTTTTATTGTAAATCAAATCAATCACCTTATTAGACTACAATATTTTATTGAATCTACATTTTTAAAATAAGAAAACTACTCTCCATAACCCATGTGTTCTCTACATCCATCATCATTTTCTATCTTGGTCTTCTCTTTCTCTCTCTAGTCTTCTCCATCTAAGTTTCAACTTTCTACCGCTAATGGGCGGCATATTGCTGAAGCGCAGTAGCAAACCTTCTATAGATGACCACAATTCCTGCTAGAAACATCAGAAGGGCTTGTGCATTTTAAAAATAAATAAATAAACGCAGCGGCATTAACGCAGCGCTGCAAACCAAAAGCAAACCCAGATTCCGACAGGGTCGAAAGATCATAGGGGCGGAATCCTCACTCTCAATGGCAATTTCCGACGAGCAAAAGGGTGGCCGCCATTCCTCGTCCCTTTGCTCATTTCTCTTCGACAATGGAGGAACTGCTTTGTATATTTGCTTGGGCACCTCAAGGCTCAAACTGTAGCAGGGTACGAAAACGTAGATTGGGTAGAGATCGAGAGAGAGGGAGGGAGAGATTCGATCGATTCGATCGATTCAATTGCAAAATGGTGAAATTGGAATCAAATTGAGAATAAATACGATAGTAGAGATTAGACGAAGAGAATGAGGGTTGGTTTTGGTATTGCTGTTATTTGAAAAAAAATTGTTTTGGCAAGCAGCTGTGAAATAAAACAGCAGAGTGTTTGGTAAACTTTTTTGTAAATGTGCTTTTGAAAAAAAAAAAAAATATTATAGTGTTTGGTAAACTTTTATGTGAAACAAATGTGAAAAAAAGCCGATTTTTCAAAGCTAAGTTTTGCAGCTTCTTGTTTTTTGCTTTTTTTCACTCAAAACTATGAAAAAAAACTGAAGCTGAATGTTTACAAAATACAAAAACAGCTCCCAGCTTTTTTTTTATACCAGTTTTTTTCAAAATCACCTCAATACCAAACCAGGCCTGAGAAAGGTTGAGAATATTAAACGAGCAAAGACTAGAAGTCAAGGGTAAAATTGGAAACTAATTGCTTGAACCAATCTTATTAGGCTGGTTTAATGTTAGATTTGTACTAACCATTAAATAAACTTATAACATGATTTTTTTGTTAAAACTAAAAGTTTTCAAATTCTTTTAATTAGTTTTTTTTTAATATATTTATTTAGTGTTCTTGTTTTATATTTATAATGTTAATTTTATAATGATCGAGTATTTATTGATACTGTCCTTATAATGCATTTGTTAACAATATTTCATAAAATTTTAAAGTCACTCATTTAGGCCGGGTAAAAGTGCACACATGTTAGTTGTCGGATGTAAAGTGAAGGTGAAATTTGTAATTGAAGATGCATGCAATACTACCTATTTGAAAGGAATAGGATCCTATTCGGATCCTCTTTGTCAGGATCCCAGAGATCATTTCATCGCGTTCATTCATTTGTCATCCTGCGATTAAAAATCATTTTGAATTTTTTTATTTAAAATTCAACACAAACTGTACCTGATGAAAATTGACTGCATGATGTACGATGAATGGACATGATGAAGTGATATCTGAGATCCTCATAAAGAGGATTCGAATCCCCATCCGCATTTGAAACCAAATTAATCTGACAACTGATGTAATTCAAGTTTATTGTACAACACATATTCACACAACATCTTTGTGTAGTAGTCCACATTTAACCACATTTTATGTAATTAATTATATCATTAATTCACTTATATTAAAGGAAGGAGTTGGCTAAACTTTACAATAGGCTAACAAATATTTGGTATCAAATTCGATATTTGCAAAAGTTCAATCTAAGACCTCTCACTTAGGTCTTCCACAGTGGTTTAAGTGAGTGTGATTCCTATATATAGGAATCAAGCATCCTGAGTTTGATTTCTATAACCAGGGCCAGCCTAGGCCCAGTGGCAGTAGGACGATCGTCTGGGGCCTCAAAAAATCAGGGGCACCAAAAGTATTAGAGCGGTATATTGATATGTTTTTACAAGAGTATAAATTTATAAGATCTAGTTAAATGATCAAGAAGTTTAAGGTGGTTTCTTCTCCTTAATATTAAGCAGGAGGTCATGAGTTGAAAACCTTGTGTGTTTGTGTTTTTTTTTTAATTTTTAATTTTATTTAAACTTTCCAATTTTTATAAATTTCTTTCCATAATAGTATAAATTTACAAAAAATGATTAAATGATCGATAAGTTTAACTAGAAGCGGTGGTTTCTGCTATTTAGAATTAATGAGTAGGTCCATTGGTAAAATTTGCAATTTTTTTTAATAAACAATATTATCTACACTAAAGAGTAAGGGTGGGCTAAGCCCCACAATAGACTAGCCAATTTGCATTTTTGTTAATTACAAATGATATTTAGCACTAATCTACTACAGAACGGGCAGAGGGAACAATTTGAATCCAAGATGTAGTGATTTGAAGATGAAGGCTCTGACCACCACGACATCCATCTCTCATGTAAAGTGTGCAGTTAAGACAACTTGCCATTTGAACATCTCAACGTGATCACATATTATGTTACTTACCATATTTGTATCACCTCTCTAATAAAAATGAGACCTACTTGTATTGGTTGATCCTCTCTATTAGAGGTGATACAAATGTAGTAAGTGTAATATTACTCATCTTGAAATGACCTGGTTTTTTCAGCTTAAGGAATGCTATATTATTTACTACACCATTAAGAAATTTAACTTTGAAAATAAAAGGTGAAACGTAATCTAAGCATATATAAATGTTTCAAGTGCCCAAAGTTAGACTAATTCTAATACTGGGGCATAAAATTAGACTAATATCAAATTTCTCTAAAAATATTGAAGCAATCTAAAACTGTTGAAGCAATTTATACTTCCAACAACTTTGCATTGAGAAAGGAAAGGTGGAGTTGACAAAACCTGCACCAAGGAGGAGGTGGCCTTGAGGCCCAACAAAATCAAGTCACCCTCTCGCAATTCTGTCCTTGATGTGGTTGGAGGGCCTACCAACAATTTGTTATGACGTGGGAAGAACCCATTAGTAGTAATTTTATATATATTGGAATCTAATAACAATTTTTACCAAAAAAATAAAATTCATATGACCAGTAATTGATCTCTGATGTAGCTAGCAAATGGTTGTGCACCTAATTGATTTTTGAGTGATTGAAACAATTATATATGTATGAACAGTTGAGATCATAATCATTAAAATTATTTAACGCCAACTTTGAAAAGGTTAAATCAGCTAGTACATGCATGCAAACAAGAAAAAGTTATGTAACATTTTTTTTTTTTTTGTCAAATACATAACTTTATTTCATTAACGAAAAAAAAAAAAACCAAATACATAATTTTATCACCATGAACAAGTCGATTATAATTAAACAGCCTCTTCCCCAGCTGGGTTGTTTGCCATAATCTGCATTAATCCCTCAAGCTTCATGGCTACATTTTTCATGGAAGGTCTTTCCTTTCCTCTTAAACCTTAAACATCTTTTAACGAGACCAGCCACTTTCTCAGCTGTCTCAAAATTTCTCTCCTTTATTATTTCAGTATCAAGTATTTCATTCCACCGACACTGTTCACTGAAAGAACAAAGAGGGTTGCTAAGTGTCTCTCTCCCTTGGGCCCGTCATAAGAATATGCCACTTTGCTTGTTAGCAGCTCCGCTAGCAGAACTCCAAAGCTATAGACGTCGCTCTTCTCTGTTTGCATGTTTGTATAAAGATATTCAGGGTCCAAGTATCCGCGTTTATTTATCACTACAGCTGATACTTGGTCTTGATCTTCAGGAACCAAATCTGAAGTTGCAAAGCCCGACACCTTTGCCGTGTAATCCTCATCTAGTAGTATCTTAGTTGTCTTCAAATTCCTGTGCAGGATTGGCATTGACATGGAGTAATCCCATGGCAATCCTTTCGTACTATGAATGTGTTCATAAAGATTGCCGTTGGGGATGAACTCGTAAACCAGTAAAGGCACTTCTGTCTCTAACCAACAACCCACAAGTTTGACCAAATTTCTGTCATAGATTTGAGAAAGAACAATTATAATATTAGCAAACTCATGACCATGAGCCTCAGAGATAAATTTATACTTCTTTATGGCGACTATTTTACTATCATATGGTAGTACTCCTTTATAAACAGTTCCAGAGCCTCCAACAAGAATTCGACTTGCATTGTAATTTTTTGTGGCCTTACTAAACTCGTCTGAAGTAAAGATTCTGGATAGCGACTGATGTGATCCACAATAAGTAGCTAGTTTTTGCAGTAGAAGTGGACCACCATTTTGCTTAAAGTATCTCTCCGCTAGGTCTCTTCTCTTCATTCTGCAATGTAATGAAAAAGATTCCAACCGCTAAACAAAGAAAGCTTACCCTGATACCTGCACATGATTGAAAAATCACAACCGATTTGACAATATATACATAGCTAGAAGTACATACCGAATAAATTGTCAGGGAAGCAACTAGTGTTCTTCGATGAGAGATTGTATTTTTTTATGTAACCCGTGAAGCCCTCGTTTTTGTACCCTTTGTTATTATGACAATTAACAGAGGAAAACTGCAACCGCTACTTTTACCCTTAGTTATTTTTGGAGTGCTCTCATAATCTGTGACTTGACGTTATCCTTTGCGGTTTTTGGGATGAATATGAGATTCTCAGATAAGCACAATGATACCTCTGGACCTTTTTCTTCCACCTTCCGTTCAATTTTAATTTTAATTTTGCATGCAGCTTCTGATTGCATATATGTCTATTAATTTAAAACAGGTAGCTCGGGATCAGGTCGTTAGTTATCTATATGTAACAAACAAATTCATAATTGAATTGCAACGACATTTGAACTCATCAACGGAACTAGCTAGGCAAATTCATTTGCATGCATACTTACAAACCTCAAATTTCAAAGGCCCCACTAAAAACAGGTGGAGAATTTTTGCGGATGATCTGTTGACTCGGATATACCAGATTCAAGGACATCAACAAATATACCAAAATCAAAAACCGTTGCATTTGGTGGATTTAAAGGGCATAATTAAGCCGGTTAGAAATGTCGTATATATTTCTGAACTGGGTTATCAGAGCATATAAAAGTACCAGGTTCATTTTACCTCAAAAAACAAAAAAGTACTAGGTTCACATCCATTTTCAATTTGACATGCATCTTGCAAGCTGTCATTCGTTGAATAGCAAAAAAGTACCAAAAGGCTCCGATTACCCAATAAACAAACAAGTAAAATTTATCATACTTATTAACGAGAGACTGCGATATATATTTCATTTATTCACAAGGTTAAAAATGATGAGATTATTTTTGCAAGGATATAAACTAAGTATATGTTTGTAATTGTTGTCATAGTGTGTTAATTAAAATTTTGACTTAGAAAACCCTAAAGCGCTGACCTAAATCCAATTAAAGAATGGTACCTCAACTTGATGAGAAAAACTTACATGACTACCAAGGATGTACAAAAAGAAATTGAATACACATTTAACCCATAGTGCAATCTCTCCATCGGGACCCTCTTTGAGTTCCTTACACGAGAAGTAGATGCGAAGAACCCGTGGTACGTATTGCAATAGTGCAAAAATATTAATAGGCATATTGGTATTCAAAGCTCTCCAGCCTTCCACTTCTGCGAAAAATAGGAGAATTACTACCTGGACACGATACAATGTTTAAACCAGCAGTTAAATTGAAACCCTTATGACGTGCGTGAGAAGAATATCAAATCATCTATAATATATTAACTGGTGCTACAGCCCTGTTTTCAAATATATCGCGTTGTGTTGATGAATCTGATCTATATTGTTAACAGACACAAAACCTCAAGCATGAAGTGTAATTTGCACATAACTACAAGGAATTCTCCATGAGAGTAACAAAAAGAGAGATGAGAACAGTTAAAATATCGCTTGTGCCGTCGAGGTTTCTCCAAAAAAAAAAAAAAAAAAGAAAAGTGAACCTCCCCAGCAAAAGAAGTAAACAAAGAGAGAGATGAAAACAGTCAACTCCACAAAAAGGGCTTCTCTTTACCTGTGGAAGTGGAAGAATAGCTAAAATGTCAACCAGAATGTATGACCTCCAAATCGTCTCAACTATTTTGGTTGATCACCGGGAAAAAAGAAAAAAATACTATAAGAATTTAACTTTGAAGCAGTTTGTGAAACGAAATCATTTAATTCAGTGCGAAGAGTACTTGCGTACCTAGATAAAATTGAATAATAATGTCGACATGAGATTATGAATATCTTTTTCCACTTTGGAAGGATCCAGCGAAACAGCAAACCCGCAGGAACTACAAATCCTGCAAGTTCCCCCCCCCATCCAACCGCGAGCTCTCCACAAGTAGAGTTATTTCAGCATTTGCTTCGGGGTTCTCCACATCTAAAGTTACTTGGGAGTTAGCCATAAGTCGAACTTATTTGGATATATCCGAGCTGTGGACTATATTTATTTATAGCTAAACTGATTTGGTTTTTCGTGTGAACAAGTTCTTCAACGATGCATTCTACAGGGTGGAGCATGAGAGAGAAGGGGAACCTAATAACATGGGCAATAGTCTCCAATGAAGATGCAACCATTCCTCACTGTAAAACCAGATCTCAGAACCAAACGAGTCGGAGAGTAAAGTTGTCAGTTTGACAAAAAAAAGAGAGTGAAATAGTAGTTTCTGTTAACTTTGACTAACTGCAGGGAGGAGTACTTGAGTGGAATTTCAATGAACTAAGCGCTGTATAACTAGAATGAAAGTGCTATTTACATTTATTTTTACTTTTCACATGTTTTTATTAATTTTTTATCATTAATCTTTTTTAATTCATTTAATCTGACAACCAAAAATAAGTGCGTAAGAAATAAAAATAAATGTGTAAATAACATTACTCAACTAAAAGTAGAGTGCTCACGTTTTATCAACATGTGATAAGATTTTTAACCCCTGTAAAGTATGGATAAAACCACCTAAAAATACTTGTAAGAGTAAAAAGTAATTGTAGTATAAACAACTCATATTCGTTCTCCAAATAGATTTAATGAATTATTTGTCTTTAAAACCAAATCTAAATTAATTACTTAAAATAAAGTTTGGAAAAAGTTGATTTTAGAATTTAAAATAATAAAAACGAAAATAAAACAATTGAATTAAACTTTTAATGAAAATTGGCAATACAAAGAAAAGTAAATTGTTTTGGAAAAAACAAAGGTAAAAGGTAACAGCAAACAATCCTACGTGATTTTACCAATTACTTATGAATTACACATGCAACTTTAAATGTTAGGTTTTCCTTATGCATATTCTACTTGTGTCGTTCAAGCTATAACGTATATTCAACATGCAATCCGTCTTTGGCATTTAGATCAAATGTATACATGCATAACTCATTGTGCTTCGTGAAAATCCCTTGAAAAACCATGCAACCGTTAAGACGTGGCATTCACCCTAAGTGAACATACAATTATTAGCCATAAGAAGCATTCCTCAATTTCATAGTGACATTCCAACATAAATTGCATCCAATTATTTATCTAAACATCTTAATGATCACGAAGCATTAAGGCACAAAGATAGTTTAAGCACAATGATCAATAAAGCATTATTAAAACTATGATTCTAATGTCATGTTATTGTAATTTCAAAACATGTCTTGCACTGACCACCAGGGCAATTCATCACTCATGTAAAGTTCGCTGTTAAAACAACTTACTATTTGAACATCTCAACGTGATCACAAAATACGCAACTTATCATTCTATATCTTGAAACAAGAATTCCACACTTACCTCATTTTGTATAACATATTTGTACAACCTCTCTAATAGAAATGAGACCTACTTGTATTAGGTGATCCTATCTCTATTAGAGGTGATACAGAAATGGTAAATGTAAAATTCTGACTTGGTTTTTCAGATGAACGAATGCCAAATAACTTAATTCAGTGTTAAGAAATTTAACTTGTAAATAAAGGGTGAAACGTAATCTAAAGCATATATACATGTTTCAAGTGCCCAAGAGGACTACAGAGGAGTAGAGGTTTTATCACAGGGAAAAGTTCTTATTACCGGAACGCAATATGGCAAGGGAGGATTTATGTACAGATAGCACAGGACGTTACAACAGTTACAAATCCCGGTATAAATGGATAATAAACTTGAACGACTGAACAGATAACGGTATGTAGATTTACGATATATATGCCTTCACCAGATCTGTGTAATTGCAGATCAAGCCTGTCCTTGGACAAGTAATCTTACCGTCATTCTTCCTTGCCATTTCTTCAAGAGCCTGCCGCCAAAACACAAACCAATTTAAAGAAGAATATTTCAAGACTAAATAACCAAGAACATTAATTACTCGCAAAATGCACGCTAACCTTAGAGCTGTAGACATAGCCGTTGGGCAAGACTTGCGGTGGGTTCTCTGTGTCCATTAGTTCCTTAGTTATGTAGCAAACAAGCTTCGAGTGATGCTGCTTAGAATAAGGTAAGGGCAGGGCTAGTTTCCGGAAACCCTCCTGCGATAGTGGATCCTCCTTGGTGCAATCATCATCATAACAATATCTGAATCAGGTCAGGGCAAAACTACATATCTGAATGCAATTAGCAGCTATAAAGCATGCACTGAAGGTACTGAAGGTGATTGAGAATTGCTCAAAATTCATTAAAGGGAGCTACAGTGTTGGGTTGTAAACCACTGACCACCTAATGACTTACAACCCTCAAGTCAGCGAGACATGAAATAACGCGAGATCTTCACAATGGATTAAGTGCTTGTCAATGTCCTCCATTCTATGTATTCACAAGAATGAAAATGGCTAGTGAAGTAGAGTATATTTTGGTCGCTATTCTAATCAAATAACCATGTGCACAATGCTATAGCTGTTTCACCCTCCCCTTTAGAGTTTTGTTCTGCATAAGAAGTTTTGGGAGTTAACTCCATATAAATTTAACCTAACTGTACCAAGCCTACTACAATCCTGACTAAGAGGTAAATGTGGCAAGACTGAACAATGTATCAAATAAAAAATGAAAAAGGATACGGGGTTTTAAGAGCAGAAAGGCCTGCTTGCAGATAAATATTGAGCAAAGGCTCAAGTGTCATGCCATATAACTTGCAGAATTCCTGTTTAAATTGATCAACCAGGTAGTCCCATTGCTTTGGCTCAAATAACACCTGGAAAACATAACCACCCAAAGAAAAAATGAAATCACAGACCAGAGATTAACCTGCAATATACAGCTCTAAATATGTAATAAAAGCACCAAACCAAAACATTTCACTGAAATGTATAGTTCAACGCATATATCTCCCAAGGAGATGGCACAGATATTGAGTCATTTATTCTTTAAAACCTAGTCCTATATATCAACTGTTCACGAACTGATGACATCTTAGAATTCCTTAATATGTATGCTGAAGGCGGGATAACCAACAGATACAAAATTTAATCAGTGGAAACTATATCCCAAAGGGTACTACCATCACAAAGAGAAGAAGCAGGCAGATACATGCTAACTTGTAGTCAATAAGACAACATATTTTCTATACAGTAACTTCAACTAAACATGGGTATGATTCAGCACATTTTTCTATTCCAGAGCCAAGTTAGTCTAGTTCCCACAAAATAATATGGGAAAACTGAAAAGTGAAAACTGTATGTCTATTCCGACAAAATCTGTAGCGCAATTAAATTCAGAGAAGTAGAAACTGAAAATGCTACTAGAACATTATCAGAAAGAAAAGGATCACCTTGTATGTAGCACATTCAGTAGTACTCTTATAAGCTACCGTTACAAAGACCCGCTGCAATTCTTTCATATGAGTAGTTCCCCAGGGTGCAAGATATTTCCGAGCATATGTGATAGCGATGAAGTTATTTTCAGCTCGTACCAACTCTATAAACTCTTGAAGTCTCAGTTGAAACTCAAATTTACTCTGCCATCAATAAAGCATTCAGCATTAGACAAACTAATAACAAATTTTCGATGTGGTGCACTAAGTGCAATTCAATTGGTATAACTGTCAATAGGAACCTTTTTGACGAAGGAAGCAGTTCAAGCGTTCAAGATACCAACTACTACTAACTTAAATAAATCAATTTTAGGAACCATTTTATCAGTAATTCACAAGCAGTTAAAAGAAATGTAGCAGAAACAACATACATGTGGGAGCAATATCTTTTACCACCATAAAAGCAACAAATGACTTTGAAAATGACCTAGAATCTATGAAAGATAAGTCATCTCTTTTACGTTCATCTCCTACTATGTATTCCAACTATGGCGAAGCATAAGATAGAAACCCTAACTAGAACAAATAGTCCCTTGCAATTAGGATACCTAAAAAAAAAGTTGAAAAAAGATAATAATAAGTCAAGATTCAGATAAATAAAGGGTACCTAAACCCTTCGCAACGTTCTTCTGAACACAAGCAACAGAACAGATCATTTTAAAGACAGAATAGTAGTGTTAGCAAACTCGTCTAACCCACCAATTAAAAGCAAGATTCCCCTCCCCCCAAACCAAAGGGACTACAGACCTTGGATTTCTTTAACCTTGACTTGTTCTCAGCGCACCAGGCTAGGGCAGGACCCACGTCCTTATTCTGAAGGGCTTCAATAACCTTTTTCGCTTCTTGGAATACATCAATATCAACAAGATCCTGACACATAAGAAAGTAATCAAGTTGCCAACATGTACTAACAGAAAATATGGAAAACTTATGCAAACTGCAGTAGCAATAAGAGAGAAGGGATTCTAACAAGCAATGAATCTGGGAGAATAAAAGCTGTTATCCCCTATTTATTCTACTTACCTTCCTCACTTCCTAACTTCTATACTAGACCATAAAAGATCCAACCTATCAATTATGAAAGCAACAAGCTGCTTTCTTTCATTCACTTTCGACCAAAAAAAATACACTATAGTTTCACTCCTTTTTTCTTTCTGTACAGAACTCCCTTGGTCAAGCTATAGTTTAGTCGAATAATTCCTTCACTAATCTCAGTACGATATTTTCTTTCCATCGTTAGAAAATGTGAAGATGAATCTCGTTCAAATTGTAAAGTAGCGTAAGCAATTGGATAATGAGCATGAAGATAATAACAAAACCGTTTGCCAGATATATAATATTAACATTATAGTCACCCTTTCCAAATTCTTCAATCCCATTAATGCATTCAAACTACAATAACTCATGATATTCAAACCTTCCACGAATTCATAAACTTTGGAAAGAACAACACTTATGACAGAGCACACTGCATAAAGAGCCACAAACATGTAATGTAAACAAATATACGACAGGAAATCAAAACTACCTGAATATTTCTACTTTCCGCCAGCTTCACTGCGGTGTCATAATAAGACATCCGCAACATGTAGTCCACCAAGATCCGATTCACACGTGTGTTATTCCATTCCGCCAGACTCTCCACATCTGCCGATTCTAAATGATCAAGCCGAGCCCGGCACCTCTGCGCCTGCAAGTGCTCTGTCTTACTCCCCTCTTCCAACTTAATCACGAAAAACAAACACCAATCAGCATGAAAATTCCAATAGCCAAATCCAATCACTCAAAGCACAAATACAAACAAAAGATAATCTCTTCAATTCTTAAAGCACGAATATCCAATCTCGATTAGCTCAATGTCGATTAAGATCAATGAATTTCAACAGTTTAATAGTCAATGTCCACTCGAGCTGACAAATCCCGAATTAACCTCTGTTTGGTTGCCTCGAATTCATCGGATACTCGTTCTTTTTTATTCCCTCTCACTCCTCCCCCATTCAAACAGGACAAAACAATCCAATCTAGGGTTTACAAATGCAGTACCTTTCGTTTTAGCCCCTGCAGCCTGGAAACGAGGGAGCTGAGATGATTAACGGCGTCGTCAGTCGACATGTCGTTCTTGTCGGTGGCCTCGGAGACGCCGTTAATAACGGCGGATATCTCCTTCTCGACAACGCGGTGGTTGGCGCGGATCGTCTTCTTGTAGTACTCGAATGGGACTCTGAGGAACTGGTGCTCGAGCTTCAGGGAGTCGGCGAGTTGGCTCAGTTTCGAGGACGGAGGAGGACCTGCGGCGGTGGGGCCCGACCCTAGGGTCGGTCCCGGCGACGCGGCGGTGCCGTTGGGGAGGGAATCCATTTCCATTGAAGAAGGAGAAAGAGATGGATGGAGAGAGTGATTGGGAGATTTGAGTGTGGGAGTTTGATGAATGACAGAGAAAGAGTAGGGACAAAGGCATATAAGAAGACCTTAAACGACGGCGTAATTATTTCGTGGTTATTTCTAGAACGGTTCCAACTGTTTTTTCTTTTTTGGGTCAGAAAATGCTTCATCAGTGAAAGGCCCAATAAAAGCAAATATATGGTGAGGACTGGCCCAAAATAACACCTCTACCAGTCCAAACAAAAATCCCAAAACTAGAGCCCAAATAAAACGTTTACTTTATTTGACAATATATCGGCCCACCATTGTGCATCTAGAAGTGATCAGCTTAACCATACAAACGTTCTTCTTTTTTTTAACAACCGGTAACGTCAGTGAATTAAATTATTAATTGTTTGTGATTAACGTAACAATACAAATGTTGTTACCAAATCAACCAGTCATTTTCTCGATCATAAGTTAAAGATTAGAAAAAATTTATTTGAACCAGTTGCCTAATCTCTACACTGGTATTTTTTTTATAAATTTCATATTCCAATTATGCCCTAAATAAAAATGGGTGTGGTGATAAAATGTTGAATTACAAGCCAATTTGATTAATTTTTTTAATTTTTTTGCAGTTAGTGAGCTTTAAATGATAATTAAGCAAATAAATACTTATGATTTATGTACGATTAAAATACATCAATCACAATCGAGTGAATAAAGAAATGCTGATGTAGTGGACCAAAATATTTTTCTTATTTATGTGCAATATTGTTACGCTTATAAGAGAAAAAATTAATTGGTACGAATAAGAACGGTGACATGATAAAACTTTCTTTTTATAAAGTAATTTTTCCACAATTTTTGTCACTTGAGCAAACCCTAAGTTCATGATCACTAAAGATACAATGTTGCAATGTGAAAAAAGCTAAACGACCTATAATTGCTATTCATCATGACTTATACTCAACGACGGTACACGCCACATAATTTATAGGATGGATGAGGACCCATGTAGAAATTTCATAAGTCATAAGACCTATCAAAATTTAAATTTCAAATCGTGTATTTTAGTTCCAATGGGTTTTTTTGATATGTTATTTTCTTTGTAAATCCACTTTTTTTTTCCAACTAAACACTCGGAATTTAATTATTTGATCAAATCCCTATGTATTGTCGTCAAGGGGGTTGCTAGGTCTCGTGACATTTTTTTAATACATGTCAATGGTAAAATGTATTTGCCATATGCAATAACCCATTTTTCAATATAACGATATGTTTATACTAAGAGGCTGGGGATTTGAACTAAAACACACAATGAGCTAGCTAATTTCGTATTGAACTTGTTATCTACGTGAGTCCAACTCAAGACATTTCACTTATAAGTGTAAAGGAATACTACTAAACTGCAATGCCAAGTAGTAACAAAACGCTTTTAACTTCAAACGAAACAAAGTAACATCATGTAACAGAAGATTCTCTACGCTGCCAGATAAAATGTGATAATATTATGTTGTCAGACAATCTGACATTTTCTAGCATCACGTTTTTAATATATCCGCACAAGCAAACAAAAATTGCACCTGATTTACATGAAATTTTTTTTGCAACCCCCCAAAATTCCAACTAAATAGTAAATGATGGATTGTCATAATAGATAAAACATTCATCTTCAATCCACCCCGTCTCTAATTAAAACTCTCCCCTTATTATAGTTTAGCTTACAATATTACGTGTATCATTAGTATAATTTTTTATTTTTAAAGAAAAAACCTGTACACACCAGATTCCGGGCTCTATTAGACACCCGCTCCTCCCCCGCTCTTCCCGCAGACGACGACAACTTTCAAAACTTTCGATTTCTGACTAATTTACCCTCCCAATATATCACTAGCCCAAAATAACCCCAAAAATAAATAATTAATTAAAAATAAAAACCAAAAAAGCCTTCTAATTGGACCGGGCCATATCATCATCCATTGACTCATTCTCACTCCCGCTCTCACTCTCTATTTTCTTCCCGTCATCATTAAAAGAGCAGCCGCGCACCCAAAACTCGCCGTTTGGAGCTTAACGGTCGAAACGCCGGCCCCTAACGCCGTTTATGCAGCAAGACTCTATTTCCTCCTCTACGGCTCTACCTCTCTCCCGCCCGTTTAAATATCCGTTTCCCATAAAATTCGGGTTTCTTAGTTGGAACCCATTTTACCCAATTTATTCAACTTTTTTGAAATTTGAATTTCCAGTAGCAAAATTGCGTATCCAAAATCGGACCAGCATTTTTAAGTAAGTGAGTAACTCCTCAAGATTTACGGGATTTAATTTCCAGATTTCTTCATTTTTTTTTAATTTTCGGTATTTGAATCGCTGCTGGATTATCTGCTTGCTGACCGTTTGCAAAAGCAGAGTAAGGAATTTTCTTGACTCTTTTTCTTTTATTTTTCTTTTTTCGTTTTCGTTTTGCTGTTTGGTTGCCGAGAAAGTTGAGGAAACTGATGGGTGGAAGGGGAATTTTTGTTCGAGAGAGGTTTATCTTCTCCGATTTTCACTTTTTCCAGTGAAAGAAAATTTTGCAAGACGTAGATGATATGTTTCTTTGATTCTTGGTGATGAAATCGTTGGAAGTGTGAGTAACTCAATCGTTTGTGTTTTTCTTTTCTTGCGTTTTCTCAGCGGCCAAACAGGAAATAAGTTGATTGTTCGTAGAAGATTCTCGAACTGAAGAAGTAATCGTTTGTTACTTTTTCTTTCGCCTT
Source organism: Pyrus communis (assembly GCF_041283825.1). Lineage (NCBI taxonomy): Eukaryota > Viridiplantae > Streptophyta > Magnoliopsida > Rosales > Rosaceae > Pyrus > Pyrus communis. The sequence goes on along the minus strand of NC_142571.1, from coordinate 23,562,411 downwards.
CTTTCATTTTCTTAGTAGCCAAACAGGTACTAAGTTGATTACAGAAATTGTCAGCAGTCATATAGTTATAATTTTTTTTCTTCATTTTCTCGGTAACCAAACACTCGTCGTCTATTACTTGTATTTCATTGTAGATATCTGGATCTGGTTTTCTGTACAATCTTTTGTTTAACTGCAGAATTGATTTGTTTAGGATTAGGATCGTGATGAAATGCCTCGATTTCGTCGCGAAAAGTGTTTAATAATTTGATCCTTTTGTCGTCAGAGTGCACAGATAAAATGTCAGTTGTTTAATCTTAGGCACCAAATTGCCCTCCCTGTGTAGAGAAGATTAGGGTTTAAGGATGATGAAAATGATGAGGCTATTACTGTCTTTTCACTACATCTCTGGCTCAGCTGATAAAGCCCAGATTGAGATCGAATCAGACCTGCTGACACATATGTTTTGTTAATTACTTTATGTATTTCATGATTTTCAACGTGACCTCCTAATTTAAAATGCTACTATTTGTTTATTTAGTTTTTAATTTTTCTTCTGTTCTATTTTTTAACTCTGTGTGATGCATGAAGCTAGTTGCTATTGTTAGTATCAGGATGTTGATGCATTAGGCTCCAAAGTCCTCTGTAGTTAACTGAACTAATCTTCTTCTGTTTCCGGTTGCAGTTACGGGTTTAGCAATTTCATATATTGGTGTATCGTTACTTCAAAGATCGTAGTTACTGAAGATTCTGGTTTTCGAGAAAAAGGGTATGAATTCCATAAAGATTGAATTACAGTGTGTTTAGGCAAGCAATAGTGATAATCAACTATGGTTTTGGCAAATTTTTCGGTAGTAGAAACTTGAATGATTTTGGCCTTTGGGTCCTGGCATTCTTTTTTAATCAATATCCTTCACTTTCTCTGTTTTCTGTACTTATTTCAGCCAATTTTATTACTTTCCGGTTCATGTTTGTCTCATGATTATTTTGCCCTTTGCTACATAATGTCTTGGTTTCTTTTCTTCTGATGGGCATCTTAAATCTTATTACTTATATGTTGAGCATTTTGTAAGGTTGGCATTTCTGAATTGATTATCTGTACAATGATTCATTTGCTTTTCTGCCATCCCCACAAATTTTAATGGCAGTCTTATGTTTTCTGTTCTAAATTATTTTAGGTTCAGAGAAATCCTTTTGGACAGAATTTAATGTGCCGCGATTAGCATTTTCTGCCGAAGATTCAAACATGAAGAAGCTCTTCTTTTTCAGATCTTCTGCTTCTAGTAATAACAACAATGTTCCTCCACCAACTGATAAGCAGATATCTGATGCCGAGAACTCCAATAAAAGTCCGGCTCTTAGAAGGAGCCGGTCATTGTCATCAGCAGCATTTCTTGGAAGTGAGCCAACGCAAACAGATTTTTCTTCTTCGAAATATCAAAGCAGATCTCCTTGTAGTAGTAGTGCAAGGAGCTTTCCTCATCAGCAATGCGACCAACCATCTTGGTGAGGCTTTTGTATCAGTTTATTTGTTAATGTCATGAACTTGTTTACTAGAGCTCAAGTACAACATTTAGACTCCTGTTTAGTTAAAGTTTTCTTCATGAAGCTAATTTTACTGGTTTTGTGATATGTACCAGTTGTCGAACTCTTACTCCTGAGAGGCATAGGACTAAACATTTTGAAGTTCCATCTCTCCAAAACACACATGGATTGGAGAGGCCTGGTTCTGCTGGTTCTTCTAGAATGCGCCATGATTCGTCAGGGAGCTCTTCCACTTGCTCTAGTAATGTATCAGCCAAAGTCTTGGACCGTTACATTGACGGAGAGCAGGAGGAACTGAGCAGACAAAAGAACAGTTCTTCCCAGAGACACTTGACTGGGAATGGTGGTGGTGGATGGCGTCCACCGCGAACTCAGTTTACAGCACCCATTTCACCTAGGGCTCATTCATATAGAGAGACAAAAAGTTCTCGTCTTCGTTCATCATCCAAAGACGGGGCAGAAAATGGATTTGGGCATGAATCTCCCCGGAGGCTTGCAAAGAATGTCGTTGAGAGGCTCTCACAGTCTCACGTTATTCAACCAACACGTGAGAAGGAGTTTGACCATGATATTCCACTCACCATTGAGGATATTTATGGTAGATCAGATCTGATTGCCCAGAAAAATTATCCTGGAGATGACTACTCAAGCCTGCAGAAGTTGTTCTATGGTGAAAACTGTGATGGTATAAACACCGATGAGACTGAAGAGGACATGGATGTAGAATTACAAAGAAGATTGAGGGAAGCAGAGGAGAAGGTCATGCTACTTTCTGACGAACTTGAACAGGAAAGCTTTCTTAGAGATAGTGGGTACAATGTTCCATCACTGATTCAGACAATTAGAAACCTAACTGAGCAGAGGGTAAGCTTGGCACTTGAGGTTTCAAACCTCTTACAGTTGCGAATTGCTGAGAGGGCTTCTGCCAAGAAAGAACTCAGACTGGCAAACGGAGAACTGGAGTCGCGAACGAAAAAATTAGAGAAGGAGAAGAATGAGTTGCAGTCAGCATTGGAGAGGGAACTAGACAGAAGGTCGACTGACTGGTCACTTAAGCTTGAGAAGTATCAGTCAGAGGAGCAGAGGCTTCGTGAGCGAGTTAGAGAGCTTGCAGAGCAAAATGTCTCACTTCAAAGAGAAGTCTCTTCCTTTAATGTGAGGGAAACTGAGTATAGAAGTGTGGAAACAAAATCAGAGCAACAGCTTAACAGCCTTGTTACAAGGGTGGGGGAAATGAGAGAGGAGAATCAAGAACTGAAAAATAATCTCTCAGACTTGCAAGAGAAGTATAGAGCAGCAGAGGAAGACCGTGTTTGCATCCATAAAAATTTTGATGAGAAGGATAAGGAGTGCAAGGATCTGCATAAGTCCATTACAAGATTACTGAGAACCTGCAAAGAACAAGAGAAGACAATAGATGGCTTGCGTGAAAGTTTTAGCGAGGAATTTAGGAAGAACCAATCCGTGGAGAGGTTTGATAAGCACGTCACCAAATTGCAGATGGAGCAAATGAGGTTGACAGGAGTAGAACTGGCCTTGAGAAGGGAGTTGGAATCTCATAAGCTTGAAGTTGATTCTCTTCGGCATGAGAATATACACTTGTTAGACCGGTTGAGAGGAAGTGGGAAAGAAAATGGTGCCTTAACTTTCAAGCTAGATAAGGAAATGTCGGCACGAGTCTCCTACATGAAGAATCAAGGGCTATCAATTCTAAACGAGAGCTCCCAGTTATGTTCAAATTTACTAGAATTTGTTAAAGGGAAAGCAGGCCAACTTCCAGAAGCTAACCATGGCTTGGATGGGCAATTTTTTGTTGAATCTGAAATGAAAGTTCAGGGCATAAAGCGTGGAACTGAAAGCTTTGCAAGAAGTTTGCAGACAATGTCCACTTTGCTGCATGAAAAATCCAGTCTGTCCACTTCAAAATTAGCATCTAAGTGCACGAATGCTGATGGACCAGCACATCCAGATGATCAGGCTCCAGAGGTTAGTATTGTTATAAGAACACACTATATATGAATTTTTCAGTTTCTTATTATGTTAAACAAGTTCTTTTGTTTCCATTCTAAAAACGAACTGTTACGGATGCTGTCACTCTTACTTACGTAGGATGACATGAGATATGAGCTCAAAGCAGAAACTTTACTAACAAGTCTACTGAGAGAAAAGTTGTATTCAAAAGAGCTGGAAGTTGAGCAGTTGCAAGCCGAACTTGCAGCAGCTGTAAGAGGAAATGACATTCTCCGATGTGAAGTGCAAAATGCAATGGACAACCTTTCATGTCTCACCCACAAGTTGAAGGACCTTGAAATGCAGGTAACCGTTAGTATCACATATAAAATTCAATGTTAGTGATCATTATATATTTGGATCTGATGCGTTGTTTTTTATATGACGTACGTGATGAAATTCTGAGAATGATCTTTCAGTATTGTTGAATGATGAAGCATCTATTACAAAGATTAAGGCATGTAACTAATAACTATTTCCCTGCTTATTCCGTAATAACAGATGCTTAAGAAGGACGAGAACATAAACCAGCTTCAGAGTGACCTCCAGGCGTCAACGAAAGAATTAACAGTTACTCGGGGGATACTGCCTAAAATTTCAGAGGAGAGAGACATGATGTGGGAGGAGGTGAAGAAATACAACGAGAAGAACATGTTGCTGAACTCAGAGGTTAACATGTTGAAGAAGAAGATCGAAACCCTTGACGAGGACATACTTCTAAAGGAAGGTCAGATCACAATTCTGAAAGATACCATAGGGAACAAGCCTTTCGACCTTCTGTCCAGTCCCGATAGGCGAGAATTTTTGCTTCATTGATTGTCAAATGGCAGGGGTTTCTTATAGGGTGAGTAAATCACATTGTTCATAGCCCCATACTCCCCAAAGTCTAATAGCTTTTCTTTCTTATTTTCCATCTGTACACTTTTCCCTCCTTTTCGTCGATAGATAAAGAAGCGAGAAACATATCATTATTTGGTTGTAACCCGTCTTTATAGTTGTTCATAGTTGGTTTGGTTTCGCTTGTCGGCGTGATCAAGATATTCTCTATATCTTGACAAGCAAGTTAATGAATTTGTTTCACTCTAGAGATTTTCTGTGTGTTCTGTTTTCTGGTATGGTCGAACCCGATGAGGTTTTCAAAATTCATTAAACTGTTTGCCTTCGTTAAACCAAATCGAAAGACAGCAAAAACCCGGAAAAAAAAAAAAAAAAAAGAGAAGAAGGTTACTCATTAAAACTAACAACAGGGGGCACAAAACCACCACCTTTGGAGTGACAATAATCAAATCCATACCATACATTTTCTGGAACAAACGTTCTAAAATAGAATATGTAAGAACCCGGCACTACCACCCGGCCGCCATCCTGTCGATGAAGCACCTTCACCCAGCCAGGCCGCCAGTCATCCGACCCAACCTTCTTCAGGTACAGAGAGCACACCCTCCGGCTCATGCATTGTCCACTGGCCTCAAACATGTCTATGGCACATCGTCCAAAGCCGCCATACCCCCGACGTCTCACACCACCGTTTGCAGCATACAATGGCTTAGGGTTGTTCAGATGCTTCACTATGATCAAATTACCCTCGGAGACCCCGAACCTGACGCTGACATGGTCCGAGGTTGCGGCTGATCGTGCACATGTTGTCTCAATCTCGACGGAGTAGGAGCAGTTTGTGCTGGATCCTTGGACTGGCAGAGAAGTGATGAAGGCTATTGCAACGACAGTTAAGATGCTTAGTCTCTTCATTTTTGTGGTGAGAGGTGGTGAGTGAAAGTAAGAAACAACTGACTAGTATATAATGCAAGAGGTTTCTCTCTTTTGTTAGATTCTGTGAGTACTAATTAAGTAAAGGTAATACAGATGGACGTACTTTGAGAAAGAAGAGATTCCCCATTTCCCACTACGTCCACTCTCTTTTATTACTGTTACAGATTCTCATCCAACCTCTTTAAGAGTAACTCAACCCGTTTTAGAAGGGCAAGGCAGGGCAAGGGCAATAAAAGTGCACCGACTAATTACTCTGAATAGGAATTGTCTTTGTGCAAGTTCACTCATTTGTGAAGAGCAGGGACATCATTCATAAATATATATTTTATGCTTTGTAAGTTTGTTCCATGAGACTAAAATGATTGTCTAATTTCGATAATATATTTCAAATACAAGGAATGAAGATGGCGGTAGGGTCTTTATAGAAAAAATTTGGGTATTTTTTGGTATTTTTTACCGTTAAAATAATTATGATCTTTGAATTTCAAAATTATTTATGTTGGATGGTCCAGATTGCGCCACGTGGTAGTTGCAGAAAAAATTACAATTTTTTTATTATTGAAAATCCAATGGTCCAGATCATTTAATTGTTGAAAATACAACGGCTCAACTTGGAAGAACAAGGAGCCAATTGGCTTTGGGGTTGCGCACGTGGGTGGTCCCCGCTCGGTCCATTTTTTGTAGGAAAAGGATCCTTGTTGGATCCCTTCCTTCTAATCGACCAAGTCCAGGGATCCGGATCTTTAAAATTTGATCCAACGACTAAAGTTATTATAACTTTTAAAGTGGGCCCCTGTTTGTAGCCGTTGGATCAAATTTCAATGGCCCAGATCTTCGAACTTGGTGAATTATGAGGAAGGGATCCTATTTGATCCCTTTCGATTTTTTTAGGAATAGGATCCTCTCCGGATCCTATTTGTAGGGATCCAAATGATCAATTAATCATGTCCGTTCATCGTACATCATGCGGTTAGAAATTATTTTTAATTTTTAATTTAAAATTAAATATAAATAGTACTTAATGAAAATTGACCACACAATGTACAATAAACGGACATGATTTATTGATCATCCGGATCCCCACAAAAAGAATCTGGAGAGAGGATCCTTGTCCATTTTTGTAGGCAGCGGGCGCAAGCCCAGGTGATTCTTGCAAGGTCAGCTGAAAGGATAGAAGCCCTGGGCCTAATTGCCCAGTCAACCCAATTGCTAGGGCAAATGGGCGAGTGCTGGAGATGCTCTAACCAATGTAGTAGCAGAGAGAGATTATTGCCTCCGACGGTCGACTGGTTTGGTATTGCTGTGCTTTGAAAAAAAGCTGCTTCTGCTGTGCTGTGAGAATAAGCAGCTGTGAAATAAAGCAGCAGAGTGTTTGGTAAACTTTTTTGTAAAAGTTCTTTTGAAAAAAAAAAGCAGTATTAGAGTGTTTGGTAAACTTTTATGTAAAACAAATGTGAAAAAAAGCCGGTTTTTCAAAGCTAGGTTTTGCAGCTTCTTGTTTTTGGCTTTTTTTCATCCAAAACTGTGAAAAAAAGATGAAGCTGAGTGTTTACCAAACACAAAAACAACTCCCAGCTTTTTTTTATAGCAGCTTTTTTCAGAATCACCTCAGTACCAAACCAGGTCGAAACCACTCCCAACGGAGTGGGACTCTTACATTTGAGTTAACAAGAGTTTGTAACATGGGGCGAAACTGGCTCCTAAATATAGTGATTTCCGCACGCTCTTTTCTTTGCAAGTTAGAGAGTCCACCTGGTGACGAGGACTCGCAAACCTGTAGCCATCCAGCACATGAGGACAGATCGGTATTGACATTTTCCATGTCATATGATGTGAGTTGAGTCAGCTTTATCAACAGTAATTAAAGAAACGAAAGCTTTAATTTTAATACAAAGCCTGAAGCTACAAATCTTTAAACAGGCTTTATTAAGTGTAATGAGATTGAAGTTTGAATAAGAAAGCTATAATAAAAGTGTACACAGAATCAACTACAAAATAAGAAATAATCCCTTGTTTTGAGCTGCATCGACGCCCGTCATTCCTATAGTAACATCCTAAAGATTCGACTCGCTGCGTTATTCTTCATCTACAAGTACAGCAGAAGTTCCGAATGGCTCACAGGGAAAACCGTCCCAAAAATCAAAGGGATGCAGATTTCCAGAACTCGACAGGCTTCCGGTGCTGAAATAGGAAACGAATTAAAAGGACTTGGTTACAAGATAGGCATAATCATCAATGATCCAACATAATTCATCAACAGAACAAATATACACAACAGAGCAACGGTATATTAAATATACACACGACCCTAAGAATTAACGGGATCAAATAATTAATGCTGATTAACAACGGGGGAACCACAAGGGCCATTTATCCCATCATTTCAAAGTCAAACAAGTTTTCAAGCGACGTTCTGGTTTACATATTTCATTGTCCAAACTAGACAAGAAAGAACTTAACGTACCTTGGCAATTGGCATTTTTTCTCTCACTGAATCAATCAATGAGAAGTCGATATCGGCTATAGCAATCCCTGTTGACAGTCGATCTGAGAAAGAGAGCAAAAAGTTCAAATTATGTTACAGCAGTGGCTAGTATAAGTACTATGGGCATGAGTTTAAACAATTAGCCATGATTTAAAGCCACTCAAGCAGCTTGATGTGTAAGGTAATCAAGTCCTCACCGGGCAGTCGGCCAACAACTGTTCCCCAAGGATCAATAATTAAAGTTTCTCCGTGGCTTTCTCTATTATCATTATGCTGTCCAGCTTGTGCAGAAGCTATGACCTAATAATACATAAGTAACATAATCATCCCAACGTGACATTGTAAGAAAAATCGTTCCCTAGAAACAAATATGAAAAGGTTACGTTGATGGAGAAGAAAAAGGGATTCATACGTAGCATTGAGTCTCAATTGCACGAGCACGTAGAAGAATCTCCCAGTGCGCCTGCCCAGTTACTTTGGTGAAGGCTGAAGGTACCAAAAGAATCTGCGATCGTAATGCAAGATGTCAGTGCGAGATGCTAAATTACCATGTATAACTTTAAACCTTCTAAAAGAAAATGTAGTTTTACCTGTGCATCATGTTGGAACCTGAGCAGCTGGTAAATCTCCGGGAATCTCAGATCATAGCATACCGTCAAACCCAAACGGCCAATAGGGCTATCAACTGCCACAACATTCTCCCCTGAAAATGTGAACAAACTAAGTCTCTGACTATCTCACACCAAAAAGATAATCAACACCAACAATAGTAACAACATTTTGATTCATTAGCACAACCCCGTATTTTGAACATTTCACATACGGGCAAGAACTTACCAGGTTCGGTAAAGCTGCCTTCCTTGTACACCCTTCCACCAGGAATATCCACATCAAACCTTCCACAATCAACAACTTTTTCTAATCACATTTTTCACGAAATTTCGGGGTAGCGAAAATTGCATTGCATTGAACTTAAAACAGCCTACTTACAAGTGAATCTTTCTGTAAGTACTTCTGATGTTCCCAGCATCATCAACAACAACATGGGTGTTAGACAAATGTTCATCATCCGACCCCTTTTCTTGAAACCCTCCAAGTGACAACCAAATCCCAGATTCTCTACAATCCATTCACTCAAATGGGTCACTTCAATTTCCCCAAAAAATCAAATTTATGACACAAAGTTTCAATTTTTATTCTAATTTTTACCTTGCCAGGGAGCAGTACTTCTGCAAAATTGGACCCTCTAGAGGTTCTGCTATTTTCAGACTGTCACCATCTTTGGCACCAATAAATGAAAAGCTTTCCGGAAAGCAAATCAATTTTGCTCCGGCAGCAGCTGCTTCCTTCACATGATTTATAAATTAATTAATTATTAATTACATAATTAATATGATAATTACATAAAGTTTGGAAGGGGGAAAAAGAGAAGAAAAAGAAGTGAAAGATGGGTACTTTGACGAGGCGAGAGCAAGTGGCAAAATTGGCGGCGAGGTCGTTGATGGAGGTCATTTGGGCGGCGGCGACTCGGAGTGAATTGGCGGCCATGTTCGACTCTCCAGCGATAATAACGCGGGCGGACTGGGAACGGATCAGAGCGCCGTCTCGGAGGAGTGGGCTGACACGATAATTAGGTAGGGAAAGACAAAACGGCATCCTCGGTCTATGCCATCGAATAGTCAGCCGGAAATGTTTAGGCAATGGTCACGTCGGACAGTTTGTATTTTTCTGTTGTGACCACTTCAAAATATCATTTTATACTTTTATTCGTGAAACAAGTATGGTAACGTATACTTCACAAGGATGACCACAAGTTAACAAGGTTTTCAGTTTTGCATGTATTGGGGAGGAGAAACCTCTATCGTACATAGTTTTATTCTTATTTTGCAAAAAAATTATTTTCACGATCCGAACCTATGAGCTTTCAATCACAAATAAACAATACTTTTGTTGCGTCTAGCTCGCCCTCTACCTTACTTCATAAGGCATTGCTAAATATTTCAACTTTTATTTTCATTTGGCTTGATAAATGTGCATTCTCGAATTACACGACAAGTAGTAAAATTTCAATTCTCATAATAAATACCAAAGGTGTCAAATAAGAAACATAATCTTGTTTTTTGAATCAGAAATATAATATTTATTCCAACACAATAGACTAATGTAAATAATAAGAGTGTACAAGCGTTAAGTTAGTAACTTAATACGATGCTAATCACTCGTCGCACGTGTTCGATAAAGTAATGTATTGATCTCAACAATTCACTGTTTAAAACGTAACAATTGATTAATGTCGTATTAAGTTACTAACTGATTAACATTTAGGTGCTTTTGCATAAGTTGTTCACTTTGGACCAAGAAGAACATGAGATCAACAATACACTTATTCAAACACATCAAAATCTTATGTTGCTAAAACAAAACACACGCTTCGATTTTCACCAAGTACAACTAGAAGATAAATGTCTCATGTTCTTGGATGGAAGTGCTTGCCGTTACAAGTGATTGCCGAAATGCCGAATTCTTTTGTTTAGTAAAAGGGGTGCATATCGATGTAAACTATGTGTCTAATGTGAAAGAAAAATCATGAACGAGAATCATGTACCAAGTTGTTTGTTGACATTAACAATTCTAGTAGACGGCAACGGTAGTTCACCTGATCTCAACAGTTCACTTTAACACACAAAAAGATGTTCGATTTTCGCCAAGCGATAGAAAACTAAAAACTCCCCTTGTACTTGGAGCCTGGAAGGAATGATCCGAGTATATTTGCTCACCGTTATTAATTGATGATGAATATCATCATATTAGTTGTCAGTAAATGAGTTTAAGGTTCAAGACATCTGTCACATTTCTCGGAGCATAATTTTAGTGTACTTGAAACACCATCACGTGATGTTACTACTTTATTGCACTTATATCAACCATGACGTCCAGGCTTATTATAACATGTAAAATGACAAACTACGTAACTTGTATTCTTAATACCCATAAAAATAGAAGTGGTCCCTAAGTTTGTCAATCATTAATCATTTTGGTCATTATGTGGAAAAATCTATGTTAAACATGGACCAAAACGACAAAATATCTTCAATTTAATAAACAATGAGCCAAAATAATTTGACAAAAATTGGGACTATTTTTGTCATTTTATCCCTTATTTAATGGATATGGTTGATGATAGACAAACTCAGAGACCAGTTCTATCGATTTTAAATCTCATAGACCATTTTAGCTAAAAAGCCTTACATTAAATTTGTCTATACTATTGAAGTGGGGTTCAGACTTAAATATATTTATGTATCACACTGCTATAACTAACTTGACCAAATTTAAATTTAGACAACAAAATATGTTTTGATTAAGACCGATGCAACATGATACAATTATTTATTAATTATTATGTGGTAATAGATAGGGGCAACAAGTTGACAACTATATTCCCAAGAAATTCCCAATCACAGCACAAAATAATTGGCAAAGTGGGCAAAAATTCTTTTCTTTTGATGATTATTCTTGTTTAGAACAAGTTAATAGAAGGGAGTTGTTATGTTACTAAATAAAGGTTGGGGAAGGGGAAGATGAGCAAAAGTTGCCTAAAATGGTGGTTTGTTGGAGGTCAAAGTCAAAACCCCAACCCATAAATTAGAATACCAAAACTGAAAATCCAACCCAAAAGGCCTCAGCTCTCTCCCTAAACATGGTTTTTCAAGCCGAGGGCGAGGGGTTGGTTTCTTGTAATTGTATTCTTCCACCTCCATGCTTATTCATCTCTTTCCCTGCAAGAAACAAAGATTAAAACTTTGTTTTTAAATAATAAAGAGAACCAATTTATTGCTCCCAATCCCCCACCCCCTCTCTCTCTCCTCTCTTCTTTCTCTCTTCTTTCTCTCTCTACCCCTCTCTTTCTCTCTCTTCATTCTTTCGATCTAACCCTTTCCACGCTTCTGACAACCTTTTTTCTGTCAGAACATTCCAAATCTGTTTCATTGGTTCTCAGTCTAATCCAAATAAAAATGTTCTTCTGAGCTCTCGGATGGTAATTGAATTGTGGTGGTCTTATAGACAAAGGGCCAGAAGAATCCCCCTCCAAGGCTCCAACATATATTGAATACAAGGTAGGTTGCAGATTTTGTTTTTTCAATCCCAAAGACATGAACTTTTGTTGTTTGAGTTATGATTCGATGTTGTTTTTTCAAACCCCAGATGTTTGTTTGGTCTTAAATTTATGTTGGACGGTTGGATTTATGGTTTTGATGTTTTTTCATGACAAAGTTCATGTCTTTTCTGAAATACCTATTAGTTTTTAGTTTGCTTTTTAATTATCTGGGAATATTGTGCTTGTTTCTGGACATGAACATTTTATTTATTTGTGCCCCATTTCAATTAATTACCTGCAAGTTAATTACATCCTAAACTCATATTATCTGGTTTTGCACCCCTTTCAATTCGACTTTGGTTCTGTTTGCAATTTAATTTTTACTCTTAGTTTTGTAATTGTAGGGAAGCTAGAGGCGGCGCCAGGATTAGTTCTTGTTCACAATGACTCGTTGAATAATTTAATCCCGGGTCATTTGGTTGAGAATATGTAAGGGATGGTATCAGCTAAGTTAATGAGGCTTGTGTCACCTTGCTGGAAACCTTCTGTCGAGGGTGAAAATTCTAATAGGGGGGACGTGAGTGGTCGAATTGATGGTTTGTTGTGGCATAAAGATTCAGGACATCATGTTAATGGAGATTTCTCAATGGCAGTAATTCAAGCAAACAACTTGTTGGAAGACCATAGCCAACTAGAATCAGGGCCATTGAGCTCACTCGACTCGGGTCCTCATGGAACATTTGTTGGAATTTATGATGGACACGGAGGTCCAGAAACAGCCAGGTTTTTAAATGAACGTCTGTTCAATAACATCAAGAGTGCGTTGTTCTTTCCCCTAAATTCATCTTCTTCTTCTTTTTTATACATATATATCTGTTGAGAAATTTGGTAATTGCGATAACTAAACTAATGCTGCTATTATCAATAAACAACTGAGAAACTAGTATTTTCTTATGTCTTGCACCATATATAGTCGTTTTGGTGCGGTTTGCATGTTGCTACCTATATAATTATCAAGAGCTATTTCATATGCAGCCCAAATGTAACTTTTCGAAAAATTTGCAGAGACAGAAAACTCTTCTGTTTTTTTCTTTTTCTTTTTGAATCGTCTGGGAGCTTTATTGTCTAGGAATATATTTGTAGTGACAGTTTATTCATTTTGCAATGCTCGGCCGATGATGTTTGAGTTAAAATCATGATCAGTGGGGATAAGAATGGCGTTATTAATTAAATGGAAATTGTGAGGTTCCAGAGTGAGGTGTAAAACATGTGGTTTGGACAGGATTTCTTATCTGCTTTTACTAACAACCGCCTTGATCATGAATTATATATCATAATACTAATCATGAAAATTTACAAACAATTGAGGTTCTGGTCACGTAATAATCCCTATTAATATCAGTTTTTATGATATGATTGATATCGTATTTATGCAGGTACCACTTCCAGTTTTTAGATAGCTAATGCTTATATTTACTGACTTGACAGCTTTCCGTGGTGCAGAGTTCACATCAGAGAATCAGGGAATGTCAGCTGATGTTATCACGAAAGCATTTTTGGCGACCGAAGAGGAGTTCCTCTCTCTAGTAAAGAAGCAGTGGACAATCAAGCCACTGCTTGCTTCTGTCGGTGCATGTTGTTTGGTAGGCATAGTATGTAGTGGGCTGCTATACATAGCAAATGCGGGGGATTCTCGTGTGGTGCTAGGAAAACTGGAAAAGACCGTTAAACAGGTAAAAGCGGTTCAGCTATCGATTGAGCACAATGCAAGTTATGAATCTGTGAGAGAGGAGTTGCGTTCGTTGCATCCCGATGATCCACAGATTGTGTTATTAAAGCACAAAGTGTGGCGCGTGAAGGGTTTGATACAGGTGATTATTTTCTTATCTGTTCTTAATTTTGTGCATTATCTTCTGAGTCATTTTCTGTTACCCTATACACACTTACATAGTGATCGCTTTCCCCTTTGACTTGTGTGTGACTGAGTAATTTTCATCTTAAGACTTTAGTTTTCACAAATTTTCCATTTATTAAATTTCCTGAGTAGGGGCATGGTGCCATTATTATCAAATGGATTTAGGAACTAAACAGTTCTGATCACGGAGTTTCAAACAATTTTAGCGAATTTGCAGGAGGAATGCTTTTGTGAATTTTAGCAAATGATTTGAGATCTTTTGAACATTAATATTGATGAAAAGAAATGTTAATAGTCATTCGGTGAAAGTACATGTGATCATAGCGGTCTTCCTCTCTCTTAACGGATTTCTTTTACTTAAACTAGAACAGAGTTTCTTTAAGATAAACTATGAGACCTAGTTTAATTCACTCAATTTTTGCGTTTAAGTTTTAGGTAATTCTCATTCATTGAAATCTCTATGCTCGTGACCAAATTTGCATGTCCCCTTCACAAAGATGGCATGGGATGCACAATAGAACAGCACTCATCTTAGAGATGTTTGCTTGTCTTGCAGATTTCAAGATCCATCGGTGATGCCTACCTAAAGAGGCAAGAATTTAACAAAGAACCTCTATTGGCAAAGTTCAGATTATCACAACCCTTCAACAAGCCGATCCTTAAAGCTGAGCCAACAATATTAGTCCAAAAACTCTACCCCGAAGATCAGTTTCTCATATTTGCATCAGACGGCCTATGGGAGCAGTTAAGCAATCAGGAGGCAGTTGACATTGTCCAGAGTTATCCGCGTAATGTACGGTTCCTATGTCAAGTTTTGACTTTCTTTTATATTTACTCGATCATGTTCTGCATCATGGTCGATCTGTCTTGTTTTGCCTGTATGAGATCATAATTTCAGTAGCTCGGTTTGGAATTGTCTTTTATTGAAGTTGCTATTACACCTGCGATAATGTTCCCCATATTTGTGCAGGGTAGCGCAAGGAAACTTGTCAAAGCTGCACTTCGCGAAGCAGCGAAGAAGAGAGAAATGAGATATTCGGACTTAAAAAAGATAGACCGAGGGGTGAGGAGACATTTTCACGACGACATCACAGTGGTAGTTCTGTTCCTAGATTCGCATCTGGTCAGTCGTAGCTACTGCCACGGGCCTCTGCTATCGGTTAAGGCAGCTGGTGGTGTCCCTGCCGGCACCTAGATTTACGAGGTTCAAATGCATCTCTCTCTCAAACCCCCTGGTTTTCTTCACTTGTACTAAGAAACAAACGAAAGCTTTTGTTTTCTTTACAAAGAAGAGAGTTAAAGGCAGATTTTGGGTCTTTTTTTTTCCTTTTCTTTTCATTTTTCTTCTCTCTTCTGCTGATGTATAGCCGTGCTCTATGGATTTTTTTATTTTTATTTTTTATATTTTTAACTTTTACATTTAATGCCACATGAATTTTGAGTATAGATGGAAAGTGAATAGCTAGAGAACTGAGAGTGCCTCAGAAAAAATTTCTGCAGAAAGTTCCTAGCCATTGGATCGTGACACGATGATTATTGTTATTTTTATTATTTTCCGGAGCTACTATTTGCATGAATTGTATGTTTGCCTTGAAATATAAACTTGGAAGCGTTGTGTCAATCGAAATTTCCAATTCAACTTGCACCTCGACTCTGTACCAAGCAATACTTCATGCCTTTTCCTACTTCAAAAATGAAATGCTTAGGGGTAGGCAAGTTCTCGGAACACCAAGGATAAATTTAAAGCAGCATATTGCTCAACGTTATTAACTTTTGTTCTAACCAATGGATAATCCAAAAGTTATTGTATAAGAGCATCTCCACCCGTTGGTAATACCAAGCCAGTATAAACAAAATGGAAACCATATCGGTTTTCCTGCCGTACTCTTTTTCCTGAGTTACCAATATTGGATGGATATCGATTTTGTGGGAACCTCTTCATGTTTGCTTGTTTGACTGACGATATTTACTACATTGACGCTGATGGTAACTTGGGCTATGCATGTTCTCACCAGCAAGACCAAGTCCTTTAATCGTCGATGATTGTTATGAACAGGGATCGGGGGAAAAGATGCAATTGGTTCCTATTAATCTGCAGGACAGGCCTGCTTGGTACAAGGAGAAAGTCTACCCTGCTTACGAGGTGAACTTCTGTGACTAGAGCATATGCTACAAGGCTGATTTCATTTCTTTTGTGTGCATTACAACGAAATGCTCTCTCGTATCGTAAGGCATCTAAAATACCGTCCTGTGATGGAGTTCAGAAAAGCCTCACCGGTTAATTAGATGAAGGAGAGAAGACCATGACAATATTTGTTGAGAATGAGTCATGCGTTGATGGTATGAAGGATCTTGCATGGGCTTTTAAGTAAGTTGGACTACTCCCCATATTACCAGTTGGTTTTACGATGGAACCTCAACTTTTTTCACGGTATCAGGGCAGGTTATCCCACTTATCCCACATGTGAAGCCCAACGGTCATACGTGCTCCACATCATCCCGTTGTGTTGTCCACGTGTTATGCTTAAATATTCGCCACACGTGAGGGAGCGTGTTGAGGAGGGATCTTGCATGGGCTTATAAGTACTCCTCGTATTGCCAATTGGTTTTATGATGGAACCTCAACTTTTTTCATGGTATCAAGGCAGGTTGTCCCACTTATCCCACGTGTGAAGCCCAACGGCCATACGTGCTCCACATCATCTCTTGTCCACGTGTTAGGCTTACAAATTCTCTGGTAGTTGTCTCACTTGTCCCGCGTGTAAAGTTCAATGGTCATACGTGCTCCACATCACCCCGTTGTGTTGTCCACGTATTACGCTTGAAAATTCACCATACGTGAGGGAGCGTGTTGAGAAGGGATCTTATATGGGCTTATAAATACTCCTCATATTACCAATTGGTTTTATGGTGAAATCTCAAATATTTTAAGGCCATTTCTGCACAAAGTTTCTTTGTGATCCGTATGCTTAATTAACCGTTTTATTTTCTGTACGAGGTGTGTCTGACATGAAATTTGAACGCAGGTGCCACCACTCGAACACAATAACGAAGTAAAAGGAGAGAGTCTTGATTTGATCGGATACATTGACAGTCACTTTGAAGGGCCTTCACTGCTCCCTGATGTGAGATTTCGAGAATACTTGGTTAATGAATGTTGGCTTCTGTATGTTATACAAATGCTTACACTCTGCAGATTTAGGATCCTCGGAAGAAAGAGTTTGGAGACGAGTTGCTGTCCTACACGGACTCCTTCAATAGATCTGTGTTTTCGTCGGTTAAACAAGATGAAATCGAGTCAGATGGTGAGACGATCACTTGCTTCTTTCGATGTTATTTAAGTTGCGGTTAAGCGCGCGTAAGCAGATTGGACATTTGACTATATCAAAACTGCTCTTTCCAAATTTGAAGACGGACCTTTCTTTCTTGGCAAGTTTAGTCTGGTAGTATGGCTGCCATATCCGCTCTGTCAACTAGTAGTTCATATGAAGCTTTCGCCATGCTTCCGTGCAAATTTCTTATGAAGCTTTCACCATCATTTTGAAGATTGTTCTTAATTTTCAGGTGGATATAGCTTACGCTCCCTTCCTCGAAAGGTTTCAGCTTTCCTTGATGGACTTGAACAAGTATGACATCGCTGCAGGGAGACCTAAACTGGCAGCATGGATTGACGTACAAAACGATTGGATTCGGAATTTGATAGAAAAGGTTACTCATGTGAATTCATCACTTTTTTGTAGGAGATGAACAAAAAATGTAGCTTACAAACAAACCCCCCCAAAGAGCTTTTCGAACTTTATAGGAGACGCTTTTCGGTAATAATCTTCTTGCAGTGTGTTAGCAAGTCAATTATCGTCGTTGCCAAATGCTAATCTCTTATGCCTCGTTTACTAATCCGTATTCAGATTGAGAGGGGAATTGAATTAACGAGGGATTGAATTGAGGAGAAATTGGTTTACTAATTCTCCTTTCTTCTTCTTGTTCTAAATAACTAATTAATTCTTTAGGAAAACTAATGAAAATGACTTGAAAACTTTGAGTTTTAATGATAAGGACAAAATAAAGGGTAAAGTGAATAATATCATGATTGAATTTTTAGTGTAAAAATATGGTTTTTCATTAAAGTAAACAATATAGCAGACTTTTCGTTAAAACTCCCTAATTCTTTCTCTATTGTGTCTGCTGCTGCACTGGGTATTGATGTGAAACCTGAAGGCGCTGGATGTTTTGAACGGCACCGTATGGAAGAGAGAAGAAGATACAGGTATTTTGGGTAGAAAAAAACTGATTTCGGATGAAGGCTTTCTCCCGGAATCGAAATACCACTAATCTGATTTCGGGAAAATCAGGAATCTGATTCCTTATTTTAGGTGGGTCGCACCTATAATTTCATTCCCCAATGTTGGTAAACGCTTGAAGCGCTTAAAATAAGTGCAATACTCATTCCTCTCACTCCATTCCCCTTACGTAGAGACGCCCCTAATGCATTGGCACTGCAGATGTTCCGAATTTTGCTCGTATGCATTTCCATGCACTGATGGTTCAGACTTCAGAGATCCTCGAGAACCAAATCATAATTCTCCCAGAAACTGTGGTTGTAATTGTTGAAGCGAAACTTCATTTCTTGTATAATAAGTCAGCTGAATTGGTACTTTCCTAGTCTTTTACAACAAAAATAACCTTTGCACTTCAATTGCTGGGGGCATGTCTCAAAACTATCTTAGGCTTGTTTGGAATTTGCTTCTGGAAGGGCTAAAAGTGCTTCAAGTCAGTCATAGAAGTGTTTTCTAAAGAAGCGCCTATTAGATGGTTTTTCAAGAAGCACTTTAAAGTGGCTTTACATGAAGCACTTACATTTTTTAACAAAACACTTCGAACAATAGCAATTAAGAACATAAACACTTTATAAACACTTTAAGAAAGCTGCTTTATTTAAACCTGGATACTTTTGTTTACACTTTCTAAAATCAACAAACATATAAACCTTCTCCAACACCAAACCGCAGAAGCAACTTATTAACGCTACATCATCCATCCTAACCTCGCTTCAAAGAACCAGAATATTCCCGAATCAGTGAACAGGTAAAAATATTGAAAAACCGCCTTAAATACGATATGTAATGAGGAAATTTTGTTTCAACATCTCTATCCAGGTATTATCCCAACAAAATTAGATCAACCTGACATGACATCGGTGAGAATATAAAGTTGCCGAGGGCAGTAACTAGCCAAAATTAGACTACCCACCCAAAATATTAAAGCAAATTTTACTCAATACTGCAGGATTTTAGCAATAATGTGTTATCCCCTCCATCGATTATCAGCATCATGCTCCGTGTGAGATTGATCATTTCTGGGTTCATGTACAGAGCACTGACAATTACCTCTTTGCATTTGAAAGGGTCACTTGATCGAGAAGTATGTATATGAGTGAACACAGAGCAGTTGCACGCACACTACCTCAGCAGTACTTTCCATATCTTGCTCATATACACGATCAAAGACCACACAGCAAGCCCCGCTGAAACATAAAGCAAAAAAACACCAGAAGCTACGATAACATCTGGTCTTCCAAGACTGCACAAGTTGAACAAATTGGGGTCAGAAACTAAATTAATAAACTCTTTCAACTGTATTGGCTGAAGAAGAATAGCTGAAAAATCCAATAAAAAAAGACGATGCACCTGTTGTCTCGGGTTGCCAAGAGGATAGTCAGCGCTATCATCTGTGTGGCTGTTTTCCACTTTCCCAAGTTACTTACAGCTACAGCCTGAGAATATTTATCATTTGAATGAAAACTTATTTTACGATCAAGTTACAGCCGATATCTTCTATCGGTTCTGAATTGAGAAGGCAGTTGTTTGGAGGTATCATGGGGAAGGAAAACAAACCTCTAAAAGTTTAGTGTTCTGAGAAGCAGCCCATTCTCTGACTGCTGACATGGTTATCTAAAAATATGACGCAAAAGTGATTAGTGAGACAGTGGTATCAACACTAGGCATCCATAAAAGTACAGGATAAAATAATTGCATAACAAAAACGTTGGGTGGGGGAAGAGAGAGTAGTTGATAAGACAAGTACTCATTTGAGCAAATATAGGTTAAAAGGATTTGTTCATTGAGCCCAAAGCAGTAGAAGTTGGGAACTCACAACGCAGAATATGCACATCCATGCACAAAAAACGAATAAAAGGGGCACACTCAACCTAACATGGATGAAAAAAAACATGCCAATGTATTTGCAAATTGTAATTCAGCTGCTGTCTATATACGTGATATATGAACCCCAACATCTTTAGGAAGAGACCTTGTGCTTTCTACATGCAAGATCATGCCCAAACATTTTCACGTTAAATACAATCACACTTCATTTTTCTACTAACTATAACTTCCTAGTGAAAATACAATCAAATTTAATTTTGACAATTACTAATACACTAGTGAAATATTTTATTGGCCCACCAATACAAGACATACAAGAAAGCAAGCCCTAAATCGTTTAATTAATAACTAAGGAAATAGAGAAGACAGATGGAACAATATCATACCTCTCTACCAATTATGGCAATTGAAGGAACGACAAACAGCCATGGAACTTGCCCAAACATGGCAACGTCCAAAGGCCTAGAACACAATAAAACCAGTGTCGCTGCAACCATGAGCTGCATTCAGCAGGAATGACAATCAATTTAGAACTCTAGAACAGTTTTAGAGAAGAATTATAATAACCAAAGCACTCCTTTTTATTTTGATAAGCTGAAAGTGACAATAGAAGTGTTTAATTTTAACTTTAGTATGGAAGACAATACCTTATCAGCCACCGGATCCAAAAATGCACCAAAAGCAGATCCTAATTTCATCTGAAACACAAATAAACTCTTATAAAGTCAATAAACTTAACACGGATGAACAACCTCAAGCAATAAAATTCCCAAAATCAATTGAAAAGATAAAGAAAATAAGTTAACCTTCCGAGCAATATACCCATCGAGCCAATCAGTAATTGCTGCAGCAATGAAAATACTTGTTGTGGTAGTTGTTCCCCACCAACTATCGACATAGAAAGCTAGGCCAATGGAAGGGAAAAAACCAATGTTAGCCGAATCAAATGCAAAGGCATCATGCTTCCAAAAACAAAATCTGCAGAAACCGAAAATGCATACAAAACCAGATGTTTAAACATCTCAATTGCCAAAATATGACCACTCCAATTGTATTGGAGCTCCAACAGTGACATCAATGTCAAAAAGCAAACAAAACCCACATGGATAATTAAAAAAAATTGGCAAAATACAACATCCAAATCAACATCATTGCCAAAACATGAGTGCTCCAATTGCATTGGAACTCCCAAGAGAGACACCAACGCCCAAAAAAAAAAAAAAAATTACCCAGGCAACCTAAAATTTAGCTAGTTACACAATTGCAATCAATACAATTTGCAACGAAAACGAAAGATCAATCGAAAGTCATACTGCTAATGAGAACCGGCACGGCGGCGACGCGGCCGAGAGTTAGAATGGTGGGCAAGGTGAGGAATTTGGAGGAGGATTGGGATTGCTGCTGCTGTTGTTTTTGTTGATGTGTCAGAGGAGAAAGCAATTCGTCTTGGTTCGGGTACAATTGGCTGTCGTACCAATCGGTGCCCTTATGATTCTCCGAACCCATGTCGGCCATAAGACCACCAACACCACCTGGGCCGGACTCGGAGCCGGACCTACCAGAGGACTCTCCGCGATCTTCGAAGGAACCGCCACTAGCGTTGCTGCGGCTGCGGGAGGAGGAGGAGGCGGAGAAGCATTTAGGGAATCTGGGGGCTAGGTTTGGGGGAAGAGGGAGAATTGGGGGCGGGAGGGGTGCACAGGGGGTTATCCTGCACCCGGAGTATTTACGCGTGTGCGTTAATGCCTCGATGAAGTTTTTACCAATTGGGGGTGGAGAGGGACAGGAGGAGGACGGGGTGGAGGTGGAGGAGAAGATGGAATTGAAGAGAATTTGGTAGGGCTTTTTGGGGTATATACAGGAGGCTGCTGTGGTCATTTTGAGCACCAGGGGTGACATGGCTGCCAACCAAAGTACCAAACCGACTTCTACAAAAAGTGCTTTTTAAGTTTCAGCAGGACTCTCTCTTTCTCAGGGGAAACGGTTATAAAAACCAACGCAACTAAAAGCCGGTGAGCTCTGCGTTTGCTTATTTTAGCAGCTCTATTTCTTCTTCTGCTTCTGCTGATGATTTTATTCCGTTTGGGAGGACGGAAGTTCGGTTGCTTTGGTTTTGGATGGACATTTCCACAACGAATTTTCCCATGATTCCATTCCACTTGTTAGTCCTTTATTGTTTTCTAATAAAATAATAAAAAAATAAAAAAGAGAGAGCCATGTTGGAATTTTATTTTTTTTTGGGGTAAAAAAAAGTTTTTCGCTCATTTCCTTTGCACTTTCAATTTTGAATTTGTCTACGGTACTTACATGTATTTAATATAATTATTATTTTAATATTAAAATGATCATGCTATTATAATTTATATACATATATTCCACATGGATCATGTCTGAGGGATTTTTTTTTCCTGAAAGATCATATAAACTTATACACATTTTCAATTTGTCGTATGAACTAAAGTTTTAAGCGATTTGTCATATTAACTTTCTTAAATTGTTAATTAGTCATCTCACCCTAACTCTGTTATTTTTCATTCAAAATAAGTCACATGATTTGCGTTTAGGATTATTTTGGACATTTAAATATAAAGAATATCATCCAACTTTACCATACATTGGAGGGTCCCCAATGATTATATTTTTTAGTCATCGTCACTTCGAAACACATCGAATCGAGTGGGTGTCGTTCCTCTCTTTCGAACGAAAAATCCTTGTATACGTTATACTAGATCAACCATTTTTTTGTATCTTTTGAGAAACCCTATAATTATTTATGGGGAGTAAAATGTTGAAATGTCCGGAATAACCTTGAACGTAAGTCATGACTTATTTTGTATGCAAAACTTTACGTAGCTAGGGTGAGATGACAAATTAATGACTTCGAAAAGTTGGTATGACAATTTGCTTGAAGTTTTAGTTCATATGACAAATTGAAAAAGTGTATAAGTTCATATGACATAGACTTTGTGCTTCACTCCATTGTTTTATAGATATAATTATTCCTTAATTACAAATAGTGGATAGTCACGGTGATTAACGCATTCCTCTTCAAACTATTGCATTCCGGTTCAAAACATCCCCATACTCTTGGTTTAGATTTGTAATAAAAAATATTCCTTAATAAAAGTTGATATTGTTTTAATGTTTTTAGCTATTTTTCTTAAAGGAAATTGTTATTGGCACTCCAAAAATCTCATTCTACACTCCAAACTTTCTATATTTGGAAACAAAAATACGCTTGTGAGGAGTGTAGAATGAAATTTTTGTAGTGTCAATAACACTTCCATTTTTAAAAATGAAGGTATATATCTAAAAATATTAAAAACACAGATGTTCGGTTCCATCTTAGCTCATTGGGCCCCCCAAATCCCACTCATCTTGATTTTTAAAGCCCAATAGTTGTTGATCCTCTAACAAGAGAAAATTTAAATGATTAATAGCTTGATTGGATGTGCTTTTAAAATGACTGAAAGCGATTTTAGAAAAAATATTTTTGGGTTTCAAAAACACTTTAACTGCTTTTTAAGGATTTACTTGCATCTTTACTAATGATTGATTTTAAAAACATTTTTACCAAAAACTCTTTCAGTCCTTTCAAAAGCACATCCAAACGAGCTTTAACTTTAGGGAGGTGCTACCGGTATATTCTTTTTTATTTTGTTACACACATCTTTTAATTTTTACAGTCGATTAGAGGATAAAAATTAATAAGGGCATGAAAGATAAAAAGAGGTGTATAGATAATACTCCCGCAATTTAATTATCTTAAAAATATAATATTCTTCCACTATCATTTTAATCAAAAACGAGAAAATCTGATTCTATTCAGTGAGGATAAAAATTTCAAAGGCTATATTTGGTTTGGGGGACAGTGTTGCCTTATTTTTTTTTCATGGGAAAATAGGAGGAAAGTGAAGCCTCTATACTTATTACACTTTATATACTACATTTGTATCCTATCTCTAATAAATATAGTGTTATTACTTATTAGTAAGACGAGATTGTGACCAGCAACCGTCATTCATAGCATGGACAACAGAGGATCGTCACAGTAGTTAATATTCTATAATTAAAGAGAGGTGATATATACACGGTATGCAAAATGTAGTAAGAGTATGACATGATGCCAATATATTTCTCCCAATACAGTTTGACACAGTTGCTAATCTTAAGCCTTAAACACAGTTCATGTTTCGGTTAAGGGTCGATGTATGGACACCTCCATCATAACAGAATTTGATTAAGTTAGCTTCATTTGAAAGCAGAATAAATATTTAATTTCGCCTGGACTTTAAGCTTTATTAGAAAATAAATAAACAGATTTTCAGCTGGTTTTTGGTTGAAAACGGAACTCAAACAAAATCAAGCAACTATCAGTCGGACATGTCAAGGCTCAAGCCGATCTTCACAAACAAAATTATTCAAACAAAATTTAGAACTACTCCTACATGCGCTTAGCACCAATTTATATTTGACTGTCATACTTATTCCTGCTTAGTTGATTGACGGAAAACTTTTTAATCAAATTTAATGGTCAAATACGTGTTAATACTATATAGTTGTTAGTACTCCAAAAACCAACAGGATCCTCTCCGGATCCTTTTGGTGAAGATATTGTGGATCCGTGAATTGTGCGGTCAGTTTTTGTCAGGTATTGTTTGTATTTATTTTAAATAAAAATATTTAAAATAATTTATGACCTTACAATGTACGATGAAAGGACACGATTCACGATAAACGAACATAATTTATAGATCTCTGCAATCCTCACAAAGAGGATCCGAATTCCTCCCAGAAGTGATGAAAACTGGTTACTTCAAGATCATTGGAGTAGTTGCAAAAATATTACTACAACAAATATCTACATAAGAACAAAATGTTTCAAATTTCAGAGGTCCATGCATAAAGGGAACTCAATTTGTTGTCTTGCACCGACACAAACTCTGTTGATCAAATCAAAATAATAAGGGAAGTTTGGCATTTACGAGAAAAAGGTCCGTTAGACAGAAGGCTCACCTGCCGACAGGAGAAGCACACAGCCTCGCCAGTTAACTGAGTTAAAAATTTAAATCAAATTAATTACAAAAATCAAACAATTACACCCACTTTGCTAAATTGTGAGTGAGGTAAATAAATTAAGCCCTCAGATCCCTCAGATCCCTTTTTTGTAAAGGCAAAAAAGGGTAAATTTTGTTTTCGAGGAACAAAGGTAAAACTTTAGTTGAGATGCATACGCTACTCACATTGCATATGGATACGAAGTGCGAATGATGATATTGGGCCTCCATGTTTGGCGCCTTGGTGGTTTACTCATATTGTGCGCACCAATAATTTTTTTTTTTTTTTTTTTTACTTTTTTTTTTTTCATCTGACCCAAACGAAAAGGAAATAAGAGATTACTAGTTTTTGTTTGAGAATAAATTATTTAAGTTTCCACCACTCCGAATTATATGTGATGATGGTTGTGGCTACGATGGTGATGGAGGTGATGGAGGTGGCGTGGTGGAAATTGAAGGTGAAGTGGTGGAGTGGGGTGGATGATGTTATTTTTAAAACTAGTACGGTTATATTGCAAATTGAAAAATTATTATTAAAAACTTAGCTGAACTAACTCAGTTTTTCAGTGAAAAAAAAAAACACAATTAAATGGAATGAGTCTAAAGCTACAAGTCAACTAATTTGAAGAACCAATAAGGTAACAAAATAATTTTCCATTTTCTAAAACATGAACTTTTGAAACAAGGGAAACACATGGAATAATAAGGTAAGGGCTATCTCTAATGGAAATATGCAAAATTGAGATGTAAAAGTCACATTTGGATTACTCATTTACATTTTACGTTTTCAAGATTTGTAAATTTTAATTTAGTTTTACTGTAATGAGAGAGATGCAAATTTGTAATCTCATTTATCTTTTTCTCTTTAATTGGCTGGGTTTGCATCCAAAAAATGTAAAATTGCATTTTTATTTACGTTTTTAGGCCAAGATGAGTGTTTTACATCTCTCGAACTGAAGAGTTTTTCGGCCAACAAAAAATGTAAAATGCTCAGTTAAGGCATTTTGCACAATCCATTAGAGATGCTCTAAACAATCAAATTTCTTTACTGTTTCCTAGCATAACATCATACTTAATTTCTAGGATTAAATTTTTAAGAAAAACAAGAAAATTAGGTAAACAATTCAACACCATTTTCAAAACTGTTTTTAAACATTGATGTACATTAAAGAAGTGAATCCAATCATCCCAAATCCTTAATAAATTTATTCCTCTTTCTATTGAAGTCTTTAACCATGATGCTCCCACATTTACGTCAAGGTTTCAATAAATATTCTTTATTTTTTGAGTTATTTTTTTTTATATGATCGACATGTCAAATAACTTTATTGATCCACTCATGTTCTAACATGTGTATTTACATATGTATTCTCTCAAATGGTGAAAAACTTTTACTATACCACATATTCATGACATTATCAATCATGTTGTCCACACAATTTAACACATGGATTACTATACTAATGCAATGATGTTGACGACATTTGTGACGAAAAACAATTATATTTATGCATCGTGGTGTGCGTTTAATCTTCACCAATTTTTCTTTTTGTCATAACTAACTATTTAATTTTTTTAGACAAATAACTAACTATTTAATTCACTATTATAAAAATGCAATGGTGCCAACACACAAAAAAAAAAAGATTTATCAAATTTTTATTTCTCAATGAAAAGTCAAACCATTTCAATAAAAAATCCAACAAAAAAACCAACCATTTAGTAAAATAAAATTTGAATTTTCTATTTTACTCTTGCTTCCGCAGAAAATAAGATCGTCTCCCTCATCTCGAAGCGCGTGTTAGAGACATGGCGCACATATAATAAATGTGACGGCAATCTCGCCCCTCAGTGCATGTGCCCCTCTCTCTCTCTCTCTCTCTCTCTCTCTCTCTCTCTCTCTCTCTCCTCCCCACCTCTCTCTCTCTTTCTCTCTCTCTCCCACGCACGCACAGACGCTGAGTTGAAAATTCAGTTGCAGAAAATCCAGGGCCAGCCGCGGAGCCGAAACCCGATCTCTCCGCGCCGTCGGACCCGATCCAAATGAAATCCGCCACCAAAGTCTCGCTCAACCCGTTCGTCGCCTACGAGCACAAGAGGTAACGCTTCTTCTTCCGTGCTACCCCCTCCTTTCCCGCCACGCGTCCCCCTGGGTTTTTTGTAATCTTCATCATTTGCTTCCTTCGCGCTGAATTCGCAGAAATGAGTTGATTGTGATTTAAGATCCTAACCGTTGGATGTTGATTAGTGTGTGATTTGGTTGGATTTGTATGATTATATGACCGTGAATGTGCATTGAGGGGGTTGATTTTCGATTGTTTAGTGTGAAATGTGGTGTGATTTGTAGTATAATTTATTGCGACTGAGCTGAGGCAATGCCGAGTGCTCCGGGAACTAGAATTGTCGAGCCTGAGTCCGGGATCGAGACTCGAGGCGTAGCACATTCGTGCTCGGATTTTCTGGTGTTTTATGATTTGGATTGGAATGGTATTCATAATTGGGCTGTTTGCATTGCCATATGATTGTGAAGTGA
Source organism: Pyrus communis (assembly GCF_041283825.1). NCBI lineage: Eukaryota > Viridiplantae > Streptophyta > Magnoliopsida > Rosales > Rosaceae > Pyrus > Pyrus communis. The sequence continues at coordinate 23,534,857 of NC_142571.1, read as the reverse complement.
TTATTATGATCTTGTTATTGGAGCTGTTGTAATGTTTGAGGTTAGATAATTTTGTTGTTTGTAAAAGAAGATTTCTATATCGGTAGAGATTTCGAATGAACGGGCATTGGTGTTTGGACAGGGATGCTTATGGATTTGCTGTGAGACCTCAGCATGTACAACGATACCGAGAATATGCCAGTATCTACAAGGTTTTGTTCTTCTTTCGTTTTCTTCTATCTTAACATGTTTCGGTTTGGTTTCAATAAAGATTGATGGTCATGGAAAAGAGAACGAAAATCATATTTTACGATTTTGTTCTCTTAGTTTCTTGAACTCTTAAATGTTTAGCGAATAAAGTAAAAAGCATATGTTAGGCATTGCCCGCAAATACGTATTTAACAAAAATCACGAAAAAAAAATCAGTGTAGATGTAGATTCTAGCGTGTTCTAGAACATCATGAAAAATTATTTGTCCAAATGATGTTGTACTCTATGTAATATACTTGCGTTTCAGGAAGAAGAGGAGGAAAGATCAGAAAGGTGGAAGTCTTTCCTGGAACTACAAGCAGAGTCTACTGAATTGCCCGTTGATGGATTATCAAAGGGACAGGATAACCAGACCTCGCTTGTAGAAGCCTCAGAGAAAGAACTAGGCTCCAAATTGGAGAAGGGTGGTGATGACGATGATTTAAGTGCCCAGAAGACGGGTTCTGATTCTCCAACCAAAAACGATAATGACAAGGAGGAACTGGCAGATAACGACAAAAAAGCTCATGGGATTCAAATATGGAATGAGATTAGACCTTCCCTTCATGCCATTGAGAGTTTGATGAGTATTCGTGTAAAGAAGAAGAAGAGTATATCAAAGCATGAGCAGGACACAGGAACTGGGAAGCCACTTACTTCTATTGAAGAGGCTAGATCCCCAAAAGGAGCATCTGAGGAGGACTCTGAGGATGTGTTTTATGACGTGGAAAGGTCAGACCCAGTTCAAGATGTCCCTTCGAGTGACAGTCAGAGTGCGTCTGCAACCGGTGTTGCTTCTGACACGGTTGATTCTGAATCTTTATTTCCTTGGAAAGAAGAATTGGAGGTTCTTGTTCGTGGTGGAGTGCCAATGGCTCTCAGGGGAGAGGTGCATATCTATTTCTTTTATCTCTTTTTTATTTCACAAATTTCATTATAATGAGTAAACTTGATGATTGCTTACTTCAACTTTCAGCTTTGGCAAGCCTTTGTGGGTGTGAAGGCACGGCGTGTGGATAACTATTACCAGGATCTGCTAGCTTCTGAAACTAATGCTGGTAGTGATGTGGAAAAACATAGCTCGGAATTAGACAGTAATAGCAAATTGTCAGCAAGAGATCCTGTATCTGTACCTGAAAAATGGAAAGGGCAGATTGAGAAGGTTGTCCGCTACTTTATTTAAAAAGCTTCTGTCTTCAGTATGACTACACCTTTATTTAAAAAGAATAATCAAATGAAGTTGTTAACTTATTGGCAATGATCTTGTTTGCAGGATCTACCTCGAACATTTCCTGGTCACCCTGCTCTTGATGTAGATGGTAGAAATGCTTTGAGGCGTTTGCTTACCGCATATGCACGACACAATCCCACTGTTGGGTACTGTCAGGTAATTGGTTCCGGAACATGTTCTATGCTCAGGTAACTGCTAAGTTGTAAAGATACCATTACTGTAATTGGCTGTGAGATTTGAGGATGAAAATAGTAATTTTTTTTCCCAAGAACTGACACTTTTTGTGATTATTTATACAATTATACCGAGAATGTACTGCTCGTGAGTTTGATTTATGTATCTATGAATAACATCTTACGAATAGGTTATGTTTTTTTTATAAGTTTACAAGTTTATTGCAAAGGGAGTAGTTTTGATGAATACATGATCTGGCCGTTGTAGGCCTTAAAGGCTATAGTATTAATTTGTGATCCACATAGAACTTTAGCCATATATTGACTTCTAAATGTCTAGATTATTAGTCACATTAAGTCTGCATATTGCCGAGGGTTTTGGATGTGACTTAGATGGAGCTGTAACTGAACCCCTTCAATAATTTTGAGTGATTGTAATGCGTCAAATTAGCTTCTTGTGCTGCTCCTCTATAAACAATTTCAAATTTGTGTTTATTCGATCTTTTTAAATTTAGCCAATATTATCAATTATTTTCTTTGTTTCACGTCTAACCGACTTTAATGCTTGTTGGACTTAATTTACATGCAGGCCATGAATTTTTTTGCCGGCTTATTACTACTTCTCATGCCTGAAGAAAATGCCTTTTGGTAAGATCTGAAACTTGATTCACTGCTTGTTAACTTCCACATAAGGATAATCACCTTTATTTGTCACTACTTGACTTAATTTTGGAGGCCTAGCATGAAGAAAACAGAGATCAGTTTTGAAAGGAATAACAATTGTCCTTGAAATTTAGAAGTTTTTGTTGCCATTTGAAGTGATACACTTGTTTGGCTTTGTGTAATTACAAAATTGGAAAAACTTTCAGGGCTTTGATGGGACTCTTAGATGATTATTTTGATGGCTATTACTCAGAGGAAATGATAGAATCTCAGGTAAATTAACGAAACTGAGAAAACTATGTTGTTAATTTATAACTGCAGATGGTTGGCATTTAAACATGTTCTGAGGGTCTGTATTTTATCAGGTGGATCAGCTTGTTTTTGAGGAGTTGGTGCATGAGAGATTTCCTAAATTGGGTTTGTATATTATTATGTACACATTATATCTTCTCTTTGTTTGATATATTTGTTAGGTGATCACTTAATGTCACCTTTAATCACGTTGCAGTCAACCATCTAGATTACCTGGGAGTGCAGGTGGCATGGGTTACCGGACCATGGTTCCTTACCATTTTCATGAACATGCTTCCATGGGAAAGTGGTCAGGTTTTATATGTGTCTTTGTAATTAAAAGTAACATTTCTGTTATAGGTACTTCTTATAGCCTACCTCTAATATGATTGTTTTCTAATTCAGTTCTTCGAGTCTGGGACGTTCTTCTTTTTGAAGGGAACCGCGTGATGCTATTCAGGACAGCACTTGCTTTGATGGAGTTATATGGTACTGGGTAAATCAAATTTATTTTTCCTTTTATTTTTATTTTATTTTTTAATTTTATAAACATGAATGTAGTATTATGTGGCCTGTAGGCTTCTCTGGTTTATGAAACTTAATTTGGCTCAGTTACGTGTAGGCCCTGCGCTAGTTACTACCAAGGATGCTGGAGATGCAGTTACTCTTCTGCAATCACTTGCTGGCTCTACATTTGATAGCAGTCAACTGGTATTGACAGCTTGCATGGGTTACCAAAATGTAAATGAAACTAGATTACAAGAGTTGAGAAATAAACATCGGCCAGCTGTAATTGTCGCTATTGAAGAAAGATCGAAGGGACTTCGGGCTTGGAAAGATTCTCAGGGTCTAGCATCGAAGCTATATAATTTTAAGCAAGATCCTAAATCATTGATAATAGAGACAAAGAAAGCAGAGCGAAATACACAGACAAATGGTGATTTATCTCGTTCAGAGTCTGGGTTCTCTAATGCAGATGAAATTCTAATTAGCCTGACTGGAAATGGGGAAGTAGATTCTGTTCCAGATCCTCAAGAGCAGGTTGCTATTTTTTTTAAACCCCACCACACCCTCTTTACAATCTTCTTTTGTTTGGCATAGTAGTGTAGTGCATTTTGTTCTGCCATTTTTTCAGCTTATTTGTTTGACCTTTGTGCTGCTGATATCTACATCTTATGTCCATTGTTTAGACCTGTGTATGGGTTGTCACTTGATCTGCATTAAATACAAAAGAAAAGAACACATTCCTGCATAATTGTTGTGTTACTCATGTATTTCGTCTTTGTTCTTATAGTTTTTTTTGGCTATTTATTGAAATATTTTCCTCATAATCAAACTTTGAAATCTTTGTGCAGGTCGTATGGTTGAAGGTTGAATTATGCAAGCTGCTGGAGGAGAAAAGATCTGCTGAACTCAGGTTCATATTCTCTTTATCTTGTTAGTGGTTATTGTTTGTTTTTTCCTTGTAAAACCTATATTCACTAAACAGAATATTTCTTTTTGATATGTTGGATGCCAATATAAGATGTCCTCGATGCATTGGTTACATACTTTAAAAAATAGCTCATTTTAAGCCAAGTAAATTTCGATAATAATTCAGCTTAATAATTATTTCATAGTAGGTATTAATGTTTACAGTTCAAGGCCAACTAGGATTTGGGGGTCAAACACTATACTATCATTCATTGTAGTGTTCAAGGCCAACCAGGGTATGATGGTTTCCGCAAACACTACTATGACCATTCATTGTAAGCCTTCTAGAGACCATCTGGGAAGAGTTGTGAGTTGAGCTGTGTTGTCCTGCATTATGAACAACAGGAGTTGATGTTCTGTCTTTCCTACCGTTTATTATTATTGTGAAGTGATGTTGATATTCTGTCTTTCCTAACTTTTTTCAGAGCTGAGGAGTTGGAGACAGCATTGATGGAGATGGTCAAGCAAGATAATCGTCGGCAATTGAGTGCCAAGGTACATCCAGGAAACTTGTATACATGCCAGCTTTGTTCAATGAAAGAGATGGTTTTGTAGTTACTATTTCTTTTGTGAATCTGGCTTATTCACTGTGGATCATCATTTCTTGAAAGTGGATGTTTTTCTATTTAGCTTTTTGATTTTCATTCTGTTATTGTTAGTTTGTAGTATCTTCTTTATCATGCATGCTTTCTTTCCTTCATATTTGTTTATATCTTTTCTGGTAGTTTTGAATTTTGATCTCATGCGTGTAGATGTACTCTTGCAGTTTCTGTGTGGATGTAAATAGAACATGCTCGAACCCACTTTCCTTGGTGAATAATTTTGGATATGTTACTGCAGAACTTGTTTATTTCTTGCTATATCTAATATTAGGGAAACAAATCATTTTAATTATGAGGATGAAATTGAGTAGCTAATATGATCTCAAATCAGGTCTTTCGCTTACTCTAGCATCAACTACACATTTTTGTTTCTAGTGTGGAATTCCCGTTTATTTGTCCTTGTACTTGAAAAGTTACCAGTAAATATACTTCACACAGTCTCTCTTGCTATGTCAGGTTGAGCAATTAGAGCAAGAGGTTGCTGAACTTCGCCGAGCCCTTTCTGATAAGCAGGAACAGGAGAGTGTCATGCTCCAGGTTTTTTCTTGTCATCCTTTGTCCTTCGGAGTTCTGTTTTTTCCATACTGGTTCTGGGTTTGTGAGCAAAATTGAAAGATCACTTGCTATCTTACAGGTCTTAATGCGAGTAGAACAAGAGCAGAGACTAACAGAAGATGCCCGCAGATTTTCTGAGCAAGATGCAGAAGCACAGAGATATGCTGCTCAAGTGCTTCAGGTTGCATAGATAAACTATATACGACTTGTTCTCTAATGTAATAATGAAAAACTATTATGTTAGAACCACATGTATGATTTTAGTTTGCTAATTTAACGCATGTAGTTTTACCAAACTTTTCTCCGACAGCAGAGTGAAAAATTTTCTGGTCAATATTTTTTGTTCTTATTTTATATGTTGTAAACACATTCTTGCAGGAGAAGTATGAAGAGGCTGCTGCTGCGCTTGCGGAAATGGAGAAGAGAGCTGTTATGGCAGAATCTATGTTGGAGGCTACTTTGCAATACCAATCTGGTCAAATTAAAACACAATCTCCACGGTAACAGTCTGTGCAGTCTTATTTATTCATTGTTGAAAGTTACTCGATCACCTTTTATTATTATTGGTTTCGTTATGTCCACCTTGATTTAGTCCTTCCTTTATTTGTGGCGGAGATAATAAGAAAGTTTTTATAAATTTCGGTAGTTGGAAATTGAAGTAAAAGGTTGTTGTGCAGATCTGTATCTTCACCAGTACAAAGCAATCAAGAGCCGACACAAGAAATTCCTGCTAGAAGGATTAGTTTGCTAGGTCGACCATTTGGCCTTGGTTGGCGCGACCGGAACAAGGTTAGTTCTACTTGTACCCTTGAAATCTAACTTTTGTGTGACAAAAAGTGGGAGAATACGATTGATAGGTCTTTGGAGTTTGGACTAAGATCATTGGTATGTTTCCATACCATATGCGGTTAATATCACCTATTGAATGCACCAGGGAAAACCTGCTAACAGTGAGGAGCCAAATGATGGCAAATCGACCGGTGAAGGACAGAGCCCCACCGCAGAAGCAGAAGTAAAAGAGACGAATGGCGTTAAAGCGGAAGATAAAGAATAGGGCTCAGAGCAGAGTCCGTACTGATATATCCCTATAGATTTCGCTGCCCGATAGTAATACTCAAATGTGCAAAGCCTTGGTAGTATGCTATTCTGTGTCCGTCGGTCCAGGGAGCTATAGTTTTGGTTTCCTTTTTCGTCTGTAATTTTTTGATAGACAACCAATTTTATCGATTCATTGTTTGATTGTTCATTAATTAGTGGTAATAATAATGTAAGGGAGGAGGAAGAAAATGTAAAAAATATGGATATATCGTTTAGTGTATGATTTTTGTGTCAACGGGGTCCTTGTATTGTATCTATATGAATTTTCGATTTTAAAATGTTATTTAAACCCAACAATTTTCTCTTCCGACCCAACGTTCTTTGGGTACACTAACACCACACCAAGTCGGGTCATTTTTCTCTTTGCTTTTGAGTTTGTCGAGTGGTTTCTGTGATAGCCAGTAGAAACACTTCCACTCAAGGCTCAAAGCTTTTAGATGAATGAAGGGAAAGTGATTTCCGCACTCTCTTTTTTCTTTTTCGCCTGTGCACTTTCTTTGTTTAGCCCTTGGGTTTGATAAATAAATAAAAATCGAGGAATAGGAACAAAGCGAGGAGTACAGAAGGAGACAACGGAAGTGAAAATCACTACCCGTGAATGATACATGCACTTGCATAGGATGAGGCTATGCACGCACAAAATCTGTAAAAATTCTATCAAATAATTTGGATATATTTCTATGATTCTATAGGGAGGCCAGTTTATATATAGGCTCAAAAATCTCAATGCGTACATCAAAGAATCTTGTATAAGTCGACTGAAAGAAAGGGGCGGAGGAGGAAGCAATGAAAAACAGGAAAAGCGGGAGCGACCACTGCACCTGCTACCGGAGTGAGCAAAATTCCGATAATCAGGCACCATTACATTTACAGCCAACAAATTACTGAGCTCCAAACAACTGACTTTGAATCAAAACTAAAACCCCTTATGGAAAGGAAAAAAAAAAACCGAAAGCAACGCGATGCCTATAGTCGTGACAACAATCTCGCTCTCATCACAAGCTTCCGAAGATGAAACTGTATCATAAAGTCTTCCCTTGTGAACTTAAAACTTCCCTCCTAGACCTAGGAGTGGACGATGCGGTGTGAGAGCTGTGTGATTGCCGTGCTTCAGGATCATACTTTTGGGAAGCAAGGTAATTAAGGGCTGTGACCACATCTGCTATGACAGGTCGCATATTAGGGTGTTCCTGGACACACATTGCAGCAACGGCAAGAGCTTGATACATTCCCCTCACCGGATACTGACCTTGGAGCATTGGATCAGCAATCTGCCAAAATTTCCTCCGATCTCTAAACAAGGGGCGGGCCTGCGACAAAGAGTTTATGAGCAGAAAGTTCACAAGAGTTGAGACTGACATTTAGCAAGAACTAGATTGTCCTTCCTATTGTTGATTTCTCTCGTAAAATAGTGCAACTGTTACTTGCAAGTATTACCTCATACCAAACTCATTTGAGTGTTTCGAGCAACCCTCATACATTTCTATATAAGCAGAGAATAAAATGTACCAAAGCAAAGAAGAAGACACAACTCTCTTACCCATGTGACCAAATTGTGTTCCCCAGCAGCCCTGGAATTGTCAATTGCCTTTCTTCCGGTAATGATTTCCAGAAGAACAACCCCAAAGCTGTATACATCTGATTTCAATGTGAGCTGACCAGTCATTGCATATTCAGGGGCACAATATCCATAGGTTCCCATCACCCTAGTGGAAACATGAGTATTATCTCCCACAGGACCCAACTTTGCCAAGCCAAAATCCGATAGCTTAGGATGGTACCCTTCCCCAAGTAAAATGTTTGAGCATTTAAGATCACGATAAATAACAGGAGGGTTTGCTTTCACGTGCAAATGCTCCAAGCCTTTTGCAGCACCAGCAGCTATTTTCATTCTCGTGTTCCAGTCAAGATGTTTTCCATCTGGCGGTAGATCTGGCATATGGCGATAGATAAAATTAACAATGTTAAAAGATACCGAATAAAAGGTAGACAGAAAAAGAAAATGGGTGCTTAAGCACCGCACAATATGCCCTCTGACACATTGAACATGCCACAACATGGTAATAACTTGTGAGCTTGCAAGATTTCTATTTCTTAAATAGACCTAAAAATGTCAAATTGTACTGATTTCTATAGCATTGTATTGTTTCTATTGCAACATCCAGTTATATCATGTCATCATCCATTTATCAATAAGTACAGAAAGAGTATCTAATGCAGCTACTGTTGTATATACCGTGCAGATGGTCTTCCAAAGATCCCAATGGCATGTACTCGTATACCAAAAGCCTCTGATCCCCATCAGCACAATAGCCTACTAAGTTCACAAGATTGGGATGGTGAAGTAGGCTCAACATTAATACTTCGACGAGGAATTCCCTGTTCCCTTGAAGCCCATTGGAATCAAGTTGCTTTATGGCCACTACCTACACCAAAAGAAACGAGGTTCAGCTCTTACCACAAGCCAAGTATGTGAAGTCAAAGATACAAGACAGACAGAAAAAATCCCAATGACAGTAGATACAAGTACACCCCTGCAATGATAGAAGTGAATTGAACCTCATTAAATTGGAGATCACCCCAGATTTAGGCTTAGCGCCACACGTAAAATTTTCCAGTTTTACATCAAATGATATTCTTTCACCAAACAATATAGATTCAGTCATCTTTTGCAACATTCTACTTTATCAAAGCATAAATATGGAAGTTCATAGATGGAATAAGTTTTAATTTCTAAGACTTAAAATTTACAATGCCAGAAAGAAATACAGTTTAGGTGAGGTTGAGAATGGGAAACGAAAGGCATAAAGAAAAGGAAAAACAGGTAGTTCAATTTTTCATGGAGTTGATGGTCAAAGCTTTGGAAAGAACCTGATTCGTGCTCTCCAAGCGCCCCTTATAAACTTGACCAAAACCTCCTTCACCTAAAATACAATCTGCTCGAAAGTTCTTTGTTGCCACTGCCAATTCTCGAAATGTAAATGTATGTGCTGCAATGTGACCAGAGCCTCCGTCCTTAGAAGCCTCCTTTACAGACAGTCCTGAATTTTCCTTCAGTTTTTCTAAGTAAAAGAACAAATGGGAAGGATATGTAAACAACAATACATAAACAGTTCACTGTGTTATTAAATTCAAACTAATAATAAATTCAAACGAAACTACAATTACATAATAATCCAAAAAGTTCCTATTACCTAGTACCCTCATTGAGAGTTTTGAAAGAGACAAACGAGTAACTGAGTGAACTTATCATAAATTCATACTCTCTCTCTCTCTCTCTCTCTACAGTTTTTCTTCCTGATCAAAACATAAACATTTAAGCCATTTCTCTAACTCTAAAAAAAAATGATTTGATTAAACAAAATGGTTTGGCACAAAACCGAGCGCATTGGCGTTCTAGGATTCATACAGCTGACCCCACTAGCAGGATAAGGCTTTGTTGTTCTTCTTGATGTTTAAACAAAATGGTTACCAACATTAGAAAACCCAGTGCAGTCAAGAACACAACTTTATAGTAAAAAATTGAAAGTAACTCTTACCCAATAACAGTGAACGCTAAATACAAAAGTAAATCAAACCCAGAATGCCAAATACCACATGACAACAAACCTACATTATTCCCAACAATGTCAACATTCCAAAGGGATCGCATACATTAAGATTCAACCAATTACAAACATGGGATTCCTGAATTCATCAACAGTAAATCAATGCAGTAAAAAAAATGCACACAATTGGTTCACAAAGCTCAAATCTTCAAACATCGAAACAGTAAAAAATTCTGAAAAATAATGTCTTTAAAAAATGTTTCCAGAAATGTTACCTGAAATTGATGAGATCTGATCTTCTGGCTTGTTCTTCTTGATCTTCTTCTTCTTTGCAGCTTTACTGCTTAACTCGCCGGAACACAGGAACCAACTCATGGCTTCTCTTCCACCTCTTAGTGAGTTTTTTACCTTTGTATTGCTTGAGAGGCAGAGTTGGTTAAATTCTGACAGACCCTGTTCATTCCCACTATATACTTTTCATTCACGAAAACCCTTTTTTTGCAATGGTGTCCTTATAGTCTTTTGAAATTTGTATGGTGTCCCACAGAGTCTCTGTATTTCCATTGTTTTACTTTGACTTAGCTCAAGTGATCACTTTGCTCCAAAACTTGATAACATTTGACAACTATGAAGATTAAAATTATAATTCTAATGTGATCCACTGGCAAACTAAATTAGTGATTTATATATTTTTTTAAATGATGAAATATAATTAAATTTATTTGAAATGTTGAGAGATTTGGATTTGGGTGTATAGTTATGTCTACGCCTGCAACTAGATTAACAATTTAAACGATTGTCTTAAAAAAAATTGCTTCACAATCTTATATACAAAAATACATTTATACGTATCTTGGAATAAGTCAGTATTGAATTTGTAATTTACTATATTTGAACTTAAAATTTAGAACTCACAAGTGAAAAAAATTACCATTAAATTTTAATACTTAGTAGTTAACACCTCATGATTAAATATAAAAAAAACCCAATAATTGGCTTTCACTTGAGAGGAAAAAAAAAAAAAAAAGAAGTACAAAGGACAGCTAGATATGAATGGCAATATACTATTAAATAAAAAAATATATTGAAACAAAATTACAAAAATGCAGAATAATTTCAGTTTCAAAAACATCATTTTCAACATGACTTTAGCGGCAGGACCAATGCTTTGGAAGAGCAATTTTTAAGTTCAAACATGTCGTAATTTGAAAGGAATAATACTTAATCAAATTTACCTTTTAATTATAATTTGTGTATATGTATTTTATAAAAATTAGTAAGAAAAGGTGAAAATTATCGTCTTATGTTTCGTACAAGGGTAATGTTAGGGAGACAATCAATTTGAATCATGTTTTGTAAATCATATAACGCAATTGGTAATGATTGAATTATTACTTAAGTATTAATTAACTTGTTTATTTTCTATTGATTAGGTATTATCCGTTGCTTTTTGGACCATAAGATGGTGTTGGCTATCTAGGCAGCCGGTGAGCCCTACTATTTACCCACTTTTTTCATCATGATTCATGATTTGAATAATATAAAATTTGATATGTTAAGGACCGATGCTATTTGTAGATGTAAATTAGATTAGTTGGTTAATGAGTTAAGAGTATGAAGTTATTATTCCATTGGAATTTAGATTCCTATAACGTAAATTTGAGTAATTTTCCCTAAATCAATGTTAAGAGATGAATAAATTATAAATTTGTAATTGGAGTGGTACCGTAAGCAAAAAAAGATTAAGATAAGTTAAACAAACAATTGCGACACGTAATTTTTAGCTACTTGCACTTGAAAATGAATGTTTATGTGATTGAATACAATTGTATTGGCTAAATAAGATGTTTGAGTTTGAATCTTTTATTTTTCGGATTAACTTTTTGTTTTTATATTTATTTACTATTTCTCTTTTATAAAGGGAAGTGTTATTAACACTTCAAAAATCTCATTCTACGTGTATTTTTTTCTCAATATAAAAAGTTTAGAGTGTAAAATGAGATTTTTTAAATGTCAATAACAATTCACTTTATAAATTATAGGTTTATTTATTTTTTGCTAAAAAAAAAGCGCGGGTGAAATGGCTAGTCACTGTTTGAGAAGGCCTAAAACCGTTGAAATCACAAATTCAGAAACCCTAAACCCTAAAAGCTCAGTGCTTTGAAGGAAAAGACGAAGATGGATCAAGGAGGAGGCTTATTGGACGAAGCGCTAGGAAATCTCAGTCGCCGCGTTGTGCTCCTCGAAGACTGCGTCGACACCAGCGCCGCTTTCGTCCTCCACCACATTCTCAAGCGCTCTCTCTCTCAGCCTCCCCACTCCACCTCCAACGCCGTCGTTTTTGTCGCCTTCGCCCACCCCTTCTCTCACTACGATCGCATCCTCCGAAGACTTGTAACTCTCTCTCTCTCTCTGAAAAAGATTAAACTTTAGTTTTTATTTTTAATTAATAGTTCATAGTATCATGTTTAGCTGCTAATTTATGTGTTAATTTACTCTCTTTTTTGGTTAAAATTGATTAGTAATTGTTAAATTATTTTCCATTACATAATAAAAATGGGGTTTGTGAATTTCGGATGTGTTTTTTGAAACAGGGTTGCAATTTGGCTGCACAGAGGGACAATGATAGATTCTTTTTTCTTGACATGCTTATGGACTGCCCAGGTGAGAAAATCAGGTATAAAATGGTTTTTCTAAGTTTGCCGGCTCACCCCGGGTTACTCTTAATTACTAATTAATTTTCCACCCAATGCTATCCCCGAAATGTTCTTATCGATCTACATGTCCTGAGTAGCTAAAATTTAGTTAATGATCCTCATATAAGAGACCTGCTGGTACATAAAAATCTTCTTTATGTTGCTGTATCAATGTAGTTTGAAACAATGTAGGATTTACTGCAGGACTGATGTTAACCATTGTTCCATTTTCGGCTAATAAATCTTTGTTTTGTTAAGAGAAAAGTGTAAGAATGTTAGTATTGGTTATCAGAAATTGCTGAATTACCAGGTTTCCTTGTGTCATTGAATTCATGACAAGAAAATCATCTCATTCGATTGTGATGCAGACGAAGGAAAAAACAGTGATTGTGGACTAATGTCTTTGTATGGGAAAATCCAAAAGATTATAAGTGCCTTAGCTCAAGAGAACATCTGTGTCACTGTTATGATTGACGATATTTCCCTCATGGAGGTGGCTGCTAAGGGATCTACAAATCTTGTGCTAGACTTTCTGCATTACTGCCATACTTTAATATCAGAATTCGTAAGACATTGGTTGCAACCGTCTCAGTTTCCTAGCTTTTCATGCTTCCATTCCTTTTGTTCCGTTATTTATGTTATTTCCCTTTTCTTGTCTCAGGGATGTTCCTTAGTCATGCTCAATCACAAGGATATCTATTCAAGCACGGCAAAGCCTACCCTTATTTTACAAATGGAGTATCTAGCAGACATTCTGATAACGGCAGAACCGTTGGCCACTGGTTTAGCCTCAGATGTGCACGGGCAGGTATTTGCTAGAACAAATGTTAAGTCGCTCTTTATAGGGAGTTCTAGGAATTATATCCTATCACATCATTCTTGTTTGGTCCCCTCTTCTCATTTGTGGTTGCTTGCTTGGGTCTTTGGTTGTTCTGAAAACAGATAATTTGCTTAGCTTTGTTAACCATGTTATGCTCATATATATGATAGTTGCTTGTGTCATGGTCCTTTTTGTTGAGATCCTTGTTCTCTGATCTTCACAAACCGGTGTTAACAATTGAAAAATTGTGAGAACTATTTCCGTTTGTATTGCTTACTACCTTGCTGCTTGTGACTTGCTAGTTACGGTTGTAGTCTTCTATTACTTCACAAAAGGTTCATCCTAATAGTTATCGATAATACCTACACTGCTGCACGGATACAGGAGTTATGACCGTGATTGTTGTACTTGGTTGCAGTTGACAGTTGAGAACAGGGGGATTTATGATGGGCATGAGGGATCGAGAAACAAAGTGGCTAATTTTCAATTCAAAGTGAAGGAAATTAGTGTCGAATATTTCTATCCCGGTAGCAGGACTTGAGGACCATATATGCTTTGAGGAATTTCAAATTAAGGGTGGGTGAATATAGCAATTGAGGATCCTTTGGGATGGGGCAAAGTAGGGGTTGTACTACTGTGGAGACTCTTGTAGCGACATGAATGCTGGAATTCTAATATCATAATGAAAATGCTAGATTTCTTATAAATTTTTTGTTTGCATCTTGACTTGTACTGAAACCGAAATAAAAAGGTAGTGAATGTGACTCTTATCATTAACTAGCACATGCTTAGGGAGCAATAGATACTGTCTCTACCGAACTTCTTTGAGGATTTGCACATTGTTTTCCATTGCATTGTTGGTGAATGCTGTAGCGAGGCTGTTTGACTGACAATGTCGATAGTCAGTAGCGTTCAGTTAGGCACCGAGCCACCATCAGAGCCATCCAATGTGTTTCTCTATGCATGTTCGGAATCAAATGAATCTGCTTCTCTCCTATCATCAGGAACCAATTTTGTTTTATTTTTTATCTTTTCTATAACTGAAGGACAGTCGGATCCCAACATTTCTTTTTCATAAACAAATACAGTCGCAATGTGATTTGAATTTACCTTCTAATTTTGCGGAGATATCAGAACGTTGATGAGTTTGCCCCTCCCCATTTTACGTATAAGAAGGAGACATGATTAAAAGAGAAACATGCCAATTTTTTTTCTGAAATATCCCGAACTACTATAATTTGTTTTATAATCCTCTTAAATTCTAGTTTGATTACACACCTAGTTCACTATTTTGAGAAATGGGGATGATTGTAAATGAAATTCTGTTGCATTTTTTGTTTGTGGGGTTTCTTGATTCTCATATAAGAATTCAAAGTTAATGTTTTTCGTTTGCAAATTTGGATTTTGCATGTAATTTGTCTGCATAGTCTTCCTCTTCTCTCGTGCTCACTTGAATCAGGGGTGGGAGGGAGAATAAATAAGGATATTTTGGATAGAAAAACCTGATTCTGGAGGTTTTCTCGCAAAATCCAAATATTATATATTATTTGGTAATCTGATTTTGGAAAAATCAGGTATATTATTTTTTATTTTAGATGCGTCCCATATGTATTTTTATTTCTCAAAAGTTGGTAAACACATTTGGAATGATTACAGTTTTCAGTTATGATTTAATTCTTTTTACACTTACGTAAACACATCATAAAAGACAAAACACATTAGTCTTTGTAAGGTTGACGGTGGAAATTAATGGCGATGAGTGAGTTTGAAGTCGAACTCATTAAGTTCTTGACAACCAGCAAACTCGAGTCAAAAGGGAGAAGAAACATGAAAAGCAGCAAACTCGAGTCAAAAGAAGAAGAAACATGAAATAAATGAAAGGAGGTAAATGGAAACTTATGTCATTTTCATGATGCATTTTGCCGAACTAGTCAAACAAATTTTCCCAACGAACAATTTTAGTTCACTCTAATATCTCACACCACAATTTAGTCGGCGATGGGTCGATAAATTCAATTTCTCAGACATCTTTACTGCCATTATACTAAAAACTATCAAATTTATATATGCTTTTCATTCCGTTGAAGTAAAACCATGAAAAATGAATGAAGCTGCTACTTCATATATTTCTACTTTCTTACCGCAAAATCATGAGCATCGTGTTTTGGACTCGAATGATTGGTTTGATCGCGATTTTAAATTTTTAATGAATTACAGTTCGTTCTGCATTAATTATTAATTGTTTATTTATTTCCACTGCATAAGCAAAAATGGGATTTATGAATTTTAGATGAGTTTTCGAAACAGGTTTGCAATTTGGCTTTGTATATATGTTTGACACTGCAGGATTCATTTGGAAGTATTTTTTTTAAAATCTGAAAACGTTTTTAGCGAAAATGTTTCAGAAACCAATTATTGATAAAAATCCAAGCTAATTATGAAAAAAATTTTATGTGCTTCATGTAACAGACACATATTTGATGTTTCTTCCCAAAAAAAAATACTATTTCCGTTTGTATTGCTTACTACCTTGCTGCTTGTGACTTGCTAGTTACGGTTGTAGTCTTCTATTACTTCACAAAAGGTTCATCCTAATAGTTATCGATAATACCTACACTGCTGCACGGATACAGGAGTTATGACCGTGATTGTTGTACTTGGTTGCAGTTGACAGTTGAGAACAGGGGGATTTATGATGGGCATGAGGGATCGAGAAACAAAGTGGCTAATTTTCAATTCAAAGTGAAGGAAATTAGTGTCGAATATTTCTATCCCGGTAGCAGGACTTGAGGACCATATATGCTTTGAGGAATTTCAAATTAAGGGTGGGTGAATATAGCAATTGAGGATCCTTTGGGATGGGGCAAAGTAGGGGTTGTACTACTGTGGAGACTCTTGTAGCGACATGAATGCTGGAATTCTCATATCATAATGAAAATGCTAGATTTCTTTTAAATGAATGGAAATGCTAGATTTCTTATAAATTTTTTGTTTGCATCTTGACTTGTACTGAAACCGAAATAAAAAGGTAGTGAATGTGACTCTTATCATTAACTAGCACATGCTTAGGGAGCAATAGATACTGTCTCTACCGAACTTCTTTGAGGATTTGCACATTGTTTTCCATTGCATTGTTGGTGAATGCTGTAGCGAGGCTGTTTGACTGACAATGTCGATGGTCAGTAGCGTTCAGTTAGGCACCGAGCCACCATCAGAGCCATCCAATGTGTTTCTCTATGCATGTTCGGAATTGCTCTTAGAATAGTATACAAGCGCTTTTCTAGAATCAAATGAATCTGCTTCTCTCCTATCATCAGGAACCAATTTTGTTTTATTTTTTATCTTTTCTATAACTGAAGGACAGTCGGATCCCAACATTTCTTTTTCATAAACAAATACAGTCGCAATGTGATTTGAATTTACCTTCTAATTTTGCGGAGATATCAGAACGTTGATGAGTTTGTCCCTCCCTATTTTACGTACAAGAAGGAGACATGATTAAAAGAGAAACATGCCAATTTTTTTCTGAAATATCCCGAACTACTATAATTTGTTTTAAAATCCTCTTAAATTCTAGTTTGATTACACACCTAGTTCACTATTTTGAGAAATGGGGATGATTGTAAATGAAATTCTGTTGCATTTTTTGTTTGTGGGGTTTCTTGATTCTCATATAAGAATTCAAAGTTAATGTTTTTCGTTTGCAAATTTGGATTTTGCATGTAATTTTTCTGCATAATCTTCCCCTTCTCTCGTGCTCACTTGAATCAGGGGTGGGAGGGAGAATAAATAAGGATATTTTGGATAGAAAAAGCTGATTCTGGAGGTTTTCTCGCAAAATCCAAATATTATATATTATTTGGTAATCTGATTTTGGAAAAATCAGGTATATTATTTTTTATTTTAGATGCGTCCCATATGTATTTTTATTTCTCAAAAGTTGGTAAACACATTTGGAATGATTGCAATTTTCAGTTATGATTTAATTCTGTTTACACTTACGTAAACACATCATAAAAGACAAAACACATTAGTCTTTGTAAGGTTGAAGGTGGAAATCAATGGCGATGAGTGAGTTTGAAGTCGAACTCATTAAGTTCTTGACAACCAGCAAACTCGAGTCAAAAGGGAGAAGAAACATGAAAAGCAGCAAACTCGAGTCAAAAGAAGAAGAAACATGAAATAAATGAAAGGAGGTAAATGGAAACTTATGTCATTTTCATGATGCATTTTGCCGAACTAGTCAAACAAATTTTCCCAAGGAACAATTTTAGTTCACTCTAATATCTCACACCACAATTTTAGTCGGCGATGGATCGATAAATTCATATTCTCAGACATCTTTACCGCCATTATACTAAAAACTATCAAATTTATATATGCTTTTCATTCCGTTGAAGTAAAACCATGAAAAATGAATGAAGCTGCTACTTCATATATTTCTACTTTCTTACCGCAAAATCATGAGCATCGTGTTTTGGACTCGAATGATTAGTTTGATCGCGATTTTAAATTTTTAATGAATTACAGTTCGTTCTGCATTAATTATTAATTGTTTATTTATTTCCACTGCATAAGCAAAAATGGGATTTATGAATTTTAGATGAGTTTTCGAAACAGGTTTGCAATTTGGCTTTGTATATATGTTTGACACTGCAGGATTCATTTGGAAGTATTTTTTTTAAAATCTGAAAACGTTTTTAGCGAAAATGTTTCAGAAACCAATTATTGATAAAAATCCAAGCTAATTATGAAAAAAATTTTATGTGCTTCATGTAACAGACACATATTTGATGTTTCTTCCCAAAAAAAAAAAAAAAACACTGTATTTTTGGCCCAAAAATCAATTTCACCCAAAACGTCTAAAGGAACTAAGTAGGAGGGCCGGAACGGAACTAGAGGACTCTGTGAGACCCCATTCATTTCCTGTCCACCTCTCTGAATCCTGAGTTTTCGGAGCAGTAGAGACTTGTGCTTTAGCCCTTCGTCTAAAATGACGGAGAGCTTACAGAAGTCACAGCACCAGAAAATGACAATAGGCAAATCAATAAAAAAACAAGAAAAAGAGGAAACTAAATATCAAGCCCTGTACAGTGGGACTCACCAAAAGCTTTTTTAGTCATTAAAAAAATATTTTCAAATGAGTGCGTAATTCTTAACATTCTTCTTCCTTGCTTGCATATTTAGAGTGACAATGTTGAACATGTATACGTACAAGAGTCCCATAACTCAAGCTAACTATTACAAGTCACATACATCACGTGAGATAATTACAAGAACAAAATCTACTTATCGACAGAAGCAAGCTGAGAAATAAATAATAATAATAACAATGAGAACATAAAAAATAAAAACCAGAAAGTGATTGAGGCAATAGAACTCGAACCATGAAAAACTAATCTCGTAGAGCTCCAATTTAGACGTTTATTTTTACCGTATAATAAAATATTTGCACCATGATTTTATGGTAAAAAAGATAACAATGTTGAGCATATATAAGTTGCAACATAAAAAGAATTGTGATTACTAATTAGTCTCTAATATAATGTGACTCGTAATAGTAATTTGATAATTCAAGCGGTTAAGAGTTCTTAATTTGTGAGTTTCACATTTGCAAAGAATAACTTCCATTAGAGGGGGATAATGTGATTCAAATTCACATTTAACGAGAATCTAATATAAAGACCTCTTACTTGTAAGTGGAGAGGAATATCACTAAATCATAGTACTAAATGGCAGGAATGTCCATTTAATTAAGCCAAATTTTGTTTCGGCTTTTTTTATTTTATTTTAAATAAACGATATTATTGACGCTAAGAGGAAGAGGTGGGTTTAGCCCTCACAATAGACTAGTAATAATGTGGTTCAAATTTGTCTTTAACGAGAATCGAATATAAGATCTTTCACTTACAAATAAAAAGAAATACTATTAAACCGTAGTAAGTGACTTGTTTCGGCTTGTTTAACTAAATACGAAGTCTTGGAATTTGGAAAGACGATAACAATGCAGCTGCAGACACACTACATGTTCACGAAATCATATAGAAGTTAGGCCATAGGGGCCACCGAGTCATATTTTGTGCTTCATATAAGAGGACAGATTCTTTTTTCCGGATGGCCACAACCAAGATTTGATAGGGTATGGGAACCACCGGACGAGTGGACGAGACTACAATATGCAAGGCAAGTCGTCCATGGTATTTTTGTGAGTAAATCATAAAGGTGAAATGATCCAAGGGCTACGAGAGGGGAGTTTACGCTATTCAACGATCAAGACATACGACAAATCTCTGTTATAAAGTGGATATTATTTTATTATTAATATTTTTAAAACTTTTTACAAATCGTATCCTAAAAGAGATTGTGAGTTAAACTTAGGCCTGATATAACGAAGGAATGATCATTACCAACTAAACCACTCACCGCATATTTTCTTCTGCCGAACGATATTTTACGAGGGTAAACGCACCTGACACAGTTTTAATGAGTCGGTCTTTCAATTGCTTGATGGAATGGAAGTCAGTCCGCCGAACCATTTCTCTCCCTCACAAAATTCAAGTGTTCGTTACCTCTCTCCCTTTTCTCTTTCATTTGTGATTTATTTTTGCATTAAAATAGATTCTAATTAACTTTGTACATGCAATTAATCTTGTCTTCTGTGTGATCAGTGGTCAACGTTATTGATGATTTGACCGGTCATTTCACCACCACCTTCCCCTCCGTCAATAAGCGACAAGAGTAGCCCGACACCGACGGCGCCAGGGATGTGTGCGCACTGTGCAGGTGCTGAGTCTGCCGATAGAGAGGGTGACCGGAGTGGGTGTAGGGTGCTGAGTCTGCTGATACAGAAGGTTTGTAGCCCGAATTAAAAGAAACGTTTTTGGATAATTAGCACATGTTTTGCATTGTGAATAATAGTAAGGCTGGAATCCGGATATTGAGGATCCGGAAATCTGACAATCATGTTCGTTTATTGTATATCGTACACTAAAAAATTATTTTAAATATTTTTATTTAAAATTAAACACAAACAATACTTGACAAAAACTGATCGCACGATGTACGATGAACGAGCACGATTCACAGATCCTCAATATCCTCACCAAAAGAATCCGGAGAGGATCCTGTTGGGTGAGGCTGACCTGATGATGTTAAGGCACCCAATTTGCTTTTTCATAATTCATATTGTCGAGCGGCTCCCTAGGCTAGCCGCTGGACAATATGAATTACGAGTGCAAAGTGCAATCTCTGTTCTGTTTGAATGTACGAGGTTTTCATCGTTTGATTCGAGGAACATATATAAATCCATTAACATAAAACCCATTCAGTAATAATCGCAAAAGAAATTGTTCGATTCAAAAAGCAATAAACATAAATCCATGCGTGTTATGTTGTCCCCGCGCAGTAAATCTAGTCTTTAACCATATCAGTTCTATATACTTTTGAATGCCGAATGTTGTATGCCCGTATCCTGCATCAAGGAAACAGATGCTCCATCCGGTATACATAGCTATAGTGCTGTTCTCATGTACAAAACCACTAGTCAGCTTAGCTATCTGTGTCGTTGCCTTTGTTTTCATTTACCACCTGTCGAACAAACTGTCCACGAACACGCGGCCTTTGTTCCGCCAGTTTTTTCCTGCTCTGGTATCTCACCTGAAAAGGGTGAAGATTTTCTGGTAAATACTCAACTGAATTAACCATACAGGTAAGAATTACATATGACAAAACTGAAAACTCAAAACACGACTAGAGTTACCTTCTTCTCGAAACATCTATCTTTCCTCTTCTGGCGGAATTTATGCAAAGCAGCCTCTCTTTGTGCACGACGGTTTTGATCAACTCCACTTTTGCTCCCATTTTCAGTTGCACTGATGGTTCCTTCTTCTCCAGCTATGTCCTTACCAGATTCCGTGTAAGTTCCCCTAGAATTTATGGCAAAGCTACCCCCACTCTGCCCGTTGCTACTGTTGTTTCTTTCTAAGGCACACCCGTGCAAACTGTTACTGCCAACATTCTCTTCCATTGGTGCACACTGCACATCGGATGACCCGCAAAGTGGAGCTGCTGCCGCCAGATTTTTCAGTGTCAAATCATCATTATTCAGTATCTGCTGATGCTGACGCACGTTATACATATGGTGCTGCTGATGCACTTGCACATGCTGATTCATGTTCCATCCTTGTGACAAAGTTGTGTTATGGACTGCAGCATCGGCATAACCATGTTCTATTGGCTGGTTATACGCCATAGTCCTGTTATGGTCTGGTTGGAAGACAGAGGATTCGTGGAGACATTTCATTGTTGATCCCGGCTCTGCCTTGTCTTCGGATGCCTCTTCATTGATAAAGAACTTATTTGTGGCAGAGCCAGTGTCATTGTTATTGCTAGAGCCATTGGAACGCTGGTAGAGAGGAGTGCCATACGAATTATATTGAAAATTTTGAAATAATTTTGCTTTTGCTGCCCCTGAGCTATTATCGAGAGAAGAATAGCTACCAACATTCCCAGATGGGGCCTGCTTAGAATTTGTAGGAAAGTTGTACCTGCGCAGTACGAAAAAATATTTTCAGAGTAGAAAAAGTTGACTTAAACGTCGTTAGAGATGACTGTGATTCAATTTCTGAGTATCTGCATACCTTAAAAAGGCTGAATTGTCTGAATGTCTCAGAACATTTCGATCATGACCACTGAACCCAGTATTTCGAACATCTCTCTGCGTCATTAAAGTGAGCTCAAGAGAAGGAGTTTCTTTACTGTCATGGATGGTCTTAGCTTTTGTCTCTGGAACCTTGGAGACACCATTTGGGCTGTCAAACATAACACATTGCATCTGAGGATCGGTGGTACTGTTACCGATGCAACCCATTAGATCAGCAGCCTGGTTTCTCAATTCCCGATTTGGTTTTTCATTGTTGAGCTCTGGTTGTCCCTTCTCTATTTGTTCACCTCCGATCATTGAGTCAGTTTCTGAAAGTTTGTTTTTAGTAGCGCTGGCCATGTTGGTTAACCCTTTTTCTTTTGGTTCATCAAGCTGCAAAACTGAAGTTCTCGGAAGTCCTACAGCCAAGTCTTCTTTACCCACGACAATCTCATCTGAAGATAAAAAGCTAGCAACCTTTTAACTAGCAAAAAGACGGAGAAAAGGAAACCAATAGATAATTAGAACCAAGATGCCTACCAAGCTCTTCATCCTGGCCTTCGCACTCGCTAGTTTTAAATGCAGGCACCCCGTCATTGCCAAATGTGTCAGCCCTTGAAGGATTAGCCTGAGTGATCTGAAAAAATAAATCCAAGCTAATGCTTGGAAATTGATCAGTGCCTCTCCTACTCTCCTATCTCGCATATAACTTTATGCATAAATGTATGAATTACGTAAACAGATCCAACATAAAGGAAGATATCCAGCTACCAAGCTCTTCTTTTAACTGTATTCATGCCATTGGTTTCGATATTTCTCAATTGTGTGCACTGCCTGGTCTTCTCCAGGTTCGCAGCTGCTGCGAAGTAAGCTAACACCAGTCTAGATAATTAATATTATAAGCCTCTGTCCTGCAATATGTTAGAAGAGTACACACCGAATTCATCTTACATTATCTTACTCGGTTTACCTGTCTTAAAAACCATCATATAGTTTTCGTGATATCCCATACTTATTTTCCTACTATTGTCCCTATCTCAGATGCTTAATTGATAACTCATATATTTCATGCATTTATACCATCCATTTCTAGTCTCTTTGTGATGTTTTTGAGTTAAACTGGTTGCATTTTACCCTATTTTGTGTTAGTGTGCAGTTACATGTACTTTAAGATCAATTTGAGGGCAAAAGATGTGAAAACATGCCCTTTTTGGAGCTAATCCTTATTCAAACATGGAAAGAAGTTTAGTGGCCTGTCTTGAAGCCCAAATAAAGAATCCAAGACAAATTTGGTTTGTTAAAAGACCAGGAGCAGAATGGGAAAAGAATTGGAATATCTAGCCTAATTTGGAGGAGCCAAATAAGGAAAAACGTTCAAAACTTTGGCTTAATGGTTGGGATCACCTTGCAATCAGCTACAACCCCATTTAACCTATAAATATTAGGGTTTCAAATTACTTTTCCACAAGCCCCCCTTGGGGGTTGCCCAGAGGTCTCTCTCCTCTCTTTCTTTAGCCTTTCTACCAGAAACAAAACCCTATTTCCCTTCACCATCCGCTGCCACCGAAGAAACCACGCAGCCGTGCTGTTCTTGAAGGATTTCAACATCAGAATTGCTTCAAGGGGGTTTCTTCTATGAACTTTAGTTTCACTCCTGTTGTTCTTGATATTTATATTTTCTGTAATCATGTTGTGTAATTAAGTTCATAGCTAGGGATTTCAATGTAGCCTTACAAAACTATTCTACGTTATTAAGTTAAAGTATTCGATTCAACAATCTGTGTTCTTGTTTCATTCACTGATTTTATAGTTTAATGTGTTTGTTAATCTTAATGTTTGATCACCATTAGGGCTGCTTATGAATTATTTGATCAAGGTTATAGTACACATCATGCTTAATCTTGGTAGACATGTGAATGAATGAAGAAACTACTATGCATACATCCTGCCATGTGATTTCTTTGGTTCTTTGAAGTTTTATTGTTCTTAATGGATTCTTAGTTGGTAATCTAAGTTGAACATCGCCACTAGGTTGCAAATTAGGAGCACTTGATCACAACCACACATCAAATGGATGATCATATATAAGTAAAACGAACCCTAGTTGCAAATTGGAGAGTTGAAGGCGTTTTGACTTAATTTTCATGGAACTGACTTGTAATGGTGAAATCGGCATCCCTAGTTCCATTCCCATTATTTCTGAATCAACCTATCATTTATCTTTATCTTTCTTGCATTTTTAAGTTATTTAAACTTTTAATTGAAAAATCTAAATTCAGTTTACATTTTCATTGTTTAGTTAGGGTTCATATCAAGCTAGTAATTTGTAGATGTCTAATCAGTTCTTGTGGTTCGACACCCTTACTTGTGCCACTATACTATCCTTATTTTTGCACTTGAAAGGAACACAACAAAATTTTGGTGCTGTTGCCAGGGACTGATTTCAGTCCCCTATAATTGCTTGCTTTATAAACCCTATCCGTTTTTCTTTTCTTAGTTCAGATTTTTAATTTACATTTTAGGTTGTTTGATTTCAGGTGTTATAGAGAGATATATGGCGAATGTCCATTTGCCCAAAAACTGGCCATCCTCTTCAATTCTACCCAAGGAGAGATGAGTTTCCTACGTTTGTCTAAGAGCACTCACACCGTATGTGTTTCTCTAACCAAGAGCCATTGCATCCATTGTCAAACACATATAGCTCTGTTTGGAGAAACCCTAATCATGAATCTTGGAGCAGTATGGAAGCTCCAAATCAAGCATTTGCACCTCTCCCAGAGCAGACCCCCTTTGAAACTTCATTGGAGGACACTTTGGAGCTACTTGCTCAAAGCACTTTACAATTTCAACAATCAACGAGTAGCATGATTCAAGAACACTCCACTGCACTTACCAAGTTGGAAATTCAATTGGGGCAGATTGTCCAAGTGTTAAATGAACAACAACCTTGGGGTGATGGTTAAGATGTGAACATTGAACAATCATTGGAATCTAGTTGTGTCTATATACATAGAGAAGATCTTGAACTTGAATTTCTTTCCTAATTTGCTTGAATTTTTTTCAAAAGTTATGTTGGATTCTCCCTGTTGTTTTACATCTTTGCAGGTGCCATCTTTGGAGTCTTTTGGAGATGATTTGCTACCATATCAAGAGGAAAATATATTGAAGTTGGATGACAAATCATTGCTACCCATTCACCATAAAAAAGAAGATTCGGAGCTAAACGATGAGATTGCTGCCTTGAACGAATTTCATTCATCCTTAGCAGCCACAAACGCATCCATTGAAATCATTGCTCCAGCCACATCTTCAACAATTTTTGAGGATATGCTTCTTCGCAAGGAGAGACGAAAACACCATCACAATCAAGTCATTATGGAAATTCAACGCACCATATTCAAAGTCCCTCAAAAGAAACCACTTCTTTCGACCAAGGTTCGGGGGTACCTTGCCTTCCTGCCACCCTATTCAGACCCACCGCGTCTTGCCTTCTTGCCACCCTAGGCATTCATCCATCAGACCCACCGCGTCTTGCCTAGACGTTAAATAAAGCGCTTGCTAGGAGGCAACCTAGCTGGGTTTGTGTTTTTTCCTTTTATTTGTGTCTTTTAGTTTTATTTTATTCCACACACTGCCTATTTGCACTGCATTCATTCCATTCATTTTTAAGCATTGAGGACAATGCTTAGTTTAGGTTTGGGGGTGTGGGATTGAAAATTTTCGTTTGTTTTTAGTTTTGGTTAAGTTTACTTTTGCTTACTAATGTGAATGTATATGAGGGCTATGTTTACAAATGAAACTACCGTGTTGTCATGAAAAAGTTTCGTATCTTATTTTTGTTTTACAAAACTGTTACTCTTGGAATTATGATGGTAAAAGTACCATGCTCAAATTCTGGAAGAAGAATAGTGGAGACTACCCTAGTGAGTTATTTTGAGCCTATTTGCTTCTTTGAGAGGGTTTAAAGTGTTTTTGCTCCTATCTTTTTCTTTCAATTTCACTTTAAATTATCTCTTATTTCTGTTTGATTGAATACTAAGAATTATTCTCTTTTGCAGATACCATGTGTTTGGTATCACTCATGAATGAACTCAATGAGACAATGTTAGACTATGCATGTTTAAACCACCAAAAGGCCAAATTCCTTGCCTTTATGTGTGTGTCATTACCCCCCGTTTTGAAGCCAAACACTTTTAGCCTTTTTCTTTTCTCACCACTATATTTCCCTACCATTTCATCTCAATCAAAGATACTTAGCCCATTAAGCCATACCCTATAGTTTGGGGAATACCAAAGTGATGAAGACATAGATAGATTGAGCTCTAGATCAAGAATGTGGCGTGTATCGAGGTAATATGTGCTGGAATTGCAAAAATAGAAAGAAAAAAAAAAGTTAAAAAAAAATCAGAGAAGAAGCAATTCCCAAATCTTCCCATTATCATGCATGGGTCCTGGACTCCAAGAATAAACAACAAAGATCAATTCAAGAGGAGAGCTTGCTGGTTTCACAACAAAGACACTTTGGTATGTCCCAAGCTCTAGTATTTCCTATCCATTCTTTCATAGCCCCACCTAAGCCTTACATTACAATCGTGTGAAAGACCTAGCTGATCTTTGAGGATGTATTCATGGGTGATGGTAAGTATGTGTGTTATCCACATTCTTAGTGGTCGATTCATTTCATGAGATATGTTCAGAAATTCTGCTTTTATTTCATATTTCATATGTGAGAATTTTGATTCCCTTTTACATAATTTTATTCACATATGTTTGTGGAGAGACTACACCTTAGGATCTGAAAATTTGAGTGATATCTGAGAGGAATAGAGATGAGGCGAATTCTATCTTTAGCATTTGAGTATGGTGTCTTTGAAGTCATGAGTCATGGAGTAATATTTTTACACTTTACACATGATACGATTCTTTGAAGTGGCGGACTTTTGGTTTGAACGTATGACTAAGCTTTCATTGGTTCTTATTAGTTTGTTTTAAGTATGCTTTAACCAATTTGTTTGCAGAGTCTGTAGATGTTTGTGGGTGTCATCACTATAAATCCTTAGGAGACACAACTCTTCCGACTAGGGACACCTAGAGGTTTAAAGGCTTGTTGCACATGTTCAGTGCAATCGTTTAGCCAACGAAAGTGGTATAGTTAGATTTTATTGTTTTTGTGTGTTTTTAGTTATAGTTTTGCTCGAGGACTAGCAAAACTAGGTTTGGGGGTATTTGATAACTAATATATTTCATGCATTTTTACCATCCATTTCTAGTCTCTTTGTGATGTTTTTGAGTTAAACTGGTTGAATTTTACCCTATTTTGTGTTAGTGTGCAGTTACATGTACTTTAGGATCAATTTGAGGGCAAAAGAAGTGAAAACATGCCCCTTTTGGAGCTGATCCTTATTCAAACGTGGAAAAAAGTTTAGTGGTCTGTTTTGAAGCCTAAATAAAGAATCCAAAATAAATCTGGCTTGTTAGAAGACCAGGAGCAAAATGGAAAAAGAATTGGAATATCTAGCCTGATTTAGAGGAGCCAAATAAGGAAAAACGTTCAAAACTTTGGCTTAATGGTTAGGATCACCTTGCAATCAGCTACAGCCCCATTTAGCATATAAATATTAGGGTTTCAGATCACTTTTTCACAAGCCCCCCTTGGGGGTCGCCTAGAGCTCTCTCTCTTCTCTTTCTTTAGCCTTTCTACCAGAAACAAAACCCTATTTCCCTTCACCATCCACTGCCACCGAAGAAACCACGCAGCCGCGCTGTTCTTGAAGGATTTCAACATCAGAATTGCTTCAAGGGGGTTTCTTCTATGAACTTTAGTTTCATTCATGTTGTTCTTGATATTTATATATTCTGTAATCATGTTGTGTAATTAAGTTCATAATTGGGGATTTCAATGTAGCCTTACAAAACTATTCTATGTTATTAAGTTAAAGTATTCGATTCACCAATCTGTGTTCTTGTCTCATTCACTGATTTTATAGTTTAATATGTTTGTTAATCTTAATGTTTGATCACCATTAGGGCTGCTTATAAATTATTTGATCAAGGTTAAAGTACACATCATGCTTAATCTTGGTAGACATGTGAATGAATAAAGAAACTGCTATGCATACATCCTGCCATGTGATTTCTTTGGTTTTTTGAAGTTTTCTTGTTCTTAATGGATTCTTAGTTGGTAATCTAAGTTGAACATCACAACTAGGTTGCAGATTAGGAGTACTTGATTACAACCACACATCAAATGGATGATCATAAATAAGTAAAACGAACCATAGTTGTAGATTGGAGAGTTGAATGCGTTTTGACTTAATTTTCATGGAATTGACTTGCAACGGTGAAATCGGTATCCTTAGTTCCATTCCCATTATTTCTGAATCAATATATCATTTATCTTTATCTTTCTTGCATTTTTAAGTTATTTAAACTTTCAATTGAAAAATCTAAATTCAGTTTGCATTTTCATTGTTTAGTTAGGGTTCACATCAAGCTAGTAATTTGTAGTCCCTGTGGTTCGACACCCTTACTTGTGCCACTATACTATCCTTATTTTTGCACTTCAAAGGAACACAACATTAATCTTGTCCTAAGTTGAGGATTGCTACATGGGGTGGATAGAGCAAATGTGATTCGAAAAGTAGAGGATTGCTATATTATGTTATTGGAATGGAAGAGCTTCAATGAGATCCGAGCAAGTTATATTTGACGTCTGACTTATATTATATTCAATTCGTTTAAAGCATCTTCTTTTTCTCACACAACGGTGAAACATGATATAGTAGCTTAAGTGCTTTGCAACTCCAGTCTGCATATAACGATTCCTTTGATGAAGCTTCTCCAGAAAGATCTTTTGGGATATCACTTTTCGTTCTGGGTGGCACAGAACATTGCAGCCAAACAACCTCAACATGAAAAGGTATTTTTTACTGCAAATGATCATTTATCTTTCCGGTTTAAATTACGTTTAATTTTACTCAAGTTCGTGATTAAATGTTATGTGTACATATATTCAAATCGAGTGCAATGAAAAAGAATTCAAACGTTAGTTTACTCTTTTATATGATAGTAAAGTGAAGGCAATTAGTAAGCTGACTGATACTTACCAATCAACACCTAACATACTTGATAAATGAAATAGAATAAACCAGCCAAGAGAGGATAAATGATTAAAAACGTAGAACCAGAAAGATCCTAGACCGGACGAATTCATACCTCAGTGCCACTTCCATTGTCACCTTCATCCCTATCAGTCAGACCAATGTTTCCAAGGCCGATGTTATCATCACAATTACTGCCAGTGTTCTTGTCTGACTCCTCAAAACTTGACGACTCTGTAGATTTCTGAGTTCTGATATCACTTGCACTCCCACTACCACTAGATTGCTGAAAGGATGAGTAATGAGCGAAAAAATAGATATCAAAATTCTGCATGTGCTCTGGTGATGCACTGATGCTTGAATGTATAAACGAAATCCAAAATGAAAACAATAGTTCCACGACATAGTATCATACATAAAATGTAATAACTAGAGCCACTTACCCTGTGGCATTTCCTCCACATATGCCGCCAGAGGTTTTTGAGTTCATTCTTTCGAATAGGCTTCAATAGAAAGTCAACTGCGCCCATCGATAAACACCTGATAACTGTACTCATAGAATCTTGACTCGACATCACTGCACAAAACACAACAGGTTCAGTAGCTAAAGTATCGACCTTCTAAAAGTACTATAGGTAAATCAGTATTATGTTCGCCTGAGTAAAAATGTAAAAGTATACTTACTAATTACAGGAATATTCTTGCGACTTTTGTGGTCCATTATCTTGGTCAGGAGATCCATGCCTGACAAACTGGGCATGACAACCTCACTCAAAATAAGATCAACATGAGTTGTAAGATCTTCTAAGATTTCCCAAGCTCGTATACCATTATCTGCCTCTATTACTGCAAAGATCGAATATAATGTTAATTTTACCAAAAAAAAAAGAAAAAAGCAATTACAGGAAATGGAAATTAGCCTTATTTTCCCAAATTATTTAAGATAATTGGAAGTGAACTATCGAGTCTATTACTCTTGCAAAGTGAACTTTCTCAAAGAACCCTCAACTCTAAAGCATATGAAAATTAGAATCACAAAATCTATTTTTACGATTGCAAAAATGTTTTCAGTCACAACTTTAACATCATAAGGAAAGCCTTTGATTTGAAGACTACATAATTTGTATTATTGTCTGAGATCGTAGATGCCTCAGTTACTGACAACCTTAGTGGATTAAGCACCGGAGTCTGAGATCGTCGGCAGCGCACAAGGATGAAATTAAATGCCTTAATTCTTAGTGGATTAAGGTTTTTTTTTTTTTATCCTTTGTAAACAAAAAAAACCTAAATTCCACAATACAAGGGTGAGTGTGTTACAAAATAAACATTCTTGTTTAGTATTAAAAAAATACTAAATACTAATTGCAGCCTTTTAACTTTTACAACTAAAATACTTTTACTGAAATCTACACGTATATTGATCGATCATACAACTGAAAGCCACCTATAAACTTGAAATATCATGTCATACAAAGATCTACACCAGTACACTTCAACTGATCCTAGTCCTACACATAGGATCTCATGTGTTGCATTATACTAACCTTCGTAGCCACAATTTTGCAGTAAAGCACGAAGAATATTACGAGTTCCATCATCATTTTCCACTAGCAGAACCTTCAGAGACCTTACAGATAAGAACTCCTCCCACCCTTGGAGCTGTTGTTCTGCCCGCCCATCATGTACGCCTAGCAAGTCCGCATTATCCCAAAAATCATCTTCTTTTGGGAGCCCTCGCCCCTCTCCCATAACCCCATCCTTAGTTTCCTTGTTCTCATCTTGAATGTGGCAATTTACTTCCGCACGCTCTTTGGTAACAGGACTATTGCTACTCATCCCAACTTCCCCCATAAATTAGATTCAAAGAGACAACGGGATCACGTTGCACATCCCGTTGTCTTCAAGATACAAGCATTAACAAGACCTAAAATGGAGTAAAGCTCAATAAAAACCATCAGATTCAAAATAATTGTAAACTACATGCTCTATGAAATCGATTCGAAAGTAAGCAAACACCCTTCATCCCCATTGATTTATCTAACCAGAACAAAGATTACTTCAAGTTCAAACAATCTTCCCAATATTCTATTCACCATGAAAATTGATACAGCAAAATATTTTTCTCCCTCAATTTTCAAATTTAGCAACCAAACATACCAAAAGTTCAACAGATTTGCTCGATTTGCTCCTTTAACAGATATATAAAAAATAATAAAATAAAAACAGTAGGAAATTGAAGTGAAATTAACACTATGCTGCACTAAAATCAACTAAACCAAGTACAATAAACTGAATAAAATGTCAAAAGATTAAAATTTTAATAAACTGAGAAACTAATTTGATTACTTCGATTTTAGACCTCTAAATCCAGAAAATATAGCTAAAAATACTAAAAAATTAGACATTTTCTGAGCTCGATCCCCACCTTTGATTCAGATATTTTTACTACGAAGGTCTGAATCTTCCGAGCTGAGAGCGCGTTAGGGCTTTTCTCTTCTAAAGAACAAAAGAACAAAGAGAAAAATAAGCATCGGAGAAAGAAAAAAAAAACGGCTTCAGCGGTAGCGAGACGGCGGAGCAGAAGAAGCAGGGGAAAGGCGGAAGTCTCGAAAATTGAGATAAAGATATTATACGTAGATGACGTGGACGTAGTGGTGGTCGGGAACTCCACCGATAACATATGCCACCTGGGATAACTGGGGTAGTAGGACATGCCGGATTCGCGCGTGACACGTGTCGAGTTTTGGGGAGAGTAAAAGGTTATGGGACGCTTGGATTCGTCGACGTTGTAGGAGACGGATTTGGCGGGTTCCAACACTAACGGCGTAAAAGACTGTTTGTGGGAGGACTAAAATGGCTTCGGGTCTGCTGTCCCAAAAGTGGTATCTCCTTCATGTTTCCTTCATTATTTGTTTGACATGTGTACTATTACTTAAAATTCTAGAAAAAAATTAAAATAAGTCTAATTTTATATATTACTTTTTGAAATATATTCAATTTTTAGTTGCTTTGGATTTTTTGAAATAAGTTCAATTTTTAGTTATTTTGGACTCATTTCAAAAAGCCCCTTAATTCTAATTTAACTATGTTAACTTTTACTAAATTAAAAAAAAAAAAAGTCAAAAAAAAAAAAAAAAAAAGCAGAAACAACTCCCCATTTCCAGTCCCCACCCACCCCCTCCCCCTCCGCCTCCCCCTGGTTATGCAGTCAGAGCAGAAGGAGACATGAAGGAGACGCCACTTTCGGGACAGCAGACCCGGAGCCGACCAAAATGCCCTCCCTCACCGAATGGTCCACGTCATCGTAAAAATATCTGCTTGAAATCCCACGTCATCAATTTTCCGTTTTAAATGTTTAGGTTATTCAGCACCGTTTTAAATGTTTGGGTCATTTAGCATAAATAACTGTTATGTATTTAAACAGTAAAGTAACTTAATACTACGATCTAATAATATTCTTCTTCACTTGTAAGTGAGAGATCTTAGGTTTAATTCTCGTCAAAGACGAGTTTGAACCACATTATTACTAGTTCATTGTGAGGCTAAGCTCATCCCCTACCCTTAATGTAAATAATATCGTTTGGTCTAAAAATATAAATAAAATAAAAAATACATTATCCGTCTTTTTAAGAATTGTCCTGTTGTGTTATCGATTGCAAGAGAAAATTTATCTTCTATGAGATTGAAATGATCACTTCTAATAAAATTCAAACTCTATAATATAGGACTTGATGAATTAATATTTTAGCTTTTGTGCATTTTGGATTGAAACATTTTACAATTAATCATCCAAACTTTTTAATTATTTGATTATTTGATACCTTCATCCCTTTTCACCTAATTTCAATTAAATAATGGCACTTACTGGGTGCTTAGGCCCTTTTTAAGGGCATTCTCTACATTATTGAGGTATTTACAAGATTTTAGGGCTCGCTTACCTAACCACAATTAAAATAAGAGGAACTTGATTGAGAAGTATCAAAATTTTGATTTCTATAAAAGTTGTTTACTAAAACTTTCTAGAATCGAAATAAAAATGATATTGATTTCATAAAACTGTTTCTTCAATATGTTTTCAAATTAGGATTGACATTTCATTTACATTTCTTCAAGAAATATCATAAAAGTTTTTAATACTGATTAGAATGTTCTTAAAAACACCCATACTTAAACAATTTGCCACTATTTGCCATATACTTGAATGAAAGTGGACGCAGTGCCAAGTTGTCACACGACTTGAGATTTGGGTAGTTGATTGTACAAATTTTAGTTCACATGGGTGTTTGGACAAGTGTAAAATTCCAAGGAGTTTTGTTAAATTTTTCCTAGTTAATCAATTGGCTTGACAAACATTGTTCTAGGGTATAGCTTCTTCAAATATCATGAGGTAATTTCTTGCACATATGGGGCGAGGACAAGTCGACAAGACCCTCGCATTGCGAGGGTCGAGGGAAGGACATTTATCGTACACAACCTTATTTTTGCTTTGCAAAGAAGTTGTTTCTATGAATCAAACCTGTGACTTTTTGGTCACAAAAGAGCAACATTTCCATCGCACTAAGGCTCGCCCTCGGTGTAATTTCTTGCACATGTTTGGAGAAATTTTTTTGTAAAAACACACATATTTTCAAGGTGCAAAGTTGATTAATATACCTCAGATGGTTTACAAGTCGATAAATCTATCTTCTATTGACAAATACAGAAACAAAACTTTAAGCATCAGCATCAACCACCACCAGATTGGATTCCGAACGACGCTAACCCTCGTCCGATCCAACATTTTATTCTTTACATGGTTATAACCCACATAATGCAACAAGTCCATTCCCTTTTGTCCCTCGTTTGAGGGGGGAGAGGGCACTCTAACTTTAAACCTCTTCCGACGCTGGAATGAGAAGTATCACTCTGACCCAAGCAAATTGCAACGAGGGGGAGGGGGGGAGAGGGAACTCTAACTTTAAACCTGACCGTGAAGACATCGATATCGGTAAACCGAGTCTTTGACAGTTTAGAAGAATGTTCTCAACAAGAACCCAAGAGCAGATGCATGAAAAGGAAAAAAGATGACAAGAAAACAAATGGAAACTTTTTCATGTTTGTCTCCTCCTATGGTTTGTGTACATAATTCCATATTTACATTTGGTTAAACGATACAATTTCATTAAAACATGGCAAACTTGTGGTGCAATGAAAAATTTACTTCCCACGAAAGATAATCACTACAATCTAAAGCATCAGTCACACAAAGAACATGACTGAATATTACAAATGCTCAACTTTGCGAACGAATAATACCATACCTGCTTTTTATTGCACACCAAAGTTTTCCCCTTCAATTGCAAATTATATGCATCTGCTTCCATGACATTGCAAAGAATGATATAGCTTACCTAATGAAAACTTTGTCTAGTGTATATAGTACAGGATTTATGAATCATGCTGCTGCAGACCATTTGTCTTCAGGGTCTTCCAGATTCAAAGCCTGAAGTAGCTTTGGCCAGGATTCGGGAATCCCTCCAGGAAGATCAAACTCTAACAATTTTCCCTGACTTCGGTAGAACTCCTCCACGGGTTGACTCTGCAAGAAGAAGATAATATGTGATCCACAGATTAGTAACCGAACCAAAACTGAATATTATTGTTGCTATATCTAAAATTAAAGGACTAATAACAAAAACAATTCTTAATCTTAAACATTTTTAATCTTAAACACTGATAAGTTTAATGCTTGAATACTTAACAAGAATGTAAAAGAGCATTCCCAAGATGCTGAAACAATACCATATCATTGTATATACGAAGTCGCTCCTTAACAACTTCTTCAGTGTCATCGGATCTCGTGATCAGCTTTAATGCACATTGTGGAGGGGGAAGAAGTGGAGCCATGTACATGCCAGGGTTCCCATCCTCGGCCTTAATGTGAATGGAGGCAACATTGTAATTTCCTCCACACTCACTACAAATCCTCCTTCCAAGACACTTCGCAAGCAAAGCCTCTTCACGAAGCTTTAGGTTGACAACCAAGTCAATGTCTGTCACTCCCTCCAAAATTTCCTGCAAAATAATCAAAACTTAAAGGGCAAGTTATAATACAAAAGACAACCTTGTTTAAGACTTGAACCAACCAGCCGAATTCAGATTTCGGTCGAGACAAACATTAAATTCGTAAAAAAGCAATAACTTTTGACACGAAAAGAAGCAAGATGGAAATAGTAATTTAGCTATGCAGGAATTTGGATGGCAGTATAAACAAGCAATCATTTTTCAGACACCACAAATTTACTTTCACATTTCAACTCTACTAATCTCAACTAAATCTTCAATTCTGGCTACTACATTTTGTTATCTACACCTACGTGATCAATATGTCCACATATCAAGCAAATTCATGCTTCCCTATTCAAAATTTTGATAAAAAGGAAGATGTATTACCGCCTGTCGAATCGTCCTCGGAAAACCGTCAAGAATGAAGCCAGTTTCACCCTTAGCTGCACTAGCCTCAAGACGCTTGGACAACAAGTTTATTATGATCTCATCCGAAACCAATTTCCCCTGATTCACAACCTCCGCAAGCTGCAATTTCGCATAATTTTGTTAGGTTTTGAACGAATTAAATTTACAGAAATTGCAAATACCCTAAGGGCAACTGGAAGGGACCTGAAGAGCCAAGGGGCCGGAGGCAGCGAGCTCGTCGCGGACGAGATCGCCGGTGGCGATGTGAGGGACGCCGAGGAGGTGGCAGAGGCGGGAGGCGTAGGTGCCTTTTCCGACGCCGGGGCAGCCGAGGAAGACCCACTGGACATTCCTGTCGTTGACGTCGCGATGCAGGGGAAGGGGCTTTGGGATGACGGAGGCAGACGCTTTGAGGTCCGTTTCGGAATTTAGAAAAGACGAGGAGCGGAAGCTCCGGAGTGAGAAGAAGCTTCCCGGTCGTCGTGATCTCAGAACGCGGTTCAGAACCGCCATGGGACGGACCAAAAAGTCTTTTTTCTTTTGAGTTGCAGAGAGAGAGGGAGAGAGGGAGGAGAGAGAGGCTTAGGTAGTTTGCGGAGGGGGAGAGGGAGAGTGAGAAGGTGGATTAATTACGTTGTGATTTTTACCTACTTTTGGCGGTTTTTGTCGCTTAGAAATGCGCCACGACACATGCAAAAAAATCTAGTGTGCTCCGCGATTGCGAATGTCAAAAAAGTACGCATGTGAAACATGTTCTGTTTTCTGTTGGAATTTGTTGGCATTTTTTTTTAAAATAAATTATATTGAGAAACGTTTTAAAACAGATGTTAAAATCATAAATGAAATAACATGTGCTTATGTACAAAGGGACCGAGTATTTTTCTTAATCAACATCTAAGGATTTGTTTGGTATCTTATTTGAAAATTTTTATAATTTCTCAAAACATTTCTTAAATTTTTTTTCTTGAAAATAGTTTTCTTTAAGACTCAAAAACTTGTTTGATATGAGATTTAAAAATTTTAACTCTTATAACTTAAACTGGACAAAGAGATCCAAAAAAAGGGGGTCGAGAGAGAAAGATGAGAGAATAAAAGAAAGTAAGAGATGATTAGAGGAAAGAGAAAGAAGTGAGAGGATCGGAGGAGGTAGAGAGGAAGATAGTGAGAGAAAGAACCGAGAGAATGAAGAGAGCGGATTGGAGAAGAGATGAAAAAGGTAATAAAAAAAATGAGGGTTTTGATATAGACGCCTAGGTTTTCAAATTTTGAGATTAAACATTTATGCCTTTTAGAGTTTTGATTAAGCGTTTTCCTACAATTTAGGTGCCACATGAGTTAGAAGTAGCATTTTTTATAATTTAAATTACCCAACTTGTCATTATATAAATATACCTTTTAATTCCTAGATAATACATCAAAACTCCTAAAATCTTGTAGATAAATATTGTAGAATTTAATTCCAATAAAATGTCTTTCAAAATACCCATGAATGCGACTTGCCATTATATTTAATATACCTTTTAATTTTCTTAGATAATATCTCAAAACTCCTAAAATATTGTAGATAAATATTGTAGTATTCAATTTTAATAAAAAGTGTGACAGCCCGTCCCGAATTATTTGTACCGTAGGTGTGAAAAGACTAAAATGCCCTTGGACGTTATTTGGTGTTGTGGGGTGTTGTTTTGTTATTTTTGGGGGTTGACTCTACAGGACACACACACACACACCCATACTACACTCCCTTGCTTTCTCTCTTCTCTTTTGAACTTCTTCCATTTTCTTTACAAGGTGTACGGACGAACTTCAACTTCAATCTTCCACGCACGGATCAAAGGTTTGAAGGTGGGTTTTAGACTCTTAGCAAGCTCAGGAACTCATCCATACCATTTGTTAGGCGTGAAACCCTCGAAAACCCGAGAACCAGGGAATTCCAATTCTGTGCACTGTTCATGCACGCGTGATCATGAAGTTTTTAGGAGTTTTTAAGGTCACAAGGAGCTTTAGGAAGTCCTCACGAAGCTCGGGGAAGAAAGTTGAAGCGTTTTGGACGTCTGGAAGCTCAGTTTCAGTGAGTTGCGGGTTTGGCCGAAATATCGTGGGTTTTTCCGGCGAGATTCCATTGGTTTTAGGTCTCCAAAGTGGTAAGGTTTTGTTCTACTTGTTGTAAGCTTCATTTTGGTACCAATTTCATTGAATTTGGTTGAGAAATGAAGAAGATATGAAGTTTTGAAAATTTTCCCAGTTTCCGACAACGCAGATGGCGGCGGCTATGGCGAGACTCACCGGAGAAGACAGGGGATTATTCCGTTAAGTTAACGGAATATTCTTAACGGCGTCAGGTTAGTTTTAACGGAATATGCTTACTGTTGGACGGAATATTCCCTACGCCGTTAGGGGTTCCGTCCGTGTGTCAGGCACGTGCCTGCGCGTGGCCAGTGCGTCTGGCCGTGCCTTGGCCGACGCGTGGGGGCGCGTGTGACGTCAGAAAATTATTTTAAAAATATGGGGATGTTCGTGAGGTTGAGTAGATCACGTTGGTGTATTCATACACCCCATTTGAGCATTGTATGAGAAGTTATCACCTAATTTTGATTATGTGCTTTAAATTAACGTTTTTATAGTTGTTTCGCATATAGGTAAGACCTATCCCGATGACGAGTGCAGTCACTCGAGGCAAGGGGGTTACGACCCTTCCACATACCAGTGAGTGGGCTTTTGGTTTTCCATATATACCTATATACTGTGGTTTTTCCCAGAAAATGAAATGAAATATTTATATGTTTTAAATGCCATGCATAGTGTTTGCCAATCTATTTATGCATTAGTAGTTGCATATATGTATATTTGGTGCTGCAGACTCATAGGTAAGTGCTAAGTAAGTTATGGTTTATGATTTTAATTAGTAGTTATGTGAGATACATAGAGAGCTTATAACATGCACCCTCGATGTTAGTGCTCCCGCCCAGAGTAGGGCACAGTCCTTCACGTGATGTTCACCTCCCGCACCACACGCTCATCTTGGATCCAAGTTAGGTGCACAGTCCTGTCATACAGACCACTTTAGGTGGTTCCGACTCGTAGGTGACCCGCGATTATTCACCAGTCTTCACGTATTTATTTACACCCAGTCATGTCGTACAGACCACTTTAGGTGGTTCCGACTCGTGTGCAGGTATAGTTAGTGAGTTAGAGATTTGAGCTCTAAATTCAGCCGTACAGGTCACGCTAGGTGACTCCGGCTAACATATTACATTGCATTGATTGACATTACCTGGGTTACTTACAGTTTATGTAGAGGCATTCGACATGGCATATTTCTGAGCATGTATTCTATATATGTGTATATTCTATTTTCTGGGAAACTATACAGGTTTTACGGCGAGGGGTTAGAACGTTTGATAATGAAATGATTTTGAAAAACTTTGTTTTTGCCCACTCACACTTTCTGTTTTGCGCCCCTCTATGTTCTAGTTTGGATTGCTCTTTTGGTGGCTCTCGAGGAATTCACGGCATATCTGACAGATTATCTCCAGTGTAGGACCCCCTCTGGGTGTGTTTAGTAGTGTTTGTTCCTATGGACTGCACTAGGTTTTCTGTGCTCTGAATATTGTTTTTCACACTTACGCTTGCTCATGTATGTTAACTACTTTGTGTGTAGTTTGATTTTTATTTGTTCGTACTTTTATTATTATTCTTAGCTTCCGCACTGTGCACATGGTTACGTCACCCTCACGTGACGGCCTGCATGCCTTGATTTCGGTTGGGGTGTGTCAAAAAAAATTTCAAATTACACATGAAACGTAGATTTCTTCTTGGTACATATTTGATACGTTACTTAATATATCTTCTTGGTACATATTTGGTATGTTTGTTTTTTTTTTTTGTATGTATTTGGTACGTTTATATTTATTTATTAAAAAAAAAAACTTATTTGGTACATATATTTCCTCTTGATTAAACATATATTTCTCCTTGGTACATATTTGGTACGTTACTTTATTCTTGGTACGTATTTGGTACGTTCATATATTATTTTGGTACGTTTATATTTATTTAAAAAAACATATTTGGTACGTTACTTTATATATCTTCTTGGTACGTTTAAATATATTATTTGAACGTACCAGCCTCAAGCCTTCGAAAATAGAGAATACGTCTAGTTATCTCACATGATATCAATATAAAATAGTGAAAATAACCACTAATTGAAATGGATAAGTCCATTCAAAATTCAAAATTGAGGATCACATAATTCTAATGTGGGAGAAGAAACCATACGGCTCAAACGTGAGAGAAGAAATTGGCTTCCTAAAAAAAAGGTCATGTACAAAAATATATCAACCTAAAAGGATATATATGGAATTTAATAATTAACATTTTAAATTAAAAAAAACACAATAATTACATGTAATCTAAATAAATATAAAAATGCTGACATGGCTATTGTTTAGGCGTTCTAATCAAATTTTAAAATAGAACCAATGTTTAATCTAAATAGTATTAGAAAAGTGTAGGGGATTCTAATTTTTCCTAAAAAAACGAGAAGGGGGAGAGAAAGAAGAAAAGAGAGATATATTTGGAATGAGAGGGGAGGAGGAAAAGAAAAGAAATGAGTGAGTTTAAGTTTAAAAACTCTAAAAAGTCACTTTTTATGTTTTTAGAGAATAGACTATTTTTGAGCTGGTCTTGAGTTCAGTTTTTTAAAATAGTTCTACCAAACAAGTTTTTAAAGCCTAAAACTTGAAAATTGTTTTTGAGTTTAAAAGGTTGGATTCAAGAAGAGTACCAAACAGACTCTAAATGTCCTTTGGGTTTTGATTTCAACTAATTTTTTTTTAAATCAATTACACTTAGGAATTGACTACAATGTTACGCCTTATATAGTGGTACGTATGTTATGCAAGATCTAATTGCTACAAAGTTCATTTGATCCCTATGTACAAGATTTAAATCAATGATTTTATGGAACACTTTGGTATATACCATGAAAGAAAATTTGTTATACTTGTGCATACTTCTCTTTAAATACAATTTCAAAATCTCCAAAAGATGCTTTCTCATACTTTCTACGTTCAATTATAGCAAAGAAAAGGCGAAAAAGCATCGACAAGGCTACACCAGCAAGCTTCTTCATTGCCCTTTAAACTCTGCTTTTCGTTTTCTCTTTTTGATGTATCATGCAACTAGGTAAGCATAACTTGAGATTCGACATCATCATACAATGCTAAACTCATGATTAGACCATGTCCCTGAGATTTGATATCATTCGATGTCGTGATGGAGGACATAGCTTACGATCATCAGCAAAGCAAAAATGAACATAAGATCATCATCACGGCCCTTTTCTTGTTTCTTTTGTTTGTGATGTCAGAAAATTAAAATTTCACGATCCATCCAAAAAACCAGATCAAACCCAGAGTGCGTAAAACATAGTTAGCCATTGCCCTCAACCCTTTTTTTAAGTATTTGGAGATGACTTTTTTTGTTTAAATAATGGGAATTGTTATTAGCACTCCAAAAATCTCATTCTACACTTCAAACTTTTTATAAGAGGAAAGAAAAATAAACTTGTGAGGAGTGTAAAATGAGATTTTTGGAGTGTCAATAACACTTCCCTAAATAATTATGATATGTCATCAAAGTAATAATAAAAAATTACAAAATTATTTCCAATTAATATCATTTGGGTGATATTTACTCATTCACTTGTACGCGAGAAATGATTTCCTATGTCATGGAAAAATAGTGGGATGGAGAATCCTTCCACACCTTGGTATTCAGTTTCCTTCCCCATGGAAAACCATAAAATGCGTTGATTGCTATCTTTTTTTTATGACAAATTTATTCATTAACAATTGAAAATGCCAATTTTATTTCCAAAAAAAAAAAGGATATTTTTATTGTTGCCCTTGTACCACAACGTTGGTTCGAATCTCGTCGATTCCCTAATCAAACATCTAATTTAACAAATCTATCGTTTGACAAACAATAAAAAACAATGAGGGAATAGGGTAGATGCGACACAAGGAGAAAAGAGAGGAGAATTGGGAAATTTTTGTGGTGTAATCCTCACAACTTTGTGCCTTTATTTATTGAAAATATAGCAAACTTCTTTGTCCTATAAGGAATACAAAGTCCAACAAGAAAGATTTAGAACATAATATTAAATACAATCTACTAAGATTTAAACAATCACAATTCTAATTAATTTAGAACTGCAGTAATTTCCTACCTATTATTCCAATGTTACCAAACATGAGAAAGAACTTTTGCATTTGCATTCCCTAGAAAAAAGACATGAAAAATAATTTATCATGAATTCCTTTTAGCATACCAAACACAAACACAACCATAATAAAATATAGTGTTGTACGAAAAATAAAATTACTCAATTATTTGGACCCAAACTTTCAAGATAACAACTTTAATTACTAAAGAGATATATAAGAGTATCCCAGCGAGAGGCTTTATATGGAGCTAGAAAAACGGTGGATATAGCCCATTTTAAAACTTTGAAGAATCTTTGGGCTTTATAAAAAAATCTCTCCCAATGAGGGGCTATTTCTTTCGAGCTTTATATGAGGCTATATATATTTATTTATATAATAATTTGATTATGCATAAAAAAAAAAAAAATTGTGTTAACTTTTGTTAAGTTAATTTTTGACATGTTATCTTAAATTTCTTTTTATGAACCTTTCAACCTAAAAAAGTTCAAATCGTGACAAAATTAGATTTCATCACTTATAAACCGTTCAGTAGATTAGATTTTATTATCTCAATCTCATCCGTTGAAACATACAACCCCCACTTCGCCCTCTAAAATAATTTGATTTTCAAGTACAACACAACAATTTACCTAGCACCAATTGGTAAAATTTTTTATGGTCAAATGAAAACTTCATTAAAGACCCGAAGAGGGGTAGCAAGTACAATAAAGGCTATTATAGCCCAAAGGCAAAACCCATAATAAAAGAGAGAGTGTAGTCGATACAAACTAGGCAACAGCGGAATACAACCTAGACAATCAAACAAACACTACTGAACACTACTCAGGTGAAACTGTTTGGGCTCAAAATAATATTGTTGGGCCAAGTGTAGGTTTATGCTCGGCCCAAAGCTGTTTCAAAAATACTATGGGCCGTCTGGTGATCCCGGACCATTTAGCAAGGATGATCAAGTCCTATCACAAAAATGAGTAGTTCAGATAAGCAAAGGGATTGAGGAAGTCCTAATGCAATTAGGATTCTCGACCAACAATGAATAAAGCCTCAAAAAGGGGTGAGTTCAAAGTCCTAATGGGGGTAGGGTTGGTCGAAGCAGAGTTAGAACGGAACAAGAAGTCCCAATCCAGATATGATTTTAACTCGGTCTCAAGAAAGATTTGGTGCTATGAATACAAGACATCATACAACAATTCAAGGACCTTCAATTCAACACACAATTGCTCTGCGCAAAACCTCTTAAACATCTTGAGATTTTTTATTTTCTTTTTCCTGTCGACACACCTTCAGTTTGGATAAACAGCATCGTGAAGGCAACCGGCGAACACCTTCAGTTTAGATAAACAGCATTGTCGCCGTAGAATCAGCCGACCGAGGAGCACCTTCAGTTTGGATAAACAGCACTGTGTCGAGGCCGACTAGTTACCTATCCAAGTCTCGGTCGAGAAGGGTTTCCGAATCCTTATTGGCAGAGATCATCTTATTAGCCTTCTCGACGAAGTAAGATGTTACGAGTTACGACATTCGGCGCATTGAACGCCGAGTGATTTTATGATTGGATACTCACAAGTGAGTTTCAGAGTTCGGCATTCTGACGGCCGAACCACATTCACCATTAAGACATACATCACCTTTGAATACTTGTGTTCGTACAGTCTGGTGTCGATTCGACGTGCTTATACTCTCACGAATATAATCACTGTGACCAAATCTGGCGTCGACGATTTGTGAACTTCGCAGAACTAGCAGCCTTGTCTTTAGGCTCGAGAATCCAAAGGCCGAGATTTGTTCCTTCCTTGGCCGCAGTCGCAAGATAAGGAAGTCAGCAACGCACTCAACGCAACATCAACAAATTTTACTCCTCAGCCAAGCTCGGCT
Source organism: Pyrus communis (assembly GCF_041283825.1). Lineage (NCBI taxonomy): Eukaryota > Viridiplantae > Streptophyta > Magnoliopsida > Rosales > Rosaceae > Pyrus > Pyrus communis. The sequence goes on along the minus strand of NC_142571.1, from coordinate 23,491,180 downwards.
GACGAGTTGGCATGCCCCACATTCAACCGAATGACGTAGTTAGCTTATTAGTTACTCAGCCTGCGTGCCACGTAGGCTTTGTAATTTTTAGGGTCAACAGAAACAAAAGAGGAAGACGCTAATAGTGATACCACTATCTAACATCAATCAAAAGTTGGCGAAGGACATGGAAGCCCATCCCAAGATAGCACCATAACCAATAAGGGAGGGGGCAAAGTTGCCTATGAGAGATTGCTCACCCTCAAATCGGTTAAAGATGCAGCCACATGAGCTGCTTGGTTGGCCGTTCTTGGAACCCAGTTCCACTAAACAAAAGCAAAGGAAGCCGCTGCCCGACGAATTTCATCGATAATTCAATATAGACACCATTGGTTGCAAAGGTTTGGTTTTAGCAAGCAATCGATGACCTTGGAATAATCAATCTCAATGATGATATGGTTGAAACATTTGGCTTTGACAAATTTCAGACCCTCAAGAACTGCCTCTGCTTCAGCGGCATCGAACGTGAATCGATGTGAGTGTAAAGAAGCACCACCTTAAAAAGTACCATTGTGATCACGTGCAATAATCCCTGCACGGGCTTCACATGTAGCTCGATTCCATGCACCATCGACATTAATTTTAATAAGAGGCCATTGAGGAGCTTGCCAAGAAAGAGATCTTTGTACTGCAAAAGGGCAAATTCATCCTTGTAGAAAGGGCAAATTGGATTCACATGTAGATGCCTGCGAAAAAGATTAAATATGCTAGGAAGAGCATTGTTTAAAGCACGCCAAATAAAGTTGAGAACTTTAGGAACTTCCTTTATCCCCACAAAATCTTCCAGACCTCTTTATGAATCAAGTAAGAAGAGGATGCATTGGTAGTCATAGAAACTCTTTACCGTATAAACACCATCATTGTTCCAAGGCCAGAAAAGATAATCATGATCATGAGTATTGTACAGTGGGATAGATTTGATAAGAGCAATGTCATATGAAGACAAAATATTAGAAATTGAGTCCAGTCTCCAAGTAGCAGTGTTCACATCAATCAAAGAGGCCACCAAAGTAGGAATTGGCCCAAGAATTACTTGTAGAGGTAGAGGGTTGGTACATTCCAAGGTAAGAAGCCAATTATCTTGCCAGATTTTGATCGATTCATCATTCCCTACATGCCATTTAGCTCTTTCGAGAATAATTCTTCTGCCTTCAAGTAAACTAGACCAAGCCCAAGAAGGGCAAGCTCCTCTTGTAGCTTTTAGGAAATCACACCTTGGAAAGTACTTAGCCTTAAGAACACGAACCCAAAATGCATCTGGATTTTCCATCATTCTCCAGCATTGTTTTGCAAGAAGATAGATGCTAAAGTATTAAAGGTCCCTAAACCCCATTTCCCCTCCTTGGTGCCACAAAGATACTTCTAGCTTTTCCAATAAATACGATTTCCTTTCTCATACTCACCCCATCAAAATCTCCCAGGATCCCCATTGATAGAATTGCAAGTGGAAGTGGGAAACTTGAAGCAAGTCATAGGATACGTAGGAACCGCTAAAGCTACTGACTTCAGGAGGACCTCCCTACCTGCCATAGTGAGTGAACTTGCTTTCTATCCTTGAATCTTGTTCAAGATTTGATCTTTGACGTAGACGAGAGCATCACGTTTAGACTTTCCCCATATTGATGGTAGACCTAAATACTTGCCTTGGTCTGTAGAGGCAGGGATTTTCAGAATTGTGCAAACTTGATTTGCTAATGGGAATGGAGTATTTGGGCTTAAGTAAATAAATGATAATTTATGCTATGTCCAAATGCTAGGCAATATTCCGCAAAAATTGTTATCAATCTACTGCAATTCGTCTCAGTAAATCTTATGAAGAAAAGAGAGTCGTCAACAAATAAAAGATGTGACAAAATGGGCCCTCCTCTACAGATTTTTATACCCCCCACCCCCCCCCCCCCCCCCCCAAAAAAATGATCATTAGTGGCACAAAAATAATTTGGGATAAAACTTCGCCAACTAGAAGGAAGAGATAAGGAGAACAAAGGTCCCCTTGCCTCAATCCTCTAGTAGTATAGAAATATGGCCTCGGCTTTCCATTGATCACTACGAAGAAAGAAAATGTTGTGACACACAACATGACCAACCGTATCCAACGATCATCAAAGCCCATCCTTGTCATAGTGGTTCAACCCGATCATAATCTTTATTCATGTCAAACTTAGACCAAGCTCACAAGCTTTACTTTTTTTTCTTCATCTTTACATAGTGGAAAGCTTCATGGGCAATGAGAATATTATCTTGTATTTGTCTAAATTAGTATCATATAATTTTGAAAAAAATTATTTGAAAATTTCACCCACAAATGCCTATGAACGTTAAATCAATTTAAAACAATCATTAATAAGCCAAATTACAAGAAAAAGTAAAAAGAATAAAGGGAGAATACAAGTTTGCAAGTGGAGAAAAAGTGATTTAACTTTGCTCACATGGGTTACTACCTTTTTGTGGGACCCATTTTTTTTTTTAGGCTAGATGTAGCCCAATGCTGTCCAAGAAAGGAAGTTGCTAGCCCTAGTGATAAATTTAACTCCATTTTCCGGCTCATTGGGGATGAAATTTCTCACACTAAAGCTTGAAATGTAGTAGCCTCATGGAGTATACAATCTCCATTGGGGATGCTCTAATGCTTCATTGAGTTTGGCTCCAGCTAATCTCAGAACAAGTCCCTCAATGGATCAACCTTATGAATTACATGAAATTTCATACCCTTAATTATAATGAAAACTGCAAGCATGAAGCAGTTACTAATTTATATTTCAAGAAAGGGTGAAAATGGAATTACAATCAATCAGCACTCGAACAAAGCACTAAATCAAATCGGAATAGGGTATAATCTTACATAACACGCCTATCATTTGCGGGTGAAAAGTACAAAATCAAATACACGTGCAGTTATACAAAGGTTGTCATCGTGCAGCTACATCTGGTCAGCCCTGCCGTCATCCTCACTAATTCCATCTCCTGCGTGCCTGTAGCCAGATCAAGCAAACAAAGCTAAGAGAATAATGCATGCACAAGAAATGTGATTCCTAACTCTTTTGAATACAAATGCTACTCGATGGCAACTTAAAACGAACCTTAATCACAAGGTTTCAAAATTTCACATCCTTCATTTATACATGACAAAGGTGGATCAGCACGTCATTCACTGGTAAATGCTGTGCATTTACTGGCCGGTCTAAACAATATGATCTCATGGAAAATGTAACCATCGATTCTTACATTTGGATTAAACCACCTAAGAAACAGAACACATGGCAAATAGCCCTACTTTGATTTTCAGCATCATTGAAAATCCATCTCTCTACCATTTCTCATCACTCTTTTTCTTTGGAAAGAAAGCTTATACTAGCCTTGTTTTTTGTTATGGTCAACTAGTCTTAGTTTAACGTGGATATAACAAAAAGGGGCTGAGAACATACCGCCAAGATGTTGTTAGATTGCGAGCTTTTCTATCCAACTGGAGGTTTTCCATCGCACTTGAAGCTCGAATGACATCCTCTGGACTTTCATCAATGTCGTATCTATAGCTGTAGTCATCTTTCCTGTAGCCAGACATGGATGACCCACCTCTTCGATCTGAATATGCTAGAATGTATCAGATAAAGAGAAACAAAAGGAATCATGTAAAGGGAAGACACAAGAAATAGCTTTGTCACTCACCAGATGACTGGGAAGATGCACCAGGCCTAGCATAAGCACACCAACAAACTAACATCAATTACGAGCTGAAGGACAAAATAAAAGGGGAAAATCAAACACGTAATATTGGGGCGGTAAGGTAGATCAGCACCTTCCTAGTGGAGGTAGCCCACCAGCAACAGATGATGAAGAAGGTCTTCTCATATTGCGAGAATCTAAATTGGACAGGGATTCTGTTTCTGAAGTCGTTAGCCTCCTTCCAGTACCCCTTGATTGAGATAGATTCTGTAGTAAAACAATCTAGTGGTAAGCAATCCACCAAAGGAATAATTACAAACAAAACATAAGCTAAAGAAATTTGTATTTTTCCTTCATTATCAATCCAGAATCATATCATCCCCTATCTCTTCTAGCCAGAGAACTTTTTCCCTACGTCAGTTGAACCTCTAAACTGTATATTAATCCCATCCTATAACTGACCAATAGGTTTAAAGAAAAAGAGGAAAAGTGCCCACACATATACCAGAGAACAAATCATGCAATCTTAATTAATCTGTACTATGTCCAGAAAAATAAGCCTTAATTATGTGATAAGACATAACAATCGGGTAAATGTACCTTGAAGCCAATAAAATATTGCCATGAAAAACAACCGTCCTAATGCAGATTCTGAAATGAACATGAAAATTTTGTGTTTTAACTTGAAAATAATACCAAACCTCAAATTTCAAAAATCCTTCAAGCACATCCAAAAGCAAAGGACCACTATCTCCGTTTCGGTTAAGATCATATCCATTCTTGCTACTAAAGTCCTTCAACTCAGCTTTCCAAGAATCCTTTTGCTGCGATTCAGCAAACATAAATGCAACATTCATTAGCATCAGATAGCCAACACATTAGTTCAAAACTTACTGAAAACACCTGACACTTTCTGCACTAAAAGTTTACATGATTACCAAATTACACTCGGGCTGATAAACTTTTAGCGTGTGGTTTAGTTGAGCCCAGTCTAAGTACTCGCATATCAGTGCTGTAAGCAACCTTCCTATAACAAAGCATGTCAAAGTGAAATTTAGCTGATGAACAAAAGGTTTTAAACAAGCATAAGCATTGTGTTAGTAGACAAACCCGAAGGAGAAGCGTGGAGCTGTTTAGCTCGATCGTTGCAGCTACCAAGCAATGCTGGAGGCAAGCCTTCGTCTTTCTCGATGACCTTGTCCTCCTCCTCAATTGCCTCAAACACACTTGCTCTCAACTCAGCCTACCAAAACAAAACAGTTGAATTAATCATAAAAACAACCCAAAAACCAAAATAACAAGTTCGATTATTCACAAATAACTGCCTAATTATGCAAAAAATGCATCGCATTTCTCAAAATCCGAAGCTTCGAATTACAGATAAGCAAATAAAAAGCAGACAAGCTTTGAAATTGCAAAACCCTAGCCGAAGTCAACAAAGCTGGGGGAAATTTACGCAATGAACCCGAGGAAAAAACCTCGTTTTTGGGGTAAAATCAGCTGCGGAATCAGAGAAAGGAGATCTAGATGACGAACGTTAACATAAAGGGGGAAATGGGCAAAAAGGGAATTTGAAATTGTACCCGGATCTTGGCGAGTACGCCCTTCTTCTCGAGGGTGCGAGTGACGAGAGTCTTGAGGTCCATCATCTCCCTCGTGTAGTCGTCCATCTTGTTCTTCTGTTTTTTAGGGTTTCAGAGGGAGAGGGTTTTGATTGGGGGGGAGAGAGAGAGAGAGAGAGAGCTTTCCCTGCATTTTTTGAATTCTCAGCTCTCTTCGATGCCTTGCTTCATGAGAGAAAGAGGAGGAGAGAGAGAGAGAGAGAGAGAGGAAAGTTGCTCTCGGAATGATGGGTGGGGGTGAAGGCGGGCTCCACTGCTGGCCTGCAGTTTCCCGGTACTATTATCTGGGCTGGTGCTGTGAAGTTGGATCGTGAAGTTTTGGGCCGTTAAATAATTAAGCCTGGGATTCTTTTCTAGCCTCTATTATTAGCCGCATAACTTGAGCAAACTTCACCGTTAAATTATAACGCATTTAGTTAAATTTCAACCGCTCATTTGTTGTAAAAAAAAAATTACGAGAGAGAATTTCTAAGTACAAGTATTAAACTTTTGCGTAATCGTATATGTTTTGCTTATTGTGTGATTGGTTGCAACTAGGCATGTTGACTTAATGTTTGTTTGGATTTACTCTTAAAATAACTAAAAGCGTTTTTGGTGAAAATATTTTTAAAACCAATTTTTAGTAAAAATATAAGTAAATTCTGAAAAAGCACATAACTGGTGTTTTTTGCATAAAACACTTTAAGTGCTTTTGGAACCAAATAACTTTTTCTCTAAAAGCGCTTTTAGTTATTTTAAAAACACATCAGAATGAGCTCTTACTAATGCGATTATATAGGTATGAGTATCATTCTTAATCCTGAGTATGCATACTTTATTTGTTTCATCACATACTCTATATGTTGATGCAATTTGTAATACACGATCTAAGTGCATTCTTGTCTGATTGCATAAAACAATTTAAGTGTTTTTGGAACCAAAAACATTTTCTCTAAAAGTGTTTTTAGTCATTTTAAAAGCATATCAAAACGAGCTCTTACTAATGTGATTATATAAGGTATGAGTATCATTCTTAATCCTGAGTATGCATACTTTGTTTGTTTCATCACATACTCTATGCGTTGATGCAATTTGTAATATACGATCTAAGTGCATTCTTGGCTGATGGGTAATTCTTTTCCCTAATCATTAATATACAATGGTGGGAAGAAAATTGTTGACACGCATACCATTGTGTCTTTCGCAATTTACTTAATTAAATCATTGTATTTTACTACACAATTACACATGTAACAATAAACGTTTTGAGTGATTATTTAGAGTAATTCCACCCTACTAGGTAATTATTGCCAAGCTATTGAGCAAAGACAATTACTGTCTTAGTGAACAGTAATTGTCGAGTGTATCTCCACTCCTAAATAGCTTGAACAAAAATTACATTTGCTTAATAGCTTAAGCAATAATTATGTTAGAGGGTAGAGTTGCTCTTAAAACCTGTCACATGCGGATGAGGTCTATGCACTCCAATTCTTCCTACAATCCACGAATATTGTAACTATCAAGAGAATTTCCAAAGAATATACTCAAGTTACTATTAAAAAAAAAAAAGAAAAAAGAGAGAGAAGTTATACGCTACATAGATGTTATCTATTAATTAAAAAAGGACTCAAATTTGATACTTGATAGGAGTTTTTAGTATGCACAAAAAATTTTAATCGTATATTGGATATTTTATTTATTCAATATTTGTTCGAAACATAATAGAAGAGTGATGCTATTCACATATTTATTTTTACCTTCTATACATTTATGTCTTTTGATCTTTCTTATAGCACGTTTACTAATCCGTAATCAAATTGAGAGGAATTGAATTGAGGAGGAATTGGATCGAGGAGGAATTGAAATGAGGTGGAATAAGAATTAGATTCCTACTGAAATTGTTTACTAAAACTGTCCAGAATCGGAATACAATTTCATAAAGCTATTTACTAATTCACCAAAATTGGAATATAAACTAATATGATTACTAAAATGTCCTTGTCTCAAATCAAATATTTTTAATCACATTTTCATTAGTTATTTTTAATCACATTTTCATTACTAAAATGCCCCTTTAGTTCTTTATTTTTATTTTTATTTCATCTATATTTATTTTTAATCACATTTTCATTAGTTATTTTAAAATGCCCTCATTCACTTCTCTTCCTCAGCATCGCCATACCCCAATCCTCCAACACCACTCTCCCAGATCATTTTCCCAGTTCCCATCCCGCAGAAGAAAATACTATTTTAAGAACCTAGCCAAATTCATCTTCCCAGTTCCCACCCCGCAGAAAAAAAATTAACATTTTAAGAACCTAGCCTATGCATCCTCCTAGTTCCCACCCTGCAGAAAATATTTCGGAAAGCAATTGGAGCCAATGATCAGACGAGCATCAACATCGCCAACGGCACAAGCAATTTGGCCCCGAACTTCAAGGTCCCGATTGTCAAACCAACATTACACGAGGATGAGCTGGCTGTGTCGACGATGTCGAAGCGTCTGTCGAAGCATCTGCGAAGCCTCTTGATAAGAGGGCATAATAGGAAAGAAGAAATGCATTCCCGATTCCCTCACCATCCTGGAATCCAAATACCTCACCTATGGAAGGAGTCTAATTCTTCCAATTTCAGGAATTGAAGTCCATTTTTCGTGTGGGTCCCACAAACTGTTGATTCCTCTAAATTGTAGTAAACACAAGAGTTATTTGTAATCGGAATCGAATTCCTTATTTTCATTCCGATTACAAGTGTGTAAACACGCCCTTAATTTATTCGACTCGACGATCAAATATTGAAAGGAGTGTTTGAGAGATAAAAAGGAGTGTGTCATGTTTTCAATTGTTAGAACAAAAGTTTCAGATTTTCATTAGGGGTGTAATCAATTGAGATTTTGAAATATTTTAATAGATTTTGACAAAGTTTAATCGATTGTAGAGATTTCGTGTTAATTTTTTATTCATTTCTCTCAAAATCTTAGGGGAGAGGTAAGATTTGTGATTGCTTAAAATACACTATGAAATCTCTCAAATTCCCTCATATTCCTCTACTTTTTGAAATTCTTTAAAACAAATTCATAATTAAATACATATGTTATTTAAAATCCTAATTGAATACACCCGGATATTCAAAAAATAAAATAAAATAAAATAAAATATTTTAAAATCCTAATTAAATACATTATGAATTTCAAGATTCTAATTAAATAGGAAACTTTTATTTAAACTCATATAATCTCTTTGTACACCTAATTTACTCTTTACACCCATATTATTTTCAATTAAACAATCAATATCTCTTCAAACCCAATCTTTCAACCTAAACTACCCTTACAACCCCAATTCAATATATGTGTTAACTTATCTTTACACCCATTTAAAAAATAAAGTAAAAAATCAAAATCAAAGCATTATCTCCTTTGACGTTCTCTCCTTCCAACAGTTGTTTTTGATGGAGTCTTCATCATCCTCTACATCGTTGCTCGATAATCTCTGGTTGCCTTGCGTGACGATGTATGTTGCATATGAATTTGAGTTTTTATTTTTATTTTTTTATGTTTTGGATGATATAAAGACTTTTATAAGTTATAACCTATAAGCATATATAGGTTATAGGTGAAATGACATGAAGTCTTTGGTTTCTTTTTTCCCTTTTCTTGTAATAAGTAATGTTCTTTGGGGAATAAAATTGCAAAGTAAAACTAAGACAAAGGTGAAATGATAGAATTTAAATCAAGGGACAAACGAAAATTGGAAAATTTAAACGCTAATATATATATATAATTTTTTTATCTGCTTTTTCAATTTTAGAAGAACATGTAAAGAAAGTTAACCAAAAGAAGGTGGCGCAATGAAGAGAGTGAAAGTGGTGGTCTAATGAAGAGAGTTAGAATGGTGGTGAATTGAAGAATCAAATGAAAATAGTTGGGAAGAATGCCAAAACAATGAAACAAAGTATGTAGCTGTTGTTATTCAATAAAAGAAAGCAGAATGTCATGATTATGTTATATAAATTAAGTAGAAGACTTGGTAAATAGTGTCCAAAATGAACATGAAAAGACTTGAGAAACTTTACAGCCCGCATCAATCATAACGTTAGTATATGACATATAAACCAATAATTCAACTCTTGCATAAACCGATTCATGTCTTAGTTAGAGGATCCAAAACTTCAAAATTAACGTTTATTCGATAAAAGAGCTTGTTTTTCTCTATGAGAGCGTCTTAGGATTTTTGTCATAGTAGAACGAAGGAGAAAAATTACGTGATGGTTAGGGTTTCATTATTGGGTATGGATTTATAGATAAATCTTATTTTGCTTGTTAATTTTATTTTGTACTTGATAATTATGTAATAGGGTAATAAAGACATTTCATATTTTAATTTGAGTGTAGAAAGAGGTTAGAGCATCTCCAAATGAAATGCCAAAATGTACACATCAACTATAATAGTAAAAAAAGACCACACTAATATTCTCCAACCGAAGTGCCAAATCCTATGTGGCAATGACATGGAAAAAAGGTTGCGGTCAAATTTGATAGCAACTTCAAATGTTTTTTTTATTATTAATTATTAAATGTATTTTATTAATTTTTAATTTGTTTAATAATTTATTATAATTAATGTTGAGTTGACCGATACAATTATCATATTTTTTTTCTTATTTTCAATCAAGGAAGGTGATTAGATTACTGATTGAACTTTAAATGTCTTTTATTAAATTTTAATTAGTTTAATAATTTATTTTATAAAATAATAAATTTAATTTGATATATCAGTTGGAGAACAAAACTTAAAAGATGTCAAAGTGCCACAAAAACTATGAAAATTTAAATTTTACGTTCAAAATTTGATATTTCCTTTGAAGATGATCTTAGATGAGTTCAAATAATGTTTTTCAATTAAATATCCCTAAATTTATTAAAAAAAATAAAATCTCTCAATTAAATAAGGGGTGTGCTATCCACATACCCGTTTTTACTTCTCACACACCCTTATTAATTTCTATCCGTTGATCTTCGTTGATTCATTCAATCCAACGGTTAAAACTAAAAAAGTGTGGAAGAAGTAAAAAGGGATGTGTGGATACCACATCCCTAAAAGAAATGAGAATTTTAACGAAAAACTCCAGGTACTGCTCACTTTAACGAAAAACTATATTTTTACACTAAAAATCAATCCTAATTCTATTCACTTTACCTTTTTATTTTGTCATTCTCAAAATTTTTAAATCATTTTTATTAGTTTTCTTAAATAAATCTCCCTAAAAAAATGTAAAAACCACAAAAGTTTAGCATATATCTACCCGCGCCTGATTCTCCATCCAAAAAGTTCATGTCAAAGGAAAAAAAAAAAAAAAAAAAAGAAGAGAAAATTGAAAATTGAGAAAAATAGTTATTGCGCCCATCCACCCTCACTAAATTCAGCATTTGTCCGTTTCCACGCCCCAAACCCAAAACATTTCTCAATGGCGCCCATCGACCCTCACTCGTTCACTGATTCGACTCACCCACTCGCCACCCACATTTCCCTCTCCTTCTTCTTCGACTTCCCCTCCTCCACCATCCACGCCTCCGCCCTCCTCACCCTCCCCGCCCCGTACTCCGGCCCAGTTTCCCTCGACGTCCGTGGCCTCACCATCCACTCCGTCATCGACCCCCAAAACCCCTCCGATCCTATCTCTTACGTCATCTCCCCTCCTGACCCAATCAAAGGCTGCCACCTCGCCTTCACCCTCTCCAACGCTTCCTCCGTCTTGATCCTCTACTCCACCTCCCCCTCCTCCTCCGCCCTCCAGTGGCTCTCCCCTCCCCAGACCTTCAACAAACGGCTGCCGTTTGTCTACACCCAATGCCAGGCCATCCACGCGCGCTCCGTCTTCCCCTGCCAGGACACTCCCGCTGCGCGTGTGCGCTACGCGGCCAAGCTCAATGTACCCCGCCAGCTCTCCGCCGTCATGTCCGCGCGTCACGTGGACCGCCGCGACCCAATCCCCGGTGAGGGGTCGGCGCTGATCTCTGGCGACGCCTTGTGGTGTGCCGACGACAGGGTCGTCGAGGAGTTCGTGATGGAGCAGCCAATCCCGCCGTACCTGTTCGCGTTTGCCGTCGGTGAGCTAGGGTACCGGGAGGTGGGCCCGAGAACGAGGGTTTACTCTGAGGCGGTGCCGGCGGTGCTTGAATCGGCGGCGACGGAGTTTGCGAGCACCGAGGACATGATCAGGCAAGGGGAGGCCTTGTTTGGGCCGTACGAGTGGGAAAGGTTCGATCTCTTGGTGCTGCCGCCGAGCTTTCCGTACGGTGGAATGGAGAATCCGAGAATGACGTTCTTGACGCCAACGGTGCTCAAAGGCGACTCCAGCGGCGCGCAGGTGGTGGCGCACGAACTGGCTCATAGCTGGACTGGGAACTTGATCACCAACAAGACTAATGAACATTTTTGGTTGAATGAGGTACCAAAATTTACATTCATACATTCGTTTGATGGCATTAACTTTTCAATTCCTGATTATCAATTGGTTCAGATTCTCGGTTTTTATGTCGAAATTTTCAATAGATAGATGCTGTTTGTTTTTGCCTATTTGATTGGTGCTAAGTTCAAATTTGATCAATGTTGTGATCTTGAAATGCTTGTTTTCTTCTTTTGACGTAATACTATCTGCCTACAGTGCATTTGAGGCCAGTTTTTAGTTTTGTCTTGTTAAAACCGCAATGTGCGAATCCTTGACGGAGTAATGCCGTGTAGGGTTAGGAGAATGTGAAGAATGAATGTCTTACTGATTACGAGCTTCCGGTTGTAGTTGATTATGTTGATCTATGTTATGCTCGTACTGTTCTTGGAAACGAGATCAGGGTGTTAATCTTTACTTATTGGTACAGGGTTTCACGACGTATGCTGAGAGGAGAATTGTTGAGGCTGTGCAAGGTGAGGACAGAGCTGCATTGAACATTGGAATTGGCTGGCGGGGTTTGAATAAGGAAATGGAGAGGTTCAAGGATAACTTGGAGGTCACAAAGCTGAAAACCAACCAGGAAGGAGTTGACCCAGATGATGTGTATTCTGAAGTTCCATACGAAAAGGGTTTCCAGTTTCTGTGGCGCATTGAACGTCAGGTATGTTGAAATTGTAACTTCTTTTGTTTCTTGGTATTGACCTGTAAAGACGATCTGATTGGCACTTGGTTTTAAAAATATAAAGGTTGGAAGGCCTGCATTTGATGAGTTTCTGAAGAAATACATTGCCACCTTCAAGTTCCAATCAATTGATACCGATACATTTCTCGACTTTCTGAAAGCAAACCTACCTGGAATAGAGAAAGAGGTTGACTTAGTGTTGTGGACTGAGGGCACCGGTATCCCTCCTGATGCGTATGAACCGGTTTCTAACATATATGCAAAGATTGTGTCCATGGCAAATGAATTTAAGTTTGGTAGGATGCCAGGGGCGGATGAAGTTGCTGACTGGAGAGGGCAGGAGTGGGAACTCTACTTGGAGAACCTCCCCAAGTCTATTGAACCTTTACAGGTACTGTTGTGTTTCTTCTCTTCTAAGATTTTCGTATTACCTTGTTTTCTATTACTTGATTTTATAGCGGCCTTCAACACACTTTTTGTAGTTAATTTCTTAGTTTGTTTAAGCTCTGCAATGCTGTGGCAATTCCCAGGTAATCATACTGAGCTTAGAAAGTTTCGCGTTTTCGTTTTCTTTCTGCATTGAAAAGTTAAATTTAAGTAAACATCTTCTTGTTTTCTCAGAACCGAAAATGTTAATATTGTCAATTATTAGAACACATTTCTGAGTCAGCTTCAGTTCCCATTTTACCGTCGAATCTCTCCAAACTTTTATGTTGTCTCATCATGATTTATGTATTTGCAGATTGTAGAGTTGAACTCGCGCTTCAGTCTGTCAGAATCGAGAGATTATGACGTGAAGGTGACATTTCTCCTGCTGGCCATTGCTTCCAAGTGCAAAGACTACTTCGGCGAGGTGGAAAGAACTTTGAAGGAAGTTGGGAGGAAGAAGTACCTTGTCCCCCTCTACAGTGCTCTTGTGGAAGGCAATGGAAAGGAGGAAGAGAAGATTTTGGCGAAACAGGTGTTTGCAGCCGCTCGCGAGACTTATCATCCTATAGCTCAGAGTGTTATCGAGACAATTTTTAACAAGCACTGCTGAAATGGTGTGAGAATGTAGATTACACATGAACAGAAATTCGGAAGCTAACCGTTATTGGCTATATGCTAATCCCTGAGATCTGTAGGCTAGACCTGATTTCGTTGAACACACGCATCCTTCTTGATGCTTTCGCTGATATGAATGATCTCGTAAATAAGAAGTAGCTCCTTTTATATCGCATTTGCTGATGCCTGATGATATTTTATGTATGCGTAAATTTGAAAACTCACAGGAACGCTATGCCTGCAAACTCAACTTTACTTGATGCATAACAGGAACGAGGATAATACTTGTGTAGTCCACTTTCGTAGGAGGATTACAACTTCTACGCTCATAGTTACAACCAAAACAATTGCCTTAAACAGCGAAATTGCACAACGGAGCCTGGAATCTTGACATTTCTGTTCAACACCTCTTCTAACGCAATTTATCGGTTTGGGAATCATACACAACGGTGAAATCACTTTATGTGCAGAGTGCTACAACATTTGTGTTCCTGTAAATGTTTTCGCATCTCAATTCTTCTCAAAAACCTCGAAAAAACCTGTGCGAATGGAATTCGCTGAAGGACAGGCGCTTAACTGCAGTAGTGCATCAAATACATCAGAGAATAGCTAATGTATAGCCAGTTTTGAACACATACGTCAGGATGCGATGTAGAAAGGGCGTATGAAACTGAGGAAGGTAAAACGCTAAACCTGGATTTCGAGACAACAGTTTTGAACACATATCGACGGAGTCTGGATGCAATCTAGAAAGGATGACTTGGTCAAAAGGAAGGTATGTGGATGACTTGATGGTCTTAAGCACCTGGAAAGTAAAATTTATCAACGATCTGGGCAAGTGTGACTAAAGGGACCTTTTGCAATGAAAAGCAGAAGTTAGTACCTGAACATTAGTCCTACCAGGGAAAGGAGGGCGACCATTGAGAAGCTCGAAAAGAATTACACCAACGCTCCACATGTCAACCTATAAACTGAACCCGTCAATTTTGACTCATCGTGATTGAAAGGGGAAAATGGCACGAGTTATAGACAAGACCGTACCTTCCCATCATATCTTTCAAACTGAAGAACTTCAGGTGCCATGTACAATGGGGATCCACAAACTGTCTCGGCATAATCACCTGGATGTAAACTTCTGTACAATATAGAAAAGAAAAGGTATTAAGGAATGAAACTACCACAGTTGGTTGCTTTAAATCATACTAAACGGGTTAGCGGATGAATTTCCGCATAAGGATCTCTCTGCTAGAGTTTACCTCGAGAGACCGAAATCAGCTACCCTTAGCACCACATCATCTTGAGTGCCAGAGAGTAGAATGTTCTAGTACAACAAAATCACAACGTAGGCAATTTTTGAACAAACCAATTCATTGCTTCAATTTTGGATGCGAGCGAAAAAATCAACAGAATCGAGTTCAAAAAATACGAATATGAAACTGCATTTTGTTACCATCTTTCAGTAGACTCCTGTTTTTACCTCTGGTTTCAAGTCTCTATGAATGATGTGGTGCAAATGTAGTATTTCCAACGCCGCCCCTGCAAGCATAACAAGAAGTTGATTAGATTTTCAGACCGGAGAATCGAAGCGCTGTGGATCCCCATTACAAATTCACAGGGAACAATGCGAATAAGAAGCTACCGAGCTGCTGCATAAATCTCTTGGCAATACGTTCTTCAACTCTTCCGTGACGCCGAATATACGCAGCCAAATTTCCCCCATCACAGAATTCCAACACCATGAATACACAACCTTCATCCTGCAATAAAGACAGAAGCTCAACTTCGTGCAACCAAATTAAACAGTACTTGTACGTTGCGGTTGACTGCACCTGCAGACAAATTAATGTATCCACAACCAAACCGATCGCATATTGGCAACTGTAAGTTCGCAGTATCAATAATATCAACAACATCGACAACATATTTATTTGACAGCATGTCCGCATTAAAAAAGTGCAGTTAACCGCAACGCAGAAAAACTTGAAAACCTGGAAAGAACTGAGGAGGCGGATGATGTTGGGGTGGTTAACGGAGGACAAGAAATTGATCTCGCAATCCAAGCAATTCTTGAGGTGGCGGTTGAGGCGGGAAAGGTGGACCTGCTTGAGAGCCACCACCTGGCCGCTTTGGCGGTGCACGGCTTTTGACACGGTGGAGAAAGAGCCTCGTCCCACCTCTGAAATTACAATGTAGTCTCCTTCTCCTTCTCCTTCTCCTTCTTCAGCTGTCTTGAGTCCCTTGCTTTCGGGTTCCATGGATTCTTCGAGCTGAGCTCTCAAGTAACAAGTGACAACATGTTATTGCGGTTTTTCTGTTGGGTGGGGGTTGGTCGAAGGTTCCGGACCTTCTGGTGCTTAAATGGTATTAGGAGGGGTGGAAAATAACCTACATGACATTTTGGTGTTTACGTAAGTAAAAAATTGGCCGACCGGGTGGTATGTTAGAATTTGTAAATTCCAGGGTCATTTTTGCCAACTTATCTTTTTTAAGTTTACTTTTGGGAATTGTTATTGGTACTCCAAAATTCTCATTCTACACTTCATGCTTTCTATATTTAGAAAGAAAAATACACTTATGAGGAGTGTAGAATGTGATTTTTTGAGTGCCAATAACACTTCCCTTTCCTTTTTGATTAAAGTCTCTTGTTCTTCTAAGGTCTTCATTTTAAGGATGAGAACCAAATGCATAAACTAATTTTCTACTTATTTCATTGTTTGGATTTATTAAGTTGTCAAATATTTTAAGCCTTTGGATCTTAGCTAATATGCATTTGATTCTTATACGTCCTTAAAATGAGGACCTTAAGAGAGCATGACTCTTCGGTTAAAAGGTAAATTTTATTACCAACAAAGTAAATGTACACATGTAGGGTATTTTTTTTTTTTTTTGGTCAAAAAATAAATTTTATTAAATTAAATGTTAGATTAATGATTGAAGAGGTTCGAGCCCACACCATCATGTAAGGGCTCAACTCATTGTAGAGGTTAAATTACAAGATAAGTACAATATAAAGAAAAGGACCTTCAAAACAAAACAAAACATGGCCCAAAACAGGTTTTGGAGCCCAAAATAGAAAGAAAACAAAGCAAGAAAGCAAAACACAAACCCTAGCAGCTTGCAACCCCCGCTACCGCTGTAGATCCACCAACAAGAATCAGGGAGTAGAATGAAGTGGAGGACGGAGTTTGGGGCTAAGGACGGTGGGATCAAAGGCATATTAGGAGAGAGTAGGGGAAAACGCAAGCTGAAGCAAAAAGGAAAAGAAGTATGAAGTTACCACCGATCCTAGCCACAGCTATTAACATTAATTTGTTGTAAACACTTGAAAATATGTCATGCTATTTCACCTTTATTTATTTTTTCCTTCACTCGAGAGGAATGCATGGTGACATTTTTAGGGTGCCAGTGACAACTCCCGTAATTATTTGTTGTATTAATTAGATTCGAGCAATTCAACATTCTTGTAGTAAAAGCAAGTGCGCTTATGAGCGTTAACAACCTACAGAAGTTCCTTCCCTCTTCAGAATGTAGTCCACTGCCTCTTGTACAGTATCTACAACCTACAGAAGGAACAAAAGCGAAGGAACTTCTTAGCGTAGAATTCGTTTCACCCGCAACCAAGTATTCTAGTAATATGTACACATGTGCGCGCACACATATATATCCAACTTACCAGGTCTGCTGGAAACTCAGCATGATTATCTTTGCCCTTAAAAACGCCGGTCCTCGTCAAAATAGAAAACCAAGGATGTCCAGCCTGAGAATCAGGCGTGATGATTTGTCAATGCACATTCAAATCATTTAACGGTAAAAACTTGTCACCACAAGAAACATGACAAACAAACCTGCCGAGCACCTTTGACATCAACTGAAGGGTTGTCGCCGATCATATAAAGGGTTTTGAAAGCATGTGACGGAGAGTCTCCAGCAGTTGTAATATCATTATCACAATGAGATGGTTGAAGCTGTGCCAACAGAGTTTCAGTGTTCTCAAATACAAACGGATTTGGCTTCCCAAAAGATACATATTCCAGAGCATCATGGTGAATTCTGCAGCAAAGCCAAACAAAAATCATATTACGACATAGTAGATATCCAGAATAACTCACTAGTTTAAATGTGCATGAGCATGCTTTTTTCATATAAGTAGTTCAAGATTTTAAAATCATATTTCAGTTGTGCTTAGTTTCCCAAAACAAATCAATTATCTCTGCTAAACTTTCTTCAATCATCATCAATTTGATCTTGTAAAACTCTCTTAATGGATGAGCTATGACAATTACCGGGCTTCTCAAAAGGGATCAAAGAAGCAATGCTAAGATATTGTATTGGCCATTTATGAGCTCATGCAGTTACAACCGAAGAGCCCTTTGACTAAATATTCGATCAGATGTGCATCACTGAAAAGGTACACCAATTAGGCGTGACAAAACAGCCAGTCTCACCGGTTGAAGATGCTTTCTAGTGCAATTCTGAAAGCACCCATTCCAAGTCGCTCAGAAGGAAATGCAGCCTGTATGTAGGCAGCTTATCAGTACAATCCTAATCATCATGTGAAACTTCAAGTTGAATAAAAAGTAAGTTCGTGATGAAAATAAGAGTGAATGAATTCTACTCTTCCAAAGGCGAGGGAATGGAGCAAATCAACCAAATAGAACCCTTTTATTAGACATGAGGATTCATTAAAAATGTTCATGGGAATAGTCAAGGTTCAATGGATTTCAGCAAGCGGATCACATACTCACGAAAAAATGATGGGACAATAGTTAAATAAGGGTTTCCTCTTTCAGTTTATTCTAACGATAATGTGTCAATGGTAAACCAAACAAATCTCAGGTTGTTTCTATATCTCCATATTCATGGTCCAGCATCTTTAGAGAGGGAAAATCATAGTGACCAACCTGATACTCAAGATCATCTGCGGCAAAATATAGAGGTGGTTGATGCCCATTCTCTTGTCCAGGAAGCCCTCCAGATCTTAGAATGTCACAGAGAACCTAAACCAATTCATGAACCAGCTCAGAGCTTTTGCAGGAACAAAAATGATCGAGGCCTTCTGGAATAACATGACGGTATTGCAGCTCCCAAAACTTTACTTTCTAGTTCATAATAAGCATGCAAAATTTGGCAATTTATGTGAGAAATGAAACTGCTATGCCAAAAGAAGCTATAATTTGAGATCCTAACGCACAATGATTCCTTAATACTGCATTGTAAGCAGCGAAATGAAGTACCTGAATATCCCTACCCCAATCCACAGGATCGCTGACAACAAAAGCTGCACTAACCCTGTCAGAATAAACATCATATCTCGGCACAGACTCCTTGTGTTGGCTACTGCAATCCGATGTCTGCTTAGTTCTCCACATCTTATATTGGGATACAGGATCAATATTCTTGAAGTGTGATGCATACTCATCTAATGAGAGAACCTTTCTGCCACCCAATATAAATTTAGCTATCTGTTACTTTTACAAAATCTAGCAACAGAAGGTACGGAGTTCAAAACCAGAAGATGCTACAACTAAGAACGGAAGGTAAAACTTACTTGAAACCATACTCAGACATTACAAGAGCCGGTTCCCCTTTTCCCAGAGCAACAATGAGTTCATTTTCATATCTGAATAAAAAGGATAAAAATAGACATAACATAAGATGATGAAAACAGGTCAATACATTGTTATACTCTGAACCATAAACAAAGTCATGGCCCAAGTACGTATGTACACAGGAAAACTTGAATTTCTTATTATAACAAAATGAGGAATAAGTCTCCATGCAAGAGATGCTCTTAAAGGGTGGATGTATAGAACCTTTCAACGAGATAGTGCTTTTTCAACTTTTGCAAAATGGACATCCAAGAAGTACTAAACAGAGGTATGCGATAGGAAAAGATATGACTATTTGACATGGAGGGACAATTTCACCTATGGAAGAAGAGTCAGCTATTAGCTCCGATGAGATTTATCTCCAAATTTGGCTATTATTCAGTACCAGCATAAACAACATTCAGGAACTTCCAAACCAAAGAATTTCAATTTGGCAGACACGAAATATCCCCCAAATTTTGTATTCGTCTAAGTTGTCTACCCACTTTCGATCCCTCTAGCTCATCCAACATGTAAAGTAAGAACAATTTCTGTGGCCTTGGTTGCATGATATTTCCTACGATATAACACTGTTACTCAAAGATAGCACAGAAACAAGGAGACCATTAATCAGACTAAGATTTATACCTAGAAAGATGAAGAAGAGTATGACACATTGACATTGAATTAAAAAAATCTCTGTAGAAAAAGATTCATGTGAAGCTGATTTATACCTCGTCAACAAATTTTTAAAAGGTGTGTGCCCCTGAACAACCTGCACCACCATAACACAGAAAAGAGAGCTATGCCAAAGGTTCCATCAGTCAAATTACAGTCGCAGAAAATGGGAGACAACACAACGTCGTCCTTATGCTCATAATAATCAAAGAATTAGATCTCAGAATATTACCTGAGAAGGCAGGATGTTAACTCCCAAAATTTCAGTTAACTCAGTTGCTCGTCTTGATTCAGGGACGCCACCTCCTGTTCCAACCAAACCAAATGAAATTCGAACAAAAATCCAATGCAATTACAATGGGGGCAGATACACTTTCCATAGAAATTTATCATATATACTAATTCTTCGCAATGCTACACGAAAACAAACCGCTTAGGTGTCTTACCGTTGGTCAAAAACACAAAGGGAACCTTCAAAGTACCTACAAAGAAGCAATAGTTTTATTAAGCTGGTGAGACCATCCTTTCCTTACAATCTAAACTACGAGAAGCGGGATTCAAACTTGCTGCCACGTCTGCTCTAGCCAATGTAGCTACAACCAAACCAACGATCACAATAATACAAAACCAAAATTCTCTATTTTTTATTTCAGATTTCTGAAAAATAAACGAAATTTCTTACTTTAGAGAGAGAAAGATGAAGTTTTTAGTGCACCTGAATGTCCGTACAGTTTCCTCAAAGCTCGAGGCGACCCTCCCACCGGAGCCCGGCCGCGGAGAATAACCCCGTCGATGTCGAACGCAATCCCAAACGAAGACCTGAAATGCAATTAAACACATGTTTTCAACTTTTTTCTATTCCCTCCCTACAGTTTCTCGGCAGCCAAACAGAGGATTTGGATAATTGAATTGGACCAACCGTTCCGGCCTGGATTGTTGATAATTGGACTGAGAGTAGGGACGGAATTGGAAGAAAAATGGCGCTCTGTTTTTGTACTGAGAAATCCGATAGACCGCGCGGTATCTCATCGGCGTCATCTCTCCCTCTCCCTCTCCCTCTCCCTCTTTAAGCATTGCTCTGTGTGGTCCGTGGCTAACACTTTAACGGTAAACGGTCTCGCTTCGGCGCGTAGTACGCAATTGTGAACCTCACAGAAGTTAGAACGCCACGTGGCAAACCTAAAAGGGTAATTTGAAAGTGACGATTATATCCTTTTAATTCTCAAAATCAGTTTTTTTTTTTTTTAATTAAAAAAAAAAGGGGAAAACTAGTTGATGGTTGCAGTCCAGCTTTTTAAGGACGGGAAAATTCAAAAAGACATTTTAGTCTTAGCTTGCTATTGTTTGATTTATCAACGCTACAAATCAAACACAAAACGTATTATTTGAAATAAGGCCTGAAATTACTCAACAATTTGTTATTAAATTTTTATTTAATTTTAGTTTTAAAAATAGAATTTTAATGATTTTGCTTAACAGTCAAAATTCACCACTAGTCAATAGTAGCAAGAAAGTTAGGGCAAAATCGGCATCTTATCCCAGCCAATCAAAAACACTCTCAAGTCCTCAGCCTCGTCACTCTACCGCCGTTCGCTCGTCCTTCTCGCGCCTCAGAGAGGGCTGTCGAAAACCCTAAGCGCCATCTCATTCAAAATTAAGCGAATCCGTACCGAGTTCATAACTTTCATTCAATTCGGAAACCACAGATTGTTCAATTTCCCCCCTTTTTACTATTGATTTTTCTGTTTGTTGGATTCGAAGGAGCCATGCCGCCAAAGGCATCGAAGGCCGACTTGGCGAAGAAGCAGAAGGTGGTGGAGGACAAGACCTTCGGGCTCAAGAACAAGAACAAGAGCAAGAATGTCCAGAAGTACGTCCAGAATCTCCAGCAGTCTGTCCAGCCCAAAGTAGACCCCACCAAGGCTAAGGTCATACTCCCGCTTTTCGTTATTCGGATCCTTTTTCGTATCTCTGTTGTTTTTTCCCTGTTGGGTTCTGTTTGGATAAGCAGAAATCAGCTGAGAAAGTAAATTAACTATTTTTATCGGGAATTAGTGTTTGGGCGTGAGTTTTTGGAATTGGGTTTTATCAAAGTAAAGGGTTTTGCAGAAAAAGAAGGAGGAAGAGAAAGCAAAAGAGAAGGAGCTTAATGATTTGTTTAAGGTTGCTGTTAGTCAGCCTAAAGTGCCAGCTGGTATGTAGTATGTCCCCCAACTCTCACATTTTTTTAATTGTTGTTTGGTGGTGGTCGATTATGTTGTGTTCGATAGCGGATTGGATTTGGAATGCTTGTAATCGAATTCGGAATTTGAATAGGTGTTGATCCCAAGTCTATATTATGCGAGTTTTTCAAGGTTGGACAATGTACCAAGGGATTCAAGTGCAAGTTTTCGCATGACTTGAATGTCCAGAGGAAGGGTGAAAAGATTGATATTTACAGTGATAAACGTGATGATGAAGGTGAGAAGGATGGAATTATCTTGTTTAATATTCTGATGCTAATATATCACATGTGATTTGCTTATTCTTTACTCATTATATTTCAGACACTATGGAGGATTGGGATCAAGCGACGTTGGAAAAGGTTGTGGAGTCAAAGAAGAATGAGTATAACCAGAATAAGCCCACCGAAATTGTATGTCTGTTTTCATACAGTAAATTATTTTTGATTTCTGATATAGAAGCTTTTAGTAAGATATTGGCAGTTGAATGTGTTGCTCTCCATCTGTCTCTAGATATCCATCTATCTATCCCCCTCCTTCCTCCCTACCCACCCTCCAAATGTTTTGGTGATTAGAATATGAAGGCCTTTCTGGGCACATTACCCACTACATCAATGATATGTTATTATGTTTCATGAAGGGAAAAAGAGAGAGAAAAAGAAGAGGGAGGCAGACTGGCAGAGCCTTAGTTGCATTGGACATCAGTCTTCACTTAAAACTAGTTTAGGTGGCGTAGATCAGCTGTGCAATCATTGATCCTAAGGGTTATGTTACAGTTTAAATTATTGACGTCACAATCTGATAGCTGATTTATGTCTTTGAAAGAACAAGTCATTGACAATGGTATACGTTAAAATGCTCAACTTTATAGTGGGTTCAGGCGATCAATTTTCTGTCTTATGTACAAAGATTTGGCAGATGGATACTTTTACTTTTACTCTATTTCAGTTGTGGGTTTTGCTTTGCTGAATATTAACTAAGACATATTCTTGTATAGAATTTGTAATGTTGCTTGCAAAATATTTGGGATTTTTGCTTGGGTTCCCTATTTGTAGGCTATGCTAGTGAGTTAAACTGGGTGGAGTTATTGTAATAGAGGGGAAATTTTTTTTGTCCTCGAGATGAGAAAATACTTAAATATTAAAAATGGTGACAGGTAAACAGTAAATACTATTTCTTATTTGACCTAATCATTGGGTAACGTGAAATTTCTGACTTTAGCATGCAATATATGTTATGAATCTAAGCTGGCGTTTAATATGTACAGGTTTGCAAACACTTCTTAGATGCAGTGGAAAAGAAGCAATATGGTTGGTTTTGGTCTTGTCCAAATGGTGGAAAAGAGTGCCACTACAGACATGCTCTTCCTCCTGGTTATGTTTTGAAATCTCAGATGAAGGCGCTTCTTGATGAAGAGGCTGAAAAAGTTGCCATTGAGGATGAAATTGAAAATCAGGTGATGATCATATTGATTTTGTTGACTTTGCATTTTCATTGTGTCCATTTATTTGGTGATAGAATCATAGAAACCCTTTGTACATTTGTTGTGTATTGCATCCCTAAGTATTTTTAGCCTTGTTTCCTCTGTTTTATTTTTAATTCTTACTAATGCTCATCTGATGATTACTGCAGCGTGCAAAAGTAACAACCATTACTCCAATGACCACTGAGTTGTTCATGCAATGGAGGAATAAAAAGACGGAAGAGAAAGAGGCTGGCCTGGCCGCACAACGAGCAGAGAGGGCTAAGAATGACCGCATGAGGTTCTGTTCCTTTTATGCTTTGCATTTTGTGAATGTTCTCTGTATTATGCTATTGACTCAAGCTTTCCTGTATTTCAGTGGTCGTGAGTTGTTTCTATCAGATGCTACCTTGTTTGTGGATGATGCTGAAGCGTATGAAAAATATCAAAGACAAGATCCTGAGGCCGCTGAAGAGAAGGTAATATTTTCTTTTTATACTATGAATATAATCGATTTATGGACTGATAGTATGTCACTTTGAAGTCGGCCGCCTTAGTACGTCTCTGTACATCTTTTGGTATCGTGTTGGCTAAATTTTAACTTCCAACATCTCATCGCTGACTTGTGTGAATTTATTTTCTTATCTGTGAGTTTGCTTCCATTTTGGTATTAAGAGAGGTTTCTGTATCTCAAGTCAGCACGTTTTTATGCTACCAAAGAAAAGCATTGGCTTATCAAAAGAAATAAGTGTCCATAGAGGCTCTTTTTCTGGTCATTGTGGGTTGGTTTGTTATTTTTTTTTTGTTTTTGGGTTTGATTGCCTGGAAGTTATTATCTGCTATGTGCATCACCTGAGTTTCTTTCTTTTTTGAAGGAAAAATAAAAGGAATTAATCTTTTTTTGTTATCTTGTCTCTAGAATACAAAGTTTGTGCAGTGTAATGGGATAGAAGTTTTAATGCTGGGTTTCTGGCCATTGCATAGGGCGCAGAATGGCCGCAATTATAATGATAGTGCTGTGAAAAAATGGGTTAAAAGAGATCATGGAACATTCTTTTACATTTGCCAATGACCAAAATGATGTGATTGGAGCTATGCGATAAAATTTCTGTTCTTGACGTGATTTGCTTTTCAAATCCTTTTTCTATCTCGTTATGCTTTTTATTTAGTTATGTCTCTCTTTGTTGGTTCTGTTTATAAGTAGATCATGGTCTCAAGGGTTTTTCTGGTGAGATTATAAAATTTTGATTACATGCATCAGGATCCTTTTAAGGGTGTATACGGTGTATGTCTTATCCCTTCTTTGTTCTATGTGTTGCTTGTTCCACGCATCCTCAGTAATTCTAACCATGAACTCTTTAAAGTGAGCGTCTGTGACTGGGTAAACTTGTGCTCTAACCCTTAACATGTCTACATGTGCTTGCACTCCATTTTAAGTGTTATTTGTTGACATGATATTTCATGCCACGGAGTGCTATTGCTTTACGTAATTAGTTTCAGTCTTTTTCTTTCTTTTCCCTTCATCCATATTAGTTGTTTCAAAAGTCTAGGTGTATCCTGTTTTGAAAGAGTGGCCCCTGTTTGACTTGTAGCGTCTATAGGGGAAACTCTACGGTACATTTAGATAAAAACATGTTCTTTAAAACATGATCATAATAACACACTGTTCACTTATGTTAAAAGAAGTGATGACATCATGAGATTGCATGAGATTGAAGTTTGATATTGATGTGAATACACTATGGTGAGAAATTCTCAAGACCATACGTGAGGTGGTGGTCTTTTCCAAAATAGAAATTTTCATACTTTTTCTTTTAAGATACATCAGTGACACAATAACTGAAAGCTTCGCTTTGGTTATTCTCTATTCGGTGAACAATTATTTTTACAACTCTGTAGAACTACATCTAGCTCATTACCAAGGAACAAATATTCTGAAACCAGGATTGATGAATATCCTGGGTGTCCTCTTTTATCCAGTGCTTTCTATTTTTTTGGTGAAATGTATCCAGTGATTTATTGAACTCTTAAGACTACCTATTTCAAATAAAGTCCGATGGTTCCCGTTTACATGGACAATTCAGCAATTTCCCTTATATTGTGTGATCCCGTTTACATGAACAATTCGACAATTTCCATTATTTTATGTGATCTGAGTTTGACCGTGCTTCATTTCAGGCCAAAGACAACTCAGCAGCAGGAGGGCCAAGCGCCTCGACTAGTGCTGCTGGTTCTGAAGTTCCCGTCAATGATGACATTGAAGATGATGATGATGATGATGAGTTGGACCTTGATGAGTTAAATGAACTCGAAGCAAGTTTGTCAAGAACATCCATTCAGATACGCGAGCCAGGTATAGAGGCATCTTGAAGAGGGGCAGGGAGAGTAACGTTGACGATTTGCTTGTCGGGGGTGGAAAGAGACTATAACGAGAAATGTGAGGAAATAATGTGTTATTTATCCTGAGATGCTATCTTTATGCTAAATTCTTGGTGTTCTGGATGTGGCTTGGTATTTTATGCAAGGAAAAATCCAATTTTTGATTTAGATTGCTGTTCAATTAACATTCCGGTGTCTCGTGCATATTCTAATTGCATTTTTAAACTCTGCTGAGTTCTCAACTTCAGTGAAATGAAAATTCAATTAACTGTAACATAGAGAGCTGAACAGTTTGGGAGAGCCATGTTAAGATTGAAGGTCGACGCATAAGCTTCATATAGCCCCTCTGAAGTGGGACTCCGGGAGAGGGACGGGCTTAAGAGTTTCACAAGGATTTAAAATTTAGTTTACTGTTTTTTCTCACAACTGATTTCTCATAAAGCACTTCCAGAGGTGATTTTTCCCACAGCACATCAATGCCAAACTAAGTGTTAGAGTTTCACTATAGGTAACACAATTTTTCTTCATTAGGGCAGACTACTCAGTAATATGAAAAATGGACGGTTATGTTTGAATTGAGAAAATATTATTTTTGCTTGCTTGCCAATCTATTGGATATAAATTCGGACTATCTAGTAGTCCCGATTATTAAAGACCTACCCTAGGTAACAAACAACTGGTGGAATGATAATGTTTCTGGAATCAAAATCCTCGTCATTCTCTAATGTTACTTTCGTTTGGTGACTCCTATGTCGATATCTGCCGCTATTTGGTGAAGTTGTAAAAATATTGAAACTATACTTATTAAAATAGACAATAGTCCAACATATTGTGTCTTACAAGTTCTATCAGGAATAACAAAACTGTTATAAAAAGGTCGGAATAACCTTTTTAATGGTAGATGTAAAATGCCACACTAAAACTATAGCACAAGAGGATAATAAATAAAAGGCAGAGAAATAGATGATGTTACTGATATTTTTCTCTCGTTCTCTTCTTCTTATATTTTCTGTAACTTGAAAACATACGGAGTGCTCTATTTATAGAACAACTTCAAACTGATGCATTAACTGCATATTGAAACTTACGACACTTCATTTGATAATACAATTTCTATGTAATTACATATTCAACTTTTACTTTGCATGGGCATTGAAAACTTATGCCCATGCTGAAGACTTCTGCTAATATATTGTGGGCATTCATTACCCACCAGACTTTTCAACAAAAACTCTATAGAACTGGCTTGGACTTAATTTCAATCCACCAGTACGACGGGCAAGACATTCGTAATTATGAAGAAACCTTGAATTGAATGGTGGTGACCCCTTTCTGTTCGTAGAGATAAGTGCCAAAGGAGAGTCAAACGTTCACATCTCCTTGTTCAAAATTACCTTATATTTCAAAACATATTCTCCATTGAATTTCCATGTGGGAATTTTGATCTTGACCCCCGCCTCCTTTATATATGTTTCTGTCAAATAAAGAACATGATAGATATTTGGTCCTTTGACAAATCTTTTGGATGTCTTGAATGAGGATGTTAAAAAGTGCTTATGCATGATTTGATGAGCTGATTTTTTTTTTTTTTATTGTAAAAGGGGACAACGGGTGGTAAGTTACGGTTATCAATATTTTCGGGTCCATAGAGACTATGGAGAATTTCATCCTACCTGTAGCCACAGTCAAATAGATTCACCAACTCGGAACATTGAACCTAGAACCTCTCACATTTTTTATTTATTGGGAAGTCGCAGTCTGCGCTCTTACCACTGGGCACTGTGGTTGATTTGATGAGCTAATTTAAGCCAATAATAATCTTTTGTGTAACTAGGGCTGCAGGCCATTTGGTGCACTATTTACTTTATGATAATTAAGACCATTTCACATACACCATGCATTCACAATCATGATGGTGACCTTTTACCAACATCTGTGGCTCGGGCTTCAAGCAACGCTGTCATCCACTTTTACCTTGGAAAGGAAGAAAATTGGGTTAGGAAGCTAATTTAAAAGAGAGGATTTCCGCACTTCAATTTTCTCTTCACATACAATTTCTTAGTTTCTTGATTTGTATTCGATTTATTCAATTTATTGGCTAGAAGAAAATGACAAGAGTGCAAGAAAGAGAAAAAACCAAGTACGGATGTCATTTCTTAGTCCAAATAAGATAAGATTAAAGACTAATTCCCAAGATCCATGTTTTAATATGCTCTTAAGAAAGCATACTCCCAAAGGTAGGTGCGGTTCACTAACTAAATGGTAATGTGTTGACCAAATGAGTCCAAATGTTATACGGGTCCATAATGTTTCATTGGCCATCTTTGCTTTAGGTAGTTTTCTTTCATCCCCTTTCCCAAATTAGGACAAATATATATTAGGGAACTTTAACGAAAAACTTCCGGTACTGTTCACTTTAATGAAAAACCACATTTTTACACTAAAAAGTCAATCCTGATACTATTCACTTTACCCTTTTATTTTGTCATTTTCGTTAAAACTCAAAATTTTTAAGTCATTTTCATTAGTTTTCCTTATATATTATGCATTTGCTGTGAAATGTGAACACATGATTTCATTCTTTCCAAATCTAATATTTCATAAGGATTTGTCTTTCTTGTCCTCACCATCCTAAAGAAATAATCTTTTTGAAAGTTGAACTTTGAACACCCTTGAACCACTCTCACTCTCTCTCTCTCTCTCTCTCTCTCTCTCTCTCTCTCATATTTGTAGAGATTGCAACTTTTACAAAATGGGAAAAGAAGGAGACTATAGCTGAGTTGGTACCAGGCAACTTACATACAGCACATAATCCCTTCACTCTCAGCCAAAATAATTAGATTATTATATCACTTAAGCAAGCATTCTAATATTCACTTAAACATAATTAATTAAACACTTAAACAAACACCCCACAATTAATTAATTAATTTATAAAGTTGTGAGATATTGTTGAGTGACATATTGATGATACAACCTATGTGTGATGTAAGATGATAATTATTGAAGTCAAAGAATGAAACAATTTGATGAAATAAACAATGAATATCCTATGGGCGATGTAAGATGACAATTATTGAAGTCAAAGAATGAATACAATTTGATGAAGTAAACAATGAATATTCCGTCTGCTATCACTTCCAATGTCTGGATAAGTTCGATTCCAATCATCCAAAAAATCCGTTAAAAAAAGCTAAATTAATTAATAAGAATATTGGATGGATATGATTTGGTTGATGAACTGCTTAAAAAATTGTCATACTTTAATAATTCATATACTTCTCTGCAGATTCCTTAATTCCTATACAATTTTTCTAATTTTTCATCAATACGAAATTTCATTCATAATTCAGAGGGATACATCAACAATGTACAACAGATTGAAAGGTCTTCCTCGGGGAGCCGATGGTCAGTCACGAAGGGCCAATACAGAATTGTCGCTAAAAAGCGAGCTAGTTTGGTTAACCACATATTTGAGCACTACTAAGGAGTGTGCATGATGCAGATAATTTGTTTCTTAATTAGTGAGAACATAATCTCACTTCCCATCTCCAATAAAAGAAGTTAATTAGTTGATCATAGATCAAATTGTTTCTTAGATAATTAATTAATTAGTGATAACAACGAGTTGGAATTTATGTGATCTGGAGCTGTTAGGAAACAGACGTTCATCCATGCAAAATGTTCAGTAAAATTCAGGATTGTAACTGCAGTGCAGAAAGGTAGATCCAGAAAACTGAAGAGAGGTAGCAAAATGGAACTTAATTACTGCCAAGAAAGAGGAAGAGTTACATACTTCTAGCAGAACAGCTTGGATAACATAATCACTTCAAAGTTCAAACCCTCAAAATTCAAAGTAAAAAAAAGAAAAACACCAGAAACAGATAACTACCCTTAATTAATTTCTTTCATCATATAGTTACAATCTGCTCTCTCTCTCTCTCTCTCTCTCTCTCTCTTCCCCTTTCCCAAAAGCTGGTGGCTTTAATCGAACCCATTAGAAGAGTAGCTTGCAGAAGGTGAGCTTTCCCCTGAAGAATTGGTGTCACAGCTTGCTGCTGATCCTCCTGATGAACTTTCTTTATTAGATCTGCCCCCAATCCCA
Source organism: Pyrus communis (assembly GCF_041283825.1). Classification (NCBI taxonomy): domain Eukaryota; kingdom Viridiplantae; phylum Streptophyta; class Magnoliopsida; order Rosales; family Rosaceae; genus Pyrus; species Pyrus communis. The sequence continues at coordinate 23,461,267 of NC_142571.1, read as the reverse complement.
AAGATACGGGGTTTGATGAGACCTCTTTTTGGTGGTAAATTGGTCAAGTCCCTCCCTTTTCCTTTCCTCATCACTGGGTTGCTGCTGCCGCCTTTGTTTTCCATTTTTTTTTTCTCAGCTGAATTGTGGTGGAAAAGAAAGAAATTGAGAGAGAAGAGAAGGAGTCACAGAGGGCCAGATGGTAAAGTGAAGTGAGAAGTAGAGAGGCCCCTATTGTCCAATATATCGAGATATTTTGGGTCCATGATTGGCTTAGTGTCACATGCATGACGATGATGATGATGATGATAATATATATATATATATATATATATATATAGTATATTTATTTATGACGAATGAAGGAATCAGTACATATCATTTTTATTTTGCGTTTAAAAACACATAATATAATATATTATATTATATATATATATACACACTAAAACTCAAACTCAAGTGCACTATTCACAGGCAGTGTGCAGACGAAAATGCCCCTCAATTCGTTTGTTAAGCCAAAATTTTGCCATCTTTTCCACAGTAAAAGGACGGCCCTGCCCTCGAAGGCCACGGGTTGTTTCTCTCCTGTTTCGATTTCTTTAGATGCTTCGGTGCTGCTTCCTCTTTTCTTTATGGATCATTTTGATTCTGGACCCTAGTCAACTCAATTGTTATAGATTGAAATCTTAGTATTTATTATTTTTTTTATCAAAGTTCTTTAACTTTATACACCTTAGCATTTTAGTATTACTATATTTCCATGTCATCTTTTTGAAATCTTAAATAAAAAACTGTAATTTAAAATATTGATTTTAGTCCAACATTTAAGGGATTTAAATCCAAGAATTTATGTAATTCAAAATCCTAGTATTATGAGATTTAATCAATCGATCAAGTCTAAAAGAGATTTAAAATTTTAAAAATTCAAAATTTTATGGGATCATATATGTACAAATCTCACGAATTATGAGACTTAATAAAAAAACAATTTCTACAATAAAAATTCATGCACATTGCACATATTTTGTGAATTTTATTGAGTAGAATTAAGGGAAATAATGTATCCCATGAATTCATATATACAAAAGCAATGTACCCACGAACTTAGATCAAAAACAATGTACGTACCCATACATTAATAGCATATGGGTACATACCGAATTTACAAGAAAACTCATGAGTACATTTAAAAACCCAAGGAAAAGAATGTACATCATACCACATTGTTTTATAGATATGCATATGTGGGTACGTACATAAAATGCAGCAACCTTAAAAACCATTTTACATAATATTCTCCAAAAACTTTGTACCCATATATTTATGTAAAACGAATTTGAACCAACCAAAAAATATTATAGCAATAGATATATTAGAACGAAACATGTAGATTAAAAATGTACCCATGGATATAAGTGTAGCCAACAAGACATTGAATAATCAAGACTAATATATAATAATAAAAGAAAAAAAAATATAAAGAACAAAAGAAGATGACTTCAGAAAGGTACAATTGGATCTGAGATCAATATATAACGTGGACCATCTGATTTACAACGGTAAAAAAAAAAAAAAAATCTTATTTAATATCAACCGTTGGATTTGAGATCAACGGTTGATATTATTCTCCTTTATAGATAAAAAAATAGTTTTAAAATTTAGAAATGTTACCGTTGTGCCATGTGGTACAATCTGGAGTGTTGGAATGAGAAAGATTAAAAATATTATCCCAAATTACAAATAAAATTATTTTATAATTTTTCGAATAATGACATGTGACGCAACGAGAACGATTAAAAATTTTATCTGAAATTAAAAATACAATTATTTTGTATTATTTTATAATAAAAAAAATACTAATATTTTATTACCTATTGCCATGACTATTGAAGTGCAACGGTGGAGATGCAAAAGGCGGTTATTGTTCATTAAAGGCATTTACTGTTCACTGGGTGGATAGTATAGTGTATTGCATGGGGGGTTCCCACGCTGGATCGAGCTGCCCTAAGAAACCCTTTTCATTTTTCAAATAAAATTAAATTACTTTTAAACAAGTAATGTAAACAAATAATTCATATGCATCTAAAACTAATAGCTCAAATAGTTAAAAATGTGAGTTGATTTTTATATTCGAGATCAGGCTTATTTGATCATTCGAAATGGACAACATTAAGTGGCTCAAAAATCAGATTCTACTATAATAAAATCTTCAAAATTTTACAGTGATCATCGATTTAACAATTTTATTTATTTATTCATAACTAGATCATACATAACTCTAATTATTTTAGATTTGCCATCCTATTAGATTGAAAAAAACTCTCTTTCCTAGCAAAGTTTTAGCTTTAATTTTACCTTTCTAGGGTGGAAATTTGGCTGCTTTTTGTAATAAATAAATATTTATAGATCGTAGCTGAATTATATATGAAGAAGAAGGGAAGTTGGCGGGGTTTTTTTTGATGAGACCAAAGTGAGTTTTGTATATGACAGTGAAAAGCAGCAGATGTGTGTGAACACATGAGTTTTGGACACACACAAGTAGACAAGTTCAACCAATCAGAAATACTAATATAGACAAAAGCACAACTTGCATATAATTTGGACCACATCAGAAGTGTTTTTGTATACTTAGCAGGAAAGGGATCCTCTACCTAATCCACCAAGTACAGAATCTGTACCATTGAAATTTGATCCAACGGCTACAGTTATTATAACTTTTAAATGGACCCCCTGTTTGTAGCCGAATCATGAACTTGGTGAATTAGGTGGAAAGGGATCCGGAGAGGATCCTTTTCCTACTTAGCAAACCTCTCTCTAACTATCTTTTGGAGATTCATGAATATAACTGTGATATATCACTTTTTTTTCTGGGAATTCTTACATACAAACAAATTAGAACAAATGTAATCACATATTGTGGATTTATGGCATGCTAAGGTTCAATTGGTCCAACCCAAATAGAAGTTCTAATTATTTGTAGATAAACTGTCATCTAAAAGATTTGAATATATCCATATTATTATGAATGATGAACAGTTAATTTATAGCAAAATCAAAATGGACATTACTTTTTTGTTACAGTAATGGAAATCGAATGCTTAACTTGCCCTAACCCTAACCATGACCGTAATCACCCTTGCCGTTTGGGCAACCCCTAGGGCTAAACAACTTGGATACTTGCCAAACCCTGAGACATTTAAAAGTAGCAATTTAAAAGAGAGAGGAAATAACCTGACCTTCCTCTCCCTTGCCTTTTTTTCCCAAACCCTCAGACATTTAAAAGTAGCAACTTAAAAAGAGAGAAAATAACCTACCCTTCCTCACCCTGCCCTCTTTTCCCAAACAGTGCTAGTATTTCTCATCAGAAGAATATGAGTAGACACCTGACGAGCCTGGTCTTTCTAGAAAACTGCCACCATACATTCCTCCTGGTGCTCCTCCTGCTATGTAGGTCACAATCTCCACTATTTCTTCAAAGATTCTAGCTTTGACCTGAGCTGATTATGGTGGGATACTCTTATTGGCTATGACTTTTGATCCCTTGCCTTTCTTCACCGGCTTATTGCTTTTGCTTTCTATGTGAAGAAGCAGCAGAAATTAAGGAAGAGCAGGATATCAAGTGGTAAAGTGAGCTGAAGTGAATGAGTAGGGAATTATAATAATATATGTTGATGGGGAAAGCAATTATTATCAATTAGGGCAACTTTGTCAAAAAGGACTGCAATCATATCATTCATGCATGCAGTGTGAACACTGTATAGACTATTTGGGTGTGTTTGGAATCTTCGGATCTTCATACATAGATTCCATCCTCCTCCCTCTCTATCTCTCTCTCTCCCTATTAGTGCATAAACCATGTTCGGTACACAAAAATGCACGGATGTATGTATAGCGAGAAAATTAAAAAAATGCACGTGGATGCATAGGATAGAATCAACATTGTAACTGATTATTTATTACTATGTGTTTACATGTCTGATCACAGGTAATGCTATAGATAGACACACAACAAATTAGAAGTGAGAATTGCTAACAATATTGCCTACATGTTGTATGTTGGCTAGGAAAACCCCAAAGAAAAACAAAGCTAAGTGGGCGATTAATCATTCATTTTTTTTATTTTTTTAAAGGTGAACTGCGGATTTAGCTGTTGAATTATCATCTTAGTAAAAATTAGATTCATAAATTATTTATTGAGTAAAATGAGTACCTGAATTCATTAAAAAATGTTGATTTCATCTCTAATCTAATATTTAAAGTTGTTCCATTGAATTTTTGTCAACTTAAGTCACGTGACTTGCATATAACATTTAAAGGTTAATATCGTCATTTCATGCCTATAAGCTCTCAATGTTACATATAGGTTGCGAATATAACTTCTAACTTAACTTCATATATGTTGTGGCCTATATTTAAATGAGGGTTGCGGCATAGAGAGAAAGAGAGTGGAGAATAGGCTTGAGGAATTGTGTGTTAATTCCCCAGTCGTTATGCCTTTATTTATAATAATAAGGAGGAGAGAAACTTGTTCTCCAAGTAATACAAAGTCTATTAGGAAAGATCTTCTAAATCCTAAAGAATTCCTAATCTATCTCTACTTAGGATTTACACAATCACAATGTTAATAAAAACATAAGTCACAACATTCCCCCTTGAGTGTGCCAAATACTCAAGTAGATGGCGCATCAGATCTTCAGGCAAATGTAGAAGCAGTTGATGAAGTCGTCTCGTCTAGTCGGCACAAGTAGCAAATGCAAGTCTCAAAACAAACGAAAGAATGTAATGGTGGTAAAACTCACAAAACCTCGCTATGGCAAAATCTAAGGTGGGACAAAAGCCCATAGTCAAAGGAGAAAAGTGAGAAGTGCATTAAGTCAAAACTATACGTCTTCGAGTTGCAAGTAGGATGTACACAATGGTATGACCAACCCAAGATGGGTGTCTCATTAAAACCTAGTCAAGTAACAAAAACTCTGTGGGAAAAATGCTCTTAATCGTAGGAAAAATAGTACATTAAGGTCAATGGAGTATATTTCCGGATACTCCCTCTAAGTTTGACAAAACTTCCAAATGAAACTACAAGCATTGCAAGTGAGAAAGGTACGCATACCAATTCCTTGGACAAGTTTCTGGAAGGTAGACTTTGGCAGTGACATCGTGTAGAGGTCAGCAAAGTTGTCTGGGATCAGACTGCTTGACTTCAATCTTCCGATGCTCATGCTGATGTAGACACAATATGCTTGGTGTTGACTTGTTGGGATGTATCATAATCTGGTTGATACATACGGCGCTGTCTTCATGCATCGTTATTGGGACTTAACAATAGATGAAAAACGTAGGGATTTTGAACCATATCTCTCATGTGATGAGATACACTGAGTCTTGGAACAATTCAAAGGTTTTGCAACAAAAGGTCTATTTGGTTGACCTCCAAGATATTACGGTGTTCCTTAATGGTAAAGACATATCCATTCGGGAACGCACCTTGTGCGGTCAGATAGTTAGTCTGATTCAGCGAATCCCATAAGGTAGGCATCATTCTGAAGATCAAAGGGGTGTGATCTATTCTAAGATGCATAGGGATATATAAGCCTAAATCTGTAGTAACGGAAAAACGTCTTTAGCACCAAATTTGGTGGTGGCGTGTAGGCGCAGTGTTGCTTTATGCCAAAAGATTATCAACCTATAAGATGTCCAATCTAGTGCTTTTGAGCTAAGTAAAACAAATGTCAATGATACTTAGATATGGTTGCCTTATGTTCCAATATGGAACCTTTTGCTTTATACCCTTCACAAAGGTCTCATTTGCATGTAGCGTACTGACAATCAAGGTATGATTAGACATAACACCTTCTGGGTTTAGTTCGATTGGTGGACCAAAATACCATTAGAACTAGCTCAAAACTTCAGGTCGAGGTAATGTCGAGTTATTTCAAGATCATTCATCTTAAAGTCCGATTTTAGGTGCGAGTCGGTTTTCTCAACTCTAACAATTTCGGATTTTGTACACGCAGGGGTATGTATCCCTAACGGATCAAATATTCACTTAGGCGGGTATACCACATTTGCCTGGATAGTTCTACATCCGTAAAGTGAAGGCCTCGTCAAAACTGAGAAGGTGTTCTTGTGGTCTAGAACTATTTGAATCAGTACATGTAAGTCATTTGGAAACTCCATGTAGGTTTCGTATCAGGGTCCCAGAGATACTACAACCATGTTTGTAATGCTGCAATCAATCACATGACGTATAAGAGAAGCCTTGCGCCACAAGGCGTCATTCTCACTATTTCATTCATCTCATTCGTCATCAATTGATTCTTTTAGTTGACCAATCAGTTCTACGTCGACACTAATCAACGAAATGCGGTTCGTTATTGTCGCTTTTTATTTATGTTGGTAGTTACCATATAAATGAAACATCATCTATGATAATCTCATTCTAATTCCATATCTCATCCAAACTAGTATACTAGACCAAGAACTTTAAGGCTCAGGAGTAATCTGAATTTAATCTCATGAGATGAAAAATTTTGAGGCATCGATCCTCCACTTTTAAGGAAGTGAATCCTTGAACCGAGTGATCTGTCACACTTTTGGCATAGGACATATTGATTAGCTAGCCGTCAACGTACGAAGGTCGGCCACAATAGTGACGTTCCTGCTTTCAGGACGAATGTTTGTTGTACATTTGGTACGCATCTTTGTAGGCACATTTGCAGCTGGTATATGTGATCTCGTCACTTTTGCTAAATTAAAGGAAGTGTCTGGTTATACTTTGGCGATCTAGATTGAGATCGAGATGAGATATAGTGGGGACATCCACGATAATTCATGTCGTTCTTTTAGGAACGTTGATGTTCTTATCTCCCCCTAATGGCAGGAAAACCGTCTCATAAAAGTGAAAATCCGTAAAATGAGCGTTAAAAAGATCGTCTGTCAAAAGGTTTTAAGTAACGAATATTAGAAGGAGAATCATAACGAAACAGATTCATATCCTTCCCTGAGGACCCCTGTTTTTTTTCTTTTGTACGTAAGGGCGGCGCAAATGGCACATAGATCGCACAATGAAAGACGCACATATGAGATATGTCGATATGCGATATGTCGGGTTCATATCTGGTAACCAATTGACACACGCTTTATAAGGTTGGGTCGTGACGGGCCTCAGGTGGACCAACATGGTTACTTGTAATATTGCATAGCCCCAAGCAGAGATCGGGAACTTGGTACGTATGACCAATCAATTGCGCAATCATTTGAATGCATTTAATGAATGCTTCTGCTGGGTCGTTCTGGGTATGAACATGGGGTACTTGATGTCCAACTTCAAAACCCAACCGACATGTAATATCCATCGAAAATTTTCAATGTAAATTCTCCAACTTATCCAATCAAATAGATTTGATCAGATAATCAGGGTGGTGAGCCATGAGCTTGTTAATCTGAGCCACCAGTGTGGAGAAAGTAGGTTATGGACAATAGCCACACATGTGACCAACGTTTAGAAGCATCAACCAATACTATAAAGTATCTAAATGGTCCGCAGGGTGGTTGAATCATCCACAAATGTCCTATTTGAATCCTTTGTAGAAAAGATGGAGGGTGCTAAGGTATAGTATGCGTCCACGTATGATGTCTTTACTTCTGGTAAAAGAATGCCCAAAACGGCGCATCACGGATCATCCTAGATATCCTAAACGTACATCCATAGTGAAAATTCCTTTGGAATCGTGGGCTTCTGGCTGGCCACATGATGGGCCTAAATGGGTGTAATCCACTCGTTAAGCATTCCATCTTTTCTAAAATATGCTTCTGGCTATATTCGTAGGAAGTGCAATATGGTAATATGCCAAAGAATTTTACTCCATTTTCAACATTGGTTTCAATATGGTAATAATACTCTCGAATATCCATAAAGCTCAAAAGGTGTTCTTCCATAATGAAGTGAGTATAAGGCTTCCCTTTATGGTAAAATTAGTACCATTGAGACAATATAGGACAGTGCCATGCCCCACAATTAGGTTAGATAGGCCTGAAAGGTTGTCAGTGGATGATTAGGTATGAAATTAGCATAAAACCAGACTGTTAACTTCCCCACAAAACATACATAAGCATGAGTTAATTATAGTCACATGTGGTAATTTTCGTTAATTAACTCTTATTCGTGAATAATAGTGACATCTAAACACCAATCTTAAATCTAAGAACAAAAGAAATTATTCACAAATTAAACCAAATATACAAAGGGGTTCGGCCAATAGGCCATCCATGTCAAATTTTGCTCTTCCAAATATGTTAGGTGGAGCAAAATTAGTCTCACTTATTGACTACTAGAATGGTACTCCTCAACAACATTGGTAAAAGCATGAAAAATGCATAACCAATGATCTATTTGGTCAAAACTGAGTTAGATTCTGCAGGGTTAAGGTTTGGGAATATTATCCCTTATTCTTGAAGTTTTAGGTGTCAGGGATCATGCTTCGGGCATGTTACCACCTTTTGGCAGGCCTGATTCTACCATATGTTGTAAACAAACTCAAAATGGCATTATGAGAGAAAGACATACCTAAACTTGGGTTCGGTAGACTTTAATCGAAACTGGAGGGGTCTGTTCGGTAGCCTCTGCCAAAGCAGACACCTCTACCGAAGCAGAGCATGCCCTTCGATGCACTTATGCCGAACCAAGACACCACCATTCGGTAGACTCCTGTCGAAACTGGGTCTATATTGTTTGGTAGCTCCTAACCGAATTGCTGGGTTACCATTCTCTTACAAGTGTGGTAGTAATCAGATCCGAGAATTTGGTAAACTTCCTATCTCTATACCGCTACTTCATGAGCAATTTAGATATAGAAGGACAAGAAAGATTTTCTTCCAATCAAAATTTGATCGGATATAAACTTCAAAATTGTACCTATTCATGGACGTACATATTTCAATCATGTTTTACTTCGGGCAACAATTCATCATTGCATGATTTGAAACGGTCTATAGTGAGTCAAAGAGCCATAGAGTCCTCAGCAGTGAGGTACTTCCTTTTGATATGCTTTAGGCATAAATCTTTGAATGAAGATTATGGCAGAGGCTTATTCAGCTATTCTACACCATAACTGGCTACAATGATTTTGCAACTAGTTGTAGTCAAGCAGGGTGTCATGTCTTGTATCCACATAAAGTAGTTTTTTATTCAAAACTTTCAAATCAGTGAAATTGAACTTATTATGGTTTGACAATACGCTGAATTACGGAAACAAGAATGTGATTGGTGTTTATAAGAAATAAAATTTCCATAAACATCAAAGTTAGAACATTCAGGTTCTAAGACATGGTTTGGTTTAAACGGATTTAAGCATGGAGAACTTCGGATCTCAACATGAGTGTTGTGCGTTAAGAAATATGGCATGGCGCTGCAGGTGGCGGCAATTTCTGAGCAGATGATGTCAGGGTTACGTCGGGATGGTGTTCTAAACCATTTTGGAGGATTACAAACTTTAAATTTCATGGAGAATTCGAAGAAATCTCGAAGCCTTAAGTTCGGGAAGGTGATCAGATGACATCTAATTGTCGGCTTTCACCACTGCGACGACTTTAGGTTGTCGAAAAATCATGGGTCTCACCTGGAAACTACTACAGGTTGTCTATGTGGTCGGAGATCATATATCTCGACGGAAAATCGCACAAAGGTGATGAGGTTGACAAAGAAGACAATATGAAGGACAAGTTGTTCAAGACTCTATGCTTGTTTTAGCGCGAACTTCAGCTCAACGGCTCCAACGTGAGCTGCATGCTCAAGCTGGGGATTTGTAGATCAAGCCCAGTCTAAAGTAGACAACGGCATCTAGGCCCATTACGAGTTCTAAGGTTTCAACATCCTTGTTTCTTTCCTTTTTCTTCCTTATTCACACATTTTCAATTCACATAATAGCAATATTATGGGTATAATACATAAACAATTTATGTAGAATCTAAAATTCGTAAATCGTAATGTTGAATCATGCATTATGGTGAAGGTTCATGCAATCAAGGTTGAAAAAATATCGAGATAAACACCGTTGTTTTAGAAGAACCTGAATTGCATGATGAATATTGTGAACGGGTTTGTAGAAATTCTTTCTTCAATTTCGGCTTTCATCTTCAAGCTTGCATCACGTTCAACATAAGAAAAAAAAAAAGTTGAATCAATAAAAGTATATGAATTCAATAAAATGAAAATTTAATCAATTAAAAATAATTGAAACGTAATACTCCCCTAATTAAAGGCGAATAAATTCTTTTTAGCATAGTGTGAAGACGAATAAATTCCCTTTAGCATAGCATGAAGAGTGCGCTGATAACGTGTTGTGGCCTATATTTAAATGAGGGCGGCATAGATAGAAAGAGAGTGGAGAACTTGAGGAATTGTGTGTTAATTTCACAGTCCTTGTGCCTTTATTTATAGTAATAAGGAGGAGAGAAACTTGCTCTTCAAGTAATACAAAGTCTATTAGGAAAGATCTTCTAGATCCCAAAGGATTCCTAATCTATCTCTACTTAGGATTTACACAATCACAATGTTGATAAGAACATACGTCACAACAATATACTATTTTTTTGAAGAAATAAATAAAACCTTAAACTCATTGAAATTACTAATCTACCCTCCAAAGTGTATCACATGTAAGTCACGTTACTTAAATTGACAGAAAATTGAAAAGAATAACTTCAAATATGATATAAGGAGTGTAATTGGCTAATTTTATTTAGTTTAAAGAATGATTTTTCCGAAAAAAAAAATAGTTTAGGGATCTAATTTTTACTCAAGTAATAATTCAATGACTAATTGGCATATTTGACACGTCCCGACCCCGATATTCCCCGAATACCCGGATAGGCACTCGGGTGTTGCCCAGCATGTGCCTATCCAGGTATTCGGGGAATATCGGGGTCGGGACGTGTTAGATTACTTTTTTTTGTTTATACAACAAATGACATGCTAAACAAAGATCTCTCACTTATAAGCGAAGAGGAGCGTTACTAGATTGTAGTACTAAAACACACTATTTGAGATAAACATGAAGGCTTAATTAAGTACATGGCAAAAGATACACTCTAATCTGAAGAATCAGATTCTGGTGAAGAGGAATCAGATTGTGTTGGTGCGGAGAATTGGTTCCAGACCTTACCAGCCGAAAAGAGATGAAAGGGGAATAATTTGACTTCAAACAAGAATAAATCGACTGTTAAAAATGAAGCAATATAACAATGTGCAAAAACAGGAAATTTGTCACAGTAAAAAATTTGAAAGATTCACCAACAGAATGAATCTGGTTTTCAAGCATTTTTCTTTTTATCTGACTGCTGATTTGCTGAAGCTGCTGATGAGCTCTTGGACTTCCCATTCCTATCAGATTGATAACAGTCTCTTTTATATTCTCAAAATTTTGGCTTTAATTTTACCTCTTCTGGGAGGAAGAAGTGGCTTCTTCTTTATGCACTGGTGGCTAATTAATAATTTTGTCATCCATCTTCTTTGAGTTTGTAGTGGTGTGGATAAGAGACTGAGGGGGGTAGCAAAAGATTGAGGAAGTTCATGGATTCTTATGAGACCAAAGACAATGATAAAGTAGCTACATACTTTAGGGTTGCTGTGTTTTTTTTTTCAAAACTGTTTTTATTTTGTTGTGAGAATAAATAACTGTTAAAAAAAGCAGATAAATGTTTAATAAACTATAGTGCTAAAAAGTAATTGTTAGTGTTCACCTGCCTTTAATGAAAGAGTTTTTTGAGAAGCATGTATAAAGGGGCTTCAGCTTTCTGCTGTCATGCATTTTGAAAAAAAAAAAACATGTTTTTTTTATTTACCAAACAAAATTAAGACCCTAAATTTTTTAAAAACCTCATTTAAAATTTTTAAAGTAACCCTAAACTAGCCCAAAGAGAAGATTTCCGCACATTTCTTATTCCCTTCTACACAATAGTTTTTGCTTTTACTTTTTGAATTGAACAAATTAAAAAAAAGAAATATAAATGATGTTCTAAAGAAGAAATTAATGAAGAGACAAATATACGTTAATTTTATGAGTGTGAAATAATTCCATGTAGTGTGAACACATGAATAATGGTTCAACCAAGGAGAAAAATCATTAAAATAGACAATTGCTTGCTGGTTTAACCAAAAGGCCAGCCACCATAAGGCAACCAACCATCTGACCATATGAATGAAGATTCTCTCCTGATATTCTTTGTGAAGAAGATCTTGAAAATTCTCAAATTGTATTCGTGCGATCATTTTTCATCAGGTAATATTCATATTTAATTTTAAATATTTAAAATGATTTCTGGCTACATAATGTACGATAAACATACACGATTTAAGAGTCCATATAACACATATGAATCACATCAGATTGTGTTTTTATTGCCAAATCTTAAGATGGAATTGACCACCTATTACAATATGGATTATTTCCTTTTTAATAAAAACGAAAATAACGAATCATTTATTTGTATTATTTCTCTAATAGGAATAGGATTTCTTAACTCATGTGGATCTCATCTCTATTAGAGAGATGATACAAATAGATTGTAAAAATAACATTTTTAAAAAAGAACAATAGTGCTCCAAATGAATCCAACCCAGCCGTGGCATGTGCCACTTACAATTTCAACCTCACCAACACACTAGTCGTTATTTAGGATAGAATTATTCATATACTTATTTTTATCTCCGACACGCTCTTGTTAATTTTTGATGATTGATATTCTTCAATTCATTTGATCTGATGACAAAAAACTAAGAGAAGTATGTGTGAAATAAAAATAGATGTGAACGTATAACACTACTCTTAATTTATTTCTACATAAATAAAACAACTTTTTGTGGCCACCTCAATCCGGATAAATTTTTCATTGTGACTCAAATACAAATGGTACATCAAGTGTTTTTATATAAGTGGTGGAAAATTTTAATTTCTAAATTGTTAACTTTTAACACACATATTCCACCATTTGTATAATAACACGTGATGTATCATCCCGTGTTCCGATTGCATTGAAAATTCTCTCCTCAATCTGGGGCCTAGTCGGGGCCTGCCCAGGTTGGAGGGCGTTCTACTGCAAGGTCTTAGGGTGTAACTAATTTTCTTTAAATCTCTCGTCACTTGATCATAAAGAATACATATATTCTTTGAGTTTCATATGTATTATAAATTTACAAGGTCCCAGATAATACCTTTTATAAAACAAAAGAACGTGTATTTACTTAAGGATAACGTTTATCCTCCATTTGTTTTATACATATGGTTTTCATATCGAATGATTTCTTTTGCAGATATAATCCTCAGATGATGAAAAATATAATGAACAATTTTAGTTAAGATGCTCGAACTGTAAAATTTCATTAATCGGATTGAGGGAACAAGTAAGTCTCCCATACTTTTTTCTGCTAAAATTTGCATAATAACTCCTCTAAAAAATCCCAAAAAAAAAAAAAAAAAAAACATGAAATACATTTCCATAAAAGACCTAAAAACTTGTACATAAATACAGTAATTTCCTAAATAACCAACTACCCACTTCAGCTAAAATGCCATGGGAGCCTACTGGCATGACCCTATCGGTCTTTTTGATTTCAAACCTCTATCTGTATATATATAGGAAGAAAAACCAATCAAAATTGCACCAATTCAAAATTATTTCAAACTTGAATGTGGCTGAGACTACGCCCCATATGGAAGAAAAACCAATCAAAATTGCACCAATCAATTATTGATTTGAAATGTTTTGGTGCAGGTAAATCTTTCTTCCTATGAAAGTGCAGACTCAGCTTCCAAAGCATCCTCCTTTCTTTATTCCCAGCTTTTTCGCCACCGATGCTGCCGCAGCTTTTACTTTTGATCCCAACGTTCTGAAAATCCTGGCTTTAATTTGACCTCTTGGGGGAGGCAGCCTTATCAGTGGCCTCTCTCGGCAGTAATCAGCTTCCATGGATTTGAATTGTACTGGAGCAACTGAAGCCATAAAAAAAAATACAGAGCAAAAAAACCAGAGAAGGATGATAAATTTCAAATTTTCAGAGAAGGGAAGAATTTGAGGGAGTAGGAAACTTGGTGGGGCTGCATCTATTTATACACGTTGGGAATTCTTTGGTGGGAATCATGGGATGGCTTGGATTAGTCAGTAGGTTTCACATAGTGTGAACGGATTTTTAAATGCAGAAAATAATAATGTGTAGAAAATTTGTGACGTGGGCTGGTGAGTGTGTGTGTGTGCACGAGGAGAGACCCACACCAGACATCTGGGTTTTGTTTTTATTTTTAATGTAAAGTCTATGTGTTATTATATGAACACGTGTGGGATGATGATTTGAAAGACTATATGGACTTGGTACAAGAAACAATTAACAAGCAAACGAAGGCCATTAAAAAAAAGTCACCAAGAATTCAATTGATTAGGTGGATAAAATTTTCAGACTGATAGGAACGAATGGCCTGAACACCATATATCATAATACAATTAGTTAAAAATTTATTTTTGCAATTTTTCAACTAATTGTATTATTAAATTTGATGTACGAGACTGTGTCATCGGCACACTAAAAAATCTCTTCATTTGGTGAAGCAACATTGCATTCTTAATAGGATAATGTTAAGCAAATCAAAATTTTAAACCAAATGAGGTGTCATCAATAAGAAATAAGCATGTTAATCAATACTTAATTAATAATCTAATCATCAACAACCACATCATTTGATTTACAAAATTTAGTTTAAAATTTGGTCTTTTTAGCATTACCCTTCTTAATAAGTAAAGAGTTATTTCTCGTTTTCTTCCAATTTGAGTTTAATACATGTGCAAAATTGTAACTTTTAATCATATGAAATTGATTTCAGCATAATTTTTTTCTTCCGTTACACACATGTTTATTTATGGTTTTTAGATTGAACAAATCAACTAAACAAAAATAACCAGTAGTGCACATAACACGTAATTGATGTGTGAAAATCATTTTGATATAATTTAAATAAATAAAAAATTTATACACATGTGTCAAATTGTAATTTATCTTATAGTAAAATGAAACTTATCCAACTTCATTTATATAACATTCCCATAATTACGAAGGGACACCATGTATGTTGATAATTTTTTTTTTTTGGTCAAACGATAAATTTGTTATATTAAATGTTTAGATTGAGGAGCCGACGGGGTTCGAATCACGCCATGGTACAAGAACACACTCCTTTCTACTATTGTAATAGAGGGTCATCTGATGTTGATAACCCTTTTCTAGAAGAGTTAATATTTTTCAAAGCAACTAAAGATTATAAAAAGGGGTGCTATTACAAGTCTCTCTAGATTCTAGAAGATAAGGTCTATTTGTTCATGCTTAAGAGCCAAAGGAGATGAGTCATAGGCTTAAAAGTCATCCTTTCTTCTGAAAGCCTGGATGGTCCAACTTCATGCTGATTACGTCACTGATAGTGATAAAGAAAAATAATAACAACGCAAATTAAAATGCCATCACTTTTCACCTTGGTTCCTAACAATAAAAATTGATAGAAGTAGTAATTGAATTTGTCCATCGTTAATTATTTTGGTTATTCTATAAAAAAAATCTATCACAATATTCTTGTTAAAGTGTCATGTGAGCGACCACGTGACCACATTTTTAAGGTATTTTTGTCAAACCAACCCCTCAATTTAACGATGATATTGATAGATTTTTCATAGAATGAAATATGAGAAGTTATGCCAATCTCATAGACCATTTTTATCGATTTTCATTGTCAGAAATCAAAATAAAGAGTTATGTCAATTTCAGATACCATTTTGCTAAAAATCCTTTTAAAAAACAGATATCTCTCACGTATAAACCCATGTACTACTCACTTTTCTATTTTCCCAAAACTAAATATCTAAAAGTTTTAACTTGCATTTTTCGACCAAAAAAAAAAGAGTTTTGACCTGCATTGAAACTTTTAAGGTCAACATTTAACTAAGGAAACAATGCAACAAAAGTTGGGCAAAGTTGACCATTACTAGGAATCTAGGAGAGAATTTTCTTTGCGTTTGAAATACTGGGGGAGGGGAGTATGCGACATATTATTATACAATTGAAGCAAAGTTTTATTTTTTTCAAGTGTCTCTTTAATTGTGTAATAGTGTGTGGTGTTATATTTTTCTGACATACTAAAAAAATATTTCCACTACTAGATAGTGCAGATAAGTGAATTTTTTTCTTCATAATTTGCATTGGAGGCTTAAGTTTATTTGATCGTTTAAACCTGTGATTAAATCTTACCTCATAATTATATTCCACGATTTGATGTTTTATGGTACTGCACGAAATTACATATTGAAACAATAAAACAATTCCGCTAACTTTATTATGATAACTGTAGTATATTCTTAAACTCATCATAAATTTATTACAGCTCTCAGACTAGAATAATTTAGGGTTTGATCGTTCTCTAATCTGTTAGAGTAAATGTAGAAATATAGAGAATAATCCGAATAATGGCTTTGAGGTATGACTTGAATCGTTTCCTTAAAGTGTTATTTTCCCCCACTCGAATGAGTTTGCTAAAGGGTTCTTGGCAAATCACTTCCAGGATACAACAAAGGTGAAATATTCGATTAACCAAACCGAATTGTATTCCCTTAGAAATAACTAAAAAGAAATTGTATGAATGTGATGGAGAGAAAATAGAGCAAGGAATGTAGAAACAAATTTTTGAAAATTGTGTGTAAAACGTTATGCCACAATAGGTATTTATAGGCATTAAGGCACCTGTTCATTGAGTCCTTTCATTTTAGTTGAAGATATACAACTTTTCTTAAAAGTGTTGATCCAAAAGACATATCTTCTATTTAGAATTTTCAGAAAATAAATATTGACTAATTATATCTTTTAATTCTACTCATACAATTTGAGTAAGCATTATGTCTTTTAATCAAAACTTGCAACCATTAAAAAATATACAACCCTAAAAGGTTGAATAAAACACAACCTTTTGTAAGGTTGCTGCCCTTTCTGCGAGCGCACACACATGCTGCACAACGCAGCCAAATCATACATATAATAATAATAATAATTTATATATTTATTATTGAAATCTCTAACATAATCCTCAACATGCCTGCAACTTGGATTGCAGGTACCTCATCACCATTTTCCTTGACCCTGTAGAGTGGCTCCCCAACTTTAAAATCAGCAGTAATTCTCACTTCGTATTTGGGCGGCGATTTGACAACGAAAACCTTGTTGTGTTTGGTGACATGCAAATGTTTATATCATGCATGCGTCAACGTTGGTGAACATACGAAGAGAACCGCTAGCAGCAATGCCAGGAACTTGGTAGACATGTTCTTGATCATCAAGGCCTCCATTGGAAGCTGGTTGAAGAAATTGTTGTTAATTTTCAAAAGGATGTTAATGTGACTTAAAATAGGGTATGGGGTGTGGTTAGGTCATAGTAACGGTCAACTGGTTTAAATGGATGGTAGAAATGGAAGTAGATTGGTAATTTGTTAATTTTCAGCTGGAGGACGCAGTTCCTAAAACGGTGGCCTGCCCTCTAGTCAACGCCTGGAGTTGACTAATTAGAAGAATCTATCCCAGTTAGAAATTCGTTGGATTTATTTATTTTTATGTTCACTAGTTTTAGTGATGAAACCAACTTTGTATTGAGGCTATATAGTATCTAGATCCCAAATTTGGTTGGTAGCCCTCTATTTTTGTAATGGAGTAAACAAACTGTCCTAATTAATTGGTTTAACCGTGTATATAGTCAAGAGAAATTTTATTTGAATTCATATAATCTCTTTCTACATCCAATTTAAATTTTAAATGTGAAGCGTCTTTTTTATCCTGTTGCATAACTACCATTAAGTACAAGATAAAATTAACAACAAAACTAAAATGTATCAATAAACCCACACCCAATAATCAAACTCCTACTATCACGCAATATTTTTCTTGCGTTCTATTCTTTCTTACTAAAATCCTAAGATGCTCTCATAATGAATAAGCTCTTTTTGACAAATGGATAGTGATCTTGAAGTTTTCGATCCTCCAACTAAGGTATGAACTGATTTATGAATTTTTATTTTATGAACTCAAAGAAAAATCCGATGTCCCATCGTTGGCGTATCTCAAGATATGATTTTTCTGCAGCTATATGTCTTAAGCAAATGGACTCCCATTCCTCAAACAATTCTTTCAATCCCTCAAATATGATTTAGCTTACAATGGGCCTTAAGCATTACAAGATAGCTTATATTGTTTGTTGCGGGGAAAGATTTCTTGAGCATTTTCCACACCAGCCCCTTTGACCTCACCTAGATTCGAAGGGCAGGCATGGAGGCTAATAAAAAAATCGTACGGCTTGCGTTGCTTTAGGGGGTTCTATCATATCTTCCAACTTTTTGAGGGCTTGCTCTGCCTTGTCAAAAAGCTCCACGTTTACATAGATGGCAGCCAGGTTAGACCAACTGCATTTTTCTACATCTAGTGTTTCCATTTCCTCCAGGACTCTTTTTACTCCTTCAAAATCATTTAAGGCCACGTAGCTCTGCATCCATATTATTATAAGTAAACACGCCAAATATAAAAGAGAATGAGAGAACTTAAACTAATGAGGACACGCCCCTCCAAATGGTATTGCACTCTCAGTACCTAATAGAGAAGAGATGTTTGGTCTCTTGCACAAATTGATGGCACCTAGTACAAATGAACAAAAAGTTTCTCAAATTCTTTTGATTTTCATTTAAATTTCTATTAAATCATGAAGAATTTGAAAGGAAATACGACAAACTTGATGGAAGGAGGGAACGTCAAAGAAGAAAACCTATGCTTTGATTTTGATTTTTTTTTTTTTTTTTTTGAAAATGGGTTTAAAGATAAATATACATACTGAATTGGGTTTGTGAGGGTAGTTTACGTAGTAAATTTGGGTTTAAAAAAAAATAATGAAAGTTTAGTTAAAAATAATATTGGTGTAAACTGAGAGTAAAAAAATGTTGTATGGATTTAAATAAAATTTCCCTATAGTAAATCTCACATCCCGAATAGGATGGTATCATGTGTTAAAAGAATACTAGCCTAAACCCACACACTTTGTGTGTGAGAGCAGTTTTTTTTGCTTCTTTTTTTTGTTGGTAGGGTGTTTGTTGTTAGAGATATAGGCGGCTGAGATATTTTAATGACATGAGGGTGAGGGACGAGACAAAAAACAATAAAATAATTTTTTTTTGCAAAATTACTTTAATGCCCGTGATTTATCTTTTTATGATATTTTTAATGAGACTAATAATTATGAAATTAAACTTATTTAACATTTAAACAATAATTTCAGGCCTGTTCAGAATCATGTGGTTTTTAGTCTTTACATTTTGTTTGAGATGTGGAAGAAGTATATTGGAGAAGGGAGGCGGGACAGAAAATAGTGGTCGAAGGAAAGGAGGGAACAAAATAAAGAAGAACGAAAAAAATTAAAATCTTAAAAGTTAAAATAACTTAAAATAATTTTTTGTTTTTATTTTTAATTTGTTAAGAATGGATCACATATTAATGGAGGAGGGACCTACATGGGTTTATAAGTTGAGTTACCCTTCATATTGCTAATTGATTTTATAATGGAATCTCAACTTACTTCAGGGTATCACAGCAAAGTTGTCTCACGTGTGAAGCCCAACGACCATATGTGCTCCATGTTATTGGATTTGTGTTGTTTATGTGTTAGACATGAAAATTCGCCACATGTGAGGGGGCATATTGAGAATGAATCCCATATTGATTTGGGGGGAGGGGGAGGGACCTTGCATTGGTCTTATAAGTAAGTTGATTTACTCCCTATATTTACAATTAGTTTAATAGTGAAACCTTGTATGATCATTTAGTACTACAGTCTAGTAATATTCTTCTTCATTTGTAAGTGAAAGAATCTTATGTTAGATTCTCGGCAAATGCGAAGTTGAACCATATTATTGCTAGCTCATTATGAGATTAAGCTTATCCCCCTCCCCCTTAGTGTAATAATATCGTTTGTTAAAAAAAAAAAAAAAAAAGAGTGAAACCTCAACTTCCTTTATGATATTATAGTCAGGTTTTTCCACGTGTGAAGCTCAAAGGCCACACGTTCTCCACGTCATTCCATTTGTGTTGTCCATGTGTTAGGTTTGAAAATTCGCTGCATATGAGGAGGCATGTTGAAAATGAAATCCACATTGATGGGAGGATGAACCTCGCATGAGCTTATAAGTAAATTGAGCCACTTTTCATATTATCAATTCATTTTATGATGGAACTTCAACTTTTTTCATTATCATGTATTCATTTTCCTTATGCATTTTTTATTCATGTCTAGGATCATAATTGCTCCGTTATTCAATTAAAACAAAAAACAAAAAATAAAAAACCAAATGGATAACAAACGGGCCCTTAACTATTGCTTTTACCCTTAATAGGTTATTGGACTGAAAAGGAAGAGATACCAATGGCCCAAAGAAAAGCACCTGAGATGGGTTATTTAAGTGGGCTACCTGCCTAACCGCAAGGTCCACAACCCATTTTTCTCAAGCGGGTCTAAAACGGGCAAAATCCGTGCTCCGAGTCCGACCCTAGAAACTCACCTTTACCAGTCGGTTACTTCCAATTGGATCATCGTCTCGTTTCGTACGGCTCCATTGCTCTCTAACCATTGGGCTCGGCTCTCTCTCTCTCTCATCTCTGAACTCATTGTATTCCTTTCTTTCTTGGCAATCTTCATCACGTCGCGGCGTAATCTCGATCAGGTAACTATATTCCTCTCTCTCTCTCCCTCCCCCACGCACACAGAGAGGTATACGTGTGTATGCATATTGCGGTTTTTTCGCAAGTGAGATCTCGGTAGGGAATGCAGTCGCCGTAAACGACGTCGTAGACTTCAGTAATCTTCGCCTGTGAATTAAATTCGTGTTACTTTGATAGGGTTCGTGCTCATTTGGGTTAGAATTTTTGGAATCAAAGCTTAAAGTTTATTTGAATTTAATTGGAGCTTATATTAGATGATAATGTTTTGCCCTAAATCAAATAGTAAGTTATTATTTGATGATTTTTTTGGGTGTTTGTAGTTTCTTCTTCTTTTGCTTGGCAATTGGAATTTTTTTTTTTTTTTTCTTCTGTCAATAGCGGTATCTTCTTACAAAGTTTCTAAGAGGACGTCAGGGTAAACACCCCGTTAGTTTCGTTTCATTTTCGGGTTTTAAGGGAAAAGGAGGTTGTGGGTGCATTCACCAGTCTAAATTGTGTAATTGCAAGTTGCATAATTAGAAAAGAAGTTACGTTGTTGATATGAAAGTTTTGCACGCATGGGGTTAGTATGCTTGGAAGGTTAATATATCAATTCTGTGATGTGGCTTTGTTTGATTGTGTTAGTTTTTTAGAGGTTTGTGTTTTTCAGTTTTACATCGTCTTTTGTTTGTGTGGATTGGGTGTTAATTTAAGCTTGAAATGCCTTGTAACTCTTGTTATATAGGTTTCTGTGAGTCGAGACAAGTACGGAGATGGATCACCATGAGGAGGAATGCCGTGCTGGCAATGAACCTCATGGGAAGCAAGATGATGAGGTAAGTCGCTGCATCTGTCACATTTAGAGATCGTTACTTTCATTGCGCCTTTTAATATTCTTTCTTTTATTCCTGAGTCTTGGAACATGTGTGCATTCTTGTAAATTGGAATGTCTTTCGGAAGTGATTTTGGTAGGGTAGTTATTGATTCTTTTTTGCAGGAAGCTGCTGCTCGGCTTGAGGAAATCAAGAAATCTATTGAGGCAAAGATGGCTCTTCGTCAAAGCAATCTGAACCCCGAGCGGCCTGGTATGACCACAGTGGTATTCTTGTATTTAGTATGCAAGTGAATGATGAAATAATTGTTAAGTTCTTAGAATGAGTGAAAATGTATGAGGGAAGAATACTCATGTAATCTTGCAAAGTTGCCATTCCTAATGACATAAATTGCAAACAAAGGGATGATGGCTGGCACTTTTTGTAAGGTTGTTCTATGCTGCTACTAATTATACTAAAAAGATTTAATCCTAGTCTTTTTTCAAATATTTGAGGTCCTCCACATGAGTGCTGCTTAGTTCAGTCTGAAGTCATACCACATTAGATGTCTAATAATCTATAATTTACTCGTAATTTCTCAAAACTAGTGTGTTGGTGTAATATTATAATGATGATACACTTTCCTCCACCTTATAATTCCTGACACTTTGTTGACGCTTCCATGTTACATTTTGGCATATTGGGGAAGCTTCTTGCTTCATTTGAGGTTATCAGTGTTTTTTGTTAAAAAGGCTAATGAACATTAAACTGAAGGGGATTGAGGATCATTTCACCCTTTAAAGTTTTTCTTTTTTTTCTTTTTGCCTGTTTTGGGTAGGTTTGCTTTTGACTGTTATATTTGGATTTAATTGTGATGTATTGCTCTGTTATGACTCCTGTTTTACATCTTAATAAAAACATTTACTATAGAAATTTTTATAATTAGATAAGTTCATTGCGAAGATATTTTATACTTCAGGGCTTCATGTCTTTCTTTTTACAGATTTTCTGGTTGACATGTTTGTTTTACGCTTTTTCAATATAATCACCTGGCTAACCAAAAACACAATATTGATAGCATAGTTGGCATGTATGATTGCTACATGATACTGGAGAATAAAAAATTTTATTTTGACTTCCAGACACAGGATTCCTTAGGACACTGGATTCTAGCATTAAGCGCAACACAGCGGTTATTAAAAAACTGAAGCAGATAAATGAAGAGCAGCGGGAAGGGTTGATGGATGACTTGAGAGTTGTCAACCTGAGCAAATTTGTCAGTGAAGCTGTTACTGCTATTTGTGATGCCAAGCTTAGATCGTCAGACATACAAGCAGCAGTCCAGGTTGCTTTTATGATTTTAATTGATATTTCAGAAGCATTTATATATATTTTCCTTTTACTCTTTTTATATTTCTTTTGAAGTTTTAGTTAATCAAGTTCTTTGGGTCATCTATCCATGATTTTACTTTCAACATATTAGTCTGGATTTCCTCCAGTGAATGAATTAGAAAATATTTGGCTAATGCTTTTGCACAGTGAGTTTGCTTAAGAATTTAAGAAACAATATGATTATCTTCAGATCCTAACATTTCTAGAATTACACGAACTTCTAGTCATATAGTGTTGTACTCGCAGGTTCCAAAATGCTGATCTCTATTTTCTTATCTTATTTAAGAATAGACGACAGCACTTGCTGAATGATAAGGTGTATAATAGCGAACTGCTTGGTACTATTTGTGCTGAAATGGACACCGAGCTATCTGGTGTTGTTTTGTCTAGTTTTTGGGTCTTTGGATAGATGATAAGTTGCCTCACCATGCCATTATTTGTATTGGTTTCAAGGTTCTTGCTTCTCATTCCGTTGTTCACATGCATCCAGTTAGATGTCTTTGGGTATTTAATGTCTTTTCTGTTTTAATTTTGGAAAAAAAATTCTGAATATTGCTGTTGTTAACTATTTGGATTTTTTTTCGCCCAAAATAGAAAACTAGTAGAGTGTATCACGCAGGTCTTTACTGGGGAAGTAAGTTGGTAACACTTTTCAGCTAGTATGTAAGGATGATAGGTTTGGCAGTAATTGAATTCTCATAGAGAAAAAATGAAGTTACTTTTAAATGGGCAGTATGTCTGAGCGGGCGTGCACACCTGCAAGCTTTACCTGTTCATTTTGTAGAGCATAAAATACATTTTTGAATACAATACTTCTGACACGCTTCTATTTTTCAAAGATCTGCTCTCTGCTCCATCAAAGGTACAAAGACTTCTCCCCAACTCTGCTTCAAGGTCTTTTGAAAGTCTTCTTTCCTGGGAAGTCTGGGGATGACTTAGAAGCAGACAAGAACTTGAGGGCCATGAAGAAGCGAAGCACTTTGAAACTCCTGTTGGAACTTTTCTTTGTTGGAGTTATAGAAGATGGTGGTATTTTCGTGAATATCATTAAGGATCTTGCCAGTGGAGAACACTTAAGGGATCGGGATACTACTCAGACAAATTTGACTCTTCTTGCTAGTTTTGCTCGTCAGGGAAGAATCTTTCTTGGCCTTCCACTCGCTGGGCCAGAACTTCATGAAGAGGTACGAATTCTCTTTGGCTTTGTTCATTATTTAGTACATTCCACATATTTCAATATTGTTCTATTTGCCTTATTTGGCATTCCATTGAAGTTATTTTATAGTATCATATAGGCAGAAGGCGTGACTGACTGTAATTACGTGTCACTTATATTTATCCTGAATTTTTGCAACAGTTTTTTAAGGGCCTTAATATCACGACAGATCAAAAGAAATTCTTCAGGAAGGCATTTCAAACATATTCTGCTGCTGCTGCAGAACTGCTGCAATCCGAGCATACTGTAAGAGTTTCCTTCCTGACCTAAGATAGCTCTCTCTCTCTCTCTCTCATAGTGGAATACTGGTTGCAACTTATAAATAATGAATTTTCTTGATATTTTCAGTCACTTCGCCAAATGGAGCATGAAAATGCTAAAATCCTTAATGCTAAAGGAGAGCTCAGTGATGAAAGTGTCTCATCATATGAGAAGCTGCGGAAATCTTATGAACATTTGTACCGCAATGTCTCATCGTAAGTTGATTTACTATTTCACTGCAATTATTTGTGATATCTGTTATCATGCCCATGACCAGGTCTGTTGGGTCTGGCAATGTTGTGGTTTAAGTCTTCTTCCACTTTCTAGTCGTCTATGTTACATTGGATCCAGGATCCGTATTTTAAACCTTGCATAGCTTAATTGTTCAAACTACTCTATTGAGCATGTAATGATTGTTGTTATCCCAATTTTCAAAGGATTGTCATTTAGCGAAAACCTGCATAGTTCTCCAACGTAAATAATGCAATAATATAGGATGAAATAAACCAGGTGTAACCGAATTATTAATTAACTAGTTTGACATACTAGTCTTGTGGTTCTGACTTGGGAATTTTATGGTCCCTCCGGAATTGTAGATAGTGGTATAACTTATAAGACATGAAATCTTAGCATGGGCAGAAGATTCTAGCTGGAGATTGCAAGTATGAGGGAGATGATGTAACTTCACTTTCACTTACTGGAAATTAATTAACTTTGTTAAACCACTCTAATATTTGTACTTGATAATCCCCTACGCCTAACAAAAGAAAAAAAAGAAGAAGAGAAAGTAGTAGGAGCAAAGTATTACTAGAGAGAATGTCTAGGAAATTTAACAGCAGCATGACTATACCCATAGCTGCAAATGAAAGCATCTGATTTCAACATCTATAGTGTACTTCCAGATGCTCCAGCTTTCTTTAATTTGAAGTCACACTTGCCACTAATTACTAAAATTCTTCATTGATTATTCTTCTCTATTAGTTTCCAGATAACTTACGTTAGAAACTATTTTACCACAGTTTAGCAGAAGCACTTGATATGCGGCCCCCAGTAATGCCAGAGGATGGTCACACAACAAGGGTTACTAGTGGGGAGGATGCTTCATCTCCTGTCGCTGGAAAGGATTCTTCGGCACTCGAAGCCATATGGGATGATGAAGATACAAGGGCTTTCTATGAATGCTTACCAGATCTTAGGTTTGTTTAAGTCGAATGATTTTTTTCAGTTACTTGTCAAATGGGCAAAAGAATGTCTTTTATGTATTTCATTTGTGTCGGTCATTATAAGTCTCTTAGTTAGATGCTGTTTCTTATACCACAGAGGTTGACCTGAAATGTATGTTTATGTTGTTTCTAGAGCATTTGTTCCGGCAGTATTATTGGGAGAAGCAGAGTCTAAAAGCAGTGATCAATCTGCAAAGACCCAGGAACAACCAACTGTAAGGAATAAAATCTCATCATTTATCCTCATTTATCAGCAACTATTGCTATTTGTAATCAAATTTGTTCCATATTCACTAATCTCGGTCCTTCAGAGCTAGATCTATTTTACTGTGATCATTCTCCTCATTTATCTCCTGTTTTCACTTGAGTTTCGTAGCATTGTGTGGCTTAATCTGTGGACAGTATATATGATGGGTACTTTGCCTTCTTTGGAAGAATAAGATTTCTCTGGCAAAAGGTTATACTTGTATTTATATACTCAGATGAACATTTTTGATCTTCATTGTTAAGGAACCCACACTTGAATCAGATCAAACTCAACAAATTACAGAAGATACTGGAGAGGCTTCTGCAGAAGTTGGTGCTTTACAAGAGGCCAAAAGCACAGAGAAAGGAAAGGACAAGGAAGAAAAAGATAAAGACAAGATCAAAGATCCAGACAAAGAGAAAGTTGACAGAAAAGGAGAGAATGACAAAGAGAAGCTCAAAAGTATTGAAGGGACAAATTTGGATGCTTTACTGCAGAGGCTTCCTGGTTGCGTGAGCCGTGATCTTATTGATCAGTTGACTGTAATTAGTCTGAGCGTTACTACTGTTCTTTCCTACTCCCACTCCTCTCTCTCTCTCTCTCTCTCTCTCTCTCTCTCTCTCTCTGACACACACACACACACATTTGGCTATCTAACCTTATGATTCGCGTTGAAGATGTTATTATATATTTTCAGGTGGAGTTTTGTTATTTAAATTCAAAAGCAAATCGGAAAAAGCTTGTGAGGGCATTATTTAATGTCCCTAGAACATCATTGGAGCTACTAGCTTACTACTCGCGTTTGGTTGCCACACTCTCGACTTGTATGAAGGACGTCTCATCCATGCTCCTAGCGATGTTGGAAGAAGAGTTCAACTTCTTAATTAATAAAAAGGTCGGGTTTTACATGTGATGTATTTTGTTGAATAGGAGTGGCTGGTTCTTCTAGAACAAAGTTCACTTGTGTCGCTTTCATTTGAGAAGTTCATGATTTTCATATTAAATTTTAATTTTGTGCAGGACCAAATGAACATTGAAACGAAGATTAGGAACATTAGATTTATTGGAGAACTCTGCAAGTTTAAGATTGCACCAGCTGGTCTTGTCTTTAGTTGTTTGAAGGTAATATGCACATAACAGCATTGATGCATAGGTTCTGTTAAAGTTGTGCATTATTGATAAGGAAAATACTAGGGAGACCACATTTTGTAGACCACATGTGAACCACCTCTCTAATAGAGTTGGGATCTACTTGTATTAGTGGGCCCTGCCTCTGTTAGAGAGTTTATTTGTAGTTTTCAAAATATGGTTTATCTAGCATCGCCCAATTGATAGTATCTTCTGTACATTGTGTTTATTATCGGCCGTAATATGTCTCTCACTCTGAGCTGCACTTATGCTTGGAGAAAGGTTCTTCGTACCTTTTCCCTTCTTTTAATAGGTCTTTGTAGGGGTTGCTGAAAATATTTGTAGATGCTTTGCCTACAGATTCAATGTGTATTTACTATTTTGTAAATTTGTATCAATTATTTTTTGTAACTTTTGATTACAGGAGAATATATGAAATGCACGTCTTTGCAGTCAGCCTTTTTTGCTCTCATTTTATTTACTTCTTTATTTAACTGCAACTTCTGTGTGGTAAATCATAATTTAGAAGATGGGTTGAAGTACAGACTATGGTATCAGTGAGATTTAAGTTTATATCATTGTGGCATTTAGTTTGTGAACTGTTTACTTAGCAGTTGTTCTTTTGTTGCCAGGCTTGTTTGGATGATTTCAGTCATCATAACATTGATGTTGCTTGCAATCTTCTTGAGACTTGTGGGCGTTTTCTGTATCGGTCTCCTGAAACTACTGTGCGGATGGCTAACATGTTGGAAATATTAATGCGATTGAAGAACGTAAAAAATTTAGACCCTCGGCACAGCACCCTTGTTGAAAATGCATACTACCTATGCAAACCACCTGAGAGATCTGCACGGGTCACTAAAGTCCGTCCTCCATTGCATCAGGTGTAAATCGTTTTATTGGTTCAACTCTTCATAGTTTATTTTGATATATCCAGCATTTGAATTAACCTTTCATTCATTTATTTCTTTTGCAGTATATAAGAAAGTTGCTATTCTCAGATCTTGATAAGTCTACCATAGAGCATGTGCTCAGGCAACTGCGTAAATTACCATGGGGTGAATGTGAGCCGTATCTTTTAAAATGCTTTCTGAAGGTTCACAAAGGGAAGTATGGTCAGATCCACTTGATTGCTTCTCTCACCGCTGGTTTGAGCCGCTATCATGATGAATTTGCTGTATCTGTTGTTGATGAGGTGCTCTCTTTCATTCCAAAAATCTTTTTGTAGCATTTTAGTTTCCATGTTAAATATGATCCTTTCATAATATGACTGGCCCTTTGCTGTGTGGTAGTATCTCTTTTAGATTTTTCTAACTTCCCAGATGCACAAGGTGTGGGGTAGGTTTAGGGAAAGGGGAAGTCTATCTTCCCTTGCTATTAATTAGAATGAAGAAAAACATTGATTAATTGTTCATTCATTTAAAGTCGAGGACATTCTAACTTACTCGTTTGTTCTTTTTCTGTATTTATTGATTGGTGCTCGCCATGACAAATTCAATCTAATAGTAAATTATATGCTGCAACTGACTCAGTAACCTTGAGGCTCAATATACTTTCTCATGATTTGCCTGCCTCATGCTTTAGTCAAACAGTAGTCTTGATGCTAGTACCATAATCATTCTAGGGAAAGGATAGGAAAGATGAGGGAGGGGACATGCGACTTTTTAGCAGTCTAAATGGTTTGCGCACATACCATCCATGTTATAGACTTATAGTTCATAATTGGTTTTCAACTAAAAAAAAAATATATATTGTTTTGGGAACCAGTAGAAAAAAAGGGAGAAATTAAATATACATTGACATCTCTGAGATATGAAGTGTGCATGTGTGTGCAAGTTCAGACATTTCTGATTTTGTCTGACCCACCAGAGATTTCTCAAAGTTATTTCTTCACTTTCAGGTTCTAGAGGAGATACGGCTTGGCCTAGAATTAAATGAGTATGGGATGCAGCAAAGACGGATTGCCCATATGCGATTTTTAGGAGAGCTATACAACTATGAGCATGTAGATTCTTCTGTTATTTTTGAAACTCTGTACTTGGTTCTTGCCTTTGGCCATGGCACACCAGAGGTATGTAATTTTCCGTGCATTTCCATACACCACGATATAGTACTTGAGGAACATTGCATAGTCAGTGCTAGGCATACTTATCTTGGTAACTATATACTAAATTAGGTTAAATGCATATTTTAGAATATTATAGTACTATTGGACATTTCTCCAATCTTAATATTTTTATTTTAAAAGAAAACTTTAGGGACTAAAATTGAAATCTCTAAGAATGTATATTCCACAATTAATTGTCACCAGAGTTTATTCATGATTCTAGGGTTTATATTTTTTTTATAAATACGTATTTGATTCTATCTTATTTTTATAAGAAAGCATAAAGATATTGATGGTTTTATCATTTATTAGTATTATTATGAATCAGAAGTTATTTAAGTTATCTAAGTACATGAACACGATGATCTTACTTTGGTCATACTTTCTTTTTCTGTGTCACCAGCAAGATGTACTGGATCCACCAGAAGATTGTTTCCGCATGAGGATGGTTATTACTCTTCTTGAAACCTGCGGGCACTACTTTGACCGAGGCTCTTCCAAGAGGAAACTTGATCGATTCTTGATGCACTTTCAGAGATATATACTAAGTAAAGGTGTACTACCGCTTGATGTGGAATTTGACTTACAGGTCAGTCATGCTGCTCGTATTCTGTACCCCACCTTCACAGCTTTTTCTGTTTTTCTTGCTAATGAAAAGCTAGAATCATATAAGATTCTCTTAGTAATCTGACCTTTACCTAATTTTCGTCTCTTACATACTGTTCTGTACCTTTATGTGAAATATGCTATTCCAAGAATCTATCTTACCTATAATTCATATGAGATAAATATTACTCTCTATCATTCTACATGGGAAAGCTTATGTAGTAAAGCACGTCCAGGACTTATTTGCTGATCTACGCCCCAACATGGCTCGGTACTCTTCCATTGAAGAAGTTAATGCAGCTCTTTTAGAACTTGAGGAGTGTGATCGTACTGTCTCCATTGAGAAGCACTCTGACACTGAAAAGCCTTCAAGGAGGAATACCTCCGATGAAATGTCAGTGAATGGAAAGAGTATTATAAATGGAACCGGGGAAAATGGTGTAGTTCATGGAAACCTTGGAGATAGTGACAGTGATTCGGGAAGTGGCACCATTGATCGAGATAGACATAATGAAGAAGGATTGGGTGAAGAGAATCATGATGGTGGATCTGACAGTGATGAGGATGATGATGATGGTGGTGGACCGGCATCCGATGAGGACGATGAAGTCCATGTCAGACAGAGGGTTGCTGAGGTCGACCCTCAAGAAGCAGAAAAGTTTGAGCTGGATCTCAAGGCTGTTATGCAGGTAAGATTATATTATTGTATTATATGCTCTTGCTGATGCATGACCACAATAGATTCATATATTATTGTATCGCATATGGTTGTGAACACATTCTGAATGCAATCTCGGTCACTAAAAATCTTGCTTTCCTAATTTTCGTGGTCTGGAAATGATTTTGTACATGATGTTATGATGGTGTTATATTTGCTTGCAGTTTTTAACCCATTAAAAAATTTCTGAATGCAGGAAAGCATGGAGCAACGTAGGCTAGAGCTGAGAGGTCGACCAACATTAAACATGATGATACCGATGAATGTGTTTGAGGGGTCCACCAAGGACCATCATGGAAGAGGATTTGGAGGGGAAAGTGGAGATGAGGCATTGGATGAAGAGTCTGGAGGAAGCAAGGAGGTCCAGGTGAAAGTTCTTGTCAAGCGTGGTAACAAGCAACAAACAAAGCAGATGTACATCCCTCGGGATTGCTCACTTATCCAGAGTACGAAACAGAAAGAAGCAGAAGA
This sequence comes from Pyrus communis, assembly GCF_041283825.1. Lineage (NCBI taxonomy): Eukaryota > Viridiplantae > Streptophyta > Magnoliopsida > Rosales > Rosaceae > Pyrus > Pyrus communis. The sequence continues at coordinate 23,430,355 of NC_142571.1, read as the reverse complement.
GCTTGAAGAGAAACAAGACATCAAGAGGTTGGTTTTGGAATACAATGACAGAGAAGAGGAGGAGCTTAATGGATTGGGGAACCAGACTCTGAACTATATGCAGAGTGGCGGTAATAGACTTACCGCCCGTGGCAGCACTTGGGAAGGAGCTAGCGGCAGAGGTGGTGGAGCACGTCATAGATATCACAGTAGTTATTCCGGTGGGGGAGCTTTCTACAGCAGGAAAAAGTAAAAAGTGTGATTTTGCATTGAACGCCAGAAAGTCCCTGCTGTGGGATTTTCCTCATTTTGCAGATGTGGTTCGTTCTCTGCAAACTCATGCTTATATAAATGGAACATTGATCGCAACAGACGTTCCTATCTGATGGAGAAGCCGTGCCTTTTTGGGACACTCGACTCGGACCATTCCTCCCCACCGCACAAGGTCATATGTTTTGTGGTCTTGTTAGAAGATAGTTGCAGGCGTGAAGAAATAACCAATAGAAGGGAATCGAGATAGCTAACCAGGAACCGAGACAGCAGTGCACAAGAAAGGTGGTCGTGTGATACTGAGGCGTTGATCCGCAAACACACGTTGTTCGGTCGTTAATAGATCGATTTTACGTGTAGTTTAGAACCTGAATTATGGGTCTCCATGCGTGTATATATGTTAATATGAAGTAAATTAAAGATCTGATGCAAACTCTGCTTGGGCTTTCTTGTGTCCTTGTATGTGCCCATACCGATTTAAGCACTGCCTAGACAGAAATGATCAAATGGAGTTTTACCAATACCTTTTTTAGTAGGCTTATCATTTTCACTTTTATTTTTTATATTTAGATGTTTTACTCTAAACTACTCTAAACTTTTAGTATCATGCGACATTGATACATTAATGGTCATTAATGTGGGAGGTATACTCTTACTATCACCATCACTGTAGTTTGTCTTTCTCTCCACCTGAAGTGATGAGTTCGATATCAAATTATTGAAATGGTATGTAAAATTTAGTCTAAATCCCCGACCCTTACAAGTTTTCGTTGTTCTTCAGATTTTCCAAAGATCAAACCCTCACCATCTTACATCCAAGTATCAAACTACGCTTGACGACTCACCGTCGTACATCCCAACACTGAACAGCCTAACCGAAACTGTCCCAACTTGTTCAGCGTATTTGGTTCTGAAACCGAACCAAGTCTGTTTGCAATTCGGTCTGATTTTGAAATAAGACCGAACCGAGTCCACTCCTAATATTTAGCCCTGTGCCCAACCCTAAAACATGAGCAAAGTGGCCCACATGTTGCTTGAAGAGTCGTGTGCATATGCGTTTGAGCCATCTGTCATTTTCATCATGTTAGCTGATCATTTTCTACCAGGTCAATTTGGTTACTTTCCACCTCCATAATCAAATATTGGTTTAACAAATTTACCAATGATTGCATATGTTTCACTCTTTGTCCTTGTTCTAAGGTCCACTCCAATTCACAGTTAAAACAGGTTGCATATTATCATATCTAAGAAGTGGTGGGAGATTTGTGCAGAGACCAACAATAGGTCAATCATAATAATAAGTATCAAATTCATCATCTAAGTAAGTCGAACCTTGCATCTCACTTTCATCGGTAAAGAGAATATACCATTACGCCGTAGTAGTAGTCCCGTTAGCTTTAGTTGTATCTTCATTATTATGCTAATGGTCCACTCCAATACTTTTATGATTATTAATAATTATTCTTTGCGTCATTTGTTGGGTCTTAACTCTTTACTTACTTTACAATTCCCCCAACCCTTTAATTGTAATTTCAATCAAGTTGGCCTTGGAAGAACCCTGTAAGGAAGCACGTTAAAAATTAATGGAAAACTCAGCCCCAATTATGGGTAAACAGACCTTGTACTTCTTTTTCTTAATAAGTAGAATTTGACTCCTAATATAGATTGTTGAACCTAAATTTAAAAACTATGATCAGCCTTTTTGGAGGGGTTTTCAAGAGGTTGGTTGTACTACTTTTCTTACAATTTATGCATTCGAAGAAAACTTCCAAAATATGTAAAACACGAGAGTCACTTGTAAGTAAAAAAATTATAGATTTGAATCTTATGAATAAGGAGTTCGATATTAATTTATTCTCTCACATCTTCAGTATAAATAATATTATTGTGTTAAAAAAATGACACGTAACTTAATATATTTTAGAATCTGTAACTCAAGTAATTAATTATATACATTCTTGTATTCGAATGTTAAGAGTCAGATTTCTTCTTCCTTACATCGATTGTATCAAACAAAAGAATTGAATGTCACTTAAAGATCGTGGAGATAAGGGCACTGCAAGTTGGAGGTGTAAATTTTTCCTTTTCAAGAAAGAAGAGGCTAGAATCACATTCTATTTCATTGTGTGGAATTTTTGGTTCCCAAAATCTTGTGCCCTAATCTTGTTTCCAAAAACAATAATCTACCAAAGCTAAGGGAGCACGTTATTATAAATTTTACAGCTAAGTAATTCGTGCAACAAATGGAACATGTGGTTCCCACTTTCACCTTTTGGTTCGAAATGTGACACATCTGCCGTAAGAACCCACTTAACCAAGGTACTAGAAGGATTAAAACATATATATGTGTGTGTAGATTATATATATATATATATATATATATATATATATGAAATCTTTAAGGAAAAAGATTTTCATTTTTAAAAAAAATGAAAATTAGTTGTGGGGTTCACACTACATTGAACTTTAATGATTCGAACTGTTTATTTTTCAAGTTGCACCTCATAGATCATCCTTGCAAAATATTAGACAAATCAGAAATATTAAGACATCTAATTGGGTTCAAAAAAATTAACGAATACTTTGTTATATAAGAAATAATGAAATTTTATCTTGATAATTAAATAGGCAAATTGTTTTGTATTGAATTGAATTTTTGTAAGGATGATTTATGAATCGAGACTTACAAAATAGAGAGTTTAGATCGTTGAAGTTCAATGTAGAATGAGCCCCATACTTAATCCCCATTTTTTGAAAAAAAATGAAATTCCTTTGAATAAAGAGCCTGATATATATATATCATGCGATCCACGATCATTGCAAAGGTTCTTGCTTGTTCTTGTTCTTGGTCATAGAAAGAAGAATTCTGACTTTGTTGTCTTGTGCAATGTTCTAATTATATAAAATCAAGTAAAGGATTCAAGTCAAAGATTTAGTTTGAAATATAGTTTTTTCAATTCGCAGTATATTTTATATTTTAATCAAAGATTATTTGGGTAAGACAAGAACATACGCAAAGAATTATGAGGTTTTCTTTGTTAGATGCTAAGTAGGAAACAAAAACGAAACACTTTTATTATACTTTGGTAGTATGGTGATTGATTATTCGGGAGGGAACTAATACAATTTTAGTGGTTAGCATAGCTAGCGTTTTTAGAGAATGTATTCAAAGTGTAAAGCATTTTAGACATTTTCTTACTTTCGTCGCACTCATGAGCAAGAAAATGAACCAGACAAATTCATAAAAGGAGTGAACATGCAAGATACATAAATGAAAATTGCAAATAGCTAAAAACATTTAAGCTTGTATATCAGTGATCATGAACTAAAACCTAATTAGAGTAATGATTTATCAACTAAAATCTATGACTGTTGGTCCCTTAACCCATCAAAAAGTGAAACTATGGTCCTCTTTGTCAACTTTGTCAGAACTTCCACTAAAATGAGTCACATGCCACACACGTAAGGCTAAATCAAGGGACAAATATGGAAAACCAAATGAGAAAATTGTAATAGTCCCTTAGCTTTAACCAAATTGAAGCAATGGTCCCTGAACTTTAATCCAATTGGAGCAATAGCCTCTCAACTTTAATCTAATTAGAGCAATAGCCCCTCATTTTGACAGAAATTTTAACGAAGTTCATGAAAGGATCATAGCTGCACATTTGATGAGTACCATTGTTCAAATTAGGCTCAAGGGCCATTGCTACAATTCTTCAAAAATATGAACACACATAAGTGCTTTTTGAAAGAAGCATTAAAATATGTGTTTCTTGAAAGAAGTACTTAAAGTGATTTTTCTGGATTTATTTGAATTTTTATTAAAGATTGGTTTAAAAAATATTTTCAGCAAAAGCGATGTTAGCCATCTTAAAAACACTTCTAAACAAGCACAAAAATGATAATACAAGTGCATTTTCAAACAGTATAATTGGGTCACAAAATCACCTATTAATAGTGAAGTTAGTTGGGAAAAATAATTGCCCTACTTATTAACGCAAGATGCTACCTTGATATTTCTCACAAATGTAATAAAATAATATGGAAAATGGCCGACCAAAACATCCAAACAGTACTCGCATTATTTCATGTTTCGAATTATTGGAAAATGCCTTAAACTTGAGTCCACGTTCAATAATATGTGCGAACAAAATAAATGGTAGAAAGGTAAATGAGAAGAGGAGGGGAGAAAATCCATATCCAAGGTAAATACACCAATAACTCTGAGCAAAGTAGTAAATATTGAAAACTTTAGTACGAAAGGAGGGGAAGCAGCCACGTCAGTTAGAACCTTAAAAAACCTCGTAAACTTGGAAAATGATCATTTTTCTGGGAACCTTAGAAATCCCGTAATCGTGATCGTGCAGTTAGAAATTATTTCAAAATTAAATATAAATAGTACTTAAAGAAAACTGATCGCAATGAACGATCACGAACACATGATCCTTAAGATCCCAGAAAAATGATCCGGCGAGAATCATTTTCCCGTAAACTTGCCGACAAATACATGACTAGAAACAATTATTTCTTATCCACTCTTTCACCCAATTGAGACTCTTAGATTTAAATAATAACTAGCAAAGAGCACGCATTTTGTACGTGTGTGAACAATTTCTCTGAATATGTGCATATTTTTTTTTAATATTACATAATTATTGTTTTGTCCTCCTTATGTAAACATTGCGTATCAAAAGTGAGGGTAAAATTGGAAAAATATGATTGTCATTATCTAAAAAAAAGGGTAAAATAGGAAAAATAGGGATATGATTGTCATTTTGTCAAAAGGTACAAAATTACTATTTTGCCCTCCTTTTGTCAATAGTGTGTATCAAAAGTGAAGGCAAAATAGGAAAAAAGGGGAAAAAAGTTGATAAGGAGGGTTTTCTTAATAATAGTATATAGATAAGGAAAAAAAAAATAAAGAGATTTAATGAATATAATACTCTTCATGATCGGGGAGAGACCTCAAAAGCCATACTACTTGTGGACTTTCTGTATTTTTTGTACAATATTTTATAATGTTAGCGTATAAATTAACGTTAAAACATGGTAGAGCCTCCATAGTAAGTCCTACTTTGAGAGTGTCCCCTTAGCTCTGTCACCTCATATTTTTGGTACAATGTTTTATAATATTCCGCGAGAGTTAACACCATACTATGAGGTGGCAGAGAATCATCGAGAGTCCCACTTTGAGAGAGTCTCCTTAGCATTTCTCTTCGTCCTCAATTTACTTTGTGTTTGTTTCATAGAACTTCATGTGTATGATTGAAACAGTTTATACCATAAAATTGCTTTATAAAGATCATTTCTACAAAAAATTAATTAAAATAATATCGTTTAGTTAATCAAGGGTAAGAAATAGATAAACTGTTCATAATGCATTTATGAATCCTTCCATTTGTTTTTATATAGTTTGATTAGTAAATGACTTTATATTTTATTGATCTTTTGCAGAAATAATTGTTATTAGAGTGATTTATAATATTAACGGATTCGATCATAAATTTGAACTTTCATGGATCAACTGCACAATAAATTGACCAGGAACTCTTTGCCAACCAGTAAGGAGTCAATTTAATTTAAAACAAAAAACTTTATTTTATGTAGCATTATTTAATCCCACAGTACTTGTTGCTTCTTCATTTGAAGTTAATTAATTATTGAAAAACAATGTCATCCACTTTTGTTGCCCCTTCGATAAACATAAATGTTTAGTTTTATTGATTAGGAAACTTTCGGGTTTATTGTTTTTCCTTAAGGAGCCAATTTAATTTAAAACAAAAAACTTTATTTTATGTAGCATTATTTAATCCCACAATTGTTGCTTCTTCATTTGAAGTTAACTAATTACGAAAAATAATGTCATCCACTTTTGTTGTCTTTTTTTCTTATTTTGTTCAAAGACATAATTTATTGAAATCATAATTGAACAGAAACGTTTACATCCTCAGTTAAGATGTTAAACAAAAATTCAGGTCTTAGAAAGCCTCACAAAAAAGAATTACCGTGGTTAGCAACATACGCCACTGCATGAGCAGCGAGATTCCCATCCCGCGAGACATAACAAAACTCAATCGCGTTAAATTTGGTTGCAAAGAACCAAATATCATGAAGAATAACCTCCAAAGACGCATCCACCACGCATTCCTTGTTTATCATTTGGATTAACCGCTGAGCATCTGATTCAAACATCACCCTCTCCAGACCTTCCTCCAGACACGCCGTCATCGCTGCTCGAACTGCCCCTGCCTCTGCCATGATAGCAGAGTTGAAAAACAACGCCCCTGAGCAGGCTTCACCAACAAGCCTGCAAAATCATTTCTGTTGCTTCTTCGATAAACATAAATGTTTAGTTTTATTGATTAGAAACTTTGGGGTTTATTGTTTTTCATTAGGGAAGCTTTGGGGTTTATTGATTTTTTTTTTTATTTTTAACAAACAATATTAATTATACTGGGCTAGGTTATAATAATGTGGTTCAAATTCATTTTTGGTAAGAATCTAACTTAAGCGTCTCTCACTTACTTATGAAGGAATACTAGTAGACAAGTAGTACTAATAAGTGGCTGAAGTTTATTGATTTTGATTAGGAAGGTTTAAGGTTGGGAGCCCTAATTAAAATTAGTCGATTATTATTACGTTGACCTTGTACTCTCTTGATCGTGAGAAAACTCAAGAATATTTCTTCTTTTTTTTTTTTTTTTTTTTTTTTTTTTTTTTTTTTTTTTTTTTTTTGTGGGAAAGAAAGAGGGGGGGGGGGGGGGGGGGGGAACCAAGAATATTTATCTTTCGTTCTCCAAAGAAGTTAGCAATATCTGACCCCCTTTTTCCTTAAAAGAATTACAAATTGGCTTTTAGTTATACTAAAGCACAAGGATCAATGATTTAATTTTTTGAATTTACAAAAATATATTTGTGCTTAATACTTTAATAATCCTCTATGATATAGGCAATGACTTATTTGTAGATTAATTAAGATTCACGTGCTCTTGATCATGCAAACTTCTACTAATTTTGAGATTGACAATTTTGATAATGAACATGGAAATTTTAAACACAAAAGTTGTGAAATATATAGCTGATTAGCAAGGACCACCACTCATCGACATGAAGTTTAGCCCGAGCTTTGTGTACCACTTCTCTGTAAGTATAAAAACAAAAAATTAATAATTTGATTTTTGGTGCGATACATTGGTTTAGAAGTTAATAAAGTAAAATAATTTGCAAAATCTATTTCAACGGAGCCCGGGGTAGAACACTCAATCAGTTCGAATGGCCATATTTAATTTGCCTTATTTATGCATTTATTTCTAATTAAATGTTCTTAAATAACCCTAATACATATACATACCCTCTCAAGGAGTTTTGCGCACTTCTATTCAATGAAGGTATCTCTTAAGAATACTAGAGCAAAAAATTGACTTTCTATAACGATCTACCACTCACATTCATTTCTCTCATCGCATAATCAATCATGTGGGCAAAGTGAAAAAAAAAAAAAAAACCCGTACGTATGAAGTCCTCCTTGTGCAATATGCTTACAAGGGTAAACGATCATCCTTGTGGAAAACTTGAAGGTTGTTTCACATCATCACCACGGTGGTGTGGTGGAAAAAAAAAGAAAAGAAAAGAAAAAGAAAAACCCTAAATAAAAGAAAAGGGGAGAACAAAAGCCAAAAGCCAACAAAATATGTAAGAATTTGTACGGGATTGGTGGAGGCAAACGTTATTCGATCTGATGATATCTAGATACTATGTAAGATATTTACCAGAAGCGGTAAGCGGTAAATCTAGTATATCTATTTTATTAGGTCAAGATAGGCAAGAAAAGCATGTCTAAATTAAACGATTTAATGTAGAAGGAAGCTCTTGCTAGGGTTACTATAAGAGGAAATGTACCTACGCGTGGCGTACGTGGTGGGTACGAATGATATATTGATTGATTCCCTCGTGCTTTCGTCTGTCAACCATTTCCTTTCTATATCAAGAAACCTACGGCCCAGAATTGGTTGGAGTTGATTGTTAGTTGGCTTTATTTTTTTAGTTAAACAGACTGACGAATGACAACTGACGACTGACAACTGATAGGAGGAGTCCCTGTCTTCATTAAGGGTTTTATCTTCTGCATTCATATCTTGAAAACTTCAGTGTAAGTGTGTGGTTGGTTTCGCTCAAAATTGTGCGTTTCATATGATTATATATTACGTTTGGCCAAAAAAAAAGAAAATTATGGTTATATATATTACGAATGACAGTTGACCAATATGACAGAATTGAAAAAGATGTAATGGTGGGAGAAATAATCATTGAGGTGTTTTTGTTGTTTATTATTCTGTTTTTCATTTAATCTAGGGTTTCTTAAGACTATATAGTTGTTGTAATATTCATTTATATTATGAATCTTATCAATGAAAAACCAAAGTTTCTCTCATATTCTGGTGTTCTAGAAAATTATAGAAGAGTGATTGTTTATGATTATTTATGTTATGTTTCTGTCGTGGGTCATTAGCCCACACTAGTAGGAAAAACAACATGCGCGACGAAACATATTTCATCACAAAATAGGTATTTGCGCAACAAAAAAAGACCATCGTCACACAAAAAAGGCAAGAAAGGGAAAAAAAAAATTGCGCGACGTAGAAATTAGTCACGCATGAACACTTCGCGTGATGTAGAAATTAGTCGCGCGTGAACACTTCGCATGATGAAAAACCATTGGAGTCAAGTAAAGTCAGTAAGAAAAACGCGGGATAATTTTTTTGGTGCGGAAAACATGAGTGACGAAGCAGGGTACCTTTGCGTGACAAAGAGTTCGTTGCGCAAGTTACTGTCAGTTTTTAGTCAAACCATTCAGTGCATGTGAATTTGAGGAATCAATACTGTATTTATTGCAGATTTTTGCGTGACAAAGACATTCGTTGCGCAAGGTTTACGTGACAAACGGTTCATTACGCAAAGGCCCTAACCTTCATATAAGTATGCACTTATGCTCTCCTTATTATTAATAATTCTTGTGCTTGTGCTGGGATGGATGATAACAACCGGGATTAGAGGTGCCCACCAACCCGTATGATCTGAGGCAACATGTGGTGTTCGCGCATGCAATAGGTGTAGCCATGGGAAATAATTGTCCTACTGCGGATTGGCGCTCTTGGAAATATGTGCCCAAGAATGCAAAAGTACGGACATTGATTTCTATGGCAAACTAACAACTGTCGTGCAATAACTTTACAAGGACCGATGCCAAGTGATCATGTTTAAGTGTCAATGGTTTAATACAAACCCAAATATGTAGGGAAGTGTTAAAATCGACCATGGCTTACTATCTGTGAACACTAACAAAACTTGGTACGATGACGACCCTTACATTTTGGCAAACATGGCAAAATAGATTGTGTATCCAGATGGCCCTAAAGCTGGGAGACATTGGAAAGTTGTTTAGAAGATGGATCAGAGGAACATGTATGCTATACCAGAATAAGACCCTACTGACGATGGCGTTGACAACGTCGTTGACCAATGTTTAGAATCTTCAATGGAAAATGATGCGGAAACACTTCGAGATACAAATCTTATCTAAGAATCGTTTCAGATACGAGGAGTGGCTTCAATCAAAATACCGATTTAGTCAATTACAATTGACCTCGGTAATCTTCCGCAATACGATGGTGCAGTGGGTCCGAACAACGATGGTGACATACCTATCGAGGAAGAGGATTGGGAGACCGAAAGCGATGATAGCGAAAGTTATTAAAGTTTGAATGATGAATAATGCAATTTATTTGTGACTTGCTATGTAAAACATGTTAAATGAATTTTTTTTTTGTAATTTATTTATCTTATGTTATAAATAAATTGTCTTTATTTCAATAAATATAAATTCATACAAAATTTGAATCGAGTAAATTAAATTTTCAGCTCCATGTGCAAGGAGCTGAAAAATTTTCCTTTCTGGCAGGCACAAAAATAATTTTGTGAAAATTTGAATTTTTTGCACAACGAATATCTTCTATTTGTCGCGCAAGAACCTCAAGATTAAACTGAAATCACAAATGCTTTTCCCCTCACCTCTTCGTCTCTGTAAATTCTCTCCCTTCGATACACCCTCCCTCTCTCTCACTAAATCTCTGTCACCCTCCCTATCGGCCTTTCACCCTCTCGCCCCATCGCACTCTCTCTTCCTCCTCCGACACACCCTCACCGCCACACATCCATCTCCGCTGCTAACAAGGTAAAGATTTCAATTTTTTTTTTCTTCTACACACCTTTCTTTAGTCTTGTTCCTCATTCCTGTTGAATTTATTTAATCTCATGTTGAAAAATATAAAAAAAAAAGTGTAAAATGTTAAAAAAATGTGTTAAACTATATAAAAAAAAATAAATTGTGTGAAACTAAGTTTCATTTGGTTAATATTTAACAACAATCATAATTAAAGATCTCAAGTCATATACAACTTGAGAAATGATTTAGAATAGTAGGCTGCGTAAAGGTTTTGTAGGCTTTACTGAGGATTGAACTTTACTTTTTGTTAGACTTTTTAGCTGTTAGAACGAGTTTTATGACAACAATAAAATTTAGGCTTTTAGGCAAAATGATTATTAAGATTGGTATAACTTTTCATTCTGATATTTGAGATTTAAAATCGATAGTATTGATCTATGACTTTGTCCATCATTAATCATTTTAGTTATTCAGTGAAAATTTCTGTTAAATAAGGATAAAATGACCAAAATATTCTTAATTCTTTGTCACATCATTTTGGCTCATTGTTTATTAAACTGAGGGTATTTTAGTTATTTTGGTTCTTATTTAACAAAGTTTTTTCTTTTACGGGATAACCAAAATGATGGACTGTGAACAAACTCAATGATCACTTCTATTGATTCAAATATTAGGGATCAAAGTGAGGAGTTATGCCAATCTCAGAGATGATTGACTTAAATGTCTAAAATTTATGTATTTTGAGAATTTAATATAAAAAGGGGGCTTTTAGAAAAAAAAAAAGAAAAAAGAAAAAAAAAACTACTATTTCGTTTTCTTGATCGACTATTTTTTTCTTTGCCAAAATTTTTTGACCGACTTATCCTTTCAACTTCTTTTCCTCCCTTAAAGTCTGAACAAGTTATGTTTGCATCATAATGAGTGAACCTTCTTGATATTTTTCTCGTTTGAACCTGAAAGAATCAAACCATGACCTTACTCTAGTATCAAACCTTACTGAAATTGACAAGAACATCTATTGCATGATACTTGTGCGTCCGTAAAAATATAATGTTAATGAACTCACGAAATATACTCCATTTGACCAGGTACTAAATGCACATTTGTCTATGCATTATGCTGTAAATAAAACATGACTAGAGATATAAACCAACATTGTTTTGGGATACAAAACAAATGCCAACCGCTTTCTTGGTTGATAATTGTGAGGAGGGGGTGGAGCCACCTTAGCTAGTTAGGATATTACCAAACCCAACCGTTGGATTTATTGAACCTCTCTATTTACATGGGACCATCATATACACCATAATTTGAGAAAATAATGTGAGAGGCAATCGAGTGAACAAAAATAAAAATAAAACTAAAAAACAAATAAATAATACAAGAAGGTGGTCCTTCAAATAAAGGATACACCTGTGGTATTTCATTATTTTTGGCATCAAACTCTGATGCCTCCGTCCATCTTTGGGGTATTCGACCAACCATAGAATGCCACGGATTTCATGGTCCCATTTAGATATATATAATTTACGTTAATTATTGTCTTTTAGATCAAGATATTAATCTTTGTGTGAGAATTCACATTTGCCAGCCGACAGCCTGACCATCCAAAATTGTTGAATGCCAAACCTACGACTTTCCCTCATTTAGGAACTACCTTTCTTACAACGTAATCTAATAATTTTACTAATTTTGGACTGGGTTTTTTTTTTTTTTTTTTTTTTTTTTGACTTCTTTTTATATTTTGCACATCATAGATATTTTTTTGCTGCTAAATATAAAATTTTGTTTTGTTTGACTGCTTAATGACACAATGTTCTAAGTTCAAGCGTTTCTTTGATTTTCTTAATCTATTATTTTACTGGGGCTTAGTAGTTGTGCGCCAAGTCGGACGAAAAATTATTATTCTTGTTTTGGAATTGTATTATATTTGAATTAAAATAAATTAAGGTTAATAGTGGAAATTAAGTAGTTGTTATTTCATCTTCTACTCTGTTTATGTTGGACACAAAAGTCCCATAAATCCAATAAACTTTTTGGTGTGTGACGATGAAGGCGGTGAGCGAAAACGACATGACAGGACCATTTGCAATTCAAATTTTTTTAATGTTGTAACAAAATTAGATCTGCAAACACGCGTTGTTGGGTCGTTAATTAGATCGATCTTACATTTAGTTTAGAACCATCTCTAAAGGAGATGTCAAATCTTAAGTGGAAAGTCATGTAATCAAATTTGAAGGTAGGAGCAAGCTCCAACCGATATGTCATTCCCATGTGGATTGACATATCGGTTGGAAAAAGAGAAAATCTGACATTGTCACGTCAACCGTCAAATTAACATTTGACATTTATTTTTGACATTTCCTTTAGAGATGCTCTTATGGGTCTCCCTGCGTGTACATCTGTTAATATGAAGTAAAAGATCAGATGCAACCTCTGCTCAGGCTTTTTTGTGTACCTTGTATGTGCCAACACCGAATTAAGAACTGCATAGACATAATCACTTTTAGTAGGACTTATTATTTTTATTTGTTATATGCTAACAATGTTCTATTTTAAACTACTCTAAACTTCTAGTATTGTGCCATGTTGATACATCAGTGGTGATTAATGTTCGAGGTATTATACTCACTGTCGTACATTCTAAACTGAACAACCCAATTGAAACTATCCCAAACTGAATTGAAGCTGTCTCAAGTTGTACCGTTTAGATTATCTTTGGTTTTGAAACCGAATTGAACCAAGTACATGTTTTTAGTTCGGTTCATGATTCTTAGCCGTGTGCCCAACCCTAAAACATATGAGAAAGTGACTACATGATGCGTGAAGAGTCGTGTGCGTATGCGTTTGAGGCATGTGTCATTTTTCATGTTTTTAGCTGATCACTTTCTATCAGGTCAATTTGATCACTTTTCACCTGCATAACCAATTATGGCTTAACAAATTACTATTGATTGCCCATGTTGCATTCTTTGTCATTATTCTTCCACTCCAATTCACAGTTAAATTGGATGCATATTAGTTTTTTATTTTAATTTTTTTTTTATCATTTCTCACAACGATATGCTATTCTAAGAAGTGGTGAGAGATTTGTGCAAAAATAACAATAGGTCAGTCGTAATAATAAGTATTTAACTCATCATCTAAGTAACTTAAATCTAAAATTTCATATTTACTAAAAAAGAAAAATACCATTAAACCATAATACTAGTAGACTAATAGCCCCATTTACGTTAGTTGCATATATTGCACTCTTCATCTATGATATCCCACATCACCCAGGAGAGTGATCCTTATATGTATATTCTCATCTCTACCTAGCACGAGGCCTTTTGGGAGCTCACTGGCTTCGGGTTCCATAGGAACTCCGAAGTTAAGCAAGAAGGGGGCTAGAGCAATCCCGTGATGGGTGACACACGAAGTTGCTCATGAGTTCCCAAAAACAAAACTGTGAGGGAATGGTAAGCCCAAAACGGATAATATCGTGCTACGATGGTGGAGCGGGCCTGAAAAGTGATCCGTCCCGGGTCGGGATGTGACATCATCAGCATGGTAATGGTCCACTCCAATACTTTTATGATTATTAATAATTATTCTTTGCTTCTTTTATTGGGTCTTAACTGTTTACTTTGCAATTCCCCGAACCCTTTAATTGTAATTTCTTATCCGGCCAGTTGGCCTTGGAACAACACTGTGAGGAAGCATGTGAAAAAACCTTGCACTTCTTTCCTTAATAAGTGGAAATTTGACTCCTAATGAACTAGATTGTTGAACCTAATTTAAAAACTACAGTTAACTTTTTTGAGGCGTTTTCAAGAAGTTGGTTGTACTGCTTTTCTATAATTTATGCATTCGTAGAAAACTTTAAATGGATGTAAAACAAGAGAGTTATTTGTTAGTTAGATGTTATAGGTTCGAATTTCATAAATAGTGAGTTCGACATCAATTTTTTTTCTCACCTTTTTAGTGTAAGTATATTGTTGTGTTAAAAAAAAAAAAATCACATATAACTTAATATATTTTATAGTTTTGTAACTCAAATAATTAACTATGTACACTCTTATATTCGAAAGTTATGTGTTAGATTTCTTCCTTCAACATCCATCATATCAAACAAAACAATTGAGTGTCACTTTAAGATCGTGGACAACAAGGGCAATAGCCTTGCAAGTTGGAGATGCATTCAAGAATGAAGAGGGTAGAATCAAATTTTATTTCACTATGTGGAATTTTTGGTTCTCAAAGTCTTGTGCCCTATCTTATTTCCAAAAACAATAATCTACCAAAGCTATACGTTATTATAAATTTGACAGCCAAGTAATGCGTGCAACAAATGGAACATGTGGTTCCCACTTACCTTTTGGTGCAAAATGTGACACATCAGCCTATGAAGCCACTTAACCAAGGTACTAGAAGGATTTTATATAAGTCTTGTGCCCTATCTTATTTCCAAAAACAATAATCTACCAAAGCTATACGTTATTATAAATTTGACAGCCAAGTAATGCGTGCAACAAATGGAACATGGGGTTCCCACTCACGTTTTGGTGCAAAATGTGGCACATCAGCCTATGAAGCCACTTAACCAAGGTACTAGAAGGATTATATATATGTATATATATATATATATATATATATATATATATATATATGAGGCTTTCAAGAGAAGAGATTTTTATTTTTTTTTTAAAAGTGGGGATTAGCTAGTGTGGAGCCTACACAACATCTTAATTTAAGGTTTCAAACCGTTTATTTTTCAAGTTGCACATCTTCGACAATTCTTAGAAAACATCAATCAAATCTAAAATATTTGGATAAGATATGGAAATACCTAAAGTATTGATCTTTATGTATGATTTTGTAAGACACAGGAAACAATTTGTTAATTTGCTTATGGATTTTTTTTTTAGGGAACTTATACAGTTTTACTAGTTATTAGCTTAGTTAGCGTTTTAATAGAATGTATTCAAAGTGTAAAGTACTTTAGATATTTTTCACTTCCATCGCTTCTGGCGAAAGCTAAGAGCTCATAAGCAAGAGAATGTACGAGACTAAAAAAGGGTTGCTCCAATCTGACCTAGCTGGCGAGCGATCCCAGTTTGCGGCACAGAACAACAAATTCAGAAAAAGCAACATACAAGATACATAAATTAAAAACGCAAATAGCTAAAAACATTAGCTTGTATATCAATGATCATGAACCAAAAACCCAATTTTCATATATTTAATGATCTTTCTAAACAAATATAAAGATACATAAGTGTTTTTCGAAAAGAAAAAAAAACATTAAAGTATGTGCTTTTTGTAGAAGTACTTTTTCATGTTTCATTTGGATTTTTACTAAAGATTGATTTAAAAAATATTTTCATCAAAAACGATTTTCTAGGATCCATTTGCAAGAAGTACTTAAATAGTTTTTCTATGATCCATTTGGATTTTTACTAAAGAGGTTTAAAACACATTTTTGTAGATGCAAATTTCCGTCGTCTCTAGCTTTGACGAGAATGCACTTGCAAAACAATCAATACCTTTGATAAAAGGCTTAAGCCTCACTGGCCCATGAGGTATTTTTTGGGGTTTTTTTTTTTGGGGGGGGGGGGGGGGGGGTGTGCGGGGAGGTGGTTAAGCCAATAGATGCCTAAGTTAGTTTTTTTGAAAAAGAGATTGAGGTATTTATAGGAGGAGGGGCCGGCCATGGTGTTAGGGTTTTACCCTACACATGACAGCATCCTATTGACCAAGGTTTATGGAGAGAATAATCTGAAAATATTAAATAGGAAATAATATATTGAGATAATGGTGTAAATAGCCTTAATTGATTTAAATAGAGATTACTTACTTGAATGAAGTTAATCTTCAATTGGAATGTATTAAAGATAGGATTTGGGTAATCAATCCTTTGACTTTTTCTTGTGGCAGTCGTATTTAACTATTTGAATCTTTAGTGGTGCTGAGCTGCGTTTCAATGTATCTGAGGAACCTACCCATTTAATAAGGACAATATTATCTTTCTTGAACGAAAGTCCACATATTATCTTTAGAATTTTTTGAATTATTTCAGGCTCCATAATTTTCACCTAATGTTATTCAATCGTTTCAAAAGCACCTTCAAAAAAGTTAAAATAGGACAATACGTCATTTTCATACTGGTTAATTGGGTTACAAAATCACCAATTAATAATGCAGTTTGTTGGGAAGAATAATTGCCCTACTTATAAAGCAAGATGCTATTGCTCACAAATGTAATAAAATAATATGGAAAATGGCCGACCAGAACCCAAAGTTCAAACAGTACTCGCATTATGTCATGCTTCCAATTATTGGACCTCCCAAAAAAATGGCTCAAGCTTGGGTCCATCCTTTTTTTTTTTAAAGAAAAAACGATATTCATTAAAAAGGGAACATGTGCACAAATATAGAAGATAGGGTGTATATTAAACCTTGATATATCGACTCCAACGAAGAGAAAAGAGTGTCCCTTACATTCAAACAAAAAGAACTAACCTCCTAACAATACAATCAAATCAATTACTCTTTAGATTAATCTATAATTAAATCTGACGAATCTTCAATTCACACTAGACCTATCAATTTCTTACACGATCCGTTAACACGACAAATAAACGACATGAAAAGAATGTGTTCGAGTTAATACGATAAATAATCGAGTCATTATCGGGTCATACGATAATAACCCGTTAATAACGGGTCATTAACAGGTTTACACGAGAGTAACACGAGGGTAACCTGTTTCGATACGATAAGAAAAGAGTTATTTTGATGATTTTAATTTTTTAAACTACTAAAAAAAACTTACTATAAAATACAATAGATATAATGAATAAACTTACTATAAAATACAATAGATATAATGAATATGTATATATTGTTTATTAATCATTATTCTATATAAATTTTAAATTTTAAATTATTTATTTTTATAGTATATTATAGGCAAAACACTTGTAGTTAGATCCTCTACGATTTGAGGATGGGTATATGATTGTTTGAATTTTTAAAACCATACAAACTCTCATAAATAGTATTTTTAAGGGAGTTCAAAATAAACAAAATTCATAATCATTAATGTATAAGTCTGAAAGATGTGAAAGCATAATAAGCGTTTATAATTGCATTTTCAAAGCTTAGACGATGGTTACATGATTATTTAGGTTTTTAAAACCCTCCAAATCTCATGAACAATGTTTTTTATTTGAATGCAAAATTAATAAAATTAATAAAAATTATTGTAGAAGTGTGAAAAATGTAATCACTCGTAATGAAAAGTTTTACAACTTTCACGAAGGGGTCAACTCTGAAATTTAGTATTATGTTTTACATTTTTTTGGATCAAATTATGTTTTTCATTTTCATTTTTATTGATTTAAAATATATTTTTCTTAACTGGTAACGGGTCGGGTTATATTACATGATAATATTAACGGGTTGATTTCAGGTTGGGTCATATTATCTGTTTACTTCAATGGGTATTACACGACACGACCCGTTAAGTTATGTGGTATGACACGAAAACGATACAAACATGAAAAACACGACATGAATAACATGTCTGATTCACACCATCTCAATATCATTACCAATTCCTGCACGTGCTAGTCGATGTGCCACCCGTTTCTCTTCCCGTTGAACATGAGAAGCTCTCACCGTGGGAAATGAAAGTAACAGCCGCCTAATGTCATTTGTTTAATCGGTCCCATGGAGCTTTGAGTCCACGTTTAATATGTGTGGAAAAAGAGACGGTAAAAATGTAAATAGAGGCATATATCTGAGCAACGTTATAAGACTGTAAACTTAGTACGAAAGGATAGGAAGCAGCCACGTCAGTCACAACCTTGAATACCTCGTAAACTTGCCGACAAATGTTAAATACACCGGAAACAATTATTTCTTATCCACTCTTTACGCCAATTGGGGACTCTTTGATTTAGATAATCCTAATGAAAAAAGAGATTTTGTGAATATAATACTCTTTTCTAAAAATAAACAAAAATTGGCTCTTTGAGATTGAGAAGGAATTTCTCTTAAGTGTTTGATTTATATATTTTCGTGTGTCATAATCAGAATAGTTTATATTATAAATTATTTTATAAAATTCATCATTATAAAAATTGGTTAAAACTAAGGTGTTTAGTTAATCAATAATAATAAGGGATCTTTTGATATAGACACATAAGTTTTGAATTTTCTAGATCAAACATTCATGCCTTTTAGTGATTTGATTAATTTCTTTTTTATCATAATTGTGATAGCCCGTCTTGAAATTTACCTTCGATGGCGTGGAATGACGATTTTACCCTTGGACGTTAGTTGGTGTTTTGGGTGATTTGTTTTCTTTTGTTTTGGGTTGGCTGCCATCAGGATACACACACACACACACACACACACACACACACACCTAAACCAACCCACGGACCCCCCTCTCTCTTCACCCTCTCAGATTTTTCTGTAAATTCCGTACAAGTCGTACGGACAACCTTTGATTCAGCCATTTTCAGCACGGATCGAGAACTTGAAGGTGGATTTCATGTTCCTTGCAAGCTCTTGAGTACATCCATACCATTTTTAGAACTTGAAACCCTTAAAAACCCGAGAACTCGAGACCCAGTTCGAGGTACTGTTCATGCATACATAAATACGAAGGTTTTAGAGGATTCTAAGGTTATAGTGAGCTTTAAGACACTCTCACGAAGCTCGGAGAAGCATTTTGGAAGAAATTGGACGTCAGGAAACTCGAGAATAGTGAGTTGCAGAGGTGACCAGAATATCGCGATTTTTCCGGCAATATTCCATCATTTTTGGGGCCTCAAATAGTTTTCGGCAACGGCGACGGAGTCCCGCGACTAACGGGAGAAGAAAGGGGAATATTCCGTTAATCTTAACGGAATATTCATAACGGCAGTTAACAGCGTCAGTTATTTCGTATATATGTGATATCTATCCTGAGAACGAGCGCAGTCACTCGAGGCTAGGGAGCTACGACCCTTCCATATACCAGTGAGTGGGTCTTTTCCTTTTATTGTGTATGTATGTATGTGTATATATATATATATATATATATATATATATATATATATATATATATATATGACTGATAATTCCACAAACGTTTACAAAATTGAATTTCATATAATTTCTGTTAATGCTTTGAAGGACTAGTGTGAACTACGAATGACTTGATCCCTGTTTAGGGTACTTAGGCAGTCTAACGAGACTTTAGATGCAGCCATACAATAAATGAGACTAAATAATTAAGACAATAGCCTTGCTTGTGGAATTGAGCAGTGTGAGGGAGATTGGTGAAAAATGTGAGATTTAACCTTAGGTTTTGGTATAACTAATGTTGGTCATAAATTAAGATGTGAAGAATCAAGAAATTGAGGTAAGGAAAGGTAAGTAGTGATAGTTAATTTAATTAGTGTCTATTTGGACTTATCATTGATGATTATTCTCAAA
Source organism: Pyrus communis (assembly GCF_041283825.1). NCBI lineage: Eukaryota > Viridiplantae > Streptophyta > Magnoliopsida > Rosales > Rosaceae > Pyrus > Pyrus communis. Next base: position 23,410,410 of record NC_142571.1, on the reverse strand, counting down.
AGTAAATAGTTCGGGAGTGGGGTGTTATAGTTATGCATTTCATGCCATTTGTGTATATGTTTATATATATGGTAATACTATATATATTTGGAAGCACTACGAAATGTTTGGGTTTACATTGTATCATGGCATATTCATACATATATTACCTGAATCTAATTATTGTGAATGCTTTGAAGTGCCAAATGACGATGCGGATGCTCAGGTAAGATTCAGGTATGTACACTTTGATGGTAATGATGGTAGTGAGTACGATTGTATTGAGATATCTTAGAGCTCATAAACCTGCACCTCGGTGTTAGTGCTTCCGTCCGTGGCCAGGGCCTAGCCTTCATGTGATCGTTCACCTTCGGCACCACACGCTCACCTTGGATCCAAGGTAGGTGCCAGTCTGTCGTACAGACCACTTTGGGTGGTTCCGACTCGTAGGTGACTTGCGATACTTCGCACAGCCTTCACGTGATCGTAGCACTTGAGCGTATTTATTTACACCCAGCCTATCGTACAGACCACTTTAGGTGGTTCCGACTCGTGTGCAGGATTTGGTAGATGAGCTATTGGCTAGCATGTTGATGAGTTATTGGCTAGCATGTTATTGAGTTATTGACTAGCATTGATTGATAAGATACAAATAAGTCGTACAAGTCACAATAGGTGACTTCGACTTATGTGTTAGTATTAATTGATGTGATATGTGTACAGTTGTACAGGTCACCATAGGTGATTCTGATTTGCATGCTAGTATGGTTTATTAAGCACGTGATTATTTGTATTGCTACTGAGATGCTGGATAGTGGTATATTTTCGGGTTTACTATTAGGATACTTTTGATTTCATACTCTTACGTAATATGATTTGTTGGAAACTATACAGGTCTTACGGCGAGGGGTTACTACCTTTGATAATGGTAAATGATTTTGAAAATCCTTGTTTTGATCACTCACTCACATTTTCTATTTATGCACCCCTCTAGGTACTAGCAGCAGAGTTTCCGTATCGACGAGGATTTGTGGCACTTCCTAGTACGGGTGGTTTCTTTTGATGGTATGATCATTATCTTACCTTACTGTACTATACCTATGCTCTGTATCACGCGTGAAATGGGTCCAGACTCGCTCACCGCACACTCGTGTACTTAGGCACTTTAAGATTTTAATGTATTCACATTTTATACATTATTACACTTTATGGCTTCGTCACCTTCCTGGTATCGGCCAGCACGCCTCGATTTGGGGTCCTAATGGATATTTCGGGTCGGGGTGTGTCAATAATTTTGGTGCTATATGCACATTATATTGTAATAAATTTCCTATAATCTAGCCTTTTGATTACACTCTCCTCCATTAGAGATAATTGTTATTAAAAAAAAAAAGAAAAAAAAAAGGCTAGATTCAATTTATTTTCACAATAATGCTACAATTTAGCAATAATTATCTATGATTTAAATAGATAGACAGTTCACAATGGTTTATGAATTCCACTATTTGCTTTTGTATAGATTGATGACTAATGATCTTATTTTTTGTTGATTTTTTTCAAAAATCATCCTATTAGAGTGATTTATATTATTAATGATTCCACTCATAAATTCAAAGTTCCTTGAAGAAACTACAAAGTAAATTGAGGAGGAATTGTTTCTCAACCATTAAGAAGTCAAGTTAATTAAAACAAAAAACTTTACTTTATGTAGCATTATTTAATCCCAACTTGTTGCTTCTTCATTTGACGTTAATTAATTATTAAAAGTAATGTCATCCACTTGTTGTATCTTCGAAAAACATAAATGTTTAGTGTTATTGATAAGGAAACTTTGGGGTTTAGGTTGGGAGCCCTTATTAGAAATTACTCGTTAATTATTACATTGACCGAGTACTTTCTCGTGAGAAAACTCAAGAATATTTCTTTTTCTTTTTTTTATTTTTTGGGGCAACCAAGAATATTTCTTCTTTGGTTCTCCAAAGAAGAAAACAATATTATCTGACCCCTTTTTTTCCTTAAAAAATTATGAATTGGCTTTTAGTTACACTAAAGCACAAGCATCAACAATTTAATTTTATTAATTTATATAAATATATTTGTGCTTAATATTTTAATAATCCTCGATGATATAGGCAATGACGTATGTGTACATTTGGTTAAGATTCATGTGCTCTTGATCACGCAAACATCTACTAATTTTGAGATTGACGATTTTGATAACGCACATAATTAGAAATTTAAAACACGAAAGCTATGAATATAGCTGATTAGTAAGGGCCACCAACTTGTAATTGACGTGCCTCGTCGACATGAATAAAAAACATATTAAGTCATTGTCAAATACATAAATAATTGAGGAAATTGTAGAAATTGTCTCTCAACTTTAACCCAATTGGAGTAATAGTCCCTCAACTTAAAATCAACGACCATTGGTTCCTTAACTCATCAAAACATGTAGCTATGATCATTTTCTTCAACTCCGTCAAAATGAGTCACGTGCCACATGTGAGGCTGAATTGAGGGGCAAATATGAAAAGCCAAATGAGAAAAATTGTATCAATAATCCATCAACTTTAACCAATTGGAGAAATAGTTCCGCAACTTTAATGCAATTGGAGCAATGGACATTACTCATTTTGATGGAATTTTGACGAAGTTGATGAAAATGATCATAGCTGCACGTTTTGACGAGTTAAGGGATCAATGGTCATGAATTTTTAGTTCAGGGATTATTTCTTCAATTTAGTTAAAGTTGAGGAACCATTGATACAATTCTCTCCAAATAATTTGATTTTTCGTATGACATATTGCTTTAAAAGTTGAGAAAATAAAATGATTTGCAAAATCTGTTTCAATGATTTCACCGATGGCCCGAGGTATAACACTCAATCAATTAGAATGGCCCCATTTTGCCTTATTTTTTATTTTTGTCTAATTAAATGTTCTTAGATAAACCCTAATAGGTATACATATCTTCTCAAGGGGTTGTGCGCGCTTCTACTAAGGTATCTCTTAAGAATACTAGAGCGAAAAAAAAAAAAAAAAAAAAAAAACTTTTTATGATAATCTAACGCTCACTTCATTTCCATTATCACACATACTAAGCTGAGTGAAAAAACGTATATATGAAGTCTCCTTGTGCCATATGTTTAAAAGAGTAAACGACCACCCTCGTGGAAAACTTGAATGTTGTTTTACATCATAATCACGGTGAACCATCATATGGGAAAACAAAAGGAAAACCTTAAAAAAGAAAAGGAGAAAACAAAAGCCAGAAGCCGACAAAAAAAAAAAAAAAAAAAATCTAATGAATTGATGGAGGCAAACATGATTCGATCGATGGTATATGTAAGATATTAACCAGAAGCGGTAAGTGGTAAAGCAGTATATTTTATTAGGTCAAGATAGACAAGAAAAGCAAGTATAATTTATAAGATTTAAGCTAGAAGTTGTTAGGATAAAATCTTAGTATTGTTTTACACTGTCATGTGTCACAAGTGTATTGGAGATTCTAGAAGTTAGTTATGTGTCATTGTATTTATAAGGATGTATGATGTACTGGTTGGACATAATGAAATAACAGTTTCTCTCTTTGAAAGCTCTCTAATTCTTCTTAGTTCTTCTCCATAGTTTGTTCTTATTGTTATCATGGTATCTTCGTCTACCATGATTAACACTTTTGATTGACGATTCTTGTGCTTCCACTTGTTGTCGTTGTTGTTCCGGTGACTGAAATCGGGTGTTATTTGCTGGTTGTTCGCGATTCCAGAGAAGTGTTGATTACTCAAACCCTAAGTCGGTGGAATTTCTTCTTATCGGTTGTTCGTTCTGTAGTCGAAGACTGTTGATCTGTTCGTCGATCTTTGCAGCTGCTGCCGTGCCTTGGTTTGTGCAGTCCGGTGATACTCTTGAGGTGTTTTCTTTCGATTTATCAGTATTGATACTTGACAATTCTTTGTCTATCAAATTGTTAATTCTTGGTAATTCTTGCTGTGCGATTCTTAAGATGTTTTTCTGTTGATTTCTTGAAGAAACAAAAATTGTGTTAGACGATTACATTTTGTCGATGGCAGATTTTCTTGATCCTACAAATTACTTCCATTGTTGAATTGTTGATTTCTGTTGGTGCATTGTGGTTACCGCTGCACAATTAGCGCTCACACAATCTCCAATTTCTTCACTTATACCTAGTGTTGGAAACACAGTGACTGCGAAGTTGCATGATTCGAATTATGTTACTTGGAATTTCCAGATTTCATTGTTAGTAGAAGGGAATGGAATTATGGGATTATTGATGGATCCATTCCGTGTTCTCAGAAATATACTAAGTTGGAGTCTGATGATGAGTCGATTGTTAATAATTCTCCATTGACTGATGCCTATAAAGTTTGGAAAATTCATGATAAAGCTCTTATGACCTTGATAACTGCAACACTATCTACTGCTGCATTATCTTGTGTCATTGGATGTCAAAGCTCCAGTGATGTGGAATAATTTGAAAGAAAGATTTGCTCATATGACTCGCACTAGTATTGTTCAAATGAAGATTGATCTGCAGAATATTAAGAAAGGGTCAGAATCCATTGATGCTTACTTGCAGAGGATTAAAGAATGTAGGGATCAGTTAGCTACTGTTGGTGTTGTGATTTCTGATGAAGATACTGTCATTGTGGCTTTAAGATGATTACTTACAGAATACAATACCATTAAGTCTGTGATTCGGGGCAGAGAAAGTTTGGTCTCATTGAAAGAACTTAGGTCTCAGTTGAAGACAAAAGAGTCTACTTTGGAAGAAAGTCTTAAACAACCACCTTTAATGGCATCTATGTTTGCTAATACTTCCAATTCAACTTATGAAACCGGTGGATCTTTTAATCCTAGGCCATATACTGGAAATTTTGATCTTGGTTCACATACTTCTTCATTTTCACCCATGGCTCAATTTCAACAATTGCCATTTCCACCTACCAATGGTTTTGTTGCTTTTGTTTCTTAGACTGGTTCTGGAACTTATAACAATTTCAGGGGGAATAACTATAGAAACAAGGGTAAAGGGAAAAGGTTTAATGCTGGTTTTCAACAACATTATGGATATCAAAACTTTGCACAACCCTCTTTTCAATCACAGTTTCAGTTTCAAAACTTTGGATCTCAAATGGTTTCGCGACAATCTTTTCAACCACTGCTTGTTTGTATGTGATAAGAAGGGTTATGTAGCTTTGAACTGTTTTCAGAATGGTTGCCAAATATGCCACAGAAAGGGACACACACCTGTCACTTATTTTAACAGGAACAATCTTGGATCTATGACTGTGCCTATGTCTCAAACTTTCTCCTCATCTCCTATGATGTTTCAGCAACATTCATATCCTATGACTTCTTCACAGTTACAACCACATATTCAATCTCCAACTCCATTTTCATCTCAAGTGCAGAATCCCATTATGACGTCTTCATCACAGTATCCTAATGGAGTGATGTCTCCTCACAATAATTCACCTGTTAATCTTACTGCACGAACTAATTTCTCACCAACAGCCCCCCAATAAGAGTATTGGTTACTAGATTCTAGAGCAACTAATCATATGACATCCGATTTGTCAAATCTACAAGCTGCTACTCCATATGCTTCCTCAGAGATTATGACTGGTGCTAATGGTGAATGTTTACAAATTTCACACATTGGTCAAGCTAGTTTATCTATTCCTTCTTATACACTTGAGTTAAAATCTGTGTTACATGTTCCACAACTGTCACAACACTTACTGTCTATGTATCAATTATGCAAAGACAACAATTGTAGGTGTATCGTTGATAAGTTTTCTATGTGTATACAGTATAAGGTCACCAACAAGGTTCTTTATCAAGGATTGAGTAACCAAGCTGTTTATCCACTTCCAATTCTCAAACCACCAAAGACAAATATTGCAGCTTTTCTTGGACAGAGAATAAATGATTCCTATTCCACCAATTTTGTCATACAAGTAGCTTTTAGTAAGTTAGCTATTAATTCTCCTTGTTATTCAACATCTTTAACTTGTACTGCTTGTTTACAAGGCAAGTTCACCTAGTTACCTTTTCTTATAATGGCTTCAAAATCTCTTGTTCATTTTGAAGTCATTCATATAGATGTATGGGGTCCATTTCCTACTAAGTCTATAAAAGGGTATGGTTATTATGTGTCGTTTATTGATGAATGTACACAATACACATGGAATTTTTCCCATGAATAATAAACTGCTATCTTTGAGATATTTGTCCAGTTTCATGCTTATGTTCAAAATTATTTTTCTGCAACTGTCAAAGTTTTGCAAAGTGATGGTGGAGGTGAATATGTTAGTACTCGATTTCAAAACTTTCTTACAACTAAAGGCATTGTTCATCAAAAATCTTGTCTATACACCCCTGAGCAAAAAGGTTTAGCTGAAAGAAAGAATAGGCATCTTGTTGAAACTGCTGTTACATTACTTCAAAAGGTCTTTCTTTCATCTAAGTTTTGGTTTCATGCATGTGCCACAACTACCTATTTTATTAATAGACTCCCTACTATTGTGTTAAAGATGCAATCTCCATTCAAAGTGTTGTATAAATCTCCACCTACACTTGATCACTTGAAGGTTTTTGGATGTGCTTATTCCCCTTCCTTACAACCTTATAGACACCATAAACTTGATCCCAAGACTACTTAGTGTATTTTCTTAGGGTATGCTGCTCAATATAAGGGGTATATCTATTATGCTATAAGAGATAACAAACTAATTGTCTCTAGGCATGTTTTGTTTGATGAAACTGTTTTTCCTAGTGCATATGGTCTGTCTTCTTTCTCCTTCAATCCTACTATATCTTCTGCATCAGTTCCAGTTTCAATAGCTCACCCTACTACCTTTCATCATCCTCCAATCATTCCAATCCCATTTCCACACATATCATCTTCTCAAACACCGGTTACTCATTCCGATTTTCAGCAAATTGGTGATCTTGGTCCTACTTGAGGCACTTCTACTTCAGGTTCTACATCTTCATTGATGCCACCTGAGTCTCATTCTGATGTAACAGGTTCTTAAGTTCCAGATTTGCAACAAGTATCTGTGGTCAGTCTTAATACTCATCCAATGCAATAAAGGTCAAAGTCATAGATTTTCAAAAAGAATGATCTTTCTGCTTCTGTTCAAGAAGATGTCAAGGAACCTCATTCTTTTAGTGTTGCTGCTAAATCATCTCAGTGGAGGCAAGCCATGATAGAAGAAATGGAGGCACTTCTTAAACAGAAAACATGGACTCTTGTCATTCTTCCATCTCATAAAAACTTGGCGGGTTGTAAATGGATATATAAAGTAAAAAGAAATCCTGATGGATCTGTGGCCAGGTATAAGGCTCGTTTAGTGGCCAAGGGGTTCTCTTAAGCAGCTGGTCTTGATTACTATGTAACTTTTAGCCCCGTGGTTAAGCCTACTACTGTTAGGCTAATGTTGTCATTGGCTGCAACAAAGGGCTGGAATCTTAAGCAGTTAGATGTTAAAAATGCATTTCTATATGGTTTTCTTGATGAAGAGGTGTATATGTCTCAACCATAAAGGTTTATTGACAAGGATCATCCAGATTTTGTATGCAAATTAGAAAGGTCTTTGTATGGCCTTAAATAAGCTTCTCGAGCTTGGAATGAAAGATTTTTGAGATTTCTTCTCAGTTTGGGCTTCAAATCCTCATATGAAAATCCTTCTTTATATGTTAAAAGTGATGGTCATTCCCTTGTTGTGTTGCTGTTATATGTTGATGACATTATACTCAGTGGTGATGATTCTTCACATGTTCAGTCTATGATTAATCAATTAACCAGGGAGTTTGATATGAAGGACTTAGGAGTCTTACACTATTTTCTTGGGCTGCAGATTGAGTATCAACCTCAGGGATTTTTAGTGCATCAGTCTAAATATATCAAGGACTTGCTGCATAAGGCACAAATGTTTAATGCATCAGTCAAAATCTCTTAAATCATGGTAGTCCCTCATTCCATGATCCAGGTCTTTATAGAAGTATAGTAGGGGCCTTACAGTATTTGACTTTCACTTGCCATGATATAGCTTATTTTGTCAATCAAGTATGCTAGTTTATGCATTCTCCTCTTGACAGTCACTTTGTTGCTGTAAAATGCATACTGAGGTATCTCAAAGGCTCTCTGACTCTCGGTTTGTGTTTTAGACTTGGTAATTTGGATATAAGAGGTTACACATATGCTGATTGGGCTAGGGATCCCAATGACAACCGGTCAACCACTAGTTTTGTTGTGTTTTTAAATGATAATCCAGCTTCTTGGAGTTCTAAGAAACAACATACTGTTAGTCGTTCTTTGACTGAGGCAGAATATAGGGCAATGGCAACTACCACGGCTGAGGTTGTGTGGATTTAGCAGTTACTCATGGATCTATCTTTATTTTCTTCAACAACTCTATTGCTCCATTGTGACAATATATCAGCAATGGCTTTAGCAACTAATCCCATTCTACATTCTAAAGCTAAACACATAGAGATAGACTGCCATTTTGTGCAGGAACGAGAGCTACAAGGCACAATTCTGTTGCAGTTTGTTAATTCCTCAAAACAGTTTGCTGATATTCTTACAAAGGGTCTATGTTTTCCATTATTTAGTTCTCATTGTACCAATCTTATGCTCGGGAATGCCCAACATAATATTGAAGGGGAATTAGGATAAAAGCTTAGTATTGTTTTACACTGCCACGTGTCACAAGTGTATTGGAGACTTTAGAAGTTAGTTATGTGTCATTGTATTTATAAGGATGTATGATGTAATGGTTGGACATAATGAAATAATAGTTTCTCTCTCTACATTCTCTCTCTTCGAAAGCTCTTTAATTCTTCTTAGTTCTTCTCCATAGTTTGTTCTTATTGTTATCAGAATGAATGAAGCTCTTGCTAGGTTACTATAAGAAGAAATGTTCCCACGCGTGGTGTGGTGGGTATCAATGATTGATTCCCTGATGCTTTCATCTGTCAACCATTTTCTTTCAGACCTGGTTTCTCTGCCCTCCCAGTTCCCATACACTCTCATCCCCTTCTATTTGTGCAGTCACGATTAAGCCACGTCTACATTTTATATCACTATTATTTTTTTTCTTATTATCTCTATAAAAGAATCAATATAAAATGTTGACATAGTTTAATCGTGACCGTACAAAATAGGAGAGGATGAGAGTGTACGAGAACTGGGAGGGCAGAGAAACCGGATCCTTTTCTTTCCATATCAAGAAACCTACGGCCCGGATTTAGCTGGAGTTGATTGGTGATTGGCTTTATTATTTTAGATAAGGACACTAACGAATGACAACTGACAACTGGCAACTGATCGATAGGAGGAGCCGGCCCCTGTCGGGATTAAGGTTTTCCTCTCCTGCATTCCTACCTTGAAAACTTTTCAGTGTACGTCTGTGGTTGATATCACTCCAAAGAAAGGTGGGAGCAGTTGGCTCCTTTTATTATTTCATTTATTTAGATCAGATTACTGTATACAAAAGCAAGTGCCTGTTTCATATGTTTTTATATTATGATGACAGTTGATGACCAATAAATTTCATTAACTTAATGATTTGGATGTCAGGTTAAATCATACAATATAAGATGTAATGAGTGGTGGGTGAAATACATTATTCAGAGGTTTTTGTTATTATTATTTTGTTTTTCTTTTCAACTAGGGTTCCTTAAGACCAACTTCAATGGTGGGCTAAAAGCTAAATTACCCACCAAAATTTTTCCCCCAAACCCACTCCAACCCAAGGGGAAAATTTGGGCTAAATGCTAAATGTTAAACCAAGGCCAAATTCCCTCCAAAATTTAGCCCAGAAATCGGAGTGGACTCCACCCAATATTTATCGGAATTTAAATTTTTTTAGATTAAAATGTTCATAAAATTAATTTACGATAGTCTACATATTTATTTAAAAAAAAAATAATTTAACAAAAATAATAGCCTAAGTTCATTCTTTTATAATCCAGGGCTAAAATTTTAGACTAGAACGATTGAAGCAGAAAAACTATTTCTGGGCTAAAAACTAAATTTTCCGGGCTAAAATATTTGGCTTTTAGCCCAACCATTGGAGATGGTCTAAGACTATATAGCATTAATGTAATATTCATTTACATTTTGAATCTTATCAATAAAAAAAAGTGGAGTTTCTCTCAACTTTTGGTGTTCTAGGAAATTATAGAATGATGATTGTTCATGATTATTTATGTTATAATTTCTACTGGGACAAGGATTGTTTGCCCTCCCACTTCCGGTACCCTCCTGTGCCCTTCTGTTTTATGTGATCACGGTTAAGTCACGTTAACATTTTATATTGTTTTTTTATAGAGATAATAAGACAAGAATGAATAGTAATATAAAATGTTGACGTGGCTTAACCGTGACCACACAAACAAACAGGAGGGCATGAGAGGACACCAGAAGTGAAAGGGCAGACAATCCTTATCCTTTCCACTGTGGGTCATTAGCCCATTTCACAAGCAACCTGTTGCACTACTAGAGCCAATTATGAGGACTTCTATAATGAGGTTATTATTGAGTAAAAGTGCTCTAATTAAGAAAATTATCTTTTGATTTAGTTATTTTTGGTGAAAGTTGTTTCAATAGAGGATGTCAATTTTCAAGATATAGACATTATGACCTAATCTCAAATAGCTGCTACATGTAAATGGGAGTTCAAATTTACTGCACTCATTTGTGTGTAGTTTCTTTGTAACTTCTATCATTGATTGACATCAGCTAAATTTATGACAACATAATTAAAGATGGTTAAGTTATGGACACGTGTCAATTAATGATAAAGGTCATAGAGGAGTCACACAAAAAATGGACGAAGATTTAAACTCTGTAAATGGGTGTTAGGAAAATAGGTGAAAGATTCATCTTGAAGAACTTATATATTGACAACTATTACCATGTGTGGTGACAAGTTTCTTAATCCAGGACCTAAAAAAAAAATAAATATAAACTATTACAATTTGAAGTCTATTACTATATATATAACTGATCCAAATTGAAAATTACTACAATGTACTAGGTATGAACGTAATCCATGCATGTAGGTACTAATCTTGAAATTACTTGATCTTGTATTTTTTAACGTCCAAAGTTTGAAGTCATAACAAAAACTACTCATTTATGGGGAAAAATAATAATTAATGATTCAATAAATGAATGTATTCCCATAAAGAATAATTTCTTAACCGTCAATTTAAATAAATTGAAAAAATCAAACAACGATAGTAACTAACAAAGACTATGTGGAAAATAGAAAGACTCTGGTGTGTGAATAGCACAAGCTTATCTTGTATAAGTTTTACTGTACACACATTTATTTCTCATTTACCCTTTGTAGAAAAAACACCCGTGCAATTCCAATAGAAATAACTCTCTGTTAATTTTTAGTTAGTAGAATTAATAGCAATAAGCAAATGAGTTGTCATCTTAGTCAGAAAATGTGTAAGACAACTTCATGTATTTTTCTACAAGGAATGAAAAAAGTATGGCATTTTGGTTAAATATCAATCTGACTACTAGGGCTTTTACTCAACTTAGGTCAGAGTTTTGCTTTTTCAATTTACCCCCTTGCTTTTGCTCGGTGAAAATCTGTTACACTTTTAACTAATATTAAAGTTATATATTTGTATTACAAATTTACAAGAGGACAGTAAAAACTAACGCGTAATACTAGAGAAATTAAATTTGTAAACTAAAAGATATGTTATCAATAAGAAATAAAAACATTTATCAAAGGTTAGACAATAATCTAATCATCAACTTTCAATTATTTAGTTTACAAAATTTTATCTACAAATTTAATCTCTTTAGTATTACCCAAAAACTAACAGTGCAGGTTGATTTCCACAAAGCGGTTAAATTTAAAATGCAAGAAAGGACACACAGCCTATATGTTCAAAGAATGTTCTCCTCAAGCTTGGCTTCTCTCAACGGTGGGTGGATTTTATTTTGGTCTCTGTCTCTACAGTTTCTTACTCTTATTTTTTTTTTTTTTTAATAAACGGGGCACCAAGACTATATCTGCATCCGTCAGGAGGGCTGCGACAAGGAGACAGGAACTCCAGCATAACTACTGGCTTCATAGCATAACTACGGGTCTTAATAGCAGAATATAATGAAAGTAACCTTCAAAATTATTTTATATTAGGTACACAAGAAGTTAAAGCATTCAAGCTTTACATTTTTCGTAATGTGAAATTCTAAATCCGCCATTATTTTATGACTCTTATGTATCATTGACCCCCCCCCAAAAGAAAACAAAAAAAATAAATGTACTGAGGCATCCAGCCCCACGTAGGAGTCCCTTATCCAATTGGAATCCCAAGCATACAAACTCTGGTATGAGTGGAAGTACACAAAGGCAACACCTTTGGTTTTTGTTAAAGGAATAAAAGGAATGATAACATTGCTTTGGAATGATAACATTGCTTTTGCAAACCGTCAGTTGTGTTTTTAAGGAAAGGACAAATCCGTATAGAAGACTGTTCATCGACCGTCTCTTTACCATTTTTGTCCACCCACGAAAGCCATAAAAACTACTTCATGCCTTCAACACGGGGAAAGATGCATAAACATAGTTAGGGGCTATTTGATAACTATTTTGGTGTAGAGTGTATTATCCACAAGTTTTTTACTTCTCACATGCTTATTATTAATTTTTATCATTTGATATTCTTCAATTATTCGATCCAACAGCCGAATAAAAAAAATTTGAAAATTAATTTCTTGAGTTCTCAAAATTCGGCCTTTTTTTTTTCTTCATTTTTTATTTTTCTTAAACTGAAATTAGTTATCAAACAAGATTTTAGTTTTACTTTTCAAAAAAATGAAAATAAAAACTGAAAAAAAAAAAAAGTTGTCAAACAACGCTTAGTTTTTATTTTTTTATTTTTTTTATTTATAAAAATAACTTTTAAATACTAAATAAATATTCATGAAATGTTTAAACATGAATTATATTTTCATTTCTTGTTGATGCTAAATTAAACACCATCTATGTCCTCAAATTAGTGAAGGAAGACTCCGGCCCTAACAAGCAAATAGGAAAAATATGGAAACATATAGAAACATGACGAAAAATATACATATATTGTGACAACCATCCCGAATCATTTGTACCATAGGTGTGAAATGTCGATTTTGCCCCTGGACGTTAATTAGTGTTGTAGGGTGTTTGGTTTGTTTTGTTTTTTGTTGGTAGGCTACCATTTGGACCACACACTCACACACACCCATCTCCTTTCCCGTGACTCTCTCTCTCTCTCTCGCCTTCTCTCAGATTTCATCTGTTGGCTGTACAAGTGGTACGGTCACTCTTCAAACTACCTTCATCTTTCACGGATCGACATCGAGGAGATTACTTTTGTGTTCTTTGTGAGCTCAAGAGCTCATCCATACCCTTAAATCGACGTGAGACCTTCGAAAATCCGAGAACCTGAGAACCCAGTTTTGGTGCACTGTTCATGCACTCGTGATCGCGGAGGTTTCATCGAGTTTTGAGGTCGTAGGGAGCTTTAAAACCTTCTCACGAAGCTCGGGGAACAAGTTTGAAGGATTTTGGACGTCGAGAAGCTCGAGTTCATCAAGTTGCAGGTTTGGCCGAATTATCGAGGTTTCTCCAGCAAGATTCCTTTGGTTTTAGATCCCTAAAGTGGTAAGGTTTTGATCTACTCGTTGTAAGCTTCATTATGGTACAAATTTCATAGAATTTGGTTGAGAAATGAAGAAGATATTAAGGTTTGAAGTTTTTCCAGAAACCGACGAAAATTCGAGTTGCAGACGGCGCTGACCGGCGAGGTTCAGTGGAGAAGGAGGTGAATATTTCGTCAAAGTTAATGAAATATTCTAACGGCGTCAGGTAACGGCCGTTAACTTCTGTTAGGGTTTAACGGAATATTCCACGGAATATTCCCTAACGGCGTTAGGGTTCCACACGCGTGCCAGGCATGTGCCCACGAGTGGCCGGCGTGTGGCGGCGCGTGAGAGGTTGAAAAATTATTTTAAAAATATGGGGATGTTCGTGAGGTTGAGTAGAGCTCGTTGGTATATTCAAACATCCCATTTGAGCAATGTATGAGAAGTTATTACCTAAGGTTGGTTATGTGCGTTAATTTGACGTTTCTATAGTTGTTTTGCATCTAGGTGATGACTATCCGGATGACGAGCGCAGCCACGCGAGGCTCGGGGCTTACGACCTTTCTACGTATCAGTGAGTGGGCTTTTGTTTTCAGTACATATATATATATATATATATATATATATATTGATTGGTATCTTTCCAGAAATTACGTTTTAATGGTTTTATAATTGAAATGCCATGTCGGATATCATTGATATTATTATTGTGATTGTGTTGGTTATGCTTTGGTGCAGCGGATGCTCACGTAAGTCAAGTGAATATGTTGTTAGTGATAAACGTGGTGTTGATGAGATTGAGTTATAGCTTATATTCCTGCACCTCGGTGATTGTGCTCCGCCGGAGTGGGGCCTAGCCTTCATGTGATCGTTCACCTCCTGCACCATACGCTCACCTTGGATCCAAGGTAGGTGCCAGCCTGTCGTACATACCACGTTAGGTGGTTCTGACTCGTAGGTGACTTGCGATACATCGCACAACCTTCACGTGATTGTAGCATTGAGCGTATTTATATACACCAGCCTGTCGTACAGACCACTATAGGTGGTTTTGACTCGTGTGCAGGATAGTGGTTGATGAGCTATAGTTTCAACCGTACAGGTCATTTTAGATGACTCCGGCTGATGTACTGATATTACTGGCATATTATGATTTGTTTTATCTCACCTGCGTGATGTTTATACTATTTGTTTGGATATTCTAACGCGGCATATTCTGGCATGGCATATTTGAGCTTTATCGTTTTAGCATGATTTGATATACGGGTACGTATAATATTTTCTAGAAAGTATGTGGGTTTTACAGAGAGGGGTTATTACTTGATATTGAAATGGTTTGAAAAAAAAACTTTGTTTTTGCCCACTCACGTTTTCTATTTTGTGCCCCTTCAGGTTTTAGGCAACGAGGACGTGGGTGACGAAAGAGGCATCGAGGCATTTCTGACGGAGCACCCTCCACGTAGGATTTTCTAGTTAACACTTGTGTAGTGTTTGCTTCTAGACTGCACCTAGGATACTTGAACTTTTAATTTGCATTTCTCCTTCCATGTTTGTCGCTATCACTCACTGATCTTTTTATTGTAAATTATGTCATCGACTTTATTTTTCTCGTATTTTCACTCTATTACTTCCGCATTGCGCACTTGGCTACGTCACCTCACGTGACGGCCAGCACACCCCAATTTTTGGATCGGGGTGTGTCACTTATAGTTTTGTCCTTCAACATACATTTCTTGAGTGTCCCATTTAATTTATTTAATCTCATGACAAAAAATATAGGAACATGTGTAAAAGGTTAAATAATGTGTGAAACTAAATTTCCTTCAGTTATTATTAAGCTACAACAAAAATGAAAGATCTAAAGTCATACTACTTTTTGTTAAAAAAAAAGTCGTACACTACTTGAGAAATGATTTAGAATAATAGGTTGCGTTAAGGTTTTGTAGGCTTTATTGAGGATTGAACTTATTGTTTGTTTGTGCACCCGTAATTGAACGAAAATAAAGAGTCCGATTACAATTACAGATTATCTTTATGTTTACTAAGATATGGAATAATCAAGACTGTATGAGACCCACATGAAAGATCGAATCCATCCCTTCCTTTGGAGAAATTGGATTCATTGGTGGGAGGTGGGATTGAAGTCCAGGTGTTGGGGGCAATCAGAATGCACGACTTTTACTCATTATATCCCTACACATTTGGTAAAATACCAAGTTTGCCTAGAGTATATTTAAAGTAGTTTGGAGATGATGGCCTTAACAAAAACAATTAGGGAAATTAAAGTATACTTAGTGAGTATTTACAGTAGTTTGGAAAAACACTTAATTGCAACCAAATAGGTCTATTCTGAATATAAAAAAAATTTAGGCCCTATCCCAACAGTAAAAAATTGCAACCAAATGTCCCTATCCCAGCAGTAAAAAATTCCTCATGGCCTAGCTCACCCATCTCTGAAGCTGGAATGCCTTTATAGAGGAGGCTATCTGAGGAATCTAAAAAGTTTTAAGTGGGATTGGAATGTGATTGGTGATGGATGATGGTTATGAAATTAGTTTTGCATCGTATGATAAGCCTATACAAAAACTTTATCTTTTATTGGCGTAGGTAGGTTATTAGATTGAGTTGAATGCCTGCTAATGCATAAAGGTCCAGATTCAAGCGAGAGGCCGAACAAGGGAGGTGAGAACATCTTTGATTAAAAGCTTCAATGTGTTGAAGAATGAGAAAGACTTTAAATAATTCAATCAAACTGATCGAGAATCTCATGGGCAATTAACCGAGTTGAGCTGGGTGTCCATGTCACATAACCTTTCTTCTAACCAAGAATCACATTATGATAACAGTACCGAGAAACAAAGAAGAATTTCAATAGAGTCGAAGAAGAAGAAGAAGAAAGAAGGAAAAAGAGAAAGATCAACAAATATGAACTGTTTTTCATTAATTGCACATAATGCTAAAACACCGAGACATATAGAGAATTCCTAACTAACTTGCCTATGTGGCTTATCCAATACAACCATTCCTATTGTATTTATCGTTATCTCTTCATATCAACCAATAGCCTATTGACATCTATTATTACTTCCCCTTAATCTCAGCCGGGATTTCCTATCCTGGGATTATGACAGTGCTTGATGAATAGAGGACTATGCAATCCCTTTGTAAGTATATCAGCAACCTGAGACTCTGTTGGTACCTAATGCACTATTATATCTTGATTTTGAACCCTTTTCTCTGACAAAATGATAGTCAGTGTCAAGGTGTTTTATGCGGGAGTGAAACACATGATTAGATGAAACTGCCAAAGTTGATAGATTATCACAATGTAGAGCTGGAGAACAAGTCAGAACCTGATGCAAATCTGTTAGCACTGATCTGATCCAACACACATCAGCAGTACAGTTAACTAAAGCCTTATACTCAGCTTCAGGTGAACTTCTTGAAACTAATGCTTGTTTCTTCAACTGCCATGAAATGGGATTATCACCAACATACACTACATATCCTGAATTCGATCTCCTTGTGTTTACATCTGCAGCCCAATTAGCATAAGAGAATGCTGAGATATTGATGTCTGTGGATGGTAAGTGATTCCACAATCTAATGTACCTTGCAGATACCTTAGGATTTGTTTTACCAAGAAAAAATGTGCATTAGTTGGCTGAGTCATGTATTGGCATACCACATTCACAACATGTGATATATTTGGCATGTGAATGTCAAGTATTGCAATGCTCCTACTACACTCTTGTACAATGTTGGATCTTCTATAGGTGTACCTTCTCAGACAAGCAACTATGTATGTGGCTTTGATGATGTTGGGGTAGGTTTACATGAATTCATCCCTGCCTTACTGAGCAGCTCCCTTGCATACTTTGATTGGTTGATAAACAAGCTGCCATCTAGTTTATATTGCATATGTAGTCCCAAAAAATATGTCAGTCTTCCCATATCTTTTAAATCAAATAGTTCTACAAGATGAGTAATGATAGATTGCACCTTTGCTTGATTTGAACCAGTTAGAATAATATCATCTACATAAAGTAGTAAGATGATAATATCCTTACCATCATGTTTAATGAACAGATTTGCATCAGATTGAGAGACAGTAAACCCAATAGATGGAAATACTCCAGTGAACTTCGCATTCCAGGTTCTTGGAGCTTGTTTAAGCCCATACAAAGATTTAACCAACTTGCATACATGGTTGGGATATTTTAAATCAAGAAACCCCTATGGCTGCTTCATATAAATCTCTTCTTGAACCTCTCCATGTAGAAAGGCATTCTTTATATCCAGTTACCTTAGTTCCCATTTGTGACAAGTAGCCAAAGCCAATATCAGTCTTACTGTGGTATGACGAAACATGGGACTAAACGTTTCTGAGTAATCAATACCTTGCTCTTGAGTGAACCCCTGAGCTACCAACCTTGCATTATATCTTGCTACACTCCCATCAAGATTTCTTTTTATCTTATAAACCCACTTGCTGCTAATGATTGACCTATTGGATGGTTTGGGAACAAGATTCCAAGTCCCTTGAGTTTTCAGTGCATCAAACTCTTATTGCATTGCTTGCTGCCACTTGGGATTGGATGCATCAGCTCGAAACGTTTTTGGTTCATCACCATCATGAACATCAACTATAAATGAATATCCAGCAAAGATGGTATTACAAGTATCATCAATTTGTAATGACTGAAGTTTTGGAAATGAAGCAAGATAAGCAGCATAGTTTTTCTTTTCAATAGCTCATGTCTTTATCCTTGTTTGCATAGGGTGTGAGTTATGTGATACTGGTTCTTGAATTGGAATAGAAATTGGAGATACATTAAAAGGAAATGGTAGGATTACCTGTAACTGTTCAAGATTGAGGACATGTAACAAAGATTGAAGTTGACCTTGACCTTGAAAATGAGCCTGAGAATTTGAAGTTTCAGATCCCCATGAAGATTCTTGCATTGTATGATTTGTTGTAGGAATACTATCATTCTCAGAAAAATTGTAAACTGGGACTTGTGAGATTTGTCTGCAATCAGAAGTAGAACCTGAATCATTATCTGATCCTTGTATTGACATGCAACTGTGACTTACAGACTATGTTTCAATTGACCTTTGTGGATGTGTTCTGGAAGAAGCAATATTGACTATAATTGGACAATTATGAGTTGTTGACACATTTCTCACCACTTCTGTGATTTTAGGTATCTCAATCTTGGCTGGAAAAATTGAATCATCATGTAAAACATGTATGGATAGAATTAACCTCTTTGACTCCAAATTGTAGCAAATAACACCTTTATAACCAGAAGCATACCTTAGAAATAAACTTACAGAGGTCCTCGGTTGAAGTTTGGAATCATTGTAATGCCTCAAATATAGATTTACAGCTGATCCAAATATCTTCAAGTCATGTAATTGTGGTGACTTATTAAACACAGTATAATAAGGAGAAGCCATCTGCAAGGTTCTACTTGGCATTTTATTGATCAAATACACTGCATGAGCACAAGCATGACACCAAAATTCTTGAGGTACTCTAGCAGCATTCATCAATGTTATAGCAGTTTCAATTATATGTCTATGTTTCCTCTTAACTAAACTAGTTTGTTAAGGTGTGTAAGGGCAAGAAATTCTGTGAATCATGCTTTTGGAGGCAACAAAATCCTTAAAAGCTTTATTGACAAACTTTCCCCCTCCATCGCATACTTTTGATCTTAATTCCAAATTGAACTTCAACAAAATTATAGAACTGAACAAAAGTTGAGAAGACTTCAGATTTATTGTATAATCGAAAAATCCATACATGTATAGTATAATCATCCACAAAGGTAACATCAAACCTATAAACTTCAATTGATTTAACAGATGTTGGCCCTCAAACATCCATATGAATTCTTTCAAAAGGAAAAAGACACCTCACAAATTCAGAAGAAAAATATTTCTTAGCTATATTTCCATGAATAAAAGCAGTACACATCTTATGCACATCATCTATAACATGAGATATTTGAAACTTAGCTAACATAACAGACAATACTTTATTTGTTGGATGCCCCAATCTTTGATGCCACACTGAAGACTTCACCAATTGTCCAATAAAAACTGCTAAAGATGAGAAGGTTGATGCAGGGATCTGAAACAATTCTCCAGGCTTAATCCTTCCTTGTTACAAGATTTGCTTTGTTGCCTTGTCCTGCACAAAGAATATTGTGTCATCACAAATAAACCAACATTTATTGTCTTTGCACAGTTGAGTCACAGATAAAAGATTAACTGATATTGAAGGAACATGTAACACTTGTTTCAGTATTTGAGAACTGAAAGGTGTTTTTATCATAGTACTTCTAGTATTATGAATTGATAATCTGTGATCGTTCCCAATTTTTATTGTTTCTACACCTTCAAATGGAGTTACATTGTTCAAACTTGCAATGTTAGAAGTCATATGGTGGGATGCTCCAATATCAAGAATCCATGTTGAATTTTGTGCAGAAGTATTAGGTACATTATTCTGAGCAACCATAACATGGACTTGATATGAGGCTTGATTCTAATAAGAGATATTTGGATAAACCCTTGGAACTTGATAGGAAAAATGTGCCATGAAAGGAGCTGATGTACTACAATTGCCTTGTTGCTGAGAGAATGAACCATATGGAATTGAAGGCATTGATGAAGAAGTAGTGAATGTTGGTGCTTGAGAAATGGTTGGCCTAGGAGGTTGATATGCATAATTTCCCCTGTGGTAACACTCAAGTGCAGTGTGACCATACCTTCCACAGATCTGGCACTCAGATGAATAACTAGTAGTAGGTGATTGAGAACCCCTGAAGAAACAATTTGGAGCAGTGTGATCTCTTCTTTTACAGATTTGACATTTAAGATGCAAAGTTATTTGTGACTTAGTATTTCCAGACCATGTATTGTTGTTCCTATACCCATTAGACCATTTTCCTTTGTAATTTGACCTATATCCTCCATTATTCCTCTGTTGACTACCATTGTATAGCTTTTGTTGTTGCTGCCCACCATGATATTGAGTTGCACCAGACCATTGACCAGAACCTGAATCAGTGTTACTACTACCAACAAAACTAGTTCCATAATTAAAGTTTTGACCAGGCAAAATAAGGAACAACTCCAGGTGGCTGAGAAGTGAAACTTGGTGGCAGAGAACCATAAGGAACCTGAGTGATTCTTCCTCTAGTACTTGACTCAACATCAGAAGAATTAGAACTTGAAGAACCACTGTTAAGTTGTGAATTACCAGACAAATTGGATGATGCACTATTCATATACAAAGCTGACATGCTATTAGACAATGAATTAATCACCGTTTCATTTTCCCTTTCAGCACCAAGCAGTAAAGATCTGAATTCTTTCATTGAAATAGTAGAATCCCAGGCCAAAATTACAATTCTTATTGTTGCGTACTCCTTTGGCAGTCCAACAAAAGCAGCAATAATGACATCATTATTTGAAATAAACTCTCCTGCTACAGTTAATTGATCCCTAATATATTTAAGCCTTAACATATACTTATCCACTGAATCTCCACCCTTTTGAATGGTATGTAACTCAGTCTTCAAATGATTAACACCAGTTTTTGACACAAAAGCAAATCTTTCCTCAAGACTCAACCAAGCATTTCTAGCAGTTCTACAACCAATAACATGTTCAATTGCATTATCAGACAGTGTGGCAATTAACAAACTCAACAAAGCCAAATCTAGTGATTCCCATTCTTGATAATCTTTTGACACATCCTTACTCACTCCATTTTCAGCACTTACAGTAAATTTGGGGGGACAATTCATAAATCCATCAAAATGACCAAACAATTTGTAACATTTCAAAACTGACTGAAACTAAAAAACCCACTTAGTGTAATTGTTATCACTAAGTTTTATAGTTAACATACCCAACAAACCTTCAATTTTCAAAGTAGACGAAACCATGATATCAATCTTCAACAAGAAACTAAATGTTCAAATCTTTCATAAGAATCACACACTGTAATCTTCAAAATTCAACTAACTACAACAGAAATGGGTAGCATCGGCTTTTTAGACCCACAATCTTGATTAAGCAAATCCACAATATTGATTAAGTGCAATACCCAATAGACATTGACCTTGTTGAAAGCAGTCAAATTTAGAAACTAAAACTTCATCAATTCACAGCAAATTTTCTTATAGAGACAATTTATTAAACAGTTCATTTGCGAATTTTCAAGATAAGAAACTATAAACCTAAGATCGCCTGGAAATTTGCACCATTGAATCTTGCAGACCGTAGCCAAAGAACGGACCTTGAAGAGCTAATTACTTCAGAAAAAACAGAACGTACCTCGAAGGGCCAATTACTTCAGAAAATATAGATACAGTGGAAGATTCACCACGGAAAATTCACCATGGATTAAACCTCGACTCTGATACCATGATAACAATACCGAGAAACTAAGAAGAATTTCAATAAAGTTGAAGAAGAAAGAAAGGAAAGAGAGAAAGATCAACAAATCTGAATTGTTTTTCATTAACTGCACATAGTGCTAAAACACCGGTACATATAGAGAATTCCTAATTAACTTGCCTATGTGGCTTATCCAATACAACCATTCCTACTGTATCTATCCTTATCTGTTCATATCAACCAATAGCCTGTTGACATCTGTTATTACATTATTGATCGAGTCGGGCTAATTCTTGGCAAATGAGAAATCTATGTTTTAACACTTAACACCTAGAAAGAGGAAGAGTTACTAAGACAAGAGCTAGTAAGCAAGCAAGAAGGACATGCTAGAAAATGCAAGGCAGGGGGCTCTTCTAGGAAGATTGCATACAAGATTTGGTAATTTAAACCTTGCTTCTTTTGGTCTGCCCGTGCTTTATTACAGGTAGTTTTTTTCTCCGTTCCTTTAGTCTTTTCAATGGTACTTGAATCTTAACTTGTGGTCATGTCTCGCCCCCAGTATAGTGATCGGTTCTATGTCCCCCTTATATTTCCTCAGTTCCAGGCTCAAGTGCCTGCTCATCCAACTTATTCCAAAGGCGAATATTTTGCTTGAGCGACTGTAATTGTTATGGTTTACAGCCAATAGTTATTACCAACCCTTTCTCGCGAGCTTTATAAAGCTTTTAGAGAGAATAAGGAGTAAAGGGGACCTTCGCTTCATTAGGAAATTGACCCAAACCCTCTTTCTTCTCTTGTGGAGCCTTGAGAAAGTAACCGGCGTGGTTAGTACGGTTCTCCTACTAATTTGGCCCCCCACTGATTTAGGAGCTTCTTCTTTAGTCTAAGATTCAAAATTAAATATAAAAAAAAAAAAGTGGCTAGGTGAGAACATGAGGCGGTTGCCATCCAATGGCCAGTAGCTTTACCAAACAAAGAACCGCTTGCAGCCTATTCTTTGTGAATAATATTTGTAGTAGCCTAGGAGAAGAGAAGCAAGCTACCTTCGCCTACCTCCCATCTATACTTGTAGGCAGCAATGGTAAGAGCTAGTAAGCATAGTAACTATACTGGCGGCTGGGATTCAAAAGAATTAGGTTTGATAATACTAAAAAAAAAAAAGAATTATTATTGGCACTCGAAAAATCTCATTTTGCACTCCAAACTTTCTATAATTAGAAAGAAAAATACACTTGTGAATAGTGTATAATGAGATTTGTGGAGTGCTAATAACAGTTCCAAAAAAAAAAAAAAAGACATATCATAATGATGCACCTACCACTGTTTAATTAAATCTTTTGTTCTTGTTTGGGCCCAAAATCCTGCGCACCACGTAGGTTTTGTAACTTTTAGAGTCAACAGTTCCATATAAAAACCTTTTACTTCTATTTCAGTTTCTTGACCGACTTATTATTTCAAGCTTTTTTTTTTTTTTAAGAAGTGTTATTGGCACTCCAAAAATCTCATTTTACACTCCTCACAAGTGTATTTTTCTTTCCTAATATAGAAAGTTTGGAGTGTAGAATGAGATTTTTGGAGTGTTAATAACAATTCCCCTTTTTTTTTCCTTTCTTTTCCTACCTTAAAAGTCTAAGCAAGTTATGTTTGCATCATGATGTGTGAACCTTCTAAATGTTTTTCTCGTTGAACTTGAAAGAATCAAACCATGAACTTACTCTACTACTAAACTATAACCTTAAAAGACTTAAACCTTTTTGTCAAACCTTGTTGAAATTGACAAGAACATCTATAGCATGATACTCGTGCATCTGTAAAAATATAATATTAATGAACTCATGAAGTATACTACATTTGACCAAGTACAAAATGCAGATTTGTCTATGCAGTACGCTGTAAATAAAACATGACTAGAGACATAAATAAACATTGTTTTGGGATATGTAACAAAGGCCAACCGCTTTCTTGTCCTGTTTTCTTGGTTGTTAATTATGAGGAGGGGGTGGGTTTATTCAACCTGACCGTTGGGTTTATTACCAAGTCCAACGGCTGGATTTATTCAACCTCTCTATTTATATGGGACCATGACCATCATATACACCATAAATTGAGAAAATAATATGAGAGGCCATCGATTGAACAAAAATAAAAATAAAACTAAAAACAAATAAATAATACAAGAAGGCGGTCCTTCAAATAAAGGATACATCTATGGCATTTCATTATTTTTGGCATCAAACTCTGAATTCGGATCCTCTTTGTAAGGATTATGGGGATCCGTCAATCCTGTCCGTTTATCGTACATCGTGCAATCATAAATTATTTTAAATATTTTTATTTAAAATTAAACACAAACAGTATTTGACAAAAACCGACCGCACGAACTGACTGTACGATGTACGATGAACGGATACGATTCACGGATTCTCATGATCCTCACTAAAAAGATTTGGAGAGGATCCTGTTGGTCAAACTCTGATACCTCCATCCATCTTTGAGGTATTCGACCAACCATAGAATGCCACGTATTCATGGTGCCCGTTTAGATATATATAATTTAGGGATCAAGATCCTCTCCTGATCTAAGGATGAGGATCCTCCTGACCAAGGAGTGTAGGCTGTTGGATGAAAATTCAACGGCTACAAACAGGAGGGTCCCTTTAAAGTTATAATAATTATAACCGTTGAATTTTGATTCAACGGCCCATATTTCTTGGTCAGGAGGATTCTCATCTTTAGATCAGGAGAGGATCCTGATCCATAATTTAGGTTAATTATTATTTTTAAATTAAGATTTTAATCTTTGTGTGAGAATTCGCGTTTGCCAGCCGACTGCTTGACCGTCCAAAATTGTTGAGTACCAAACCCACGACATTTCCGCATTTAGTAACTGCCTTTCTTACAACGTAATATAAATTCTAAAACAGTAAGTACAAAAATATTCTTGTAATTTGACTCATTTTGGACTTCTATTTATATTTTGCACATCATGGATTTTTAGGCTGCTAAATATAGAATTATGTTTTGGTTGACTGCTTAGTTACACAATGTTCTCGCTTAGTAACACTATCTATTAGTATTCTTCTGCATTTGTAAATGAAAGGTTTTAGGTTCGTTTCTTACTAAAGGCCAATTAGAATCACATTATTGCTAATCCATTGTAAAAGTTAGCTAATTGTCGACCCCTCAGCGATGATAATATTGTCTGTGCAAATTAATAAATTACAAAATGTTCTAAGTTCTTTTTTTTTTTTTTTTTTTTTTTTTTTTTTTTTTTTTGTCGAAACACAATGTTCTAAGTTCAAACATTTCTTTAATTGTATTATACCTATTCCAACACTTAAGTAAAACTCATTCTTGGGAAAATTTAGGCCATAATTCTCCCTGGGTTAGTGGGGATGTGTATTTGGCTCACCATACATGCGTATTTTTTGTAGTTTTATATTTATGAATTCATTGATTACAACTATCACATCCCGACCTGGGCCACCACTACATCCCGGGTTTGACTCTATCATAGCACGATATTGTCCGCTTTAGGCCCCGACTACGCCCTCACGGTTTTGTTTATGGGAACTCACACGAGAACTTCCCAATGGGTCACCCATCCTGGTATTGCTCTCGCGCGAACTCGCTTAACTTAGGAGTTCCAATGGAACCCGAAGCCAGTGAACTCCCAAAAGGCCTCGTGCTAGGTAGAGATGAGAATATACATATAATGCTTACAAGATCCATTCCCTTGGGCGATGTGGGATGTTACAATCCACCCCCCTTAGGGGCCCGACGTCCTCATCGGCACACTTATGGCCAGGGATTGGCTATGATACCAAATTGTCACATCCCGGCCCGGGCCTCCACTACATCCTTGGCTCGACTCCACCATAGCACGATATTGTCCACTTTAGGCCCTGACCACACTCTCACCATTTTGTTTCTGGGAACTCACATGAGAACTTCCCAATGAGTCACCCATCCTAGGATTGCTCTCGCGCGAACTCGCTTAACTTCGAGGTTCCAATGGAACCCGAAGCCAGTGAGCTCCCAAAAGGCCTCGTGCTAGGTAGAGATGGGAATATACATATAAGGCTTACATGATCCATTCTCCTGGGTGATATGGGATGTTACAACAACGACTAAGATCTAATATAATTAAATTCAATAGTAAAAAAAAAAAGAAAAAAAACTAATGGTCCAAATTTAAACCCAAACGCTAAAATAATTAAAAAAATGATTTCATGTGTTTCATATTCATAGTGTTCCACAAGTTTTATGATTTTTCAATATTTATCAGAATTTAAATATATATTTTTAGGTTAAAAAATGTTCATAAAACTAAATTAGGATAGTTTACATATTTTTTTTTTTCTTAAGTTACCTTAAGAAAAAATTATCCTATATTTATTCTTTAATAATTTTGGGTTAAAAGTTTAATTGGAGCAGAAAAACTGTTTATAGGTTAAAACTTAAATTTTCTAGGTTAAAAATTATACGTTTTAACCTAAGGGTTGAAGTTTGTCTTAAACAATAATTTTACTTTGGAATCGTGTTATATTTGAATTAAAATAAATTATGGTTAATAGCTGAAAATATGAAGCTGTTAATTCGTCTTATACTCTGTTTTTATTGGACACAAAGGTCCCATAATTCCACTAAACTTGTTTGTGTGTGAGGATGAAGGTGGTGAGTGAAAACGACATGACAAGGGCCACTTGCAATACCAAAAATTATTGTGGTTCCAAATTTTATACGAGTCAGTGAGATGGATGGATTTCTAGGAGGTATCCGATTTGAGCACGAATATGTCAATTTGATATTCCTGTGTATATGCCCCTTTTGGGAAAGAAGAAGAAAACAACAATCAATCCTTGTTTCCCCAATCGATTGTCTTACGTATGAATCATTTTCACTCTCAATGGTTTCAACTTCTTCAATAATTTTGTCCATTGCATAAGTACATTGCTTTAATTGGCCAGTTTGAGATTGTTGTGTTTTATTTATTTATTTTTTAATATTTTTTTTGTTGTGCTTTAAGCAAGGTTCTAAAAAATACTAGGCGCTAATCGGGCGGCGGGTAGGGGTCTAGCGCATAGGCCGCTAGGTAGGGCCTAGGCGGATTTATGTAAAATTATTATATATCTTGTAAATAAGTGCCGATTAACACTTGGAAAAAAAAAAAAAAAAAACTAGTATGGATAATAAAAGAATGATAAAATGCAAAAATAGAAGTAGAAGAATACACAAAGTACATCTATCTAACAAGTTCAATATTAAAAAAAAACAGTAAGCATATAGTCATAATGAGGAGTATTCTTGGATGATAGACTAAATTCTTCTTGTTCATGATCCTTGCATTGGATTGGACATAGACTAAATCATTTAACCTTGTTGTATCTAGTTTATTTCTTTTCTTTGTATGTATCCCCTCAAACGTGCTCCAATTCATTTCACAGCTGGATGAACTTGTAGTCAATCCATCCTTTGCAAATTAGGTACATCATTTCCATAAGTATACCACCATGAAACTTAAAAAGAAAAAAAAACACATAATTAATAAGCAAATAAATAAACCAAACCACCTAGGTGCCACCTATAGTGGTAGTTGTGGTGACAATGGTGGCGGTTGCATTTATACTGGTGGTGGCGGCGGCGGCGGCAACAATAGTAGTGGCAGTTGAGGTTGTGGTGGCAGTGGTGGCGGGTACAGTTGTGGTGGTGGTGGTGACAACAATGATGGTGTTAATGTCAATGGTGGTGTAAGAGGTTAGGGATTGTAGTGGCATGTGGTAGTGGTCACTATTTTAATTTCTATCCAATGATCTAGCAGAATAAATATGTTATTTTGTAAAATTAATAAGCATATTACATGAATTTAAAATATTCATTAAAGGCTCAACTCTGTTTTTTATTAAAGCAGTTTTAAAAGGCAACCTACACACTGCTTTTAATAGTTGCCTTATGGAGAACATTACTTTTAAAATAAGCACGATATTTTATTTTTATCAAGCAATTTTTGGTAAAAAAAAAAAAAAAAAAAACCAAATTGGGCGTAAGTGTATGTTTTATCTCTCTCGATATTTTAGAGATGCGTACATGTGGCTCATTACTAATTATATGGATTGTTTCTTTAGTTTATATGTATTATATCATATATACAGTACAGAAGTTTCAAGAACATTAATGTTGAAGGGGACTTAAAGCTAGTTATTGATGCAGCTAAGAGGATTTGTCAAGTCCCTTGGAGACTAAAACCCATCTTTGATGACATTGCACGGGTCGCAACTCCTTCAACAATATCACTTGGAAGCATGTTTTTAGGGAGACCAACTTCCTTGTGAATGGTGTTACGAGATGGGGCCTGACTTTCAGAATCTTCATATTTCGTTCCTTGCCTTCAAAAGCATGGAATGTGTTTTTATTTGATTGAACTGGAATCGGTTGTACTCATGGTTTTGATCTTCAATTCAATCTCTTTTCTTGAGATAAAAAACAGTACAGTATAAGGTTTTATTACAGAATATTTATTTTATACAATTAATAGAATCATTTATTATATATTGTAGTTTATTTCTCAATGTTCTGTCAAATTTCCCGATATGAGACGATTTTGCATTGTTATATGCACAATACAATATGGTCATATTAGTGCTATCGCTTAGAAATTTCATCCGTCCATATTTTAGTTCTTTTTAATGAATAATTTTACCAAAAATCTCATGTGCTCATATGCATGAAGTGAAATATGGAATTATACATCGTAATGTTGCCTTGCTAGATTTTTGTAGCTAGATAGATGTTTATATTGCCCCATTGTGAATTTAAATTTTATATTCATGAAAAAATCAGTTTGATTAATAATTCAAATTTGTGGTCTAGCAATATAAACATCTTATATTGTTGCCATACAAATCGAGAAAAAAAAAAACACATATATATGAATTATCCATGTACATATACATATATACATATACATACACGTATATGTATACACCCTCTAGGTTTTAGGTTATTTTCAAAATTGGTTCATCATGTTTAACATTATTACATAGGATCATGAGGTTTTAAAATTGTATCAATTTATATGTTTCATCTGTTTGAACATTTACTCCTTGTTAAAGTGGTGACACGTCATATGAGGGATCCATTATAGACTTGCATATAAGCCACAATTGCACAATTTGGACTAAAACTTTTCAATTGGTTGTCTTCTTAGGTAAATAACCACAATTGCACAATTTGGACTAAAACTTTTCAGTTGGTTGTCTTTTTAGGTAAATAAAGCATCGATTAGGAGAAGATGAAGCTTCATAATGAGTTTGTTTTTGTCCATATAGTGCTAGTATTGGGTCAACCTATAAACAGAGTCGACATGCACCACGTCATTAATTTATCGAAGGACCAACCCATAAATATAAATTAGACAATTTCAAATCTGTGAAACAATGTGAGAAAATTAAAACTTTGTAGTTTGTTGTGAGAAATTACTCGTAACAGGAGAGAAAATTATAGCAATGGTTCTTTAATTTTAACCTAATTGGAGCAATGGTTTTTTAATTAAACATTCATGATCATTGGTCTTTTAACTCATTAAAACGTACATCTATGGTCGTTTTCGTCAACTCCATGAGAATTCCATCAAAATGACTCATGTTTAAAGGACTATTGCTATAATTGAGTTAAAATTGAGGGACCATTGCTTCAATTGGGTTAAAGTAGAGAGACAATTTCTCTAATTGGGTTAAAGTAGAGAGATCATTTCTCTAATTGGTTTAAAGTTGAGGGACCATTTTTACAATTTTTTTTTTTCATTTGGTTTTTTATGTTTGCCCTTTGATTCGGCCTCACGTGCGTGATATGTGATTCATTTTAACAAAAAATTTAATGGAATTGACAAAAAGGACCATAGCTACATGTTTTGATGAGTTAAGGAACCAATGGTCATGAATTTTTAGTTGATGGATTATTACTTTAATTAAGTTAAAAATTAAGAGATCATTACTACATTTTCTTATGATATAAAATATAGTAACCCATAAATCGAGTACCTTTATGCTATTCCTCTTGTGATGCTCTTTAGGTTGGGTCAGGTCACTTCACTATTTAGTGCAAAATCAAGTTACCTGATTTATACTGCCCTTGATTCAGATTCATATTAATGGAAATCAATTTGGTAATTTACTTTTAACTTCCTTAAAATCTCTCCTTACTCTTTCCAGAAACAAGAGAGAAAAAACAAGAAGCTCTCTAAAAAATAATAATAATTGTATTTCATTTTTAGGGAATGAGCTCATTACCATATAAAAAAATTTATAATTAGAACGGTTTAATTTTTAAATTTTAATGTAAAGATTATGTTTATAAAAATCATTCAAATAGAAGTTCGTTTAATCATCTAGAAGTATCAAGTAAATCGACGGTGTAAGTACCAAGTAACATATGAATGATGAACCGTCCACTTATTGATACATTTTGATGACTAAATGATATCTAATTCAATTGATTTTTGTAAGGTTGATTTAATGACGATTTTGATACAATTTTTACGATGATGATACGTTATTTGCAAGTATAGAAATGAGCTCATCCTTCCAAAGAGGTGAATACAAGCAGGATAATACTAAGGAGACCATCAAGTTAAATCATATTTTGAAAACCATATGACATCATTATTGATGATTGAATTGTTATTTAAGTGTTGATTAATGTACTTATTTTTTAGGATAAATTACACTTTACCACCTCAAGTTTGAGGTCTATTGCAACCTCATACAACATATTCAAAATATTTCACTTTCATACCTTACGTACTATTTTATTTCAATATAATACATTCACTACATTTTCCATTCATTGATTCATTAAAAGCTGACGTGGCTACCAAATTTGTGCCACGTGGTAATTTTTTTTTTTTCATTAAAAATATTATAATATTGACCCTATTAAAAAAACAAAAAAAAACTCAAACCCAGAAACCCATTTCCCCCCGACCCCCGCCTCTCTTTCATCCATTCTCTTCACCTCCCCTCCCATCCAAAAACCCACCTCATCCCCACCTCTGCCATCGTACTTCTAAAGGGCCGGCTCCGCTGCCCTCACTTCCCGCCATCTTCTTCCTCTGTTCCAATCGCTGCAAACCCTAATTTCAATTCTCCAATTTCCCCATATTTCTCCACTTTATCCCTAATTCATTTCCCAAATGTAGTGCCTCTCGTTCTCCAAATCTACGAGATTCGAAAGAGGGCCAAGCTCAAAGCCGCCGTGTCCGAGCTCGAGCGACCGTGGGAGGTTGTCGAGAAAGCTTTGAACTTGTTCTCTGTCAGCGCCGACAAACAAGTCAAGGTCTTGGCAGATAGGTTTCAGAAGCCTGGAGCTTGAAGATGGAGGATTTGGAGAAGCTGAGGAATTGGGTGATGGGTTTAAGGGTAAGGGGATATTGGGAAGTGGGTCATTCGATTTAAAGGAATTAAATGGGGAGAGTTTGAATCTGAAACATGCTCTAGAATCGTTGAGTGTGAATGGCCAAAGTGGGAAGAAGTACAATGAAGAGGTGGGGTTGGGGTGGGTTTTTGGATGGGAGGCGAGGTGAAGAGTGTGGAGGAGAGGTAGGTGGGTTGGGGGAATGGGTTTTTGGGTTTCGTTTTTTTTTTTTAATATGGTAAATTATTATAATATTTTAAATGCATAAAAAATTATTTTTTTGCCACGTGGTACAAATTTAGTAGTTACGTCAGCTCTTAACGGACCACTGGATGGAAAATGTAACGGATGTATTATATTGAAATAAAATAGTATGTGATGTATGAAAGTGAAATGTTTAGAAGATGTTCTACGAGGTTACCTCAAATCCGAGGTGGTAAAGTGTAATTTACCTTTTTTTTTTAATTAACAACAGATTACATAATTTACAAATATGATATAAAAAATTAGTCTATCTAGCATTACTCATACAAGTATTATCCCTAAAAAATAAAACCAAACAAATGATTTTTTTTATTAGTACCCCACATATTGTTGAATACACCCCACATAAATCTTTAATAATTAATGAAACCCTCTTTATCAACTAAAAGAGGGTGAAAATACTACTTAGTCTTCTATCACACAAAAAAAATGGTGGGCCGTAATGTAATTTCACAAGTCCAAATTTTACTGTTTTTTATTGAAGCCTCACCTACAGGTGATGTTAAAATACCTACAATATTAAAAAAATAAAAAATAAAATAAATAAAAAAAACCAAAAACAAAAACCTTCCACTCCCCCACTCTCTCCTTCTCATTTTCTAAAAAAATGTGTTCATACACACAAAGTGTGTAGGCAAATGCTAGTATATATTATTAATCACTCATGTATCTTAACATGAAATGACTATTTAGCCCCAAAAAATTTAAAAGAAATTGAATACACAAATTATTTACTAATATGAACCCTAACTCTAAATTGGTTGTCATAAACCCGAACCCTAAAACCCCTAATTGACAAAAACCCCCAAATTGATAGAAACCTAAACCCTAAAAATAAGAAAATGTTACGAATTCGTAACCAAATGCACTTCATTATGGATTTTTGTAAGAACTACAACATTTTTTTGTTGTCAAAATCTATAACTACTCCAAAACAAATTTTCAATTTCTTAAAAAAAAAAAATATTGAATAAATCCATTATAATATAAACAATTTTTTCTCTAAGTGGTAAGCTTGGCGGTCGCACTACTTTCTTTTAAGTTTTGTACAATAAAAAGAATTGAACCCATTATAATCTTCCCATTATAATTTTGAAAAAAAAAAAAAAAAAATTTCACCCATGTCCATCATTCTTGTTTGGGTTGAAATTTTGCGAGATTGACTCTAGAGGAGTAACAGAGAAGGATACAAATTTTGGATTTGTGCCCTACCGGTAAAATAAACCAACAATCTAATGTCATGTAGTCGACCTCATAATTAGCATTTACATGTTTAGCGAGAGTCTTGAAATTTGGAAGTGTGATAAGAATGAACAATGAGATAATGTTGAATGTATATGAAAAATGTGGAGTGTACGTAGAAAGTTTGGGGTGTGAGGGTAGTATAAGAAAGTATGTGGAGGTGTACTAAGATAAATTTTGATTGAAAAAATAGATGTGTGGTGTATTCAACAATACGTGAGATGTTAATAAAACAACCAACAAATAAACAAAAATTCAACACCCCATTCCAAGTGTAACTGTTCTCTTCCTTCACAGCTAACACGTCCCCATCTCTTTCTATTTAGCCTTTGAGACCTCCCTCAAAGCCTCACAACCAGTTCTCATCTTTCTTCCTCTCTGCTTCCTTTCTTCTCCCTGACAAAGTTCACAGAATTTTTCTGGTGGTTTGATTTTATTGTTCCAAATTCGGTTGCTGCAATTGGGTTTTTTGTTTCAAAGATTCTGAGCTGAGCTAATGCAAAACCAATAGCTAAACCAGAGCAAAGAATTACACACGAACATGTTGGATCTTAACATTAATTTCATCGACATAATTAATACAAAATCTATGGAGGTAGAAGATTCCGGGACCTCCAACTCCTCCGTCGTCAATGCCGACGAAGCTCCGACTCCAGGCAATGCCGGAGACGAAGACTCCACCAACAATACCACTTCCTCTTTCATGTTTGATATCCTGAGGAGAGAGAAAGACGGTCTCTGCATTTCTGGGGACGGAGACCGGACTCAGTCTCTGCAGTTCGTGACGAGGCCGCTTTTTCCGGTGGCCGAATATGGCGGAGGAGGCAAGGAGGGGGCAGACTGTGGGTTGGGATTATCATCATCGTCCTTATTAACGGCAAGGACTCACTGGCTGAACCTGTCGTTTGCCGAGTCTGGAAGCCAGACTCAGGCGGAGCTTAGAGTTGTGCAGCAGAAAAAACAGCCGCCCCGGAAAAGCCGTCGCGGGCCGAGATCCCGGAGCTCTCAGTACCGCGGCGTCACGTTTTACCGGAGGACAGGGCGGTGGGAGTCGCATATATGGTGATTATCATCATCGTTAATCATCATTATTGTGTTTCATTAAGCAAATAATTTTGTTCAATCATTTTTTTTTACTTTTTATTTCTTTTTCCGTTGTGCAGGGATTGTGGAAAACAGGTTTATTTAGGTGAGCAGATGATCATATAATTGTTTTGAAGAAATGGATTCATTCGTTTTGAAGGATTGGATCTAAACTAAATTGGGTTTTGATTTTTTTTTTCTTTCTTTTTTGCAGGTGGATTTGACACTGCTCATTCTGCAGCAAGGTAATGATTTTTATTTTCGTTTTTGTGATGAACACAATTTGGTGAGCGATATTATCGTTTAAACTAATCTAAATTGCGGACGATCAATTAGCTCACTCGGGTTTAATGATTTCAGAGCATACGATCGAGCTGCAATCAAATTTCGCGGAATTGATGCCGATATCAATTTTAATGTAGGAGATTATGAGGAAGATATGAAACTGGTATAGAATGTGACTGTTTTAATAATTATAGAGTTTGGATTAACTTCAGATTTGCTTACTAATTGCAGTATTTGTTGGTCGAATCTTTCTAATTATAGTATAATTGATTAATTTTTGCAGTTGGGGCATCTGAATAAAGAAGAATTCGTGCACGTGCTTCGTCGCCAAACCACAGGAGCCTCACGTGGGAACACGAAATACAGAGGTGTAGCTGCAGCTCGTCTGCCTGAATGTGGTGCCAAATGGGAAGATCGAATGGGACAAGTTCCTCGGAAAAAGTGAGAACGTCCTCCCTTTAACTGAAGCTATTTTTCAGCTGAATTTAAGGATATATACATATATGTATATATATACAAACAATATATCTAACGTGTATTTTCTGTTGCTGGATACCAGGGTCTTTGAAAAGGAGGCCATCAAATGCAGGACCGGAAGAGAGGCAGTTACAAACTTTGACCCTAATATCTACGAAGGGGAGACGGTTTTAAATGCTAGCGTTGAAGGTACGCTGCGAAACGAGGAAAATATTAGCATCAGTCATGCATGGACAAGAGCATGAGTTGGTTCTGAGTCCTGACCTACAAATAGTCGGTCAGAATTCACTCACTCACATCTGCGCATCTGAGTCTAGCACTCCTTGTGAAACCGACAACGGTTTTCTTGATTTCTGTTGTCTTACGTGCAATATGGAATAAAAGAAATAATATAAAAAAGTAAAAAGTCCATGGCTACTCATGAACTGATACAATGAATTTGGTCTTGGTGTAAATGCAGGCAGTGGTCACAACCTTGATTTGAGCCTAGGGATTTCTCAACCTTGTTCTACTGGTCAAAAGAGGATTGGAAAATTAGGGGATTTTCAATTTCCTAAAGAGAGGCTAATGGTGTGTCCTGATTTTAGTAATTTTCATGTTTTTGTCCCTTATTTTTTTCTTCTCATCTATATTTCTGAATGAATGGGGCTTTCGTCAGTCAGTTCTTGGTGGCTGTTTAGTGATATGTAGTGCCAACTTGTGCAGGTTAATGGGTTTTCTTCTGCAGCTATGGGACAACTCCCTCATGTTCTAACCAAGTGTCCTGCCCTATATCCAGGCTTCGTACAAAGACATGGGGTAATACTTCTCATATCTATCATATATTGTTAATTTTTTGTTTTGAACATAGATGGACTTTTGATTCTTGTCTTTGGCAGTTTATAAAGTAATACGAATGCATGAAATTTTAGAGTACACTAATGTTTGAAACTTCTGAATGTAACTGTTGGATGGGCCACTTAAATGCATATATGAATACCATAGTTATCTTCAAACTTTTCATATAACTTCTTACTTCATCTTTGTCGTCACACTTAAACTTTTCTCCTATTTAGGTCTCATTTAATTAGTGCGTCGGACAAGATTGGAACTAGGTCCAGTCTCGTCCTATTGAGTCTCACCCTAGAGATGGAGAACAATTTATATGGCACAGATACACCGTTACGTGACATCCCATACCAATAAAACAAAGACATTTAAGCAAAAACTTATATATGTCTTTATGAATATTTCATCAACACCGTGCCATGCAAAATCTTCTGCTAGAGATGAGACTTTAATTTTTTTTTTTCTCCTAGCATATTTAACACGTGAGATTAATACCGACCTAGTGAGTCTAATCCTTTTCTTTATTAAGACCACCAACATGGGAGAGGACACTAGTCCATTTTATGACTCACATATTTTTTGAGCCCCCTCACCAAATTGAAAGTGAGTGAAGAAAAATGATAGATAATCTTGTTTTCATTTCCTTTGCATCAATTTATAAAAAGTGAAACCCAAAAAGTGAAAACGAAATAGTTACCATGCTTGTGAAGTGACAAGATCAGCCATTTTATTTTGCAAAATACGTTTCAAATTAGTCTATATGCTAATTAACCTAAGCCTTTTCTTGCAGGAAATAACTTCAGATCATAACAGATTGCAACCAATTTCTTCGCCGAGATACACAAATGGGGCATGTCAAGTTTATGGAAACAGCAACAATGTCAACCCAATGCAAGTGTTTTCTATTGCAGCATCATCAGGATTCCCATCTTCTACAGCTACTACACCTCCTCCGCCTGCTTCCCTTCCTCCGAACCTCCAAGACAGCAACGCTTCTGCCTACAATCTCGGCTGCCTTCCTTTCCCGGCCACATCCAACATTTACTAGTGCTTTTGAAAGGCTGGCTAGGTCATGAGCATATGTACTAGTTTGTAATGTGCAGAGATGTTTATTTTTTGTTTCGAATGTGTTTCATGTTATCAAACATACAGCGCTATATATGACCTAACATTGTCCTTGTAACTGTTATATGTGAGCTTCAGTTGTAAGTAAATGGTTATAATCTTTCTAGTGGCAAAATGCATGAGGAAAAGAAACTTGTATGTTACCATAAGTTTCCCAAGTTTGATTTTCACATTGGCACGAGGAAGTATATAGCAATTCGCTCGTATTAACACATAATTTATTTATTAATACCTTGGTCTTAAAAATCACTAGGCTGTAGGCAACGGGGAAGATGGTTGTAGAGGAGGTGAGGATAAAACATGGAAGAGAGAGATGAGGCTATTCTTAACCCCAAGTCACTTTTTTTCATAAAATTAAAAAAAATTAAGAAAAAAGAAACTTACCGAATAGCCTAGCCCCCCTAAGCTCCGTCTAGGTGGCCCGCCTAGCACCTAGCACCTAAGGGCTAGTGCCTTGGGCCTAGTTGAGGCGGACGGTTATCACCTAGTGCCTAGTCGATTTTTGTAACATTGATTAATAAAGAAACTAAGAGATAGTTTTTCTGTCAATGTTCCTCTTTCATTAAATGAATTATAATTACATAGAAGTATAGTATAATAGCAAAGGTTATGTACAATACAATCTCTAACATCCTTATCTAAACCAATTAAATTGTGCTACAAAGGTTAACAAAATATTAATTGTAACAGGTTTTGCCACAATGCTGAATGCTTCCTGATAACCTAAACCTTCTTTTTGGTGAAATCCTTTATTAACAAGCCTTGCTTTGTATATATCAACCGTCCCATTAGCCTTTTCTTTATTCTAAACATTTATTTACAACTAACCACATTTTGAGATGAAGATGAATGAACTAAAGTCCAAGTGCCAGTGGATTGAAAGGCATTAAATTCATCTTGCATAGCTAACCTTCAATGAGAATATGTGGAAGTCAGATTGTAGGTAATAGGTACAAATTCAACCAAAGTAGGTAAATGTGATTTAGTGACAGTGTAAGTTTTTGGCTTAAAAATACCATTTTTGGTTCTTGTGACCATAGGATGTATATTGTGCAGAGGTAGAGTGTTGGAAGTGAACTGAGATGGCAATGATGAATTACTTGAGGTATTGGTATGTAAAGGAACATGATCAGATAATGAGGAGATGATTGGAGATGAAATAGGTGGTAATGATGAATTACTTGAAGTAGAAAAAGATGAAGAAATGAGAAATTGCAGGTTTATAGAAGTTGAATGGTGAGAGGATTTGTGAAATGGAAAGTGGTTTCATCAAATAAAACATGTTGACATATCTATACTCTATTATTATCAGGATCTAAGCACCTATGTCCTTTGTGCAACACGCTATACCTAAGAAAGAGACATCTCTCTTTTGCCATCTAACTTAGAGGAAACATAGGGTTTTAATCATGGATAACAACTACAATCAAAGATGTTGAGCCTAGTATAATCAGGATATCTATGAAATAACAGTTCCCATGGGGATTTGGCAATACCACAAATAGGCAATATGTTAATCAAATAAACTGCAGTAGAAAAAGCTTCAACCTAGTATTCCTGAGGGACATGAGATGCAACCAAGAGAGTTCCAGTTGTCTTTACAAGATGCTTGTGTTTTCTTTCTACATATCCATTCTGTTTAGGTGGACGAGGACAACTAAATTGATGCAAAAATGTAGAACAGACCTCAGACTTTGCCTTTAAAGGAAAAAAAAAATCAACAATACTTGCTATGATCATCCACTAGTAACAAGTAATGCAATAGATCTAAACTTTGCACAGAAGATGAAGTAGCAGGACTAAATGGCAACTTATGATTCTTAGCTATAGCAGTCTAAACAAAAGAATTCAACTGAAGTTTTACCTTGTAAAGCAAGTTTATTACCATAAATAACCTTTCTGAAGATAGAAGAGGATGAATGGCCCTTATCTACGATGCCATATTTGTATTTGGAGAAGATGTACCAATATGAGGATAGCTTTGTGGAGGATAAAAACCATCTCTAACTAGACCCTTCAAAAGCATCTTTCTCGTAAAACGGTCATTGACAACGGACCCATTAGAGTTAAGTGTCAATGAACAATGATTGTCTTTGAGAAATTGAAAAGCAAATAATAGATTGTGCTTCGTTTTAGGAACATGAAGAACATTTTTTTAA
Source organism: Pyrus communis (assembly GCF_041283825.1). Lineage (NCBI taxonomy): Eukaryota > Viridiplantae > Streptophyta > Magnoliopsida > Rosales > Rosaceae > Pyrus > Pyrus communis. The sequence goes on along the minus strand of NC_142571.1, from coordinate 23,371,449 downwards.
TGTAAATAAAGCATTAAAAGTATGCAATGAAAAAGAGCCAACAAGTTGAGTGGACAGACATTTACCATCACCAATATAAACTTTGTCTTTGCTAGTGTAATGAGTAGGAGAAATAATGTTGGAGATGTCATTGGTGATATGAGAAGTTGCGCCAGAGTCGATGAGCCACAATGGAGTAGATTTTGAGGTAAAGTGGGCACACATCGCAGCAAGTTTGGTAGAAGGAATTTTGCTAGATATCTCTGGATTCATGCAATCAAAACAATCAATGGCTTCATGACTGGTAGAGCTACTGATACCATGAAGAAATTGGGATTCCACTATAAAACCAATTGACAATATGAGGAATAGCCCAACTACTTTTAAGCAAATACAAGGTCCCTCTTCCTAACAATGTGGGATTAATTCTCAACACGCCCCCTCAAGTATGACGAATGTTCAAGCCTAACACATAAACAACATAAATGGGGTGACGTGGAGCACGTGTGGCTGTTGTGCTTAACATATAGGACAATCTGGCTCTGATACCATCAAGAAACTAAGAGATAGCTTTTCTGTAAATGTTCCTTTTTCTTGGAATGAATTATAATTACACAAAAATATAGTATATATAGCAAAGGCCATGTTTAATATTACAATCCCTAACAATCTAATTACATACACATGTAATAAAATGATTGGCTGATTAGACTAGAGAAATAACCAACTTGTCATGACTTGGCATCTTCATTTTTAATTAAATACTATATCTAATATATCGATTATGTCTCCCATTCATATTATAATGCGTATGCCGAGTCTCAAACCAACCTTGTGACATGCAAGAAGCTTGAATTAATGACATGCCAGAAGCTTGAATTAATGACATGCCATTGACAATGTGCATAGGTAGCCTTAGCCTCACTTGTTGTCAGCATAAAGCGAGGATTAAATGCCTTTTGACATATCATAACAAATCACATGGGTTGTACTAGCCTCGCTTGTTGTCAACGTAAAGCGAGGCTATATGTCAAAATACATGGCAAAGCTAAAGTCTCGACATGACTTGGAAAAAAAACATGGCAGAGTTAAAGTCCCAACATGAATTTGGTAGCCAACTTTAAGATTGATAAACAATTTTGCAAGATTGTCGGATAGGCCAAAGTGTTAGGAATTTTTGCCCAATTGTCGACTAATAACCTCGCATCTCGAAACATAAGTAAATTGAAAAGGTTGTGTAGGGGACGAAAATGGGAAGGATGAATCAACGTGACGCAGGATTGAATCTCAGTGGATCATGGCAACAAGACCACTTTGCCACTTACAATACCCCGTCGCGTATTTAAGTCATCTGTAAAGAATTCTACTTGCCGTACAGTGAAAATTATAATTCAAGGCGGCCATCACGGCTCGTCCACCACAATGACTTGACCATTGACATGAGCCTTTGGGGGCCGAAGCCCTTACTGCAGGTCGACAATCGGACGGTGGGCGCATGCATCGCTTCTAACTCGGATTCTGACTTAGAGGCATTCAGTCATAATCCAACGCACAGTAGCTTCATGCCACTAGCTTTTCAACCAAGCGCGATGACCAATTATGTGAATCAACGATTCCTTTTGTCCTCTCGTACTAGGTTGAATTACTATTGTGACACTGTCATCAGTAGGATAAAACTAACCTGTCTCACGACAGTCTAAACACAGCTCACATTCCCTTGTTAGCTATAATCTGTGCGTTGGGTCAACTACAATAAGTTTCAAGCCATCCAAGTTGCATGCTAAAAAGAAAGTTAGTAGTTTGGATCTTGATGCTCATCAACCTTGACCCTGAACCCTAAACCAGAATCAACGTAACATTATTTAAATCTTTAAGTACCTATTGATGTCGCTTTAACCTAATGTTAATCAAGAAATACTTACACTACCATTTTCTTTAGGCAAACACCAAACTAACCTAGCTGCCCGCGCCGTTTGGGCTGGACAAATATTAGATATTAGTTCAAAACTTAGGTAATTGTTTGTATACCCTAATTTTTAACTTAGCTTGCTGATAAGAAGTTGGATTATATATGTCTTTTTGTTTCATATTGTTTTTTAAACCAATTAAAACATAAGTCAAATTCCTATATACTATAAAAGAGAGACATTGACTACTGGGTCGATAAACAAGAAATGACTATTTGGTTTACATGCAGTTTTAAACACGTCGAGCTAAATTGAGTATCACTATGCTTTCTTTTTCAGGTCACGGTTGCTTTTTATTCAAACTCAAAAATTTCAAGCACAATATTGGACTGAAGTTGTAGCGAGCAATTCATTTGGGTAGTAACAAATTTCATTTTAATATCAATAAAAATAAATTATAGCATATGAAATAAAGGTACCACAAAAAATTTAAATTATACTAATAAAATATTAAAAAAATTCAATTGGTAGGAAAATAAAATATGCAATAATATATAAATTATACATAAACTTAATAGCAAAAGATTTGTAACTTAGTTTTCTTTTTTTTTTTTTTTTTTGGTGGTCGAAAAATTGATGATTTAAACGTAAAAGAGAAACCTTTTATTAAGCACCACCCAGGTCTGAAGTTCAACTCTCTTCCTTCAAAGATAAGGCTTGCCTTGTGTCTTGCAAGAGAACAAGGTTGGTGCAAATGTATTGATCATTTTATTTTTACTTTTTTAGGCATGATTGGACCCGACCATTACATAATCTTGGTCCCTCACTTTCTAAATAAAGCAATGTAAATTACTACGTGGTGAAACACATCGTCTTGATATTTGATGAAAGCACTGTTTCGAGCTGATTATAGGCCCAATTTGCTTTAGTAGTATTTAAGGAAAACTAATGAAAACGGTTTGAAAATTTTGAGTTTTAACGATAAGGACAAAATAAAAGGTAAAGTGAATAGTACCATGATTGACTTTTTAGTGTAAAAATGTGGTTTTTCGTTAAAGTGAACAGTATCAGAAGCTTTTCGTTAAAGTTCCCTAATATTTAATCTTATTTTTCTTATAAAAGAAGTTGTATTTATTGTAAATAAAAAAGACATATTGTATGGCTATCTTCAACCGAATAAGCTATGTTTAGCCCTCGTCCAGATTATAGCCTTGCAAGAATTTATTTTTTTAATGACAGTGTCAGACCATATTTATACATCATCTCCAACCAAAGGGGCTACTTTTTAGTCCCCTCAATAATTTATTATTTTTAAGTTTGCTCTTTAACTTTATTAGTTAATTAAATTAACCTATTGTATTTCTAAATGAGTAACTCTCCATATTTCTTATCTTTATGTAATCATAATAATTTTTTGGAATGCTATGTATGTTTTGGTTCAAAAAAAAAAATTAATTTTTCGGATAAGAATTTAAAGAATGTGAAGAATTGAAATAAAATGAGGTAAGATAATATAGAAGGGTGAAACGGATGTGAGAAATAGTGTAGAAATGGTTTAGGTATCTATTGGAAAAAAAATTCGTCTTTAAAAAAAAAAAAAATTCAAATCCAACGGCTAATTGATGTCAACTAGCAAGTGGGTTGCTCACAGCTGGGCGCAACTTTTCGGGCCGGCTGGCTGGTTAAGTTGCCCAGCTCGCTGGCCATGTGGCTGGATTTTGGCCTAGTGGGTCCCAAAAATTTTTGGCCTGCCCCTTTATTGGAGATGAGTTTGTGTCAAAAAAGGCCATATTTTGGCCTAAAACTCTTTGGCCAGTCCGGTTGGGAATGGCCTAAGAAACAGAAGAGATGGATGTTCCAGTCAATTTGATTTTTTGACAAGGTTTATATGAATTGGAGAAATTCAGTGATATTAAACTGACTGGAAAAGGGCATTCTCATAATTTACCTTTGATTTGTTTCAAGTGTTGCAAGGTTGAGCACAACAAAGAGCATTGCCTTGAGGCTGAGGGAATCCAATGAGTTTTTAAAAGATTTGAGAAAGAAACCGGAGGAGAACTCTACCGTTGCTAGAGGTAATTAAGCAGAACCAGATTGCTTCAGGAAAGAAAAAAGTTGGGAGGCCTAGAAAGGTCCTCAAAGATTTGACCAATGCCAATGGGCTAACTATGCAAAAGCCTGCTCATGCTAATCCTAGTACCAATGTTAATGCCCCCAGGCAAAAAGCTACAAAGAGTTACAGGACAATTTCAGCACTTACTCATTACTCTTATGCACATGATCATAGTGGCAATGTGGAGAATGCAGAAGATGGGGAGCAGATATAATGGTTATACAACCCCCAAAAATTTTTGGAAATTATACTGGAGACCCTTATGGTAATGTGATCAATACCAATATAAAGATGACATCGAATGAAAACAAAGATGAGTCAGAAAGGGTATCTTGCTCTATGGTTCCAGAGACATCTCGTAAGATTAGCAAAACACTGCTCTAAAACTCACTGGACAGCCTTCTAATGAGGCTAGTAAGTGTGATTGTGCTCTCCCTAATAGTGGGGAAGACATGGTTATCGACTTACTCCTGTGATCTAGGCCATCTCTCACCTCAAATTCCTTTTTATTATGAATATTCTTTGTTGAAGTGTTAGAAGCACAGGGAGGAAGTCTTTGCAGGCCTCTGTCAAAGATCATTCCATAATAAATAATGTCAGTATTTGTGTCATGGTTGAGCCTTAAATCATCAGGGTCGAAGCTCAGAAGGTGATCAAGTCATTGGGGTTTCCAACATATGATTTAGTTGATGCTGGGGTTTCTCGGGAGGTATGTGGGTGTTATGGCATGATAAAAAATGCAAATTAGAAGTAGTGGAATGGCTTGATCAGGCAGTGTCTGCTCTAGTTTTTTTCTCCTACTGGCAATGTATTATTCACCATGGTTTATGTTAACCCTTGTAACAGCAACAGGGAGCTGTTATGGCAACATTTGGACTCTCTGGTTGTTACTGATATTACTGAAATTTGTAGATTTCCTGTGACTGAAAATCTTGGTAAGTATTTGGGGGTTCCTCTAATTCTACACGTGATTAACAAAGTGCAACAAAAGCTTTCAACTTGGAAGTGCAAACTCCTTATCCTCCCTCGGAGAATCACTATGATCCAATCACAGTAAACTAATGATATTGTTGAGTGGGCTTCTTGGAACTTGGAAGACTACAACTGCCATGATTTTTCCTATTTTTGTTTTTACTTCTTGGTTCCCATGGAAATGGCGGAATAAGAAAATGTTTCGAGTCAGAGTTTGGCTACCTTCGTCATCCTACCCGTATATTGGGTTGTCAGGAGTTTATCAATGTAGATGGAACTGCAGTATACTACACATTTACGAAGAGCTAACATGGTGTTGGACCGCTTTGTTGATTTGGGAAGTGGCACTGGGTTAGAACTTGTAGGAGTTTTGAGACCCCTCTTGTCCCATATCGGGCAATAGTGGTTTTTTACTAGTCTTTATATAGGCTTATTCCTTTTTCTTAGTAATTAGAACTTGGACCATTTGGAATGAGGATTGAGGTTTGGGCCACTAATTGTATGGATTAGGCTTGATGATTATACTATAATATTAATATTATTAATCAAGACAAGGGCACTTGGGCCAAAGAATTAAAATTAATCTGATCAATTAGTTTTAATTTCGAGTTAAGTTTTTAATTAAATTAATTAAAAACATTTTGATTAATAGACACTACTCTTTGGAAAGAGTTGTATCTCTTTGGAAAGAGTTGTATATCTTCAGATACATCCAAAAGGTGTTTGAAGAGGTATGAAAGAGCCTGTATAACTAGAGTCCTCAGTTCCATCAAAAATCATCTTTTTTTTCTTCCTCCTTGTCTTCTGTACAAAATTTCCAGAGAGTAAACACACAAAGCAATTTGCTAGAGTTTTATAATCCAGTGCGGGTTGTAGAATTAGGTAGTTGTATCCTGGTCGAGCAGACGTTGTAGAACCATAAACACACGAGTGAGACGGAAATATTGTTTGAAGGACATAGTGTTTGCGCTAGCCTCTACCTTTAATTCATTCAAGTTAGTATCATTTTAATTTTTTGCTACTACAATATAATTGCATTTTGTATTACAAGTATTTTTGAATAATAAAGTATAAGTATTTCGGTTCTGTATTTCTATTATTTTATTGTTTCTAAATTGTTTTCCAACAATTTTCGAACAGTATGGAACAATCGGAAACTAAACCTCATTCTGAGAAGCCTGAGAAATTTAAGGGCGGAGACTTCAAAAGATGGCAACAAAAGATGCTATTTTATTTTACAACCTTGAATTTGGCTAATGTTCTGCGCGAGACTGTACCTACTGCAGATGGAGAAAATATTTTTTTGTAGAAACTTTAACGGCTATAGATGCCTAGAATCATAATGATTTCCTCTGCAGAAACTATATTCTCAATGCATTAGATGATTCATTGTATGATGTCTATGTAGTATGCAAAACAGCCAAGGAACTTTGGGAATCACGTGAGAAAAAATATAAAACCGAGGATGCTGGTTCGAAGAAATTTGTCGTGGGCAAATTTTTGGACTACAAAATGGTGGATTCCAAGTCTATTGTCTCTCAAACTGAAGATCTCCAGAAAATCATCCATGACATTCATGTTAAAGAGATGGTGATCAATGAGTCTTTCTAAGTGGCATTCTTTATGGAAAAACTGCCACCTTCTTGGAAAGAGTTTAAGAATTATCTCAAACACAAACATAAGGAGATGACCCTTGAGGATCTCATTGTAAGGCTGAGAATAGAGGAAGATAACAGAAAGAATGAGAAGGGCTTGTTTTCGAGTATAGAAGCCAAGGTGAATGTTGTTGAAGGAAGTTCATCAAAGCAAAAGACGAAATTCCAAAAAACCAAGAAGAAGGAAAAGAACTATGCCCCTGGAGTGAAAGGCAAGGACTTCAAGAAAATCAAGGGAAGTTGTTGGGTTTGTGGAAAGCAAGGCCATAGGGCTCAAGAATGTTGTCATCGAAGGGATCAAGGTTCTGGAAGTCAAGGCAACAACAACCGCGCAAACCTGATTGAAAATAATGTGGATGCCCTGGCTGCAATGATTTCTGAAATCAACCTTGTATCTGACCACGCTGATTGGTGGATAGATACCAGTGCAACTCGCCATGTGTGTGGTGACAGAAATATGTTCTCTTCGTACCAGAAAATCGAAGGAAACGAGCAGCTGTTTATGGGCAATGCATCTACATCTGTTGTGGCTGGAATAGGGAAATATGTTCTGAAATTCACTTCTGGAAAGGAACTAACCCTCCTTGACGTGCTGCATGTCCCCGATATAAGGAAGAATCTTGTTTCTGGTCCTATCCTTAGTAATAAATGATTCAAACTAGTTTTTGAGTCTAATAAGTTTGTACTAACTAAAGGGGGAATGTTTGTAGGGAAGGGTTACCTTGCTGATGGATTATTCAAACTAAATGTACTTGCTAATGCTATGAATGAAATAAATAATGCTTCTCCTTATATTGTTGATTCGTCTAATTTATGGCACTCTAGATTAGGACATGTAAATTTTTGTTCTCTTTTTGGAATGCATAATTTAGGTTTGCTGCCCAAAATTGATTATCTAGATAATGTTAAATGTGAGACTTGTACATAATCGAAATTTGCAAGTCAAAGCTTTAAATTAGTGCATGAAAAGTCAACTGATTTATTAGATTTAATTCATAGTGACTTGTGTGATTTTAGATCATATCTAACTCGTGGTGGAAAAAACTATTATGTAACATTTATAGATGATTTCAGTAAGTATTGTTATGTTTATTTACTTCATAGTAAAGATGAAACCTTGGATATGTTTAAGACATATAAGGCAGAAGTTGAAAATCAACTTAACAAGAAGATTAAAGTCTTAAGGCCCGATAGGGGAGGAGAATATGAGTCTCATGCCTTTGCTGAATTTTGTGCCACACATGACATAATTCATCAAACAACAGCCCCTTATACACCGCAACAAAACGGTGTTGCCGAACGGAAAAATAGGACTTTTAAAGTCATGATCAATTCTATGTTGAATAGCTCTGGGCTTCCACACAATTTGTGGGGTGAAGCTTTACTTACTGCAAATAAAATTTTGAATTGAATTCCACCTAAAAGGAGAAAGGAGTCACCGTATGAATTATGGAAAGGAAGAACCCCAACGTTTAAATTGCTTAAAGTGTGGGGTTGCCTGGCAAAGGTACAAGTCCCATTGCCAAAGAAAACAAAATTAGGGCTTAAAACTCTAGATAGTGTTTTTATTGGTTTTGCATCTAATAGTTCAGCTTATAGATTCTTAATTTTTCATTCCGAAGTAAGTGATATACATGTCAATACTATTATAGAATCTATAAATGCAATATTTTTTTAGGATATATTTCCATACAAAATAGGCAAGTCTAATTTATTAAAAAAGAGATTATATGATGATGTATTTGAGGTTAATGACGAATCTAGAGAACATGATGATGGCTCATCCTCATCTAGAGTTCAAGAAGAAGAAGAACTTGAACTTTGAAGGAGTAAAAGGACAAAAATTTGAAAGGACTTTGAGCCTGATTTTGTGACCTTATTAACCGAGACAGAACCTTAATCATTCAAGGAGGCCATGTCCACTCCTGAAGCTCCATTTTGGAAGGTTGCAATTAACAGTGAGATATATTCCATTATGCAAAATCATACATGGGAATTAGTCGATTTGCCCCCTGACAATAAGCCAATTAGGTACAAATGGATCTTTAAGAAGAAATTAAAACCTGATGGTACAATTGACAAATATAAGGCTCGTTTGGTAGCCAAAGGATACCGTCAAAAACATGGTTTGGATTTCTTTGATACATACTCGCCTACGTCAATAAGATTGTTGATTGCTATAGTTGCACTTCATAACATGGAAATACATCAAATGGATGTAAAGACTGCATTCTTAAATCGAGATTTAGATGAGGAAATATATATGGAACAACCCTAGGGGTTTGTGGTTAAAGGTCAAGAACACAAAGTTTGTAAACTTGTGAAATCGCTATACGGGCTTAAACAAGCTCCAAAGTAATGACATGAAAAATTTGACCATATTATGATCACACACGGTTTTAAGATAAATGAGTGTGATAAGTGTGAAGGAAGATTTGTGAAAAACAAGTTCATTTGAGCAACATCAACAACATGCAATTAACAATTAAAAGGCGGAATCATGTTTATATGCACTCAAAAACAAAACTTAACCCATGAACTTCAAAGCCTAGTAGATAGGTGAACCAAGACTCAACTCAAAACAAAGTGAGTTGAGAAATCAATACCTTTGTAGATTCCTCTTTGCATAAGCAAAGGCTAATCACCCAAAGAGAGGGCCTTCATTCCTTGCATCTTAGATCCATGGATTTGGATGGATGAAAAGGTTTCTCCAAGTTCCCAAAATTGAGAACCTCTAAGTCTCCACACCAAGGCATATTGTAGAAGAAATGAGTGACCTAGAGGAAGTAAGATTGCTAGATGTTTTCCTCAAGGGTGGCCGGCCATTTCTAGAGAGAAAGGAGAGTTTGTGTTTCTCCAATTTCCCCAAAAACAACCCTAAATGAATTTTGGCTATAAAGTCACACTTATACCTTAATTCATTTGAGTGGCAAACTTGTAAATAAATCCAAAACCCACTCTTTCTCTAAATGGCCGGCCTTAGGGTATTCATTGGGCTATTTGGGCCTTTGTGAATCATTATTCATTAAGTTGTCACACAACTTAAGTCAATGGACTTGACGTTCGAAGCCCATTGGGCCTTAAGGTCCAAAACTATCCCGAGGTCTTTTAACGAACTTATTCGTTTGATTAATAATCATATTAATTAATCCTTGCCATAAATAATTAAACCATTTAATTATTCTTACTCATCTCCGTTGAATCTTCAATCTCTACCTTACACGGTGTACGATCCATTAGGTTCCTTTTAGCGAGGCAGTGGGCGATTCAAACTCTTTCAAATCGATTGTGAATTGAAACTTACTTTCAATTCTCCCGTTAGTGATAATACACTTTTAGGGCTTCCACAAACCATGGTTGACGCCTAGCAGCATGTCATGGTTACCCAAGCTAATCAGAAGAGGTGGAGAACCTATTCAGTTTTAGGATTACAAATGCAATACGGTCTTTCTCTAATACAATACTTTTGACCACATTGTTTGGTTTGATAGTTTATTCATGTCTACTATCCAATGTGAGTCTTATGCTTATATGATTACCTTGAATGTGATTTGGAACACATTCCTAAATCTCATTCATACTTTGGCCAAAGATTCTTAATCATATCATAGAGTATTCTCCCTCAAACAGTTTGAAGGTTAGAGATCCCTTGTTGCGCATTCCCTTGCCTCCATGGCTAAGTGGCTTAACCCCAACGATGCCGTGGACACCCTCCTGATGGAGTGACTTTGACATAATCAAAGATTAAGGACCTAACCACAAGACAACTGTGATGCCTCAGGTCAAAAGACTAATTTGCATTATCCCAACCATGAGTTCTCATGTGACATGAATATGAGAACTCTTCGTTGATCGTGTTCAGTGAACTCATTCTCTATTGAGCACCTACGTACTTGTCTTGATGTCACACACACCAATGACTCGAGACTAGTCACTCTCCCTGAGAGAAGACATAGCACGTACTGATCTTAACGGATTGTCAATGCCCAATTGACAATTCTATGATCAGGAACGTTTAGGATGTGTCAACGAAAGAATGGTCTCATGAATCTAACTTCTTTAGATCGCATTCTTCCAATCACATATTCCTTGGACTTATCGTTTAAGCATATAACATTTATATGAGACGGCTCAAACAATAATGTTTGCCCTTAATATTAAACTAGATTAGTTTAACATGTGAAATGTCCATAAAGTATCATCATATGATTGGTTTTAGGGCACATTTCCAACAAAGTGTGTCTACACAAAAACTCAAAATAATGCTTGCATTATGTTGTGTTTATATGTAGATGATATGCTTATAATGGGAACTAACAAAGAAATAATAAATTGGACCAAGAAGATATTGAAGTTTCGATATGAAAGATCTTGGATTAGCTGATGTGATTCTTGGGCTAAAAATAAAAAGAAACCAAGAAGGATATATTCTTACACAGTCCCATTATATAGAAGCTACACTTAGAAAATATGGTCATTTGGAAAGTAAAGATGCAATTACTCCTTTTGATGCCAATAGCAAACTTAAGAAGAATAGAGGAGATGTTATATCTCAACGAGAATACTCACAAGTTATTAGAAGCCTTATGTACATAATGAACTGTACAAGGCCTGATATAGCATACTCAGTTAGTAGACTGAGTAGATATACATGCAATCCTGGGCATGATCATTGGGAAGCTTTAATTTGAGTATTGAGATACTTAAAGCATACAATGAATTATGGATTGCATTATACAAGGTATCCTCCTGTGCTTGAAGGACTTACTAATGTGAATTGGATATCGGATAGTAATGATACAAAATCCACAAGTGGATATGTATTTACTTTGGGAAGAGCAGCATTGGAAATCTTCTAAACAAGCATGCATAGCCCGATCAACTATGGAATCGTAATTTTGTAGCTCTCGATATGGCTGGAGGAGAAGCTGAGTGCCTAAGAGATTTTTTGGAAGATGTTCCCATATGGCCTAAACCTGTAATGGCAATATGTATACACTGTGAGAGTTTAGTTGCACAATATTGAGCTAAAAATAGTGTATACAATGGGAAGTCTAGACAAATTAGACGAAGGCATAATACTATAAAGCAATGGCTCTCTAGTGGTGTAATTTCTATTGACTATGTTAAGTCAAAAGATAATATTGCGGATCTGCTTACTAAAGGTTTGTCTAGAGAGCAAGTTAAACATACATCGAGGGGAATGAGTTTAAAGCCAATAGAGTAAAATGAAACTGCCAAACGGAAACCTAACCTAATTGATTGAAGATCTCATGGTCTAGATTCAATAGGCAAATTGGTTTGGCTAGATTCAAGAAGAAACACACTTACATACCCTTTCCTATGATGGAAGAAGTGTGGTGACTGCTGATGGTGTAGGATACATTAGTTTAATGATATTGATACTTGTAAATCAGGTGGAATAGTAGCAACCTATTCTTAATCAATATCACCTATATGAGAGTAAATGTGGGGACGCATTTATGAGAATTACATGGCTACATTCTCTACACCTCTCATGAATCTAGGATTTGTTAATGACCAAAATGCACACAAACATATGAATTTGCAATGTGTTAGTGTGACATATGTTTTACTTATTGTCTTGGTTTATTGTGGAGATGAACAGTTCAAGATTTTATATTCACTGCGTCATCTAGTAAATCCGATAAGTATATACTAAGGTAGGTTCAAGTCCAAAAGATACCTCTCCTGATGTATGTCACATCTATTACTTACTCTTGTATCTTAGTGTTTCTAGGACCAAAGAGTTGTCTCAAATGTGGGGTATTGTAGGAGTTTTGAGACCCCTCTTGTCCCACATCGGGCAACAGTGGTTTTTCACTAGCCTTTATATAGGCTTATTCCTTCTTCTTAGTAATTAGAACTTTGACCATTTAGAATGAGGATTGAGGTTTGGGCCACTAATTGTATGGATTAGGCTTGATGATTATACTATAATATTAATATTAATTAATCAAGACAAAGGCACTTGGGGCCAAAGAATTAAAATTAATCTGATCAATTAGTTTTAATTTCGAGTTAAGTTTTTAATTAAATTAATTAAAAACATTTTGATTAATAGACATTACTCTTTGGAAAGAGTTGTATAGCTTCAGATACATCCAAAAGGTGTTTAAAGAGGTATGAAATAGCTTTTGTAACTGGAGTCCTCAGTTCCATCAAAAATCATCTTTTTTTCCTTCCTTCTTGTCTTTCGTACAAAATTTCTAGAAAGTAAACACACAAAGCAATTCGCTAGAGTTCTATAATCCAGTACGAGTTGTAGAATTAGGTAGTTGTATCCTGGTTGAGCAAACATTGTAGAACCACAAGCACACGAGTTGGACGGAAATACTGTTCGAAGGACATAGCGTTTGCTTTAGCCTCTATCTTCAATTCATTCAAGTTAGTATCATTTTAATTTTTTGTTACTATAACATAATTGTATTCTGTATTACAAGTATTTTTTGAATAATAAGGCATAAGTATTTCAGTTATGTATTTCTGTTATTTTATTGTTCCTGAATTGTTCTCCAACAAAACTTACTGACTATGGTGACTCCCCGATTATATTACGTACAATTTGGGCGATAATGTTTTATGTGTTTCTACGACTCGAGTCATCTTGTAATTTTCTGAACATTACGTTTCTCACCCTACCCGTCGGCGGAAATATCTTGTTGCTCTTGGTGTGCGGCTTTTGGTGCTAACATGTCTTATGCAAGCTTATGGGCTGTGGTGGTGTTTCGATGACGTTGGTAGTTCTGGCTGGGTATCCCCTCCTGCCCCATCCTCAGTTGCCCCGGCTACAGCTGGCATGCCACGCCTCCTGCCAATTCTGCACCTGCATCTCCACTGTGGACATGTCATCAATTTTGTGTTGCTTCAACAAGTTGTTTATGTGCTACCGCAATTTTTTAGTCTTGCCGGTTGCGATGGCTTTAGTAATGGTTTCGATGCTTGGTATGCCACATCTCGTCTATGAGGCTATCTGCCTCGGGACTCCTCGTTTTAATGGTGGGGTTTGTGGAGTGGTTGTATATGGGATTAAAATTATTTCCATTATGTGCTAATTACTCTCCGATTAAGAAATTGATCACTCGAACATATGTACCGTCTAGCACCCTTTTAATTGGTTTGTAATTGTCTGTTTGTGCCTTGTGGTAATGAAACTCTATCAACAAAAAAAAAAAAAAAATTGTAATGTCTTAAAAGAAGTAATGTTAGGAAGACTAAATTTTGTAAATTAAATGATATAGAAGTTGATAATTGGATTATTATTTAAACGTTGATAAACGTGCTTATTTTCTATTGATGACATATAATTTAGTTTCCAAATTTAGTCTATAAATTTAATTCTGGTAACATTACTCTTTTTAAAAATAGAAAAATTATAAAAATTATTTTTCCGTGTAGGAAAATTGTCCATCGATAAACCCCAGGAGTAGCCAACTGGGACTGGGTCAGAACTCATACTACCCTTCTCCTTCTCCTAAACCCCGAAACCAAAATGCGGCGCGCCATCGACGCCCACCTCAAGGCGGCGCGTCTCTTTCCCTCCTTCTCCTCCTTCTCTTCTTCCTCCTCCCCATCCACGCCTCCCGTAACCGTCCGTACAATCATAACCCTACTCCATCTCCACTCTCCTTCCATTTCCAAAACCTTAAACCGCCATTCGATCACAACTTCTCCGTGCTCTTCGATTCCGACTCTCAGAATCCACGGCATCGCCTCCAATTTCGCCCTCGCCGTCTTGCGCTCCATTTCGTCGGTCCCGCATGCCGATACGTTGGAGTGGAACGAGCCGGTGTCGTGCTCGGAGGTCGGCGATGGCTACAAAGCCACCGTGGACGAAGACTCGAAGCCCTCGATTCCTGTTCGAGCGTACTTCTTCTCCACCAGGTTCTGTTTTCTGATATTTCATTTTTTTGAATTTAGTAACTTTTGTTTCAAAATTCCCCAGAAATGTTTGGAATCGAAAAGGCAGCGGCTTTCACCAGTTTAGTGTTCATATTGTTTTGGATGAGAGTATGAATTCTGTGATTTTACTTGGGTTTTCTAATTTGCATGTATCTTTGTGAAATGTAGTGTGGATTTAAGAAGCTTGGTGGAGCAGAACAGGCTGAATTTCATCCCACCTACGTCGCGAATGACTAATTACGTTGTTTTTAAGTTCGGGGAGCTTTCCGATTCCAATGACGTAAGTTTGCCGCGTTTTTCTTTGATTTCCAGTGCTTTGGGTTCTGATTTAGTAGTTTTTATTCTTAACAAAGAAAGGGATCATAAGAGTAAGACCATTCTACAAATGGGATAATCTTGTACTTTTTACTGCCTCTTCATTTTTTACCTGAATTTTGTGTATCTGCTCGTAAAATGATACTATAAGTTGAATGCAGTTTCTTTGTTTCAGGGTTTGGGTCTTAGTTTAAGTGGGAGTGACTGTTGTTACATGGTAGTCTTTCAGTATGGCTCCATTGTCTTGTTCAATGTCCGTGAACAAGATATCGATGGGTATTTGAAAATCGTGGAAAAACACGCATCAGGATCGCTACCTGAAATGAGAAAGGATGGTGAGACTCTATAATCAAAATTATATCTTTTGAGATAACAAGTTTATGAATTTTGGATTCTGCACTATCTGATTCATTTAGTTAATCTTTCTGTTATGTACACACATTTCACTGGAGTTAAGATTTCATGTTGCCCTTTAGCTAAGAAAGTTATTTATTGACTGAGTATTCATGCTGAGCTCAATTGTTATTTTATTTCTTGGCTAAGCAATATTATTGGACCGCTACCTTCGTTAATTTTTAATGTTGCAGAGTAATATTTTCTGTTTTCTGCTTCATTGTTGCTGCTCCAATGGTTGTGGATTACCATTTTTGGGATACTTTTCACATCTGAACTTTTATTTTGTTATGAAATCAGAGTATGAGGTGAGAGAAAAGCCCACTTTGCACACATGGATGGAAGGTGGATTAGATTACATAATGTTGCAGTACTTGAATGTTGATGGAATCCGTACCATTGGTAGTGTTCTAGGTCAAAGTATTGCACTTGATTACTATGTGCGCCAGGTATATATGCTTCTTATAATCTTGGGAACTTCAACTTTGTGAAATCATGACTTCTTGATTCATCTCAGAACGCTGTTTCTTCTCTTTTAGGTTGATGGAATGGTTGCAGAATTTACAGACATTAATCGTGAAATGGAAACTACTGGGAAGTTTAAAATGAAGAGGAAGAAACTGTTTCAGTTAGTGGGGAAGGCAAATTCTAATCTTGCCGATGTGATTCTTAAGCTCGGACTTTTTGAGAGGTAATAGTTTTAAATCCATATTGCAGTTATTAAGCTGAAATTTGTTTTTGGATAACAGTGATCCTCCATAAGACAGGCATAAATGTTATCTGCATGTATGATTATGATTGACAGGAAAAGTAACGAATCAGAAGACAAAAAATCATTTCCGCTATTCTTTTTCACCCATTTGAGACGGTTTTTAGTTTCTTGACATGTTTAATCTAACTAATGAAAAATCAATCGACTTTACAGATCGGATATTGCCTGGAAGGATGCCAAATATGCTCAGATATGGGAATATCTCAGGGATGAATTTGAGTTAACTCAGAGATTTGCAAGTCTTGATTTTAAGTTGAAGTTTGTGGAGGTACACGAAACAACTCAATACCGGTTTACTAAATCTGGAGAACTACTTTTCAACTGCTGTGGATGTTGTGGTGACATTTTGTTTTCTTCGTTGCAGCACAATATTCGTTTTCTTCAGGAAATTCTCCAAAACAGGAAGTCAGATTTCTTGGAATGGCTCATCATTGCGTTAATAGGTGCTGAAATTCTTCTCTCCGTTTACGACATTGCCCACAGGTCGGCACTTGCTTCGCTTTAGCACGAGGATCGATGACGCACGAAGTCGAATGTGCCCTTATACAATGTCCTGGTCTTTGTATATCTTAGTCCCCCTCAAATTTGTTGCTGCTTGCACTTCTCATGCCAGTTAATTTTGTGTAACTATGATTTGAATTGATCTTATAATCTAATCTCTCTATTTTCCTTGTGTCAGTTGGCTTCCACAATCTCAAGAAAGATAAATACAATGTTGAATTAAGCAATCAAAACCTTAAGTCATGCAAAAACAAAATAATTCAAAACTAAAGTGTATCGTCGACATTTCGATTTTTATCAAAAAGAAAATTGATTCAATCTTATTCTTTCATAAGCATTTTAAAACTAAGTACGAGACAAAGCGAATGAGATCTTGACATCAGCAGATGCCCGGGGGAACCCCTCTCCCTCGAGTAAGCTGATTTTATCCCTCATATCGCTAGTCTCGGAAATTAAGAATCATTTTTTCACAAGCTCCTTCCATGTTCAAGGAAAAAAGAGTTTCTCGTCTGGTGGATCTGAGAATTCGAAATAATATAATCTATCAAAACAAACAAAACAATGCATGTTTGAAGATAAGAGATGAATTCACTACCATCTATATCAATGAACTGCACGTAAAACAAGGAAGCATGCATGCATAAATTTAGGAAAAACTAACCCGGAGATAGACATAAAAAATGCAAAGGTTTTGACGTGCGAAGATTCGCAAAGAAGATTTAACTGTCGTCCTCATCATGTTCATATCTATTTCTACCTGCCAACAAGCTAGGCGACATGTTTTCAGGGCGGGAAAGAGCCCGAGATTGAACTTTTCTCAGAAATGAAAACAGACTCCCACTAGAAATTTGCAGTTTGTAGCAAAAATGTTGACCCCAACTTCCATTTACGTTCTCATCGAAAGCGCATATTTCCAAATTCTCCAGTCCCGTTCCCAAAATGTCCAGGCTGTTAAGAAACGTTTTGACAATGTGTACATGTTTGATGTTTGGACAAGTAATTATGAGATGGGTGACGCCAGTGCAATTTAGCATGCTTAATTTCTCAAGAGAAGGGAAAGAAGAACCAGAAATAAATCCAGCTCCAAAGCACTGTTCAGAAACTCCACACGAGTCAGAGACAAAGATAATGTAAGTCGAAACTATTGCTTTGAAAAAAAGAATTTGCAAAGGATGACTCCAAGCTAACAAGGCTCCCCGCTTTGTGGTAGGGGAAGGAACCAAGCTAACAAGACTCTTGGCCTTGACCTAAGGTGTTATTTGTTTTGTAGATGCAATTTTGTCCAAGATCAAGGAGGAAGAAATTTGCATCCATAGAATCAATACTAGGAAATAAATCAAAACAATCGTTTGTTTACAAGACAAGAAAACCTAGATCAAATCAAATAATATCAAAATCCTAATTAAATCATATAAAATCACTAATTAAATCAAATCCTAAAATAATTTCCTTTTTATTTTCCAACAACCCCCCCCCCCCTTCAAACTCATGGTGTGAAATCATGAGTTTGCCAAGAAAGAAATCTTCATTGATACTCTGAAACTTACGTCAATCTTTTTGAAAGCTCAACTGGAACTAGCGCCTATCTTTTCAAAAGCCCGGCTAGAACAAGCGTCTCTTTTTGAAGGCCCGACGAACAAATCATAATCATCGGAACTAACGCCTCTTTTCGAAAGCCCAACTGAAACTAACGCTAATCTTTTCGAAAGCCCAATTGGAACTAATGTCTTTTTTCGAAAGCCTGATAAAAAAATTGTCTTGATATGATGGAACTAAGCTTCTTTTCGAAAGCCCAAATCACCAAATCCTAATGCTCTTACTAAACTCTCTAAATTCTCCAAACACTTTTCCCTCAAAATTTTAACTTTGGCATCGGAGATTCTGCGGCCAAGACCCCCCCCCCTTCCGCGTTCAGGGCGCGTGAAGCTCTTAGCCTTGACCTATCAAGGAGGAAGAAATTTACATCCACAAAAGCAATACTAGGAAATAAATCAAAATAATCGTTTGTCTACAAGACAAGAAAACCTAGACCAAATCAAATAATATCAAAATCCTAATTAAATCATATAAAATCACTAATTAAATCAAATTCTAAAATACTTTCCTTTTTATTTTCCAACACCGCCCCCCCCCCCCTCCTTCAAACTCATGGTGTGAAATCATGAGTTTGCCAAGAAAGAAATCTTCATTGATACGCTAAAACTTACATCAATCTTTTTGAAAGCTCAGCTGGAACTAGCACCTATCTTTTCGAAAGTCCAACTAGAACAAACGTCTCTTTTTGAAAGCCCGACGAACAAATCATAATCCTCAGAACTAACACTTCTTTTCGAAAGCCCAACTGAAACTAATGCTAATCTTTTCAAAAACCCAATTGGAACTAACGTCTTTTTTCGAAAGCCCGATAAATAAATCTTTTGATATCTCTTTTCGAAAGCCCAAATCACCAAATCCTTTTTTTCTTCAATTTTTTGTTTCATCCTTCTTGTTTTTTTTCTTCCTCAAACTCATAATCAAACTAAATAATAAATAAATAAAACAAAATCCAAAAGCCTTCATGATAGGAAACGTATCCTATCTTGACAAAACTTTTTTTTCTTCCAATCTTTTTCCTCCACGGCATTGAAACCACACACATTTCTTTTCTTTATTCTTCTTTATGGCAGCAGAAACCATTCTTCTTCGTATAGCAACAATAGACACTCTTCACCCTCAGTTTCATGGCCTGTGGGTGTACAAAGAAAATTAGCTTCGTCCACCCACAGGGAAGCGCTCACAGCAAAGTTCAACCAAGAACCGAACTTTGCTCTGATACCAAGTTGAAAATAAAGGGTTTAAGGTAAATTTAGAATTCTCTACAATCTCACAACTTTCAAATAACCACTTCAATACTTTATTTTTCTCCAAAATGAGGTATTTATAAGGTAATACTAGGAAATAAATCAAAACAATCTTTTATCTACAAGATAAGAAAACCTAAACCAAATCAAATAATATCAAATTCTAGTTAAATCATATAAAATCACTAATTAAATCAAATCCTAAAATACTTTCCTTTTTATTTTCCAACATGTGCCACATGTCTTCGTTAGTTGTGTTTTAAGTTGTCATGTGAAGTGCACACGATCACTCTTAGATGGGTGAACCGTGTGAAATCCTAACGGTTATTTGTCTTTAGCTCCTTTTCGCAGCATATGTGTGTGATGTGGGATTCATTGCTTTTGTAATCGAATCCAAGAGAAATACAAAGAGAGCAACGTACTCTCCAGGCTTACACCACCATCGTTCATCTGTGTGTTCTTCATTTTTCCAGAAAACTCATTCATAAAACCTCTCAATTCATAGAAAACAACACCATAGTTAAACAAACTAGGCTAATTGGATTTGTCACAGAAAAAAATACTTGTCAGTTAAAGAGACATCAGGTGCAAGCTCGTCATCAACCCTATATTTCACGACCCGATCAATACAAGAATACAAACAAGAAGAACTCAAATTACCCTTAACCCTAAAAACCTTTACAATGGAATTTTCATGGCGGTGCCACAATAATGTGCTTACAAATTCTACTTATCGATCTTTTACATCGGAGAAGTCTAGGATAGAAGGGAAGCCTATAGATGACCCCCATCTTCTAGAGAAAACAATGGTTTTGCAAACTCCGACAGGTAAAAATGAGAGCATGTGATGCAAATATATCATTCGGAAGACTAGTGATTAAGATTCTAAAAGACGCTAGGCGCTAGTCGGACGATGGACTGGAGCCTAGCGCTTAAGTGGGGGCATGGGCGGACTAAACGGATTTAAGTTAATTTATTATATATCATATAAATAAGTTCTTATTTACACCTAAAGAAAACTATACTTTTATTGAGAATTTGAATGTATTATTTTTATTATCGTGGGCCTTCCCTAACTGCCAAAAGATAATAATGTCGACGACTTTACTTGTTAATTTCTCCTTCGTTATAACTCCGTTTGGCGAATGGTTTTTGGCCACATGTTTGGGGGATCAAGCTCTCTTTGAAAATACTAAGAGTGACCCTAAAAGGTTAACGAATTTTCAATGACTATTTAAAAATTTTCAATCTTTGTAACTAGTTAACTAAAACTTTAAAATTAACGGAAAAAAAAAATCACAAACATGAAATACGTAAATTACAGTAGTGGAATGCGGGAACGAGATTTCACACATACAACAAGAAAGCCCAAGAACGTAAATGTTGCACCACGCCCTTGAAAAGCGACAATTGAAAGAATTCTCTTAATTATGTGAAAAGAAAAATCAAAATGGGTTTCGGGGATAGTGGAAACGACACTATTGGAGACATAATGAAAATCGGTTTCAAGATGGGTGACGCCAGTGCAATATAGTATGCATAATTTTTCAAGAGAAGGGAAAGAAGAACCAGAAATAAATCCAGCTACAAAACACTGTCCAGAAACTCCACACGAGTTAGAGACAATGTGCAAAGTGAGTGCAGACAACTTTTAGCCACAACATAAGAAGATAATGGAAGTCAAAATTGTTGCTTTGGAAAAAGGATTTGTAAAAGGTGACCCCAAGACAACAAGGCTCCCTGCTTTGCGGTATGGGAGGAACGTCTATCGTACATAGTCTTACCCTTACTTTGCAAAGAGGATGTTTTCACGACTCAAACCCATGACCTTTTGGTAACAAAGGAGTAACTTTTCCGTCGCATCAAAACTCGCAAAAAAGATTTGCAAAGCATGTGGAATATATTTAGTGGTAGCCAATTTGAGACTCCTTCAATGAACTACATGTTGCAGTATAAGGATGTTGCTGATGAAAAGAGACTAGATTGCATCACAGTGCAATTCGAAATGAAGTTTTGGATTCTAAGTTTGAATGTTTAAGTTTATATTCAAGTGTAATGAAAGGTTAAGATTAAAGCATCTAAACGATGTAGAGTGTGTCACATGTCTTTGTTAGTGGTGTTTTAAGTTGTCTCGTGCGATGCACGTGATCACTCTTAGATGGGTGAATCATTTGAAATCCTAATGGTTTTTTGTCTTTAGCTCCCCTTCGCAACATATGTGTGTGATGTGAGATTCATTGGTTCTGTAATCAAATCCAAGAGAAATACAAAGAGAGCAAAGTACTCCCCAAGCTTACACCACCACTGTTCATCTATGTGTTCTTCATTTTTATAGAAAAACTCATATCACCAAACCTCTCAATTTACAGAAAACTATTGGAATGACACATCAGTAATATCATATACACATCAGCAAAGCCATGTCAGCAGAGTTTGTTAGAGTTGTTAAAGGTTGTTAAAAGTTTTGTTAGAGTTGTTAAAGGTTGTTAAAAGTTAGTTCACATTGTAGCTTGTGGATTACAACTCACTTGGGATATAAAATGACTGATTGTGTTTCTGTACTCATTGTGAAATAATACAAGATCGAATTCTACTTTCTCTCTCTGAGTGTTCATCCTTCTCTCTCTACATTTCTTAAGCCTTAGTATTTCATTTTAGTGTTCTGGTTTGGTTATCATGGTATCAATCGCCTAGACGAACCTTGGTGCCATTTTCTTCCGATGTAGGTTAAAAGGTTGGAGATCTCTTTGGGGAGCTTACATCTAAGTTTCTTCATCTGAGTTTTTCGATTCAAGGTTATCGCCTTCTCAAGTTATATTCTTGGAACTTTATGCATTGTAGGTGTTTGATAAATTACCATAGTGAGAATCTTGTTAAGTTTTTTTCTTTTTTTTTTTTTGAGCAATTGTTGTTTAGTTGAGAAGATATTAAAATCAATCTCAATTTTTCTTAGAAATTGTGTTGAACTTCGATGAAGTTTGTGTTGATTGAGGTCGATGCCAAGAGAAATAAGAATTTTCATGAAGAAAGAATTGTTACAAGTATGTTGATTAGAAGCCAATGCCAAAAGAAGTGAGATTTTCTTGAAGATTGTTTACTGTGAAGATTGTGAATTAAAGATTGTGAATTGAAGATTGCTTGGTGCAAAGATTGTTGCTGTAAAGATTGCGAAGTCTGTTTACTGTAAAGCTAGTTTTTCTGAAGATTGTTTACTGTGAAGAGTGATTAGTTGCAATTCTTGATTTGATATGGCGTCTAATAGTGTCAAGATTGAAAGTCTACTAGGAATGATAACTGTGAATCTCTAAGATGACAACTTTGTCAAGTGGAGTTATCAATTCCAGTCGGTTCTCAGAGGGTATGATTTGTTTGAGTTCTTTAATGGAGAATTTCAATGTCCACCAAAGTTTTGCATCACTCATGAATGTGGTGTCACTAAGGAACTTACAATTGCCTATAAAGAATGGGTCAAGAAGGATTTAACTTTGTTAAGCTTACTAATTGCAACACTTTCTGATGAAGCCATGGATCATGTCATTGGCTATAAAACATCACAAGAAGCATGGGAGTGTCTTCAAGAAAGGTTTGCATCTGTTTCGATGGTGAGAGTGAATCAATTGAAGACAGAATTTCATACTGCACAGAAAGAGGCTGATTATGTGGATAAGTTTTTACTACAATTGAAAGGGATAAGAAATTATTTAGTGTTAGCTGGAGAAAAAGATAACAGATAATGATTTTATGATTGATGTGTTGTCTGGTTTACCAACAGATTTTTAGGTCATTAAAATAGTATTGCTGGCAAGAGATACATCAAGTTCTCTCAAAGATTTTGGAGCACAGCATCTTGGTGCTGAAGCATATATTGATTCCAAGATTACAAGGTTGTCAACCACAATGTCAACTATGTGTGTTCAAGGTGAGCCTACCAATTCACAGAGATTTCAAAGAAACTATCAAGGGTATGAGCAAGGAAAGAGTTCTAATACTCAGAGATTTTACGGAGAAGTAAATTTTGATAGAGGGTCTGGCTATGCTGGAAATAAGGGGAAAGTCTTTTCATCCACAGTAGAGAAATAATTACAACAATTACAATAACAAGAGGTATTCTGGAAATAACAACAACAATTTTAGGTCATATTCTAACCTTGGAGATAAGACAGGGAATTCTAATCCTGACAGAAGTGATGGTTCAAATACTAAAGGTTCTCGAAAACAATTTTGGTGGGAATGGTTCAAATGGATCTTTTTCTGGAAATGGTTCAAGACAAGGAAGTGGTTGGTAGGGTAATACAAACTACAAATCATCAGTTTCACCAAAATGTCAAATATGTTCTAGAAGAAGGCACACTGCCTCTAACTGCTATTACAGAAGCACTCAGCATCAGAATCAATCATTTGGGAATGGTAATGTGCATTAAATTTATGGAAAAATAAGTCACATAGCATTGGACTGTTATCACATAAACAACTACCATATCAAGGCAACCCACCACCACATCCATCATTTTGCTGGTATGACTGCTCAAGGAACAAATGGTATTGGTTCCAATCCAAATGTACATGAATTCTCTGTAGCTAATACATGGGTACTGGACACAGGGGCCACTCACTACATGACATCTAATCTTGATATCATCAATCAGGTTATTCCTTACAATGGTGATGCTAAGATCACGGTTGGTAATGGTGAAGGTTTACAAGTTCAACATATTGGATCTTTAATTATAAAAACATCATCTAATGCTCTTATTATGCATAATGTTTTACATGTTCCCAAAATAATTATGAATCTGTTGTCAGTTAAAAAGTTATGCAGAGATAATGGTTGTTGGTTTGTATATGATGATTTGATCTTCTTTATACAGGACAAGGTAACAAGAATGATTTTGTACCAATGAGAGAGTGATGATGGTGAGCTATTCAAGATACCAGTTAGTGTGTTTCTCATTCATTTACTGGAAAGTTGGGAAAATGTGATGCATTCTTAGGGAAGAAAGTAAAGACTTCAGTATGACATAGGAGATTGGGACATCCTTTAGAAGAAGTATAAAGTTCAATGATGCAAAGTGCACGGTTACCAGTTAGTATTGATTCATCTCCTTCTATATGTTATGCTTGTATTCAAGGTAAGATGAGTAAACTGTCTTTTCATGTAAAACAAGAGAGATCAAAATTTATATTTCAAAAGATACATTCAGATGTCTAGGGTCCTGCACCTCAGAAAACCATAGAAGAATGTAGGTATTACATCAGTTTTATAAATGGTTTCTCTAGGTTTGTATGGATTTAAACCTATGGTGAATAAATCAAATACCTTTTATGTATTTGTCAAGTTCCACGATTTTGTGTTTAATCAGTTCAATACCATTATTAAATGTTTCCAATCTGATGGTGAAGGGGAATACATGAGTAATACGTTCAAGAACTTTCTGGTAAATAAAGGAATTACTCATCAAGTGTCTTGTCCCCATACCCCTCAGCAAAATGGAATTGCTGAGAAGAAGCATAAACACTTAGTTAAGATAGCTTTGACTTTGATGATAGAAGCACAAATTCCTACATCTTTTTGGTATCATTCATGTTCACATGTAGCTTTCTTAATTAACAAAATGCCTTGTAGAATTTTAAAGATGAAGTCCCCTTATCAGGTTCTTTTTGGACAAAATCCTGAGATTTATAATCTCAAGATCTTTGGAACTATTATTTATCCATTACTCAGGCCTTTTAATGCTAATAAATTGCAACCTAGAGTCATTCAATGTGTGTTTATGTTTGCTCCAAGATATAAGGGGGTCATCTGTTATGATATTAAATCCATAAAATTTATTGTGTCTAGGCATGTGGTACATGATGAAGATGTATATCATTTTATGTAAGTCTGGTTCAAGAAGTATATCAGATCATAAACTAGCAACACAGTCTCATGGTATAATACATTTTCCTGATACACTTGGAAATCCAGTAAACACTGGACAGAATTCATAGGAAATTTATACAGTGGCTAACAATGATTCAACCAATACATTAGTGACAAATGATTATACATTTGATTCAAATGGTAACGAGGGGGTCTTAGATTCACAACAGTGTGGTTCAAGTGCTAATGCAGAATCTCCACAGTTACAACAACATCATCATTCATCCCATCATCACTTTGGTACATCATCAATGTTGTCTGTCCATTCATCCACACAACTTGAGGTAATTCTTCTGATCCATCTGCAGACAATGAGTCAATCACACATTCTATGACTACTAGATTAAAAAGTGGCATTATACCTAGAAAGAATTATGCAGCTTTACTTGCCTCATGTCCTGAATTGCATTATCTCGAATTAACTGAGGATGAACCACTTGTTGAGAGGTTTCTCCTTCTTATCTGAGATTGTTGATACTTCAAAGCCTTCATCATTTAAAAAAGCTGCAACACTACCATAATGGCAGGCAGCGATGCAAGAGGAATGTGACTCACTTAGACCACAAGGAACTTGGACTTTGGTACCATCTCTAGAAAATAGGGCAATTGTTGGGAGTAAATGGGTATACAAGGTCAAAAAGAATTCATATATGAGTATTTCAAGGTATAAAGCAAGACTAATGGCTCAGGGGTTCTCACAAGAGCATGGTATTGATTACTTAGACACTTTAGTCCTACTGTAAGGCATACAACTGTTAGAATGATTCTAGCTTTGGCTGCAAGAAAGCTTTGGGATCTTAGACAACTTGACATCAAGAATGCATTGCATGGTGATTTACAAGAAGAGGTGTTTATGAAACAACCTCAGGGTTTTGTTGATGCATCTCATCTTACATATGTGTGCAAGTTAATTAAATCCTTATATGGATTGAAGCAAGCCCCACGGGCATGGAATTCCAAGTTCACTAGCTATTTTGCAGCTCTATAATTTGTTGCTTCATCATCTAATACAAGTTTATTTGTCAAAATAGACAACACAAATATGATAATTCTATTTCTCTATGTGAATAACATCATCTTTGCAGGATCAAACTCTTCAAAAGTTCAACAAGTTATTTAAGAATTGTCTTCTGTGTTTGAGCTCAAAGATATGGGGAAACTGACCTATTTCTTAGGATTGCAAGTTTACTACAAAACCAATGGAGATATATTTGTGAATCAGTCTAAATACATTAAATATTTTATTAACAAGGCAGGTATGGATTCCTGTAAACCTGCAACAACTCCATGTAAACCACATCAGCAATTACTTGATGCAGAAGGCACTGTTTTAACAGATCCCACATTATATAGGAGTATGGTTAGTTCATTGCAGTATTTGACCTTCATAAGGCTAGATATTATGTATGCAGTTAACTCAGTATGTCAATTTATATCTTCACCAACAGAATTACACTTTACATCTGTCAAGAGAATACTGAGATATCTTCAGGGCATAGCTCAACATGAAATTTTATATTCTTCAGGTACAATGCTTCATCTTAATGTCTTTCCAGACTCGGATTGGGTTGCTGATCTCAATACTAGAAGACCACTCGCTGGCTATGTTGTATTCTTAGGAAACAACCCGATATCTTGGTAATAAAAAAGGCAGAACTCAGTTTCTAGAAGCTTTACTAAAGATGAGTGTAAAGCATTAGCTCATACTGCAGCTAATGTTACTTGGGTGAGAAATATATTGAAAGATTTAGGTGTTGGTTTGTTTACACCTGCAATTATTCATTGTGATAACATTTCAGCTATAACTTTAAGTGCCAATTTTGTCTTCCACTCAAGAATTAAACACTTGGATACAAATTATCGCTTTATTCGAGAGAAAGTCCAAAAAGATGATTTAGAAGTGATATACATTTCTACTGATGAGCAAACTGCTGATATTTTAACAAAATGACTTCATAGCCCTGCATTTGTTCGACATTGTTACAATCTCAAACTTGGGAATCCCAGTTGAGATTGAAGGGGGATGTTGGAATGACACATCAGCAATATCATATACACATTAGCAAAGCCATGTCAGCAGAGTTTGTTAGAGTTGTTAGAGGTTGTTAAAAGTTAGTTAACACTGTAGCTTATGGATTACAACTCACTTGGGATATAATATGACTAATTGTATTTCATTTGTACTCGCTGTGAAATAATACAAGATCGAATTCTACTTTCTCCTTCTGAGTGTTCATCATTCTCTCTCTACATTTCTTAAACCTTAGTATTTCATTTCAGTTTTTTTGGTTTGGTTATCACAACACCACAATTAATCAAACTAGGCCAATTGGATTTGTCACGGAAAAAATAATTGTTAGTAAAAGGTGTTGAGTCCCACATTGGCCATAGCAAAAAGAAATAATAATTTAAATATCCTAACCAACACCGATACCTTTTTATGATAAAACTTCACACCTGACTGATTCTGTAGATGGTAATTATTAAGTTGGGGACAGTATCGATGTTGTTGGAAGTGGGCATTCGGCCTTCTCTCTAATACCCTAGGCCCCGCGTGTATGGTGAGTCCCCTTGGCTCCACATGGTTGTCGATGTGTGAATCTCCCACGTGTGACCCACTAATTCGGTCCAACGTGAGGGGGCATGTTGTATCCCACATCGGCCGTAGTAAAAAAAAGTAATAGTTTAACTATCCTAACCCCCACTCTAACTAGCACTGATGCCTTTTGTTATAAAACCACATACCTAACGAATTGTGCAAGTGGTAATTACCAAGTTGGGGACAATATCGGTGGTAATTACTAAGTTGGTCACAATATTGTTGAAAGTGAGCCTTCGACCCCTCTCTCTGATAATTCTACAAAAGAAACATCAGGTGCAAGTTCTTCAGCATATATTTCATGACCTGATCAATACAAGAATACAAACAAGAAAAACTCAAATTACCTGTAACCCTAAAAACCTTTAGAATGGAATTTTCGTGGCGGTGCCTCAGTACTATGCTTACAAATTCTATTTCTTGATCTTTTACATCAGAGAAATCTAGGATAGAAGGGAAACCCATGGATGACCCCATCTTCTAGAGAAAACAATAGTTTGTGCAAACTCCGACAAGAAAAAAGGAGAGTATGTGATGCAAATATATCCTTCAAAAGACTAGTGATCAAGGCTCTAAAAGACGTTAGGGAGCGATGGACTGAAACCTAGCGCCTAGGCAAGGGCATGGGCAGATTTAAGTTAATTTATTATGTATCATATAAACAAGTCCTTATTTACATCTAAAAAAGCTATACTTATATTGAGAAATTGAACTTATATTGAGAAATTGAACTTATTATTTATATTATCATGGGCCTTCCCTATATAGAACTGCCAAAAGACAACAATATCGACGACTTTGCTTGTTATTTTCTCCTTCGTTATAACTCTATTTGGTGAATGATTTTTGGCCACATGTTTGGGGGATCGAGCTCTATCCGAAAATACTAAAAGTGACCCCGAAAGGTTAACGAATTTTCAATGACATTAAAAAATTTCAAACTTTGTAACTAGTTAACTAAAGCTCTAAAATTAAAGAAAATAAAAAATAAAAAATAAATCACAAACGCAAAATACTTAAATTCCAATAGTGAAATCCAAGAACGAGATTTCACACATATAACAAGAAAGCCAAAGAATGTAATTGTTGCAGCACACCCTTGAAAAGCGACAATTGAAAGAATTCTCTTAATTATGTAAAAAAATAAAATAAAATAAAAAATTTAAAATCGGTTTCGGGATATTGGAAACGACATTGTTGGAGATATAATGAAGGGAGTAGAATTCTCTCCCCTCCTATTCTCATCCCCTTTCCTCTCCTCCTCTCACATATTGCTTTTTGTCTTCTTCTGGCTATTAAAAAATTAACACAAAACGTTGACGTGGTTTAACTGTAACCGTTCAAATAGGAAGGGAATGAAGGGGAGAGAATCCTACTCCATAATGAAGTGCTTCCAACTTTTGCATATGGTGTTGCACTTTCAATAGTTTGAATACACAACTCAATCTCAATTTCGGAGAAATTTTTCAGTGTGTCGGAAACACTGTTTTGTACACCAAGAATAATAATATAATTGGTTGGAATTTTTTTCAACTTTTCAATCAGTTGTATTATTACACTTATTGTACGAAGTCATGTTCCACATACTGAAAAATCTCTCCAACCCCTGCTCCAAGATCATTGTCTCTTTTTCTTCTTTTGGTGTGTTACCTTTTAATTCCTTGATATTACATATATGTCTGATTTTTTATCTTATTTGTTTATATGCGCCATTTTGATAGATATGGCATTAAACACATGACTTCGAATGCAAACATCCTAAAAAATGATCGTATGGTACTATTGGGCGAGATAGGATCCTCGCTGGATCCTCTTTGTGAGGATCTTGGGAATCCTTTAATCATGTCTTTTCATCGTATATCGTATGGTTAGAAATTATATTAAATTATATTATTTAAAATTGAACACAAACAGTACCTAACAAAAACTGACCGCACGTTGTATGATAGACGAATAAGATTAAAATATCCCCAAGATCCTCACAAAGAGGATCCAACAAGAATCCTATCTCTTATTGGGCCTGTTGGTGGCATATAATAAGGCTCCGGTCGCCTAACGTTGCTTCGTGCACAAATGATGGCAGATTAATGCAGGAGTGATGAGAAAAATGTGTACTCTTTGTTTATTCATTTATCTTTATTAGTTGATGTATACATGGTCTTACTTTATAGACTTTTATTATCTGTGTGCTCTTTTATTTTGCATAAAAATAA
Organism: Pyrus communis; assembly: GCF_041283825.1. Taxonomy (NCBI): domain Eukaryota; kingdom Viridiplantae; phylum Streptophyta; class Magnoliopsida; order Rosales; family Rosaceae; genus Pyrus; species Pyrus communis. Next base: position 23,341,347 of record NC_142571.1, on the reverse strand, counting down.
AGAAAAATTAATGAAAATGATTCGAAAACTTTGAGTTTTAACGATAAAGATAAAATAAAGGGTAAAGTGAATAGTACCAAGATTGACTTTTTAGTGTAAAAATATGATTTTTCATTAAAATGAATAGTATCAGAAGTTTTTCGTTAAAATTCTCTAAAAATAATTAATGTGATAGAATCGTGGTATTTTTATAATCCAATTTCCCTCGATAATAGTTTTATTGCATGTATAATATATAGTCACTGTTGTTATAGGTGTCTCCCTTTTTAATTTTTTCTTTTGTTTGTGTGTGCAAGGTAGGGATTGTGTCCCTCCGCAGGGCTCCACTATTTTTGTACACAGTGAATTATGTAATGAATAGGAAAGTATGCTGTCGTTGTGAAAAGAGTTAGACAATTTTCCTTCCAAATTCCTCCAACAAGAACCGGATTGGGTGGGGACTCGTGAAATTAACCACCAAAACATTCCACACATGGACGCTTATTTATATGTGTAACCTTGAAGCATAGTTCCATGCCCCTATAGTTGAGAGAAGGAGAGAGATAGAGAGAAAATGGAACCAGCTGCTTGTGAACTGCAACAGTTTGAAGGAAAGCGGTCTGGCAAAGAAGAAAAGGAAGTTGAAGCATGCAGTGATCATACTAAACGAGGAGGGTGGACTACTTTCCCTTTTGTCACAGGTTCTCCCTCCATTTTTCACTCACTCTTTCATTTTTTTTTTTCCTCTTAATTAATTCCTTACTTTTGTAACCAATAACCGATCTTAGTGTACATCACTACATGTTATATGCAAATTAACAATGAATCACTCTACTAATTAATTTTATCTTACTAGAATTATGTTACCGTCGACAATAAATATATATATATATATCTCTACTAATTAATTTTATCTCACTAGAATTATGTTACTGTCGACAATATATATATGCCAGAGAGTATTGCTCATCTTTAATTTTAATATGCTATCTAGGCTTTTTTGTTTACATGCTTCATGTGTTCTGACCAAAATGTCACTTTTTCCTATAAGAGTTAACACAAACCAACTTGACAAAATAAGGTTACATGAGACATGAAATGGAAGTACAGGGGTCAAATTCACAGAATATTACAAGTTAAAAAAAAATAGGGAAGATAATAAGCAAAACTAAGCTTATAATCTATATATGTGTGTACCTAAGAGGGTTAATGTATTTCTTCACCCTTGATTAAATGATGAGCATATAGTATACACATGCATGCAGGAAGTGTGTTGGGACTGTCTATAGCAGCTGGCAGATGGGCATCGAATTTGATAGTATTTCTGATGACACGGTTCAATGTGAAAAGCATAAGCGCTACAAAAATCCATAACATCATTCTTGGCACCAACAATCTCTTCCCCATTGTCGGAGCCTTCATTGCCGATTCCTTTTTTGGATCTTTCTCTGTCGTCTCCACTTTTTCCTTCATTTCTTTACTGGTAAATAATTACCCACTAATTAATTACTCCATACTTAAATTAATTTAAACTTGCTCCAGCTGCACTCACTGCTAAAAAAAAACTGTTTGCACGACCGAACATTAGGCAACAATGTCGCCCATGTCAAGCTTTGCGTGATAAAATCTGGGTTTCGTTGCGCCAACTGTTCATGGCTCCAAAAAAAAAAATATATCATAGTGTACATAGTCTATCAATTCATGGTTTTATATAAGTTGGGGTAATTTTGTGAGTCAAAAGAAGCAAGGAGAAGTGGGGAGTGATGCAAGACACTTTTATATGTAGGAGTGGGAACCAAAGTGAAATGTTGACATACAAAGTGGAGCAGAAACTCACTGTGTATAATATAATATTGTTATTGATATGTACGACTATGTTAATGACTATTGTCATATAAAACTCGCTAGTTAAGGTAGGGAAATCAGTTTTGGGTCCTCCATTTTTGATCTGTACACAAACCTTCCTATATGGAGTTACCTATGCACTATTAAATTACTGACAGAGAAACTTTCATCAGGGTATGATGATGTTAACCATAATAGCTGCAGTACCCACCTTGCGGCCTTCAGCATGTGCAGCAATTGGCTCCTCACTTACAAGTCAAAGTCCATCAAAGTTTCAATACTCAGTCCTCTAAGCAGCACTATCACTAGCTTCACTAGGACTTGGAGGTACTCGCTTCACAATTGCAACCATGGGAGCTGACCAATTCGACAAGCCCCACGACCAAGGGGTTTTCTTTAACTGGTATTTTCTGGCCTTGTACGTAGCCAACGTCATCAGCTTCACTGCCATCATCTACATCCAGGACAACGTGGGATGGGGATTAGGGTTTGGGATTTGTTTCGTGGCAAATGTTATTGGATTACTGGTGTTTTTGTTGGGTAAACGATTTTATAAGCAAGTTAAACCAAAGGGTAGCCCGTTCGTTTGCATAGCACGTGTATTGGTCGCAGCCATTTGTAAGAGGAAAGCATCAGCTGCAATTTCAGGAGACGCGGATTATTATTATGGAGATGGAATTTTGGTTGACAACACAGTACCAACTAAAAGTTTCAGGTTTGCTTATGTTACTGTCAAGTATTTTGTCAAAAAATTTTGTTTTGTATTTCTATGTTAGTTCTGACTTAATTTTGTACTTTGGCTAAATTTATTGGTTACTTCATGTAATTGCGTTCTTAATCAACCAACATTGTATAGTTCACAAACTAAGCAATATAAATTTCAACTAGAGATCAATTATTGCTTCTTATTTTGGAAAATTTTTGTTTTTTAAATTATGTATGCTATTTTCAATCACTCAAATGTGCGTCTAACATCGAGAAATAATAATACAAAACGATGAAAGTGTACGTGTATGAAAAAATTATTTGCAGGGGTATTTCATGTCACTATGCATGATAGTACCTTCCTAAATTTCTCTCACAAATGCATGGACACCATTTTTTTAACGCGGATTCTTGAATTGTGTGGCACTAAAAACCGAAACAGACAAGCAATTTGATGGCTCATATGCAAAATCATGGAAACTGTGCACTGTCAAAGAAGTGGAAGACCTTAAAACCCTAATGAAAATCATGCCACTATGGTCTACTGGCATCTTTCTAAGCACTCCAATTGGTATTACCAGCAGCCTTTTTATACTCCAAGCCCTAACTATGGACAGGCATCTTGGACCACACTTCACAATCCCTGCCGGTTCATTCCTAGTCTTCAACCTTTTTGCCACAGCCATCTCCATTCTCATAGTAGATCGATTCGTACTATCCAAGTTAACACCCCTCCAAAGGATAGGAATCAGTCAAGTGATCAACGTTGTTGCATTGATTGGGTCGGCCCTAATTGAAAGAAGACGATTAGGAGTGGTAAGAGCACATAGCCTCATGAACAGCCCGGTTCAGTGGTGCCTATGTCAGCGCTATGGCTCGTGGTACCACTATCTGTTGTGGGAACTGGGGAGGCATTCCATTTTCCAGGACAAGTTGCACTGTTCTATGAGGAATTCCCAAAATCACTGAAAAGTACTTCAACAGCTATGATATCTTTGTTGATTGGAATCGGGTATTATCTCAGCACTGCAATTACAGATTTGGTAGACAAGACCACGGGACGGTTACCGAATGATATAAATCAAGGGCGGCTGGACAATGTATTTTGGATGTTGGCAGTGGTTGGAGTGGTGAATTTTGTGTACTATTTGATTTGTGCCAAGTTTTTTATGTATCAAAACCAAATAGTTGGACTCAAAAATTAAAATTCTAATGGGAAATGTCTCAAAATTCTAATAATTGAGGGGTACAAACTTTATTCATTACTTAAAAATAATTGTGGGTACAAACTACAAACTATCAATAAACTTTACATTATATCATTTCCCTAGCGCAATTAACCACACACTGTTGAAACAACAAATAATTTCACTTGGTAATTGTTTGATTAAAAATTAGAGTGAGACAAGGTGAGAGATGCGGAAGTCGAACACATGAACTCAAATGCAGAAGCAAGCATGAAACATTTACACCCTTAAAAAATGTGTCTGGTACTGTTTGCCTATATAGCAAAACTCCGGCCGATCACCTAGCGTAGCTTTGTGAACAAATGATGACAGACAGATGTACGAGTGATGACAACTATGATACACTTTAACTTGTTTATTTGTTGGTTTAATTGATGGTCATACCTTTTCCTTTTAATATATATCATCACGAAATGTAATGCTAAAAAAACTAAATTTGTAAATAAAATTTGTAAAACTAAATGATATGTTCTCAATATGAGAAATTTTTCGGAGTTCGCGAACTCGAACTCACTTATATCAGATGGTGTTCCCTACCAATGCGAATTAGACACCTGGATCTTCCTTTTGTTTTTTTAATTTTAAACTGAGATGCGGAACCGTCAACAGAAAATCAAAAACAATTTAACGGAGTGATACTTCCACCGCCGGCCCCATCGAATGAAAACTCGGTGAGAGTAGCTGGCGGGGCGACACCGTTGCCAGAGCATTCTAGCAATCGCCTGTGAGGCAAGAGACTTTGCCGACGAAGTCGTGGGAGCAAAGGGTTCGGCCCCAGAGCGGTCGCCCCAAGATGCGGGTGCGGAAATTATTTTCATCTCGATCTTTGCGAGGGAGAAGCCGGCGGTTGGAAGATGTGAGACATGGGCATTGGAGAGAATGCCCGGCCACACTATTTATCCCACTTGTTCTCCACCATCGTTAGTCGTTACTCATTCTGCAAGCTTTGCTTGCTTGGGTTGGTTCCCATGGAGAGAGAGAGAAAGAATCGTGTTCACCGTTCACATCTTCTACATTGGCTCAATCCTATCTTCTCTTTTCCTCTTTTTTAGATGGCAGTTTGAAAGCAATTTGCAGAAGCCCTTGAGAACAATGTTGCCAGCAGCGCCTTCGGGGTTTCGAAGTAAACCTCCGTTAGTTTGTGTTTGACGGTTGCACTTCTGCTTTTAAAAATTAATATTAACTAAAAAATAAAGAAAAGAATATCCATTGTCTGTTCGCATAGATAGGGAACACCAGTTGGTATAAGTGAGTTGGAGTTTCGGGACTAACGGAAAATTTAATGAATATGTTTATCAACGTTTAAATAATAATTCAACATCAACTTTCATATCAATTAGTTTACAAAATTTTATCTATAAATTTAATCTCCCTAATTTTACCTCACCATGAATATCATGCGCACATTTAGTTCATTTCTTTTGTTTGAATAAGCAGAGTAAGAAAAGCGTGATAACTTTCTGCTAACCACCCAAAACCCTAATTTCGTGGCTTTTCTTAACTATAGAATACTTTCCCCACTAAACGTATCATCTATCAAGATTATAATTCATTTATTTTATTATCATTTAATTATTTTTGTTGAATATTTTATTCAATTTGAGATCTTTTACTAATCTACATGAATCAAAGAAAGTAACGGTTTATTATGAAGGTACTACTTGTTATCATAACCATGCACCAATTCACTACTACAATATTAGTTTTAGGTGGCGGATATTAGAAATATCATGTCAGATAAAATATATCCGACACATTATTTAATTAGTGGTGGATATTAAAAAAATCATGTCGGGTATATCCAACATAAAGTCTTGGTAGATATTTAATGACGGATATCAAAAAAATCATGTCAGTTATAACCCACAGTATTTTTGAATCCTTTTTTTAAATATTTTTGAAGATTCTGGCGGTTTTTAAGTTAATGGTGGTGGTTATAACCGACATAAATTGACTATTTTATTATTTTACTTTCTGCGCGGTTAGTATTTTAGTATTCTAATGGTTATAACCGACATAAATGAAAATTGTATTATTTTAATATGTTATATTGATTAAAAATAAATAAATAAACACATATTTAAAAAAAAAATTCACTCATGTCTTATTTTATTATTTTAAAATGTTATATTGATTATAAATAAATAAATAAACACATGTTTTAAATATTATTTTTTCACTCATGGCCTTGTCGGATAAAATGGACACGAACAAAGCAAAATTTTGGACGGCCGCCAGAATAATCTCTGAATGTTTTTTTTTTTGCGATTTTTTACACATGCTATCTCGGAGTATATACAAACATATCTGACGGTTGGATCATTGAAACTAGTTTCGTAGAATGTATATCCTATCAAATTGATAGATTTAACAAACACTTAAGAGATAATGTTATACTTCCATTAAGTATAAAATAAGATTTATCCACTAGTGTAAATATTTTAAATTGAAGATCGAATTCATTCATTGCATTCTTATAAGGTCGAGGAGTGTAGCTGTAAAAAATCAACAAAATCAGAGCTAAAATAACCGTTAAATTGTGATTTTTTGTTTATAACCGTCGAAAACTTTTGTTCTGTTACTTAATCTCTGAATGTTTGTTTTTTGTGATTTTTTACTTATGCGATCTCGGAGTGTGTACAAACAAGTTTGACGGTTAGATCATTGAAAAAAGTTTCGTAGAATGTGTATTGTGTCAAAACAGTAGATTAAATAAACACTTAAGAGTTAATGTTATACTTTCATTAAGTATAAAATAAGATTTTGTGGTATCTACTAGTGTAAATATTTTACATTGAAGATCAAATTTATTCATTGTATTCTTATAAGGTCAAGGAGTGTAGCTGTAAAAAATCATTAAAATCGGAGCTAAAATAACCGTTAAATTATGATTTTTCGTTTATAACCATCGAAAACTTTTGTTTCGTTACGTAATCTCTAAATGTTTGTTTTTTACAATTTTTTACGTTTGCAATCTTGGAGTGTGTACAAATAAGTTTGACAGTTGGATCATTGAAAAAAGTTTCGTAGAATGCATATCGCGTCAAAACGGTAGATTAAACAAACACTTAGAGTTAATATTATACTTCCATCAAGTATAAAGTAAGACTTGTGGTATCTACCAGTGTAAATATTTTAAATTGAAGATCGAATTCATTCATTGCATTCTTATAACGTCGAGAAGTGTAGCTGTAAAAAAAAATCATCAAAATCGGAGCTAAAATAACCGTTAAATTGTGATTTTTTGTTTATAACCGTCAAAAACTTTTGTTCTATTACCTAATCTCTGAATGTTTTTTTTTTGTGATTTTTTACGTATGCGATCTCGGAGTGTGTACAAATAAGTTTGATGGTTAGATCATTGAAAAAAGTTTCGTAGAACATGTATAGCGTCAAAACAGTAGACTAAATAAACACTTAAGAGTTAATGTTATACTTTCATTAAGTATAAAATAAGATTTTGTGGTATTCATTAGAGTAAATATTTTAAATTGAAGATCAAATTTATTCATTACATTCTTATAAAGTCAAGGTGTGTAACATCCCACATCGCCCAGAGTAGTGGATCATGTAAGTCTTATATGTATATCATATCTCTACCTAGCACGATGCCTTTTGGGAGCTCACTGGCTTCAGGTTCTGTAGGAACTTTGAAGTTAAGCGAGTTCGAGTGAGAGCAATCTCAAGATGGGTGACCCACTGGGAAGTTGCTCGTGAGTTCCTAGAAACAAAACCGTGAGGGCGTGGTCGGCGCCCAAAGCGGACAATATCGTGCTACCGTGGAGTCGAGCCCAGAATGTGGTGAGGGCCTAGGATATGACAATTTGGTATTAGATCCAATCTCTGGTCGGAAGTGTGCCGACAAGGACGTCGGACCCCTAAGGGGGGTGGATTGTAACATCCCACATCACCAAGGGGAGGGATCCTGTAAGCCTTATATGTATATTCTTATCTCTACCTAGCGCGAGGCATTTTGGGAGCTTACTGGCTTCGGGTTCCATAAGAACTCCGAAGTTAAGCGAGTTCGCTCAAGAGCAATCCCAAGATGGGTGACCCACTGGGAAATTGCTCATGAGTTCCCAGAAACAAAACCATGAGGGCGTGGTTAGGGTCCAAAGCGGACAATATCATGCTACCGTATAGTCGAGCCCGGGATGTGGTAGGGGTCCCGGCCGAGATATGACAAGGCACATATATAAAAAAAAAAAATCATTAAAACTGGAGCTAAAAGAATCGTTAAATTGTAACTTTTTATTTATAATCGTCGAAAACTTGTGTTCCGTTACATAATCTCTGAATGTTTGTTTTTTACGATTTTTACGTATGCGATCTTGTAGTATCTACAAACAAGTTTGACGGTTCGATCGTTGAAACTAGTTTCATAGAATGCATATCTCCGTTAAATTTGCCTAAATTTTTAAGTGGGAAAAGTAATTTGTGCTAAATTTTTATTTATGTTTTTCAAGTATTGATTAGACAATATTTAGTTTGTGTGATGATATTTTCATTGTACAATTATCTTTTTGTTTCTTTATTGCATATTTTACATGGGTTATTATCTATTAAACCAAACAATTATTTATTCAATTTTTAAAATTGTATTCTATTTAAATACATATTATTTATTTATTAAACCAAACAATTATTATTTTATTTTTTAAATCGTAACAAAATTTTGGGGAGGAAATTAAAATTTTGGGAAGGAATTTAAAATTTTGGGAGGGAATGTTGGGGGGATTTTTGCTGTCGGTTATAACCGACAATAATGAAAATGTTTTTGTCAATTTTATATTTTAAAAAATGTTTCTGTCAGTTTTAATCGACAGTAATGAAATTTTCCAAAATAAAACCCCTCCATCTCTTCCTTGGGCCGGTGCTTTCTCCCTTCCCCCTTTTCTCCTCTCCTAATTTCCTTCTCCTTCTCTTCTCTCCTCATTTACTTCCAGTTCAACACTTGCAACCAAAGTTCAGAAACCCTAGTTTTAGCTATCTCGAATATGGCGAAGCGTTCTGATGACTCCAATTCTTACCGTTGTCAGACAAGAAGAATGTAACATTCTCGCTTTCTTTCTCTCTCTCTCTCTCTCTCCCTCTCTCCCTTTCTTTCCCTCTCCCTATGTCTCTCTCTCTCTCTATCTCTCTGTCTCTCATATAGGGAACTGTGGTACGAATTTAAACTTGCTAAAATTTGTTAGTAGTTTGTAGTTACCCGGCCAAGAGGTGATTGAAAAACTTGAATAATTTTGTGTTGTTTGTTTCAGTGGGTTGGATGTTGTTGGTGGTGGTGCTACGAGCGGATGTTGTCGTCCAGAACGATTAGCACAACATTGGCCAGCGAGGTCACGAAGTATAGGAGGAAGCAGAGGAAATTTGCTGCTCAAGGTATATGTGTGTGCTAGACATGAGTTCAAGCACATTTATTTAAGATAAATGTAAGAAGCAAACAATAATGGATGTTGTTTAAGATAAATAGTCCATACAAATTATTCCCCTGTCAAACATGTTGTCATCAGAGAGGAAGGATTTGAAACAGGTTGAATATGGAAAATGCAGTGAATATGGAAGGATTTGAAACATGTTGTCAAACAGGTTGAAAATGCAGAAAGTGGTTTATATCTGACAATGCACAAACAGGTTGAAAATGCAGAAAGTGCAATGAATGCAGTGAATATGGAAGGATATGGAAAATGCAGAAAGCGGCTTATATTTTTTTTTATTATTAATATATTTAATGTCGGTTTTATCCAACAATAATGCTTTTATTTATTCTTATTAATAAATTCTCTGTATGTGACATCCCACATCGTCCAGGGGAGTGATCCTTATATGTATATTCACATCTCTACCTAGCACGAGGCCTTTTGGGAGCTCACTGGATTCGGGTTCCGTAGGAACTCCGAAGGTAAGCGAGAAGGGGGCTAGAGCAATCCCATGATGGGTGATCCACTGGGAAGTTGCTCGTGAGTTCCCAAAAACAAAACCGTGAGGGAATGGTAAGCCCAAAGTGGACAATATCATGCTACGGTGGTGGAGTCGGGCTCGGGAAGTGGTCCCCCCCGGGCCGGGATGTGACAAATTGGTATCAGAGCCTAACCCTGGTCGCGTGTGTGCCGACGAGGACGTCGGGCCCTAAGGGGGGTGGATTGTGACATCCCACATTGCCCAGGGGAGTGATCCTTATATGTATATTCACATCTCTACCTAGCACGAGGCCTTTTGGGAGCTCACTGACTTCAGGTTCCGTAGGAACTTCGAAGTTAAGCGAGAAGGGGGCTAGAGCAATCCCATGATGGGTGATCCACTGGGAAGTTGCTCGTGAGTTCCCAAAAACAAAACCGTGAGGGAATGGTAAGCCCAAAGCGGACAATATCGTGCTACGGTGGTGGAGTCGGGCCCGGGAAGTGGTCCCCCCCGGGCCGGGATGTGACACTGAAGGTTATATCCGACGCAAGTTCTGTCTGTTTTAGCTGATAGAAATGCTCTTATTTATTTATTATTAGTATATTATCTGTCGGTTATATCCAACACAATTTATGTCAGTTTTAGAGTATTTTCTATTGGAAAATTCATTTCCTGACGCTGTCAATTATATCGCTTATTATATCCGCCACTGCATCTATTTTCTGTCAAATTTTGCTTAAAATCCGACAATAATATACGTTTTTTGTCGATTTTTGAACCGTCAGTTACAGATAATTTTGTAGTAGTGGATTTGTGCGATACATGTGGACAATTAAACAGAAATTAATTCCAAAAATGATATGTAATATTGATGATAAAAAAATGAATATTTCCGATAGAATGTATGCAATCAACAATTACAACAAAAAATATATATATCGAAAATGATGGAGTATTGTCGGTGTGGGGCTGTTTTTTCGTTAGCATAGCACGTGTAATGGTCACATCCGTTTGGAAAAGGAAAGTATCAGGTGCAAAGTTCAAGAGACACATATTATTATTATGGAGATGGAATTTTGGTTTTTTTTTTATAATGAAATGATAGTAGTTTTATTAGAATATTAAAAACTCATACAAATAATATTAGATATGATATTCAATATAACATATAAGAGGTCCTTAGATTTTAGTTGTTACCCAAACACATATGACTGAGATGACCCTCCATAGTTAAAGGACTCCATTTCTAATGAAAATGTCAAGTACTTTGTGAATTGCCAGCTCCGAAGTCGAACTGACAACGAACCAACTAGCTAGTTTAAGGTATAGTGTGGATACCAACATGAAATTTGTGCCACCTAAAAGTACCAACTAAAAGTTTTAGGTATGCATATGTTAATAATAATATGGAGTAAGATTCTTTCCCCTTTAAATCTCCTCCCCTTCCCTTCTGTCCTCTGTTACTTCCCTCTTTGTCTTTCTCTCTATATAAAGAAGTCAACACAAGATGTTGACATGACTTATCATAATCATTCAAATAGAAGGAGAGAGAAGGTAAGGGGAGTTTAAGGGGAAGAGAATACTACGCAAGTTAATGTATAGGGGTTTATGTATGTCAATTAATTTTTGTTTTGTTTTTCTATGTTAGTTGATTTTTTATTTAATTTTTACTTTGAGTAAAACCAACTTAAAATCAATGAACCATTAGAAAACTCATTTTCTTGTTTTGCTTAATCAAGTTGTCAAATATTTTAAGCATTTAAATATAAACTAATATAATATTGTGGCTAATATGCATTTGGTCCTGACTGATCCTCAAAATAAGAACCTTAGGAGAGCATGACTCTTCAAGGATAACAACAATATAGGAGAATGAATGAAATTAAGACAGAGTGTTTTCCATACAAATAATTTCAATCTTATTTCCTTATAATATTGTTGAAGGTTTGCATGGGTTTTTTTGGTCCTTCCAAAGATATATAGCAGAAATTAAAAGAGTTGAATGAATAAAAGATAAGTTTTTTTCGTAACAAACAAATTAAGGAAACAGTAAATGGCAATAACTCACTTATGATGAATATGTGAACATTTAACAAAATATTAGGCATGGATGAATCAAGTAAAATGCATTTAATTGGTGTGTGCATATGTACACATATTTACACTGCAGACATACATACAATTATTTCATACGATGAATTTGGCCAAAAGTAAATCAAGCACGAGTTCATTAATTCACATATGACTAACCAAAATGGCTTATTTGTGATATGTTTGGAATTAATGGAAATTTTATGTGTTTCTGTCTCATGCTTAGTTGGAATATACAGGAAAGTACATTGTATAGTGCTCAATTGCTAATCAGTTAATAAATTAATATACTACTAATTATTTATTTTACCAATTCCATAATGTTATCCCATGATCTGAAACTTTTGAATTTTATTTAAATCCTAATTCGAAGATCATTTATAAAACAAAATAAAATAAAAAAACAAATCGTAGACGTATAATTATATAATCAAATAATGAAAAAAAATTCATATCGGGTGAAACAATTTATGATTTAAAAATGAATTCTTTTACTTTTTGTTGGAAACGATGGAGGAGGATTTGGTCCGGATCTCTCCCATCAAAGGCTTAGGATCAAGTGATCCGGATCGTTGAATTTTGATCCAACGACTACAATTATTATAACTTTAAAGGGCCTCCATGTTTGTAGCAGTTGGATCAAAATTCAACAGTCTGGATCACTTGATCCTCAGCTTTTGATGGGAGAGATCCGGACCCGATCCTCTTCCGGACACGATAGCTATTCAAAATGAAAAGCATCATAACATCAATGCAATGGATCATCAATACGGTGGATGATCGAAATATTTCATCCAAAACCTAAACATAACCATGAAGGAAAGCTTCATCCTAAGAAATAAGCCTTCATGGAGAATAAATTAAAATAAAATGAAAATGAAAAAATGCACACGTTTCTTCAATAATTAAAATTGTAAAGAAAATGTCTCAAAATTCTAATAATTGAGAAGTACAAATATTATTCAGTACTTAAGAAATAACTATGCGTACAAACTCACTTCATATTGTTTCCCCCACGCTCCGCATTAGGCCCAAAGAACCACAAAAATCCTTCTCGCCGGGCTTTGGGCCGAAAGGAGAAAAACACATTATTTAACCCAAAAAAATAAAAATCCTTTTCCGAAGCCGCAACCAATTAAACTTGATGAGTTGGTGCAACAGTTCTTGGTGAACTTGGTTCTCCGGGTGTTGGTTTACGCACGTATTTTCTTGCCCAGACATGTTTGCCATTAATGGAGAATTTGGCCTTACTTTTTCCATTAAGAACAACTGGAATGGAGGAAGCGGAACGAACCACAAGGCGAGCATACAAGGGTTGATCGTCACCCGTCACTTCTTGCATAAACACAGATTCCATAAAGTCCCCAAATTTCCTGTCCACCAAAAAAATTAATAAAATAGAACAAATCCAATTTTAATTTATAATTATACATGAAACCTAAGTAATTATATGTAACAAAAATAAAGTCATACCTACTGAAGTACTCTTTGACTTCATTTTCTGAAATGGGATAGCCTTTAGAAAATGTCAAGAAAATAGTCCTTTCATCAGCAGACACTTCTTCCGCTTCCACCCGACAACCGCCACCATTCAAACTCAAATTGTTCAACATATCACTCATTTCGTTGTTCAAAATATGGCGCTGAACAGCGAGATCATAAGGATCAAAAACACCCCGCAAGTAGTCTAGAGAGGCGTCACTCCTCATTACGGCACGAGTGAGGAGATTAATATGTTGAGGCCCCATGAATTGTTGATGATGATCATTGACAACCCCACGCATTCTTTGATTAGGAACAAAAGGTCTCATGTTTGATCCACTAGCAACATCATAGGGCACATCATTATGCATTAGAGGATTGTGCAAAGGATTAACATGGTACTGAGGCATCACAATATTTTGATCTCCAATCAAGGCAGGGTTTAGTAATATTTCTTGAGCGTTGTTTGGGTGACGCTTCGGGAGCAAGTCATCAAACGCTCGCATGCAAACCTCATTCAACAATTTGGTGACACCCCGAATGATTCCTAGGCGGTTTTGATGAAAATATTTGAGGGTGACGTCGCTATTGGTTAGAGCGTTGAGTAGGGGAATCTCATGGTTACTGAAGTCGGGGTAGAAGTCGTCATTTTGTATGCAGTTTAGAGCCACCACAGACTCCTCCGCTACGGCACTTAGAAGGGTGTCAGGTAGATTTGAACATAATTTGTGCACAAAGTTGTACTCTTTGCCCGCATGCTCGAGCCACATCCACAGGGCCACGATTTGGGCTGACTCACCCGGGTCACGCCCAAGGACAAAGGCAAGGCGGGAGAAGACCTTACGGTCGACTTTGTGAAACAAGGTGAACTCTTGTTGGGAGACTGGAACTGGGGCTTGGGGCACGCCTGCAGAGGTAAAGAAAGTGGATGAAGAGGACGCAGTCATTGTTGTTGAAATGAGTATGAGGCTGATTAGGGCTTTGGTTTGGGTGATTGGTAGAGTAGGGTGGCTTCATTTTAAAGGGGAGGAGGAGTTGGTGGCGTTGCGGTGTGCTTGTCTGTGAAAGGTGGCGATGATTTGTCATAAATTTGCAGAAATGGAAGCATGGTTTGGTTTTTAACCATTACTATATATATTTTCTTTGTTGTTTGAATTTGGTCAATAGTAAATCACTAACCAAAACGGCCTAATGATTGGCTTATAATATTAATGAAATTAAGACAGAGTGTTTTCCATACAGATAATTTCAACCTTATCCCTTATTTCCTTATAATATTGTTGAAGGTTTGCATGGTTTTTTTTTTTTTTTTTTTTTTTTTTTTTGGTCTTTCCAAAAAAAGGGGTTTTTGAATTTGAATCCTTCAAGAAGATTAAAATTTAAACAAAACCTGGTGTTAGATTGATTATTGATTTTAGACCCTTAATGTGTACTTAATTCAAATTCATATTATATATATATATTTTTTTTTTTTATTTAATAGAATTTTTTTTTTGCCAATTAGTGTACCTGAACATCCATATCATAATATATTTTACTAAATTAGTGTACCGAAATGCCCGTACCTAAATACATTATAGTGAATTAGTGACAGATAAGAAAATATGTAAAAACATAAGTGTACCAAAATTCCATACCTAACTATATGATATTAAACTAGTGTACCGAAATGTCGGTACCTAAATATATTATACTAAACTAGTGTACCGAAATATCCGTACATAAACATATTATACTAACCCATTGTACTGAAATGTTCGTACCTAAATATATTTTTATGAATTAGTGGTAGATAAGAAAATATGCAAAAAAATAAGTGTACCGAAAAATCTCTACGAAAATATTTTCTTATATAAGATGCCTACCATAATGAGAATTAAAATTTATAATATTTTCATAAAATTTAAATTCATAAAATTATAAATAAAAAAAGAAACATTGAATACATATGCTGCCATTAAATAGAGTCTAGGGACTAAAATTAATTTTTAATCTTATATAAGATATTTTTCTAAAGTTCATCGTATTTAGGGATTAAAATGTAGTTTTCTATTCCAAAAATATATAGCAGAAAATTAAAAGAGGTGAATGAATAAAATATAAGTTCTTTTGCATAGCAAACAAATTAAGGAAACAATAAATGACAATAACTCACTTATGATGAATTTGTGAACATTTAACAAAATATTAGGCATGGATGAATTAAGTAAAATGCATTTAATTCGTGTGTGCATATGTACACATATTTACACCGCAGACATATATACAATTATTTCATACGATAAATTTGACCAAAAGTAAATCAAGCACGAGTTAGTTAATTTACATATGACTAACCAAAATGGCCTAATTGTGATATGTTTGGAATTAGTGGGAATTCTATATGTTACTCATGCTTAGTTGGAATATACATAAAATTGTATCTTGTGTAGTGCTCAACTGCTAATCAATTAATAAATTAATATATTACTAATTATTTTTTCAACCAATTCCATTAGGTTATTCAATGATCTGAATCTACCAAGCCTAACTGGTTATGACATATTGTTGATATTGATTGAGTTTGGGGGACTTTCGCTGACTGAATCCATCCATAAACCCAAACCCCGGCAATCTTTGTAACCAAACCGTCACGACAACATCCAAAGGTGGCCTTTGGATGGGGGGGGGGGGGGGGGCAAGGAGGAGCGCGACTTTTGGATTTTATTTAAATCATAATTCGAAGATCAATTATATATATATATATATATAAATACAAATCGCGCACATATATAATTATAATCAAACAATGAAAAAAATTCACAAAAATAAGCCATCAGGTGAAACGATTTATGATTTAAAAATGAATACTTTTACTTTATATTCGAAACGATACCTTATTCAAAATGATAAAAGCATCATAACATCAAATGCGATGGATCATCGAAATAGTTCATCCAAAACCTAAACATAAGCATGAACAAAAGCGTCATCCTAAAAAAAAAAAGCCTTTATTTTTTTAACAAGCCTGTTATAGGAAAATTCGTGTGTGACTAGTTGCATATTTGGAAAACAATGAAGGGTGTTTTCAGGATATCAATGAAGCTAAGGCTGAACGTATGCATTGTTTTGTGATGGTATTCTTCCGGGAATTATACGGCAACTGGTCATTGAATATGTCCCCGCTTACTACTTTCTTTCAAATGTATTTACTATGTAGATACTAGATAGTGTTATCGGCGCCATTGCAACACAAAAGAAATAGAAAATCAATTGGATTTTTCGTCATGTTGTAACAAGAGTTTGTTAGCTGAGATCTGATTGTTTCTTTATGCATGGTAGTCTTTTGTTCTTAATTATCTGGTGGCAAAACAAATTATGATTTAAAATTGGAAGTCCTATTCAACTTCTTTGGTGTCCATGATTTTAGTTGTATGTTTGAAATGGTTCCCTTAGGAATCAAATCTATCATAACTGTTGTGGATGGTTTTAAAAGTTGAACTATTGCAAGTCTGTAATGTTTTCTCCATATTGTAAGTGAACACTTACGAGTTTTGAATTGGTAATTCTGGACTACTTTTGATTAATTGATTTCCAATTTGATAGGTACATCAAAATTGATAAAGTGCGCATATTAAGATCTGTTACGTTGATTTTTCTTCTTGTAATTTATGTAGAATCTGCTTGAGCAAGGGAATTCCCTTTCGAGAAGTTGCACCACTGTGGTCAGAGAGAGAACTTTGGGCAGAGGCATTCATCAAGTAAGCCTCTACTTCTCTCTTTCTTCAGCGCCATGAATTTGACTGTTCAAGTAACAAAGATCCTTGCTTCGGAGATCCATCATCGTATCTGCTAATTGTGTAATGAAAGGATTTTCTGCTTTCTATCCGTATATGCTCTTCCGTAAACAACCCTCATGCCGTGCTATTTGTACGCATCTAACTCCAAGAAGACTACAGATGGCCAATGCCAAAGTCAGACGAAACCATCAGGCATAATTGTCGTACTGTTACATATAAAGTTGTATGCCATTTGATTTCTTTATTTTGGAAACCAATAACCATTTTTGTGTCAGAACATGAAATAATTAGCTTTGTTAGTTTATGAGATTGGAATTTAGGCGTCAATAGGTTTTTCGCTGTTTTGATACATCATGTATTCCCATTCTGAATATCAAATGCTCTGTGAAAGCAAACTGTTCCAAGGGATTTGATATGAGGCAACACTGCGCTAGATTTTAGAATATTTTATCATATTATTTACATTGCATGTAGCTTGAGACTTCTGCAGCACGCGAAGACAATTAGTTTTCACAGTTCAGAGGAATCACTGCATTCTAAATCTTTGGAGGAGATCACATGGATAGACAAGCATTTTGAGGTGTGTGCAACTAACGTTTTAAGATGTCGCAACCGTTCTTTACTTATTTTATTTATCTGGTTTTTAATCACTATGTACTGTTTTTAATATAACTAGGACGGCCCTGGGATGATCACTACAACAATCGAGGTAAATCTAGGTATTCTTCTTCTCTTGCACAAAATGTGAAATTGTTCCACCCACAATGAAATAAGAATAAATTAGTCAATTCCCTGTGTAAAGTGAACTGCATTAACATCATTCCCCATGATTCTGATAACTTTTTTTCCAGTCAGAAAGAGATCATGGAAAATGCAGTTTTGGACGGGTATTCTTTCAGTTGGTTTGGATAAAAGGCGGAGGGATCTTCTTCTTCCATAGTACTTGTATGTCTCCATGAGTTTATCGTCTTGGGCTTCTTTCAATACTGGGACGGGTGGTAACCAAGCTGGAATTTACGTCATTTGTCCAGTAAGCTTTCGATGGTTTTGTTGGTCCAGTTCAAATGAACCAAGGATTATAACGTAACGGATCTACTTTGTATTGAATGTAACCCTCTATCATAGATTCCATACGTACGCATATTTTTTATCTCTGTTGCGTTCCATTTACTTGGCAACGCTATACTTTTGGACCCTCTGATTCCCTGAGTTGATTATTGCAAAAACAAGTTTTTCGTTTGGAGACATTCGATGTACTTATATTGTAGATATTATTATGCATGTCACTGCTGGTATTCACGCTTTAATCCTGTGCAGAATGGTAGACAGGTCTCCATTGGTGAAGCCAGGATTTGCCAAGGGTAGAGGCGAAATTCAAAAGTGTGCAAAGTTCAACCAAAGCAGTTGCTTTCACTTTGAAGAGTTCAGAGTTTTGACAATATTCATAGCAAAAAACGCTCTATCATCGGAGCGGTTGTAAGCGGGAGTAATGCAATGGAGATCAAAATTTTAAACCAAATTTGCAAATAAATGATGTATCACCAATAGGAAATAAGCACGTTAATCAACGCCTAACTAGTAATCCAATCATCATTTGGTTTCCAAACTTGGTTTAAAAAATTTGGTCCTTCAAGCATTATCCTTTAAGCGGTAACATCAAGGTCAATGTAAGAAGCTTAATTTGGCTAAGATTAGGTTTTAAAAGACGTTAGGATGCTAGCTAGGGGTTGGGTTGGGGCCTAGCGTCTAAGCAAGATCTAGGGAAGAGCCTAGACGGACTAGACGAATTTAAATTAATTTATTATACAACGTATGAATAAACTTTAAATAGTATTTATGTTATTTTTTTAGAATAATAATACGTAATTAACTTCGTTGCTGAACATTTCAGCAGGAATTCCTGCTTACACCCAATCCAGGATGGACACGTGTCCTGGATTGTGTGTAAGCAGGACCTCCTGCTGAAATTTCAACAGCGAAGTCTTGTTCTAATAATACAATATTTATATACAATGTGCAGTTTAAGGTAAATATGGTGGGGGTTTTAAAAGAGAAAAGAAAAATGGAAAATAAAACTTACAAGAATAAATAAAACATTAGTAAAAAAAATGGTAAACAAACCAAAAAAAGGTGGGGTCAGAAGAGAAGAAAAAAAAATGAAAAACTAATGAAAATGGCTTGAAAACTTTGAGTTTTAACGATAAGGATAAAGTGAATAGTATCATGATTGACTTTTTTGTGTTAAAATGTGGTTTTTTGTTAAGGTGAACAGTACCGAGAGTTTTTTGTTAAAGTTCCCCAAAAAAAAAGGGAAAAAAAATGAGTAAATGAGAAAAGGCGGGGTTAGAAAAGAATAGAAAAGTGAAAAATGGGTAAACAAACGAGTGGGGTCAGAGCTTTTGCCAAACGACACCGTATAGGAAGAACAAATAACGGCTTCATCTTCTTCACAAGTTCCGCTCGGCCGCTTTGGAACTATTTTTTTTTCCTGATTCCGTTCACCAAAAATTAAAACACAAGAGCCATCAGCCCACCAATGCAGCGTCGTTGCACAACCAAACCCAGAAATTCGGCAAATTTAAAAGAGCATAAGGGCATAATTCTTACTCTCGGTGGAGATTTCCGACAAAAGGAAGGACGGCCGACCTCCTTGCCCCTGTGTAGCTTCGCCTTTGTAGGTCTCATACGTCTAGTGTACCCATTCCAAGTTAGGCATAAGCAACATAGGTTTTCATATAAGAGATTCTCGGAAGCCAAATAGACCCGATGACTTGACACGTACGATCTCATGAAAAGTACCACGTAACCACCATATTGGCCGGAATGCAGGTTAATTGCTGGGGACCAACTTGTGCTTCATTTTCTGCACCATTGTAGCTGTTAGGAGATTCTGGTTGAGACTTAGACCTAAAGAATTTAAGGAAATTGAAGGAGCATTAAACTGTGTGTGAAGTATGAACCCTAAAAGTGTAAAAGCTTAGATGCATTATGTTTGGCCTGAATAATTAACCATGGGCTGAATGCATTAAAAGCCCAGGCTTGCAAAAGCTTCTTGACTTTGGGTTAGTTGAAGCACAGGCCCAAGATAGATTTAAATACCATTTCTAGCAACCAATAGGCAGCAAGTCTATTATGAAAGTGACAAGTGACAGAAGGCAGCTCACCTCTAGCAAAAAGCACTTTTCCATTATATGGGTAAGTAAATAACAAAAGTTGATGGTGACTCACTATACTCTGGAATCCATCACCAAAAGGAAAGGCTTGGACAATCGAGTTAGAAAGTCTATTAAAGTTATGAAGGACCCAAGGAAGAGCTCTCTCTGACCCAATCAATTAAACGACACTCAACTCTGCACTCTAACAAAACCAGAAAGCTTTAGTTTGTTCAACCTTTACCTTTCTAGCTGTAGGTCCACCATAGAAAGCAATCTTTCATCAGCTTTAGAAGCTCTACTACCCTTCCCTATGTTGTAGTATGGAATCCCTTTAGTAAACCTAGTATATATTTCATTTTCCAAGACTTTAACCTCTATAAAATATAAAGAGCAGTGGCTGCAACAAGACGAACCTTGCTTGACAAGATTGTAATCTTGCCCGAGTCTCCTTTGTTTGCATTTACATAAAGTAGATATGTTGTTTATGCATCTTTCATTAGATCCCATGTCATTTTCAACTACTTTCGTTCAAGTTTCATCTATGATTAATCCTGTCAAACTAATTAATCTTGTTCCTTTGCTGTTAGTCTAAACTGGTAACCAAAGAAATAACTTGAAGGGCCTTGAACTCCCTTTAACTGGACATATGATATTATGAGTAAAAAGTCCTTGTTTACAAGGCAAGAAAAAGAACTTTATACAGACTTAACCCATATGTGAACAATCCAATCGAACTAAGAAGTCGAAGTAACTTGTGGCGCAAGTAATCAATCCATCTAATAACTAAAAGAATAATCTGTTATACAGAAATAACAGTGGTAGACTCAGACTTATATTAGCTTTGAATGTAAGCCTCAAGGCCTAACAAATGCCCCCACAAAGGCACCATTCAAACTAATAGCAAACTTATATTACAATACACCAAGCAGCAAATCTTGCCCGACAGGCAAGACCCAGGGGAGTTGTGCGAAGAACAGATCTAGCCCGAACACATTATTGTCCAATGTCCTTACTTTTTTGAGTTGGAATAATTATACAACATGGGCTGCTGTTTGGCAGCTAAACAAGCATCTTCTAATCTTTCCATAATTAAGTGGCTAATTAGGGGTTTATGGCCTAAAACATGTATAATTTTGTTTTCCATTTCTTCATTTGTTGATGTGGGCCTTGGTATTTTTCCTCTATAATTTCATTTTCCTTCATGTCTTAGGTTTTAACACGATATTCAAGTTTTTTCTTATTCCAACGGAATTTGAACTTTGGTGCGGAAGCAGCGCACATTGTTGTAATCAACTTGACCGCGTATGCACATTCTCCTTTGGCACTAGATGACGAATGCAATTTCATTCAATTAAAACAAAAAAGGTACGATTTACACCCAAGTTGCATTCATAATTTTGTGACTAACTACAATACTTATATGTATTTAATACAATCACCATCTGACGGTCACATATAATTCCTATAAATATATGTATTTAATACAAGAGAGCTGCTAAACCCACTCCCAGTATCCTGTTTCCAACCCACATTATAATCTCAGTCACCATAAAAAGTTAAACATTGAAATGTTATTTATCCACCTACTATTATTCTTAAAAATTTGAAATGTTATTTCCCCAACAACGAAGTCTCCTTCGACGATAATCTACTAGCAAATGAATGACCGTCCAAATGCGATGATGCTGTGATTATACACTCCAATAACTATCATCAATATCCTATCATCACCAATGCTAGCTTCTTACCCTTTAATTGGAAAGGGCATCCACATTTTTTTGTTCCAAAATTTCTTCTATCCTCATCCTTTGTCTTATTTTTTTTTTTTTTTTTTTTGTGAATTTGACTTACAAACTGTCCATTCCTTCCACATGCAAATGTACGTCTATGCTCCTGTTATATTTTTGCACTCAACTTATTATTCTTATTATTACGTATCTTTTAAGGTCTTTATCGGTTATTTTACAGATGGGCAAACTTATAATTAAAAGTATCATTAAAAAGTAGATGGAAAGATAAGACAATAACACCAACCTAATACAATTACCATCCAATAATGAAAATAATAATTGTATTAAAAATATGTAAATATAATAGTCAAATCTAAATGGATATGCAATCAAATTTATCGTATTGTTACTTACGTAGCTCATAATAATTGACCTCACCACAACAGCTTTTTATTAAATTTGAATAGGGATGACAATATTTGCATAGACCAGCTTCACCTAACATTGAGACCCATTATAAATTACGTACTGCTTTATTTGTTAACAACAAATTGTTAGGTGGTCATTCAATAAAATAAAAATACTATAAAAAGCAATAATATATTTTAAGGGTTAAGTTGTGTTGTGCCATGTTATATCATAGTGTGTTCAGACTTTAAAATTAAAATTCAATCGTGCCATGTTTTATGTTGTTTTAGATTCTCGCTATTCCTTATAAAAACAAGTTTAGGTTACTTATTAAAAGTAAAGTACAAATTCACTTCATCCTAATTTTAGAAAAAAAACATGAGAAACCTATAGTTCTACAAGGATTCATTCTCTTCATATAACACTAGTTAAACACGTTCGTTTTGCCAAATTGAAATTGTTCATATTTAAAATGTCACGTTCATTTTATTTATCATAATAATGAGTCATATCAAGCGTATCAGATTATTAACTCTTAATCAGGATTGAATCGCATATGACGTTGTGATATTTTGGACTTAAAAGTTTTTTTATTGGCCCGTAATTTGTAGGACGAAGCCCATAACTCAACCCGTTAACCCTGTAAAAAAAATCTGAGATAAAAAAAATAAGCAAAGGAAACCAGAACGAACGGTGTTGATAAATGGTAAGCATAAAGCCAAAAACCTTCTTCCTTCCCCTTCTCCATCGTCAGATCGCTTCCCTCTCCAACGCGCGCCAAATACAAACACTTTCACCTTCCTCTCTCTCTCTCTCTCTCTCTCTCTCTCTCTCTCTCTCTACAAATACACAGGTACGAAAAGCTTCCCTCTTTCTGCTCAATAACGGCGGCAGACCTAAACCTAACGGGTCGACCTAGGGCTCCGGTTCCAATTTCCGATTTTGTTATTGAATTGTTTCATGAAATGCAGTGAATCGTTGTGAGTGATGGCTGAGGCACCGACGAGTCCGGCTGGCGGGAGCCACGAGAGCGGCGGGGAGCAGAGCCCTCAGAGAGGAGGAGGAGGAGGAGGCGGCAGCAGCGTCCGGGAGCAGGATAGGTATCTGCCAATCGCTAACATCAGTCGCATCATGAAGAAGGCTCTGCCGACCAACGGCAAGATCGCCAAGGACGCCAAGGACACCGTCCAGGAATGCGTCTCCGAATTCATCAGCTTCGTCACCAGCGAGTATTTTTCACCTCTCTCTCTCTCTCTTTCTCTCTCTCTCTACTGTTATTTAATTTTCTTTTCAATCGAAATTGTTTTGTTAATTTTGTTGAATTGGGGTTTTTTTGGGTGTTTAGGGCAAGCGATAAGTGCCAGAAGGAGAAGCGGAAGACCATCAATGGCGACGATTTGTTGTGGGCGATGGCCACGTTAGGGTTTGAGGACTATATCGAGCCCCTCAGGATTTACTTGAGTAGGTACAGGGAGGTACAAATTGTTTAACTTTTGCCTTTTTGTACTTTCAGCTCACTTTACATTTTGTATTTTTAGATGTAAATTTACAGTTTGGTTGTAGCATTTTTGGGTCTTTTTCTTTCTTTTCATTTGAAACTACGCAATATTGTACTTCTGATCAGTTCAATCTAACAATTCCTTTTCATTTTCTTTGTGTTTCCCCCTTGGTTTGATTGGCTGGCATGATTGCATTGTCAGACTGAGGTAACTAAGCCTTCTTCGGTTGTGTTAAATCTATTTTTATGTTCGATTGAAGTTTGAACTATAGTTGAACTGTTTAGTCTATTAGTTCATATCTCGTTTGGAGCGTTAGAAATGACTTTGTCGGGAACTTTTGAACAGGGTGATGCAAAGGGCTCAGCTAGGGGTGGAGATGGTTCTTTTAAAGGGAATGCTGTTCCAGCAATGCCTGGCCCAAGTTCACAGGTCTGATTTTATAAAGCCGATTAAAATTGTATTCTGTGTACTTTTGAAACTTTGGATTGTGACCTCACTCAGTTCTCTTTTGTGTTGGTGAATATAAATGGCAGTTTGTCCATCAGGGAGCATTGAACTATGGCAACCCTCAAGTAACTATCTCTATCTCTCTTCCTTTTATTTTTCTGTCGACAAAACACGTATATACAATTGTGTGCTCACATACATTTGATTTTTTTATAAACAAGCTAATTAGAATTGCCTCGATTAGGAAACTCCGTAATTAACATATGAACAACTTTATTCAACTTTAAGCTGTTTAGAATGATAGAATCTTAACCAAAATGTACAATCGATGATTATTCTTGTTTTGAGCATATGATATGTGCTTGCTAAACATATGTACTAGAGTTGCACTCGTTTTATTTAAATGCTTTTGGTCCATGTTGTCCGTTAAAGCCACCAGTAGGTTCTTATGTCAAAGACCATAGAGAATTGTGTTTTTTTCTATCTAGGTGAAGATGTAGTGATTATAGAACACATGAATTTGAGTAAATTGTGTATAACAAAATTTTATGTACAATTATTCGATAGTGATTGGTACAGAGAAATGTTTTCTGAGAAGAAAAAAAAAAAAAAAAGTAGTAACTCTATACCTCCCCTCTCATTCCCATGAACAGTAACAGTACTAACGAAAAACTCTGCAGCACTCAAGACTATGATATGCAGATAAACAAATTTTTTTGGTAACTCTATACCCTACAAATCTTAAATTTTTTGTATGCTTGGTGAAGAACTTGCCCCTCGCAAAATCAACTGCCTTTTATTCTTTGATGCCCGTGAAGCTTTTTGATAGGATTCACGTCCTCCAATGAAACTTTCAGAAATTATAGCTTTGCCTTTACCATCTATGAGCTGGTTTGGTAGATTTCAACATGTCACCATAAATCTGAAGGCAGTTCAATGAAGTCTGTTTGAAGTTTGGAAAAATATAGCCTGGGTTTGTACTTTGTACCAAGTATAGGCCTTACATTTCTCTTGGGGAATCTAATAAGATGCAGCATTTTAGTCATGTCGAGAAAACTTGCCTGATGCATTAATGGACTGTTTAGAATAGTCTTTTAAAAGAAACATTTTGTCACTTGTAAATTTTTTTTTACTCTTGCAGATTACTTTTGTCTTATATACTGGTAACTTCTAAAGCGTTTTATTTAAGTAGGGAACTAAGATGCACTTAATAGAGTAAAATTTTTGCACCATCACTGAAAGTAAAGATGTTTCATAAGAACCTATTCACTGGTGATGGGTCTTTATGTTTCTTAAGAACCGGTTTGCGGGTGAAGGTGTCTAGACTCTAGTGTACCCTTTAATATCAAGTGTTACTCAAACTGTTCGGGGTGGCACTTTTTTATGTGTTTCCTTTGTTAGAATGTGCACATGCTTTTATTGCGTCGCATTAGTGTCTGCTTTAAGAAAAGTATCTCTCGTATTATAATATTTTGCATTTGGTCAAAACATGCTATGACGCTGAATTTGTTACATATTTTGGAAAGGATATGATTTCTTATTGGTTTATTTGGCTCTTTTAGTTCAGTGAATGAATCCATATGCCTTATATATCTTTTTTTCTGCTCAATTGTAGGAGGATTATTATGTGCCTTTGAATAATATGGGAAATGGAAATTGACGCTTTTGCGAGTGAACATGGCTCGTGGTCAATGTGCAATCGATCTTGATGATGTGTTCCATGATACCTTGCAATCCCGGCACAGCATCTCGTTGTTCATTCCATGCGAAGCAATGAGTAGAAGTTTTTAATTTTGTCATATATCATTTTTAAGAACTCGAAGGTGGTAAAGTTGTCAAGTTTCAGTACTGATAGTATCATTTATGTGAATCTGAGTTGAATGACAAAGTATGCTTCTGCGGTCTCTGTTTTGGTTGGGGTAGGGTTTGATTTGTATTCCGCAGATGCTCTCATTAGCTGGGTTTTTGTAAATTTTTCTTTGGCTCTGTGTCTAGTTTAAGTCGCCTGATCATGTGAAGAAAAATAGTTGAATTATAAGGAGATTTTCACATAAAAAAATTGGTTATCCTCTTCTGCTGTCTAGCTCTAGCAAGTAATTGTCCTTGGAAGTTTGGAAAAGATTAATTGTCCCTTAAGATATTAGTTTTACTTCGTGCACATAAATTTTTCTATTTGTATACGTATCAAACTGTGATTTATAGAATAGAAGTCGAGTACTAAACTCATAAAACTGTTACATTTGTTATTGTGTTCTTGTGACTTGGAAGTCCTGGAACCCTAGAGTTCGTGAGACGCGGTCGGACCTAAACCTAGTTAGGTAAGTACATCGCCACGACGTTTAACTTACGACTTGTTGTCGGACTAGGAACTCCGGTTACCTGAAACATTGCGAAAGTTTTGAGAGTAGAGGGTGTAGTTGTATTTGTGTATAGCTCCACCGGGCATCAGCCAGACAGGAAAGAAAAATTGATGGATGAGTAGGACATGCAGAACACCACCAGTGACTCGCACACAAAAACAACCAACAACCTCCAGTCCTAATTATGTCCTTGTCCAAGTACTCTTTTATTATTCACAGGTGCACGTGACAGCACGTGATCATTGTCACCGATGTTAATGTTGGGATTTTTGAAAGAGCAGGCGTCACGTTGCACGCACGTGTGTGTGTTTGTGAGTGAGAGAGAGAGAGAGAGAGAGAGAGAGGGGAGAAATGGACACATCATAAATTCATAATCATAATGAAATGCTCTCTTTTTATATTTGTGTCTGAGAACAAATTGGGTGTGAAATTTGTTCTAGAGTAAGATTCTCTCCCCTCTTAATCTTTCTTCCCTTCCATCATCCCATATTTAAACTGTTGTGATTACGCTACGTCTACATCTTATTTTGAATTTTTTATATAAAGAATAAGACAAAAAGACGGGTGTGAGAGGAGGGGATGGAAGGAGATGGTAATAGAAGGGGGAAATAATCATACTCCATTTGTTTTAGGAGAAAAGGCAAACCCTATTCCTCCCCCCAACGTGACCATCATTTTTTGCCTTGCCAACTCAACCCCGTTTCTTACCCCTTCCCTCAATCTGTCACCTCCACCATCAAACAGGTTTTAGAGCAACACATTGGATCACAACTCAATCGTAAATTGTCTTATTGAACAGTCTGATATATTATGTTTGTTAGTTTTGAATACTAGTCATTTTCAAGTAAAATGAACTCTAATTGTGCAGGTTTAATTCGGGGTGGAACAACATGAAAGACTCCCCTCTTTCTCTGTTTCGATTTATATTTTTGTCAAAATTTAGACAAACCAACTCAAGTTTTCAACCCACACTCTTTTGTTATCTTAGTTTTGCCAATTGTCGTAATTCATAATTTAACAATGTAACATGACCTCAACAGTATAATACTGTTATGTATATATGACAGAAGAATGTTCCCCATGATTTGCATTTTGTTACAAGGATTTGAGCTCGATCAAGTAAAAACCTAGACAAAGGACCTACAAAACTTTGTGGACCCTCTTCAATCATATGGGTTAGTGGGGCAAACTTTTGGATTGCTCATGCCAAACTCATCTTCAAATTATATGCTTAATTTGCATACCGGAAGTGGGCGTGAATTCAATGCTAGTGTTTTATCTGTTAGACACCGTATTTAAATATTCAATCTCAACCGTTTATTTTACCTACTAAGAATGTGTGATGGTAATGATTCTAATTTTTATTGAGCTGTTATCACCTCATCATAATAAAAATATGGGTAAATATTCAAAATGGTCCATGAGATTTGCATAATCAATATAAATGATCACTGAAATTCAAAATCAATAGAAATGGTCCTTGAGATTGTCCACCATCTATGATTTTGATCATTTCGTTAAAAACTCTCTGGGCAATTTTCAAAGTTTCGTAACTCAATCGATTTTTAACCAAATTCGACCCATAATATATCAAAATGAAGATAGGAAAGTGTAGAACAAGATTATACCATTTGGAAGCCCAATGGTTGCCTGAGATGGCTTGAAAATAGCCTGAAAGATGACTGATTCGTGGGAAAACTGGTTAGCCACTTTCGAGTCGTTTTCCAGCCAAACCAAGACGAGTTAGCCATCGAGAAATGTACCATTAACTTCGTCTCATTGAGAAGTATGATTTTCATTTTTGAATCACTCGATTTCGTTGAGTATTGAAGAGGTTATGAACGTTTAAAGTTTACCCAATTTCCGACGAGTTTTTCAGTTTTCCCGTGAACCAATCACCTTTCAAGCTATTTTCCAACCATCTCCGACAACCATTGGGCTTTCAAATAGATATAATCTTGTTCTACACTTTACTATCTTCATTTTAATATATTATGGGTCGAATTTGGTTAAGAATCGATTGAGTTACGAAGCTTTGAAAATTATCCAAAGAGTTTTTAATAGAATGATCAAAATCATGAATGGTGGACAATCTCAAAGACCATTTATATTGATTATGTAAATCTCATGGATTATTTTAGATATTTAGCCTAAAAATATATAAATATAAATAAAAGATTCCATTTAAACACCGTACATCATGTGAGGGTATAGAATCATGATGACAGAGAAGCATGTGTGCCACTTAGGCCAACTCAGAACATGAGAAGGTCCAGCTCACACCAGTAGCACCCCTTTTTGATGCCTCCTTTTATTCTTTTTTTATTTCTTCCCTCAAATCTCACCTATTTAGTCACTATACCCACCATCCCATAAGAGATTTTTCAATGTGCTAAAAAAACGACAAAAACATCATATGTTCTTACACAAATGGAGGAACACATGAAGAAAAAAAAGAAACAAAAAAAAAAAAAAAAGTAACTTCCCTCCATTGATATAATAACACATAACATACCACATACCACATGTACTCCAACACATTAAAAAAATGCCGGACCCCCACCCTTAACCTCATCCTCATCCTCACCCCTAAAGTACCAGTCCCCCAGAAAACTCCTCTGTTGGTCAGTGGTCAAAGAATCCCCATGTATTTGTGAATTGACGAAACTATCCCTGTTGGTGTACAGCTGGCCACGTTATAATCCACAGAGAAAGGGAGAAAGGGTCGGGGGGTTTTGAGAGATTTAGCTGGCAAACCTCCTCATGTGGGACCAAAAGTCGTTTGCCAAGCGAGATGACAGATCCAGCCAGCACCCCCCATGCTCTTTATATTCCCATGTCTCCAATATGCGCTGTGTTGTGTGTGTGTGTGTGTGTGTCTAGGATTATGTATCGCATTGGTGCATGAATTTTGTTCTACTCACATTTGTCACATTTTCCAAGGCACTAACAACTCGATACGCTAGAGATGACTTCATCCATTTGTCGATGTATACAAGATGTATATGGCCATTTGTACCGTATTTATTGATTATATTTTAGAACCGATCAATCTATAATAAAAGTCTCTTGATTTGGGTTCAAGAAAGTTTAGTTGTGTATCCAATCTTAACTCCTAAAGGTAACAAAGACTTTGAGTACTTTTGTTTTCTCTTTCACTCAATCCTCCAAGTTTTCTCATTTCAAATCTTACGCAACCCTAAATTTTTTCACGTTAATTTGTAAAGATATGTTTTGACAAGACGTGTATTTAGCCAGTTGGTTAAGTAAGTGTGTCATTTCTTACACTTGAGTTCGAATATCCCTCTTTATAAATTAGAACAATTTAGAACATCAACTTTTAAAAATTAAAACTCAAGATCCAATTATCTCTAGTTATTGGGGCTTAGAGAGAGAGAGAGAGAGAGAGAGAGAGAGAGAGAGAAGCAGCTGTAATACAACGAAAGTTAAGTTAAACTCTTGTTTCGCCGGATGAAGTGCTTCGGATGAAAGAATTGTTGTCCCATTTGGTGAAGGCCTCCTTCATTAACGCCACTGATTTCCCTTTGAAATTGTCTTTGTTTTGGGATGGAATCTTTGAATCCATGTTTGATCGCACAGACAGCAAACGATGTTTTGGGAAAAGACGTGTGTCCTATCATCTTTCATAAACTAATGCCTCCCATGTCAATCTTCTAGTTCTGTAATTATAATTATAAAATAATTAAACAGCAAAATACACTTAATCTGTGTGTTTCTGTGATAAAAAGAAAAATTAAACGAATAAAGTGGTGATTTAATATAGGATTTTTGCCACTTAGTACTATGATCTAATTGTATTCCTCTTCATTTGTAAGTGAGAGATCTTAGGTTTGATTATCGCAAAAACGAATTTGAACCACATTGTTGCTAGCCCTTTGTGAAGCTAAGCCCATCCCCCTCTCGCTTTGTTAGACTATTGTCTGTTCAAAAAAACAATATAGACTTCTTAGCTAAAATTGTTCATGATATTGACAAAACTTCTTACTTTAGTTTTTGAAATTTGAAATTGATAAAAGTGGTCCCTAAGTTTGTCTATCATCAATTATTTTGGTTTTCCCATTAAAAATCTTCATTAAATAGGAATAAAATAACAAAAATATCATCAATTATTATCAAATCATTTTAGCTCATTGTTTAATAAATTCAAGGTATTTTTGTCACTTTGATCGTTGTTTAACATAATATTTCATGTAATGACCAAAATGATTAATGGTGGATAAACTCATGGAACACTTCTATCGACTTCAAATATCAAGAACCAAAATGAGAAGTTATGTCAATTTCAAAAACTATTTTGACTAAAAAGCCTTTAATATATATTTATATGGATTATGCAATTCATGCTTGGAGATCCAAGTTGGATCGTTCTCTGTTTACAATGTTGTCGACACATTAATGATGACATTTCTACAACTTATTCTTTAAGGCAAGCGTCAATTAGATTGCCAAACGGTACTTGTAAGTTGTAACACATTTTTTTCCTCAGTTATATGCAAAGGTCTTGCAGTTTTTGAAGAAAATTCGGAAAACCATCACAACATGTCACTCGCGCTTCTTTCTTGAGTTGCATGATGACAATGCCTGCATTTGATTGACTATGAGTTTAACTGGGACGAAAGAAACTATAACAGATTGTTTAATTATGATAATTCTCACATTAAATTAAATTAAATTAGCATGACACAGATTTTTATTGCAAGCATTTGCAATAGAACCATAGATAGTTAAGTGATCGAGATAAAAAAACTTAAGATCTTTTGGTTTTGTAAGAGACGTCTTACGTCATGTAATTATCTAGAATTCGGACCTAAAGAGAGTTAGGGGGCGTTTGTTGCGCCGGACTATCTCGGACTGGATTAAATTAAAGGACTAAGCTGGACTGGCTTAGACTAGACTAAACTGGACTAACTTAGTGAAGCGTTTGGTGCAGTATTGGACTAAGAAGCTGGATAATAACAAATTCTAATATTATTTTATTTAATATATAAATTATTAATATTTTATTATGATCTTATCTTTTTCTCCATCTTTTCCTACCATTTCCGTCCCACTCTTTTCCTCTTCTCTCATCGTCCCACCCTCTCCCTCTTTTTTTCCTCTCAGACCTCTTAATTCATGTCTCTTTCTCATTCCTGGTCAAACTCCTTATTGATTCCAGTCTCTATTTCTCTGTCCTCCCTCCCTCTCTAGCTATGCGTTGTTCGAACAGAACCTCACGGCTCCAATTTTCCCGACGAGTTGCAGGTTTCCCGATGTGTTTTTTGGCCAACCCTCATTAAATTGGATGAAGTTAGCACCGCCAAAAAATTCATCACCATCCTTGGACCGAGATCTTAGCTTTGCATGCTCGAATTTGTCATGGATTTGAAGAAGCCCAAACAGGCCGAGACTTCTAGGCCATTTTCCGGCCACATTCGACCACATTTTGGCCTCGATTCAAGTAAAATCGTAATCTTGTCACTCCCAGCTTCAATTTGGTATATTTTATATGAAAATTGGATGTGAAATGGATCTGAAAGAGAGTCGGGAAGTTAATGATTGATCTAGGTGACCAGCGATGACGAGGAGTCTGTCGGGAGTGGTCGTTGAGCATGACAAGGACGAGAAATAGAGGATAGTCTTAGCTAGTCCCATGGTTATTGGGGGGTCTCACTAAGACCTCTTAGTGAAGGGTTTTGTCCATGCTAGTCCCCTTTAGTCTCATTAATGTTAGTCCCAGCATGGAACAAACACAGTATTGGACTAATAGCTAGTCCAGTCCAGTCCAGTCCCAGTTAGTGAGGGCAAACAAACGCCCCCTTAAAGTCTAGTGGAAAGGGCAAAGACTAGGGGCTAGAGGTCTTAGGGCTGGTTTGGTATTGTTGTGCTTTGAAAAAAAGCTGCTTCTGCTGTACTGTGAAAATAAGCAGCTGTGAAATAAAGCAGCAGAGTGTTTGGTAAACTTTTTTTGCAAAAGTGCTTTTGAAAAAGAAAAAAAAAGCAGTATTATAATGTTTGGTAAACTTTTATGTAAAATAGATGTGAAAAAAAACCTATTTTTCAAAGCTGGGTTTTGCAGCTTCTTGTTTTTGACTTTTTTTCACCCAAAACTGTGAAAAAAAGTTAAAGCTGAATGTTTACCAAACACAAAAATAGCTCCTAGCTTTTTTTTATATTAGTTTTTTTCAGAATCACCTCAGTACCAAACCAGGCCTTATTTGGCCTCACACATTTATGAAATATAGCCCTCTCGAAGAGTCCTGAACTATTTTATTCTAAACTAGATATGTGCAATTAGAAATTGAATTTGGTAATATCTTCGTTCACCACTCTGAAGTCTCAAGTGATAATGAAAACCATCATATTTATCACAATTAGATGAATTTAAATTTTAAAATCTAGATAATGAATAAATACAAATTTCAAAATTTATATTTATCGAACGATTATAAGTAAAATGATATGCATCATCTAGTCAGGTATAGAATTCAGGGTGGGGTCCACAGTAATTTCCTTGCCACACTGTGGAGTGGTGGGTCCACGTGATCAAGCAGTTTATCTACTTGAAACCGATGCACATCGGACGGTTTCTGTCTCTGACCGTATCGTTGCTTACAAAAGTTTTCGCTGCATCATCTAGTCACATATATACGTGCGTGCAGACACACACCAACCAATTTCACTCCAAAACCACAATATTGCCTTTGTTGGGTCACTCCCCAAATTATACAGTTTCTTTTGTTTAAATTTTCTTAATTTCCCCTCTTTTTTTTTTAAGCAAACAAATTGCTTAAAATTTTAATGCAAGTATATATGTATAACAACAATTCTTAGTATGATCAGAGAGGGAAGAGATGACTGTATGGAGATAAAAATTATGTGTATATAACTCTTATTTCATATCATATGCAATCTTACATGCTATTTGGTCGTATATAATTTAATTTGTGATAATTTGTTTTTAAGTCGAACCGTGAGAGATAAATCCTATACAATGTCTTATACATAAACATTCATATGAATAGTATTGTATATACTCGTCGCATATAACTATTTCTCTCTATACATATGTAAAATTCACATGTAATGTACGTAGAGTCATTTTGTATTAATGTGTATATCAAGAATTACAAAATTTATAATTTATTGATATTCTTTTCTATTTATAAGTAAATCTGTCATAAGTCTTATTCTCAAACAAAACTTACTAAAATGTTTGGATCTATACGCTGCTCTGGTTTTTGTCATTCAAATCCACATCTTTTATTTAGAAAATTAAAGGTAACATTTTGTATTCATTTTGAAAAATAATTATAGGAGTAAATATTCTAATTTACAAATAAAAGACAAATTAAGTATGGAAATGTCATCTATAAGCTTTTTGAACCCAATGCATTCTCAAACAAATCCCTCACATTAAAATCTTAATCTAATTTTGAATATGACATTTTTCATATAATGTTTTCTCGACAAAAAATGTTATACGATGATCCGAACCCAAAAGATATAGGTTGCATGCGGATGCAGGCAATTATGTGCAAAAACAGAGAAAAATATAATGTTGTATTTGTACCTAGCGCGCGAAGGTGTTTTGGAGCGACCGGCATTATCGTATCCGTCGACTGCCGCTTCCTTCTACGACTGCCCGTCATGTACATCGGTTTTCGTTAAAAATACGTGGGACCCACCTTACAACGTACGGCGTTTAGCTGTCTCTTTGATAATTGGTTCTTGTCAACCAGGCGCATGGGGTCACGCGCAGGTAATTGGTAAATATTAATATTTTACCACATATTTTCTTGAAAATAAGGAAATTAATATTCAAGCAGTAAAAATACCTATGATCTGTACTCAAATTCCACCCCCCTTGTCACTCACTCGGTTCATGAATCATGCACTACTGATTTTGAATCACACAATTGGAGATTTTTCATACCAAAAAACATGGTAAGTGCCAATTAGTCAAAGTACAGCTTTGGTCACTACAAAGTTACCCAAATGGTCATCCAATTAATGACACACTATAGGGGGAGTCTTAACCTACATTATAAGTACAAGCAAGAGATACTGGAGATAGGGAGTTGTAAATGTGATCTCGAGTGTTTTTGTGCCCAAGTTTCTAAAAGAAGGAGACAGAGCGCTAGTTGTACTAGTTTATGCACGTTAGACGTATGACTTATCACATGAGAAAAGAAACATACAAAACCGACGAATACAAGTTGTGTACAACTTGATATTATGCTCAGGATCGTGAGTGCTAGTTGTAATAATTATAAACGACAATTGTAATTAGTTCTTTTCGCGTGTACCTCGTCACGTGAGAAGAGAGACATACATAATTGGTGCATAAAAAATCTAAAAATATCCTCAAACACGCGTAACGCTTTAATATACTTAATCAGAAGCTTGAAGTTTTTGAATTTACATCTCGTTTCATATTCGGTTGCTTCGAACTAAACAGAAGAGCACCACATCAAATTCCCCACCAACACACGTCCAAATAGAGAAATGGGTTTATGAGCCATGAGTGTGCTCAGTCAGGCCTCAACAAATCCTATCTGTCTATTTGCCTCTCTGTTTTTCTCCAAATATTTTATTACCTCCACCCCACTTCCTTACAGTGCTTCCACCCCTCCCCCCTTTTATACCCTCCCTCCTCCTTTCTCTCCCCCCAAAACCTCACCACCTCTCTATCTCTCTCTCTCTCTCTCTCTCTCTCTCTCTCTCTCTCTCTCTATAGCTTAAGTTTTTCTTCATAAACACAAACATATTAGTGCCAAATTTCAAGAAAGGGTAGTTGGAGGATATTACTTGCATTACGGTGGTGGTTTTTTCCGGGCGCAAGAATGACAATGAGCAACAACGTTCCTCATGGGCAGTTTGGTGACACCACACTGACCAAAGTCTTCGTCGGAGGGCTGGCGTGGGAGACTCCCAAAGAGACCTTGAGAGAGCACTTCGACAAGTACGGCGAGATCTTGGAGGCCGTCATCATCTCCGACAAACTCACCGGCCGATCCAAGGGTTACGGTTTCGTAAGTCCTTTTCTTTTTTTTTCTTTCCTTTTTTGTAATAATATTGCGGTGGTGATTGGTGGTTTTTGATAGTGTGCTTTGCGGTAATGTAACGTGTAGGTCACCTTCAAGGAGCCGGAGGAGGCTAAGAAGGCTTGTGAGGACGCCACGCCGGTCATCAACGGCCGCCGTGCCAACTGCAACCTCGCTTCCCTCGGGGCTCGCCGCCCTAGGTCCGCTTCAAACACCACCCCTCCTCCTCAACGAGGTATGCACCAGTCTATCAATCCACAATATCTGATACATTATCGATATTCACTAGGATATGAGATTTTCATCTGACATTGCATCTAAATGATTATGCTGAAGGATCGAACGGTGGCGGAGCGAGGTCCATGTCACCTGCTCCCGCACCTGCACCTGCAAATCACGTGCAGTGGTACTACCCAGCACCAACAGGGACTCCAGCTAGCCCATTCCACCACCATCATCACCAGGCCGTTCCATTTTATGGGTACCTATATATTTCCATGCCATTAATTTCCCATCTTATTTTTTGGTAGGTCTAAGAAATAATCATAAATAATTAATGTAATTAAAATGATTTATTCTCTCTTTTCAGCTACTCCCCCACATACATTGCCGCTGATATGAGTTACAATCAAGTAAGTAATGCGCTTTTCGACTTCAATCCTCGTGTTTTCTATCAATCTGATATATGCTTATGTTTAAAACAACGTTTCAAAAAGTGAAATGTTTTAAATCACTTTAAGTTACGAAGATAGTCAAACTCGAGTGTAAATTGAACAAACTAATATAATTAATTGATCCAACTTACATTTAAGTTTCCCGACTTCAATTTAAATTGAATTATTTGACCGGGTCAATGTGATTTGATACTTGTTCTTCCTATGACAATGGTGAATTTACAGAAGGTGGGCTACACAGGTGGAGCTTACATGAACGGGCATTACTCTGCTCCTCAAGTTTACCCAGCACAGCCAGTGGTGGGACACAACACTTTGATGCCAATGTATCCTCTCTACTACCACCATCACCATCAATCACATACAATGGGCTTACCTGCTCACATCTACTCGCCGACCATGGCCGGACACGTGGCCACAGTCCCGACCATTATGTCAAAACCAGCATCGATTGCTCCCAACACAGGTTGAGAGATTGTAGATGCACTGATTTTATGCTGTGCTTGCTCACATGCTAACATGTTCAACCTAGTCAATGTCAAAAAAATGGGAACGTGGAAACAAATAATTGCATCATTCAGTCACGTGAGGCTGTGATTTTTCTGGGCCAATTGCCAACTCTCATTTTGCAGAACTCACGTGGCTTGAACATTGTTATTGGACTTTTATTCATAAAAAAATTAAAATAAATGATAAGAAGACTCTTTCAAAATGAAAATTTTCGTAGTCTTTATGATACCTCATAGTTAAACGTTAATTTTTATGCTAGTATATAAACATTGTGAAAAAATATGAGGTAGGAGTTTATGAAGAGTCTTACTTTTAAGAATCTCCTTAGCATTTCTCAACAATTACATCAAAAAATTTATCCGTTATTTAAGATTTAATGTTTTAGATACTTTAATATAGTAAAGTAATTTTCGTGCTCGCATTTTCTCTTCATGCATCTTTTACCCAATTTAGTATACAGAAACAAAATAAAAGTATGAAAGTCACCAGTTGGTTTAGCATATATGATAATGGTTCAAAATGTTATAAAACTCTAAGCATAATAAACAGGTTTTGGCTATGATGTTATTAATTCACACGTTATATTATGCGCAGACGACAAGATCAGGAGCTTATAATACAACCTCAATAAGTAGATATACATTATAACATAAGAAGATCGATAACACCGTATGACAGTGTTATAGTAAAACCACATGAACTGATCGTTTTTTTGTTGTTTGTTTTCTTTCCAAGTTGGCATTTTTCTTCATTAAATCCAAGTAAATATTGTAGATTCCTTCATTGTAGTAGGTTATGGCAAATAGTTAATTAATTATTTGTTTATTTTTATGAATAGATGTAAACTGATTGCTAGAGAAACAGTGTGCTTGGCTGTGGAATAGGTGCAGGTACAGTTGGCAGAGAAGAGGATGAACGTGGTGGCAAATAACTAAGGGGGAACCGAACGTGGTGGCTGCACAGAGCAACATTATTATCTCTGATCTGTTGTAGCTCTTTCTTTCCAATTAATTTATTTTTATATTTTAACTTTAATTAATTCCATAATTATTCTTAATTGATTTAATTAGGTGTTTCTGATAAGATTAGTTCATTCTTTCTCTCTCCTCTCTCTCTCCAACATATCCATCTCAGCTTGAGCTGTGAACCATTCAACAAAAACAATGTAACAGAGGAGTCATTGTATGCATCTTCTCTCGATTGCTTTGCATGGCTTCATTCAACTTTTTTTCTGCACAAAACGCCTTTCTTTTCCACTTGAATCTTGTGTCTACAGAGTACATATTTCTTTGTGTCTACAATGCTACTCGCGTTATCATTGTTGTAGAAACAATATATTATGTTCTTACAGTTTGGAGGAATGCTAGGAAGACCACTTATTTATATCATATTAGTGTATCATCACATGTAAAAAGTGATGTATATAATTAACATTCAATGATATAAATTCAATCATTGACGTGAAATGTGCACATCATTTGACACATCAGATGATACACAAATGTGGTATTTCTAACAATTTCCGTCTGTTATATTGACGTTTGTATTTCAAGTCTTATGTTTGATTCTCCACTCCCTCAACAACCATTGAATAAAAAAGGAGAACAAGAAGTAATTTGGTGTCAATTGACTTTATCGATCACAATACACTTATTTCTATGCACTCAAGTTTGAATCCACATTTCTGTAATTCAGATTAAGATAGAATATCGCTTGAAAATCAACTAATTGGGT
Organism: Pyrus communis; assembly: GCF_041283825.1. Taxonomy (NCBI): domain Eukaryota; kingdom Viridiplantae; phylum Streptophyta; class Magnoliopsida; order Rosales; family Rosaceae; genus Pyrus; species Pyrus communis. The sequence continues at coordinate 23,302,754 of NC_142571.1, read as the reverse complement.
GAAGAATTTGGGCTTCTATAAAACACCTAGCCCAAAGTACATGTAAGAAGGATGAGTAGGCCCAATCGTTAAATACCACAGGCCAAACTGGGACATATAAGTTATGTATGCATAGTTGGAGTAAGTGCTGGTCGCGGTGTAGGGATGAAGTTATGTCTGCATCAGCCACCACTAAAAATTAGTCAAATATTCCTTTTGATGTAATTCGAGTGGCGAAATATGATTGCGATGTATCTTTTGATTTTGAAGTTTTTGTGTTGAGATTCGGATTAATCACTTGGTTGTTTTCTTTTTCCAAACTACTTTAGTGGCCAATAGCAAAATGTTTGTTGCAGCAGAGACGCCCAACATTTAGAAGATAGAGATTATGGTAGCTGTTATGTTTACTTGTTTTGTGATATACGCTGGTCCAATCATGCGGATGCAAATTTCTTCCTCCTTGATCTTGGACAAAATTGCACCAACAAACAAATAACATATTTGGTCAAGCCAAGAGCCACATGCGCCCACGATGAAATGGGGGGGGGGGACTTTGGCCGAAGAACCTCCTATGCCAAAGTTAGAATTTTGAGAGAAAAGTGTTTGGAGAATTTTTGAGTGTTTAGCAAGAGTCAAAACCTAGGTTTTTAAAAGAAATGAGGTTGAATATATAGTGCATGGCCGGTCCCTTTGGGAGAGAAGGTGACCGACATTTTGTGTATTTTTTGGGTGTAATTAGTGGTTTAATTGGCCATTAATAGATTAATTAGGTAATAAATCCATTAATTAGCCAATTAACATAATTTAAAAGAAATGTTTTGGGGATTACCTTGTGGAGAGGATTTGATAAGGATGGATGAAATAGGTTTAAAAATAAATACCTATTTAGGCACCTTTGACTTGATTGTGGGATGTTTGTCCACTGCTCGCCCATAGGAATTTCGATGCTCCTCAAGGGTAATTTTGTCTTTTTTGCCCAAAAATCCACGTGTCGCCTCTTGATTATTTTTGTCTCCACAAATGCCTCCACACCTGTTAGGCTGCTCGTAGGAAATGGCAGCAGGTGTAGAGATCTTCTTGCTTTAGGAAATGTATGATTGTTTCCTATTTTAATGTTGATTCCCTCTTTAATAGGACATTAGATCCTTCTAGGAAAGGGAAATAAATTTCTCTCAAAGCTTATTTAAGTCCACCTTAAGTGGGTTATTAAATCAACTTTGGAGAGCGATTTATTCTACCCTACAAGAGAGAGAGAGCTTAGAGGATATTTGTTCCCCCTCATTTAGCAATCTTCTACATCTTGCCTGTGCAAAGGATCATTTTTCGTTGCTTTCTTCGTCTTTTCCGCGTCGCACTAAGGTAAGAAAAAATTAATTTTCCTTGTCTTATTCTTGGATAGTGTTGTTGCAGGGCAGCTGTCGGGGTGGTGCAGCACATCGGCTAGCAGGGGCCAGGAGTCAGCTCAGCATGGGCTAATAAGGTGTTGTGGCAGAGACCACTGCTTGGGCTGCTCGGCTTAGCTAGAGCCAAGGGAAGTTTGCTCATCTAGGGCAGCGGATTGAGGCGCTGGGGCGCAGTGCTAGGCGAGCTGCATGGCTTATGTCCTTTGGTCTCTTGGACCTGAAGGGGGTCAAGTCGGCAATTAAGATAGATGAGGAGGTTGTGGGCCTCATAGGCTGCTGGAATGCTGGGCATGCAGGCTTTCTGCCTGCTGGTCTGAGAGAAAAAAAATAAGGAAAAAGCCAGTATGGGTTAAGTTCCCCTGCTGAGTACCGTGAATAGCGTTAGCTGCTTAGTTCTCTTTGCCGGGAAAAATGTGAGTTGCTCCCGAGAGAAAAGGTAAAAAGGATCAAGGCGGATACTTTGGCTCGTCTAATCTCTGTCGTGGAGTCTACTATGAATCAAGATGGAAAAAAGAGATCTTCCCCGTCTGCTCAAGAGATGTTGGTTAAGAAAAAATTGAAGACTTCCTCCACTACTCGTGAGGGTCCGCCTACTGTCGAGAAGCCTGTGATTAACATAACTTCTTCCAATGGGAAGAAAAATGAGGCTGCTAGATCTGAGCCTGTGGCACCTACTATGTTGAGAATGGCTAATTCGATTGCTGATAATATTGCTTAGTGTAGAGGTCTTGTCATGCCTTAGTGCAAAAGTCTGTGCCAAAACGTCTGTTGGGAGCTAAGTCTGGTTCTCCTTTGCAAAGGCTTGCTATTATAAAGAGCGATAATGTGGACTATGCTGCTAAAGTGGCGCTAAGGCCCACTCCATATGCTGCTGAGACTGATTCGCCTGTTGGGAAAGATGAGACTGCTCGCGTGGGCAGCTGTGAGAAATCTACTAAGCCTGCTTCTGAGAATGCTACTGAGATCTATGTGCTCTTGAAACTAGATCTGCTTTGAAGACATGGACGTTTGTGCCAAGTTTGTTAATGGCGTTAGAAATGTTTGTTTGCCCAAGTTCCTTTATGAAGCATACAACCCAATATAGAATGACTGCTCTGCTTGCTATGATGTAGATATAGCAAGGCTGCCAAGGAGTAGGGGATCAAGAGGTTGGATTTTGAGGTCATTGCTTTAAAGGGGTCTAATATTTTTGCCCCCACTTTTTTACAGCTTGAGACTGCTCACCAAGAGATCGTTGACTTGAAGACTAGGCGTGACGCAATCTAATTTAAGTAAGAAAGTGCAGAGAAAGAGATTGGATGTTACATACCTTAAATTCAAGATCTTGAGTTTGCAGTTTCTGAGCTTCATTTCGCTGTTTATGCAAAAAACGAAGAGTTGATTGTTGCTTATAATTAAGTGATCCACTTCAAGAGAATCGTCTATAGGCTTGAACCTCAAGTGTTAGAACTTCAAGGTGTACTGATGATCAACGAAAGTCTGAATAAGGAAGTGGATGAGCTGCAGCGCATCCGTGTTGGTCTGCTCGAGGAGAATGAGCAGCTAAAAGGTGAGAATAATGGGCTCGAGGTTTCAAGACCTTCTCTATTTCTTTGAAAGACTTACTTTCTTTTACTTTTGAAGCTTCCATTGGTGAAGTAGTTGAAGAAGTTGGTGGCTAGGCTAGGGTAGCCAGGGGTGAAGCACCGGATGCTGCCGCTGCTAAAAACATCGCGGCTGCTGAAGTTGTGGTGACCGAGTAGTCATGGGATGTCCAAGCTACTAAAGTGTAGTCTTCTGGGTAGTTTTTAGGATTTTCTTTGTTTTTCCTTGTAGCTCTTGTTTTTCTTGAACTCCTTTGGCCTTTGCTAGCTGTTTATAGACATATTTCATTCACTTTTCTTCATCTTCGCTTCTTTTGTTCATGCCCTAACCTTTATACTTTATAGACCAATGACAGACGTGTTACCTTTCTATAAGCAGACAGACCCGCATAGCCTATGCAGCCATAGGTGTTGGTGTAGAACTTTGCAAAGTTGTTAGTCATAGGGTTGGCAGCCGGATGCCTTACTTATAGAAGCAAACAAGTCCGCGTAACCACTAGGCTGTTAACCTTGGCTTTCTCCAATTTTATAGGTTGGATAGCAAGTATCACAACACTTTAGGACTTGGTGTAAGTTGTTCCGACCTTAGCAGAGGTGAAGCTTATCGATTACGTAACAAGTCAGCAGTGGATAAAGCTTCGTATATGCACGCTAGCTTGTTTAACCTTTCACAAGAATGTGCGGTTGTGTAAGTCTGGCGTGGCTTTACTGCTCGAAGGGTAAGCCGTATGTAGTCTTTTGGAAACCGTAGGCTGCTTTAGTGCACTCGGTAGCAGCTTTAAGGTTCCAGGGCAGTAGTTCATCGGATGCACTGTGTCATGTGCCTCATCCGTCTTTAGGGCCCGGTTCTACACGGATTAGGCCAAGAGACCCAAAATACTTCAGTTAGCTAAGCCTTGAAAAAGACCATTGTGGCTACTTCTAGGAATCCCGGCGCAAGCCATCGTGCATCTAGTTATACTAGGGCAACTAGGCTTATCCACGTCTGGATATTCGGAGTGTAGAGTTTATCTTCCCGTCTTGGAGAGCTGACCCATGTGGGTGTCGAAGAATTGGTTTACCCTCTCACACTGGAAAACATGGTTGGTCCTTCGGGGGGGGGGCGCAATTCCTGCAATGAGCCCCTAAGAAGAGCGCGGTCTTTTTTTGAAGTGCAGGAGTGACCAGTTGTTGTAAGTATGCAGCCGAGCCAAGTTGTGATTACTTCTGAATTCCTCATTAAAAAACGAGTGAAACGAACGATAACTTAGTTGTAAAGTACGAACTGCATAATAACTAGATAATCTTCGGCTTGTGAGGTGGTGCCCGTCGAGCTGTTTGAGTCTTCGGGCTTTGATGTAGTGGGAGGTCACACATGGTACTTTGTAGGCACTCCACTATTTTTCGATCTTTTTGTCGTTTCATGGTGGCGAGGGTGTAATTACTCTTGCTGCCTACTCTGCTAATCTTGTACGGACCTTTCCAGGTGAGATCCATCTTTTTGGAGCCTTCTTTGCGGGCAGTGATGAAGGTTTTTCTTAAGACTAGATTTTCGGGCTGGAACTGCAGGATCTTGGCCCTTTTGTTATAGTTGGAGAGGAGCTGCTGCTGGTAGGTTGCGATGTTAGTGATGGTCTACTCGCGCTTATCCTCTGCGATATCTAAGCTTATGGTCATCTCTTTATTATTCTGCTCAATGCTTGGTAATAGAGCGATGATACTTGGCTTGATGACATTGGGATGAATGATTGCTTCTGTGCCAAATGCCAAAGAGAAAGAAGTCTCACCGGTTACTCGTCTTTTGGTGGTGTGATATGCCCATAGACATCCGAGGAGTTCGTCTGGCCATTTGCCCTTCTTGTTGGTGAAGGATTTCTTGAGGCAGTTGAGGATCATCTTGTTGGATGTTTTGGCCCACCTATTGCTTTAAAGATATCTTGGCGTGAACATGTGCTGCTTAATGCCATACTTTAGGAAGAATTTCGCCACATCTTTGCCCACGAATTACAGGCCGTTGTCAGTGACGATGGACTGATGGATGCCAAATTGGCGAATGATGTTCCTCCATATGAAGTGCTTTATGTCTGTCTGAGTCGTGGTTGTTTTTGGCTTTACTTCTACCCATTTCGTGAAGTAGTCGGTTGCCATGATCATTATGCCTCTGTCCCCAGTTGCAAGCGGCATAGGTCCTACTAGGTCGATTGCCCACTGCATGAATGGCTAAAAATTCGTCTACAAGTATAGCTTACTGGCAAGTAGTGGTGGTACCAGCGTTAGCAACGATCGCCCTTTTATACTAAAGCCTTAGCATCTAGGTGCATAGTATGCCAACCGTAGCCTGCGTTAAGAGCCTTCTGTGCTAAGGATCGACATCTGAAGTGATTTCCACAAACATCTTCGTGGATTGAGCTTAGAACCTTCAAGTCATCGAGAAGCGTGAGGCAGTGGAGATGTGGTCTGGTGTAGGATTTTCAAACGAGAATGCTGCTCCACATGTAGTAGCGTGCTACCTTGATTTGAAGCTTGCTAGACTCCAATCTTTCCATGGAGAATATGTCATTGACCATGTAGTCTACAATGGAATCTTGTCAGTTTTGAGTTGTACTAACCTGTGGCACCTCGGCTACTGGCTTCGCCTATATGTTTAACTCGTCTAGATACTCCACTAAAATAGAGCGTTTGAGTTGATGGTCAAGGGTGGAGCCTAAGCCTGTTAGTGATTAGCTGAGAATCAGAATGAATTGCGAGTTTTTTCACTGCTAAGTCTTTTGTCATTCGGAGGCCTGCTAGTAGGGTCTCATTTTTTACTTCATTGTTAGATGCTTTAAAGCTTAGAGTGATTTCCTGTTCGAGTATCGAATCATCTAGGGTGACAAGGATTACGCCTGTTCTCGAACATTTGTAGTTGGACAAACCGTCGACATGCAAATGCCAAAAATCTTCATCAGGTGGAACAGGCACGACTAGGGCGTGTTCGGCTACCTCTGTTGCATCGTTGAGCCGCTATGTTGTGTCATGAATGCGTGGTAGGGAATCATAGACATGTAGCAGTAGATGATCAACTGCTGGTATTGGACCACTCTAAAACTAAATTATGAGGAAATAGTCGGCTAGGGTCGTGTGACACGCAGCATAAGGTAATGCTCAACTGCTGGTACATGTTGCTCCTATGTAGAATCTTTTAGGGTGATATGGATAAAACTTGTTTCCGGGTTGCAACATTTATCGCCAAAGTTAGCTTTTGAATTTCTAGTAGCATCGAGGAGAGCTTTTGAATTGTGGAATATAGATAGTTGGGCCCCCACCTCTTCTCGTATGATGGTAGAGTTTATTGTTGCTTCAGATACTATCAAACATGCGAATAAGTCTTCCGCTGCTTTCAATTTGGATAATAATGAAGTGATGTCGGGTACTTCTTCAAGTCCTTAAATGTGCATTGGCGAGCTTCGTCCCAAAGTGCATGCTTCTCTGCCAGAATGAAAGAGTCTGCCAGAGTTAGATCTTCTTTCATGATCAATTTTCCTAATAGCAGGTAGTATGCTGGAAGTCCTTTTTGGAAGGCTATTTTAGCTATCGGGTCATTGCATTCGACTATCCTTACCTTCTCTAGTTTAAACCTCTTCACATAGTCACGAAGCGACTCTTTTGGGTTCTTTTTGATGTTGAACAAATGGTTGGACTTCTTTTTGATCGAGCGATATGATTAATATTCTTTGGTGAAAACTAAAGAAAGTTCATTGAAACTTTGGATAGATTGTGGCAGTAGAGTGTAGAACCAATCTTGCGCCTCGCCTTGTAAAGTGGTGGCGAATATCTTGCATATGAGATTGTCGTTATTTCGATAGAGGATCATTGTGCTTCTGGAGTGCTTTAAGTGTTTCTCTGGGTTTTCATCCCATTTGAAAGATGTGAAATGTGGCATGCTGAACTCGCATGAAGGCTCTGCTTGCTCGATCTTGTCACCTGCTTATGTTGGTCATGTTCCATCGTAGTGCTTCGTTGGTGACATTGTTGCGTTGGAAATTACGCAATCGCTTAGTCAAGAGTCTCTCTACTTCTTTCTGAATTTACCTTTGTTGGGCTAACAGAACTCTCGGCTGCCCCCAACCTTGACTTGATGGTCTAGACTGCTCTTCCATATGTTTGGCTCGTCTATGTCACGGATGCGGTGCGTGTGGTGCATTCTTAATAAGCGATCGAGTTTTTCGCAGACTGCCGGTTTAACTTGAGCCGGATTATGTGACTGTTTCTCTCTGTCTGTCGTGCTGCTTACTCCTATATGAGGTGAATGATGCTTATTGCAGGCTTAGCCATAAATAAACATTTCACCTGGAAGGTTGCTCATGGTAACTATCGGAGTGTAACCCCAACCATGAATGTACGCTCGTCCGTGGGCCTAGTCGAGAATGCACGCTCTTCTGCATGCTAAGACAAGAGTATACGCTATCTCAGAGGCCCAATAAGGAGTGTACATTGCCCGAATGCTCGGTTCATGGCTAGACAAATGGCTGCTTGCCGGGACGCTGCTAGAGAGGTTCTTTGTATGCCATTGTCTTATTTTGGGACACCTCGTCTTGGGCACGTTGCATCTCGGTGCGTTACAAAAGCTGGTTCACCAAGGTCGTCTGCTGTGTGAGGGTGCTTGTTAACTCTATAACTTGTCGAGACAAGTGTCGTTCTCCATTTGGGTTAGAATAACTTGGAAGGAATGTGTCTCATTGAGCAGTGGAAGTGCGGGAGATTTGAGTTGGGAAATGTCAAATCCGCAGAAAAATATGGTGAAAATGCTCCTGGTTCAATCGTTAGTCTGGAAATATAGAGCCAGGACGATTGAATTAATCTTAGATCGATTCGGGTTACTTGGAAGGCCGCAGGAGCAGGTTGGGCCACAGGAATAGGCTGGGCCACGAAAGTAGGTTGAACCACAGAGAAGGCTGGGCCACGAGAGTGGGCTGTTCAGCGGGGGCAGGCTAGACCATGAGAGTGGGCTGCTCGACAAGAAGAAGTTGGACCACGGGAGTGGGTTGCTCGACAGGAGTAGGTTGGACCACGGGAGTAGGCTGCTCTGCGGAAGCAGGCTAGGCCACGGGAGAGGCTGAGCCACAAGAACAAGTTGGGCCATGAGAGTGGGTTGTTCAACGAGAGCAGGCTGGGCCACGAGAGTAGGTTGCTCGGCAGGAGCAAGCTAGGCCACAAAAGTAGGCTACTCAGCAGGAGCAGGCTGGGCCACGGGAATGGGCTGCTCGGCGTGTGGCGCACGTGCGTGCGAAGCTTGGGCTCGGCTTGGCAACGGGTTGGGCTTGTGTTGGGATTAGAGTGACATGGCTTGGGCCATAGCCTTGGTGCCGTGAGTTTTGGATGACATAGCTCGGGCCGTGGTATTGACATCATGGACCTCGCCGTGGATGGCTACCATGGTGGTCATCGCAGTGGTTCCCGTGGTGGTGGTGCCGCTCCACTTATTGTCACATTTAGCCTTGTGAATCACCGTGATCCCATCCCTTGAATATTGAAATTTTCACTTGTTGAATTTTCTAAATTTCTAGCCATTGTACTTCTCTTTTACGTTTTATCAAAGAATCTTTGCAAATAAAAAATTCTAATAATAAAAACGTACGAAAAATATACAAATGGACAAGAAAAAATAGAGAAAAACCTTTTATGCAAGAGTCTTCTATGAGTGTGTGTACTTCAGCCCTCAATGAAAGCACCAATTTATGGATACAAATTTCTTCCTCCATAATCTTGGACAAAATTGCACATACAAAACAAATAACATCTTTGGTCAAGGTCAAGAGCCTCATGCGCCCACAATGAATTTGGGAGGGGGGCTTTGGCCGAAAAACCTTTGATGCCAAAGTTAGAATTTTGAAAGAAAAACGTTTGGGGAATTTTTGAGTGTTTAGCAAGAGTCAATACCTAGGTTTTTAGAGGAAATGAGGTTGAATGTATAATGCATGGTTGGTCCATTTGGGAGAGAAGGTGACCGGCCTTTTGTGTATTTTTTGGGTGTAATTAGTGGTTTAATTGGCCATTAATAGATTAATTAGGTAATAAATCCATTAACTGGCCAATTAACATAATTTAAAAGAAATGTTTTGGGGGTTACCTTGTAGAGAGGATATGATGAGGATGGACGAAATAGGTTTAAAAATAAATACTTATTTGGGCTCTTTTGACTTGATTGTGGGATATTTGTCCACTGCTCATGCGTAGGAATTCGAGTGTGGTAATTTTGTCCTTTTTGCCCCAAAATCCACGTGTTGCCTCTTCATTATTTTTGGCTCCACAAATCACAGCCCTTGTCTTTTTTTTAAGCACTGAATTTTTATTTTTATTTTTGGGAAGAAAATGGAGTACGCATGTTCTTTTGAGAAGAAAAATAAGTATGGCATATGAATTGGCTTTGTTGATGATATCATTCTTTATACATGTATAAAATTATACTCTTACCACATATTTGTATCATCATTGTACTATCTCTCTAATAGAGAAGAGATGCGTTGACGGGCCCTACCTTTATTAGAGAAATGATATAAATGATAATACAAATAAAAAGTAAGTGTAGCACTACTCTTCCGTATAATAAGAGACACGTATATTTTTGTCAGGGTCACTACTAGTCAGTTGTGACCAATTAAGGATAGCCTAATAGTGTTATTAAACTTCTTTTTCTTTTTGTAAGTCATTTTAAGTCGATTTCACTTTGGGTGAGGAACTTCAAAATTGAAGAAATCGATTAGAAAATGTTAGATTAAAAAGGTTATAATTTAAATTACTACTTAGAATAAGTCATTTAAAATTAGTTCTTATAAAAAAGTTGTAAACTTGTAGTTAGAAGTGAGTGTGGCGAATCAAACCAGTATGATCCGGTTGTCGATAAAAAGAGTCAAACGATTCCAATATTGATTCTGGCATTATTTGGCACATTTTATAGGACACTGAATACGACTATGTTATACGAATACGATGTTTGGGGCATTTTCGTATTAAATAGCCATCAAATAAATAAGTAGGCCCATCTTTATTAGTACGCTCCACGACGTACTAATAATCCACTTCAAAAGCCATGTATAATTAGTCGGGCTCAAAATATACTAAACACCAATCCAAAACCAAGCCTCGCATCATCATCCTCCTCCTCTTTGTGCTGCCCGTTGGCTCGTCGTCTTCTACACAGGTAACAACTCATCATCACCATTTGAACCCCATCCCATGAAATCCATATCAGAGCATCTATTTCTCCACTTGCTCAATGATCAATTACGTGATTCCAATTTTTTATATGTCGATTTAAGTTCTCCCATTTTCACCTTTCGATTTCATCCCCAACAACTCCGGCGAGCTCTCCACCTCTAGCGAGAGTAGTCTTATAGTCACCGAGAAAGTCTCATCTAATAGACCCTTCCTCGTCCATTCGCCGACCCTTCCTTCCTATCGATCCATTGACTCATTCCTTTCCTGTCCACCTGCCCCACTCCCTTATTCTTTTCATCCTATCGATCCTTTGCTTTTCGAATTCTTTTTTAATTTTATGTATTTATTTAGTAAAATTTATGGTTTTTAGAAAATTATATTTGGTTTTCTTTTTTCTTTTCTTTTTCCATTTTAACATCAATTATTATGTGAATTTTTTTAGAAATTATTATAGTCCAACGTATTATATGATACACAAATTAATCTGACGCATCATCAAACGTCCGACAAATTTAGTCACTACTATCCGGTGACTATTTATCTTATCTGATTGAAATAGTCAGTATAGTCCGAGCTGTCAAACAATGTCTTTGATTTGTTAGACCTCATTTGGTTATTTGATTTTGACTAATCAAATCTATGTGAATTGAATGAGACTGATTATAATTTTTTTTTTACTTTAATTTTCTAATAATACTGGAACTACTAGATTTGTAGACTAAATGACACACCCCGATCGAGATCAGGGCATACTGGCCGTCACGTGGAAGTGACGTAACCATGTGTACATTGCAGAAGCTAATAAAACAATAATAAAAATAGTACGAATAAATAAAATCCAGCTTTACACAAAGTAATAACATACATGTGCAAGCGTAAGTGTGAAAATAAAGTTCAGAGCACGAAGACCTAATGCAGTCCAGGAGAAAACGACTCTACAAAAGCACACTCGAGGGTAGTCCTACACTGGTAAAAATCTGTCAGATATGCCGGGGAAATCCTCAGGGAAGCCAACAAAAGTGCTAGCCAACTAGAACCTGGAGGGGCGCAAAACAAAAAGTGTGAGTGGGAAAAAACAAAGCTTTTCAAAAATCATTTCATAAACAAGATTATAACCCCTCGCCGTAAAACCTGTATACTTCCCAGAAAAATAGAATATACATATATGTATATCATGCTCTGCAATATGCCATGTCAAATGTCTCTAAATAGAATGCAAGTGCTCAGGAATGTCAAATCAATGCCATGTAATCTGTCAACCGGAGTCACCTAACGTGACCTGTACGGCTGAATCTAGAGCTCAAATCTCTATCTCACTAACTATACCTGCACACGAGTCGGAACCATCTAAAGTGGTCTGTATGACAGGACTGGGTGTAATATAAGTACGCTCAAGTGCTACGATCACGTGAAGGCTGGGCGAATAATCGCGGGTCACCTACGAGTCGGAACCACCTAAAGTAGTCTGTACGACATGACTGTGCACCTAACTTGGATCCAAGATGAGCGTGTGGTGCGGGAGGTGAACATCACGTGAAGGACTGTGCCCAACTCTGGGCGGGAGCACTAACACCGGGGGTGCAGGTTATGAACTCTCTATGCATCTCAAATCACTACTGAACGTAAACATAAATCGTAACTCACCTGGCACTTACCTGTGCGTCCGCATCACCAAACATATATAAACATATGCGACTCATAATGCGTAAATAAATGGCAAACTATAGGTATGGCATATAAACGTGTAATGTTTCAAATAAATTTCTGGGAAAAACGTAAGTATATAGATATATACGGAAAACCAAAAGCTCACTCACTGGTATGTAGAAGGGTCGTAACCCCCTTGCCTCGAGTGACCGTGCTCGTCCTCGGGATAGGTCTCACCTATATGCGAAACAACTATAAAAACGTTAATTTTAAAACACATAACCAACCTTAAGAAATAACTTCTCATACAATGCTCAAATGGGGTGTATGAATACACCAACGTGATCTACTCAACCTCAGGAACATCCCCATATTTTTAGAAAAAATTTCCACCGTCGCACGCGCCCCCACGCGTACGCCAAGGCACGGCCACACACGCCGGCCACGCGCAGGCACGTGCCTGGCACACTGACGCCGTCAGGAATATTCCGTTAACGCCATTAGGAATATTCCGTCGTCTTCTCCGGCGATGCTCCGGCGCCGTCGCCGGCGCCGGAAAATCGTGAAATTTTCAAAACTTTGTAACTTCTTCGTTTTTCAACCAAATTTCACAAAATTGGTACCAAAATGAAGCTTACAACGAGAGGAACAAATCCATACCACTTTCAAGTGCTAAAACACACGGAATCTCGCCGGGAAAACACCACCAACTCCGGCCAACCTTGTAACTCACGATCCCGACGTCCAAAATCTTCAAACAAACCACCCCGAGCCTCCTAAGGACCTCACCAAGCTTCCTACAAGCTTGAAATTCCTAAAAACACAAGAATTAACGTGTGCATGAACAGTGACAAAATCGGGGTATCCCGAGTTCGACGTGAAAACGAAGGTATCCTTACCTGAAATGGGTATGGTTGAACTTCTACGGACCTCACGAGCAAGAATATATACTTTGTTTCCTCGATCTGTGAAGATTTGGAGGGTTTCTGGGTGTGTCCGTACAAATGGAATAGGAAATGGGGGAGAGAGGGAACTCGGGACAAGGGTGCAAGGCAGGGAAAAAGTGAGGGGGTGTGGGAGAGTGTGTGTGTGGTCCACAACCTGCCAACAACAATCCAAAAACAACCACACAACGAAAACTCACACTAGGGGCAAAATCGTCATTTCACCCTTACGGTTCGAAAATTCCGGAACGGGCTGTCACACTAAAATTTATAAATTAAATGATATAAAAATTGATTATTTAAATATTAATTAATGTACTTAATTTTTATCTATTACACATCATTTGAGTTGGTTCATTGATACGATCAACTTCTAAACTTTTGATTTTGTAGTTAGGGAAGCCAGACGAGACATAATCCAAGGGGTTTTATTTTTATTTTTTTTTATCACAAATGGTCCCTGAAATTGATTCTCACCATCAAGATGGTCCCTGAAATTAAAAATCAATCAATGTAATCCCTGAAAATAGGTGCCGCAAATCAATGTGGTCATTCCGTTACAATTCTGTTAAAAAATATGTTAAGTGTTGATGTGGCACATAAATGGGCCCCACAAGATTTACAGGGTTTTATCACAAATGGTCCCTGAAATTGACCTACACCATCAAGATGGTCCCTGAAATTAACCTCCACCATCAATATTATAACAACTCGTCCCTAATTTTTACGGAATGAAAAGGTAATGTTGTAATTTCATGTTGGGTTGGGATAGAGTTTGTCCCCGGCCCACTCCATTCTCTCTCTCTTTCTTCCTTTTGTGAGTCTCACTCTCCCTATCACTTTATCTCTCTCACTCTCACTTCACTCCCTTATCTCTCAGCAAGCACCGAAGGGTGCCATGGGGGAAAACACCACCTGAGAAACCACAATTTTCACCCTCTAGACCTCATGAGCTCAAACTGAGCCCTGTAATGTAGGAAAAATTGAGCCGTGAGACTATAGCTCCAAGCTCTGATGAGAACAAAGTTCCCTAATACGACTTCGAATGATTTTGTAACTTTTTCGATTTGGGTAAGCCTCAAAACATTCCAAGTGTTTCTCTTTTCGTCCCTATAGTTCTTTTCTGATCATGTTGTTGTGTTTTGGATGTTAAAATATGAAGAAACACCTTGGATAACTATATTCCCAGTTTTCCAGCGAGGTGTCGAGACTTGCAGATGTTTTACGATCGTATTCTGGCCATAATTGGCCACGAGGAAGGTATATTTTGACTCCTTGCTTCACGAGCTTCATTTTGGTATTTTAGTTCACTTGTTTTGACTAAGTTTTGAGCTCTGTCGGAGCTCGGGAATTCTTCGGCCGATTTCCGGCCTTCTTCTTCCTTAGGTTTGATGACCCACAAACCTTAGACCCAAAACCTAGACCATTTGAGTAGCCTTATCCCTTAGCCTTTTAAACCAAAAGACCCAATTAAATAACCGGGCTTTCAAGCCCAAAACCCTAGTCTAACTAGGCCCTTGGGCCATGCACCTAAGCCCAGGCCCATCACCAACCCAGCCCGTTGAACCCAAACCCTTGACCCTTTGAAGCCAGGCTTTTGGGCCTAGGACCCTTCGGCCCAAACCCACCAGCCCAACCCGGATGAAATATTCTTAGTGTTGACTTTTTGTTGACTTTTTCAAAATTTACCTGGGACCCTCTGAGGGTAATTCGACATCCTGAATCCATTTTGGACATTTGTTTTCCCAAATTCAATCATTTTAGTATAGTTTTATTAATTGGACCTTTATGTGCTTAGGGGCAATTACTTATGGCGTTTCCGCCTTCACTAGTTTGCGCGGCTCTTCGGTAGCGAAGTATCTGTGAGTGGACCCCTTCTAAAATGCATGTTTTAATAGTAGAAATGCATACATGAAAAGCATGATTTAATGATTACATTTTATGAAACGTTTTATGAGATATTATGCTTACTGAGAATATTTTGAATTACCATATTTTATCAAACTCATGTTCTTTGTAGTATAGATGAAAGATGACTTTATATTGCATTGGGCCAAGAGATATTATTCTTGGATACCACTATTTATCACACTACTTACGAGATGTGTTTATGAAAGATTTTATGGCATGCTAGGGTTTCGGAAACCTATTACATATTCTGCTATTGATGTTTTCATAAAACTTTCGGGGTTAGTCTGTTGATAACTGTTTCAGTATTATATATATATATATATCAACTTGGTCAACTCATGTTTGTTTTGCGCCCCCTCAGGACTTAGAATTGAGGTGTACAATCCTGGCGTCAAGATACTTCCACATCGACATCTTTCAGTCCTCTTGGTGTAGGACCTATCTCTTAGTTCATTCAATTTATATTATTTCTTTTTAATGTTCTAGATTAGTGCATACTCTGAACACGTTGCTTAAATACATATTTATTATATTTAAATTTCTATTATTTTATTCATATTTCCTGTTCTTATGCGTTCTAATATGGCTTCATCACATTCGGGTGTCAGCCATCACGTGCCTACCCTAGTGTTTGGGAGATTATCAGGGTCGAGCTTGTCAAATATGGTCTCTGAAATTGAAAATCAATCAATATAGTCCTTGAAAATAGGTGTTGCAAATCAATATGATCTTCCACCACAATTCTGTAAAAAAATTTGTTATGTGCTGATGTGAGTTTAATAATTAATTAAAAAAGTTGTCTAAATACCTTTTTGCATAATGGAAATTTTTTTTTTCTTATAGTAGGGCCTACTCCAAAAAAATATCCATTTCATAAATTTTCAAAGGCACAAGACTTGACCAAGGCCTAAGAGAGGGTGTGGATATAGTTTTCAACCAACAATGGACGCACATTGGTTATAAACTCATTATCTCAAGGCAGACCTCGTTGTTCTTTGCATCACCGGACCACCAAGAAGTGCAAATAAGCTCTCCAAGATTAAGGTTGTGAGGATGTTGATTGCCTAAATGTTAACCGTGATGTCCCAGTAGTCGTTGCTAATGGGCCAAGTTATCACCAAAGGTGATCTTGATTCAGGTTCAATTCGGTGAAGGATGTCGAAGTGTGTTTTGAGATTTTTTTAGAGAATAGAGAGCGAATGAGGTAGAGAAATGTAGACTAAGATCGGAGGTGATTGCATGATTGAGTTTTTGAGTTGACAAATTTTTATTAACTATTAAATTATTAAGCCTATTTGTAATTTTTTAAATTTAATTAGACTTGTGTGACCCATTTATGTGTTACATCAGTACATAATAAAATATTTTACAGAATTGTGACGGAATGACTACATTGATTTGAGACACTTACTTGCGAGACAACATTGATCAATTTCAGGGACCATTTTGATGTTGCAGGTCAATTTCAGCGACCATTTTGATGTCGTGGGTCAATTTTAAGGACCATTTATGAGAAGAAAGGACTTATGTGGTCCATTTATGTACCACATCAGCACTTAACAAAATTTTTAACAAAATTGTAACGGAAGGACCACATTAATTTGCGACACCAATTTTCAAGAACGGTATTATTGATTTTCAATTTCAAGGATCATATTGATGGTGAGGGTCAATTTCAATGATCATTTGTGATAAAAATCCTAACAAAAAATTGCCGCGTAGCAAAATGAAAGCAATACAGCTATCTTCGAACACGTGTTCCAGATTTATTGGCCCTTCACAATCCATCCGTGACGGGATGAACTCAGCCGTTAACTTCAACAAACTCACAGAAGGCTGAGCTGACCAATCAGTGTGAAATAAAAAAAAAGGAATAGGCACAATAAAGCAAAATTGATCAGCTCCTGCGTTCAGTTTTAATTTTAATTTTTTCTAGGTCTCCCAAAAGGACGCTACTTCCCTCGTACCCAAAAACGCAAAACTCACAAGCTCTCTCTCTCTCCCCGCGCTCCCCCCCCCCCAAAAAAAAAAAACCTCGAGGCTTTAATCTTGTTCAGAAGATCTGGAGGTAAACACACACAATCACAATCCCTGAAGCTTTAAACTTTCAAGTTTTGTTAATTTTGTGCTATACTTTTCTCGATATTGCTTGGATTTGCTCAGTTTTGTGATTAGGGTTTATCATATTTTCGATTTTTTTGGTAATTTTTGGAAGTGTAAAATGAAAAGAAGTTAAATTTGATGGTTTTGGAAAATACCCAGATAAAATATCTCAATGGATGAGCTAACGGATAAAGATGTTGATGTGGGTAGTGGGTCAGAGTCCACTGTGAGTGCTAGTGGGCATGTAGCTGGTGAAACCCTAGCTGGGTCCGAGGCTTGTGTGATTGAGGGTCAGGTTGAGGGGTCTTTTGGGGAGGATGTTGGTGACGATGAAGGCGGTGATTGTGATGGGGGTGATATAATGGTGGAGGTTCTGGGTTCTAATGTCTATGTTGGTGGAGTTTGCACTAGTGGGGATGGGGACAATGAAGGGGTGGGTCATGATGATTCGGTTGAGGTTGATATGGGGTTGGAGGGCAATGTGAGATCTTCTGGAGGAGATGGTGGTGAAATGGGTGAGCTGGATTCGGTGGCTGCAGTTGTTAGTTCAACAGTCATAGAAACCGAGGTTTTTCATTTTGAGGAAGCTGAGATGGTTGTGAGGCAGGATGTGAATTCAGAGGAAGTTAGTGTTTGGGATGAAAAAGCACAGGATGCCACAGCAGAAAATGGAATTGGGGGTTCCTTGATTGGATCTGTAGGTAGTGAAACACAAGATGTTGTCAGTGAAGTAGTTGTGAAGGAAAGTGTAGAAGTTTCCGTGGGAGGATTGGTGGAGGTTGTGGAACAAGAAAGGAAGTTGGTTGTTGGTGAGGTTGATGCACTCAATGATTTGAAGGCACAAAAAGCTGGTTTGTCAGATGATGTAGTATTGAATCCCGGAATTGAAAAAGCTGCAGTGGTTGTTAGTGAAGAAGGTTTGAATCCCGAACCCTCAAGTGAACAAACCAAAGTTTCTGTTGCTAGTGGTGATGTTGCTGGGTTGGACAATGTAGATATTTTGACTTCCGAAGTTGCAGGTAAGGAAACTGATAAAACTAATGAAAATTCAAGTCATCCAGTAGAAGAACAGCTGGTTAAGATTGAGCCAGTGGGTGGCTGCACCCATAGTGGCAGCAATGAACCTGAAGATTCAGTGTCTTCTCCTATGCCGCCTCAAGTAGTTCATGGAAGTGACACGGGAGCAACAGGTGCACAAGATTCTGAAAATGATCAGTTCTTGAAACCTGAAGAGAGCGTAGAGGACATGGTTCATGATATTGCGTTGGTTTCAACTACCTTATCTCTGCCAGCTCAAGTAATTCCTGGAGGTGTAGTTTCAGTAACAGATAAGGGGGGCCTTTTGAATTCCAAAAAGAACCTTCACTTGAAACCTGAAGAGAGTATAGGCAAGAACACGGTCCATGATACTGCACTGGTTGAATCAAATACAGGGCAAGAGATGGAAGTGGACAGACACATTAATGGTGCTGAGCAGGATAGCGTAGATGGAGCAGATCAATCCCTGGAGTCTGGAAAGTGTTTAGAAAAGACTGCGACAGCTTATGTTGATCGAGTTCATCCTGATATCGAAGCGGAGGAAGTGAATGAACAAGTGACTGATGCTGAGGGTGTATTAAATGGAGGGGAACAGATAGAAGATGAAGGCCAGGACATAATGGGTGGATCCACTGAGATTGCAGCAGCAGATGATAATATTCTTCTGAATCCATGCGTTGAAGTAAATAACTCTATTGATCCGAACTTGAAAAGTGAGACTGTTCAGAGGAGATCACAAGCTGATATCCACATCACTGATAGTGGGGATATTACTCCCATGGACACTGAGGAGGTAGGAGTTAAAGAACAATTTAATGATGCTGTGCTAGATGGTTTACATGGAGGGCAATACATGGAAGGCGAAAAAGAAGCTACTGATGCTGAACAACCAAAAGCCGGTGAAGATGAAATTCTTAAACAAGAAGCTATCCAGGGAAGCTCAGAAATTGTGCCTCAACCGAGATATGAGCTGCCACCAGAAAATCATGTGTTTTCTGCATCTGATTTAGTTTGGGGTAAAGTGAAGAGCCATCCATGGTGGCCTGGACAGATATTTGATTATACTGTTGCATCTGAGAAGGCAATGAAATATCATAAAAAGGATTGCTTTTTGGTAGCATATTTTGGGGACCGTACTTTTGCTTGGAATGAACCATGTAGTTTAAAGCCTTTTCGATCTTACTTTTCCCAGTCAGAGAAGCAATGTAATTCAGAAGCGTTCCAGAATGCTGTCAATTGTGCTCTGGAAGAAGTTTCGAGACGTGTTGAATTGGGGCTAGCATGCTCTTGCATACCAAAAGAAGTCTATGAGAAGATTAGGTTCCAGAAAGTTGAAAATGCCGGGATCCGCCAAGAATCAAGTAGAAGAGATGAAGTGGATGAATCAGCCAGTGCCAGTTCTCTTGAATGTAATCAATTGCTGGATTACATAAAAGCTTTAGCACGGTTCCCATCTGTTAACTGTGACCGATTAGAAGTTGTGATAGCTAAGGCTCATATGCTAGCATTTTATCGCTTGAAGGGTTACTACAACTTGCCAGAATTCCAATCTTGCGGAGATATATTGGAAAACAGAGATGAAAGGATTGAGCATACAGCTCCTAATGGCAAGGAAGCTAAAGGTACTTTCTCTGGCCCCGAGATTATTACCTATTCTCACAAGCGTAAACACAGTTCAAGAGATTCTAAGGTAAAAGAAAGAAGCCTGTCTGAATTAATGGATGGCGGCTTAGATTCCCTAGATGGCGGTGATTGGTTCGATGGGAAAGATACTGGTGGTTTGGTCTCACCATCCTCTGGCAAGAGACGGAAGGGTTTTGAGTATCATGTTGATGATGATGGAAGGAAAGTTAGCGGAGCAAAAGTTTCTAATACCACGCCTGTCCCAAAACAGTCTTTTAAGATTGGTGAATGTATCCAGAGAGTTGCAAGCCAACTAACAGGGTCTCCTATTGTGAAGTCCAACAGTGACAGACCTGCCGGGGATGGATCTGATGTTGCCTTCCAGAGTTCTGGTGATGTCCATAGAGGGAAAGCAGCTGATAGATCAGAGTACTCGTCGTTAGATGAATTGCTGTCACAACTTCAGTCGGCAGCAGAAGATCCACGGAAGGATAACCAAAGTTTGAAAACTGTTGTTAATTTCTTCTCTGATTTTAGGAATTCTGTAGCTGTAGGTCAGCTTCCTGGGATAGAGCATTTAGCTGTGGACAAAGTTGGTGGGAGAAAGAGGAAGTCGTCAAATTCTGCTTTTGGGTTGCCTGAAACTTTTGAATTTGATGACATGAATGATACTTATTGGACAGATAGGGTAATCCAAAATGGCGTTGAAGAGCAAACACCTCGAAGGGGCAGGAAGGCTAATTATCAACCCATTGTTCTTGCCCAACCAGAAAAATCCCCTCAAGAGGGTCGTAGGCCATACACCAGGAAGCGGTATTCCCAAACCATTGATGCTTTGCCGCCAGAGAAACCTGTTGGCTATGTGGATGAGAATGCCCCAACAGAACTTGTTATGAACTTCTCTGAGGTGAATTCTGTTCCCTCAGAAGCAAAGCTGAATAGAATGTTTAGGCGCTTTGGACCTCTGAAGGAAGCTGAAACAGAAGTTGATAGGGAGAGCAGTCGTGCTAGAGTTGTTTTCAAGAAATGTTCTGATGCAGAGGTTGCTATTGATAGTGCTGGAAAATTCAAGATCTTCGGATCAATACCTGTAAATTACCAGCTCAACTATACTCCATCTCAGCTCAACTATACTCCGTCTATCCAGTTTAGCATTTCTCCCAGTGCCACAGCGCATGATCAGGAGATGCAACTTGTTCTCCCCTCCCATGATCATGATATGCACCTTGATCTCTCCGCCCATGACCAGATGCAACTTGATCTTTCCACCCACGACCATATGCAACTGGATATGCAACTTGATCTTTCCTCTCATGACCAGATGCACCTTGATCTCTCCACCTTTGATAACCTATGAAGTTGTCAGGTAACGATGGACCTGGATTAAATTTAATTGCACTGATATTTGAAGTTCTGCTTAAGCTTGCTTTGTTACAAACTTTAAACTACATCTGTTGATTCCGATGTGATCTGAGGTTGTCGTATTTAAAGGATTTATTTCTTTAAAAATAAAATAAAAAAACTACAGTAAGTGAACGGATACACAGGTTTTGGAAATGAAGAATTGACAAAAGGCCTTCGTATGCCCTGGTTGGTCTCAAATAGATAACCTGTGCCAAGTTTCTTTTGTCATTTTCTTTTGTTTGATGGGGCCCCGGGGGAGGTGAAATTTATAGAATGACATTGTGTCCTGAGCAGAGCTTTTGTAGTTGTTTCCAACTCTATACTTGGTATTGGGAGTTCGATATCAGACTGAATTTGATCTTACCTTTATGTTCCCTGGCACTTAGACCAATGTATGGGAATAAGGTTTTACTGTATGTGGCATAAGAATAATGAGCAGTTTTAATTCTATATCCTTCTTTGATATTATGCAATTATCTGATGTATTCTTTCAATTTCTGATCTTCCACAACTTAGGTTTGTAATCTTCTATCTGATATCATTTTGCTTCTGTAGTTAACTTTTCTTTTATACATGTTTTATTGCAGGGAGAGCAAATGCTGAAGAAGAAAAAGGAGACAGTATGCGGGTCTCTATGCCCTGGGAAGCCCTAGGACGTGCAAAGCTGAATCGGCTGCTGAAGGAGGTAACCAGACCATGTATTCATCTGGTTATGGTGAATTTAATCTGTGCTGAGGTTTCTTGCTGTTTTCTATTCACAAAGATGCCTGTTTTTTTTGCTTCCTTCTGTACTCTTATGTGTTTGAGGGTTCTTAGTTTGAATGTACAGCAGAGATGGCTGATCCTTCCTTGATGGCTACAATTATGGCATCATTTTGTATCCAAGATTGGGGCCAAAAGATCATGTATGATTGTGCATTATCCCTAGTTGAATAACGGTGACCGATAAATTTTTCTAAAACCATCCTGATTGCTGGAGGGTCGAGGGTTGAGGGCCGTTTTGGCCCTCGCAGACTTGGAGTTCCAAAAAGCATGGGGGAAAAGTAATTTGCTTTTGCTATGTGACATGTTGAATGCGCCTTATCTACCCGTGAATGCAAAGCAGGATATGCAAAGTCCTGTCCTAGTTCATTCCCATTTGTAGGTATATTGTTACCATCGTGGAGGTTTTTCACGGGTGCCGATTAAATCTTCGGTGATGAGAGTGAACTGTCCGGCGAGACTTTTGCCTGTCTGGCCTCCCCCGTCCTGCAACCATCCTCTTTTCTTGTCCTGATCGGTGAATGTGGCTGCCGTTTGTTTTTGTTTCCTGGGCTGGTATGTTACCCAGTTGGTCGATGGATCCAGATGGACCAGTTGGTGTGTGAAAGATTTTCCAACAAAGTCTAGGCACTGCCCCAATCAACCAAATGATTATCCACAGAATCCATTTGTTAAATATATGGATTCGATAACAAATGGTTTTTTTTTTTTTTTGAACAAACGATATTATCTATACTAAGGGATGTGGTGTTAATATGGTATTTGAATTTCACAAAAATGCAAAGCATTGGTCCTTCAAACCAATTTTGTAAGAATATTTCCGTTAAAAATATAGGGACATTAGTGCAGTTTCTTGATTTACTTCTAAGAGAAATGTTAAGGAGATTCTCGAAAGTGTGACTTTCCATGGACTTTCTACCAAAATATTTTACAATGTGAGCACGGGAATTGACATTAATTAGTAAAGCAGTAGAGAGTCTCCTTAGCATTTCGCTACTTCTGATCTTAAAAGCGATTTATGTGCATTTCACATCCTCAATTTTAAAAGAAATTCTCACAAGGTTTGTGAAAGACCAATGCTCCACTTTTTGACAAAGTTAAAATACAAACTAATTTCTTTCTCCATGCAACTCCAATATCATATGAGGTAGTAGCATACTTTTGGTTTGAGTTCAACGGTACGCCAAAGTAGAGTCGATGGCTAGGTCGGTCTTTGAGATTTGAGAGGTCCTGTGCGAAATTTATAAAGGGCCCATGTTAAGATAGTTTTTCAAAATAAACTTTAGGACTTACTGATTGTAAATTTACAAATATCATTAAATAATTAGTAAAAAGAGCTACAATCGTAACTTTTACTAAATATTAAAAAACACTTCAATCTTAAACCAACCAAACAAGGAAAAAAAAAAAAAAAAGCTTCAAAAACTCTACCCTCAATTTTTCACTTGAATATATAACATTCTTATATAATAAATTTGATTGTTATCTGCATTTCAAATATCTAGTTGTGTGATCCAAATTGTTATATATGTTTAGAAAAAAAAAAATTGGAAAATACCCCAGAATGGGACAATTTTTAATCTTGGGACAGAAATAGGACAAACCGGCCATGCACACCAGACACACCATGCACAAAATTGAAATTACTAAAATACCCACATATAAACAGGTTATTCCTCCCATTTTCTGATTTCTCTCTCTACTCTCTGTCCCTTCCTCTCTCTCTTTCCTCTCACTTTCTCTCTCTACTCTTTCTCCCTTCCTTATATCTCTGAGCTCTGATTTCGAAGCGATAGAAGTTTGAAGAAAGGTGAGAAGATTGAGCTGGGCTTCCCATACCTTTGATTTCGAACATAGGGATGCAAGAGAAAGGTGAGAAGAGTGAGTTGGGTTTTGTACCATATTTTCTGTTTTGGCTGGAAAGTTCCATTTTTTCCAACGACTAAAGCTTCGGCAAGCATAGTAAGGTAGGGTGTTTAGTTCTAAGTTCCTTCATTAATGATTTATGGAATAAATGGGTTGTTTGTAAGATGAACTAATAGTTAGAAGTTAATTTAGGGTTGGTGTTTCATGTTGAGGCGTATGGGCTTTGGAATAAATTTCAAGTTTGACGTGCTACAAGACTAGGATGGAACAATTTATGGTTTAAGTGTTCAATTGTAGAAATTTGTGAATTTTTTTCTATAATATGCATGTGGTGCGCATATAGTGGGCATGGCTACATCTTAATATGAGAAGCAAGAATGTTCACTAGTTATGATGCACATATGTTGTGCCCTAAAGTTTAGCGAGTATGACCACAACCTAGTTGGCCTAGGCGAAAAACAAAATTAATAAAAATAAAAATAATAAAAAAACTTAGAGGACGTTAAGGGTCATGTGTGTCCGTGAAATATAAAGACAACGAGTATCATGTTTTCCATGTGTACGGTTAAGCGGTGGTTGATATACGTAACAAGACTTTTCAAACCGTCACTATAACCTTATATACATAACAATTATGTTTTAATTGTATCCACTATATCAATATGTTGTCGTTAAAGTTTTTCTCGTTCTGTGCATATCATGTGCATGTACTATGCATATTATGTGCATATGGTGTGCATATAGTGTATTATGTGTAGATGGTGCATATTTACATCTCTGATACTCTTCGCATTAATGTAATTTACTACTTTTTCCTTTGATTCAGAAGCAGGCCCTGGAAATAAGAAAAAAAGCGAACGAGTTCGTGAAACAATTTCCTTTGATTCATTTGGGTTCTTTCGTGCCCATTCAAACTGCAATTTTTTCAAACCCTTGAAACATTTGAACCCAATCAGATTTGATACCAAATTCAAATTAATGAATCTTCGATTCTTCATATAAAGTTTAGGGTCATTTTTCTGATTTCGAAGAGAAAGCTATGAGCTATGGGTTTTTGGATTGAGCCCATATCTATAAGCATAACATGTGCATGTCCTGTGCATGTCGTGTACTACAGTGTATGAGCGAGCTTAATACGAAGAAAACGAACGAATATGTGAAACAATTTCATCCATATCATTCTCTCTTCCTTCTTTCCACTCTGATTTCTCTCTTTTCCCTCAAATTTATCTCTTCTCCATAAGGCAACTGACATTTAATACATTTTTTTCATTTAATTGCAGCAAAAGCCATACCCTATTTTAGTGCTTGTAAATTTGGATTGAGAGAGGGAGCAGAGGGAGGGAGATGATAGAAAAAATGAAAATCCACATATAAATCAAAGAAATGATAAAAAATAAAAAAATAAAAAATAAAGGATTCGGGTCTCCTCCAAGAAAAACCAAACCAATCACTTCAACTCCATAAATCCATTAATCAAAAAGCAAAATTAAACAAACTCAGTTCACAAAACCAACGAATGAAAAGGTAAAAATCGAAAAAGATGAATGGGTTAGAGAGAGAGCACTTAAGCGATTTTTTTAAAATGCTAATAAAAGCAATATTTTCTAATATGTAGCATATATATTGGGATCCTATGCGATTGCAGCTTTCATTCTCCCTCAACACCCCTTCTGCCCAAAGAAGCATCCCTGAGAGTTCAGA
The DNA here is from genome assembly GCF_041283825.1 of Pyrus communis. NCBI lineage: Eukaryota > Viridiplantae > Streptophyta > Magnoliopsida > Rosales > Rosaceae > Pyrus > Pyrus communis. The sequence continues at coordinate 23,277,611 of NC_142571.1, read as the reverse complement.
CTCGAGAAGATCAAAATCATGCTTCGATTCGACCATAGGTAAGTGAATTTACATATCTAGAGAACATTTTGTGATTGTTCAAAGGCATACATATTCATGATCCAACAACAAATAAAATAAACATCGTCATGGAGGAAATGAAAGAAAATAAAAAGAAAACATCGCTTTTTCCCTTTTTTTTGGTTGGTGGTAAATTGAATAAATCGTTGACTGCAGTTTTCCGTTGACAAATGGTTTGACTATATATTCAGAGTCGCAATATTGCATGCATATCAAACGGATGATTTTTCACCCAAAAATATGTACAAAATAGGATACCAGTAAATCAGGCGTTTCTTTCAGTTTCGGTATCTCCAATAATCGCCGTTGATTGATTCTCAACACAAAAATTTGATTTTCTTACTACGAATTGTCCCTCTTCTCTTCACTTCTCTTTCTCCTTCGTCAATCGTCATCCAGGAATATTAATCTTCACTCCAAGAAGCTCCAGAACAACAGCGATGTCCTCCAATGGCGATTTTCAACTCGGCTTCCCAGGTCCTCTCTCTCTTCAAGAAACTCATTTCTTTTTCTTTTTCTTTAAATTCTGTTTTTTTTTTTCTTTTTTTTTTTTTCCCTGCATTTTCCTAAAAGCCAATCATCCCAATTCTGCGAAATGAAACATGAATTCCGTAAAAAGGTGACAACTCTGGTACTAAAGCAAAATTCTGATTTGTACCCAATTCAGATAACAGGGAGAAGCTTGATGGGTCTGGACTGTTTAAGACTGGGAGTCCACAGGACACCAAGAATCCCAAGTTTAATGTCCGAAAGAGTTTGGCTTGGGACAGTGCCTTCTTCACAAGTCCAGGTTTCTTATTCAGATATATAAATATATATATATATATATATATAATATGTTGTATATAAAAAGGTCTTAATTTCTTTGATATTTCTTGCTCACTCTGCAGAAAGTTTACATTTTGTGCATATTTTTAGGGGTGTTGGAGCCTGAGGAGCTGCTTCAGACTATGAATTCTCAAACCACAGGCAACGCCATTAACTTTTTGGGCTATGAGGAAGCAATGCTATTGCCTTCGGAGTCTTTGGAACCCGAAAGAACACGAAGAATTAACCGGTGTAGTTTTCGTAAAAGTTTAGCTTGGGATAATGCCTTTTTCACTTCTGCAGGTATGTGTTTTTCCTGGTTGAAAAAATCACTATTACATGTGCTTGTTATAGACACTCTCTCACTGCATAGATTTCGGGTTTGGTTTCTTGTGATCAGGGGTTTTGGATCCTGAGGAATTGTCTATAGTTAACAGAGGATTCAAGAAATCCGAAAAGCATCAGCTTCCCAGGATTCAAGAAGTTCTCAGGCCTGCTGAGTCAATGTCTACAATTAATAGTGGATGCTCCTCTTTGATGGCAAGCCTTGAGTTCGAACTTTTCGAAGATAACAGATCATCTGCACAGAAACCGACTAGTTTATCGGGTGTAACAACTTCAAGTCTCAAATCGAAAAGAGGCAAAGGCCTGCAAAGTGTTCGCTGTAAGTACACTGACTTTCGCTTGTACCAAATCAACCGCACCTTTGCCTTCTATCATGTGGTTTGTGTAAACGTATCCTCGTTTTGCTTATACATTTCAGCTTCCAAGAATCCTGATGCTTCTCCTCGGATGAGGGTAAGTTTCTTTCGTTATATTTTGGTGAGTAATCATGTTTCTGAGGTTGTTTCAGAATGAATATGTCTCTTTTGGAATTCAGATGAGAGCTATTATGTCAACATCCGAAAGGCAAAGTCTAAATGCGCGTGGAACGGAGAAGATTTTAAAGGAGGCTTCTGCTTTCTCACAAAAACAGGTATGTCATAATTAAGTAGAATGATCTATTTTTCACTCATTGTTTATGCGTAAATGTGTCTGTGATTTTAGTGCGTTCTGTACTCATATTTTTATCTAACTGAGTACTGATGAAATGAAGCGTGCTGCTGGAAGTGGGAAACTGAACTCATCAACATCTCGCAAACCGCCAAAGATATCTAGCCGGATTAACCAATCTTATACACTTGCAGCGAAAAGGGCTTGTTCGGGTGGAAATAATGACAAAATGAGAACTGCATTGGCTGCACCTGGTAAGATGGAAGATGTCCTAAAATATTAACCATACCAGTGTTTCATTTTCTTTCTGCAATTATGAAGTGTAACTCAAACTAAAGCTGATATGATTTGCTTGCAGGACAATCTATGAATGTGTCAAAAAAACCTTGCTTAAGCACATCGTGCAGCATCACCAATAGTCTTACACCGCCCACAAAAACATCTCCATTCTGTTCTCCCACTGCCACACAGAAGTCTCGGGTTTATAGTTCTCCCTTGTTCAGTAAATCTCCATTGTATTCGAGGAGCAAAATTGATTCCTCACTTGTCAATTCGGCCTCCCGTGGTTTTACCATGGGAACTCCTTTGAAATCCACAAAGAAAAACAACGGTGAACTGGAAACTTCTTGGCAGCCTTCAACTCTATTGTGCACACCAAAGTCGTCCCCTTATACATCACCTGCTAGTTCCTTTGATGGCTGGTCCTCAGCATCTTCATCAACGTCTGTGAATCAAAGATGGAAGAAGTCTGAGGTCGGTCTGAATACTTTCATCGGCGGACAGGCTTCTTTTGATAGTGATTTCTCTCAGGAATCAATTCTGGAGAGCCATTCACAGGATCAAACCAGCATTGGACATGGAAATCAAGCAGCAATGCTCTTGAATCCACGCGATGGAAATATGTCAACGGGAAGTAGCCCTATTCCTAGCAGTGTTTCTAAACATATCAAGCCCTCATGTCTCCGAGCACCATCACCAAAGATTGGCTTCTTCGACGAGGTTAGTTCATATGGATTCTTGTACTAAACAAATGATTTCAGTGTCTCAAATTTGCTATATGCTGTTGAGCAAAAACTCATTAAATTGTACAACATCTCTTCAATCGACAGGAGAGTTCACTGGTGAGATCAAGTGGAAGTATGCAGTTTCATTCCGGTATACAAAACAGCAGAGTGTCTAGAAGTCAAACAGGTAACGGTAACACTAACAGAAATGGATCTGAAAATCAAAATGGCAACCTTCAATCTCCTAGAACATCAGACAAGACGAGGAATGCGAAGCTTGCATTGCGGAAAACTGGCTCTCCCTGCCCTACTTTCAGCATCAGTCCTCGGCGTCCAGCGCACATTGAAGTTCAAAATGCTGCAGAAGTTGAGAGTGATGCCGCAGAAAGCAAGAATATGGGGAAGGCCCTCAAGAGGGTGGGCAACCAAGCAACCAAGGAGAATGAGGAGCCCAACATGCATTGTCCTGCAGGAAATAACAAGGAAAATAATGCATATTACCTGAAAGAACAATTGGATTGTTTGGCTAATAATGTTGCTGCCGTTGATCTTGGATCGTAATGTTGTGTAGTGAAAAGAGATGAAGGCAGACAAGAGTGCCTGTCATGCCTAATAATTGGGGATCTATAACTTTTGTAGAATGACAATTCTGCTACGACTTGAGCCAAAAAAACTATCATATCAGTTTTGTTTTTGTACGGTTTATTCAATTCGATACTCAAAAATAAAAAACTAAGCGTAAAAAAGTATATAAAAGAAAAAAAAAAACGTGAAAATCATCCTTTTGTTAAAAGTTAGGTATTATGTTGTAAAATTATGAGAATGAATGCCTACAGTAATATGATTGTTATTATGTGATGTTTTCAAAGAGATCATAGTAATGTAGTGTGATTGATATTATGTGATGTTATAAAAAATGCCACAATAATGTAATTGTTATTATATGAAATTTTCAAAAAGAGAAATCAGTTCACTTTTTGGTTTATCAAGGATGTGGCTCTATATAAAGAGCACTTCGCGTGTCATTACAATACATAGAAAAGAAATGAAATGAAATCAATAATATCAGTATCTCTCCCTTTCTCTTTCTCTGCAATCTCTACAATCTTTTGTGTTATAGTACAAAACTAAATAATGTGATATCTTGCATCCGCTTTTCTTCTATTACTAGTAAAGACTATCCCTCTAACTTTTCCTTATTTATAACATATTACAAATTTTTGATGAGATATGTATCAAAATGAGAGCGCCATTTAACACTCAAGAAAGTTATGCTACTGAAAAGTTATTTATAAGAGAATTATAACTCCGTCTGCATAGTACGACGCCGTTTCGACTACCTAAAGAAGCCAGTACAGAGCTAATCCTATATAAAATCTCTCATCTCTGAATTGAAAAAGCGGAGTTTAGGGTTTTTCAGCAGCCGGCATTTTCCCCTCCGCCTCACACCTCACAGTACCTTCGCTGCAGTCCAGAGCCCTCTTCTCTCAGCCGCCATGGGGTACCGAATTCTCTCTCCTCTATCTCTCTCTCTCTCTCTCGCTCTAAAATCTCGTTGTTTTGCTTTGATTAAGTGTGCTGGCTCGGATCTGGTGTTTTGGTATTTTCCCAAGCTTTCTGTGCAGCCAAACTGAAAATTTTCGTGATAAAAATCGAAACTATAAGGCATTTCGGTTAGGGTTTATGTTTTCGCAATGTATCTGTGTGGTTAATTTTCTGTTTTCAAAAGTTTCTATTTGGTTTGCCTTGAAAGCGTTTGAAGCAAAAGAGAATTAGTTAATAGTTTTTTTGAATTATGTTTGGGCAAAGCTTAGTATGTTGTTTGATTGGGGACAATGAGATTAGGTCATGATTTTTCTAAGGAAACATGATGTAATTAGAACAAATGTGATTGAAGCCTCGGTTCTTGTATTCGAGATCAAGGCGACATTGTACTGTTAAGGTTCATCGGTAATGTGAACAAGCTGTGTTAAGTTTACGGGCGATATGTAGGAGTCGTATTATGAATGATTGGGAACAAGTAGCGTATGCTCTAGGAGTGAATTGAATTATATGTGGGTATTGATGTTAAATTGTGCCATGGGGCGTCTAATGATTTGTTGGTAATCATACTTGAACTCTTTTGTTGAATGCAAGGAAACGTGACCAGTTGCCTTTTATTTTTTTTTTGCTTGACTAATGCTTGCCTGATTGTTTTGAACTTAACGGTGGTGCATTGATGCTTCTGTATCCTTGAGATTGGATTGCATTTTCTGGCCCTTGTAAACTGGTTTTAAGATTGGATTGTATTTTCTGGCCCTTGTAAACTGGTTTTAAGATTGGATTGCATTTTCTGGCTCTTGTGTGTGTGTTTGCAGGAAAACACGTGGAATGGGAGCTGCTCGTAAGCTCAAGACCCACCGCAGGAATCAGAGGTGGGCTGACAAGTCGTACAAGAAGTCCCACCTTGGGAATGAATGGAAAAAGCCATTTTCTGGTTCATCTCATGCCAAAGGCATTGTCCTAGAAAAGATGTACGATCTCTATCTCTCTCCCTCTTTTCCCCAAACATTGTATTTTGTTTTTTATGCTACGTTTAGGTTTAAATCGAATTGTCACACATTGTGGATGGTTAATGCAGTGGTATTGAGGCTAAGCAGCCTAACTCTGCTATTAGAAAATGTGCTCGTGTTCAGCTGATCAAAAATGGAAAGAAGATTGCTGCTTTTGTACCCAACGATGGTTGCTTAAACTACATTGAGGAAAATGTAAGTTCCATCATCATCCAGTATGTCAGATTTTGTTTCAAATCCCATTTCAATGATTGTGATCTTGATCTGCAAAGAGTTTTAATTCTTGTATAACAGTCCTGGAATGCTTGTTATCATCTCAGTTTTCTTAACATAGTGATATGTACGTGATTGGTTTTGCGCAGGATGAGGTGTTGATTGCTGGATTCGGACGGAAGGGGCATGCAGTGGGAGATATTCCCGGAGTCAGGTTCAAGGTTGTGAAGGTATCTGGTGTCTCTCTGTTGGCCCTCTTCAAGGAGAAGAAGGAAAAGCCAAGGTCTTAAGCTTATCGAGGGAGCTCGTCTATGCCTTAAGTCTCTGTCGTGGTAGCGTTGTTTCCCATTTAGATGATAGTTGTAACAACTTATCGGTTACTCAAATCTGGATGTGTCCAACTGAAACAAAATTTTGGAAATGTAGAACTAACAAAAGTTGATTTGGATTTAATCTATGGTTTGTGATCACAATGTTTGCATGATAAGATTCATAAGGATGTCTATCATCTGTTCGTAAACCGGGGTATGTGTCCATCCATACTTTCTTGAGAGGCGAACAACGATGAGGCGGAACCGAGACTTACGTGAACTGGACTTGACCGTCGGACATCTCAAGAGCCTTCAAACGCTCAAACGATGGCTTTGGTGGCAAGGACCTTGGTGGATCTGCTTCTTCGACTTCCATGGAAGTAGGAGCTCCGAAGGACTGCATTTTTAACCGTGTTGAATATGACCCTTCAAAGATTTAATCAAAAATTTGATCACAGAATTAGTATAGCAGCAGATCGGTTTAAACCAATTTTAGCAACCGAAAACCAAAAAGAAACGTCGATTTCCGACATCTATTCCAATTAAGCTCTGTATTGGCTAGTGATGGATTCCCTAGACATTGATTTCTTTTTCAAGTTTGGAACCTTTGCATGGCTGTGAGCTGAAGAGCTATATTCAACTTGATATTAGTTGCAACGTTGGTTCCATGAAACCAAACAAGAGGTCTGATCCTATACCAAAATCGACATATCTCAATGTCTGAGAACGTGTTCGGTATCATATAAATATTTCTCTCACATTGTGTTTATAAGGTTTGTGTTTTTCGGATCAGTGTATCTAACTACTAAAATATCTGGTTTATTCTTATATTGAATTTTTATCACAAATGATTCCCTACATATCATGAATATTTTCGCCAAAACAATACGAATCTGATCAACCCTTGTGTGAAGTTGAAGTAGATTCAGATAGGATTTATATAGGAATCATATATGAATATCCTAAAAATTCTTTGTTTACTCTTGCCTACCTCAGTAAAATGACATGTTTGCCCTTTTTACTTTTTCAATCATAGCAATGTTATTCTTATCATGTTTTTATACCACATTTATATATCATCTTATGTGGCATTTGATGTGGACAATCACATTATTTAAATTAATCAGCATTTAATTTAAATTAAAAATCATTTATTAAACCAATAATTAAAGAAAAAAAGCAGAAATTAAATGGTGATTGTGGCATACGAGGAGTCTTCTTCTTCGTACCCCGTTCAATGGTGATTGCGCACCACTTTGTGCTGTTTTTGCTGCTCTTCTTGCCAAGTTTCGCTGCCATCTAGGTCAAGGAAAATCTACGACAAATTGTGGTATGTGGGGAAGGGGCATGTAGAGAACAAGAGCTCAGAGACATCCTGGAGTTCTCATAGTCCAAGTTCGAATGTTCCTGGCGATTCAAAGTTAGTTTCAAGACACCGGAGGCATTCCATCTCCTAAATCAGGGTTTCAGGGTTGACTAGAATTGAACGAGTTTGGAAAATTCCACTGCAAGTGTACGACAAGGTTCATTGAAAAAAATGATAGATGTGTACCAATAATCCAAATAGGGAAGCGCATGAACCTTGCCATATGAGAATTAATTTAGATTGTGGTGGATTTGACAAACCTGAAAAAATGGCATGAAAGAACAGGCGTGGAAGAAGAAACAGAAGAAAAAGTAGAATTGAACGGGAAAAGAAGAAGAAGATTCCTCGTATGCTACAATCACTATTTAATTTCAACTTTTTTTTTATTTTTAAAATTATTGGTTTATTAAATAGTTTTTAATTTAAATTAAATTCTGATTAATTTAAATGATGTAGATGTCCATATTCAATGCCACATAAGATGATATATAAATGTGGTATAAAAACATGGTAAGAATAACATTATTGTTTCAGTCATGGATTTGTTCTTATGTCCTCACATCCCTCATCGGAAAGAGTAATAATTTTACTTGGCCTTATAAACCTTTGGGGTAAAATTACCAACGATGCCACCGGACGAAGCGATCGGGCCACAATTCTGTGAACGGAATTAGGCCCAGGAAAGTCCCTGGGTCCATGATCTGCAGAGATGCAGGCCTGGAAACAGTTAACCTCCGAGTGTTTGGAGTCTTATCGACTTGTTGTTCGATGGGCTGAGACACGCGTGGAGCTTTATAGGCTTCAAGCCCGGACATCCTCGGCCGACGGTATAGTTATTCGCTTGGTCATTTGCTGGACTAACTGAACGGGGCTTACGTTCCAGTGACATCAATTTTTTTTTATGGCACTCGTCGATGGAATCTCATTGACGAGTGTATTATACATCTATGAATTTATTTTTGGAACCCGTCCATTGATGGGCACGATCATCTTGTGATCTGTGATTAAGTCGAGGATAACGATAGTCCGACATTTTTGCTTGTGTTCAAAACATCGAGTTGTCAGGACTCAGGACCCCTAATGCTTGTAACAAAATGAAGAGCTTTACAAGTTAGATGAGAATGGTGTATATATATGTGTTGTTTATATTGATTCTTTAGGGATTTGAGAAATGTTCTGCATAATGGTTAATGCAATTGATACGTATGTTATGGAACTGCATGCGTGGGACCAGTTGGCAGCTTTGGCGGATCCAAACCGGGCCCAATATTTTTTGTAGATCCGACGACGTTGGTGGTTGGACAGTTAATTCAACAGTCTAAATTCAATTTTTTTTTTTAATTTTAATTTATAAATACATCAAATTCCATAGCTAAGGTCGAACATAAACAAGTCTAATAGTAGAAAGGGATGTGCTATCCACACACCCAATTTTACTTCTCTCACATCTCTTGATAATTTACACACCTCTTGATAATTTATGTCCATTGATCTTCTTCAATTCATCCGATTCGATGGCCGAAAATTAAAAAAGTGTGTGAGAAGTAAAATGGGGTGTGGATATCACACCCCTAGTAGAAAAAGACTCAAAATTAAATTCAACGGCTAAAATGTTCATAAAAATAAATTATGCTAATCTACATAAACTTTATTATTTTAAAGTTACCAAATTCAATATTTAATAACCCATCCCAAAATTTTAAGCCAAAACCATTGCAGGAAAAAAACTGTTCTCAAATTTGAACCTAATGGTATGTTTGGTACTTTACTTGAATCCAACTTTTTAAACTCAAAAGGACTTTTTAAGTTTTAGGCCTTAAATTGTATTGTATAATTATTTAAAAAAATTGAATTCAAGACTAACTTAAAAATATAATCTATTATCTTATAACACCAAAACATGTTTTAGAGTTTTTAAACTTAAAGCTCTCTCATTTCTTTTTTGTCTCTCATTTCCTCACACTCCGAATCTATCTCTCCCCTTCTATGTCTCTCCTCTTTTTTTTTTCTTCCCTCTCTCCTGCAATCCTCTTTCTTCATTTCTCTCTCAAATCATGATACCTGAACTCCCTCCCTCAGCTTCTCTAAAGTCGACTCCAAGTCTCCAACCCCCACCATCTACTCCTCTCAACTTCAACCACCACCTCATGGTCATGAGTCTCCTGACTCCTGAGTTCTGACCAATCCATTTCGAAGCCATAAGGTATTCAAATTTTAGCCTTTAGGGATTTAAGGAATTAGGGTTTTTCTAGATTTAGGAATTTTGAGTTATTGTGTTCCATTTTGGTTTCAATTAATTTTGTACTCTGGGTCTGGGACTTGGGTTTTTGCACTTGTAGGCTCAGCAACAAATAGAGTAAAAGAGAAGCTGAAGCACTTTAAGTCTTTTCTAAGCTCCAAATCAACGAACACAAATTCAAATATCTATAACTATCATACCTTGAACAATTTTTTTTGTATGTTAATTAGGTGGCGGAGCCAATGAGGGGCATTGGCATCCCTTGACCCCAATGACCTTGTAAACTTATCCTTACTTCAAAAATTTTGACCCCTATAGCAACACAGCAGCACTGCATCAGCTTGTAAACATGTCCCCAATAACAGCACCGCGACACTTCAGCAACAACATGCACACTAGTTATGTAAGCTTTATCCCCAATAACCTAGCAAACTTATACCTTTATAAACTTATCCTTAAGAAATAAAATGATTTGTAAGTAATATTTTTTTCATTTAACCAAGCTACGTCGTTTTTCCTTTTCACTTTAAAAAGGAAACATGAACTTACACGCTGCTTCTCTACCACAGCACACACACGTCTTTTGGGTTTCATCTACGCATGACTCCTCCACCACAACACAGGTGCTATATCCAAAAGATAGTTCATCTTACTCAATTTTATCCAACAGATTTTTCTAATATAGAGCTCATACTTCTTGAAGATGCACTTAAGAATTATATTTTTGATGTGCGTTTGCATAATGAATTTTCTAGGTTGAAAGGATTTAGTAACCTTGCATAAAAGTTGGTGGAGACAAAGAGGGATATACATTATTCATTGGTGTACTTGCTAGTGAAATTAACATTGATTTTACCTATTACAACTGCTTCACTTGAAGGAGCTTTTCCAGTGATGAAAATTGTGAAGAATCCACATCGTAATAAGATGGTGACCAATATCTCAATGATAGTTTGGTTGTGGACATTGAGAAATTTGTATTTGATTCTATTGATAATGATGTTGTGATACAACGTTTCCAAAATATAAGAACACGTCATGGACAATTATAATTGAAAGTATGATCAATTTTTTGAAGCTATTTTTTGACCCAATCATTTTAAATTCCTGGCTCCGCCACTATGTTAATTACCAGCTCCTGTAAGTGTAATATGTGCTGCTGCAGTGATGATGTGCATTGCAGTGCAGTGGCTGCAACCTTATCTTATAAAAATGATGTATTTTATAAAAGGGAAAAAAAAAAAAAGTTGGGTCGTTGGACCCGTTCCGTTTCAAATGGGCTGGGTAAAATTCGGTTCCAAAACTAAAAATCTTTGTACCCGATCTGGTTCGTCCCGTTACAGATTAAAATAAGTAGAGTCAGATTCCTTCAAAATTAGACCCGACCCAGCTCGTGCCCACCCCTAATTTCCTCCGATCCTTCTCTTCTTTCTGTCTCTTCGGTTCTCTCTTACTTTCTTTCCCCCTCTGTCCTCTTTCTCCCTCTCATGCAACCCCACTTTGGACTTCTTTGCTCAATTTAAGTTTTAAGATCTAAAAATGTTAAATCTTATACCAAATAAGTTTTTGAGTCTTAAAGAAAATTATTTTCAAATGATATTTTTAAGAAATGTTTTGAGAAATGATACAAATTTTTAATAGAATACCAAATAAGCTCTAAATTTTATGACCTACACATCCATATATATACCAAGCATTGGAGTTGGGCTAAGAGACTGAAACCAAAATATGATATTAGAGGGGAAATAACGGCTAGAATGTTACAACTTCCAATATAATAACCCGTTTTGAGAAAAAGCCATGTTTTTTTTCTTCTAAAATGTCTAAAATGATAGAGGGAGTCATAACATTCATCACCAATTCAACGAGTTTTGTAACAACTTTTTCGTTATGATATTGTATTTACATTGTAAATAGTATAGGGTTGGTGCCTTTGTAATCCCGGTATAAATATTGTTTTACCTAGGAAAACATGGTATCAGAGTTCTTCACCTTAGGTTCGGTCTTGGCCTTCTTCATGCTTTCTGTCATGGCATCCATCCCTTCCTCTTCCTCTTCCTCTTCCTCTTCCTCTTCATAATTCTCCTCTTCTTCTCTCACTCCTAATATTGCTACTCGTCTCCACCAAAATCACTTGACTCTATTAATGAATCGAACCTAGAACCTAGGCTGTCAAAGAGTTTGGTGGAGACGAGTAACTATCAATTAATCAACAAATAAGAATAATGAGTGAAAGAAGAAGAAGAGAAGAAGGGGGAGAAAGTGATGGATGCCATGAAAAAAAGCACGAAGAACACAACGACTAGGCTAAAGAAGTCTGATACCATGTAGAAAACAACTTCCGTACTTTATGAAATGTACACTATAACAATATTTATAAAGGGATTACAAAGATAACAGCTCTATACTAATTAGGAAGTAACAAATAATTATCATAACGGAAAGCTGTTACAAATTTCATTGAATAGGTTTAAATCAAGTGTAAACAATTTTTTTTTTTTTAAAGAAGTGTTACTTTTAACCTTTTATACCAGAAAAAAAAAATAAAAAAAAACCAAACATTTCCAGACACTTCATCCAACCAGCATTGCAATCTTCGTTTGATTGAAACAAATCATGCAAACAGATGATTTTCACAACGAGCTATAAAAACATGACTTGCATAATCTTTTCCTTCACGTTGTGTTCATACGTTTCGTGTTTTCGAGACCATAACATTTTTGTTTTGTTTTCGAACAATTTACTTGTGAGTTTTTAAGATTTCCACTTCGATATTATTGTTACGTTTACATATTCATACATATCCACTTGAAACTAAAAAACTTGACATTTAAAAATTTGACAGAAAAAGAAAAAAAAAAAAAACATAACAAAAACTAAAAATAGTTGCACTAACATGTACAATGAAAAGTTCAGATCTGGATTACAAAAGTTTGACCAAACTAAACACTCACACTGAAACACGCTTTTTCCATCATACATTGTTCTGCTTGATCATCCAAAGCTTTTAATTATACGACAAGGACACATAATGCATATATGATTCCGGGTACATATCCCAATATTGTCAGCAACGAACATATCCAGAACTCCACCTGCACTTTCCCACAATATACATATAAAAGGTAAATAAACTACACGACCAGAAATCAAATCCCAATTGCTAAACTGATCAAAATCATATACATGACATGCTAATAAAAGAATCATTTCAATTGCTGAACTGATCAAAATAATATCAACGACATGCTGAAAAACGAATCATTTTAGCTCAGGACGATTAATTTCTAAAAATGAAATGGCATTTGGGGAATATAGGGTGAAAGAATAACTCATTCCACAGCCAAAACGAAGGAAGACTCCAACAGGTGGGAGGATGACAGCCAATATCACTTCCAGAAACGTTTCTGAACCCCTTTTTTTTTTTTTTTTTTGTTTATTGAAAAATGAAAACCACAATTTGTGCTAAATTTGAGAGGATTTTATGCTCTACTTTGTGCTTCAGATTTACTTCAGTCAAAGTATAGATTTATATAAAAGAAACAAAGAGCCAAAATCTGTTAGTTTAGGTGTCACAGCCTAGAAATCTTGGTGCTACGTGGGACACTTGGTGGTCAACACGTGTCGAGTTTTGCCACTTTGTGCGCAATATGTTGGGTGTATAAACATTTTTGCCTATAACACTCGCTTGGGAGATTTGGGATAGAATTTACAGCATAAAATAATTTTATTACCAATTATTATTAGCTTATTTGAAAATACTTTTGAAATGGTCGAAGAGAAAATAGGGTGCTTGAAACAAAATGAAGAGGTTTAAAAGTTATATGAGAATTGTATACATTATATGTGTTGTTTATATTGATTCTTTAGGGAGAAATGTTCTGCATAATGGTTAATGCAATTGATACGTATGTTATGGAACTGCATGCGGTGGGACCAGCTGGCAGTTTTGCCGGATCCAAACCGGGGATAAATTTTTAGTTGTGACAGGAATACGGATAGTACATCATGTGTTTTTATGCAAATGATGGAAAATTTTAAATTTTAAGTTATTAACCTTTTAGCACACATAACCCACAATTTATATAGGGACACATAATGTACCACCTCAAGTGACGGTCACACTAAAAAATCTTTCCAAACAGAGCTCAATGGCTTCTTGTAGATCCGACAACCTTGGTGGTTGGACAGTTGGTTAACCCAACGGTTTAATTTCAAATTTATTTATTTTTTAATTTTAATTTACAAATACATCAAACTCCATAGCTGTGATCAAAGATGAACAAGTCTAATAGTAGAAAAAGACTTAAAATTAAATTCAATGGCTAAAATGTTCATAAAAATAAATTATGCTAATCTACATAAACTTTATTTTTAAAGGTTACCAAATTCAATATTTAATAACCAATGCCAAGATTTTAAGCCAAAACCATTGCAGGAAAAAATTGTTCTTCAATTTGAACCTAATGGTTTGTTTGGTACTTTACTTGAATCAAACTTTTTATACTAAAAAACACTTTAGTTTTAGGCCTTAAATTGTTTTGTATAACTATTTTAAAAAACTGAACTCAAGATTAACTTAAAAATATAGTCTATTATCTTAAAACACCAAAGCACGTTTTAGAGTTCTTAAACTCAAAGCTCCCTCATTTTTTTTTTTTGTCTCTCGTTTCCTCACACTCCGAATCTACCTCTCCCTTTCTATTTCTCTCCTCTCTTTTTCTCTTCCCTCTCTCCTGCAATCCTCTTTCTTCATTTCTCTCTCGAATCATGATACCTGAGCTCCCTCCCTCAGCTTCTCTAAAGTTGACTCCGAGGCTCCAACCACCATCATCTGCTTCTCTCAACTTCGACCACCTCCTCATGGTCATGAGTCTTCTGACTCCCGAGTTCTGACCTATCTGTTTTGAAGCCACAAGGTATTCAAATTTTAGCCTTTAGGGATTTAAGGAATAAGGGTTTTTTTTCTAGATTTACGGATTTTGAGTTATTGTGTTCCGTTTTGGTTTCAATTAATTTGTACTATGGGTCTAGGACCTGGGTTTTTGCACTTGCAGGCTCAACAACAAACAAAGTATAAGAGAAGCTGAAGCACTTAAAGTATTTTCTAAGCTCCAAACCAACGAACACAAATTCAAATATCTATAACTATCATACCCTAAACAATTTTTATTGTATGTTAAACACAAATTCAAATATCTATAACTATCATACCCTAAACAATTTTTATTGTATGTTAATTACCAATTACTGTATAATTTGCACTCAGTTAGGAACCATGGATAGATTACTCTAATGTTCTTTAAGTTTTCAAAGGGTTTTGTTGATCCTAAAAACTACCAAGCCTACATGACACGCATGCCGAGTAATCAATAAGCTAACCACGTCATTCGGTTGTGTGCGGGGCGTGCCAACTCGTCGACTGAGCTTGGCCATGGGGTAAAATGTGTTGATGTTGCGTTGAGCGCGCTGCTGACTTCTTGATCTTGCGACTGTGGCCGAGGAAGGAACACGTATCGGCCTTTGGGTTCTAGAGCTTAAAGACAAGGCTGCTAGTTTTGCGAAGTTCACGGATCGTAGGCACCGGATTCGGTCATGGTGATTATATTCGTAAAAGTATAAGCACGCTGAACTGGCACCAAACTATATGGACACAAGTACTCAAAAGAGATGTATGTCTTAATGGTAAATATGGTTCGGCTGTCAGAATGCTGAACTCTAAAACTTATTTATGAATATCTAATCATAAAACAACTCGGCGTTCAATACGCCGAACCCAGTAATCTGCAACACCTCACTTTGCTGAAAAGGATAATGAGATGACCTCTGCCAATAAGGATTCAAAATCCTTCTCGACCGAGACTTGGATAGATAACCAGTCGGCCTCGACGCAGTGCTGTTTATCCAAACTGAAGGTACTCCGTAGTCGGCTGATTCTACAGCAACAATGCTGTTTATCCAAACTGAAAATGTGTTGGCGGAAAAAGAAAATAAAAATCTCAAGGTTGTTGAGAGGTTCGCGTAGAGCGAGAGTTTGCGTATGACAGTTTGTGTGTTGAATTGGAAGGAGCTTCACTTGTTGCAACGCACCTTATATTTATAACATTCATATCTTCTATTAGGCACGACTAGATAATTTTGTAGAATCCAACTACAACTCTAACTTGTGGAACTGAAATTGCTCCATGTCAAATGCCAAGGCATATCCTTCAGATTTTGTGACTTTTCAAACAAAATAAAGCTTATCTAGGCTTTATCACATCACATCAAAAACCTAGCCCACCTAGGCTTCTTAACTCATCAAAAACCACCATCAGAAGCCTTTAAACTCATCTGATAACTTCCATCACCATGCAAAAAGGCCTAGCCTACCAACGTTTCTTATCTCATCATTATCCAAGACCATCAAATCCTAGGCTTATCACATCATCATATTTAGCTTCCAAGTGTCGTTAGACATCCCAAATCAATTCAAACTGTACTGCTTGCTTGGGATATAATTCGCATCCTATTTATCTGGTTTAAGAAGATGCAGATAATTCATATTAAAAGATAATATTATGATAAAAACCATAATATTATCCTTTAACAATAACAAAATTATCTTCACTTTTCCATCTGATGGTGTAAATTTAAGTCCAAACAGGTTTATTCACTAATTTTTCTTTTGGGTTATTTTGGATTTGAATGTTATTTTGAATTTGGATTTTGCATTGGATGTCTTGGAGATGTTAATTTGGATTGGATTTGGATAATAATATTAATATGTGCTGCTGGGCACAATATGTGCTTCAATACTCCCCTAACATGTGCTGCTGCAGTGCACTCTGTAAGTGTAATATGTGTTGCTGATGTGCATTGCAGTGCAGCGGCTGCAGCCTTATTTTATAAAAATGATGTATTTTATAAAAGAAACAAAATCGAGTTGGATCGTTGGAACCCGTGGGGAACCGTCACGTTTCAAATGGGCCGAGTAAAGTTCGGTACCAAAATTAAAAATTTCTGTATCTGCCACGGCCCATCCCATTACAGATTAAAATGAGTAGGGTCAGGTTCCTTCAAAATTAGGCCCGTTTTGGCCCATATCCATTCCTAATCTCCTCCGATCCTTCTCTTCTTTCCGTCTCTCATGTTCTCTTTTACTTTCTTTCCTCCTCTGTCCTCTTTCTCCCTTTCATGCAACCCCTCTCTTTGGATATCTTTGCCCAATTTAAGTTTTAAGATCTAAAAATTTTAAATCTCATACTAAACAAGTTTTTGAGTCTTAAAAAAAATTATTTTCAAATGATATTCTTAATAAATGTTTTGAGAAATAATACAGTTTTTTTAATAAAATACCAAACAAGCTCTAAATTTTATGACCTACAAATCTATACCAAGCATTGGAGTTGGTCTAAGAGACTAAAACCAAAATATGATATTAGAGGGGAGATGACGACTATAATGTTACAACTTCCAATATAATAACCCGTTTTGAGAAAAACCATGTTTTTTCTTCTTCTGAAATGTCCAAAATGATAGAGGGAGTCACAACATTTATCACCAATTCAATGAGTTTTGTAACAACTTTTTCGTTATGATATTGTACTTTACATTGTAAATAGTATAGGGTTGGTACCTTTGTAATCCCGCTATAAATATTGTTTTACCTAGGAAAACATGGTATCAGAGTTCTTCACGATCTTCGTCTTCTTCATGCTTTCCGTCATGGCATCCATCCCTTCCTCTACCTCTTCATACTTGTCCTCTTCTTCTCCCACTCCTAATATTGCTACTCTTGTCTCCACCAAAATCACTTGGCTCTATCAATTAAACCTAAAACCTAGGCTGTCAATGAGTTTGGTAGAGACGAGTAACTATCAATTAATCGACGAGTAAGAATAATAAGAGTGAAAGAAGAGGAGGAGAAGGAAGAGGGGAAAGTGATGGACGCCATAACGAAAAGCACGAAGATCACAATGTAGAAAACAACTTTCGTAGTTTATGAAATGTACATTATAACAATATTTATAAAGGGATTACAAAGATAACAGCACTATAATAATTGGGAAGTAACAAATAATTATCATAACGGAAAGCTGTTGCAAATTTCATTGAATTGGTTTAAATCAATTGTAAACATTTTTTTTTTTTAAAGTAGTAAAAAAATAAAAAAATGGAACATTTCCAGACACTTCCTCCAACCAGCATTGCAATCTTTGTTTGGTTGAAACATATCATGCAAACAGATGATTTTCACATCGAGCTATAAAAATATGATTTGCATAATCTTTTCCTTTGACCAAACTAAACACCCACACCAAAACACACATCATGTTTGCAATCATCCATTATTCTCCTTGACCATCCAAAGCTTTTAATTATACGACGAGGACATACAATGCATATATGATTCCAGGTATATATCCCAATATCGTCAGCAACAAACATATCCAGAACTCCACCTGCATTTTTCCACGAGGATTTATCAAATATAGCCAAATATTAGCCCCTAATTTCATAAGAGTGGTAATATTCCCACCCTGGTGTCTTATTTCCTCACCCACCATTTAATGAAAATGCTAATAACATATTTATCATTTTAAAAGAAGACTCTTAAACCCTTATTTAATTCAGTACTAAAATTTTGAAAAAACAAAAAACAATAAATAAATAATGGTGGGTGGGGTGTGATATCTTGGTGGAAAGAGGTTGGGAAAGATTTGGATTAGAATGGACGGAAAGGTTGGAGAAATGAATGGGCGTGTGCTAGATGAAGGCAAGAAACTTCAATGGAGAAAAAAGAGAATTGGGTGTGAGATTTGCGGTTTTGATAAAAAAGGACGAAGAATAGTGGTTTGGGGATCCGAGGTCTTTGCAGCATGGCGTTAGGTGTGAAGGATATGATGAATGTCTAGGTCTTAGGTCTTGCATTTTTTTATTTTTTATTTTTATTTATTTATAATATTATTTAAAGATATATTAGAGTTATTTAAAAAAAAATATTATGGTTATTTTGGGAATAATGGTGGGTGGGGAAATAACATTTTACTTTTTTACTTTTCTATGGTGGGTGGGATTATCATGTGGGTGGGGAAAAAAAGACACTGGGGTGGGTCTAGTAACACTCTTTCATAAATGTCAGTTTTTATAAAAGATTTCAAATATATCCAAAATATTACTTAGATAGACACTAATACCCTTAAGCTTTTAACCTAATAAATTAAAAACCAAAACCCAATTACATGAAGAGTTCTCACAGCTAAACCTTAAAATTGGAGGAGACCTAGTGAAGACTTCGACGGTTGGTGAAGAATTGTGCACCCCTAAACAAAGATGAGTGTAAATGGTTAATTTTTTGCACTTTTCCTCGTTTACGTTTTCTCTTTGCTTTTGTATTTTCTTCCTTCGATTGAATATTTATGGAAGAATGAACTGTCAATTTTTGTAACATTATTTATCTCAATTTTCCTTTGGATTATATGTGTTTTGCATTTAATTTTCCACCTTTGCATTATTAAGGTTGTTGTCTGTGTCTGGATTCTGTTTTGAAGGTTATCATTGACTATGGTAGTGAATCGAGAGATTTGTTGTGTTTTAGAAAGTGCAAAAAGCATATTTTAAGATTTACGGAATAGAAATTCTTCAAGTGCATATTAGAAAAATTAGTGAAAGCACGACTTGATTATCGCACAAGAATCTTTTAATCAACAACTAGTTATCTGTATGAATTAAGGGTATTTGTGTCTATTTAAGTGATATTTTAGATATATTTGAAAGTTTTTATAAAAACTGACATTTTTGAAATTAGAGGCTAATATTTGATAAATACTCTTTTTCCCACAATAAACATAAAATGTAAATACACTAAAGTGTAGTCAATTTAGATTTCAGAAGATTTTAATGGACTTTTTTAAGTGACAGATTTCTAAGGATTTTAATAGATTCTACAATTCCATATGAATTTTGACAGATTATTATGGATTTCTATGGATTTGTAAGGATTTCTTTTTTGACTCATACAACTTATAAATTCTTTTCTCATTACACAATCTGAAGAAAAAAAAACCTAAACATATATGTATATTGATATGGAAATATAAACCAATCAAATATGTCTTTTCTTTCCCTTTCTCATTTGAATTGTGATTTCTGTACGAAAAATAATTTTAACTAACCAAAACAAGTAATGCTTCTTAAATCAATCAAATGTCTCAAAATTAATCATTTTTTCTCAACATTTGATTAGTTCATAATGTGTTGTTCAGTAAAAGTACAGCTACCAATATAAATAGGCGTTGGAAGATGTTTGTGCCCTTGCACTAACATGATTACACGAAAAAGAATAGAAAACTTGAATTGGCAATAAGATTCTTAGTAGTAACTTCCAAGAGTTCAATTAACATGGTAAAAAATTAACACCTTCAGATAGAACACATAAATATTACAAGAACTGCTAGTAGCCATTAACACTTCCCAGCAAAGCATTACAAGAAATACTATTACACATTCTAAAATAAAGGAAATAAAAAATTCAAAAAATTCAAGTTTGCAACTGGGACGGTGATGGATGAATGTGAAAGGAAATCAGGTTGGCAGGTTCTATGTTTGGAAGAAAATGGAGAGTGAGAAAGAAAGATCGAATTGCATAATGGAGATAAAAAGAGAGTAAGAGTGAGGGGGTTGAAAATAAATCCCAAGGGTGGAGGTAGGATTTTGTTATGCTTATAATCCATTCTCAAATCCTACAAAATCTCTTATTGAAAGAAATCCTTAAAAATCTATGATTTTTTTAATACCTTTAGATTTGCATGGACTCTATGAAAATCTTAGTTGACTACACCAGGATTTTAAAGTCTTTTAAAATCCTTTAATTGACTACCCATGTATTTAAATGGATTCTTTTAAAATCTTTTAAAATCCTAACCAACTACATCATGATTCTAAAGTCTTTTAAAATCCTTTACAATCCTTATTTGACTACACCCTCTAAAATAATCCGAAATCAAATCCCAATTGCTCTGCATTGGTCAAAATCATGTCCACGTCATACTAATAAAAGAATCATTTCAATTGCTGAACTGATTAAAATAATATAACGACATGCTAATAAACGAATAATTTCAGCAATTGAAATTGGAGAAACGATCATTCCGGACGATTAATTTCTCAAAAAGAATTGGCATTTGGGGAATATAGGGTGAAGGAATAACTCACTCCACGGCCAAAACGAAGGAAGAGTCCCACAGGTGGGAGGATGATTGCCAATATCACTTCCAGAAACGTTTCTGAACCCATTTTTTGGTTGATTAGAAATGAAAACCACAACTTGTGCTAAATTTGGGAGACGATTTTATTCTCTATTTTGTGCTACAGATTTACTTCAGTCAAAGTGTAGATTTATATAAAAGAAACAAGGAGCCAAAATCAGTTACTACAGTCTACAGGTGCCACAGCCTAGAAATATTGGTGCCACGTGGGATACACGGAAATCACCACGTGTCGAGTTCAAGCGCTGATGAATTATCCGGAATTGGATCCCATCCGGATTCATTTTATGGAAATATTAAGGATTCACACATCTTAACCATTTATCATGTATTATGCGATCAAATATCATATGACTTTTTTTATTTAAAATTAAACTCAAATGGTATTTGCCAAAAATTGATCGCACGATGTATGATGAACGGCTAGAATATGGGGATCCAAAATGAATCCGGAGAGGATCGTCTTCCAAATTATCCATGCATGTTTGATCTAGTGGAAGTATAGCCTGGATAAACTTTGTGCAATATTTTAGGCGGAGTAACATTTCTGCCTTCACACTCACTAGGAAGATTTGGGATAGAATTGTAGCATACACTGGTTGCTGGCTGCATCTAGGGCTAGTTCAAATGTGCTTTAAAATGACTAAAAACACTTTTAGTTTTGAAAGTGCTTTTTCAAGATTCACTTGCATTTTGGTTCTAAAAACATATTCACAAAAAATGCTTTCAGCTATCCTAAAAGCATTTTCAAACGAACCTATCAAACCCTTAGTGGAATCATTAACTCCCAACATTTGAAATATTTTCTTTTCCTTAGGCCAAAAGTAAAAAGGATTGATTCAACTGCTGCAGCAGAACTTATTTTTGTTAGAACAAATAACCTCTCAAACAAATTGTTTGGTTCGATAGGTTGGCAGCAAACAAATAACATTTTAATTATTTATGAATAGAACACCAAAATTCCTGAGGATATAGGATGGAGCATATGGACCCAAGCAAACGTCAAGGTTGATACACCTCAGGAAGTTGAAGACCCACACTTGCAGCCGATTTTCCGAGCACTCTCTTCATCTCATCTGATCTATCCACAGCAATGTTGTAAGAGAACAGCAAGTCCTGCACAGCATTTATACAAAATTAGAGGGTTTGATGAAGATAAAGCGAGAACATTACAATCAAGCTCTATAAGACTCGTTTAAAAGTGCTTTTAAAATGGGTGAAAACGCATTTGGTGAGAATAATTTTGAAGCAATCCATAGTTAAAATTCAAGTGAATTCTGGAAAAAACACTTGAAGTGCTTTCTACAAGAAGCACATAACCGGTGCTTCTTGTAGGATGCACTTCAAGTGCTTTTGGAACCCAAAAATATTTTTTCTAAAAACGCCTTTAGACATTCTAAAACCACTTCCAAAGAAGCCCATAGTTTCTTAGGTAACAAAGTTAGTGCAAAAGAAAGTAGTAAGTATTGGATGCTAGTAGGCACAGAGATGAAAATGCTGCATACTCATCACTCAGCCTGGAGGAGATTCCTGAGAATACTAATTTTCCATCACAAATGTAGGAAAAAAAAAAAAAGATCTAGTAAATTAGAAATTACACCCGACTATAAGTTTAATAGGAAAACACTTCAAGAGCTCAATTCAAGAAGAACACTCCACATGGAGACTGTTTAGATTAGTTTATGAATATTTACATGAACGTTTTCGAGGGGTTCTATTTGATTAATTTATGAATATTCATTCATAGAAAATGGTCAGTTGTATTATAGGATCATCCAAGAGTCAGTCACGCCGCACGCGCAAAGATAGGGTCAGTTGTGTGTGGGCACGAGTAATGACTCTTAACTGCAGACATTGAACTAGTAATGAGTCTAATGGCAAAACTAGAACTTGATACATCTAAAAACAAAACCATTTCAGTGTCCGTTTATCCTACAATTGCAATGCATATATTCAATAGAGCAATCATGAAAGCAACCTAGTATAATGAAACATCCAAAAGCTTTAAAATTGGCAAAGAGTAATGAAAGGAAACTTTGATTAGAGCCTTGAAGTACAGAAGTACCTTGTGATGATGCACACTGTTAAGAAGTAAAGTGTAGTTCTCAGCAAGCTTAATCTTATGCTGAATAGAAGATGGGTCTGACAGTTTGCCGTTGTTCCTAAATTCTTCAGTTGCGTACTTTATAAAATGCCTCTTATTCTCTTCTTTCGCAACGTGTTTCTTCACGGCTTTGAGAAGCTGGCGGTACACCTTAGCAACTTGCAAAGCCCCGCTGCTCATTTTCAACCTTCGTCTCAAGCTTATACTATCTTTCTATATCTCCGCTCCACCCTGCATCAGGAACCGGATGTTTTCTTTTCACGAAAAGGGTTGAATGTTTAATGCACACCAGAAGCAAATCTTTCAAATATCATGAAAAACACACGAAACTTCTTATTCACAATGAAAATACACTAAGACAGTAAAAGTTTGAACAAGGCTAATGAAAAGAAAGTAAAATTCAACAAGAATATTGCTTGAAGATCTGCATAAGGAAACGAAGAAAAAACCCACAGAAGTAGCATAGTCATGAAGATGTAATTTCATGAAATGGTTCTATATAACAAGGTTTGGAGTGGATAAAGAAAAATGGGGCAAGAGGTATAAGACACTACTAACCGAATGGCTGCACAATTACAGAGCAGACTTGCAAAATCCTACCGCTCAACTGCTGACATAGCAGCAAAACAAAGTGCCACCACTGTCAAAGGGCTAAACGTAATCCCACCTAGGAGAAAGAATCTCCTCGAACCTGGAATTCCACGGTGGCGGTTTCCCGATTCAATCAGGCAATGCCATATGCAAAAGAATACCCATGACATTGCATGATTGACGTGAGATGCAGCCGCAGTGACATCCCAGGTGTAAGTAAGCTTTTCTCTCCATCCTACGCGCCTACGACTAATGTAGGCTAATGGGCAATCCAAATTAAGCAAAAGGTGCAAAACCAATTTGCTATTGCTATCTATCATAAACTTCACCAATTTAAATCAAAATTTCTTTCAGGAATATTCACAAACAGATGGTCTGCAACACCATTGTCACACCCATCTCCACATGTAAATAGCGGTAGATTAAAAACATAAAAAAAAGATCCACATTCAGCAGGTAAAAACTAAAAGGTGTGAAAAAGCTCAGAAATGAAAACCCAGAAACCCACTAACCTTTTGGAGCAAAACCCAGCAACGAGTTGAAGACTGGAGAGGAATAGAGGACTCTGGTTGCGGGACAGGGTCAAAGCTAGCTACTTTAGCACTTCTGAGGGGTGGGACGAACGTTTTTTTTTGGTTTGGGTTGGGGTGGGGACGCGATTGGAATTAACTTTTTAGATCTTTGAAAGTCTTTTGACGAAAGATTTTATATTATAATTTTAGTTTTCTTATATATAAACAAAGTTTTGATGTTTTTTTTAAAACAAATGATAATATCTACATTAAGATGTGGGGAGTGAGTCAAAGTCTCGTAATAGAACTCGAGACCTCTCACGTATAAGTTAAGAAGAGGAATAACACTAGACTGTTGTAATAAATGTACAAAATTTTGAATTAACAATTTAATTTTAATTTTTTACTAGATTTTAATTTTAATTTAATCTGATAAAAATAACAATTTTTATAATACAAATTTATTATAACTTTAATAATAATATATTTATATATGTAAATTTTAATATAATATTTAATTATTAGACTAGAATGCCAAGTAACGATGAATTCAAACTATTCTCCTGTTTCACGAGGTGTCAAAATGATTTGGGTAAATTTCAGTTTACTACTCTCAAGTTTCGTGGTTTTCAACATTTGCCACATGAAATTTTTTTTGTCTCGGAATCATACTTAAAGTGTTAATTTTGGAACAGTCTCATACATCATTTAGTCTAACTGTTAAGTTAAGTTCTCCGTTAACTGATGATGTGACGCCCATGTGTACAATGATTGGACGTCACGTGTCATTAAGAAGTCCAAATGAAAATTAAAAATAACAAAAAACCAAAACAAAAAAAAAAAGAAAAAGAACCCCTTCTTCTTCCACCTACCCCTCCATCTCCTCCAATCTCCATAACCACTAGTGCACCAAAAAAAAAAAAAAAAAAAAATCAAGAAACGAATCACCATTTTTCATTGTCGCAAAACCCAAATTCAATCATATACCAAACCTAGAATTTAACAAAACAAACTACGAGAAATTAATACCAGAAAATTGAAGATTTCACAGTAACCCAGAATTCAATCATATACCAAACTCAGATTGGTGATGGGTTGAATTGGATTTCGAGATTTGGCGGAGGAAGCGATGAGAAAACCGAGGAAGGTTTTGAGGTGGGGATTGAATCAATTGGGACTTCATCGTCATCACCAAGATTTGGGGATTTTGGAATTAGGGTTTGTTTTGGTTTGGGAAGGGATTGGAAGAAAGAGGGATTTTGGGGTTTGGGTTTGGGTAGAGAAGAAAAGAGAGAGTAAGTGGAGGAAAGTTGAGAGCTGGGTTTTGGGGGTATAGTTGTGTGTTTTTCTGATGGAAGGGGAGGTGAAAAGAGTAGAGGAGAAGGAGAAGGTGTCGGGGAAGAGTGGTGGTGCACTGGTGGTTATGGAGATTGGAGTAGATGGAGGGTCGTGTGGAAGAAGAGGGGGTTTTATTTTTTTATTTTTATTTTTATTTTTATTTTGGGTTTTTAATTTCCACATGGAACCTTAACGACACGTGGCATCCAATCATTATCTACATGGTGCCATGTCATCAATTAATAGGAGACTTAACAGCAAGACTAACAGATGTATAAAATTGTCCTAAAATTAGCACTTTAGATATGACTGGGACGAAAATAACTTCATTTACTACATGTTGAAAACCACAAAACTTGAGGGTAGTATACTAAGATTTACTCAAATTATTTCATAAGGTAGGACTAGAGGTGAGTTTTAACGGGTGTATATGTAATTAAGTGTATCTACCAAACCCGAATTCGTTCTGTGTTTGTGAGTTTTCTTTTTTGGGTTAAACTCTGTTTACTATCCTAAAGTTTCGTGGTTTCAACATTTAGTACATTAAGTATTTTTTGTCCCAGAGTCATACCTAAAGTGTAAATTATGGGACAATGTCATACATCCGTTAGTCAAATTATTAAGTCTCCCATTAAGTGATTACGTGGCGTCCATGTAGATAATGACTGAGCGCCACGTGTCATTAAGGGGTTTACGTGGATTTTTTTTTCTTTCTTTCTTCTCTTCAAAGGTGACGTGGATTTTTTTTTCTCTCTTCTTCTTCTTTTTCTTCTTCTTCCTTTCTTCTCTTCCTTTCTCCCCAGAATCCACACCTCCCTCCACCCCCTTCGTCTTCTCCACCCAATCACCCTTTTCTCCCCCAAAAGCTCTCCCTCTATTTCTTCATGCAATGGAAATTCACTAATTAATTCCCCGAAATTCATACCCCCAATTCGCCATCCAAAACCCTAACATTCAAACCCTCAATCATCAATGGAGTAGCTCAAGACCATCGGCCGGGAGCTCACGATGGGCTCGCAGGGCGGCTTCCCTTCCTCTCCTCTTTCCCGTTCCCGATCCTTCCCTTTTCTCTTTCCCAATCCCTCCCACTCCTCCCTCTTTACCTCTTTGACCCACCTCCTCCCTCTCCCTTAGAGCAACTCTAGCGTGGGAGCCCTCCCCCCCAGGCTATTCACTATTCAATCCACCTGGTGAACAGTAACTGCCCTTAATGAACAGTAATCGCCTTTTGCATCTCCACCGTTGCACTTTAATAGCCCTGACAATAGGCAATAAAATATTAGTATTTTTTTTATTTATAAAATAATACAAAATAATTTTAATTGTAATTTCGGATAAGATTTTTAATTGTTCTCGTTGCGTCACATGTCATTATCCGAAGTATTATTAAATTTGAGAGAAAGAAAGAAAGGAATGTGATTGAAAGTAGTTGAGAAATTATGAAATTGTGGTGTAAGGTAGATGATAATGAGAAGATATTTATAAAAAAGTAAAAACAATTTTTTTAAAAAAAATTTCAGATTTTTTTCCAAATTTTTGACAATTTTTTAAAAATTTTATTCAACTAATGAATCTCTGCCGTTGGATATAAAAAAAAAATTGAATTCCAACACTCCAGATTGTGCCACATGTCACAACGGTAACTTTTCTTAATTTTAAAACTATTTTTTCTTTTATTTTTTATTTATAAAGTAGATTAATATCAACCGTCGATCTCAGATCGAACGGTTGATATTAAATAACATTTTTTTAAAAATTTTTTACCGTTGAGATCGAACGGTCCAAGTTAAAGAGCCGTTGAAATTGAACAGACAGTGGGAAGCCACATGGCTTCCCAACGGTAACATTTGAATCTGAAAAAGTGGGCTGATTTTTCTGAAAATGTGTCGGCAATGTGCCCCCACGCGTGAGTAGGGTGCACGCGCCTGATAGAAAAAAAATTAAAAAAAAGCCTGACGCCAGCGCTGTTACATCCACTCGGGCTCTCGAGCTGGCAATTCTTCACAGGCCCGGAGCTCGGGCCTCCACCTCCACTCAGGCTCCTTCACGCTGAGCCGATCCACAGGGCCTCGGGCCCTTTTCTCTGGGCTGTCCTCCGAGCAATCCACCACGGTGGAGTTGCTCTTACCACATCTGAGAACAACAGAACCCGGGTCCCCAAAATTTCCACAATCCCCACGGCCTTCGTGGTGGTGTTGGTGGTCGCCAGCATACCCACTGCTGCTAGGGCCCGACGGCCCATCAATCTCCAGCTCCGCATTGGTCCTCGCCCACACAACACCACCGCCGACTCCGCCACCTGGGTCTGGCTCCGTTTTTCTTTGCCTGAGATCTGTTTTAGCCCATGATCGACTTGGAATGCGACTCTCCTTTGGCTTTCGGGTCCAACCCAGATCCGGATATCCCCATCGGAGTTCAATATGGAGGTTATGAAAGTTTCAGGAGCAAGGGTTATGGTAATAGTAACGAGAAGTTTAATCCCAAGCTCATCTCGAAGCGTAGTGGCAGCAATAGAGTTGGTTCAAGGAGTGGTTTAATCAGAAATTTCGAAGGGCTTTGCATTCTAATGGTGTTGGTTTAGAAGATTTGGGTGGGAGTTCAACCGGGAAAAGGGCGGATGATCCGATTGAAGGAATGGCGTGTTCGATAGAGTTTTTGGGAGAAGTATTTGTGAAGATGGAGAAAAAGGAAGATGGAGATGGTGGGGGAGATGGAGAAGATAAGAATGAAGATGGAGATGAAGCAAAATCAGATGATAATGGAGTCGCAGAAACAGATGGTGGATGCTTGTGTGAATGCATTGTGGGAAACCAAGAAGAAAAAGATGAAGGTCGTCTCGCTTTATGATTCGTAGATGGAGTGATCTGAGCAACTGAGCGGAAAGAGAAGAGGGAGGGATCGGGAAAGAGGGAGGGTGGGGGAAATTTTTTTTTAAAATTTTTTAATATTGAAGTGGAGTCATATTGACACGTGACGCTCAATTATTGTCTACGTGAACGCCACATCATCAGTTAACAGAAATTCTAACAAAAAAACTTAACGGATGTATAAAAGTATACCAAAATTAAAACTTGAGGTAAGTTTGAAATGAAAAAAATATTAAAAATTACAAAATATGATGGTAGTAAACAGTATGTTTTGCCCTTTTTTTGTGTGATTAAGGGCTGGTTTGGTATTGCTGTGCTTTGAAAAAAAGCTGATTCTGCTGTGCTGTGAGAATAAGCGGCTGTGAAATAAAGTAGCAGAGTGTTTGGTAAACTTTTTTGTAAAAGTGCTTTTAAAAAAAAAAAAACAGTGTTATAGTGTTTGGTAAAGTTTTATGTAAAACAGATGTGAAAAAAAGCCGATTTTTCAAAGCTAGGTTTTGCAGCTTCTTGTTTTTGGCTTTTTTTCACCCAAAACTGTGAAAAAAAACTGAAGCTAAATGTTTACCAAACACAAAAATAGCTCCCAGTTTTTTTTTATACCAATTTTTTTCAGAATCTCACTACCAAACCATGTCTAAGTTAGAGAGTACAACCTTTGCTCACTTTGAACTCGACGCTCAAGGAAACTGAGACCCATCATCATGTCGCGGGAGAGACCCAAAAGAGGCGCACTGCCTCCCGCCCAAGAGGTACGCCACCTCAAATCCTGCTTTCCAATCTCTTGGTTTCCTCAAGTTTTCTGTAATCTTTGTGTTTCCGCAATTCGGAAACGTTTCGATTGGAGAATTCATATGACGGGTTTTGTTTTCTGCGCTGAAATTAATGGAATTTCTCCGATTTGAGATTCTGATTCGTAATTTTCTCTACTTTTTGAAGAATTGTGATATATATAAATATGATCAGCTCTCTGTCTTGTGTTTGTTTGATTTGGAATGTGATATGCTCAATGTTAATCGTATTTGCTGATTCTAGTCCATAACGCTGCTTATTGCTTTTGGCTTTTGACTTTTGATCTAAAAACTTTTAATTTCTTCCACAAAAGGTTTTTGCTTTAGATTTCCTACATTCCAAAGTAACAATTGCAGCCTGAATTTGGTTGTTGAGATTATGGTAATGTAATAAATCTCGTTTTGAATGCTTGCTTACTTTGATACCCGATGCTTAGTTTTGATGAAGAACAGTTTTCGGTTTCATTCTATCAGCCAGTTGGTTTCAGGAAGGATGGTTTCCAATTGCATTTTTGTTTTTGTACTTTAAATGCAGAATATTGAGAAATTAGAGAAAGTTGTAGAGGAAGGTAATTACTATGGAGCTCAACAAATGTACAAATCTATTAGTGCAAGGTACGAGTCATATGCTCTTTATAATTTCTGCGTAGATAGTTTCTGTTATTTAGTTTCGAGGCTCAAGAATATGATCATTCAGGAAAATATTGGGAATTGTACCAACAGAAATTCTCCAATGTGGGATAAATCTTGTGGGATGCGAGTGCCTGCTTGATTGGCTGGGTTCACATCTTGCAAGATTTTTCCCGCATTGGAGAAAGCCTCATTTTATTTAACAGTGAGCATGGCTGTTGAGGAACCCAGGAACCCATTTTCTTCATTTGTCTTTCTTAAAGGCATGCACGTTGATCAAATACGGATGCTTTATTGCAGATATGTAGCTGCTCAGAGGTTTTCTGAGGCTGTGGATATCCTTCAGTCCGGTGCATGCAACCAACTGAAACATGGGCAGGTCATACTTTCATGGCTCTGCGTTTTGAGATACAAATTTGCATGATTTGGACATAGTCAAGATACAAACATGCAGAAAATATATAATGACATTTCATAGTCAAATCCGTATTACTGACACTGTATTTATGGAAAACAAATTCAGGTTACTTGTGGTGCTGAATTGGCTGCTTTGTTTGTGGAAACACTTGTCAAAGGAAGATTCCCTTATGACGATGAAACACTAGGTCAGTTGTTATCATATGGTATTGAATTAAATTCTCTATTGGTTCACTGTTGGCTTGTTCCTACCTTCTGTAGTAATTTTGAACCTCTCGTGGTTGGTTCTTCTAGCAGGTTTTATTCGTATCAGAGTATCAGTGTTATGATAAATAGAATTTTAGGATATGATTCACATGTTTTCCCAGCCATTTTCAGTGTTTTGGTCTTTCTAGTACTTTAATGCTTCTATTTTTTTCGTGATCATGACAAAAATTATTTTTTTGTCAGGTCGTGTCAGGAAAATTTATAAAGCATTTCCTCGGATACCTGTGCCACAGCAGTTAGGGGATTTAGATGACATGCAACAACTTTCTGAAACACTTGGGGAAGCAAAAACATGTGTTGAGGGCTGCTCATCGTTCCTAAAATCTGCTCTTAAGTGAGTTTTGTTCAAGATTTTCCTTTTCCTGATTTGGAGAGAGATTTCATGGTTATGGTTTGGTCTTTTATGTGTGAGTTAAGATATTTGATTCCTCTTTATCTGAATATTCAATGCTATTTGATATTCATGTGGTTTTTTCTTTTGTCTAATCCATGCGTTTTATCTACAATGAACTCTAACTATGTGTTTAGTTGGTGGGAAAAAGGGGCTTGAGAATGGGAAATCATTTACCTTCCCATGTTGGATAAGTGCAAGGAAGAGAAGAAATTTGGTAATAAATGATAAATGTTGGGAAAGAAGAGAATGTCGTTACTCATACCCCTTTAACAAAAGCTAACCGGCCCCCTCCCCGCTTTTTTCAACATTTACTAGCATTTTTTATAGGTGTTTAGGACAAAATTGCCGTATTTAATTATTGAAAAACCAATTATAACCCACATTTGCACTTCATATTGAACTTCTCTTTTTTTTCCCAACTTTATCCATATTAAGGAAATTATCAATTTTGATCCTTTATTTCCTAGTTACTTTCCTAATTATACTAAACATGTGTGTACACGACGAGCATGCACACAATATGTATTACATATGCACTTTACTTTATATCAGATCCTATAGTGTCATCGAGCACTGATAATGCGTTGCTGTTTCTCTCTTTTCAGGTGGTCTAAGGAGTTTGGTGCACCCAAGGGTGGAGCTCCAGAAATACATGTCATGTTAGGGAACTACATATATTTTGAATCTCCTGAGGTGGTAAGTAGCATCTTGATTGTGTTCTTTGCTGTGCTTGCGGCTATCCATAATCCTTTAGTATTTGGCTTTCGAGTGCATACATTTCAAAGATTGTCCCCATAGTCCACTTTTTTGCAAATGCCTGCTTATTAATTGCTAGCAAGTTCAGATGGAATATTGGACCAACAGATCATTATTTATACAAATTTGTTTATGTCATTTTGGTGATTGCGTCATCTTTCCAAGGTTTTCTTCTGAAGCACTTTTTGCGCTTGAAAATGTTTTGGAAGACATGTTGGAATTGTTTTTTTTTTTTTTTTTTTTGGTAGTTCCATACTGTTCAAACTATTCTTGCTGTAAGTGCAGAGTGAACACCATTATCTGTTTGATTGCCTTGCAGGACATGGTTAGAGTGTCGCATCATTTTGTTCGAGGAAACAACCCCAAAGAGTTTGCTTCGACTTTAGTAAATTTTATGGGCAAGGTGAGCTACAAAATTATAGTTAGTATCTCCTCTTTTAGCACTAGAAAATCATCTTCGACCAAAAAAAAAAGAGAGATTAATTTTCACAAATGCAGAAAAAGGTATGTTACAGAATTATAGTTAGCTTTTTGATAGAAAGTTTTTATGGGGTTCATACTTCTTGACCATGCAGTGTTATCCGGGGGAAGATGATTTGGCCGTTGCACGAGCGATTTTAATGTAAGCCTTTTCTCCACTATGTACTTGTATAGGCAATTCACTCTTCGGTTCTGGTTGATATCATTGATGATAGTTGAACAACCAATCTGGATCCTGAATCCTGAATTCGCTTACAGAATTTTAATATAGCTTCAATTCTGAGGTTCACAATGAGTGCAATAAATCCATGGCCTAATTGATGTTTCCGTAAAAACTGAGAACAATAACTTAGTTATGATGTAATGTGGGAACTTCCCTTCTAATTTTCAAGGGTAGTCTAAAATACATTGTGGATTTTTATGAACATAGTGCAATTTAAAATTTTGATTTGGGCTTTTTAGCCAAAATGGTCCCTAAAATTTTCATTACACATAACTTTGGTCCCTGAGATTTAAAATCAATAGAAGTGGTCCTTGAGATTGTCCACCATCCATTATTTTGGTCCTTCCATTAAAAAACTCCGCTAAGTGGTCCCTGAGCTTTTTAACGGAAGGACCAAAATGATGGATGGTGGACAATTTCAGGGACCAAAGTTATGTGTTATGCAAATCTCAGGGACCAAAGTTATGTGTTATACCTTCAACTTAACGGAGTTTTTTAACGGAAGGACCAAAATAATGGATGGTGGACAATCTCAGGGACCACTTCTATTGATTTTAAATCTCAGGGACCAAAGTTACGTGTTATGCAAATCTCAGGGACCATTTTGACTAAAAAGCCTTTTGATTTGTTGGGTGGCACTATGAGTTCATTTGAACTTGCTTTCAAAGTGTGTACTCAAAATTGGGAGATCCTCGACGAATATACACATTCAACTACCGTTTTGTCATGTTTATGTACTTTTCATTTGCTTTCATTCTGAGATTGAGCAGTAGGCTAATCGAGCTAATTCTGTTTTCCTATAGAGCTGATTTTGTGTCTTTCTGGTGTAGGTATTTGGCAGTTGGTAATCTGAGAGATGCCAATATTCTCGTGGATGAGATAAAGAAGCAAGTGGAGTCTAAGCAGCTCGACTTTCGCAAATCCAATTTGATCCAGTTCATCAATTTTCTTTTGCAAACGTATGTTGCTTTCAATTCTTTCTTTTTATTCATGAACCGTAACAATCATATATCCCATCTCTAGAGAAGGATCCGTAACAATGTCATCAGTCTTAACGGAATCTGGAGTATGATAAAAGAAAATGATATGTACTGTTGCTTGTGCGATTTTTGTAGTAACCTTACTGGAAATATGCAATTTATGTATGCCCCTGATCTTCATGCCTCAAAATATCAATAGCTAAAGTCCCAAGAGATCATAAAGATTTAATTAGATTATGAAATAAGGAGCCTCAATTATTGATGTGTATGGTACAGGGTTTACACATTGCTGAATGTTATTCTCAATGCAGGTTGCTGAGAGATGCTCTTCCGCTTTTTAATATGTTGAGAGAGAAATACAAATCAAGCTTGGACAGAGAACCAACATTTCATGAGGTATGCAGTTTTTCTGCGCGACCACCTTTTACAAATTTGTGTCAAAATGTCTCTCTCACTAAGGTGTGCGGTGTGTTTTGTGCTAACATTAAATTTATGGTTTAGTTGCTGGATGAAATCGCGGAGAAGTTTTATGGAGTACGGCGCAGAAATCCGCTGCAGGGGATGGGAATGTTTGGCGAGATTTTCAAGGTAATTGTGCATTGTCCACGATACTGTAGGTTGCAATGGAGTTGAACTCTTGTGAATGATTAACTATAATTTGTTATGAAAACTTCGAAAACTAGAATGGCGAGTAATTCACAAATAATAACGATATTACTGTGACTGAAACTGTTCGAAAAATGAGTCTTGAAATAATCGAGCGGCATTCTTATTGCAATCTCAATCCTTGTTCTGCAGATGATGGGGGGTGAATAGTGACGCAAAGGAACTTAGCGTTCTTGCTTCCTTCAGCGGAGCATTGATGCTAATTTCTTGTGCCGGTTGGAGTGTTGGAGTGTGTTTATATTTTTGATTCTCTAGAACCAATTTTCATGAAGTGTTTCTTAATGTTGTAAGATTTATATTATCTTTCACCAAGCAAGATACAGATTCTGAATATTCCAAATTGTAATTCTTCCGGATTCTGAAATTTGAGTACTGAAATCCGTTTATTTAAGATACGCTTCTCTGAAACAAGTTCAGAAGTGGAAATCACAAACAGAAAAATTACAGTCACTCGTCGATCAAGAACTTCACTCCATTCTCCTTCAGAAAGTTATGTGTCGTGTGATCAACCTCCTGCAACAAAAAATGGCCGTCTGATTGAGGTTCCATTTCCAGTTTTGCCCAAACCAACAGGAAAGTCTCAGCTGTCACCGAGATATCTCCCCATGTTCCTATAGCGCCCATCAGGTGACCAGGTCACGGGCGTTAGGAACATGGAGACATATCCCCAGTTTCATGCAAGTTTCTCAACCAAACCCACAAAAGCATAATGGAAAGAGTAGAGGAAAGGCCGAAGCTCACATTGGTATCGCTCAGCTCCAGATTGTAGAAGTCCATAGTCCCCGCCCTGAACAAAGGCCCCGCATGCCACGTCCCGATATTAAGCTTCAGGAACTTGGGACCCGTAATCTTGAAAACCCGAACGTCCGCCACAGCCGGCGGCACGTAGAAATGGCCGGAGGCACAATGAGACTGCACCACATTGTTGCCTTCACGGTCCTTGCTTTCAACAATGGAAGGCTTGGTCACTCCGAGATACCAAACGTGGCCGCTGATTGAACCGAGGCACTGCGTCACGCTAGCATGGTGTGTGATCGTTGAGAACTTGAGCGGCCTATCTTGAAGATTCATTATGTAGAACCTGTAAACATGAACCAAAGTTGAAATGTGACACTAAAAAGTAATTTTGTTTTGCTTCTCGAAATTATACGTCGTGTTATTTTGCTAGACCGTAAATCAATATCGTGTATTGAACAATATAATCAATCAGATATCTTGCAATTGCTCAAAATAACTACGAAATTTCTGAATGTGAAGGTCACATTGTCACTTTTCCTAGGTCTTTTGACTTTGCTGGACTGTTTTAGTTTTCCACTTTTCCTATGCTACTGCTGGAGTTCTGCTTTTGCAGAGCGTACATGCTAGGATTGTGATTTACTTGATCACAATTATATAGCCGTTAAGCATTATTAGTGAACTTAAGTTGTTTTACTTAGTTAATTAGTTTATTTAGTGAGTGGCCAGCTGGCAATGGTTGTTTGTGAAAGGGAATATAAGCACCAATAGTCTGAGAGTCCTTGTAACGGTATTTTGATTAAAAAAACAATATTACAAAAATATTCAGTTCTCTCTCTATCTTCTTCCTCCATACCCTCTACCATTGTTACTAGCTACTTGCAGGTTGAGCTAAGGAGCTGGAGCATTGATCCTAACAGTACAGCATATCAATGGAACATGATTGGGGAAAATGAAGGTTTACAAATTGATTGGTTACTCTTACTCTTTAGAATTGTAGATTGTTGGTCCCGATCCGTTCCGAAATATCGAAAACATATTGTGATTTCCGAAATTTCGGTTTGGGGTAGATAAAGTCCCGTCCCAAAAATAGTCAATTTGGGATTTGGGATCCCTTTCCATACTGAATCAGCCTTAGCAGATACTATCTTTCGTTAAAAAAAAAAACCTGGGTGCCCATATTGCTTTGCTAATTGTATTTTCTTAGGGTTTTTTTAGATATAGACCCTTGCAACTCTTATTTCCTAGATAAAAATCCACCTAATTCTAAACATAAAAATAAAATCCAAATTTGAAAAAAATTGTCAAATAGAAAAGTAATTGACCTATTATTACAAAATATTTACAACTTGTGCCACAATATTCAAATCAAATCAATAAATATTATTACTTACCTTAATTTTAATGAACAAATAATTATTGGACATACTATTACCCCTAACATATATAAATACACACACACACACACACACAAATACATTCAAAAGTATATCATACTACTAAAAGTTCAATATACATATAATTTACCTATATGTATATAGTACTGCTATACGTTCAAATATATATATGTGCAGTACTAACATTGTGACATCCCACATCGTCCAAGGGAGTGATCCTTATATGTATATTTCCATCCCTACCTAGCACGAGGCCTTTTGGGAGCTCACTGGCTTCGGGTTCCGTAGGAACTCCGAAGTTAAGCGAGAAGGGGCTTGAGCAATCCCATGATGGGTGACCCACTGGGAAGTTGCTCGTGAGTTCCCAAAAACAAAACCGTGAGGGAATGGTAAGCCCAAAGCGGACAATATCGTGCTACGGTGGTGGAGTCAGGCCCGGGAAGTGGTCCGCCCCGGGCCGGGATGTGACAAACATATATGTTAAAAAATTATTATATGTAATTAGTTTACCTAGTTGTAAATTTATGATTAGCAAATAATATATTTTGTAGGTAAATTAATAATATTTTGTAGGTAAATTAGTATTAAATAAAATAATATTGCTTTATTATGTAGGTAAATTATTTTGCATATATTGGGTTTGTTTATTATGTAGGTAAATGATTTTTCATGTATTTTACGTACATAGGGTAAATTATTTTGAGCAATCTAACAATTTAAAATTTTAATAGTAGGTGCCCTATTTGAATCAAATAATTTTTTTTTTTTTGGGTAAATTATTTTGCATGAAGTTTTACATATATTAGTCATTTTTTTATATGTGTGTGAAATAATTTACCTACAGTAATATGTAAAATATAATTTTAGTGACTTAATTAAGCATGTCAATATATTACATTTGTATTGTTATTATATATTAGGCAATGAATTTATAACAAATGTTTTTTTAGTAAAATTATTAATTCTCCCTTATAATTCACATGACATTAATTGTGTACATCAAACATTCAAATATGGGTATTTTAGGCATTCACAAAATTTTAAAAGGAAAAATTAGAATGTCCTACATCTTTTCTGTAGTTGTTAGATTAAATATTCATCCCTTTTAAAGATTTAATTAAGGTGCTTTGACCAATTGCTGCCTCAATAATTTTCAATTTATTTAATTTCCATGTCATTAATTTCAATGAATTTATATAGAGGCATAAGATAGATTAGCAACTAATTACCTATAATATAGGAATTTAATTTCGTCAATCCCCTTCTACACATTAAATAACATTTTTTTAATAAAATAAAATAAAAAATTAATTAACTAATTCCTCATTACCGTATTATCAGTATTTAAAAGGAAAAAAAAAATCTCTTTCTATTAAAAATGTCTCAATAAAAAGTCTTCAATACATATTTTTTCACATATAGATATATATAAAATATACTTAAAACTTATGATACATTTGAGAATAAAAGTATAGACTTTTGGTACGTTTAGATTTCAAATGTATCGAGAAACCAAATGTACCCATTGTTATGTAACCCTTTTGGTACGTTTAGATTTCAAATGTACAAAGAAACCAAATATACCATAAAACTAAATGTGCCTATTGTCAAGTAACCATTTTGTTACGTTTAGATTCCAAAGGTACCAAAAGACCAAATGAACAAAAAATCACAAATGCACCACAAAACCAAATGTCTCTATCAGATACCCTTTTGGTACATTTACATTTCAAATGTACCAAGAAATACAAAAAATCAAATCCACTATAAAACTAAATGTGTTCATATTATAGGTAACTAGACGTAGCTATATAATCAAACAAATCTTTATTATGTGTTGGGTCTTCTAAATAATAAAATATGACAATTTTTTTTTTTAAATATTCTACTATATTCATAAAAAAAAAAAAAAGAAGGTAAAATTATAACAAACAATAAAAAAAATGCATAGAGATGGATAATAAATGCATAAATATAGGGATAAGACGAAAAGGGAAAAAAAACGAAATGTCCAGGGAAAATCGTGAAAAATTAAAATTCTAAACAAAATTGAACTTATGTGAAAAGCTGAAATTAATAACCAAAATTTTAGGAAAATGTTTGATCAAATTTTCAAAATGAGTGTATGTTTAATCTAAAAAATTAAAAAACAAGGCGCCTATATCAAAATGTCCCAATTTTAAATGTGTTAAGTCAAACATAATTAATAATTTGCTGATGTGGAATCTAGTAAATGAGTTTTATTCGAGTAAAAAAGGATTTTATGTGGAGAAAATTAAGTTTTATAGGCTAAAATTATATTTTCAGATTTTTTTATTGGTTGTAAATGTATTACCTTGGAACTCCATGGCTGAGGTCCAACTGAGCATCGCTAGGACCAAACACGTGGCCGTCCGGCGAAGCCTCCACCACCTGGCCGTACTCTCCAAAGCTCTCCGGAGTGGCTTCGACGGCCTTCAGCTTCACCCACTTAGACTCGCCGGAGATTTCCATCTCTCTTTGTTATTTCTTTTCTCTAAATAAAAATCCAAATATAAATATTTTCTGTTCCCTAACCGTCCTTTTATACGGATAAGGATCGAAACGATGCCGTTCATTCAGGTCTAAATGAAACGCACCGTTTCGGGCTTCCCCAAATCTAAGCACAGTAGACTTTATTCCTCGTCTTCTTCAACCTGCTGCAACTCACACTCGCAAGTCACAGTTGCCTCCATGGCAGCTCCACCTCAAACCTTAACCCAACCCCAACTCCTCAAAACCCTAACCAATCTCTTGACCTCCACAAAAACCCTAAACCCAGAAACCCTAAAACCCCACATTCCGCATCTGACCCAACCCCTCCTCCTCTCCATCATCTCCTCCAAAACCCTAGCCTCCCAGCCCACCACCCTCCTCTTCTTCTTCCGGTGGGCCCAGGCCCACACGCCCTCCCTAACCCAATCCCCACAAACCCTCCTCGCCCTCCTCCCCTCCCTCTTCACCCACCACAAGTTCTCCGATGCCAAAGCCCTCCTCGTCCAATTCATCGCCGCCGATCGGCAGAACGATCTCCACCGCCTTATTCTACACCCGGACCCCACCGTCCCGAAGCCCTCGAAGGCCCTTCTGGACACTTCCATTGGGGCATATGTGCAATCCGGGAAACCCCACCTTGCAGCCCAAGTGTTTGATAAAATGAAGCGGCTTCGGCTTCAGCCCAATTTACTCACCTGCAATACTTTGATTAATGGTCTGATAAGGTACCGGTCCTCGCATTCGATTTCATTGTCTAAAGGTGTGTTTAAGCATGCTGTTGAGTTAGGGGTTAAAGTGAATACGAATACTTTTAACATTTTGATATATGGGTATTGCTTGGAACATAAGTTTAGGGATGCTGTAGAGTTGTTGAGTAGGATGAGTGAATTCAGATGCGTGCCTGATAATGTGAGCTATAATACGATATTGGACTGGCTGTGTAAGAAGGGGCAGTTGAATGAGGCCCGGGACTTGTTGTTGGACATGAAGAATCGAGGTTTGTTTCCGAATAGGAACACGTATAACATTTTGGTTTGTGGGTATTGTAAGATGGGGTGGTTGAAGGAGGCAATGCAGGTGATTGAATCAATGACACGGAACAGTTTGCTGCCGGATATTTGGACGTACAATGTCTTGATTAAGGGGTTGTGTAGGGAGGGTAGGATTGAGGAGGCTCTGAGACTTCGGGTTGAGATGGAAAATTTGAAGTTGATGCCTGATGTTGTCACGTATAACACATTGATTGATGGGTATTTTGAGTGGAGGAGCGATTCAGAGGCCTTTAAGTTGATTGAGGAGATGCGTGAAAAGGGAGTGAAAGCAAATGCAGTTACTCACAATATAATAGTAAAGTGGTTCTGTAAAGAAGGGAAGCTGGATGAAGCCAGTGATACTTTAAGGAAGATGGAGGAAGATGGGTTTGCTCCTGATTGTGTCACTTATAATACTTTGATTAACGAGTATTGCAAGGCAGGGAAAATGGCAGAAGCATTTAAAATGATGAATGAGATGGGTATGAAAGGTTTGAAGATGGACATCTTTACTCTCAATACTCTTCTTCACACTCTTTGCAGTGACAAGAAGCTCGATGAAGCATTTGAGTTGTTTCATACTTCAACTAAGCGGGGTTATATTCTTGATGAGGTAAGCTATGGAACCTTGATCACGGGATGCTTTAAGAACGAAAAGGCCAACAAGGGTTTTGAGCTTTGGGATGAGATGAAGGAGAAGCAGGTTGTTCCCAGCATTGCCACCTATAACACTATAATTGGAGGGCTCTGCCAGTCTGGAAAAACTGATCAAGCATTCGACAAGTTGAATGAGCTTCTAGAGAGGGGTCTAGTCCCTGATGGAACTACATACAACACGATAATTCATGGTTACTGCCGTGAGGGGAATGTTGAGAAAGCATTTCAGTTCCACAACAAAATGGTTGAGAAATCATTCAAGCCAGATGTCTATACATGTAATACTCTTCTTTGTGGGCTATGTAGAGAGGGTATGTTAGAAAAAGCTCTGAAGCTTTTTAACACATGGATTTCGAAAGGGAAAGACATTGATGCTGTTACTTACAACACATTGATCTCAAGCCTTTGCAAAGAAGGAAGGTTTGATGATGTTTTTGATCTTTTTTCGGAAATGGAAGAAAAGAAA
This sequence comes from Pyrus communis, assembly GCF_041283825.1. NCBI lineage: Eukaryota > Viridiplantae > Streptophyta > Magnoliopsida > Rosales > Rosaceae > Pyrus > Pyrus communis. The sequence continues at coordinate 23,237,004 of NC_142571.1, read as the reverse complement.
TTTGAACCGGACCAGTATACATACACTGCCATTTTAGGTGCACTTACTGATGCTGGTAGGATCAAGGAAGCAGAAGAGTTTATTTTGAAAATGATTGATATGGGAAAGTTACCTGGTTTGCCCTCAAAATTGGAGGAGGTGAAAAATGGAGTGACTGAAACATCAGTTGAATCTGATTCAAGCACAGGTGCTTATTCAGAGAAAATCATTGAGTGTTGCTTTCAAGGTAAATACAAGGATGCAATGCACATTTTGGAAGAATCAATGCAGAAAGGCATGACCTTAAGTCGAGATGTTTATATTAATTTGATGAATGGGCTGATTAAGAGGCGAAAAAGCACATCAAAGGCTGTTAAGCTGTAATGAGACCTTAGGCTATTTTTGACAATGTCAGAGTGCACGAGCCTTGCCTGCATGTTCCATTTGAATTTGACAACAACTGGACCAGGTACTACCTTTTGTTTTCTTATCTTTTCATGTTTCTCTAATCTTCTCATAGAATCCAGTTTCAGGTTTAATTCCCATACAATCTTCCTTAGTTCAAAAGAGTTAGCGGGAAGAACATAGATATATTGACAGTATGATTCACTTTGTAGATGCACAAGAATGAAATTTCATGGTACTAAGCAAACTTATGTTATTCACAAGTTTGCACTTTCTGTCTATTGTGAAAATACAAAAGAGCATCACTTTTTGTCTTGTAACTGAGTCCTGTTCAACATTTTGTAGTAATGACGAAGCCAAGGGAGATCGCAACAATATTATTTTGCTAATCTTTATGTTCTCTTTGGATATGCAAATGGAGCAAATGGAGCAAATGCAAATTGGTAAAGGAAGATTTATTTTACGTTTTGTTGATGTTTTTATTAGTGAGTGCTGATCAAAGATAAAATTAAGTTTGACATTTGTTGAATGTCACAGGTTCACATGAAATGAATGATGTTTCTTTGTCCATGCCATTAAATATGAGGTGTGGTCAGGTCCAATTAAAGGCGGGGCATGGAATCTTGTTCTCCATTCTGAGACCAAAACTGAGAATAAATGGCAGCTGAAAGTGGGCCTAGTTTTCGTGAAAGGCGTTTCTTATGGCTGATGTGAGGAGGAACTGGTTCATGAGGTTAGCAATAATCTGCACGATGTAAGAATATAGTTCAGTTCTCCTTCCAATGTATTCTTAATTTGAGAATGCTAGAGGGAAGAATGAAGGTGGTGAGGTTCCATATCAGCCTACAGTTTCGTACAAGAGGAAGTTTTCCCTTGGAACAGACCGTGACGTTTAAAAAGTGATTTGTGTCCTCTTGCATCTTTCTTAGCCTTTTGGACAAGATTTGAAGGTTTATTTTTGCATCATTATTGACAATGGCGATTTCCGGGGTTTAAAGCACGTTTCAAGTCTAATACCATCATCAAAGACTAATTCTCCCTGACTTCCAGACTTCCAAAACCATTCCTCTTACGAAAGAAGGGAAAGCCATGGTCAATGAAGGGCTGAAAGATACATTACTCATCACATATGCCTGTCAGAAATGAATTAGACGGTACTGATTTCAACGGTTCAGATTCATTTCGTTAGGGTTGAGCTCCAGAAAAGTGTCACCTCCACGCCTTCACGAGGATCCCTGCAATATCTGGTACAATTTGTGCTTTTCTGTAAAGTTACTTGTCAATAGTGAAAGTAAGATAGCTGAATTGAATAAGCTGAAAGGGTTGTATGCTTTTGCACACTGTATCATAGCTGAACTGTCTTATTTCTTCCTGAAAAAAGGGAGCCGTGTAAATTAAGCGTTTGGATGATGGGAAAGGAAAGAAATTCAATAAAGCTTATGAAGGATGCTTGGTAGTATCTCCTAACCTCTACTTTTGCATTTCTCTAATGTACTACACAAAGAAATTCAATAAAGCGTTTGGATGATGTGATACACTTCTCCTTTCGACCTTCCAACACCAGGCAGGTGTCAAACTCCATACATCGTATTACCACTTGGCACAAACAATTTTCTTTGTAACTGCACACACACAAAAAAAAAAAAAAAAAAAAGAAAAAAAAAAGATATTCGCACGCCCATAGTCTCTTGCCCAATCTTTATTCTTGTCATTTGAGTTCACTAATAAATAATAGGAATCACTGGCGTAGAGTAAAAAACTTACATGCAAACTTTTTGAAGTAGTTCAAAGAGGATTCGAACTTTACACTCTTTAGCACAAGATTTTGAGTCTCGCATGGCTACCATTTTAACTTTATTTTATTTTAGTTCTTTAAATCGGTTCATAAAATGGAAGTTTTTTTCTTGGAGATTTATTTGATTTGTCATATTTTGTATTCAAAAAAGAGGTCATAAAATGTGTAGAAATCATTTTCCCTATCTAAAAAGCTATTTTTATCATCTCTCTAATAGAAAGATGGTACAAATAAATCATAAGTGTAGCACTACTCTTTTCCTAAATATTTTACAGAAAACACATCAACGTTTGTCAAAAGTTGCATTCCTAACTCACTAAGTGAAAGCTTTAATTTGAATCTAAAATACAGGTAAAAAAAAAAAAAAAAAAAGTTGGGTTCCTTAGAAAGAGATGTACATACAACTGTTTTAGCAAATATAAAATTTTATAGTTGACTCTGGCAATATGATAAAGCAAAAGCTTATTAAACTTTTAAAAGTTTGAATTTGTCTCCAATTATTTAAATTCCTCATAATGATATAGCAAAACCGTACTCACTAATAACTTGCATGAGCTTTTGATGTTTTATCATTCATCATCTTTTTGCGTACGTTTTAGTTAATCTGAAACATTCAATTGCAAGATTTTTGTGGATTTGCAACTTTATCTACACAAATAACTGCTGCTAGGTTAACATGCCACAACATTTGGAATCTTTGCAAGTCCTATGCAACATTAATCTAAAGCCACTTTTGGTGTGTCAAATGTTTGGTCAGATTGTTTTTCACATCACCTCGTCGATGAAGTGAGTGAACTGTGGTTATGTGAAAATGGTCAATCATTCTACTTTTTGGGAAGGATGATGGGGATAAACTTGTCCTACGTATTATCGTTATGTCTCATCCTCTTCACGTATAAACAGTGGCCGCTTAATGAAGAATTTCTCTACCATTAGCGTATGTATAATGTTTCAACCTTATCAGACATCAGTATCCATTTCCTGTTTGCAGTTTCATGTACCATGTTGTCCTATTTGGAAATTAAGAGGGCCTGCAGTACCAGTTTAATCAAAATTTTCAAAAAGCAGTACACCAAATGACCAAAACAGTGTTTTTCTTTGATTTTCTGAATCCCATGAACCCCAAAAGCCAGAACCCAGAACCCAGAACCCTCTCTAGTATGAAATCATGAAAATTTGAAGACCAGGTGGATTTATCATTTACTTACGTTTGCAAGTTGGTTTCTGAGTTCTGAGTCTTCTGACCCCGACCTTTGAGAGAGAGTTTTCGGGATGGGGTGGGAGAAGTGGCATCCAACCGTTCCTAATTATTTGGATTGACATCTGATACGAATACATATACAGGACCGAGCATTCACATGCATTTTCTATTTCTCTCGTTTTCTAGCAATTGATGGTTTTCGTAGTGTTCCACAATTCCAAAATCTGCCTCCGGACAAGTTTGCATCTCTGGAGTGCTGCAAATACTGCCAGCTTTGCTTATCGATCTAGCAAATATGTACGAAAGCAACTTAGCATAAATTTAACCAACTATTTTTTACTACATGCACAGTACTCTTAGGCCTCGGTTTGTTAAAAAAATATTGGCTTGGGTAGGAGTATCACTATATTGACCACTCGCAAAGAAAGTTGTCCATTTTAATCTTACTATTTTTGTGGGGATTAGTAGGGATATCTTTTATTCATGGTAGCCTTTAACTTGGACAAATATGAAAGTTGTCACCTAATGTTTCCTTCAAAATACTTTCAATACAGTGAATAGTTCAAATTAAGTCAATCTTTTCTAACAAACGAGACCTTAAATTATAGAACCAAGAATGATACTATGGTTTAGACTCTCCATGGTTGTGCTACGAAATACTTTGAATACAGTGAATAGTTCAAACCAAGTCAATTTTCGTATGACCGTGATTGTCACTTACTATATATGTGATGAAATATCAACGTGATGTCAATTCATTCGCTTTAACGTAGTGGACGGTTATTTCATACTTTAGTCCTCCTAGTTAATTTGATTCTTGAATTTTTAGTATTTCATTTCGAATTTAATATAAAAAAAAAATCACGCTTTTTTTATTTCATATTTGAAACGATTCACATTCATGTTTTTAGTGTATGCAGGTAAGAATTACAGTTCCTATTTTATTTGGGCAAGCATGCTTTAAACGTCTACGTGAATGGATCAATCACATCACTTAGAATCAAACCGATAATCTGTCATAGACTCGTAGAGTTACAGCTAGCCAAAAGTAGTGAAAAAGCAGTGATTCTCTTTTCTATTTTTTTATTTTTTTATTTTTTTATTTTTCCTCTTCTTCTCTTCCTTTCTATTTGAACGATCACAGTTAAATCACGTCAACATTTTATATTAATTTTTTATGAAAAAATAAAAACAAAGACAAAATAAAGAATATGAAATGAGAGAATGAAATGGAACAAAAAGATGATAAGAGAAAATTCTAGTCCGTGAAAAATAACGAAGGATCATAACCTATATGTCCCATCAGTGGTTGCTCACGTATTACATCCAATATTACCAAAAGACAGTATATAAAGGTTGATCGATCTACATCTGCAGATCACAAAGATTAATTAATTAGAAACCAAGAAAGCGTGTGGGAGTATTATTGGGGAAACCCAACCCATGCATGACAGAATTGACAGATATGATACAACAAAGTTCAACAAAGCAAAGCAACCAACGCGTGGACCTTGTAAACTTTGTTCCATTGCTTCTCTACGAACAAATGGAGGACAGTTTGCAAATTCCATACACATTTGTCCGACCCAAATCCTACAAAAATGCTTCCTTGATTTGCATGGAAAATAAATTAATTAATATTATATGAAGAGAGAATATTTTTGTCTAGGGGAAGGGGTCCAAATTAGTCAGTTATTAGCCTTTGATTAAGTTGTACAAACTTAAGGAACATAATGATTATTGAATATTATTGAAGCAAAGCATATCTAACAACAACAAAAAGAAAAGTAAAGCATATGAAAAACATATTGTAAATGTGCATCACCATGTTGACTAGCATATTATTTGATCATTCAATTATTTCGATAAGATACCGATTAATTATGCGATAGAGAGAGAAAATAAGATACGCAATATATACATGTTGCAGATAAGTTATTTCTGCAGTATTGTGACTTGACAGTGTGTACGAGTATATATATGCCTTTGAAAGTTTTTTGATATTGTCGATGTATGTGGAAATATTCGAAAAATATATATATAAAAAAAGATATGAAAGAGAGGTGGATGAATCTAAACTTCATCTCATATTAAAGAAACTTTTAAGTTTAATTAGGTTAAAATTGACATATTTATCGATATTTTCGACCTGTGTTTAAAATATCGGTGTCGGTGGAAATTTTTACATTTCGTCCAAACCAATGTTTGACATTCTCTTAAGTTTCCTTTTAAATTTTCATTATTTTCATCGAAAGCAAACAATATCAATATTTGATATACCCATCCATATTTCCATAAAGTTTTATATCTATATTTCCACATATACCGATATTTTAAACACTGTATGCATGTCATGTATGGTTTGATAATTCGTCAAACCACAATCACAATCTAGCTAGAATTTGGTCGTGTTTGTTTCGTTCTTCAAATTATTTTTCTTGTTTTTCTCCTCTTTGTTTTTAATCTAATTTGGAAAGATGATGAATCATGCATACGAACATGGAACTTTCAATTCATCTACAATTGCAGAAAAACTTGCAGTAAACGATTTGATCATTACAGTTTCTTGAATAGGTGTGGCTAACGTTTGTTGAGTTCAGTCTTCTTTCCATAGGCGTGCATGATGCATGCACACTGGCCTAACTCAATAAAAGCCACTATTTTAAACTAATAGTGTTTTTTTTTTTTTTTTTTTTTTTAATTTTCAATTTTTTATAATTACAAGCAATATTATTTTGTAATCTAAATCTAAAGAAAGTGATAAATTTGAACCTGAGATGCAGTGACTTAAAGAGTATGAAAATTTTAGTTCCGATCCTTGATTAACTAAAATGTTAGATTGAAACTTTGTTAATTTTAATATTTTACTTGAAGGAAAAAATGTTAAATTTTAATCTTAATTAAGAAATTCAATAAAAATTTTTTTTTAACAAACAATATTGGGGGGGGGGGGGTGAATTTAGCCTCACAATGGACTAGCAATAATGTGATTCAAATTTGTCTTTGGCGAGAATTGAATCTAAGACCTTTCACTTACAAGTGAGGAGTGGCAATAACAAAAATTACTAAATCCTTCTTAAAATCATGCAAATATTAATTCCCAATAGGGAATTTTAATTTCTTTTCCTCAAATCTGAATAGTGTGAAATCTAATTAGATTTTTTATTATTTCAAAATAAATTTTTTTTATTTTTAGTTTTCCATATTGGTACGTTTAAATTAAAAGGAGTACATTTTATTATAAGATATGTGTACATTATAAATAAAAAAGTGAATAGATTTTGCACAAAGAAATACATTTTACAAAAAATAATTGAGTTAGTACATTTTACAAAAATATAACAAAGTGGTACATCTTTTTATGAAAAATGTGTACATTTATAAATAAATTATAAGTATAAATAAAAGATTATAAAAATATAAGGGTACAAGTAAAAGTTTAAAAATATGGAAGCAGAAAAAAAATTAATTGGTATTGGTACATACTACAAAAATGGTTGCAAATTAAAGGATGAGTACAATTAAAAATAGAAATATATGACACAAAATTTGGCCATGAATATATATATATATATATATGTCAAATGTAATGTTTCTAACACTAAATGGATCTATTTGGAAATGGTTAATTATTTTTTATTATAAAATTTAAATATGCTGATATGTAAATATTTTATTATTAAAATAATAATGTACATAAAAACCAAAGGACCTTGATGAAAATTGAAAACAAATAAAGTTTTAATGAATGAAATACAAAAATGAGGGAAAGAATTATCAGTGTAACAACAAATTTTTAATTGCTTATTTAGTAGCTTCTTTAATTATTGAAAACATGTTTTTAAGTCAAAAGGAATTTGACTCTTGATCTCAGGAATAGTAGACAGTGGGTAATATTTATCTAGGATTCTACAGTCACTTGTTAAGGCATCATTAGTTTATAATGGAATCCCAATTCATTGATTTGTTTAATTAAGGGTGATTAAACAACAAGAAGTTTAGTTTCTTTTCTTCAAGTTTGGTTAAAGTCCACACGCAATAGACTACTATCACTTTCTATTTCTATCCAATTGTCTTATCCTACAAATCCTAAAATTAATAAGCATCTTAATGGAAGAAGACTTACATCATCTTATTAATCAACTACAAGCATATGCATGCATGTCTTTCTGATACATGCATGATGCATGTCCAACAACACGTTAATTTGTTTTGACAATGATACCAATTAATAGTCCTATTTAAAATGGTAATGAGTTACAAATCTATGATAACTATGTTCCTTTCTCTTTTGAAAAATAAGCGATAAACTATTATTGATTCGAAAACTATTGCAATGCTCACAAACAACACAACTTGAACAGGAAAAAAAAAAAAAAAAAAAAAAAAAACGGTTGTTCAATTGCAAAAGACATCGACATGAAGAGCAAACTTGGAGCATAAATTGCCTAATACGGGTAAGTCTTCTGAACATCACCATATACTTCTTTGGTCAAATTCCGTTGATATTTTGTGTAGAAATTTTTAAAATGCTTTAATTGATTACCATATATAAAATGAGAGAGTGATGTGAACCTTTAAGCGGGAAAAGACTTTGGTTAGAGCAAAGCCAAATTAGGGTGAGGAATAGATCGAGACTAAAACATAATCAAGTGGAAATTTTAGATATTAAAATGTGCAATGAGCCAACAAATTCTACGATGGTGTCCAACTACTTCCACCACGGCCACATTAAAAGAATTAGTTTTTTTTCCAAGTGTAGGGAAAGAAAATGGCACTTGAATCGTAGAAATATTAACATAATCGTAGAAATATTAACATACTCATATGATAAATGTCTCTTTTAAATGTCACATTCTTTTTGGGACCTTCTGGAAATGGATCCATCGACTGATTAGCTCTAGCCTTTTAACTTCTTAATTGTTCCATGTCTCATTTTCTTATTTCCCACGAGCCTACTTGCAATTCTCACCCAACTCCCTCTCGAACTATAGCTGACTTGGCCAATCAAGTCCCTGGCTAATTGGGGTCAACCTTCTGTCAATTCCATATGCCACATCATCACTTTAATTAGTTGTGTATTTAGTTGGTTGCTAGAAAATAGTTTCTCTCTGTTGTGGCAGCATGCAGTTAGATAGCTAGTCAATAACACATATTAAAGAGGAAACTCATCCTTAATATTTTGATTATTTTATATGAACTACATAGTGAAACTCACCCATGTAATTAGTGTAAGAGCTATATATATATAGGGTAACCATATTTAAGGATTTTGATCACCTAAAAGCCTAGGTAAAAGTCATCATATAATTCTAATCAAATACTTATAGGCCACAATGTCTTAAGCGTTTACAGACACACTCAGCTAGTTTAGTAGCTAATCACAATAAATATAAGGTGTAAATGAATACTCTCAACATAAAAACAGCCACAAAATAAGTAGGATGTCTCATGAGTTTTAAATTTGTAAACTAAATGATGTGTCACTGATAAAAAATAAGCATGTTAATTCCTACAGCCAGCCATCATAGTTTTAGCCACTAATACAAGAATATATGACAGTGGCGTTAATTTCCTTATCATAGTTTTATATAAATCTATGTTTGCTTATTTTTTCTTGACTCTTTTTTTATCGTGTTTGCTGTTTAAACCACATGCATGAAACGTACGATCACAAGTTCCCTACTATGTAGTCGGGTTGTCTTCGCTACCTGTTGCTCAATCTAATGTCATTTACAGTGCTACGACGGCGTGGATGCGTAGATTTTTCCTGAGTAGGTATTTATATGTCCCCATGCATGAACGAGTATCATGATTTCAGTCCAAAAACGATGTACGTACGCTAGATGCTGATGAACAAGGCTTTCTTCTTCTTGATAGAGTTTATTTACAAATTTTATTTTTCAATCTTACTTGAATTTTAGGTTTTGTTGGGGAGCTACCTCAGTTGAAATTCTGTTGCAGTGTGAGTGTGTCATCACGACAAACTTCATTCACTTTATTACATTTCAAAAGTTGCATGTACTAATTAGCACGAGATATTCTTCAAAACGAGTGTATATTGATATTTCAAATATGAAAAACCTTTTGAAAAATTACTTACCATGTCATATACGAAGAAATAATCACTTGTTATGAATTAATGCATGCAGGATCCATATATGCAAATAATGGGCTTACGACATATTAATTTGTACTAAAACATCCTTATCTCTACCAAAAAAATAGAGGATTAAAAAAATAAAAAAACCGAACAACAAATAGAGATTATATTAATTAAAATGGGCAAGTGATTCCAAACTGATGACGTCATCTCACTACCACAACCTCGCAAATGTTGACTCCACCTTTGACATATTAAGCCACTCCCTCCGTTCCCTCTTTGTTGTATCCAGTCCTGAGTGCTTGGTGCACTGCTCTCCATCCCTCTATATATATGTGCACTAGGCATTGCCTCTTTTACTCCATAACTCAAAGCAACTCATAACTAAAGCAAAAGCTCGCTCAAAAACAACAAAAATGGAATTCGATGCCAAAACTACCACCACTATGAGTCCACCTCCATTCTCCTACTCTCCATCTTCCTCTCCTTCTTCTCCCATTACTGCATCATTTCCCTCCCCTAACTCTCATCCCTTATCTAATTTATCTTCTCCTCATGCTGCTGCCAGTAATAATATTAGTACTAATCCGCTTCCCACCCCTCTTTCACCACCACCACCCCCGCCGCCACCTGTTGTTCTCAGCCCATGCGCCGCCTGCAAGATTCTCCGCCGCCGGTGTGCAGAGAAGTGCGTTTTAGCTCCATACTTCCCTCCTAATGAGCCCCTCAAGTTCACTATTGCCCACAGAATCTTTGGAGCTAGCAACATCATCAAGCTCTTGCAGGTAATTAGTTCAGTAGGTTGTAATTATTTCTGTTTACTGCACTAACTAATACACATATTAATCATGGGATTTTGTCAAAAGATCAAGAAAGTCATGAGGAACACTTTTCCAACTTTCACTTGTAAAAGTAGAATTTGTTGGCTTTTATTAAATTCTACAATGATTGTGACAGTAAACGCGTTGTAAGATTGCTGTTTTGGAATTGGGTTTTGCTTAAAAGAGTTATTCCGTTTTCACACTTGCGGTATGCAGCTATGAATCTAAACCATATATTTCAACAAAAACCAACATAATCAATGGTTCAGATTCACAATTTGGCAATAAAGCAGACTTGCTTGAAATATACCCTTGACCATAATTAAGTACTCTATTTGTGTATTTGGTCATGCACATTTAACAGTTATATGTACGAAATTTTTGCAGGAACTTCCAGAGTCTCACAGAGCAGATGCAGTGAGCAGCATGGTTTACGAAGCAAATGCCAGAATTCGAAACCCGATTTATGGCTGCGCGGGAGCAATTTTCCAGCTCCAGAAACAAATCGGTGAGCTCCAAGCCCAACTGGCCAAGGCACAAGCCGAGCTCGCTAACCTGCAATGCCAGCAAGGCAACATGATTGCCCTAATTTGCATGGACATGACACAATCTAAAGAAGAAGCCATTTTGCAGCAGCAACAGTCTAATTACATTGACACAAGCTGTTTTCTGGATGAAAACAATTCGGGCACGGCTTGGGAGCCTCTCTGGACATAAACAGTAATTTGTATGTCGATCATTTCACATTGGAAAAAGACACTTCGAAAAAGACACTTTGAAAAAAATGTCCAAAAGATTAAGTGTCCATCTCGTAATTAATTAAGGCATATAGAAATTATATATATAGGGGTTATGATGCTTTTTAAATAAGATTATTGTTCAACTTTAGATTCCTCTAGTTCTAATATTGGGAAATATATAAAGGGAGGGGAATGAGGAGACAGGAGGGCTGTCTTATTATTCTTAGTCTGTGCTAATTATTCAGCTATCCAGATCTCATGTCACAGACTCACAATGTCATAATTATTTCTTATTACAAGCGATAATAATACTCTAAGTTACAATAAAAATAGAAGAGAGAATTTGAACCCAGGACACAATGACTATTATGGTTAACCATTCCATGACCAACTTCATGTGACCAAATTTAAAACTTGGTTGAATAAAACTGAATTCAGTAACATTACACTGATTAATATAATGAAAACATACTCTAACTGTGTGAAGTAGTCTTTAGAAGTGACCCACATACATCTTGTGTTTGTATGAGCTATTCAGTCCGTCGATTGCTTTTGCGTAATCAATTTACTTCTTGTCTATTTATCTTCTTTGATTCATTTATATGCATCAACACGTATCCCAGTGTCTTAATGCAAGGAGAAAAGAAAATGGCCACCATTGTATTTTGGGGTAGTAGTACATATGAGGACCAGAGGTCCAACAAAGAAGAAGAAGAAGCTTAGACATGCATGCCTCCATTTCAATGCACTCGAGCAGACCAAAAAGGCCTTGATGGTGAGGTTTTTGCTGAAAGTCAAGCAATAAAGAGTAAACCATCTCTAAATTTCTTCTATATACTGAATGAATGATATAATAATGGTTACAATTCCATTTTACATATACAAAGAACGCAATAATGTGGAATTCATAACTAACGCTTACTAATTCTAAGTGTCTTACAAATGTCACTAGGGAGATACTCTTGTGTAGGGAAAGACAATGGTTATGGCAGGCAGGAAACCACGGTTATTTACCCATAACCGTTTAGGTTCATACCTGCATAACTGTTTACCCGTTGGGTAATTGCATAAATGGTTATACTCATACCCATAACCATTTATATACGGTTAACTATACCCATAACCATGTACCCATTTAACCATAACCATTTACCCGTTTACCCCCTTTTGAACCCATTTATCCTTTTTTTACCCATTTATCCTTTTTTTCACCCGTCTACATGTTTTTTTTTTAAACTTGAAAATTACAAAAGAAAAATTTGTCATAATTTTTGTTTTCTAACAATTAAACACTGTTAGACTGTCTCCAATGGTTAGGCTAAAAGTCAAATATTTTAGCCCGGAAAATTTAGCTTTTAGCCCAAAAATAGTTTTTCTGCTCCAACCGTTCTGGCCTAAAATTTTAGCCCGGGATTATTAAAGAATGAACTTAGGCTATTTTTTTTCTTAAATTAAAGTTTTTTAAAAAATAAATAAATATGTAGACTATCGTATTAATTTTATGAACATTTTAATCTAAAAAAATTTTAATTCCAATAAATATTGAAAAATCACTAACTTTTCCACAAAGCAAGCCTTCAACTTTTACCAATCTTTCAACCCTGAGCTAACTTTCAATTCACCAACCTTTCAACACCAAATTTTCAATTCACCAACTGTTCAACACCAAACTTTCAACTTTCACCAACCGTTCAACACCAAACTTTCAACTTTCACCAACCGTTCAACTTTCATCAATCATCCTCTATATAAACATATGTCCAATATTTGTTGATCACACAACCCTTCAACCTTCAATCATCCTCTATATTCACCAATATTTCAACTTTCAAAGAGTTTTTGTTTCCTAAAAATCCTCAATATCTCATCAATGGGTGATAGAAGAAGGCGTAGCATGGCAATGCAGATGGCACAATACCAAGCAAGGATCGAGATTGAAGATGCAAAATTGTTCAATGCCGAAGTTGAACTTATCAACTCGTTTATGCAATCTGAGCACCATGGCGAAATTAGCCATCGTGGTTCTGTCACAGGGCGTTCATATGTGCAGTGTGATAGAGAAGAGTGTCATGACCGAATGATGAAAGATTATTTCATCGAGCGTCCAAGATTTCCTGCTCAATTTGGAAATGGAAAGAAATAGTAGAAAGATAAATTGGAAGAATTGTAAGAGAAATTTGAGTTTTGTGTGGATGTTTGAACAAATACATAGGTATTTATAGAGTTTTTGGATGAATTTTGAGTTAAATAATTTTTTTTAAATTATTTTAGCCGTTGGATTTAAATTTGGGTCGTTAGATCTTTTTTTTTACCGTTAGATTTGATTATATTCGATCTCAGTCGTTGGATTCAATGTATTTTAAAATAACATATTTAAAAAAATCAAATTTGAATCTGGATCGTTGGATCAACCAACAATCCGTGAAAACCAACCATCAGATTGAAAATGTAGCCACTGGAGTGCATTGGGTGGCTGACAAACCGCTGACAGCGGGGCCCACCCCTGTCGGGAACACCTTAGTTAGTTTCTCTAGGTTGTTTAGAGACTTTTTTGTGCACTGCACGCCTGATTTGTTTATGGTTGGATGCAATTTCAACTCGGAAGAAATTCCCCAGATTTCCGGTGAGGCCCACAAGTTTCAGGCTGATTTTAGGCTGTCACCGACCACCCAATGGCCCTGAGGAATGTATATTTTGAATCCTTACCATTGTAGCTCTTTTTGGGCTTTTGAATTGCTGAAATTGATTTTGTTTTGGACCCAAAACGGATTCTAAAACCCCTGGTGTAGCTGCAGGCGGTGGTCGTAATCGCACGAGTAAAGTTGTGCATGGTACTGCTAAGGATGGCGCATGGAGCATAGACGCCTCCACCGAAGGATGAATGGCTGAAGGGAAGAATATACGTTTGAAATTGTTGCCTTGTTTTTTCTTTAATTTATAGTGTTGATTACTTGGTTGAGTCTGATATGTCAAGAAGAGAAACTGAGCAATATTTTCCTATTCTGATCTGGTGTTTTCAATTGTTTGTTTCAAGTTGTAAGGTGTTACGATGATGTTTTTTTTAATATTTAACTCTGTGTTCTAAAAATCGGCCTAGGTGGCGCCTAGGAGCTAGGCGGAGACCAACTGCCCCGATTAACTCGTTATCGGTTGCAAAATCGGAGAAAATATTATACGGACGTTGGGCGGGATTAGGTGGGTCTAGGCGGAGCTATGCAGGTTTGCACGGAGCTGGACGGGGCTGGGCGGAGTCTAGTCGGCCGTATTTGAAGACTCCAAAAGCAAGAAAAAATTTGAATCTAGAAAGGTCAGGTTGCATAGTCGAGAGGAAGAAGATGACTGGTGGGGTCCATCTTCTTTTTTTTTTTTTTTCAATTTAAATTGACAAATGTGGTCTTTATGGTCCCACCACTCCTGTTTGGTTCCACGTTTCCACTATTTTATGTTCTTATATTTTTGTTTTTTTTTTTTTTTGGGTCAATATTCTTTTGTTTCTTTTCTCATCCAAATCAATCATCATTTTTTTACTTTTTAAATATTTTTGTATTGTTTTATTATTCCTTTTCCTTTTAAGACCATTTATATTAAAAACCATAACATTACATATATATATTATTTAAAAAAAAACATATTATTTGTATAATAAATTTAAATTTTATATTAAATTAACTTAAATCCGCCTAGGCGCTAGACCCCTTCTTGCCGCCCGACTAGCGCCTAGCGTCTTTTTGAACCTTGATTTAACTCATAGGGCACAATTATAAAATTGTGCTAACATGAATTTGAAGTGTCATCTAACACAGGTGTCAGAGCAGGGCAAAAAAAAATCCCTTATCTGTGCTCAACCCTTTGAGCACCAATAGTCATATCGTGCTCTCTAATCAAAGGTAACGTCCATAGAGGGCACATATACAAATATAATTGCTACACTGTTGCTATTGGTATATGAGAACATATGTTGGTGCTCTTTGGCCTCAAATGGCATAGATAATTTATTGTGTGCAGTGCCCATAATTTTTGTAGTGCATTCATCAGTTGATGACAAGGGAGAAGAGACTAGAAGGGTAGCCATAGGCCGGGAACTAAGGACCACCAACCTTCATTATTCAAAGTCTTGTACCTTAATTGCCGGCTATAACATGCCAACGTTGTTCACGAAGATCCTTTTGGCCCATCGGTATTCAGAGACATGTTTCATTATCACTAGCACATATTTTTCGTACCTCGAATCATGATGAAAAAGATTGTAAGCAATTGCAGTTCTGTTTCTCAAATTCTTTGGGGTTGACTTCAACATAGGAATAGGATGAACGATCACTTACGAAATTGCGTGCTAAAGTTTGTGTGAATTATTGAATTGTGTTTCTCTTTCTTCATGAAGAAGCATATATATATATATATATATATATATATATATATATATAAGTTTACGTTAATTACATGGTAGGCTATACATTCTAAGTTATATGATTACAAGAAACCCTAATTTAAAATAAGTTAACTAAATCTAATGAGCTAGACTCGCGTAATTAACATTTTGTCTCCTAGAGTTTCCGCTTCTTAATTACTCTGAATTTTTTATCATGCATTTCTTTTGTAAGTGTTTTTTCTTTTTCTAGTGTTACGTGGCGGCCAAAGGCCAAACAAATTAAGAAACTAAAAGCCTTGGTCGAGTACAACCGTCTTTATCCTTAAACAATGCCGTCAGGAAAAAGTTTTAAGTTAACAATTTGATTTGTTCTTATGTTAGAGTACCTTTCGTTATGTAATAATTTTTTCTTCTTTTATCGTTTATAAGTTTACGAGCCTTGAGTTCAGACTAGAAAACCCATTTACAAACGCTTTACCTACCTTCTTCCCCATGTCCCTCTGTTGTGAAATCATAGCAACTTCCACCTACCTTCTTCCCCACATCCCTCTGTTGTGACCGATGAGACTGAAAGATTGAGACACTATTACAAGTGTTTACTTATTAGAACAAACTGCACACAAGCTTGATGTCCAAGGAACTAATGACTTGGTGAGCTGGGATGCATTGATCATTGTCACCAGATGACAGCCACCGTTTTATTGGACTGGATTTTGAATCTTGACTAGTTGACTTGCCTCGTGTCTCAGGTGAACCAAAGATCAAGACCAATATCATGACTTACACTCACCAATTCTGATTGGAAAATACTTGGTGGTGGCAGAAGAATTTGGACTAAGCAACACAGTAAGTTTATCATAATTTAGTATCAAACTAATTATACAAGAGAGATTCAAAGCTAAGAGCTTACAACTAGAGAAGAATAACTTCAAATCATATTAATACCGACTTCTATGATTAATAGGTTGCTTTGTATTTCTGTATACGTATCTAACTGTGATTTGAAGATAAAAATGAACCACTTCCATGTAAAAACTCAAGCTTATGTTCTTTGTTTTTCATGTATTCTATCTCTAGACAGTAGAAAGACGATGCTCCAACCAATTTGTCTACAATCACAATATCAAAAGCATATCATTTCGTAAGTGATCGTTCATCCTGTATAAAAGCATACATGCTCTAACCAATTTAACACGTGACAAATGATTAAGTGTGTGGTGAGCATATACTATAGTTATGGTGGTGAGCAAAAATTCTCTTTTAATATAAGAATATAGCGGGCCGGTCATGTTTATGGGGGATAGTAGGTCCAATCTACTTTTTTTGGGGTCAAACATTTGGTAAAAATATTTGGGCTTTAGAAGCCCAATTAATCACCAAACAACCACAACCACAACTAAGCCTCCAGGCCCAAATAACAAGAAGCAAAGCCCATGACCTACAACTCCAAACCCAAAAGCCACCAGAACTATAGAGAGTCTAACGCGTTTCCCTTCGGCCGAAGCAGCAGCAACAGGAACAGCAACAAAAGGGGCATCCGATCATCTGATTCCATATTTGTTTGGCCAGCGAGAAAGCGAGAGAGAAAATGAGCGGCGCCGGGAAGAAAGTGGCCGATGTGGCTTTCAAGGCCTCGAGGAACATCGACTGGGAGGGCATGGCCAAGCTCCTCGTCTCCGATGAGGCTCGCAAAGAGTTCGCCTCTCTTCGTCGCGCCTTCGACGAGGTCAACACTACCCTCCAGACCAAGTTCAGCCAGGTCCCTACGAACCCATCTCTCAATCTCTCTCATCGTTTTTTCTAAGATCTCTTTGATTTCTAGCTGTTTTTTGCTTCATTTCTTTGTTTGTTCATCTGGGTTTTACTGATTTGATTGTATTTTGTTAAATTATGGATTTTTGTTTGTTTGTTAGGTATTATTTGATTGATTTGTAAAATGGGCTGGTTCGAATTTGTCAGATTTCATTACTTCTATGCTGAATACTGATTTGAATTTTTGGTGTAAGCCTTTTAAGCTGTTAAATTTGATTTGAATCGATGGCCTCGGATAATTGGGATTGGAAATTTTGTATTTAGCAACTAATTATATGGGAAATCATGTCGAAATGGTAAATTATGTGTGGGTTTTTACATAATTGTGTTTTTGTGAAGATTTCTATTGCGCCTATGGTGCATTTATTTCACTTTTTTGACATTACTGTAATGATTTTCAATATATTTTCTGATTCCCACTTCTCATTTTGTGCAGGAGCCTGAACCCATAGACTGGGAGTACTACAGGAAAGGAATCGGGTCTCGGTTGGTGGATATGTACAAGGAGGCTTATGATAGTATGTCTTCTGACTTGATGAATGGATGCATTCAACAAGTGTAATGCCTGTGTTATTTTGTTTTGTTTCATGCAATTGCATCTTGCTTTGAGCTGAAAACTTGGCACGTGGTATTTGATAACGATTTGTAGTCTTTTGAGAAATATCTTGTGCCCAATAATTAAGACGTTGTAGTGCTATTGTTTAAATTTGAATTTGTGGTTCTATTCTCATATATTTAGTAACCACGATACTTTCAGTGCTTGATTAACGATATAAAATCAGACACTCTTTCTTGATGAGTTGGTGTTTATCAAACTTGTGTAGTTAGCTGAGTTGATAAGAATGATGGGTGTATAGTGTATACTATAGAGAGAGAGAGAGAGAGAGAGAGAGAGAGAGAGAGACAATGCCGGAGTATTAGCATTTAGCCTTGTTTAGTTTGCTTATTTATATTGTCACTTTCGTATGCATATTTCTTTATCTAAAAGTAAAACAACAAAATTGTTGCAGGCGTTGAAATCCCAAAGTATGTAGACACAGTTACACCTCAGTACAAGCCTAAGTTTGATCAATTGGTTGGTTATCTCTTTCTTGCTGTCTCTCTTTTATCTCTACCTTCATCTGTCCTTCAGTCTAACTTTCTGAGGTGTTATGTTTCTGTGGAGTACAGTTGGTGGAACTAAAGGAAGCCGAGGAGAAATCTTTAAAGGAGTCGGAGCGTTTGGAGAAAGAGATAGTTGAAGTGCAAGAGTTGAAGGTAATGGAAAGAAATAGTTGTATGTGACTTCGTACTTGTAGAATATACAGTTTCTCACAGCAATTGTTTTTATGTGAACAGAAAAAGATAAGCACCATGACCGCAGATGAGTACTTTGAGAAGCATCCCGAGCTGAAGAAGAAATTCGATGATGAAATCCGAAATGACTACTGGGGCTATTGATAACATCCAAGGTTTCACTATTTGGCAATATTTCTGGAATGGTCACGTCGTGTTTCCCCCTTCTGTTTAATAATGAGGATAATCAAATTGATTTTCTTTGTAATCTGGTTACTTTCGGTTTGAAGAATTTGAGCTTCAATAGAACCCCGTCAAGAGGGCTTGTTTTCCGGTAGGCGAATGCATCTCGTTACATTTACATAATGGCAGTATCCGGATTTGTGGAATGCTTTCTGTTACATTCAGAGCTTTGTTTATATATTCAATGTTTCTCCATTTACAAATGAGTCGAATGTAGTTTTCGTATCGATTTCTTTGTATTCCATTGGATTTGTGAGGGGAGGCTCTTGTAAAGCCTGATTCTGGTTCAATTTTATGCCTGAAACCTTCAAGCGCTCTCCATGCCTGTAATCTTATGAAGACGTGACAGCATTGTAGGTTCAACCGTATTGCTTTTCATTTGGTTGTTGTGGCCGAGAAATACTTAAATCTCTTTTCTTGCATTAACAAGAGGAGATTCTAACTTGGGGTCACCGGCAGTCTGTTGAGGGTTCCAAACTTAACGATGGTAACTAAATTGGGAGTTAACCCAACACCTTAGAACATCTTCAAATGAGATGTTAAATCCTAAGTGGAACGTCATGTAATCAAATTTGAAAGTAGGGGCAAGCTCAAACCGATATGTTAATCCTATGTGTATTCACATATGAGAAAAGATGATGTCAAATAATTTTTAATTACTTTATTGTGTATGTCCCATTAATGCACTAATTATAGATCTTGAAACTATATTTTAATTGATTTCTATTGGGTCCTACAAATATTAATTATAACAAAAAAAACATATCGGTTGGAAAAAGATAAAATCTAATATTGCCACATCAGCCATCAAATTAACATTTGACATTTATCTGGAAATGCTCTTAAGCCATGAGCTGACAACAAACGTTCCCTACTATGTCCATTTTCCTGAAGGCACCCCTTCAACTTCTAACTTTGACAAAGAAGTACTAAATTAAGAGCTAGTTGATCCTTACTCTTACATTTGACATTCTTTTTTCTCTGTATTGTTGCATAGACTACACGTCAATGTATAGTATACATTCACCGTATTTCCGGAGTTTGCATCCAGGCATACAAATATGTAGTCCACATTGTGTTGTACCATATATTGGGCCTCAGTATTTGAGTCTCATTACTTAGCCCATGATTCATGTAAGAGATGCAGAAACTTTTATACTATAAAAGGATCCTTCATAGTTCACCCTCACTTTAGATGGAGGGCAAGGAGAGCAAATTCTAGCCTCTATAGCCTCCACGTGCATTGTAACCCTCAATTTACATGGTGAAACCAGATCGACACCAGTGTGGATGTGACCCCAATTTGAGATGAACCACGATATATCTTTGTGGTCTCGTGTGTGTGTGTAATTTACGATCGGATTTACGTTGAACCAAGACCGACCCGTTTTTATGCACCAACACATTGCATTGTATGCTCCACCCACTATTTTACTGAGGATTATTTAGCGAACATTCAATCTGCAATGTATATCACACACTGATGTAATCTTGAATTTTCGAACACACTCGTCATGAGCATATACTAGTCCGTACAAAAGGAAACAGAGAGCGATAAAAGAAAACCATCATTTATGGAAAATGGGATGTACATTTAGACATTCTGGTTAAATGTAAAACGGAGAGAGAATGACGGTACAAGCTGCACAGAGCGTACAAAACTGTGTATAATTCATTAAGTACAAAATAACGTCGACGGTATTTCCACTGTCATCGCCGGAAGACCAAAAAAGTTCAAAACATAACCTATGGAACTGGGCAAGTACAATTTCTGACCCACGAAGCAAAAAGGTCGGATGGAAATTTCAAGCAAATGCTGCCGGTAAATGTGGAAAAAAAAAAGTCGAAAATTTCCGGCAGTATATAATTGCTTTAATTTCAAAACAACTGGGAGATGGTGCGGTTGATAGTAATCTCATTACTTCAAAGAAAAACGAACTTATCCGCCACCGGCCACCTTCTTTTGTTGGAGCTGCTCGCTGTTTAGCTCCTCATTTTTGTCCATGGCCTTCCTAGCAAGCTCATAGCCTGCAAAGTTCATGGCACCCAACGGAGCAATCCAAAAAAACCTGGGTAGCGCTCCTTTGAATAAGCCAAGCGGTCCCTCGTGCCGTAGTATAGAGAAGGCCACTATTGACATTGACACAGGTCGACCCGGTGGAGCGGTCATCATTCTTGTTTTCATCACATCAAACGGTGTGGTGACAACGGCTGCTAACCCGCCAGATAATGCCCCAACTGCAATTGTTTCCCAAGGTTCCAGATCCCGCCCTAAAAATTGCTGGGCAGCCTAAAACAGAAAAACAGTCAACTAATGAAAACATATCAAAATTATTATCACACTAATTACCGTTATATATATACATATTAATTACACTCAAAACAAGATAAGCATGTTAAAAATAAATAATTAATTGTTGATATGAAGAACAGGATTTAGCAGTGGAACAACACTTTAGAAGACGAAAGCCAAATCCCAGAACGCATGGCATTAACGCACAGCCGTTAGCTATCATCATCGCCACAAAATGCCATGGTAACTTGTATTTGGGCATGAGTTGTGTCGAGTCATATTAAATTTCAAAATCTTCCTTTTCCAGTTTTGCTAGGTAGTTCTATAAAAAAGATGAACATATTGTAGCCAAACTTTGCCTTCTCCCAAAATGAAAATTGTAACTTTTTTAGTTCGTATCTTAGGGATGCAACTTAGGCAATTTGAGCAGCAGGCTTCATGTTTAGGTTAAAGAACCCTGATCTTAGAGTTGCACGTTCAAAAGGTAAATAAGAGAGGAAGATAAATTTTGTGCCTAGAAAGGAAGGTTGCATATGAAAATACTTACCTTTTTGGATTCAGCATACAGCCCCATGCCAGCGACATAAAACGGAACTTCACGGCAAAGAGTGGCACCAGTCCCACGAAAGAAACCCTTAAGACCATCTTGGTTCCAAGTGCCCACAAGAGCCTCCCCGACACTGTCAAAAAGGCCAGCCTGACACCGCTGCTTTAACACCTCACAAGGAATTCGCACTGCTGTTCCCAAAAATGTGCTACAGAATGATGCTATAGATTGAACCTATTAAGATGCCAAAACATAAATTTTACACTGTTTCAAAACAGAATTAATAAAAAAGAGTGGCAGATGCATCAGACAGACCCGTTGCCACCCATGTCAAATTCATATTTCCCTTCTTAGAACTACAACAGACTTTAAATTCAGTTGTTTTGATTGGGCATAGCACATGCTCGAAAGGGAGAATGAAGGGGAGGGAGGGGGGAGCAAGCCAGCAACAGCACGAGAACCATTTTCAAAGGGTACTAATGTTTGCATAAGGATAGGGAAACTACCAGTTGAAGTTGCTCTAACAGAGCCATACTTATTACTTTTTTACTTTGGGTAGCAAACACCATGCTATCTGATATAGTTGTAATCATACGACGAAGAAAAAAAGTAAAAGACATGACACTTAACCTTTTTTTTCAGACTACAAAGTAGGATGGTTAATTACTTCTTTAAGAAGCTGTTCTTACTTCTTAGTACTTACTTAAGATGGAAAAGCAGTAATTTTAAGTAGATGAAGTCTTCTTGAGAATTGTGGAGAGGTAGAAATAAACTATAATTTAATATCTTTAGAACGAATGAAAAGAATGAACAGACAAAATGAGCCTGCATTTGCTTAAATAGATATCAATGTATTTTGATTTTCAGAGGCATAATGGAAGTATGATGCTAGTCCCCAACGAGAGAGGAAAAACAACAAAACATATAGTAAAATACCAATCAGTACCTGTATATCCGGGAGTGTTGGAGAAACATTTATCAACACAAGTTTACTTGCCTCAAAAATCCCAGTTCGCAAGCCATGACTGTAATGTGACAATAACAAATCAGCCAGAAGGTAGAGAATTACACAAAATTTAGCTAAAATAGCTAATTCATCTTTATAATATTATGGTTGGGAAGGGGGCAGAAAAAAAACCTTGAAAACTGTCCAAGAATTGCAGGAATTGAGCCCCTGTATAATCCCCGCACTCCAAGCTGTGGAAGCTTGGAAATAATTTCAGGGAACGTTAATGTTGATGCTTGTACTCGAGTCTGCCAAATGTAAAAAAATGATGCATTTTAGGATAGAAGACTAAAGAGAAGCATCACCGATTACAGAAATTTTTAACTCCGAGTACATGAGTACAAGTTCCTAGTACAAAAAATTTGCCTTAATAGTATCAACTGGGTGCATTAAAGAAGTAGATAGAGCACAAGCAAGCCCCCCTGCTAATGCAGACCGTAGTACGCTTCCAGCAGGTATTTCCACTGGTGGTGCAACAGCAACAACGGTTGCAGCTTCAAACCAGATACTCCTGTATGTATTTTGAAAGAAATTACTGTCAGCTAGGAGTATCCTACTAACTTGTGAACACTAGCCAACTGGGAATTTCTTAAATATACATGGATATTATTTCTGAATTTCAATTTACTCTGCTTTACTAATTCATTGAAAATTCATTCTCCGCATAAATGTATCAATTACCAAGAATGGAACAGTTACCATTTCAGACCCAGAATGAAACAAAACAAATAATCAATACTTGAATCAAACTCCATGCTATAACAACACTATATCCAGGAACCAACCATGGAAGGTTTCAACAGAAAAACCAGTCTGACATCACCTGAACTTAAAAAGGGAAACTAACTGAATGAAAAATCCATCTTACCGAGGATCATCTTGAAGTCGATCAGAAGGGAGTAAGAGCATAAAATTCCTGAAATGTCCATAAGATATAGAACCTTCTGTATCACCATTGAGAAACCGCATCATAGCAACAGCGTTGTCTTCATTAGCTGGAAGTCCTGCATTTTTAAGTGAGGCCAACACCTCGCTTTTCTGCAGTGTTCCAGACTTGCTCAGGCATAAAGAAGTATATGCTCGTAGAATGGTTGGTTCCTTCTGTTCCATCAAGGATAAAAACTGCTTCCAACCAAATGATTTTGAAAATATGTGACGTCTAGTACGGCGCATAAACTCACGAGCATATCTCCGTGGCAATTTTCTCTTTCTTATTGCAATTTCGAGATCTTCGAGAGTGACTTGCCCATCACTATCTCTATCCAGTTCTTCAAAGAATCTCCTTCCTAGACACGTTCATGGTGTAAAATCTGTTAATGAAATAACTTACAAGAAAGAGGACATATTTGATGAGGCCAAACAAACAAACTATTTAAGAGCTTCATCACTCTATCAAATATAGCAATTAGGTAAAGATGGGTGACAATTACTTTAGCTCTCCCACTCAAAGGTATCAATGGAAAGTTTATGGATGCCAAAACAATGCTTTGTATCACTTGAAAAGTGCAAGCATTTTGTTGGCATTCTCAAAAATTCAGACAAATATTAACACATCCTTAATTATCATACTGCTATATCTCGGTCCATCAATGCTCTACGTACTTTTGAGGATAGTTGATGCCCTTACAATTATTCCTAAGTAAGATATTGGATGGACAAGTTATGCGGGCCTTCATTATGGAGTTCATGTAATGTGCTAATTTATTTTGTCCAATGCAAAGCTCATATGAATTTGACAAAGTTGAAAATAAGATGATTTCTCTTAGATTTGTATTAGGTTGGTCTCTTACTACCTTTTTTTTCTTTTATGACTAGCATGCATTGACAAGATAATCATCAAACAAATTATCTTAAACTTACTAGTATCCTCCACTAATTATAACATGGTAAGCCAGTAAAGAGTAGTTTTTTTTTTTTTTTTAAAGCTATGAGAAAGGGAACATCAACAATTGCAGAACAGGCATGCTGATTAAGGATGGTATTTGCAATCCAGGAACATCTTGAATCAATCAACTTGTAACTTTAAAACACGTGTTTCACTAAAGAAACCATGGTTAAAGTATCTTATAGCTAAATTTTTCACACACCAATATAGAAACACGTGTACGCGTACATACTATGAGTGGAAAATGAATAAATTCTTAGACAGGATTCAGTAAGAAACGGCCTCACTAAGAGATTATTTATGCATGTATTTGTGTATGTAGTATTTAAGTCAGTATGAGTATATATTACGAGAATTCAACAATAAACAACAGGGCAATATCTTTCTTTGTTTACTGATAATCCTATCCAAAGGTAAGCTAAGCTGATCCAGTCATCACAGAAGCATCAGGTACATAAAGGCAGTGGACAAAATAAAGGCTCCTTTGACAATAAGGACAGACATGGAAATGAAAAAGTTAACGTCATCGTATAGCTTTGATATTACAAATTCAATTCATAGAAAGAGTAAAAATCAGCATGAATAAATTTCCTTTTTGAAATTTTTTTTCTTTTACGAAAACAAGCATCAATTTCTAGGCGAAACAACATGCATTTCCACAATTAGTAGCAAGTGCCAAAGTTACCACAGACATCATACCTTCAGACTCTGTGTATCTAAAGAAATCTTGGACAGAGAATAGCTTCTTCTTGTCAGGATAGTCTTTAGAAGTTCTCCCCAGCTGAGGTACAAGTTCAATTAGTTCGGTGAATGAAACGGTGGATAGCGTGGATCTCAAACGCTCTACATTTGATAGGGGAATATTAAGTATATCGCTAGCAAGCTTCTGTGGTGAATTGCCAGCTGATTCTGCCGGGTTATTTGCAGTAACATCCTCATCACCCTCTTCATCAACTGAAGACGATACTCCAACAACGCCTGATGGCACTCCTCCCACTCTAGCAAACGTCAAGTTTCCCAAAAACCCATTTACATCTGCTTTTCGACCTTCAAACAAACCCGCGATCACCCTGAAATGGTCATTCTGAGAGGAAGAGGACGGCTCACTGGAAGTATCACAAGGTTTACAATCACTCTCTTGAACACCCTGATCAAACCTCTGAAGATTCTGAGTAAGTTGATCAAAAACAAAACCAATAAGGCATTCTAGTGATACATGTTTTCCTTCTTCATGTGACACGGCTTCATTCTGAATCATTTTAACATTTTGTTCCTTAGACTCCCTCTGTTTCAAGTTACCTAAAACCTTTGGCTTTTTACAAGAACACGCTTTGTCGTCATCGCTCATTTTCTGGACCCGCTTCTTACCCAATTTGAAGGGACCAGGAAATGCCTGAACAAAACTATTAACTAACACAGACCAAGTGACAGCAAACTGCATGCAATTCGCACAAGACCCATCCTCCTTATCACAATCCTTCTCTCTCAACTCACTATTCGACAACTCAGGTCGATTTCCATTCCCCGAATTTGGCGAAAACTTCCCAAATAACGCCTTTATTGGAACCTTAACCAACATTCCCTTCTTTCTCTCCTCGCCAACCATCACACAGTCACCAGCTTTCTTCTTTCCCCCAAAGATCTTAACTTTACCATTGTTATCACCACCACTGAATTGGGTAACAAATTCAGCAGCATTTACCTTATTCTTATGGCCTGCCCAGCAACACTCAAAGTCCTTGGCCGCTTTTCGAACGCCCAATTCGAGCGGCGAAAGCGCTTCCTTAACCAGCTGAATCGAATTGAAAAACGATTCGATCGGGTCGTTCGCAGACACCATTACTAACACCACTTCAAAATTCACAGTCCGATTTATGTAACCACCAAACTTCAATCCACAACCACCGTTACATACACAAGCATACAAAAAAAAACACAAATTTTCTTCCAAATTTAGCAAACACCGATTAAATTCTTCAATAAAACAGCATAGAGTAAAAGAACTACACCACACAGAACTGTGGACCAACCGGATGAGATCCGAATACGAAGCAGTGCACCGACCGTGGAATCCGAAACGCCGAAACCCTACGCGCGCATTATGGGTTGTTCCATTTTTCTCCAATCAGCTTCAAATCCCTCCACTTTTCGCTTCTGTCGACCTTTCAGAGTTGAGAGAGCCAACTTCTGCATGGCAGAAACGGATTGAAAGCCATATGAAACGGTAAGCAAGTGCCCAAAACAGAAAAAGGGGTGCCCAGATTCAGATAAAGACTGCAGATTTTGATGGGCTTGGACAGAATCTGCGTTTCATTTGGGAGCGAGAGGAATTGGGTGCGGATGGAGGAGCAGGAAGAAGAAGATGAACAAAAACAAACAAGAAGTGAAGAACAAGAGGGAGCCAAAGACCAGGCCTATCTATTTTTGCAATTTTTTATTCTTATATTTTGAATTTATTTTTTTGTTTATTTAATTATTTATTTGGTTTTTGTAGTAATCTTATTTATCGGATAATGAATGCTGAATGGATAAAAGGTGACGTCAGGACTGCATTGAGCTCGTGGGTTCTTCTGGTTTTGCCACTTAGTTTTTGTTGTAATTCACAATTAGTTTTTTTCTTTTTTCTTTTTTTTGAGAAAGGTAATTCACAATTTTTAAAATCCTCAAAAAACCAACCAAATTTTTATCCATTTATATATCTAAATTGTAATAAACAACCAAAAACATTGTTATGATTTTGAATTAGAATCTCGTGGTTTGTGGTAGTTTAGGGGGTAGATAATTGGTCGATCAAAAGCTCGACAAAATTTTTCATAAATCTGAAAATATAAATAAATTATAAAATAAAAAAATGACACTTGATTTCTCGCCATTCATCAACTGTACAAACCAATAATAACACAATTTTTGTCTGCTCATTTGATATAAGTCACTGAGACTTAAAAGTAAGAAATATACGTATTATTATTAATTCATGTTATTAAGTGAAAACATATAAATAATCTAGTACATGTCTACACATTTTATGTGTGCGAATATTTTTAATTTGTTTTTTAAATGGAAAGGAGAGAGTTACAAAGACAAGGTGGGAGTGGGAGTGGGAATAAAGGTTTTCGTTTTTTATCTTTTATAATATTGGATATATACTAAAACCACATGTACGCGAGGCTTCAATAAAAACAGCAAAATTTGGTTTTGTAAAGTTACATTATTCCCCATCATTTTTTTCCGTGATAGAAGATTAAATAGTTTTTCACCTTCTTTTAATTAATAAAAAGAGATATATTAATAAGTAGTTTAGACAACTTGGAAGGTTTGACTCAATCATTATTTTTACACTTTTCATGCTATCTAGTAAGAATATTTACCGCGTTTTGATAGACTACATTGTACCACCTTTCAAATAGAGATGTACGGTATAATCTACATTGTACCACTATTATTAAGAGAGATGTACAGTATAATCTATCAAAATGTAGTCTCCAAATATTCCAAAGGTGATGTCTTGACAAAGGTATATGAACAAATAATAGAATGTGTAGCATATGACCCCATTATTTGTTTGTACATGAAGAACCACTTCTAAAGCCACATCTGTGGACATTTCACATATAAAACTTTTGAGTGATTGTCACTTATCCAAACATCTTACTGGATATATATACAGACAAATGCTGAGGAGATTCTCTTAAAATTGAAACTCTCT
This sequence comes from Pyrus communis, assembly GCF_041283825.1. Lineage (NCBI taxonomy): Eukaryota > Viridiplantae > Streptophyta > Magnoliopsida > Rosales > Rosaceae > Pyrus > Pyrus communis. The sequence continues at coordinate 23,208,824 of NC_142571.1, read as the reverse complement.
GTCACGTTTTTTGCACAATGTTTTATAATATTAGCATAGAAATTAACATTAAAATGTGAGGTAACAGAAATTCTATAAAACAAATTCACTTTCAGAGAGTTCCTTAGCATTTTTATATATAATGCTCTAAGCAATTGCTTTGTGTGCTCTAATTATTGGTATTGCCTCCTTTGATCACAAGGCACAATGACCACTATAGTAGCTAACGGCCACCTGCCATGTAATGTATTAGGATTGTTGTATGCATGTTCTAATCTTTATTTTTATTTTTTTGTAATAATCTTATTTTTCAAACCAGCTCCTTCTTACAAATTAATCACGGTTTGACATATATGCAAATTCCTTATGTGTTTTTAATACCCGATTTATGTATTATATATACTTTTTAGTAGAATACTCTTTTTGTGTTTTTCAACAAACGATACAATAATTACATTATATTCATCTAAACTACAGAGAGCAGGTTTTACACTTAGGCATAAAGGGTGGAGCACACTACTTTAACCGGCTTAACTAAACCCAGGTCTACCAAACGACCCTTTGGTTGTAGCCATATCTGATTAGATTAGGACAATATTTTTGTTTCGTTTATGTTAGGGAGAGCGAATGTGTAAATATAGGAGTATTGTTCAAAACCAGAGTGCTCTATCTTTGCATCCATAAATTTCAAAGATCACTGCACACCCCTTTTCTCTTTCTACACAGGAGAAAAATAGTGTGCGGAAATCACCTTTCGTTTCAAATTGCATTTCATCTGCAAAAAGTATGTTAAAAGCATCTGAAAGGCCTTTCCTTTGCCCTCTTTTTATGGCATTCAATATCACAAACTCGAATACAATCAATTTGAACAAAATTTGAACCTACACAGACAGATGCAATGGAATTCCCATTTTTCTCAAGATCGTACATTCCAGCAAAAATACCTTAGAGAGAGGAGGCGAAGGGGGGCATTTTACTGATTAGCACACTACTTGAAGTCGAGGCATTTTCAAAGGCGTCGAAATGGCGTCAAAATGCTGATCCGCTGCCCTTTGTCTTCCCGAGCATCACATCTTTGGCTTCATTGATTTTGGAAGCAAGGTAATGACTGCCACCTGCATCAGGATGGTTCGCGACCATGACCTTTCTATGTGCTTCCTTGACCTTGTCTGCAGCTGCACTTTCCCTGTCAAACCATCCAAACGAAAATCAATTTTGCTTAAAAAACAATAAAAAAAAACAGGAGAATACAACACGAGCACGGCTTCAACATTAAAGCGTCAAGTATAACTCTCCAACCTTTCCTATCTTCATTCTTTTTAGAGTTTGACTTGGTTCAGATAACTATATCTCTTCTAAGACAAGTCAAGTACAAGGTATTTGACTCGAGAAAATAATCAATTCTCTGTTTTTATTTTGGTTGAGATGAAGACTTACCAAATGATGAAACAGAAAAGCACCTACTATTTAATTCTCCAAAAAAATGTTGTTTCCTTATAATTTGACAGTAGACAATTCAATTTCATAATTTATATACAAGGAACAGAATATTCCCTTTAGTTTCCTTGACCATGGATAAATAAACAGCAATGGATAAGCTAGGAAAAGATCCTACATTCTACATTACAAAATCCTGCTTACCTGATACCAAGAATAAGAGCTGCTTCCCTCTTTGTCATTGTCGGCTGGAAGCCACCTTCATAAAATTTCCGCATTCTAGCTTTTGGTGGTCGTGTCTTGAACGCATGCCAAGCCTGGATACCATATCTACCAGCAAGGGCAGTAGCAGCTACTGCAAGACCAGCCAACAATGGTGTAGCCTGAAGTACGTCTAAAATTTCGTTAATTCTACAGAATGTAATTTGTCATTTTAACTCTCCGATCTTTCTGAACTAAATGTAAATGGCATTTTTAGTCTGATAAAACTCCTTCCGACTTCGTTCCCCTCCAATTATTCCAATGGCCATTTGCCCCATGTCATAACAAAGGTGCACTCCCACTAGTTTTTGGAATAACATTTACATAGTTCAATGCAGAAAGACACCATCATCTAACAGTCACACACCACTCCCACTAGTTTTTGGAATAACATTTAACATTTACATAGTTCAATGCAGAAAGACACCGTCATCTAACAGTCACACATGGAGCCAAATATTAGACCGCAAAATCTCACTTGGACAACCAAATGAAGGTACTAACTACACAGTCCTGACCTCTAAATGTGGATAACAATAGTTTTAAACAATATATGCATGTGAGACAGATACTTCGATTCAAATGCATATAGGGCATGGAATCATGTGACAGAACAGTCCCGCCATCTTAAAGCCAAATTTGAACATCCGCGGAATGTGCACAGGTTTCTAACAAATCAGACCAGAAAACAGGAAGGATGCATATAAAAATGTGGACATTTTATTAAGATTAGATAAAATAATTGGATTAGCAAACCCGAAGAAGTTGTTTAACCATTTTACTCCTAAGATTAACCCATGATCCAGTTTTCTCCATGTGGCCGTTACAATTCTTTTGTTCTACACCTTCCCAATAGAAATATATATCTACATTTATGTATGTACAGATGTATGTATGTACATGTACATACAGCAGGAAGCCAATAGGACGAGTCAAATTTAGTAGAAATCCTGTTGTACCAATCTATCAATGCACACCCATAATTTTTCAGCAAATCCAAATTCAATGCAAACAACCACGATTCAAAATTTCTACAAAAATTAAAACTTTACGAACCCTAGTACCAATATCACATTAAATTTTGAACTTGGGAATATAAATGGAGAGTGAAAAAACAAAAGAGCCAGCGGGGAAGACGAGATTTTGCTCACCATATCGTTGAATGTGTCGTGACTGAGCTGAGAATTTGGGGCTTGTCTTTCATTCAGAGGCTTCTCGAAGCTGGTTGTGGCTTTGGGTTGTTGTGAGTTGGGGAAGAAGAAGCTGTGTGCTCTGCCCAGCATGTTTTAACCCCTAAACCCTAATTCCCAAATTCTAATTCGTCCATTAATTTTTGGGTGCCTATCATATAGCGACGTGTAGCCGCCATTTAAACGCACCGGACAAATTCTGGAAAGTGTGCGTCTATAGGCTACGGACTAGGCCCATTTTGCACCTAACAAGTTTGTTTTGACTGCTTTTGTAAGAAGTATTTTGCTCAAAAGCACCTACGTTTTTTGCTTATAAATATGCTGAATTTTTTTGGAAAAAAATAAATAAATAAATAAAAGTTTTTAATTAGAAGCACTTTTGACTATTATAAAACATTTTTACTTGAAAAGCCCCAAACATGTTTATAATAATTACACAGATGACTTCAAAATAAGTTTTCAACAAACACACAACTTTGAAATAATTACCCACACACTACATTTCAAGGTATAAAATTTTGAATGGACAGAAATATTCTCTTGGTCATCAAAACATAACTCCTTAATGGGGTATCAAAATCACATATTAGTAATGCTTTCCATTGGTAAAAATAAGTTGAGGATTTTTTTTTACGTTAATGGGATTGTTAATTGTTTGAGGGGAGAGAAAGCGGTGAGAATCGAACCTACATCAGAATGCATAACGTAATTATTTTCCGTCACTATAGTAGAGCGCTCCATATGGAAAAATGCAAGTTTAGGATTCGATTAGCAAAAAGTGCTAGAATGATTGTGGAAGTGTTGAATGCGTTTTTTAACAAACATGCTTCCACAAAAAAAATAAATAAATAAAAGGGGAATAAATTCCTTGCTTGGAAAATAACTGAATTTTGGAAACCCACCTCTCTCCAATGAAAAAGGTTGAGGGTTCAACTGGATGGGGCATTCACCGTCGTTGGTTCTAAAATGTGTACTTCAAACCAGCCATGCTACACGACAATTTCCATTGAAGTTTTTTTTCCGAAAAAGAAGTCTTAGCATGGTAGTTCCCACCGAAGTTTTTCTCCGAAAAAGAAGCCTTGAGGAGGTAAAAGCTCCAAACCCACGAGATTCATGGTTGTGTTGATGAATCTTAGAGGCGTAACAAAAAAAAAAGGGCAAAAACAACACTATCTATACCACTGAAAACTCAAGCAAGTGATGAGTCAAAAGATATCAAAAAACGACAGCAATCTGCACACAACAAAAGAAACCATATTTCTGCTACCATGAACCAACATTCAACCCTACAAACCAATCCTCCTATGCTACAACATTATAAATGACGATCCCGAAACACAACAACACAAAGGTTTTTGAGAAGAAGAAAAAAATGTTGACATTAATCGTGAAGACAACTGAAACAGACACGAAAATCACAAACCGGTTGATTTTTCCTCTCTTCTCTTCCTCCTCCACCCGCTAACAAAGCCCTGGCCAATCTTTTATTCAATCTTCTTCACCTCAACGACATCTACCTAAGTTACATGCTTAAGCTTGCTTTTATTTTACATGCACTCTCTCACACTAGACTGATCACTAGCTACCTGCTGCCTTTCCTCTCGTGCACTGGAGGGCTTTTAATGGAGCTAGAATCAACCCTAGGAGGACCGGAGTGCCTCCTTGGTCCAGCTGGGGATGCAGAGAATGACAGCCGCTTCTTTGCAGAGGTCACTGATCCCTTCTCTGATGGTGTCCCGTTCTTCTCTGACTGGTTTGAGCTTGGGGTTGCCAACCTCGACCTGGCCTTTGTTGATTTCGTGGGTGTCATGTAACTTGGAACTGAAGGCGAGCTTGCAAGGCTCTCATCATCTCTGACAGAGGATCCTGCGATGCTATGCCTCCTATTGAAGCGCTCTGACTGGATGCTGAGTGTGCTCCTGGAGTCCTCATCTCCACCCCAGCCATATCCTCTTGGGGTTCTCCCGGTTACTGATGCTGATGATGGTGCCCTGGAGAAAGAAGTTGTAGGGGATTGGCGACTGGCAGGCCTGCTTGATCTTAGGGCAGTAGGGGTCCTAGGAGAAGGCTTATCACGAAGAGCATAAGCTTTGGTGATTTCCCCCACTGGCATGGAGGCACGGCTTGCTGCACTCCTCATGGAGGCCCGGTCATTGAAGTCTGCTGTACTTCGGCTCTCCCACGGCCTTGCAGCCACCCATCTCTCTAACCAACTCCAACCCCAGTGGGGATTGCTGGGATCCATAAAGGTCGGGTGTGCAGATTTCGAAGAGTTCATCTTCTGTCAAAGAGATTTATTGGGTCAGTTTCAGGTAGATGGTTAATTCAATATATTAAAAAGAATAAGGAGATTCATCACAGCAGAATCTAAAATCAGAATTCAAAAGTCGCCAACGATAGGCTTCCTGTAATCCTGTAAAAATAATCAAAACGGAAAAGTACACCACCTGGTGAGAGAATGAATAAGCCAACGCCCTTTCTCGTCTCATAGCAGCCTCTTGTTTCAGTTGTAGCCTTGTCTCGACCTGTTCCTTCGATTGAATGCTATCATCCCAATCTTCTCCCATCTATCACGACGAGTTTAGCATATCACAAAATTGAAGACGCCTGAAATAAATATAAAACTAGAGGCCGAAACAAATTGATGAACTCAAAGAACAGAAGATGGAAGCAAAACCTGAACGGGCATGATTGTACAGGAGAGCTCATGGACAACTCATATAAACATAAAATATTGGGGGAACTTACAGAATCTTTTTTTATTTTCTCAAGCTCTTTCTCTTGTTTCTGTTGGAGCTGTCTCTGGAAAGCCTGATTCTCCTCGGACATTCTAATCCTCCTTGCACGAATCTCAGACTGCACACGAGCAAGAGTCTGCATGCATCTTAACGTTGTAGTTGCTTGCCGTTTAACAGATTGGCCTTGTAGCAATGATTTCAACCTCACCAACCCCCTCAAAGCTCGTAACGCCCTTCGTGCCTGAAAATCACATACAACAAAATCTCATTTAACACATACAGCTCATGGCCGGAGAATAAATGCATTGGAGTTATTATAATAGATCGATATTTACTGCTTTACTAAATTCAACGTCCCCTTATAAGATGGCAGCTGACCTTGATCAATGCAGGCATTAATTCAAAAAAATCAGATCTTTCTCACAAGAGGTAAGTAGTTAACTCGAGGTTTATTCTATAGAATGCCAAATCCCTCGTCATGTTCAAGTTGAACAACCAAGCGAAAGTTCAACTGATTCGATACAACTAGGCACACCATCCTCTAGTACTTTTACATATTATCACAAATCAAACATCTTATTTCCAAAAGTACATAAACCAAATAGGACTAGAGAGCAATATAGCCAAATAAAACATACCATGTGCCCTCGGAATGCAGTCTGAATCTTGATAGCTGCAACCTCCTGCATCGACTTTCCAGGGTAACGGGGCATGGGCACAGCTGTAAGGCGAACAACCTCTGCGGCAGCCTGAGCAGCAGCCACAGCTGCCTCTGCAGCCGCAGCGGTAGCAAGTGCCACAGAGTAAACATGTTTGTTTTGTGCATTCTCAGCCTCAGCTAATTTGACATCTTCTTTGGGAGGCGGAGTTGGGGGAGGAGGAGGGGCGGGGGCATGGGCGGCGGTAGGGGCGGAGGCAGGGATAATAAATGCGGTTTTTTCCCAGGAAGATACCGCATCCTCATTCTTGTGCTTCCCAAACCATCTCTTCTTTGACTTGTGAGTCTTCTGGCATGAAAGTACAAACGTTTCATTTAGAAACTCGTATTAATTTTCGATACAACCACGATGTAAGATCAAAGTAAACCAATTAAACAAACCTCGTCTTTCCTTTCCTTTGGATCAGGGGTGAGGGCTTTCTTCAATGCAGAAAACCAACTCCCTTTCCTCCCCATTTTCTAGCAAAGCATGCTGCCAAAAACAACAAATTTATGAAATTTTAGACACACACAATACAATGAACACGAAAAGGTCGAAAAGTTATGACATTTCTCAAATGCTTAAATTCAAATAACCCAGAAATTCAAAGGAACAGTGGACAAGGAAAGTTGGAACTTGAAAGTCAACATTCAACCCTCAAGATTCTGACTTTTTGGTAGGAAATCTATGTCTTAATATGCAGAGATCTAATTAAACACGCACTCAACACAATTGATAACTTCCTAAACCTAATTACAAAGGGTAAACAACGGACAATAATAAACAAAATAGCTGCCAACCCAACAAAGAAAGGTGCAAACTTTCGGTTATTCATTAATGCAAACAATAAATGGTCCAAAACCCAGATTGCAAAACTGCAAGATTTTCAAAAAATTCCACAGAACCCAGATAAAAAATCCTACTAGCAGCAACTTAGAGAGAGAGAGTGACAAAATGACAGAGCCCACAAGTTAATTTTAGGACAAATGCATGAGAAAAACACAGGCAAAAACCAAAAAAAAAAAGGACACACTTCCAGTACCTCTGCTCGAAAATTCCCAGATCTCTGTGAATTTCGGGAACTACCTCTCCCCTGAAAAAAGAAAAAAAACAGAAAGTACCCAAAGGAGTTTATGATTTGGGAGTGTGAGAGAGAGGGTGGAGGAGAGAGAGGGGGGACCCGATAATTTGGTGAGGAAAGCTTCAACGTTCGAAAAAACAGAACATGTTGCAGAGGAGCGGAGGGAATGGAGTAGGGGTTAATTTGGAGGGGCCTACAGATATTGGGGTTTCTATTTTAGTAAGAAACAAAAAGCAACATTGACGACAAACAACAACCTCGCTGTCTTTGTCCCTTCTTCCCTTGTTTTACTCTTTCAAACTGTACCCCTTAGCAGTTAATTTTTGAGGATTTTTTCTGGATACAACCATCGTTCTTATCTGCTGCAACATGAACCACAGCGACTTCCTCTGCTTCCTCCAAACACGGCATGCCTCACAGATTTAACTAAATTGTGAGTATTTGTTAATTTCGTAGATACAAGATGAAGGGTTGCTCTTTTTACAAGCAAACGATACGATTCGACCCAAAAAAGGATACAAATTAATCACAATTTTTGAGCTGATATGCAAGTTAGTGGGAGGTAATGATAGCAATTTGGTATAAGATTTGTATAACTTGCATGTCAAGTTTAAAATTTTCTTCGATTATGGAAAATATGAAAGCTCGTTTGAAAGTGTTTTTAAAATGATTGAAAATATTTTAGATAAATGTGTTTTTAAATTCTAAAAGCACTTGAAGTAATTATTGCAATAAGCATCAATTATAGGTGCTTCTTCCGAAAAACACTTTAAGTGATTGACCCATGTTTACTTGTATTTTTACTAATGATTGGTTTCAAAAACACTCTCATAAAAAACGCTTATACTGATTTTAAAAATACTTCCAAATGAACTCAAAAGCTAATTGATTTCATATTTAGGAATCTGGTTGACATTAGAACGTAAAATTGTTTATTTAAAAGATTCAAATCCATGTATGCTAAGATTTGGACAATAAACAAATTAAGAAAGAAAATGGATTCAAATTATTCTTTGCATATAGTCATTTTAAATCCAATTCAAATTACTACTTCTACTTATTCCAAATACATTAAACTTAATATTTTCAAGTTTATTCTCTTGCCAAATCCAAATCATTTCTTCCAGATTCTTGAGTTCTGATGATCATTTCTATATTTAGACGTTGTTGCGGAGCTACAAAATAGTCATTGTCATCAATTTACTTCCTCTATTAACAATTTTTGCCTCTACCGCTATGTAAAGGTAATGAGAAAATAGACTGACACCAACTTTTTTATCGTCCAAACTTTAAACGACAATTGCTCATGGCTATACAGTTTTTGTCTTTAACCATAAATCTCGACTCTCAACTAATTCAATATACTTAACTCTTTTATTGTCCAAGCTCTGAAAATTGACCTGTCTAAAAAATTACGAGATCGGTTTAATGATTAAGTAATCTAAGTAATTAACATTAATGACTTCTTTTTATAACAAAGGAAGGTCACTTTCTCAAACTTACATATGTATGATAGTTTATACATAAAACAAGAAACAAAGAAATAAAAACAAAACTTAACCTTGTGCAGTTTTTAGCTGCATATACAGTGCTCCGAAAAACCCTAATAGTTGTGCCCTACAATATCCGTTTTAGGTTAAAGTTTTTGTACAAAGAGTTGGTCCCATTAGCCAATAAAATATGCAAATGCCAACAACTAATTAGTCTAATTATTATAAAAAATGTCCCTGCAACTTGTGACTTGGTGAGGTCAGGCCACCACTGCACAGAATTTTAAGAGATGAGTGCATCATTTGGTGGCAACAATGATGGTGTCACATGCCAATTGCCTCATTTGCACGTGAACCTTATTAAATTATTTACAGCCTTGTAAGTTGTAGCTCTGTAAAGATAGAACAACTTGTATGATACGAGTATACAGTTGTAATAAGAGAATCTCCAGTGAGGGGCTCTATATGAGACTAGAAAAGTGGTGAATATAGCATATTTTAGAGTTTCGATGAATCTTTGAGGCTTTATAAAAGAATTTCTCCCAATGAGAGGTTATATCTTTCGAATTCTATATGTAGATATTTATATTTATTTATGTAACAATTTGATTAAGCGATGATTTTTTTTTTGTGTTAGTTTTTCTTAAGTTGATTTTTGGACGTGTTATCTTAAAAAAAATTTATGAACCCTTCAACCTAAAAAATTCAAATTGTGATAAAGTTATATTTCATCACTTATGAATCGATCGTTGTATTAGATTTCCTTATCTCAATCTCATCCATTGAAATAAACAAACTCTCACTTCCTTCCGAAATAATTTGATTTTCACGTATAACACAACAATTTATCCAGCATCAATTGGTAAATTAGTATCATACAATTTTGAAAAAAAATTATTTGAAAATTTCACTCATCAATACCCATGAATATTAAATCAATTTGAAACTTTACTTCTTATGAAATTTAAAACAATCATTAATTAGCCAAATTGCAAGAAAAATAAGTAAGAAAAAAGAATTAAAAAAATAAAAGAATAGTATAAGTGTATTTGCAAGTGAAGGGAGAGTGATAGAATTTTGCTCACATGGGTTGCTACTTTTTTGTGGGTCCTACTATTTTTTGGGGCTAGATGTAGCCCAATTTTATGATACCCAAGAAGTGAAGTTGCTAGCCCCAGTAATGGATCTAGCCCCATTTTTCGGGTTATTGGGGATGAAATTTCTCGCTAAGGCTAGAAATGTAGTAGCCTCATGGAGGATAAAGCCCCCATTGGGAATGCTCTAACGTTTTGTGTCAATATAATAAAGATGTGTGTAAGTTTTTATTTACATGTATTTAATTCAATGACGCTAAATGGCACGTTACAGTGTTTCATAACACTAAATGATGCGTGACGGCATACTCATACCATGCAAATTCTTTTCCAGCATAGGAAAAAGGAATGCCAGCCTGTAGAAATTGTATATAATGCCTTCACATATTCTTCTCCTTGTGGGTCACATGATTAGTATCCAACTTGTATATAAAAAAGGTAGTGTTATTTACACATATATTTTAACTTCACACACATTTCTTTTAATTTTCGGTCGTTGGATCAAAATAATTGATGAATATTAATGGGCAAAAATTACCAAAAGTATATGAGAGGTAAAACTAAGTGTGTAAATAACATTATCCTATAAAAATTGATTCTTGATCCATTCTAGGTTTCGAGTTTTTGTTTTTGTGTGATTAAAAGCGTTTATTTATGTATTGAGATTTTGTATTTAAGCAACTAAAAGCATTTAGACATGCATGAATATTTTGTGTTTTGTTTCAGCCGCATCAAGATTTTGTAGTTAATTTCGCTCCGTCTCTCTTAATATCAATTTGTATTAAAAAGTTGGGAATAAATGTTGAAAAACATGTTTGAGTAATGAGTTTAATCTTTATCTTTGTCAATTATGGAAGTCTGAATTTGGAGTGCACGTTGAGTGATCTTCACTCCGTTCGAGTGCTAGACATGAAGTCATGCTAATCACTTATGACTTTGTGATAGTTTAATTTAATTGATTGATTTAGTTGGAGCTTTCAAGTAGATAACTATGTTGGAGCTTTCAAGTAGATAACTAACTGCCACATTTGTCAAATATCCTAGTCAAATTCTTGATCAACTCACAAGTTTTTTAATTTCTTAGTGCAATGACGTGGTGTACAAATTGTATAAAGGTCAAAAAATTGAGTTTGTGTTCAATTATATAGTATCAAATTCTAACGATGACTGGTAAATTATTGAATTGGTGAATTTGATTCTTATAATATACAATAGTCAAACTCAAGACGTTTGATTCTTAACTTAAGTAGCATTTTCTACGCATATACAACAAGTTAAATATTTGAAACAAAAAAACATCTATTGTTCACTCATATGTTGGAAAGTGGTTAATTCCATAATCCAAGTCAGCTCCTTGTCATTGTAAAATTTCTTTTTTTTTTTTTATTCTTTTTGGGTAAACTGAAAATAGCATTTCAAGGCAAAAGTCAACGAAGTACACCAACAGATCAAATATACACAAAAATTCAATTACATGATAAGCATAAAGCGAAATATATGAACTCTAAGCAAAATAAGACAAGACCCAAAACATCATTTGAAGCCCAAAAACAGAAAATAAGACAAGACTCAAAACATCATTTGAAGCCCAAAAACAGAAAATAAGACAAGACTCAAAACATCATTTGACCCCTAACCACCTGCTACCACCGACGTCGTCGGAACAGTACCTCCCAACCACCGCTAGCCAACATCCCCAAACGGCTGCCAGAAATCAACTCCCCATAAGTGAAGAAAAGGGAGATGCCTTGATGGAGAAATTTTTCATTGTGATAGGAACACGGATGATATACTATTTGTTTTTATGTAAATGGTAGGAAATTTTATTTTTTAAGTTATTAATTTTTTAACACACATATCCTATCATTTGTATAATGACATGTGATGTACCACTTCATATGCCGGTTACACTAAAAAATCTCTCGATGGGGTTGGTTAATTAATTATATTAATTAATTGAGAAGATCAGACTTCACTCCACAATTTTCATCATTACTTTTGGAGTGCTTTGTGGAGTCCATTTATGAGGGAGGTATTTTAGACAGCTCGAAATTGTCTTTTACTAACCACTATATGCCCTTACAATTATGATGACACTATATGCCATGTAGTTGATTTAATTCCTGAAAGTTTTAGAGATTCGATTACAAAATTTACACAGAACTCATACTATTTTTTAAGGTAAAGTACAAAAAACTACCTTAATTATTGGTGTCACAATACTTTCATAACTCATCTTTTAAAATTGACAATGTCATACCTCATCTTTAGAATTTGGTCCAATGTTATACCTTCCGTTATTTGGCCGTTTACTTTTTAGTTAAATGCTGACGTGGCTTGATTCGGGACCAACTTTCTATTAAAAAATTAATAAAAAATTATTAAAAACTAAAAAAAAATTATTTAATATTTTTTAAAATAATAAAAAAAAGTAAAAAAAAAAATTAAAAGAAATCCCTTGTTAGTCCCTCCCCCCCTTCTCTCTCCCCATCTTCATCTTCTTTCCTTCTTAATCTTCAACCAAACAAATTTTTTTTTTTTTTTTAAAACCCCCCACCTCCACGCGGAAGAAGAAGGAGAAGGAGGAGGAGGAAGGAACAAAAAAAAAAAAAAAAAAAAAAAAAAAAATCCAACCTAACCCAGTTCACGCCCACCCCCCAAACCCCTGCAACCTAGAAAGAAAGGGGGAGGGGGAGGGACGAACCGAGGGTTGTTTTCTTTTTTTTTTTTAATTTTTTTTTTAACTTTTTAATATTTAAAAAATATTAAATATTTTTTTTTTGTTTTTAATAATATTTTAATGATTTTTTAATAGAAAGTGGACCCCGAATCAAGCCGTGTCAGAATTTAACTGAAAAGTAAACGATCAAGTAACAGAAGGTATAATATTGGACCAAATTCTAAAGATGAGGTATGACATTGTCAATTTTAAAATATGAGGTATGAAAGTGTCGTGACACCAATAGTTGAGGTAGTTTTTTGTACTTTACCCTATTTTTTATTTCACATGTGTTACTACAGGAAAAATCAAGAATAAAAAAAATCAACACTCGAGTTTTTTAAACAAAGGAAAACTAAAATCAGAGTATTTCTAAGGTTTATTTTTAGCTATGCTCCCTAAAATTAGATTTCGATCCCACTTTGTCTCCTAAAACTCAAAAGTCAACGCTCTACTCTTTGAAACTCAAAATTCGCTTCACATTTCCATGTTTCCACTATTTATGTCCAAAAACTGTCAAATATGCTGGTGTGGATTAAAAATACATTTCAGAATAGGGAATTATTATTGACACTAAAAAATTATCGTTTTTAACTCCAGACTTTCTTTATTTAGAAGTAAAGATACAGTGAGAAGTATAAAATAAGATTTTTGAAGTGCCGATAACAGTTTAGAATAAATGAAATAATATGTCAAGCCACCCAAAGCGCAACAATCTTAAGCTAGGCCCATATTTTCTTGTGCGAGTTTAAAGCAGGCCTGAGTCCAAAGTGTAAACCTTTTTAACGGGCAGGTCTCAGACTTTCAGCCCAACACAGCTCTGTCGTTTGCGGTTGAGGGGGGGAGCCGATATCAGGTTAAACGAAGGGAAGCTCGTACCCTGTGACTGTTTGAGGCTTGAGGCGCCTAAGCAAATAATACAAAGCAGCTTCCTTCGTCCATTGCAGAAGAGAAGTGAGCAGCCATGGGCAAGCTGGGGAAGAAGGCGAGGAAGTTCTCGAAGAAGAATCTTCAGTCCGTTCTCAGAAAAAACCGCAAGTTGAATTCCAAGTTCAACAAAAGGAGAACTTCCAAGAGTATGCTCTCTCACTCTCTCTGCAAACCCATGTGGGCTTTCGGATTGAAAGTTTGAAACTTCGGTTGAGTAGAAAATAAATAAGCATTAGAACTTGCATCTTTTGGGGTGGTCTTACATGGGTTGTTGTTACATTTTGTTTAGAATTTCTGTATTTTTACGTGGGATATGGTGTGTGTAAATGTGAAAGCTTTGGTTTTTGAATGCATGGAGTTTTGGCTTTGTTGAATTTTGTGGGTTTTAGTTATATTTTGTGTTTTCGCTTTATTTGGAGATTGTTTCATGCTTCTCTGATTTCTGTTGGGGAAAAATGTTAATTCAATTGTTGCAGAAGGTGGGAAAGAAGATAGTGGTAAAGAACAGAAAAGGGACGCAGTGGAGTTGTCTAACGCAAGGTACAAAGAAGGACATTTTTTCGCATTTCGTGATCTTGAACATATAATTTTCGAATGACATTTATATAGTACTTGTATCTTTTACTCTTTTTTTAGTTTTAAATTTCCGCCATTTAGTATTTTCCGTTGATGGAGGATAGAGCTTTGGAGACCAAGTTTTCCAGAAGAATAATATATGTCAGATATTGGTTTATGTTTTGATGAAGGCTTCAATCTAACATTCTAACCTAAGTGTCAGAGAAGTTTTCTTCCCTTAAGATAGCATTTCCTGAAGAAGAAGAAAAACTAAGGAAATGTCTCCCATGAAACGTTTTACATGTCAAACATGTCAAATAAGCTTCAGGATATTTTGCATCCGGAAAACTTTCGTGTTGAACTGTTTTCCATTGACACAAATGGAGCCAATGCGTTTTTAAGTTTCACTATGTACTTTCATTTTGTAGTTTACTTTAACTGCATTATAGTGTCATACCATCATTACGGACACACTAATTTCAAAAAATTGTTTTCAGAAATACTGAAGGAATCTACATAGAAGACACTCCTCTTGATGCGATATTCAGCGAAGATGAGAATGATGTGTTTGGAGATGATTCAGACAGTGATGGGTATCTTTCTGAGGTATTGAAATTACATTTTTTTTTCCAGGAACTCTTCTTAACTTCAGTCACTTTGCTGGGAATTTTTGGATTGAATTTTTATTTTCTTTCAATGTTTGATTAGGACTCAAGTGATCTGCATCTAGCTCATAGTGAAACTGAGAATTCTCAAGAAGGTGAGGTCATAATTCCATCTGTTTATTTTGTATCATTCCGATATTAATTTTGCTTCTCTTCTCCTCTCCCCTTAACATTTTTATGACCTTTATATGCAGGAAATTTTGGCAGTAGTGGTAGTGATTTATCTGTGCAGAACAGGGAAATTCAACTTGAACTTGTGAAGAAAATGAAAAAATTAGACAAATTGAAGGAAAAGGTAATGGTCATGGTTATTACTTGAAAGTACATGTTCTTAAGAAGATTGTTTCTTTTACCAGTTACCACCCCTTTCTACTCATCCTACCGACTATCTTCCTCCACCTCCCATCCAGTTGTTTCTTTTTCTTTTTAATGATCCTGTTTGCTTGGAAAATTTTCAGGACCCAGATTTTTCTAACTTTCTTGAAAACTATAATAAGCGGTCTGAACAGTTCAGAAACAAAAAGGCAAGTAATATCTATTGTGGCATTTAGCTTCAGTTTTTGAGTTTTGTTTGGAGCAGTACAATTTGTCTGCAGTTTTATATTGCAAACCTAATTTCCGTCTGTAATCTGGGTCGGCTGTTTGATGTCCCTTCTTTCTCCCGATTATGCATGTGCATGTTACAGTATGCTGATGAGGATGAGATGAGCGAGGATGATATGCAGCCAGAGAATGTTGATGGTGTTAACACTCACGGAAGCAAGTTGTTGACCAGCTCTGCCATTGATTCATTGTGTCAACTAGTCAAAGAGCATCAAAGTGTGCCTGCGCTTACTAGTCTATTAAATGGGTACCGTGCTGCATGCCACTATGGAGCTAAAACAACCAGTGTCTTTAATGCTGATTCTTGTCGTGGAATTCAGAACAGTGAAGCCTTTTGCAAGATATTGATGGTCATGCTTAATGAGGCTGATAATGTATTTAGGGGGCTACTGGGGATATCAACCTCCAATCCCAAGAAAGAGAAGAGTTTGGACTTGAGCAAGAATTCAAAATGGAATACTCTTAAGCCACTGATAAAATCGTATTTGAGGAGTACCCTTTTACTACTGAATGAGGTTAATGATTCTGAGATATTGGCCTTCTCCTTAGCACGGATCAGAGCTTCTATGATAATTTTTGTTGCTTTCCCTTCGTTGCTCCGCAGACTTATCAAGGTATATCTAAATGAATGAAAAAAATAGTTCAAACTTAATACACACACACACACACACACACACACACACATATAAAGCACCAAATCATTCTGTATAGAGATGCTTTATACATCGTCGTGCTTGTTATATAGGTCATGCAACTCATGCTTAACACTTCGAATTGAAACTGCAGCTTGCTGTTCATCTGTGGGCAACAGGGAAAGGGACTATATCGTCTCTATCCTTTCTCATCATACGCGATGTGGCATCTGTGTTTCGCTCTGATTGTTTTGACACCTGCTTTATTAACACATATAAATCATTTATTGGTCATTGCCAATTTATGGAGCCTGTTATATTTCAACACGTACACTTTCTAAGGAACTCCTTTGTTGAGCTATGCTCTGTGGATCTGCAAAAAGCATCTAGTAAAGCAATCGTGTCCATCAAGCAACTTTCTAAAATACTGAAGCAGGGTCTGCTGACAAAGAAGAAGGTGTTGCCACTAACTCAATCCTATTGGTGCTTGTTTAATTAAATTCTGAAACTTGAGCTTTTTCCTCTTTCAAGTTATATGTTTATGTGCGTGTGGGAGTGTAGTTTATAAGAAGTTATGGTATTTCGGATTCACCAATGATATTTACTGAAGTTCTGCCTGATTTTCTATGGCCAGGAAGCTGTCAAGAAGATATGCGGTTGGCAATACACTAGTTGCATTGATCTATGGGTTACGTTTATATCAGCCAACATACCTGATCATGATCTTCAGCCGTTGCTCTTTATGATAATTCAGATTATAAACGGAGTGGCTGTCTTGTTTTCTGGACCTAGATATTTGCCTTTAAGAGTCAAATGCATTCAATGGTTAAATCAGCTCGCGTCTTCCTCAGGAATTTTTATTCCTATTGCCTCTTTAGTGGTGGATATTTTGGAATATAAAATTGGCAAGGATGTTGGTAAACCTGGAAAAGACACCAATATTATGTGTTCTGTAAAGGTTGGGAATTCGTAACTTTACCGATAGAAAAGTGTGTTTGGAATTGGGTTATGCAATCTGCTCTGATTTGATTTATTATTGTTATTCCATATTTTTTGTGCAGTTTCCAAAGAATTGGTTAAAATCGAGGAACTTTCAAGAACAGTGTGTTGTATCTGTTATCGAACTGCTTTCAGCACATTTTGCTCAGTGGAGCTATCATATTTCTTTTCCTGATCTGGCGACTATTCCCCTTGTCCGCTTGAGGAAGTTCCACGAGATAACTACTATAGAGAGTTTCAAGCGTATAGTGAAGCGCTTTATTGATCAGGTAGTCTCATAGAAGATTTAGTCTTTTACTTGCATATCTCCTTGAAAATGAATTTATTTTCCGGATTCAGGGACACTCAGAGACATTGATCTCTTTTATCCTCTTGAGTAGAAATTTGCTTGATGGTTGTACCTCAATAAACACGGGAAACCTGTGGAGTCCCACATTTCGGGCAGGCTGTCTTTAAATGCAGGCTGTACTTATATTATTTTACGTCTGTGGCATCTATCGTAAAAAATCATATGGCAAAGAATGTCTAAGACAGTGACACATTAATGGTTCCTTTGTTGGCTTTTGCAAACTCCCCAACATTGTTAATAAACTGCTTCCTTGGCCTCCATGGCTGGCAATCAAGTTAATGCATTTGGGAATATTGGTCATGTGACAAAAAGGTTCTGTTGCTTGCACTGCAGGTGGAGCAAAACATTGAATTTGTGCGGAAGAAGAGAGACGAGGTGCCTTTTTCACCAAAAGATCAACAATCTGTAGAATCATTTCTCCAGGTCTGCAGCCATTACGACTGTTATTTTTTGGACTTCGATGAATATTACTTGTTTTTTTATATGTTAAATGGTCAACATGCAGCTAGAAAAGCACAGTGGCAATACTCCGTTTGCACAATATTATAAAAGCATCATCGACAAGGCTGCTTCTAGAAATTTGGCTCTATTTGAAAAGGTGCAGCATACATAACCTTATTTTTTGTGTTCTTATACCTTTTAACGATTGACTGGGTATGGCACCTTGAATGTTAACTATGGAGGTAGTTTAGCTATTGCACAATGACATTTCCGGTGTACAGGTAGTTGGATTCAACCTTTTTTTTGGCAATCTCATTAAATTTCTACTCTTGTGATGGTACTTGATCCAGTTCTCTGAAGTAGAGAAAATCAACAAGAAAACACAAAAGAAAACAAAGCGGCCTCAAAATGACAAGGTAACTCAAGGTGCCAATGGTAAACATTCGGAGAAAAGAAAAGCCAATGCGTCTATTAACGGTGGCAGACAAGGAAAGATGAGGAGAAAAGAAAAGTCTGAATCGTAAATCGTTTCTGAAAAGACCAATTTCTGAACCTTCATCAGACTCGCCGAGCCCGTTTTGATCCTTTTGGCAGAACAGACATCTTAGGTCAGTGTTCTCTATATAAACAAAGACATCTAGTCTGTTGCTTGTAATATTGTAAGGAAAGTTTTGTTTAACATACATGCAGAGGTGAACTCCCATTACTGATGACAAAGCATTTCTTATATTTTTTTTTCCTATTGATTTGAAAACGGTGTTTTTCTTCTGAATGCTGGAAGATGTCTTAAGTTCGTATCCCCCTTCCCCGTTGACTTAGAAAAATAATCAAGAAAAGAGCATTATATAGGGAATCTTAGAGGCATGATCATGGTTGACTTTCTTTTTTTCGTTTTCTTGCTGGCCAAGTTTACTGGTTGACTCTAGTCTGCTATATTTTAAGGGTTCATATTTTCTTATTAATATTTGTGTTGCCTTGTAGCCTATCGTTCTAGAAAAGGCAAAGTACAAAGGGTAAGAGGGCCGGCATTCGGCGCCCATTTGCCTTTGGCAAAGGCCAAGTTAGTAATGCAAGCTACTTAACGTTAATTAATATTGATGCCCGTTGACATGAATACCAATACTAATCTGGGGTGTTTCCGTAATTATGATGAAATTATTATAATAAATCATGTATTTACGTGTATTTAGGCGCACATAACGCGTTATCTGCCATTATATTTTAATGTTTTTATTAAGGGGCGTCAAGTCTGTTTTATATTATTAACTTGGAGCCAGATCCTTCAATCAAGCTATGGAACAAGAGAAAAGTTTATCAACATACATTGTTATCTCCTTTTTCTGTGTATGGGGGCATAAGATTGATCGAGATTTTGATTTCTGGTACTAACGAGTGGTTGGTTTAGTGGTAAGACTTTCGAATATCCTCATAGCCGCTCGTTGGGGTTCAATCTCTTGTTTTTAGCGCGGTTTGGAGCGAAACCCACACTTTTTGCTATGTGGTTTTGAAGCCAAAACCCAAATGAAACCAAATTGTTGGGTTCGGTTCAGTGTGATTTCAAACGGTTTCAGTTTGGTTTTTAAAAAGAAAATATACATTTTAAAATGACACCTATCTACGCATAAATTGTCTCATTTTTTGGTTTCCACACAATACATTAATTAATGAAGCATGTCAACTATCAGGGCATTGAGTGACAATATTTTGATAATTTATTTTCATCTAAAATTGAAACAATATCTGCAGCAAACCGAACTGTTATAAAAATGTCATAATCCATATTTGAAATGAAACTAATCCCTCATTAAAAACCAATACAAGTCCTCATAGAGCAGCCTTTTAGCTAGCTAGGTGCCAATTGCCACGCAACAATTGAAGGCTTAGGAAGAAGAAATGAATGAACGGTTTGCAACTTTACATACATACTCTGTGCAGTAGATAACATCAATGATCCAATGCCAAGGCAGATGTATATTAATCGCCCAACAAACAGACTTGCACCCTCAAATCTATGACAAAGCTATGCATTATTTCCCTTGCAATTTACGTTTGCATAGTATCCCATATCTGATGTAGGACAATGATATTCTGTCGAAGACTAAAGAAAGAAAGTGACGAATGATGATATTCTAGTGTGGTTGAATGATGATTTTTAGTGTGGTTTGTATAGACTCTAACAAACAACCAACTAAAATGTTTATTAATATTTATGGTGCGGTTCGGTTTTCAAAAGCCAAAACCAAAACCAAGTCGTTTCTTACACTGCGGTTCGGTTTCAAAATGGCAAAACCAAATTGTTTGGTGCGGTCCGATTTAGTTCGTGTTTCGGTTTCGGTTCCAAATGCCCACCCCTACTAAAAAATGACTTTATTTGTCAAAAAACTCATCTCCAACAGATGGTTGAGTTATAATTATATAGAGCCTATCAAGTTATTACTTGGCCAAAGGGCCAAATGTAGGCCTCTTCTTAGCCCATTTTTTGGGACCCAGCTCATTAATTGCAATAATTGATTCAAATTCAATGACTATATTTGAAAGCATTCAATGATAGTTTAATTAAATTAACTAATAAATTTAAAATATAAATTAAAACTAATCAATTATTTTCGTACTATATTTAGCTCATTCGGTTAGAATTGGTGCATGAATATGGTATGATACTGTTTATTTAAAAATAATTTTTTGTAGGGCTATAGTTATGAACGGGGCTATATTTAGCTCTTTTCGATTGGAGATTGCAAAAGTTTCGACGAGGTCCTCTGTAGAATTGTCCAAATCACAAATACTTCAGCCCTATATTTTTCTGCTTGAGAAGATGAACGAAGCCATGATATTGCACCAAATTATTTATGACCCTTGGATCAAGTATTTCAACCAGATTATGTACTCAATCACCAATTTTTGTCAATACCATATTCTGAACAATGAAGAGGAATGAGGATCCTCTCTAGATCCTCTTTGTGAGGATCCCAGAGATTCTTCAATCACATCCGTTTATCATACATCGTACGTTTAGAAATCATTATAAATTTTTTTATTTAAAATTAAATATAAACAGTATCTGACAAAAAAACTGGCCACATGATATACGATGAACGGATGTGATTGAAGGACCACCGGGATTCTCTCCGAATTATTTATGACCCTTGGATCAAGTTTTCAACCAGATTATGTACTCAACCACCAATTCTTGTCAATATCATATTCTAAACCACTTTAATATGTAAACACTGGTGAATGTGTAAGAGGACGATGACGCTGCCCTAATCAGCTGACATGATCCCGTCTCATAGTCAGTTGCCATTATTAGACAACATAACTAAAGTAAATGTAATGATAGTCATTCTCTTAGTTATGGGGTTCCAATTAGTGATATTCATGCCTCCATTCCAAAAAAAAAAAAAAATATATACAAAAAATACAAAAATGTAGGATTCTAATATTGCAAAAATGTGATTGAATATTTAAGTCACTATCTTATCCATCCCCATGTGTATTACAATGAACATCCAAAACACGATGTCCCTACATCACCTCCACAAATTAAGTTTGCAAGGTCAAGCATGGCTTCCTGAAAAACTCCCACACGCGTGAGCTGAGCACCAATCAAGCTTCTAATTTACACGTGTGGAAACTGGAACTTGTAGCTCACCAGCTAAAGAAGCCCTGCCTTTACGACGGCGTCTGCATGTGGATTGCTACACCCCACCGCCCTCAACAGCCTCCACAACCCCTTTGCCCTGCTTTTACTATCACTCCTTCCCTTATTACCCTTCTCATCACCGCCTTCATCAAATGACCTAAACATGGTCGACGGCATCCGTCGGCTCTGCCGGTTTTTTATGTCCCTCAGCTCCATCTCCGTCGGAAACCTCGCCATTTGAAACATCAAAAGATACCACTTGGACCTCGACGGCGTGCTGGAAAGTATAGACACTTTATTCACCTCACACTTTCTGTAACTTACCGATGTGGGATTTTTCGGCTTCGAAGTCTTGGCCGTGTTTGAGGGTTTGGTTATCTTGCGGAAAGAGCAAGATCTCCACGACCAAAAAAACCCTTTTTTCTTCGAAAAGCTAAAGCTTTTCGTTTTCGTTTTGTTTACGGTTTCTTGGCTCTTGATCTTCTGAGTCTTCTGATGACATTTCTCCGCTGCAAAGTTTGGTGCTTCTTTGTTGTAGGGTATAAGTTTTCCGCAAAAGATTATGTCCTTCTCTGCTGGGTACGTCGAGGAGGTGAACTCCTCGCTGACGAACTCGAAGAATTTGTCATCGTCTTCATAGCGGTCGAACGATGAGCTTTGGTAATCTTTGGAGAAGTCCTCCCAATGAGCCGAGTCACTGTGTGTGGGAAGATCACAGAGAGATAGGGTTTCTTCTGCCTCGTAGGGATCTTGGTCTTGAAATTGTTCTACTTTTTCTTCCAGAGGTGCTGGGTTTTGCTGGGTTTCTAGGGCAACCATTTTTTGGTGGGTTAAAAATTGAAATGGAAGTATTCTGTTGAGCTGGGTTTGTGGAGAGAGAGAGCAAGAAGTACCCAGATATATATAAGAGGCTCGTAAGTAAGCATATTCATAAATAAAATTGAGATTCTTTGAGCCTTTTGTGGGGTATTTTTCAACTTTTGATAGGGATGGCTTCTAGATGGAAAGTCACAAAATAAAATAGGAAAATAGAAGGATTAATAAATGAAAGTTTCAAGACGGCGTGACACTACGTCTTGAATTTACTTAGCTCTTCTAGAAAGAGCAGGCTGTTAGGTATTATTTGGAATAAGTTGTGTGGGAAATAAATTAAAAAATGGGTGAGAGTTGGAGGATTGTATTGATTTCTTGGGTTCGAAGGGATAATATTTTTTTATGGGTAATGCTAAAGAAATTAATTTTAAAGATAAAATTTATAAATTAAATGATGCATTATTAATAAAAATGATGTTTTTTAACGTTTAAATAATATAATCATCAATTTTTATATTTTATCTGCAGATTTAATTTCTTGTGATTACCTTTTTCTTTCGGTGCTTTGTTTAGATGTTTGTGTTTGCTTCTATATACGTGAGAGGATGCTTTTCTTGTCACCACGTGGTTGATTCTATTTGTGTCAACGTAGAGGAGGTGGAGAAACTTTTCAATGTAACCGTCACACAGAGTAGTACACCATGTGTCATTACATAAATAGTGAGATATATATGTCAAAAAGTTCACTACTTACATAAAAACATGTGGTGTATCACTTGTATTTCCGTCACAATTAAAAATTTCTCAAGGAGGAGGAGGCTATGTAGCTAACCTAGACGGCTATACCAAGATGATGATGTGGTTTGTTTTGTTATTATCAGTTAAAGGTCCATTCTCTTAGTTACTTGATAATGAAAAATTCATGATTACCTATTCGTTTACTCTTGAGTTTTGATATCTAATTTAAATGTGTGATCGTGTATTTTGTGTAAATTCTTTTTTCTTGAATTTTAATTTTAGTCGATTATTTTTTTAAATTTTTAAAATTAATTAATTTTTTCTTTGCACTTTAATTTTAACCGATTATCTTTTTGAACTTTTATAATAACCAATTTCCCTATGTTGTTGGATTTTATAAGTTTTCATCTAATTTTCCATCTGGCTTGATCACGAAAACAATACATGAGAACTATGTGAGGGTAAAAAGGATGAAAAATCGGATAGATGAAAATTGAATGAAAGTTTTTAAAATATAACGCCCGGAAAGGAAATTGGTTATTTATAAAAGTTAAGGGGGTAATTGTTTAAAATTAAAATTCAAGGGAAATTGGCTAATTAAAAAGTTCAAAAGGGTAATTAGTTGAAATTAAAGTTCAGAGGAGAAATTGACAGCTGCGTACAAATTTAGAAGACAAATAAAAAAATACCACTATTGTCTATTATGTGTTTCAACTAAAATATAATTTTGTTAGATTGTCCCACTAAAGATGTTATTAATTTTCATGTTATAACATAAATAATCAATACATTTATGTTTATAATAATAATAATAATAATAATAATAATAATAATAATAGTAGTAGTAGTAATAAAAATAAAAATTTTGTATTCATGAATGATAACATTTTTTTTGTCAAACATGAATTATAACATTAATTAATGGAGAATAATATGATATTATTTTAATTATTATTTTTTATTATTATATGTTATCGAGCTAGAAAATGAGGGGTTTTTCTTATGTGCGACTTGTACCTATGGGCCCCACTTTGATGGTAGTATAGCACTCATTTTATGGCCTTGGAAATTTTCATAAAAAAAAATTATGTTGAATCAAATACAAACAAATAAATCATTTTAATACCAAAAAATTACAATTTCTCTCATCCAAAGATAAGAAAAACTTAACTGGAGGTGGATTAAATTGGAATTCTAGAATTGTGGTATATTTCAAAGCACCGAAAGTGATCAATAAATGTAGTCAAGAAGCCACGTACATAATCAATGCCACATTTTATGGAAGAAAATGAAAATCTAGCTAGCAAAACACTGTTTTCGACTTCTCCAACAAAATTTGTTTCTTAAGGTCAAAACGATGTCCAATATCATAGCCATTTTAAAACTTTGGAAGGAAAGAAAACATTTTGAATTCATTATTGTGTACGTTATGTGGTGTTTATTAACAATTTATGTTATAACACGTGTATTTATCGATATCAATGAACAAAAATTAACAAGAGTATGCAAGAGGTAAAAAGAAGCGTGCATAACACTACCCTCAATTATACTCAATGTTCATGAATTATCAACTATGTCGTCAACATGTATTATAAAAAAGTTTAATAATATCATGTGACAGAGTAACATACTTATTCTCGTTGGTAGAAATAAAACTCAATTGATTGGTTTTTACTTAATAGTTCCAGAAGATATGACAATGCATGCGAATGAATATTGCAAGTTCAAATACGCGTTCATCAAAAAAGGCAAAAACTAGCTTATTAAATTCGAACTCTTAAAGTCCAAATAAGTCGTACATATTGTTTGGTTTTATATCATCAAAATTTGGGTCGGATTCGTGGCTATTTCTAGAAAACTACTCGTCAGAAAGGAAAAAGACTAGTCAAGTTTAGAAATCAGGTTAACATAATTAAGCAGCATATCGTATCCCAGTGAAGCAGTTAAGCAAGTATAATTAGTTCAACCTTTATTTGTTGGTTAACTTGTTTACTGGTTAACTAATGCAATCGTTGCGTGGTCTTGAAGGTATTCTTACTGGCACTTCAGTCGCTTCAAACGTTGCTTTTGAAACGCAATCTACTATTAGGGTTCATATAGTAAGGAAATTGATGTTACAACTTGTACAAATGAGTCAAAGAAAGAAAAAAAATATTAGATGTTGATAGCACTACCCACAATTAATCGATAAAGGTAAAAATTGACAAACGCGCATAATTTTGCATATTTTTTTGGGAATCTATGTGTGAATCTCAAGATTTACATAGAACGAGTTCATTGCCACGTGACTTCCCTTATCCAATAATGTACTATCACGTGCAAGAGTTTCTCTACATGATATTGTATTATTCGATCGAAACCTTCGTTTGGATGCGGTCCCTAACTACCAATATTCTTTGACTGAACCCTTCGTAGTTTTTAATTTTTGATCGAAATCCTTGACATTAGTGTAATAATGTATTTCTATGTATGCTATTATATTTTTAAATTAAAAATGAAATTTGTAGTTATTTATATTAATGAGATTTTAAATAAAACCCATAATTTATGAGATTAAAAATATTAAAGATGAATTATACTCACCAATATATCGTGTCTCTATATATATATATATGTAGATGGGTACGTTCATCAAAACTAACCAAAAAATTGTTGTACCAAAACATGGGTACATTTTTCAAAAAAAAAAAAAAAAAGAAGAAGAAGAAAAAAAGAAGATATTAAGCTTAATAACATTATTAAATTTATTCTATTAAACTTGATATGGATACATTCTCAAATCAACGAAATAGAATGTACCCATATAAGTATAAAAAATAGAATAGAGAAAAGATGGAATGAATTTTATATAAAAAAATGGGTACATTTTATATTAAAAAAAGTTACAGTTTTCATATAACAAATTGGTATATTTAAGAATGGTTACATATAAGAATAAAAAATTGACGTACAAACTTAATCTAATTTTATTTTTTATATTTTTAGAAATGTTTGAATAGAAAACTAATTAGGAGTTTAATAAGGGTGTGAGTATTAAAACTCTAAATCAATTACTAATTTTTTTTATAAAAATTATGTACCTGACATGTAATTCATTAATATATTAATGTTACGAACTTTGATCAAAATCTAAAAACTGATAAGGTCTTAGTCAATGAATATTAGAAACTAGAGACCGGATACTAATTTTTCCAAGAAAAAATATTAAATGTTGATAGCACTACCCATAATTAATCGATAAAGGTAAAAATTGATAAACACACATAATTTTGCATATTTTTCGGGAATCTATGTGTGGATCTCATGATTTACATAGAACGAGTTCACCGCCACGTAACTTCCCTTATCCAATAATGTACTATCATGTGCAAGTGTTTCTCTACATGATAATGTATTATTAGATTGTAAATTCATATAACAGTGAATTCATTTCATGTAAGTTGTTCTTATATATGTTACAAATATATAATATTTACATGCAAGGAATTTGTACGTTCGGTAAGTTAAACACATTTATTCAAGTACTCGAATTTTGTGTTCGACTCCCCTTCTCGAGGCCAGCGTCTCGTTCTATATATTAAACATATATATATATATATATATATATATTATTCGGACATATGTTCTTTTATATAAAGGTCCATTCACATTGATTCATACTGAGAAGAAACAATGTGCATATATAGAAGCCATAAATATATCTTGATGAGCAAGCCTAACCTAATCCCTTCCTCTTGGTAGTTTCACCGGTCCACCACAGATATGTCTGCATGCCCAGCATTCTTACTTGTATTGATGCTAACGTTTTATATCATCAATATTATATTACTTCCAGAAGAAAGCAATATGTCGTAGTTTCCAAGTCCAAGCACAGACAACCTGCCAACAGTATCTGTGTAGTCCATTAAACCCTAATATTTATGTCATGTATTAAAGATGTGCCACTTCTAAGTAAAAGGTCTGATTCGAGAAGTTGACAAACTGTGACAAAGTTGTTGTGGTTTTTTTATATTTTATGTTGTCTATTTACAAAAGTTAAAATCTTTTCTTTTTAATATACACGATCAGGATTGCGTCAATAGAAAACAAAGGTTGAAGCCATCGATCAATTGGCCGTTGTAAGTGGTTGATAAGTTTTCCGACTACTTTTCCTTTTTGACGGGAAAGTAGGTGGTTTTGGTTTATTTTGTTTTTTAATGCCTTCTAGAGGATGATTGGAAAGACATGTTTAGGGCGAAAAAGAACAATGATGTTCAGGCTACTAGCTAGTTTTTATGCAAAGTGAGACTAAGGAATTCGGATCCTCTTTGTGAGGATTTCGAAAATCCGTAAATCATATCCGTTCATCGTACATCGTGCGGTTAGAATTTTTTTTTAACTAATTTGATTTAAAATTAAATACAAACAGTATTTGATAAAAAACTGACCGTACGATATACGATGAACGAATACAATTTATAGATTTTCAAGATCTTCACCAAAAGAATTCTGAAAGGATCTTGTTGGGAGATTAAGGGGGAGAAAATTGAACTTTAAACCTCTAGATATCTAGGGTGTAATTTTAACACTACAACTACAAAGTCATCATGATATCTAGTGTCGATGTATGTAGTTAATTGTTGTTTTGCGGAATGATGACAACGCATCTTGTTGTGTGGTGTCTTCGCATCCTATCGGAAGTTGTATCAAGATATGCCGAACAAGATATTTCATTGAACAATTAGTGAGCACAAAAAGATTTTGTACCATACATTCAAGGGTCGCTAGAAGATCTTCACTAGCACTTTTCCAGATCTCGGAGCGTCCCAAGGCCACCCCGGTCCCGGACTTGGATCCTCTCCTGAGTTAATAGAGAGGATCCTCCTCATTAATCATCCTGGGACGATAGATTTTTATCTAACGGCTACAAATAATGGGTCATTTTAAAGTTATAATGATTGTAACCGTTGGATAAAAATCCAATGGTCCAGAATGATTAATGAAGAGGATCCTTTCCATTAGCTCAGGAAAGGATCCAAATCCCCCGGTCCCTATGTTGATTCCAATACATGGGACGTAGGTGGTGATCAAGGGCGTATGACGAATGGCCAAACTGACAAAAAGATTGAAGGACAATTAATAGTGTCATCAACATGTGATTTATGACCGCACATTCAACATTACTAACACGTAATCAACAATGTACGTTATTTGTATTTTGACAACATGACACGAAACTATTTCACATCAAACTTATGGTGATTATAAATGTATTCTTTTAGGCCTTCACAATGTTATAATTGAAAATTGTGAATCTCGCTCTCGAGTATATAAAACTCTTGCAATCTTTTGTTCATTTACAAATTATATGACACAACATAATTTGTTATCCTCTTTTTTATTTTTTTTATTTTTGGGTTTGTGATTGGAGTCGTGGCACTCAGTTACATATATGGGGTTCCAACGTTATATTTTCATTATATATATACGTTACATAACCTCGTTGAGTTCCGACGACGATCCAGGAAAATTATGCCGCATGTATTAACCCGACCAAGACATGATACATCAACGAAGTCAACGCCAAGACATATTGCCTCTACATCACATTAGCAAAGCATCAGGAGATTGAAGTCATGCAAGCCGATCCTAGACAACCTTACCGACCTCTACATGACATCACTGCCGAAGTCAATCTTCCAGAAGCTTGTCCAAGGAATTGGTATGCCTAACTATTCGTATGCAATGCTTGTAGTTCTCATTTGGAAGTTCTGTCAAACTTAAAGGGAGTATCTAGAAGTATACTCACTTGATCTTAATGTACTATTTTTCCCTACGATTAGAAACATTTTTCTCATTGGGTTTTTGCTACCTAACTAGGTTTTAACGAGGCACCCATCCTGGGCTGGTCATACCCTTGTAAGCTCTTCTACTTGCATCCAAAAGACGTATAGTTTTGACTTAATACAACTTCTCACTTTTATCCTTAGTCTATAGGTTTTACCATAACGAAGTTTTGTGAGTTTTACCTTTTATGCATTCTTCCTTTGATCTGATACTCGCATTCACTCATTATGCCGACGACTTTATCAACTGAACTTACTTCACGGCTGAAGATCTGATGCACCATTTGTTTGAGTATTTACACACTCAAAGGGGAGTGTTGCAGTCCTATTAGATTAGGAATTTGATTGTGTAAATCCTAACATATCTAGAATATCCTTATGGGATTCTACTATATCTCTTAGACTAGATATTATCCTATTAGAGTTGCAATCCTAAAAAGGTAAGGAATTAACCTTCCCTACTACTATAAATAAAGGCACAATGGGGTGGAATAGAACACACCTCACAATTAGAAATCTATCTCTTCTCTCTATGTGCCACACCCCTTCTCTTTGTATGGCCTCCATATCGTTCAGTAAATTATGCCTACAACATTCTCAAATTTCAGGTTCAAATGAATTTTCCACATACGATTGATATACTGATATTAATTGATATACCAAACTTAGTGTGAAATCCCGTTCCCAGATTTCACTGTTATAATCTACGTATTTGTATTATTGAGATTTTATATTATTTTTGAGAAATTATATTAAATTATTTGAAATTAGATTTCAATTAAACTAGGTATGAAGGGTGAAGTTTGGAAAATTATTATTTACTTGTTGACCTTTTGAGGTCACAAGTAACGTTTTTGAATAGGTCTCGAAGCCACGAGCGCATAGGCGAAAGCCGTTTGCGAATCCGAATTATAATGGTATAGTTACAGATGTATGAAATTGTGAAACTATAAATTGTGGAAATTATTATAATTTCCACTTAGGGGTATAAGTGGCCCAAACCCTTTTTGGGATGAGAGGACCGGCATTTTAAGAGGAAAAAGGGCGGAAAAGAAAAGAAAGGAAGAAAGAGATCTCCCTTTCCCGTCCGTACACCCGCGCCTCACCCCGAGCAAATTCCGGTGATTTTCGCCATCTTTTCCGTTGAACCACCACCATTAACTACCTGCAATCTCTTCCACTACCTCCCTTCTACCTTTCTCGCCTAGGATTGAAGGTTTTTGGGTCCAAAACCATGTAAAAATCATGTGGGTGACCCATGGAGTTTTGACGGCGATTCCGCCGTTCCGGTGAGTTTCACCACCCACCACCATGCTTAGTCAACTCCCCTTGGACCCAGGAACAAGACCCAATAGGTTGTAGGGGCGTTGGGATACCGAGGAAGTCAAATTGAAGAACACCCACCTTTGGGTTCCGGCGGTTCGTGGACAGTTTGGGGTGTTTTCCGGCCAAATTGGCCTTGACCGCAGGTATAAAGGTTACTTTACTTGTTGAGATCTTCATTCTTGTGAAATTTGAGAATTTTTGGGAAAAAATCGAATTTTCTGATATGTAACATTTGATTTATGAAATGCTTCTTTCGTTACCAAGCATCTAGACCTAGAAGGGAATTCTAGTTGAAATAACATCCTTGTTAATTTTGTGCTTATTTCAATGTGTTTGGTTGGGGTTTAAGAGTTTAGTTTGTTTACGAGTATTTATATTCAAATCAATGGTAAACGAACCAATTTCTCTTATATATGTATATATGTGTGTCTATATATATGTATATAATTGCGGCTTACTTGTCGAAATGGGGTAGTGGTAAGAGTGAAGAGGTAGTGTTTTGAAAAACCATTAACTTTAGGTTGGTTATTAAAGGATAAAGAAAGAAGGTTACGAAACATAGGCATAGAACCTTACGATGTTGATTGCATAGTTGAGAAATATTATGCATGTTTACTAGTATGAAAATGTGAGTTGGTTTTATAATGTGATTTCTATTGAAATGTGAATTTTATATACTTATAAACCTATGCTTATTAAATAGGATTTGGCTTGTGTACTGATGATGTTTGTGATATATGTGTTTAATTATCTTTTTAATAATGTGATTGATAATTATGATGAACGTTATGGCAATTATGGGAATTAAATATTGTTTGATAATTATTTGGATATGTTTGCTAACTGAATACCTATTTGAACTTGGCACTATTACCTAGCATGAGATGGGGATGGAAGTCAGAAGATGAGTTAGGTACTTTATTAGATTTTTAGTAGAAATAGTAATTGAGGGAATTCCTTGTGTTGTGCGCCATCTGACTAGATGCTGGTTGATATGTGGAATCGATAGCATGTATGCGTAACATTGTGTTCAATGTGTTATGATGAGATTGCACCACGTAGAGGTGGTACATGGATGGTCCTGCTTGGTATACCCGCGATGGGGGACCATACGCATTCTAGAGGTGATGATGATTGATTGTACTTGGTACATTTTGTAGGTGATCATATTTGGTTTAGTTCCATTTAGTGATGGTCCGGAACCCGAGTTGTTGTTTTTCATGGAGTGGCCTAAAATCCCATTATTTAGAGAAGTAGGCTTGGCCTAACTAAGTCACTCTAGCCTTAGTTTTTATATATATTTGTGTCAATGGTTTCGAGTCTTATGAATTGAGTTAGAAAATATGTTGGACGTCTGAGTGACTCCTTCGAGAGTTTTCATGATTCGATTATGATTTCATAAGGTATGAATTTAAAAGATATGGGAATGATTGTTATTACTTTGATCAAATTAATTAATTAGTGCGGCTAGAGAATGGTTTTGTGTTTCGTCGGTTTTTAAATATGATGTATGTTGTGAATTGCGATATCATGATGAGACATAATGATTTATATGTTGGATGGGTGAGAAATCATGTTTTCATGGGGGTTTCTTATGTAGCCTGAGTTCAGGAACTACATGTTATCAGGTTATAATAAATGTTTGAGGAATGCTTTGTTTTCTTTCTGAACTTAGTGGGATAAACGTCTGATTTTGTGTTAATGAACTACGAATGACTTGATCTCTATTTGAGGGTATGTAGGCAGTCTAATGAGGAGATTAGATGCAGCCATAAGGTAAACGAAAAATTTCCTTGAGATTTGATTCTCGAATTGTGATTTGCCATATTTATGAGTCGGGGTATGTGAGATTTACGAGTATTTGAGTGACGTCACGTGTCGATCCTGGACGTATGTCGGGATCGGGACGTGACACTTAGTATCACCAAAAAAAAAAAGATAAATTATAAATATAATAACATGCAGTGGTGGAGCCAATATGGGATCATTGGTTGTCTTTGACCCCAACAACTTAAAAAACCCAATGTATATTTGTTTATATATTGTATTTGACCCCTTATAAACAGTTAAGGAAAACTAAATTACAATCTCTTCTGCCTATTTCTATTTTCTTCTATCACATTTGTCTTCCTTTTCTCTCTTCTTTGTATGAAATACTTTAGTTAAAAAGTCTTGGCAATCTTTAACATTACTTCACATATCCTGCATCCACCTTCGACAAGCCTCTACAGATTAATGTCAACATCTGTCCGCATCGGCATATGTCGACAAGATTGAAAGGTTAAAGCTTTTTTGGTTGATATTATGATTCCATTATTTGAAAATTCTAACTACGCCAATGATAACATGGGAGACTTTTCAATGTAATTATGGTTTTCAAGTTAAAGGATAAATAACTCTCTATATGTAAAGACCAAAGTATAGTTTGTTTTACAACATTATATTTTAAAACTTTGTATGCCTTTTTTTTTTTCCAATGGTCCACCATTTACACTAGTGTCTTAGTGTTTTTATGTGAGATCAATATGTGATAATAACAAGCCTCGGCGTCCTATGCAGAGAATAACTTATATGACATATGTATAATGTTATGTGGCGTTTCGTATTAATAACAAAAAATTATGTGAACAAAACTTTACACATCTTTATTTTATTAACAAGGAATGTCACTGTGACGGTATTCATATGTCACATAAATCCTTTTCCTATGCTAAGCCTTTATATATATGCAACAAATCTCTCAGCTAAGCTTATGAATAGAAGTAATTGGAAATGTAGATTCTGTTTTCTTTTAATGAACGGAAAGAAATAGAATACTGTAATCAATGGTGTTAATTAAAATATTTGAGAAACACAATCAGAAGTACGTGTTAAAATGTATGACCCGCAAGGTTATCATTTTCATATACAAAAAAATAGAAAGGTTCCGATTCATTTTAAAGAAATGACATAAATAACAATCCATAGAATATGCATGACAAACTTCCAATACTGCTAATTTTCATGTTTTGAGCACGTATCCTCATTTCTTTTAGAAGAACTTTAACAAAAAGTTCCTGATATTTTTTTTAGATTCAATTTGATGGGAACATGCATGCTTTCGCATGATAATAAGCCATCAATTCTCAAGAAAATTTTAGCATTTCATCATTTTTATGTACACATTAATTATATATTTGGAATAAGTTTTTCTTCTTCTCTTGGGAATCAAGTCTTAACTAAGATGTTGGAGAAACTAAAATTACATTGACCTATGCAAGTTATGGTTATGTTTACTGGCTTTTACTGATCCCATTGGTTGGATGAAAACAACATCAATATCTCTTGAATCAGAGTTACGATCGGTCAAAACAAACATATTGGGTTTGAATCTCTATCACCAGCCATAGTGTGGCTATGACTTGAGAAACCATAGGTGGTTGTGATAAATAAGGAGGAATGGTGAATATTGTCGTAAATGAACTATACAGACTTAGACAAGTCGCATAAGATGAGTGAGGTTGTTAGTTGCTTAGTGTTAGCATATATGAGTGGTTAGGATTGTGACATGTGTCACTAGATTGTTACAAAGTTAATTTACTCTCTCTCTCTTCTAGCTCTCTCTCTCTAGTTTCTGAAGCTTTTCATCTCTATAGCTAGTGTTGACATGGTATTAGAGCCAATCATGGGTAACACCACAGGTTGATGATCCTTTGCTTCCGCTCACTTGTCTCTATATTGATTGTTGTCGTCATTGTCGGTGTTGAAGATTGCTGCTGTTGTCGGTGATTGAACTTCGTTGGTGTTCGTCGCGAACTCTAATTTTTTTTTTGGGATTCTTTGTTTCACAGTTGGTTTTTGGCTGCAGTTATTCATCTTTTTGCATTAGGAAGATGATACTGTTCATCTCCATATCTCACAGATTGGTGTCTGTGATCTTGATTCTTTGATAAAGTCTTGTCTGAAACCCTAGTTTTTAGGAATTTATTTCTTGAAAATTGCTGTTAATTGCAAGATTGTAGCATACTTTGTGTTGCGAATTGCTCGATTATGCTATACTTTGTGGGTTGATTTTGTGTGTGAATTTCTTATACTTGCGTTGCACGGATTGTGACGTTTTTGTTTAAAAAATGGTTACTTCTGCTTAATTGGCCCTAAATCAGTCTCCAATTTCATCTCTAATTCCTAGCGTGGGCAATACTGTTACTGTCAAACTTGATGACTCTAACTATGTGACTTGGAACTTTCAAATGGAGTTACTGCTTGATGGAAATGGCATTTTTGGGTTTCTTGATGGGTCCATTCCATGTCCTGATAAACCTGAAGTGGATTCTGATGCTTATATTGTTTGGAAGATACATGATAAAGCATTAATGACATTCATTACTACCACCTTGTCAACTGCTGCATTGTCCTGTGTTATTGGTTGCAAGAGTTCTAAAGAGATGTGGACTAGTCTTCGAGAGAGATTTGCAAATATGACTAGAACTAGTATAGTTCCTGAAAATTGACCTTCACAATATTAGAAAAAGACTTGAATCTATTGATGCACATCTTCAAAGGATTAAAGATGCTAGGGATTAGTTAGCTACTGTTGGAATTGTTATTTATGATGAAGATATTGCTATTGTTGGTGTCTTTAAAGGAACTAAGATCTCAATTGAAAGTTGAAGAAGACATATTAAATGAAGTCACTAAACAAGTTCCTCTAAAGTCTGCTATGATGGCTTATGCTCTACTTCCACATATGACACAGGTGGTACCTCTGGTACAAAGACAACTTCTTTGGGTAATGACTCATGTGGTTACTTTGGACAATATTCTAGTCTTCAGTTACCTTATCTTTAATGCTATTTTAGCAAGTTTCTCAGTTCTCACCTATGCAATTTCCAAAACCCTTTTCCATAGCAATAATTTTTTTTTTTAACACCTACCTTTTCCCCAGTTTCAACAACTTCCCTTTCTTGGACCATTGGCCTTTGTTTCTCAGAATGGTTCAGGTATATGAAATAATTTCAGAGGCAATAATTTCAAACAAAAGGGTAAAGGCAAGAAGTTTTTTCTTCTTCTGGTAATTAGGGACAATATCCACAA
This sequence comes from Pyrus communis, assembly GCF_041283825.1. Lineage (NCBI taxonomy): Eukaryota > Viridiplantae > Streptophyta > Magnoliopsida > Rosales > Rosaceae > Pyrus > Pyrus communis. The sequence continues at coordinate 23,173,545 of NC_142571.1, read as the reverse complement.
CAATCTTCTTATGGTGGAAATTAGTTCTCACAACAGTCACAGAATTATCCAGCATCAGGACAACAATTCATGTCTTCTCCATAGTCATCAACCTTTACAGATGTGTCAAATCTGTGACAAAAAGGGACATTCTGCTATCAATTGTTTTCAACATGGCTGTCAAATATGCCATAGAGTGGGACATACTGCTGCAAATTGTTTGGACAGAAATAACTCTTCATCTCAAGGTTATCAGCCATCATAGCCTTGCCAACAACAGTTCTCCCAATCCTATCCTCAACAGTTTTAAGTTCCACAACAATATATCAGTTCAAATAGTCAGCCATTTGGCATGTCTTATCAGAATTCAAATGGTGTACTTTATTCATTCCATTTTTCTGTTGCTATGATTGCTCGAACTAATACAAGTCCATCTGCACCTCAACAAAAGTATTGGCTTCTTGACTCAGAAGCCACTCACCACATGACCTATGATATCTCCAATCTCCAGATGTCAGCTCCTTATCCTAATGCAAATACGATTACTGGTGCTAGTGGTAAAGGTTTGATCATTGCTCATATTGGCAACTCTAACCTTCCTACAAAGTCTCACAATTTTAAACTCAATTCTGTATTGCATGTACCAAGATTGTCCCAACACTTGTTGTCTATGCATTAATTATGTAAAGACAATAATTGTAGATATATTGTTGATGAGTTCTCTCTCTATGTACATGACAAGGTCACCGAGAGAACACTGTTCAAAGGACCGAGTAATCATGCAGTTTATCCCCTACCTGTGCTTAAACAACAAGCAGCCTTACCAGCGGCATTTATTGGTCAAAAGGTGTCTTTTACATTGTGGCATTGTAGAATGGGTCACCCTAATAATCAAATAGTTAAGACAACACTTAGTAAGTCTTCCATTCATTTTCATTGTAATTCACAACCTCAATCTTGTACTCCTTGCTTGGAAGGCAAATTCCCCAAACTTCCTTTTCCTTTACATGCTTCAAAATATGTAATTTCATTTGAAATCATACATACAGATGTATGGGGGCCATCACCTTGTATCTCAATTGAGGAGTATAGATATTATTGTCCTTCATAGACGAATGTACTAGGCATACATGTATTTTTCCAATAATTAATAAAGCTATTGTGTTTGGTCACTTTATTCAATTTCAATCCTTTGTACTAACTCTTTTGCTGCTCAAGTTAAGGATCTACAAAGTGATGGGGTGGGGAGTATATTGGCACAATTTTTTGATATTTTCTTATAAGGAAAGGCATCATACATAAAAAATATTGCCTTTATACCCCTGAACAGAATATTGGCACAATTTTTCAATCTTTTCTTAGGAGGAAAGGCATCATACACCAAAAATCTTGCTCTTATATCCCTGAACAGAATGGGCTAGCAGAGAGGAAAAATAGGCATATTGTATAAACTGCACTTACTTTATTACAGCAAGCTTCCTTACCACCTAAGTTTTGGTAACATGCATGTGCAATTGCTACGTATCTCATAAATAGGATGCCAACCTCCACATTACACATGAGATCTCATCTTGAAACTTTGTATCAATCTTCTCCAAAACTTGATCACTTAAGAATTTTTGGTTGTGCTTGTTTCCCATTTCTGAAACCCTATAGAACAACCAAACTTGAACCCAAGATCATTATTTACATTTTTTGGGATATGCATCTCAATACAAGGGTTATATTTGTTACTCTGTCAAAGATAACAAATTAATTTTGCCAAGGCATGTATTATTTGATGAAAGTCAATTCCCTGGTTCAACTAAGTTACAACACACAAAGTCTAGTTCATCTTTGTCTCCAGTTGCATCATCTTTTGTGACTCATACAATACATTTGGCCACCTTTTTACAGTTCCAATTCCATTGCCAAGTGTCTTTGTACTTGCATCCACACCTATTACCAGTCATGTTACTCAGTCCCCTACTCTCAACCAAGGTGATATTGTCTCCACTGCCATCTCTAGTTCATACTCAGATTCTTCCATGAGTTCAGACTCTTCTATGGGTTCAGCCTCATATTCTTACATGAGTTCAGACTTGCATCCAGATAGTATTATTTCTCAAGTTACTGAGTGACAACCTGCGCCACTACATTCTCATAACTTACATCCAATGCAGACAAGATCTAATTCTGGGATTTCTAAGAAGAAGCATGTATTTCATGCTACAGTTCATTCTAATTCCATTAAAGAACCATAGTCTTATATTGTAGCTTTTAAGTCTCCACAGTGGAAAATAACTATGCATGAAGAAATGGATGCATTGGTTCATCAACTAACTTGGCATCTAGTCTCATTACCTCTACACAAAAATTTAGTGGGTTGCTAGTGGAAATAAAAAGTCAAAAAACATCTAGATGGGTCCATTGCTAGATATAAGGCTAGATTGGTGGCCAAATGATTCTCTCAAAAGGCTGGATTGGATTATTATGAAACATTCAGTCTAGTGGTGAAACCAATCACTGTGAGACTCATATTGTCTTTAGCAACAACTCAGGGTAGGAAACTAAAGCAATTTGATGTCAAGAATGAGTTTTTACATGGGTTTCTTGAGGAAGAGGTATACATGCCCCAGCCTTAAGGTTTTGTTGACAAGATTCACCCAGAGTATGTTTGCAAATTAGACTTGTCACTTTATGGTCTCAAACATGCTCCCAGAGCTTGGAATGAAAGGTTCATTACTTTCTTACTTTCATTGGGTTTTAAATCTTCTCATGATGATCCATCATTGTTTGTCAAGCATGACGGCAAAAACATAACTGTGTTTCTTTTGTATGTGGATGATATCATCATTATTGGAGATAGTGCTACTTGTGTTCAGTCTATTATATCTCAGTTAACCACAAAATTTGACATGAAAGATTTTGGGATTTTACACTACTTTCTTGGCTTGCAAATTGATTATCATCTCAGGGTTTGTTTGCACATCAGTCAAAGTATGTCCACGATTTGTTACTTAAGATAGATATGATGCAATGTAAACCTTGTATCACTCCATGTCATCCTAATCAGATACTCTTGAATCACGGTAGCCCTTGTTACTCGGATCCTACAAATTATATGAGCATTGTAGAAGCCCTACAATACTTAACTTTTACAAGACTTGACATTGCTTATTCTGTGAATCAAGTGTGCTAATTTATGCATTTTCATTTGGAATCTCATTATGTTGCTATCAAGAGGATTTTACGATATCTCAGAGGTACTTTAGGCTGGGGCATTTGTTTTAGACCTGGCCCATTGGACATAAAAGCATACACATATACTGATTAGGCTAGTGATCCCAATGATAGGCGCTCTACTATAGGTTTTGTTTTATTCTTAGGCTCTTATCCAGTTTCATAGAGCTCTAAGAAAAAACACACAGTTAGGCGATCCTGGATACAGGGCTATGGCAACCACCACCGTGGAAATTGTTTGGCTTCAACAACTTCTGAAAAAGCTACATATTGTCACTTCCTTTCCTCTATTGTTACATTGTGACAACATCTCAGCCATGGCTTTAGCTACCAATCATGTCTTGCACTCTAAAGCTAAACACACTGAGGTGGACTGGGGTGTTCAACAAGGTGCCATTTCTCTGCCATTTGTTGCTTCTGCAGACCAATATGTAGACATTTTTTGTATTAAAACGAAAAATTCTGGACTTGTTTTGTTGGGATAAAATGGTGATTAATGATTTATTAGCATAGAGGAGTGGATTATAGGTAACTGCGGTCATGAGTAGGGTAAAATTCCCCATAGGTTCTCCGGATCCGGAATGGTGGATAACCATGACTTGCCATCAGCTATCCCTTTTTTTAAAGAGAAGGAAAAGTTACTAGTTAACATGACGATCACCTGGTATAAGATTAGAGGGTAATTAAGCCTAAATTATATTAAACTGAAGTTTAATACTTAATAAACCTTAATTAGGAACTAATAGTACCTTTACGAGGTAATTAAGCCTAAGTTATATAAAACCTCTAATTCCAAACAGTTTTTGTCCCAAACCTGATAGTGGCTTTACTATTTTTTATGATTGATAATTAAGTATTTGATCTTGATAATAAATTAATCAGCTTGGTGATTATAACTTTTACTCTCATATATTGCAAATTAGACTGGTTAAAATTTTTAATTAACAAATTATTTTGAACAAGCTGTAATAGAATTCCAACCATTTTCATCCCAAATCCGATGCAAATTTACTATTTGTTAAGATTAATGTTTTAAGTATTGAACATTCTCTCAAACAAAAAGCTCAGCCACTTACTCTTCTTAAAACAATATGCTTAGTTTGAGGGTTGGACTAAGCCAACATGTTTAAGTTACGGTTTTGTGATATTCTTCGTTACTTGTAAGTAAGAGATTTTAGGTTTTCATATCATGAACGACGAGTTTAATATCAATACTAAATTTTTGTTAGTTTATTGTGAGGCTTAGCACAACTTGAAATTGGTGTCCCATACTCATGTTCCATGTATGACCCATGATTTTGTTAAAACCTCCAACTAATACTCAACCAAAAAGAAGGTTCCAAATCATTTTAAAGAAATGACATGATGACATGAGAATATGTATGACAAACCATTGTACAAATATGTAAGTGGACTAGTTTGTTTTGGGCACACATTCTCATTTCTTTTAGCTTCAATTTGATAGAAAGATGTCTGATTTCGATAATGAAACATAAAATGCTTAAGAAATTGTCAGCATTTTTCGTACACATAAATTACATATGTATAATAGTAGAGTCAATTCTACTTAGATAAGATGTTGGAGAAAACTATCAAATAAATTTTAAAAAGTGATCGTTTAGAGCTTTTGTGGAGTTCATGTTGCACATCAAATGGGGAAGAAGTGACAATGGCTTATTGAAACTTGATCTTAACCTACCTGCTCTAGTGGATGAGAATGATGAAGGCACAAGATAGTGTCCCGATCCATCAAGCTTGGATGTCACTACATATTATTTTTACAACCATGTAAAATACTCTTACGAACTTAGATTATAAATTGTCTAATTTATCTAAAGATGAAATAAACATACTTTCATCTTCAATCACATCTTTAAACTAGCCATAGGAGGATGTCAGTGACTTCATTTGAGATCATCCAATGAATGTTAAAAAATTGAATGATTCTAAGTATGAAATATGTACGATGAAAATACATTATTTACAATAAGTGTGATAAGTGTTAAGTGTATGTGGCCATCTTTGACGAAGTAAAAGTTTCTATTGGCTTTAAATGTCACAAAAGTTTGAAATTGCTCATCTCTTCAAGAAAAGTGTTGGAGACGAATTTTATAAATAACTAAAAAATAATTAAAGAAACGACATGATAACATTAGAATTTGTACGACAAAGCATTATACAAATATGTAAAGCCTTTACACTGGTAAAAAATCTCAATCGAAAAGTAATTGGAAATGTAGTTTCTTACCTCGTTTATTGAAGGGAAAGAAATAGGATACTGCGACCAAATGGTGTTTGACACAAAAACTCGAAACCCGTGTCTCATAAATAAAAAAAGGGGTACGTGCCACAAAGGCTCATTGCAATACATGAAATCCATAACATAATTCAGCCACAAAGAGCAAAACTTCCAAGACTCAGCATCACATGATCATAAATTCTTAAAAGCCGACTCATGAGTTGCTTTCTGCGGGGTCAGTCTTGCTAACAAGGCCTTGTTATGACAATGATCAGCGTCGACAAAGTAAAAGTTTCCATTGGCCTTAAAAGTCACAAAAGGCCGATTAGTTTCTGCTGGCCGGATATCAGAAAACTTAATAGTCCTCGGGATGAATGTTGCAAGCCATGACATCATTTCCACCTCAAAACTGTCTGAACCAGGCTTCCACCTAAGCTTGTGGATGTATGGGGTCACGAACCAGTGAAGGGCGGCTGTGGTAGAAGCACTCAAGAATATCACTGAAGATGCCACCGCACCCTTCAAGATCACATTCATATCAGGAGATGTCATAAAGGTTATCACAGGACCTAGAGATACAGAAAGGCAGCAGGTCGACAGCGAGAGAAGTTTCACTTTCTTGATAGTAGATGAGATTGGGCCATAGTAAACGACCCCCGAGTCCTTTTCATCTTCCCCAACTTGGCCAGCCCTACGTGGTCCAATGCTGATTTTGCCATCATCTTCTCTTGTTGTGGCATGAGATGCCCATCTTTTCTGTGAAGCGTTGATCTCGAAGCCAGACTGAGTGTTCAGACCAGCAGCCCATGCTGCAGACCTGCATGGCTGATAACCTGAAGAAAAACATTGTATCATCAATAATAGTGACAGATATAAGGAAGGGAAAAACAAAAGATGGAAGACGGAAATTTGGATAGCAAAAGAATAGAAACTGTGATGAACACGCAAAAGAATTAAAAGTGCGGGAGAGGGTGAGTGGGATTTTCAGGTGAGCACGCATTAAAGACAATGCAAATTACTAAAACAATGACATCAGAATCTCATGGGGTGAACATCATCTAGCTTCCAAGGATCACAGATGTTACACCTTTTTAGCATATCAAATACAACTTCGCTATGCAAACGGCTAAGCATTAATTAATAGAACATAGGGCTTCGACACTACTACATCACTAACTCAAAGAACCTAGCTACGAGAATCTATGGGAGTCTTTTGGCATCACGCGGTAATACAAGTTTACAACAATCAGATCTTAATAAGATGTTGACCCATTTTTGTTTTCTATGGTGCCCTCTCTCCATGTTTTGAGAGAGAGCAGATGCGCCTACATTCACATGAGCTTCACTTGAACGAGAAAAAGCAGATTAATAACTACAACCGATCATATAATCATCACGGAAGTCTTCATATAGACAATTATCAAGGACAAACCAAAAACTAAAGCCACCAGTTGATACAATAGTAGAAGAAGTTGAAATGGAAACTGAAAATTGCCGGTGGAGCAGCATCTACAGTCACCATATCCAAAACCGTGTTAGAACCTAGCAGTAATACACTCCAGCATAGTAATTAAGCTAATAAGGCCTGATCTTTCGGCTTTTAAGACCGACAAAATGGTCCAATTTCTTGAAAACATGACTACAACTCGAAAAGTACTTTGATTTTGCAAACCAGGGTTGTCAAGAAGAATAATAGCAGAAACCTCAATTGGGTGCCAACAAACACGTTTCACATCAATAATTTACACATGGAATTTTCCAAAACGAGAAGCTAAGCCAAAACCAAAAGTGTGTAATTTTTTACCAAATTTTTATATAAATTTGGCAGAAGAAGATCCAGAAAATGGTCTCTGAAATCAGAAATAAATATGGGGTGCGATTCTTGTGAAGTGGTGAATTGGGTAGAGCATGAACTTTGGGTTCCTAGTATACTTCAATAATTTCGATAGAATTGGAAGAAAAAAAAATGAAATCGAGGGAGAGATCTTAAACCCTAAACCCCAAATAGGTCGAGAAATTTGAGAGAGTAGAGAGAGAGTGAGAGGAACCTGAGCGGAGGTTTGAGGGTGTGAGTTGTCTGGAGTGTGATCGCAGCAACTGAAAGAGAGCCGCCCTCGTCATTTTTGCTCCCACTTCTCTTCACTCTATTTCTGATTCACCAAGAAAAACCAATTTCGCGGTTTAACATTTCCTCAAAGAAAAAAAATGGGGAAATATTTTCTCTCTCTCTCTCTCTCTCTCTCTTCTTTTTTTTTTTTTTTTTTTTTTTTTTTTTTTTTTTTTTTTTTGAAAATGGCCCTTGGACTATAGTTTTCCAATATTTTGAAAAAAAAAAAAATTTCAATATGTAACCATTTACTATTTGATTGTCATAATGAAATTTCAATATTTCATAGAACATAATGTTAGTCAATTTCTTTGGACGCCTCAAACATTTCTGATTTTGGATAACATTTTTCAAGGATAATATATGAAGTACAACTTGAAAAATAGACAATTTGGATTGTTGAAGTTCGGTTGGAGTAAGTCCCACAATAAATCAAGCAAATTTAACGTATCTTCACAAACCAAGAACTACGAGATTGCCCATTTCATTCTGGGGTGACGAAGAGATCGTACCATTCGAGCCTTTTTTTCATGCTTTTTCGAAGGTCTGGAGAAAGCTGTAAATCCTCCCTTCCCAAAAGGAATAACGTGAAATTCTTTTTCCTTTCCGCATGGACCAGAAGATTGAATCTAGCCGTTTGAAGAATGCTAGGCTAAGGGCATTATTGTTACTGAACGATAAAGATACCTATTAATAAAAAAAATTCTTAAAATAAAAAGAGGGGGATAAAAGATTTTAGTTTATCGCACAATTCTAATCGAAATTGAAAGGGTTAGAATGAAATCATAGAAAAATGTATACTTTATTTTATTATGGTATTTACTTGGGATTGTAGTTCAATTGGTCAGAGCACCTGTAACATTCCACATCAACAAACAGAAAGGGGGTGATGTGCCTTATATGTACAAGCCCACCTCCATATAGCACGAGGCCTTTTAGGAACTCACTGGTTTTAGGTTCCATCAGAACTTCGAAGTTAAGCGAGTTCGGGTGAGAGCATTCCCAGGATGGGTGACCCACTGGGAAGTTCTCATGTGAGTTCTCAGAAACAAAACCATGAAGGGGTGGTCAGGGCCCAAAGCGGACAATATCGTGATACGGCGAAGTTGAGTATGGGATGTGACAAAATGGTATCAGAGCCACTCTGCCATTCGGTGCGGATGTGCCGACGAGGACGTCGAGTTCCCCTTAAGTGGGGTGGATTATAACATCCCACATTGACTAACGGAGAGGAAGTGATGTGCCTTATATGTACATACCCACCTCCATATAGCACGAGGCCTTTTGGAAACTCACTGACTTCGGGTTCCATCGAAACTCCAATGTTAAGTGAGTTCGGGTGAGAGCATTCCCATGATAGGTGACTCACTGGGAAATTCTCGTGTGAGTTCCCAGAAACAAAACCGTGAGGGCGTGGTCGGGGCCTAAAATGGACAATATTGTGCTACGGCGGAGTTGAGTCTGGGATGTGACAGTACCGCCCTGTCAAGGCGGTTTTCAACAAATTCATTCATCTCAGTTATTTCACAAAAAGAAAAAGACGAAAACAGAGGATTAGTTGAATTTCAAATGGTTAGGTCATCTCCAATAGAGAGGGCTAAAGGTCCAAAAGCAAAAAAATGGCCTGATTTGTCAAAAAATTTATCTCCAACCGATGGTTAGACTATAATTACGTGGAGCCCACTAGTTTGGCCAAATGTAGCCCCCTCCTAGCCTTTCTTTTTTACTCATCTCATCAATTGCAATAATTGATTTAAATTTAATAGCTATATTTGAAAAAAATCCAATAGTAGTTTAACTAAATTACCAATAAATTTAAAGTATAAACTTAACACTAATACATTATTGAGAGGGACTATGTTTAGTCCCTTTGGTTGGAGAGACATGAGTATAGTCTGACATTGTTCATTAAAAATAATTTTTTACAAGATTATAATTTTGTACGGGACTATACTTAGCCCTTTTGGTTGAAAATGACCTTAGTTTCATCAATAGGATACGAAGACTTGACGTTTACAATTACGCAAAAAAGACTATTTGTAGTAATGTTACTTTTATCTACAAATATAAAACACATGAACCTTCCAGAAAACAGTGGGCATTTGGTCTAGTGGTATGATTCTCGCTTAGGGTGCGAGAGGTCCCGAGTTCAATTCTCGGAATGCCCCCTTTCTCCCCTTTTTATTCTTTTGATTTCTTCCTGCTTTCGGTTTTTTCACGCAGCCACCAGTTTCTCGAGTCCTTCTAGAAAAACCACCTCCCCCAAACGTCTTCTCTCTCTTTCGCGGGTTTTAACCATTTTCCTCTTTTGACTGCTCTCCCGGACTTCCACTAAGTCCTTTTTTCCCCTTATTTTTGGATCACTTTTCAAGCCACCAAGTTGTTCTTCTTCCAGAAGCACCAAAACCAAAACCAAAACCACCGAAGCCACGTCGCCACCAACCTTCCATATCCTATTTCTAGAAGCCCTCACTCCCTCCCTCCATATATATACACACACAGATCCTATCCCCAATCACCAAACACATCCAGCAACACAAACAGATCAACTTTATCACTACCCAGATCACAGATTCACAGACATGGAAAATTTCTCAGATTTCAACCGGCAAGAAGTCGAAGAAGACGCACTGTCCTTCTGCGATCTCCCGCTACACGACGAAATTGGGGAGTCGGAGGAGAACCCTATGGCCTCCGCTTCTTATTCTTCCGACCCAGATGCCTTTTTTGAATTCCCGGTAGACCCGATCCGCGGATACGTCCCCATGGACGTCGTTTTCTGCGGAAAACCAATCGACCTTCGGAACGAGGAGCCTCAAATCGAAAACCCATTTTTCTCCCGATCCGAATCATTCAAATTTTCATCTCCCTCCCACCCTCACTCTTACCGGTCGGAATCGGAGCTCCTGAGCTGCCGGTCGCACTCGCCGTCGAGCAATTCACGGAAGCACAAGGTGCTGATAGGACTGGTGAAGTACCAACCGGAGATGGACATGAATGAGATCAGAAAGCGGCAGGGTCGGCGCACTCCGGCGCTGATGTTCCCTGTGATAAGCGGTGGGGAGCTAGCGAGTGTGGGCGGTGGAAGGAGTGGGTCCGGTAAAGGGCATTGGCGGCTGATGAGGGCGCTGAGGTGTCGGTTCCACTTGTTAAACGCGTTGGCTAAGGCGACTCTTGGTTGTATGCCACGTGTCTGAGTTGGGTCGTCGTTGGACAACTTGGACTTACGACCTGGATTAGTGGGTTCCAAGTCTTGGACTAGGAATCAAGCAACTGATTAATTTAAATTTGTTTATCTTTTGCTTTGTAGCTTCCTCATGTACAAAACTAATTGCAAAAATTTTATTATCGAAAGCGATGAAGAAGCGTAATACATCTTTTTCTCCGTTTAAAGGAGCTTGATCACTTAATTCTATTAGTTACAGAATACACTTTCCATTTTGAAGTCATTTGGATATACAATCCTTCTTTCACCAGCATAAGAATGATGGTGTAATATAGTGATATGAACTTGTTGACCCTAAAATTACAAAGCCTACGTGATGCGCAGACCAAGTAATTATGAGCTAACTACATCTTTGTGAATGCGGATTTGCCAACTCTTAACCGAGCTCGATTGCTTGAGTATAATAAATCTGGTGGTGATGGTGTCAAATGTGCTAATGACTTGTGTTCTCGAGCGATTATAGCCCGAGGAAAGAGCACGTCTCGACCTTGAGTTTTAGAACCTGAAGACAAGGTTACTACGAAATTCAGGATTTCTTGCGCTAGGTTTGGCTACTTCGACTATACTCGTAAGAATATATGTGTGCCAAATTGTATCAGGCTGTAAGGATACATGTACTCAAAGGAGATAAGCATTTTTATGTTGAACGTGGTTCGGTCGTCTATATGCCAAATTGCAAAATGCACCTGAGAGTAACAAATCATAGAACACTTCACATTGCTAAGAAACTAATGAAGTGACATCTTTCATTGAAAAAGTTAGAAACTCTTCACCGGTCGAGACTTGGATAGATAACCAACCAGAAGTAGTATTGTTCATTGATCTAAAGTGAAGGTGCTTCAGATCACCTGGTTCTACGGCTCTAGTGATGTTCACTTATCCAAATTAAGGTGTTGCTGGTTGCCAACACAATGTTGTTCACTTGTTCGATTCGAACTGAAGATGACACGAGGGTTAGGATAATTAGTGTGTTTTCTCATGTATGAGAAGAGTTTCATGTAGAGCATTTTGAGTTATTTATTGGAGTTGAAAGGGCCTTTACTATTGCAGAGCCTTCTCTATTTATAGGTAAGGCATATGTGATAAAAAAAAACATGTCGAGTCAGAGTCCTGATGAGTTTGTATTTGCTTGGCATCTGCTTGAATATTCCCCTTATCCTTTCGTGGCCAAAACTTTATCTCCATCTAGACTTAGCCTCTTTGAATCTAACTAGGACTTTGAATCTAGTCTCATTATGAGACTCATTCATCTTTTATCCAATCGCGCATGCATTCTGATCCTTGAGATAATTCCTATTTATCCAATGCTCAATTTGATATCTGGCAATTTTCAAATCGTACAGAACTCGACTGAGCCACCCATATTTGATCTCATCAGAGTTCTTCCTTCATAAGAACTCAGTCGAACTGATCCTATTTATGGGTTAAAAACCCATTGGCCTGAATGATGCATATTGGCTGAGGTCCATGGTCCTTGGGTCGACCCTTCTCGGCGCAAATTCTCATTTCAGGCCCAAACACAATTAATGGACTTGTTTGGAAATACTTTTAAAATAACTAAAAACGTTATTAGTGGAAATGTTTTTGAAACCACTCTTTAGCAAAAACGCAAGTGAATCCTGAAAAAGCACTTGAAGTGCTTCCTAGAAGAATCACATGAAAGTGATTTTGAAATCCAAATATATTTTCTTTAAAAGAATTTTCAATTATTTTAAAAGCACTTTCAAACAAATAACTATACAAACACAATTTATAAATATTAATTTATAATTAAAAGACTACATGTCGACATTTAGTTTCACTAATTTTGTTGCGCTGATTGTTGAATGATAATCTTAAAATAAAAATTGCAAGTTGAGTCATTGGCGATTCGACAATAAGGCCAGCAGGGCGCCAGCCATTGTTACTACACGTTTCCATGACAAGAGAAAGAAGGGGTAGGGTTTGGGCAGGATCAAGTGAAACAGATTTTACCATTAATAACATTAATCCATTTAATTATTTGTAAAAAGAACCCAATGTTTACCTTGCTGACTCATTTGCACTCTTCTAGTAGCTCATCCCATCACATATATTATATAGGAACTGGATCCTCTCCTATGAGCAGGAGATTAGGATCCTCCTGATCCATTAATACGGGCCGTTAAATTTTGATCCAACGGCAACAAATAGGAGGTTCTTTTAAAAGTTATAATAATTGTAATCGTTGGATCAAAATCCAACGACCTGTGTTAATGGATCAGGAGGATCCTAATCTCCTGATCAAGAGATGATCCAATTCCTATTATATATATATATATATATACTCCTTCCTCTCCCGTCACTAGTCAACTAATTTGCATTTGATTTTCCTCCCCTTCCAGAAAGCCTTGTCACCAAACCAAACCAACTCTCCCTCCCCAATTAATCACTAATTAATTAAGCTAATCACCTTGCTTAAGGAACCACCCCACCTCGCTTCCTCTCTCTCTCTCACCTCAAATTTCAAACACCATCAGCCGTATATAAACCCACTCCCCGCACTCTCCTTGTCACACCAATCCCAGCTTTTGCTATCTCAAAAAATGGACGACACCAAAAACACTGCAGTCCCGCAGGACCAGTCCGACGCAGACGACACCCTCTCCTTCTGCGACTTCTCCCTTTACAACGACCACTACGACAGCTACTCTCCCTCCCCCCGAAAATACCCAGATACCCCCGACAGCCTCTTCGAGTTCTTCATCGACCACCCGGACTTCGAGCTCGACTCCTCCGCCGTCGTCTTCTGCGGCAAAACCATCGACGACGTCGATTTCCCCCAAAACACGAAATTGGTGCAGAGGGACCCGCGAAACGGCCTCTTCCTCTTCAAGACCAACTCCTTCAAACGATCGCAGAGCGTCCGATCGCCGGTCGATCTCGAAAAATCGTCAGTCTTCAGGCCGAATTCGCCGGCGGCCGGCAGCTGCCGGTACCAGAGCAGCAAGTCCAAGAAGCACAGGACGGCCCTGATCGGGTCGCTGGTCAAGCCCCAGCCCAAAATGGAGCTCAGCGACATCAAGAGGCGGCAGAGCCGGCTGGCACCGGGGCCAATGTTCCCGATCGCCGAGGGAGACCACTCAGGCGAGCTGGTTGCTGCTTTCGCCGCCGACGGTGATAAGGCTCACAAGACCCTGGTTCGGCCGCTCAGGTGTAGGTCCCACCTCGTGAGCACGCTGGTGAAGGCATCGTTTGGTTGTATTACATCGCCTAAAACCCGTGTAGAATTCTCCGATTTCCCGCGTGTGGACTGAGTTCTCAGTCGTACATTACTGTGGATTTTTTAAATATTAATTTATAATTATTTGTATTTATTTTTTCTCTATCAAATATTTTTGCTTTGTGATGTACAAACAAAGTTTTCTTTTAATACCATTATTATATGAGGATGAATACAACTGATGTTAATATATGTATTTAGAATAATACTACAAAAACTAAATTTGAAGACCGTTGAAATGATATCGATAATAATTTGCTTGATCATGCATAGGAGAAGTTCTTCCTATTCGCTCAACTACATGTCCCTACGGGTTAAAAGATAAAATCACAAAATCACCCTCCATCTCTCACCTCATGATTTTGTTAGTCGAGCATTATTTTGGGTAGTGCCACCAACACATCAATGTTTACTTTTTACACATTTTTCTTAATTTTCTATTATCAAATCGAATGAATTGATGATATCAATTACCAAAAATCAACGAATGTGTATGAAAAATAAAAATAAATATGTGAATAACATAATTCTTTATTTTTATGTCCAATGCTCTTTCACACAATACCCATGACCTACCATGTACGACGACCTTACACACGAACCCATTTACGTGTAAACAAAGCTTAAAAAAGTCAAAAGTAGTTGTTGGTCTAAATTCCTTTTTATTTCCCGGTCAAAAATTGTGTATCTCATTTTGGGGTTTATTTTTTAGGCATTCATCGGAAGTCCTCTGTCAAATTCAAACATCCAAAATATAAATTAAAATGGTAGAGAGTTGTTTTTTTTACAGAAGTTGAACACACAAGTGAAAAAGAAGAGTAATGTTATTCATATTATATTTTTGTACCATATTTTTATACTATTTTAGGTGGTATTTGATGTAGATAGCCACATCATTACAATTAATCAGATTTTTAAATTTAGTTCATTATTTAATAAACTAATAATTAAGAAAAACTAGTTAGTTAAATGATGATTGTGGTATACGAGGACTCTTTCTTCTTCCTTTTCTTGCATTTTGCAAATTTTTCAAATGATGTAGCTGTTTACATCAGATGTCACCTAAGATGGTATAGAAATATAATATAAATATCATTACTCGAAAAAGAATAGTATGTTACAAGTGTTTGCATGTCAAATATTTTTTATTTATTCTTAAAAGTTGAACATATTTCTCCTTTTTCAATATTTCTTTTTTTTTCTTTCTTTCTTATTTTAGTTCTCCCTCTAAATTTAATTCCAACCTCTTGTATTAGCTTTTAAGACTCATAATCGACCAAAAATAAGGAGATTATAATTAGACTCTGATTTTATACGTTTTTAGGAAAAAGCTCAGAGCATTGGGATCTGAATTTTAAAAAAAAATGTGAAGCTTGATCATTTACGCCTAATTGTATGAGAATTTCCGTTAAAATAAGCATGTGAAACACGTCACATGCTTGATTTGATGGTAATGCGTGAAGGACGAATCCTTTACATTTTGTCAAACCCAGATACTAGGCCAGGAGCAATTAATTCAGCTTAACTAATACGGTTATAATGCATTTCGGAAACATGGTTGAGCTAAGCTTAACTAATCACCTCGATCAAATATAATTTATTCAAAACGTTTTGCTATCAAAATATCTAATCAAGATGAAAGAGGCATTTAGTTCATATAAAACTTGCAGTTGCATGATGAGTCTTACTTTCGTATAATTTTGAATTTAATTGTCAGACATGGAGGATTGTTTATTAAGAAAATTGTTGGGGATATCTGTTATGATCTGTAATTGCCTTAATCATAATTAGAATTGAGTTTGTTAGAAAATGTCCGCTGGCAAAAGTGTGTCGGAGCTAGTATATGAAGCAAGAAGTATGTGGAGTTGTATCAGATCAGTTTTACAATACAAATCAAATACAAAAATATATTGGAGCTCTGCTCCTTCCCTCTTCCTTCCCTCGTCTTGCGTAGCCATTCTTATGCTACTTGTAGGTTGAATAGGGCTTAAAGATTCAGATCATATCAACATCAGGGGACTATTGAAAACCAAAGACTTAAAAAGTCCAAGTGCTCAGGCGGAATAGCTTTTCGCGTGCAAGAATTCAGAACTAATTACGAGATGTTGGAGGTTCAACTAATGTTCAAATAATTGGAATTTGGGGTGGGCAGTATAGGTAAATCAACTCTTGCAAGAGCCATCTGTAGGGAATATCACTATAGTTTCAGTGGTCAATGTTACCTTGAAGAGATGAAGAGTAAAAGGAAAAATACGCTTGCTTTGAAAGAAAACTTCTTCGAGATATTTTGAAACGACCTGACATTAATATAAGTAGTGTTGTGGAAGGGGCTAAGGTGATAAAGAAAAGACTTGGCAGCATGAAGGTATTTGTCGTGGTTGATGACATTGATGATGCATACCAATTTGATGGATTGGCGATAGAACATGACTTGTTTGGGGTAGGGAGTAGGATTATTATAACAAAAAGGAGATGAATAAGTGCTAAACATACAAGGGGTGGATTAAAAAAAAAAGGGAAATTGAAGGAAATGGGACATTTCTTTAATCTTGTGATCAAAATAGGACTTTTGGGATATGCACAGAACATGCACAACAATATGACGGAAATAGGATTTTCCTAAAACTTAAAATGATCAAATTGTCCCCCCATATAAATAGATTATTGCGAAGACCCAATCAACATTTTCTCCTTCGTTGTTCGAAAACCTCTCTCACAACCCCCAGCTCGACGAACCCCAACCCCCAACGGTGCAAGCCAAATCCTTCTTCAATTTTCCGACTGACGCCAAGTTTCCAAATCCTTCTCCACTTTTCTGACCAATGCCAAGTTTTCAATTTTCCAACCGTTGCGACCCAAATCCTTCTCCAATTTTCCGACCGGCGCCGTTTTAACTCAGATTTTCTGCAAGTTTTGCGGCCAACAATTTATACAATTTTAACGGCAAAATAAAAAAGAGGTACGTTTTGAATCAAATTGTCATTATTAGAACTTTGGTTTTCCCAATTCGGGAATTTAGGGTTTTGGGTGTGATTGACAGTTTTGTACAGTTAACTTAGGGAAAATTAACAAATTAGGCTTTAGGGTTGTGTAATTGCATGTATTTTTGAAGTTAATTATTCATAGTTTGTTCGATCTATATTTAATTTCATTTGTGCATATTGCGTACATATTCTGTGCATGTGCATATGCTATTTTTGGAAATTAATTGATTAAGTTGTACTTTGGTTGTATGGTGTAGATGTAGGGTATACTTGCTTGAATTTGGTTCATGATTTTGTTGATTTTGATCCATATGAAAGACTGCACATCCTATGTAGGTTAAGAAAGACTGCACATACTCTGTAGATTAAGCATATAATGTGTATATACCATGCATATCCTGTGTGCATGTTTATGTTATTAATTTGATTTGCGTATAAAACCTTATGGTTGTCATTGTTGGATTTAAAGGTTGTGTTGAAAATCTTGCAAGTCCGAAGTCAAATCTTATCCTCCGATGGAACTTGTGTCTGCCTGATAAGGTATTTCCTGCCACCATTTCGTGTTTATCATATACGTCAGGGTCTCTCTAATATAAGAGGGTGATTTTCAAAAGACCAACTAAAGAAATTTGAGGATTCTTGTTTCGGTCATCTTGTTCATGTGGATTGCATTGATTGGTTTGGGCAATTGAACCACTATGATATCCTTAGGGTTATTAAGGATACAGTGATCGATGATTCCATATCCTTCATATTTGGGGAAGATGTTGCGATTTAATTTCGGAAGCCTCGAGTTTTGGTTGATCATAGGACTAAAGTTTGGAAAATTCCTGCCGATAGAGAAGGAAGAGGAATGTCGTATAAAAGAGACGAATTTCAGGGGAAAGAAGAAGATATTGTTGAAACAATTGGAAGACGAATTTTATGGTTGCCAAAACCAAGACGATCTGTACAAGATGGGGCTACTCTACCTCGTCCACTTCGTTCATTTTATTTGTCTCAAATATCGAGTGCGTTGTAACGTGCACTTGTTGTTTTGTGGTAGGGCAGACTGCAAAGTTTTCTTGCTTAAATTTGCCGACTACCTATCCACCGGCTTAGCCATCGATAATGTTGTTATGAAGAACATCGGGTTTTTCAGACTGAAGCTTGTGGTGCATTTCTGTGAAGTCATATTCGAACAACATTTATTTGACTACATTTTTTTGTTAAATTTTTTAATTCAGTTTGTTTTAAGTTTCATACACTTTGTTGTTTATTCACTTAAATATTATGTAATTTTAGTACTTAGCGGATTGATGTTTGTCTTACCATATGCATGTTTTCGTAATTTTAGTTCTTAGCGGATCAATGTTCGTTTTGCCATGTAAATGTTATTATAATTTTAGTAATTTCAGTATGCAATGTGCATACCATGTGTATGTGTTGAGCATGCAATGCGCATGACATGTGCATCATTTAATCATGTTTTGTGCATTTTCCAAAGTCTTATCTTGTCCCAAGATTAAGCAAATGGCTCATTTCGCAATAACAAATTACATAGATGTTATTGAACTAATGAAACATTAAGGTCCTTCTTATGACAAACCACACATGGAATGTCGAAATGTAAGAAAATTTGAATGATGCAAAAAAGAGTTCAAATTATCCATAACAGGAAAAAACCGTAAAGCAATCTAGCGAGTGCCCCCAACGGCAAGTGCCTTGTAATAGCCAATGGTCACCTATTTTCGGTTGACATCCAGTTTCATTTCGTAGCAGCGAAATATCTCAAACCCTTGACGAAGCTCCAACCGATAGCCTTGTTTGTATTGCTCGCCCATTGAGTTAATGTACGCAGCGGATGACATAAACTTCTCAATCTCTTTTGCCTCATCTTCACGGGTCATGGACAACAAAACCACAAAAGAACCCCAATAAGAACATGAACTCAATATTATTGTTGGGTGAAACCTGAAGTAAATGAGTGGAGCAAGGAAGTTTTTGGCAATGCTGGCCAAGAAAAGAAGCAAGTGGAGGATAAACTATTGGAGCTTGATGCTACAGAGATGAGGGAGGGTCTTGATCTCTCCTTGAAACTAGAAATAGATGGTTTACGAGCAAGACTTGAGGAGTTGTTGCTTGAAGGAAAAAGTCATTGGAGAATTAGAGCCAAAGTTGAATGGGCTAAAAAATGAGACAGTAACACTAATTTTTTTTTTCACAAAATTGCGAACAGGGAGAAGGAAAAAGAATTTTATTGATAAATTGGAGCTAGAAGGGGGAGGAATTGCGGAAGATATTGAAGTCATCGAATAAGAATTGATTCAATTCTTTGAAAAACTTTATTCTAGAAATTCGGAGGTGAGGTGGGGTTTAGAAGGCATTGATTGGAGTCTAATCAGGGAAGAGGAAGCAATATGGCTGGAGAGGGCTTTTGAAGAAGGGGAAATAAAAAAAGACAGTGTTCTTGTGGGGGTAATAAATCACCAGGTCCTGATGGTTTTACTAGGGAATTATTTTAGCAACATTGGGAGGTGGTAAAATTTGATATTGTGAGGGTTTTCAATGAATTTCATGGTAGCGGAGTCATCAACGTAGTCACAAATGAAACATACATTTGTCTCGTACCAAAGAAAGCAAATTCAATTAGTGTTGCTGATTATAAGCATATAAGCTTGACAACGAGTTTAGACAAGATTTTGTTAAAAGTGTTGGCTTTTAGACTAAAGGAGGTAATTAGTGGCACAATCTCACAGGCTTAAGGAGCTTTTGTGAAAGGAAGGCAGATTCTTGATACAACTGTAGTGGCCAACGAAGTGGTTGAGGAAACAAGGGTGAAAAAGAATGAAGGTCTTGTGTTCAAAATTGATTTTGAAAAAGCTTATGATCACATCGATTGGGATTTCTTAGTTAATGTGTTGGAAAGAAAAGGATTTGGTGATAGGTGGAGAAAATGGATATTGGGCTCCTTGAGATCTACCAACTTTTCCATCATAATAAGTAGCCGACCAAGGGATAAGTTTGGAGCATCAAGAGGACCTAGACAAGGCGATTTTCTTTTGCCTTTATTGTTTAATATTGCAGTAGACATCCTCAGTAGATTACTGGGAAGAGCCATCGAGGGTGGACTGATTGTTGTGTGTTGGTAATGAAGATGTGGAAGTTACTCACTTGCAATTTGCCGATGTCACAATCTTTTTTCTATCTGGCAGTGAACAAGGTTGGACTAATCTTTTATCAGTAATTGATTGTTTTTGTTTTATCTCTGGATTGAAGTTGAATAAGGGCAAATGCACTTTAATGGGTATTAATGCGGAGGAAGAAAAATTAGAGAGTTTGGCTGGTTTGTGGGGATGCAAAGCGGGTTCTTGGCCTGTCAAGTATTTGGGTCTTCCTTTAGGAGGTAATCCTAGAGTTCTCTCTTTCCAAAACCCGATTGTGGAAAATTTTGAAAAGAGATTGTTGAGTTGGAAGTATGCTTTTCTTTCAAGAGGGGGACGATTAACTTTAATTCAATCGATGTTAAGAAGTTTACCAATTTATTTTCCATCTTTGTTCAAGATTCCTAAAGAAGTAGTTAGGAATTTGGAAAAAGCTTAATGCGGAAATTCTTATGGGTTGGTGTTGGTGAAGATAAGAAAAATCACCGCATTAATTGGGAGACAGTTTCAAAACTGAAAGACGAAGGGGGTTTAGGTATTGGAAATCTATTGGTAAGAAACAAAGCTTTGTTAGCTAAATGGTTATGGTGTTTTCCAGTCGAAAGTGATTCCATCTGGCATAAAGTGATTCCATCTAGCATAAAGTGATTAGAAGCAAGTATGGTCTTAATGACAATGGTTGGGATTCCAGGATAGTTCAATTTGGAACAAGTAGAAGTCCTTGGAAGGATATTTCCCAAGGGTATATTTCTTTTCTAGAGTGCTGCCGTTTTGTTCCTGGTAAAGGAGATCAACTTAGATTTTGGGAAGACATTTGGCTGGGCGAAAGATCTTTACAAGTCTCATTTCCTAGGTTGTTCAACTTATCTAGATTTCATAACAAGAGTATTTCTAGTGTGGCTAGTTTTGCTGAAAATTCTTCGAATTGGGACTTTGGGCTTTGAAGGAACTTGCGTGATGTGGAATTAGACGAATTGTCATCTTTCCTGACAAATTTGGATCGGGTTGGCATTCACCCCTCAAAAACTGTGAAAAAGTCGAAAAGAAATTGGATACTTGATTCTTTAGGAAGCTTCTCTATTAAATCTTATTGCGATTATCTTCTCAAAAATTGTGCTAATAGGGTATTTCGGGCTTATGGCCTGGTTTGGAAATCTTAAGTTCCTAATAAAGTGAAGGTTTTACTTGGTTAGTGGCTCATGGGAAAATTAACACTTGTGACATGCTCCAAAAACAACGACCTAGCTCATGTCTACAACCTAATTGATGCATTTTATGCAAGAAATGTTCAAAGTCTATTGATCATTTGTGTCTTCACTGTTCGATGGCTTTAAACCTTTGGTTGAAGTTGTTTAAGGAGTTTGGTATCAATTGGGTTTTACCCAGGCATTGTTATTCTCTTATGGTAGAGGAACATAAATTATCATGAAAGGGGAAGAAAATCCAGGTCCTATGGGGATGTATAGTTTCAGCTGTTTTTTGGGTCATTTGGATGCAAAGAAACAAGCAGATTTTTTAGGACAACAAAAGCTGTAGAAGGGAGGATATGTGGGATAATGTTCGGTTATGGTCATCTCTGTGGGCTTCGCTTACTACAGAATTTAGAGATTTGTCTTTTTTTTCTTCAAAAATTTAACGTAACTGAAATGCGGTTATTAGTTAGTTTTGTGTTGTTTTTATATTTTCTAAATGTCTGGGTGATGGTGCTATTCATCTTGTTTTGTTTGTGCCTTTGCGGACTTCTTGTCCACTTTTATATTTTTATTGTTTCTTTGCAATAAAAATTTGTTTCTTCAAAAAAAAAATTCAGATGCACAAGATGGAAAGATTTTTCTTGTTTCCGATGGTTAAAAGCTACCAATTTTAACAATCTATCACCAGAACGCACGAGGATAGTAAGCAATTTTCTCATATTTCTGAGCAATATTTTCTTCATCCATTTGGGTGTTAGAGGGAGTGTTTTTACAAGATTCACCGTATGCTGAACAACACTGTACTAATCAAATAACAATTAAAGTCCACTGAACAACGCAGCAGAAATGATTTGCAGCATGGATGAAGAGATACTTCAGTTCATTCAAGCTATACAAAAAGCTTGACTGAATTGCTACCATATGCACAGTTTAAGCTCAAGCGATTCGGTGAGGCATTGAATCAAAACAAACACTCCAGAAACTCTGTCTAATTTGAGTAAGAAGCACTCATAATCAACGATGAATCGATACAGATTAACCACAATTGAAAACCCTAACTAAACAAAGTGAAATCGGTCAGGATGAACGTGTTTGTGGCTTTACTGATTAGGGTTTTGTTCTACAGTTAGCGAACATAAATAGTCATTTCATATCAGACCATAAGCAGGGTGTATTCAAGAAAATGTGCGTTGCCAATAAAACAGCACAATAACAAAACTGAAAAGTCACTTATGTCCAAATACCCTGCCATATGTTAGCATTACCAAAACAAGGCAAACAAAACCTCCATCTTTTGCAAGGTTGGTCCTCATCAGGTGAGTGATGGCTTAACCCTGCCTCATGATCAGTGTCGTCATTCTTGTGGGCATGGTTCCAATCGACGGACCTGCCTGTATCATCATTCTCATACGCGAAACGCTTATAGTCAATCTTATACACTTCTAGAAGAGGTTCAAAGTCTACAATATCAACTCCTGTTTTCTTTACCTTGAAATGATGATCATCCTCTGTTCCAAAAAATTCTGCATGCACAAGAACAGTGTCGCCGCCTTTCAGTTTCAGCTTTTTGTTTGAAAGATTTCGCAGCCAAAGATAATCTTCACCTGAAGCAATTACGGTGGCATCCATTGGACAGATGGAAAACTGAGTTCGCTGGGTATGATTAGCAACATCAATGCATAGAGACCCAACACACTGGGAGTCGTCCGAAGAATAAACAATGCACACCACCAATGCTCCTATTTTACCATCAATACTTTGCGGCACTTCATATTTGACAATTTCATCTTCAGTTGTGACAGCGGCTAACCAGTAAGGAATTTCATTTCCGGAGAGAAAAAGTCCGCCAAATCCACCCCCGTTCCATTTCTATACCATGTGCAGCAAGATTTCTTTAAGCAACAATGAGAGAGAGAGAGAGAGAGAGAGGTAGGTTACCTTTTGGATGCTCTCCTTAAAAGGAAGAGTGAGGTTGGTGCACCCTTCCATATGAATGTTTTGCATGTACCCTAACGAGTTATCCAAGTGTGGAATATCTTTGAGTTTGCGGCAGTCTTTCAGTTGCAATTCCGTCATTTTCGACATCTCTGAAAAGTCAGGCATTATTTCCAGTGCAGTGCAGTAATTCGCTCTAAGCGTATGCAAACTTGTCGGCAAATCTGGGACTGCCTGAAGGTTTATGCAACGATTTAAAAATAACAACTGAAGCTGAGAAAGGCCACTGAGGATGGGTAGCCCATTAAAACCATTCCCATCTAGAACCAGAATGGTTAGAGAAGATAGAGCCCCAAGATTTTCAAGAACTGCATCATCCGTTATATTGCAGTCACTAAGATCTAAATAAGCAAGCATCTTCAGTTGTGTTAACGAATGGTAACCCGCACACAAACCCTTGCAGCCTTTGAGGATCAATCGATGGAGATGTGGGAGTTTTGAAATGTCTGGTAATTCAGCCAGGTTATGGGAATGATTAAGAATAAGAAACTTCAACTTCTTGGGTAACTGTTACAAAAAGAGAAAACAAAAAACAAAATCCAAATAAATAAAAGAGAGAATGCATGATTGATGTTGATTTCTACAAAATGAAGTTGTGGAAAGGATTGATAATTATATCGTACCAGGTCGGAATCCTCCCAAACTCGTACGATCTTGCTGTAGCTCAGGTTAAGATAAACTAGGTTTCGTAGATCAAAATCTGCGGGTATGGCTTCAAGAGGAAATCCATGCCAAGACAACAATCTTAACTCCTTGGAAAAATGTTTGTAGCTTCCAGTCAGCTTTACATATTTGGGTAGGAGAAATTTCAGACGCCACATCTTCTTAAATGCATCTGTATGGAAGCTATGCTCGTTAGAATATTCTGGCAAATCCAAAGTTAGTCCTCTAATTGCTTCCGTTCCCTGTTTTGAGATGTAAGTGCAAGTTAAGTAAGAAAAGGATTGTTCATATAACATAACTATGTAGGAAATAAAATGCATTAGATGTGGGATTTGCAAATACTTCTCTTTATATGCATTCAACATAACATTTCTGGTTGTGATGTACTTACAGAGTCGTTACTTAACACGCTTGTTACATCTTCATGATGCCACAATCGACTACGCTTTCCAGGTTCCATAGCATATTCTGCCCGCACAATTTCCCTTCCCATGTCTCGAATCAAATCATGCATCCTAAAAAATCCTCTATCAATATCTAGAAGACATCGATCTTGGAGAGTGTTGATTTCTGATTCTACAGAAAAGCTACTGCAACTATCCAATATTGCCATGACAGTAGCTCTATGCCATCCAATAAAGAAAAAAGATATGTCAAGGAACACACCCTTCACATGATCGTCACTTAAACCATCACAGCTTATTTGAAGCGTTTCATGAATAGTTCCATATGGAATGTTTCTCAACTTATCCAATGTACTTTCCCATATGCTTTTACTCTTTTTCGTAGCCAACAAACGACCTACAACTTTAAGAGCCAGTGGCAACCCTCCACAATAATCAACAACATCTCTTGCGAGTTCAATATATTCATTATCGGGACAATGACTTCCAAAGGCATGCCAACTAAGATGCCAACTAAGAAACTCCTCCGCTTGGAAATCATGCACTGCATGCATTGATTTTGTGGTATTTGACTTCTTTTGTTGTGGGTCGTATGCAACGTGAAGAAAACGAAGGGCGGGGGGAGGTTCATCCAATGACAATGCATATTTAGCTGTTTATAAATTTACTTCTCTGATACGCCTGTAACTCTGTAAGACAATAACAGTAAGTAGGATAGTTGCCTTGCATGTTATGATTTTGTTGGAGTGCTTGGAGCTAATGGAAGACTTGGAGCAAAACCGAGTGCACTGGCGTTTTAGGATTCATACAGCCGCCTCCACTTAGTTGGAGAAGGCTTTGTTGTTGTTTACGTTATGACTTTGTTATTAAAGATAGTATCCACCAACTTCTAACAGGCTTTTGTTGGTTTCCTCATTCCTCATTGCTGATGTGAGGTTGGTTTTAAAAACGCGATTACGTATAATGATGACAGAAGCAATGTTCATGTTATGGCCAAAACTTTGATGGCAAAATCTGAGGAGAAGTGTCTCCAGTTTCTGCCTAAAGTTACGGAGGAGGTATATCCCAACATAATGATTTGGGGTTCGGTTTTGTTGGTTTGGTACTGACAATATCTTAGCATCTTGGTTAATTTCTTGATAATTTATAACTCCAGAGCAACATACTTCCAGGAAAAAAGGCTAGAAGAGGAGGAGGCAGAAGCCGGCTACTCGTGCCAAAATGGCTAGAGATTTAAGTAATGAGGTCCGTTAAACTAACCTTCTATCTGCGTCCTTCGGTCATCTCATTGTGCGTGTGTGGAGGGAAAGAGTGCCAGCAACCATATCTTATTTTGAGAACATCGTTTCAGAAAAATGTCAACTGAAGAGAAGCTCAGGTAATTGATCATCAGATTGTCGCCTGAGGATCTTCGCAAGGCGTTGGAGATTATTGCGCAAAGTAATTGATCATCGATGAGGGTGGACCTTGACATCGAAGCTCAGGTAACGATTTTCATAATTGATTGTCGTCTAACTTCTCGTTTGTTCATACTTCCAAGTTCTTATACTATATTCTTGCAGACTCATTCTACCTAGTGGAGGTTGAAGTTTATTGTGAAGGATGCTGTAGAAGTTAAAAGCAAGAGTCCAGCAAGCATGGGTGGCAACACCAACAACGCTGCTAACAACCACAACAGCGGCAACAAAACTAACAAAAAACATCAGAAACGCTACTAATAACCGAAAAAGAGAGATTTCTGACGGGATCGTCAAAACTGCCAAGAAAAAGAGTAAAAAACCATCTCCTTGATCATGTGATGCCATGCGAGAGAACATTAGGTTGTGCTTAAGGTCCTTTTTATTTTAGTTTTATAGTTTTTTGGTTCTGGCAACTTAATTTTTTCGCATTTGACCAAGTTTTATTCGTAGTGCTTCATCTGACATTTTAGTTTTAGATAATGCAAGGTAGGTCAATTTTTTAGATTAAATTTGTAAACCATATGATGTATTATTAATAGGAAATAAGCACATTAATAATAACCACGTCATATGGTTTGCAAAATATGATCTAAATAGATGATTTCCCGATCATTATCCATTAATTCTTACGACAACGTATGTACATCTTATGATAGTTCTAATATAATCAGAATTGCGGTTGAGTAACCTTGATCTTTTCATGTGTGTGTATATATATATTTATTTATTTATTTTCACTCAAATAATGTTTTATATGTGTTGTATTAAAAAATTCAATTACACGTTCTCAAAAGTTTGTTGTTTGTTTAAGCGAGTAAAAAGTATTTATCCATACACTTTTTAAGCGTTTGTGTTCGATTTCTGTTTACATAATATTGCTTGGATGAAACCACAAATTCCGACATATTTTGTTCTATAATTAGGAAAAAGTTGAGAATTTTTCCTTTTTTGCTAATTAAGGAAAAGTTGAGAATTCCTAGTGTAATATATGTGGATTAGTTTTGTTGACCACAATACTATGTGCGTACTATTTAAAACTTTTGAGATTTGTTACTATTTGTGCAAAATTTATTAAAGATTCAGACCAATCGACGGGTACTTGTAGTGTAAAAGACCTTTTATTATTATTTGAAAATTTTGAGATTTATTACCATTTCTGGTGTTGAAGATTCATACTATTTAACGACTATACATGCTTTTTTGTAAATATTTTGAGATTTTTTACCTTTCATGCCAAATTTTATTAAAATTGCTTACCAACCAACAACTATGAGTCTAGAGCGGTACGTCTGCCTCTTTGTATCGATTATTTATAAATTCATTAAATATTTGTACCAATCAACGACTATAAGTCAATAAAAATATACGCGCTTCTTTACAACGATTTTTTAAATATCTAAAAATTAGTTACAATTCGTGCAAAATTCATTTAAATTTCGTACCAATCAACAACTATCAGTCATCCACTCCAAATCTAATATAATGAAAACCAAACTCTAATACCAACAATTTCTAATAAGAAAACAATTTATAACAAAATCTTAGTCCATAGAAAAACGAGGGTAACAAAATCTATGATCCACATCAGACTGACCAAGTGAAAGCAGGTCAAAGAGAAGCCGCCAGTCGTATGGCCCAAAGTCCATAGCTGCTGAGCTCATGTGAGACAAAGGGAAGACGAGAGATCGCTGCGTATATAAACCACTTCCAACAACATCAAGTGACTCTGTTTCGTCGTGTACCTTCAAGTCCCCACCCGTCCAATCAGAGGGTCTGCGCCGAATCACCCAATCCCAATCCGGATTCGACGCCGAGTCCCAAAACCGATTTCGTAAACCATTCGAATCGGCCGCGTAACGGTCGATCGAGTCTGAGTTTTTATTTTTATTTTTCTGAAAGGAGGAGGGCAGAGTGATGGCAGCAGGACTGAGCTGCTGAGTGAAACCTGTTGGGTAAATTGACACTCTCGGCTAGGTCGATTTGAACGAATTAAAATTGGGTTTTGATTTTGTTGGAATTTTGATTTTTGGTTTGAGATTTTTTTATTGTTTTCGGGTTCAGGTTGGGCTCGATTTCGGTGGAATTTGCGAATTGGGAGTTGGAATTTGCGAATTGGGAGCTGAAATTGTTTCAGTGATTGGTGTTTGGTGGGCAAAGAGAAATGGATGTGGTGGCTGAGTGCAAGGTAAAATGGTTTGATTTATAGTGGTTTAATTCAAATTTTGTGGTTTGTTGATGCAATGTGGCATTATAATTGCATTCTGAATTGGCATTTGAGAGGGGAGAGAGAGAGAGGATCAAAGTGTCATGTTTGCTGTTCTGTATAATCGAGAGAGAGAGAGAGAGAGAGAGAGGGTTCAGGGAGGGACGGAGAGGGAGTGAGGAGGGGTGGGGTGTGGGGTGTGGGGAGAGAGAGAGAGAGGGCAGGGATCAAAGTCTCATGCTTTCCGTTCTGTAGAGTCAAATCAAATTACTTGATTCAGTCATTAGTTTCTTGTATTGATATGTGGTCCGTAGTCAAAAGTTCACATGCATTTATGTGCGAGTGTATGTTGTTTTCCCTCCCTCTCTGATATATGTTTGACCTCCAGAGAAAATTGGCATCCTTTCGAGTCACAGACCTTAAGAATGTTCTGACTCAGCTGGGTACGTCAAAGCAAGGGCGGAAACAGGTATGTTATTTGATATAAGATTGGTCTGCATTTGCCTATAGTTCTTAGATGTTTCTTGTCGCTGAAAATTGGTGGCTCTTAGCTTCTTTCTTCATTATATCCTTATATGCTCATGAATTTACTCACCCGTGTGAGTGCACTTCGAAGGGAGTTATTGTCTACTAAGGACTTTAATAACCGAGGCTTCGTATGCATTCAGTAGATGCCCATTTATGTTTACTTCTAAGCATGCGATATTTGTAGTGATCTTTCACTTACAAAATCCAAATGACTGATAATAGTTTCTTTGAGTTCTTTACACACGTGCTGTCTCAATCATTTTGTTTATTTATCATATTTTGCCAGTCTTGCATCGACGTACGGTTTTACATTTTCTTAGTTTTCGCTTGTAGCTCCCAATCAGACATCTTTGAACCACTTAATCATTCATTGTTATTAGAAGTTTAGGCAGCCCAATTTAATTCTTTATGTTTGCATCCATGCTTAACAGCATGTTGAGAATCATTGACTTTTCTGTGCAGGATCTGATTGATAGAATCTTAGCAGAAGTTTCAGATCAACAAAGTAAGTTCTTCATACAACTTTGTCGTACCTACAATTAGTTCAGAATCTGTCTGAAAAATACAATAGTCATTGCCCCTCTTTAAAAAATGCAATAGTCGACTATGACTACAAGTACAACCCAAGCAGTATTGCATCCTAATGTCACTTATGGCGGGTTTTGGTTAGGCGTCTAGTACATCCGGGGTGTCTAGAAATTTTACTCTGAAATATTTATCCGCTGACCTGGTTCTTGATAATTGATCAAATTAGATTAATCTTCTTTTACAGGGTTCTTAGCAGCATCCAATGCACTCCATCTATCAAAGAAAAAATTCATTGAGAAGAAAGGAATAGCAGAACTGATTGGTGAAGCTTACAGGTGCTACTTTACTTTAGTGTTTTTGTATATGTTTTTTCCGTTTAAGGTTTTACTTTTCCTCTTTTTAAGTTGTGCATTTTTTTGGGCTTATCCTTTATTCTATGAAATGTGTGTTGCGACTACTGATTACAAAAAGAAAATTTGTGATTTGACGCCCCTTCTTTTGTATTTCCTTGTATCATTTTTCTGTGTGTTTGGAAATCTTTATAATCATTCTCCTCTCTATCTAATGACCTTTTGATTGTTATATTACTTGTCTTGTCCCAGAAAATTGCCGAATGCACCGTCAGTTGATTCTGCTTCAAAGGAACAGAGTAGTTCAGACACCTGCAGTGTAAAACCTAAAAAGGAAGTTAAAATTTTTAATGATCCAGATGTGAAGATTCACTGCCCCTGTGGAAGTGCATTGCCTACTGGGTCAACGATACAGGTTTGGTAGCATTTGCTTTAGTTCATAACTTCATATAAATCCTTTTTAGTTTATGCGGTATTGGCTGGATATTTCTTCAGGTTTGCATGAATGTCAGGAGCATTCCAGCATCCATTTCATATTCAATTCATTGGTTTTTAGAACAACTCGGAAGTATTGGACCATACCTAATTCCGGTATATGTTATCTGCAGTGTGTGGACCCAAGTTGTCAAGTGCAGCAACATATTGGTTGTGTTATTATCCCAGAGAAAACAGGGGATTGCAATGTACCAGTTCGGCCTCTTTTCTACTGTGAATTGTGTCGTCTCAAACGAGCAGATCCGTAAGTATCATGCATTTTTCAATTTTAACTTAATTGAGTCTTAAATCTGAAATGAACTATAGTTACAATTGGCAAAATAATATTTGGTTTTGCCACATGAAAGGTAATCTTTATGATTGGTTTTCAAAGACATGATTGATGGTTGAAACAGGTTACTTGTGTTAAAATGTCTTAAGTTCCTTATTTACTGTGTTAGGAAGGTTACTGAATATGAACTCTACCACTTATTCAATTTTATTGACTTATGCCGGAACTTAGGTTCAATGCGATAAAGGTGTTTTTTATTTATCGATTTTTTTGGGTTAGCTCATCCTATTTTGCTTTAATTTTATTTCCCCTCCAATGAGTCCTAGATATTTTTGCATCTGTTCAGTTTTTGGGTGACTCTGGTAGATCTACTATCTCCGGTGAAACTAGTTACTTCAAATATTCCAATAGATGGGTAAGTCTCTCTCTCTCTCTCTCTCTCTCTCTCTCTCGTAATCCCTTCTGTTGTATTTTGTCTTAACATGTTCATCAATGTTTTCAGTACAAATCCTACTCAGAGAGTAGAGAAGACATTTCTACTTTCTAGAGCCAATAGTGATATACTAAAGGATAATGAATATGATGTTCAGGTTTGTTTCATTTTGGTTATG
The DNA here is from genome assembly GCF_041283825.1 of Pyrus communis. NCBI lineage: Eukaryota > Viridiplantae > Streptophyta > Magnoliopsida > Rosales > Rosaceae > Pyrus > Pyrus communis. The sequence continues at coordinate 23,142,703 of NC_142571.1, read as the reverse complement.
CAATAAGTGATGGTTATATTTATTGACCAGTTGTGGTCATTTATTGAAGATTTACTTTGAGAATTAGTTATTTATAAGTGTTTTTTTTATACAGGCTTGGTGTATACTTCTTAATGATAGTGTTTCATTTAGGATGCAATGGCCACAGTATGCAGATTTACAGGTCAATGGTATGCAATTTGGTCATCCTTTTCCATTCCACCAATTGATCATGCTTAAATTTTACCTGGACAGTTTTTTCTATAAAAAATAAAATGAAATGTGACCATGCTATCTGCATTTCTCTGTCCTCTCTCTCTCTCTTCCCCTTACCTGTCTTTTCTCCTGTCCCTCTTTCCTTAAGAGATGTGCCTAAGAAACTGTATTATTCGGTATGTCGGCTCGATTGGCCGACTTTTGAGATTGATAAAACGAAATTACCCTTTAAAAATCCACATGAAGCTTGCCTTGCAATGGTTGTGACCTCTATTGTTTGTTCTTGATATAACAAATTTGACGTTCTGCATCCACAAAATGTCTAAAACTGTATACGTGAAATACATATAAGTAGCTAGGCTAGTTATCATCTACTCATGTGGCCAAAAAAAAAACTATTGCTGTTTACTGAGTTTGTACGATATTAGGCCACCTTGGATGACCCATGAATTAAAGTTTTTGTACTACAGGTCTACTATTGTTTTTCCAGTTTATTTTTGTGAAGGTAAATGCTTCCTGAATTTCAACTTACATTTCAATTTGTTCCCTATTTGCAGGTATTAATGTTAGGACAGTTAATAGACCTGCACATCAATTGTTAGGTGCCAATGGTCGTGATGATGGAGCGTTAGTGAGTATTTCACTTCTGAGTTTTATATGTTTATAATGATTGTCAATCTCATAATTCAAGGCATTTCACTTGTAATCCTTGCATTGCTCATTCTTGATAGAGATTAAGACTCATTCGTCATTCCATTAAGTATACATGTATTTTTGGAGCACCATGCATTGCATTTTCCTTTTTGCTGCAAAGTACTAGAATTATTTGGTTTATGCATCTTGAATTGTTGTGCACTTCATTTGTGGCCATTTCTGGTGGTTGTTTTATAGTTTTCATATTATAAACATTTTAGTATTAAACTTTTCTTTTATATAATTAGATCCATGCGCTTTAAGAAAATGTGCTTCGGTTTAATTTGATTTACTTTTTATTTTCATGTCAGATCAAATTATGCATTTGGGAGGGAATCAATAAGATTTCACTATCAGCATGTGATAATCGTGCTTTCTGTTTTGGTGTCAGACTTGTACAGCGACGAACAGTTCAGCAGGTACATCCAGATTCTTTATTTAAAGTGTTTTTGAAAGAGAAGAACTAAGTTATGGAATATACGCTGGTGAGTAGAGCTGGTTAGCTCACTCAATAAGTTATGTGGATGGTACTCGTGGATGGATGCAATTATATATCTGTAATCTGCTGTCCTTGGCACTAGATTCTAAGGACACCAAACAGAAAATTCAGTATGTACATGAGAACTTCCCATAAGCATGAATACGCAGATATCTTTTATTGGACCATCGTAGAATCAAGGAAACATTGTTGATCCATGAAATAAATCTGAAAATTTTGAGAATATCATTCTAGTTCACTGTATTAAATTCTGAGAAATACCTCAAGATGTTGAAGGGAAGCTAAACATATCTGGATAGCATGTCATCTCACCAGCTGCTTTTCTCCTTTATTCAACTTTTTATCAAGGTTCGCCACTTGATTCCTAAAGAAGAAGATGGTGAGCTTTTTGAAGATGCACTAGCACGAGTTCGTCGTTGCATTGGCGGTGGGCCTGCTGTTGCAGCTGAAGATAGTGATAGTGACCTGGAAGTAATTTCAGACTCAATATCAGTAAATCTCCGCTGCCCTGTAAGTGATGGTTGTTTTCTTTTGATATTTTCACACCCTTTAACTGCATGCCCTTGTTAATGTTATTTTACTTGTTTCTAGTCATACTTGAGTGGTAGTTTTCGATCAAGTTTTGCAATGTTTGGATTATTAGAATGCTAGGACGAAGCTTTGCATCTTGAGGCTGCCCATAAATATTGAGCTTTTTGGTATTTTTATTTTTTATAATATACACCTTAGAGGCAAACTAAGGCTTATATCTTTATTTAAAACTTCAGAAATGTTAGGAGAGTAGTCTGTATTAGAGGCATTAGGTCGGGTTTCCTTGTGTCTATCTTAGGAGTGCGGTCCACTGAAACCGTTAAGTCCTAGGGATGTCCTGGTGGTCATCCCTTTATCACGCCCATAGACCCATTGTTTCTCAGCATAGATTGTACCACCCTTTCTTCAAACTGGTTTTGTAAGACTATCTGTCGTTAGATCCATACTGACAAGGATCCATACTGACTATGCTTGCCTTCCTGCTGGCCACTTAATTATAAGACCACAAAACCGGCCTTGGCCGATTGAGCAGTCAACAGGCTGGTCGATCCCAAGGAAAAATGTACAGCTCACAGTCCTTAGCCACAAGCAGCGGATCACAGACAATGAGCTGCAATTTGCAGTCTGATATGTCATCTTTGGTCATTTTGTTATGGCTTATTTATAGCAATTAAGTTGATTTTTGAAAATATCAGTAAAGTCGGTGTATATAAGCCTTGTTTGTAGTGTAGAGCTCATAATTAATGCTGTCTATGACATAATGTTTACATGTAACCGTCAGATGAGTGGTAGTCGAATGAAGGTAGCTGGCAGATTCAAACCTTGTGCCCACATGGGTTGCTTTGATCTTGAAACTTTTGTGGAGCTAAACCAACGCTCTAGGAAGGCAAGTGATACAATAAGCTTATAAATTTTTATTTTTATTTTTTACAAAATCTACAAATATGTAAATGATGTGTTATGGTTGCAGTGGCAATGTCCTGTATGCCTGAAGAACTACTCTGTAGAGGATGTCATCATTGACCGTTATTTCAATCGCATTACAGCTATGGTAATTTCTGTAAGGATTAATCTTATTTTATGTAGTGTCTCTGAATCTTGTGGAATCAAAGACATTTTTCATTGTTTATCTGGTGGACAGATGCGAAATTGTGGAGAAGACATAACAGAGATCAACGTAAAGCCAGATGGTTCTTGGAGTGCAAAGACCAAAGGTGAGTTTGGTGATCTTGCGCAGTGGCATTTGCCAGATGGATCTCCATGCGGTGATAGTCATTTAGAACCCTCGAGGAAGTTGAAGCTGGAATCTGGTTTAAACGAAGATCATAGAGTTATGTATAATGGGGTTACTGAAGTTCGTGGGCATCAGCATGGCCCATTAGAGAAAGTATATGAGGGCTGCAGTCACAATGTAATAACAATGAGCAGCAGTGACTGCAGCGGGCACATGGATTTCTCTGTAAATGAGGACAATGAAATCAATTCTGTACCATATAATTCTGATCCAACGTTTTCAAATATGAATGGTGATTCTGCTGAAGCTAGGAATACTGACATCATCATTCTTAGTGACTCCGAAGAAGAAGATGCCAACTTTGTTTCTTCTGGAACCCCGTACAATCCATTGCCAGTAAGTGGAACAGATTCTGGGTTCCAATTCTTTGGTAATGTCTCTGGTTCTTTCATTGATAACACATTGGTTCCAGAGGATCTAAATTCGAGCACCCAAGTTATGAACTCTTCTATGTTCCATGCCGATGCTGGATTGGACTTGATTGAAAACACCTTGCCCCTTGCTAGTGAGGACCCCTCACTGCAAAATTTTCTTCCAACTCAGCCCTCGCCTTTGTTGGAACAGTCCGATTCTGGACATCCTCCTCCAGAATCAAACGGCATTAGTGGGGACGACTGGATCTCTCTTCGACTTGGCAGGGTCGATGAAAGTGTTCCCAATTCCTGCGCTGGACATGCATCCACAAATGAAGTACAACTGAGTAATGAATGTGAATCAGATGAAGGTAAAATTTTTGTCTATTAAACTTTGTAATTGTTTGAACAAGATTTTACTTAATGGTGAAATGTGGGTAATATTTATATTATGTGTGATTGTAATAATGCTTCAAATAAACATTGCCCGTTTTGATGTTTGTTTGAGGCTGATGTTTCGTATATGAATCCTTTGCAGCTACTCCTTTAATTAAGGATAGAACTGATGAGGTTCGGTCTAACAAAGTAAAGTCACGGAGATTTTCAGATGGACCCTTCTCCTTTCCTCGTCAGCCGAGGACTTTGAGACAACGAGTTTATCTACCAGTAGAATCCAACTCTGAATAGACAAAGTTGGTGCTTGCAGAGGTACACAACTCAGTTTTCATAGTCTGCTTAGATTGTTGATTCTGAATGTTCTCGTATTTGTTTTTCATTTATTTATATAGGATAAGCAAACCCCTTCATGTTTGTAAATTCAAGGTTTCAGCCATGCCTTTGCAATGCAAAGTTGTTTTTAAACCAGTTTGTTTTGTGCTGAGCCGTAAATTTAAAACCTCGCTGTTGGTGTGATGGATTCAAGTATCAATAATGTTGATTTTGGCAGGTCAATGTCTTAATTACCTAGAGATGCATCACAAAGTAGAAGTCGGCTGAATTGCATGTGTGTGTGTGCGAGCACGTGTGAGCATGCTTGTCTTAGCAACCCTGGAGCTAATTGCATTCTCTGACAGTTTTAATTTTTGTCTTTTCAGGTAACTTGTATACTTTCAACTTGGTGATTTTGTTGAAGTTGCCAAAGAATCAATCTCTATGCAGATATTTTTGACAATTGGACATAGCGGAAGTTTCACCGTAGTAACATATGCAACGGTGCTCTTTTTGTGTCAGCGGACTAGACCAACAAGGATTAAAACCTTTAGTTGTTTTACCATGCTGAGATGCCTCTGTAAATAGAAAAGGGTTCTATCTGTTAGGTTTTTAGCTGTAATGTAAGCAATGCTTGTTCCTCATGAGAGTAGCAGTGAGGAACCGTTGCATTAGCGACGATGGTAGTTGGACTTAAGTAAAATTGCGATTTTTCGGTTTAAATGTTTGAATTTTGTATTAGGATTATGAGTAAATCAAAGTTTGTATACAGGTAATTATCAATATTTGGGAAACAAAACAGCAGGGATTTGGGAACTGTTGAGGCACAAAGTATGTCATCCCACCGCCAAATAACACCCATCGCAGATGCAGTTCACTGCCCATCATCGGTGACACATGAAACGGGTGCACGTCCGGTCACCCTCTCAATGATGATCGACTTTTGAATGCATCTTCGGGTTTATATTCTCGATATCTTCGTCTACTGGTAAACCAGATCGAAACACTTAAAACACTCCACTCCTTCGGTCAGAAATCTCATCTGTAAGAATTATGATGTAGTGCGTTTATATACAATTCTGAGAAGCAAAAAACATCATTAACTAATATTAGGTTGTAAGCTTAATTATTGGGAGAGAGAATAGAGAGAAGGTGGCCGTCTAGAGAAGAGAGAAGGAGATAATGGCTTGCAGAATTGCTTATTGCACGGGTCGACTTTATTTAAGGTTGCTATATATGAGACTACGATCCATATGCAATAATCGAACTAATAACTAATTAATCTTGGCAGCAGCCGCCATAGCAGACGCCGACGACAATACCAACGGGAAGGCAATGGCAGCCAGAGCAGCAAGGGTTGCTGGTATAAGTGCATGCAGAACCCTGGCAGCCATTGTTCTTGTTCACCACTCCACATTCCTGCAGCATCTTCAATTCTGCGGTGGCGGCCGGATCTGTTGCTACGGCGGTTTCGAGTGTTTTCTCATCGTGATGACAGATAGCAAGGCTCCCCATTGGAGCCAACAAAGTCATCACAATTAGCACCACCCACATGAACTTATTGAAACTCAGTGTGCTATGCTTCATGATATAAAGAATATAAGACTCTTATTACTATTCTATAAAATCATGATCGACTTTAATTTATAGCTGCGAATTTGGAGAACGTGACTGTCACACTTCAAAACTTCTCCAGTAGTGTCTTACATGTTACGTGTTGATGCACTTGAACTAAATTTGTATGAGTGTTTTTGTACATGTAGCTAGCTACAAGGCTAAATTTAGCTAGGATTTATATATTTGCATTAGTACTTAATTCCAATGCGAATGTCTCCCAAAATCCACGAGAAATTTACTGTAACTATAAAAAGATATACATAACCTTTGAATCTTCCTAGCATTACTATTAATACATGCACATCCACTACAAGCAAAACAATGTCCCACTATCCCACGCAACAAATTTCCTCCCTTTCACCGGTTGTCGAGACCAAAAGTTCAAAACCCTAATTTAATACCACTTATTTTTCCTTTCTTTATAGATGGGGAAGGGGTTAGGGGATTCATACTTGTAAGCTCTTTCGATATTTAAAAAAAAAAGCTACTAGATTAATCGCTAGCTAGTTTTTGTAAGAGGAAATTAAATTAAAGAGAAAGGTTCCTAAGAGAGTCAAGTTAAAACTCTTGTCCAGTACAAAGAAAGAGACGAATCTAACCAAATACAATCAGAGACATGCTAATGCCCAAAATTAAGCGCTAGGTATAATTAGTAATTTACTATCAGCATGTTGATGCACAAGAATTGGAGATATAGAAATAGGGCAACCTGGGTATCTTTTAGGTCTATTGTCCCACAAGTAGTTCTTATGGTGTATTTCAATGGACACCCAAAGTTCACCTTTCCCTTGGACACCTGAATTAGTACATGGTTTTAAGGTATACTTTGATCCTAAGTAGCACAACAATTTCAGTTTTGGCCAAATCTCCCAGCTGCAAGCAAAACGTCACAAGAAAACCAAACTGAACTTCATAGCTCCGAATAGAATATGTATACTAGACAACAACAGAACATAATACAGCCAACAGGAACGTATACATGTATGTATATATTCACGATTAACATTATTTCATTTTACATTAACCATCCATCGGACCGGTAGCTATAGATTAATTATGATTGGTGGCAATGCATGCAGATTAATACGTGGATTTTTTAACGAAGTAATATAGTGAATGATACAGAGATAGAGCTTAGCAACATCGCTGCAGATGCCAAAGGGCAAAAGGTTAATGGGTACGCAAACACAGCCGAGCTGGCAAGGGGCCACAAAAAAAATGCATGGGGAGCCTCTACACCCATTGATCGTCGACTTTCCTACTTTTCCTTTTGATTATCTTTGAGTTTAGCCTGTTCATCTTCCTTGACATGATCAATTCCTCACTATTTCTGCCCTTCTCATTGTTACAAGTACTTGTTATAACCACCCCATTGCCATCGTTGGCATCTGTCTTGGCATCAAATTTGTCGTAGACGTTGGCGTCACATTAATTTGGCGCTGATCTGTTGTCGTCGACACTGGCATCACATTTGGCATCAGTAGTGGCGTTACATTTGGCATCAATATTGGCATGAGTAGAATTGGATTTGGGCATTTCAATTTTCTTTTGGTCGCCAAAGGCAGTTGGAGGAAAGCCTGGAAAGGTCACGACAAGAACCACCATGGCCACTAGCACAAAACATGCCTTCTTACTCAACGCAATAGCCATTTGTGTGTTTGTTTTGTAAGTAGTTCTTGTATGCATGCACGCCTCTCCTTCGAAAGCACTTATTTATAGGCATGAATTATGAAGAACCAATTATAAGTGCATTATTCGTGAGGGAAGTAAGATTATACCATGCAGCCTAACTTAGATACCATGTAACAGGTAAAAGAACAATATCCACGCAATCTTCGTGCATGCATTCTTTTGTTTTTGTGGAAACCAACTACGCCATGCATCTCCCATGAAAGATGTTAATAGAGGACTAATTTCATGAACAACGTCAAATACTTTGAGCTAATTATTCCAAGAGTACTTCATATTACTCTACAAACAGAGACGGATCTACAGAGGGACCTGGGAGGTCCCAGGACCCCTCGGCGATTCTAAAATGCTACTAGAAATTTAAACACGGTCTGTACCGCAGGCTCCAGCTTGAAGGTTGCAGCTTGCAACGAAGACGAAGATAGCGGGGCCGCGGGGGAGAAGAAAGAAAACAAACAGGCCTTTTAAAAAATTGGTCCAAAACGCAGTGTTTTGGCCAATTTGTTTAATTTGTTTATTTTTTATATTTTATATTTTTTTAAGCCTGAGATAAACGGTGCCGTTTGTCCATGATTCCATACTCTCTTTTTTAAGGCCTAGCCCCACACGGGCCATCTTTCCCAAGAGTCCTTTCCCTATTCCTCTGTTTTGCCCCGCTAATCCCCCCATCTTTCTTATATTCACCCAATTCCAAAACCCTAAATTTCTAATCCCACCCAATCCCATATTATAATTACATTACTCTAATATCATACTTCCACTTGTTTCAATTCTCCAAGCCACCACTATTTGGTTCAAAATTCAAGTAAACTTTTTGGTATTCTAATCTAACCTGAATTAAATTATATTAGATATTGATGGAGAGTTTTAGTCTATTAGTGATATGATTGTTGATATGTTTTATGTTTGTATACTCATTTTATCATTGAAATTTAGATGGAATTTTTGTTTATTGGTTGATTGGTATATGTTTTGTGTTTTTGGTTAAATGTGTAGTTTAGAAATAAGAAATATGGAAAGATTTTTCAAGCCAAGCCAATAGCACCATCTACTTGTTCGGATAGTTCAAGCTCAAGACAAAATGAGTGTGACATTGATTTTAATAATCATGAGAGAGACCCGGGAAAAAGAATTCGAATGAAACATTGATTTTAATAATCTTGAGAGAGACCCGGGAAAAAGAATTCAAATGAAAGACTATCCTTCTAATATTCAAGATGAGGTCCGAAGAGCATATTTGCAAATGGGACCTTGTAGGCCTACAAAGTATGAGTTCCCATTTTGTGCGTTTTGATAATGATTTTTCTCAATTGCGGGGGATTAATGAGCTTGCTAAGAAAATGATGGAGAAAGGGTTGCATCAAACATTTGCATATGTATATTTGGTTGTTCAGTTGACTTTGGTTTTACTAGTTGCAACTGCTTCAGTGGAGATGACATTTTCCGTTATGAATATCATTAAGAGTCCACTTCGCAACAAAATAGGAGATCAATGGTTGAATGACAACTTAGTTGTTTACATTGAGAAAGATGTTTTTTCATGTATTGGTAATGAAGCTATCATGGAACATTTTCAGACTATGAAACCTCGTCGTGGACGCTTTAATTAGGATTTTATAGCTTGTAATGTTGTTTTGCACATGATTTTTGAATGAAATGTATTATATTTAACTTTTCGACGTTATTTTTGTCTATAAATTTTTTGACCTTTATTATTGGGACCCTCCGAGTTTAAAATTCTAGATCCGTCACTGTCTACAAACATTGTGTTTCATTGGATTATTGTAGTAAAATAATTTTCGCACACTCATTCATAGATATTACTTTACAAACATTGTGTTTCGTTGGATTATTGTAGTAAAATGATTTTTGCACACTTATTGACAAAGGCAGTTAAAGCTCACTGGGGCATTTGTCAAGCCCCTCTAAAGTTTTGTGGGGGAAATAAATTGTGATGCATACAGAAGGTGTAGAGAACATATTAACCATATATTGTTCCTACTCTTCCAAATGATACATATATATAATAATTAAAAGGTATGTGAGTTGAATTTACCGTAATTTTAATTAGTACTTTAATTGACTTTTAGTTGATATTTTAATATGTAAAAAATAAATAAACCAATCAAGGTAAAACAATGCTAACAAATACAAGTGGTGGCTTAGTGAAGTTTGAGGGGAAAATACGAAGTTATAAGAAATATTTTATATTATGAATCTATGATGAACTTTTTATTCTCATTCATAGATTCATAACTAGAGGTTAAGGCAACTCTTACTAAAGAATGTTGAGAATGAATCTCACATTAATGAGAGGACGAATCTTGTATGTGTTTATAAGAGCAACTCCACCGGAGGGAGAGTAGCCCGATAGACCTACGACTGAATAGGACCCAAAAGCCCCAACTTCTAGCTCCAGCCCATGCAGGCGATTGGGCTAAGGGGGGCCCAAGAGCATGTGGGCTAGGTGATGCCAGGCTGACATCAGCCACGATTTAATTACTTTTGCGTCACGCGCGTGCATAACATGCGCGCATCCTCGAAAACATTTCAGGCGCTGGGGCCCGCAGTGCAGACGACGAAAAAGTTACTGTTGGTGACCACGTGGCACGTTCTCGTCTGTTGGATTTCAATGGTTAATTTTTTTTGGATCGTTGGATTTCCAAGTGTCAAAATTTTTTTGAAACCTTCCACAATAGCAGTCGTTGGATTTGAGATCAACAATCCACATTATTCGCCTTTAAATTTAAAAAAAAAAAAAAATCACATTAAAAAATTCTGAAATGTTACTGTTGTGCTACGTGGCACAATCTGGAGGGTTGAATTTCAATTTTTTTTTTAATCCAACAGTAGAAATTAATTAAGTTAATAAAAAAAATGTTAAAAATTAATTAAAAAAAATCTGAAAAAAGTTTTAAAAATTAAAAAAAATGATTTTACTTTTCTATAAATATCTTCTACCTTACACCACAATTTCATATTTTCTCAAATACTTTCAACCACATTCCAATCTTTCTCTCAAAGTTTTAATCCAATTGGTTTCCAACAAAATGACTAATGATGCAGGTACGAATTGGACGCTTATTGAAGATCTTACATTGTGTTCTAGTTGGGTTGAAGTTACTCATGATCCGATTACGGGTAATGAGATGCAGCTGCGAAAAATGTGGAGTCTTATTCATACCAATGATCTTGAGAAAATTGGTGGGAAAATAACCAAAGAATTGATGTTCAGTCTTTGGAGAATACTCAGCCAATCATTTAGTCTTTGGAGAGATGCATTGGCACAAGTTAGTGGTAATCTTCAAAGTGGGGAAAATTTAGCGGATCAGGTAACAATATATTATTTGTTTGTTTGTACTATACCCAAATTTACATTAGATACTTTGATTATAATTATTTCTTCTCCCTCATTGTGTAGACACTTCAAGCCCAAGCTTGGTATAATGCCAAAACCAAAAACAAAAACAAATCATTCACCCAGTGGGAATGTTGGAATATTGTCAAAGATTGTCCTAAATTCAGAGTTGTACCAATCGGTCCAGAAGTTGTCATGAACAACACCCATCTACACTCTACGCCCATTCATGACTCGCATGTTCATGAAATCGACATAGAAGAAGTGCCGGAAACACCCCCTGAACAAGCGTCGGGGTCGACCAGTTATCCAATTAGGCATCAAGGTAAGAAGGCTTCAAAGAGAAAAGGGAGTGCTGCCAAGAATGATTATGCAAAATATATGGAAGAACTTGCTCGCCAAGGTGAATTGACTTTGGCGTGGGAAATGGCTAAATTTGAGGTTGATAAGGCTAGAGAGGCGGCAAAAGTTGTAGCTGTTAAGAGATTATTTCAAGTTAATGAGAGAGAAAGAGAGCTACTTAGGCAAGAAAGGGAAGAGCTTAAAGAAGAAAGTAGGGCTCAGCAAGATCGTGACATTATGAAGGAGCCTGTAGAGGCGATGTCCTTGAATTCTAAATATTTTGGAATTCAAAGAAAGTGGACGTGATGCGAAGGAGGCATGCACGAGAAGTGAGAACAAGAGGAGATGGTCCTGGTACCACAAGATGAGATGATCATAGCACCACAAATTGGTTAGGTGATGATTTTCTATTCACGAGAGACTAGGGAATTTGTTTTTAATCGGAGCCCATAATTTTCCAATCATTTTGGGTTGTAATTTCTTATTTATTGAATAGAGTACTTTAAGTTGTTTCCAATTTATTGAATTTAGTACTTTATTTAAACTAAGAGTATATTTATTTAATTCGGTAATTTATTTAAACTAAGAGAATCTTTATTCAAAGGACATAAACACACCAAATAAAATTACATAAACATACCATATGAAAAAAAAACACACTAAATGAACTTAAAAAACACACCAAATAAAAACAAACACACTAAATGAACTTAAGTTTCCTGAGTTTGTTTCAATTCCCACTGATGCTCTATCAAGTCAATTTGTCGGGCATTGTGCATGTATGGGTCCTGAAGTGAAGTATATCATTGAATGAGTCTTTCATTGTAACGTCCATCCCTTTGTAATGGCTTGTATTGCACGGGTTCTTCGGTGGCATCATTAGCACAATATATTTGTGTTCTGGCATTGTTCATCGTGTCTGACTCATATTCATCAAGGACATCATAATCGTACTCATCTTCCACAATCATGTTGTGAAGAATGATGCACATCATCATGATGGATCAAAGCGACTCTAAATCAAATATTTTGGCAACACCTTTGACAATCGGCCAACGAGCTTGGAAGATACCAAAACAATGCTCCACATCATTCCTAGACCCTTCTTGATAGCTTGCAAAGTATTTTTGCTTTGCACTTCGTGGATGTGGCACTGTTTTGACAAACGATGATCACCTTGGGTAAATGCCGTTTGCTAGGTAATATGGCCCGTGGTACTTATGTTTGTTGACCCAATATATGACTCTTGGTGCTTTTCCTTGCAAGACATCGTTGAACATTAAGGATTAGGTAAGGACATTAAGGTCATTTTGAGCTCCTGGAACACCGAAAAAAGCGTGCCAAATCCATGTATCAAATGATGTCACCGCCTCCAAAATGATACTTTTTACTCCTTTTCTATCCCCACAAGCTCCTTGTCATGCACTTGGACAATTTTTCCAGGTCCAGTGCATACAGTCAATGCTTCCAATCATCCCAAGAAAACCTCGCATCTCGCCCTTCTTCAGAAGCCTTTGCAAGTCCATCTCAGTAGGTCTTTAGAGGTACTATGTGGTATAGATAGATTCGATTGCGGAGCAAAACCTCATCAAGGATTCAAGAATGGTTGATTTCCCCATCATCGCTATCTCATCCACTTGGTCTGCAGATACTCCATATGCAAGTATCCATAAGGCAACATTAATTTTTTTGCTCAGGAAGAAGATCCATAACACCAAAAGCATCATTTTTTTTTTGCACAAAGTAAGAATTATGGTTGCAAACAGCAATCATGATTTTGTTGAACAAATGTCGTTCCTTTCTAAAACGACGTCTAAAGTACGTATCAGGGAATTCATTGTTAAGGACAAAATAATCATCCAAGAGATCCATATCTCGTCGTTGCCTGCTTCTATCAATGTTTGCAGAAGACTGGGCCTGGAGATCTGAGCCATAACTTGGATGACTCAACAAGAATGTGAGGCTCTTTAACTTCTTGCTTTGTCATCTCTCATTCTACGCTCCTCATCATCTTCCTCTTCCATCTCATTTTCGCCCACCTAGAGATTGAACATTTCTTCCCCTTGCTTAAACAATTATTTCTCTTACTCAACGATTTCCCACAATATCCTTGAAAAAGACGTTGTAAGAAGGAAGTAGAAACTATGAATAATGATAGAGATTTGGATTTTGGTGTGTGATTTCTTAGGATGGATGGTGGGTTATATAGAGGAAAAAGAAAGGATTAGGTTGTAGATAATACCACGTGGCATGCCATCATTCGTTGAAAATCTAATCAAAATATATCCTCAAAGATTGTAAACAGATTATGACACGTGACGTGACGTGATTGGTTAAAAATCTTATCGGAAATATATCCTTAACAATTATGAAAATGTCACATCCCAACCTGGGCTCCATCCCAGGCTCACTCCACCGTAGCACGATATTGTCCGCTTTGGGCCCCGACCACGCCCTCACAGTTTTCTTTTTGGGAATTCACACGAGAACTTCCCAGTGGGTCACCCATCCTGGGATTGCTCTCGCGCGATCTCGCTTAACTTCGGAGTTCCTATGAAATCCGAAGCTAGTGAACTCCCAAAAGGTCTCGTGCTATATGGAGGTGGACATGTACATATAAGGCATAGAGGATCTTCTCCTCTGGGTGATGTGGGATCTAATAGAAAAGGTAACAACACGTGGCACAACGGCATTGGATAAAAATTATCGAAATCTATCACCAAAAATCACCTTTTCGGATAATGACACGTGGCACAACGAGAAAGATTAAAAATATTATCCGAAATTACAAATAAAATTATTTTGTATTATTTTATAAAATAAAAAATACTAATATTTTATTGTCTACTGTCATGACTATTCAGCTTAGGGTGGAGATGCAAAAGACAGTTATTGTTCATTAAAGCTAGTTATTGTTCACTGAGGGAATTCAATAGTAAGTTGCCCTAGGGGTCCTTTGCAACGCTGGAGTTGCTCTAAAAGTTGGGCTACTCCCCATATAGCCAATTGGTTTTATGGTGAAACCTTAATTTTCTTCATGGTATCAGAGCAGATTATCTCATGTGTGAGGCTCAACGGTCACACGCGCTCCATGTCACCATGTTTGTGTTGTCCACGTGTTCGATTTGAAAATTTGTCACATGTGAAAAGTTGTGTTGAGAATGAATCTCACACTGATGAGATGAGAGGAAGGACTTTGCATGGGCTTATAAGAGGTTAAACTACTCCCCATATGACCAATTAGTTTTATGGTGGAACCACAATTTTCTTCAAGCTAACTTCATCCATGCACTCATATTTTTCATCTGCGTGTCTTTATTTATTTTTGAACTTTGAATTGAATAAATCAAAATAGATTCAAAAGAAAAAATAAACAATGAAGAAGGAGAAAATAATGTTCGAATCCTTGGGAGGGTCTGAAGGCACAATTTGTCTATCTCATGGTTCACCTTAAACTCCGGACTTGGGATTCGACATTAGACCTTGAACCCTAACTTCGAACCCGAACCCACTGGGACTCAATACATACTCTTGAATTCCAAACTCGACTCTCAAACTAGTCCAAGATTCGAGCTTGTGCCTCCAGCCCCCAGGTCAGGTCGTCCTAAGTTGAACACTACTAAGTTGCATTCATTGTTTGGAAGAACCCACAATCTTTTTACAATATATGAAGGCTACAAGGATCATATGGAACTCTAGCATTCCGTTAAATCATTGGAACTAGAAGAACCCACAAAGAATAATACATGCATATACTGCTAGGTATAATTAGTGTACTCACCAAATTTATTTACTAAATTTTCTTCTCCAATATGTTTCCTTTTATGCACTTTTATCCATTTAATTATATATTAATTTGATTTAATTAGTTGCTACAACAAATTCCTGCGCACAGCCCAATACGCAAAATTCCGATGGGAATGCAATAACACCCACTCTTGCAAGGGAGCAGCCACGCATTGCATATAGAACCTTTACATCCATTGCTCTTTCTAACTCCACCACCTTCAGCTGCCATATTAATCCTCTTGAGACTGGAAAATCGAGTCACGCTATGATTGGGACTCTCGTTGTTACTGTTACTTCTAGTAACACCATCGCCGCTGTTGGCATGATTACTAGCAGATTTAGAGGCAGCAGAAGTGCTGGTAAAGGCAGTTTTTGTGGCAAAGGTGGACACAATTTGCACCACAGCCATCCCTACCATGACAAGCTTCTTAATATCCTCCCATATATAAATATGTGTGTGTGTGTGTGTGTGTGTGTGTGTATTTATGCATGTATGCCCTCCCCTTTCAAAACCCTTATTTATAGCCAACATGAACGGTGAACCCATGGTTCAGTTTTCGTGAGGGTAATTATCTTTCTTTTATTTAGTTATATATGTGGCATCATGGGGGAAGGTGCTTGTTCATATGTACCACGTTACAAAACGAGTCTACTATGTATTAGGTGATGTGAGAGTACGTGTGTGGCCCTCGAGTCTGAGACATAGATAAATTGATTGTGTGATACAAGGTCAAGATGTGAACTTTTAACCGAAAATGAATTGACAATGAATGGGAGGCCAAATATCATCCTTATGCTTTCCAAATCTTCCTCTAATTACATGCATGCAGGGCATCTATATCGCATCCTAATTGTTGAATTTTGAGACATAATTAAGATCATCTCAAGTGATAGATCGAGTATACAAACCTAAACGAAGTACTGCAAATCTATTTTTTATTGAACTTGAACTTCAATCTTCCTTCCTCCAACAAAAACTTGCATTTTAATTGCAGCCATGGCTAATATTCCTCCTCATTCTTCATCACAACCTTCCCTTTTTTTCAAGGTTTAAGGGTGTTGAGTTTCATTTTTCTTCTTTTTTTGAACAAACGATATTATTTAATACTAAGGGGGTGGCGACTGGATTAAACCTCACAATGGATTAGCAATAATGTAGTTCAAATTCATTTTTGACGAGAATGAACCGAATATCACTCACTTATAAGTAAAGAGGAATACCATTATATCGTAATACTAGGTGGCAAGTTTCGGTTTTAGTTTCAAGTAATTATCCTCCCACATATCGGCTCACAAATGAAATCATTTGGGCAGCTCATAATTTTGGGCTTAACACATGCCTCGTTCTAGTGAGATTATCATTAGGTCGGGCTGAGCCGAGCCAAGTCGGCCCTAAATTATGAGCTCTAACTGGGGCTGGGACTGGGTTAGAGCTTTTTTTTTCTGGTCGAGAATAAAACTTCATTAATGAAAGAGGACTACAATTTGTGCTGGAAAGGCCTAGACCTAAACAGAACACAAAGCTTTACACAACAAAGCAAACCATAAACTAGAAGACAGGCCCAAGAAGGAGAGCTACAACCCCAAACATAAAATTTGATCGTCTAGTCACCTAAAAAAGTTGGATGGTCGAAAACGTGTTAATAATCATGTGATTGTTTTGAATTATAGTAGTATTTACCAAAAAAAAAAATTTGGTTTATTAGTAACTAAAGAAAAAATATGGTATTTTAGCTACAAGTTTTCTTAGAACTGATATTTAAAATACAAGATCCCTTTAGCTTTGTATTTTTAAGTAAAATTTTATGAATTAATTAGAGGTTATCCGATTTTAGTTGGAGGTTTAATTGCTGAAATTAAACAAATGAAAAAGGGGATGGACCCAATAAATAAATATTTATTTATCTTGTTAACCAAATAAAATTAATTTTAAGAGTAGATTTGTAATAAGGGCAATGAACCAAAATAAATATTTTGATAAGTAAATAAGTTTAATCATTTTTTAATTTTTTATAAAATGACATATTTACACTAAGATAGGAAATAAACTATAACCTCTCATTTACAAATGAAGAAAAACACCACTAACCCATAATACTAAGAGGTTATTGGAAAAAAGAAAAAGCAATACTAAGACGTTAGGGTATTGAGCTTCCACTTATGCGTCTCAAGTTTGAAACTTTCCACTTTTCTTAATTATTGTAACAATTTCAAACCCTTCCCCTCTCCTTAATAATAATAATATAATAATAATTTATCAAAAATTGGCTAAAAAAATTAATTTGATCACAAAGAAAAAATGTTTTCATAAAAACTAAAAGAATAAAAAGAAAATAGGTGCCGAAAAGTAAGGGTGGGCACTTGGAAACAAAAATTGAAACCGAAATACGGACCAAAGATGTTGTTTGGTTTTTGCGGTTTTGAAACGGTTTCCGTTTGAAACCGACCCACAATATGGAAAAATGGTTTGGTTTTGATTTTTAACATCTAAAACCGCATTGAAACCGAACTGCAACGTAAAAATAAAATAAATATTTAATTTGATACCAATATTAAGTAAATTATATTTTAGGCTTTTTTCGTTTTATTTTTTCAATTTGTTTTGTTACTTTTGTAGTCTTTTAAAAGTTTATAACAGTTAATCTAATACATATTGTTATGGATTTGTATTGTGTAGAATCGACCAATTTGAATTCAACTATCACATCTCGTACTCTTAATCCACAATCAAAACAAGAAGCTTTAAAGCAATTTCAAACTTCTAGTTCACAAGGTTCAATGGTTTCTCATTCATTTGTTTCACTTTCACAAGGTCCAAGGAATTCCCAAGTATCGCCTTCTCAAACCATTCACAAGCTCAAAGCCCTCCTCAACCTTCGAAGAGTAGGTGTCCAAAATGAACGGAAAAAGGAAGAGTTAAGTGATGCAAAGTAGTGACCAGAAAGTTGAAGCACCAAACTTTTTTGTTGAACTGCATGAACAAATATTTTTGTACTACTAATGTCACAACGATTTTGTTTAAACTTTAGTTTTAGTATGGTAAACTTAACTTTTTCTGTTGGGTTGTACAAAAGTAATGCCATCAGGCATTTTGATGTTGAAGTTTATTTTAAGGTGATTTTTAGTGTGGTAATCACTATTTTTTATTAATTGAGTTGTATTAATAGTATAAAACATTTAGTTTGTAAACCGATTGAAATCGAACCAAACTGCAACCGAACAAATTGATTTCATTTCGATTAAAGCTTTAAAACCACATTGTAAAATTTTTTTATTTTTAACATCGATATTATCTATACTAAACAGAAAAAGTAGGCTTAGTCTCACAATAGGTTATTAATAATATGATTCAAATTCACCTTTTACGGGAAAACTTCCGAAAGTAAAGATAAATATCATTCAGAATTACCCAGACCAAACCATGCCCACCCTGTCGAAAAGTGAAGTGAAGGGGAGTGACAACACCACAAACAATCCGTTTGGCGGAACACAACGCAGTTCGATCACTTCCTTTCTCTCTCTCCCTCTGCTCTCTCTCTCTCTCTCCCCCCCACATAATCTACCAGGTAAGGTAATTTCTCCTTCCTTCTCATTGTTTCATTTCTTCTCTCTCTAAAATCTCGTTTGTGATGGTTCAGATTTCTCAATGGTGCTGATTGATGGGTACCAGGGTGTTTGGAATTTTCGTATTCTTTTTGTTCTCTTGATAAAAAGTATAAGAATGAATTTGCTTCTGTGTTGGTGGTTTCGCAGATAATAAAAGTTCGGAAATTTAACCCAATGTTAAGATTTAGTCATAATCTAGGTGTGTTTGTACTTAGCTACTTGTTCAATTTCATCTTAGGATATCTTCAGCACCTTAAAGATTGAAGCTTTTAGTTTTATTTGGGTTCTCTTGAAATTTTCTCAGCAACCCAGTGGCGATGGATTCTAGTGTCGCTGTTTTTCTGGCTGCGCTAAGTTTTACATGTAGCCGTGGCTAAGCTAATACATCAGTAAACCTAGCTCTAGCTGCAAATGGAGATATGGGTTTTTATTGTCGCAATTTGTAGTCGGGGCGGTATAGATTTTGGAGGTTCTAAGAGTTAATACATGATGAGCATTGTAGGTGAGAATGGAGAACCCAGAAGCAAACCAGCTTCCTGAAGTTGATTCATTGCCTGATGGGTTTGTTGAGAGCTCTCCAGAGCCACTGGCTTCAGCAACTCCAACCTTCGAGCAAGAGAAGCCGTTGGGTAACAACGAGAGTGATAATTCCACAGAAAGGGATAGTTCAAAGGAACCTGTAGGTGAATTGGCTGCAGATGAGTTTCAAGCAAGCCAGGGTAGGGCAGAGAAGACTCAGAAACTGAGAACATTTCCTGTTCCGTTGTCTGAAACAGATAGTTCTGATGTTTCAGTAGATGCAGTTCAAGTTCCCAAAAATGCCTCTACGGAGCAGAGAGAAGAAGGTTCATTAGTCATGCCTGATTCAGCTGTTTCTGTTTCTGAGGCTTTGGGTGGGGTATCCGAAGGCGGTGAGGTAAAGAAACAAGTTGAAACAAGATGTCAAAGTTCAGAGAGACGTAAGTATTTTGACCTTGTGATTATCTCATAAAGCAATTAATTCAGAATATGTGTACTATATTTATATGCGGTCCTTTTTGTTTGAGTTTGTTTGCCACCATCTGTTATTGCCTTTCAGCAGCTGAAGGGGGCTCAGATGCGCCAGCGACCAATTTGAAGGAAACATCTTCATTGGAGAGTGTTCAAACTTTGAAAAACAGAAAAACAGTAAGTATTACATATCACTAGATCTCTTTTTAGACTGTATCAATTTGTGTTCTTGACCTATGCCAAAAATTATGTGTGTCATTTTCTTGCCTGAGACAGATGTTTATGATGCCATCTTCATTCAAAATGTTATATATGTGAATCATCTATACAGTTACTAACTTGGACTAATTTTTCCTCAGGAATCCACTGAAACCAAACGTAAGAGTGTAAAGCGTACCTTTAAATCAGAAAAGGAGTTCATAGAGTTCACTTTGAAGTATCAACAAGCTCTTGCTGAAAGAGATTCGGGTATGTTGAGATAGCTGTGCTAATGTTTACGACTGAACTTTTGAACATATACTGATGTGTAGTGTGTACAAGATGGGGTTATTGCAGAAGGAATCATATCTTTGTTTCTAGTAACAGTGAGTTTTGTAGGGGTTTAAGTATAATGCTTTTATGTGGTCGTGTAATAGTTGACTAGAAATGGATTTCTTACACATTATGTACGATCTCGAGTCACAGATTTTCATGAAATAGAAGAATGATATGAATCAAAATTCCCAATTATCAGTAGGTAGATAGTAAAAGTTATTTATTATGTTGATAACCTTACCAAAACAAATTTAACAGTATTTTTCGGATGGAAAGACAGCTTTCGTGAAGTCTTAGTGGAGTGACATATTTATAATATCAATCATATTATGAGCAACATCGTAGAGAATCTTAATATCTAATTTTTTGCGTCCTCCTTTTCTTTCTAGCCATTTCTGTTCGAGATAAGCTTGAGTCCTTGTGCAGGGAGTTGCAACGCCAGAACAAAGTACTAATGGTATGCTACCCCTTGACTGACTGCAATATCCTTCAAATGCTTGTTTTGCAAACTTCATATTTGTCTGAGATGTTGCGTATCATAAATTCTATTAAAGTTTAATTTGTAAAGGTTCTCATTGACCATGAAAACTTAATTCCTACTTTCTATTATAAGCCATAGGATGAATCAAAGTAGAGGTATAGCTCCCATACAGTACCCAGTTATTCATACCATGACTAAGCCCACTTAACTACATTGTAGGCCTGACAAGTTTCCCGCGATGACTTCTTTTCTCGTTGATTTTTTATTTTTAGTAAATTAGGCAAATGTGCAAAGAGGCAGCTTAAAGTTTATCC
The DNA here is from genome assembly GCF_041283825.1 of Pyrus communis. NCBI lineage: Eukaryota > Viridiplantae > Streptophyta > Magnoliopsida > Rosales > Rosaceae > Pyrus > Pyrus communis. The sequence continues at coordinate 23,121,710 of NC_142571.1, read as the reverse complement.
TTTTTTTTTCCCTTCGTTGTCCCATTGCTTTGAGGTTGAGTTATAGTTTATTATGGGAAGGGTGCACTGGATGACTCTGCACTCTTGCATATTGTTAGTGACTGAAAAGTATCTGGTGCAGAAAAGAAGGCTAAACTTTTGTGGAGTTAAGTGTAATTTTTCAGTCCATCGGATTTAGATCCCCTATTATCGTCACCTTTGCTGTCTACCACATCGTTTCAACATTTTGAAATGTCAAGTTCAGACTACTGGCTTGTGATCTATTACTCTTGACATTAATTTGTGTCAATACCATTTTAATTTTATTGACTACATCTTACAATTTGTTATGGTAAGTTGTGAAGTTGATCAATATGGTAAGTTGTGAAGTTGATCAATATGTCGTCACCGACCTAGAAACACTGATGGTTTCCTCATAATTTTAACAGGATGAGTGCAAACGGGTGTCAACAGAGGGGCAGAACTTGAGATTAGATTTATCAGTCAAGTTCCAAGATGCAATAAAGGTTTGATTCCATCTTCTTATCTTCTATAGGCTACCTTTTCTTTAGGGAATTGAATTGTTATTACCGTTGACTTATTAATCCAAACATTTCCTGTATTATGCACTACAAAACATTTCATGTACTGACAGTTCTATACACTACAAACCAGGAGATATTTTAAAGGTACAAACCCTCAAAATTCATATATTAAGCAACTTACCATTCTGAGTGTGTTGAAAAGTAAAACCAGACAATTTTCTTGTTTTAGTACTTTGTTGTATCATGATTATCTAGTAGAGGCCCAAGAGAGAACATGTAGGCAATAAGGCTTCAGTTAAGTAACAAGCTTTTGTATTTGTCCCGAACATCAGAATTCAGAACTAGTTCCTTTCTATTTTAAAGGAAAAAAATATTTGTTCAGTTGCATGTTTTCTGACATTAGATTCTTATGGTTATAGGATGTGAGCAATAAGCTGGATGAGCAAAAGGAAGAATGTATCTCTCAGCTAAAGGAGAATGAAATGTAAGACCTTGATGTTGTGAAAAATAAGCTTGCTATATCTTGCAGAAAATATCGAAGCATTATGATTTACTTACCTTGGAGATCCTGTGCATGTGTGTGTCTCAATGAGACCAAACTTGATCAATGTCATCCTAAGTGTCATATATTAAAATTTAAAACTTTTCCTGATATAGGGTAATGTCATGTATTATTCATTACAAAAGTTTGACGGCTTGGTATCTCTCTTTTCGTTCACTTGGTTGATTCATACCATAGTTTTATTTCCTTTTTGGCTGTCCTTGTGCTTGCGCTAATCATATAGGGCTCTATAATTTATCTTTATTGTGTTAAAATTAGTTAACATTCATTCATTTTCAGGTTAAGAACTAAGCTACAGCAGCTCAACTATCAGCACGCTCTTTCTGAACAACAATATGAACAGAAGGTAAAATTTAGCTGTAACTTGTACAAATGACGTTAGTTTACTTATAATGGTTGTTTAATTTGTTAGGTAGGGACTTAACTTTTCTGTAGTGGTTTTGTTTTGGATGAACAGTTAAAGCAGAAATCGCTGGAGCTTCAAATTGCTGATTTGAAGACTAAGCAGCATGAAGAGAAATCACTCCAGGAACAGTCCCAGATGAAATTATATGCAGAACAGGTGTCACAGTTACTAGCAACTGAAAAGAATTTGCGCTTACAGTTGACGGCTGATGGAGAGAAGTTCCAACAATTTCAGGTCAGCATTCTTCTGCGTTATGCGGTGTTTTAACCATTATTTGGAACTTCGTCACCACAACTGGATGAGTAATTGCTCAGTTAGAGCCTTAGGCTGTGAAAATTTCTCTGCAGAATTTTCACAGTTCAAAACTATGTTGGTTCATCTGCCCTGTAGATTCTAGGCTGTATGGTGTCAGTTACGGGGCATGGTAGTAGATTGAGTCTCACATGTATACACTTTAGATGTATGGTTGTTGCACACTTTCTATGTTATGCTAAATCATTAAGGTTTGAATCAATGAACTTTGGTGGCTAGGGACTGAAACCTAATTCCTCCTAGTATCTTTAAGTTACTTGGAATTATAAGTCCTAGTTGTTAACAGGTGAGATTTAGGCAAATAACGTGGCAACGTTCAAGTTGCTTGTCAGAATTGATCTCACCACCCATCTCCTTGCTCTGTTTACATCATTAAATGTGCCTTGACTTTGGGTTTTCCTTCCAATATATGTGTTCATTAGACACTTTTCAAGAAAGGCAACCCGCTCTTGTGTGCTCAAATTAGATCTTACGAGTGCTTCATGCTGAATGATTGTGTTATCAGCATACAAATCTACCTGGTCTTATTTGATCTATATTTATTGTGCAGGACGCATTGTTGAAAAGCAATGAAGTTTTCGAGACATTTAAACAGGAGATTGAAAAGGTGACATATTCCTTCAAATTACATTTCATTTAGACACACTTTCACTGCTTTCTCCAGTGCAGCGTAACTCGCTTTATATTTTCACCTTAAACTAAGCTACCTTTCTGTTTGTTACATGTACAAAACCATAGATGGCAAAGTCCATCAAGGAACTCAAGAAGGAAAACTTATTCTTGAAGAGCAAATGTGAGAAAACAGATGTCACTCTTATAGAACTCGTAGACGAGGTATAGTTTGCTTGCACCTTGTTTTACTTTCTTTTGCATTAGTCATCAATCAACAGTAAGGATTAAACCTTTCTGATGCCATATTAAGAAACAGTGCAGATGAGGTATAACACTGATTTTCTGTTGGTCTGAGCAGCGTGAACGGTTGAAGAAACAGTTGGAGAAAACAAAGAACCAGAAAGAAAAGCTTGAATCGCTGTGCCGGTCACTTCAAGCAGAAAGGAAACAGAACTCCACTGGGAGCAACATCTCCGATTCGGTTCCATCTTGAACACTGCTCTACTCAACTGTGCAACCTAAAACTGATTTTGATGACCACCGTTACAAATGTTTGTTTTCCAAGAAACGGGAAAAAGAGACGTGTGATATTGCGATGAGTGTAATTCGTACTCTTTTGTTTTAGCAATACCTGTATTATTTGCGTCACTAGAAATTGCGAAATCGGGAGTTGTTTTTGTTCCTTCACTCCCCCGTTTATTTTAGAAGATTCGTGCATTTCCTTTGTTTTCGTATTTATACTTTCCAGTTGCAACTCTTTCCGCTAGTATGGTTGAACCGACAACACAATCATATGGTGTTACTATTCTACGTGTTGTAATATAGTTGTACGGCCTGGTTCACATTCCTGCTTATTAATAGAGAATAAATAAATACACGTAATATAATGTAAGTGAAACAGTAAGACTGTACGATGTTTGTAACTTTTGCGTTTAGCCACTAGTGTTATGGTATGGTCTAATAGCATTTTTTTTTCTTCTTAATTATAAGTGGTTTTAAATTGACGGCAAATTAACATTGATTCATTATATGGTTTAGCCCGACAATACAGTATTATTGTTGGCGGTTGTTTGACATAGCCCTAACACCCAACACAAAATCTTTGTATACAAATATAATCATAGTCCATTGCGTGTTTGTCGCAGAAGGATCAGGAAAAACCGTTGGTGAAACTGTTTGAGCAAATAAACAATGAACAAACCGTATGGCCGTGGCGCCAACCAAGTGCCAAAAGATGGAGGAGCAAAAGCGGCAACAATGCAATAACAATGTCGTGAATCGGCGTTATTTGGAGACCAACAGAGAAAATATTCCGGTGTTCCTCATGAAATCTCCCCCGCTCGTCTCTCGCTGTCTGAAACCTGATGTCTCCTCCGCCTCCGCTTCTGATCAACAGCAGTCTTCTCCCGCTGTTGCCAAGTTGGTTCTCTCTTTTGACCCTATCGCCGAGGTCAACGAGGTACGTTTCTTTTTTCTTCTTCTTCTTTATACATACGTATACATACATATACATATACATATATATATATATATATATATATAGACACACGCAGATGTTCTTCATTCACTCGCATTGAATTGTCATCGTTTTTGCGTTTTGGGTTTTTATGTTCTTCCATGCATCGTCGTTTCGGGCCGTGATCTTTGTTTGTTTCTTAATCTTTTGCTTTTGCCTTTGATCCTGATTTCTCTGTTTTTGATTGTCGCTTTCTAGTTTCCCTCCTTTTCAGGGTTTTTCAGATTTTTCTTGACGCGCGTTGGCTAGAGCAGATATTCTCCCCTATGCACGCCAATTTGAATTCCCTTCTCATAATTTAGATTATTTTAAAGTAAAATATCGAAAATTGTTCTGCTTAATTTTTGCTTAGTTTTGGGTTTTAGTTTGACAATGTCACTCATCTATTTCGAATCCCCTCCCTGCAATTTAGATTAGTTTAAACTAGAACATAAAAAGCATTTCAGCTTAATTTTGCAAAGCTTTGGGTTAAAGTCTTCATGTTTATAATGTCACTCGTCGATGCATATGCATCCTTGTTTTGTTGCCCTTCCTTGTTTACACAAGTTGTTTAAATGACACTCAGTTCACCATGGAACTGGCGGCCACGAAATCTGAAAATGTACCCAAGTGTTACGCTTTGGATATGTTTGAAGACGCCCTTCCAATGTCCGTGTTTTCTGAGTCATCGCAAGGTAAGCATTCTCTCTTTCCGCCCTGGATTTTTCGATACTGAACTGCAATCGGCTTGATGTTATGATGCTTCCGTTCTAGTTGGATACTCACTTTGCTTTGACATTGTTCTTCTGAGATATCCATTGCTAAAGTTTTCCGCTTGGTAAATGGTTGTTGCAACGTAAATAAAGGAAGAAATGTGTTGCTTGCCTGGCTTTGAGGGATTAGTACTCAAAATCAGAAACAATATGTTAAAAACAAGTGGAGATTTATGTTTACTTCACCACAGCCACGAGCACTTGTTAACTGTAGCTATCAGTTTGGCGATCTTAACTGAATGTTGAAATTCTTTATCATCATAGGGACGTTATCCGTGGAGGGGAAGATATTGCAGAAATTTGATATGAAGCCCCATAGTGAGAACCTTGAGAACTATGGGAAACTTTGCCGCGAAAGGACCAAAAAATATATGAAGCGAAGAAAGATTCAGGTACCCCGTTCTCATACTCTATTTGGGTAATCTAATAGTCTATGCAAGTAATGTAATCACTAATTTGTCCGTTTTTCAAATTTCAGGTGATGAACAACGACAATGGGGCTCATATGAGGCCCAGGCCAGGGATGATGATTGGTTTCGTGTCTCCTGGACCCAGCGTGCGTATAGCTACCCTCGTTTGGTGCACTATTTTCTTTAGTAAAATTATTCATTGCTTCCCTTAGGGCACTCACATTATTCCGCTCCGCATTTTCTTTCATATAGGAGAAAAAGAAAATGCCAACGAAGGGGTCAGACATGAAAAGAACAAGGAAGGACCGCGGAGAAATGGAAGATATCATGTTTAATCTCTTTGAACAGAAACCAAATCGGACATTAAGGCAACTGATCCAAGAGACTAACCAACCAGAAGTATGTTATGTTTTCTGATTATTTTCTTTCCGGTTGATTTATAGTATCTGATTTACCATCAAAATCTTACCGTTTCCAAATTTATGTAAGATCTTTTCGTCACCTGCATATACTGTATACACACATCCATGGCATTGTTAAGGAAAGTTTTCTGAAAACTTTCCTTAACAGATGAATTTGAAGACATCTGCTCTGCTAAGTAGCACAAAATGTAGGCAATCTGAATGCTACTTTTATAGTTTTTACCATGGAGTACGAAAGTTCTTGAGGTAAATGTGTTCCAAGGTTAAAACAAGAAGATGAGCGTAAACGTGAAGCTAAATCTTCAATGCATTTCGATGCGGAAAGCGTAATTTAAAGGCAGCTAGATAAGAAACTGTGTCGTAGATTATTTCTTATAAACCCTACCTCTCGGTTAGATATCTTATACCAGGAGATCTAGAGTATTTATATCGCCGGAAATATACTGGAGTGGCTTAAATGCTGAAAGGTAAAACAAACCAAACCACAACTCCATTCTTTTCAACTTGTGACGCCAATGAGGTGTTGGTCTTGATTGCCTGTGAGCCTCTTGTTTTATCATCATTCTCTTCGCGCTTTAGGAAAATCAACCGTTCTTATGAATCGATGATTCGACTCTGAACTTGTCCATTCTGCAGCAATTTTTGAAGGACATACTCAAGGATCTTTGTATCTACAACAACAAGGGAGCTAATCAAGGGACGTATGAGCTGAAACCGGAATACAGGAAATCAGTCGAGGAGCCAACTCCGGATTAGGTTGTATGATATTGATTTACTTTCGCTAACACGCACCTTTTCCGGGCAGATACCTCTCTTAACTGATCATTACTAGTTTTATTTGTTCATAAACTACTGACCTAACTCTTCCTTTTTAGCAGAACCCGAATGTGTTCTTCAATCTTCGGTATGAGCAAGACGAAAACTAATGCTACGGGCTTCACCAGTTTCGTTTGCACAGTTTGTAGGTTTAGGATTTCATGGCAGCAGATTTTGCAGCATTTTGTGGAGAACCAATCTGCATATTATGCCAATATGTTGGAAGGCTTCAAGAACTCAAATCATCATTCGAAATTGTTGACATCCATATCTTTGTCATGGGTACATCGCCACATGATGTTCTGTCCCGATGAAACAAGGACATGTGAACAAAAAATTTACACAAATCTTTATTTTATCGATACAGAACACCACAATGACAGTATACCCGTCATTCTACATATATGGAGTACTCCTTTTTTTAAGTATTGAAAATGCACTGGCGTTCTCAGTCTCAGATGGCTTTTGTATGAGACTGACTAAATTCAGCATAAAATGGTTAATATATTTGGGGATTGTATTTGAACTTTCAAAATAAGAAATAATTATTTTATTTTATTTGTCTTTGGAATATTCTCTTATTTTGGTCCTTGGCCTAAAACCTAACTGCCCAAATAATACAAATGTATGACAAAATCTCTTTTATTTTATCAAATCTTATGTCAGCCGTGACGTGGAGTTATAAATACAGGCACTATGTGTGTGATTTAAATTTTTAAAAAGAATTAAATTTATAAGTGGGTGCAAATGTGTGTGTGTGAGAGAGAGAGAGAGAGAGAGAGAGAGAGAGAGAGAGAGAGAGAGAGAGAGAGAGAGAGAGAGAGAGTGGAGGTTTAGAATAAAAAATCAAAAATTTATTTGTGCAAAATTATTATAATATTTAATTATTATTTATTTTTAATATTTTCTTGAGTTAAGTGTAAAAGAGTATAATAGTAATTTTATTAGTTTTTTTTTTATTTTTTTGTGAACAAACATAATTCTATTAATATGTAGTTTATATTATAAATTTTCTAACCGTGAGACTAAATTTATTATCAACTTACTTATATGGTAAACGTCGTTAATTCATATTTCACATAACATTAACAGTTGTAAGTGAAATAATTTATATTGTTTGAATTTAAATTATTTCTCACAAAAAATAATCAACAAAGGAGGACCACTAATTTACTTTTAATAATATTTGTCCTTCATGTGAAATTAAAAAAGCAAAACCACCAAATCAACTACTAAGTGGTAGATAATAATTAATCTCCAGAAAAAAGTAGTGGAAACACAACTAGCCAAAAGAAATGTGAGAAATAAATATCTCTAGTAATTGCTAAACCCACCAAAATACTTTCGAAGACAAAAAATAATAAATAAAACCCACCACACAAAAAAACAAAAGAAAAATACACATAGAAAAAGCACGTGGTGCACACACCAAGAGCGACTTGGAACCCGGTGGGGCCCCGCATTGGAAACGTTCAGCAACTCAACACGCCAGATCTTGGACGGCAAGGCCCACTCCGTTCCAAAATCCCTTCCCTAATCGCATTCCTAAGCCTAATTAGATTTTAATTTCGATAGCTCCCAAAGACTCGAAGTAAAAAGCGTGTGGTCACCACGACGTCGTCTTCTTAATCTCGCCCCACCCCCTCTCCAAGCCCTCTCTCTCTCTAGAACTTTCTCTCTCTACAACCCAAAACGAAGGTCAATAATTCGGTTCCACCTAACACAGCGATACCTTTCCTCATCGTCTTCTTCGCCATCCTCTCTCTCTCAAGCTTTCTCGCTGTCATTGAATTTTTGCCCCTTCGCAAAACCTCTCTCAAGGTACCATTTCTCTCTTTTCGCTTTTGGCTTCTTGTAATTCTGCGTAATTTTCTGGGATCTAATTTCCGCCGTTGTGAATCCTGATTGTAATTCTCTCAAGTTTCTGCATTTCTTTGTTTTAATGTATGTTGGGTTCGTAATCTTGCATGAATTTGTGCTAGAATTGACGTCTTTTGGTGGATTCTTGGAATTCTGGGTTTTGTAATGAGTCGATTATGTCGATACTCGATTTCTGGGTCTTTTTTTTTTTTGGGGGGGCGGGGGGGTGGGGTGGGGGGTGGGGTGGGGGGTGGGGTGGGATTGAATCTTGAGAATTTCGAGTTTTTGAGTTGTTGAGTTGTTGAACGATCTAGATTAATGGGTTTTTTAAGTGGTTTAATAGCTGATTAAATTTATTAATTACATTAATGGTATTTTGGGATTTAATCAAGATAGTAATTTTGATGACAAGTTTCTTGAATTTCTTGGTGTCTGAGAGTATAATCTATTTGTTTTGGCTGTAGGTTGGTCTAGAATTTTAAGAAATCTTTAATTTGAGAATGGGTTACTTTGCAACAACTGATGCTTTCGATGATTTTCATTTTTTGCAAGAGAGAGCATCGATCTGATTTCAGACATGTCGATATTTTTGGTGTATGTGTTTTCTTGCTCATGGTTTATGGCTGAGTTACTGATATGCGTTGTTCCTCCGTGCGCAGGTTAATTTTCTCGGCATTGGAGATGGATTCCTTTTTCAATTTCAAAGCTCCAAGTGACGATTGTGTGCCGTCTGAGCTAGACATTCTCAAATGCCCATTTTTGAGAAACATCAATGAGCCCACCAACTTTTCCTTCGCCTCATCCTTGGCGTTCCCAGTGCCTGTAAGTTATCCTTTTGTGCATTGAATCTACTATTGTTGCCTTGTACTAGACTTGATTGAAATTGCGGCATTTTCCTGACACTACTTGCTTCTTTTCATGTTCAGGGACGTGGAGCCAAAGGTCCAATTTTTGAAGATGGTCCCAATTTTGACATGGCATTTCGGCTTTTCCATGGGAGTGACGGAGTTGTCCCGCTTTCTGGAAAATCATATGTGCATTCTGACATAGTTGAGCCTCGACCAGCCCCACCCATGTTCAATCCATTAGCTGCAAAGGCAGCTACGATCAGTCTCTCATCCTTTGGTGCTGGAGGGCCATTCAGTTTCGATGCATTCCATAAGAAATGGAAGAACCAGCAAAAGAAATCTAATTCCTCGAAAAAAGATTCTACTTCAAAGGTAAATTGATTGTTGCTTCGGACTAATAATTTCCCAGCGTCTTAAGTAATTGAAACTGCTTGTGGTTTTGTTGATTTTTTGTACTTCGTATCATTGAACAAGTTTCTAAGTTTGTGTGGAATTTGATGTTTCAGGGAGGAAATTCTAATCACGAGGCAGTGAGCAATGAGTGGCTGCAATCCGGAAACTGTCCGATCGCAAAGTCATACCGTGCTGTTAGTGGTGTCATTCCACTAGTCGCAAAGGCTTTTCAGCCCCCCCCAGGCATGAAAATCAAGTGCCCGCCAGCAATAGTTGCAGCCCGAGCAGCCCTGTCGCGAACTGCATTTGCAAAGAACCTCCGCCCGCAACCCCTTCCTGCAAAAGTACTTGTGATTGGAGCGATGGGCATGGCAGCCAATGTTCCTTTAGGGATATGGAGAGAGCACACCAAGAAATTCTCACTATCTTGGTTTGCCGCTGTGCATGCAGCTGTCCCATTCATAGCCTTACTTCGGAAGTCTGTGCTGATGCCTAAATCAGCCATGGCGTTCACCATTGCCGCATCAGTACTTGGACAGGTGATTGGCTCCAGAGCAGAACGGTACCGTCTGAAGGCGGTGGCTTCTAAAAGTTCACCTCTGACTGAAACCTCCGCTGGTGTTGTGACAGCGCAGACAAGCGAGCTACAGGTGCTCCAAGCGAAAACTGAAACCTCTGCTGGTGGTGCGACAACGCAGACAAGCGAGCTACAGGTGCTCCAAGCGAAAACCGGCCACTGCAATGCGATGGAGGAGTGGAATTCAGTTTCTCTTCAGGTGGCGCGTCCTTCGTCATCCACAGATGTGTTCTAATGATTTGTTTGTATTTCGATGGGCGCTGATCGATCCGTTCCATCGTTTCTATGTATTTAACGGAGTATAATTCTCTGTTTGGTTTGTGACTCCAAACACTGTCCAAGTTCTCTGAAGACCTGAGAGAAGAATAAATGTATAATTCGAATGAGGATTTTTTCGAGTTGTTTCCCTTCCTTAAGTTTTATGTATTTGACTATGACCTGTATCCAGAGGTGTACTAGTTGTACAAGGTGTTTAGAAAATAAAGTACTTTGCTTCTTTGATTTAAATATAATCTTTTCAACACGTGCCTAGAAAATTTTCATTTTGCGTTGTGTTTTAGTTGTTTTAAGTACGCGTTACAGACTGTGATTTGCAGCATTTTTAACAAAATTTAAAGTAACGGCTTGAGCATATCTCAAATTTTATTAGATACATCTCTTAAGCATTGTTGCTTGCTAGATCCTTAGGAGTTTTGGTAACTTACTAGAGGAGTTAGTTATGTACACCATGTACCTACCATGCATTACCACAAGTTTTAACTTACTCACGTAGCATTACGTGATTTAATTTAAGATCCTAACATTGTAGTGTCCCAATTTTATACGAGGGCTCGTACCTTGGCTAGTTTGCCCAACATATGTAAATCTCAAAATCCAAAAACTTATAATAATCCCTAAAAATCATTGAAATTTTCAATTAAAAAATAGTGGTGCTATTCACACTTATTTTTAAAGAGTTTTAACGAAAATCTCAAGGTAATTTTCACTTTAACTAAAAATCATATTTTTACACTAAAAAATCAATCCTGGTATTATTCAATTTACCTTTTATTTTACCTTTATCTTTTCAAACATTTTCATTAGTTTTCTTTATTTTTATGTTTCACATAATTGAGAATCGGTCACCGGTCCTTAAACGACGCCGGATAAAGGCAGCAGCCGCCTTTCTTCACTGAAAGTCGACTTTCTTTCTCGGGTGAAAATTGGAAGGACACATACAAATGTCTAGCTCCTCGCGAGTATGTCAGCCTCAGACGTTTGGATTGCCGTGGCCCGATCTCAACGACGGATTGTTCTACAACGACGTCGTTCGAGCCTCCGATTCCGGTACTCTCCTTAAAATCTCCCTAGGAAGATACTGTTTTTTTCCTACTTTTTCTGTTTCTTTCCTGCATTTTCTCGGCAGCCAAACAGCCTCCAAGCCTAGAACTGGATTGTCGATGCTTTCTTCGATTTTAACTTGTCCGAATTTGACTCCGATTGTTGGTGTGCACTACAGAACTGACTCTGATCGAGTTCTACTCTAGCAAGTACAAGAATTCAGCTCCATTGCAAGGGTAGTCAGCTTATACCAAATTGCATTCCAACAATTTAAATTAATTTGATTTATTTACTGATTTATTTTTGCATTTTAAGTAATAAAAAATGTGTTTAATTTGAAGAACAGATGAAAACTTTGTACTGATAATTGAGCAGTTGGTTGCAGAGAATTCGGAGCGGACAGGTTCGAACATCGAAAATCATGGAAGGTTTGTTATGGAAAATGTGAAAATATGCCTGTTAAATTCTCAGCATTGCTTGTTGATGTTGTCTGCAGATAACAGTTGATAGAGAAGTTGTTAGAGATCCTGATACGATCCTCAGGTGGTTCTTTGTTTCGTGGATGTGATTTTTCGCTTTTATGATATGTTTGCTCTCATGTATATAGAAGATTTTTATGTTTTGTTTCTATAACATGATCAATTTGTTTAGGGTTGGTTCGAAATTGGCATATCATAGACTTCCATGGAGAGAGCCCGATGCACCATACTTGCTCGAGGTTCTGTATGAGGATGATGATATGGTAAATTTCTCAAAGTGGTTACTCATCGATTTGTATGTCTCATGTCCTATCTTCTATCTTCGTTGCGTTGTTGCTTCATTCCCATCAAGATTAGTGATGTTAAACACTTGAACTTATGTACATTTAAGGTTTCTAATACTGTGTTGATTAACTCATGTTGTAATACTTATGTGCATGTTGTTTTTCTTACTGGTATTATTATCTACTTAAACTCGTGGAAAATATAAAACCATTATACCAAATGCTGACATCAAATGGTCTTTTGTTTGTTCGAAATGTAATTATAGTTGATTTTAGAGATTTTATGAGAAACATAAGTACAATATTACGAAATACTTCCCACCTAAGAATTGGGGTGAAGTTGGTCTTCGGTTCAGTTTTGTCCAAGAATAATATTCAAAGTCAGTTTGGTTTGTAAAAATTGAGTGTTGGTCACCTTAAATGAGGATCCGTTGTCCTACCCTCCCTTAAGAGCTAAATGAGCATAGGGTTCTTTTTTCCCTTGATTCTTTGAAAACAAGTTAGAGGTTTTTTCATGAGAAATTTTGTTATCAAATAGCAACCAAATGATGCCTTGGAAATTATCTATGGTTTCTCTGCGAAGAATCTGTTAACAGTTGTTTGTTTTCTCCATTTTGGTGGTGACTTTTCTTGATGTGAAGTTTTAATTTTGAATTCAGATTGCTCTAAATAAGCCTTCTGGGCTGCAAGTTTTACCTCAAGGTCTTTTCCAGCAACGAACAGTTCTCACACAGCTCCTATGGCGGGCAACACAGAAGATTTCTCACTTATCGTGCCAACAACCACATCCTGTTCCTGTCCATCGCTTAGGAAGAGGAACTTCAGGTATCCCATGAAGTCCAATGCTGAAATAATTGATGAAGTCCCTTGTATTCTTCTTTCTTTTCAATCAAAGTGGCTAAGTTTTCTTATACATGACTGTGGACATGAGATGATTTGAATGCATGTTCTATCTAATTACTTGAGTTAACCCATGCTCATTATGGCCTTGGAATTTTCATTATTAACGATTAATGTGTAGTAAAACATAGAATTGAAAAACATGGTTTTATATATCACTTTGTCTCAAGAAGCATCCTGTATGTTGTTAATACACATGGTGTGTCAGTTGGATTTACTTATTGCAGAAAGATTGTCAAATTTCAGAACCTAGTTGTAAAGATGGATAACTTAATGCTGCTTACTATGTTTCTCACTAGATAACATCTACACATAACGAAAACCTTTTTCCTCAATTTATTTCTCCTTTCCAGTTCTACATGTTATTCTCACAAATCTGTTCATTGTCACAGTTACCACAAGAATGGTTATACTTCTTAATATTCTTCTGGTTGACTGGTCTCATATGGTTCTAGGAATATTACTCTGTGCAAAGACAAAGCATGCCAAAACTCAGCTTGCAGCATACTTTGCTGACGGGACATCTAATATTGGAGATGGCAGGTTAGAGAAATGGCCTATTCCATCTTGCTCACATCTTATTTTGGCTTCTCATTTTTGAATGAAAAAACTTAAGATTCCTACAGTTTGGTTATAATCTTTATCAATTTGGCAATGTGATCAACAGTATCCACAGTAATGCTGACGTGGAGCCTTGTACAGAGAGGAAAATATCAAAGATTTACCGGGCACTAGTGACTGGGATAGTTTGTGAGGATAAGGTAACATCCGTTTGAAGTACTACTGAAGTGTGTGCAACTCTGACTACTGTCTGTTTGTGCATGAATAAGGTTTAATATCTCAAACAAAACATCAACATCCACTGTTTCCATACCTTATCTCAACTCAAACTGATGATTTCTTGAGTCTAGCAAGCCTTCCTTTCTAATTTTTCTTGATGCCGTCTTTTCAACTTTATATGTTGTTACTATTCATGCAAATAGAGTGTATGATAGATGTGAAAATTTTATAGGTGATTGTAAAGCAGCCAATTGGAATGGTGCGATATCCTGGTGTGGCTAAAGGGCTGTATGTTGCTTCTCCTACAGGTTTATTTGCATTAACTAATGTGTTGAATAATTTTGTGTTTCCTGTAAGCTCCCTCCAATAGACCATGATTTGGAAAGATGATTGCAATCTTTAAGTCGTGTGTGTAAACTTGCACCATTCACCGTTTCTCTGAGTGTTTAATCACCTCATCTCAGGATGCAATTTGTTAGATTCATAAAACAGTCTTATTCTAACCCACCATGCTCATCTCTTTTTGTTATTTTATTTTATCTTAACCAGGAAAGCCAGCTCTGAGTAAAGTTGAAGTCCTTGAGAGACAGATTCATAAAAACCAAACGCTAGTCCAGGTACCCCTGATTTTACCAATTCAACCTTCAGAAATAATATATAGCCTTTTGTAGTATCTATCTATTTTACTTCCATGGTTAATATTCTGGCTTCACTCTGCCATTTTAGCATAGTGCTTTTCAAAAGCCGGTATATAACTACGATGACAACGATAAGACATAGGACATTGACAATGGACAAGAAAATCAGGTTGTGTTTGTTGTTTTTGGAATTGAAAGCAACTTACAATAGCACACTGATACTTTAACAGGTTGAGATTCAGTCAGGAAGGCCGCACCAAATTCGCATCCATCTTTCCTACATAGGACATCCATTGTTAGGTAAGTCTTTTATCGAACCTAATCATAGTCCATGTGGCACTCCCAGTCTACGGGAGCTATTGGCTTGATCGCAATTGGACCTTAAGTTTGGGATTAGGCTGTGTCCAACATGTTATGAGAATCTGGTTGTTGGAGGGCATGGGCTTGAGAAACCTCAAATCCCCATTTGCTTGGACTAGTTGAATGCTGAACAAAATATTTGTGAAATTATTTTTAGGCAATAAGGAGCCGTTAATTTGGATGTCACATTTTGCCTTTCTATACAGGAGATCCTCTCTATGTACCTGGTGGACAACCAAAGTGCTCAGATTTCGACTTGGTCGATGAAAGTTTTGCCGATGATGGGTATGCAGTCAGTGTAATATAATCCAAAAGCATTCAAATGTAATTCCGTTGTCCATGAGATGTAATCACATTTAGGATAATGAAATCACATTTGTGTGTGCAGAGGGTTTCGGAGGCCTACAAATCCTGTTCCTGGTGATTGTGGCTACAACTTGCATGCTCATCAAGTCACTCTCTCTCACCCCGCATCCAATGAGGTATAATGTTGCTGTAATTGCTATATTAGATGACCTATTCGGCTATTCCGTCTCAAATCAATGGGGTTGTCATGGTTTTTGGCAGGTAATCAAAGTTATAGCACCACTTCCACCTTCTCTTCGGACGCAACAAGAACCCGAACAACTCACTCGCGGTAAACTCGAACAACCTACTCATTTGCACTACTAATATCGGTCGATCAAAGGACTAAGAACTAAGTTACTTCCAATTCCAAATGTATTTCTTTGGAGTTTTACTTTTACCTTGATCAATGCCAAAGCAAATGATAGAAGTTACCTTGATCAATGCCAAAGCAAACAAGAGTTTTACCAGAACTAAAAGATGAGACAAAACGACGTCAGATCAGATCAGGGATCCAAAGCTTCCCAACTTTTGCAGTTTATTTTTGTATTTTCCCATAAAAATTAAAATACAACAAAATACAAAGCTGCTCCTGCAATATTACAAGCACCTAACAAATTTAAATAACAAAAGCATTTTACCCAACCAAAAAAAACGACGGGGACTTTTGAAGAGTCCATTTTTGCCCTATCACGTCACTGACTGCACTAGATCAACACCAACCAAAAACTATTATACAGGGCGCAGCAAATAAACAATTTGCCGCTGAGGGAGCGCCGATGGCCAGGTCAAGCCCCCTCTGCTGCGCTCCCTCTGCAACCATCTACTACCTGCCTATATCCCCCTTCCCTCCTCTCCACGACTCTTCCTTCCGGAATATGCTCCCGGCCTGCCCCCCGTACTGTTCGGTTTTTGCGTAGTGCATTCTAATGGCAGCCACGGGATCTGATACCGTACACGGACCCCCTACGAGGATCCCTCCCCTCCCTACTACATTCATCCCAACACTCCCCCTTCCTTGCTGCTGTATGCTCGAAATTGCATCAAACCCATTTCGTTTTGGAATGTCAAACACGTCTTGCCGCTGCTGCTGCTGCTTCACATCTACTGTAAATGGCTGAACTTTGTTACCACCGTCCTGGCCTCTACTAAACACAGGATAATCAGCAACTCCATTGCTACCATTGATCTCCTCGCCACGAAAAACTGATATGTCGCTGGTCTTCACAACTGCCTGCAGTGGCTGCTGTTCCATTTGGGAAGAGGATGTAGGAAAATTGCTAAACGCTGCAGGGTACTTGGCCAGCAAGATAGCTGAGTCAGAAAACGATGAATAACCAGCTTGCAGTTTATTCCCTTCCCAAAACCCGCCGTAACTCCTACTGGGAACATTCTCAAGGCCCAGATAACTACTACAATCAAACTTCAGGAGGGGAGAATTCCCGTCAGCACTGTGATGCCCTGTGAGATTTAAGTTAGACGACTTGTTGCTGAACTTTTGGTTATGAGCTCCCTCTTCTTCATTCTCATGGATGCTGCCATTTGGCTTGGACGAAGATGACGGGTTGCTAAGTATCTTACCAAAAAGTTTCACATCACCATTCCTGCTTGGTTTATCCGAATCTGAAGAACTCCATGAAGGGGCTTTTCGTGCGTCACCTGGTTGTTCTACCTTTAGGGGCACAGGAGGACAATCAACCCGAGAACATTGGGGCTTGGAATTCCCAAATTGAAGGAAGCCATCTTGTGTCATATAATGCCCATTGATATTTCTGTCTGGCTTAACTTCAGATAAATTACCACAACTTACATCCCCATTCGTCTCTTTCTTGGGTACCATTTGCAATGGATAGCCTCTGAGAACTTGCAAAGCTTCGACGTTTGCATGTACTGGAAGACCTGACAAGTGCTTGCGACTCTCATCTCTACCAACAGATCCCTCCCGCAGATCCAGGGTTGATGACATCCTATCTTGGCTAAGGGATTTCTCGCATTCAATGACAGCAGAATCTTGTGGCACAGAAACTGCAGTAGCAGGAGCATTCTCATGTGGCAACGAGATGACAGAAGGCTTTTGCACAGAATTCAGCTCAACAGAAACTTGATGTGGGCACTCAGGGTTAAGGCCGGGAGCTGAACAAGAACCATCAGCGGCCACATCAGAAGTATTGCCACATGAATTGTGTGCTGAGGCTGGTAAGCAGCATCCACTTGGATCTCTATTGCTTCTTTCATCTCCCCCCTCCAATTTCTTTCCAAATCGATCAGAAGAAATTTGACCGACCAATTTTTCCCCAACCATACATTCAGGATTAGGTGGGTCAGAGTTGATTCCCTCACCAACAGGTCGTGATTCTGCAACCAAAATTTTGTTTTCAGTTGCATTACCTCCCATAGCATTGGATTCCATGATATCAGTGTCGCCGTCAAAAACTAGCTTAGGCTTATCCACCGCCTGGAATGCATCAGAAGCCAGAGATTTGAGAGGCTTACCATCTCCATGATCTACTTCTCCCGTCACATTGTTTTCCTCCGGTCTGGGTGGGCTTGTTTGCAATTTCATGGTCTCCGCAGGATCAGCTTCATCGTCATTCATGTTTGTGACAGACAGCGGCACATCCTCGTTCATGTTACATCCCGACTTGTCACTGGAAATACCTGAACCAGTTTCCAGAACACAGGCATCTTCAGCGTCACTCCCACCTCCATTAGCATCATCACCAACAGATGTTCCATTTCCGGGCCCAGGATGTACCAAATCAAGCCCAAGGCACTTCCGAGCCTTGCTAAAGAAAACCTTGCATTGCTGCTGAGACCTCGATCTAATGCACCGTGAGATCATATCAAAATCCTTTCCATAGGAAGACACTGCCTGAATAAATCTAGACTTCTCCTCGTCTGTCCAGTCAGAAGGATCCATTTCTCCACAACTTTCATCTGAGCAAGTCTCATCATCCACATTCTGCATAACATCAGGTGTCAAAGGTCGCCTTACTACCGAATCCCCTTTCTGGCACTTCCATTCCAGATAAGACTCACCAGGATCAATGGAACTAGTGATGCAAGAACTCACCGCCTCAGATGATATTGAGCCACATATACCTGCTAAAACGTCAGCAGCAGCTGTTTCTCTTTCATTGCCAATAGTATCAAGACTGCAAGACCTTTCAACAGTGGTATCCTCACCACGAGACGTATTAGTATTCCTGTACCCTCCCAAAATTAACCTCCTCGAATACGTTTGTCGATTTCTTGTACCACCATCAGCATGAGCTGCAATTGCTGATGCAGCACCCAAAATATCAAGGGAAGCAGCATCCATCTCACGATTCCATTTTTTCCCATCTGAAATTAAGTAGGTATTAGCCGAAGACTTTCCTTGCTTAGCCATATCAGGCTTCTTCTTTGTTTTCACAAAGCAATCAGACTTGTGGTGTTTGTAGTAAAACTCGACACAGTCAGCAGTCGTCTTGTGATCAAGAAAGGAAGCAATTTTTCTGAAATCCTTCCCGCAGGTGGTTAGCTTTTGGATGAAAAGCTCTTTCTCTTCTGGCGTCCATGGGTTCATCAAAGCCCTTTCCTTCTCAACAGCACAGGGATCTTCAACTAAACCATTACTAGAAACAAATCTTGTCGCCAACTTCTCCTCCTTGTCCAAGATTAAGGCTGGCATCTTCAATGAGTTCCTGTATGGCTTTACTTGGGAATCTGACAGCAACTTGTTAGTGAAATTAATAATCTCTGTAGTAGGAACCACGCTCAGACTTCCTGCTGAAAAAAAAATCATTAAAAACTTGTGATTAAAAAATGATTCACCAAAACACAAAAGTAGATGTATTTGTTTTCAAAGATTTACACATAAGACTTCTATAGTTGATCAAATATAAAATAATCAATGAGAGTAGTTATCTAAAGCATGCAACGAAACAACTACAAGTAACCACTACCGCTAACACATCCATGTAGTCACTACTAATACACAGGGAAAGATAATGAAAGCCGTAGCACCAGAGTCAGCATGAGCGCCTCATAGGCAAGCATGGTGCATCAATCAGAACAAGTTAATTGCTAACTTACTGAAAAGACAAATACTGATTACAATTAGAAAAGGCAAAAAAAAATCACAAAAAACAGTTTAGATTCAAGGGCAATTGATATTAACTTATTCGCACTCCAAGATACTAAAAGAGACATCCTGCCCTCCTTCCTTATTTTCACTAGAAACTGTGTACAAAAAGTTCCTCATGCATAAGAAAAAATTTATAACCATGTTCAAACAATCAAATGCCACAAGAAGCACCAGAAAACATAAAACAAGAAATAAGTCTGTAAAAAAAAAGTCGAGCCACGTCACAACCTTATCCATCATGAAAACTGTTTTACTTAGTTTTTCTTATTTAGATATGAGAATATCAGCATGCTTATAAAACCAATCACTTTCTTCCAATCTCATGAAAGACAAACAGAAAAAGCAGATAAAATTTCTTACCAGGTGTAGAAAATCGCGATCGAATTGAAGAGCGATGCTTCTGATGTCCATTATTAGTCGCTCGCAAGCTTAACTCAAATTTTTTGTGAGATTTTGGACGATATTTTCGCATGGAAAGCACACTCATGTCTTCCTTCCACAAGTGTTGAAAGGCTTTAAATTTTAAGGTTATAACTCTCTCCACAAACCTTAAACGTCGCTTCCTCTTGGCAAACTTCTCTTTGATCAATGAATCATTCTTCCAGGATGAGGAAGCACGAACTCCAGAAATATGCTCTTTTGGTAACAGCTTACTAAATATGTCAGATGCTCTACTTGCAAATATTTTATTGGCAGAAAATATAGAATCGCATAACTTATCTACTACACCAGAGTCCAGTGCAACAACCTCACTATCCAAAAGCATGCTACTATTACCACAAGTAGATGGGTCAGTCTTTTCTGCATATCTGCTGGGCACTAAGCACGTCTCTTCTCCTTTGGTTGTCTGGATTGGATCCCGATCCTCAGAACCACCAGTTTTATTCGTCATATCAGATGAAACCAAAGGTAATGATTCAACAAATTTCGATGTCGCTGTTCCAGGACTATCGATATCCTCATCCTTAACAATACCGCAAAATTCTACCTGGTCACCATTATCAACACACATCTTCTGCAAATCAGTGTCCCCAGAAGAATGAATTTGCAATGGAGAAAGGCGAGTGGTCAAATTTGTGACCTGTTCTTTGCAAGACTTATCCTTCTCCTCCACAGGCAAAGAACTAGAAGTTGCTGGACGGGGGCAGCTGCCCCCAGAATCAGATTTCAGTGCCTTAAGTTCGTTTTCGAGTGAATCAATTTCTGACTCAGTTACCTCCAATACCTTTGAAATTTCACCTTTCCATATAAGCAACTTGTTCAATGCAGTCGGCCTCGGGATACTAGAATCCACTGAACTTGGATCATCAGACTGAAGCAATTCAAGTATTGATGAGTCCAAGTTAACTATAGAATTACCATCCAATTTTTCCAATTGGAATGAGAATCCCTCGTGATGACTCTGATACATAGGACCTGGGGAACCACAAGAGTTTCTAGTATCGTTCTCAACATTAACTGCCTTGCAAAATGATTTCTCCTCCACACCTGTAACAACATGGGTAACTATAATCACAAAAAATTCTGTGCATAGAACATGTGATTAAGGTAGAGAGAAATATAACAGTACGGAACAAATAAACATGGCAAGCCAGCACATAACTTTTCAACAGAAAAATATGTAATGTAATTCTCTGAAAAACCACGAGTTCAAAATATTTAGTATAACTATTTAGTGAGTAAAAGTATTTAAATCTATAAAATTTCCAAAGTATTTAAATATACACTTTCCAATTTTCTACCCCAAGCCCTACCAATTCTGTTAATGAAAAGGTTGATAATGATAAGCTTCATCTACTATGTTCATATGCGAGGATTCACTGCCCAACTTTCTAGCTAAATCATCTGAATCTCATACTAAATGGTACTAGACTTGCATTCAGAAATAAACAATAATGCCAACATGACACTACATATTTAAAAACACAAATCTTGTCAAAATCCACTTCCAAGTAAGGTCACAAACTTAAATAGGGTTAACACGTAATGAGAATGTAATGATGCAACAACAGACCTGGAGAAGAACTGCAAGCAACAGAGGATGGAGTTGCAGGAGATGCACAATCTGAGAAAGCTGTAACTCGGGGGCTTTTATCAGGCAAGCTTGAACTCAGAGAATGGGCTGGTTCAGTGTTGCCAACAGAACAGACAGCCGCATCTCTGTTCATGCTACCATCAGGGACGTCGACTTTCTTTTTCTCATACTTTGCCAAACCCTCGCCCCATCCAAGGCGCGGCTTCTTCCTAGAAGTTGTTTCCTCTAAAGGTGCAGCAGATGTTACACAATTAGTAGCTTCTCCCGAAGGAGACTGCACTGGAGTGGCTGTTTTCGGCTGTGACTCAACCTTTGCTTCATTGGAATCAATGGGCCCCATGCTCTTTGAGCTACTTGAATGGCTGAAACCCGAACCCCGAGAAGACATGCTTCCAGAGCGCGTCCATTTGAGAGGCTTCCAATCAATTGAGACCAATGAGTTCTCTCTCTCACATTTCTGGCCAGCGCTTAAACCAGTGGAACCACCCATTTTATCAAGCTGGTCTTTCAATTGAATCTGATCCCATGCGCTTCCAAAGTCAGACTGTTGATGAGATGAGTATGTCAGCATATCATCCTGCGACCTCTGTTCATTATTCACACGACTTGGCCTCCCAGGCATGTTTGGAGACCCACTTCTAGTTTCCCAAGAATAACCTTTACTTTCCCTCTGGCTATAAGGTGGCCCTCTATTATCCCTACTGTTCCTACCATACCTTCCATCTCCGCGTGAAAATGATGACCGGAAGCTCTCATCTTCCACCATCTTTTCGCCTGACCGAGACGATCCATACCCATGACCAGAATCATCGGAGAACACGTGCCAACCACCCTGCTTACCATGACCTTCAGAAAATATTTAAACGGAAAGGCAAAGATAAATAATTCACTCAAGCAAAGTATATCTTCAAACAGTACCAAAAAAAAAAAGCAATAACCATATTTCAAAAAAATCAAAGAAAAAATACATATTGCCATTGGCAGATCTCCAAGTTTCGCAGATCTAAACAATACTTGTAAAAAGAACTACGAAATTAACCGAGTTGTAACATAAGAAAAACACCCGAAACCGCTTACTGATGGAAAGAACATGCTGCTAAAGATTAAGTAATTTGCAACCCCATACCCATATCATTGTTTTTGTTCTAACAAACCCACCCCCTCAAGAAAGCGATTCTACAATCCTAGAACATCAAATTAATGCAATTTGTGTGTGCATATATCTGGTGCCAATAATTTTAATCCTAGATATACAGAAGAGAAACAAAGGCAAAAAGGGAGATTATTCAATACAAAGAACACACAAATACCTGGCGGTCTGCGAAAATCGCCGGAAGCCCAACGATTGAAGTCGCGAGGTGCATGATGGGGCGAGTCCCTCCATCGTGCCACAGAGCCAAGGGACTCCGACCTCTCGTGCTTCCTCTCCTTGAAGAAGTCTTTCCGATCCCAAGGCAATGGTTCTGGCGGCATCAAAAACAACCCAATCGCATGGGCAGACACACCTTCCAACCCTAATTTCTAAACCCCAAACACCACCGCCAAGATCTCCCTCGGCCGCACGCCCGCCCGCCAAAGTCTCCGCCTTTCGCTGCCCTCAAAAAAACACCACACCGCACACCTCCCTAATCCCTCCCTACCGCACTGAATCTAGGGCTTTCCGCACAAAACACCCACACGAGCCTCGGCCGTTGAGTGCCGCCCTAGAGTTTCGAAGCCAGATCGAGAAGGGGACAAAGCGCGGGGGGGTAGTTTACTGAGCCACGGAAGATGAGAGCGCTGCTAGGGTTTGCTGCTGCTGCTACCTTATCCGTCGTCGTTTTGGCTGCCCTTCTTCCACTTTCTTTCTTCTGTGCTGCTGCTTAGAGAAAATCTGCCTGTGGAGCGAGAAAGTGAGAACCGTGAGCAGCCGATAAGGGACAAAGCGAGCCTTGAGAGAGAGAGACTGGCATCCGGATCTCAAAATCCCTATTAAACTCGATTTCAATCTCCTTTCGCGTCCGGAGTATTTAATTTTTTTTAAATTAGGAAATCTTTTTATTATTTTTATTTCATCAATCAAACTTTTCTTTTTCACTTTGGCCCCCGCCTGTGTTCTCAGCGTCGTGCCGAAAAAGCCCCTGGTTTCGGAGCCTTATTTACGGGAAAAAAAAGAAGGTGGTTGCCCGCTGTATTTTTCTAGAGTCAAATGACGGATTTACCCTTATAGAAATTACAAATGCCGGCGCTGTCGTGTCACGTTTTGAGTCCGATGACGTTGGTGTTTAAATTTTGAGTATTTCGTTGACTTTGCTATCTTGGTGAAAATTGAATTGGTAAGATCTTTATTTATTTATATGTTGGTGATAAAAAGAGATTTAAATTTGAATTAGGTGGTGTGCACATGCAAATTATATGTTGGTGATAAGAAGGGATTTAATGAGGTAGTGTGTGAGATATCCCACATCGTTCAGGGAAATGATCCTTATATGCATATTCTGATCCCTACCTATCACGAGGCCTTTTGGAAGCTCACTAGCTTCGGGTTCCATCGGAACTCCGAAGTTAAGCGAGTAGGCCGCGAGAGCATTCCTAGGATGGGTGATTCATCGGGAAGTTCTCATGTGAGTTCCCAAAAATAAAACCGTGAGGACATGATTAGGGCCCAAAGCGGACAATATTGTGCTACAGTGGTGGAGCAGGCCTCGGAAGTGATCTGCCCCGGGTCAGAATGTGACAATTTGGTATCAAAGCCTAACCCTGGTCGCGTGTGTGCCGACGAGGACGTCGGGCCCCTAAGGGGGGTAGATTGTGACATCTCATATCGTCCAGGGAAGTGATCCTTATATGTATATTCTCATCCCTACCTAGCACGAGGCCTTTTGGGAGCTCACTGGTTTTGGGTTCCATCGGAACTCTGAACTTAAGCGAGTAGCGCACGAGAGCATTCCCAGAATGGGTGGCCCATCGGAAAGTTCTCGTGTGAGTTTCCAAAAACAAAACCGTGAGGGCGTGATTGGGGCCAAAAACGGACAATATCGTGCTACGGTGGAGTCGGACCTGGAAAGTGATCCCGCCCGGACCAGGATGTGACAGTGTGCACATGCGACTCTATCATTATCCAAATATAAGAGAACTCATATCTATAGTGTAATAAAAAAGTTTTGGCATTTATCGTTGTGTTCAATATTATTGTATTACATTATTATTTATATCAGAATTACAAATTTAAATAGGTCAATATTGTTTCTTTTAAAAAAAAAAATGATCAGCTGGTGGCTTCATGACAATCCATCTTTTCGAGGACCCACAGAGACTCACAGATATATTTCAATCTCTCTCTAACCTTATATTATTACATTATTATTGGTCTTATAATTACGAATTAAAATAGGTTTTTTTTTTTAGGTAAGCAAAAAAGGAACTTCATTGTTTTATGCTTCTGCTGATTACATTGATAATCCAAATAGTACATCTTAAATTCAAGCATTAAACCCTAAAATCGTCATCTTGAATACGAGGAAAATACCATAAAAATTATCAATGAGTGAATAAGTTTTTCAAACAAATTTGCTTGAATTGATCCACCAGAATACAAATAACTCATAATTTTTGCTTATTCAGAACTTCACGTAACAATGCATGAATAAATTTTCCGAAAAAAGAATTCACTTGAATCGACCACCAAAAAGCAAATAACTCATTCATTTTTTTCATCAGAACTCCACATTACAGCATCCTTGCAAGATTAATCTTTACAAAGCAAATATTTTGATGTTATATATAGATGAGATATAAACTCCGCGTTACAACATCCTTACAAGATTAATCCTTACACAGCAAATATTTTGATGTCATATATGGATGAGATATATAAAAGTGCCAAGTTAGTCACAATAATCGAATCGGATGAAAATAAAATAAAAAGAAGAATCACCAACCCACCATATCCATCTGATTAAGCATAATATCAAGCCTCAAAAAGTTCATTATTCTTAAAGTAGAACACTAAGCTCAATGAAATGGGCAAGGGATAACTTATCAAAACCTCTAGGAATAAGAATCAAATAAATAGAAGAATTATATACAATCTGTTTAATATATGTAACAAACAAACTGCTGAGAACTTGACGAACAACTCAATAAGGCATTTGGAAGCTCCACCCTGCAATTTCAAAGCCTCTCACTTTCTTCATCTTCTTCTTTGTTCAAATTAATCTTAGGATTAGTCAGTTCTATTTCTCGATGGGGGGCAAGGCAAGGTAAGGCAAGAGAAAGGATATAACTCAGCAGTAGAGTGTCACCTTGATGCGTGGAAGTCATCAGTTCGAGACTGATTATCCCTGAGCTCTATCTACGCAACTAAAACCGCAAACTCTCAAAGAAGAAAAAGGGTGAGTCAAGACCAGTTTTAGGCCTTGTTCGTTGTCTTTGCTTGATCGGGTTGTTTGATCATGGTGCTGGTTGTTTTGGGGTTGAGAAATAGGGGGTTGGTGTTTGTTCTGGAGATGGAGAAGTCATGGGAGCCTTTTGGAAAGTGCCCTACCAAATAGTCTCCTTTCCAACTAAAATTTTGACAAAACATCATTTATAGCCTTGCCGACACAAGGAGGTAGATCACGACCTTTCCTACACACAGGGACACAAAAACACAACCTAATCATATGGGATATTTGCAATTTTCACTTTTGGGAATTGGGTCCATGTAGAGAGAGAGTGTGTGTGTTTTTTCATTTTTCTATTTCAGAGGATGATTTTTTTTTTTTTTTTTTAGTACATCGATGTATTTACATTAAGGGGAGAGGGAATTTGGCAAAACTACATAATGAACAACCTAATTTAGTATCGAATTCGATATCCACGAAATTCGAACCTAAGAAGACTCTTTCAAAAGTAGAACTCTCTATGGACTTTCTGCAACCTTCATATTTGACACAATATTTTATAATATTAACATATAAATTAACGTTAAACTGCTAGATGGCGTATAGTCAATGAAGAGTCCCATTTTTTAGAGAATTTCCTGAGACTTCTCAACTTGAGATAGCTTTTAACATTCATGCATAACGTAATATTACTAGACCAATGATGAATATGAATGTAATCATTATAACAGGTTTAGTAATCAATACAAATGAACATGACATAACCCAAGATTGAAATTAATGGAATGCTAATTCAAGTATAGAGATGCTAGCAACCTTTGTACTAATCCTTATATTTGAGTTTTTTTCATTTTAAAAAGTGTCGTGTTGTTTTTTCTAAACGAGGACCAAAGTATTTAATGCTTTTGACTAGAAATTAAAAATGGAATCCACAACTTAATGAAATTCCACAAAATCTACACAACATTTTTAATACAACTACATATGTATACTCTTGTTTAATGTCCATTAAAATCATATTGACTACATGTGGATTTGGGCTCTTAAAATGTCTTATAAAATTCTAATCGACACCAGTAGGATTTTATTCTTTTAAAATTCTTCTAAATTCTATTTTGACTATACGCCCTTAGGGTAAAGAAAATGATAATATTTGCACTTTTCGATGGAAATGCACAGATTTCATCCCTTTGCGAATAACATATCTTCATGGAATAAAATTTTATGATCGGAGCCGTTCAACTTTCAGTAAAAACTAAAAACAAAATAATTATCTAACACCTAAAAAATATATCTTTTTCAAATTCTCAAAAAAAAAAAAAAAAAAAAAAAAAGAATTTTGCATTAATTTGTATCTGTACACATGGTCCATGAGAATGGCAACATTGTGGCCGAGGGCAATTGTCACTAAAGCCATTTTCCCTTCTCGACATGTCCAAAATCATGCACCCCACAATGAAAAATTCCCATATATATCTGTCACATCTTTAAGAAAAATAATTATAAACTTTTATTGTTGAAAACTAAAGTTAGAAGAGAAATTAGACTTTTTGAAAATTTAAGTTTTTCCATAGACTTTCTGATGCTTAATATTTTTAGCACAATATTTTATAATATTAACATAAAAAATAACGTTAAACTGTGAGTGGTAGAAAGTTCATAGAGAGTTCCACTTTAAAAGAGTCTCATTAACATTTCTCAAGTTAGAAACATCATAATTTATGCTAATTTTATCAAAATAAAAAATAAAAAATTTATGCTAATGGCATCGTAATATATAGCAACATTCTTGGCAAAATAATGAAAACATATAGCAAGAAAATAACAATATAGAATATGTATATAGTTTATATCGGGTACTTGTCTACTACATTGTTCTGTAATATAAAGTCTACAAGTTAGGCTAGTTAGCTCACCAACTTTCATTGTTCATAAATTGACCTGAAATTCCACTTGATTTAATGCATTGGGTCCATATTTTCAATTTCCCAAACAATCAATTTGGCACTAACATCTAGAATTCATATTGATTAAAATTTTATAATTCTCACGCTGAAAAATTATTAACTAGTTTTATTTAAATGTTATGTTTTTTGACATAACATAAAGAGCAAAATCGTGCGTCGACTTCGACATCGAAGAATTGAAATCTCACTATGTATCACGTTTCCAGATTAGACCAAATATGAGATTAATTAACAACTGGATATAACTGATGTTATACATTTCCAATGTGACCTTAATATATATCATACTATAAGGGCACACTCATAAGATTGATTCGACTTAGATTAGTTTTGCTTAGGGATTTAGGCCCTCATTTTAAATGATCTAAAATAATCCCACATAAAAAATGCATAATCTCAGCTTATTCAGACTTAAACAAACAAATTATCTCATTGCATATGATTAAGTTAATTTGGTGGCCGAACAAATTAATCCCCAACACTAAAGTTGTCATAATGATGGCTATTTTTGTTTGATTTCTTGAAGGAATCAAGGCCGTTTAAAGCAATTAAGATGCAGATCAAATTGTAATGAAATTAACTTGTTAAGGACCTCGACGTAAATACATATAACTACGAGGACGTATATAAATATAAAATGAAAACCCCAGCTCTGTCTCCTAGCAAAGCAATTTCTGAGTTGAGTTCAAGCTGTTTGCATGGAGAGTGGATACAGAGTCAAAGCAGTAAACTACGGAATGCAGACGTCAAGCAGGACGTGCAATGCGAACCCACAATATAAATATCCTGTTTGGCAAATGCTCGTTGGAGCATATGACCAAACCTGACTGACACACACTTCTCATTAGTTAATTTGGTACGAGTGGATTTCTACGGGGAAAAGGAATTCGGAACTGGAGCTCAAAAACAAATTGTAAACGTGAGTATGGTCACGTTCATTAGAGAACAAAGTGAATTTGTTCGTGTCCCATGTACTCAAGTCCGAGTCACACTCCTTGTAATTCATTCGTTTGTATCACATAATGATATAA
The DNA here is from genome assembly GCF_041283825.1 of Pyrus communis. Taxonomy (NCBI): domain Eukaryota; kingdom Viridiplantae; phylum Streptophyta; class Magnoliopsida; order Rosales; family Rosaceae; genus Pyrus; species Pyrus communis. Next base: position 23,093,068 of record NC_142571.1, on the reverse strand, counting down.
GTTTTACTTCTTTTTCTTTTCTTCCATGTGGTGAAGGTTTTGATGTTTTCAAAACATAGGCACCTTGGCCCCTTTTTCTCTATCCAAATCTTTCTCTCTCTCCGACCCTCCCTCCCCAAAAATTAGGGGTGGGCACTTTAGTGTGTTTACCGACTAACGTAACCGAAAATTATTGAGTTAAGTTGGTTGTAAACTTGAAAATTTGACTTTTAAGTAAAAATCTAACCACTTGTTTAATAGGTGGTGTGGATGCAAATTTCCGTCTTCTTCTTCTTGGATAAAATTACACCTACAAAACAAAGCACTTTAGGTCAAGGCCAAGAGCCTCACGCGCCCACGATGAATGAGGGGGTTTGGCTGAAGAACCTCCGATGCCAAAGTTAGAATTTTGAGGGAAAAATGTTTGGAGAATTTAGAGAATTTTGCAAGAGAGTTGGAATTGAGTTTTGGAGAAAATGAGATGGTATACATAGGGGTGCGACCAGCCCCTTTGGGAGGATGGGGACCGGCCACTTGGATGGTTTTTTGGGTGAGATTCATGATTTGTTAGCTAATTAATAAATTAATAGAGTAATAAATCAATTAATTAGCTAATTAATATAATTAGAAATGAATGATTTGGGGGTTACCTTGTGAAGAAGATTTGATGAGGATGGATGAAATAGGTTTTGAATAAATACCTATTCTGGGCACTTTTGACTTGATTGTGTAGAAATCCTAGTGTGCCTTGAGGGTAATCTTGTCTTTTTACCCAAAAATCCACGTGTTGCCTCCATATTTTTCTTGATTTTTTTTTTTTGCTCCTCAAATGCCCCCACACCTGTTGGGCTGCTGGTAGGAAAGGGCAGCAGGTATAAAGATCTTCTTGCTTTAGGAAACATAGGTTTGCTATTTTGATGTAGATTCCCTCTTTAATTGGAAATTCTATCCTTCTAGGAAAGAGAAATAGATCACTTCTAAAGTCTATTTAAGTCTACCTTAAGTAGATGATTAAATCAACTTTAGAGAGCAATTTATTCTACCCTATAAGAGAGAGAAATCTAGAGGATATTTGTTCTCCCTCCCCTAGCAATTTTCTACAATTGCTCATGCAAAGGACCGTCTTTCGTTGCTCTCTTCGTCTTATCCGCGCCGCACCGAGGTAAGAAAAATTTAATTTTCCTTGTCTTTTTCTTGGATAGTGCTGTCACGGGGCAGCTGTCGGGGTGGTGCATCACATCGGCTAGCAGGGGCCAGGAGTTGGCTCGGCATGGGCTGATGAGGTGTTGTGGCAGGGACCACTGCTTGGGCTGCTCGGCTTGGCTAGAGCCAAGGGCAGCTTGTGCAGTTGGGGTCGCGGATTGAGTCGCTGGGGCGCAGTGCTAGGCGAGCCGCATGGTTCATGTCCTTTGGGCTCTTGGACTTGACGCGGGCCAGGTCGGCGATTGAGAGAAATGAAGAGGTCGTGGGCTTCATGGGCTGCTGGAATGCTGGGCATACAAGCTTCATGCCTGCTAGTCCAAAAGAAAAAAAAAATGAGGGAAAAACCAGTATGGGTTGAGCTCCTTTACTGAGTATCATGAATGGCGTTGGCTGATTAGTCCTCTTTATCGGGAAAAATATGTGCTGCTCCCTAGAAATGAGGTAAAGATGATCAAGGCGGATGCATTGGCTAGTCTGATCGTTGTTGTGGAGCCTATTATGAATGAAGGTGGAAAGAATAAATCTTCCTTACCTGCTCAAGAGATGTTGATTGAGAAAAAACTGAAGACTTCCTCTGCTGCTTATGAGGGTCCGTCTGCTGTCGAGAGGCCTGTGATTGACATAACTTCTTTCAATGGGAAGAAAAATGAGGCTACTAGATCTGAGCTTGTGGCGTCTGTTATGTTAAGAATGGCTAATACGATTGCTGATAGGATTGCTCAGTGTAAAAGTCTAGTCATGTCCTCAGTGCCGAAGTCTGTACCAAGACGTTCGTTGGTAGCTAAGTTTGGTTCACCTTTGGAGAGACTTGCTGTTATGAACAGCGATAAGGTGGAGTTTCTTGCTAAAGTGGCGCCAAGGCCTACTCCCCCTGCTACTGAGACTGATTCGCCTGCTAGGAAGGATGAAACTGCTTATGTGGGCAGCTGTGAGAAATCCATTAAGCCTGCTTCTGGGGAGGCTGTTGAGATCTGTGCGCTTTTGAAACCAAATTTGCTTGAAGACATGGACGCTTGTGCCAACTTTGTCGATGGCATTAGAGGGGTTGTTTGCCCAAGTTCCTTTGCAAAGCATACGACCGAGTATAGGAAGACTGCCCTACTTGCCATGATGCAGAAAGACGGTTATTCTGGCAGTTGAGTCTATGCTCCTTGACCAAAAGGATACCAAAGTTGCCAAGGAGGTGGCAAAGGTTATGGCTGCCGAAGCTTATTCTTCTGCTGAGAATATCAAGAGGTTGGAATCTGAGCTCGTCGCTTTGAAAGGGTCTAATATCTTTGCCCCCACTTCTCTGCAGCTTGAGACCACTCGCTAAGAGATCATTGACTTGAAGACTAGGCTTGACGCAATCCAAGTTAAGTATGAAAATGCAAAGAATGAGATCGGATGTTACATACCTCAGATTCAAGATCTAGAACGTGCCGTTTCTGACCTTCGTTCCGCTGCTTATGCAAATGATGAAGAGTTATTGCTGCTTATAACCAAGTAATCCACTTCGAAAAGGTCGTTGATAGGCTTGAACCTCAAGTGTTGGAACTCCAAGGTACGCTGAATATCAACAAAAGTTTGAAGAAATAAGTGGATAAGTTGTAGTACTGAAAGGTGAGAAGGTTGGACTCGAGGCTTCGCTTGTTCAGAGTTAGGCTGATTTCTACAAGATGGATTATGTAGATCATTTCTTTGGTAGGCCGTCTGACTTCAAGTTTGCTGGGAAGTCTTCGAAACCTTCTATATTTCTTCAGAATGCTTGCTTGCCTTTACTTTTTAAGGCCTCCAATTGTGAAATAGCCGGAGAGGTTGATGCCCAAGCTAAAGCAGCTGGGGGTGAAACACCGGATGATGCTGCTGTTGGGAGTGTTGGGGCTGCTGAAAGTGTGGTGGTCGAGTAGTCGTGGGATGTCCAAGCTGCTGAACGGTAGTTTTCTAGGTAGCTTTTAGGATTTTCTTTGTTTTCTTTGTTGCTCTTGTTTTGCTTAAACTCATTTAGCCTGGGCTAATCGTTTATCAATTTTGCTAGAAAATTTAATAAACTTGTTTCATTCGCTTTTCTCCATCTTCGCTTCTTTAGTTCATGCCTTAACCTTAGACTTTGTAGACCAGTGGCAAGTGTGCTTCTTTTCTATAAGCAGATAAGCCTGTGTAGCCTATGCAGTCGTAGATGTTGGTGTAGAACTTTGCAAAGTTGTTAGCCATAGGGTTGGCAGCCAGACGCCTTACTTACAGAAGCATACAAATTCGCATAACCACTAGGCTATTAACTTTGGCTTTCTCCAACTTCGTAGGTTATGTAGTAAGTATACAACACTTTAGGACTTGGTGTAGGTCATTCCACGTTTTGGCAGAAATGAAGCCCATCGACTGGGTAGCATGTCGACAGTGGACGAAGCTTCGTATATGCGCGCCAACTTGTTTAACTTTTCATAGAAACGTGCAATTATATAAGTTTAATGCAACTTATTGCTCGAAGTGTAAGTCGTAAGCAGTCTTCTGGAAACCGTAGGTTACCTTAGTGCACTCAATAGCAATTTTAGGGTTCCAGGGCAGCCGTCCATGGGGCGTACTGCATAATGTGCCACCTCCGTCTCTGAGGTCGGTTCCCCGCAAATTAGGCTAAGAGGCCCAAAATCATTCAGTTAGCTAAGTGATAGGAGCATATTCATGCGACTTAAATGGCTTGTTCTCGTACATTTACGTTATGTTTCTTTAGTTATTTTAGTTCTTTATGCTTCTTTTGTGTGTTTTCAGGTTCTAAGGGCTTAGGGAGCAAGAAAGTGCATTTTGAGGCTATTTGGAGCATTTTTGGGCATGGATTGGATAGCTTATCCATGGAGCCAAAGTTTGGACGAAATTGAAGACTTGAAGTAGGAAAGTTAAATCCTAAAAAGACATCATGTTTGAGCATCATTGAAAACTCCTACGCATTTTAGAACACAAAAACAACATTCCTAGCAACCTTAGGACATTGTCGTGTGTTTCCTTGTGTCTCCCTTCCTTGCCATGCAAGGAAGGGCTTTGTTCCCTATTTTAAATACTTAAACACTACCACTTATCATTCACCACATATCATTCACCACTTATCATATCATACATTCATTTATCACTTATCATAATCATTCACTTATCACTTAACATATCATACACTTATCACTTATCACTCATAATCACCTACAACATCCACCTACTTCACCTACAACATCCACCTACTCACCTACAACATCCACCTACTTCACCTACAACATCCACCTACTTCACCTACAACATCCACCTATTTCACCTACAACATCCACCTACTTCACCTACAACATCCACCTACTTCACCTACAAATGACATAGCCATATGTTCCCTCCACTACTCCTATAAATACCCTTGCATTCATTCATTCATGCGCCATTCAATTCACATCTCATTTTCATACACAACACACCACAAACACCTCCATTCTTGCCGTGCATATCCCTTCATTTTCTGCATATTTTCTCTTCATTCCAACCACTCCTCATCCCCCAAAAACTCACCTTAGACCTTGTGCTACAACAACGAAGAAGAGAAGAGTGCCTAAACGTTCATACAATTCAAATTTGAGTTGTTGGAATGTTTAGGTGTTTCTTTGATTTCAATGTTTAAATTCAATTTTCTTTGTTTTGTAATGGAAGAGAAGAGTGCTTAAACGTTCATACAATTCAAGTTTGAGTTGTTGGAATGTTTAGGTGTTTCTTTGATTTCAAAGTTATGAGGAACTAAACCCCCCTTTAGCTAGGGGGTGATTCAAAATACATGTTTATATTTGCAATATGAATTGATTACTTTTGGTTGGAATTTCATAAGTTGTGGATTCAATTCGTTTAACTGTTTGATTGATAACGTATTTATGTATGTTCATTGAGATTGCAAGCTTAATTTTCATGCATGAATATGACGCTAGAATATAAGTGAGTTTCACCTAATCGTTATGAACTTATATTCATAAGTAGTGGAGGTTGCTTATAAACAATCGCGTTAAACGAATTCTTGGCATAAGTTTCATGCGTATTCCATAGTAACGAATGCCTCGTCAACACTTATAATTTTCATTGAACTTAATGATCTTTGTTGAATGTCTCTATCATGCGTATTCCATAGTTAGGGACTTTGATTAAGAATAATTTGGTTGTAATGCGTATTCCATTCAATCCAATGAATTTAGGGAAATCTGAAAGTTAATTTAAGCGGACCTAATTAACTTGGAGCATTGAGTTTCACAACTTATCGAAAGACCAACTGAGAATCAATATTGTATGCAAGTGTAACATGTGTGGAGAAGAACCCCTTGGCTATTCCATCATCCATATTTTTATCACCTTTGTATTTACGTTTTGCCCTTAATTATAATCTTTCCATTTAATTTAATCTTGCCCAAACACATTTCCCCCATATTTCGTTGAGTCTTAATCATTCGTATTTGTTTTATTTTTGTGTTTTAAGTATTTGGAGTCTTGTGTACTTGTTTTGAATTCTTGTTAAGTAAGTTAAGTGTTTTAAAAGTTAGTTTTATTTATTTGAGTCAAGTGTTTAGTATCCCTAGTTAATCCCCGGTTAGAACGATCCCTACTTATATCATTACTACAATTGTCACAAATAGGGTTTAATTTGTATGCGTATAATTCTCGCATCAAATTTTGGCGCCGTTGCCGGGGATTGGCAAAATTGCTAATCCCTTGTCTTGAGTCTTGTTTAAATTGTTTAGTGTGTGGCAACTTGTTTTCTTACTTGTACCAAGTCTATTAAGTTGGTTATTTATCTTGTTTACTTTTGTGTGTAGGTACTAGTTTATGACCCGTAGCTCACAACCTGTTCGTGAGCATATCTCCGACTTTGACGGTGATTTCGAGAGGACTTTGAGAAGGAACAAGAAATTGCAAGAGTCTAATCCTCCTAGTCCCGAACCTGAAGTAGAAGAGGAAGCCCCGGATTGGGTTAAAGAAGAAGTACCAACCATGGCCATGGACAATCGAACCATCAAAGAGCTTTCTGCCTCGGGTTTGGCCAATGCAGGCCCTCTTTACATTCAATACCCCGAGGCTGCCCAAGGCAAGACTGATGAATTCGAGTTGAAGTCAAGCTTGTTGCACCACATTCCGAAATACCATGGGCTTTCCATGGAAGATCCCAACAAGCATCTCAAGGAGTTCGAGGTTGTTTGTTCGAGCATGACACCCATAAATGTTGATGGGAACATTCTGATGATAAAGGCTTTTCCATTCTCTCTTGTGGAAAAGGCTAAGGATTGGCTTTACGAATTGGCACCCGGGACCGTTACTTCTTGGGAGAGCATGAAGAGAGCGTTCTTGGAGAAGTTCTTCCCTACTTCAAAAGTCATTCTCTTAAGGAAGAAAATTAGCGGAATCCAACAAAGTCAAGGAGAATCTTTTTCGGCATACTACGAGCGTTTTAAAGCCCTTGTTGCATCATGTCCTCAACATCAAATGAAGGAGGAGCTTCTCCTTCAATACTTCTATGAGGGCCTTCTTCCCATTGAAAGGCAAATGCTCGATGCTTCGGCGGGAGGTGCATTGGTGGACAAAACACCTATGGCAGCCAAGACCCTAATTGCAAACCGTGCTCTAAATGCACAACAATATGAAGGTGTTGGGCAGAGAGACGCCCCACGGCCACATCATGTAAATGAGGTAAGTTCTATTTCCGAATTACAATCCCAAATGGCTAACCTTACATCTATGTTGTCGCAGTTTGTGGAGGGCCCCAAAGCGCAAGGAGCTACAATCTGTGGTGTATGCTCCATTCAAGGGCATCCATCCGAGACATGCCCTCAATTAATTGAGAACGGAGGGTGGGAATCTGCCAATGCCATGGGCTATGGGAATCAAAACCAACCAAGGAACGATCCATATTCTAACACATATAATCCAGGTTGGAGAGATCACCCAAATTTCAGATGGAGAGATGCACAACAACCTGCCCAACAAAGTGGATTCCGACAACCTCCGGGTTTCTTTCCAAGGCCAATGGCACCACAACCACCTCCTCAAGCACAATCATCCCAAACCAACTCAGGTACGTCTATGAATGATGATGATAAAACATATCAATTATTAACCACAATGGCGCAGGGAATGCAGAACCAAGCAAAGGAGGTGAATGAACTAAAGAAACAAATGGGACAAATGGCCGAATTTTTGGGACAATTTCGTGAGAATGGTAAGTTACCAAGCACTACGGTGGTCAATCCAAAGGGTGGCTTCGAATCTGCAAAAGCTATCACCCTAAGAAGTGGAAAAGAAGCGGGAAGCAAAGCACATGAATCTGCCCAAAACAAGGAAGATGAGCAATCCGACCCCACGGCGAGTGTAGCACCACCCAAGCCGCAACCATCTAAACCTTCCCATCCGTCCATCTCAGGTAATGTTGTCCCAAATGTTGTGATTTCGAACACTAATCTGCCCAATGTTCCTTTCCCTCGCAGATTTGCACAATCAAAGAAGGAAGAAGCCGAGAAGGACATTCTAGAGACCTTTCGGAAAGTTCAAGTCAATATCCCGCTCCTAGATGCCATAAAGCAAGTGCCCAAATACGCTAAGTTCTTGAAGGAATTATGCACTACAAGGAAGAGGGCGTCACATAAAGAGGTAGTAAGGGTAAGTGAGAACGTTTCCGCTGTTTTACAAAGAAAGTTACCACCAAAGTACAAAGATCCAGGTAGCTTTACAATCCCTTGTATTATTGGTCAAACTAAGTTCGAACATGCTATGTTAGACTTAGGAGCTTCAATTAACGTCATGCCATACTCTATTTATGCTTCAATGAACCTTGGTGAATTGAAAAATGATGGTGTGATTATTCAGTTGGCCGATAGATCTAATGCCTATCCAAAGGGCGTATTGGAAGATGTCTTAGTGCAGGTGAATGATTTGATCTTCCCGGCGGATTTCTATGTCCTTGAAATGGAGGAAACCACCCATGCTCCATCCTTGCCGATTCTTCTTGGGAGGCCATTCATGAAGACGGCCCGAACTAAGATAGACGTGTTTAAAGGCACTTTAACAATGGAATTCGATGGGGAAGTGATTGATTTTAATATTTCCGAAACTATGAGATATCCCGTTGATGACCATTCTTGTTTTTCCATTGATGTTATCGATTCTTTGGCGCAGGTATACCTTGAAGAATTGAACGAGGACGCCCTGGAAACAACCATCACTAAGGCCATAGAGCGCAAAAATGAAGGATTTTGGCCAATGCAAGGCCACGGCAAAGAGGAGGAATTCTTTGCAATGGGTTCTAGTGAAGAAATAATTGAGGTTGTGGCAGCCCTTGAGTCATTGCCACAACAATATGGTAAGGTTCCACTCTCACTTTCAAATTCAGTTTCCACTAAGATGCTACCTTCTGTTGTTCAGGCACCATCGCTTGAACTTAAGCCGTTGCCGGACCATTTGAAGTATGTGTTTTTGGGAGAAGGCGAAACATTGCCCGTCATCATTTCATCAAGTCTCACGGCAATGGAGGAGGAGAAGCTTGTGAGGGTGCTTCGAGAGCACAAAACGGCCATAGGGTGGACTTTGGCCGACATTAAAGGAATAAGCCCTACCACATGCATGCACCGTATACTTCTTGAGGAGGGGACTAAGCCATCCCGAGAGGCTCAACGCCGTCTCAACCCTCCGATGATGGAAGTGGTGAAGAAGGAAATAATCAAGCTTTTGGATTGCGGAGTGATCTACCCTATCTCCGATAGCCGTTGGGTCTCTCCAGTTCAAGTCGTTCCCAAGAAGTCCGGAGTAACTGTTATCAAGAATGATGAGAATGAGCTCGTGCCTACACGCATTCAGACTGGATGGCGAGTATGTATCGATTACCGGAAGCTAAATGCCATGACTAGGAAAGATCACTTTCCTTTGCCATTCATCGACCAGATGCTCGAAAGGTTAGCCGGTCATGCTTTTTACTATTTTCTTGATGGATACTCTGGATATAACCAAATTGTGATAGCCCCGGATGATCAAGAGAAGACCACATTCACATGTCCCTTTGGAACATTTGCTTATCGTCGCATGCCATTTGGCTTATGCAATGCACCGGCCACTTTCCAAAGGTGTATGGTAAGTATATTTTCCGATTTTGTTGAAAAGATCATTGAGGTTTTCATGGATGATTTCAGTGTATTTGGGAGTTCATTTGATAATTGCTTGGATAATCTGACCTTAATTTTGAAACGATGTGTTGAAACTAACCTTGTCTTGAATTGGGAGAAATGTCACTTTATGGTGAAACAAGGTATAGTTTTAGGACATATTGTTTCAGAAAAAGGAATTGAAGTAGATAAATCGAAAATAGACCTTGTACGTCACTTACCCTCTCCTACTTCGGTTAGAGAGGTACGTTCGTTTCTTGGCCATGCAGGGTTCTATAGGCGTTTTATCAAGGACTTCTCCAAGATGTCCAACCCTCTTTGCCGATTGCTTCAAAAAGATGTGCCATTCAAGTTTGATGAAAAGTGTAATTCGGCATTTAACCAACTCAAGGAGAAGCTAGTCTCGGCCCCCATTATTGTACCTCCAGATTGGAGCCTTCCGTTCGAGCTCATGTGCGATGCATCCGACTATGCATTAGGCGCTGTTCTAGGACAAAGAAGAGACAAGCGGCCGCATGTCATATACTATGCCTCTCGGACTCTCAATGATGCCCAATTGAACTACTCCACGACGGAAAAAGAACTTCTAGCTGTGGTTTTTGCTTTAGATAAATTCCGTTCATATTTAATTGGTACTAAAGTAATCGTTTATTCTGATCATGCAGCTTTGAGGTACTTGCTCACGAAAAAGGAAGCAAAGCCGAGGCTTATCCGTTGGATTCTTCTTCTTCAAGAATTTGATATTGAAATCCGGGATAAGAAAGGAAGCGAGAATGTAGTGGCTGACCATTTAAGCCGAATGATCCACGAGGAGCATGAACATGCCGTACCTATCCCTGAAACTTTCCCCGATGAGCAGCTGCTATCCATTGAGGTAAGTGAACCATGGTATGCAGATTTAGTGAATTACTTGGTGGCTAAACAATTTCCAAATGAACTAAACAAGCACCAACGTGATAAGCTTAAAAATGATGCACGTTTCTATGTTTGGGATGACCCTTATTTGTGGAAGTATTGCTCAGATCAAATTGTACGTAGATGTGTGCATGATTCTGAATTTCACTCAATTCTAAGCTTTTGTCACACATATGCATGTGGTGGTCATTTTGGCACACAACGCACTGCCCTCAAGGTTCTAGAGTGTGGTTTTTATTGGCCGACTATATTTAGGGATGCTAGAACCTTTTGTATGTCTTGTGATCGTTGCCAACGAATGGGTAACATAGGTACCAAGGACCAAATGCCGCAAACCCCTGTCTTTAATGTTGAAATTTTTGATGTTTGGGGCATTGATTTCATGGGCCCTTTCCCTCCATCTTATGGTTTCACTTATATCTTGCTAGCCGTTGATTATGTTTCTAAATGGGTGGAAGCAAAAGCCACCCGTACTAACGATTCTAAGGTGGTTGCAGATTTCGTGAAAACTAACATTTTTGCTAGGTTTGGAATGCCGAGAGTAATCATAAGTGATGGAGGGTCTCACTTTTGCAATCGGACCATTGAGGCGTTGCTAAGAAAGTACCATGTCAACCATAAGGTCTCCACACCTTACCATCCTCAAACAAATGGCCAAGCCGAGGTGTCTAACCGAGAAATCAAACAAATTTTGGAGAAGACCGTTGGACCAACAAGGAGGGATTGGAGCTTACGTTTAGATGATGCACTGTGGGCATATCGTACGGCATACAAAACACCCATTGGGATGTCACCTTTTCGGCTCGTCTATGGTAAGCCATGTCATTTGCCCGTAGAGTTAGAGCACAAGGCACATTGGGCCGTGAAGACTTTCAACATGGACATAGATGCAGCGGGAGTTCATAGGAAGCTCCAATTGAATGAACTTGAGGAGATTCGGAATGAAGCCTATGAGAATGCCCGGATGTACAAAGCCAAGACCAAAGCATTCCATGATAAAATGATTCGAACCAAGACCTTCACAGTTGGGCAGAAAGTGTTACTTTTCAACTCTCGCCTACGTTTGTTTCCTGGTAAGTTGCGTTCTAAATGGATTGGCCGTTTGTTGTTACTAACGTTTTACCTTATGGTGCAGTACAAATCAAAAGTTCTAGGACGCAGCAAGAATTCAAAGTGAATGGGCATCGATTGAAGCCCTATTACGAGACGTTTGAGGAGCATGTCGTGGAGGAGGTACCCCTCCATGCCTTGGAACCTAGTCAAGCTTAAACGGAGGTACCGTCCGGCTGCAAGACGTAAAAGAAAGCGCTACTTGGGAGGCAACCCATGCATTCAACAAAGGAAGACTTAGAAAGCACTCCAATTCCAGATTCCTAAAAACTCTTCTCTTTGTTGATATTTCGTTTCTGCCTTGTTAGGTTGTTTAGTTGTTATTGTTTGTTTGTTTATTAATTGTGTGAGTCTATGATTGCAACATTAAGAAAATGTTTTGTTTATTGATAGGCACTGCTAAACAAAGAAAGATGGAGCCTTCACAAAGGGCGTTTACTTGAAGCCCCACTACTGGGCAAAACTCTCGGAGCGGAAGGCATCGGAGCGGAAGGCATCGGAGCGGAAGGCATCGGAGCGGAAGGCATCGGAGCGGGAGGCATCGGAGCTAGAGCATTCCAGGCCCCAATACTTGGCCAAACGCTGGACGAGCCAGGAAAAATGTGCCTCTGGAAGTAAGCCGAAAGCCTTTGACGGTCACTTTGACGGTCACTTTGCATTCGACCATTGGATTCTTGCAGCTCATCAAGCTTCCTCTTCATGCCGTTGAATAGTTGTTTGCAAGCACATGCAAACTTCTATTCTCATACTTCAGCTGCTTGATCTCTTGCTTGAGACTTTCCACCTCTGCCATCAATGATTCCACCTGACGGGAGCGGGCAAGCAGGCGTTGGCCCATATTGGACACAGAGCTCGCACACTGAACACTAAGTGCGAGGGACTCTTGAACGGCCAACTCATCGGACCGTCCTGACAGCAGCCTACTATCTTTTGGAGTGAGGAGGTTCCTAGCTACTATTGTAGCTGTTGTGGCGTCCTGCATCACGGAGTCTTCACCTGTGAGAAGACCGTTAGAAGATAAGAAAGAAGGGCGCCATACGTTACCTTGACGCGGTGCGCCCGTATCACTGCTAAGGCTCAATTCCAAGCTAAGGTTCGATGAGTTTGCCATTTTTCAAAAGTGTTCAAAGAGAAGGGATGGAGTTAAATTTCAAAGGGCCGGAGTCGATTTTCAAGAATGGGAATTCTTCAGAGTGTGTTTGTTGTGGTGATCGATAGCTCTATAAAAAGCCAAGGCGACGCGTCCACCGATTCAAGAAGCCAGAATTTCCGGCGTAATTTAGGCGACGCTCGGCTTTTCAGAAGGCGCGTTCAACTTTGTCAAAAGATTTCTTCTTTTCAGACAACACGTGGAGGCCATCATCGCAACTACACATCTTTTGCCGACAAGCGCAAAGTTCGGCGACGCTTTCTCTGCTTTTCAGAAAACGCGTGCAGCTTTGTCAAAAGGAGCCGCATCCGCGCTACTACGTGTCGTTCAGAAAGCAAAAGGGCGCCTGCTCAGAAATCGAAGAGGCGTCGTTCTGATATCGAAGAGACATTTGTCGACAAGGGTAAAAGAATAGTACCACCACTTGATATTATCTCTATATATGTCGACCTTCGTCTTTTATGGCAAGGCAAACCTGAAGAAAATGCCCAACTCTTCCGCACCTCTGAGGGCGCTCTCCCAGCAACGCCTTTTGAAATACTCAATTTTTTCTCCCTCAAAGAAGATACCAGAAACCTGGAGTACAAATAAGGCAGAAGGAAACGGTCGATCGAAGCATGTGGAGACAACCACAACAAATACATGTGCTGCTTCATTCGCCGTTTCTTCAAAAGCAAAGGTATCTCATATCATCAAGGTCTAAAGCAAAAGTATCTCATATCATGCTCTTTCCCTGTCCTTTTCTTTGTCCTTGTTCTTACTCGTATGGCAAAGTGAAAGAAGCAATCAGCCGGCACTTGGAGTCAGTCTTCCGATCTGGAGCCAACTGCCTGGAATCTATTCCTGATTGCTTACCTAGCGTTGCTCTCGAGTAGTCATCTTCAACGGTTGATACACTTCCAGAGAAGGGACCACTCCTGCACAGATTGAACAAAGAAACAGATAAAAGGGATAAGCTCAGACCTTCGGGGGAGACCAAAAGAACCATCCTGCTGCCCAGTTCAAAAGGTAGCACAAAGGAAAATCAACGATGGGCAGAAACCAGTTCAAGAGTAAGCCTGTGGAATCACAAAGATCAAAGCCTCAATGAATTCAACAAGGAGAAGATGGAATTTACATTCCACAACCAGATTTGCGTCTCTAAACTCTTCTCTTTGTTATTTACATTCTGCCATGTTTAGTATGTTTAGTTGCTGTTTTTATGTTTACTTTTGTTTGGTGTGATTTTAAGCTTAAAACATTGAGGACAATGTTTGATTTAAGTGTGGGGGGGTAACTAATGTTGTTGATACAAATTCGTGAGATTTTATCACCCATAACTTCAAATGTTGTTCCTTACTGTTTTAAGGTGTTTTTAAGTTGTTTTAGAGTATTTTAGTATGTTTTGTTTTTATAACTCCGAAAATACCATAAAAATTTGAAAAAAAAAAAAAAAAAAAAAAAAAAAGAGAAAAAAAAAATGTTTTGAAAAGCTTAAAAAGAGTGTTTTGAGTCGTTTTTGTGTGTTTATGTCTTAGGGTACTTTCCAACACAATGATAAGGATTTGGTTTGTAATTGCATGACGGTTAAAAAGAGTTATAAACATAGAGAAAAGTTTGATTTACTCTTGGTATATGCTTGGTTATGGTTATAATGTATGACTTCACATGCAATCATAAAAGAAAAATTCGTTTTTGTAACATGCTTGAAAGAAGGAACTCAAACAAACGCTACAACCCTGTGAGACTCGAGCCATTACTTTCTTTGGAGAGTTATTTTCTGTGATTCTTTGTTTTCTAAAGTTGTTGCATGATCTCATTATTCCTTGCTCGGTTGCTACTTAGATTGCAATTGTATCATGATAGAACTAAATGCTAGAACTTATATCCGTTTCATTCAAAGCATGACATTGAATTGCATAACATATATCAAGATGAAGTTGTGTAGTTGCCATCATAGCCAAATAGCCTTACTTCCTATATTTCGTATATTTTGTAAGTCTTAACCCCGTTGAGCCTCGTTTAGCCTATTTTCTTTGCTAACCACATCACCCCTTACCTAGCCTAGATTAGGACCATCTGTACCCTTGTTCTTGAAGCATAGTAAGCATGACGGAAAATGAATTCCTTTTGAGTTACATTATGCAAGAAAATGAGTGTGGGGGAGTAAAAGTTTGTTCTTAAGCTTATATATATGTTTTGAGATTCAAAAAAAAAAAAAAAAAAAAAAAAAAAAAAAAAAAAAAAAAGAGTGAAAATAAGTAAGAATGAACTCACAAGCGTTGATGGTTGAAAAAAGGGTCCAAAAAAGTTGAATATGGCCCTAAGTTTTGTGTGATTCCCCCTTGGGTGTTCAAAGTTGATTTTTTTTGCGTTCTAAAGGGAATTCTAAATGTCTAATTCATTACTTTGCTCACTATTGCTTAAAGAACCTTTGTTTTCCATACTCCTTTGTTATCCAAACACCCCAAGCCCCATTATAACCCGTGACTTCAATCTTGAGTGTTATGTATTTCAATTGTGGAGTTTGAACTTGGTATGAGCTTATGGTGTCACTGGTTCTCGCATCTAAGTAGTAGCATTCCATTCATGAGATCTTATCTAAACATGCTTATTAACTCCAGAAATTGCTTCCTTTGAAATACATATATGTGAGTGTTCGTTTTTATGTTTACATCAATCTTCTCACATATAACTAGTTTAGGGTGTGTAGTCAGAAAATCTGTGTGAAAAACGAGTGCATATCTTGTAAGGATTTGAGCAAATTCTCTAAGGCATGTTACTACATTCAAAACATGGTTTTAAATGCTTATTTGTGAAATAATATGTGGTGACTATGAGTAAGAATGTACTTAAGTGTGAAGATGACAAAAATCTATGGGACTAATGATTTTTAACTTGTCATGTGCATTGGAAATCCATTAGACGATTGTTGGAAGGTGTAGGTTGTGTTTTGTTCGTTTTGTCTAGTTTCGTGTTCTTTTGTTGTTTTGTTTTGCTCGAGGACTAGCAAAAGATAAGTGTGGGGGTATTTGATAGGAGCATATTCATGCGACTTAAATGGCTTGTTCTCGTACATTTACGTTATGTTTCTTTAGTTATTTTAGTTCTTTATGCTTCTTTTGTGTGTTTTCAGGTTCTAAGGGCTTAGGGAGCAAGAAAGTGCATTTTGAGGCTATTTGGAGCATTTTTGGGCATGGATTGGATAGCTTATCCATGGAGCCAAAGTTTGGACGAAATTGAAGACTTGAAGTAGGAAAGTTAAATCCTAAAAAGACATCATGTTTGAGCATCATTGAAAACTCCTACGCATTTTAGAACACAAAAACAACATTCCTAGCAACCTTAGGACATTGTCGTGTGTTTCCTTGTGTCTCCCTTCCTTGCCATGCAAGGAAGGGCTTTGTTCCCTATTTTAAATACTTAAACACTACCACTTATCATTCACCACATATCATTCACCACTTATCATATCATACATTCATTTATCACTTATCATAATCATTCACTTATCACTTAACATATCATACACTTATCACTTATCACTCATAATCACCTACAACATCCACCTACTTCACCTACAACATCCACCTACTCACCTACAACATCCACCTACTTCACCTACAACATCCACCTACTTCACCTACAACATCCACCTATTTCACCTACAACATCCACCTACTCACCTACAACATCCACCTACTTCACCTACAACATCCACCTACTTCACCTACAAATGACATAGCCATATGTTCCCTCCACTACTCCTATAAATACCCTTGCATTCATTCATTCATGCGCCATTCAATTCACATCTCATTTTCATACACAACACACCACAAACACCTCCATTCTTGCCGTGCATATCCCTTCATTTTCTGCATATTTTCTCTTCATTCCAACCACTCCTCATCCCCCAAAAACTCACCTTAGACCTTGTGCTACAACAACGAAGAAGAGAAGAGTGCCTAAACGTTCATACAATTCAAATTTGAGTTGTTGGAATGTTTAGGTGTTTCTTTGATTTCAATGTTTAAATTCAATTTTCTTTGTTTTGTAATGGAAGAGAAGAGTGCTTAAACGTTCATACAATTCAAGTTTGAGTTGTTGGAATGTTTAGGTGTTTCTTTGATTTCAAAGTTATGAGGAACTAAACCCCCCTTTAGCTAGGGGGTGATTCAAAATACATGTTTATATTTGCAATATGAATTGATTACTTTTGGTTGGAATTTCATAAGTTGTGGATTCAATTCGTTTAACTGTTTGATTGATAACGTATTTATGTATGTTCATTGAGATTGCAAGCTTAATTTTCATGCATGAATATGACGCTAGAATATAAGTGAGTTTCACCTAATCGTTATGAACTTATATTCATAAGTAGTGGAGGTTGCTTATAAACAATCGCGTTAAACGAATTCTTGGCATAAGTTTCATGCGTATTCCATAGTAACGAATGCCTCGTCAACACTTATAATTTTCATTGAACTTAATGATCTTTGTTGAATGTCTCTATCATGCGTATTCCATAGTTAGGGACTTTGATTAAGAATAATTTGGTTGTAATGCGTATTCCATTCAATCCAATGAATTTAGGGAAATCTGAAAGTTAATTTAAGCGGACCTAATTAACTTGGAGCATTGAGTTTCACAACTTATCGAAAGACCAACTGAGAATCAATATTGTATGCAAGTGTAACATGTGTGGAGAAGAACCCCTTGGCTATTCCATCATCCATATTTTTATCACCTTTGTATTTACGTTTTGCCCTTAATTATAATCTTTCCATTTAATTTAATCTTGCCCAAACACATTTCCCCCATATTTCGTTGAGTCTTAATCATTCGTATTTGTTTTATTTTTGTGTTTTAAGTATTTGGAGTCTTGTGTACTTGTTTTGAATTCTTGTTAAGTAAGTTAAGTGTTTTAAAAGTTAGTTTTATTTATTTGAGTCAAGTGTTTAGTATCCCTAGTTAATCCCCGGTTAGAACGATCCCTACTTATATCATTACTACAATTGTCACAAATAGGGTTTAATTTGTATGCGTATAATTCTCGCATCACTAAGCCTTGAAAAAGACCATTGTGTCTACTTCTAGGAATCCTAGCGCAAGCCATCGTGCACCTAGTTATACCAGGGTAGCCCGACTCATCCACATCTGGATATTCAGAGTGTAAGTTTATCTTTCTGCCTTAGAGAACAGACCCATGTGGATGTCGGGGAATTAATTTACCCTTTCGCAGTGGAGAGTAATTAGTTTATCATCTCGCATTAGAAAGCAAACCCAAATGGGTGTCAAGGAATTGGTTTACCTTTTAGCACTGAAGAACATGGTTGGTCCCTCGGGTGGCGTAATTCCTGCGATGAGTCTCTAAGAAGGGCGCGATCTTTTTTGAAATGCAGGAATGATCAGTTGTTGTAAGCATGCAGCCGAGCCAAGTTGTAAATTACTTCTGAATTCCTCATTGCAAAACGAGTGAAACGAATAAGAACTTAGCTGTAAGGTAAGAATTGCATAACAACTGGATAGTCTTCGGCTTGTTTTTAGAGCCTTCTCTGCATGCAGTGATGAAGGCTTTTCTTCGGACTAGATCTCTGGGCTGGAACTACCGGATCTTGCCCTTTTTATTGTATTTGGAAAGGAGCTGATGTTGGTAGGTTGCGATGCAGGTAATGGTTTGCTCACACGTCTCCTCTGCCAGATCTATGCTTGTGGTCATCTCCTTACTGTTCTGCTTAATGCTTAGCAGTAAAGTGCTAATACTTAGCATGATGACATCATGATGAATGATTGCCTTTGAATTAAATGCCAAAGAGAAATGAGTCTCACCGGTGGCTCGTTGTTTGGTCGTGCGATATGCCCATAGACATTCGAGGAGTTCATCTGGCCACTTTCTTTTCTTATTGGAGAATGATTTCTTAAAGAAATCGAGAATCGTCTTGTTAGATGCTTTGACTTACCCATTGCCTTGAAGATATCTCGGCGTGGACATGTGTTGCTTGATGCCATACTTTTGGAAGAACTTTGCTAGATCTTTGCCCAAGAACATCAAGCTATTGTCGGTGACGATGGATTGAAGGATGCTAAATCAGCAAATGATGTTCCTCCATATGAAGCACTTTATGTTCGTCTGAGTCGTGGTTGTCATAGGCTTTAATTCTACCCATTTGGTGAAGTAATCAGTTGCCAAGATCATCATGCCTTTGCCCCTAGTAGCGGGCGGTATTGGCTCAAGTCGATTGCCTACTGCATGAACGGCCAAAGACTCGTCTACGGGTATAGTTCACAGGCAAGTAGTGCTAGTACCGGCTTGTAACGTTGGCAGTGGTTGCACTTTTGTAGTAACTCCTTAGTGTCTTGGTGCATGGTAGGCCAATAGCATCTTGCGTTTAGAGCCTTATGTACTACGGATCAGCCTGCGGAGTAATTTCTACAAATGCCTTCGTGGATTAAGCTTAGAACCTTTAGGTCGTCGGGAGACGCTAGGTAGCGAAGATGTGGTCCAACGTAGGATCTTTGAATGAGAATGTTGTTCCACATGTAGTAGCGTGCTACCTGTATTTGGAGCTTTCTAGACTCCAATCTTTCCATAGGGAGTGTGTCATTGACCATGTAGTTTATAATGGAATATTGCCAGTTTGGAGTTACACTAACCTGTGACACCTCGGTTACTGGCTCTATCTCTATGCTTAACTTGTCTAGATACTCCACTAGAATAGAACGTTTGAGTTGGTGGTTGAGGGCGGAGCCTAGGCTGGCTAGTGCGTTCGCGTGAGCGTTGTTTGCCCGCAGAACTTGAGTGAGGGTGTAAGTTTGAAACGCCTTAAGTAGTCTGGCTAATGATTAGCTAGGAATCAGAATAAATTGCGAGATTTTTCACCGCCAAGTCTTTTGCCATTCGGAGACCTGCTAATAGGGCCTCGTATTATGCTTCATTGTTGGATGTTTTGAAGCCTAGAGTGATCGCCTGCTAAGACATTGAACCATTTGGGGTGACAATGACCATGTATGCTCCCGAACCTTTGTAGTTGGATGCTCCATCAACATTTAAATGCTAGTAGTCTTCATCGGATGAAGTAGGTGTCACTCTGTTACATTGCGTAGGCTAGGCGTGAAGGCTCAGTAGTGGGGGACTTCATATTTAAGATCGTTCAGATTTGCCTTGAATGTGCATCGGCGAACCTCTTCCCAAAGTGCATGCTTCTCTGTTAGAGCAAAAGAGTCTACCAAAGTTAGATCTTCTTTCATGATCAATTCTCCAAACAACGGATGGTTTACTGGGAGTCCTTTTTAGAAAGCTGCTCTAGCTATCGAGTCGTTGCATCTGACTATCTTTGATTTATCTGCTTTGAACCTCTTCGTATAGTCACTAAACCACTCATTTGGGGTTTTCTTGATGTTGAGCAAGTGGTAGGACTTTTTCTTGATCAAGCGATATGATGACTATTCTTTGGTAAAAACCAAAGAAAATTCATCAAAACTCTAAATGAATGGTGGCAACAGGGTATAGAACCAATCTTGCACCTCGCCTTGTAAAGTGGTGGCGAATATCTTGCACATGAGATCGTTGTTGTTTTGATAAAAGATCATTGTGCTTCAGTAGTGCTTTAGGTGTCTCTCCGGGTTTCTATCCCCTTTGAAGGATGTGAAATGTGGCATGCTGAACTTGCATGGAAGCTCTACCTGCTCGATCTTATTCGTGAAGGGTAACCTACTTATGTTGGTCATGTTTTATCATAGTACCTCGTTAGTGACATTGTTGTGTTGGAAATCGCGTAATCGCTTGGTCATGAGCATTCTACTTCTTTCTGAATTTACCTTTGTTGGGGTAACGGAGCTCTCAGCTGCCCTCGGTCGTGACCTACTGGTCTAGGTTGCTTTTCTACATGCTCGGCTCGTTTATGCCGCGACTGCGGTGTATGTGGTTCGTTTATAGCAGGCGAGGGAATTCTTCGCAGGCTGTTGGTTGAGCTTAAGCCAGATTGAGTGACTGCTTCTTTCCATCCTTCGTGCTACCTACTCCGATGTGAGATGGAGAATGCTCCTTACGAGCCTAGTCGTGATGAACACTTCGCCTGGAAGGTTGCTTATGTTAACTATCGAAGTGTGGCCCTAACCGTGAATGTATGCTCGTCCGTGGGCCTAGTTGAAAGTGCACGCTTTTCATCACGCTAAGACGGGAGTATACACTATCTCGGGGACTCAATCAGGAGTGTACACTGCCCGAACGCTGGGTTCGTGGCTGGTCAAGTGGCTACTTGCCGAGATGCTGTTGGAGAGGTTCTTCGTTTGCCCTTATCCTACTTCGGGACACTTTTTCTGGGGCACGTTACATCTCGGTGCACTACAAGAGCTGATTCACTAAGGTCGTCTAATGTGCGAGGGCACTTGTCAATTATATGACTTGTCGAGACAAGTGTTATTCTCCATTTGGGTTGGAAGAACTTGGATGGAATGCGTCTCCTTGAGTAGTGAAAATGTGGTAGACTCCGAGAACAATATTTGAGTTGGAAATATCAAATTCATAGAGAAATATGGTGAAAATGTCCCTGGTTCAATCGTAGGCCAAAACATTTGAAGCTGGGATGGTTGAACTAATCTTAGACCGATTTAGGTTGCTTGGAAGGCCATAGGAGTGGGCTACTCAACGTGTGGTGCACGTGGGTGCGAAGCTAGGGCTCAGCTTGGCAACGCATTGGGTTCGCGTCGGGCTTGAGTGGATCGGGTCGTCTCGCCTTAGGCTTGGGTCCGTGTGGGCTTGAATGGCACGGCTTGGGTTGTGGTTATGGCACCATGGGCCTTGCCGAGGGTGGCTGCAGTGGTGGCCATGATGGTGCCCTGTAGGGGTGGTGCCACTCCATTCATCATTGTGTTGAGCCTCGTAGACTGCCGCAGTCCTAATCCTTGAATGTTGGAATTTCCGTTCATCGAGGTTTTCGAATCTCTTGTCATTGTACTTTTCTTTTACATTTTATCGAATAATTTTAAAAATAAAAATTCCAAGAATAAGAACGTACGAAAAATTTACAAGTGAACAAGAAAATGAAAAACCTTGAATGCGAGAATCTTCTACTAGCGTTTGATCAAAACTCTTAATGAAAGCACCAATTTGTGAATGCAAATTTTCGTCTTCTTCTTCTTGAACAAAATTGCACTTACAAAACAAATAACACCTTATGTCAAGGCCAAAAGCCTCATGCGCCCACGATGAATAGATGGCTTTGGCCAAAGATGTAACATCCCACATTGCCTAGGGGAGTGGATCATGTAAGCCTTGTATGTATATTCCCATCTTTACTTAGCACGAGACTTTTTGGGAGCTCACTGGCTTCGGGTTCCGTAAGAACTCCAAAGTTAAGCGAGTTCGCACGAGAGCAATCCCAAGATGGGTGACCTACTAAGAAGTTCTCGTGTAAGTTCCTAAAAACAAAACCGTGATGGTGTGGTAGGGGCCCAAAGCGGACAATATCGTGCTACGGCAGAGTCGAGCCTCGGATGTGGTGGGGTCCCAGGCCGGGATGTGACAGAAGAACCTCTGATGCCAAAGTTAGAATTTTGAGGGAATAATGTTTGGAGAATTTTGTAAGAGAGTTGGAATTGAGTTTTGAAGAAAATGAGATGGTATTTATAGGGGTGTGGCCGGCCCCTTTGGGAGGATGGGACCAACGACTTGGATGATTTTTTGGGTGAGATTCATGATTTGTTAGCTAATTAATAAATTAATTGAGTAATAAATCTATTAATTAGTTAATTAATATAATTAGAAAGAAATGATTTGGGGCTACCTTGTGAAGAAGATTTGATGAGGATGGATGAAATAGGTTTTGAATAAATACCTATTTTGGGCACTTTTGACTTGATTGAGGGATGATTGTCCACTGCTTAGGCATAGAAATCTTGGTATGCCTCGAGGTTAATCTTGTCTTTTTGACCCAAAAATCCACGTGTTACCTTCGTATTTTTCTTGATTATTTTTTGCTCCACATATGGATTGAAGTATTATTAACCTGGTAGAAACCGACTTACCCAAATATCAAAATTTCTTAAATATAATGTATATTACATGTAAGAATACATAAAATCTTATAGTTATTAAACACACTTATTTATTTATACTTTATTTCAATAATAAAATTTAAATATTAAGTAATAAGTAGTGGCTACACCACCAAATGTGCATGTGACTCAAGACTAATATGATATATATTGTAGATTTTTGTCACTCATACTCCCTTTAGGTATAAGAAAGAAAGTAAATAATCTTAACTTGTAAAATCAGCCTTACACAACTCGCCTTATAATGGTTTGGTTGGGTTGCTTTGCCATTTTCTTGGGTGAAAATGGTTCAATAATGCCAATTCAAGTTTATTGGGATTGGCCAACAAGTTGAAGTCCAACTTAATCAACCCACCCAATTGCCACCCCTACCAAAAACCAACCCTAATTGAAATCTCAAGCGTCAAGGGCCTTTGCTTCGGCTTGGGTTAGCAGTAGCCTCTATTTTCCTCCCCTTAAGCATATCCCTATATTTCTACTTCTTCTAGACCTTCCACAAACCCTCTCCTTCCCACTTCCCAATGTCGCATCCCTTCCCCTCCCCTGTCTGTTCCTTTTCTCCAACGTATCTCTTTCATCTCTATTCAAAGATTTTACACAACTCCTCTCAACCATCTTTTTGTAGGCAACCACTTTTTCATGGCTTTATTTGAGCCTTTGCCCAAAATCAAAGTTTCCTTCATCACAAGGCCTTTTTCGTTTGATTTGGAGCTAGATTTATGATTTTGGGGTGGTTTTTGGTTTTAGGTGGGTCCAATCCACCCCTATTTGCTTGGAAACCGTAGTGGTGACAACCTCATCGACTTGCTTTTATGGTTGTGCTGTCTTCTGCCATTAGATCGAATATTTTCCATCTTTGGGTGACCTGATTTTTAAAGGTTGTGTCACCCTAGGCAATGAGATCTGGCATTTGAGCCGTCTTGAGCGGCCAGATCTTTCATCTCTATCATCTTAGGCGTTCATAAATGGCGTCCTACTTCATATTGTGGCCTGATTTGACGGCTAACTACCTTGGTGACTGGACTTGATGGCTGTACGCCCTAGCCATTGGGATTGAGCGCTTGAGCTTCCTTTGGTGATCAATTGTGTCAGTTTCACTGTCTTAGGTGTGAAGATGTGGCTGCTTCACCTCATTGAGCTTCAAATTGGTTGAGCGATGATGTTGCAGGTAGTTGTGACTTCATGAGTTATTTGGTGGGTCCCTTGTTAGGGGTAGTTTTGTTGTCTCGCCTAGCGAGTGTTATGGTCACTTTACAGTGATGGCTGAGTGTGGTTTTCGCCTTGAGCAACGAGTTATTGGTCTTATCTATCAACGATGACTTTTTGTGGTCTCACACCTCCGCGATGACTTTAAGTGGCCTCATTATTCGGCAATGATTTGTTGTAGTCGTTAATACATATATGTTGCGCGTATCGTTTTGTGACATATTAGTATTGGTGGCATTTGTAGATTTAGTACATGCGGTAACCGTTTAGGGTTTTACTTCAGTTGTCTTTTAAGCAAATTCACTCCATATCATTTTCTTGGTCACTAGAGTATTGTGACAAATTAACACCTTTGTATTTGTTTTGTGATTAATGAAATATCAAACTATTGAAGGAAAAAAATCTACACCTTCATGTTGAGAGTTATTCATATGCAGATTAGGTTGAATCTATTATAGACAAACTATCTATCTCATTGTTATAAATATGTCAAAGTTAGAGAGATAACATTTACTAGTGACAGGAATGAAGTAGGTGTAAAATATTATACTGTAACTATTACACTATAATTATAGCACAAGAGGATGACAAATAAAAAAGGTAGGAATAGATACTGATGTTATTGACCTTTCCTTTTTTACTCTATGTATCTTGATAGTAGTCGAAGTGCTCTATTTATAGAACAACTCTAGACAAACATTTTGAAATTTACAGTACATGACTTTGAAAATATGATCACCCTTATTTCCAAAGTCTACATCCCTTTGTGTGGGTATTGAAAATCTGTGTGGGCATTCATAACACTGCCAATGTTTTCAATACTGCATTCAACATTGCCAATGTTTTTAACACTGCATTTAACATTGCCAATGTTTTCAACACTCCCCCGTAGATGCCCATATATCAACATCAGTTGCCTCGTTAAAACCTTGTTTGGAAAAATTTAGTGGGAAAAAACCATAGTAAAGGAAAAAGAGTACAACTTTACTTGGATTGGTATGCTTATGTTGCCTCGTTAAAACCTTGATAGAAAAAACCTAATGGGAAAAATCATAATCGAAGGAAAAAGAGTACAACATGCATGTATCATGGATGCTCCCCTTGATTCCGCATTTTTCAAATTTAGCTGTTTGGTAAGTCGACGTAATCCGATACTTTGCACTATCTTCTTAAATGTGCATTTTGGTAGAGATTTGGTGAACAAGTCTGCTAGATTTTCATTGGAATGGATTTGTATGATTTCAATAACTTAAGCCTTCTGAAGCTCATGTGCACAGAAAAACTTTGGAGATATGTGTTTAGTCTTATCGCTCTTGTTGAATCATTCCTTCATTTGGACAACACAGACTGCATTATCTTCATGGATAACAGTTGGAGTGTCTGTCTTTAAGGGTAAACTACATGAATTCTGAATATGATGGATCATTGATCTTAACCAAGAACATTCACGACTTGCTTCATGTAAAGCAAGTATTTCTGAATGATTTGAAGATGTAGCAACTAATGTTTGCTTTGTTGAGCGCCATGAGATTGCTGTATCTCCATTCTTGAGCACATATCCAGTTTGTGAGCGGGCTTTATGTAGATTAGAAAGAAAACCAACATATACATATCCAACAAGGACCTGGTCATTTGTGGATTTCTTTGAGCAGAAGAAACTCATGTGTGTTGTCCCACGAAGGTATCGCAATACATCTTTGACTTCCTTCCAATGATGAATTATTAGAGCAGAGTTATACCTTGCTAACAGGTTGATTGAAAAGGCTATATCTGGTCTAATACATTGTGCTAAATACAATAAAGCACCTATTGCACTTAGATATTGTACTTCTAGACCAAGGACCATTTTCATCATCTTCTTTTGGACAGAATGGATCTTTCTTAATGTCCAGAGAACGAACAATCATTGGTGTGTTGAGTGAATAAGCCTTGTCCATGCTAAATCGCTTCAGTATTTTTTCAATGTAAGCTGATTGGTGGACCAAAATTCCACTAGCACAATGCTCGATTTGCAGGCCGAGACAAAATTTTGTTTTTCCAAGGTCTTTCATTTCAAATTCACTTTTTAGATATTCAGCAGTTTTATTGAGCTGTTCAGGGGTTCCAACTAAGTTTATATCATCGACATATGCTGCCACTATAGTAAATCCAGAGTTGGATTTCTTAATGAACAAACAAGGGCAAATGACATTATTGATATATCTTTCTTTAATCAAATACTAACTGAGACGATTATACCATATTCGTACAGATTGTTTCAGCCCATACAATGATCGCCTTAATTTGATTAAGAGTATACCTCGTGGTTTGTTAATTGTTTTAGGTAACTTAAGTCCTTCTGGGACTTTCATATATATGTTAGCATCTAATTCTCCATTTAGATACGCGGTGATAACATCCATAAGTCGCATGTCAAGTTTTTTTGAAACCACTAAACTTATTAAGTAACGGAACGTAATTGCATCCATTACAGGAGAGTATGTCTCCTCATAATCAATTACAGGTCTTTGCGAAAAACCTTGTGCAACGAGTCGTGCTTTATATCTTGTAATCTCGTTGTTCTCATTGCGTTTCCTTGTGAATAACCATTCGTAACCCACAGGATTTACACCAGGTAAGGTTTGGACTACTGTTCCAAAAACATTTTGCCTTTCCAAGGAATTTAATTATGCCTGGATTGCAACTTTCCACTTAGACCAATCTTGTCTCTGTTTACATTCATCAACATAGGGGCTCAAGATCATCACTTAATATGATTTCAGTGGCTACTGCAAATGCGAACATGTCGTCAATGATTATTTCATTCCGATCCCACAATTCATTAGTACAAACATAATTTATGGAGATTTCTTTGCTTTGATGTACCTCTGTTTCTTCAGGTACATGTGTCTTATCAAAGACATTTTCTTTTTTTGAAAGTACAGAATTATGAATTGTGGATTTGTCATTCATTTTTTCTTCTTGAATGATTTCATTTGGATTCTGTTGTGCCATCAACTTTTTCTTTTGAGGGGCTGAATCTTTTGAACATGGGGGTCTACCACACTTAAAGCATGCACCGGATGAATCATTCGCTGCCACTTTATTTTTTCCAACAGGGACATCGATTATTGCAGGTGCATTTGCAGCTGGTATATATGATTTTGTCACTTTCATAGCATCATTAAATGCATATGGCATTTGATTAGCAATACTTTGAAGACGAACAATCATTTTCACTTCATTTTCACATTGAGTGCTACGTGGATCAAAATAAGATAAGGTGGGAACAACCCATGTCAGCTCTTTCCGTTCTTCTGGAACTGTCTTTTCTCCCCTTAACGACGGGAAGACTGTCTCATCAAAGTGACAATTAGCAAAATGAGCTGTAAACATATCACCTGTCAAGGATTCCAAATATCTAATGATAGATGGTGAATCAAAACCTGAAGGATTATTTTGGAAGATGACATGTTCATTTAAGCAACATCATTAGCATGCAATTAACAAATTAAAGGCGGAATCATGCTAGCATGCACTTAAAAACAAAATATTACCCATGAATGTTCAAAGCCTAGTAAAATGGTGAACTAATAATCAACTCAAAACAAAGTGAGTTGAAATATATACCTTTGTAGATTTCTCTTTGTATTTAAACAAAGGCTAATCACCCAAAGAGAGGGCCTTCATTCCTTGCATCTTAGATCTATGGATTTGGATGGATGAAAAAGGTTTCTCCAAAGTTCCCAAAATTGAGAACCTCTAATGATTCATCACCAAGGCATAATGAAGAAGAAATGAGTGACCTTGGAGGAGTTTGATTGCTAGATGATCCCTCCAAGGTGGCCGAAATTTTAGAGAGAAAGGAGAGCTTGTGTTCTCATCCTTTCCCAAAAAACAACCCTTAATGAATTTTAGGCTATAAAGTCCTTTATATAGTCCCTTCAAATAAGTGACCTAATGGACCAAAAGCCCTATTCTTCTAACATGGCCAGCCTATAGGGTTTATTGGGCTTTCAAGCCCTTTGTTTATTCAAGTTGTCATACAACTTGAGTTAATGGGCTTGACATTCAAATCCCATTGGGTCTTGCGGCCCAAAACTAACCCGAGGTCTTTAACGAACTTATTCGTTTGATTAATTAACATATTAATTAATCCTAGCCTTAGATAAATAATTAAACCATTTAATTATTCTTACTCATCTCCGTTGTTTCTTCAAACTCTACCTTACTCGGTGAACGATCCATTAGGTTCCTTTTAGCGAGGCAGTGGGCGATTAAAACTCTTTCTAATCGATTGTGAATTGAAACTTACTTTCAATTCTCCTGTTAGTGATAATACACTTTTAGGGCTTCCACAAACCATGGTTGACACCTAGCAGCATGTCATGGTTACCCAAGCTAATCAGAAGAGGTTGAGAACCTATTCAGTTTTAGGATTACAAATGCAATACGGTCTTTCTCTAATACAATACTCTTGACCACATTGTTTGGTTTGATAGTTTATTCATATCTACTATCCAATGTGAGTCTTGTGCTTATATGATTACCTTGAATGTGATTTGGAACACATTCCTAAATCTCATTCATACTTTGGCCAAAGATTCTTAATCATATCATAGAGTATTCTCCCTCAAACAGTTTGAAGGTTAGAGATCCCTTGTTGCGCATTCACTTGCCTCCATGGCTAAGTGGCTTAACCCCAACGATGCCGTGGACACCCTCCTGATGGAGTGACTTTGACATAATCAAAGATTAAGGACCTAACCACAAGACAACTGTGATGCCTCAGGTCAAAAGACTAATTTGCATTATCCCAACCATGAGTTCTCATGTGACATGAATATGAGAACTCTTCGTTGATCGTGTTCAGTGAACTCATTCTCTATTGAGCACCTACGTACTTGTCTTGATGTCACACACACCAATGACTCGAGACTAGTCACTCTCCCTGAGAGAAGACATAACACGTACTGATCTTAACGGACTGTCAATGCCCAATTGACAATCCTATGATCAGGAACGTTTAGGATGTGTCAACGAAAGAATGGTCTCATGAATCTAACTTCTTTAGATCGCATTCTTCCAATCACATATTCCTTGGACTTATCGTTTAAGCATATAACATTTATATGAGACGGCTCAAACAATAATGTTTGCCCTTAATATTAAACTAGATTAGTTTAACATGTGAAATGTCCATAAAGTATCATCATATGATTGGTTTTAGGGCACATTTCCAACAATCTCCCACTTGCACTAGAGCCAATCAGCTTAGTCATCAGTGATGGTACCTCTTCTGTAGTCATTTCATAAATGGCTGAGTAGTAGGCCTAGACAATGGATATCTATATGTTATCCATAGAAGCAACCTTGAGAATAACGACGTCACAATTATACATGATTCTCAATCATGTGGTTCAGTCTCTCATTTGAGTTCGGGCCTTGATGAGACCTTGATTCCCTGGCTTGAGCTATCGCCCCATTAGTGTCATACACTTTCTGGTTGGAACCGAATGGAGAGTTCATAAATGAACTTTCCCATCCAAACAACAATGTTGTAAGCTTCTATATGGCAATATATTTTGCATACATGATGGAACACATTAAAGTCATTACTTTTAACGTTTCCACCCAAATATCTCTTTAGTCATAATAAAGAGATATCTCATTATCACTTCATTCATAATGAAGAGATATTTTATGATGGATTAGATTCATAATCTAATACATTTACGCTTCCATTACGTTACTCTAATTCTTCCTCATTCTTGAGGAATCCATCCTTAGTATTTCTTAAATACCTAAGGATTCACTTGACAGTTGCCATGGTTCTGATCCTGGGCTTGCACTGATATCATCTTGTACCGTTCTAGGTACAACTTATATCAATGTTTTCATACAATATGAAATACATAAATCACCTTTCTGCGTATGCATAAAGGATTCTATTTACGCATTATTTCTTTGGGAGTCAAAGGGTACATTCCCTTTGAGAAGAACAACTTCCTAGTCTCACTAGAATTGTCATTCTAATTGAAGTTTATCATCATATGAGAAACTTCCTAGCATCTCTTGTCTATTTTAGGGATTGATATAATCCAATTATATCTTGAAATCTATCATTATAGATTTCCATCCCATGTATATAGACTATGTCTCCCATATACATTCTATCATTATAGAATGTTTAAAGTCATAACTTTAACGATGAAGAATTCCTTTCATTTTCAAAATTAATATATATCATGTATATATATTCAAATTTAGGAATATGATTAACTCCCACTAATCTTTTGTAAACCTAGTAAACAAAAGATTCATTTACATTTTTATGAGAAATCAAACGATTTGATCCTTTTTCTCATAAGATGCTTATAGCTCCCACTAACATGCTGAGATTCATGATGGATGGATCTCTACAACTTATATGTCTTGTGATTCTTAGTTTTAGACATATATTATCAAGACTATCTTGATAATGGTTTCGGAAACCCATATTATGTCCAAACATTGAATCACCATTTAGTTGTTTCTAGCAATCTTCGAATTAATTGAAACTAAGACTATGTCAAAGACGGTTTCTTCAAAGTCAACCATTTTCTTTAAGTGTAGTCACCTTAAGCTACCAATTAGCTGTGAAGGTTTCATTATTTCGGGTCAAATGGTACTTTACCATTTCCTTGAGTATATATCGTATATACACTCAATGTAGTCATAAGGATTTTCATTCTTATTTCTTTCGAATTAAGAGGTGCAACTCTATGACATAGTCATAAAGTTCAAACCATTCAACTGAGACGGTTTATAAATCCTTCTGGACTACCTTGGAGCTTGTGGTATAGGAACTAGGTTGTCTTAGAAGTATATATCATATATATATGGGTAATTGATAATGTCCAACGAACTAAATCTTATTCATGTTCGTTCTTCTCCTAATGGAGAAATTCATTATCTTAGGATGCTACCTTCCTTGATATCTTTCAAGGAAATTAATCTAATGTGTTACTTTTTCCTTGGATCAAATCTAAGGAGGTAAATACTTTAGACGTCTTACTCATCTACTTACATTTCTTGAATTCTTTGAAACCTTTTGCAAAGTATTCGGACTTGTGTTTATTCAAAATAAACTATAGTTCAACCGAGAGTGATCTTCGGTGAATGTCATACAACATGAGTAGTATTATGTTGTGGACAAGTGCCACTAACATCTAAGTGAATTAACCTCAACAACTTTGTGATTCTTTCTTCTTTCCAAAAGAATAAAGATTCGAACATTTCGCCTCTATACAATTTTAACAAGAAGGTATTGGATCCGGATCTAACGATCCAAAGCATCCATCTATGACCAACTCGTAACTTATGTTTTAGAGGTATCACAACTCAGTTGGGATTAGTCACTACCTTGCAACCTTTTGGGTTTTAAGCATCATCGTATTCTAAACAGTTAAACTACCATATCATCTCTATTATAGAGACAAACAATTAAGTTACAATAATCTAATTATTGATTAATAAAGAACAATGTTTTGTCAAACAAAACATTTATCCATCTCTACTATAGTGACGGATTTAAGTTCCTTAAAATTGGAATGTAAAGACAATCTTTAGTATTTTCCAATTTCTTTGGTAGTTCATATGAGGAAGTAAGTACAATCCGCTTTCGCAGAGATCTATATTTCACTTTCCGAATGTGAAGTACTTTCTCTTCTCTCATTAATCTTCTACTTTTTATTAGCACACTTTTACAACAATTGTAAAACATAGTTACTAATACGGAATCAAGCATTCTAGTAGAAGAACCAACTGTGATGCCTCAGGTCAAAAGACTAATTTGCATTATCCCAACCATGAGTTCTCATGTGACATGAATATGAGAACTCTTCGTTGATCGTGTTCAGTGAACTCATTCTCTATTGAGCACCTACGTACTTGTCTTGATATCACACACACCAATGACTCGAGACTAGTCACTCTCCCTGAGAGAAGACATAGCACGTACTGATCTTAACGGACTGTCAATGCCCAATTGACAATCCTATGATCAGGAACGTTTAGGATGTGTCAACGAAAGAATGGTCTCATGAATCTAACTTCTTTAGATCGCATTCTTCCAATCACATATTCCTTGGACTTATCGTTTAAGCATATAACATTTATATGAGACGGCTCAAACAATAATGTTTGCCCTTAATATTAAACTAGATTAGTTTAACATGTGAAATGTCCATAAAGTATCATCATATGATTGGTTTTAGGGCACATTTCCAACAAAACCCACGTAAATTCCCAGTTTGCGCTGAGGTCCCATTTTAGTTCATTGTGGTGGTGCAATAGGTACATAAATAGCACAACCAAAAACTCATAAATGTGAAATGTTTGGTTGATGCCCAAACACAAGTTGTACTGACGAGTATTTGTGGTTGGCTAAACTGAAGCCGTTTGATCAATGCTTCTGCTAAACCATTTTGAGTATGGACATGAGGAATCAATGCCTAATGCCATGCAATAATCATCAAAAGTTTGAGACGTAAATTCACCAGCGTTATCAAGTCGAATTGACTTAATGAGGTAATCTGGGAACTGTGCTCGCAACTTAATTATCTGAGCAAGAAGTCTCGCAAAAGCTGCATTCCGAGTAGACAAGAGACAAACATGTTACCATCGGGTAGATGCATAAACCAAAACCATAAAAATGTCGAAATGGTCCACACGATGGTTGAATAGGCCCACAAATATCCCCTTGAATTCTTTGAAGAAATTATGGGGATTCAGCATCAACCTTTAGTTGTGATGCTCTAATTATCAACTTCCATTGAGAACAAGCCTTGCAAGAGTTATCATTTGAGATAGTAATGTGTCTCCTCAATAATGGATGTCTATTAAAGTTGGTAATGATTCTATGAATCATGGTAGATCCTGGTTGACCCAGACGGTCATGCGAAAGCATGTAAACTTTTGAATCAATGAACTGGTTCATGACAGTATGTGATTCAACTGTCCTTATGTATGTATAATACAATCCACTCAACAAACCATGCAACTTCTCCAAAATACGCTTATGGGTATCATTGGAGGTAATGCATAAATACTCTATATTTTCTGCACTTTTCGTTTCAATGTTGTATCCATTTAAACGTATGTCTTTAAAACTTAACAAATTTCGAGTAGATCGAGTAGCGTACAACACATTATGTATGGACAATATTGTTCATTTGGTAACATAATCTGGGCTTTCCCTGAGCCTTCAATCACATCTGATTGCACACAACTGAAAATTTGTTCATATTAAACAAACTCAAAATTTCATTTCAAATTTTTTTTTTCCTCATATCTACAAAAATAAATGGAGAAAACTTCATGGTCTTCCCACCATTTTAAATTATAATAACCAAATCATACCCTCAGTTTATGATTCTCTTCTTGCTCGATCAAATTCCAATCCTGCTATTTGGAAAATTTATATCGTAATTATTGGTAATCCCGCTTCCCATTACTTTTGGGTAATACAAACACCAGAAATTATGGCCATAATCAAAATATCAAATTTCAAACCACAACTATTGTGGCTAACAAAATACTAGAATTTCACGCCATAAATCATTGATGGCAACCAACCAATCAATTTTATAATTGTAAACTCTTTTCGTCAATTCTCCTCATCAACTGCAAAAACTCACTGGAAAACGTTTATATTAAGTGAACTCAAGATCTCATTCCATGTTTTCATTCAATAAATTGTAATGACTTTAATGAATACCAAATTTCCAACCATGCCTATCATTTGCCAAATGTTTTATATTCCTAACCACGCTTATCATTGTCAACACCATAATTCCACCACCATTTTCTTTTATCTCCGACATGGACGAGTAGTCTGGAAAAGATTGTAGTATAGTGGCCAATACACATCCACAAGCTTTTTTTTCGTCCAATTTCACATCCACGAGTCATCATGCCCAATTCACATCCAAGGCCTTGGTGCTAGGTAGAGGTGGAAATATACATATAATGCATAAAGGATCTACTCCTCTGGGCGATGTGGAATGTTACATATAATACACGTATAACTAAAATAATGTAGTCAGAAAAATATTTACACGAACCAAATCAAAGCCTAAAATGAAAATAGACCTCGCCAACATTCGTCGTCTCATAAATTTTGAGAATGGGTCCGAACCATAGCTCCTAGTAAATGTTGTCAGAGATAAACAGTCTTGCCCACTGGCTGAGTGAATCAAATAATTAAACCATCGATATAAGATTATATTTCAATAGTTCTGCTAGCATCGACATGAAAGTGGTGCACACACCCTCCAAATTAATCTATCATGAATTCCTCACTAATTGAGCGAAAAATTCATGTCGAGAAAGTTAAATAAACACTCAAGAATTTGGGGGTTAAAACAAGTTCATGAAATCTAGAGTACAAGATATCTGGACTAAATGTACAATTTCAATGTCTAAGTGGTCCTCCTTGACAGTTTGTCCCTATCCAAAATGAGATGGGAAATAGGCCGGCGACTCTAAATCAACCTAATTACCTTTAATACCAGGAGGTAGAACTAGGGGTATAAACATAACAGGAGTAGACTAGAATATCAAAGGATTAAACAAATAATGAATTATGCCGAGATACTAAACGACTCCGTTGTTGTCTTAGGCCAAAAGTAACAAGATCAAATTTAAGAATGAGCTAACAAGGTTCCTGATGATCGAATGGCAACATCACAAAAGTATGAAACTACCAGGGACCAAAAGTAATTTCCCAAAATGTTCTTCTACCGAGTGTTACCACTTTAACACCACATTGCCACACGAGACATTTCCAGAGCCTTAACAAAAGTAGACTTCGCAAGAATTCTATTAGGCGATATTTTAACAATACTACCAAGAAATCAAAACTAGCTGAGATTTCCAATCTCCAAAAGGATCAATTCTAACAACGGAAGAATGATAATGGATTTGGTTGATGATATCTCCGGTGATACATGGTTACCAATACATTAACTTAGGCCATCAACTTGGCTCAAATCTACACAATTCTTCCACAAGGAATATCTTCATTTTAATTCTAAGGACAATGCCAAAATGATTTTCTAAAATGTCGTCAAGACCACAAAACTGTCCAAAATTGAAGAAAAACTAACATTTTACTCCGTATTCGACGAGGTGGCAAGATTCAGACATTAGATACAAAAGCCAAGAATGCTCACACCATGCGTGTGATGAACACAATACTGCCCAACTTATGCTCTGATACCAAACTAACACACCCCGACCCGAAAAGTCCACTAGGATTTCAAATCGAGCTGTGCTGGCTGACATCTGGAAGGTGACGAAGCCATAGAAGGTGATAATGTGTAAAATGTGAATAAATTTAAACTTAAAAGTGCCTATATACACAAATATGCGGTGAGTGGGTATGGATCCATTTCACGTGTGATACGGAGCATAAGTAAGCACAGTAAGGTAAGATAATGATTATACTATCATAAGGAGCCACCTGAACTAAGAGTGCCATAAGTCCTCGTCGATATGGAACTTTGCTATTAGAACCTGGAGAAGTGCATAAATAGAAAACGCGAGTGATCGAAACAAAGATTTTCAAAATCATTTATGTTATCAAAGGTAGTAATCTTTCGCCGTAAAACATGTATAGTTTCCAACAAATTATACTACGTAAAAGTATGAAATCCAAAGTATACTAAAAGTAAACCTGGAAGTATACCACTATCCAGTATCTCATTAGCAATATAAATAATCACGTGCTTAATAAACGATACTAACATGCAAGTCAAAATGACCTATGGTGACCTGTACAACTGTATACATATATCACATCAATCAATGCTAGCACATAAGTTGGAGTCACCTATAGTGACCTGTACGACTTATCTGTATCTCATCACATATCTCATCATTTATAGCTAGCATATAAGTCGGAGTCACCTATAGTGACCTGTACGACTTATCCATATCTTATCAATCATGGCTAACATATAAGTCAGAGTCACCTACAGTGACCTGTACGACTTATCCATATCTCATCATATATCTCATCATTTATAGCTAGCATATAAGTCAAAGTCACCTTTTGTGACCTTATTGACTCTAAAAATTACAAAATCTACGTGGCACGCAGGCCGAGTAACTAATAAGTTAACTAAGTCCTTCGGTTGAATGCGGGGCGTGCTAACTCGTCCGCCGAGCTCGACTGAGGAGTAAAATTTGTTGATGTTGCGTTGAGCGCGTTGCTGACTTCTTTACCTTGCGACTGCAACCGAGGAAGGAATACTCTCGGTCTTCGGCTTCTAGAGCCTGAAAATAAGGTTGCTAGTTCTGCTAAGTTCACAAATCGTCGGCACCCGATTCAATCACCGTGATTATATTCATAAGAGTATAAGCACGTCGAATCGACACCAGACTATACGGACACAAATATTCAAAGGTGATGTACGTCTTGATGGTGAATGTGGTTCGGCCGTTAGAATGCCGAACTCTGAAATTCACTTGTGAGTATCCAATCATAAAATCACTCGGTGTCCAGTACGCCGAATGTCATAGCTTGTAACACCTTACTTCACAGAGAAGGCTAATAAGATGACCTCTGCCAACAAGGATTCGAAAACCCTTCTCGGCCGAGACTTGGATAGGTAACTAGTCGGCCTCGACGCAGTGCTGTTTATCCAAATTGAAGGTGCTCCTCGGTTGGCTGATTCTACGACAACAATGTTGTTTATCCAAACTGAAGGTGTTCGCCGATTGCCTCTACAGTGCTATTTATCCAAACTGAAGGTGTGTCGGCGAGAAAAAGAAAATAAAAATCTCAAGCTGTTTGAGAGGTTTTGCGCATGGCAATTGTGTGTTGAATTGGAGATCCTGAATTGTTACATGATGTCTTGTATTTATAGCATAAACTCCTCGAGATTGAATTAAACTCATATCCGGACTGGGATTCCTTGTTTTGTTCCAACTTTGCTTCGAACAATCCTACTTCCAATACCCACCCCTTTTTAGGGCTTTATTCATTATTGGCCGATAATTCTAATTGCACTAGGACTTCCTCGACCCTTTTCTTATCTAAACTACTCCTTCTTGTGATAGGACTCGACCACCCCTGCTGAAGGGCCCGGAATCCTCACAGCCCATAGTACTTCTGACACGGCTTTGGGCCGAGCACAAACCTACATTTGGCCCAACAATATTATTTTGGGCCCAAACATTTCCCCCTCGCTTCTGAGGTCGTCGACTGCCAACCTTTGGTCGGATCTTGACCTTGAAGAAGCGAAAACATCTTTTGCCTTTAGACTTAACTGTTCTCGATAACCACTACCATGCGCATTTATGGAATACGATTGTACGATCCTCGTTACTCCCGACGTACTGCCACGTGTCAATTTTCCGATAAACCTAACAACCCTCAATCATGGCCCTCGAAAACGTGCACCCGTCGAAATATCTCTTCCTCATTAATGCATTAAAACCACCGCCGCACGCAATCGTGTGTCTCAAACCCCTGAAAACTTCGATCCTATCCTGGAAGATTCCCAAAATATCCGAAATGATTGGCCATTTCCCGATTAATTTTCCCCCAAATTCAAAAATCTAGTGCTTCCGAATACCAAACGTTTAATCTTCCTTTTGAAACGCCTATAAATACCTGAATCCCTTTTATTTGCATTCAAGTTTCCAGAAACTTTTAAAGACTCTCTCAGCCATTTTGCTTTCTACATCCTAGAAAACAAACTCCTGCCCCATAAATCCTCCCAAGCATTCTTCCACATTCCAAAATGAATTCCAGCACCTTCATCTCCAAGCTTAGCGACGAATGCAGCAAATGCAAGAGCCTAATCAATCGGTACGCCATCAAAACTTTACGTTTCGAGGGTGACCTGAGCACTACCCACCAAATCCTAGGTGATAGGAGCATTTTCATGCGACTTAAATGGCTTGTTCTCGTGCATTTACGTTATGTTTCTTTAGTTATTTTAGTACTTTAAGCTATTTTCGTGTGTTTGTAGGTCGAAAGGGCTAAAGGAGCAAAAAGATGCATTTTGGAGACTTTTGGAGCACTTTTGGGCTAAGGACGGATAGCTTATGCTTGAAGCCAAAGTGTTGGACGAAATTGAAGACCTAATTGGAGCCAAAGTGTTGGAACCTTGTTCTCTTTAGTTTTAGGACATTTAAACCTTTCCTAATCCCAATCATGCCATGCATAACACACATCCATTCTAACACATTGTCATTGCACATGCATTTCCTTCATTAGTTAACCCACATGCACTTATCACTTATCATCACCACATATCATATCACTTAATCACTTATCACTTATCATCACCACTTAACCACTTATCATATCATAACCACATATCATATCACTTATCACTT
This sequence comes from Pyrus communis, assembly GCF_041283825.1. NCBI lineage: Eukaryota > Viridiplantae > Streptophyta > Magnoliopsida > Rosales > Rosaceae > Pyrus > Pyrus communis. The sequence continues at coordinate 23,054,965 of NC_142571.1, read as the reverse complement.
ATCACTTAACATATCATCCACCTACTTCACCTACAACATCCACTTCACCTACAACATCCACCTACTTCACCTACAACATCCACCTACTTCACCTACAACATCCACTTCACCTACAACATCCACCTACTTCACCTACAACATCCACCTACTTCACCTACAAATGACATAGCCATATGTTCTCTCCACTACTCCTATAAATACCCTTGCATTCATTCATTCATGGACATCTCATTTTTCATACACAACACACCACAAACACTTCCATCTTCTCCCTAGCCGTGAGTCTCTCCATTTTCTGCACCATTCCCTTCCCTTTCTCCTCCATTTCTTCCATTTCCATAATCCCCCAATCCATTCAACACACCAACAACATCCCTTAGTCCTTGTGCTACAACGAAGACGAAGAGAAGAAGGCCTAAACGTTCATACAATTCACGTTTGAGTTGTTGGAATGTTTACGCGTTTCTTTGATTTCAATGTTTAAATTCAATTCTCTTTGTTTTGTAATGGAAGAGAAGAGTGCCTAAACGTTCATACAATTCAAGTTTGAGTTGTTGGAATGTTTAGGTGTTTCTTTGATTTCAAAGTTATGAGGAACTAAACCCTTTTTGGCTAGGGGTGATTTCAATACCATGTTTATTTATGTGATATGAATTGATGAATTCCGGTTATGAACTCTTGATTCGTGAATGCAATTGGCTTAACTATTTGATGATTAACTTATTTGTGTTTGTTGATTGAGGGTCGACACTTAATTAGCATGCATGAATATGTGGCTAAAGTTTAAGAAGGTTTCACATAATCGTTACTAACTTATACTTGAAAGTAGTGAAGGTCGCTTGTCACGATCGCGTTAAGTTTAATTCTTAGCATGAGTAACATGATGTCATAGTTACAAATGCTTTGTCAATGCTTATGGTTTTCATTATTCTTAATGATCTTCGATTGTATCTCTATTATGATGACATGTAGGGAACTTTTGAGAATGTTTTGGGTTGTCGAATGATGCCATCCAATCCAATAATATAAGGAAAATCTAAGGGTTAACTAGTGATGTCACGGTTAATTTGGGGCATTGTCGTTCATAATTCAATGAAGGAATAACTGGAAATTGATTCATATGCATAAATATCATGTGTAGAGAAAGAACCCTTAGCTAGCTTCCTGATGCGATCATTATACGCACACAAACTAAACCCTATTTGTGACAATTGTAGTAATGATGTAAGTAGGGATCGTTCTAACCGGGGATTAACTAGGGGTGCTAATCTAATTTGAAATGACTTGAAAACACACAAAAAAAACTAAATGTAAATACTCTTAACAAGACTACTATGACTCAGAATGGCTTTGAAAAACTCAAACTGCCTAAAACAATCAAACTGACTCAAATAGAAACTAGAACTTGATTTAGACGAATTTGAAATTGTTTATGACTCCAAAAGCTTAAAGATACAAAAATAAAACAAATACGAATGATTAAGACTCAACGAAATATGGGGAATTGTGTTTGGACGATATTAAATTAAATGGACAGAATATAATTAAAGGCAAAATGTAAATATGAATGTGATGAAAATATGGATGATGGAATAGCCAAGGGGTTCTTCTCCACACATGTTACACTTGCATACAAAATTGATTCTCAGTTGGTCTTTCGATAAGTTGTGAAACTCAATGCTCCAAGTTAATTAGGTCCGCTTAAATTAACTTTCAGATTTCCCTAGATTCGTTGGATTGAATGGAATACGCATTACAACCAAATTATTCTTAATCAAAGTCCCTAACTATGGAATACGCATGATAGAGACATTCAACAAAGATCATTAAGTTCAACGGAAATCATAAACATTGACGAGGCATTCGTTACTATGGAATACGCATGAAACTTATGCCAAGAATTCGTTTAACGCGATTGTTTATAAGCAACCTCCACTACTTGTGAATATAAGTTCATAACGATTAGATGAAATTCACTTATATTCTAGCGTCATATTCATGCATGAAAATTAAGCGCGCATTCTTAATAAACATTCATAAATAAATTATCAATCAAACAGTTAAACAAATTGAATCCACAACTTATGAAATTCCAACGAAAGTTAATCAATTCATATTGCAAATATAAACATAGTTTCGAATCACCCCCTAGCTAAAGGGGGTTTAGTTCCTCATAAGTTTGAAATCAAAGAAACCCCTAAACATTCCAACAACTCAACTTGAATTGTATGAACGTTTAGGCACTCTTCTCTTCCAATCCTTATACGTACAAAACAAAGAGAATTGAATTTAAACTTTGAAATCAAAGAAACACCCAAACATTCCAACAACTCTAACTTGAATTGTATGAACGTTTAGGCACTCTTTTCTTCCTCGTTGTTGTAGCACAAGGTCTAAGGTGAGCTTTGGGGATTATGTGAAGTGTTTTGGAGGGATGGGAAGTGGTTGGAGATGGAAGAAAAGATGCAAAATGGAAAGAAACTCACGGCTAGGGAAGGAATGGAAGTGTTTGTGGTGTGTTGTGTATGAAATGAGATATGAATTGAATGGCGAGTGAATGAATGAATGCTAGGGTATTTATAGGGGTAGTGGAGGGAACATATGGCTGTTTGTTTAAGCATTTGTGTGGAGGAATGATGGAAAAACAGCTAGGACACATGTGAAAACTGGAATTGCACAAGGGGAGCAAAGGGAACCCACGGCAATTAGAGTTTGTTTGATGATGATGCATGTGATAGGTGGGAACAAAGGGTGAAACATGGCACAAGGGGGCTTGAATGAATGATTGAATGTGCATGTGGATTTAAAGAATGAGTGGTGGTGTAATGATGAAGTGAATGCATGTGGAATTAAAAGGAGGAAAACTGAAATTGTGAAGGGAAGGCACGGCAATGTATTTTGTAAAAGGGAAGATGGTGTGTGAATGCATGTGATTGTAATGTTTGTTGGTTAAAGATGCATGTGGATGTATTATACAATGGGAAAGTATGTGATTGAATTAAAGGATGCAAAGTGAATGAATCATGAATCATTGTGGATGAAAGGTGGAAATGCATGTGTTGATGACTAGGTTAGTGGGTGGAAATCTGAAAATGGCATATAGGAATGGGAGCTCACGGTTTGAATGTGTGAAGTGTGTGTGAATGCATGTGAAGATGCAATAAATAATGCATGTAGGGTTAGGAAATAATGAAGAAATGCATGTGAGATGTTTGGAAAGGAATAAAGAATGAATGGTGGAAATGTGAGTGAATGATGTGCATGTGTGAGAATGCATGTGGAATTAAGAAGAGTATGGAAGTGAAATAAATGAATGATATGTTAAGTGATAAGTGAATGATATGTGGTGAGTGATAAGTGAATGGTTTGATAAGTGATAAATGAACTAGTTTAAAGGGCTAGGGTTTAAGTACATAGAATGGGCCTAAAATAGGTTGGTTTGTATGGCATAATGTGTTAAGCCCAAGGCAAGGTGAATGTAATTGGGTTAGGGCCATTGTTTTGTGTCTTCAAGTGCATACAAGGCCTTCAAATTCGTCCATCTTCTTGGCTCCATGGATAAGCTATCCAATCCATGCCCAAAAATGCTCCAAATGGCCTCAAAATGCACTTTCTTGCTCCCTAGGCCCTTAGAATCTGAAAACACACAAAAGAAACATAAAGGACTAAAATAACAAGAGAAACATAACGTAAATGCACGAGAACAAGCCATTTAAGTCGCATGAATATGCTCCTATCAAATACCCCCACACTTAGCTTTTGCTAGTCCTCGAGCAAAACAGAATAAAAACAAATAAACAAAACGACACTAAACACGTAAAACACAACCTAAACCTTCCAACAACCGTCTTAGGGATTTCCAATGCACATGACATGTTAAAAATCATCATTCTCACAGATTTTAGTCATCTTCATACTTAAGTACATTCTTAATCATAGTCACCATATACTAGTTCGCAATTAAGCATTTAAAACCATGTTTTGAATGTAGTAACATGCCTTAGAGAATTTGCTCAATTCCTTTCAAGATATGCACTCAATTTTTACTCAGATTTTCTAACTACACACCCTAATCTAGTCATATGTGAGAAGATTGATGTAAACATGAAAACGACACTCACATATATGTATCACAAAGAACGCAATTTCTGGAGTTAATAATCAAGTTTAGATATGATCTCATGAATGGAATGCTACTACTTAGACGCGAGAACCAGTGACACCATAAGCTCATACCAAGTTCAAACTCCACAATTGAAATACATAACACTCAATATAGAAGTCAAAGGATAGTAACGGGGCTAGGGTATTGGCTAACAATGAAAGGTGAAGGATAAACAAACATTCTTAAAGCAATAGTGAGCAAAGTATTGAATTAGACACTTAGAATTCTCTTAAGAACGCAGAAGTCAACTTTGAACACCCAAGGGAAAATCACACAAAACTTAGGGCCATATTCAACTTTTTGGACCCTTTCTTCAACCATCAACGCTCGTGAGTTCATTCTTACTTATTTTCACTCCTTTTTTTTTTTTTTTTTTTTTTTTTTTTTTTTTATTTTTTATTTTTTTATTTTTTTTTTATTTTTCTTCTTTTTCTTTTGAATCTCAAAACATACATATAAACGTAAGAACAAACTTTTACTCCCCCACACTTATTTTCTTGCATAATGTAACTCAAAAGGAATTCATTTAAGTCATGCTCACTAAACTTTAAGAACAAGGGTATAGGAAAGTCCTACTCTAAGCTAGGTAAGGGGTGATGTGGGTAAACAAGGAATAAAGGCAAAACGAGGCTCAACGGGGTTAAAACTTACAACATATACGAAGTATGGGAAGTAAGGCTATTTGGCTATGGTGGTGGTCACTACACAACTTCTTCTTGAATATGTGTTATGCAAATCAATAACATGCTTTGAATGAAATGGGCATGAGTTCTAGCATTTGGAACTATATGATGAAACGCCTTCTAAGTAGTAACCAAGCAAAGAATAATGAGATCATGCAACGACTTTAGAAAATAAGAAATCACAGATTATACTCTCCAAAGAACGTTGTAGGCTCAAGTCTCTCAGGGTTGTAGCGTTTGTTTGAGTTCCTTCCTTCAAGCATGTTACAAAAACGAATTTTTTTTTCTTTTATGATTGCATGTGAAGTCATACATTATAACCATAACCAAGCATATACCAAGAGTAAATCAAACTTTTCTCTATGTTTATAACTCTTTCTAACCGTCATGCAATTATAAACCAAATCCTTATCATTGTGTTGGAAGGTACCCTAAGACACAAACACACAAAAACGACTCAAAACACTCTTTTTAGGGTTTTTAAAACAAGTTTTTCAAATTTTTATGTGATTTTCGGAGTTATAAAACAAAACACACTAAAACACTCTAAAACAACTTAAAAACACCTTAAAACAGCAAGGAACAACATTTGAAGTTATGGGTGATAAAATCCCACGAATTTGCATTAAATAAACTTAGTTACCCCCCCACACTTAAATCAAACATTGTCCTCAATGTTTTAAGCATATGGTTCACACAAAACATAAGTAAACACACAAAAAACATTTAAACATACTAAACATGGCAGAATGTAATTAACAAAGAGAAGAGTTTAGAGACGCAAATCTGGTTGTGGAATGTAAATTCCATCTTCTCCTTGTTGATTTCATTGAGGCTTGATGTTGTTGATTCCACAGGGGCTCCTCCCATCGTTGATTTTCCTTTGTGCTACTCTTGAACTGGGCAGCAGGATTCTTTTGGTCTCCCCCGAAGGTCTGAGCTTACTCCTTTGGTCTGTTTCTTTGTTCAATCTTTCCAATTCGTATTGAAAAGGGTTGGAGGATAACTCAGCCTATGTTTGTCTCCACATGCTTCAATGTATCATTTTCACTTGCCTTACTCGCTCCCCTTTGCAGAAGTGGTCCCTTCTCCGGAAGTGTATCAACCGTTGAAGATGACTACTCGAGAGCAACGCTAGGTAAGCAATCAGGAATAGATTCCAGGCAGTTGGCTCCAGATCGGAAGACTGACTCCAAGTGCCGGCTGATTGCTTCTTTTACTTTGCCATGCGAGTAAGAACAAGGACAAAGAAAAAGACAGGGAAAGAGCATGATATGAGATACTTTTGCTTTTGACCTTGATGATATGAGATACCTTTGCTTTTGAAGAAGCGGTGAATGAATCAGCACATGTATTTGTTGTGCTGCTTCCTCCTGGGTCATATGTACTCCAGGCATCTGGTATCATCTTTGGGGAAGAAGAAAGAATTGAGTATTTCGAAAGGTTTTGCTGGGAGTGCGCCCTCAGAGGTGAGGGAGAGTTGGGCATTTTCTTCAGGTTTGCCCTGCCATAAAAGACGAAGGTCGACATATATAGAGATAATATCAAGTGGTGGTACTTTTTACCTTTGTCGACAAACGTTTTGATCCCGCAAATCCGGCTTTTTGAAATAATGGCGCCTCTTCGATCTCTGAACACGCCTCTTCGATTTCTGAGCAGGCGCCCCTTCGATTTCTGAACGACGCCCCTTCGCTTTCTGAACGACACGTGGTAGTGCAGATGCGGCTCCTTTTGACAAAGCTGCACGCGTCTTCTGAAAAGCTGAGAAAGCGTCGCCGAACTTTGCGCTTGTCGGCTAAAGATGTGTAGTTGCGATGATGGCCTCCACGTGTTGTCTGAAAAGAAGAAATCTTTTGACAAAGTTGAACGCGCCTTCTGAAAAGCCGAGAAAGCGTCGCCTAAATTACGCCGGAAATTCTGGCTTTTTGAATTGGTGGACGCGTCGCCTTGGCTTTTTTATTGAGCTATCGATCACCACAACAAACACACTCTGAAGATTTCCCATTCTTGAAAATTGACTCCGACCCTTTGAAATTTAACTCCATCCCTTCTCTTTGAACACTTTTGAAAAATGGCAAACTCATCGAACCTTAGCTTGGAATTGAGCCTTAGCAGTGATACGGGCGCGCCGCGTCAAGGTAACGTATGGCGCCCTTCTTTCTTATCTTCTAACGGTCCTCTTTCAGGTGAAGACTCTGTGATGCAGGACGCCACAACAGCTACAATAGTAGCTAGGAACCTCCTCACACCAAAAGATAGTAGGCTGCTGTCAGGACGGTCCGATGAGTTGGCCGTTCAAGAGTCCCTCGCACTTAGTGTTCAGTGTGCGAGTTCTGTGTCCAACATGGGCCAACGCCTGCTTGCCCGCTCCCGTCAGGTGGAATCATTGATGGCAGAGGTGGAAAGTCTCAAGCAGGAGATCAAACTGCTTAAGCATGAGAATAGAAGTTTGCACGTACTTGCCAACAACTATTCGACGGGCATGAAGAGGAAGCTTGATGAGCTGCAAGAGTCTGAAGGTCGGATTCACAGTGACCGTCAAAGGTTTTCGTCTTTCCTCCAGAGGCACCTTTTTCCTGGCTCATCCAGCGCTTGGCCAAGTATTGAGGCCTGGAATGCTCTATCTTCGATGCCTCCCGCTCCGATGCCTTCCGTTCCTACGCCTTCCGCTCCTACGCCTTCCGCTCCTACACCTTCCGCTTCAAGAGTAAAGCCACGTAGTGGGGCCTCAAGCAAACAACCTTTATGAAGCACCATCTTTCTTTGTTTAGCAGTGCCTATCAATAAATCAAACATTTTCTCAATGTTACAATCATAGACTCACACAATTAATAAACAAACAAACAATAACAACTAAACAACCTAACAAGGCAGAAACGAAATAGCAACAAAGAGAAGAGTTTTTTTATTTTTTATTTTTTTATTTTTTTATTTTTATTTTTTATTTTTTTTTATTTTTATCAAATTTTCGGAGTTTTATACCAAGACACTATAAAACACACTAAAACACTCTAAAAACGCTTAAAACAGCAAGAAACAACATTCTAAGTGAAAAGGCGAATAAATCCCATGAAATTCATGCAAATACAAATTGTTTACCCCCCCACACTTAAATCAAACTTTGTCCTCAATGTTTTAAGCAGAAAGTCACAACAGAGCAAGCAAATAAACAAATACGAGAAAGAAAGCAAAGTAAAGGCAAAAAAGAAAGGAATAAAAATAAGTCTCTTAAAGGGGTTTCCAAGTTCTTCTCTATTCGGATGCATGGGTTGCCTCCCACGAAGCGCTTTCTTTTACGTCTTGCAGCCGGACGGTACCTCCGTTTAAGCTTGACTAGGTTCCACGGCATGGAGGGGTACCTCTTCCACGACATGCTCCTCAAACATCTCGTAATAGGGCTTCAATCGATGCCCATTCACTTTGAATTCTTGCTGCGTCCTTGAACTTTTGATTTGCACTGCACCATGAGGGAAAACATTAGTAACAACAAACGGCCCAATCCATTTAGAACGCAACTTACCAGGAAACAAACGTAGGCGAGAGTTGAAAAGTAACACTTTCTGCCCAACTGTGAAGGTCTTGGTTCGAATCATTTTATCATGGAATGCTTTGGTCTTGGCTTTGTACATCCGGGCATTCTCATAGGCTTCATTCCGAATCTCCTCAAGTTCATTCAATTGGAGCTTCCTATGAACTCCCGCTGCATCTATGTCCATGTTGAAAATCTTCACGGCCCAATGTGCCTTGTGCTCTAACTCTACGGGCAAATGACATGGCTTACCATAGACGAGCCGAAAAGGTGACATCCCAATGGGTGTTTTGTATGCCGTACGATATGCCCACAGTGCATCATCTAAACGTAAGCTCCAATCCCTCCTTGTTGGTCCAACGGTCTTCTCCAAAATTTGTTTGATTTCTCGGTTAGACACCTCGGCTTGGCCATTTGTTTGAGGATGGTAAGGTGTGGAGACCTTATGGTTGACATGGTACTTTCTTAGCAACGCCTCAATGGTCCGATTGCAAAAGTGAGACCCTCCATCACTTATGATTACTCTCGGCATTCCAAACCTAGCAAAAATGTTAGTTTTCACGAAATCTGCAACCACCTTAGAATCGTTAGTACGGGTGGCTTTTGCTTCCACCCATTTAGAAACATAATCAACGGCAAGCAAGATATAAGTGAAACCATAAGATGGAGGGAAAGGGCCCATGAAATCAATGCCCCAAACATCAAAAATTTCAACATTAAAGACAGGGGTTTGCGGCATTTGGTCCTTGGTACCTATGTTACCCATTCGTTGGCAACGATCACAAGACATACAAAAGGTTCTAGCATCCCTAAATATAGTCGGCCAATAAAAACCACACTCTAAAACCTTGAGGGCAGTGCGTTGTGTGCCAAAATGACCACCACATGCATATGTGTGACAAAAGCTTAGAATTGAGTGAAATTCAGAATACACAACACACCACACCACAAACACTTCCATCTTCTCCCTAGCCGTGAGTCTCTCCATTTTCTGCACCATTCCCTTCCCTTTCTCCTCCATTTCTTCCATTTCCATAATCCCCCAATCCATTCAACACACCAACAACATCCCTTAGTCCTTGTGCTACAACGAAGACGAAGAGAAGAAGGCCTAAACGTTCATACAATTCACGTTTGAGTTGTTGGAATGTTTACGCGTTTCTTTGATTTCAATGTTTAAATTCAATTCTCTTTGTTTTGTAATGGAAGAGAAGAGTGCCTAAACGTTCATACAATTCAAGTTTGAGTTGTTGGAATGTTTAGGTGTTTCTTTGATTTCAAAGTTATGAGGAACTAAACCCTTTTTGGCTAGGGGTGATTTCAATACCATGTTTATTTATGTGATATGAATTGATGAATTCCGGTTATGAACTCTTGATTCGTGAATGCAATTGGCTTAACTATTTGATGATTAACTTATTTGTGTTTGTTGATTGAGGGTCGACACTTAATTAGCATGCATGAATATGTGGCTAAAGTTTAAGAAGGTTTCACATAATCGTTACTAACTTATACTTGAAAGTAGTGAAGGTCGCTTGTCACGATCGCGTTAAGTTTAATTCTTAGCATGAGTAACATGATGTCATAGTTACAAATGCTTTGTCAATGCTTATGGTTTTCATTATTCTTAATGATCTTCGATTGTATCTCTATTATGATGACATGTAGGGAACTTTTGAGAATGTTTTGGGTTGTCGAATGATGCCATCCAATCCAATAATATAAGGAAAATCTAAGGGTTAACTAGTGATGTCACGGTTAATTTGGGGCATTGTCGTTCATAATTCAATGAAGGAATAACTGGAAATTGATTCATATGCATAAATATCATGTGTAGAGAAAGAACCCTTAGCTAGCTTCCTGATGCGATCATTATACGCACACAAACTAAACCCTATTTGTGACAATTGTAGTAATGATGTAAGTAGGGATCGTTCTAACCGGGGATTAACTAGGGGTGCTAATCTAATTTGAAATGACTTGAAAACACACAAAAAAAACTAAATGTAAATACTCTTAACAAGACTACTATGACTCAGAATGGCTTTGAAAAACTCAAACTGCCTAAAACAATCAAACTGACTCAAATAGAAACTAGAACTTGATTTAGACGAATTTGAAATTGTTTATGACTCCAAAAGCTTAAAGATACAAAAATAAAACAAATACGAATGATTAAGACTCAACGAAATATGGGGAATTGTGTTTGGACGATATTAAATTAAATGGACAGAATATAATTAAAGGCAAAATGTAAATATGAATGTGATGAAAATATGGATGATGGAATAGCCAAGGGGTTCTTCTCCACACATGTTACACTTGCATACAAAATTGATTCTCAGTTGGTCTTTCGATAAGTTGTGAAACTCAATGCTCCAAGTTAATTAGGTCCGCTTAAATTAACTTTCAGATTTCCCTAGATTCGTTGGATTGAATGGAATACGCATTACAACCAAATTATTCTTAATCAAAGTCCCTAACTATGGAATACGCATGATAGAGACATTCAACAAAGATCATTAAGTTCAACGGAAATCATAAACATTGACGAGGCATTCGTTACTATGGAATACGCATGAAACTTATGCCAAGAATTCGTTTAACGCGATTGTTTATAAGCAACCTCCACTACTTGTGAATATAAGTTCATAACGATTAGATGAAATTCACTTATATTCTAGCGTCATATTCATGCATGAAAATTAAGCGCGCATTCTTAATAAACATTCATAAATAAATTATCAATCAAACAGTTAAACAAATTGAATCCACAACTTATGAAATTCCAACGAAAGTTAATCAATTCATATTGCAAATATAAACATAGTTTCGAATCACCCCCTAGCTAAAGGGGGTTTAGTTCCTCATAAGTTTGAAATCAAAGAAACCCCTAAACATTCCAACAACTCAACTTGAATTGTATGAACGTTTAGGCACTCTTCTCTTCCAATCCTTATACGTACAAAACAAAGAGAATTGAATTTAAACTTTGAAATCAAAGAAACACCCAAACATTCCAACAACTCTAACTTGAATTGTATGAACGTTTAGGCACTCTTTTCTTCCTCGTTGTTGTAGCACAAGGTCTAAGGTGAGCTTTGGGGATTATGTGAAGTGTTTTGGAGGGATGGGAAGTGGTTGGAGATGGAAGAAAAGATGCAAAATGGAAAGAAACTCACGGCTAGGGAAGGAATGGAAGTGTTTGTGGTGTGTTGTGTATGAAATGAGATATGAATTGAATGGCGAGTGAATGAATGAATGCTAGGGTATTTATAGGGGTAGTGGAGGGAACATATGGCTGTTTGTTTAAGCATTTGTGTGGAGGAATGATGGAAAAACAGCTAGGACACATGTGAAAACTGGAATTGCACAAGGGGAGCAAAGGGAACCCACGGCAATTAGAGTTTGTTTGATGATGATGCATGTGATAGGTGGGAACAAAGGGTGAAACATGGCACAAGGGGGCTTGAATGAATGATTGAATGTGCATGTGGATTTAAAGAATGAGTGGTGGTGTAATGATGAAGTGAATGCATGTGGAATTAAAAGGAGGAAAACTGAAATTGTGAAGGGAAGGCACGGCAATGTATTTTGTAAAAGGGAAGATGGTGTGTGAATGCATGTGATTGTAATGTTTGTTGGTTAAAGATGCATGTGGATGTATTATACAATGGGAAAGTATGTGATTGAATTAAAGGATGCAAAGTGAATGAATCATGAATCATTGTGGATGAAAGGTGGAAGTGCATGTGTTGATGACTAGGTTAGTGGGTGGAAATCTGAAAATGGCATATAGGAATGGGAGCTCACGGTTTGAATGTGTGAAGTGTGTGTGAATGCATGTGAAGATGCAATAAATAATGCATGTAGGGTTAGGAAATAATGAAGAAATGCATGTGAGATGTTTGGAAAGGAATAAAGAATGAATGGTGGAAATGTGAGTGAATGATGTGCATGTGTGAGAATGCATGTGGAATTAAGAAGAGTATGGAAGTGAAATAAATGAATGATATGTTAAGTGATAAGTGAATGATATGTGGTGAGTGATAAGTGAATGGTTTGATAAGTGATAAATGAACTAGTTTAAAGGGCTAGGGTTTAAGTACATAGAATGGGCCTAAAATAGGTTGGTTTGTATGGCATAATGTGTTAAGCCCAAGGCAAGGTGAATGTAATTGGGTTAGGGCCATTGTTTTGTGTCTTCAAGTGCATACAAGGCCTTCAAATTCGTCCATCTTCTTGGCTCCATGGATAAGCTATCCAATCCATGCCCAAAAATGCTCCAAATGGCCTCAAAATGCACTTTCTTGCTCCCTAGGCCCTTAGAATCTGAAAACACACAAAAGAAACATAAAGGACTAAAATAACGAGAGAAACATAACGTAAATGCACGAGAACAAGCCATTTAAGTCGCATGAATATGCTCCTATCACTTCCCATCCATTCATTTCCGTCAAATCCATATTTACAATTTGTTTTGTTTCCAAGTATTCATTTTAGTTTAAATTCGTCCAAATCCAATTCCCCCCCCCCTATTTCGTTGAAGTCTTAGTCTTAATCTTTCTTATTTTTAGTTTTGCTTTCTTCGAGCATTAAATAGTGTTTTATATTGTGTTTTTATGTTTTTAAGTCAATTTAGAAGGTTTTAGCAAGCCCTCCTAATCCCCGGTCTAGAACGATCCCTCACTTATCCATTCTACTACAATTGTCAAACGAGGGTTTAATTTGAGTGTCAAGTAATTCTCGCATCAAATTTTGGCGCCGTTGCCGGGGATTAGCAAAGTTGCTAATCCCTTGTCTTTATTTTTATATTTTGTTTTTCGTGCATTCTTATTTCAGATTCTTAGTTTGTTTGTTTCCTTGTTTTTTAGGTACTGTGTATGACTCGTAGCTCTCGGCCTATTATAGAGAGCATCTCCGACTTTGACGGTGATTTTGAACGCACTTTGAGGAGAACGAGGAGTCAACAAGAGCCACCACAACCTCCACCACAACCTAGGCTTGAAGAAGACGAAGTAGGTGAAGAAGAAAAGCCCACAGATCAGATTTTTGAAGAAGAACAAGCCATGGCAGCAGATAATAGAACCATCAAGGAGCTTTCGGCCTCGGGTTTGGCCAATGCAGACCCTCTTTGCATTCAATACCCCGCGGCTGCCCAAGGCAAGACCGATGAATTTGAACTCAAATCCAGTTTGTTACACCATATTCCGAAGTTCCATGGCTTGTCTATGGAAGACCCCAACAAACACTTGAAGGAGTTCGAGGTGGTTTGTTCGAGCATGACCCCCATCAATGTGGATGGGAGTATATTGAAGATGAAGGCCTTTCCATTTTCACTTATGGACAAGGCCAAAGATTGGCTCTACGAACTAGCCCCGGGAACTGTGACTTCGTGGGAGAGTATGAAGTGTGCTTTCTTGGAGAAATTCTTCCCTACTTCGAGAGTGATTCTCCTACGGAAGAAAATTAGTGGTATTCAACAGAATCATGGTGAGACATTCCCGGCTTATTATGAGCGCTTCAAGGGCCTTGTAGCTTCATGTCCTCAACATCAAATGAAGGAGGAACTTCTCCTTCAATATTTCTATGAGGGCCTCCTTCCTATCGAACGTCAAATGCTTGATGCATCAGCGGGAGGAGCATTGGTGGACAAAACACCAAGGGATGCCAAGAATCTCATAGCCAACCGAGCGCTCAACGCCCAACAATATGAAGGAGTGGGCCAAAGGGAAGCACCACGGCAACAAAGTGTAAATGAGGTGAGTGCTATTTCTGAAATTCAATCACAACTTGCTAATCTTACTTCTCTTGTTTCTCAGGTTGTGATTGGTCCAAAAGCACAAGAACACCAAGTTTGTGGCGTGTGCTCAATTCAAGGGCATCCATCCGACAAGTGCCCTCAACTAATCGAGAATGGTGGGTGGGAATCTGCCAATGCCATGGGTTATGGGAATCAAAACCAACCAAGGAACGATCCATATTCTAACACATATAATCCAGGATGGAGGGACCATCCAAACTTCAAATGGAGGGAGCCACAACAAGCTGCCCAACAAGGAGGATTTAGGCCAAACCCCCCTGGTTTTTATTCCAAGCCGTATGCACCCCAACAATCCCAACAACCTTCGGCATCATCTCATTCAGGTACGTCTTTGGAAAGTAATCAAGCTATGCAATTACTAACCTCTATTTCGCAGGGGTTGCAAAATCAAAACAACCGGATAGAAAATAACGAAAAGGAGATGATGGATATGAAGAAACAAATAGGGCAGATTTCTGAGTTCCTTGGACAGATTAGAGAGCAAGGAAAGCTTCCTAGCTCAACCACAGTCAATCCAAAGGGAGGATTCGAATCCGCCAAGGCCATCACCCTAAGGGGTGGAAAAGAAGTTGGGACCGAGCCAAACAATCCCAAATCTACCCAGAAAGTAGATGAAGAGACGACACAACCTGAGGCAGATCACCCTAACTCGGCCAAATCAGGTAATTTAAGTTCAAATTCATGTACTTCACGTCCTAATCTGCCCAATGTACCTTTTCCTCGCAGGTTCATGCAAGAAAAAAAGGAAGAAAGCGAGAAGGACATTCTTGAAACGTTCCGGAAGGTGCAAGTGAACATACCGCTTCTCGATGCAATCAAACAGGTTCCAAAGTATGCTAAATTCCTCAAGGACCTATGCAATACAAAGAGAAGAAGGGCAAACAAAGAGGTAGTGAAGGTAAGCGAGAATGTGTCCGCTGTTTTGCAACGTAAACTGCCTACCAAGTGCAAAGACCCCGGTAGTTTCACGATTCCTTGTGTGATTGGACATAATCGTTTTGAACATGCCATGCTTGATTTAGGTGCATCCATAAAAGTCATGCCTTATTCTATTTATGCATCTATGAATTTGGGTGAATTAAAACAAGATGGTGTAATTATACAATTGGCCGATCGTTCTAACGCGTATCCAAAAGGAGTTTTGGAAGATGTGCTTGTGCAGGTGAACCATTTAATTTTTCCGGCTGATTTCTACATCCTAGATGATGCGAGAATTACTTGACACTCAAATTAAACCCTCGTTTGACAATTGTAGTAGAATGGATAAGTGAGGGATCGTTCTAGACCGGGGATTAGGAGGGCTTGCTAAAACCCTCTAAATTGACTTAAAAACATAAAAACACAATATAAAACACTATTTAATGCTCGAAGAAAGCAAAACTAAAAATAAGAAAGATTAAGACTAAGACTTCAACGAAATAGGGGGGGGGAATTGGATTTGGACGAATTTAAACTAAAATGAATACTTGGAAACAAAACAAATTGTAAATATGGATTTGACGGAAATGAATGGATGGGAAGCTAGCTAAGGGTTCTTTCTCTACACATGATATTTATGCATATGAATCAATTTCCAGTTATTCCTTCATTGAATTATGAACGACAATGCCCCAAATTAACCGTGACATCACTAGTTAACCCTTAGATTTTCCTTATATTATTGGATTGGATGGCATCATTCGACAACCCAAAACATTCTCAAAAGTTCCCTACATGTCATCATAATAGAGATACAATCGAAGATCATTAAGAATAATGAAAACCATAAGCATTGACAAAGCATTTGTAACTATGACATCATGTTACTCATGCTAAGAATTAAACTTAACGCGATCGTGACAAGCGACCTTCACTACTTTCAAGTATAAGTTAGTAACGATTATGTGAAACCTTCTTAAACTTTAGCCACATATTCATGCATGCTAATTAAGTGTCGACCCTCAATCAACAAACACAAATAAGTTAATCATCAAATAGTTAAGCCAATTGCATTCACGAATCAAGAGTTCATAACCGGAATTCATCAATTCATATCACATAAATAAACATGGTATTGAAATCACCCCTAGCCAAAAAGGGTTTAGTTCCTCATAACTTTGAAATCAAAGAAACACCTAAACATTCCAACAACTCAAACTTGAATTGTATGAACGTTTAGGCACTCTTATCTTCCATTACAAAACAAAGAGAATTGAATTTAAACATTGAAATCAAAGAAACGCGTAAACATTCCAACAACTCAAACGTGAATTGTATGAACGTTTAGGCCTTCTTCTCTTCGTCTTCGTTGTAGCACAAGGACTAAGGGATGTTGTTGGTGTGTTGAATGGATTGGGGGATTATGGAAATGGAAGAAATGGAGGAGAAAGGGAAGGGAATGGTGCAGAAAATGGAGAGACTCACGGCTAGGGAGAAGATGGAAGTGTTTGTGGTGTGTTGTGTATGAAAAATGAGATGTCCATGAATGAATGAATGCAAGGGTATTTATAGAAGTAGTGGAGGGAACATATGGCTATGTCATTTGTAGGTGAAGTAGGTGGATGTTGTAGGTGAAGTAGGTGGATGTTGTAGGTGAAGTGGATGTTGTAGGTGAAGTAGGTGGATGTTGTAGGTGAAGTTGGTGGATGATATGTTAAGTGATAAGTGATAAGTGATATGATATGTGGTTATGATATGATAAGTGGTTAAGTGGTGATGATAAGTGATAAGTGATTAAGTGATATGATATGTGGTGATGATAAGTGATAAGTGCATGTGGGTTAACTAATGAAGGAAATGCATGTGCAATGACAATGTGTTAGAATGGATGTGTGTTATGCATGGCATGATTGGGATTAGGAAAGGTTTAAATGTCCTAAAACTAAAGAGAACAAGGTTCCAACACTTTGGCTCCAATTAGGTCTTCAATTTCGTCCAACACTTTGGCTTCAAGCATAAGCTATCCGTCCTTAGCCCAAAAGTGCTCCAAAAGTCTCCAAAATGCATCTTTTTGCTCCTTTAGCCCTTTCGACCTACAAACACACGAAAATAGCTTAAAGTACTAAAATAACTAAAGAAACATAACGTAAATGCACGAGAACAAGCCATTTAAGTCGCATGAAAATGCTCCTATCAAATACCCCCACACTTATCTTTGCTAGTCCTCGAGCAAAACAAAACAAAAGAAACCAGAAACAAAACAAAACGAACAAGTAAAACACAACCTAAACCTTCCAACAAACGTCTCAGGGATTTCCAAAGCACATGACAAGTTAAAAATCATTATTCCCACAGATTTTAGCCATTTTTACACTTAAGTACATTCTTACTCATAGTCACCACATACTAGTTCACAATTAAGCATTTAAAACCATGTTTTGAATGTAGTAACATGCCTTAGAGAATTCCCTCAATTCCTTACTAGAATGCACTCTATTTTCACATAGATTTTCTGACTACACACCCTACACTAGTTATATGTGAGAAGATTGATGTAAACATGTAGACGAACACTCACATATGTTATAACAAGGAAAGCATTTTCTGAATTTACGATAACGACATGAATATGATCTCATGAATGGAATGCTACTACTTAGAATGAGAACCAGTGATTCCATAAGCTCATATCAATTCCAAACTCCACATTATTAAACACATAACGATCAAGATAGAAGTCAAAGGGGTGTAACGGGGCTAAAGGTGTTTGGCTAAAGAAGGTATATGGAAAACAAAGGTTCTCAAAGAAATAGCGAGCAAAGCATTTGAATTAACGTAGAAATCACTTTTGAATGAAAACTCAACTTTTGATCAAGGGGGAACAAGTTCTTTTTCCTTTCTTTCTTTTCTTTTCTGTTTTTCTTTTACATAAATTTTTTTTTTTTTTTTTTTTTTTCTCTTTCTCAAAACATACATAAACGCTTAAGAACAAAACATTCTCTCCCCCACACTCATTTTCTTTCATAATGTACTCAAAAGGAATTCATTTAAGTCATGCTCACTATCTTTTAAGAACAAGGGTACGGATGGTCCTAATCTAGGCTAGGTAAGGGTTGATGTGGTTAGCAAAGAAAATAGGTTAAACGAGGCTCAACGGGGTTAAGACTTACAATATATACGAAATATGGGAAGTAAGGCTATTTGGCTATGGTGGCAACTACACAACTTCATCTTGATATATGTTATGCAATCAATATCATGCTTTGAATGAAACGGATATAAGTTCTAGCATTTAGTTCTATCATGATACAATTGCATTCTAAGTAGCAACCAAGCAAGGAATAATGAGATCATGCAACAACTTTAGAAAACAAAGAATCACAGAAAATAACTCTCCAAAGAAAGTAATGGCTCGAGTCTCACAGGGTTGTAGCGTTTGTTTGAGTTCCTTCCTTCAAGCATGTTACAAAAACGAATTTTTCTTTTATGATTGCATGTGAAGTCATACATTATAACCATAACCAAACATATACCAAGAGTAAATCAAACTTTCATCCATGTTTATAATTCTCTTTAACAGTCATGCAATTACAAACCAAATCCTCATCATTGTGTTGGAAGGTACCCTAAGACACAAACACACAAAAACGACTCAAAACACTCTTTTTAGGTTTTTCAAAACATGTTTTTCAAATTTTTATGTGATTTTCGGATTTATAAAAACAAAACATACTAAAACACTCTAAAACATCTTAAAAACACCTTAAAACAGTAAGGAACAACCTTTAAAGTTATGGGCGATAAAATCCCACGAATTTGCATTAACAACATTAGTTACCCCCACACTTAAATCAAACATTGTCCTCAATGTTTTAAGCTTAAAATCATACAAAGCATAAGTAAACACACAAAAAGCATTTAAACATACTAAACATGGCAGAATGTAAATAACAAAGAGAAAAGTTTAGAGACGCAAATCTGGTTGTGGAATGTAAATTCCATCTTCTCCTTATTGATTTCATTGAGGCTTGATGTTGTTGATTCCACAGGGGCTCCTCCCATCGTTGATTTTCCTTTGTGCTACTCTTGAACTGGGCAGCAGGATTCTTTTGGTCTCCCCCGAAGGTCTGAGCTTACTCCTTTGGTCTGTTTCTTTGTTCAATCTTTCCAATTCGTATTGAAAAGGGTTGGAGGATAACTCAGCCTATGTTTGTCTCCACATGCTTCAATGTATCATTTTCACTTGCCTTACTCGCTCCTCTTTGCAGAAGTGGTCCCTTCTCTGGAAGTTTATCAACCGTTGAAGATGACTACTCGAGAGCAACGCTAGGTAAGCAATCAGGAATAGATTCCAGGCAGTTGGCTCCAGAACGGAAGACTGACTCCAAGTGCCGGCTGATTGCTTCTTTTACTTTGCCATGCGAGTAAGAACAAGGACAAAGAAAAAGACAGGGAAAGAGCATGATATGAGATACTTTTGCTTTTGACCTTGATGATATGAGATACCTTTGCTTTTGAAGAAGCGGTGAATGAATCAGCACATGTATTTGTTGTGCTGCTTCCTCCTGGGTCATATGTACTCCAGGCATCTGGTATCATCTTTGGGGAAGAAGAAAGAATTGAGTATTTCGAAAGGCTTTGCTAGGAGTGCGCCCTCAGAGGTGAGAGAGAGTTGGGCATTTTCTTCAGGTTTGCCCTGCCATAAAAGACGAAGGTCGACATATATAGAGATAATATCAAGTGGTGGTACTTTTTACCTTTGTCGACAAACGTTTTGATCCCGCAAATCCGGCTTTTTGAAATAATGGCGCCTCTTCGATCTCTGAACACGCCTCTTCGATTTCTGAGCAGGCGCCCCTTCGATTTCAGAACGACGCCCCTTCGCTTTCTGAACGACACGTGGTAGTGCAGATGCGGCTCCTTTTGACAAAGCTGCACGCGTCTTCTGAAAAGCTGAGAAAGCGTCGCCGAACTTTGCGCTTGTCGGCTAAAGATGTGTAGTTGCAATGATGGCCTCCACGTGTTGTCTGAAAAGAAGAACTCTTTTGACAAAGTTGAACACGTCTTCTGAAAAGCTGAGAAAGCGTCGCCTAAATTACGCCAGAAATTCCGGCTTTTTGAATCGGTGGACGCGTCGCCTTGGCTTCTTATTGAGGTATCGATCACCACAACAAACACACTCTGAAGATTTCCCATTCTTGAAAATTGACTCCGGCCAATTTTAACTTCATCCTCCCCTTCTCTTTGAACACTTTTGAAAATGGCAAACTCATCGAACCTTAGCTTGGAATTGAGCCTTAGCAGTGATACGGGCTCGCCGCGTCAAGGTAACGTATGGCGCCCTTCTTTCTTTTCTTCTAACGGTCCTCTCACAGGTGAAGACTCCGTGATGCAGGACGCCACAACAGCTACAATAGTAGCTAGGAACCTCCTCACTCCAAAAGATAGTAGGCTGCTGTCAGGACGGTCCGATGAGTTGGCCGTTCAAGAATCCCTCGCACTTAGTGTTCAGTGTGCGAGCTCTGTGTCCAATATGGGCCAACGCCTGCTTGCCCGCTCCCGTCAGGTGGAATCACTGATGGCAGATGTGGAAAGTCTCAAGCAGGAGATCAAACTGCTTAAGTACGAGAATAGAAGTTTGCACGTGCTTGCCAACAACTATTCGACGGGTATGAAGAGGAAGCTTGATGAGCTACAAGAATCCAATGGTCGGATGCAAAGTGACCGTCAAACTGACCGTCAAAGGCTTGCGGCTTACTTCCAGAGGCACATTTTTCCAGGCTCATCCAGCGTTTGGCCAAGTATTGAGGCCTCTTCTTTGATGCCTCCCGCTCTGATACCTTCCGCCCCGATGCCTTCCGCTCCGATGCCTTCCGCTCCTAGAGTTTTGCCCAGTAGTGGGGCTTCAAGTAAACGCCCTTTGTGAAGGCTCCATCTTTCTTTGTTTAGCAGTGCCTATCAATAAACCAATCATTTTCTCAATGTTACAATCATAGACTCCCACAATTAATAAACAAACAAACAATAACAACTAAACAACCTAACAAGGCAGAAACGAAATATCAACAAAGAGAAGAGTTTTTAGGAATCTGGAATTTGAGTGCTTTCTAAGTCTTCCTTTGTTGAATGCATGGGTTGCCTCCCAAGTAGCGCTAAGACACAAACAAACACCAAAATGACTCAAATGACTCTAAAAACACATATTTTTGAGTTTTTCAAAAGAATTTTTTTTTTTTTTTTTTTTATTTTAATTTTTATCAAATTTTCGGAGTTTTATACCAAGACACTATAAAAACGCTTAAAACAACAAGAAACAACATTCTAAGTGATAGGTGAATAAATCCCACGAAATTCATGCAAATACAAATTGTTTACCCCCCCACACTTAAATCAAACTTTGTCCTCAATGTTTTAAACAGAAAGTCACAACAGAGCAAGCAAATAAACAAATACGAGAAAGAAAGCAAAGTAAAGGCAGTAAAGAAAAAGAAAGGAATAAAAATAAGTCTCTTAAAGGGGTTTCCAAGTTCTTCTCTATTCGGATGCATGGGTTGCCTCCCAAGTAGCGCTTTCTTTTACGTCTTTCAGCCGGACGAGTACCCTCTTTTAATCTTCATTTGAGCCCACGGAATGGAAAGGAATGTCTTCCACCACTTGCCCCACACCATGCTCATAATATGGCTTCAACCGATGCCCGTTCACCTTGAATTCTACGCCATTCCTTAAGCTTTTTATGTGGACTGCACCATAAGGTAAAACGTTAGTAACAACAAACGGGCCAATCCATTTAGAACGCAACTTACCAGGAAACAAACGTAGGCGAGAGTTGAAAAGTAACACTTTCTGCCCAACTGTGAAGGTCTTGGCTCGAATCATTTTATCATGGAATGCTTTGGTCTTGGCTTTGTACATCCGGGCATTCTCATAGGCTTCATTCCGAATCTCCTCAAGTTCATTCAATTGGAGCTTCCTATGAACTCCCGCTGCATCTTTGTCCATGTTGAAAGTCTTCACGGCCCAATGTGCCTTGTGCTCTAACTCTACGGGCAAATGACATGGCTTACCATAGACGAGCCGAAAAGGTGACATCCCAATGGGTGTTTTGTATGTCGTACGATATGCCCACAGTGCATCATCTAAACGTAAGCTCCAATCCCTCCTTGTTGGTCCAACGGTCTTCTCCAAAATTTGTTTGATTTCTCGGCTAGACACCTCGGCTTGGCCATTTGTTTGAGGATGGTAAGGTGTGGAGACCTTATGGTTGACATGGTACTTTCTTAGCAACGCCTCAATGGTCCGATTGCAAAAGTGAGACCCTCCATCACTTATGATTACTCTCGGCATTCCAAACCTAGCAAAAATGTTAGTTTTCACGAAATCTGCAACCACCTTAGAATCGTTAGTACGGGTGGCTTTTGCTTCCACCCATTTAGAAACATAATCAACGGCTAGCAAGATATAAGTGAAACCATAAGATGGAGGGAAAGGGCCCATGAAATCAATGCCCCAAACATCAAAAATTTCAACATTAAAGACAGGGGTTTGCGGCATTTGGTCCTTGGTACCTATGTTACCCATTCGTTGGCAACGATCACAAGACATACAAAAGGTTCTAGCATCCCTAAATATAGTCGGCCAATAAAAACCACACTCTAGAACCTTGAGGGCAGTGCGTTGTGTGCCAAAATGACCACCACATGCATATGTGTGACAAAAGCTTAGAATTGAGTGAAATTCAGAATCATGCACACATCTACGTACAATTTGATCTAAGCAATACTTCCACAAATAAGGGTCATCCCAAACATAGAAACGTGCATCATTTTTAAGCTTATCACGTTGGTGCTTGTTTAGTTCATTTGGAAATTGTTTAGCCACCAAGTAATTCACTAAATCTGCATACCATGGTTCACTTACCTCAATGGATAGCAGCTGCTCATCGGGGAAAGTTTCAGGGATAGGTACGGCATGTTCATGCTCCTCGTGGATCATTCGGCTTAAATGGTCAGCCACTACATTCTCGCTTCCTTTCTTATCCCGGATTTCAATATTAAATTCTTGAAGAAGAAGAATCCAACGGATAAGCCTCGGCTTTGCTTCCTTTTTCGTGAGCAAGTACCTCAAAGCTGCATGATCAGAATAAACGATTACTTTAGTGCCAATTAAATATGAACGGAATTTATCTAAAGCAAAAACCACAGCTAGAAGTTCTTTTTCCGTCGTGGAGTAGTTCAATTGGGCATCATTGAGAGTCCGAGAGGCATAGTATATGACATGCGGCCGCTTGTCTCTTCTTTGTCCTAGAACAGCTCCTAATGCATAGTCGGATGCATCGCACATGAGCTCGAACGGAAGGCTCCAATCTGGAGGTACAATAATGGGGGCCGAGACTAGCTTCTCCTTGAGTTGGTTAAATGCCGAATTACACTCTTCATCAAACTTGAATGGCACATCTTTTTGAAGCAATCGGCAAAGAGGGTTGGACATCTTGGAGAAGTCCTTGATAAAACGCCTATAGAACCCTGCATGGCCAAGAAACGAACGTACCTCTCTAACCGAAGTAGGAGAGGGTAAGTGACGTACAAGGTCTATTTTCGATTTATCTACTTCAATTCCTTTTTCTGAAACAATATGTCCTAAAACTATACCTTGTTTCACCATAAGTGTGGGGGGGTAAACAATTCGTATTTGCATGAATTTCGTGGGATTTATTCACCTATCACTTAGAATGTTGTTTCTTGCTGTTTTAAGCGTTTTTATAGTGTCTTGGTATAAAACTCCGAAAATTTGATAAAAATTAAAAAAAAAAAAAAAAAAAAAAAAAAAAAAAATTCTTTTGAAAAACCCAAAAATATGTGTTTTTAGAGTCATTTGAGTCATTTTGGTGTTTGTTTGTGTCTTAGCGCTACTTGGGAGGCAACCCATGCATTCAACAAAGGAAGACTTAGAAAGCACTCAAATTCCAGATTCCTAAAAACTCTTCTCTTTGTTGATATTTCGTTTCTGCCTTGTTAGGTTGTTTAGTTGTTATTGTTTGTTTGTTTATTAATTGTGGGAGTCTATGATTGTAACATTGAGAAAATGATTGGTTTATTGATAGGCACTGCTAAACAAAGAAAGATGGAGCCTTCACAAAGGGCGTTTACTTGAAGCCCCACTACTGGGCAAAACTCTAGGAGCGGAAGGCATCGGAGCGGAAGGCATCGGAGCGGAAGGCATCGGGGCGGAAGGTATCGGAGCGGGAGGCATCAAAGAAGAGGCCTCAATACTTGGCCAAACGCTGGATGAGCCTGGAAAAATGTGCCTCTGGAAGTAAGCCGCAAGCCTTTGACGGTCAGTTTGACGGTCACTTTGCATCCGACCATTGGATTCTTGTAGCTCATCAAGCTTCCTCTTCATACCCGTCGAATAGTTGTTGGCAAGCACGTGCAAACTTCTATTCTCGTACTTAAGCAGTTTGATCTCCTGCTTGAGACTTTCCACCTCTGCCATCAATGATTCCACCTGACGGGAGCGGGCAAGCAGGCGTTGGCCCATATTGGACACAGAGCTCGCACACTGAACACTAAGTGCGAGGGATTCTTGAACGGCCAACTCATCGGACCGTCCTGACAGCAGCCTACTATCTTTTGGAGTGAGGAGGTTCCTAGCTACTATTGTAGCTGTTGTGGCGTCCTGCATCACGGAGTCTTCACCTATGAGAGGACTGTTAGAAGAAAAGAAAGAAGGGCGCCATACGTTACCTTGACGCGGCGCGCCCGTATCACTGCTAAGGCTCAATTCCAAGCTAAGGTTCGATGAGTTTGCCATTTTCAAAAGTGTTCAAAGAGAAGGGGAGGATGAAGTTAAAATTGGCCGGAGTCAATTTTCAAGAATGGGAAATCTTCAGAGTGTGTTTGTTGTGGTGATCGATACCTCAATAAGAAGCCAAGGCGACGCGTCCACCGATTCAAAAAGCCGGAATTTCCGGCGTAATTTAGGCGACGCTTTCTCAGCTTTTCAGAAGACGTGTTCAACTTTGTCAAAAGAGTTCTTCTTTTCAGACAACACGTGGAGGCCATCATTGCAACTACACATCTTTAGCCGACAAGCGCAAAGTTCGGCGACGCTTTCTCAGCTTTTCAGAAGACGCGTGCAGCTTTGTCAAAAGGAGCCGCATCTGCACTACCACGTGTCGTTCAGAAAGCGAAGGGGCGTCGTTCTGAAATCGAAGGGGCGCCTGCTCAGAAATCGAAGAGGCGTGTTCAGAGATCGAAGAGGCGCCATTATTTCAAAAAGCCGGATTTGCGGGATCAAAACGTTTGTCGACAAAGGTAAAAAGTACCACCACTTGATATTATCTCTATATATGTCGACCTTCGTCTTTTATGGCAGGGCAAACCTGAAGAAAATGCCCAACTCTCTCTCACCTCTGAGGGCGCACTCCCAGCAAAGCTTTTCGAAATACTCAATTCTTTCTTCTTCCCCAAAGATGATACCAGATGCCTGGAGTACATATGACCCAGGAGGAAGCAGCACAACAAATACATGTGCTGATTCATTCACCGCTTCTTCAAAAGCAAAGGTATCTCATATCATCAAGGTCAAAAGCAAAAGTATCTCATATCATGCTCTTTCCCTGTCTTTTTCTTTGTCCTTGTTCTTACTCGCATGGCAAAGTAAAAGAAGCAATCAGCCGGCACTTGGAGTCAGTCTTCTGTTCTGGAGCCAACTGCCTGGAATCTATTCCTGATTGCTTACCTAGCGTTGCTCTCGAGTAGTCATCTTCAACGGTTGATACACTTCCAGAGAAGGGACCACTTCTGCAAAGAGGAGCGAGTAAGGCAAGTGAAAATGATACATTGAAGCATGTGGAGACAAACATAGGCTGAGTTATCCTCCAACCCTTTTCAATACGAATTGGAAAGATTGAACAAAGAAACAGACCAAAGGAGTAAGCTCAGACCTTCGGGGGAGACCAAAAGAATCCTGCTGCCCAGTTCAAGAGTAGCACAAAGGAAAATCAACGATGGGAGGAGCCCCTGTGGAATCAACAACATCAAGCCTCAATGAAATCAATAAGGAGAAGATGGAATTTACATTCCACAACCAGATTTGCGTCTCTAAACTTTTCTCTTTGTTATTTACATTCTGCCATGTTTAGTATGTTTAAATGCTTTTTGTGTGTTTACTTATGCTTTGTATGATTTTAAGCTTAAAACATTGAGGACAATGTTTGATTTAAGTGTGGGGGTAACTAATGTTGTTAATGCAAATTCGTGGGATTTTATCGCCCATAACTTTAAAGGTTGTTCCTTACTGTTTTAAGGTGTTTTTAAGATGTTTTAGAGTGTTTTAGTATGTTTTGTTTTTATAAATCCGAAAATCACATAAAAATTTGAAAAACATGTTTTGAAAAACCTAAAAAGAGTGTTTTGAGTCGTTTTTGTGTGTTTGTGTCTTAGGGTACCTTCCAACACAATGATGAGGATTTGGTTTGTAATTGCATGACTGTTAAAGAGAATTATAAACATGGATGAAAGTTTGATTTACTCTTGGTATATGTTTGGTTATGGTTATAATGTATGACTTCACATGCAATCATAAAAGAAAAATTCGTTTTTGTAACATGCTTGAAGGAAGGAACTCAAACAAACGCTACAACCCTGTGAGACTCGAGCCATTACTTTCTTTGGAGAGTTATTTTCTGTGATTCTTTGTTTTCTAAAGTTGTTGCATGATCTCATTATTCCTTGCTTGGTTGCTACTTAGAATGCAATTGTATCATGATAGAACTAAATGCTAGAACTTATATCCGTTTCATTCAAAGCATGATATTGATTGCATAACATATATCAAGATGAAGTTGTGTAGTTGCCACCATAGCCAAATAGCCTTACTTCCCATATTTCGTATATATTGTAAGTCTTAACCCCGTTGAGCCTCGTTTAACCTATTTTCTTTGCTAACCACATCAACCCTTACCTAGCCTAGATTAGGACCATCCGTACCCTTGTTCTTAAAAGATAGTGAGCATGACTTAAATGAATTCCTTTTGAGTACATTATGAAAGAAAATGAGTGTGGGGGAGAGAATGTTTTGTTCTTAAGCGTTTATGTATGTTTTGAGAAAGAGAAAAAAAAAAAAAAAAAATAATAATAATTTATGTAAAAGAAAAACAGAAAAGAAAAGAAAGAAAGGAAAAAGAACTTGTTCCCCCTTGATCAAAAGTTGAGTTTTCATTCAAAAGTGATTTCTACGTTAATTCAAATGCTTTGCTCGCTATTTCTTTGAGAACCTTTGTTTTCCATATACCTTCTTTAGCCAAACACCTTTAGCCCCGTTACACCCCTTTGACTTCTATCTTGATCGTTATGTGTTTAATAATGTGGAGTTTGGAATTGATATGAGCTTATGGAATCACTGGTTCTCATTCTAAGTAGTAGCATTCCATTCATGAGATCATATTCATGTCGTTATCGTAAATTCAGAAAATGCTTTCCTTGTTATAACATATGTGAGTGTTCGTCTACATGTTTACATCAATCTTCTCACATATAACTAGTGTAGGGTGTGTAGTCAGAAAATCTATGTGAAAATAGAGTGCATTCTAGTAAGGAATTGAGGGAATTCTCTAAGGCATGTTACTACATTCAAAACATGGTTTTAAATGCTTAATTGTGAACTAGTATGTGGTGACTATGAGTAAGAATGTACTTAAGTGTAAAAATGGCTAAAATCTGTGGGAATAATGATTTTTAACTTGTCATGTGCTTTGGAAATCCCTGAGACGTTTGTTGGAAGGTTTAGGTTGTGTTTTACTTGTTCGTTTTGTTTTGTTTCTGGTTTCTTTTGTTTTGTTTTGCTCGAGGACTAGCAAAGATAAGTGTGGGGGTATTTGATAGGAGCATTTTCATGCGACTTAAATGGCTTGTTCTCGTGCATTTACGTTATGTTTCTTTAGTTATTTTAGTACTTTAAGCTATTTTCGTGTGTTTGTAGGTCGAAAGGGCTAAAGGAGCAAAAAGATGCATTTTGGAGACTTTTGGAGCACTTTTGGGCTAAGGACGGATAGCTTATGCTTGAAGCCAAAGTGTTGGACGAAATTGAAGACCTAATTGGAGCCAAAGTGTTGGAACCTTGTTCTCTTTAGTTTTAGGACATTTAAACCTTTCCTAATCCCAATCATGCCATGCATAACACACATCCATTCTAACACATTGTCATTGCACATGCATTTCCTTCATTAGTTAACCCACATGCACTTATCACTTATCATCACCACATATCATATCACTTAATCACTTATCACTTATCATCACCACTTAACCACTTATCATATCATAACCACATATCATATCACTTATCACTTATCACTTAACATATCATCCACCTACTTCACCTACAACATCCACCTACTTCACCTACAACATCCACTTCACCTACAACATCCATCCACTTCACCTACAACATCCACCTACTTCACCTACAACATCCACCTACTTCACCTACAACATCCACTTCACCTACAACATCCACCTACTTCACCTACAACATCCACCTACTTCACCTACAAATGATATAGCCATATGTTCCCTCCACTACTCCTATAAATACCCTTGCATTCATTCATTCATGGACATCTCATTTTTCATACACAACACACCACAAACACTTCCATCTTCTCCCTAGCCGTGAGTCTCTCCATTTTCTGCACCATTCCCTTCCCTTTCTCCTCCATTTCTTCCATTTCCATAATCCCCCAATCCATTCAACACACCAACAACATCCCTTAGTCCTTGTGCTACAACGAAGACGAAGAGAAGAAGGCCTAAACGTTCATACAATTCACGTTTGAGTTGTTGGAATGTTTACGCGTTTCTTTGATTTCAATGTTTAAATTCAATTCTCTTTGTTTTGTAATGGAAGAGAAGAGTGCCTAAACGTTCATACAATTCAAGTTTGAGTTGTTGGAATGTTTAGGTGTTTCTTTGATTTCAAAGTTATGAGGAACTAAACCCTTTTTGGCTAGGGGTGATTTCAATACCATGTTTATTTATGTGATATGAATTGATGAATTCCGGTTATGAACTCTTGATTCGTGAATGCAATTGGCTTAACTATTTGATGATTAACTTATTTGTGTTTGTTGATTGAGGGTCGACACTTAATTAGCATGCATGAATATGTGGCTAAAGTTTAAGAAGGTTTCTCATAATCGTTACTAACTTATACTTGAAAGTAGTGAAGGTCGCTTGTCACGATCGCGTTAAGTTTAATTCTTAGCATGAGTAACATGATGTCATAGTTACAAATGCTTTGTCAATGCTTATGGTTTTCATTATTCTTAATGATCTTCGATTGTATCTCTATTATGATGACATGTAGGGAACTTTTGAGAATGTTTTGGGTTGTCGAATGATGCCATCCAATCCAATAATATAAGGAAAATCTAAGGGTTAACTAGTGATGTCACGGTTAATTTGGGGCATTGTCGTTCATAATTCAATGAAGGAATAACTGGAAATTGATTCATATGCATAAATATCATGTGTAGAGAAAGAACCCTTAGCTAGCTTCCCATCCATTCATTTCCGTCAAATCCATATTTACAATTTGTTTTGTTTCCAAGTATTCATTTTAGTTTAAATTCGTCCAAATCCAATTCCCCCCCCCTATTTCGTTGAAGTCTTAGTCTTAATCTTTCTTATTTTTAGTTTTGCTTTCTTCGAGCATTAAATAGTGTTTTATATTGTGTTTTTATGTTTTTAAGTCAATTTAGAAGGTTTTAGCAAGCCCTCCTAATCCCCGGTCTAGAACGATCCCTCACTTATCCATTCTACTACAATTGTCAAACGAGGGTTTAATTTGAGTGTCAAGTAATTCTCGCATCACTAGGGCCGCTCTTCAAGGATGCGATTCCTTTGCCAATTACCACTCTCTTCAAGGCTCACTGCCTGACACCCTTGCTGCAAGGGTTCGACTGGTCAAAATGGGACCTATCGAAGCCACAAGGAGCCTGGCCCCCGACCAATGCCAACTGGGTGGCTTGGGTCGTCCGAAATGAAAACTTCTTCGGCCAAGAGTGGAAGACTCTTGGTATCTATGACGCCATCAAGCTTTCGACCATGGAGCTAACCATGGAAAAATAGCTCTTTATGGCAGCGCTGAGTTTCTGGTGCTCAGCCACCAACACCATGGTCCTTCCTTTCAGCCCTTTTAGCCCTACTATCCTTGACGTCTTGGCTATTCTCGGGACTCCTCCATCTAGCATCCAGATATATGCGGCTTTCTTTGGGCACCCGTCAAACCTCGACCTTAAGGTGCTCTGCGAAGATTGCGCTGTCAAAACACTTAGTCGAGATAGTCGAGAGCCTTCGAAAGAAAAGGTTTAGAAGCTACACAAGAACTTCTTCAACTATAACACCCTCATCCTCCACTTCGCTGGCCGAGGCGAGGAGAGTCTTAGGAAGGGAAAACATAAAGTCTTCCTATTCTACTGGTACAACAAATTCATTTGTTGTGCCCGGTCGAACAAGTGTTTGGTTGAAAACATGCCGGTGGCCGAGGCCTTGGCTAGTGGTCACACCCTGGTGCTCAGCTCGGCTGTTCTCGCCAATCTCTTCCTCTGCCTGGCCTAAACGACCATTGGAAAAATTGACCCAAACCAGAATGGTCCCCTTTGGGTCTTCCAACTCTGGCTACAAGTTTATTTTACCACACTTCGGCCGGATGTCTCTGCCTTTCAACCCACTACTTCGCTCGACCTTCAGTTAGCATCTCGGTCGTCGCCTCCTCACCAGGTCGGAAAAGTCTTCAAATACCTTTTCGACCTAGAAGTCCTCTCCGACGAAGAATTTCTAGTATGTCGTCGTCGAAAACACCCTTGCTCCATCAGGCTTCCATCATCAGCCTGGAACGATGGTGCAGATGCTACCCTCCGCCAGAATTTGGGGTCATTCGTGCTTGCACACGACCTTCCCCTTGGTTGTGATCCTCGCTGAGCGAGTTGGGAAGTCTACCACCCCCACTTCACGGCCCGTTAACTTGGATACCTTCAAGGTTGTCCGGTCCTTCTACTCACTTCTCGTTCCCTCCTCAACCGAGAGATCATTTTCGGCTCATCGGAGAGGGAGTGCAGAGATTCCGAGAAGGAGTTTCAGGATCGGTGCAAAACATTTCGCCTCCGACCAGTTCTCCCCGAATCTTTCGGCACAGACACATTCGGTAACTGGTGGGAATAATACACTAGGGTTTTCTTTGGGGCTGCGGTCGAAAGTATCACCGACAAACTTTTTGGTGATCGACCGAGGAGAATCTCTACCTCTCAATCCAAAGAGCCAACCTGAGGTAGACGACTATCCTTTTCTCCTATTTCTTTCCTCAATTGTCACTACCCCTTTTCTAATGTGATCTTGTTTTCTCATATGGTCGATCGCTGAAGAAAATGGATGTGGTCGTCACGGCAGTAGCCAAGAAAAAGTTGGTCCCCTCCTTGAAGATTAAAACCACCGGGCGAACCCTGCCGACCAAATGACCTCATCAGGGCGCCGAGACGATAAATGACACTCCTCGCCCTTCGAAACACGTCAAGAAATTGGTGAAAATAGGGGAGTGGGAGATTCACGTTATCTCCAGCCAGACCATGGGATCGACTACTCCTATCGTTTCTCCTCCCGTCCCGGTTATCCAGGCCTCGACGGACTAGGGTTATGGCCGAACCGGCTGCTACTCCAGCTGTGGCTTTGGAGCCGTTGCGCTTGTCTCGGAGGAGACAGTTGCACCAGTCGAGGCATCCCCTATCCAGCGACCAACGATTATTCTGGAAGAGATATGATTCCATTGCTAATGATCTTTGTTTATCTGATTTTCAGGTTGTAACAGCCTTTTATTTCAGGATGATGAGAGCGACGAGAGTGACGAAATTCCCCTGGAGCGTCCCCCTCGACCAGCCAACCTTTCTTTCGTCAAGTCTCCTCTTGTGGTTGAGGCGGCCGTTCAACCGGATCCTCCTATGGCCGACTGTGGGAAGAGGCCCCTGGTCGAGCCTGAGGCGACGACCGAAACGCCGCTTCATCCACAAGATGAAGACCTCAACATTCCTCCACAAGAAGTTACCTCATCCTTTGTAAGGCTCACTCCCCTTTCTTCATTAATTTTATTATGACGTATTTGAACTCAGGACAATATTAAATGTCAGGTGCCCGAACGTTCATTTCACCGATAATTTTATACACCGAAATATGTTGTTTATATTTCCTGGCCACCTCAATAGCCATCAAATGTAGATAACATCCATCGGCCGCGTGAATTGAGAAGCGGTCTTAGGCATTAGGCTCGGCCATTAAGTTCTCTAGGTTCGAGCAATGAACCAGTGGACATGGCCGAAGTCTCCTCCTGGCAGGTCTAAAAACATATTCCCTCTGTTATGGATTCCATCTAATTTTCCTTTCGCTTACAAATTTTCCTCTATGTGTAGCCTTCGTGGGAAGTCGAGCTTGATGCTCTTCTTCAAAGCATTACTGGCGCAGCCGGTTCCTCTGCTGCCCTTGCCGAACCAGTGGAGGTTGATGCGAGAATTACTTGACACTCAAATTAAACCCTCGTTTGACAATTGTAGTAGAATGGATAAGTGAGGGATCGTTCTAGACCGGGGATTAGGAGGGCTTGCTAAAACCTTCTAAATTGACTTAAAAACATAAAAACACAATATAAAACACTATTTAATGCTCGAAGAAAGCAAAACTAAAAATAAGAAAGATTAAGACTAAGACTTCAACGAAATAGGGGGGGGAATTGGATTTGGACGAATTTAAACTAAAATGAATACTTGGAAACAAAACAAATTGTAAATATGGATTTGACGGAAATGAATGGATGGGAAGCTAGCTAAGGGTTCTTTCTCTACACATGATATTTATGCATATGAATCAATTTCCAGTTATTCCTTCATTGAATTATGAACGACAATGCCCCAAATTAACCGTGACATCACTAGTTAACCCTTAGATTTTCCTTATATTATTGGATTGGATGGCATCATTCGACAACCCAAAACATTCTCAAAAGTTCCCTACATGTCATCATAATAGAGATACAATCGAAGATCATTAAGAATAATGAAAACCATAAGCATTGACAAAGCATTTGTAACTATGACATCATGTTACTCATGCTAAGAATTAAACTTAACGCGATCGTGACAAGCGACCTTCACTACTTTCAAGTATAAGTTAGTAACGATTATGTGAAACCTTCTTAAACTTTAGCCACATATTCATGCATGCTAATTAAGTGTCGACCCTCAATCAACAAACACAAATAAGTTAATCATCAAATAGTTAAGCCAATTGCATTCACGAATCAAGAGTTCATAACCGGAATTCATCAATTCATATCACATAAATAAACATGGTATTGAAATCACCCCTAGCCAAAAAGGGTTTAGTTCCTCATAACTTTGAAATCAAAGAAACACCTAAACATTCCAACAACTCAAACTTGAATTGTATGAACGTTTAGGCACTCTTCTCTTCCATTACAAAACAAAGAGAATTGAATTTAAACATTGAAATCAAAGAAACGCGTAAACATTCCAACAACTCAAACGTGAATTGTATGAACGTTTAGGCCTTCTTCTCTTCGTCTTCGTTGTAGCACAAGGACTAAGGGATGTTGTTGGTGTGTTGAATGGATTGGGGGATTATGGAAATGGAAGAAATGGAGGAAAAAGGGAAGGGAATGGTGCAGAAAATGGAGAGACTCACGGCTAGGGAGAAGATGGAAGTGTTTGTGGTGTGTTGTGTATGAAAAATGAGATGTCCATGAATGAATGAATGCAAGGGTATTTATAAGAGTAGTGGAGGGAACATATGGCTATGTCATTTGTAGGTGAAGTAGGTGGATGTTGTAGGTGAAGTGGATGTTGTAGGTGAAGTAGGTGGATGTTGTAGGTGAAGTAGGTGGATGTTGTAGGTGAAGTAGGTGGATGTTGTAGGTGAAGTGGATGGATGTTGTAGGTGAAGTGGATGTTGTAGGTGAAGTAGGTGGATGATATGTTAAGTGATAAGTGATAAGTGATATGATATGTGGTTATGATATGATAAGTGGTTAAGTGGTGATGATAAGTGATAAGTGATTAAGTGATATGATATGTGGTGATGATAAGTGATAAGTGCATGTGGGTTAACTAATGAAGGAAATGCATGTGCAATGACAATGTGTTAGAATGGATGTGTGTTATGCATGGCATGATTGGGATTAGGAAAGGTTTAAATGTCCTAAAACTAAAGAGAACAAGGTTCCAACACTTTGGCTCCAATTAGGTCTTCAATTTCGTCCAACACTTTGGCTTCAAGCATAAGCTATCCGTCCTTAGCCCAAAAGTGCTCCAAAAGTCTCCAAAATGCATCTTTTTGCTCCTTTAGCCCTTTCGACCTACAAACACACGAAAATAGCTTAAAGTACTAAAATAACTAAAGAAACATAACGTAAATGCACGAGAACAAGCCATTTAAGTCGCATGAAAATGCTCCTATCAAATACCCCCACACTTATCTTTGCTAGTCCTCGAGCAAAACAAAACAAAAGAAACCAGAAACAAAACAAAACGAACAAGTAAAACACAACCTAAACCTTCCAACAAACGTCTCAGGGATTTCCAAAGCACATGACAAGTTAAAAATCATTATTCCCACAGATTTTAGCCATTTTTACACTTAAGTACATTCTTACTCATAGTCACCACATACTAGTTCACAATTAAGCATTTAAAACCATGTTTTGAATGTAGTAACATGCCTTAGAGAATTCCCTCAATTCCTTACTAGAATGCACTCTATTTTCACATAGATTTTCTGACTACACACCCTACACTAGTTATATGTGAGAAGATTGATGTAAACATGTAGACGAACACTCACATATGTTATAACAAGGAAAGCATTTTCTGAATTTACGATAACGACATGAATATGATCTCATGAATGGAATGCTACTACTTAGAATGAGAACCAGTGATTCCATAAGCTCATATCAATTCCAAACTCCACATTATTAAACACATAACGATCAAGATAGAAGTCAAAGGGGTGTAACGGGGCTAAAGGTGTTTGGCTAAAGAAGGTATATGGAAAACAAAGGTTCTCAAAGAAATAGCGAGCAAAGCATTTGAATTAACGTAGAAATCACTTTTGAATGAAAACTCAACTTTTGATCAAGGGGGAACAAGTTCTTTTTCCTTTCTTTCTTTTCTTTTCTGTTTTTCTTTTACATAAATTATTATTTTTTTTTTTTTTTTTTTTTTTCTCTTTCTCAAAACATACATAAACGCTTAAGAACAAAACATTCTCTCCCCCACACTCATTTTCTTTCATAATGTACTCAAAAGGAATTCATTTAAGTCATGCTCACTATCTTTTAAGAACAAGGGTACGGATGGTCCTAATCTAGGCTAGGTAAGGGTTGATGTGGTTAGCAAAGAAAATAGGTTAAACGAGGCTCAACGGGGTTAAGACTTACAATATATACGAAATATGGGAAGTAAGGCTATTTGGCTATGGTGGCAACTACACAACTTCATCTTGATATATGTTATGCAATCAATATCATGCTTTGAATGAAACGGATATAAGTTCTAGCATTTAGTTCTATCATGATACAATTGCATTCTAAGTAGCAACCAAGCAAGGAATAATGAGATCATGCAACAACTTTAGAAAACAAAGAATCACAGAAAATAACTCTCCAAAGAAAGTAATGGCTCGAGTCTCACAGGGTTGTAGCGTTTGTTTGAGTTCCTTCCTTCAAGCATGTTACAAAAACGAATTTTTCTTTTATGATTGCATGTGAAGTCATACATTATAACCATAACCAAACATATACCAAGAGTAAATCAAACTTTCATCCATGTTTATAATTCTCTTTAACAGTCATGCAATTACAAACCAAATCCTCATCATTGTGTTGGAAGGTACCCTAAGACACAAACACACAAAAACGACTCAAAACACTCTTTTTAGGTTTTTCAAAACATGTTTTTCAAATTTTTATGTGATTTTCGGATTTATAAAAACAAAACATACTAAAACACTCTAAAACATCTTAAAAACACCTTAAAACAGTAAGGAACAACCTTTAAAGTTATGGGCGATAAAATCCCACGAATTTGCATTAACAACATTAGTTACCCCCACACTTAAATCAAACATTGTCCTCAATGTTTTAAGCTTAAAATCATACAAAGCATAAGTAAACACACAAAAAGCATTTAAACATACTAAACATGGCAGAATGTAAATAACAAAGAGAAAAGTTTAGAGACGCAAATCTGGTTGTGGAATGTAAATTCCATCTTCTCCTTATTGATTTCATTGAGGCTTGATGTTGTTGATTCCACAGGGGCTCCTCCCATCGTTGATTTTCCTTTGTGCTACTCTTGAACTGGGCAGCAGGATTCTTTTGGTCTCCCCCGAAGGTCTGAGCTTACTCCTTTGGTCTGTTTCTTTGTTCAATCTTTCCAATTCGTATTGAAAAGGGTTGGAGGATAACTCAGCCTATGTTTGTCTCCACATGCTTCAATGTATCATTTTCACTTGCCTTACTCGCTCCTCTTTGCAGAAGTGGTCCCTTCTCTGGAAGTGTATCAACCGTTGAAGATGACTACTCGAGAGCAACGCTAGGTAAGCAATCAGGAATAGATTCCAGGCAGTTGGCTCCAGAACAGAAGACTGACTCCAAGTGCCGGCTGATTGCTTCTTTTACTTTGCCATGCGAGTAAGAACAAGGACAAAGAAAAAGACAGGGAAAGAGCATGATATGAGATACTTTTGCTTTTGACCTTGATGATATGAGATACCTTTGCTTTTGAAGAAGCGGTGAATGAATCAGCACATGTATTTGTTGTGCTGCTTCCTCCTGGGTCATATGTACTCCAGGCATCTGGTATCATCTTTGGGGAAGAAGAAAGAATTGAGTATTTCGAAAAGCTTTGCTGGGAGTGCGCCCTCAGAGGTGAGAGAGAGTTGGGCATTTTCTTCAGGTTTGCCCTGCCATAAAAGACGAAGGTCGACATATATAGAGATAATATCAAGTGGTGGTACTTTTTACCTTTGTCGACAAACGTTTTGATCCCGCAAATCCGGCTTTTTGAAATAATGGCGCCTCTTCGATCTCTGAACACGCCTCTTCGATTTCTGAGCAGGCGCCCCTTCGATTTCAGAACGACGCCCCTTCGCTTTCTGAACGACACGTGGTAGTGCAGATGCGGCTCCTTTTGACAAAGCTGCACGCGTCTTCTGAAAAGCTGAGAAAGCGTCGCCGAACTTTGCGCTTGTCGGCTAAAGATGTGTAGTTGCAATGATGGCCTCCACGTGTTGTCTGAAAAGAAGAACTCTTTTGACAAAGTTGAACACGTCTTCTGAAAAGCTGAGAAAGCGTCGCCTAAATTACGCCGGAAATTCCGGCTTTTTGAATCGGTGGACGCGTCGCCTTGGCTTCTTATTGAGGTATCGATCACCACAACAAACACACTCTGAAGATTTCCCATTCTTGAAAATTGACTCCGGCCAATTTTAACTTCATCATCCCCTTCTCTTTGAACACTTTTGAAAATGGCAAACTCATCGAACCTTAGCTTGGAATTGAGCCTTAGCAGTGATACGGGCGCGCCGCGTCAAGGTAACGTATGGCGCCCTTCTTTCTTTTCTTCTAACAGTCCTCTCATAGGTGAAGACTCCGTGATGCAGGACGCCACAACAGCTACAATAGTAGCTAGGAACCTCCTCACTCCAAAAGATAGTAGGCTGCTGTCAGGACGGTCCGATGAGTTGGCCGTTCAAGAATCCCTCGCACTTAGTGTTCAGTGTGCGAGCTCTGTGTCCAATATGGGCCAACGCCTGCTTGCCCGCTCCCGTCAGGTGGAATCATTGATGGCAGAGGTGGAAAGTCTCAAGCAGGAGATCAAACTGCTTAAGTACGAGAATAGAAGTTTGCACGTGCTTGCCAACAACTATTCGACGGGTATGAAGAGGAAGCTTGATGAGCTACAAGAATCCAATGGTCGGATGCAAAGTGACCGTCAAACTGACCGTCAAAGGCTTGCAGCTTACTTCCAGAGGCACATTTTTCCAGGCTCATCCAGCGTTTGGCCAAGTATTGAGGCCTCTTCTTTGATGCCTCCCGCTCCGATACCTTCCGCCCCGATGCCTTCCGCTCCGATGCCTTCCGCTCCTAGAGTTTTGCCCAGTAGTGGGGCTTCAAGTAAACGCCCTTTGTGAAGGCTCCATCTTTCTTTGTTTAGCAGTGCCTATCAATAAACCAATCATTTTCTCAATGTTACAATCATAGACTCCCACAATTAATAAACAAACAAACAATAACAACTAAACAACCTAACAAGGCAGAAACGAAATATCAACAAAGAGAAGAGTTTTTAGGAATATGGAATTTGAGTGCTTTCTAAGTCTTCCTTTGTTGAATGCATGGGTTGCCTCCCAAGTAGCGCTAAGACACAAACAAACACCAAAATGACTCAAATGACTCTAAAAACACATATTTTTGGGTTTTTCAAAAGAATTTTTTTTTTTTTTTTTTTTTTTTTTTTTTTTAATTTTTATCAAATTTTCGGAGTTTTATACCAAGACACTATAAAACATACCAAGACACTATAAAAACGCTTAAAACAGCAAGAAACAACATTCTAAGTGATAGGTGAATAAATCCCACGAAATTCATGCAAATACGAATTGTTTACCCCCCCACACTTAAATCAAACTTTGTCCTCAATGTTTTAAACAGAAAGTCACAACAGAGCAAGCAAATAAACAAATACGAGAAAGAAAGCAAAGTAAAGGCAGTAAAGAAAAAGAAAGGAATAAAAATAAGTCTCTTAAAGGGGTTTCCAAGTTCTTCTCTATTCGGATGCATGGGTTGCCTCCCAAGTAGCGCTTTCTTTTACGTCTTTCAGCCGGACGAGTACCCTCTTTTAATCTTCATTTGAGCCCACGGAATGGAAAGGAATGTCTTCCACCACTTGCCCCACACCATGCTCATAATATGGCTTCAACCGATGCCCGTTCACCTTGAATTCTACGCCATTCCTTAAGCTTTTTATGTGGACTGCACCATAAGGTAAAACGTTAGTAACAACAAACGGGCCAATCCATTTAGAACGCAACTTACCAGGAAACAAACGTAGGCGAGAGTTGAAAAGTAACACTTTCTGCCCAACTGTGAAGGTCTTGGTTCGAATCATTTTATCATGGAATGCTTTGGTCTTGGCTTTGTACATCCGGGCATTCTCATAGGCTTCATTCCGAATCTCCTCAAGTTCATTCAATTGGAGCTTCCTATGAACTCCCGCTGCATCTTTGTCCATGTTGAAAGTCTTCACGGCCCAATGTGCCTTGTGCTCTAACTCTACGGGCAAATGACATGGCTTACCATAGACGAGCCGAAAAGGTGACATCCCAATGGGTGTTTTGTATGCCGTACGATATGCCCACAGTGCATCATCTAAACGTAAGCTCCAATCCCTCCTTGTTGGTCCAACGGTCTTCTCCAAAATTTGTTTGATTTCTCGGTTAGACACCTCGGCTTGGCCATTTGTTTGAGGATGGTAAGGTGTGGAGACCTTATGGTTGACATGGTACTTTCTTAGCAACGCCTCAATGGTCCGATTGCAAAAGTGAGACCCTCCATCACTTATGATTACTCTCGGCATTCCAAACCTAGCAAAAATGTTAGTTTTCACGAAATCTGCAACCACCTTAGAATCGTTAGTACGGGTGGCTTTTGCTTCCACCCATTTAGAAACATAATCAACGGCTAGCAAGATATAAGTGAAACCATAAGATGGAGGGAAAGGGCCCATGAAATCAATGCCCCAAACATCAAAAATTTCAACATTAAAGACAGGGGTTTGCGGCATTTGGTCCTTGGTACCTATGTTACCCATTCGTTGGCAACGATCACAAGACATACAAAAGGTTCTAGCATCCCTAAATATAGTCAGCCAATAAAAACCACACTCTAGAACCTTGAGGGCAGTGCGTTGTGTGCCAAAATGACCACCACATGCATATGTGTGACAAAAGCTTAGAATTGAGTGAAATTCAGAATCATGCACACATCTACGTACAATTTGATCTGGGCAATACTTCCACAAATAAGGGTCATCCCAAACATAGAAACGTGCATCATTTTTAAGCTTATCACGTTGGTGCTTGTTTAGTTCATTTGGAAATTGTTTAGCCACCAAGTAATTCACTAAATCTGCATACCATGGTTCACTTACCTCAATGGATAGCAGCTGCTCATCGGGAAAAGTTTCAGGGATAGGTACGGCATGTTCATGCTCCTCGTGGATCATTCGGCTTAAATGGTCAGCCACTACATTCTCGCTTCCTTTCTTATCCCGGATTTCAATATCAAATTCTTGAAGAAGAAGAATCCAACGGATAAGCCTCGGCTTTGCTTCCTTTTTCGTGAGCAAGTACCTCAAAGCTGCATGATCAGAATAAACGATTACTTTAGTACCAATTAAATATGAACGGAATTTATCTAAAGCAAAAACCACAGCTAGAAGTTCTTTTTCCGTCGTGGAGTAGTTCAATTGGGCATCATTGAGAGTCCGAGAGGCATAGTATATGACATGCGGCCGCTTGTCTCTTCTTTGTCCTAGAACAGCTCCTAATGCATAGTCGGATGCATCGCACATGAGCTCGAACGGAAGGCTCCAATCTGGAGGTACAATAATGGGGGCCGAGACTAGCTTCTCCTTGAGTTGGTTAAATGCCGAATTACACTCTTCATCAAACTTGAATGGCACATCTTTTTGAAGCAATCGGCAAAGAGGGTTGGACATCTTGGAGAAGTCCTTGATAAAACGCCTCTAGAACCCTGCATGGCCAAGAAACGAACGTACCTCTCTAACCGAAGTAGGAGAGGGTAAGTGACGTACAAGGTCTATTTTCGATTTATCTACTTCAATTCCTTTTTCTGAAACAATATGTCCTAAAACTATACCTTGTTTCACCATAAAGTGACATTTCTCCCAATTCAAGACAAGGTTAGTTTCAACACATCGTTTCAAAATTAAGATCAGATTATCCAAGCAATTATCAAATGAACTCCCAAATACACTGAAATCATCCATGAAAACCTCAATGATCTTTTCAACAAAATCGGAAAATATACTTACCATACACCTTTGGAAAGTGGCCGGTGCGTTGCATAAGCCAAATGGCAAGCGACGATAAGCAAATGTTCCAAAGGGACATGTGAATGTGGTCTTCTCTTGATCATCCGGGGCTATCACAATTTGGTTATATCCAGAGTATCCATCAAGAAAACAGTAAAAAGCATGACCGGCTAACCTTTCGAGCATCTGGTCGATGAATGGCAAAGGAAAGTGATCTTTCCTAGTCATGGCATTTAGCTTCCGGTAATCGATACATACTCGCCATCCAGTCTGAATGCGTGTAGGCACGAGCTCATTCTCATCATTCTTGATAACAGTTACTCCGGACTTCTTGGGAACGACTTGAACTGGAGAGACCCAACGGCTATCGGAGATAGGGTAGATCACTCCGCAATCCAAAAGCTTGATTATTTCCTTCTTCACCACTTCCATCATCGGAGGGTTGAGACGGCGTTGAGCCTCTCGGGATGGCTTAGTCCCCTCCTCAAGAAGTATACGGTGCATGCATGTGGTAGGGCTTATTCCTTTAATGTCGGCCAAAGTCCACCCTATGGCCGTTTTGTGCTCTCGCAGCACCCTCACAAGCTTCTCCTCCTCCATTACCGTGAGACTTGATGAAATGATGACGGGCAATGTTTCGCCTTCTCCCAAAAACACATACTTCAAATGGTCCGGCAACGGCTTAAGTTCAAGCGATGGTGCCTGAACAACAGAAGGTAGCATCTTAGTGGAAACTGAATTTGAAAGTGAGAGTGGAACCTTACCATATTGTTGTGGCAATGACTCAAGGGCTGCCACAACCTCAATTATTTCTTCACTAGAACCCATTGCAAAGAATTCCTCCTCCTTGCCGTGGCCTTGCATTGGCCCAAATCCTTCATTTTTGCGCTCTATGGCCTTAGTGATGGTTGTTTCCAGGGCGTCCTCGTTCAATTCTTCAAGGTATACCTGCGCCAAAGAATCGATAACATCAATGGAAAAACAAGAATGGTCATCAACGGGATATCTCATAGTTTCAGAAATATTAAAATCAATCACTTCCCCATCGAATTCCATTGTCAAGGTGCCTTTGTATACATCAATCTTCGTTCGGGCCGTCTTCATGAATGGCCTACCAAGGAGAATCGGCAAAGATGTAGAATGGGCTGAATCCTCCATGTCTAGGATGTAGAAATCAGCCGGAAAAATTAAATGGTTCACCTGCACAAGCACATCTTCCAAAACTCCTTTTGGATACGCGTTAGAACGATCGGCCAATTGTATAATTACACCATCTTGTTTTAATTCACCCAAATTCATAGATGCATAAATAGAATAAGGCATGACATTTATGGATGCACCTAAATCAAGCATGGCATGTTCAAAACGATTATGTCCAATCACACAAGGAATCGTGAAACTACCGGGGTCTTTGCACTTGGTAGGCAGTTTACGTTGCAAAACAGCGGACACATTCTCGCTTACCTTCACTACCTCTTTGTTTGCCCTTCTTCTCTTTGTATTGCATAGGTCCTTGAGGAATTTAGCATACTTTGGAACCTGTTTGATTGCATCGAGAAGCGGTATGTTCACTTGCACCTTCCGGAACGTTTCAAGAATGTCCTTCTCGCTTTCTTCCTTTTTTTCTTGCATGAACCTGCGAGGAAAAGGTACATTGGGCAGATTAGGACGTGAAGTACATGAATTTGAACTTAAATTACCTGATTTGGCCGAGTTAGGGTGATCTGCCTCAGGTTGTGTCGTCTCTTCATCTACTTTCTGGGTAGATTTGGGATTGTTTGGCTCGGTCCCAACTTCTTTTCCACCCCTTAGGGTGATGGCCTTGGCGGATTCGAATCCTCCCTTTGGATTGACTGTGGTTGAGCTAGGAAGCTTTCCTTGCTCTCTAATCTGTCCAAGGAACTCAGAAATCTGCCCTATTTGTTTCTTCATATCCATCATCTCCTTTTCGTTATTTTCTATCCGGTTGTTTTGATTTTGCAACCCCTGCGAAATAGAGGTTAGTAATTGCATAGCTTGATTACTTTCCAAAGACGTACCTGAATGAGATGATGCCGAAGGTTGTTGGGATTGTTGGGGTGCATACGGCTTGGAATAAAAACCAGGGGGGTTTGGCCTAAATCCTCCTTGTTGGGCAGCTTGTTGTGGCTCCCTCCATTTGAAGTTTGGATGGTCCCTCCATCCTGGATTATATGTGTTAGAATATGGATCGTTCCTTGGTTGGTTTTGATTCCCATAGCCCATGGCATTGGCAGATTTCCACCCACCATTCTCGATTAGTTGAGGGCACTTGTCGGATGGATGCCCTTGAATTGAGCACACGCCACAAACTTGGTGTTCTTGTGCTTTTGGACCAATCACAACCTGAGAAACAAGAGAAGTAAGATTAGCAAGTTGTGATTGAATTTCAGAAATAGCACTCACCTCATTTACACTTTGTTGCCGTGGTGCTTCCTTTTGGCCCACTCCTTCATATTGTTGGGCGTTGAGCGCTCGGTTGGCTATGAGATTCTTGGCATCCCTTGGTGTTTTGTCCACCAATGCTCCTCCCGCTGATGCATCAAGCATTTGACGTTCGATAGGAAGGAGGCCCTCATAGAAATATTGAAGGAAAAGTTCCTCCTTCATTTGATGTTGAGGACATGAAGCTACAAGGCCCTTGAAGCGCTCATAATAAGCCGGGAATGTCTCACCATGATTCTGTTGAATACCACTAATTTTCTTCCGTAGGAGAATCACTCTCGAAGTAGGGAAGAATTTCTCCAAGAAAGCACACTTCATACTCTCCCACGAAGTCACAGTTCCCGGGGCTAGTTCGTAGAGCCAATCTTTGGCCTTGTCCATAAGTGAAAATGGAAAGGCCTTCATCTTCAATATACTCCCATCCACATTGACGGGGGTCATGCTCGAACAAACCACCTCGAACTCCTTCAAGTGTTTGTTGGGGTCTTCTATAGACAAGCCATGGAACTTCGGAATATGGTGTAACAAACTGGATTTGAGTTCAAATTCATCGGTCTTGCCTTGGGCAGCCGCGGGGTATTGAATGTAAAGAGGGTCTGCATTGGCCAAACCCGAGGCCGAAAGCTCTTTGATGGTTCTATTATCTGCTGCCATGGCTTGTTCTTCTTCAAAAATCTGATCCGTGGGCTTTTCTTCTACACCTACCGCGTCTTCTTCAAGCCCAGGTTGTGGTGGAGGTTGTGGTGGCTCTTGTTGACTCCTCGTTCTCCTCAAAGTGCGTTCAAAATCACCGTCAAAGTCGGAGATGTTCTCTATAATAGGCCGAGAGCTACGAGTCATACACAGTACCTAAAAAAAACAAGGAAACAAACAAACTAAGAATCTGACATAAGAATGCACGAAAAAAAAAAAAATTATAAAAATAAAGACAAGGGATTAGCAAAGTTGCTAATCCCCGGCAACGGCGCCAAAATTTGATGCGAGAATTACTTGACACTCAAATTAAACCCTCGTTTGACAATTGTAGTAGAATGGATAAGTGAGGGATCGTTCTAGACCGGGGATTAGGAGGGCTTGCTAAAACCTTCTAAATTGACTTAAAAACATAAAAACACAATATAAAACACTATTTAATGCTCGAAGAAAGCAAAAC
Source organism: Pyrus communis (assembly GCF_041283825.1). Classification (NCBI taxonomy): domain Eukaryota; kingdom Viridiplantae; phylum Streptophyta; class Magnoliopsida; order Rosales; family Rosaceae; genus Pyrus; species Pyrus communis. The sequence continues at coordinate 23,010,051 of NC_142571.1, read as the reverse complement.
TAAAAATAAGAAAGATTAAGACTAAGACTTCAACGAAATAGGGGGGGAATTGGATTTGGATGAATTTAAACTAAAATGAATACTTGGAAACAAAACAAATTGTAAATATGGATTTGACGGAAATGAATGGATGGGAAGCTAGCTAAGGGTTCTTTCTCTACACATGATATTTATGCATATGAATCAATTTCCAGTTATTCCTTCATTGAATTATGAACGACAATGCCCCAAATTAACCGTGACATCACTAGTTAACCCTTAGATTTTCCTTATATTATTGGATTGGATGGCATCATTCGACAACCCAAAACATTCTCAAAAGTTCCCTACATGTCATCATAATAGAGATACAATCGAAGATCATTAAGAATAATGAAAACCATAAGCATTGACAAAGCATTTGTAACTATGGCATCATGTTACTCATGCTAAGAATTAAACTTAACGCGATCGTGACAAGCGACCTTCACTACTTTCAAGTATAAGTTAGTAACGATTATGTGAAACCTTCTTAAACTTTAGCCACATATTCATGCATGCTAATTAAGTGTCGACCCTCAATCAACAAACACAAATAAGTTAATCATCAAATAGTTAAGCCAATTGCATTCACGAATCAAGAGTTCATAACCGGAATTCATCAATTCATATCACATAAATAAACATGGTATTGAAATCACCCCTAGCCAAAAAGGGTTTAGTTCCTCATAACTTTGAAATCAAAGAAACACCTAAACATTCCAACAACTCAAACTTGAATTGTATGAACGTTTAGGCACTCTTCTCTTCCATTACAAAACAAAGAGAATTGAATTTAAACATTGAAATCAAAGAAACGCGTAAACATTCCAACAACTCAAACGTGAATTGTATGAACGTTTAGGCCTTCTTCTCTTCGTCTTCGTTGTAGCACAAGGACTAAGGGATGTTGTTGGTGTGTTGAATGGATTGGGGGATTATGGAAATGGAAGAAATGGAGGAGAAAGGGAAGGGAATGGTGCAGAAAATGGAGAGACTCACGGCTAGGGAGAAGATGGAAGTGTTTGTGGTGTGTTGTGTATGAAAAATGAGATGTCCATGAATGAATGAATGCAAGGGTATTTATAGGAGTAGTGGAGGGAACATATGGCTATGTCATTTGTAGGTGAAGTAGGTGGATGTTGTAGGTGAAGTAGGTGGATGTTGTAGGTGAAGTGGATGTTGTAGGTGAAGTAGGTGGATGTTGTAGGTGAAGTAGGTGGATGTTGTAGGTGAAGTGGATGGATGTTGTAGGTGAAGTGGATGTTGTAGGTGAAGTAGGTGGATGATATGTTAAGTGATAAGTGATAAGTGATATGATATGTGGTTATGATATGATAAGTGGTTAAGTGGTGATGATAAGTGATAAGTGATTAAGTGATATGATATGTGGTGATGATAAGTGATAAGTGCATGTGGGTTAACTAATGAAGGAAATGCATGTGCAATGACAATGTGTTAGAATGGATGTGTGTTATGCATGGCATGATTGGGATTAGGAAAGGTTTAAATGTCCTAAAACTAAAGAGAACAAGGTTCCAACACTTTGGCTCCAATTAGGTCTTCAATTTCGTCCAACACTTTGGCTTCAAGCATAAGCTATCCGTCCTTAGCCCAAAAGTGCTCCAAAAGTCTCCAAAATGCATCTTTTTGCTCCTTTAGCCCTTTCGACCTACAAACACACGAAAATAGCTTAAAGTACTAAAATAACTAAAGAAACATAACGTAAATGCACGAGAACAAGCCATTTAAGTCGCATGAAAATGCTCCTATCAGAGGTCGTGGCCGAGGCCCAAGCTTTTGTTAGGCTACAGGAGCTAATGTCCCTCTCTGCCTCTCAGGTCCTCCAATGCAAAGGTCTTGACTTTGTTGGGGAGTGCCTGAACGACCTTGCAAATGGCGATTTTCTGAGCACGGAGAATATCGCTTATTTGACTAACCTTCTGGAACGGACTCGGCAACACTTCACCATTTTTTAACAAGCTTTACGGGCCGATGACGACCTGAAGATGGCCAAGATTGCGCATAATGCTGGCTGGGCAGAGGTGGAGGCGATAAAAGCAAAGAAGGCGCAACTGACCGAGTTTGATCGTCGGATTTTTGAGCTTCAGCGTCAAATTGCTGAGCTTCAACAGCAAAGGTCAGCTGCTGCTTCAGAGCTTCAGAGGGACTTTGAGGCGAATAAGGCTCGGTTTATGACCTTCGCTGCCAGCGTAAAACACATCCAGCAGCTGCAACTTAATAAGAAGACGAGGCAGGCTGAGATAATTTTGAGCGAAGTGAGGTGGCTGGAGTTGAAGGCTGCTCTCGAGACTTTCTTCCCTTCGACCCCCTAGAATTTTTCGGAGCCTTTTGAATGTATCTGTCACCTTTTTCATGAGTTTAATACAATGTGATTCATTCTTACATTTCCCACGTGACTGGATACTACTTTTTTAAAAATTTTCCATTAATCGGCAATTTGTGAATTAAACCGATCCGATCTCTAAGATGATATGCCCTCTTGTCGAGAACTTTGTGGATGATGAATGGTCCTTCCCAATTCAGCGACCATTTGCCGAACCTAGGGTCTTTAATCCCTACAGGCAACACTGTTTGCCATACCAATTCTCCTTCGCCGAACGTTTTTTGTCTGACGCCTTGATTATAAGCTCGCTCGGCAATTTTCTTTTGTGCTATTAATAAATTACCCGCGTCGATTCGATTTTCTTCTAAGTCTTCTAATTCTTGTCGCATAGCTTGACTATATTCGGCACTAAACAAACTACTCTGCTCGATCATTCGTAATGAGTTTATACTTAGTTCGATTGGTAACATAGCGTCGTGTCCATAAGTTAACGCATAAGTAGTTGTTCCAGTGGCAGATCGGGGTGAAGTTCGGTATGCCCATAATGCTTCGTCTAACCTTAAATGCCACATCCCAGGACTCTCTCTTACCATTTTTTCAAGAATGCCTATTAATACCTTATTGCTTGTTTCGGCCTGCTCGTTCGCCTGTGGGTAATACGGCGTAGACTGCTCAAGTCGGATATTCAGACTTGCCGTGTATTCCCTAAACCTATTGGCCGTGAAGATTGTGCCATTGTCGGTTATGATCGTTTCTGGCACGCCGAATCTGGTCACAATATTTTCTTCTACAAAACTACAAACTTTTTTGGCTGTTAATTCGGCGTATGACTTTGCCTCGATCCACTTAGTGAAGTAATCGGTTGTTACTATTATCCACGCGTGTTTTGCCGCTCCCAATGATGGTGTGATTTTGCTGATTACGTCCATTGCCTATCCCCTGAATGGCCATGGTTTAGTAACTGAGTGGAGTAGTTTGGCCAGGGCTCTCTGCACTAGTTCATGAATTTGGCACGGTATGCATCCCCGTGCGTATTCGATGCAATCCTTTAATATACTTGGCCAGAAGTAATCGTGTCGTCGGAGCAACCAGCGCATTTTGCGTCCTGATTGGTGAGCTCCACAAATTCCTTCATGTACTTCGACCATTGCTTGGACAACCTCATGTGGGCCGAGGCACAATAATAGTAACCCAACCTCACTCTTTCGGTATAATTCATTTTGGTATGACACGTAATTCGTGACGTGGACCCTCGTTCTTCGGTCGTGTTTCCTATTAGGGTTATCGAGATATCGTAGAATCTTCTTTCTCCAATCGTTCGGTAATGTCTCGACGGCACATACTTTTACGGGGTCTCCCCATTCTAGTAACAATGGTAACGACATCACCCTCGTGCGTATCACGTGATTACGCTAGAGAATTTGCTGATTGACCAAGACTGGGTACGATCGCAGGACTGTAGGTATTACCCGGCCTAGCTTGCCCCCATGAGTTATGCTCCAGAGGTGATTTGGGCAAGTTCGTCGGCGTCAGTGTTCCGAATTTGCGAAATATGCTCAAATGTGATCCGTTCAAACGACTCGACCAAATAGGTGGCAACCATGTGATAGGGTAACAAAGTACAACTCATGCAACAGAAAACGTCGTTGAGTTGGTTAATCACTAGTTCAGAATCACCAAAGACGAGAACACGGGTTGCTCTTAAATCGTGTGGGATGTGAATGCCGATGATAAGAGCTTCATACTCGACTTGATTATTCGTACAACTGAAATCTAACTTGAAAGAAAAATACTAGCGGTAGTGGTCGGGCGATTGAATGGCAATACCAACACCAGCCGAGGTCGAGGTACTGAAACCATCAAAATGCATCGTCCAGTGGCTGTCACGGGTAGTGATTAAGCTAATGTCGACGTCGCTGCCCCCAAAGCCATAAGAAGAAGGGTGTTGGGCCAAAAAATCGGCGAGAGCTTGGCCTTTGACGGTCTTTTGGGGTACGTACTGCAAACTGAATTTTGATAAAACCATTGTCCATTTCCTGATTCGGCCTTTGATGATAGGCCGAGTGAGCATGTAACGAATAACATCTGTTTGGACAATAACCTGCGTGATTGATGGGAGTATGTAGTGCCGAAGTTTTGATGCGGCAAAAAATAGAGCTAAGCAAAGTTTTTCGACGGGTGAATAATTGAGCTCCGGCGAATTCAGATTACGGCTGAGGTAAAAGATAGCTTGTTCACACCCAACATCGTTATCTTGCACGAGGAGACAACCGATGGATTCAGCGGCTGCCGAAATGTATAGTTTGAGAGGTTTACCGCGACAAGGTAGAACTAGTATTGGTGGCGTGGAAAAGGACACCTTGATTTGCGTAAAAGCCGTTTGGTGTTCTTCGCGCCACTCGAACTTGTCGGAATCCTTAAGTTTGAGGAGCGTAGAGAATGCTTTCATTTTGCCTGCCGAATTAGCAATGAAACGGCGGAGAAAATTTATCTTCCCAAGCAAGGACTGGAGTTACTTCTTGTTGTCGGGGGTGGAACGCTAATGATTGCGCGAGCTTTATTGTCGTCGACTTCAATGCCACGATGGTGCACCAAGAACCGTAAAATATTACCCATCGATACTCCGAATGCGCATTTGGCCGGGTCCATCTTGAGATTATGTTGGCACATGCGGAGGAATGCTTGCCGAAGATCATCCAGGTGTGTTCGGCGATTTTTCGATTTTACTACCACATCATCGATATAAACTTCTACGACCGTACCAATCAAGTCGTGGAATATCGTATTCATGGCTCGCTGGTATGTAGCGCCGGTGGTCTTGAGACCGAATGGCATGACAACCCATTCATAGGTACCGAGTACCCCCGGGCAACGGAAGGCGGTCTTGTGGATGTCAGCCTCAGCGATAAAGATCTGGTTGTAACCGGCATGGCCGTCCATGAAAGACATCATTTCATGATTGGCTGCAGCATCAATTAGTAAATCCGAGATTGGTATTGTGTACTCATCCTTAGAAGTGGCCAGATTTAAATTACGAAAATCTATGTAAATGCGGATAGCCCCACTTTTCTTTAACACTAGGACAATATTGGCCAACCATTCGACGTACCAGGCGGTCCGAATAAACCTCGCTTTCAGAACCTGAACTAATTCGTCCTTTATGCCGAGTTGTACTTCGGTCAAGAACTGTCGTGGGGGTTGTCGGAAAGGCTTACACCCTTCTTTAATGCGTAACTCATGTTCGATGAGGTTTCGGTCAAGGCCTGGCATCTCATGATAACTCCACGTGAAACAATCTTTAAATTCATGAAGTAACTTACAAAGCCCGTCCTTCATAAAAGGTGGTAATAACGCACTAATAAACAGTGGTCGAGGCTCATCGGCTGTGCCAACATTAATTTCTTCCAATGGGTCATTTACTTGGGGCCGATTGTCTTCGAGTTCGACCGGTGTGGCTTGAACTTTGTCGACAGATAGAACGGGGCCGTTATCCGCTTCGGCCAAAAATTCGATTAAGTTTATGCCGGAATGTGGTTGCTTGGTAATGGCGTACCAATGGGCCAACAGACGTTCCATGGTCGACGAAATCGCGGCCCGACCCCTTGTTTGGTGGCGTCAGTCATCGGCATTGGTAATTAGATATGCCAAGCCGAGTCTCGCGAATCCTGTTATACAGTCTCGGTGCCTACCTCGATAGCTTTCTGAACCGAAATTTTGGTCGGCCGTCCATCCTCATTAAAACCCTGGAGGGTGATATAGCCGACGTGATCGTCGTAGTAGCGAGCTTGAATCATGTTGGTTTCAAACGGCTAATTACGGCTGGGTGCACTACGACCGATTTGCTGTCCCAAAAGATGAGAACTTGGTATAGTGATAAAGGAATGCAATTTGTTTGGTGGATCCAATCGCGGCAGAGCAATGCATTATAGTTAGTCTTTGAGTCAATTATAAAGAATGCTGTCATGTGGTGACGACCAGCAGCGCTGACTTCTAACGGGAGCACTCCTTTGGTTTGAGACTTGTCGCTGATAAAGCTACTCATCGTTATCCCTGATGGGATAAGCTAATCATTGGAACGGCGTAATGCTTTCATGACGAAAATTGGCATGATGTTAACTGTGGCTCCGTAGTCGACAAACACCTTAGAAATGGGATATCCTTCAATATGAGTCGTGACATATAACGGCTTTAGATGTTGGAGATTAACCGAAGGGGAACGGGGAAATAATTCGACCAAGGCTGCCTTAAGGTTGTCGCCTTTACCGACTTCCCCATCGTAGTCAGTAGTGACGAAATCCACTTGTGTTGCTTCTTCGGCAACGATGTCCCCAGCCAAGAAATTCGACTGATGGGTGCTTGGTTGGAACTCAGCCGGTAGGACATAGACCATACTGATCTCCATATGCTCGAGGACCGAGGGGCCCATCGGGTCTTGGTCGTCGTCTTCCAGAGTAGTAAACGTAGCATCAGTCGTTGGAACAACTTCAATTGAACTGTTTAGCGCTTCAGTATGAACTTGCTCTTGAGGCGTATGGACTGAATCTATCATATCCTAGTTATCTTCCTCGAGCGCGTTTACAGTCGAAGATTTATTTCGTTCTTGTAGGACATTACGGGCTCATTCTTCGTAGGCGAAGCGGGCATTCCTTGTGCCCAGGTATGCGTCTAAACGCGCCACACGATTTTCCTCATCGTCCGTAAGGCCGAAAAGAGATATGGCTGAGAAAACTTCGAAATGATACCGCAAATGCTGAAGGTCTTCGAGTGAAAAGGGTAATTCGACAGTGTCGATATCTGTGTAGAGGTCGACCTCAAAGCCGAGGACCCAAGCCTCACGTATATGTTGGAACCTAGCTTTCATTGCTGGATCGGAAGTTTTTTTGGATAATTTGCTCGGCATCAGGGCAAGTTAGTGCTAGGTCGAAGGCTTCCTGACATACCTTGGGTAGTCTGTATAAGTCATTAGCAGAATATTTCTTATGAAATTCCCGCATATACTCCAAGGATTCACCAAGGAATGGAGGGTGCAAATTACGCCGTACTTTGACTAACGGTTCCGACGGTGGTAGCAGAGAAAGTTTCCTTTCGGCCTCTTGTCTAAAATACTCGAGACGGGCTCTCATCTCCCCAGGCCGAAGGAGGAGCTTGATGCGTTTCTCGGACTCTTCAATAGTGGTTTCAAAGTCGTGAGCAGCTGCCTTTTTCCCTTCAAGTAATTCGGTCATGATAGTCGGGGTCGGCCGATCGTCAACGTTTCCTACTGCCTTTTTTGGCTGCCACCAGGTAGCCGAGTTGGCCTACGCTTCTTGTCGTTGAGCCATGCAATCTATCCGCTAGCTGCGACGTTTTTGAGACTTAGATAACACCATATATAGGCCGGTTAGAAAATTGTAACTGTACCAACGTTGGTCTCGTAGCCTGGGCGGTTTGAAAGTTTTTCGATTGACCGACAAACTTGAACTGCTACCATTGCGTGAGTAATAATCCTCATTATAGAATGGTGCGTCAAAGTCGAGACGCCGTCTAACTGGGGCCGGGTCTTTTGCTTGTACCTGTAGGCCGAGTCTCTCAAACGCTTGGCGTCGTGGACCGTCACTGAGTTCTTTTGGTGGTTTTGTAGTGGTCGTGGATGATGGGCCTGAAGTCAGTGCCGAAGATGTCCTCTTTTTAGGTTCAACTTCGGAACTAGAACCTAACATAGGTTCATCGATGGCCGGCCCTAAGGGCTCCGTAGGTGGTGCATTTGAAAATAAATCAATTTTCAGTCTTGGTTAACCATTCTGCTTACGGACATACTGCATTGAGACATATTCGGCCTTCTTTTTTCCTTTGTTTTTAGGGAGATGAGCATCCACCATACCAATTGTTGTCGAGGGGAAGGGATTGACGTCGACCACCATCTATTTCTTCGGGAATTTTAACTTACCCTTCTCGATCCAATTTTGAATCGCATCCCGGAACACAACGCAATTATTGGTAGCATGCTTGTTTGAATTATGGTACTTGCAATATGTTTTGCCCTTCAATTCTTTGGCCTTAGGGATGTTGTATCCTGGACAAAGTTTAATGATCTTTGCTACCAACAACTGGTCGAAAATTGCATCGGCTTTGGTGATATCGAAAGTGTAAACTTTCGATGTTTTACTCATCTCCTCAGTGGTCGAGCGGGTCCTGGCGTCTTTGGGACTAACTTGAACCAACACCTTGCAAACGTATGGTTTATCTATCACTATTTCAGCTACGTCCACACTAGCATACTGGGGGTCTTCGCCTTCGGCCAATGCATAGCTAACCATGGGATTCTTATATAATGTTTCCCGGGATGGTGACTTCAATATTTTTTCTTTTCGGAGCAAATAATCATACTGCTCAATGTGTTGAGCAAGTTCGTACATATCTCGAATATTCGCCCCTAGAAACTTCGTTTTGTATTCCACGTCCAAGCTGTTTAGGGCAATTCTGATGAATTCAACTTCAAGAAGAGGTACTCGGCACCAATTCCTGGCCAACTTGAACCTTGTTAAGTATTCCATTGGGAATTCGTCGGACGTTTGAGCCATCCTAACTAACGATGAAACGGACATTTCCATCCTTGGTCGATAGAATTGTTCATGGAATTTCTCAATTAATTCCTCCCAACTCTGGACGGAGTTTGGTGGGAGATTAATGTACCAAGCGAAAGCTGACCCTGTCAATGAAAAGTTGAATAGTCGTAGTTTATGGAAGTCACTATTGACGTCTCCACATTGCACCGTGAACCGAGCCACATGTTCTAACGAGGATAAGGACGATTCTCCGGTGAACAGACTGAAATCGGGGATCTTGAAGCCTTTAGGGTATTCGAACCTTTCTACATAAGTTAGGTATGGATGGATGAACTTTGGGAACTTCGGCCATTTTTTTAGGGCCGAGTCTATCATTCTTTGGACCTCGGTCATATTGATGGATGCTGCTTCTTCTCCCTAGTTCGGCCCGTCAGATCTATTGCCTGATTAGCCTCTTTTCTGCAAGTCGATTGGTTGCAGCCGAGTGAACCATTTCTCCGCTTGTACTGGAACATTTGTAAAAGAAGGCTGCTGAGGTTGGCCGACATAGCCATCTTCGAAGGCTTAACTGACCAATAGTTCAAGCATTCTGGTCTGTGTATCACTGTTGCTTCGTATTGCGTCTAGTAAATCATTCATTTTCTGGCCAATCGACTGCTCGACCTATCGATATTGTTCATCGAGTCGTCTTCGAATAAACGACCTAGTTGGCAGATCGGAACCCTCTCCACCATCTTCGTCACAATCTTCCACTATTTCTTTAACAAAAATTCATGACGTTTGGTTAGGAGTTTCTGGGTTGCAAGGCTATCCGCCGAGACAAATTTTCTTATCTCGGCATGTCGCACTTGTAGCCTCGGGTGGTGCAACAATGATCGGATTTTGCGCCTGAGGCAAATCTTGCCCAAGGCCTTGCACTGGTAAGTCAGTTGTTAACTTTCCCATGATTGTTTTCTTTTTTACGGACTATATCTCAATGGTCATGAACTCCGAAGGTTTAGCACAACGTCCCACTGGGTGTGCCAAAATGTTGACTCTAAAAATTACAAAACCTATGAGGCGCGCAGGCCGAGTAAATAATAAGCTAATTAAGTCCTTCGATTGAATGGGGGCATGCCAACTCGTCGGTCGAGCTCAGTCGATGAGTAAAATTTGTTGATGTTGCGTTGAGCGCGTTGCTGACTTCTTTACCTTGCAACTGCGATCGAGGAATGAACACTCTCGGTCTTCGGGTTCTAGAGCCTGAAGACAAGTCTGCTAGTTCTGCGAAGTTCACAAATCGTCGGCACTCGATTTGATCACCGTGATTATATTCGTAAGAGTATAAGCACGTCGAATCTACACCAGACTATACGGACACAAATATTCAAAGGTGATGTATGTCTTGATGGTGAATGTGGTTCAGCCGTCAGAATGCCGAACTCTGAAACTCACTTGTGAGTATCCAATCATAAAATCACTCGGCGTCCAGTACGCCGAATGTTGTAGCTCGTAACACCTTACTTTGCCGAGAAGGCTAATAAGATGACCTCTACCAACAAGGATTCGAAAACCCTTCTTGGCCAAGACTTGAATAGGTAACCAATCGACCTCGACGCAGTACTATTTATCCAAACTGAAAGTGCTCCTCGGTCGGCTGATTATACGATAATAGTGTTGTTTATCCAAACTGAAGGTGTTCACCGGTTGCCTCCACAATGCTGTTTATCCAAACTGAAGGTGAGTCAGCGAGAAAAAGAAAATAAAAATCTCAAGTTGTTTGAGAGGTTTTGCGTAGGGCAATTGTGTGTTGAATTGGAGGTCCTGAATTGTTGCATGATGTCTTGTATTTATAACACCAACTTCTCGAGGTTGAATTAAACTCATATCCGGACTAGGATTCCTTGTTTTGTTCCAACTTTGCTTCGAACAATCCTACTTCCACTAGGACTTTAAACTCACCCATTTTTAGGGCTTTATTCATTGTTGGTCGATAATCCTAATTGCACTAGGACTTCCTTCATCCCTTTTTTTATCTGAACTACTCCTTCTTGTGATAGGAATCGACCACCCCTGCTGAAGGGCCTGGAATCCCCACAGCCCATAGTACTTCTGAAACGGCTTTGGGCCGAGCACAAACCTACACTCGGCCCAACAATATTATTTTGGGCCCAAACAGACCTATACGACTTATTCATATCTTATCAATCATGGCTAGCATATAAGTCGGAGTCACCTATAGTGACATGTACGACTTATCCATATCTCATCATTTATAGCTAGCATATAAGTCGGAGTCACCTATAGTGACCTGTACGACTTATCCATATCTCATCACATATCTCATCATTTATAGCTAGCATATAAGTCGGAGTCACCTATAGTGACATGTGCGACTTATCCATATCTCATCAATCATGTTAGCCAATAACTCAATAACATGCTAGCCAATAGCTCAATAAGTATAACTGCACACGAGTCAGAACCACCTAAGTGATCTGTACGACAAGACTGGGTGTAAATAAATATGCTTAAGTGTTACGATCACGTGAAGACTGTGCGAATAATCGCGGGTCACCTACGAGTCGGAACCACCTAAAGTGGTCTGTACAACAGGACTGTGCACCTACCTTAGATCCAAGGTGAACGTAAGGTGCGAGAGGTGAACATCACATGAAGGATTGTGCCTTGGCCACGGGCGGGAGCACTAACACCGGGGTGCAGGTTTATGAGCTATAATATATCTCAACACAATCATACTCACTACCATCACTATCATCAACATGTACTCACATGAAGCTTACCTAGGCGTCCGCGGTGTCATTTAGCACTTCAAAGTATTCACAATAGTTAGGTTCATGTAATATACACATGAATATGCTATGATGTAAATCTGAAATTCAACTATATCATAATACTTCCATATATATATAAACATATATACAAATGGCATGAAATGCATAAACTGTAACACCTCACTTTTGAACTATTTACTTTCGAGAGTAATCATCGATGATAAGTCCAATTAGACACTAGTTAGATTAACTATCATTACTTACCTTTTCTTACTTCAATTTCTTGATTCTTTACATCTTAATTTATGACCAACATTTAACTACCAAAACCTAAGGTTATATCTTGCATTTTCTACCAATCTCCTTCACACTATTCACTTCCTCAAACAAGGTTATTGTCTCAATTATTTAGTCTCGTTTATTGTATGGCTGCATCTAATGTCTCGTTAGACTGCCTACGTACCCTAAACAGGGATCAAACCATTCGTAGTTCACATCCATTATTTGTAGGTGACATGCATAAATCAATTTAAAAGCGTTTGTGGAACTATTAATTATATGCCTATGATAAAAGAAAAAGACTCACTCACCTGGAGTCCATGCTATGATTCTCTAGCACGCGCATTGAGGCATCCCAAATGATTGGCGCCTGTGGCCAAGTCTAATTTTGCCGAGAAACACCTCAATTTTACATAATTCCGCCGGAAACCCTAAAAATGGTGTGCTTCGATTCGACCTCCATGCTCACTCCGACGCCTCCACAAGTGTTTAGGCTTTGTTCTTAAGGTTGAGGGGAGTCTATTTGTGGTGGTAATTGGAGGAGGTAGCTTCAAATCATGGTGGAATGAAACCCAACCCGTGCGCTCCCTTTTTGCACGGTTTTACCTAAAATTCACCAATTTCCACCCAATTTTTACATGAAAATGGAAGAGGGATCAGTTGACCTCGTGTTAAGGGTCATTTTTACACTAACCTTGTCGTCCAAGGTGGCCGGAGATGGGAGAATCCACCGGGTCGGGTCACGAGTTGAAGGAAACCCGGTTTCCCCTCTTTTCTTTTCTCCCTCCTTTTTCCTCTTTGCTCTCTTCCTTGGTTGGTCCCTCACTTCTCTTCTCTTCCTGATTGGGCAATAGCCCTTCCCTTCTCCTCCTTTCCTCTTCTCCCCCCATTCTTTTTCTTTTTCTTCCCCGTTTCCGTCACTCACACACACACCCATTGTCCTCCTTTTTAGCATATATTAAAATAATATAAATAGAATAGTTATTTCTTCAAAATACTTCCCTTCTCCTCCTTTCCTTTTCTCCCCCCATTCTTTTTCTTTTTCTTCCCCGTTTCCGTCACATACACACTCACACACACACCCTCTGTCCTCCTTTTTAGCATGTATTAAAATAATATAAATAGAATAATTATTTCTTCAAAATACTTTCGGTTCTTAATTCCAAATTCACTTTTGCTTGCACTTACTCGTTTATATCGTCGAGTACTTCAGGAATATATTAAAAGAATATTTAGTACGTCTTACAACATGTTGGTCCATGAAAGTCAAAACCTTCACCTCTAGGGCATTTTTGTAAATTCACATTATAAAATTTATAAAATAATAAAATTTGGGACGGGTTGTCACATATTTCCTCTCATTTGATGAATATTGTACTTGAACTAAAAATAAAAACAATGTTGCAAAATGATTAAAATAGTCTCTCTTGTTTTTTTTTTTTTTTTTTTTTAACAAAATGGTCTACTTTTTAGATCACTTATTAAATATTATTATAAAAAATAAAGTGCACCAAAATTATTTAGTCATATAGTGATTTTCAATAAATAGAAAACACATTTAATTTTGACAATGTTAATCGAATAATTCTAATTTGGTTAACTTTTATGAACGTGGATTTAAAGCGTGATATAAAAATAAAAAAAAGATAGTTCACATCATAAAATAATATTATAGAATAAAAAAAGAAATATCTAAAAGATTCAAGTGAAAAAATATTAGTATTTTCACGCATATAAATTTGGAGAAATATTGAATAAAAAACCTATACTAAAGACAAAATGAAAATGAATAATACGGGAACAGGAACTATATAATCAAACTCCTTTTCGGATGCATATAATTTTTTTTAGTTCAATTAAATCATTACAGCAGATTTAATACTTCTATTATCCTCTCACGTTCCTCTTATTTTTATTTATCAGATTTAATAAATTATTAAAAAATATGCGGATAAGCACCGGATGGTACAAATTACACCTATCATGTAGACATTTATTATTTTCTTAGGACACGTTCAGTCAAAAATGAATTAATGTTAAATAATAGAGAATTTTAACGAAAATGATATTTTTACTCTAAAAAATCATGTGTGATACTATTTATTTACAACATTTTTTTTGTTATTTTAATTAAAACTCAAAGTTTTCAAACTCTTTTTATTATCGTTCCTTAAATAATTTCCCATACCCTTATTTTTGGATTTGGATCCTACCTGGATCCAAATTGTGGGAATTCTAAGGATCATCATATCGTAATCATCAATCGTGTACCAAGCGGTTAGAAATCATTTAACTTTTTTTATTTAAAATTAAACATAAATAGTACCTGAAGAAAACTGACTGCACAATGTATAATGAACAACGAATCGCCACAAAGTGAATTCAGAGATGATCCTCTTCCCTTACTTTTGTTTCTTTTTTTATAGGATTTGCTATTTATTTGTGGAAGAGGAACCTCTCCAGATCCACATTGTGAAGATCCTAGACATTCCCACATTCTAGCTGTTCATCGTATATCGTGTGATCAGTTTTCGTCAGGTACTATTTTATTTTATTTTAAATAAAAAATCAAATAAGTTATGATCATAATATGCACAATAAATGGCTAATATGTGAGGATCTCTAAGATCCTCACAATTTGGATCCCGATGAAATCCAAATTCTTTATTTGTTGGGCATGGCAGAGGGTGTAATTCTAAGGAGGTGGATTGTCTACCCTCCCATTTCCATACTCTCCCCATGTCCTCCTGTTTGTGTGGTCACGGTTAAGTCACGTCAACATTTTATATTCCTATTGCTTTTTGTTTTATTATTTCTATAAAAAATTAATATAAAATGTTGACGTGGGTTAACCGTGACCACACATCACAGGAGGACATGGGAAGACTATGAAAATAGGAGGGCAGACAATCCACCTCTGTAATTCTAAAGGGACAGGGATCTCCGAATCCCTTCTTCCTAATCCACCAAATCAAGGAATCTGTGCCATTGAAATTTGATCCAACTGCTACAAACAGGAGACCATTTTAAAAGTTATAATAATTTCAGCCGTTGGATCAATTTTTAATGGCATGAATTTTCTAATTTGGTGGATTAGAAGGAAATGATTTGGAGATGATCCCTTTCCATTCTAAAGAGATTACATTTAGTACTACTTTTGTGCCAACTAATCACAAGCCTTTTATCAGAAAAAAGGTAAAAATATTGTCTACAAAATGTGATATGTAACATTTATAAAATTAAAAATTAAAAAAAAAAAACCCTTGCATGTGCAATGAGTGATCAAGGGAACAAAAGAATGCAGTTTACTTGTTGCACAAGAACGGAAAGGGATTTTCTCTGGATCCCTTCCTCATAATCCACTAAATCATGAAATATGTACCATTGAAATTTGATCCAACAACTACAAATAGAAATCCACTTTAAAAGTTATAATAACTTCGTTAGATCAAATTTCAATGGCACGTTTGGTGAATTAAGAGGAAATAATCTGAAGAGGATCCCTTTCCCACAAGAACAATGACTAAGAGACGTAAAAACTAAAACTAGCTAGGGTTAATTTGTATTAAAGGCATGATTATAAAACTCGAAATTTAGTTTATCTTGTCAATTAACGTATTTCTTTCTTTGATTTTAAAACTAAAACAAATTCTACCATTGCTACAGTCCAGTGATATTCTTCTTCACTTGTGAGTAAGAAGCCTTAGGTTCGAATCTCGTGAATGGCGAATTCGATACCAAATTAGATTGCTTATTGTGTGGCTTAATCGAACTCCCCACTTTCCTTAATGTAAAATATATCGTTGTACTAATAAATAAATAAACTGAAACAAATTCTTTGTTGGTTTTGTTGTTGATTAGGGCTTTTCCAACCAATTTCTTGTTTATATTTGACCCCTTCCCTATTTCAGTTAGAAGATTCCAACTTCATTAACAAAGATGTAAAAAACCAGTAGCGATAAAGTCCAAAAAGATCGTTGATGAAATCCAAATTAATCCATGAGTGCAATTACATCAGCTAGATTCAAAGTAACAATGCAGGAAAACAAATCAACTCAAAACCAACTTCAAAAGCAATCTTCAGTCCCACTTCAGGTGAAAAGCCAAATTTTCATGCCACTTTCTTACCCAGAAAAACATTGGTGAGAACATAGTTTGACTGGAGAGACGCCTTCAACAGACTTATACCCTACAAAAAGAACATAACATTGATCATTTTTTTACTGGCATACTAAAAATATCCAGATTTGTTATTTGATAAATTGATATCACAAGGTTGATAGAAATTTTTGTTGGAAGTATCAAACCTCTTGCATGCCAAGATGAACCACCGTCTCTTCAGCACTGTAATGCCTGAAACGGTAGACATGGGCTTCACTTCCAAGTTATCCATACCCATGTATGTGACAAGACCCTTCACATAACCACCACCCTCGCCGGAGGAACTTCCAGAAGTAACCTGCGGGGCTACATGAGGCACTTCTGTTGACATAGCGGATTTGCACGAGGGACAAATGGCTCGAGAATCATCAGCTACATAACAGTGATAGTTGCGACACATGTAGACCTTTCTAGTTGCTTCATCGCCGGCCAACAAGTGAAGGACATCAGCACCGCCAATCACTGGCTTGGGTTTCAGCAGAGTGTCCTTGTCAAGATTGGGTTGCATGTATGTGTCACTCAGAGTCTCAACACTCTCGTAGAGTTTCCCTAAGCTACCAACCATGCCATGCTTGGCCAGGAGCCTAATCAGAGTCCCTACAGGCAACGATAGAAGAGTGAAAAGAAAATCCCCAAAGTCTTTGCCTGCTTCGGCAAACAAAACCTTGTGACTCTTTGAATCAACTAGGAGTTTCAAACTAACAGTTGAATCGGAGTTGGCCATTTTCACATATGCAGTGAGGAGGGAAGGCAGACTCTAACAAGGTATATATACTAAGAAGAGGAGAATTGTAAACGTTTGGAACTTATGTAAAAACATCAAGGGAACCGGAACAGACGGGTAATTTACGATTAACAAGGGTTTGGGAAATTAACAACACTGTTTCATTAGGGTCATGCGTTGGTTTTAGCTGGCATGCGTCTCGATCTGAGCACTCGCTGCAAGTCCCCATTTACAATTAACATATGATCTTACTCCCAAAACAGACATGATAACTTTTAATTAACTCCAATTAATTATCATCTTATGACTATCACAAATACATAGAGGACCTGTGTCAACCTCTCCAACATGGTATAGTTTTGGCAACTAGTAACATCTTCCTCCACTCACTGATACAGTATGTCAACCTCCAAAGCTACTAGTGCGTTTGAAGCTTCTGATCGACAGACAAGGTTTTGTTCGCGGAAGCGAGCAAAGAATAAGCCAATAATTATCGAAGGACTCTAATCACCTTTTGTCTTTACCCGTTGGAACTGCGATTAGGCTTCTGTGACCTGTCAAACGAGGACATGGTTGGTTGATTGGCAAACTTAACCAAAGTAGCTTTTAGTGAGACTTACTTGCACCCCAATCTATATATTTGGTATATTTGACGAGTATTTGTTATCACGTTTCCAAAAACAACATTTGGCATCATCAGAAGATTGCTATTATGATGTGGTGTTCCTAGCTACATAGTCCCCATTTAGGTCTGTCATTTTCTACTATAAGGACGTGTTTACTTATCCGTAATCGGAATGAAAATGTGGAATTGAATTCCGATTACGAAGTACTTTGATGTTTACTAAACATGGAGGAATCAAAAAATCAGTGGGGCCCACACAAATTTTGGAATTCAATTCCTTGTCTTGGTGGAATTGGATTCCCTAGATATAGGTGGTAATCCAATTCCTGCTTGTTTGGGCAATTAGAATGACACTTTTGTTCTCTTTATGCCCTCACTTACTTTTTTTATTTCCAAGACTATTGTTTATAAACCCATTAAAGTATATAAAATATTTGATTTGGGACAAGGGCATTTTAGTAATCGGCTTATATTCTAATTCTGCTAAATTAGTAAACAGTTTTATAGAATTCTATTCCGATTTCAGAACATTTAAGTAAACAGTTTCAACATGAATCCGATTCTGACTTCTCCTCATTCTAACTCCTGCTCAATTCAATTCCTCCTATTTTCATTATCGTTACGTAAACGCGCCATAAAAACCGAAACGATCGACCAATACTCACCAAAATATTTTGCTTCGGTAACCCGACATTTACTTCATAAAATCAAAACATCTGACGAAAAATACCCAAAAAATGGGATCCGTATGCATAATACCAAAACCAACCAGAATATTTACCTAATTCAAATATACTAAGAAAAATTTGAATCTACCAATTTATCTTAAAATATATCACTGATACATAGAGGTTGAGTTTCATAAAATTAATACACATAGTCAAATAAAAACTGATTGTTCTACTAATATATTTATTGTTGACCCTAAAGGCTAAGTATTTAAGAGCTAACTATGTTTTCTAGTGAATACGGGTGTGCCAACTCGCGACCGAGCTCGGTCGGCGAGTAAGATAGATGTGATAGTGGTGTCGTGCTGCTGACTTTTGTGTCCGAGAGATCAAGACCGACCTTTGGTTTCTAGAACCTGAAGACAAGGTTGTTAGATCAAATTTAAATAAAGTTTTGGCTTTCAATGTGCCAAACACTTAAGTAACCTGATTAACTAAAACAATTGTTAGGGTGATTGAAGTTGCTCTAAATTATTCAAAACATTTAAGTAAAATTTTCTTACTATACAAAAATGTTAGGTCAGTTCTCGACAATTGGATTGGCATCGTCACATAATATGTTGGGAGAATCATGTGCAACCTTAAATGTAAACCCACGCTTCTAGCTTATCCAATTAAGGACACTCATTTTATTTAAGGTATTTAAATCAAAGTAAAGAAACCTCACAAAAACAACATTGCTAATTTGCTATAGCAACAATAATCTCAAATGTTTATGTCTTCTTTTTACCAAGAAACACATTGGTGAGAACAGTGTTGGACTCCAACGATGCCTTCAAAAGCTTCAATCCCTAAAAATACAACAAAAAAGAGGTAGGCGCATGTAAACGTATCAGCATATGGTAGAGCTGAATGTAATCATTTACAAAAGAATAAAATATGACATGACTAAAGAAAAGTAGTTGATAGGAAGGAAAAAAAAAACTAAGAAAAAGTGAAGAGAAAGAAATGGGTGATGCTAGAGACACTATCCAGTTGAATTTTATTTTGTATAACACATAATATAGCAATATATTGATTTTCTATTTTAATTGTTGTTACCCTTACTTTGTAAGCATCAATTTTGAGAAATACTTTCAATCTCGAAGTATTGTATGCGTGGTTGCACTGTCTGCAAGACAAATATCTATGTTATTTCTCATGTTTTGAGAATGATCATAGTTTTTATCCATGCTCTCTGAGTAAGGGAATCACAGTTAAAAGCAAGTTATAACAGGAAATTTAAATGTCACTTTTATTGAATCTGAAATGCTAGTTTTAAACTACAAGTTCAATACATCAAACATAAACGATTCAGTCGAACCGATAAACTTCATTCCCTATTTCCACAATGAAGTCTGAGACATCTAGGTGGGTTGTGTTCAACTACCTTGATAAGTTACATACTAGATCAGGTATATCCATTGGTTTAGCCTGGTCGAGAAAATTGGTCTTAACACCCTTATCCTTGAGGGAAGCTTGATACAGATCCACCAGATGTTTTAGGGTACGACAAGTATGCGCCCAGTGCCCATTGCCACCACACCTATGACAGGCTCATTCAGAGTTTCTAGAAGCATTGTTCATATGAGCTTTGTCTTTGTGGCGATTTACATTTTTGAAGCTTGACCTGAATTATGCCTTGGAACCTGGTTGTGAAACTGGACACCATGATTCTTGCCTTTCCCGTTCCACCGTCCTCGCATGTGGCCACGTCCTCGTTTATGATTATTTCCACCAAAAGATGTGGCGTTTACTTCGAGGGAAGTAACATTCACTTCTGGGAATGGTGCAGATCCAGTAGGTCGGGAATGATGATTTTTCAGTAGGAGCTCATTGTTTTGTTCAGCAACCAAGAGTACAGAGATCAGCTGGTTATATTCAATGAAACCATGCGCTCTATACTGCTGCTGCAGGAGCACGTTGTAAGCATGAAATGTGCTGAAAGTCTTTTCCAGCATATCTTCCTCAGTGATGGTTTCCCCACAGAGTTTCATCTGGGAACTAATTTTGAACATCGCAGAATTGTACTTAGTCACTGACTTGAAATCTTGGATCCACTCATAATGAGCTCTTGGAAGAATCATCGTCTTCTGGTGATTGTATCTGTTTCTTAATGCCTTCCAGAGAGCTAATGGATCTTCAACCGTTAGGTACTCACTTTTTAATCCTTCATCAAGGTAACGACAGATAAAGATCATGGCCTTCGCCCGATCTTGAGAAAATGCAATGTTCTCCTCCTTGATTGTTTCTGCAAGATTCCCTGCCTCCAGATGGATCTTGACATCCATTACCCAGGTGAGGTAGTTTTTCCCAATAATGTCTAGGGCAACAAAATCAAGTTCTACCAAGTTCACCATTTTCTTTTTTGAAAGAAAACTGAGATATGTAAGAACTTACAATAATATGTAATATGAGGGATATAGTGTTAGAATTTCTGGTTCTTACAAATTCTTCATTTTGATCTTCAGGCCAAAATGATAAGCACTCGAAATTTCAGGCTTGAGATTTACAGGATGAATGAGGAGGGCGATTGCACCGCACCATTTTCATTAAAATAACATAACATAGGATGGGTGATTATTCTGCACCACTCAAGTAACAGAAAAATTTAAATATGCATAGTAGGGTGGGCGATTATACCACACCACCTAAAATTATAATGAAATTAAACTGCAGACAAATTTAAATACGCAGGGTAGGGTGGGCAATTATACCGTTCCACCTAAAATTTGCAGTAAAATTAGATCTGCAGTCCAAGATAGGTGATGATACCGCACCATCTTGGATTGCAGTAAGATTAAATTTGCAGTTCAAGATGGGCGATTGTACCACACCATCTTAGATTGCAGTAAAATTAACATAAATAAACACTGGGTTAGTAATCAAGATCTACATCAAACAAGAAATCAAAGATATATGTAACTGTTAGGTTGAGAACTAAAAATAGGTATGGTGCAAACAGTTCTTCGTGAGGGTATATCCATAAGTTGAGGCAGAGGAATAAGATGAACAGTAAAATCCTTAGAGGAAACATGAATGATTTCTTTCGGCAAAGAGAAATGAGAAATGGCTATATTTAGAAAGTCGTGCTGATAATGTGTTATAAATATGTCAAAGTTAGAGAGATAATATTTACTAGTAACAGGAGCGAAGCAGGTGTAAAATATTACACTATAACTATAGCACAAGAGGATGACAAATAAAAGAGGTAGAAATTGATACTGATGTTATTGATCTTTCTTTTCTTACTTTGTGTATCTTGATAGTGATCGGAGTGCTCTATTTATAGAGCAACTCCAGACAAACATTTTGAAATTTACGATACATGACTTTGAAAATACGATCACCTTTATTTCCAAAGTCTACATCCCTTTGTGTGGGTATTGAAAATTTGTGTGGGTATTCATAACCATGTCAATTTTTCAACACTGCATTCAACATTGCTAATGTTTTCAACACTCATGTTATTTTTCAATTATTGGTGGTAACTTTGTTTATTGACAAAGTAAGAACTATAATGTTGTTGCTAGATTAAGCGTTGAACTATATATTGAGATATGTCATACGATATTGTGAGTTATTATAAACAAGGAATGTGCTAACCGAATTAAGTTTTAAAGCTCAAAAAGTCCATGCAATAGCTTACGATTATAAATGCTAACAATCGAGGCCAGCATGACCGAACCAAAAAACTTAACGTCATTAATGTGTATAAGTTAAAACCTTAACATAAATTTTGGTTGTGACAGTAATATTTTCCAAAAACTATTATGGTTGATTATTTCAATCCAATGAAATGAGATCTCTATCCAATTGAAAGAAGTGCAGCAACGTTTAACCTTAAAAATAATTTTATTACGCTTAAGTTTATGTTGAACCAGATGGAACCTTTAATCAATCATTGACTACTGCAAATAGTGGATTGTTAGAGTCTTTTTCTTTAACTTATGTCGTCGTGAGTTTAAACTTCTTTTCTTTTTAGTGTAATTAGCGTAAAGTATCACTTGAAATTATATATTCTTTAGTTACTGCTCTTATAAAAAAAAAAAAAAAAAACTTGTGGGATGACAAGAAGAGCGAAAAATAAGGAGAGAGGATCCTGGAAATCCTCCAATCACATTCGTTCATCGTACAACATGCGGCCATTTTTCGTCAGGTACTGTGTATATTCAATTTTAAATAAAAATATTTACATGATTTCTGACCGCACGATATATAATGAACGGATATGATTTGAAGATTCCTGAAATTCTTACAAACAGAATCCGACGAGAATCCTCACTCAAAAATAAGGTTGCTTTGTTGTTTTCACAGTCGATAGTGTAACTCTACTACTTTGAAAAGGCACATAATATTAGTCTATTTCAACTTAAATTAGTGACTTTTTTCTTTTAAAAAAGAAATTATGTAATGGCTTCATCATAACAGTTTATCTTTTCGAAGATGAGAAAAACTCATAAAAGCATTAACCTACCTCTGATTACCATAATGTGATTTATCAGTGTCAGAAATTAAATTCAGAACATGTAGTGTAAAATACAGATCTAAAATATGTCATCAATAACTGAGCCACACCGTTATGATTAACTTAAATTAATAGCTAGCTATCGAATTTATTTTGGCCTTTCCTTCGCTGCCGAAGAAGTCAAAGCATATTGCTGAAACTTTTGAAAAATGATATTTACACAAAGAATAATTAGTTAGATTTGAAGCATGTCAAAGTTGAATAAAGAATTCGGTGGATTGCCTTGGTAGGGACAGATGCAGGGGAGAGGTAGAACCGTAAACAACAAAAGGGAAAGATTATGGTGAATTTCAACTTCCATAGAGTGTTAGGTCCACCATTTGAGTTTCGCATAGACACGTGGTTGATAGCGTGTTGTAAACTAAATTTAAAAAGTGGGTGAGAAGGGGATGAGAGCCTTGTATTTTTATTTAGAGTAAATGGCACGAAACCACCCTACATCATAATTTCATACTTCATATTTTAAACATTATAATGTTATATTTAGAAAGTTTTAACAAAAAACTCATGATACTGTTCACTTTAACGAAAAAACACATTTTTACACTAAAAGTCAAATATGATACTATTCACTTTACCCTTTATTTTGTCCTTATTGTTAAAACTCAAATTTTTCAAACCATTTTCATTAATTTTCCTTATATTTTATCTTATGAAACCTTTGTAACGTCAAGCTTTCGTTAAATTTTCTGTCTAGTTAGTCGAAATTTTCTGTCTAGTTAGTGATGACGTGGTAGGTGGCCACTCTAAGTTAAAAATTAATTAAATATTGATAAATTAATAATGTTTTGTCTAAACAAAATTAAAATCAATTAAACAAAAAAACTCTCTCCATCTTCTCTTATCTTGTCGTTCTGGACCTTCTGGTTGTGATTGGGCACCACCTGCAGCCCAAAACCCATCCCAAGGCAAATGTAATCCCCAGCTTCGACCACACCACCTCGATCCCCAACGTCGACCACTCCGCCTCCCGCGCCTTCTCCTTCTTCTCTTCTTCTTCTTTCTCTTCGTCTCCACTGTCACTGATGTCGCAGCAAATGTTGGCCTTCCCAAATTTTCCAATCTCTTTCTGCAATTTCAAACACACCATATAATCCTGACTAAAAATTTCAAAGGACAAAACCCAAAAAAATAGAACCCAAAATCGTATTACCGATGGTGAAGCTTGAGAAGGACAAGCAAAAGTAAATGAGGTTACATTATTTTGAAATCTCTTACCTAATTTTTCTGGGATGTTCCTAACATAAGAACAATTGCTTTTTCCGGGTTCGTGTTCATCTTCGGCTGTTGAACAACGAAAGTTTTATCGCCGGCGACTTCAGATCCAAAGACCGTGAATGTCGTGTTCATATGAGTTGTAGCAGCAGCAATTGTGGACGACGTCTTGGCGGGGGCTCGCGGGATAAATTATGAACAACATCGTGGCTGCTGATTGTAGAGGCTCAGATTGCAGAAGAAAAACACGGGGCTGCAGCAATGTCGTTGATTCCGGGGATTCGTGGGGCTTTAATGCGTTGTTGAACTCGTGGATTGCTGAAGCTCGGGGCTTCGTGGTGCTGCAGTGTGTTGATGAAGGTGAAGGCGGAGAAGATCCGGGGGCTGATGGTTGGTCTTAAGCTTCTGCTGGTTCGATCTGGGGAGTAAAGAAGCCAGGAGAGAGAGAAAGAGTTTCTTTTTCACGAATTTTATTTTGTTCAGACTAAAAAATCCTTAGTTTATTAATATCTAATTAATTTCTTAACCAATTAGGCGAGGGAGTAGGACAGAGATCCCAACTGGATCTCACCCCATCAAATCCTAAGGATCTGGATATTAGGAATTTTGAAATTTGATCTAACGGCTATAATTATTATCATTTTTAGTAGGGTCCCCTGTTTGTAGTCATTTGATCAATTTCAACGGTCCGGATTTCCGGATCCTTAGTATTTGGTGGGGTGAGATTTGGCTGGGATCTCTGTCCGAGGGAGTAGAGCTCACTCCTGCCATCTCATCATTTAGCATCCAAATTGATAGAAAATTTAACGGATGTATGACATTACAATGTTTAAAAAATAAGGTATGAATTTGTTATTTGACTCATAGTTGAGATGGTAAAATGTAATTTACCTTTTATTTATACTAATCATGATGAATTTTCTTACCTTAAAAGTAATACTAAGGTTCTAAAAAGCGTTAGGCGCTAGTCAGGCAGCGGGCATGAGCCTAGTGCCTAGGCAATTTTTTTAATTTTAATTAAATTTAGGGTAAATTACATTTTATCCCCTTAGGTTTGGGTGTAACGACCCGTCCCCAAAAATTATAGTCTTTATAATTTTTAAATGTGAATTTACGAAAATGCCCTTTGAGGCAAAGACGTTGACTTTTGTTGATTGTTTTGTCATGTCACGTAAGGTTCGTTTTCTTGGCTTATTTTCGTAGTACTCGTCGCTACGAACATGTGGGTGTAAACATAACGTAATTTGGACTTATAACGAAGGAGTTATTAACAAATAAAGTTGAGGGTAAAATTGTAAATTCATTATTTTCTGGAATGCTCCAAATTTTTCGAGCAAAATCTGGAAAGCCACGTGTGTGGCCCAAATTAAAGGGAAGAAAAGTTGGGTAGTGGAGATGAAAGATAAAAGAGAGGAAGGAGGATAGGCGTTACCCAATCGAAAGAAGAGAGAGAAATGAGTGACCAATGGGAAGAAAGACCAAGAAGGGAAAGGAGGGAAAATGAGATGGAGGGAATCGGTTAGGTTT
This sequence comes from Pyrus communis, assembly GCF_041283825.1. Classification (NCBI taxonomy): domain Eukaryota; kingdom Viridiplantae; phylum Streptophyta; class Magnoliopsida; order Rosales; family Rosaceae; genus Pyrus; species Pyrus communis. The sequence goes on along the minus strand of NC_142571.1, from coordinate 22,984,601 downwards.
CCCTTAACCCGTACGATGACTCGACTTCCTTGAAGCTTTCTGACGGTTTTTCGTCCAATTTTTCGACCTTCTTCAACCTTCCATCACCACCAAACCTCACCACAACACCCCATCACCTAATTCTAACCAAACCCGATATGGTGAGAAAACCCATCGACGGGTCCGGGTGGGTCTCAACTTTGAACCACCATTTGTGAAACAATTCCTCTCAATTTCCACCACCAATGTAATTCCCTTGAGCTCAGGAACAATGCCCAATCATTGGTTGGAGCGTCGAAGTCAATTTGAGGACGAATCACGAAACACTTAAATTTTAGGGTCCCGACGAGTTCATGGCGATTTGAGGCTTTTCCCGATCAAATTGGACTTGGCCACAGGTATAAAACTCATTCTACTCACTGAGATCTTTATTTCTGTGAAGTTAAAGAATTTTTAGAGATAATTAATTTTTTCTGACAAGTAGGGACGCCCGATCGCCGTGTACGGCTGTGCGTGGGGCGAGACATCCCCTGACCTTCCTAGGCTAAATTTGATTCTCCAATTCCATACGTAAAGTTCAATTGACGAATTTCCGTAGTATGAACCTAGTTCCATTAAGGTCCATCGCTTGATTATTATAGTAATCGATGATCCGACCGTTGGATCGTCACCAAATTTTGATACGTTATAGTACGTAATATTTGAGAATATTAGAAACTTACGAATCGAGAATCCGACTTACAGATCTTCCTGAGCAATATATATATATAAGTTACGTGTTCTATTGATAAAAATTATGAGATGTGATTTGATAATTGTTCTAGGTGCCGATCGTTTGTGACGCCTCGATATTCGTGTTAAGGAGTTGTAGCGCAGACCTCAGGTGAGTTGGTATGTTTCCTTTTTATAGTGTACACACATACACACACACGCACATCTTACGGTTTTCCAGAAATGTTTTAAATTGATTATGTATAGTATGCCATGATTTAAATGTGTTATATTTAAATATTGCATTGAGATGAGATTTGTGGTTATGCCAAATGATCCTACGGAGGCACATGTAAGTTCAGGTGAGTTATTATGTGATTGAAATGGTTGAATTATATAAGCATGCATATATTCATTTAGAGCTCATCATTGCTGCACCCCGATGTTAGTGTTCCCGCCCTGGGTTAGGGCACAACTTTCACGTGATTGTTCACCTCCCACACCGCACGTTCGCCTCGGTTCCAAGTTACGTGCTAGCCTGTTGTACAATTTGCATTAGGCGACTCTAACTCGTAGGTGACCCGTGCATTGCGCTAGCTTTCACATGATTGTAACACTAGAGCGTATATATTTACACCCAACATGTTGTACAAGTCACAGTAGGTGACTTTGACTCGTGTGCTAGTATAGATTGATGAGCAATAGTTCCAGTCGTACATGTCACATTAAGGTGACTCTGACTCGTATTTTAGTTTAGACTGACCTCACACCTGGCTTACATTTATTATTGCTGAGATATTGTGGCATGGCATGCTTCTGTTTTTACTGCACTTGTGCATTCATTTTTCGTACCTACATAGTATTATTTTCTGGAAACTATACGGGTTTTACGGCGAGGGGTTATAACGTTTTCAAAAGGTTTTTATTAAAACTTTATTTTCAGGTCCACTCACCGTTATTTTTCGCCCCTCTAGGCTCTAGTAGTAGAGTTTTCGTACCGACGAGGATTATCGGCAAATCTTGGGGTAGACGATTACCATCGATGGTATAATTCTCACCCTATTTTACTGTACTTATGCTCTGTCATCACGTGTGAAAGGGGTTCATACCCGCTCACCACGCACTCTTGTACTTAGGCACTTTTAGGTTTAAATTTATTCACATCTTCCACATCAATACACTTTATGGCTTCGTCACCTTCCAGGTGTCGGCCAACACAGCTCGATTCAGAGTCCTAGTGGACATCCCAGGTCGGGGTCTGTCATTGGGGTCGATTTCAACCTCTTACAACATCTTTAAAACATTTCAATTTCATATATTTACTTATCATTTTATTTCAATTTCATACATCCGTTAGAAAATCCGTTAAGTAAACCGTTAAATAAGGACATGGTAAATGTAGGGTCCCCATTTGTGATGACGTGGTTGTCACATTTGTGCCACGTGGTAAAAAATTTAATTTGAGGTATGAAAGTGTAACGAATGTATTATATTGAAATAAAATAGTACTTGAGGTATGAAAGTGAAATGTTTTAAAGATGTTGTATGAGGTTGTAATACATCTCAAACCTGATGTGGTAAAGTGTAATTTACCCTTAAATTTAGTATATAAAATAAAAAATACTTAAATATATATATATATATATATATATATATATATATAATTGTATCGAAATAAATAAATTGCAAAATAAAATGATATATATATATATATATATAAAGTATTAGAACATATTGAAAACATGAAGAACAAACGTATAATGAGTTTTTATCCAAGTATTCAACAAGTCTCTTACAATTTATTGAAAAAATAAAGTCAAAATGAAAGATATCTAATTTTTGTCTAAATGAGAGTCTCGATCTAGGCGGGCGCTTCTAGGCACTCTTTCTTAATTTTCAAACTCCTAGAGATTAATTGGGAAATTGGTCAGCCGCCTAGCGCCTAGGCGAGACATAGACAGCACTAGGTGGGAATTTTTAGAATAGTGAGTAATACCACGCGTATGAGGATTTGATCTCCAAAGCCTATTAAGATTCTACTTCAAGTTTACGTAATCACATTCCTAATTAATAATACTATTCACAACAGTTGAAAGCATAAATATAGTGAATTGAATTATATAAACTGGTTTAAATTTAGGTAGTATATCTTATGTGTTAGGAAATTAATGGATGTTTTCCATTACAATGTTGCAACTGCAATTGCAGCAAGGGACAATTTGAGGACGGAGGGCGATGCGGTTTGCGGAAGAAGACGGGAGGAGGAGAAAGGACGGTGTGGGCTTGATTGGGTTATGAAGGAAGGTATTCCGACTAAAACCCATGTTTGAATTCGGATTTCACTGGGCGAGTCATCGTCGATTCCGAAGATTCAGATTAAATGACTTCGAAGGGCAAGTTGGCATTGTAGATGCAAGCAAGAAACGTGAGTCTGATCCTGAAGTTTATCTGCAAAAAATCTTGAACAATCATGGACTCATGGCCACCACTGGTTTTGTTCTTTTTGTTTCTCAATTTCAGACCTACGGAGGAAGAAGAACGAAGAATGATAAGTCAAAAGTGGTTCTTAATCCTTCTAATAATTTTTAGTTGCACCTATGAAAATTTGAATGTCAGAAACAAACCTAAGAAAACTAGAGAACATGAGAATTTGAGCCTAATTAGTAAAAGAATCTCAAACCTCAGGGTTTTCAAACCAGAACGCACGTTTCTAAAAATTACCTTAGCTAGTTGGGTTAGATTCACTGATTCCATAGCAAAAAAATGTTTGTCAAACCGACTTGTAGATTGAAAGTTCTGAAATTTTCTTTCTGAAATTTGTCCGAAGAAGAAGAAACAAATTGGAGAAGATAAAGTTGTAAATAATGAGGGATTGTGAGTTTAGGGGTGACGAAGAGGAATGGGAGGTCAGGAGGTGGGATGGCAGGTGGAAGGGATAGGTGGGGCCCACTTCCCACTTAATTTTTTAAGTTTTTTTTTTAAATTATTTTCTTTTGAAAAAATATAAAATGATTATACTAACAAATTATATAAATTGGTTTTACTTTAAAAAAGAAATACAAAAATGATTTTACATATATTTAAAACTGATTTTGCAAAACTGGTTGAATTGATTCTGCAAAAAAGGTCGAGGACGGGTTGAATTGATTTTGAAAAAATGGTCAATGACAGGTTGAACTGATTCTGAAAAAATGGTGGATGACTGATTGAATTGATTCTGCAAAAATGGTTGGGGACGAGTTGAACTGATTCTGCAAAAATGGTTGGGGACGAGTTGAACTGATTCTGCAAAAATTGTGGATGACTGATTGAATTGATTCTACAAATATAGTCGAAGATGAGTTGAATTGATTCAGCAAAAATTTTCGAATTGAACTAATTCTGCAAAAATGGTTGATAATTGATTGAACTGATTTTGCAAATATAGTCGAAGACGGGTTGAACCGATTCTGCAAAAATGGTCGATGATTGTGTGAATTGGTTCTGTAAAAATGTTCGAAGACGAGTTGAATTGATTTTGCAAAAATGGTCAATGGCGGGTTGAACTGATTCTGCAAAAATGATCGATGACGAGTTGAACTGATTTTGCAAAAATGGTCAAAGACATATTGAACTGATTTTAGTAATATATGATATAAACTGATTTTGCATATAATTTCAAAACCGATTCTGCACAAATAGTCGAGGATGTGTTAAACTTATGGAACATATTAATTTTGTTAGAGTTGTGAGGGTTGTGTTCTGTTTAACCTAAAGCGTTAGGGGCATGACTGATATTTTAAAACATTGTTTTCATGTTTTTGGGTTGGGCTTTAGTTGTTTTTATGTTTTTATCTCTTCTTGACATGTCAAAAAACTAATGGAGCTTCTTGAAATATAGTGAAAGTTTTTGTCTTTATACATAAAGCTCCATTTTATTAATTTTTTACACTGAAAATTAACAGAAGCGACCAAATTAGCTAAATTAGAAACACAACAACCAAGATAGACTTTGACTATTAAAAAAGTGACCAAAAAGATTTTTAATGCTATATAAAAATGACTTATTGTAAGCTATAGCTAATATTTTCACTTGAATCATAGACACTTAAAAAGGTATCTCAATTCTTAAACTTAACCATATGTGTAATCTAATATTGATAACTAATAAGTATGTGATTTTTTTTTTTTTTTTTTTTTTTTTTTTTTTTTTACAAACAAGGCTAAAGTGCAATTCGTAGGGAGTAGAATTATTGCCCCTCCCTTCCCTTATCTTTCTCTCACACTTTGTTTTTTTGTATTTTTGTCTCTATTAAAAAATCAATAGAAGATGCTAACATGATTTAATTATAATTGGTCGAGTATGAAAAGAGGAAAGAGAGAGAAAGATTAACAGGGGAGAAAATGAAAGTGAAATTAAATGAAGAGAGAATTCCTCTCCAATTTGTAAGAAAACGATTCGATGTGGCTTGTATGTTTGCTAAAGTTTTCGATACGACACTCATTGTTCAACTATTTCATATTCTTTTCGGTGATATTTATTTATTCCAAAAAAACACACACAAAGAAGATGGATAAAAGAAAATATCCGTGAGAAAAAACAAAAGAAATGAATGTGGAACCATGTTTTAATGCAAGCTTCCATGTTCAATCAATCAATCATGTAAATAATAAAACTTGAAGTGAAGGCCATCATTTTCATGGTTACTACTCTCTCTCTTTCTCTCTCTCTCCCTGCTTTCTTCTCTCCGAACATGGTAGGCCATTCTCTCTCTCTCTATCTTTCCCCCCCCCCTCTCTTGGTTTGGTGTTTGTTATTGCTTGAGTATCTACGTAGCTTTCAGTCTTCGTACCACTTTTTGGAGGCTTGAAGTCGGAAACCCTACCCACTTGGAATGACTGACTCGTCCACCATCCATGCCGCAACTGTTGAAAACTAAATCCCATACTCTTACAAATCCTCCAATCTTATCTTTCTCCATTAAAAGCCATACTCTTTCAGATCTAATATGTTTACTAATTTGTATTTTGTAATGACTAAGTTGAGAGTTCACTGTTGGAATCAATTTGGTGCATACTCACCGATGACATCTATGGTTGATCGGAATCTCCCATGAACAATGGCGAGCGCTGAATAGAGATTGTTTAGAGAGTGATTGAATCCTTAAGGGACTGCCTATATATTTCCAAGAAGAATCAAATCACGGGTAAGATCCTGGAGTAAGAGTGGTGTGCCTGTTACATGTGAACTATCAAATAAGGCTATGGCAAGGCATGCATGAAAGAGAAGTCTTCATGAATATGTCTACGTGTAGAGAATATGAATTCTCATCGAGAGAATGCGTATTAAGATTATTAGATGATTAGATCTTATCAAATAATTGTAGAGAATATCCAAGTTAGGGTTTATATATAGATCTTGAGAGTTCTTGTATGGGAATAGAACCACAAACAAACCTTCATTGACTCCTCACTCTGAACGAGATTCCGATTCACTCACATTCACTCCTAACTTAGTGAATAAACTAATTGCCTCACTCCAGGTGCGTCAACGGTGAAGAAATACAAAATACACAATCCTCCTAGGATATGATTACGTTGCCTAATCCCCAAGATATCCTAATTTAACATGAATTAGGTTTTTCTTACTTGGGAGACAAGTCAATATAATGTGCCTGAGCCTAGTTTAACTGACTACGGTTGTCTAACTATGCCTAGTGTTCTGACTAGTCACTCCATCGTAGTAGCCTGACTACTCTGATCTAGACTAAGAAGGTTGACTACTCCGATCTGACTAGCTTACTCTTATCCAGACTAAGCAGCATGACTACTCCAATCAGAGTATACTCAAACTAAGCCTCTCGTTCTGATTCAGATCGTTTAATCGTTTGAGCGCTATGTGCTGTGGACATTCCGACCATTCTCGCCATCTGGAGTGTCACATGTTAGCGGCAAAAAAATTATAGTCTGACATCCATCGTAAAATAGTTTGTAATATGATCAATAATACATTGTTATGTGAAGAAAATGATAAAATAACTTGGTAACTAGTGTAAAATGATAAAATAATAATTGATAACTATTTCGAGTTTTAATAATTTTTTTTCCATCTATCTCAATTAGGAGAGTAATTTACCCGAATAAGTTTTTTATTCAATAATACATCGTCATGTAAAGAAAAACTTATATGTAACAATGTATTATTGAATAAGAGATGACACACGATAGTGAACCATTTCATGAGATTTATGTATTTCCAACTTTTTACCATAAAGCTAAAGTAAATTAAAAAACACGGATGAGAATTCCTGCTGACAGCCCATGGCCCCATGACTCAGAAGGGTAATGATGACAAGCAATTTTCAAATTTTCTTTAAGGAGAGACCAAGTCAAGCTACCGCAAAAGCGCACCCCGTTGATTTCTCCCTGCCCTGGACTGAGTATTCCATGGGGTCACCACCAAACTACAGGACACACCAGCAGCCCACAAATGTTTACAGCCACCCACCCTCTCCTCCTCCTGCTTTTCTATTTTATTTATCCTTTTATTTATCTGTTTGTGAACTTTTTTCACCATTATTATCACTAATTACATTAATTAATCACATTCAAAGTCAAAGCCACCACTGCCTAATCAGGCTTCAATTATACACTTTGAAAAGCTCTTGTGCTTTTTTGGGTCTGGATTCCGTTTTCAGATGTTACCTGCAGACTAGAAGAAGATCCAGAGTAACCCCATGTGCGCACACCACCTGTTTGGTCAAATGTCTCAGTGAGGCAAACGCAGTGGGGGTGTGAGAGACGGAAGAAATTCCAAAGTTTGGATTTTTAAACCCATAAAACAATTGCATGGTTTGCAGAGCTTTCACACACATCATTACAGCTAATCACAATCACAATCATTGGCATTGGCATTCTGCCTGAGAGCCCCCCAAGTCTCTATAAATATCAACCACTCTGTCTTCTCAGTCTTGCCGTTGTTTTTTCAAGTCCTTTAGGTAATTCTTTGCAGACCCAGATAAATACTGGGATCTGGCCACCCAAAAGGTACCCCACTTAGGTCTTCCCCGAAACCCCCCAACCCATTATTGCTTTGGGATTTGTGCTTCCGAGTTTCATTGCAATTGATCTATTCTTTCTACTCACATTGATTGAATCTTTATGTTTTAGTGTTTTGTTGCCCTTCTTTGTCATTGTTTGACTGATTTGAGTAATGGGTGGCCACTCTCCATTTGCTTTTCCTTGCATTTTGCTTCTTTTCTTGGGGGGTTGTTTTGCTTCTGTTCAAGATCAAGTGAGGGATCGAATCACACAACTGCCAGGACAGCCAACCGTGGGGTTTGCTCAGTACTCTGGTTATGTGACTGTCAATAGGAAAGCCGGTAGAGCATTGTTTTACTGGTTGACTGAATCCCCGGCAAATCGTCGGCCCGAGTCTAGACCACTAATGTTGTGGCTTAATGGTGGCCCTGGTTGCTCTTCTGTTGCTTATGGAGCAGCTGAAGAGATTGGACCATTTCATATTAGACCTGATGGAAAGACCCTTTACTTGAATCCCTATGCTTGGAACAACTGTACGTACAAATGCATATTATCTACTTTAGCTACACAGTTGTGATTTCTTTGTTTGTTAGTTCTAATTGATTTACAAATACTTGGCAGTGGCAAATTTGCTATTCCTTGAATCACCAGCTGGTGTCGGTTTTTCATATACGAATACGAGCTCAGATTTGTATACAGCCGGAGACCAGAGAACAGGTGGTTGTTCACTTTAGTTTTGTAACTTTTTTGAATCTTTAGTTTCTAAATTGGTAAGTCTAGAAATTAGAAGATTCTTGAGTTGTGTGAATCATGTTTCTCTGTTTACATATTAGTTTAGTTTGAGTTTGACACTGCTGTATATTCTTTGGTATCTGGTTGTCTTGTGTAGCTGAAGATGCGTATGCATTTCTAGTCAATTGGTTCGAAAGGTTCCCACAGTACAAGCACAGAGATTTCTACATTGCTGGAGAAAGTTATGCAGGTACTTATTTAATGTACCTCAACCTGTTTGCCTCCTTTCGTCTTATAATTCATTTTTGCTCGGTTCTTTGTGTACCTGATATGATGATGACGAGTTCGTTTTAAAATTTCATATTCAGGTCATTATGTTCCTCAGTTGTCTCAAATCATTTATGAGAGAAATAAGGGAAAGAAGAACCCAATTATTAATTTCAAGGGATTTATGGTAAGAATGCAGGATTCTTTTGAATTGCAATTCTGTGCAAATACATTCTGCATCTTACCTAAAGCAAGGGGTGCTTGGTACAACATAAATGCTTTGACTTTTTATTTGAAGAATACTAATAAACAGTGACACTTTACTTTTTTCACAATCGAAGTAGTAATTGATTTATTATTTTTATTAAATTTGTAAATTAAATTTTTTTAAATATACGTGTCTATCACCCTTTCAAATTAAGCAACTTATAAAATTGACTTTAAAGTGTAAACTACAGCTTAATTTTATTTCTGTTTGTTTTTAATTTTTCTCTATTTTGATATGAAAAGTGCTGAAACTAACCTTGTGGTAACTTTGTTAGCTAATAGAATATTAAATATTTTAAGTGCAACCGAGCAAATTAATGAAGTACTTCATTTTTTTTTTTTTTAATCAAATGAAGTACTTCATTGTAAAATTCAAGCATTATTTTGAGACTAATTTATTTCATACAATATTTTGAGACTAAATTTAAACACACAGTTCTTATGTTCTATATTTTTTATTACTTAAAATGTCCCTATATTTTATGAGAACTTATAGAATCTGAAATGTGAGTAAGTGCCCAATTTTACACACAGTTCTTCTGCTATGGAATACCTTCTCAAGTTTCAAAAAAAAAAAGAGACCTATTTATATGGGTGTATTTATCATGTTGATTTATTTCTTTTTGCCAGGTGGGAAATGCTGTGACTGATGATTACCATGATTATGTTGGCACATTTGAATACTGGTGGAACCATGGTTTAATTTCTGATTCTACCTATCGATTGCTACGTGTAACCTGTGACTCTGGATCCTCTCAGCATCCGTCAGTGGAATGCATGAGGGTGCTTAAACTAGCAGAAATGGAGCAGGGAAACATTGATCCATACAGCATTTATACTCGTCCTTGCAATAGCACTGCATCCCTAAAGCGTAATTTGAGGGGTCATTATGTAAGTTCTGATTTAAACTTTCTCTCCCTTACTGGCGATTTATCCCGACAGTCATCATTCTCTAATTATTTGTTAATTTGGTAACGGTTTGCAACATCTCTAGATTCTATAAAGATGAAAGTTCTGATTCTAACTTTCGTCAGTGGTGGCACAAGTAGTTAAAATTTGGTTGCTTGCGTTTCATTACCACATTAGCATCATCAATATGCTCCTCATAGCCTTAGAGTTTCTCAATTGCATCTCTTTTCTGTTCAATCATTCAGAAGATCTGTTCATTAATCTTACTATGTTTAAACTCAGCCATGGATGTCCAGAGCATATGATCCGTGCACTGAGAGGTATTCTGAAGTTTATTTCAACCGTCCAGACGTTCAAAAGGCACTCCATGCCAATGTAACTAAAGTTTCTTATCCATGGCAAACATGCAGGTATGTATTTTCTTCTCAATATTCACCGGTTTTCTTGCACTTTCTGTAATAGCAATCTTACATAACTGCTTTCCACAGTGATATTGTTGGAAACTACTGGGCCGATTCTCCTCTGTCCATGCTTCCGATTTACAAGGAGCTCATAGCTGCTGGTCTTAAGATATGGGTATTCAGGTAGGCTGACCACATTACCAACTCATTATCCTCAGCTCCCTGTATATATGATTCAAGTGACATTTGTTTAGCTGAATGTTTGGAAACTTGATGCTAAAATACTAGCACACAGTAGCGGTAATGGTGGCCGATATTGGATGTGCATTGCCTCTAGGTATTCCCTAGAGGCAGTCCTGTTTTTTACGTTCATTAAGAATTTACTTGCAACAGCTCACTGGGCGTTTCATTATATTGTGCAATGCTGACCAATCATAAAGATGCTGTGTATAGATTTTGTGTGTACACTTGTATGTTGTGGATGTAGTTTTTGGAACTGTAGGTTGGTTAAAGAGGGACTAGGATGATGAAAATAGAAAATTTTATTTTTTGGACTTTTTATTGTATTTAGTAGTTGAATGATCAATTATATGTGAGAAAATGATATTAACTTGTAAAATTTACTTTGCTGACTGAAAATCAGTTTTTCCAGAAGCGTTCTCCTTTAAATTTATTGGCTAAGTAAATGAATATAATCATTTTGCTGAATCAAAATTACTTATCATGTTTATTTACAAAAGGAACCTGATTGCCACTGTTATTATGCTTCTTTTCATTGCAAGATTTAAAGTTTAAAGAGGCTATTTATCAATATTATATTATTTTTTTGGTTTGTGTTTTGTGCTTTCTAGTGCTTAAATTTGCATTGTGTATCTGGGTAGAATCACAGATTTCTTTCATCATTCTTCTTTTCTTGGTTTTACTGTGCGGCCTGTAGCTGACATTTTTATTTATGAACTCTTTGTCCAGTGGAGACACTGATTCAGTGGTTCCTGTGACTGCAACTCGTTACTCCATAGATGCTCTGAAGCTACCAACCATTACCAACTGGTTTCCATGGAACGACAATGGCAAGGTTAGTGCTATCGGAAAAATGTTCTTTAGAGACTGAAACTTCAATTGCAATTTCAGTCAATAGCATGGTAGCCTTTTGCATCCAATATTTTTCTCATATTTGATTTCTTTGGGCCATGGACTGTGCTTCTAACAATCATATCTTTCGTTAACTGGACATAGCCTTTTTCTCCCTTAAACTTGGTAATTCTGCAGTATGTTGTATAATCCATACAATATAGCATTGGTATAAAAAAGAAGTTGGTGTGGTAATCACCATAAATAGTCACCAACATCTCTCTTCTATAATGTTTTATGATTATACTTTTGAGGTGTTTACTATAGGGTTGTCCTAAGTTGATAACAACAATGGTCAGAACTGTTTCTGCAACTGTGGTTAAATCTCCGTTGTCGTATTTGGTACCGGTTATTTGTGTCACTGACTCACTGCACACATATTGCCATCTTCTGTTGTTACTTGTTTGGCACTGTGAATTTGTTGGATGAGTTCCCAAATGTATGAACCCTAGTATCTGCTGGACACTTTCATGTTAAATACACGGGGGTGGCTTCTATTGTTACACAGGGATCCGTAAATTAGCATGCCAATGCACGTCAACCTTGAAAATTTAGTGATCTTTAGTTGGGGGGTTTTGTCCTAGGAGCCCTACTATTTCATCTTCTCAAAAGCTCTTGTTCTCTTGTTTATATAGGTTGGCGGCCGGAGCCAAATATACAAGGGTCTGACATTTGTCACCGTGACCGGAGCTGGGCATGAGGTTCCACTCCATCGACCTCGCCTAGCTTTCATTCTTTTCCGATCGTTCTTGGAGAGCAAGCCAATGCCAAGTTAGATCGATTTGATCTTATTCACATATTCTTGATGAATAAGCACACAAACACCTGGAATTGCAGCAATTGTTCATACACAGGGACCTAGAAAACGCAAAATAAAAGCAGCATTCATCTCGAGTGCCCCACCATTCTTGCTCCGAGCAGCGCCATTTAATAGTCCGTTTTAGCGACAAGTACCAACAGTTAAGAGTAAACATTGGAATTGTTCTATACGTTTTGTATTACAGATATATATTCTTTATATTGGTATTTGATTTGGTGGGATTGCAGAATTGATTTTTGTTTGAAAAGGATGATGTTTCTTTGAGTTCAAAGCAATGCCCAAAGTTAACGGCGGAATTAGATGATTATTTTGGACGGTTCAGGTTACATCAGTTAAATCCGCGGTGGCCATGTTAGACAAGTCAAAGAGAGATTAAAGTTTACACTTTTACTTGTATCTCAAAACTTGAATTTTTTTATTACAATGAAGATCTCATGGACATGTTATAGCAGCCAGTTTGTTCCCCTTAGAAAATCAAGTTAAGCAATCAGTTGACAAATGAAAAAAAAAAAATATATATATATATATATATATATATATTATACGAATCCATGGCATCATTCTTTTTACAACTTTGGACGCACGTTTTTGTGAGACCCCTTCATACTGTACATACGCACGTTTTTGTGAGACCCCTTCATAATGTACATACATACACAATAAGGCCAGTTTAATTTAATTTTAAATATTAGGAATTTAGGAACATTGCTCTCCTTTGATGAAAGGATAGAAAGAAGTTTGTTCAGTAGAATTTCAATCCCTCACTGAGAAAAAAACATGGCGAGAGAGAATTTGTGTAAAAATTAGATCATGATTCTTGAAACTAAATAATTATAACCCACCTCTTAGAACAACTCTATCCCTAACAAATTGATTGGGCAATTGGGCAATCCAATTCTCCAAAATCCCAAAAATAAACCCCACGAGAGCTTATGACTGAGTGGATCTGAAGTCAGGCTGACGTTAGTCATGTAAATCCTGACGACAACATTAACATAGTTGGGGCCCGTGTTGCAGGCGCACTCAACCCTTACAACGTGGCTCGTATATGGGCCGTTGGATTTTTTGATCAACAGTCTTGATTTTTCAGACTTGAAAATTTTAAAAAAAGAAAAAATTAGCAAAAATTCTATTATTACCGTTGGGGTCATGTGTCAAAATCTGGGCTGTTGGATTGTAAAAAAAATGTAATACAACGGTCCATATTAATTATGTGAGATAAGAATTATACAAAAAAACCATAAATATATATAAAAGATTTATAATTTTTTATAAAAATACCCAACTATTCTCTTCCACCCTACACCTCATTTTAAAACAACATGTAGAGCTACGAGATTGGTTAAAATCTAAACGAGATTTAAAGAAATTTCAAATGATGACACATAGCGTGACGAAATTAGTTAAAAATCTCTATCTGAAATTAAACATAAAATTATCTTTTAGAAAAATAATTTTTTAATACCAATTTATCTGACAATTCATTTACAGAATAGAGATGCACTTCAACAATTAATATTCACTACGAAAGTAATTACCTTAATTGTCTGACCAGTAATTGCCTTAGTAAAATGAACTTGCTCTTATGAAAGCACCTATTAGCTCCTACGGATCACCAGTGACCAGCAAACTTAAACCTCATTCTCAGAATCGGGCTATATAACCACGGCCAACCTATGGTTAGTTGCGCTCTGTACTTCTACTTGTTTATTAAGGCATATCTATGTGGATTGTGGAGCCTACATCAAGGCTTATGCTAAGCGTTTGTGAGGGATTCGAATGGAGAATAATGTACATGATACGGTTATATTGTCACATAACGTTTAGTGTTAATAAAATAAAAATAAGTGAACAAAAATTTATACGTATTTTATTTCATTGGGACACCATTGTGACAGTCTATCTGTACCATACATGTTCATTTTAGAAGTATCATTATGCTTCTATCATTGAGGTACTTAAGGATTATAAACTTCAAAAGTAGATCATCATTATCCTATAATTGACGTACCAAACTAAATATTATTAGAAAGTTAATTAATTGGGAAACTTTTCCATTGAAAAAACTGGTGTCAATTGGAGCCGTAAAGAGAATCAAACAAAAATGTTGAATAACTAGAGGATAAGAAGAGAGGAAATTTCCTTCCATTATATTCTGATTAATATTCTGATTAGTATTCTGATTAATATTCTGATTAATATTCTAATATTCTATTCGTTGGCGCCAAAGTCATGGCATGGCCTGCCTAATCCTGCTTCAGATCAATGTGATCATGCTTCAAAAAGAAGCTCAAAAGGGGGTCCCATGCACCACACAAAAGCAAAAGCACCTCACTCACGTCATGCACAACATACCCCAATGCATGTCGACCAATTAGATATATTCCTTGCTTGCCGTTGGACAATGTATAAGGAACTGATTCCTCTTCAACTCATCAGCTATGTGTTGCTTAGAAGATTGGAGAGCAACTTCAATGACACCGGTATAGCGTTATCGTAGGTTTGTAGTGTTTAGCGTCAATGATACAAGAATAAATTTTCTTAACACAATATCGTAGGCTTGTACTCATGCCAAACGAAACACTAGAAGGACACTGTAGTCACTGACTAATTAAAGTTTATGAATACATAAATATATATGTATATATATATATATATGGAAAGCAAATAGTGCAATTGGGATAAGCATTTGAATTGTTGAAGCTTTTCCTGCACCAAACACAAAGCAAGGCAATGCCATTTCCACCCATTTAAAGTGAAAGAAACTAAGAGTACTAATACACAAACACACAAGAAAAACACACAAAAAGATTGTGCACAGAGAGAGAGAGAGAGAGAGAGAGAGAGAGAGAGAGATGTACAGGTTCAGCAACACAGTGATAGGGTTCTTGAACCTCTTCAGTCTCTTAGCATCAATACCAATAATCGCCGGAGGTCTATGGATGGCAAGGAGCAGTACCACATGTGAAACTTTCCTCCAAACCCCACTTTTGGTGGTGGGTTTTGTGGTGCTCATAGTATCCCTAGCTGGGTTTATTGGTGCCTGCTTCCATGTGGCCTGGGCACTCTGGGTGTACTTGGTGGTGATGCTGCTGATTATTGCAACCCTAATGGGTTTGACTGTGTTTGGGTTTGTGGTTACAAGCCAAGGTGCTGGAGTGGAGGTGCCTGGTAGGGTCTATAAGGAGTACCACCTTGAGGATTACTCACCATGGTTAAGGAATAGGGTTAACGATCCTAATTATTGGAGTAAGATTAGGAGTTGCATCTTGGGGTCTAAAACTTGTGCTGAGCTTATTGCTTGGACACCTCTTGATTATCTTGAAAGAGACATGTCTCCAATACAGGTAATTTAAGTGCATATGTATACACATATACATACATACATACATACATACATGCATGCATATATATATATATATATATATATATATATTTGTTAAATGGCAATCTACAATTGCTGGCTACTCAAATTCTTTTGGATTATGTTTTTCCACACCTACTATGTACAATTAACATCAATTGCAAGATATTTTTCTTGAACTTTGGTTCTTGTTTTATTATTTATTTATTTGTTTCTCAATAGCAATAAAATTGTTAATGCTTGTTTCCTTTAATTCATATATTTATTCTTAATAATAGCTTATTTATTTATTCAAAATTAATTAAGGACTATATTGTTTTACGTATGATTTAGGGTTGCCACTTAGTACTACGGTCTGATATGGTATTACTCTTTATTGGTAAGTGAGAGGTTTTATGTTCAATTCTCACAGCGAATTTGAACCACATTATTGCTAGCACATTGTATGAATTAACCCACTCTCCCACCCCCACCCCCTTAGTATAGTCGTTTGTTAAAAAAAAAGGGTAGGATTTAGGGTTGAAGAATAATTAATTAGAATATAAAAATATGAAATCATATAGTTTTTTTTAGAGATAATCACAATTTAATTCATCTAAAGAAAACAAAGCAGCACGAACTGATTTTGTTTAGCCGATTTTGAAGATTTAAACTTAATGAAATACGCTTCCCATGTTTATGATCGTATTTCTTAGCAAAAGAATGAAAATTTATAGAAATAGCTTTTCTTTTTGGTGTTAAAGCTTGTAATAATTAATTAAATAATTTTGGGTCTAATTAAAGCTTGTAGTAATTAAGTTATATTTTGGGTGCATATATGCAGTCTGGTTGTTGCAAGCCCCCAACTTTATGCAATTACAACATGGCAACTACAGTGAGTCAAGACCAAGATTGCTACCGGTGGAATAATGCGCCTAATATGTTATGTTACGAGTGCGATTCGTGCAAAGCTGGAGTTCTTGAAGATATCAAGAGGGACTGGCACAAGCTCTCTGTGTTGAACATTGTCATGCTTGTGGTCCTCATTGGAGTATATTCAATCGGTTGCTGTGCTTTCCGAAACACACAACGAGCGGAAACGGATCACCCGTATGGTCAGAACCGGATGAGCAAAGTTCGTCCCCGATGGGATTACCACTGGTGAGTTTAGAGTTTTTTATTTTTTATTTTTATTTTTTGAACAAACACTAGTGAGTTTAGAGTTAAGTGAATATAATATATATACATTGCGAGACCATGAATTTGAATAATTGATTATACTAATTTTTATCTGAATACATGACTTATAGATTTAGGTAACTAAGTCAAACAAAAAACCGTAACCCTAAGAGTTAATAACACTCTTCCACCAAACTCGTAACCATTGGGCTTTTCCCTTTGTTTTTTTGAAGATTACAAATATTAATACGAAAATTATGAAAAAAGTTCTAAGTTTCCAAAAGGAACTTTAGTTGCCATTAAAAAAAAACCCATCAAATTAGGGCTGAAAAAGATGTGTAATTCTGAAATTTGGTAAGTGTTTGGTCTAAAGTGCTTATCAAGACAGCTTTAAAAATGCAGCCCCCACTTAAAGCTATCGACCTTCTCTTTTAAGTTGCCAAGCAATATTGCTTTTGGTGATTTATTTTTTTATTTTTATATATTTATGCAGGTGGAGATGGTGGCACCACAGAAGAGAACAGCTGTATTAGTTGAAAGAAACTCTATCCTTTACTGGTTATTCTAAATCTTGTTCTTAGGTGTGCTCTAAAGATGGGACAATTCAGTTGTTTATTGGAGAGGTCTCAAATTTTCCTTTGTTTTTGCACAGACTTTTTTAATTTCGCTGTTTTCTGTAAAAAGATGGATTTTACTTTTATTTGATGCCATTGCCAATGTATGTCATTTCGTTTCTTTCCCTGCCTCACTGCCTTTCGAGGTGATAAACTTTTTGAACCATTTCCTTTCCTTTCCTATCTCACTGCCTTTTGAGGTGATAAACTATTTAGGCCTATGGCCACCAAAGTCATCAATATTGTCCCAACTTAACAATCAATTATTAAATGTTTGATTTTTACAAAACTTTCGGTGATATTAGGTGTGCAAGCTCCTATATATTAATTGTATATTATTTTAATTATCATATGCTCGATGTGAGATCTTATACTCCAACATGGTGGTAGTGTAGTTTTTTTATTAAACGGAAAGCTACTAAAGGAGGTTGAAGTATATGAAACTTGGACTACTTGCTTATAATAGTGCATGAGTCTAATACTGGATTGGCCAAGTTTGAAAAAGAATGGGTTGCATCAAAGTGGACGACAGTCTGCATGTGACAATGAAATCTGGTATTTATTTAGTTTTAACTTTATATATAGGCTATTTCAACGAACTTTGAGGGTTGAAATGATGAGAAATAAAACCTAAAGTCTGAGAGTTAAAACTCTAAAACCTATGCAAGAAATGAATGCTAACTGCCTGTCAAAGGGAAAAACATTAAAACTTTGTCGGTTAAGATGAAAACTAGACATTAACGTCAAGATAAGAGAACGTCCATACAAATTGGATTGGAAAAGAATTCCCAAATAACTAGCTTCTCAACTGTTAATTTCAACCATGGTGTTTAGATCTTTACAATGCAATAACATATGTGATAGGTTTGTTGATAAGTATGATCCATTAGGTGGTGGCGGTCCATCCCATGCATTACTGCTAGGTTTTTCTTGTATACATACATGCATATATTTAGTCGCTTAATGCACGTTAAGGAACCTTGATCGACATGCATAAAGCTCAGTTGATGGTTAGTTTTCTTTAATGCCAACCACCAGCCCCAGCGATTAAATTCAAGGACATTCAAAGTTCCGGGAAAGGATATTCATACATTTTCTTCAAAATTATTAGCAGTCCACACCATATGGCCCATGCCTCTTGACATTTGCCCCCTTGGGAATCCATTAGACTTTAAAACCAAGATCCTTGTTTGGTTTGCCACAACGAGAACCACACATAAAACCCTCTGATATTTCTCATCTTTTAATTAATTTTATGCAGCTCAAATATTGACTGCAAATTAGGTAATCCTTTGGCCCTCAAGATTAATTTTGTCTGATATACCAAACATCATGAACCACTTGCACGGTCACTATTGATTGCGTGGAATGAGTTTTCTCTTATCCCCTCTGGACTTCCTGGTTAATATATCGACTCTCAACGAGTTTTTTTCTTACCAAAATAACAATTGACCATAAAAAGATCACAATTTTTTAACTTGAATTTTGACGTTGTACGTAACTGAAAATACCCTTTTGTATCTTGTAAGTTGTTAGTTTGTAAAAGGAATAATCTTGAGCTCTCTCCCCGCCACATGTCCATCTTCTTTGTGATTGACCCGCAGTTGAAAAGTATAACAAAAATATATGATGAACACGTAATTTCCCTTTTGACTATGCCATTTTGGGTTTTGGTCATTTTCTAATTCCAAAGATATGGAATTGTTATGTATTTAAAAAATAAAATAGGAAAACTAATGAAAAATACTTGAAAATTTTGAGTTTTAACAATAAGGATAAAATAAAGGGTCAACTGAATAGTACTAGAATTGATTTTTTTAGTGTAAAAATGTGGTTTTTCCTTAAAATGAACAGCATTGGGAGCTTTTTGTTAAAGTTTCCTAAAAAGAAAGTCGGATTTTCAATATAATGTTAACAAGCTGTTGATAATATTGATAGATAACATGTCAGTAACCAAATGAATCAAAGTTTTATGAATACAAAATTCAGTTGAGATGATAAATCCCACATCGAGAAAAATGAGGAATTTGCATGTGCTTATAAGTAATTAGATTACTCCTCATATTATCAATTAATTTTGTAATTAAACCTCAATTTTTTTTTCTTTCAAATACGTCATATTCCTTAGAGCAATTCCACCCCTAAAGACTTTGTGCCAGCACCCAGTGCATTTATCCACTCAAGTGAACAGTGATAGATCCCAGTGAACAGTAATAGGCCAAAGCATCTCCACCCCTAAAACAAAATAGCCTAGTCAATTTTATTAAAATATTATTAATTTTTATTATAAAATAATAAAATTTAATAATCTGATTTTTAATTTCTGAGTTTCTCCCCACAACTGCTCCTCGGACCAGAGCACCCCAACAACCCCCCCCCCCCAAATCTCCACCCTCCATCAAATCCCCACCTCTCCTTCACTCTCCACTTCCTCTCCGCCGCCCTCCGCGGTTTGACTCGCCCCAAACTAGTCTACATTGGCGCTCGGGCTCGCTAGCTCCAAACCCGTCGCCTTTGGACCTATGCCCTGACCTTCAGTTGCATCGCCAGCTTCAACCTGACGTCATGTAGGCTGGTCCCAAGTTCGGTCAATTTTGGGCTGGCCTGGAGACCAGCTTGGGCTGGGTGCCAGGCAATCCCGTGGGCTGGAGAAACTTCCCTAGGTGCTGGGCCATTTTTTTGGCTGTGTGCCAACCTATCCCACCCTCGGTGGAAGTGCTCTTACACATGTTAAGTCAAGTCAATAATAATTTCTAACAAATCCAATCTTCTGAGAAATGTTTCTAAATTTGCACGCCAAGTATTACCAAGTAAAAGTTTGCTGATTTGTTTACGTAATTTTGATAAGTACTTGGAGATAAAGGTGGCACACATTGACAGAGCCTGACTGATATGCTACACTTACACTCACTTGAATAAGTCTTAAAAGAAATCTTGAATTTTTTGTCCTTACCTTTTCCCTTTTCCCTTATAAATGACAAGGACGAACTCATTATTTTGGATGCAAAAGCACTTTTTGGTAGCGAGCTTTTTTCAGTAGAATTAAGTTGTAATGGCTGAACTCGCTAAAGAGCGTACACTAGAGGAAACACCGACATGGGCTGTTGCTGTGGTCTGTTTTGTGTTGCTTGCAGTTTCAATCTTCATTGAACATACGATCCACCTCATAGGAAAGGTAATTAATATTCTCAATTCATAAATTATTTAAGATTATCTCTGGAGAAATTCAAATATACAGATTATGCATACAAATGCAACCAAATCCAATGTAGTAAGGGTGATCCCCTGCGTTTGAATTACGGAATAAGTAAAATAACGTAGTGGTATTTCACTTTCGCCGTTTCCTGCTTCCACTTATACTGCAACTCTCAAGTTTCCGAATTGGGACTAATTTGCAACTGCTATTGTTCTTCTTGCATCATTTTTAGTGGCTAGCAAGGAAAAACAAGAGAGCTCTAGTTGAAGCACTTGAGAAGATCAAATCTGGTATATAACCATCTAATTGTGGTCATTTATTTTCCTTTTTTTTTTTCGGATTTATAAAGAGTTATTTTGGTTCATGGCCTAACCATTTTCTTTGTTGTCTTTGTATTCTTTGAAGAGCTTATGCTGTTGGGATTTTTATCCTTGCTCCTAACTGTGCTGCAAGGACCAATCTCTGATATATGCATATCAAAAAGTATTGGAGCCACTTGGCATCCCTGCAAATATAATAAGTCATCAAAATCTGGAAAGAATGGTAGGAAACTTCTTGAGATCTTCAATCCCAGGCGCAGATTAGCAGTAAAAGGATATGATTACTGCACAGAGAAGGTAAAAACTAAGGGATAGTTAGTTACTATTATCTTTTTACCATGTGTTTGTGAGGGATATAATTGACTGAACTTTTCCTGCAGGGAAAAGTAGCCTTTGTGTCTTCATATGGGATTCACCAACTCCATATTTTTATCTTTGTGTTAGCAGTTTTTCATGTGCTCTACTGCATCCTTACCTTGGGTTTGGGAAGATACAAGGTAAAACTAGCAATTTTTTTACGGTCTTGGAATCTCTCTCTCTCTCTCTCTCTCATCTTTTCATTGTTGTTTTGGATTTACAGATGAGAACGTGGAAGGTTTGGGAGAAAGAGACAAAATCAATTGATTACCGCCAGTTCTATAATGGTTTGTAATTCACTTCAATTTAATTTATTTACCAAACCCTTTTATTAACTTCAAAGCTATGTGGGCCGTATCCCAGATTATGAATGGTTTAAGCATCCAAATCATTCTTTATCATATGATTGATTTTCTAGTTCATGTTTTTCGTTCTTAAAGAGCGATTAATTGGTGCCCAGATTGACTTTCAAGTCCTCAATACATAAATCTTTCTGGAATCTTTCTGTTGACCCCTTTTTTTTTCACAATTATTTCCATTGCAGATTCAGAAAGGTTTAGGTTTGCAAGGGATACATCATTTGGACGAAGACATTTGAACTTCTGGAGCAAGTCACCAGTCTCCCTTTGGATTGTAAGTAACATGTCACTATGAGGTTCAACCTTGTTTCTTGATCAACAAGTCAACTTTAAAACTCAGTGTTAAGCTTCTTTAAAAATAAAAAAATAAAAAAAACAAAAAAACCCTCACGTATAGTGCAATAACAGTTGGACGCAATAATAGTAACGTTAGGGTTTTTCTTCAAAATAGTGCTTTAAGTGTTATTTAATATGAAATGGAGTTTCGAGACATTGGATTGGGCATGATTTAAGGGTGTTCTAATTGTTTCTCCTTCTTCTTCCTCAGGTCTCTTTCTTTAGACAATTTTCCCACTCAGTTACAAAGGTTGATTACTTAACTCTGAGGCATGGATTTATCATGGTGAGTCCAACATCTGCCCAAGTTTTTTGCATCCGCGATTGATGCCAGTCGTAAAGGGATTCAATTTCTATGCGTTGTGATTTCAGGCACATTTGGCACCAGGAAGTGAGTCAACATTTGATTTTCAGAAGTACATAAACAGATCAGTTGAAGAGGATTTCAAAGTTATTGTGGGGATTAGGTTGGTGTTCTTAATTGAAGCATCTAAACTCATTAGGTTCTTCAGTCAAATACTTGTCTTATAAACCTAACTTTTATTTCATTGATTAATGTAGTCCAATTATATGGTTCTCCGCAGTGCTGTTCTTGCTGTCCAACACTTATGGTAAGTGAGATATTCTTCGGAATTAATCTGGATACGAATCTCGGTTTGATTGTAACCTAACGGAGTACTCACGATGAACCGAATCAATTAAGGCTTCCTTTTGATAAATCCATTGATGAACTTTTCTTGTCTGACAAGGCTCTCAATCTGCTTAACCATGATTTTGTGCAAATTTGATTCCCATACATCTTGAATATTTTCGAAGGAAAAAAAAGAACTCAATTTGGTCTCATCTGTTTCTACTGTTATAAACTTATAGTGAACCTCTACGGTTTCATATTGATTCCGAAAATGTGATGAACCTTAATTTACTGACCAAGAATTGTTTCCTCTTTGGACAGGATGGTATTCTTATATTTGGCTACCAACCATCCCTTTAATTGTAAGTTCCACATAAAACATATCATTCAAGTTTCATGCATGCTACATACATTTAGGCCTCGCCTGGTGGGTAGTGAGTTATCCAATCCTAAACACCGAACGAGGCCTTAAGGTCGTGAGCAACAAAGAAGAATCCTGATGGTAATTAAAAACCTTGCAGATAGTCCTAATGGTTGGAACCAAACTACAAGTGACTATAACAAAGATGGGGCTGAGAATTCAGGAGAGCGGGGATGTGGTAAAGGGTGCACCTCTTGTTCAACCCAGTGATCACCTCTTTTGGTTCGGCAGCCCCCGCTTCATGCTCTATCTCCTCCACTTTGTTCTCTTTCAGGTACATCAAAACGCATCGAAATTTCATGTGTATTGTTTCTTCAATTCACTGATATTATATGCTCGCATGCTGCTTTTCTGTGATCTTTTCCTCTTCATTGCAGAATGCATTTCAAATGGCCTTCTTTGCATGGAGTACAGTAAGCACATTTCCTCTCTAATTAAGATTTTTAATTAAACATCCAGTTTTATTTAGCAAATTAAAAAAACACTCCGACGACTAAAAGTTTTATACAAAAACACTTCACGAGCAATTGGAGGAAAAAACCCCTCGTCTATCTGCGTCTCATATCCTAATCAATTGTTCTTTTCTCCTCCAGTATGAGTTTGGGATAACTTCTTGCTTCCACCGGAGCACTGAAGACATTGTCGTCAGGCTCTCATTCGGGTGAGCACTGAGCTTTACACACTTATCAATATTTGAACTTTCACTTTCTTATATGACCTGCTATTACTTCTATCTCGGCCAAAAATCCCGAACATGTGACTGCAGCACGTAGCTTGGTGATCCGGATGTACGTGACACTATCACGTGTGTTCGGGGTTTTGGGGCGTGACAAACTTAGTCAATGAGTACGAATATTTTACTAGTGCACACAATACTAAATTGGTGATCTCCACAGGGTCATTGTACAAGTTTTATGCAGTTATGTGACTCTGCCTCTCTATGCTCTAGTAACTCAGGTAAAAATGATCTCGCTTCGTTTTGATTTTCCAGGGGGTACTAGAGTGATGAAGCCTTGATTTAACTTCGATTTACTTTGTTTTGTTTGATCAAATAGATGGGTTCGACCATGAAACCTACCGTTTTCAATGAGGGAGTGGCAGCAGCACTGAAAGATTGGCACCACAAAGCCAAAAAGAACACAAAACACAGCCGCCATTCACCTTCAACCACCCCATTCTCAAGCATGCCGCCAAGTCCATTGCGCGGCACGTCCCCAGTTCATCTGCTGCACAACCACAACTACCGCAGCAATGACGATCAATTTTACGTATCTCCGAGCCAAGCAAACATTGAAATGGGTCATTGGGGCACTGAAGGGTCCTCACATTCACCAAACAACAATGTTGGACCTAGTGACGGGGATGAGATTAGGCAAATGACCAACGTTAGGGATCTGGATCAAGAGCCTGGCTCAACGGAATTGCCTCGATCTCCGCTTCCAGTTCGTCGTACCCAGTCTCAGCATGAAGTTGCCTTTAGGTCATCTGACTTTTCATTTGCAAAAGCCAACTGAACAAGTAGATGGAGTTGGATCATAGGACATGTTGCTAGCCACTTATTTCTCTCCATTTTTCCTTCCTATTTTGGTACGCTATATTTGGTTGAGCATTGCAGCAGTATATAGTGGCAAGGAGTAGGATGTTTCCATTCAATTGTATTGTATGTAGAAAAGTTTACTGCAGATGCATATGATGGTAATGTGAATTTTTTGCTCTTTTAGGCACCACACATTGTACTTTACACACACTTTCACTTTTACTAAAAATATACTTCTTCAACAATTCATTTCCCTTACTTTCTTCTCGCTCGTTAAGATATATCTCTGTTATTTGAGAGTTCATCTCAAAAGTTAGGATGTAAAGCAGGGGCGAAATCAAGATTTTGATTTATCAATCACGTGTAAGTATTATACAGTATTAAAGTTATAAGTAATTAAAGACACTTCATACTCACAAACACTACTGAACGTAACATTTTAAGAGTTTGAATTATGCTTTTACTGTTTTGGCTTGCCTACCGCAGATCATTCCACTTACTAAGATGCTTGATTGATATGATGTTTGAATTTGTAATATGCACTTTAGTCTCAGGTTCCTTTCTGTCCTTGTATAGTATCATTTAATTCACAATTATTGCTAAATGCTTCAATTTTAATTTTTATTAAAATCCTTTTGCATGGATATATGGCATCAAAAAAGATTCGTAATGATCACATCACCATCTTTTTCAATCTAATTCCAACAAGGTGATTGCTATGATTGCACACCACCTCCAATCAAAATTTTGATATTATCTTCTTATTATTTAAGTTTAACTTATAATGTTTGATATTATATTCTTATTAATTAAGTATAACTCTTTTTTTTTTTTTTTTTAACTTGTTGAATTTGTAATTAAGTAGGATACTTAAAAAGATATGTTGAGTGAGTTACACACCTTAAACTCTCAATTGAGATCAAATTAAGCACATCTTAAACTCTCTAATTAATACCGACAAAAAAAAAAAAAAAAAAATTTCTAATTAATAATAACCACGGCGTGCCTCTGTAGTTAGAGACGAATTTAAACCCATATTTCATATCGCACATCTTGAGTTGAATTCTTTGTGCAATGGATCACAAGACAGTGGTTAAAAACGGCTAAAATGTCTCTATGAATCTTTGCAATCTTTAAAAGATTGTCATGACAAAGCTCGATTCTTAAAAAAATAAAAAAATAAAAAAATAAAAAAAATAAAAATAAAAAAAAAAAAAAACTCTCTCTCATTAATAAGGCAGACTCACCTCTAATGATGTTCTAACAAATCACTCTATTAGTGTTGTATGCATCAATAAAATTTTCTTGTTTGTTTTAGATTATAATTATATCATTTTTGTTGGATTAAACTATAAATTATTATGGGGTGTGATTCTAATCTTGTCATCAACAGCTAATGTCGTGCATCCATTGAAGTCTCAATAAAAGGAATTAAAAGAAGGATACAGAAACGAAAAAACAGTAAGACAGCCTCATCGCCACCACCGCTACCAGAAGCCGTTAAATCAGATATTGAATAGCAACCGTTGATCAGGAGGCGATTGATCGTCGTGAGCCATGGAGGTCCGACCCAATCAAACGGCCGACAACTCATCGGCCACGCACCAGCAGCGTCAGCGCCATACAGCAGCAACTAGTCAGAAAAAGCCTCCTGCTTCTTCCATCCCCGTCGACACCACCTCCGTTTCTCAAAGGTCAGTCCTTATATCTTTAGTTTTCTGTTTGGATCCCGAGAAAATTCTCTTTTTTTTTTTTTCTTTTTTTTATCAGCCCCGAGAAAATTCAAGTCCTAACTTCAGATGGCTTTTGTTTGAATTGTGCTGTAGGCTTCAGAAGGAGTTGATGTCTCTCATGGTATGCTCTCTCTCTCTCTCTCTCTCTCTCTCTCTCTCTCTCTCTCTCTCAATTCTTTGTTTTTTTATTTTTCCTCAAATTTTCAAATTTGTGTACTTATTTTTTTCGATTTCTTGCTGTCGTTGTTGATTTTTGTTGAAATCTCGAATTGGGTTTTATGTGGAAGCAAATTTAAGTTCATAAGTTGAAAACTTGAAGCATAATCGAGAAGAAAAAGAGGGAATTTATTGCTTATTGGTAATCATGGAATGATGGGTATGTATGATGCAGAGGTTAGGTAGGTGTGTGGAGCCTGTCGACTGCAAAGCTTCAAATTATGACTGCATGTGTGGTGATTCGGGAAGTCTCCACCATTATCACACTTTTCACTTGTAGGCAGTTGCTCATTGGAAGGATATATTGTTGTGTTAGTAAAATTTTCTCAGCCGAATAATATCGTCTTGAAGTTCAAGGCCTAATAGTAGTCTGTTTGACACTGAAGTTTTAGTCTTTACTAGACAGATTTTAATGATGAATGCATGACCGTATTTCTTGTTATGAGACTAGTAACTATTGTATTACTGATGTTTGTTTGTTCAACATCTACTGGTTCTTGTTTTCAGATGAGTGGAGGAGATCTTGGAGTATCGGCTTTTCCTGAAGGCGAGAGCATTTTTACATGGGTTGGCACAATCGAAGGTGGAAAAGGAACTATGTATGAGGGTTTATCATACAAGCTTTCTTTGCGTTTTCCTCTGGACTATCCTTTCAAGCCGCCGCAAGTCAAGTTTGAGACAATGTGCTTCCATCCAAATGTTGATCAGTTTGGCAACATATGTCTTGATATCCTGCAGGTATCTATCATTACATTTACAATAAAGAAACTGGTATCAAGCTTTGAGATACTAAACTCCAATAGGATAAACTGCTAACTGTCTATGACTGTAATATGGAGAAGTTAAAATTGATCATATGATGGTCACAGTGTTTTTTGTATCGAGGAATTTGGTCCACCATATGATTACATGAGGGACCTTATGGAAAATTAGTATCGGTGGGATAAATCTAAATGTTTGCTCACATAGTTGTGTAGAAGAGAGGGTATATAAATTAGTTTCAGTTGGATAATTCGAATTGTGATGCTTTTTCCATTCAGGGTGTTGCCCACATGTAAATGCCCTGATTCAGGAGTGCTGCTTAGATGGCAGTATGCCAGTGCCCCTTACCCAGGGGCGTTGCGGTGCCCACATGAATGTGCCAACCTTGACAACGTCACAACAGCCAGAGTAGTTCTCATGGCTGCCATGACCATCTTCATGCAGAACAATAAAAAAATTAAATAAAAAAATCAGATCAGTATCATATGGGTAATTGGAGAACATTGATGGAAGGGTTGCGGAATACAAATATTATTTTATTATCATGGAGTGGGGTGATAGTGTCGATCTATAAGTCTATTGTTGATTGAGTTTCCTTTCTTTCAGTTTCATGTATTTTCAAAAAGCTTATATTGTTCCTTTGCTGTATGTGGCACAGGACAAGTGGTCTTCAGCATACGACTGCAGGACTATACTTCTGTCCATTCAAAGTCTGTTGGGAGGTAAGCTTGCTCTTATATGCATGAACTTTCTCGTAGATTTCATTTGTTCATGCCTGACGATTTAGTTCTTACCTGCAGAGCCAAACCCGGAGAGTCCCCTCAACAGCTATGCTGCTGCACTGTGGAGTAATAAGGAAGGTTAGTTACTCCCTATAATTCTTATCAAATGTTTTTTAAACTGGGATTCAAAAACTTGTCGTTAGATGTCCTTTATTTCAACCACCTTCCAGTCCATCCTAGTTTCAAGACTTTGTAGCTTACGAATTCACCATGAGATTTGTTACTTTCCACAAGCTGTAAAATGTCGACCTGGTAAACTAATGATTCGTAGTTGAACATCATGAAATATGATTCCCAATGATGAAGTGCGTATTCTTCCTGATCTGGATTGTGCAGACCTCTTATACAACTCTTGTTCTTATATTTTTCTTTTACAGATTACAAAAAAATGGTCCACCGACAGTACTTTGCTGGAGAATCATTGGAGAGCTGATTTGTACATAGAACTCACGACAGATGACAAAATTGTTATGTGGCCCCTTGATTTGTGTGCAGCTCCGGTGAGGTGAAATTCTGCAACGGAAAGTATAGTTTCTTTCTCATGGAATCCCGGGGTGATGGAAACCCTGGCCAAGTTGTTTATACTGCCTGTCCTCTCTGATATCTTTGCTAAATAAAGGCATTAAGAAGTTGTAAATTTGGTTGAATCAAATGAAGGTGAAAACTGTTTGTCTAATGACTGGAGGCACCATTCCCGCATCTTTCTTAACTTCTCCAATTGGTTTATTGCTGATATCAATGTTTTTGGCACGATGTTTATAATTTTGGCATAAGAATTGATCTTAAACTGTGAGGTGACAGAGAGTCGAGAGTCACACTTTTGAGAGAGACTCCTTAGCATTTCTCCATGTCTATTGGGTAGTGGATAGTGATGTAGTGTAGTGATTCTTTTTACGTCTGAACTAGATTGAGTAGTAATATCAAAAGAAACCACTTGTCCAATGAAGGTCCACTTTCGATCAACAGAAGTCCATGTTGTATCTCTACCAAGTCTAAAAAAATGCCGTCTGACGACGATCCTCGTATATACCATAACAATGCAATCATTTGTCGCGTGATAATGAACTCATGTCATGCAAGTCTTTCTGCCACAACAGAGGTTGCTGTGCCGCTGGTTATGTCACAAACCACGAGGAAGAAAAGAGTTTTCCATTTTCTAAAGAGCGATGCTAGGAACAAAGGTTGGTATACTAATTGAGGAAGTTTTCTCCGGTAGAAGAGAGGGAGTGGCAAGTTGTTAAAAGAGTGTTTGTATTGAGAATTTTGGTGAATAAAAGTTTTCCACATGAGACTAATTCGGGAATAAACAGCGTCCCATCAAACAAGCATCCTTTTAAATCCAAGATACAAATACATATATGCTAGAAGATGTATTTGTACAACATGAAAAAATGGCCCCAAATGTTTCAAGAGAGATCCACAGCGCATGCCTCTTTCGAATTTCTACGCAGAGCGGGAACAGAGAAAAAAAAAATAGAAAAGCCTCCTCTTCAAAGAACAGATACGACACGAGTTCCCAAGCAATTAAACATTCTCCGCGGCATCTCTTCCTGACTCTTCTGTGCCGTGCGCTGCAGCCAGCCTCTCAGCTGCCAATCTTTCTTCGAGAGCTCGAGCACCTCTTTCTCTGCAAGAGACAGCAACAAAAATGAATATCTTTTTCCCCAATTATTTGATTATTAATCTCCTTAGCTAATAACATGTTGGCTATCTAGTGGCATGTATTCATCCTTAAGGATCTGGAGTTCAAAGATCCCATGTTCAAGCCTGTGTAAACAGTAAGGGTGTGATTTATGATGGGAAGGTTACCCTCCACAGTTCATCCGAACGAGGAACCTATCAATTTTGTTTCGGAGATGTAACATTTAACATTCAAGCTGGATGCTGTTTGAGACCAGAAACGTTACCTTCTTCTTGATGCTTCAATGGGGTCAGATCCAGGCAATGACGTACTGCCCAGGGTGTGACCTTGGGATTCATTGGAAGCTTCAGATCTTCCACAGAGCATCCGATGAAATATAGATGCAACAGGATCGATGACTGGCCTGCAAGAATTAACAAGAAACACTTAAGAGCAATGGAAACTACGGATATTCTATCTTGAATTGAAGAGTTTGAAAATAATGGTAATTATGTACCTCAAAAATTCAGGGAAGAATGTAGAAAATGCAAAATCTTCACTTGGATCACCCTTGAGTTTTGTTTCTGGTTTACTCTGCCAGTATCTTAGGTAAATCCAACTCGTATAGGTTCCAAATATTAAGATTGGAAGATGTGTTGCTGACTTTTCTGTCCAGAAGCTTATGGCAATGGACAACAATAGCAAGATAGATGGTAACCACTGCACATGATTGAAACCAACACCAGAGAGTTTTAGGAATATTTAATAACCTGCAGAAATTTTCACCAAAAGTCCAAACCTTAGCTTTTATTTTCAATAAAGGCAACTCCTGGTCGGGGATGATTTGCTTGATGCCAACTAAGAAACCTGAAAGGACTCCGTGGAAGCCAGAAACAGGCATATATCTAGCACAAATGAACCAAATAAAGCAACAATATTTAGAATAAGATAAGAGAGCAAACAAACCAGGCTACCACATGTACAAAAATTATTATGTACTATAAGATAGATGAACAATGGAATATATGTATTGACAGTTGCAGAATGATCTGTTTAAACATTTGTGTGCTGTTTGAGTTTAGAGTTAGATTCAAATTTACCAAGTTCATCATTCACTTCCATTTACTCATCTTGACTTTCATATTACTAATAAACCAACATGCTACAAGAGGTAGACAGAAGCAATAAGGCTGAAAATGTAGGAAGCAATGAAAACAAGGACAAAAACATGAACCACTAGCATTGCAAAAACTTTTATTTCTCAGACTGTTAACCGATTTCTTAGTACTTACAGGTAAAATTCCGTCATTGTAATGTAATACATAGCGATAGCAGTGACGAAAGTGCATATGGAAGTTAGGAAGTTAACTACAAAGATGAACTTGAAGAACTCCCTAGAACCCCACACAGGTTCAAGCAGCTTCCCTATAAAAAGAAGACCAAGAGTGCTGATAACAACCTGTTAAATAAGTGTGGAAGTCAGTAGTATTTTTCATTAAAAGTAGACTGTGGCGGGTCAAGAAATCTCCTCCAGTATATGACTACATCACAGAAAAATTGTTTATGGAATCAGAAGCGCATACCCCATATATTGATTGTTCAATGTAACCGGATGTAATGAGGTTCCAGACAAAAGGAATCGTCCTACAAAGCAGAAGGTTGGATAAGAATTAAGTTAGAGGTTCCAAATTCAAAAATATGAGCTTGCTCTCGCTCTTCATTAGATAGAGTGAACACACATAGGGATGCGACATCAATCATGTAAACCTCAACATAGTCAGATTATAAACCTGCTCAACTGGAATTCAGTTAAACAAATTTACGAAGAAAAAATAAGGCATAGTATAATGAAGGCACAGATATTAAGACCAATGGAGAAACCCAAACAGACCCAAAGAACAAGGAGCATAGAGTGCATACACAGAACCGGGCCTAAAATGCATCTGATTCAAAAAATTTAAGGAGGAGGCGCTAAGCTTCACTTGGAAAATCAAGTTCTAAGTTTCGGAAATACAGAATCTACACAAAAACGAAGTCTGTGATCCCATACACTGCATCCCTAGTAAATTGTAATACAAATATACAAAAGAGTTAACATCAGCATCCCCTGCTACAACCTCACAAAATTTTCACAAAACCCATTCCTGCACACAGATTTACGCAATATTTCACCATTCATTTTAGCAAATTCCCAATTCACAAGTCAACAAACCCACAATTTCCCTCGTACCGTCGAGGTTTCCAAAAAAAAAAAAAAAAAAAAAAAAAAAAGTCAACAAACCCAAAATCGAACGGTGCAGGTGTCCGAACCGAGAAAAAGATACCTGGCGGGAATGAGAGCGAGGTAATCAACGGCGTGAGGGAGAAGCTGAACCACAATGTGGCCTCCAATAAGAACCACCGCCAAGCCCTTGCATAGCCGAGTGAACCCAGAGAACGCACCCGCGCTCTGCAACACCCACAGTAAAAAATTCGAATTGTAAAACGCAAATCGGAAGAAAATTGAAGAAAATTCAAAAGCTTTACCCCTGAGAGTGATGGAGTGCTCATGGGCGGCGGTCGGTTTGCCCGGTGGATTTGGGGCGGCGATAAGAGATCGGAGAATCGGATTTTGGGTGAAGGGAAGGTTTGGGATCGTAAGGATTGCGGATCGGCCCGATCGGAGGAGGAGTGTTTGATCAGCCGGTGAATATTAAATACAAAAATGGGTTCTTTGGAGTTTACTTCCCCCAAACGTTAAAATTAGTTGGCTTGTTACTTTGGCTTTTTCATAAAAGGGTACTTGGATTGAGGTTACAAGGTTGTACAAAATTGGAGAGAAACTCCCGTGTAATCAAAGAAAATATGTAGCAAGCATGTATTGGACGGATGATATAATTTTTGAGCATATGATAAGTGTTTATTGCAGAAGTGATGCACTTTAAACTATGTCTTGTAAGAAAGTTTTTCTCTTAATTTGGGCAGTTTGTTTTTCTATGATCTTTTGATACGAGCTCACGAGATTTTGTGATCAAATCGTGTGGTTAAAAGCATTTATATCATTGCTTATGAGATTGATTGAATCCCTGTCCATCAATATAACCATCCTTAAAACAACTTTGAAATAATCTTTCATATGTGTGTCCATGCAAAAATGTCACAACAACAACAACAAAGCTCATCCCACTAAGTGGGGTCAGCTATATGAATCCTAAAACGTCACTGCGCTCAGTTTTGTTTCATGTCTTCCGTTAAATCCAAGTCTTTTCTTAGAGTATTTCCAAATCTTCCTCTACCTTTCCGACCTTGAGTCTCTATCTCGTAATCACATCTTCCATGCAAAAATGTCACATTCAAATAAATACACAATGCTTGAAACAATTTTGAAAGAATCTTTCGCATGTGTTCCATGCAAAAACGTCACATTCAAATGAAATTTTCACTTTGACCCAAAAACAAAAAAAAAAAAAAAGAGAAATTTTCACAGTCGATTAGAATTTCGGTTCAGTGGTATTAAGTGAGAAGTCTTAGGTTGTAAGCAAGAGACATTTTCTGCTCAACAGTCCCATGATTGTAAACATTCAACAAGAATATTGAGATGGGAGTTTCACTTGTCATATCAACTACCAACCAAAAAAAATAGATGTATTACAACATGGAAAAGGATCCTCTGTTTTGTCTAGCTTCTAATTCCAGACGGCGTTAATGAGATGCCGAGATCTCTTACATTACGTCCCATCTGATGCATTCAACCCTAAAACACGTTCCAACGTCGTACCACTTGACAGACAATGTGTATGCAGATCGCCATACAGATTAGGTTACATATGGATTGTGCACAAACCTCGCCGTTTTATACCTTTCGACAGCTTGCAATGCCATCTTTCATCCACCTCCGTCCTCTCATTTCTGGCTTCGTTTTTGTAAATACAACGATGGCCGAGAAGACGAAGATCTAATGGACCGGTGTAATCATATTTACTCCAAAGAATGCTGTTAAGTGGAAGCCCACACTCTTATATTCTTTGAAAATGGCTCTGTGGGAGAGTTCAATATGAACATCACTGGATGGCATATTGCTTTGGAGCAAAAGATATCGGGCCTAAGTGGTCTTCGGCGAAGGATAATAAAGCACGATGACAAGCCAGAGCGAACGCTGTGGCAAACATGATGAAGGAAGTCCAATAGAGCCTCAGCATTAGAATTGGATTTTTCCTTGCAGAGTTTAGCACATTCGAGACAATCACTCTGAGCCGCCGATCTCTGTAGATGGCACGATAATCATAAATGGGAGCTCTGGAAGATGGACCTCTCTCTCTGTTTTCAGGCCCGCCTGCCATTTTCAGATCGGAACTATACTGAGTTTTTGTAATGCCCCGTCCATTAGCTGCATACATCCATTGATATAGAACATCTGCAATGACCCTGCAAAACTGCTGGCGGTATACCCTTGCCTCCTTGGATACCATTGCTTGGACCAGTGAAGCTCCATCCTGCATTAAAATTTCGTCTTTATATTTAATTTTGACAAAGAGAGTATTGATCGTTATGATATCATAAATACAACGAAGAAAAGAGCCCAGCATAAGGGAACTCACTGCAGTCATCAAGAGTCTTCTCAGCACAACACCATCTTTGGATGGTAAAATCCTCAAGACAAAATTTGCAACATCAACTGCACCACCGTCCCTTGATGGTAAATAACCGACGGAAGTATCAGCTTCAGGTGCTATGATCTCATGTAAACCTTTCCTGCAAGCAAATGTAAAAAACAGGAAAATTTTATGTTTGGTAATGAAGGATAAGGTAGCTGTGCAAGACGAATATCCACAACAGAAGCGTGCAAAAGTTTATCAGCTAGCTGGTCAAGATTTGAAAGTTCTAAAAGTTCCAAGACATTTACAAAGATAAGCTTGTACTGTAGGAAATTAACTTTAAGAGATAAAAGTTAACATACCTAGTTGCACCTACTTTTAAGAAAAGAGAGAGCCTCTGCCACTGGAACTCCTTCCTCTTGTTAAAAACCACCTGAACCGAGCGAACAAAGTAAATAAACAACAAACATGCTGAAAATCTGACTGGAAGTTTCATTCAAGATGAAAACAGTTTCAGGCATCCCATTGTGATGATGATTAGCAAAATAACGTACAGTTTTGTCCTTCAAAAAGTACCCCAATGCCTTTGATCATCAAACAGGTTATCTTTTCATTAATCAGAATCATGAAAGAATTCAAATGAAGGGTCCAAAGTTTCCTGTATGTGCTATACGGATACCTGTCAAGCCTAAACTAACATGTTTTACACAATAGATTTTACATTTATACGTATGCGAAGAAAGGAACAAACAAAGTGGTTGTCATTACTATGCGCATATAGATATGGATGGGAATGCCGTAGGACATGTAGTAAACCACAAAAAGTAACAGCGTAGCCTATGGTTCTTGAGCACTTCATACCGAATGTAATATTTTCCTTGTCGCAGCTGAATTTTCAGTGAGAAGTTTCCGAACAACATAAGGGTATGCAGCTTCAAATGTCTTAAAATTTTTGTCTGCAGCTACAGCTAATCCTGGAAAACAGAAAAAACACGTTTAAAGTGATCATACATCAAGTTTTGACAAGGCTTGGATGCAACTAAACTATATGGAGGCATCCAGGGCATCTAGATAGCGATCATACATCAGTATCTTGATATTACAGGATAGTGATGTATGGCAAATTAACACAGCCTAGCGAGTGTCCTAAAGAATAAAGATACAAAAAATATGAGTAAATGAGATTGGATACCCTATGGCAAGTGAACCCTACCTTCAAATGAAGCAAGAGAACGTAGAACAAGCGAATAGTAAGGTGGCATGCGAAAATGATACTTGAAGGCCACGGACCAGATTTTACTCAGAACCTTCAGAAAAATTACAGTTACAATCAGCCTCTACTAACTATTATTATAGGCACCAAGAAATATTATGTCTATCATTTGTACAGATTGAGATCGAGACATGATTCTCACCCTACTGAACTTGACATCGGGAATTCCATCTCTAAATTCTACTTCTCCCAGTTCATATTCCAGATCCTGAAACATTTTTACAGCTCAATTAGTTCCCAGTTCATATTCCAGATCCTAAACCCTATACTTATAAAGACGGTACAATCTCATTGCTTTCCGTAAAAACATACTTTTCAGTAACCCAAATAACATTTAATATACCAAAACTATATATAAAACTGAAAACAGAGAGGCTGATGATACCATAGTCACACGCCTGAGATTAGTCCCTGGCCTTGAAACGTCCATTTCAGTCAAAGAATTAACAAGGGATTCCCAATCTCCATTTACTATGTGCACTATGGATGCAAGCATAGCAAATTGGTGCTTCTTTTTCATCTGACAAAGCAAGCCAAAATCCAAAAACCTGGCATAGGATAGAAATCACCAGAAGTGAATAAGAGCTATAGATATATACCTAGATCTTCTGATATAGAAAGTAAAGCTTAGTTCTGCATAATGGCGACTAAAGAGGTACCCAATTTGTCCAGAGGAAGTGTAACGCAAGTTTCCAGGATGTGGATCAGCATGCAATAAGCCTGTTTCGAGGAGCTGAGCTAAGCATGCCTCCACTCCTTTCTTAACCTACACCATTCAAAGCACAACGATCTGTCACTCAACTAAAGCACTTAGAAGGATAATTCAACATCTTATTTTATTGGAATCACTAATTCACTAAATTCAGAAACCACATTTATAGCGTTATTTTATTTACTCAAGAAAAGATTTGCAACTTTCAGTTTATTTAAAGTAGAAAGAACGTGTAATCTCACTGCCTCATGCTAAAGCTGTTTTCTTATTAAATAACAGTGTTCTTTTGGCCCCAAAGTTTCACCTTCTAGTGCCTTCGAGCCTGTATGTTCTCACCAACATACAATATTTCAAATTCATTATCCTCTCAGAGTTCACGTCAGTTTTGTCAACATTGATAGCTATTATATTTGGATTGTGCAAGGAATCTGAAATTAACAAGAATTTAAGCGAAGTAGAATCTTGCAATTCAGATTGCAGACCAGATCAAGAAGACGTCTTTTGGCATCAAGTATTTGCCTCTCTGAATATGTAGAGCCACTTTCAACAGGGCTTCCAGCTGCAGACACAGAGAGTAAATCAGTTGGACTCTCACCAACAATCCACTCCATAGTTAGAACTCTCTTTCGACTTAAATGTTGATAAACTTTTGGCACTAGCATGAACGGAAAGGAGGAATGAGCTTCCTGTACATAAAACAACAAACAGTCACTAAAAGGAAAAAAGCATCTAACCCTGGAAACAAGAACTTTTATAAATATGTCTCGTCACAGAGAAGGAAAGCTTCATATGTTCCCACATGACTTTCACTTCCATGCTACAAGCAACACCCAAATTCATTCTTCTACCGATCTCTTACCTGAAAAGAAACTGCAAACAAATAAATCTTGATCCTCTAAACAATAAAGGTCTACTTCTTCAAGTTTCCTTTCTCCTTTGGTTCTTGTTCCTAAAAATAACCTTTCACTATTGAAAAGTTTTTTTATTTTATGACAAGAAGCTACCCATCACACAAATAACGAATTATTTTGGAATGTAAAAATATCCTCCACCTATCCAGTACTGATGTCAATTGATGGTTGGAATTTCATTCTAACCCTATCATGTTGCTTACTGGTAAAAACTGTATACAGCCGATCCCATCCGGATCAGGATTAGGATGCTAACCACTAACCTGTCCTATAACCACCCCAACTCCTGCAAACATATTCATTAAACTGGGTATATCTAGAAGACGAGGTGGCTATAAGTGTAATTAATACTTTTATAACCTTTTTTAATTGATCAGTATATTCATTCAATTCAATTGAAACATGCATTCATTACCTGAAACTTGGAAGCATTTGCAGCCTCTAAAGTATAATCCAATTCCCCAACTAAACCTTTCCCGAGCTCATCAGCGTATAGACGCAGGTCACTTTTTCTATTAGCTATGTTTTGAAATAGCCCAATCTGAAATGGTTACCACAACTGAGTACAAGCTTAATTAAAAAACATATACAGAAAGTCACAATTAAATAACACAAGATTAATTGATTCCAGTACAAACCCCTAGGCGAAGAATATATATATCGCGCACTACAGTGTGATGCAAATTAGGCCGTTGAACTTTGATAGCAACATCAAATCCATCAAGGGTACGCCCACGGTAGACCTAAAATGTGTTAAACATCAAGAAAATAAGAAATAAATTCTACATGTCTTATATGCTGCAGGATGATTCGATTAATCATATTTAAGCCACCTGACCAAATGATGCAGCAGCCTCAGGTTCCTCAGAAATGTAGCTAAATAATGACTCTGCAGGAGATCCTAATTCTTCTTTGATAATTTTCATAGCCATAGCCCTAGGAAATGGAGGAATTTGATCATGCAGCTCAGACAATGGCTGCAACCAAAGAGGAAGGATGAGCAGAAAATAGAGCAGGTTAACTTATTTCAAGGTAAAGATGACGAAACAAAAAAAAATATCTTGCATGCAAAGATATAATACGACTTTCACATCAGAGAACGAAAAACCATGAATACAACAGTATTGAAATTATAGAAGCCACTTGCATAAAGATGCGAAGCAAGCCAACATACAAGCACATATATAAAGATCAGAAGATTAAAATCTACACATATTATTGCAGGACAGGATAAAAAGTATTTGAAGATTTGTAGTAAAACTTTTTTAATTTGACATTGTAAATGGACATTGATGGATCACTTTTCACATGAACACAGTATGGATGCATATTAAGCTTTTTTATATGTAAAAGTGGAGCTTCACATTGGTGGCAGATAATGTACTGATGTTCAAATTAAAAATAAAGATACAAGATCAGTACAATCTAACCTTGGCCATCTCAGCACCAATAATGTCCGGCCTGGTGGAAAGGGACTGACCAACTGCATCAGCAAGCAAACGCATGTAACTAGCAAATTTGTAATCTTGCGACTGCTAGAGAAAATAGGAATCCCAGTATATAATTTAAAGGGCAATACGCAAAACAACAATAGAGTAAACTTAGACCTGGTTTGGTACTGAGGTGATTCTGAAAAAAGCTGCTATCAAAAAAAGCTGAGAGCTGTTTTTGTGTTTGGTAAACACTCAGCTTCAGCCTTTTTTCACAGTTTTGGATGAAAAAAAACCAAAAACAAGAAGCTGCAAAACCTAGCTTTGAAAAACCGGCTTTTTTTCACATCTGTTTTACATAAAAGTTTACCAAACACTCTAATACTGCTTCTTTTTTTTTCAAAAGCACTTTTACAAAAAAATTTACCAAACACTCTGTTGCTTTATTTCACAGTTGCTTATTCTCACAGCACAGCAGAAGCAACTTTTTTTCAAAGCACAACAATACCAAACCAGCCCTTAGTTAAGTGGAGCATAACAAAAAAGATGAGAACTAGAGCTTAAATGATCAGAAACTTCAACTAGAAAGTCTTCCTCACCTTTGATAAAAGTGGGACCCAGACTTAGCATAGTCTCCTTTAACACCATTCCGAAATTGTACTGTGATATGTTCTCATTAATATCCACGTCCGAACTTAGCCTTAAGAACTTTTTGATCTCTGTGGTCCGAATTCTGATTGCAGCAGAAGCAAAGGAGGAAAATACCTTACAGTAGACAACGTAGTGAATCTAATAAGGATCTATTCTATAAAACAAGATAAGTAAAAGCTTTTGAACAACAATAAGATGACAGACCCTGAACTACATGTAAGGAGTAGGTAAAACCTAAGAACAAGGGTTGTCATAGTTTTCCAATTTACAATTCCACAATCCAAGAAAATGTGGCGGATCTTTGGAAGAAAAAATAGTATTTGTAGATATTGAATCCTACCTCAATAAGTCTCAAGGCCACTACATGGGGCCTACAGCTAAAATATTCAGCAACACTTTCTGGATCATAGACTTCAGGAAGTGGCTTAGACCAAATCTTAGATAGATAATAGAAATAAAGAGCGTACGTCTCCAAAGCTTTAAGATCAGCCACGAGCAAATCCACGCCGGACAGCTCTGTCAGTGTCAGATGATGGATTTCCAACATCAGTTTCAACTATACAAGGTACAAGGAAATTTGAAGTGCTCTGAATCTATGTCATCATTTTGCAAGAAACCATGCAAGCAAGCAATACTTTAAGCTGTTGCCGTTTACAGAATCGTTTTCTACAGATGTCAACCCCAAAA
Organism: Pyrus communis; assembly: GCF_041283825.1. Lineage (NCBI taxonomy): Eukaryota > Viridiplantae > Streptophyta > Magnoliopsida > Rosales > Rosaceae > Pyrus > Pyrus communis. Next base: position 22,944,719 of record NC_142571.1, on the reverse strand, counting down.
GTTTTAATTTTTTCAATCAACCCAATTGCAAGCCTCATTGCATTTCCCAGCACACAAAATGATAATTAATGAATTAAAGAATCACACGAAGAACGGTTACATATTTTTGATTTAGTATATCTGCAACCACAAATCTGCTAGATTTGATTTCTTTCTGTCCTTATTTATTAAAATGTCATTGGAAAAATATAATACGTACATGAATACATGAGAGAAAACCTCCATTTTCCTTGAACAACAATCAAAGGAACCCTAATAAGACACAAGACCAATCTAGTCCTCACAGTAGTAAACTGATGGGAGCACTCACAGAATAATTCGACAACATCTCTAACCAAGTGATGAACTTTAGATTTTGTTAAGGCCTTGCAATTACATGAAGGGTAAGACTTGAAAGATTCTACATTTGCGGCGGTGTATTAATAAAACCACAACCAATTTGTCAAATTAAGCAAACTATCTTAACTTCTCGGGAAATATGTGCAATAGAACTCGTTACAAACTTTTAATAAAAATAAAATTGCGCGACACTAAACAGATAATAAATCGTATATAAATCACCGCTGCTTTAGCCCCGCATTTAAAAATTTGTAACAAGGTTTTATTTTTGCATATTTCCCTAACTTCCAATAAAAAATTCTCAAAATTTACATACACATAGGAAGAAGGTACTTCACCTGGGTAGGCAGGCTGAGGCCAAGAAGGAGCTGGCGATGGCGGCGCATCGGGGTCTTCGAGGTTGCGAAGCCACACGACGTCGTCTACGGCTTTGGAAACCTCAGGAATTCGAAAAGCCTTATTCGCCCACTCAATCCCTCTGCCAATCCCCGTCTTCAGAAACTCCAGGTCCTTCCGAACCACCTCACCCAAGTGTCCGAAGTCCCCCACCACTGCCCGCCCCTGCCTCTCTCGCTTGATCTTCGGCGTCTTTTTGGCGGGCCTCGTCGATCTCAGCACGCACGCCGGCTTAAACGACAACGATATCATCAACGACGACGATGCCGGTCCCGTTATCGCCGCCATCGCTGGCCGGAGAGTGATAGCTGGCTCCTAACGGAAAATGGCGGTTAATTTTGGATTAATTAGTTGTTAATTAATTTGATTAACTCTGTCATTGGTGTTTGGGATTTGTGGAGGTATCGGAGTGGTGATGACGAAGAAGAGAAGAACGAGTGGCAGTGGAGGATGCGTTGTGTGCCCCTCGTGGCCATAGTAAAGCAAGCGGGTGGAGAGGGGAAATCCGGTGCGTCGAGGCTTACGATGAGCTCTAAGGCGCGGGAAGTGTTGGTTGGTTCCATTCTGTTTTAGCGAGTAGGGTATTGACACGTGGGGGAGTTCACGAACATACACAGTATAACTTTCTTTTTTGGTGTAAACAGTTGTGAGTTTTTTACTTACAGTTACCGTTGGTAGATTATCCATACATGTGTACGTGCAAAAGAAAGAGTATCTAAAACATGTTCACCAAAGAAAAAAGAGGAGTTGAAGTTCTAAAGCCTGACAATTGACATGAATCCAGATACTCGCCAGATTTCTGTACGAGAATTCTGGGAATTCGTGAATCATATCTGTTCATCGTATATTGTGTCGTCAGAAAAAATTTCAAATATTTTTATTTAAAATTAAATACAAAAAGTACCTGATAAAAACTGACCGCACGATATACGATGAACATACACGATTTACGAATCCCCAAGATCCTCACCAAAAGGATCCGAAGATGATCTTTGTTGGAATCGACATGGCTTAATTTAAGAGATTAGGAAGTTAATTAGTATCTAGGCTAAATTAATTGATTTTAATGATTACTTATATGAAATAGATGCATCAAGATAACGATATCTCAAACCAATCATGCGATGTTATGTAAAAAGGTTAAAACGCAGGTTTGAAATGTCATGATGGCATACTTGATGTGTAAGTAAGTCTTAAACCCTAAACCTTATATACATATATAGAATCTATATCAAAAGTGTACGTGGTGACAAATGTTTGGTGTTAAGTAAAGTGGAAAGTCCAACTTATTTGTTTGCTTTGAGAGTAAAGTCCAACTTATTTGTTTGCTTTGACAGTAAAGTCTAACTTAAAAGAATTTCCACTTTTCTATTTGGGTGTCGTTTCTTGATTTCTCTCTCTTGGTGACTGAGAATATAAATGGAAGTAAGAAAATATGCACTTCAACAGATGAAATGTGGGTTTAGCAGTCAACATAAGAGTTGATTGATATTGTAGACTTTCAGTGAGAACTAGAGTACAGGGTTCATATAGTGATGGGCCTTGCTTCTTTTCCTAGTGGAGCATGACAAGCATATGTTGTTCAACTGCAGAATGCGAGGCCCTTGATCTCCTTGATTAGAATGTCCTAGGAATTGGAAATTGATATCACGTGATCGTTATTGTCCATTTTTGTCAATCAAGTTCCTTGATGTTGTAATCAAGAAGATGGTTATGAAAGTAGAAATTTTAAGCCTTTATTAAAACTCAATGTCCAATCTACATAATTTAATGTGCATCGACGACTAACCTTTGCATGTTACATGCTTAAAGAATTGCGTATGTGCATTTTTCATAATTTAAGCTGTTTCTTGATGGATAATATGCCAAGATCGAGTAAAGACTTCACACTAGTTTTAGCCTTCTGTTTCTTAAGCCAATGCCTTCGATATTGGCGATCCAAAAATATCTTGTCTTCCGCTAAAACATGGATAACGCTAGAGAGATTATCTATTTAAATTATATAATGTAAACCATATGACGTGGTTGTTGATTATTGAATTATTGCATAAATGTTAATTAACGTGCTTATTTTTGGGGTGTGTGGATTTTTACTTCTCACACACCCCTTGTTAATTTATGTCCGTTGATCTTTTTCATTTTATCTGATCCGATGGCCGAAAATTAGAAAGGTGTGTGAGAAGTAAAAAGGGATGTGTGAATATCACACCCCTTATTTTTTATTAGTAACCAATGTATTAAAAGGCAAAGGCGTGGACGAGACGTTCCATGGATAGCCCCGTCAGGACCTAAATTTTTGTATATATAAAATATAATACTTTGTAAAACAATTAATTAACAATAAAACAAGCAACCAAGGCCAAGTTGAGATTAGAATACTAAAAAACTTACTTGAATTTTAAAACAATTGTGGTGTTGTGGAGAATTTTGAAAGAAATTGAAGTATATGAGATTGGGGCAAAATTGAAATATGGGATTGAGATTGAGAATTTTGAGGAATTGGGGATGAGATTGGGTGAACTATGGTCGGGAATGGGATGGGGAAGAAGAGAACTGGGGGTTATAATTTTAAAAAATAAAATAAAATTAGACTTGGCCTTGTATTTTAAAAATAATTAAAAAAAATATTAGACTCGGCCAAAACGACATCGTTTTGCTTCAAATCATTTGAAAAAAAGTTAAAAGACTTGGCCAAAACGATGTCGTTTTGAGCCAAGTCTAAGATAAAAAAAAAAGGAACTTTAACGAAAAACTTCTGATACTGTTTACTTAACGAAAAACCACATTTTTACACTAAAATGTCAATCCTGGTACTATTCACTTTACCCTTTATTTTGTCATTTTCGTTAAAACTCAAAGTTTTCAAGCCTTTTTCATTAGTTTTCCTTAAAAAAAAAAAGCCATTTCTCTTCTTCACGGTCGTCTTCTTTGTGAAGACGCTGTCGCTGAAACTTGAAAAAAACTAGCGAGCAGCTGCTGCAACCTGCCTAACCTTCGACTTCGAGGTCCCCAGCCACCTAGGCGCGACCTCACAACCCTAGGCAAGTTTTTCATCTATTCCCACAAAACAGAGGCGGCAAGCCACCCGCCTAGGCGCTCCCCGATGTGAGTATTTTAAAATACTATTAGTAACACATTACATAATGTATAAATTTGGTCTAAAAAATTAGTCTACTTAACATTACTTGTAAATTATTTGTGATCCATATAGTTCTAAAATCCAACCATATTTCTTCCTCAATTACAACCTAATATTTTACAATAATATATATTTTTTTTTTTTGCCTGTAGAAACTGGTAGGTTAGATTTTCCTCCCCTAACAACTCAACATGCACCACATATATCAGATTTCACCTATCAGTTGGATATTCCTTGCCACCTAAGCCACCTATTTGGATTAACAGAATCCACGTAGCCCAATGACAGAAGACCAGCCAGATATATTAGCCAATCACAATCCACATTTGGATTCTTCTATATCCCGATACTACTAGTATTCCTCGCCACTCCTTCCACCTTCCATAATCTCAGTCGCCTTCTTTCCCCTCCCCACAAACCCTAAGTCTTGCAGGCATTAGTTAATCAAATGGCTTCCAACACTTTGATGAGCTGTGGCATCGCCACCACTGCCTTCCCCTCAGTCCTGTCATCCTCAAAGTCTAAATTTGCGACCAGTGCAGTCCAGCTCCCAAGTGTTGGTGCCAATGCCTCCTCAAGGTTCTCCATGTCCGCCGACTGGATGCCCGGCGAGCCCCGGCCTCCTTACCTTGATGGCTCTGCACCCGGGTAACGAAATATACTACTTTAATAATGTTACAGCCACCAAAATTATTAATCAAACAATATGTTATTACGTACGTATCTTGTTAAAAAAAGTAAGATTAAGTGTAGACCAAATTTGAATTAAATTTCACAGTGAGACATCATTTGGTGATCAAAATTTCGTAAGCCTAAGATACTATTTAGTAAAATAGATGATTATGCGACATTAATTAGCTTCTGACGTTGATTAGTTTGGAAAAGAAATCATATTATAATTTGGTGACATTGTGTTAAGATTTGGTGCTTGGGGGTTTTCAGTGACTTTGGATTTGACCCACTTCGGCTAGGAGAAGTGCCCGAGAACTTGGAGAGGTTCAAGGAGTCTGAGCTCATTCACTGCAGATGGGCAATGCTTGCTGTTGTAAGTATCATACAATGGTAACTTAAAAATTGCATCCAGTTTATTTACTTTGCAGTGACTAAATTAACCTTGTAAACACACTTTTGCAGCCAGGGATTCTTGTACCAGAGGCTTTGGGATTGGGCAACTGGGTAAAAGCACAAGAGTGGGCTGCCGTTCCAGGAGGCCAAGCCACCTACTTAGGCAACCCAGTTCCATGGGGCACTTTGCCTACAATTTTGGTCATCGAATTCATTTCCATTGCCTTTGTAGAACACCAACGCAGCATGGAGAAGGACACTGAAAAGAAGAAGTACCCTGGCGGGGCTTTTGACCCCTTGGGCTACTCCAAGGACCCCAAGAAGTTCGAGGAGTACAAAGTCAAAGAGATAAAAAATGGTGAGTACAAAGACGTTACGTTCTTATGTCACATTTTATACAAAATTATGTTGTCGGACTATAAACTACAGATGATCTAATTATTGATTGATGAGTGTGTAGGCCGGCTTGCGTTGTTGGCTTTCGTTGGGTTTGTTGTTCAACAATCGGCATACCCTGGCACAGGACCATTGGAGAACCTGGCTACTCACTTGGCTGACCCATGGCACAACAACATCGGGGATGTCCTCATCCCCAAAGGGATTTTGCCTTGATTATTTCGTGCAGTATCGATTTTACACCCACTGTAAAAATTAAAATTCCATGTAGCCATCTTCAATGAATCCGAAGTTCTGGTCATGTTGTGTGAGTGAGTTTACAAGCAAACTTTACCATCGCCTTCATATTTTAGTATTGATAAACAACTGTACTTAAACATCAATACTGAATATATCAGTTAGTTCTTGTCAAGTATATTTCAGTTCCTATAATGATGATGACTTTCTAGTTAGTCTAACTATGTACCACATTTGGGTTGGGGGGTTGTGACTGAAGTGATGCCGAGCATTCACCTCTGCACCTGATCATCGAGGGCCGGCCGCAAGTTCGATTCCCGCATGCTCAGCATTGTTGGTATAAAAAGAATAACTTGGATGCTTGAAATGCATAACAAAGAAAGCAGGTATAGCCAAATGGTGTAGGATGATTTCTTTTGTGGGGGCAATAAACCGAGGGTTGTAATTTTGGAACATCGGATTATCACATAATTGATATGAATAATTGAATAACTAAGGGTCCATTTTAAGTTAGCGTTTTCCTTGTGTCGTGAAATTTTGTTCGTATGAGGCTACACTAACGCGTTTGTTTTGTTACCGTATTTATATCGTCTCGTATCCAAAACAAACGAAGTTTCACTCCCAACTAAATGTGCTTAGAAAATAGATCACAATACAATGTGAAGATGTTATTTTATTTATCCATCTTGCATTATATTAGGGGATTAATTAGATCAGCTCTTTTAGTTGTAATTAATCTTTGGTAAAACACACACAAACGACTCCTTGATCAACCTCCACACATTGAGAAACCGGTTATTTTCCTTGAGCTCATCAATACAGTCTGCTTTACAGTCAGCATCGCTGCAGATGGACACATCAAGAGAAGGGCTTGGAGTGAACACTGTAAGGACACCGCCGCCACCACCACCACCACCACCACCACCCGCGCTGCCTGGGCTTGGAGCAGTGCGGGCGTCAGCACCAATATAGTGTTGCTTGGAAGCCAAGAATGTCAAGAAGCACAAAGCTAATACCAATGTCATACACCAGTGCCGGCTTTGGAGGAGTCTGATAGGTTCTTTGCACAGGGCCCCAAAATTTGAGGGCCCCCAGAATAATTTTATATTAAATGTAGTTATATAAAAAAAATATTATATAAAAATCTAATCAACACAATAGGTATAATATATATAAATAGGAGTAGGCCCACAAGGCTACTGGCTACATGCCTATAATCCCACACACCCATCAATTCCGTATGAAATTATATATTTTCTAAAGCTATATCGCACTTTTTTCCTTATTTTTCACGCTAAAGTCTAATCAGAGACTCAATGAGTCTTTTTCTTTCTCTGACGCCTCATCCCTCCCGTTGCGTCCGAGTTCTCTCTCCACTGCTTTTTTCCCCCCACAAACCACTAAGCCCTAGTTCATAATTTCATCCAATTGAATAGAAATTTCAAATTTCGAAGACAATTCAAGTGATCAAAGTGATGCAAACTTCGATTAAAGTAAGTAACTTATAAATTTAAGTATATGAAGTTGGAATTTGAAAATTTAGATATTTCTCATCTATAATGAATTTTTTTCTTTTATACTTTTCAGGGCAAAACTCATAGAAATTAATCAAGTAATCATCACAACAAGAGTGAGCAATCGCAAAAAATACTAGACGCACATGCATTGCGGACTATCAGGTTTTAGTGTTCATACTTACTATAATTTAATTGTGATCTTGTTTGAGATATAAAAGATGACATCTACTAGAAAACATCCATCTGGCTACTTGAAGCGTAAAAAAAAAAAAAAAGAAGGGTTGAACAATTGACTCAGTCTCAAAGAGGAGCTATTGATAGGTTTTTTGTTAAAGAAAAAGAACCACAAAATTTAGTGGATGATTTAGTTAATGAACAACACATTGACAATGAGAAATGAGTTGATGAAGGTTTAATTAATGATTTTGCAGCGAAAAATGCACGAAGAAGCATCTTTAAGTGAAACTTCAATACTAGACTTTTTTAAGTTTTGTTTATTTGGCTTCTTAAGATTGAACTAATTGTTGATTATTTAATAATATGGTTATTTTTGTACCTTTCTTTACATTTAATGATATTTAGAAACTGATGATTAGTTTGAGTTTTAAAGTTTGTTTCGATATTGCTCTTTAGCATCAATACTTTGTTCAATTTTTTTTTTTTTTTTTTTTTTAAGATTGTCTTAAGAAGGGCCCCTTTTATAAATTTGGCACAGGACCCCTGAAATCTCAAAGACGGTCCTGTCATACGCATTGCAGCTCTTCCTTCCATTGCAAATACAATGTTATATATGTATATGACGGAATACTGGGAGACTTCCTTGATGAGTTTTCAGTTGCTGTGTGAGTGGACTTAAGCGAAAGGATATGTATAGGATTTGATATAGATGCTAATATGGAAAGCTATGTAATATTTGGTGGAATTAAATCTGGAATTACCAAATTTGCACTAACAACATTATTAATTGGTAAGTGTAATTTTTTAGCCTTTGTAGCACGGGGGGAGAGAGAGAGAGAGAGAGAGTACTAAGATTAGAATTTAGGTTTTTTTTTTATTATTTTTTTTTAACAAATGATATTATATAAGAAAAACTAATGAAAAGGGTATCAAAACTTTGAGTTTTAACAAAAAACCATCATATAACTTTATTTAATGATAAAGACGAGCAAGAAAACAAAAAACAAAAAACAAAAAACAAAAAAAACCTAACTAAAGGTGCGTGCAAAGAGCACCCAACCAATCCTTTAGTTGCATAACCTTTTGACATAATCCAAGCATATTTTGTTCCTATAAAATTAAAACTTTAAATTGAAGTGGGTTCTATTTGATTCAAAACCACATCTTGGGTGGTATGGTTGGAAGGGAGTCGGTTAGGTGTGGGTTGGGATGGTCGGGGGTAGGGGTGGGGCAACATCATTGACAACATTGTTAGACTCATTACCCATTTTTCTAGTAATGGTATTGAGCTATTAGCCATGCATAACTTTAACGGCGTAGACGTTGATCTCTATCATTTTTTTTTTTTTTTATAATCTTTTTATTGCATTATGGTGAAAGAATTTGAAAATCTGGGACTAGCATCTACCGTTAAGTTTCATAAATAGTTTAGTATCGTTAAATTTCATAAACAGTGTCGTACCATTAAGTTTCATAAACAGTGTAGTATCATTAAGTTTCATAAAAAGTGTAGTAAGTTTCATAAATAGTATAGTACCATTAAGTTTCATAAATAGTTTGTGCACGGGGGCGTGGGTCTGTGCGTCAAATTTTTTTTTAAACATTAAAATTATGTCTTTTTTATTAAAATTTAAGCTTTTTTGTCATTTTTATTAAAATTAAGAGTTTTTCATTAAAATTTAAATCTATTTCATAAAATAAAATTATAGCATGGTTGTTTTATTAAGATAAATATAGTCCAAACCATTTTCATGACAGTTCCTTATTATCTATACTAATGTATTCGATGTACAATATCGCCATATATTAATGTAAATACGTTTCCTTTGTTTACTCTTTCATGGTATTATAAATTCATAGTAATCCGACTCCTTTTTTGCGCCTTGTAAGTGCATACATACATATTTGAATGAGTCAACTTATGCACGTGTGATCTAGCATTTTTTTTAATTTATATTTTATTGTGATATATTCAGCATTTACTTAGATAATGGTCGGTTGGTCATCTTTGACATATATAGGCAGACTGATTGTGAGAACGAAGTGAAGCCTAACTCACTGGTTTCAATTTTTCTGAAAAGAAGGTGGAACACATTTTTGAAACCAGTGCTTTGTGAGATCAATGCTTGTAGTTTTTGTCAATTTTATGTTAATTGTTGTAAAAGCAAACTAATCGTGCGTTCTTATAGACCTCTCATATTAACTGTATAGACACACCAGTTTTCTCACATGGAATCATCATATTTAAATTAGTTAGTTAATCGCTTGAATTTTATAGAATCATTAAACCAGTCAATTTCTTAATAAATTTTGAATAATTTCATGCATATCAACAGTGTAAATTGTGGCAATGGTTTGGATTTTCTCAGAAGGAGGTGGCCTCTGAAACCAGTGCTCGCGGAGGCAGTTCTATTAAGGTCACGTTTAACCTGTAAAATCGATCTGGTGCAAGGAAATTAATCACTTGGACGCAATCTTTGGTGACGTTTTTCTGTTGCCTTAATGATTTGGTTTTGTGGTTCTCGGTGTTGGTACTTATTGATAGCCAATTTTCGTAACTTTCGTCTTTAATCATAGCCGAAAAGATATAATGTTGGCTACAATTATGGTGTTAAGTGTATTAAATAGATAAAGAAAACTAACTAGATTGATATAGTGATATTCCTCTTGGATAGAAAAGGTTATTACAAATTGGGATCTAATATTTTTATTTTTATTTCTTTGAACAAAAATTGGGATCTAATGTTAAATTGTGATGTTTCTTTTTATATTTTTTGTTATGGAAAAACCAATGTTAAAGCGATGAAGAGGCACATATGTTTGTCCGTAGAAACCAAAGATCACCAACTTAAATCTGAATTTTTTTTTCTTTATTTATGCATGCATGCATTACTATTAGAGGCTAATTACGATACCACATTATTAGGCGCAGGGCTAATTACAGTATCTTTGGCAAAACACACCCAAACAGTTGCGTCGCCAATAGGCATGCATTCGAAGCCTATGTAATCCCCCAGCAGTTCAGCCCTGCATGAAGCTTCACATTCTTGTGGAGGGCAGTCGGATGAACCAGGAGAAGGGCTCGGGCTTTGTTGGACTTTGAACGACGATGGAGAGCGCGAACCCTCAACGACAACAGTGTGTTCGTTTGCCGCCATGAATGTCAGCACCACCAAAACAAACACGAGTGTCGAACGCATTGCAGCTCTTCTTTCCATCTGGAAAAATGAAATCGAATTGTTGATTGAGCCTCTTTCTCGTGATGGATTTCAGTTTGCTGCAATACTTCAAGTGTGAAATTTTCTTCACTCTAAGGACCCTTTTTGTAGGAGTTAGATAGGATATAATATGGAAGGTAATCCTATTTGGTGGATTTAAATCTGAGATTAATTACCAAATATGTCTACCTTCAGTTACAAAATCATTAAAAAATTCTAGAATGTTGATTATTAGTTTCACAACTCTCTCACATGAGTTTCGAGTTGCAGACTCATTAGTTACTATATAGCATATATGGTTAAATTATCTTCTTTTTTTTACAGCGTACTCTGTGGTCTAAGTATTTATATTGAGGGAGACAGTAGATTGAAGTCACATATGCAATTTTTCATCTCCTAGACGTGTCATCAATCTGTCGTCTATGTATTAAAATATTGAGTTGTCTGAATATTATGTAAAAAATAATAGTAGTAATAATAATCCGACAATTAAGCTAAATGAATGGTGTAAAGATTTGTAATAGTGGTTAATATTTGGGAGTTTTAACAAAAAGCCTGGGGTACTGTTTATTTTAACGAAAAACCAAATTTTAACACTAAAAATTCAATCCTGTTACTATTCACTTTACCCTTTATTTTGTCCTTATCATTAAAACTCAAAGTTTTCAAGTCTTTTTCATTAGTTTTCTTTTAATATTTTTTTGTGGTTAACCCGGGAAAAATAAAAAAAAAAGTTCCAACTTTTAATGGGCCTCTAAAGGGCGTAAAAAGAAGTTACAAGAAATTGGGTCGTTAAGTCTCCGGGAGTCCAGCTACGAGAGCCTTGTTATCTGAAAGCAACGAAGTTGTGGGAACCAAAGCGCGAAACAGCGAGAGGGAGAGAGGGATTGGGTTTTGGTCTGTGAATCCATGTGATCTCCTTGCTCGCACCTGTAAAATCGTGTATCCCTTGCGCTTCAGCTTGCACCTTTCAACCCAAAACCTAGCCGCCGACCATCAGCTGCAACCGCCGGCCATCTCCGGCCTTCTCGTTGCCGATAGCAGTTAGCCAATCTCATCTCCAGGTAGATTTCTCGTTATCTTTTGCTTCTGATTGATTATTCATCGAGTTAGATAAACACGGTAGCTCTGTTGATTTTTGTTAAGTTGATTTGAATTTATACCAAATTTACTTAATTTTTAGTACAATTATTTGTTTTCTGGTATTTCGAATCTTTGGATAGAGTTAGTCGAGAAAGGATTGTAATTTTTCAACTTTAGACTCGACAATAATTGAAAATTTGAAACTTCAGGCAATTGGGAGGCATTTGATTTGAGTTTCCGCATGATTAGGGATTTTGGGGTATGGGGTGATTAGGTTCCAATTATATCATGAAATTCTAAGGGGAAATTTTGTTGGTTAGGTAATATGGCACACAGGTTGCTTAGGAATGTGGAGGCGGATGGTTGGGAACGATCAGATTTTCCCATCATCTGCGAGTCATGCTTGGGTGACAATCCCTACGTCCGGATGACACGAGCTGATTATGACAAGGAGTGCAAGATTTGCACGCGTCCGTTCACAGTTTTCAGGTGGAGGCCTGGTCGTGATGCGCGATTTAAGAAGTCGGAGATTTGCCAGACGTGCAGTAAGTTGAAAAACGTTTGTCAAGTTTGCCTCTTGGATCTGGAATATGGTTTGCCAGTTCAGGTTCGAGATACAGCACTAGCCATCGGTTCTGATGATGCCATTCCAAAGAGTGATGTAAATAGGGAGTTTTTCGCTGAGGAGCACGACCGTAAGGTAACTTTTCTGTCATTTCCTCGAAGAATCAGTCTGGGTTATGGCACCAGTTTACGTAAATGTTATGGAATACTTTAGCATCTAATTTTAATTTTTTTTGGTGAGTGCAGGCTAGAGCTGGTATAGATTACGAATCTTCATTTGGAAAGGCACGGCCCAGTGACACTATTCTGAAGCTTCAAAGAACAACGCCCTATTACAAAAGGAACAGAGCACATGTCTGCAGTTTTTACATTCGTGGTGAGTGCACAAGAGGTGCTGAGTGCCCTTACAGACACGAGATGCCCATAACTGGGGAGTTGTCGCAGCAAAACATCAAAGATCGTTACTATGGGTATGTCCAATGCTTCATACTTTACTCTTCTCAAGGTGATAAGGAAGCATGGGTTTGTGGTTGCATGTTCTATGCTTATAGTTAACTGACAACTGTTGGCTAGTTAAACTTGTGAACTTGTTTGTTGATGAGCACTTTTTTCTGATGTGTAATGGTTTTGCTCATTTTTTTGTTCGGGTTGAAAATCTACCTAATTTCAGTAGAGAAAATTCTTGTATTAGAAAGTGGTAGATTAAACAAGTAGAAGAAGTCTCTCCGTTTTGGTTATTTTGTGTAATAACTTAAGCTTCTTGCAAGCATTTCAACCAACATTATTGCTTTCAAAAATTATGTCCCAATTTTGCCGTCACATCTTTGCACATGTCTGTACTGTAATCCTATGGATTTCTTAAGTTTGTGGTGCTCATGCTTCATCTCTAAAATCTGCAGAGTCAATGATCCAGTGGCGATGAAGCTTCTTAACAAGGCCGGAGAGATGCCCTCCTTGGAACCTCCTGAGGATGGAAGCATAAGAACCTTATATGTGGGTGGGCTTGATGCGAGAATTTCTGAGCAGGATTTAAGGGATCAGTTTTATGCTCATGGTGAAATAGAATCCGTTAGGATGGTACTCCAACGAGCATGTGCCTTCGTAACCTACACAACAAGAGAGGGTGCAGAAAAGGCTGCAGAAGAACTCTCTAACAAACTGGTAATAAAGGGTTTGAGGTTGAAGTTAATGTGGGGTAGGCCCCAAGCACCAAAACAGGAATCAGAGGGCACTGCTGAAGCTAGACAGCAGGCGGTGGCTCATGGTGGTTTGTTGCCTCGAGCAGTCATATCTCAACAACAGAACCAATCACAAGACCCAGCTGCACCTGTGAACTACTACAACATGCCACCTCCACCTTCACAGGAGAGATCATTCTATCCGTCCATGGATCCTCAAAGAATGGGCGCCCTTATTCCATCCAAGGAAGGGGCTCCTAGTGGGACCACAGGGTCAGGAGAGCGCAGTTCTGCTTCAGAGAGGCAGCAACATAGTCAGCATTATGCTTTTCAGAACATGGCTCAACCACATGGCCAATATCGTCAGCAGTTTTATCCTCCTGCATATGGGTATATGCCTCCACCAGCACCACAGTACCAGCAATACCCTCCGCAATATCATTCTGCAGTGCCGCCACCACCATCCTTGCCAATGAATAAACAGTACCAGAATTCTGCAACACCAGGGCCAGCACCCACAGGTTCCACACCCTCGGGATCTGCACCTTCAAGTTCTGGACCTTCGGAACCTACTCCATCTGGATCTGGGTCGGCACCAACGGGGTCTTCAAAGCAGTAACACGACCCTGCTATTATTGTCTTAATACTTTTGTTTAATGAGCTTTTGGTTATTCAAATCAAAACTGGGCTTGCATTCGGGGTTTCGGATAATAATCTGCATCTTCCCAGGGTTTGCCCTTGTAAGCTAAAACTCTGCACCTTTTGTGGATAAATCCTTTCCTTTTTCTGTTTTCCGAGTTAACGATCATTCCTATCATATGTAGAACAGTTGAATACTGGTTCCTTCTGTTTAATCTGCGCATTACATTTTATGCTTTGATTATACGAGTGATGATGGTTCACTTGCCTGCGTTATTATCTTGAATTTTTTTTTCCAACCATTTATTCTGAATGTGATTTTAAAACTGGTGAAGGATGTCGCTGACACAGACGTGTGCCTAACCAAATTGGCTACTGTTATACACCTTGCATTTAAGTTTGAATCCTCTTTTCTGTAATTTAGATGAATTTAATGTAAAGATTGTCCTATTGTTTGTCGAAAAAGGTAAACACAGCAACAATGAGAGACATTTGGACTTGCTAGACATGTTTGCTCGATCAATTTATGTTGTGAAGATTGATATTTGATGTGATTTTATGTGGTAAGTTTCATATGATTGTAACACACAGCAATGGTCCTCCTGCTCTTAAGTTTCGTTTTGGGCTAATGGGATTATGGATGGCCTGCCCCCTCGTGGTCACCAATCTCGTTCCTTCAAATTTGGGCTCTCATATGTACAAAAGCTATTTAGAAAAAAAAATAATAATAGGATAAATATCAATTTACTACTCTCAAGTATTTTTAAGTTTTAATTTTTTTTATTTTTTAATGTCCAAGTGGGGCCAGCTTGAATTTTTAATTTCTACGTGGACCCCTTAATGACATGTGGCGCCCAGTCATTGTCCACCTTGGTGCAAAGTTATCAATTAACAGAAGACTTAAGAGTCAGACTAATGGATGTATGAGACTGTCCCAAAATTAACACTTTAGGTATGACTCTGGAACCAAAAAAATTTCATGTACCAAATGTTGGATACCATGAAACTTGAGGGTAGTAAACTGATATTTACTCAAAATAATAATAGTAATTACAACACTATTGATATGCGGATAACATATTTTTATTATATATATTTCATACTCAAACTATTTAATTTTTTTTAATCCTCACTTGAAGATCATTTTTACAAAACACCATTCAAATTGGAGATCGTTTAGTCATCTAAACATATCAAATAAATGAATTATATCATCGATTTGTTCCATATATGTAATAAATACGAATGATCTTTAGTAGCAATGATCTCCAAATGAAAATTTATAAATTGAGGGTTTTGATTCATGAAATTTATACGATGAAATACATTACTAATATGGGGTAAGATATATATGCGCATTTCCTTGGAAAATGTCATATGTATATCTTATACACACTTTTTCTTGTGTTTTATAAATTTGAAGTGCATGATGATAGTATTAAAGTTTTAATATTAATTGAATAAATATATATTTATATAATGAGAGGGAAAATTAGCTAGGGTTTTGAGACATGCAGAGAGAGAGAGAGAGAGAGAGAGAGAGAGAGATAGGCGGACAAACACAAGGCGTGCTGATTAAGAGGAGGCGCGGCGGCGAGAATATATAGTACAACAACAACAATATGTCAACAACTACAACATCATGCGTAGTAGTAGTAGTAATTGTTCTACGTGTGTTCAATTCGAGAACAAAAAATATATAATATTTTCTTAAAATCATTTCCAATCTTTGGACTAAAATTTAAAATTTTTAGCTTAAATTTTTTTAATTCAGAAACAATTTTTTTGCTTCAATTTTAACCCTATATCATTAAAGAATGAATTTAGGCTATTTTTTTTTTTCTTAAAGTAACTTTTTTAAAAGAAAAAAAAATTATGTATCCTAATTTAATTTTATGAACATTTTAATTTAAAAATATTTAGATTTCAACAAATATTGAAAAATCACTAACTGACACCATGAAACTCATGAAACATTATGAAAGAATGTAAAACAGATAAAAGATTTTTTTTTTAAATACTTTAACCGTTGGATTTAAATTTGGACTGTTAGATATTTTTTTTACTGTTGGATTTCATCAAATTAGATCTTAACCATTGGATTCAATGAATTTGTAAATGTAAAACTAAAAAGAATATACGTATATGATGGACCAACCCCATTAACCCAAGGGAATCATGAGCTAAATTTGGCTCATAAATGAATTTTGAGTTTTAACTCATATTTATCCCAAGGGTTGGAGTAAGTTGGTTTAAGTTTAAAACCTAAAATTTGAGTTTTACTCGAAGAGTTGGAGTAGGTCTAACCTGTTTATTGTTATTTTCATATATACATATAGTTAAAAAATGAAGAGAAGGAGAAAGAGAAAGAAGCACATGACATTGTGTAGCAGCAGCAGCAGCTGTAGCGCAGGAGGAAGCAGCAGGCTCATGATGGAGGATGGTGATCCCTCAATGTACACTAAAAACCCAAGTAGAAACCCTACGGTGCTGGGCTCCGAAGTGTCAAATATTCTACGGATTTTAAACGTTATATCTTAATTTTTTTCGTTTTTAAATAAACATCTAACAGTTTATACTTTGGGCACCGCAGAAAGTCTCAACCCCAATAGCTGCCGCTGCGTGCGTGAATGTGATTGTGTGTAAGTGTGTTTGCGTGTAGTTCGAGGCGTGTAGAAGCACTGATCAATGATCAAATTAATCCCACCCACTCAACTCCATGCCACCACTAATTACTTGAGCTAATAGGTTTATTTTTAGTTTTTTGAATGTGTAAGTTTGGTCGGTCGATCGTGCGAGATATTAATTATATAATGCCAAAGTATTATGATAAATTATGACCGATTCGTATATCCTAATAAGGAATTATAAACACGCAATCTAATTGCTATAATTAAAGGAAGAAGTAAATAATTCATGTGACAGAGTTTCATTCAGAAAAATACGTACGTCTATTCGCTAAAAGACCTGATCTTAAGAAAAAGTAACATCATTTTATGGTAAAGAACTACAATGAAGAACCACATCATTTCGATATATCAACCATATATAATGAATGAAGAGAGTGCAACCTTTAAACAAGGGTTACATCGATCCCTTTGTAAGCGTTACAACGTCCATTTATGTTGAATGATATCTTTTGAATATTGTTTATAAATTGGTTTGCTGTAAAACCTATTTCTTTCATTCCAATTCAATTATTTGAGAGAATTTATGAGAAATATCTTCTTGTGTGATCTGGAAACTAATAAGTCGACACAAGAGATCATACTTAACTACTTTACAATCGCACAAAACAAGTTGTATAACCCAAAAGTAATACAAAGTAAGGGTGATTAATCAGTCGATCAAACTGCTATAACCATGCTTGGATACAATACAAAATCTATAAATTATAGAAGAATCTCAATATTATTATGGTCAAATGTCTGTGTTTGTGCAATAGAACAGAGTACAGAGCGAGACCAAGTACTAGTACCGTCCATGTAAATTAGTATAAAGAACACTAGGGTTGGAGTAGAATCTATCAATCTAACAGTGAGACACAAAGAAACATACAAACAGGAAGGGGCAAGCAAATTAAACCACAAGAAAGCACAGGAGGAAGGGACTGAGGCCTTTGATCAGAGAAATTTTTAGTTGTGACGGGAACACGAATGATACATCATGTGTTTTTATGTAAGTGGTGAAAAATTTAAAATTTTAAGTTATTAACCTTTTAACACACATATCCCACCATTTATATAGAGACACGTGATGTATCACCTTATATAATGATCACAGTGAAAAATCTTTCCTCTGATCACTGCACAAAACAAAAGGCTCAATATTTCTGACAATAGGATTCCCACACTCGTTGCTTCCAACACTCTACACGATAAAGTTTTATTTATTTTTTCCATTATTTTTTCCACTTTTAATGTATGGTTTTTCTCTCCTTTTTTTTTTTTTTTTTTTTTTCCTTCATTTACCAACTTATCCATACAAGGAAAGTGAAGCCCTAGTTTACCAAAAAAGGAAAGTGAAGCCTTAAAAGGAAGAAAGTTCTTGCAGCCTTTCCTAGACGTAGAAAGAAAGATCGCTAGCTCTCCTTCTTTCATCACCCCCAACCCCGTCGAGAGATTCTTCGGTGCGGGAGCCAGAGTAATGTGTTTGTGAGAGGGGGGGGGGGTGTGAGACCAGGTGGGGATAGCGGTGGGCTTCAGTAGCTGGGGGTGAGAGATATGAGGTGGTTTTTGAGTCTATAGCCGTTGGAAACATGTGGTCCGGTTCCGAACCACAGAATCTCTCCACCCCACCCTCCCCCTCCCCTACCCACCCACTTTTGCTTTTTGACTAGCATATCTCTCTAAATAATACATGGATTTTTGTTGCATTCGAAGAGGGCAAATAGGTGAGTTCAAAGTTCTAACTAGCTAGCAACATTTGAATATTAATTTTTCCCATCCCTAGCTAGCTAGCTAGCTAGCATTCGTTTTGATTGTGTCTTTTACAATAGTTGCACAATCTTAGTCTTGTTTTTAGCCAAGGTTTGATATGTTTTTGTTTAATGTTCACAGTGACATGTTCTAGGCATTAACCGTTGTCCTTATATGGTTTAACTTTTGTTATGGTCTTGTATACTGAAGAAGCATATATATGTAGAAGAGGAAGAGTAGGGCTTCTGCTTTCTGTGCCCTATTTCAAGTATCATGCTGGCTTACTAATTTTGAATTCTAGTATGTTGTTTAGACAGAGCGACAATTGGTTAGATTGCAGGATTATTAAGTTAATGAGCACAACTTTTTTATGTAATGCGGATTTCAAACAAAAAAACACGCCAATTTTGTGTTTATTTGTTGGTACCGTATAAGAGCAACTCCACCAGAGGCTTTAGCCCGATGGACAGGCGATCCAAAACACCCAATAGCCTCCCTCCCTTGCTCCAGCCCATGCGGGCAATTGGGCTTTGGGGAGGCTCGAGTGAGAGGGGAGGCGGGAATCCATAGCCCAAGAGCCTGAGGCGAGCTAATGCAAGGTTGACGTCAACCACATTATAAAATTAATAAAAAATAAAAAAAATTAATAAAAAATGTAAAAAATGTAAAAAAATTAATAAAAAAATGTAAAAAATTAATAAAAATCCGAAAAAAAAATTAAAAAAAACTAATAAAAAATTTATTAAAAAAAAAAAAAATCACTTCGAGCCTTTCATTCCCCAGCTTCGTCTCCACTGCCACCCCGCCACACTCGATCCCCGACCTTCGACCACTCCACCTCCAATGCGCCTTCTTCTTCTTTCTCTCCAACTCCTCTGTCATTGAAAAACCCACACGCAGGGGAACCCCCACACGCCGCCGCCGCCTTAGCTCTACAATGGGCACTGGAAATGACTTCTTCTCTTTCTTCGGATAGTGCTTCGGAAAGTCGGAGTTCTGGTGATGGAGGGAATAGGTGGAGGAGATGGGGAAGGTGGGATGTGAGCTGATTTGATTTTTTTTTTTTTTTTTAATGGAATTATTTGGTTTGAACTTGGAAATAGATTTATAGGTTTGGGTTTGGGATGAGATGGGGTGATTTTTAGGGTCTGGAAATACATTTTTTGGGTTTGGTTTGGGATAGCATGATTTTCTAGGTTTGAGAGCAATTGAAAGGAGGCCTGAGATTTGAGAATAAGTGAAAAGGAATTGAAAAGATCAATGTATTTGATGTTAGGGAGGGTATCGGGCAATTGCAAGGGGTGTGGAGGTTCTCGGCAAGGAGGAGGAGGATGAGGTTCTGGGGAGAGAGATTTTTTAAATTAATTTCAATTATTAAATTAAAAATTAAAAAAATTGATTTAATTTTTCTATAAATACGTTATCATTATCTTTCAACTTACACCACAATTTTATATTTTCTCAAATATTTTGGGTTGTAATTTCTTATTTAATGATACGTGGTACAACAAGACCGATTAAAAATCTTATCCGAAATTACAAATAAAATAATGTTTTATTATTTTATAAAATAAAAAATACTAATATTTTATTATCTATTGTCATGGCTATTCAGTTAGGGGTGGAGATGCAAAAAACAATTACTGTTCATTAAAGGCATTTACTTTTCACTAGAGGCTATTCAATAGTGAGTTGCCCTAGGGGGTCTTTGCAACGCTGGAATTGCTCTAACATGCATAAATATGAAGTACTAAGCAGAATGACAATGAATTATTATGTATTTATTTAGCGTAATATTCAATTATCATCCTTATTAAACAAGAAACCTATATATCCATAACTAATTGAAAATCTTGTTCCAGCTCGGTCACGTTCATTTCAAAGGATTTTTAACTTGAAAAACGTCCATACAAGACCTTTAGAAGCACGAAGGCAAACAAGATAGATGGAACAGTAGTATAAGAAATGAAATTACTCCTCTTGTCACTTGCTTTTGCACAACAGAATCACCATAGTAGAATATAGGGTTCTTTAGATATAAACCCTTACAACTTATATTTTCTAGAAAAAAATCCACCTAGTTATAAACATTCAAATAAAACACAAATTTAAAAATGACTGCCAAGTACAAAAGTAATTGACCTATTATTACAAAATATTTACAATTTGTACCACAATATTCAAAATAAGATCAATAAATGTCATTACTCACATATTACTACCCCTAACACACACATATATACGTTCAAATGTATATATTACTACCATAAGCTCAATATATATGTGTATAGATATATATACACACACATATAGAGTTTACCTATATGAACGTATAGCAGTACTATATATATAGTATACTACTGTACGTTCACACACACACACACACACACATGCACAGTACTACATATATGATCAAACATATTAAACTAATTCATCTACCTATATTTAAATTTATGGTGAGCAAATAACATATATTTTGTAGGTAAATTAATATTGAATCAAATAACATTCTTTTATTTTGTAGATAATTTATTTTCCATGTATTATTACATATATTTGGCACATTTTATTATTATAAGATATATGTATAAATAATAGGTAAATTAATCTTGAATAAAATACATTTGCTTTATTTTGTAAGTAAATTAATTTTGAATCAAATAACATTTCTTCATTATGTAGGTATTTTATTTTGCATGCATCATCATATATGTTGGGCACATTTTATTATTATATGTACAAATAATAGGTAAACTAGTATTGAATAAAATAATAACATTTTTTATGTAGTTATATTTTTTTGCATGTACTTTGCATACATTGGGTTTGCTTTATTATGTAGGTACATTATTTTGCAAGAATTTTTTTGTAGGTACATTATTAGGGCCGGCCATATCCCTATAAATAGCTCTCCATTCTCTCCAAAAACTACTTCCAAGTCTCTTGCAAAAACTCTACAAAATTCTCCAAACACTCTTCCCTCAAAATTCTAACTTTGGCATCGGAGGTTTTTCGGCCAAAGCCGCCCCCCCCCCCACCAAGGTGTGATTTGTTTTGTAGGTGCAATTTTGTCCAAGAAGGAGAAGGCGGAAATTTGCATCCACAAATTGGTGCTTTCATTGAGAGTTGAGTCCCACACTCGTAGAAGACTCTCGCATCCAAGGTTTTCTATTTTCTTGTCCATTTGTAGATTTCTTGTACGTTCTTATTATTAGAATTTTTTATTTGCAAAAATTCTTTGATAAAACATAAAAGAGAAGTAAAATGATTAGAAATTTAGAAAATTCAACAAATGAAAATTTCGACACTCAAGAGTTGGGACCATGGCGATCCACGAGGCTAAATGTGACAATAGGTGAAGCGGCACCACCACCATAAGTTTCCACCACGGGAACCACCGCGGTGGCTACCATGGTAGCCACCCGCGTCAAGGTCCATAATGTCACCACCACGGCTCGAGTCGTGCCATCCAAGACGGCTTACGGCATTAAGGCCACGACCCAAGCCATGTCACTTCACGCCCAACGCGTTGCTAAGCTGAGCCCAACCCTAACACCCGCGTGTATCATACGCCGAGCAGCCCACTCCCGTGGCCTAGCTTGCTCCCGCCAAGTAGCCCACTCTCGTGGCCCAGCCTGCTCCCACTGAGCAGCCCACTGTTGTGGCCCAACCTGCTTCCGTGGCCCCACCTGCTCCTATTGCCTAGCCTGCTCCCGCCGAGTAGCCCACTTTTGGTACCCAACTTGCTCCCGTGGCCTAGCCTGCTCCAACGACATTCCAAGCAACCCAAATCGGCCTAAGAGTATCTCAACCATCTGGACCAACCATCGAGCCCGGGGCATTTTCACCATGTTTCTCCGCAAATTTGACATTTCCCAATTCAAATCTCGTGCCCAGAGCCTACCACACTTCCACTGCTCAAGGAGGCATATTCCTTCCAAGCTCTTCCAATCTAAATGGCGAACAACACTTGTCTCGACAAGTTATAGAGTTGACGAACGCCCTTGCACAATAAACAACCTTGGTGAATCAACTTTTGCAACGCAACGAGATCCAACGTGCCCTGGATGAGGTGTCCCGAAAAAGGACAAGGGCAGATGAACCTCTCCACCAACGTCCCAGCAAACAGCTACTTGACTAGTCACGAACCAAGTGTTTTAATGGAGTATGCTTCCGACTGGACCCTCAAGATAGCGTATATTCCCATCTTAGCACATGCAGGAGCGTGCACTCTCAGTTAGGCCCACGGATAAACATACACTCACTGTTGGGGCCACACTCCGATAATCAACATGAGCAACCTTCGAGGCGAAGTGTTCATTCGCGACAAGGCTCGCAAGAAGCATCATCCACCTCATATCAGAGTAGGCAGCACAATAGACGAAGAGAAATAGTCACTCAATCCGGTTCAAGTTCAACCAGCAGCCTGCGAGTTACCCGCTCGCTTGCTAGGAACATACCACACCCACCGCAGCCGTGGCATAGATGAGCCGAACACATGAAAGAGCAGCCTAGACCAACAGGTCACAATCGGGGGCAGCTGAGAGCTCTGCCACCCCAACAAAGGCAAATTCAAGAAGAAGTAGAAAAGCTCATGACCGAGCGATTGCGCAATTTCCCGCGTAATGAAGCTACTGACAAGGCGTTCAGATGAGACATGACCAACATAAGCGAGTCATATTTCAATGAAAAGATTGAACGAACGAGACTACCCATATAAATTGCTGGATATAAAGACTACTTCTGTTCCGAAAAATGTAGCAGCTCAACCTAATGGCACCCCGGGGGCAGACGAGTACCAAAAGGACACACTAGCCCAACTACCAAGAACATGTGGCAGGCTAAGGATTATTTCGGTTGTCCCAGCAGTCCAGCTTTCCTCAGCTGCACTCATGACAATGATTTCCATGCTCTCCAGTGCGAAAGGGTAAACCAATTCCCCGACACCCATATGGGTTTGCTCTCCAGCATGAGATGATAAACTAATTGCTCTCCAGTGCGAGAGGGTAAACCAATTCCCCGACACCCAAAAGGGTCTGCTTTCCAGCGCGAGAGGATAAACTAATTGCTCTCCAATGCGAGAGGGTAAACCAATTCCCTAACATCCAAAAAGGTCTGCTCTCCAGCATGAAAGGATAAACTAATTGCTCTCCAGTGCGAGAGGGTAAACCAATTCCCCGACACCCAAAAGGGTTTGCTCTCTAGTGCGAGAGGATTAACTATTGCTCTTCATTGTGAGAGGGTAAACCAATTCCCCATCACCCATATGGGTTTGCTCTCCAGTGTGAGAGGATAAACTAATTGCTTTCTAGTGCGAGAGGGTAAACTAATTGCTCTCCAGTGCGAGATGGTAAACTAGATCCCCGACACGCATCTGGGTAAACTCTCTAGTGAGGCCATATAGCTCAAAAGATAGGATGCTTGAAGATCAACTATGTAACAAATGGTTAAGGGGCAGCAACCACTTTTACACTTAACAGTTTGCTCATCTGACACTTCATCTTTAGCAACTCCAATGTTGGCAGCCCAAACCATTGCCTATGCCACGCCATTTGCTAGGCCCATGCTGAGCCAATCTTTGGCTTCAATCAAGCTGAGCAGCACAAACAATGACCCCTGCCAAACCATCTCCTTGTCCCATGCCAAGCCAACTTCAGGCCCCTACCAGCCAACGTGTCGCACCACCTTGACGGCTGCCCCACAACAACACTATCCATGAAGAAGACAAGAAAAATGAAAATTTTCTTACATCAGTGCGGCACGAAGAAAATGAAAAAAACAAAGAAAGACGATCCTTTGCACATGTATAAGATTGCTAGAGAAGAGGAACAAATATTCTCTAAACTCTCTCTCTCTCTCTCTTGTAGGGTAGAATAAATCGCTCTTCAAAGTTGATTTAATAACCCACTTAAGGTGGACTTAAATAGGCTTCGAGAGAAATTTATTTCCCTTTCCTAGAAGGATCTAATTTCCTATTAAAGAGGGAATCTACATCAAAATAGGAAGCAGTCCAAAGTTTTTTGAAGCAAGAAAATCTCTACACTTGTTGCCTTTTTCTGCGAGCAGCCCAACAGGTGTGGTGGCATTTGTGGAGCCAAAAATAATCACAAGGTGACACATGAATTTTTGGATAGAAGAGGACAAAAATACCCTTGAGGCATACTGGGATTCCTACGCGCGAGCAGCAGGCAATCATCCCTCAACCAAGTCAAAAGTGCCCAAAATAGGTAACAAATTCAAAACTATTTCATCCACCCTCATCCTATATTCTCCACAAGGTAATTATTCCATAACCCCCAAAACATTTCTTTTAAATTATGTTAATTAGTCAATTAATGGGTTTATTACCTAATTAATCTATTAATGGCTAATTAACTACAAATTACATAAAAAAATACCACAAATGGCTGGTCCCTATTCTCCTAATAAGGCCTGCCATATCCCTATAAATAGCTCTCCATTCTCTCCAAAAACTACTTCCAAGTTTCTTGCAAAAACTCTACAAAATTCTCCAAACACTCTTCCCTCAAAATTCTAACTTTGGCATCGGAGGTTCTTTGGTGAAAGCACCCCCCCCCCCCAACATTCATCATGGGCGCGTGAGGCTTTTTGGCCTTGACCAAATGTGTGATTTGTTTTGTAAGTGTAATTTTGTCCAAGAAGGAGAATGCAGAAATTTACATCCACAATATCTTTGTTTCAAGACAACAATTTGTCACTAGCTATGAGAACAGTGTCTTCGTTTACAAAGGTTTTGTGTAGGCCATATATTAGATTTTTTTTTTCCTTCTATTAGGTCAACATTACCAAATATAATATTTAAAGCCTAGTTATGTAATGTTACCCTAGCTAGAAGAATATTTCGATAACTATAACTTTTCCATGGACCAATCGAGTTTTCTAGAAAAAAAGTATTCATGAAATAGCCAATGAGTTTGCTACAAGTTAAAGTTTACTTCATGATTTCTTTCCACATATATTTATCATTTCCTTCCTTCTAAAATTTGCAAACTAAATTATATGTCACAAATAGAAAATGAGCATGTTTATCAATGTTTAAATAATAATTCAATCCCCAACTTTCAAGTCATTTAGTATACTAAATATTATTTACAAATTTAATTTCTCTAACATTACTCTTATAAGTAATGTGTGTGATTTAATTCTTGTGTTTACTAACAATTAAGGATTTGAAATGATCGAATATGATTCTCATTTATGTGATTCTCACTAATGGGTATCTCATACCTTCCTGTACATGAAAAATCAAGATATAAAA
Source organism: Pyrus communis (assembly GCF_041283825.1). Classification (NCBI taxonomy): domain Eukaryota; kingdom Viridiplantae; phylum Streptophyta; class Magnoliopsida; order Rosales; family Rosaceae; genus Pyrus; species Pyrus communis. The sequence goes on along the minus strand of NC_142571.1, from coordinate 22,919,074 downwards.
TTAACATGAATGTTTTTTATATCGCATATCGAATTCTTCATATTCTCATTTCTTTATATCGTAATGGTTCTTTCATTCTCTTTGTGACAGCCACTATTAATAACCCTTAAAAAGTTATAGAAGAGAACAAGAAAATATTTTCTTGAAAAGCACGGTTTTATTCGTGGTCATGTTGATGATGGTTGTCTGCAATCCACATCAATGCATGGTAATATCAGGTAATCAAATTACAGGCGATCCTATCATGATCCCTTCAACGCTTGGTCCTTTTGAAAGGTCGCGTCATTGTTTTGTTCGTCACTTGTGGACAACATATAGGCGATCCTATCATGATCCCTTCAACGCTTAATATAAAAAAATACCACATAGCCGGGCTCCTGAAAATGATTACAGAGCCACACCCAATTATCCTCCTGACCCTCAAACTCCTTTGGGCAACCTTCCTAAAGAGCGACCTGCGAATCATCAAATGTCTGAAAATATTGGTGCAGGTCGCTCTTCCACTGCTTGTACCGTTCAAAGATGAGCCTGTTGACGTACGCCAACATATCGTCGTTGATGTCCTCGAAATTGTAGTTCGTCTGCAATGTAACAAAGTAATTACATACATTAAGTAATATAAATATATAAAATTTGAAGGAAAAACAATTAAAAGGTACGATACTTACCGACAACTATGCGCGCACCTTGTTCCTCACCTCGTCTTGCATCACCTTCCAAGACTTCCGTTGCATAGGGCAATAGGTCCGAAGGACGTGACCAATGTCGTGGGCCAATGCACTATGCTGCTCCGCCGTTGGTGCAACCCGTTACTGCTCATCGTATCCGATAGTGATATGTCTGTTGGTCACCCGGGTGATCTTTGCTGTCTTCAACTGGCGACAAGGTCCCCGGGTGTTTTTCTTGGTTGCAAAGAAATATAAAATTAACGTTAACCCTAAACTAATAACAAATCCTACTAAAATTTCAGCATAACCTCCCTATAATTAAAACATTTCTCAAAAACTTGAAAATAACATAAACAATATATGTATCCAACAGAATGATCACAATTGTTTAATAATGGGTTCAGAACGATGACAACAATAAACAATATATATAATAATTGTTTAATCCTTAAATGACATAACTTAACAAACTGAACCTAAAATAACAAAACTAAGTTAACCAAATTCTTATCATATTTCATATTTGGTATTCCTTATAAGGTTTGTACTTTTGCCAACATTGTATGCACTATTACAAAATGTAAATACAATCCAACTCCGTGATTTATGATTTATCCATTTATTTAAAGAATAAATTGCTTGCTAGGACCTAAGTTTGCTAATTTTGCTTCCTGGAATATGAGGAGAAAGTAAAAAACATCCCTTTGTCCCGTACATACTCTAAGCTTGTTTTATTTCTCCCAGATATCTTGGAACTTTTATATTACGTGAGAATTTTGAATCTGTTTTTGGATACCATTTTAGCCTTTTACTTATTTTAGCCTTTATCTCAACTACAATTGGCATTTTAGGGATCTAAAAAGCTAGAATGACTACTAACAATGAGCATTATATATAATAACATAGAAATTAATGTACATTTGAAAATACTCTAATTTGAACTATTTTTGCTCAAGATAAACAGAAACAAAAAAGAATAAGCATACAACAGCAACTCCGAAAATTCCATAACAAATTTCTCTACAAGAAGCTAAGAGAAAAAAAGGGGGGGGGGGGGAGTCCCACACTTCAACAAACACCAGAAAACAAGTTATACATAACACCAACATCATCAATTTTCAATCTAGAAACTGACCAACAAGTTCAATCAAATAAAAAAAATTAAAACTTTACTTTGTGATGCAATGTAAATGAGATTGGTAACTAAGTAAACAACAATTGCTTTCAGTTCAAGGAAGCGCATTTGAAAAGCACAATGATACGTCCGTTTTACACATTTTCTTTCTACTTACCTAAATAACTAAAGATCGAAATTAGAGCAGCTGGGGCTCAAATTTTTGAACAAAATTAAACTAGTAAAACTCAGAATTTAGTAGAAAATTTGAAATTTTTTTTTTAGAGACACGTTCTCTACAAAGAAATAATGACCACCATCCTAGCATCATTACGCAATCCAATATCATGTACAACAGTCTATATGGAGAAATCACCAAGGCACTATAGGGAAAAAAAACAGTTATCAACATGTGGGGCATTATTAAACTTTACCTTGTTGTGATCTCGAGGCATTAGTAGTGGATGCCGATGGTGTGTCGGGCTTGCGGGGGCAGTGGTGACCAAGCCTGGCGCTAACAGGTAGCGCCTCTGATGAGGCTGATGACGCCGGCGCCTGGGAGACTCCAGGACCAACCAGCAAGTGGTCCATTTATGCAGGAGCAGTAGGTGCTGACGGATGAACCGAGGGAGGCGAACGGGGTGTAGTCATCACCGCCTTACGACTTCTAATAAGGTTTGACATCTGGACAATTAGAAAAAAAAAATTTCAGTAAGTATACATAATTCCCATCACATGCCAAATTATGTGGCATATCACTCACACCAACCCCACGCATAACTAAATCAAGCATTTGAACGATATATATACCTTTAAACATAAAACAAACAATTAAACCATAAAAGCATCTAGACCTATATGTATTTCATTAGAGGAGAAACAAAAAACCAATCCACTTACCTATATGCATTTCATTAAAGGAGAAAGAAAAAACCAATCCACTTACCTATATGTATTTCCCCATTGAATTAAACAACAAGAAAACAAAAATATATACGGTACTTAGAGCCAATTAACTTGCGTAGCAGCTACCTTATGTAGGCCTCGAAATTCTATCGCATATCACTGACATCAACCCCATAAAAGCATCGTGGTAAGATTACTTGTGTAGGATAGTTTAGGTTAGGTTGCACTTCATAAAATATATGAGCAACCATACCACACGAACCAAATCTTGTTTTTGAAAGTTGATCTCTTCTTGGTCAATTTTGGTGTAGAATTTGATGTGTGAATTGTACATTGTGTTTGTTTCATAGTACTTGGATAGTTGTGTCATATCGAAATTTTCTGCTGTCAGATTTTGACATCCTCTTAATATGTATATACATATATTTCCTATTTCAGGAATGAGAAAGGGTTGTTTTATGCATTGGATCTCAGAGGAATAAACTTCCGTGTGCTGAGGGTGCATTTGGGGGGAAAAGGGTCGTGGAATTATTAGTTAAGAATTTATTGAGGTCTCAATTCCTGAAAATCTTATGGTTGGGACTTCAAACGTAAGTAGATTGTCGCTAACTAAGCCAATGTAAATTAATGTTTTTATGTGAAAACACCTCTCAAATCTAAAGAATGATTATGATTTCAGGCACTCTTTGACTACATTGCGGCAGAACTTGCTAAGTTTGTTGCTAAAGAAGGTGAAGATCAGTAACCCCTTCCTGGCAGGCAAAGAGAACTAGGTTTTACCTTCTCATTCCCAGTGCTACAATCATCAATTAATTCGGGGACCCTTATTAAGTGGACAAAAGGTTTTTCTATAGATGATGCAGTTCAGCCCTCATTACTTTAGTACTTTGGCTCCTTTAATATTCTCTATTACTTTGTTCTATGTAGTTTAATGTTTTCTATATTCTCCAATGGTAATCTCTTGTGAAAAAAAAGTGAATATCATCACTTATAAAGTGTAGGTATATTAGTGCAAGGGATTTAGTAATACATTTGTCCGGCTACTATTTTACTCCCCTTTCCCTTGTTAAAAGAAAGTTATTTCACTTTAGTCCTAGAATTCATAAGATAAAGAATTCCGTGAATCAGTAACTTGTGATTATGGTTCAGTTTCTAAGAAATAGTTGTCCTAGAATTCATAATCCTGAAACTTAAGAATTGTTAAAGTTAGCTTTTGTTTCTTAACAATTGTAGTCAATGCCACTTCTTACTATCTTTTCAGTGAGCTTCATCAACTATAAACAATGCATAGCAAAAATACTCTAGTCCATTTCCCAACCCGCGAACCAAAAACCACCCAAAAGCATATTAGAACCCTAAAACAAATTAGAACTCTAATTCAAAGCAATCATCAAATCAAAGCAATTATCAAATCAAAGCAATTATTCAAAACATTAGAACCCAAATTGTATAACCTAATTCCTAAATTGACTAGAGTTAAGTAAATTGAAACTTACCTCAGAGGGAGAGCGCTGTCGAAGAAGGAAGAGATAGGGTTGTCTGTGGAGGAAGAGAGATGGGGCGCTAGAGGAGGAAGAGATAGTGTGAGGGGGAGCTGAGGGAGATAGTCATCATAGGGAGAGTTTACAGAGAAGAGAGGTGAATGGAAAGTGCTTGTGATTTTAGTTTAATCTTGAGGTTATTGTGCGACGAATAGAAGATATTTGTCGCGCAATAAATTCAAATTTTCACGAAATTATTTTCGTCCGCGTCCAATTTTCAGCCCATTGTGCGACGAATAGTAATTAATTGTCGTACAAAGGACATTCGCGCAACGAATAAAATTTTCTTCATCACGCAATGAGCTGAAAATTTAATTTACCCGGCTAAATTTTTAAAAATTTATATTTATTGAAATAAAACAAATTTATTTATGACATAAGATAATTACATTACAAAAAATTTCATTTACTATGTTTTACATGGCAAGTCGCAAATATATTGCATTATTCATCATCTGAACTATAATAACTTTCGCTGTCGTCGTTATCATCATTTTCGGTATCCTAATCTTCCTCCTTCATAAATACATCACCGTCGTCGTTTGGGCCTACTGCAACATTGTATCGCAGAAGATCACCGAGGTTAATTGTAATTGACTGAATCAGTATTTTGAAGACACTTCTTGTATCTGAAACAGTTATTGAATAAGATTTGTATCTCGAAGTGTTTTCGCATCATTTTCCATTGAAGATTCTAAATGTTGGTTAGCGACGTTGTCGACGTCGTAGTCAGTTGGGTCTTGTTCTGGTATACCATACACATTCGTTTGATCTATCTTTTGAACAACTTTCCAACCTCTCCCGGCTTTAGGGTCATCTAGATACACAATCTGTTTTGCCATGTTTGCCAAAATGTAAGGGTCATCATCGTACCAAGTTCTTTTAATGTTCACAGATAGTAAGTCATGGTCGATTTTAACACTTCCTTGCTTATTTGAGTTTGTATCAAACAATCGACACTTAAACATGATCACTTGGTATCAGTCTTTGCAAAGCAATTGCACGACAGTTGTTAGTTTGCCATAGAATTCAATGTCCGTACTTTCGCCTCCACCTGGGACATGGACATCACTATTTTGTGTACACAACTTATCATCTTGTGCAGTCCCTAAAAACTTGACGCCGTTAACATGGCATCCCGAGAACAATTCAGTGCGAATCGGGCCCAATGCTAAGTTATATAACTCTTCACTGTAAGTGAGGGAATTTGATGCTTTCCATTTATTCACCTAATATTATACAAAAACATACACATGTTAGTTTGAGAAAATTAAATACTACAATACATATGTCAAATACAAAATGCTTATAACTTACATATTCGAGAAACCACTGTAGAAACAATTCTCGGTGTTTCTTGGCATACAAATGTGATGGATGTTCTTATTTCATCATCTCTTTATGCTCATCTAAGTATGCTATTATCTCATAACAATTGTTCAGTACAAACCAATGCGCTACCTTCATGTCATTTCTAGAAAACAACTCTTCTCATACAAGATCTCTAAAGGGTCGTGTGCTTTAGTTAAAAACATAAAGTTTCTCCTTTGTCACACCCTTGTCATTATTGCACTGAGGATGATTGAAAGCTGTCTCCACATCTTTTAAATACATTCCACAGAAAGTAAGCGACTTATATTGAACCCAAACCTCTATAATTAATCCTTCGAGCTTTGCCCTGTTGCGTACATTTTTTTTCAGATCCTCTAGAAGAATGCCAAAACAAAATGATATGATACAAATTAGAAAGCGTGGGCTCATGATGCATAAACAAATGATGAGGATTGTATACCTTTCTATTGGATACATCTAGCGATAGTTGACAGGACCAGCAAGCAATGCCTCTTCAGGCAAGTGAACCATCATGTGGATCATACTTGTGAAGAAAGCTGGAGGGAATATCATCTCAAACTTGCATAAGACTTGGACAATGTCATGGTGCAACTGATTAATGTCCGTCTTTCGCAACGTTTTTGCCATTAGTTGGGAAAAAAATCTGGACAACAACATGATTGGCTTCACTACATCTTTCGACAATAGGTGTCGTATACCCACAGGAAGTAGGTGTTGCATAAACACATGGCAGTCATGGCTCTTTAGTCCAGCAAATTTACCCCCATTAACATTCATGCAACGCGCGATATTAAAATCATACCCATCGGGAAACTTTACAGATGATATAAACTTTAAAAACTTTTTTTGTTATTCGGTTTCATGGAAAAAAAATGCAATTTTTGTCATTCGGTTTCATGGAAAAAAAACGCAAGATCTATTCTGGCTTTATCACTGTACTTATTCATCCATAAACCCCTTCGCATGCCCATTCTTTCTAAATCAAGGCGAGCTTTGATTGTGTCCTTTGTCTTGCCCTCGATATCTAGAATGGTGCCCACCAATATGTCAAAGATATTTTTCTCAACATGCATAACGTCAAGGTTGTGTCTCAATTTTAGTTTCAACTAATACGGGAGCTCAAAAAACATAGGCTTGTGCGTCCATTTCATATGTGTAGAAGGTCTGGTCCGATTCACAGTTTTCCCGAAATGAGCAAAATCCAAACGGTTAAGCTGTTCCAAAATCTGATCATCGGACTTTCTTTAGGTCTGAGGTGATGCTCTGTGTTCCCGTCGAACTCTTTATCCTTTTCCCGCGTGCCAACCAGATGTTACGTCATCCTTGTATACAAGGTATGCCATATAACCCTTAGTGCTCCACCTAGAAACCATTGCATATGTTGGGAAATCATTCACAGTTCACATAACTGCTGCCCGCAAAGTGAACATCTTCCCAGTGGACTTATCGTACGTGCGCACACCGTTTGTCCATAAATCCTTTAGCTCATCAACCACCTTAAGTAAACATCGATTGACCTGTCAGGATCCTCAGTTATCAAAAGAGTCATCATCATGTATTCTTTTTTCATGCATTTCCAAGGCGGTAAATTATATGGGAAGATTCAATTCGTTTAAAAACCCAAACGGATTGAATCTGTTAGTGGAAAGTCTCAATCTAACATTCTAGGGATGAGCATCAAACTTGGGGAACGTTCGATCAAACTCTTTCCATGCCTCCCCATCTGCAGGGTGCCTCATCACATCGTCGTCTACCCATTTTTCCTTATGTCATCTCATGTTTGTGGCAGTATACGTCGACATATACAATCGCTACAACCTAGGTTTCAGGGGCAGATAACGCATGACTTTTTGTGGGATCTTTGTTGTTCTATTCTGAGATGTTATTTTGAACCTTGACTCATTGTATACAGGGCATTTATCCAATGCTTTATTCTCTTTGTAGAATAAAATACAATTGTTTTTGCAAGCGTGAATTTTTTCATTACCTAATCCAAGACCATTCAATACCTTTTCCGCATGTCTATGGTCTTTCGGCAAGCAATTGTCTTTTAGAAGCATTCTCTTGAAAACCCCCAAAAAGTAATCGAAACACTGGTTCGACATACGATACTTTATTTTTCCATGCATTAGTTTCGTGAGAACGGCAAAGCTCTTGCACCCCGGGTATAACTCTTGGTTGGCATTTTTTTAATAGTTTTTCATATTGTTCGAACTCTGCACTGTCCATTGGTGTAGCCACGTCATCTTCCCCTTCCTGATTGGTGTTTGTCGATGCAAATGGAAAAGCATCATTTATAATATCCATGACTTGTTCATTAGGATCCACAATAGGTTTAACATTCTCCACTCTCGTGGTGTTTGAAGACGAAGTATTGTCTAATTGTTCCCCATGGTGGTTCCAAGTATTATATGTCTCAATCATTCCATTCCTTACTAAATGAAATCAAACATTTTCAATTGTCTCCCTTAACATGTTGTTACACCTCCTACAAGGACACCGGATTCTAGTTGCACCCGGGTTGTGTGTACGTGCAAAGTCAATAAAATCCTCGATTCCATCTAAGTATTCATTTGAGCATCTATTTAGGTTCTGTATCCACGTCATGTTCATAATTCCTGGAACCACAATAACAATACAACAATCACAACAACTTCATACAAAATCATAATGTCACCTTATGCTTCGGGTAAATGCCCTATCCCATCTGGGAATGCATAGTCATGTTACGCAATTTACGGCTACAACAGATTAGATTTTGACGTGGATGAATTTTGGCAACATCTCGATACAGTTCTTCAGGTGTATGACCCGAAGAATGTACAGAGATGACACCGAAATCTCCACAATCGAAACCTAATCCTTCAACCATAAACTACGCATCATAACTGTGCATTCCCAAACTGTCCAAATAATGGGACAATTTAAGAATTAATTGGACCGTAGTCATGCTTTCGCATCCATGTGCGAAATCCAACTAATCCTCGAACGGGAAACTAAGTTTTACTAAAAATAAAAAAACAAGTAGAAGTTAATTTCAATTAACTCCGTACATCACAACACATATTTGTACGTCATGCACAAATTTAATAACATAATATAAATATAGCTTCACTACACAATATAAACATAACAAACTAAGTTCAACATAATTTAATTAATTTTATATTTTTAACAAAATAGAACGAAGAAAATACCTTCTCAATCGCTCTCCACCAATCGCTAATCACACACAATATCCCTATGGATAACGAAATTAATGGCATTAGTATGAATTTACATTAATACTTTTACCTTAATGACAAAAAACGCTTACCAGACACACCGAGATAGCTCGATCAACCTAGAGAAGAAGATGGAAGGAGTATTAGATGATGAAATTGAGAGAAAATGGAAATGATTGATGTCGGATTGAGCAAAATCGAAGGGATGAGTGCAGAGGCACAATTTGCAATTCCTTTTTGCAGTTTGCCTCTACACATGGTTGAACAAGGTCTTTGTCGCACAAATAACCTTTGAGCGACAAACATGGTATTCGTCACGCAAATGGTATTTGCGCGACAAAAAAAGAATCATCGTCACGCTAGTTTACCATTTTTTTATTTTATTTCCTTTACTTTACAATTTATTCTTTTCAACAAATTGCGCGACGAAAACATGTATCGTCACGCAATGCATATTTTTTTTATTTTTTTATGTTTTTATGTTTTATTTGTATGTATTGTATATTTTATTTTATTATAAATCAAAAACTCAAACCTAATTAAACATTAAATTAATTAACAAAACTAATTTACTATCCCAAATAGAAATTATAATTAATGTAAATATTAGTACTCATCCACGTAACATATATTTATTCATTAAATTAAATATAAAGTCCACAAAATCTTATTTTAAAAAAATAAAAAAATAAAAAATAAAAGCAACGCTCATCAACTTCAATCTTCTCTTGCTCGCAACACATCAAACTTCCACTACCGGAAACTCTGCTTGAAAAGCCCATCCACATAAATCCGTTGCTTCTCATCGGTTTCATCAACATCCCAATGAACCTACATTAATGCCAATAACAATAAATTAGTAATTTAAAAAATATTACGTTTTAACAAAAATAATTGTTCATTTTTTGCTACAAACTTAATGATAACCTCCCAACATGGACTTCTTCAACTCCTCAGAGACCTTTTCCAAGACTCAAACTCGGCAAAACAATCCATCCGCACCAAATTCCCAATGTCATACTTAAATTCGGCGTACACCTCAGCCATATTTTTGCCTTTAAAGTACGTCACTTGCTTCCGTTGATACCTCTCTAATCCACTACAAATTTCTTTTTGCCAAAACCTTCTCCAGAATCGGCCATTCTTTTTGAAACAAATTTTTTTTTTGAAAACTAGGGCTTTGAAATTGTGTTTATATAGCACTAGGACACCTTTGCTCGTCGCGCAAATCTCCATGTTCGTCGCTCAAAATGCGTCCTAAATGCCTAATAAATGGGAAGGTTTGAACACAGTCTGACCGTTCTTTGCGCGACAAACAAATGTTTTCGTCGCCCAAAGTTGTCTTACGTGACAAATAAAATAATTGTAATTATAAAGTTTATGTAAACATAGATATCTATATTTACGTAAACTTTATAATTACAAACAAATATTCAAAAAATATTTATTCTATACATAATTAATACTTGAAATATTATTCTATAAATAATTAATACTTTAAATATTTATTCTGTAAATAATTAATGCCTTAATTCATACAATTATTTTCAGCATAAGTACGATATTCATTGAAGATTGAAAACACATATAAACCGAGGATAGGGTGCTTACATTAGGTCTCAATAAAAAAACCCAACAAGAATTGAAACCTAATTAAGTCCAAATACATAAATTATAAATAAATAAATAAATAAATTAAAAAAAAAAAAACCTTAAATTTAAATATTGTCATACAAAACATAAATTTACAACTACTATTTGGATGGTCCTGATCCATTCCTCAAGACTTCATAACACCACTGATTGAAACCTCCCTCCAATGCACCATCCTTCAACTTCATCAATTGTTCGTTCGTATCATCATCAAGAGTATACTTACACTGTTACACATATATGCAAATAATTAATTCCAACATATAACGAAAAATTTCACATAATTATTGATCATCAACAATAGACTTACTAATAGTTCATCCATCACAACCTTCTTCACATTTCCGGGCACATCTTCCCAAGAACGCCACTCAGCAATGAGACAATTATTCCCCATGGCTACAACAATCGCATGCGCAAACTCAAAATGGTCCCTCAAATCATGTAGGTTGGCGTCGCGCACACTCTCAACCTTGTTTTTATCCACCATCCCAGCACGAAATGAGAACATAATTGTGAAGAAAAAGGACAGCAGAAGCACATATTTATAGGAAAGTTTGGACCTTTGCGCGACGAAGGCTTTGCCGCGCAAACATCTGTATTAAATGCCGTATTAATTCCTTTGATTCACCTGCAATAAATGGTCAAAACTGACAGGAACTTGCACGACGAATAATTGATCGCACAAATGCCCCTTTTTCGTCGCACAAATTTCTCACACCAAAAAAAATTACCCTTTCTTTTCTTGCTGCCTTTACGCGATGACGTCGTTTAGTCATCGCGCTAAGTATTCTTGCGTGACGAATATTTTTGTCGTGTAATTTTTTCTTTCTTTCCCTATCCTTTCTGTTTTGCGCAACGAATTTTTTTTCTGTCGCGCAAGTACGTCTTGTGTGACGAAATATTTTTCGTCGCGCAAGCTGTTTTTTCTACTAGTGTTAACGTTAGTGTGCGAGAGCTTGATTTGTCGCACTAGGGATTTCAACATCGTGCTAGATAACGTGACAATGCCCTCTTCCTGAGCCTTGATTCGTCTCACATGACCTCATTGTTAGGTCCTTAGGAGAGCATTACTCTTTGATTGATTATATATAGATTGATGGTTGTGCTCCAAATTATTTATTTTATATATCTATAACATGTGCATTATATTATATTAGATTATAAAATAGATAATATTAAAAGGGTAATTCTAAGTGGAGCACTACTTGGCTCCACAAGATAATGTAGCAAATTCTCCTTAAAGTAGTTCGTGGTCGGTTCATAGATTTTCGTGTTTTATAATTGAAATTAATCGTATTATAAATTATTATGCAAAAGATTAATTAAAAGTATGATTGTTTAATCAATTAGTTGTAGCAAATAGATAGAACACCCGTAATATTTTACCGGTGTCGACCATCTGTTTTTATATACTTTAGTGACTAAACTCTCTTATATTTTATTGATTTTTTTTTATTATGATAATTTTTACACAGTAATTTATAATATTAATAGTTCTGATCATAATGAATTTTGGTATAGCTTCGAGGATACTTCTTCAAAACCTTTAGCCCAATATTGTTCTTCAAAGTGTGACTATGGGATGCAACCTGTATGGACATCAGACGGAAGTAAAGTCGAATTAGGTAAAGCCAGCAACATGGCATGGATTATTCTAATTTTAATATCTAACAAAAGGTGAGGTTAAGTACAAATATCTGTTGGTGAAGCAAAATGGTATTATATAATGAAATTTAGTAATAAAATATGTGTGAAGGGTATGAAAAAGGAAAAAGGAAAAAGGAATATAAAGACTAAAGAGGTGATGGTACAAAAAGAAAAAGATGATAAAATTATGGTATTCTTTCCTTTTTCTCTTTTAGGTCACTTTATCTTTTTTTATTTAAAAAGGAAATGAAAGTAGGGAGAGGGATGAAGGAATCCATGTCTTCCAAACACTCCCAGACAAAGTGAGCTTCAGAGAAGAGAAAAGTAAAGTTTGCTTTACGACCCAGAAAAGGAGATTTCAAACAGCATAAGGCCTAGCTTAGGAAATTGCGTGGTTATTAACCCAACCCACAAACAAACCCTATTCTCTCTCTCTCTCTCTCTCTCTCTCTCTCTCTTGGTCCCATGTCTTTGTTGCTCTCTCCTGGTTGGTTTGGTGCCTATATTTAGAGGGCAATAGCTGGGGGTGCAACTCCAACCCCACATTCTCCTCCTTTCACTCTGAAAATCCCACACACACAAGAAAAAAAGAAAAAGAAAACCCCACAAAATATTAGGCTCTACCCCTTTAAATCCCTAAAGTTTAACCCTCTGGAGTCTGGTTTGCTTGTTTTATGCCCATTCAAATGGGTCTTCCTCTATGCCTGTGGGGCTTTGAAACTTCATTTTGATTATGACCCAGTTCCCATCATTATCCCATTTTTCGCTCCCCCCTTCTCTCTCCTCAATACCCTCTCTCTCTCTCTCTCTCTCTCTCTCTCTCTCTCTCTCTCTCTCTCTCTCTCTCTCTTCTCTCTCAATCTCCACCACTGCAACCTCTCCTTGTCTTACCCTCTATAGCCATGGCAAAGCTTCTCCGATCTAGCTTTCCCTACAAAATCTTTTTCACTCCAAGTCCATGCATAATTTGCTCTCCCTCAAAAACCCATGTCGCATACAAAATAACTCATTTTTATAGCATACATATGCATAGTATTCATATTCAAGGAGGGTAGGATGTTGGGTTAGCATTAGATTAGGTTTTAGGGTTGAATATTTTCTAAAAACCCTAGCTGGTAGATATGTAAGAAATACCTCATCAATTGACCCATGTAGGTTTTGTTAATTAGTGGCATATATTTATAGCTAGCTAGCATGATTCACGCATGCATACATATGCATATATGTATATATATGTGCCTGGCTCCCTGTATGCCATTTGCAGAGTCCCACCGAACATCGATGGCCTCTGTGGATGGCGTATGAGGAGCCAAGCATATAAAACCCATGTCCATGCCTGTGTCTCTTCATCTTGTTCTATTTCTTCATCCTCTTCAATTTTGCAGATAGTTTCAAAGCTTTTGTTTTTCTCATTTCCAAAGATTTTAGCTAGAACTAGCTAGCTAGGGTATTATGGTCATGTTGGGTAATTATAATCATATTCCACAGGGGCAGCATTGTAATTTACAAAGTATGGAGGCTGATGTTTCTGATCTGTAAAGGTACTTTATCTTTTTCTCTCTTCTTCTTCATGTGGATGTTTTAGGGTTTTTATTCTCCATGGATGTGATGAGATGAGATGCTTCTACTTTTGCAGAGAGATTAATTATAGCGTTTCTGTCATTTTACTGGTTGTCACATGTATTATTTTCCATGAGACTTTAATCATTTCACCATAACACATATAACGAGGGGCACTGGAAAAAAACAAACCGTGGCAATAGCTTTGGCCCAAATTACGGTAAAATTAGAAGCTGGATCTGGTTAAAAAGAAGGTCGAAGCCTGACACAACATCGGCTCTCTCATGAGTCGTGACACATGACACCAAAATCCATCCATCTTGTTCCACGCTTGTCTCATGGATATTTCTCATGATCTCTGGTTAATAACCCCAAAAGGAGCTAGAATAATTTCTTTTCTCTGTGTTTTGTCTTTTAATTCGCTTACGTTTTGTTATCACAAGAGATTCATGAAGTTATATGATTATTTTCTAATTTCTAAGCTTAAACATTCTTTAAACAATAAGAAACTTATTTTTTTATTTTTTTAATATATATTTAATCCTGCAGATAAATCCCATTATTCCAATCTAGCTAGCTTCTGTTGAATATCTCATATGGTTTGTCTAACCATTCGGACAAAATTACATTTTAATTTAGACCGTTGGTTCATAAATCTAACACAAATTTAGGGTTTCCTAAATTTTTAGTTGTGGTCTTGGCGATTTGATTGCATAACATTATCCATTATCAATTCTCTTTTTCGACAAAGAAAAAACATAGAGTTTCAAGACAATTAGAGATTTTATTTCTTTGATCTTTAAGATGACAAATCAAATGAGTAAAGATTAAGGAAAAAATGCCAAAAAAAAAAAAAAGAAAAAAAAAACCAAAAAATTTGAAAAAACTTTGAAGAAACCAAAAAAACTAACAATAATATAACTAAATAGATATGTGATTGTTTTTTTTGTTTTTTTTGTTTTTTACCCTAGCCGTTTAGCGAAAAAACAAAGGAAATATTTTTTGCCGTTGGTTCCTGTCTTTGGCTTTGGGATCCTCGATAGTCTTCTTGAAAATCATTATTTCTCTCTTCCCTTTCACTTTATGTTTACTTTATTTAGTGTTGAATTGTCTTCGTGAAACGCTGGAGTCACTGTGATAGTAATCGTCTTTTGGCCCACGCACACAGTTAACACAAGGTTTTGGATTCAGTTAACACCTTTGATATAGGGTTGAAGCGGGAAGCCATAAAAGTTCAATTGTGTCAGGATCGAGTTTATTTCGTACGACACTTTGGGTTTAACCAGTTCAGTGATATGACTTTCTGATGTCCAAAAGATATGGAGTGGCGACATAATTTTATCTTTTTATTTTGTTTATGTTTAATAATTTTCAAGAATTGTCTTGGAGTTTGGTTTGATTTTTCTCTATACAAGAGTTTGCTAGTTTGATTGCTTCTATAGAAGTGTGCATGAACTTAATTTTTGTTTTGGTGTGCTAGCTACCTCTTTTGGATCTCTGTGTGAATAGTGGAGCTGTTTGATTTGCTGGATCTGCTTCATTTGGTGTTCTAAGATCATGTCGATTATTAGGTGATGTGATCGACCCGTATATATTGTACTCCCTATCCTAATTTATGGTTGGAGATTTTGTTCTCACATGATCTCCTTGTAACAACATGAAGTTTAACAATTTTATTGATCTATGCAATCGTGCGGTTCTTGATGAGTTCGGACGAGTGCTTGAAGTTTACTCATTGCTTTGCGATTAGTGATGCTTTATTGTAATAATTTTAGTTATAGTTTGCAAGGACCCTTTTCGAATCTAGTTCTTCATGATATGTTTTTGTAATGCCATTTTACCAATTTAAAAAAAATAGATATGTGATAAATTTTCGTCGATAGTTATTAAATTGGATCTAAAGACTCTTAAGTGGCTGCTTCTTCAATAATTAATGTGGAGTACTCCAGATTTTCCGATTATATACATAAGATTTTCCTAATTCCTAGACAGTATGATCAGAATAATAATATTCCTTGTCCTGCATGCGCACAGTTAACTAGTGGATCAGTGAGCTCATTTTCCCATCTGCGCTATACAATGAACGAACGTATAGAGGAGAAGAAAAGAGAATATAAGTTAGGCTCATCTGCCTTGTATGTATCCAGCTACTCTCTCTATCTCTCTCTCTCTCTCTCTCTCAAAAGTTGTAAACCCAAAGAGTAACACAAGACACAAACAAATGTACGACTGACCGGGGCTTGAAGAAAGAAATGTATGCATGTAGGATACAGGAAAAGCAAAAGTGTTTTCTGCAGCAGGGAGGATTATCATAATGCTATTAGCTGGGAATCTGGGAATCTGGGAATCTCATACATACTGCAAGCACTGGTGACTGGACCACTTATCTCTCCTCCTCCCCTCTCTTGTGAAAATATATAGCCTTAAGGGGGATGGGTTTTTATTTACTTTTAAAAATGGAATTGTTATGGGGCCTACATCACATTAAATTTTAACGATTTAAACTATTTATTTTTCAAGTTGTATTTCATAAATCATCTTTGTAAAACATTAATCAGATAATGAGGCATCCAATTTAAAAAATTGACATATTTCATCGTGATAATTAATTATACAAATGACTTTGCATTGGATTGAATTTTTTCAAAAATAATTTATAAATCGATACTTACAAAATAATCAAATTGTTAAAGTACAACATAGAGTAAGCGCCACAACTAATCTCCATTTTTTTACAAAAGAAGGGGATCCCCATATATATATATATATATATATAATTGGGTAGCATCTAACATACAGCATAAGGTCAGAGCAGGTCAAGAAGAAAAAGGACATTTCGAGTGGACCACCGTGATGAGCTTTCTACTGGGAAACGCAAAACCAAAATCAATTACTTGGATTCCTATATTTTTTTTTTTTTTTTAATTTTAAATTTCCCCGCATGCCATTGCCGTGCCATGCCCTCCCTCCTAAATTTTACACAACCGACATTCTCCTGGGATTGGCCAGCCCAGAGGCACAGGGCCCGTTGCTTAAATGTGAAATAAAATAGTAAATTTTTAACTTGTACATATATTTTTAACTTGTACATCATCATGAATTGGTTAGTGGCCACCTACATGGTTACCTTCCGGGTTGCATGTGTGTATATGTTGTACGCTGGAACTCAGGAATAAGATTCTTTCCCAACTTCTGATTGATCATTATCTTTATTTTCTCTCTCCCTGTTTTTTTATTTTTTTATTTTTTTATTTTTTATTTTTTTCAAAATAAGGGGTAATGAGTGGTAAACCACGGTAATTCACTCTTTTCAGTGGTTGTGAAGACTCACAGAGGCATTTCAATCTCTCATTGATCATAAAGTCTGACTTCCACACCAGCAACGGGTTTCGAACCCGAGACCTCCACACATTTTTTGTAATGATTGAAGGAAGCCTTGCAGTCCGCCATGTACCACTGAGCAACCAACTCACGGTTGATTAATCATTATCTTTGGATTATTTATTTATTTTTTTTCCAGAGGCTTTTTTATTTCTTTGGGGTCAATGTTTTATCTTTTTATGGAATTGGTGACCAAAACTCCAATTAATTGCATCGGTTAATTAGTATAATTTCATGCATATACATATATGGGGGACTTTTGGATACGGTTGCTATACTAATTACTAATGTTCTTTGATTGAAAACCTTTGTAGGTTTTAATTTTTGATGGAAATCCCTAACATTAATGTAATAATGTATTCTATATAGATTATTATAATTTTATATTAAAAATGAAATTTGTAGTTATTTATATTAATGAGATTTTAAATAAAACCCGTAATTTATGGGATTAAAAATATTAAAGATAAGTTATACTCTCCAATATATTGTATATGTGTGTGTCTATACATGGTACGTTCATCAAAACTAACCAAAAAATTGTTGTACCAAAACATGGATACAATTTTCAAAAACACAAAAAAAAAAAAAAAAAAAAAAAAGATATTAGACTTAGTAACATTATTAATTATCTTCTATTAAACATGACATGAATACATTATCAAATTAACGAAATAGAATGTACCCATTTAATTTTAAAAAATGGATTAGAAAAAAGATTGAATGAATTTTATATAAAAAATGGGTACATTTTATATTGAAAAAGGGTACATTTTACATATAACGAATTAGTATATTTAAGAATGGGTACATTTAAAATTAGAAAAAACTTGAAAAATTATATGAATGGGTACATATGAATTAATGGATACAAACTTATTCTAATTTTATCTTTCATATTTTGGAAATGTTTTAAATTGAAAATTAATTACGAATTTAATAAGGGTGTGAGTATTAAAATCCTAAATCAATTACTAATTTTTATTTTCAAAAATTATGTAACTGACATGTAATTCACAAATACATTAATGTTAGGGACTTTAATCAAAATCTAAACACTGAAGGTCTCAGTCAATGCACATTAAAAGGTAGGGACTAAATACTAATTTTTTCTATAGGTGTGTGTATATATATCATGTTCATAAACCAGAAAAAAGAAACCTATACTTTTTGGACTGGTCAAAACCCAAAATATATGCTAATAGTGATTAATTAATTAATTAATTTTTTTTAACCTTTAAAATTGATTCTATCAGCTTGCTCCAAGGTAATTGAGAAACAACTTATTCATATAAAATAAAATAAAAAAATGTTATTGTCGTGATGTTGTCTGACAACATTAACACATGATTATGTTATCCGATTATGAATTTGTATCATTAAAAATGTTGATTTTTTTATTTATTAATATTTTCCCGATTTCGTATGTAGCATAGACACAAGATCTGATATGATATAAATACACACACACACACACGAGCAAAAACACTTAGTACTTAAAAGAGATTTAGAGAGGGGTGGATAGGAAAAGCTTCTATATCTGAGCTTATTGATTGGATGGCTCTGCAAAAACCCTATTACACCATGTTACGAGATGTGAGATCGTATTCTGTTAGATTCTTCATGTCTATGACTATATGTAACTGCACCACTACCAGTAGTTGCTAGGCTTATAACGATCGATACAACACATCACCCTCTCTTTCATCATCATTCTTTATCCATCTTTTCTAATTAATACATACGTTCCTCAAATTCTCGAGCACAAAAAATAGAAACCAAATATCAACAATGAAATGGTTATCATACAAGTTAAGCCTACACTTAATCTAAATTTCTAATTAAAAGAGTGTAGTTGGGGGCTTGATGCTGGCGATTATGCTAAGCGGCGAGCTTCTCTCAGTCCTTTGGGTTATTAAATGTGGAGCAAAAAATAATAAAAAAAAAATTATAGAGGCGATATGTGAACTTTTGGGCAAAAAAGGCAAAATTACTCTCGAGGCACATAAGGATTCCCACGCACATGCAATAGACAATAACAACTCAATTAAGGTCAAAGGTGATCAAAATGGTATTTATTCAAAACTCTCTCATCAATCCTCATCAAATTCTCCCTACAAGGTAACTCCCAATTATTCTTTTCAAATTGGGATTAATTGGCAAATTAATTAATTGATTTGCCAAAGGGAAATTTTATTTGAACTCATATAACCTCTTTATACACCAAACTTACTTTCTACACCCATATTATTTTTAATTAAACTATTGATATCTCTTTAAACCCAAATTTACTACCTAAATCACCCTCACAACCAAATTCAATATGTAAATTTATTTTACACTCATTCAAAGCGTTAAAAATCACGTAAAATTCAATACACTTTTAAACTTACCGGGTTGATAATATGTCATTGCCGCCAAAGATCTACCTTTGAGTTCCTATTTCTTTTTATTTCTTGGTTCACAGAGCAGAATATTGGTGACAACTTGTTTCTCCTCGTTGACGATGTTGTTGCTACTAGTCCAATACTTCTGTATATAAGTACCCATCTTAAGAATAGATTCAGTAGCAGCACAAGCCAACTTCAGCATAAACTAGTCTGCTCTTCTTGCTCTCAAATCCCCACCTAGGCAACCTGTCATTTCTTGTTGAGTTGGAATTCAAAAACAACAATTTTGGTGGTACCTTGCCACTGGAATTGTCTCATCTACACATGTTGAAGTTGATTAGCTTTAGTTCAACGACTTGAATCTTTAATGGAACCATTCCAATACATATACGTATGTGTTGATTTTTCAGGAATTCCAAACTTGATTGGCAATAAAGATCAGGTGGAGTGGTTGTTTGTGCAGGCTAATGATCTTTTAACAGGTCATCTTTCTGCTATCTTCAACATGTCATGTTTTAACAGTTTTGGCTCTAGCCCTAAACAACTTAAGTGGTAGTTTACCAGACAATATATGCCAACATCTTCCAAGCGTTTAGGGGTTGCATTTGCCGCTCAACCAGTTTGATGGGGGGTGAATGTAGGATAAACATTGTGGAGTGTTTGATTATTGGGTGTCGGTTTATACATAAATTTTAGTTTATTGTTAACTTAACCTTGTACTTAATGGTAATTATGTTATAGGGTAAAAAAGACAATTCACATTTAAAATTTAAGTTCGGTATAGAAAGAGGTTATATGGGTTCAAATAAAATTTCTTTTTGCCAAATTGATTGCAATTACACTCAAATCACCACCATAAGTGACCGGTCCCTATTTCTCCAAATAGGGCTGGCCACACCCCTATATATAGCCTCATTTCCTCCAAAGACCTAAGTCCAATTCTCTTCTAAAATTCTCCAAATTTCTCTGAACACTTTCTCCCTCAAATTCTAACTTTGGCATCGGAGGTTCTTCGGCCAAAGGCACGCCCCCCCCCCCCCCCCCCAAAAAAAAAAAATCATTGTGGGCGTGTGAGGCTCTTGGCCTTAACCTTAAGTGTTAATTGTTTTGCAAGTGTATTTGGTCCAAGAAGAAGAAATTTGCATCCACAAATTAGTGCTTTCATTGAGAGTCTTGATTCAAACGCTCACAAAAGACTCTTGCATTCAAGGTTTTTGTTTTCTTGTTCATTTGTAGATTTTTTGTACGTTCTTATTGTTAAGAATTTTTATTTATTTATAAAAATTCTTTGATAAAATGTAAAAGAAAAGCACAATGACTAGAAACTCGAAAACCATGACGAACAAAAATTCCAACGTTCAAGAATTAGGACCACGACGATCCACAAGGCTCAATGCAACAATAAGTGGAGAAGCACCACCACCACATGGTGCCACCATAGTAGCCACCATGGCAGCAGCCGCCATGGCCACCCTCGGCAAAGCCCATACCCATGGGGCCAAGACAACGACCTAAGGCCCACAAGCCCAAGCCGTGCCATTCCAACCTACACGGGCTCAAGCCCAAGGCGAATTAGCCCAAGTCGCGACCCAGCGTGAGCCCAGTACGCTCTCGAGCCGAGCCTAGACCCAACTTCCATGTGCATCGTAACCCATTCCTATGGCCTAACCCACTCCCGTGGTGTCCCAAGTAGCCCAAACCGGTCTAAAACCGATTCAACCATTCTGGCTCTAAATTTTTGGGCCGACAATTGAACCAGAGGTATTTTCATCATATTTCTCTACAGATTTGACATTTCCCAACTCAAATCTCGCGTCCGAAGTGTACCACACTTCCACTACTCAAGAAGACACATTTTGTCCAAGCTTTTCCAACCCAAATAGAGAACAAAACTTGTCTTGAAAAGTCATAAAGTTGACAAGCACCCTTCCACACCAGACAACCTTAGTGAATCAACTTTTGCAGGGCACCAAGATGCAATGTGCCCCTAACGAGGTGTCCCAAAGTAAGACAAGAACAGACAAGGAACCTCTCCAGCAATGTCCCGGTAAGCAGCCATTCGACCAACCACGAACCGAGCGTTCCAGCAGTGTACACTCCAGACTAGGCCCCCAAGATAGCGTATACTCCCGTCTTAGTTCGCGAAGAACCGTGCACTCTCGATTAGGCCCACGGACGAGCATACACTTACGGTTAGGACCATACTCTGACAATCAACATGAGCAGCCTTCCAGGCGAAATGTCTATTCGCGGCTAGACCCGTAAAGAGCGTCATCCACCTCATATTTGAATAGGCAATATAAAGGACGGAAAGAAGTAGTCACTTAATTCGGCTCAAGTTCAACTGGCATCTTACGAGGAAATCGCTCACCTGCTAGGAACATACCACATGCACCGCAATCGTAGCAAAGATGAGCCGAACATATAGAAGAGCAGCCTAGATCGACAGGTCAAGACCAGGGATAACCGAGAGCTCTGCTACCCCCAACAAAGGCAAATTCAAGAAGAAGTAAAAAGGCTCTTGACCGAGCGATTGCGTGATTTCCAACGCAACGAGATCATCGATGAGGCGTTATGACGGGACATGACCAACATGAGCAAGTTAGCCTTCACGGATAAGATCAAGGAGGTAGAGCCTCCACGCAAGTTCAGCATGCCACATTTCACATATTTCAAAGGAGATGAAGATCCGAAGAGACACTTGAAGCACGATGGTCATTTATCGGAACAACGATGCCCTTATGTGCAAGATATTCGCCACCACTTTGCAAGGCGAAACGCAAGATTGGTTCCACACCTTGCCGCCACGGTCCATCTAGAGTTTCGATGATCTTTCTTTGCTTTTCACCAAAGAATATTCGTCCTACCGCTCGATCAAGAAAAAATCTGACCGCTTGTTCAACGTGAAGAAGAACCCAAATGAGTCGTTCCGCGACTACGTGAAAAGGTTCAAAGCAGAGAAAGCAAAGATAATCGGATGAAACGACTCGATAGCGAGTGTAGCTTTCCAAAAAGGACTTCTAGCAGACCACCCATTGTTAGGAGAATTAATCATGAAAGAAGATTTAACTCTGGCAGACTCTTTTGCTCTGGCAGAAAAGAATGCACTTTAGGACGAGGCTTGACCAGCAAACAAGACGCCTGAGCAGCCTTGAAAAGAGTTGGCAATGGCTCAAAATAAGGAGTACATAAAGCAGTACAACAAAAGCAAGCAGGAGGCTAAGCGTAGGGATTGACCCACGGCTAAAGAAGGCTTAGCATCCAAGAACTACTCTAAGTTCTCAATCCCGATTCACCAAATATTCCGCAATATCAAGAATGAACCATGGTTTAAGTTGCCGAAGCAATCAAATGAAGATACTTCCAAGTTGGACCACACCAAGTACTGCGCATTCCACCGAAGTCCCGGTCACACAACTGACGACTACTGCATTGGAAGAACTACCTAAAGAAGCTTATGAACGAAGGCAAAGTCGACAGATACTTGGACAAGCCAGTAGCGCAACTTAGAAGGAATGCGGATGACGATAAAGAATTGCCCAACAAGACGATTCAGATTAACAACATCTTCGCCAAATCTAAGCAATAGGGGGCCACCAATAATTTAAAGAAGAGGAAGATCCAGTAGGCTTTACTAGTCTTACAGGTCCAGGCAGTAGATACCCAACCTAGACCCATCGTTAGCTTTACCAAGCAAGATACCGAAGACGTTGTTTTCCCAAACTACGATGCGCTAATAGTATCTGTCCAATTGACTCATGCCATAACCGACATAATGATGGTTGATAACAGAAGTGCAGTCAACCTACTTGAGCTCTCAGTAATTTAGAAAATTGGCTTGGAAAACACAATCATACACCGAGCAGAGGTATTCACCGGATTCAATGGACATACCTCGATTGCCATCGGCCATATCTCACTTGACGTGAAAACACCGTCGGTTGTCTCAAAGTAGACGTTCACGATAGTAAGCGACCCATCTCTCCACAATGGGATTCTAGGTTAACCTTGGCTGATAAAGTTGGACGTCATCACTTCCGTCAAGTACTAAAACATCTGATTCTGCATCCCGAGATGAGGAGTCGGAGAAATCAAGCCTGATTAGGCTGCATCTCGACGATGCATTGTGCAAGTACTGAAAGAGTCAAGAAAGAAAACCTTTACCCTCGTAGAGGCTACTGAGGTCCAAATGGACGATGAAGCTACCAAATAGTAATTACAGCAAGCGGGTCAAAAAGATAGTGTCCAAACCAACGCGCCAACAAACGAGACAGGATGAAAACAGTAAAAGGATGTCGAACACATCATTCTTGATCCTCAATAGGCGGAGAAGACTGCTAGAATAGGCTCATGCTTGAGCCCGAAGGAAAATGAAGAATTTACGATTTTTCTAAAGGAAAATCATGACATCTTCGTGTGGTCACCTTCTGACATGCCCGACATCGACCTCGAGATAGCTTGCCACAAGCTGCACGTTTACTAAATTGGTAATCCAAAAGATAAGACATTTTGCACTCGAGTGAGTGACGATCATCGAAATGAAAATTGACAAGCTATTAGAGGGTGGCGATCGTAGAAGATGTAGCACATTCAGCATGGCTTGCCAACGTCGTGCTAGTAAAGAAGAAAGAGTGGCAAATGGAGGGTTTACGTAGACTAGATCGACTTCAACAAAGCATGCCCAAATGATCTTTATCCACTTCCCCGAATGGATCTACTAATAGATTCAACTTCTGGGAACCAGCTGCTCAGTTTCTTGGACGCATACTCCGGCTATAACCAAATAGCTATGTATGAGTCTGACAAGAAATTGCGTTTGTGATTGAGCGAGGCACCCACTGCTACAAGGTCATGCCTTTTGGCCTAAAGAACACGGGAGCCACGTACCAAAGGTTAGTAAACATGATGTTCAAGAAGCAAACTGGAGTAACCAAGGAAGTCTATGTCGATGATATCATGGTGAAGGGCAAGCAGCGATCAGACCATATTGATAACTTGGCAAAAACTTTCAACATCCTTAGAAGATACAAGATGAAGCTCAATCTTGCCAAATGCACATTTGGAGTATCTTCAGGAAGATTCTTTGGGTACCTAGAAACCCAATAAGGAATCGAAGCACATCCTAAGCAAATCCGAGCAATTCTAAAGATGAAATCTCCAACTACCTTGAAGAAGATCTAAGGCTTGACTAGATGAGCAACCGTCCTTAACCACTTTTTCTCCACTGATCGATGCAAACCTTTTTTCAAGGCCATCAAAAGGGCACAACGAGACAAATGGGATGATGAGTACGAAAGAGCTTTCTAAGACCTGAAGAAGTATTTCACATCACCTCCCTTACTATCCAAGCCAGAAGCAGCGGATGACTTATACATCTACTTGGCAGTCTCAGAAGTAGCAGTGAGCTCTCCCTTCATACGAGAAAAGCTGGGGGCCCAATTATTGGTATTCTACATTTCTAAAACTTTTCTCAATACAGAAACTAGATATCCAAAGATTGAGAAATTAATTTTGGCGCTAGTTGTTACAACTCAAAAACTCATACCATATTTTCAAGCTCACATAGTCATCGTCACGACTCAGTATCGTTTATGATCAATCTTATATGGCTCAGATGCTTCTCAACGAATGATGAAATGAGCGTTGGAACTTGGCCAATACTGTTTAGTTTTCCGACCCCGCACGGCGATAAAGGCCCAAGCCTTGGCAAACTTCATAGCAGAATTCACGCTAGCTTAGGGGACACAACATAACAACTCAACCATGTCCCGGAGGTAACCGAGCACGTCCTATATGCACCTACTCCACCTTAATGTGACTTTTGGCATTTGCATGTCGATGGCTTATTCAACTACAAAGGCTTGGGAGCAGGCATGGTCCTTGGCACCCCAAATGGTTCAATGCTTGAGTAGGCGATCATTATAGGCTTCAAAGTATCAAACAACGAAGCAGAGTATGAGGGGCAAAAGACTTGGTGGTGAAAAAGCTCGCAAAAGACTTGGCAATATTAGCAAACCTCCGAATGGCAAAAGACTTAGCGGTGAAAAAGCTCGTAATTCATTTCGATTCCTAGCTAATCACCAGCCAGACTATTGGGGAATACAAGACAAAACATCCAAGGATGGCGCAATACCTAGAGAAGGTACGAAAGCAGCTTGAGGAATTTCAGACTTATACTCTCACTCAAGTACAGCGGGCAGACAACGCTCACATGGACGCGCTAGCTGGCCTAAGCTCTGCCCTTGACCACCAACTCAAACGCTTTATTTCGGTGGAGTATCTAGACAAGCCAAGCATATAGGCGGAGCCAGTAGCCGAAGTGTTACAGGTTAGTACAACTCCAAACTGGCAAAGTTCCATTATAGACTACCTGGTCAATGGCACACTCCCCATAGAAAGGTTGGAGTCTAGAAAGCTCCAAATAAAGGCAACACACTTCTACATGTGGAATGGCATTCTCGTCTGAAGATCCTACACTGGTTCACATCTCTGCTGCCTGGCGCCTCCTGACGACCTAAAGGTTTTAAGCTCAATCCACGAAGACGTTTATGGAAATCACTCTAGAGGTTGATCCTTAGCATAGAAGGCTCTTAACGTAGGCTACTATTAGCCTACTATGCATCAAGATGATAAAGAGTTAGTACAAAAGTGTGACCGCTGCCAACGCTACAAGCCGGTACCAAAACTACCTGCTAATGAACTACATCCACATACGAGTCCTTGGCCGTTTATGCAGTAGGGAATCGACTTGCTAGGGCCAATGCCGCCCGCTACTGGGGGCAGATGCATGATGATCATGGCAACCGATTACTTCACCAAATGGGTAGAAGTAAAGCCCATGACAACCACAACTCAGACGGACATAGAGCGCTTCATATTGAGGGACATCATTTGCTGATTTAGTATCCTTCAATCCATCGTCACAGAGAATGACCTGCAATTCGTAGGCAAAAATTTGGTGAAGTTTTTCCAAAAATATGGCATCAAGCAGTGCATGTCCACGCCAAGGTATCCTTAAGGCAATGGGCAGACCGAAGCATCCAACAAGATGATTCTCGACTGCCTCAATAAGTCCCTCTCCGACAAGAAGGGAAAATGGCCAGACAAACTCCCCGGATGTATATGGGCGTATCTCACCACCAAATGACAAACAACCAGTGAGACTCCTTTGTTTTTGGCATTTGGTTAAGAAGCAATCATTTATCTCAATGTTATCAACACTCTACTGCCAAGCATCGAGCAAAATGGAAAGGAGATGGCCATAAATCTAGATCTGGCAGAGGAGAAACGTGAGAAGGTCATCACTCGTATCATAACTTACTAGCAGCAGCTACTCTTTAGCTACAACAAAAAGGCTAAAATCCGATAATTCCAACTAGGGCTTGGTTCGGTTCATTTTTTTTCGATTTTTTTTTGGTTCGGTTTTTTTCTATTTCAGTTTTTTCCGGTTCGGTTTTGGTTTTTTTCGGTTTTTTATTTTTATTTTTAAATGATGTAAATGGAAGGAACCTACCTATCAACCTCCCAGTTCTCATATATCAGAGAATTGAGAGCCTCAAAATCCTGAATATATTCAAGTAATTCAACTACTTGTGATCAAGCAGAACGAATTCAAATTTTCAAAAGTTAAGCAAATACATAAACATATATTCTTCAAGGAAATGTATATATCCAGGATTCAAAATTCAAAAACTTTAAAATTTACAAAATCATGAAATAACTCAACAAATTAACTGATCGATGCAAATCAAAAAAAAAAAAAAAAGCGATTGGGTTCTTCTAAATACCATAATCGGACTTCAATAACACATGCCCAGTGCCCACATTCAAATTCATAGTCAAGTCCATAATAGATCTAGAAAATTCCAAAACATATTCAGAGAAAAATACAAACTTTTTCACCTTAAATTACATAAATTTCAAATGGGTAACCATACAATTAAAAACCTATGAACTGACGAATAAATAAAACCACAACCTTTGTTGCAGCGATATCGCCATGATCGTTGCAAGCTCTTTCAATTCCTCTTTTCGTCGAATCTCGAAAAGGGCGAGGGAAAATCATGGTTTGGAAGAAGGAATCCACGAGGAGGACAGGAGAGGACTGAAGAGTTGG
The DNA here is from genome assembly GCF_041283825.1 of Pyrus communis. NCBI lineage: Eukaryota > Viridiplantae > Streptophyta > Magnoliopsida > Rosales > Rosaceae > Pyrus > Pyrus communis. Next base: position 22,891,518 of record NC_142571.1, on the reverse strand, counting down.
AGGAAGAGAGGAAGGAGAGGGAGAGGGAGGGAGAGAGAGAGAGAGAGGAAGCAAAGGCAAAGAGGAAGCAACGGACGGAACAGAGAGATGTTTGAGATCTGAAATGAAATGGGAGTGAGACGGCTAGGGTTTGTAGAGTTAAGAAATTTTATAAAGCATTAAACATAAGAAACCTATAAATAAATTACTGGTACAATTATAACAACACAAAGCCTACAGTCAAGTTGGCTTGTAAAAACCAACCCCAACCTGCAGGGAAATGGTTCAAACCCTGACGGCAACATGTATTTTTTAGTATTTATATATGATTTTTTTTTCGGTTCGGTTTCCAAACCTCAAAAATCGAAACCGAACCAGCCAAATTCGGTTTGGTAGTTTCGGTTCGGTTTTTTTTCTGTTCGGTTTTTTTTGGCCTCGGTTCGGTTTGGTTTTCGATTTTTTTCGGTTTTCGATTTTTTGAACCCACCCCTAATTCCAACTCAAAGACCTAGTCTTGAGGAAAACCTTTATCATTGCCCGAAGAGAAGGTTCTAAAAAGATGGATCTCATCTGGTAAGGTCCGTACAAGATCAACAGAGTAGACTGCAAGGGTAGCTACACCTCGCCACCATGAACGACAAAGAGATCGAAAAGCTATATAACGCTTACAATCTGATGAAGTACCATGCATGACCTCCCGCTACACCAAAGCCCGAAGACTCAAGCAGCTTAACGGGCGCCACCTCTCAAGCCGAGGACTATCCAGTTTTATGCACTTTCTACTTTACAGCTAAGTTTTCGTTCGTTTACTCGTTTTTCAATGAGGAATTTATAAGTAATATACAACTTGGCTTGACTGCATGCTTACAACTGATCACTTATGCACTTCAAAAGAATACCGCGTCCTTCTTAAGGACTCATTATAGGAATTGCACCCCCCCCGATAGACCAACCATGCTCTCCAGTGTGAGAGGGTAAACCAATTCCCTGACACCCACATGGGTCCGCTCTCCAATGCGAGAGGATAAACTCTATATTTTGAATATCCAGACGTGGATGAGTCAGGCTACCTTAATATAACTAGATGCACGATGGCTTGCGTCGAGATTCTTAGAAGTAGCCACAATGGTTTTTTTTTTTGAATGCTTAGCTAACTGAAGGATATTAGGTCTCTTGGCCTAATCTGCAGGGAACCGGGCCCTAGAGACGGATGGGGCACATTACGCAGTACGCCTAATGGACAGCTGTCCTGGAACCCTAAAGTTGCTACCAAATGCACTAAGGTAGCCTACGGTTTCTAAAAGACTACCTATGACTTACCCTTCAAGCAGTAAGCCGCATTAAACTTACACAACCGCACATTTTTGTGAAAAGTTAAACAAGTTAGCATGCATATACAAAGCTTTATCCACCGCTGACATGTTACTCAGTCAATAAGCTTCACCTCTGCCAAGCGCGGAATGATAATTTGGATCTACACTAATTCCTAAAGTGTTGTGATACTTGCTACACAACCTACGAAATTGGTTACATAAAATCAAGGAGTTTTCTCGAACCCTTACTTATGAAATTCCATACAACCGTATACTTTTGATACGAAAGGTTTGTGAATTTCATAACCCAAAAATCTTTAGTACGTTGTGATGAGGCCACACAACTCAAGGGATTGAAGAAAGCCAAGGTTAACAGCCTAGTGGTCATGTGGATTTGTCTACTTCTGTAAGTAAGGCATCCAGTTGCCGACCCTATGGCTAACAACTTTGCAAAGTTCTACACCAACACCCTCTACATAAGCTACACAGGCCTATCTTCTTATTAAAAAGTAGCATGCATGCCGCTAGTTTGGAAGTTAAAGGTTGGGCATGAACAAAAGAAGCGAAGATGAAGAAAAGCGAAGGAGACAAGTTTATTAAATTTTCTAGCAAAATTGAAAAACAATAAGCAAAAGGCCGAAATAGTTCAAGCAAAGCAAAAAGAAACAAGGGAAACAAAGAAAATCCTAAAGAATACCTAGAAGACTACTCTTTAGTAGCTTGGACATCCCATGACTGCTTGGTCGCCACACCTTCAGCAGTCGCGACGTTCTTAACAGCGGCATCATCCGACGTTGCACCCCTGGCTGCTCCAGCTTGGGCATCAACCTCTCCGACTACTTCACCAATAGAAGCCTCAAAAGTAAAGGTCAAGCAAGTTTTCTGGAGAAATAGAGAGGCCTCAAAGTCTTTCTCAACAAACTCAAAGTTAGATGGCCTACGAAAGAGATGGTCTACATAACCCAGCTTGTAGAAATCGGCTTGACTCTAAGTAAGCAAAGCCTCGAATCCAGCCTTCTTACCCTTCAACTGCTCATTCTCCTCGAGCAGATCAACACGAACGCGTTGCAGTTCCTTCACTTCCTTATTCAGAATTTCGTTGATCCTCAAAGCACCTTAGAGTTCCAACACTTAGGTTTCAAGCTTGTCAACGACCTTTTTGAAGTGGATCACTTGTTTATAAGCAACAATCAGATTTTCCTCCTTTGCATAAGTAGCGGAGTGAAGCTCATAGCACACTCAAGGTCTTAAATATGAGGTATATAACATATGATCTCCTTCTATGTACTTTCATACTTAACTTGGATAACGTCAAGCCTAGTCTTCAAATTCAAGATCTCTTGGCGAATGGTCTCAAGCTGCAGAGAAGTGGGGGCATAGATATTAGGCCCCTTCAAAGTAGCAAGCTCAGATTCCACCCCTTTCATCTTCTCGGTCGAGGAGTAAGCTTTGGCTGCCATAATCTTTACCACCTCCTTGGCAGCCTTGGTATCCTTTTGATCAATGAGCATAGACTCTGTTGCTAGAATCACAGTCTTTTACATTATGGCAAGCAGAGCAGTCTTCTTATACTCAATCGTATGCTTCGCAAAGGAACTTGGGCAAACAACCCCTTTAACGCCATCAACAAACTTGGCACACACATCCATGTCTTTAAGCTGATCTGGTTTCAAGAGCACACAAACCTCAGCAGCTTCCCCAGAAGTAGGCTTGGTTTATTTCTCACAGCTGCCCACACGAGCAGTCTCCTTACTCTCAGCAGATGAATCAGTCTCAGCAGTAAGGGGAATGAGTTTTGGCGCCACTTTAGTAGGCGAGGGCACCTTGTTACTCTTCATAATAACGAGTCTTTCCAAAGCTGAACCAAACTTAGCCTCAGATAAACATTTTGGTACAAACTTCGGCATTGAGGGCACGACGGAATTTCTATGCTGAGCAATTTTATCAGCAATCGAACTAGCCACCTTTGGAATGGCAAACGTCACTAACACAGATCTAGCAGCCTAATCTTTCTCGCCCTTGGAAGAAGTCAAGTCAATCACAAGCCTAGGGACAACCAGCGAACCCTCGCCCGCAGCAGAATAAGTCTTTGGCTTTTTCTCAACCGCATCTCTTGAGCAGACGAAGAATATCTCTTTTTCCCACCTTCATTTGCAGCAGGCTTCACAACGACGATTGGATGAACTAGTACCTTCGCCTTGATCTGCTTTACCTCGTCTCTTGGGGACAGCCCACATTTCTCCTGACGAAGAGTACTAAGCAACCAACGCCATTCACGGTACTTAGAAGGGATACCTAGTGCAACATGCACCTTCTTCATATCGAGAGAAGTCTTAGGAGTCGAGCTGAATTCCAAATCTACAAGAGCAGAGGAAGACAATCAGTAAATCAGAAGGCAGCTTAGCGAAAGTACAAAGCAGCCGAGGGACTGAGTAGTCTACTTACCGGGGATGAAAATTGTTGGAACACACAGCTCGGGGGAAGAATCATACTCCCATTCTCCATTTATCTCCAAAGTCTCCTTGGCCCAGTCATGATTTCCCTTGCTCGAGTGGTCAAAGAGCCTATGACGAGAATGCAACTGCCCAACTCCTTCAATGTAGCCTATGTCGAAGAAGTACCAAAACTCGTTAACGGTCAAATCCAAGTCAAAGAATTGGCTTAGATTGAAGAACCCCACCATTCCATGGACCGCATTGGGAAAACATTGAGCAATGACACACTTCATGGAGCAAAGTACATCTTCGAAGTGACGCGGCATGGGAAAAGTAAATCCCAATACGAAGTAATAAGGATGAAACTTGATGGCTCTCTAAGCCCACACCGCATGGTTCACAGCTGCTACTTTCCTTAACACATTTCACACGCACCCCCGACGGAATGGCATGCCTATAAGCCTTAAGGAAGTCTCTAAACGAATCATCGAAGCTAATTTTGAAGTAAGCAACCTTAAAGTAACCTACCTTGCTCAAGGACCCGCCTTGACGATACAATGGCGAAACACCATCATCACTCTTGTTGCTCGAGGAAGACATGCGAGAAGAAATTCTACAAAGACGCAAGGAAAATTCATTAAACAGCTGCCCACAAAAAAAAAAAAAAAAAAAAAAAGGAAAAAAAAAAAAAAGGAAGCAGTCGGCACAAACAGGCCAAGACCAAAGGCCCAAGGCATTTCTCTTTCTTTCTTCTAAATGCATGGGCCCGAGCCAGCAAAATAAAATAAAAAGAGAAAACTCACGGCCCAAGTCGTAGGAGCCCAGCAACCGAACCAGGCCCCACGGCCTGGCCTGATACCGTCTCGGCCTGCAGGCCTCACAACCCAAATCAAATAGAAAAAGGCTGGCACCCCACGTCCCTTCTCTTTTCTTTTCTTACATGGGCCGAGGCCCAGACCTACTTTACCAGCCTGGCCAGCGCCAGGCCTAGCTCAATGCCCCTGTGCTCTCATCAGCTTGATCCGAGCTGAGTTGTTGTTGGCCTAGCCAGCCATTACCGCGCCAAACAACTCCACTGCAGCCATGCCATGGCCTTCTCCAACCAACTTTTCACACATCCTCGACCCCTGTCGAGCCAAATTTCAAGCCCCGAGGCTCCCAAAAATTAAGAAGATAAGGAAAATTAATTCTTTCTTACCTTGGTGTGGCGTGAAGACGAAGAAAGCAATGAAAGACGGTCATTTGCACGGGCAAGTGTAGAAGATTGCTAGGGGAGGGGAACAAATATCCTCTAGCTTTCTCTCTCTTGTAGGGTTGAATAAATTGCTTTCTAAAGTTGATTTAATAATCTACTTAGCTTTCTAAAGTTGATTTAATAATCTACTTAAGGTAGACTTAAATAGACTTTAGAAGTAATTTATTTCCCTTTCCTAGAAAGATCTAATTTCCTATTAACGAGGGAATCTACGTCAAAATAGGAAACAATACTATGTTTCCTAAAGCAAGGGAAAATCTCTACACCTGCTACCTTTTCTTGTGAGTAGCCCAATTGGTGTAGGGGCATTTGTGGAGCAAAAAATAATTAAGAAAATTATGGAGGCAACACATAGGACTTTTGGGTAAAAAGACAAAATTACCCTTGAGGCACATCCGGATTCCCACGCACATGCAACGGACAATAACAGCTCAATCAAGGTCAAAGGTGATCGAAATGGTATTTATTCAAAACCCTCTCAACAATCCTCATCAAATCCTCCCCATAAGGTAACTCCCAATTATTCTTTTCAAATTGGAATTAATTGACAAGTTAATTGATTAATTACCAAATTAATTGATTGATTTGCCAAATTGATTGCAATTACACTAATTCAAGTGTGGTTAATACTACATATAGTTAAATTAGGATCCAAATTTAATGCCAGTTCTTTGTGATTTGTTTCTCTTTTCTGGGTATACGTGTGCGTAATTGTGATTTGAAATGTGCCTACCATACCAATTTGTCACTTTCTTGAGAATACATGCATGTATGCATATATGTGTATGTATCACTTTCTTGTCGGAAAACTAGAGTTAATCATACGATCGATTTGTTATATAATAAGCTCTTGTAACTCAAATGGTTAAAAAAAAATTACTTCTGCATAATATATAGATCAAGTTTCGATTCTAGATTAAGAGTTTTGAAAAGCTTGTATATGCATAATCATTTTAAATAAGCGTTGGATCATTGGGATACTGTTGCGAAGAAGAGCTTAAGAAAGGTCTATCAATTATTTCATGAAGTGGGTGAGGATTTAATTTTCTTCAGAAAACTATTCATGGTCTACTCAATCCATCATCAATACAAAGTTTTATGATAAATCCTGGATAATATTTAGAGATTTTAAAAGTGCAAAATTAATTTCCAAATAGAAAAAGTCATGCATACGACTAGCACTAGTGTTTGTAGAATTCGTATATAAGATCATACCTTTTCTGACAAGATTGTGTTCTCCAAGTCCCATATCAATCTCAACCATCCATCGTCACTGACTATTTCAAAAATCAACACCCTAAAACAGTATACGTATGAGTATAGCGTTAGATGTCCGGTGATTACATACTGCGGAGCCAGATAATTGACATCTTCGTCATCAACAACAAATTTACACCATTAGTACTGTTAATAGAAACCAAATCATGTATGCAATTTGTATTGAAACCGGTTATAGCTAGCTAGCATTTCAGCTCTTAGACTTAAACATTACCTCACTAAAGGGTTTAGCTACAGTGAGGAAATGGTATTTCTCGTTGGGGACATTCACTGGCAAAGATATAGCGAGAAACCCGCAATGCCTAGTGTTCTTCAGTGAAACCATTTAGCGACTAAATCTACGCATTTACAGAGAACTTGTTCCTTGCTAAATGCTTATTTGCTGTATTGATTATTTTCCAGCCACTCGTGTACTAATAATGTAAGAAATGTTTTATGGAAGTAGTTTTAACAACCCAAAATCTGAAATTCTTGGATGAAAATTCTTTCTCCAATAGTATATTGCTGACTTTGATTTTTCTATTAAAAAGTTACTGGGCATTTACACTGTTAATTTATTTGATACATTTGAATGAGTAAATAATATTTTATTCGAATAATTTTTTGTAGGGATGATCTTCAAATGAAGATTAAGAAACTAAAAATACCGATTACGAAATTTTTATGGTGAATATAAGCCATTTACAACTGGGCGAATTGTGTAGGGATTATCTTCAAGTGAAGATTAAGAAATTGAAGGGTTTCATTAATGAAATTGGGTGATGTTAGAGAGACTATATTTTGTATATCACATAATGTGGCAGTTGATTGTTAGAATCCTTCTTTAAATCATTGAAAATGGAATCCAACCACCAACTGCCAAGTCATTTGGTTTACAAAATATAGTCTAAAATTTTCGTTTTCCTAGCATTTTATTATGAAATTTACATGGTGAAGATACATTATTTGCATATAAAGGGACGAGCTCATCCCCAAATTAAAGGAAAATACAAATATTATTCTTCCTTTCAATACCAGCCACTGTATAATTGGGAAACAAAAGTGCTTATTACTTTGTATACAGTCATAAATATACATATTTCTATTATGTACGTATATACATGTGCCATTAATGCATGCAACATAAATATACATATTTCTAAGCCTTACTCTAGTGAAGCGAATGATCTTTACCAACTTAACATACCCTCATTGACATCTTTGATAAGTTGATAACGGTTAATAGGATCAGAAAAAGTCCCACGACCGAGTTTGGTTCCCTGTAGATATCTGATTCTAATTAGATAGTTATGGACAAGTGTAAATGAATGGGGCGGGTTTGTGTGAAGATTGAAGACGAAGCCCCTGTTGAAGTAGTCAAAGAAACTATGAGTTGCAGAAGAGAGAGAAATTGAGAGTTTTGGAAGATGATTCTTTTGTATTTCTTGAGTGAGAAGTAATGTATTACACTTTATCTATATGTTTTGATATTATTACATAGCTTGTAATATAAGTTAAGATATAGATAATATCTTGACTAACTAACAACAGATTCTAACAGTTTTAACAACCCTTATAACTCCCTTTGCAACTTGTGACATCTATCAACATTTAGACCTTGATTCTCCTTCACTTGGATCCTTATCCTTGTGTTTGTTCACTCTACTTCGATCCTCATCTTTATGCTTGTTTATACTATTACATACCACCTCAATCTCATGCTCGAGTGAACTAAGCACCAGATTGCCACAATATTGATGAAACAAAAGTGTATATAAGCCCTTTGTAAGTATGTCAGCTGATTGATCTGCAGATGAGACATGCTGCACTTGGAGATACCCCATTGTTACTTAATTTATCTCTTAAAAAATGATAGTTAATCTTAATGTGTTTAGACTTTGCATGAAACACAGGATTAGTAGAAAGGGCTATGGCTGAGATATTATCATAGTGAATCAATGGTGGTTAAAAGAGAGGGATAAACAAGTCACAAAACAATTGTCTTATCCAAGCAAGTTCTGCTGCTGTGATTGCAAGAGCTCTATACTCATTCTTTGTGGATGATCTAGACATAATATGATGCTTCTTTGATGCCCATGAAATAGGATTGGATCCTAGAAAACCACAAACCCTAAAGTTGATCTTCTATCATTTGGCTCACCAGCCCAATCTGCATCACTATAAGTTTGCAGTTGTATTGGCCCTGGTTAATTTGAATTGAATGCCATAAGTTGATGTACCCTTGAGATATCAAATGATCCTCTTTATTACAATAACATGTGACTTCATGGGGTTATGCATAAATTGACAGGCGTGATTTACAGAGAAGGCTAAGTCAAGCCTTGTGAAGGTGAGATATTGTAGGGCTCCAACTACACTTCGATATTGATCAAGGCTATGATATGGTTTGCCATCATTTTTAAACAATTTGCAATATGGAAGACATGGAGTAGCACATGGTTTACAATCCTGCAAATCAACTATGTCAACTAACTCATTCATATATTTTGACTATAACACAAATAAGCCTTTTGATGTGTAGTTAATTTGCAGGCCTAAAAAATAATGCAGGGTACCTAAATCCTTCATTTCAAACTCTGTAGTGAGTTCTTTAATTACCTGGGATATCAACTGAGATGAACTACTAGTTAAAATCGCATCATCAACATAGAGAAGCAACACTACGATGCCTTGTGAAGAGTGTTGAATAAACAAGGATGGATCAAATCCAAACCTAGTAAAAAGCTAGTGAACCTTTCATTCCATGCTCTTGGAGCTTGTTAAGCCCATAAAGTAACTTTTGAAGTCTACAAACATAATTGGATGGATATTTGGAGCTTTGAAATCCTGAAGGCTACTCCATGTATGTCACGCCCCAACCCACGAACAAGAACTATTCACGAGTTAGGGTGTGAGCTATATCTTAGTTATAGAAATAATTTCTACAACCAAGATATGGTGGAAAATAAAATTAAATACCATACATCATATAACAAAATCTTGCATAAAATTTATCAAATACGCAGCAGAAAAACAATAGTGCACCAATTAATTCACAATAAAACTACCAATTAAATAATAATTAAATTGTAACAATTCTTTCAAATGTATTAAATATATGCAAATGAGATGCATGAATGTACTCACTCCCTTCTAATCCCACTAACACATACCTAAGGTATCCAAGCATGTGCGTTCCATACTATGCTTATACTACTTGGCTCCGAATACCTTAGAATATGAATTAACTCTCGTTCATCCCTTAAGCCCAATTTTCAAAATTTATTTCTCCACTTCCACTTTATTAATATAGACATTTCCCCTGACGCCTAATTGTATATTCAAGCCCTTCCCCCGACGCCTGATATATACAAGGTTCTTTATTTTATATTCAAGGTAAACTTCAGCCCTTGAATATCCTCATAAGTCAAACACTTATACACAACTCAACTCTCTTTCTTACTTTACAAGAATGCTTATGTATATTCCATGTAACAAGAATATCAATAATCACATGCTCTATAACATCTGCAACACTAATTAGACAGTTAGTAGCTAAAATCGTATTATATTTGCAACACTAATCAAATTGTTAGTAGCCAAAATTGTATTATATTATCATAATATATAGTATGGATAACACACAACAATCTAATTGAGAAATATTACTTTACCATTTTACTCCATCTCTCTTTAGGTGATATTGATGCATAACCCCATTTAAGTTCCATAGAGCAATTATGTTGGGTAAGCTCTCATGCATTTTATGGGATTTTTCTCTCTTAGGATGAAGTGTGGTATCGGATAACAACTTTGTACTCATAGCCTTCAAGAAGGCTTCCCTATAGAATATTCGTGTTTACATTCCCAAAACTTGGAAGTGAAATGCGCATCATGATGAGGTACATCAGTGACATGCATACCATGTAATCGAACAATGTAGTTCACAATGCCTTAGCGAGCATATTCATATTGAATTTCACTTGGATTTAGTGAAAAACTATGTCAAGAAGGCTAAAAGAACACTCAAGAATTTGAGGGTCAAAACAAGTCCATCAAATCTAGAGTATAAGATAACTTGATCGAATGCATAACATCTCGCTGCAATGGTAACTTTCAGAATATTCAATCACCGATGGTAAATATTCGTTCAGTAGAGTATTTGTTGGGTGATTGAAGAATGAATAGCCACAACTAAAAATTAGATGTCAGAGCAATTTTCCTAAACGATTTGTCTACTTCAGAAACAATACGATGTCTAATAGGGTATACATGTACTCAAGGTTGACTGGAATGCCTTCAGGCTCAAGGAAGTGACTATGGAATCATGGTTAAAGTAGATGTCGATCAAAATGCCATAAAATCCAATAAATTCACAAATGAGAAATTTCAACAAGTGGTCTAAAATGAGTTAGCTTGTCAAGTCAATCGATAATCACCAAAACATCACCATAATTTCCACATGTGCAAGATACCTCAATATGAATACACATGAATTCCAATTGAAATGAGGTAGGACAGGCTGAAAGTGTTCAAAGGTAAATATGTATTTTGCACAATCGGGGTGATACACGATAGTGCAATCGTAGACGTTGATTTGGTTCTTTCATCATCGCTGTCATAAATTTAGCTTGTTTTAAATGAGGATGTATTTGAGAAGTCTAAGGTTGGTAAAGGTTCTAGACATGCTTCCCGAGAAGTGTCATCCGATATTTCAAATAAAGATGATAATTGTTGACTTTAGGTTATGAGGAATGTGGTTCATTTTGTACGGATCTAAACCCTGGGGAAACATAAGTGATACGCTGTCATGCTACATCTACACAGCCAAAAAATCTAGAGAAACGTCATCTTGGATTTTGAAATAATTGATGTCATCGGAAAGCGTACGAACAATGGTAGGAAATAGACGTCATCTCAGTTGTCACAACATTAATTATATTCCATGTCTCAACTAAACTAATTTTCCTCAGCCGACATGGAAGGAAAACACCACTGCTGAAAAGTCACTAACAAATTGCCGATAAAATCAACAAGGCCAAGGATATTGCATATTTCACAACAATTTGTGGGAATATGAAATTTTCTACATTTGCAACCTTTTTGGAATTTGACAAGAATGTCGTCTGCTAAGATCACGTCTCCCAAAAAAGATACCTAATCTAACAAAGCTAACATTTGGGGAACTTGGTATAAAGCTCACTGTAGGTGTTTAGAAAATTTTATCTCATTGCTGAAGTATGTCAGAAAGCCATTTGTAAGACTACTATAAATTTGTCAGGCTATGGAAGAAAACTCGAACTCTAAAGGTTGGTCGGGTAGACCATCAATTCAAAGTTGGGGTTAATAGTTTTAATTGTCACCCGATGGAGTTGCTAAAATCTAGATATGATCCTAAGGTTCAGTCTATCGTCTGCATGACTAGGTTTAAGGTTCCCTAAGATAAAGTGTTTGGTTGGGTAAATTCCTAATCGGTAAGTTTTTGTAACTAAGTTCTCTCAATGATGTAGGAATTGTTTGAAAAGGCACAAGAAAAACTGGTGTAGTACGAGAAAGATGATTGATGGTGTACTTTACTTCACCATTTGGTGATATCCCTTGTAAAATTTTGAGAAATGATGCCAAAGGTATACGTCACGGGAACGTACAATACTACTTCCTTTCTCTACGACATGTACTAATAGGTCTTCACAACTTTCAAACTACTCAATTCGCTCTTACAGTGGAAATTAACTCGTGCCCCAATTCTAATGTTTGTCTGTGAAGGTGACCTCAGGGATGACTGGTCAAGAACGTTTGGGTTACCTAAATGGGTAATGTGGTTAAAACAACTACGAGTGTACTATTTTCCTACAAGGCTTGCCCTTAAGTTTCCACATTTTAATTTCTTCGGCTCAGATAGTGACTGTTAATCAATCTATCAATCGTGCCGCTAAATAACGCACATATGATATTTTTATATTGTTCGCTACCCTAAAACTTTGAACTGTCGTTCCGGCATAAAGGTATCACTCCCAGATACTAGCATACCACTTGAATACTGGTTGACAGTTCCTAGATATCGGATAGTATTGTTAATTAGTAGTGCCACCGTATACTGATTAGAGGTTAGAGCCCGCTTGGGTAGATGGTTTCAGATGATTGGTAAGGAAATGGTCATGTGAGGTGGTTTCATTGATCCTAGGAGAAATTGATTACTGCTTTTGGGATTTCTGCTACTCAAAGGTATAACAACTCATACTCTTATGCCTATACTCATCGAAATGACGAGTACAACATTGAAAGGAAATTTGGGAACTAGTGTTTGTTGGAATGTCCTAAGGTCAGAAAAAGGAATTTGATAATAATTTACTTTAGAACAGACTTAAACTGAAGTCGATATTCCTCCTGAAGCAAGGAAAATTGGTACTAGACATGATTGAAACTAAATCCAAACCAATTATATATAGGAAAAACTCACTATCTACACCTTTAAATATACACAATGGAATTAATTTTGGTAGACAATCCATGTAAGTTAATTGTATAGGGGCAAAGTTATACTAACTAGTCATATATAGGAAAAACTCACTATTTACAACTTAAGATGAAGTGTGCTACTGTATTGATTTTTCTTTGTTAAAAATAAAAATAAAATAAAATAAGTGAGTTTGTGTGAAATTTGATTTAAATAATTTTTTTTTAAATTGTTTTAGTGTTGGATTTAATTTTGGATCATTAAATTTTTTTTTTTTTACCATTAGCTTTTTTCATATTCGATCTCAGCCACTGGATTTCTTGTATTTATAAGTTATATTTTAAAATTTTAAATCTAGACTGTTGGATCAACCAATGATCCATTAGTTGCAGCCGTCTGAGAGGCGTTAGCCCGCTAGGTCCCAACACTGACTGTCTTGTCGGGGGTCCTCACGTGAAGGGCGTGGCGCGGGTCAAAACGCAACCCTTGGGATTTTTTCGAGCATGTTCATGCGCATTCGTGGGGCTCCCACTTATTCTTGGTTTATTTTTTGGCCATAATCTAGCCCAATTTTAGGTTATATCCCAAACCCAAATTTTAGCCACAATTGTTGAAGGAAATTTTGGGAGGGGTCTTTAAAATCTAAAATTTGGGTTTTAACCTCACCATTGTCACTTAGTACTATGATCTAATGATATTTCTCATCATTTGTAAGTGAGAGGTTTGAACTACATTATGCTAGCCCATTGTGAGGTTAAGCTTATCCCCAACTCTTAATATAGATAATATCATTTGCTCAAAAAAATAAATAAATAAATAAACCTCACCATTATAAATGGTCTTTGTGTGTGGTTACTTTCATTTGCTTAGTTTAATACTTTTATTTTAAAATAAAATATATAACTTAGGCTTATTTTTCGCTACACTTCATGGAACTCGATTTTAATCTCTCTTTGCTCTCTGTAACTCAAAAATCGTCATTTTACTCCATAAAAATCAAAATTTGCTCATTTTACCCCATTGGACTCGATTTTGATCCTAGTTTGCCTACTAAAACTTGAAAGTCATCTCTATAAAACTTCAAATTTGCTCTGCATTGCCTTAGATCTCCTAATTTCTTATATGGGTTTGATTTGAGTGAGCCAGGCTAATCATTTTATTTTTTTTCATCTTTTCAATTTCTTTTAAACTTAATAGTTTTTTTATTGTTGAATTTTGACACATAATGGATATTTATAATCAAATTTGTTGCACATGTGGCGTAGTCTTATTGTTGTTGGGCCCCACATATGTTTTAGGAGATGACTTATAAGTTTTAAGGAAAAGAGATAGTCCACAAGGAAAAATAGAACGAATTTTGAGTTTCAAGAAATAAAATGATGACTTTTAAATTACAGAAGGTGTGAAGGATGGGCAAAATGAGATAAAAATGGAATTCCATACGACATTGCTAAAAATAAGCATATAACTTAACATTAAAATGTTCAGTTGCCAAAGGGCTAGTATATATTTAACACGAAAACCCCCACTTTTATATTATTCATGTCGTTTTTTTATACAAACCCCCACTTTTATTTAATCATAGGCTAATAGAGGAACCACATTGATACGGGGCCCCCTTTAGGGGGATAGGAGCTTTGATGTTTGAGAAGCATTTGTTGGAGCATCATGGAAGAGGTATGGCGCAGTGATTGTTCGAGCAGTGTTCCACACACCTTTGAAGTTTTTCTTTATCTAAGGTGATAAAATACTTGGTACAGTTAGCACTCCATTAATTTAATCACTAACTGGTAAATTAAAGCTAACACAAACAATATTACCGTTGGCATATTTGGAACATTGCTCAACTGAGCAACCAAGTTTGCAGTAGTGAATTGCATGATCATTCACATTAAGATTTTGAAGATGACCAGGGCATTTCCCCAAGCATAGTGTAACGCATACCTGAGGTAGCAATTGACAAGTGCTAAGGCATTGTTGGTAACAACTATCATCTGTACTAGTTGTATGGGTGCATTTTTGCTTACCCACATTAACTTTAGGGTATGCTCTCCATACACCTTATTAGGTGTCATGTGTCCATCCTTCTAACCTTAGTTATTTGCTAATTAAATATATCATTTTCAATTTTTAAAACTAATTTTAAACATTAAAATTAAAAATTAAAAATAAAAACCCAAACCCTTCAAGTTCCCCACCCAGCCAAACACCATAAATAACTACCCACCCACGCCACCCCTTTGATTCTTCAAAGTCTACCCCCACCCAGCCAATCTTCTTCGTGCCATGGTGAATCACCATATCTCCGTTCTCCTTCTTACAATGTAACTCTAATTTTATTTTAGTTTATAAAGAAACCCAACAAATGTCCTCGCCAAGAAAATAATCCCAAATTGGAAAATCAAATCTTACGTGCAGGTTGATTCTTTAGGTGAGGTTGCTATCGAATTTCATGGCTGCAAAGGCGCAGCCTTCGTGGTGGTCTCCAGCTGTTGTTACAGTGGAAGAAAAAGGAGGGAGGGCGGAGGACAAAGTCATGGCAAATTTGCCATGCACTCGAAGAAGAAGATTGGCTGGGTGGGTGGGTGGAACTTTGAAGAATCAATTGAATGGTTGGCGTGGGTGGAGAACGAAACACTGCTGGGCTTGGGCAGGGTTTGAGTTATTTATTTATTTTTAAGTTTAATGTTTAAAATTAGTTTTAAAAATTGAAAATGATATATTTAATTAACAAGTAACTAGGGTTAGAAGAAGGGACACATGGCAGCTAATAAGTTGTATGGTAAGCATACACCAAAGTTAATGTAGGTGAGCAAAAATGCACCCTCATAAACTAATGTTAACAATTTGATTCCAAATTAATGAAATTTCTTATCTTTTAAAAAAGAAAAAGATTGAGTGCAAAAGCATCGAAAGTTTTACTCATGATTGGCTTTTAGCCAAAATGATCATTAAGATTGACATAACTTCTAGGTTTAGTGCATATGATTTGAAATTGATAGAAGTGGTTCCTGAATTTGTCCACCATCAACCATTTTTGTCCTTGTGTAAAATTCTATTAAATAAGAAAAATTACAAAAATACCTTTAATTTAAGAAAAAGTGGACCAAAATGATTTACAAAAATTGAAGATATTTGGTTATTTTATTTATATTTAATGAAGATTTTTCAAGATAATTTATGAGAACAAACTCAGAAACCACTTTTATCGATTTCAAATCTCAGAGAACAACGCTATACCAATCTCAGAAACTATTTTAAGTAAAAAAAATCATCATGATTTTCCTCCTCTCTCGAGTTTAATTAATATTTGTCCATTTTTGTTTGATAAATTATGAAATTAATCAACCATGAATCCAACTTATATAATTAAAATTAGAATAAGTGGGACAGCCGACGTCATCGTTGAAATTTAAAGAGAATCTTAGATGTTAAATCTTGTGCAGAAATATAATAACAAGTGACGGTCCATTCCCCATCATGAAAAAATAATAAAAAAAACATAAAACTTCTGATAAATCAAACAAAATAGTAAAACGGTGTTCTGCGCCCCCACCCCACCCTTTGGCTTTGGAACTCTTCAACTGGAAGGAAGGAAGGCAGGAAGGAAGGAGAGGACCAACCGAGCAACCCGCAGCATGCGGCCCAGGATTCCCCCTCCACAATATGAATCTTGATCATGCTGGGCTCGACTCCGTTTTGTCTTTCTGTATCGGGTTTGTGGTCGTGGGTCCTACATCCCTCCTTTCCGTTTCCAACTTTCCACTGACAGGCAGCCGTCTTCTCTCTCTCTCCTCTAGCCTCCGCCCCCACCAACCGTGGCCCATTTCATCACCAACCCCAGCGTATTCCCTCTCTCTCTCTCTCTCTCTCTCTCTCTCTCTCTCATAAGTTATAAACAACCCAACAAGCTTCACAAGTCTCTGCAGGTCCCTCTGTAACTATCTGAGGTTAGCTTCTCATCGTCTTTTTCTTCTTTTGTTCTTCCTGTGTCTGCAAGTTTATGTTTTTCTTTTTGGGATTTTCTTGGTAGGCAGAATGAATGGTTTTTTTTATGTATTGGATTATTGATTTAACATAACTTCTTTAGCTTTTTATGATTAATTTCAGATGTCAGCTACTTAGTTTGTTACATCTTTCATTATTCTAACAGATAATTAGCGGTTGGGTGTCAGTATCCATGTATAAGTGAACCCATTTGCCCATTTGATTCATTGGTTTAGCAGTCACTACTAAAGAGAGCATCTTTTTTAGCATTGCCACCGCATCATTTTTCGTTGGATGAGTTTAAATTTCGAGATTTGTGTAGTGGATGATTTAAAAATCACATTCATCCAAGGACAGTTAATGTGGTGGTAACGATTATCGCCACTTAAGGCCGCTGAGCAGAAATGGCATGTCAGGTGTTATATTGTAGTAAAGTGTTGTAAACATATGAAGGTGTATTAACTACAACTGTTGTGCATTCAGTGGAGTAATTACGAGGGTGAGCAAATTGTTATCAACCCATTTAGTTGGGGATGCTGGAAAAAGAATAATCTTGGAGCAGAGTAGTAAATTCATATAGGCGTATAGACAGAGACATGAAGA
Organism: Pyrus communis; assembly: GCF_041283825.1. Lineage (NCBI taxonomy): Eukaryota > Viridiplantae > Streptophyta > Magnoliopsida > Rosales > Rosaceae > Pyrus > Pyrus communis. Next base: position 22,874,232 of record NC_142571.1, on the reverse strand, counting down.
CCAAACCACTATAAATGGAATATCTAACTGTGTGCATTTCTGTGTTGCAGAAGCTCTGTTTTGGACCGTTATACAATTTTGGCGTTCTTCATTGTAACAAAAATGAATTTCACTTTGTGTTCATCATCTTCGGAGCTCAGATATACTTTTGTTGAGGGGTTGCCATGTACAAACAAGAATATGGTGGACTCTGAGCCTTTTGTGAAGGTTGATAAGTTCAATAAGAAGGATAGTACTCGAGCATCTAATCACAATGCTAGAAAGCTGTTGATGTCTAGCAATTTGATGCCTCAGCGCTTAAAAGGATCCAATATGGGAAGGAAACATCTCAAGGAACCTGGTCGAAAACTGGAATTTGTGAGGACATTGCTGATTGACAACTATGACAGCTACACATACAATATATACCAGGAGCTGTCTGTCATTAATGGGGGTAAGTTTTTCTCTAACCTCCTCTTCTCTCTCTCTTGTGTTAAATTATGTATGTCGTACATGTGTCTACTCATTATCTCCAAGGGCTAAATGTTTGGATCATCTATAACCTGGTGAAGGAAATAAAAATTATATGTGATGTTAGCCTACTAAAGGTTGTCTCTGATATTTTAGCTTCTAATTGTGCCAGTGCCTCCTATGGTCATGCGGAATGATGAATTGACATGGAAAGACATTCGCTATTACTTGTATGAAGAAAATGCTTTTGACAATGTTGTTATATCACCTGGACCTGGTTCGCCAGCATGTCCAGCAGACATAGGTGAGTTTCTGAAAAGTAAATTTATCTTTTCCATGCTACTTGTGTTCTTGTTGCCACGATGTATGGCTGAGTATTGACTAGAAGCACAGTTATGCATAGTTCAGAAACCATATTCTTTTTGTGTTGTTTTTTACTTCTGAATTTTATATTGGCCAAAAATAGATACACGAAGTCTTTATGCTGCAGATCTAACAGGATTCACACTCTCAATAGTTTTCAACATGTTTTAGATTATCTATATGCACCGCACCTGGTTTTTCTTTATCTTGGAGTTCTGTCTGCAGCCGTTTTTCCCTCTGGCTTAAACTCTATAGCTTTTTATGATTATTTCATCGAGAAACTATTTGAATCTGTCAGGAATATGTCTTCAGGTGCTGCTTGAATGCTGGGATATCCCTATTTTGGGCGTTTGCCTTGGACATCAGGTATTTTGGTTTTGTACTTTGTTTTTCTTCTAGTGGACACTAGATGCTTAAGTTAAAATTCCTTAGTTGCATGCATAATGAGATTTTTAGGGAGGATTACAATAAATCAATTGAGTAAGTGAGTTTGAAGGCCACCAATAGAATTTTTGACTAGTAAGTATTAAAAAAAAAAAAAAAAAAAAAACCCAACAATTCGGTGACAAAACCGCTCATGCCCGCTATGCAAGAGAAGCCATTGATAAGATACTGTAAGTCGTGAATATTTTTGGAGTTGCGATGTTGATACATTGTATATGTTTCTAAACCCATAATAGAAACATATACATACATTTATTTGGTTGTTCAGGTGCAGCAATTGTGGATAATCGTATTTATATATTTATTTGTATAGAAGAATCTATGCGGTATGCAGTGTATTTCACACAACAACATATGATTCTTGGTTTTCTCAATAAGATGATGATATTGGAATGCATAGCCAATCACCTCAAGAATGATAGGTCTGTTAATGTGGTTTAGTTCTCACCTTTCTCCTGAATGGCTTTGATTAAACAGGCTTTGGGTTATGTGCATGGTGCTAAAGTTGTCCACGCATCTGAACCAGTCCATGGACGGTTGAGGTATGGTTATATATTATTACCAGATTTTGGTTGTCATTGGTGCTTATTTTTTCATTTTTTCTATTATATCTTGTTATTACTAATCTGAAATATGCTTTATAATTGAAAATTCGTATTCAAGCTTTGGTATAGTGATTTTATTCTTTCCCCGTAGGTTCCCTTCTATTAACTTTCTACTCTTTCTTTTTCCTCAATACAGTGAAATTGAGCACAACAGGTGCAAACTTTTCAATGATATCCCTTCCGGCCACAACTCAGGATTTAAGGTCAGTCTTTTATTAAACTTTGAAGTTGAAATTAATAGTTCCCAAATAAATAGCAAGAAACTTGTCTACTGAAAGATCATTGGTTTACTTCAGCCTTGTAATTCAGTTTGCTGTAGCATTGTAGGGGTATCCTTAAAAGATGTCATATATTTCAAGGAAAGTCAATAACACTGGTCTATTGTTTTGAATTTTTATATCTTGCGAAAAGTTAATACTCTTAAGAAAAATAATAAAATATTTCAAGTTTCTTGTCCCACTTTCAGTTTGCATCTAAACAGTAGGCAGTTGTCGAGAATTCTAATGTTTCAAGTAGATGATTCTGTTCTGTATAGTATGATGTTTAAAACCATTTTGTGGGAAGAATATTTGATTGGTAATTAGCTTGTCCATATACATTAACTTTTAAAGTTTATTTAGATGACGTTTTCATGAGAACTCGAGACATTTTGCAATCATTTATTTGAGTAATGATTAATATTTAACTAAAGTGACAAACTTGCAAAATCTCATATTTTTTTGCAGAACCAAAGTTAGTCATTTCTGAAATTTAAAATAGTAGGTCTGCAATCACCAGGAAAAACCAAAAACTTAAAACTGCAGAAGGTCAAAGATTGTTTCTTGAAATTGTAATGTTTTAATGTGGCTTTTCAGAAAGTGCATACTTTAGCTACCATGAACTTTTAGGATAATGGTGGAACTTATTCTTAACTATGTGCCATACAAATATACCTAATTGCAGGTGGTTCGGTACCATTCACTTGTTGTAGATGCTGAATCCCTCCCAGATGAACTCATTCCTATAGCATGGACTTACTCCAGGGATGCACTTTCTTTTATTGAAACCCAGAAGTCTGATGTTCCCTCAGAATTTGCTGTGGGATCTTTTCCAACAAAACCAAAAAATGGAAGTTTTTCGCCTTTCAGTTGTTCTGGCAAAGTGCGGAGCGAAAAGGTTCTCATGGGCATTGTGCATTCTACCCGGCCTCATTATGGTTTGCAGGTGGGTTGCATGTTCATTGTATTTGTGATAATTTCAAATCTGCTTTTACGTGCAATACTCTCTGACTTTAGCTATTGACCCTCACAGTTCCATCCAGAGAGTATTGCGACCTTTCATGGGAGGCAGATATTCAAGAATTTTAGAGAGATCACAGAGGACTATTGGCTGAATTCGAGGGCATCATTCATCAAGAAGCGGAATTTTGATTATACAGGTAAGCTAGAGTTTTTTTTCTGGAAAATCTGTTCATCTTTCTTATGAACGTCATTTATCAATATTCTCCCTCTGATATAGTCTCACTTGTTCGCACGCATACATGCATGTGCCATGCTAAGTTACATGCAGACATTACGTTCCTTCTTATGCATGCCAATTCTTTAAGGATGATTTTGGAAACTTTCATGAGTGTTGTTAAGAATGCTATTTTTGATCAATTAATTTTTTTTTTTTTTGACAAACCTGAATATTGTGTCCATTGTATGAATCCCAGAGATGTCGTCTGGCTGTAGTTCTATATGCTTTATGATTATTATTATTATTATTATTATTTTCCTAGAAAAAACTCCCTTTGGTTTCAACTGACCAGTAAACTTCTTTTAGCGTGCATGCAGATGCCCAATGCTAGTCGACTCCGCACAGAAGTTCCTAGACATAGGCAACTAGTAAGTAATTCAGATGGTCAGCTATATAACAAGATTTCTAGAAGGAAGAACAGTGAAAGTAACACAAGTTCTTCTGGTGCGGTCAATATGGTAAACCTTTTGCATCCAGGCATTGGTGTTAAATATCTAAAGTTGAGATGGAAGAGATTTAAGCATTTGGCTGGTCAAGTTGGTGGAGCAAAAAATATATTCTGTGCACTGTTTGGACATCATAAAGCTGAAAATACCTTTTGGTTGGACAGTTCATCGATAGAAAAGGTTCGTTTATTTTTCGATTGACATGTCTATGCCTATCTTAAGATTGATGATGTTAGTACATCTCATATGAGCATGATTTTTAATTCTCTCGTGATGCTCTGTGAAGGTTTAGTTGAAGCATTTGACATTATCATAATACCTTACTTTTATTTTGAGTAGTTCTCGTAAAACCATTATTTCTTACATATTGTCTCTGTTTTCTTGAATATTCAGAGAAGAGCACGGTTTTCATTTATGGGAGGAAAAGGTGGAACTCTTTGGAAGCAGTTGACCTATAAATTATCAGATAGAAGGTTTGACTCAGTATTGATTTTGGGAATTCAAATTTTTAGTTTTCGTATGGATTTTTGTTTAACTGATGTGGCTTCAAGTTTTAACATCATCAGCTAACTACCTTGGTGTTTATAATGATTTCTTGTGGAATTTTCTTAATTGTTTTTTAGAATAGAATAAAGCTCATGTGAATATTTTCATGTTATAGTAATCTATACTGCATTTTTCAGTGATACGACTTTGAAGGGCAGTGGTTTTCTATCAGTTGAGGACGCTCAAGGCTCTAACAGAAACACATTTTTGGAAGAAGGGTTTCTTGATTTTTTGAAAAAGGTATTAGTGAAATTACAGCTTCTGGTTTAATTTGTGTTTTCTTGAAATATTGAGTTTTCTGTATTTTTTCTGTGTTATTCTTAGAATCTGTATCATCTCAATGATCATAAACTTATGTCAGAATATACTTTCTTCTGTTCATTTGGAATTAAGTTTGCTTTTTATTTTGTAACCTTGCTCAGTCTCCCAGTGTGAAGTGATATTTATTGCTTGGTATGTATTTCAGGAGCTCATGTCATTTCGGTACGATGAAAAGGATTATGAAGGCCTTCCATTTGAATTTCATGGTGGATATATTGGTTACATGGGGTATGCAGTTAAGTTTATTTGAAATTTTGAATGTAATGTTCTTGGACCATCCTTTCCTTCTTATCCACTACTCCTCGGTGCGTGAATTCACTTTTTTTTTTTGTCTTATGTTGTGGTGAAAAGTTTTCTCAGAACTTGGTCTCGTTCAAACTCGAACAATGTTTTTATCATCTTTCCTATGCTTTAACTGCTTTTATGGTTAAGTCCAAAAAGGGAAATTGATTGAAAAGAAGACATCTCTTTAACTTTTCGCTATCCCAAATTGTGGTTGCTGTTCAGTTATAAGCAGTCATCGTCTCTCCCTTTTGGTTTCTGGTTTTTGGATATTTATGTTTGGATTGAATTTCTGACTAGCCGAAAATATTAATTGTCATGGCTCTTATGTGGCTCTTAATTAGCTGGTTGTTATTCATTGATTTTGTGTAATGCAGGTATAGCCTTAAAGTTGAATGTGGTGCATCATCTAACTGCCACAAATCCAGGACTCCAGATGCTTGCTTTTTCTTTGCTGATAATCTTGTAGTTATCGATCACTGCTCCGACGATGTTTATATACTGTCTATTAACAAAGAATGCACAAGCACGACACCATGGTTGGACAATACAGAACAAAAGCTTCTCAGGTTAAAAGCTTCTGCTACAAATGAGGGAGAGGAGCCAACCTTACAGGCTTTTCGATCTTCTCAGTATCAAGGAAGTTTTGTTGTTGATAAATCAAGAGAGCAGTATATAAAAGATGTCGACAGGTGTCTGGAATACATTAAAGATGGTGAAAGCTATGAGTTATGTCTCACAACTCAGATGAGAAAAAGAATTGGGGAAATGGACTCATTAGGACTTTACCTTCACCTTAGGGAAAAAAATCCGGCACCATATGCTGCCTGGCTTAATTTTTCAAAGGAAAAGCTTTGTGTCTGCTGTTCTTCCCCAGAGCGGTTTCTACGGTTGGATAGAAATGGTGTACTAGAAGCAAAGCCCATTAAGGGTACTATAGCTCGTGGTGCAACACTAGAGGAAGATGAACAACGCAAACTACAACTGCAATACAGGTAAGATATTTCTCTTTTTTTCCAACAGGATTAAAATTGTTGTTGCGTATAATTATTGTACAATAGATGACAATTTGGTTCGGTGGAAAGAGCTGTTATCAGGATCTTAGTTTTCTAGTATTAGCTAGATTTATTCTCACTTTCCATGCTCGGACTAATGCAATTTCTCATGATACATCCGCCCTTTTAAAGAATGAGGGTGGGCGATATAAGATCCAGGGTTCGATATACAGCTACTGTGTATGTAGTTACTCAGCAAGAAAGAAATGAGGTGGTTTTCTCTCCCTTTCTATGAACTAATCTCTCTCTCTCTCTCTCTCTCTCTATAGTGAAAAGGATCAAGCTGAAAATCTGATGATTGTTGACCTTCTAAGAAATGACCTTGGCCGTGTGTGTGAGCCTGGTTCTGTTCATGTGCCCCATCTTATGGATGTAGAATCATATGCTACTGTCCATACTATGGTGAGCACAATTCGCGGGAAAAAGCGGTCAGATGTAAGTGCAGTTGACTGTGTGAGAGCAGCATTTCCAGGCGGTTCAATGACAGGTGCACCAAAATTAAGATCAATGGAACTTCTTGACTCGATCGAAACTAGTCCGCGAGGAATCTACTCAGGGTCCATTGGTTTTTTCTCATATAACCAGACATTCGATCTCAACATAGTTATCAGAACTGTTGTTGTACACGAGGGTGAAGCTTCAATAGGCGCGGGAGGAGCCATTGTTGCGTTATCAAATCCTGAAGACGAGTATGACGAAATGATGCTGAAAACGCGCGCCCCGGCAAAAGCTGTAACGGAATTCTTGTAGGGATTGTATTTTATTTTCCACATTTTTCCTTGTGGTGAATGTTTCCGTAGTGTCAAAGAAGATACAGGCAATATAGCTTCGTGTCACTATTGATTTCATTGTTCATTTTGCCAAAACAATAAAAAGGATGTTCCTTAATTAAAATTTTATTCGATTTGTAAGCGGTAGATTGTTCTGGTGGTTAAGACTCTCTTGCCTCTTCTCATAGTTTAGAAGAATTTAGTTTAGAATATTCTATTGTTTGTTACAAATCTTATTCCGATTTTATGAATTAATCATCCTTCTTATTCCAAATGATTAATTTCATTTTGTTTCTATGAATTTTAGTTGAGAGAGGATTAAATGTGGCAAAGTCAGACATCTGGAAGAAGGAGGAATGTCTGCTTAGCCAATTTAGCCTTTACAGTTGACTCCACCTACCCAATCCGACCCCAAAGGTATCAATATACCAAACAAGTAAACACAAGAAAATAAGGTCATGTTTAAGAGTCCGAAATTGTATTAATTAATTAGAAAGTAAGTAAAGTTTTTTTTTTTTTTTTTTTTTATTTCTGTCAGTTTTTTTTTTGTATTACTAAGTAGTTTAATCTATTGAAGAAAAAATGGAGCAAGTAACTGTAACATACATTTTATGTCTTTTGTACAACAAAATTTTGTGTATAACCAGTTGTAAATGATCTGATTATAGGTGATTAATAGGTAGGAAAAAAACATACAACAAGTTACATGGTAAAATCTCCGTGTAAGAAAAGAATTTACACGAAAATAGATTTAACATCAACATAACGTCCCCATCTAATAAAATAATAACACGTATAAGTTTTACCGTATAACATCGTGCTATTAAATAGAAACATCACGGTTGACAGAGAATTCATTTTATGTACTATACAGAAAATCAAGCATACCATGACAGCTTCAGTCTCCTACTCCCACCCAACTCGTAGGGTACGCTACAAAGTACCAACCCACCAAACAAGGCAAATGAACTGACCAAAATACAAAGAAAATAGTAAATTTAAAGGAAATTGTTATTAGCACTTCAAAAATTTATTTATACACTCTAAACTTTTTATATTAGGAAAGAAAAATACACTTATGAGAAGTGTAGAATAAGATTTTTGAAGTGCCAATAATACTTCTCAATTTAAAATAATTTAATGTTTTTATTAAAACGAAAGAATGAGAGATTTTTTTTTTTTTTTTTTTTAATATTTTCAGTACATCAAATATCATAATATAATTATAATTAAATTTTATTTTTATCGAAATTTTTCTTCATTTTTATTACAACCGTGATTCACCGGACCAACGTTCCGATTTAAGAATGACGGGTTGTAGGATTTGGTGGTAGGTGGAAGCCAGTTGGTGGATTGATTTGCGTGTGCGAGTAGCAGCACGCCTATTTTTGATAAAAAACAATCACCCCCGTTAGTTTCTCAGCCTTCTTCTCCTCCCTCCTTTTTCTTCTCGTCGTTGTTTTTGGTGGTTGGTGGACTGAGAGTTTCGGTGGGTTCAACTGCAATGGCTTCCTCTCTTGCATCCAAGCCATTCCTCGGAGGAGCTTCAAGGACCGATGGCTTTTCTGGGTTTTGCTCCTCCTCCTCTGATCTCCGAACCCTCTCGTCCTCCTCCGTTCAATTTGTGATCCGCCCGAGAACCCCCAACAAACTCCGTTAGTTTCTCTCTCTTTCTCTCTCCCTCTGATTGTTGGATGTTCATTTGATTGCTTACCGTTGTTTTACATAGAAAGCTTTAAGATTTTTCGAGTTAATTTCCACTTTCTGATTGGCAATGTGCGAGAATTTTGTTATCTGAAATGCAGTTACTGAATGCAGCTACTGAATTTGTTTTGTGCACAAATCATGAATCTTACAATTTAAAGACTACATCTTTACTTTAATTAGCCTCTCCCATCATTACCCAAGTTCTAAAGTCTAAGTACCCATGTTAACATTCGGTCTTTGGTTTGTTGTAACATAAACTTTGAAGTAAATGGAATTTTGATATGTTAGAGATTGTAGTAAGTTACAACTTTCGGATCAATTCTGAAAAGTTTGGTGTTGGATTTCAGAGGTGCAGGCAGCTGGGAACACTACCGGAAATCATTTTCGTGTTACAACTTTTGGAGAATCTCATGGTGGTGGTGTTGGTTGTGTAATTGATGGATGCCCTCCTCGTATGCCCCTCTCTGCAGAAGATTTGCAAGGGGACCTTGACAGAAGGTATTTGATACGGGGCTCACCCTTGTCACGTTCATTGTAAAGTTCTTGGGTAGCTAAACGATGCACCTAACTCGTGTTATGGCATTTGAAACGAGTTGATGCCTATTTCATGTTCAATTTAAGGATATTTTACTAGTATGTCTTTTACATGTTCAATTTCATCGTAGAGTTTGTGAGGTATTTGGTCTGGGATCATTGCATGCTGGCACAATTAGTATCCTTGGATATAATAGGTGTTTATATTGTGACATTAGTGTAGATCATTCCATGCAATAATCATGGTAAGCTTCCTCTAAAATTGTTGAATTCTTGTTTGTTTTGAATGCAAACTTGTTATGGGTTGTCAGGAGGCCAGGTCAGAGTCGAATTACTACTCCTAGGAAGGAAACTGACACATGCCGAATACTTTCGGGAGTTCATGAAGGTTTGATCTTTGTGGAATTTGTATGTGTGTGTATATATGTTTATTTAAAGGGGTTCCTTTGTAGTTCTCTTCAGTGGCATATACTCTAATTGATGTTATAATTGACTACAGGAGTGACAACTGGGACACCAATTCTTGTGCTTGTACCCAATACTGATCAGAGAGGACGTGTAAGTATTTATTGCTAGAGGACATATATATGAAGTTGAATGAAAATGGGTGGAGCTTTTATAGACTAATATTTCTTTGCTCGTGGTTTTACCTTTATTTTTTGGGAGTTTTAACGAAACACTCCCGGTACTGTTCACTTTTAACGAAAAAGACATTTTTACTCTAAAAAGTCATTCTTGGTACTATTCACTTACAACACCTTTTTGTCCTTTTGATTAAAACTCAAATTTTCAAGCCCTTTTCATTAGTTTTCCTTTATTCTGGGTATGGAATTTGTAGTTTTCAATCTATTTAATCATGCTGTGGAACTGATATGAGGGCTGTGGAACACAATATGAGGGCTATGGAACTGATTAGATAGTTTGTATTTTGAGTAATAGAACTCGTTAAAGAGTTTACTGTTATTTTTCTAGTATTTCCTCTGAATCGTGATATATAGGATACTATGGATTAACAATCACATTTATACTCTATATAATTCAGTCACTTGTATCAATTGACATTCTTTATGGTGCATGGAAATAACTGTGCATGGAAATAACTATGTCGCTGGAATTTCAGGATTATGATGAAATGTCAGTAGCATATAGGCCTTCACATGCAGATCGAACTTATGACCAGAAGTATGGAATCAGATCAGTGCAGGTAATGGTTTTAAGCTTAACCATTAAAGGTTTACAAGCGTATTTTGGAATTGCAGATGCATAAATCTTGAGCTAATTTGTAATTGAAGGGCGGTGGTAGATCTTCTGCTAGAGAAACAATTGGAAGAGTTGCTGCTGGAGCCCTTGCCAAGAAAATCCTCAAGGCTTTCTCAGGAACTGAGGTGCATGTAGTAAACTATGTGTTGCATCGTTATGCCCAAGACTCCAGTTCATTTAATCATTTTTTTTCTCTTTATTGTGGTATTACCTTGTGAGTTGCAAATGTGTCCTGCTATAATTATTTTTAATTTTCAAACTTTGGATATCTTCATTTGCATGGATAAATTGCAAACTTATCAAAACCTTGAGATTTTTTTTTTTTCTAGAAAATCTGACAATGGCAAAATGGTTGTTACTATTGTATATTTTCTATGATAAACTTGCACAATAAATGATGTTTTTTTATCATTTACAAAATGCACATGAATTGGCATGTCTGAGTGCCTACTTTTTTGGAAGTGGACTTGTCGGGCAACCCATGTCCATGTCAATAGATGACACTCATGCCCCTGTCCTCAAATGATTGAGAACGAGTAACTGAAGTTTGGAGCTTCTGATAATTATTGTCCTGCGAGTTGATTTAAAAAAAAAAAAAAAAAATTCTGAACTTCTCTTTTTAATCATGTGTCCATAGATTATCATCTGCACATTCTTTTACTGATTGAAATTCTTGTTATAGTTTTTAAGACTTTTCCTTAATGTTTGTCATATTTCAGGTCTTTGCTTATGTTTCACAAGTTCAGAAGGTTGTGCTTCCCGAGGAGTTGGTTGATCATCACAATTTGACACTTGATCAGGTGCGATAATGGATATTAATTTAAAATCTCTTGTAGCAAAGCCATTCAAGAGTAGCAACAAAAAATGGGAGTCATATGACAGGAGTAGCTAACTTCCTTGGATTTCCATACATATTTGAGAATGCATGTCCAGGAAAAGACATTACATTCCAATCTGTTTCATTCCTTTATAAGTGAAGTGCAGACAAACTATGAATGTTATTGTAGTCTACAAAGTAATTACCGGGAGGCTTGTCCATGCACTCTATTTAACAATATCTCACCTCTATAAACTTGAGTATCTCAATTTGTAGCATGATGTTTTAGGCTTTTATGCTTACTAGCGTTTACGATTTTTTTTTTTTATGTGGTTGTCACATCTAGCTCTATATCCCAAGTTATTAACTACAAAAGTGTCAACTCCCAAATCTGGGAAGAAAATATCCCTCTTCACGAAGTGTCTCCCAATTGGTTTCTGACCGGTAGCCGACAAATTGAAAGAGATACTCTCTTTATGAATACCTTTCACTTAATAATTGAATAGTGAATCCAGTGTTATTCTAGGTTTCAAGTCATAGAAATCTCATATCCAAATGAATTAGTGACATTTCAAAGTAAGAAAAACAAGTATCAGTCTGTTGCTTGCTCTTTTTGTATTTAATTCATTTTCTCTCAATTAGTGCATTTTTGAGGTACTTATTGACTCACATTTAACTTTTATTAATCACTGAACTTTTATTTTTTTATTCTTGTGTGACATACTGCCAGATAGAGAGTAATATCGTTAGGTGCCCAGATCCTGAATATGCAGAGAAGATGATTGCTGCCATTGATGCTGTTAGGGTGAAAGGGCAATCTATTGGTGGTGTTGTCACATGCATTGTTAAAAATTGCCCACCTGTAAACTCACTCTCTCCACATGTCTTCAACTGTTTACTACTCTCTCTACATGTCTTCAACTGTTTATTAAGGGGGCAGACTCTTTACCTTAACCACTGCAAAGTTAGTTATATGAAAAATGCTAGCAACCTTCTCACTTAACCTTTTCATTTCAACCTTTTCACTTCTCCTCATGCCACGTGTACTTCACTGGCACTCGAAACTCAAATTTTAACTATATTAAAATCCCACTTTTTTTATTCCTTTGTTAGTATAGTTAAAATTTTAGTTTGTAAACCAAAAAGTAATTAAACTTTTAGTTTAGAGTGTTATTGGAATACACGTGTCATGAGTAGAAGTGAGATGGTTGCTAGCACTCCCCTAGTTATATTGCTCTTTCAGTAATTTGTTTAATCTTCATGAAGTCATATATGGAATTGACAATCATTTTATTGCATCTCAGGGGCTTGGTTCACCAGTCTTTGATAAACTTGAAGCTGAATTTGCTAAAGCTGTAATGTCATTACCTGCAACAAAGGGATTTGAAATTGGAAGTGGATTTGCAGGTTAAGATTTACAAACTTTTTGTGGTACTTTTGTGTGGCGTTTCTCTACAAAGTTCTTAAATTGGACTTGATGATTGAAGAACAGTTGTGAGAATTCTATTATGAAGGATTTTTTTTTTTTTTTTTTTTTCCAACTGTATTTTGCGTAAGTTCTTACCGTTCATGTATGCATAGCAGGTACCTTCTTAACTGGGAGTGAACATAATGATGAATTCTATTTAGATGATCAAGGAAAAATCAGGACAAGAACAAACCGCTCTGGTGGGACACAGGTATTTTTTCTATATTTCAGTTACTTGCTTTTGCATGTAGAGTATGTTGGTAAAATGTTTGTGGAGCGTCTGTTTTACACTGAGATTGTATATGCTGGCAATCAGGGAGGACTATCCAATGGGGAAATTATAAACATGAGAATAGCCTTCAAGCCAACAGCTACTATTGGAGTAAGTCGAACCTCTACCTCTACCTCTCTCTCTCTCTCTCTCTCTCACACACACACACACACACACACATGCACGCACGCACACTCACGCCTCTGGCTCTTATATTGCTTAGACTTTTTCTGAGAGAAAGTGAGAAGTTATGACTAAACATGGGATATTGGTCTTAGGGATATTTTTGAATTTCAAACTTGTGATCAATAGGAGAATCTTGAACCGAACTTAGGTATTTCTTTGATATATATGTAATTGATTGTCAAAACAGAAAATTGTAATCAAGTGACCAATCTGCCATGGTGGTTTTGTGGCATTTGTGCAGAAGAAGCAGAATACAGTGACTAGAGATAAAAAAGAGATGGAACTAATAGCCCGTGGTCGCCATGATCCCTGTGTTGTTCCGCGAGGTGCGTCTGTGAATGATATGTACTCTCATGCATCATTCTCTATGTACATTTGTTTTCTGTAAAACGATCCTTGCGGTTGCTTACATATGTTTTGCTTGGTGGATTGGTGCAGCTGTGCCGATGGTGGAAGCTGCAATAGCCCTTGTGCTGGTGGACCAACTAATGGCAGATTTTGCACAGTGTCACATGTTTCCTATCAATCCCGACCTACAAGACCCTGTGCCACAGCCAATGGTTGACCTACAAGACCCTGTGCCGCCGCCAATGGTTGAAGCAGCGGAGGCAGCTGGTGTGCACATTTGAAGGTTGACAAAGTTTCTGTAGCATTATATATGTCTTGTATCGGACAGTGAAAATTCACCGTCATGAAACGCATGTTTGGTGTGGGACGGCAAAGCTAGAACTAGTGAGACGCTGTCAGACTGGAATATATGTGAGGTGTGTCGACCATTTTTTTCAAAAATAAGCTTTCTCAATCATTCAATCTGTAGAAGTAATTCAGAGCCAATAAAATTATTCTTTACTCATTACTGCAGTTATTTATCTTAAATATGTGAAACAAGGTCTTTTTTTATCCGGTTAAGGTACCGTTAATCCCAGAATTATGTGTTTTAGACTTTGAAACTGAATAAATCTCATTCAATTGAATCCAAGCTCGAATCTTCTCTTTTGCATTCAAGCTCGAATCTTCCGTTCTCATTGATCAGAAAATATAACTATATCAATTGAAAATTTGTAAGAGTATATAAAGAAGGGTAAATTGTCAATTTAGTCCTTGAATTATTACTTGAGTGAAAATTAGGTCTCTAAACTATTTTTTTCAGAAAAATTAGACTTTAATTATAAAAATTTGCCAATTGCATCTCTAATATTTTTTTTTTGGAGTACATCAATATTTTTACGCTAAGAGAAGGGGGAGTTGTCACATCTCGGCCCGGGGCGGATCACTTCCCGAGCCCGCTCCACCACCGTAGCACGATATTGTCCGCTTTGGGCTTACCATTCCCTCACGGTTTTGTTTTTGAGAACTCATGAGCAACTTCCCAGTGGGTCACCCATCATGGGATTGCTCTAGCCCTCTTCTCGCTTAACTTCGAAGTTCCTACGAAACCCGAAGCCAGTGAGCTCCCAAAAGGCCTCGTGCTAGGTAAGGATGAGAATATACATTTAAGGATCACTCCCCTGGGCGATGTGGGATGTCACAATCCACCCCCCTTAGGGGCCCGACGTCCTCGTCGGCACACACGCGGCCAGGGTTAGGCTCTGATACCAATTTGTCACATCTCGGCCCGGGGCGGATCACTTCCCGGGCCCGCTCCACCACCGTAGCACGATATTGTCCGCTTTGGGCTTACCATTCCCTCACGATTTTGTTTTTGGGAACTCACGAGCAACTTCCCAGTGGGTCACCCATCATGGGATTGCTCTAGCCCTCTTCTCGCTTAAGAGCGAAGTTCCTACGGAACCCGAAGCCAATGAGCTCCCAAAAGGCCTCGTGCTAGGTAAGGATGAGAATATACATTTAAGGATCACTCCCCTGGGCGATGTGGGATGTCACAGGAGTTCTGCTAAATCACACAATAGGCAGCTTAATTTGGTATCAATTTCGCCATCCATGAGATTCAAACCTAAGACCTCTCACTTCCAAGTAAAGAGGAATATCACTAGACCGTAGTACTACGTGACATTACATCCCTAATATTAGATTCAAAGCTACTATGTTCAATTTTTCGTTAGTTTAAGTCACGTTACTTGCATGTGATACATATTGGAGGGTAGATTGGTAATTTTACACAAAGAAATAGTGTATGAAGTTAACTTTAGAAGGTAAATTAGACGTTAAATTTGCAATCCATATGAAATGTTAAGAGCTTCTAACAACTCCAGCCCTATCTTTTAGGCTGGCCCAAAACTTTAAAAAAATAGGCTGGCACCCAAAAAAATCCACTCCACCCCTAAAAATAGGCCAACCCAAAATGGGTTGAGGTAAGAATCGGCCTATTTGGTGTCATGTTGACGCTAGCATGATGTCAGCGAACAACAAATATTTTTTTGCATTAGGCGAGTGGGAAACAAGCCCGTGTGGGCTCGCATCCTCGACAAGGCAATAGGTCACGGACCCGTGCTACAAGCGCACTAAAGGGGCGCGGGATATGGGCCACGTGGCTTGGTTATGGCCGTTGGATTTCCAACGGCTAATTTTCTAAATTGTTGGATTTCCAATTGTAAAAAAAAATTGAATTTTAAACCCAACAGCTAGTGATGTGGCAAAATTTGGCCCGTCCAATTCCTAGATCAACGGTCCAGATTTTTCGGCTAAAAAACTTTAAAAAAAAAAAAAGAGGAAAATGTCATAATTATTACCGTTGGCCACGTGTCTAATTTTGGGTTGTTGGATTTTAATCTTTTTGAAATCCAACAGTACAGATTAATTAACTTAATAAAAATTATTAAAAATTGTTTAAAAATACAGAAAAAATAAAATAAAAAAATGATTAAAGATTGATTAAAAATCCTATCCGAAATTAAAAATAAAATTATTTTTTATTATTTTATAAATTAATTAATAATATTTTAATATGAATTGACTAGACTTTGGGCCAATTCATTTTTTAGGAGTGAAGACGCATTTAGCTAATTACTGTTCATTGGAGTCAATCACTATTCATTTGGGTGAATAAAATGGACTTTTGGCCAGCTCATCCTTTAGGGGTGGACTTGCTCTTATAGGCGAGAAAATGACGGTATACACTCTAAAATGTGTCAAGTGACTTAATTTGACGAAATATTGGATAAAATAGCTTTGCATATAATAGTAGGGATGAAATTAGAAATTTTTAATGAATTTAGAAACTTATTTTATTGAAAAAATAATTTAGGAATTTAATCTTACTAATGTAATAATCCAGGGACTAAATCAGCACTTCACTCTTTAAAGAAATACTGTATCAACTTTTTTGGACCATAATTTTTCCGTACTTGGGCCGAAGAGAAATGGTTTGACCTAATCGAAAATTAGTGTTCAGTGAGTCCAAGTACTGAAGCCCAAGTCATCCAAAGACCTAAAATGTGAAGGCCAAGGTGGAGAGGAAGGGATCCTCGTAGGTTTGACTCTTCTGGGAGTAGGTCGCGAGAGGACAACTTTATGGCATGTGTACACCGTTATTGTGGATTTTCATAAAAATTATACAATTTTATTATAATATATAATTGACATATACATGACGTTGTTTGATTGGCACAACAAGAAGTTCATCTTAAAAATAGGGAAATCACCTTATTATTTTCAAACTTTTCTAACACATACAAACAGAAAATTATTGGGTGTCTAAATCCAAAAAGAGTTTTCATACTATACACGAGAAATTTAGACTTTTGGATTCTTTAGACTCTTCTGACCAAATAAAGAAAAGAAAAATCTGAACTCTTCATCCTCCGATGCATGCCATACATCGGAGCATGCTAAAAAATTTTGTGAGGAGATATGCAAAAGCTAAGCCTGAAAGCCAAGAATAAATTCGTTTACAAAGTTCGGCTATCCAAAAATTGTTGAAGAACAGAGACTTTAGTTTTGTCACACATAAAACAGGCGACCAAACATTGTATATGACAGGAGAAGTGACTAAACAATGACATTAGGCAAGGTAATATTTCACATTTGACAAAACAATACATATAGGGGTGTTTTCGGAAGGATCGGATCGGAAACCACATTTTCAATTTTCGATCCAAAATTTCAGAATCAGATCATAACACAATTTTTATCTTTGGAATTTTTGAAAATTTTGGAATCAGAGGAATCTTTGAAATTGTAGAACATAATTTGAAATTTCATATGTTTTAGTAGTATGGTTATCATTTTTTTTTTTAACAAACGATATTAAATATAAAAGTTAATAAAAATATATATATAATATGAGTAAATAACTATAAGAAATCAGAATTTTTTGGAATTTTTTTTTTTTGAAACAAGTTTGGAACACTTTGGAAAATTCGGATTGGAAATTCATAATTATCGGAATTGCTAAATACATTCTGATTTTCTTTCCAAATTTTCAAAAAATATTAGAATATTGAGTTCAGATTCAAAAATATTACTGTCGAAAATTCGGAAACCCATTCTAACTTGCATCTATACATACAGAGAGCATTTTCCTTCTCTTATTACACACACACACACACACACACACGTATGTATAATTGATGACCACCGACAAATACTTCAGGTGATATCAGATATGCAGATCATTTTGGAAAAGGAGATTCCTTATTCCTATGAAAAAATAGTAACCTGTATTTTATTTGACATGACCACCGACAGATACTTCAGGTGATATCAAATATGTAGATCATTTTGGTAAAAAGAGATTGAGCTGCTTTAGCTCTCTTGACCTCTACATGTGGTAGTATCCCTTTCAACCAAGCATAATGTGTGGTTAGGGTTTTATGGAGTGACTAGTGCTCCATTTTTTAATAGTCTCATTCGAAAATAGGATTTCGAGTGCAGGATAAAATATATCACTTAAATTACAGGATTTTTAATTTTAAGTGCCACTTAATACTATAAGATCAACTCCAATGGTGGGCTAAAAGTCAAATTACCCCCTAAAATTTCCTCTCAAACCCACTCCAATCCAAGGGGAAATTTTGGGCTAAATGCTAAATGCTAAACCAATGCCAAATTCTCCCCAAAATTTAGCCCATAAATCAGAGTGGACTCCAACCAATATTTATCGGAATTTAAATTTTTTTAGATTAAAATGTTCATAAAATTAATTTACGATAGTCTACATATCTATTTTTTTTTTAAATTTAATTTAAAAAAAAAATAGCCTAAGTTCATTTTTTAATAATCCCGGGCTAAAATTTTAGGCTAGAACGATTGGAGCAAAAAAACTGTTTCTGGGCTAAAAGCTAAATTTTCGGGGCTAAAAAATTTAGTTTTTAGCCCAACCATTGGAGATGGTCTAATATGGTATTTTTCTTTATTTGTACGGAAAATGTCTTAGGTTCGAATTTCGTTAAAGGTGAATTTGAACTATATTATTACTAGTCTATTGTGAAGCTAAACCCACCTCTCATTTTAGTGTAGATAATATCGTTTGTTCAAAGAAAACTCTAAGTGCAAAGCGTAAATTGGTAATTTCACATAAATATTAGGTTAATTATGGGAAGGGGATTGAAGGGCACAATACTCTTTTCAGTTTAGTGCAGTTTGGTTTCCATTGAGTATGAGATCGTTTGGAATTAAATAACAAAAGATTCATTTAGTTTGCCATTATCTTGTTGGCACTTTTGCAGTTTATTCACTTACATGATGTGTTTGGTATACGGAAACGAATTCATAAGCAATAATTTTTTCCTTTTTTTTTTTAAAGGGCAAGATTTGACGCAACAAAAATGTTGCTTGTTTGTGACTGTGCACTAAATGTTGGGAAAAGAGGGGAAAAAGCAAACCCTCCATCCTCCATAAGTTTGGTTTTCCCTTTATTTTTTCTCAAGATTCATTACATTTTTTTCCCACAACACATACTCAAAATCTGGATTTACCAAGCATGGGAAAGGAAATAATTTCTCATCCCCAAGTCTCATTTCCACATACCAAACACAACCACATATGTTTGAGATTAATATTAGGATAATGCTTGTGACCACCTTTACTTACGATTAACGAACTTTTATTGTATGAACATCATAATTGGAATTGTTGATACTCTTTATTATCATCTAAAAATAATATATGCAAACAATTATTCAACTTGGAGATCTATTAGTTAGTCATATGCATCAAATAAATGGGCAGTTTGTCATGAGAATACTACTTGTTATCAAAATCATTGATTGTTTTAACACATATAGATGACTAAACGAACTCCAAATTAAATGATTTTTTGTGTATATGATTTTTAAATGATGATAAAGAGAATAAACTATTATGATTATGATATTTGGATGATAAATGCTCTATTAATCGTAAGTGATGGACAAGTAGGTCTCCCATGAAGAGATACAAGCAGTATCCTTAATATTATAGGAAAAAGATATGAAATCCAACCACGATGTTATTTATTTCATTTTGCTGCACATGCACGTATCTATTCATATATATCAAATAACTAATAAAGTTAAATGTGTTTGGTGGCGTTTGGTTTGGACGATTACCCCTCTAATTCCTTCAAATACTACAAAGGCATCATGCGTTGCATTTCAAATTCTACACAAATGGTTTTAAAAGGTTGTTGGAGTCCAACAATGTCGCATACCAATCCAACCAGGTCTCAAGGTCTAATTGTCATGCAAAGTCTACATTCAAGCCCAAACACATGCCAAGGCACGTGATTGATGAGGAATATATTTACAAACATGCCATGCCATGGTAATTAAGCTAGATATTCACGCCATGCTTGAGCCTATTCATCACGCCATGCTTCCTTAGCCACAATTTGTGCTAAGCCCAAGTCACATATTCGGGGCTTGCCAAGTGGATTATGGTGTCGATGGTTACAGAAGGTTATCAGGCCTATGTGAAATCGGGGTCATGGAAGACTTTGGACTGCTTGGGAGCCCAAAGATCCAAGCCCATACCCTTTGTATTTTATATAGGCATCATTGAGAAAGAATTAGTTTAGTTTATCCCTTTCCCTGGTAGGCCAACTCTCTTAGTTAGGATTAAACTAGATTCTTGCACTAAATGCATGATAAGCCCAGCAAGTCAGGCATTTAATGCTGACTTTCCCTTCCCAGCCTAGACAGACAGCCAACGCGCAAAAGTCGTGAAGCGTGCTACCAGATTTAGCGTCTAAGGAAGGCTGCCTTGGGAAAGCTGCATCTTGGGAAGAAGCAATCTGCAGGTCTTATGAAGATCTGCATCAGCAACATTGTAGTTGACTATAGGGTGTATTTGGAGAACATCGATATCAGCTAGTTCTCGAGGCTCCTGGAAGTAGTAAGGAATACCAGCTTGCTAATCAAGCCTTTCAAGCGGGGATCCTGGAAAACTGACAAAAATGAAGCTTACCATGCCCTAGCCGTGGATGACAGATCTGACTACAACCCATGAAAAAGGAAAGAAATAGGGAGCGATAAGGAAGCCTATCCTCCACTAGCATGCAACTATGAGGAATTCCAAGCCATCATCGATACCATGCTCGCAAATGAGGCCATCAAGCTGCCTCGGTACTATCCCTACCATCAATATGTGGGACATCCCTTTATTGTGTGTCACACTCTGTGAAAAATTCTCCATGCAAAAATCTGTGAAGGAACACTAGAGATGCCATACAGGACACAAGCTATAGACATTGATCCTTTGCCGAAGCGCTGAGGAAAATAGATGACAGCTATCATCACATGCTCCGGAGATGATGATGACTACCATCTGTAGATTAACGACCCCAAGCCACCGGAAGCCATTTAGGAACCTTTAGGGGAACATGGAGAAGGCTTACTGGTGCAAATACTCCAAGCCACAGAGCTATAATACTTCGTGGCCTCAAGCTGGAAGATGTGGAGATGAGGATGCAAATCTCATGGATTTTCCCCAACCCTAAGTGATGAAGTTTTCACCATTAATATGCTAGAAGAACACAACGAGGAAGCCTTGGAAGGGCAACCGTTCAGCCAGGAAATGACGGTTGTAACTTTGTACAACCATCCCGACATGGAAGCTAACGCGATTGAGCGTTACCTTTCCCAAAGGTAAGGGCCTACTGTAGCGTAGGTCATACAGGAAAACATGAAGTTCAAATCCCACTTCGACCAGCTTGAATACAGCTCGGAAGTAAGGACTAATACTGATGAAGCTCTCATGCATGTTTTCGAGGACTATGGCCCTCAATGCTATGTTGTCCAACCGCAGAGGGCCTTCCTTGAGAACAACAACGACATCATCTTCACTGATGAAGACATAGAAATGGCTTTCCCTGACCACCGAATGCCACTGTACTTGGGAGGACAGATCAATGATGTCTTCATCGGGCGAACTTTGGTTGACACTGGTTCCTCCGTCAACATTCTGCCTTTAGCAGTGCTCACTACAGCAGGCATCCCAACGTCAAAGATGGCAAGGTCTCAAATCTCTATTAATGAGTTTGGGAATAGCAGCGAGGAAACTATTGGATATATCAAGATCGACTTGAAAATTAGCCCTATCAGGTTCTTTATTAAGTTTTATATGATAGACATCAACGCAGCTTACCACACTCTACTCAAATAGTCATCGATAAACAAGCACAGACTCGTAGTCTCCACCTACCACCAGTGCGTTAAGGGAATGACTGGTTTGAGGCTTATTCGTGTCCCAGGAAACCAGATGTTATTCAACCTAGACGAAGTTCACTATTCCGCTACTGAGTTCTACAATGATTTCTCAAGTACCGGAAGTGGGATATCACAGGCCTGAGGGATATCTTTACCCTCTTGGGAAAAAGTCTGAAATCTCAGTGACCAAGAATTCTTAGTAAAAGGGAAACGCATGCAACCAAAGGCCAATATTCTTGCCTACACTCCACCTCAATGCTCAAAGTCATGCTTTCCGACAGCTGCTTCGTCTACCGCTTATGACAGGTTGGGGGGATCTAACCACATTGTGTGGAAAAACCCTGAGTACGGAGGCGTTGCACACCAAGCAAGCAAAATTCCCCAGGAAACTGAAGACACACATGTACCTGTTGTTGAGGATGAATCCCTACATAAAATCATGCCTATGCCAAAAAACATGTAGGATAGATCCACTACAGTGGTGGAAAAACTTGAAGAGGTAAACTTAAGTGATGATCCCTCTGTGCAAAAATTGATTTCTATTAGTGTTTACTTAACAGTTAAGGAAAAGAAAGAACTAGTCAGCCTGTTAAAGGAGTTCAAAGATGTCTTTACCTGGAGCTATGAAGAGATGTCAGGCCTTGACCTGAAGTTAGTGTGCCACATGTTAAATACACAGCCTAGGATCAAGCCCATCGTGCAACAAATGAGGAATTTCTTCCTGAAAATAGAAGCTAAAATCAAAGTTGAAGTAGAAAACCTTGCTAGATTTATCAAGCCTATCAAGCACCACATTTGGCTAGCCAACATCGTTCCAGTAAAGAAGAAGAACACTGTCCAAATTTGGATATACATCGACTACCGAGATCTCAATGCAGCATGCCCAACAGACGAGTTCCTATTGCCTAACATGGACATTATAATGGATTTAACCTCAGGGCAATGCCTGAGGTCGTTCATGGATGGCTTCAGCGGGTACAATTAAATCAAGATGTTTACCAAAGATGCTGAGAAGATAGATTTCTACACGTCATTTGGAAACTTTTAATACACCATTATGCCATTTGGACTAAAAAACGCTAGTGCCACCTATCAACGAGCAATGACGGTCTTTCATGACATGATGGGGGAGGAAGTGGAAAACTATGTAGACGATCTCGTCGTTAAATCTAAGAACACGGAAAAGCATTAGGAAGTGCTAAGGAAAGTATTGGGAAGATACTGAACATATGGGTTGAAGATGAACCCCAAGAAATGCGCATTCGATTTTTCCTCAGGCAAGTTCATGGGCTTTCTGGTGCATCAGCGTGACTTCAATGTAGATCCAGAAAGGGTGAGCACCATTTGAAATCTCATGCCCCCAACAAATGCAAAGGAGCTGAAAAGCTTGATGAGGAAGCTGTCATACATTTGACGCTTCATCCCAGGATTAGTAGCAATAATAGGAGCTTCGCCCCACTGCTTAAGAAAATGAAAGAATTTATACGGAGTAAGGAATGCGGTGAAGCCTATCAATAGGTCCATCAGTTAGTCACCAAGCACTGTTGCAGAAGCCCTGCTTAGCCAGGACAATCCAGCTGGGGAAAATCACTAATTTACTATGTCAGCCGATAGCTAAAAGGCGTCGAAACCCGCTATGAGAAGACGAAACGCCTTTGCCTAGCTCTTGTCTACGCATCACAGCGGCTGCACCACTATTTCCTAGCCCACAAGCTGCACCTTATGGTAAAGTCTAATTCGGTAAGGTATTTGCTCACTAGACCTATATTATCTGGCCGTTTGGCTCATTGGTTGCTCAAACTTTCCGAATTTGATATTATATGTGTAACGCATAAGGCTATCAAAGGCCAAGCTGTGATAGATATGCTAGTATTATTCCCCAAAGAAAAAGAGGCCACTATCTCCAAGGAAGTCCTTGGTGCACTGCCAGAGATAACTGTCGCCGTTGTGGAAGATAAGCCATGGGTCGTGCATTTCAGTGGTTCTTTTACAACCACATGAGGTGGAGCTGGCATTGTACTCGTCAATCCAGAAGACCAAGCTATCACCCTAGCCTTCAAGCTAAGTTTTCCATGCACAAACAATGTAGTTGAGTATGAGGCTTTAATTATAGGCCATTCCATAACCAAGGAAATGGGCACAAGGAAGATACGAGTTGTAGGGGACTCAAATTTGGTTTTGAGCTAGGTCTAGGGAAGCTTCGCGGTGATAACCTTGGCACCATACCGCACTATGGTCAAGAAACTCATGACAAGCTTCAAGTAGGTGGTGTTGGAACATATTCCTAGCATAACCAATATGTATGCAGATGCCCTAGCCACATTTGGCTCCAAGCTAACCTTCGTCAAAGAAAAACTCAACATTGCTGTAATTAGAAGAAAGCCCCCAACCATTGACGCACCATTCTTAGAAGAAGCTCCAGAAGGTGACGACTGGAGGGAAACTGTCAGAATAGAGTTTTCCAAGCCAAACAAAGAACTCAATGTCAAATGCCTTAAAGAGTACATCAATGTTACTGGGACATTCTACAAGTGCCTATCCGGATGAGTGCTAACTCAATGCCTCAGACCAAAAGAAGCACAAGAACGGCTGCACGAGATCCATGTGATTACATGCGGATTCAACCAAGTTGTGAGCCTTTACCGCTGACTACAAAGAAATGGGTACTTCTGGCCAGAGATAAAGCAACAAGCCATATGCATCCAAGTTGATTATCTTAAATGCAGCAAAACACTTTCCTCAGAAGAGGCATTTGCAGTTTTCATCACTGATGATTGGAGGTTTCCATACCTAACCTTCTTTATCGATTGAACATAGCCAATCAATGTCAGGAACCCACACAAGTCGAAAGGGACATCCAAAAGGTACTTCGTGGATATGGCAACTCTATACTGGAAATGATTCAATGGCGAACCATTGAGATGCCTTAGGCCATCTGAGTCCTCATAAGTCATACAAGAAATACATGCTAGAGAATGCGACAAGCACCAAGAAAGAAAAAAACTACACAAATAGTTACTGAGCCTATGATACTATTGGCCAACCATGAGGGAATACATGCACAACATAGTCAAGCGATGCCATGCATGCCAAGTTCATGGAAACTTAATCCACAAGCCTCCAATGCTATTGCAAGACATGCGCACTCCATGTTCATTCCATACTTGGGGGCTTGATTTGATAGGAACAATCAATCTAGCTTTCGAATGCCACATATGGATCCCAGTAGCCATTGAGTACTTCACGAAGTGGGTAAAAGCAATCCCTCTCAGGAAAGCAACGGGAGTAGCAGTATCCAATTTCATCAAGGAATGCATCGCTTGCCGATTTGGGATACCTTACAAGATAGTGAGTGACAATGGCACACATTTTGTGAACAAACAAGTAAGTGCCACATTTGATGCTTATAGGATCAAGCACTGCCATTCCACACCGTACTATCCTCAGGGAAACGGTCAAGCTGAAGCCATAAACAAGACACTACTACAAATCCTAAGCAAGATGGTAAACAATTATGCTGGGGGCTGGAACACTTATTTTCCAGACGTCTCATGGGCCTATTGCATATCTCCAAGGAACGCTACGGGTTTCTCTCCCTACTCATTAGTATATAGGTCTGAAGCTATTTCCCCTGTGGAAATGATGATGCCCACAACAAGAGTTTCAGCATTCAACGATGTGGAATGGAATGCTGCAACATAGGAAAGCTGGAAGTGGAAAGACCTTAAGCTACTCAAGGAAAAGAAGGCAGAAGCAGCTGGGAAAACAACCCTATATCACCAACAACTTACCAAAGCCTACAACTGCACAATCAAGCCACGCAACTTCAAGGAAGGAGGTTTCATCCTTAAGACAGCCGAGCACATAAAAAGGCAGATTTCTGGACCTTCAAAGTTTGCCCCACACTCGGAAAAACCTTTTGTGATCAAGGAAGCCTATCAGAGTGGCTACTACTACTTGACCTTAGTTAAGAAAGGTACGTTAACGGAGCCTGTCAATGTAAAATGGCTAAAGTTGTATTATTGCTAAAACGTTTATGCTTAGTTTAGAAGAATAAGCTCCTTCTATGCAATGATCATTTTGCTTACTCTATAAGGCCTTTGTAAAGCCATGCAATGATTGATGTACCCCAAATTTTAATGAAATTAATGAGCATTTTGTCAAAATCTTTGGTACATTCATTTCTTTACATTGGCAAGGGTAACTAGAAAGATTCTTCTAAACAAGCTATAACAGTAACCATGCCAAGGCTATAATAAAAGCCCACGCGAAGCCTATCAATGCCATGCAAGCTGCTTAATGGCTCAATGCTTATGCAACATGCCAAGCCAACATGCCATGTAAAACCATTGAGTCAAACAACTTAAGCTTTTCCTAAAGCTATACTTATGCAACATGCCAACCTTATCAATGCCATGCAAGCTACTCAATGGTTTAATGCTCAAGCAACACGTCATGCAAAACCATTGAGTCAAGCAACTAAAGCTTTTTCAAAAGTTATACTTATGAAATATGCCAAAGCCTATTACTGCAAAGCAAGATGCTCAATGGTTCAATGCTTATACAATATGCCAAGCCAACACGCTATGCAAAACCATTGAGTTAAGCAACTAAAGCTTTTCTAAAAGCTATACTCGGCCATTAATGTAAATCGATTCCAAGCCTATCGATGCAAATTAGTGTTAAACCTATCAATGCAAATCAGTGCTAAGCCTAAGCCTACCAATGCAAATCAATGCTTAGCAAGTCAAGCTTTCCTGACATGCTCTGCTTCCCTACGGAAGCTGCGACATCTTTTCCATCTTTCCTCAAGAAAACTCACTGGCAAAGTGCCATGCGATAAGATCAGCTATTTCCCCCAGGAAAGCATGCAGAAACTCAAGCCTATGTCTCAAAACCTAAATAGAATTTCATCCAGCAAATTCTCATGCACTCGAACTAAGAAAAAGCCAATATCATTGCAAGATTAAAGACATCACAAACATTATGCTAAGTTCAATATCAGCATCCAAAGCCAAAGGCAAATAAGCAAAATACAAAGCAAAGCGGCCCCATGGCCATTGTTAGAAAAACAATAAACTAGCTGTCCAAATGGAAATTACAAATAAAAGTAAAGGTGGAGTGAGGAAAGCAATCTTCTTCATGGTTCGCTATTTCAATCTTAAGGTTCACGCTCTGCCAAGAAAAAGAAGTAGATGGTTAGAAAAGTGCAAACAATCATGCAAAGTGCACAGCTGAGGAAAGGCAAAGAGTTAAGCTCAAAACACCACTTCTCGGAAGAACTGCTAGAGGTGCTAGCATGCAATTGATCCGCTACAAGTTGAAGGCATGCCGTTATTTCCTTGGAGCTTCCGCGAACCAACTTTTTCAACTTGAGCTTCTCAACCTTTAGTTTCTTATGCTGGAATTCGAGAGCACACATCAACTTGTTGACTTTGATGAATTGATCTAAGACACCCTTCTCCTTTTCAAGTTGAAGTCCAAACATGATATCACGCAACACTCCCAGCCTCTTAACTAGAGAACCTACCGACACACCCAAAGCAGCTACATTGCTGATTATATCTCTCCAACATAGCAATCTGTGCTTGGTGAATTCTAATGGGGAAATGTGCTCCATACCATTAAGCAGGAGCTTAAGTTCTTTGAAAATCAACCCACACATGAAGAGAGATAAGCCTACCAAGCTCACATTTATGTCGCCAACACACTCAAAGAACTTACCTAACACCTTAGCTAGTCTGGAACGAACCGTCACTCCTCTAAAGTCAACTTGGGAAAAGAAGGCCTCGCTGGAAGAAATTAGTTCCTCAATTAAACTTAACACCCTGGCTTTATTAGCAATACTATGCTTGAACTCCTCAAGGGCTTAATGCCACGATGCCCATTCTTCAATTGAAGCCCGTTCCTCAGGGGAAAGAACCTATTCAGGAAAAACTATAGGCTCAGGAAGAAAACAACTGGGGGCTTGAACATCTTATGTAGCCTATGCAACACCATTTTTCACTTACAGGGAAAGCAAAGAAAACATGCACAAGTAAAGAAACATATCAACAAGTAGAGACGCAAAATAACATAGCTCATAAGAAGTATCCAAGGCAGAATTCCAACATATCAATATACTTATACAAGCACATGCAAAAATATGAAGCAAACATGCTAGAAGAAGTTTAGTTACTTCCTACACGCACATGTAAGCTTAAGCAAAATTTTCAAAGGCTTAAAAGGAAATATGACAATAGAAAATTCATGCAAGGGCAAGCATCAACGAAGAATAGGGAATCATACATTTGTATCTTCCACTTCCACCAAAACATCATCATTTAAAAACCCATCCACTTCATCGAGATCAACATCCTCTGCTGCCTTGCTGTCATCCTTGCTACTTGGTTCTATGCTGCTGTTTTCATCCTTCCCTAAGGAAGCCTATGGATGTTCCCCATTCCCAAGGTCGGACTCGGTACTTGTATTGCTATTTTCTTTGGTGGCTAAACCCTCTTTAGTTGCCTCATTGCCTTCAGTTTCCCCAGCGCTCCACTCTTCCTCATTTGCCTCAATAATATCAAGGAACTCAGAAGGCTTGAGAGTGCCGGAAGAGGCAGACGCTCGATTACTCCTAGTCCTAGGTGCAGGTCCAGCGAGGGCTATTCCTTTGGTAGGAGCTTTAACTATAACAAAATTTATAATCAGCACACAATCACAAAGCAATGGAAGCAAGAAACAAAGGAATATGACTCATTACCAAGCTTTGGCTTCCCTAAGGAACTTTCACTCTTCAATTTCTTTGAAGTAGGAGAAGCATCAGGCTTACTGCTGAAAGGGTTGTCATTTACCACGCGAAGCTTGAAGTGTTTCACCGCATCATCTGAGGCACAACATATAAAACATTTAGGAAAAACATGCAATAGCAAGATTAGCAAGAAAAGCCAAGCCAAGAAATATACCTGAAGCTGCTTTCTTCCTTTTACCTTATACTTTCCTTCGCCAATACCTAACGACCTACTCTTTTTAGTGCTCCGAGAAGAGTCACTCGAAGCATTTCTTTCCTCTGTTGTAGTAGGGCATTGGCACTTCAAACCGGAAACAGCAGTAATAAGCTCTAACACTAGTTGGAGATGGCTGACAACGCTGGAAAATGCGAAAACATTCTAGAGACGCGTACACAAAAGTCCAAATTGAATTGTTGAAAGAGGTATCAACTTCAGCAGGGAAAAACATTGGTACACCTTGGTCAAAGCCCAATTGCCATCGCATCCAAAAAGGAGAGTAAGCTGCACTTCTTTCCTCATTGTCTTCCCCCTGGAAAGGGATAGAAATAGCCCATATAGTCAATGATTTTTCAGTAAGCGAAGGGAAATCTAGATTCTCGAAGAGAGGAATTCACATCACACTTAGATCATCATCACAAGAAACATCGGTAAAGAATATCCCGGAAAAACAAAGATATTCACGTTATCTAGAATCTCCAGGAAGTCCTGCTTCTTTGTTGGAATCTTCCCAAACCAGCAACAAGCCAGAGGGAGTTTCTCAGGCAGATAAGATGAAGATCAATAACATAATAGCTCTTCACCACACCAGAGGGGTAAGGAGTTATCTTCAAATCTTTGATGCGCTCCCACAAGAAAATTTGTAGAAAGTTAGCACAAAGAAAACTTTTCAACGAGCCATTACCGGTGACTTGCTCCTCCAGAATGTGAAGCTAGTCCAATTCATGGTAGAAGAGCTCGAGAAATAATGAAGCTAGCGGAACCACTTGGCCGCATGCGATTGCCATGGCTCAAGGAGTCACTTGACAACTGAAGCGGCCTAGCCATAAACATAAAATGGCCTCGAACCTACAACTTGGTTTTGGCTCTTGTTTGTTTTTTCAAAAGTGTTTGATTTATTCGTTGAAGCGAAAAAGCCTTGCTCGGAGAGGTAAGAACACCCTTCTTCAACACATAAAAAATGTCGGTGTCTACAAAAGGAATGACGTAGCGGAAGGGATCCACGTTACCCGCAATTGGAAGATGCATAATATTGGCAACATTTTCTAGAGTGGGGGTAAGTTCTCCCTAGGCACAAACAAAAGTATGGGTGTTTGCACTCTTTAGTCCTTGTCAAGGTCACACTGGTTCGCAAAGTTAACCTTGGTATCCACCCAATTTGCCCAACCAGTGGCCTCACCACAGGAGAACTCGAAGTGGATTAGCACAATGGGAAACAACCCACTCTCGATGCAGCACCGAGAAATATGTATGGGATAAATAGGAATGACTAAATTTAAGCAAGCCTCTTCCCCCTTGAAAGCCTTGCTTTGAGAACCAAGAGGAGGTGGCGGCTTGCCTCGTTGAAGTTAGCCATCAGTAGTGAATGACTCATCAACTGCAGTTAGGCACTTTGGTGACTCCGCATCCATAATGCACCTATGGAAAGAAAGCGTCAAACAATAGATATCACAAGCCAGTGCAACATGCAAGAAGAAATGTGCAAGTATACAAGGTGAAACACAATAAAGAATCTACCCCGGGAAAGCAAACAAATGCACCCCGGGAAAACAAAAGGGTACGTGCATAAATTCAAATCCCTTCATGCAAAAGTCTAGGACTTTAATATGAGACTATTTTCCCTACATGCTATCACACAAAGCAAATGCATCTTTCCCTACACATGTCATGCTATCAAAGTCCTAAAAGATGTAGTAAGGGAAAGTGTGCCATACGTGCACCCAAGCAAAATACAGGTTATACATGCAGTCAAGCTAATCATGCTAAACGTATCAATGCAATTGATCAGTCAATCCCACTCAAGCGCCTACCAACATGCAAAAAGGCAAGGCTAAATGACAATTTCACAACATACATGGAAAGCAAGAGAGAAATCGCAGAGGGCAAACACATATAATTTTGAAGCAGCAAGGCTACCCAAGAAGTGGAGTTTGATTTCCTGGAGGAAAGATCCACACCCCTTGGGCGTCCATGGTGAAACCCCAAAATCTTTGAAACACACAATCAAATAAGGAAAGATGCATGCCTAATTTCATCACATGGCAAATGCATAAAACAAAAAGGAGAAGAAAAATCTAAAAGGGGGTCAAGGGAAGAATTTCCTTAACTGGATAAAGCCTTGTCGCAAAACTCAAGGGAATATGAATGAGAGGACACAACCCAGCGCAGAAAGCAGAGAAGAATTTGGAGAAAAAAAAAAGAGTAGTTATGAAAATTTGAAGACAGAAGGAGAATTAAAGGAAGAGAAAGAGTGCAAGGACAAATTAACTACTTTTCCTAGGGAGAAGAGCAATATGTAACGGTTACCAAGTGGAGGTAGGGGAATACCTAGAGTTTTTTTGTATGATTGGAAGTGCACGGGAAGCAAGGGAGCACAACGACAGGGAGTGATCACCTACCACGCGGGAAGAGGAAAAGTCTCATCAGGAAGCCCACGTTCAAAAAGGGAATCCCTTGGGCATGGGTGGGGTTAATTATTTAGCCCACTCAAAGTATCTCATAGCCCAAATAATCAAGGGGCTAATGTTGGGGCCCAAAAATGTCACACACTAATCCAACCAAGTCTCAAGGCCCAATTGACATGCAAAGTCTACATTCAAGCCCAAACATATGCCAAGACACAAGATCGACGAGGAATATATTTACAAACATGCCATGCCACGGTAATTAAGCTGAATATTCACGCCATGCTCGAGCCTATTCACCACGCCATCCTTCCTTAGCCACAATTCATGCTAAGCCCAAGTCACATATTTAGGGCTTACCAAGTGGATTGTGGTGTGGATGGTTACGGAAGGTTATTGGGCCTATGTGAAATCGGGGTCATATATGACTTTTAGGCTACTTGGAAGCCCAAAGATCCAAGCCCATACCCTTTGTATTTCATAGAGGCATCATTGAGAAAGAATTAGCTTAGTTTATCCATTTCCCTAGCAGGCCAACTCCCTTAGCTAAGATTAAATTAGATTCTTGCATTAAATGCATGATAAGCCCAGCAAGTCAGGCATTTAATGTTGACTTTCCCTTCCCAGCTTGCACAGATGGCCAACGTGCAAAAGCAGTGAAGCATGCTACCAGATTTAGCGACTGCTGAAGGTCGCCCGGGAAAGTCGTGTCTCGAGAAGAAGCAATATACAGGTCTCAATAGTGTATCTAGTTTACACCAAAAGGGGAATAACATGATAGCTTGGGAAAAGGAAGGGAAAACCAAGCCACAAAGGGATATTCCCTTGAAATCTATAGAATAACCCTTCACCTACATAAGGAGGGGGATAAGCTATAAGAGAGGGGGATTCAGAAAAACACAGAGGGAGAGATAGAGAAAACGTGGTGAGAGGGAACCACCCTGGAAGAAGCCCATAGAGTTCCATTTAGTCCAGAAGTATACTCCAAGCCTCAAGCATCACCTTCCATGTAACCTTAGTAATTCCTACAGCCTTCCATCAAACATCGCAACCATTAAAAGCCTTACTATCACCATAGGAAAGTTAATCATGTAGCTAAGAATGCCATGCAACCATGCAAACCTTCTCTCTCATGTAAATTGATAATCTTCTAGCTTCCACACCACGCTTCACTTGAGCAAGTCAAAATATTGATCTTTCACGCCATCTTTGAGCCATTGATGTGACCATGGTATTTCTTAAGACAAGCTATCTCTTTCGAGATATCCCGGGACTTGTTGCGAACCCGCACCAAGGGAGACAAGATGACGTTCTCAAAGCCCAAGTCTACCTCGACCTAAAAGTCTCCTAACAAAGGTACTCGATTTTTCTTATATGCAAAGATGAAAACTCATATTAACTATTTAAACTGCAAACTTAATTTAATTTTAGTATTTCATTGTTAGTTAGAACACCCAAAGAATAGTATGAAATAAATTAATTGTGAAAAGATTGTAGAATTTCGTGTAGGATGGTGCTATCACACACTTTTTTTACCTTTGATACAACATTTGTTAATTTCTGTTGTTTGATTATCTTCAATTCGTTCGTTTCGATGAGTAAAATTAAAAGAGTGTACATAGAAGATACAAAATAATGTGTGAATAGCACCATCCTTCGTGTGTATATACTTGGAATGAGAAAAATGCTTTATATATGTGAAAGCATGCATGTATATTTTTAGAAATAATTGTGGTATCTATCGTGTTATCTTCATTTACTTAATTATCTTATCACCTATAATGCACAAGGTCAAGTCTATTATAAGCTTCCTTTTCATAATTAATCCGATCGATATTAGTCCCTTAATTATCAGTGAACTGACGTATACGCTTAACAGATAATTATTTTTAATTAGCGACCCTGACATATGCATGCACCGATAGCTACACTGTACATAAATATACTTATATTAATTTGGATGTATTGGGGGTTCTACATCCTTCTTGATTGATCTATCCTGACCCTTATTGATCGTTGCATGAGACGTATACCTAATTAGGAGGAACGTATAACCAACTCGATCGAAACGTAGACGCATGCAGTAACCAACTCGATCGATTACTTAAACTTGTAATACTCTCGATGACTTAATAACCATTATTTAGCAACTACGATACCTAATTAGGAGGAACATATACATACAGATACACACACACGCACGCACCTCTTCAATTCAATCCAATTCAAAGTCATTTGCCTATTTAATTATTAAAATCAAATTTCATTGTTTCTTACATAACAAAGTATTCGTTCATTTCTTTGAATCCAATTAGATGTCCTAAATATTTCTGATTTGGCTAATATTTTGTAAGAATGATCTATGAGGTACAACTTAAAAAATAAACGGTTCGGATCATTAAAGTTCGATATGCTGTGGACCCCACAACTAATCTCTATTTTTATAAAAAAATGAGAATATTTTCCCTTACACACACACATATACATATATTATAATGTGTATTATGTGTGCGTGTAAATGTCCCACGATATTATGCTTTTTTATTTTTAATTAATTGATTTGTTGTTTTTCACTAAACAGAAGTAAAATAAGGATTTAGGTCTGCTAAGGTATTAATTAAGGATGATAATTATATATAAAGTGAAGGAAGTTGAGGTTTTATCATAAAATTAATTGGTAATATACAGAGTAACTCAACTTACTTATAAGTTTATGCAAGGTCTTTTCTCTTATCAATGTGGGATTTGTCTCAACATGCACCCTCACGTGCGGTAAATTTTCAAGCCAGACACACGGACAACACAACCGAGGTGATGGGGAGCACGTCTGACCATTGAGCTTCACACATGAGACAACTTGCTCTAATACCATGAAGGAAGTTGAGATTCCAATGTAAATCCAAATGGCAATATGAGAAGTAACACAACTTACTTAATTACAAACTCATGTAAAATCTCTTATCTCATCAATGTGTGATTCATCTCAACATAAAG
This sequence comes from Pyrus communis, assembly GCF_041283825.1. NCBI lineage: Eukaryota > Viridiplantae > Streptophyta > Magnoliopsida > Rosales > Rosaceae > Pyrus > Pyrus communis. The sequence continues at coordinate 22,840,240 of NC_142571.1, read as the reverse complement.
CAGGAGTTCTTAATCATCGATAATCCTAGACCACATCACATCACGATGTCATGTTGAATTATATATGATTTGTGTAGCTAACAAACCCTCTTGTTTAAACTAATTATATATGGTAATGTGTGGATTGGAGATGATAAGATCATAGTCTAATAATTGATGTCAATTTTTTTTCTTTTTTGTCAAAAATAATTGATGTCAATTAGAAAGCTTATATATGATCTTCTTCGTCCACTAACGTTTATATTATACCAGAGAGAGAGAGAGAGAGAGAGAGAGAGGTCTGTGTCATGTCATGTAGGATAGAGACGACATAACGTTTATAAACACTATTTGGCAAAAAAGGGAAGAGCCGAGCACCATGCAATGCTCTAGATGGAGCTAGAGATGGGTTACCATCCAACCCCAAAAATAAAAGCCAAAACAATACAAATATAAAAAGATGAGAAGAAGGTGACAAAATGGAAACATATTCTGTACCCTTTCTTTTGTCTTGAATAAGGACTTAGCACCAAATTATGAAACGACTTTCATACAATGACGTGCCATTTTCCCACTCTATCGTAACAAATAATGCATGCTCCATGCTGCTACGTCATCACCAAATAGGGGAATTTCTTCGAGTTTGTAGTTTAGGCTCCTCTTTTACTTCATGATCTATATAAATATAATTACTGAATGAATGACGCTAAGATCATACGCTCACTCGAAAAATTATATAACTTTAACAAAGTGGTTTACATATTATATACATCAAGCTACGCGTGAAAAGAGTGACAAAGCCAAATTACAATGGAGATTAGGGTTTGATGATTGATCATTACTTTGTCGCATGCGTTGATGCAGCTGAAGCCTTAGCCCTTCTCAAAGGATGTGAATTTGGTATGGCTTTGGGGCTTTGAATGGTTATTGTTGAATTTGATTCCTACGAATTCATTTCCTCTCTTTCGGATTCGCTGGAAAATGGCTAATGGGAGGCCTACCCTACCTTAGTGAAAGTTAAAAGGCTAGGGAGTCTTTCTAGGGTTGTCACTGGTCTTGGACTCCAAGATCAGCTAACATGATGGCAGACTCGTTGGCGTTGCAGAGAAGTCCGGAGATGTGTGATGTTACCTGAGTCAACAAACCCCCATCTTCGTTAGTTCATGTGGTTCACAATGATGGTTTACCTTGTCCTCCTTAATGTTGTGAAAGCAGTGGAGAGGGCGACGCGTTAGCTTGGTTAATGCGTCTTCATTGTAATTCCCTCCACTGCTCGATGTATTTCTTTCGCTTTGTTGTCTGCTTACCTTGTTGTAGGCTCTCCGTATTATGTTTGACATCTTTGCCCAAGTAATGAATCTCAAAAAATAAAAAAATAAAAAATAAAAGGTTATGGGGAAGGGTTAAAAGGGCGGATTCACTTTTCTTTTCTTTTCATAAATAGGCCGGAAAAGTTGTTAAGCATAGGGTAATAGCTAGGGATTGGACTTTGAATATTTACTTAAAATGCAAAAGGGCAGGCACTGCCAACCTCGCAATATACTTTTGGTTGAACAGTAATTTGGTTCAGGTGAAACTCAATTTGGTTGAACAAGATTTAGGTGCATCCTTGAGTGCAATTTCTTGTGTATGACTAACAAACTCTAGTCATACGCGTATCATAATTGAAACTGTTCATATATTTGATCATCATTTAACAATCATCTTTTTAAAGAAATCAATTGAATTAGAGATCGTTCAGTGACTTATATAATCAAGCAAATCAATGCTTTGGATAACAATTAAGATACTCATGGTGAATCGTTTTTTTATTTAATGCATATGGATTGCTATTCAAATGTCAGTTCAATTTTTTTTTAAAGATAATCTTAAAAGGTAATTATTGAACGATTCTGGTTATGACATGAAGACAACAAGAATGTGTCAATCGCAAATAGGTAGACAAGGAGGTATACCCCAACGAGGCACCGATTCGATTGGGTGGGTCAATGATTGGTTAAAATTTCACTAAAGCCAATTTATGCGGAGTAATATCGGTCTAATCAACCCTTTTGGCTTCAACTTCTTGTACTAATTGTGTTTAAAGTTGGGTAAACTGGATGCTTGCTTGATCATAAGTCCTTGGCAAATTGCTTGCCATGTATGTAGTAGTAATCAAGTGGGGAAGTTTGGGAAGCAAAAGTTGCAAAATAATTATGGCCACAGTGATAAGATGCCCACACTAAAGAGGCAATTTCAAAGAGGGCAGAAGCTACCTACAAAAGATTGATTACCACAAGTAACTAATTACAAACAAGTAGTCATGGTTTGCATGAGGTCCCAAAAGTTTGCACTTTTTCCTTCTTTTCTTTTTTTTTCTTTTTTTTTTTTTTTTTGGGGAATTTTATTGGACATCTTTCTTTGATCTTGAAAGATTTAGAGTAACACTTTTTGGATTCCTTGGTCATGAGATAAAGTGGCATGGATGAAAAACAAGTTACATTTTGCTACATATACACTTTTTCTCAATGTTTGCTTTTGGCCTTTTGATCGATCAAACTGGTTCCTCCTCAAACTTAATAGTTGGTCTGAACACTAAGGATAGGGATCGAAAATATGTGGCATATGTACTCGGTGAGACAACAAAAAACTTCTTCGTTAAGATAAGATGAATATTGCATATAATATAAACAGTTTTGAAAACTATTTATAAGCTTTATAGTTTCCATCATTCACAAATTATTAGACAAATATATATACTTAGGAATGAAAGGATGAAATACGCTTGAGGGAACTTTCAAATGATACCTTGAAAGGTTCCACTTGTAAGTCGTAGCAGAGTCAACATGGGGTCATTGGTTGTCTATGACCTCAGCAACTTAAACAACCCATGTATATTTGTATGTATTGCATTTGATCCTATAAACAGTTACAACAAACTAAATTACAACTTCCTAGTCCTACTTCTTATATATTTTTTAGAACTTTAAAGTCTCCAAACTTAGAAAAAGAGAACTCGATGTATGAACCAAAAATATGAAACACATATATATATGTTAAAGGTAGTGGATTCTGATGTGGATGGTAATTGTGAGTGAATATTTGGGTCTGAATAGAATCTTCACTTTCATTCTATTAAAAGTAGTGAAAGAATGTGTTCATAGCAGCCGCGCTGACCCTTCTCCATGAAGCATACACAAAAGTAACTCATGCGCAGATACATCATGACTAAAAACGTTTCAAACCCGCCAACCCTCTCCATCTATTCTTTAAAGTCAATAATGCCACAAAACCTTATATGGTGCGGGTATACCGTCAATATAGCATCCCATGTCAATCAAATAGCGTATTCATTCCATATACGTCTTTCTCAAAAAAAACAGAAAGTCAAAAGCATGAAAGCTAACTCAAGAAAAAGTGAAGAACTCCACAGCCACCAGAACAAAACAACCAAACCAAACACTTCTTTAAATTACAAAAATGTACACAGCTAAGAGAAGAAGAACAAAAGTGGAAATTGCTTTCTTTAAACAATTCTGCGACTTCAAATATTATACACTTGAACATGCAGGAAAAACCAAAGAATACTACTTTTCTCCCCCAACCCCAGAAAGCTCCAACAACTAGAAAGCCCCCCACCCCACCCAGGAGAGAAAGATATGGTCAGTTGCTTCAAAATTATAACCCACACCACACCTGAAAAACTACTTTTCCCACCCCACTACTATATATATATATATATATATATTCAATGAGAAAATAAAAACAAAAAGCCAAAGGCAGACAAATAGCTTTGACTATTTTTTCAATTCTGGGTACCACCACCGGCCACCACCAACCACCACCCCTCAAGTTTCTTGAGATAAGGATGAAAAGACAGGAAATGGAAAAACATCTGGGGGGAAAAGTGAAAAATATAAGAAAGAAAAGGGTATGGGACGAAATAACAAACATGGAAGCAGATTTTCCCACCCATGATGAGTACTCAATTTTTGAAACTGAATATATGATACCTGATTCTTTTTTGTCTGTGTAACCTCTCTCAAAAGCTTTTGAAGCTCTCTCACTTTGGTCCCTAGACATTGAGAAAGGTTGAGAGTGGGAAGCCACAAATGCATGTCCTCTGGCAGGCAAAGAAATCCCACTCAGATCTCTCCCCTCCCCCCACCCCTTTTTTCAAACTGGCTACTTGTCCTATTCACCTTACAAAAAAGTAAAAGCTGTTTCTGGCAATTTACTTTTCTCCTCTTGTTTTTTCTTCCTTCCTTTGATGAAGTCTCTCTATTCTCCTGCAATATATGGGACAAAATATTTATTGTCATGATTCACTTCTACAGGTAAAAACATACATTTGAATTGCATAAAGATATATGATTTGCATTTGCCAAGGGGCTTCAATTTTTCAAAGTCGGGTTAATATCGAAAGTATACTGTTCAAACTAAATGAAGTTGAGGTTCCGTGCTCAAACCAATTGGTAATAGTAGGAATGACTCAACACCTTATAAGCCATTACAAGATTTCTTAACTTTCTTATGTATGACATTTCTTCTACGTACTCATACAAACTTCCAAGTACGACTTGGAAAAGTAAAGGAAACAGATACAACAGTTTGAACAAAAAAGATGATTGATGAAAGCAACAGTGTAAAACTTTAGAAATTTGACCGATTTGGCTTCTTTTCTTTTTTTTTTTCCACAAGTCTGTTAAAAGTTAGTTGGGAAGTGTACCAACCCTAACACTTGATACCCCACAGGTTTACTAAATGTAATTAGTCCATGTGATTTTCCATACAACTAATTATATAAGACTACTGGGACACAACAAGTTACGACCGTTAAAGCATTCTAGACAATTGCCGGTCCTAATCCTCTAGGCTCTACCTAACATATTGGTCTTAAAAATGATTGATGAAAAATTCCAAGACTCTCAAAATTCAGACTCTCTTTCTGTAAGCTCATGTTTTTAGTACAATGTTATATAATATTGACACAGAAACTAACGTTACAATGTGAAATAACAAAGCGTCCATACAGGATCTCACTTTGAGAGAGTTTTCTTGGCATTTCTCATGATTGATTAAACAATGCCTCAAGCATACGGCCCCAGTGATTTGCACACGAAATAAACATTTCCATCTGTCAATGTTAGAATACGCTTCTCATCGAGCATTATAAAAGGTCATGGACCGCAAAGCACTACGTGTACACAATCTACAGACATTGATGCATCAGTGAAACAAAAAACCAGACTCGGTAACTATTTCATGGAAAATATTTGCTAATTTAGTGTGCGGCATTTAAGTAATTTCAAGAAGTTGAATGTTTGAGTTCTAAATTGGCTAGTAGGATGAGGTCTTCACCCAAATAGGCATGGTGTGATTGGGTAGGGCAACGACATTTGCAACACAGCAACCAAAACATTCACACTAAACATTTGCATGGCAGCATGACTCACAAGGGGGAGGGAAAAGAACCAACCCTTTTTTCCGGACTACGGAAATTGCCTTTAGAAATTAGGACCACAAAGATTTGATTCCCTATCAAATGACCACAGCACCCTCCCCTCCCATGCCTTTCCCAATTTGTGGATGAAATTATCCAAAATGTCCCTTAAAATTTTAGTCAACAACTCAAGTGTCGGTAGGCCGACAGCAAATGGGGCTCTAAGCATTCATTTTTTTTTTTACCTTTGTCTATACATAAACATATATCACAACAACAAACCGATGGTCGTAAAGGAGGAAGACCATGACAAGTCCAGGCCACCGAAAAACAGGAGAAATTTTTCATTGTGTCCGAAACATAGGTGGTACAACACGTGTTATTATATAAGATGTGGGAATTTTTATTTTTTCAGTTGTTAATTTTTTAACACAAGTATCTCACCACTTATATAGTGACACGTGATGTACCACCCTGTATACCGAACATGGTAAAAAATCTAGAAGTTTGAGAATTTTCAATGCATACTCGTGACAAAGTTTCATGGAACCTAACATGTACCAAACAAATGATAAGATCGCATGTATGTAAACATTATTAGTGGAACCCATAATCTTTTTATTAATTAAGTTTACTAATAATAATTATAATATGAATCCCACCAACATTTTTTTTTTTTAAATTTGTTCATACTATGCACGCCTAGCATGATAAGATAACACAAGCAATTAGTGCCTAAGACTTTCTCCCACTCCAACAGTGTCACAACTACAGAAGGTACTTGTTCTAATAATATTCTGACAACTAATCATATATATAGCAGATCTACCTAATTTGATGATTTTACAAGCTTCAAAAATGACATAAAATGCACTAGTTGTTTAGTCAGCATGCGTCAAACGCAAATGCAGAACATGAGTCCTACTCAATCCAAAACGTAAAATTAGTATACATTTTAACCGTTAGATCATTGACCCGAGAATAAAATACTCTTGAGCACCATAGAGTTTTCGTTTATCATGAGATAAGTTCCTAATTGTTTTCTTCAGATTAATGAGGTCTGAGCACAACATAAAGATTAATGAAAATTCGTAAACAGAACAAAAAGCACATACCTTTTGAGTTCTAAGTTGTTTTGGCAGCAGCTTGCTTGAAGGCAACAGTGGGAGCTATTCTGCAACTCCTCCTCTGATGCTCGAGCACCAGTTCTCCGGCAAACCAATCGAGCTTCTCGAAATTGCTCTGCTCGCCGATCCTCTTACCGCCAAAGAGCACCGATTCAACATTCTTCTGTTTCAGCATTTCCTCTGCCACTCCTACCAGCTTCTTAACGTTGTTAGGACTTGCGTCTGTATCTACATTTGGCCCGCAACGTCCCAAGCTTGCCCCATTTGCCTAACATATTACAATTTAAACATCCAATTATTAGCCATGTTTTAAGAAACTAATTTCTAGATTGATCCAGACTTAGAAATTTAAGAAACTAATTCCAAACGAAATAAACAAGAATTTGTAAAAACATGCATTGTCGCATGTAATATTAAAAACCAAGCAATGCACAACTTTGGAAAGATCCAAATTGATGGGATGTATTGCTAATACAAAATGTACCGAACAGTTGAAAACAATTTGGATTTGGGTGGCAGCTCCAAATTCTAATATAGGACCACCTCATAGATAAAATATGCCATGATGGAAAAACAGAATATGGGAAAAAATTGTCATAACTTCTCAATTTGGTCCTGTAAATTTAAAATGGATAGAAATAGTCTCTTAGATTGTCCACTATCAATCATTTTGGTTTTTTTTTTTGTTAAAAATCTTCGTTAAATTGAAGAAATCACTTGTTCAAGTAGAGGGGTTGAATTGACAAAAAAATGTCCTCAATTAAACGGAGATTATTCAAGGGATAACTAAAATGATTGACGACAGACAATTTACTGACCACTTATATTGACTTTAAAAAAAAAAATATATTACGATTAAGTCCATTTCATTTTCTAAATGGAGGGAAGTTACCGGAAGGGAAGCCCCACATATCTCTTTCTACAGTAATAAGATTAATATGTAGTGCAACTTAAATAGTCTGAGTATATATGGTTTAGAGATAATTACAACTTTCCACACAGTAACCCAGGTCAAGATTTTCCAACCGTCCACAGCAGGGCAAAACAAAGGCTGATAATTAAGGTAAAAGAAAAGGAAAAATAAAGTAAAAACATTATGGAGACTGCCCTAAGAGGCAAGCTTCAAAGGTAATAAAATTTATATCTTTAATTTTCACAGGAAATTCAATAGGATGCGATTGCAGTGGGACCAAAGTTGAAAAAAGCAAAACGTTTTAAGAACCAAGCCAATTTCATTTACTGAGACAACGATTTCTAGGACAACCCGTCAACTCTAGGCTTCAAGCCTAGTTGTAGTTGGTCTACCAAGACAGAAAATCCTAGTCAGCTAACCGACGCCGGAACAACCAAAATCCCTTCCCTCCCGGTCCTAAAATTTGATTGAAAAAACAAAACCATACCTCTCTCAAGCTCGCAAGGACATATCCCCATTAGTATACCGCCTATCACGTGACATCAGAAACTAATAAGTGAGAAAAATACTTGATTTCCACACACTACCAAAGGTTAATAAAGCGCAAAAAATAAGTGTGCAGGAATCATTTTTCGGTGGTAAACACCGGGTTACATGTTAGAATCCGCCCTTACCCAACCCAACCCAAAGAAAAATCACGTGCAAAACATTCAACCAAGGAAACAAAAACATAAGGTCCTCTAATTTTTCTCCAAACTGTGCACTTGCAGCATAGCAAAACATTGGAATTGCAGCGCCCCCACGCGAGGCCAAAGGTTTTACGTTACAAAACACCCCGCATTTATTTGCATGAAAGCGAAACACATACCCCGGGCGCAAGTTAGCACTCTCTACACGCAAGTTAACATTACCCAGCCTGGCTAACAGTGTCGTCTCGTAGTCAGTGGCAACAGAAACGGCAAAAGAAACAACCCACCCACCCCCCGAAAATTTAATTCCGAGACAAAAAAAAAAAAAAAGAATTAAAATTGGAATCAAATGCGCGCAGTGCGCACGTTAGCAAAGGTGTGGCGGTTTCGTACCTGAATGCGCACGTAGTTACTGCTCCCGGACTGACCAAACGCCATGGCGACGGACTGATCCACCAGATCGGCTGACCCGTCGCCGGCGATTCGGGACATGGGCCGAGCCCATTCCTTGGCTCGCCACTTCTTCACTTGCTCGTACTCGTACCTCACTTCTTCCAGAAACTGACCGCTCCCTATTGAAAGGACCATTATGTCCTCGACCCCTCGCACGAACGGGAACTCCTGCTTGTTGTGCAGCACGTGCGTGATCGCCGCCGCCGTCGGGTTGCTCATGGCCAACCCGCCGTCCACGGCCAGGCACTTTGTCTGGTTGTTGACGGACTGCATTTGGACGGGTTGGAAGATTACCGGCTCGGCTGACGTGGCGCGGCAGACCTCCCAGAGGCGGAAGTCGTAACTGTCGGTCTCGAGCGCGTCGGCCCTGGAAAACAGAAACGGCGCCCTACTGGAAAGGTCGTAGCACGGAATTAAAACCGGCTTGAGCGTGTCTTTCAACGTCAGCATCCTATCAACGTCGGCGAACGCCTCTTTCATTACTTTTTCCAAACCGGCCGTGGCGGACCCAGTTGAACCCGAGCCCGAACCTGAACTTCGAAAGAGGCGACGCAGAAAACCGGGGGAGGAGGCGGAGGAGGAGGACCGGTTGTTGTTGAACAAGCTCTTGCCGTGATCGGAGAGGAAGCGCCACGTGTCTTCGGCCTTGAAAATCGGGCGGGCGTGGTCTCTGGTGGCGAAGAGCATGGCCGCGAATATACCTCCGACGCCGGCTCCGGTGGCGACGTCGAAGTAATCGGCGATTCTGGCGTCCGGATTCCCCGATTTCTGCTTCAACGCTTGCTCGAGATACGCCAGGGCCTTTCCGGAAAGAATCCCTCTCATTCCTCCGCCGCCGTCGATGCTGAGAATGCAGATTTTGCCCCTCTGGTTTTTGATCGCCCCGACGCCGTTTTCAGATTGGGGCTGAACGCCCACCAGCTGGACCGGGTCGGGTTTGGAGTCGGAGACCGGCGTGGGGGACGGAGATACCTGTTTGGGAACCCAGAGCTTCTGATCGTCGTAGCCAAACAGGAACTTGCTCTCCAGTATCGAAAATATCTCGTAGCTCAGCTTATCGGTGTCGATGCTCGGCTCCTGCATTTCGGTCCGAGTTGAATTCATAATCGCCGCCGTCCTCCCCCAAAAAATCTCGGATGATTAAAATTCGGGCAACCAAAAATCTGGGATGATTAAAATCTTCAGGCAGAAGGAATAAATTGCCTTCCAATTTTATCGAAGTCTCCGAGAAGGAAAATAAAAGAGGGAAAGAAGAGACGAAACGAGGTCGTTCTGGGGGTAAGTTCGGGAGCTTTTACAGAGCACGCCAACAAAGCAGCATGAAAAACCAGAACCCGAGAAAAAGCCAACGAATTGCAGAGCAAGAAGAAGAGAAGAGGAGCAAAACACACACAGAGCTCTGCAGAGCATGTCTGTTTTTTATATACCCCTTCAATTTTTTTATTAAATTAAATATATATCAACTGACAAACGACGTCGTGGTGGGCTTTTACCCTGGTGGATGGTTATTTTAATATTTATTTAGACTGTTACCAGTGGGACGGGGACGGTTGAGGCCGTTGGTTTGACTCGTCTCGTTTGATCCGATGGTAGAGAATCTGAGGACTTCTGTTCGTCCGTGATCAACGGTCTGTTGGGGGCTTAAAAGAAAATTTCCACCCTTCGCGCCCTTGTCGTTACCGCGTGGGGCCCGGCGCGCCACGTCAGTCTCGGTGACAGAATGGACGCGCACTCCTGCTGCCACTGCTGATACTCGCCTCCCGCTTCTATTTTCCATTTGGGTCTAAATTTATTTTTCTATGACAAATTTGACCCTGATTGGACTAGATACGGCTGGGGTTGTGGGGGCCAGTCGTGTCTTACGTGCTGACGTTGTCCGGTCAATGGAGATTCCTTTTTACCTTAATACGACGGTAAATACTAAATACCACTAGTTGATATTGAATATTAATTTATGTATTTAAAAGATATTGCCGGAAAAAAAATATATATGAATTTCATTTTTTTAGTATAATGATATATTTTAAGTGAAGGGGATGAAGACTTTGGCTAAGTTATACTTGCAAATGAAAAGGAATATCAATAAAGAGAAATACCACTAGATAAAAATATTAAGTGGCAAAATATATATGAATTTGAAACTTAACGTCAATGCAAGTCGGGGGTTGGTGAAAATGCCATTTTTTTACTTTAATATAATGAGTTTTGAGGTTTTTCTTCAACATGCTGTGTATCAAAGCTTGGCATTTTTCCCCCTTTAGTATAGCTTAAACAGATAGTTTATTTGTGGTATCTAGTCTCTAATTGTTATGTAACATCCCACATCGATCAACGGAGAGGGGATGATGTGCCTTATATGTACATGCCCATCTCCATATAGCATGAGGTATTTTGGGAACTCACTAGGTTCGAGTTTCATCAGAACTCCGAAGTTAAGTGAGTTCGGGTGAGAGCAATCACAAGATGGGTAATCCACTAGAAAATTCTCATGTGAGTTCCCAGAAACGAAATCGTGAGGGAATGGTAAGCCCAAAGCGAACAATATTGTGCTACGGCGGAGTCAAGACTAGGATGGGTACATTTTATATTAAAAAAACAATGGTACATTTTAGATTAAAAAATAAATAGATTTTACATTAAAAAATGGGTACATTTTACATAAAAAATGGTACTTACAAAAAAAAAAAATAGGGATACATTATACATATAACAAAGTGGTACATTTGTAAAAAAAAAATGGGTACATTATAAATAAATTATGGGTACGAATAAAAGGTTAAAAAAATTATGTGTGCAAATAAAAGTTTAAAAATAAGGGACAAAAAGAAATTAATATATGTGTACAAATTAAAATTTCAAAGAAAAATAGTACAATTTAAAAAATGATTGCAAATTAAAAATGGATACAAACTAGAAATAGAAATATATGATAAAAAGTTTAGCCATAAATATAATATATTAAATGTAACGTTCCTAACACTAAATGAATATATTTAAAAATAAAACATAATTATCTTGACATGTAAATATTTTGTTTTGGAATAATTAATGGCGTTTATTAAAATCGAAGAACTTTGATCAAAATTTGAAAAAAAATAAGGTTTTAATCAATTGAGTAGAAAAAATAAGGATGAGAACCTAATTTTTCCTAACTTAAAATATTAATGGTGTTTATAATAATAATAAAAAAAAGGTGTTATTATTTGCGTTTCAAAAATATTGTCGTGCACTTTAAATTTTTTTAATATTTCTACAAAGTTTGTACTTATGAACGAACAGTGCAGGATAAAACTTTTGAAAGAACAATAATACCACTGTAAATATAATATTAATAATAAGATATATGTTTATAATCTAAATAATTCGTAACTTTATGTAATATCATTACTTGAAAAATTCATTGGTCGACTGGGCTTGGAGCGTGAGCTCTGCTTGCCGGTTGGGTTGGGCAATGACTTGTTAGGATGGAGATGATTGGTGGAGGCCCGGAGGGAGTTGAGTCAGTTGACCGAGTAACCACCCGGACCATGTTTCGGTTGCCCCTCCAGTTACGCCAGATTTCACAAACCCTTTGATTACCAATAATGAAGGTGTTGAAAAGTCTCATGGGCAATGAATGCCCACAGTTTCATTTGTGAAAGTCTTCTACATGGGCAAAGTTTTCAATGCCCATGCGAAAGAGATTGTATAGTCAGACGAAGTTTCATAAATTTCAAGATGAGTCTCATGGGCAATGAATGCCCACAGTTTCATTTGTGAAAGTCTTCTACATGGTCAAAGTTTTCAATGCCCATGCAAAGTGAAAGAGATTGTATAGTCAGACGAAGTTTCATAAATTTCAAGATGCATTAACTGCATCAGTTTGGAGTTGCTCTATAAATAGAGCACTCCGCATGTTTTTAAGTTACAAAGAAAAAGAAAGAGAGGAAGAGGAGAGGAGAGAATACATAGAGTTATCTTTGTACTCCTATTATTCCAAATTATAATGAAAGCATCACTGCTGCCCGAGGACGTACTGCAGTCACACTGACTGTAGAGGAACATCGTAAATTTTGTGTCTTATTTTATTCCACTGCACACACACCGTCGATTTTACAACACGTTATCAGCACGAAAAGCTCTCATGTCAGTGGAAAGCACAACGCCATAAATCCGATGAAGCACTATCCACTTCTCACCGCTGTCATCTAAAATCTCACAGAATAAAAGGTATGTCCATTTTTCGTCTCTCCTACTGCGCCAGAAGCGCCCCACCGAATTCCGATGAGAATTGAAATTTACGACCTGAAGTCGTCACGAGATGAGAAAACTCGTACTTGACAACTGGTTTCCAGAGATCCAAAAGAATCTCATCAGACTTGGAAACCCAGATCACGTTGTTTTCGACGGATCTTGAGTCCCATGAATACTTGGTTGTTTGAGATGGTGATGGCAAGAATGAATCCACACAGGCCTTCCTCTCTTGTGTCTTCGTCAACCCCACTATCATTTATGTCTCTGTAGGGAGGTTCTTGCTTAACGATGTCATGTTCCCTGGATCATGCAAGAACAACCCCAGTCTTTGAATTGAATTTGGGCAACCTCCATAACTACCCAGCTGGCCTTGTGTTTCGAGACTGGCAGAGATAGAGAAAAAATAATAATAATAGAAAAGGGGGATTGATGGAATGGCAAGGCACATGTGAAGAAGAAAAGAAAAAAGAGATGTTGACTGCAACCTAAGAAAAAAAAAAAAAATATATATATATATATATATATAAAGGATTTGAATGGTGCATGACACCATTTAGTCAAAATAATATAAATAGGTTTCTGTTGGTGCATGGCACCATATTGCAGAAATAAGAAAAGTAACAATAATAAGGTTTGAATAAGTGCTGACAAAAGAAAGAAAAATAATAAATAAAAAGAGGTATGATACTTCTTGTTATTTATGTGAATTGGTGTTGGTTTAAAACCCTTTCACAAGTTTTATTTCCTTTAAAGCAATTTATTTATCATGGACAGTTTTACCGCCGACTGCTTTAAGTTTTGATTTATATGAATTGTGCTGAATTAAAGCCCTTGTCACAAGCTTTATTTACTTAAATGCAATTTATTCATTATGGCTGGAATTACCGCCTATTGCTTTAATTTATTGTATTTTTTTTGTTACGATTAGTACATACTGGACCCGAAGTTTCTTAATCAGATCAGAACCTACAGTTTCTTGATCATCATCAAATAAAAATGATTGAACCTGAAGTTCCATCAAACAAAAAGATCGGGCATAAAGTCACTTGATCCTCAAGATCAGGACATGAAGTTCCTTAATGAGTACCTTAAGTTTGAAGAGCCAAAGTGCCTCAACTTAATTGCAATAAAAGCCATAAGAGACTTAGTCTACAAACTATTAAATAAGGACCAGAAGTTCCTCATGTCCATACTCAAAATGGTTTAGCAGAAGCATTTATTAAGCGGATGAAATTAATTACCCGCGTTCTGCTGATGAAAATGAAATTGCCAATTTTCTACATAAGGACATGTCATTTTACATGATGCATTATTGATTTGGTTGAGACCTGTTGATAACCATCAATACTTCTCAGTACAACTCGTGTTTGAGAACCAGCCAAACATTATACATTTACGAGTTTTTGGTTGTGTTATCTATGTGCCTATTGCACTGCCACAACATATTGAAATGAAAATGAAGCATCATTGCGGATTAGGCATTGATATTGAATATCATCTATCATTCAATATTTAAAACCCTTGATTAGGGATATATTTACCGCGTGGTTTGCGGACTGTCATTTTGATAAAACAATTTTCCCGCCGTTAGGGGGAGAAAATAACTTCGTTTCAAAAGAACGATGAGCAAATATCATTCCAGAAGAATGATGAGAAAATAAAAAAAAAAAAAAAAAAAAAACCGTTCCAGAAGAACGAAAATAATTTGTCTTATTTTGATTCATGAAGCAATTAATATACAAACGAAATGAGAATAATTGAATGATGCATTTAATGATGCAACGAAAGTGATGGAATCACATATACTTGCTACAAATGTGTCTACAAGAATTAATGTCTCTGTTGGACAAAATAATATGGCAGCAAATGATTTATCTGTTACACGCCTGAAGCGTGGCAGATCCCCAGACTCAAAAGGTTCAGTCCTTCGAAAGAAGAAGAATATGGCACTACTGAACTATTGCATTCTTGAAGCATAACTGTCGCATGCCAGACGCATAACAATTGCCGCAAGGATACTTGTTCCGAAAAGGTCAATCCGCGGACATGGGAATATTGATGTCTCATGCATGAAGCATGATAGACGTATAGGTTTCAATGACTCAACTCCCGAAGTGGAGATTAAAATCCAAGCTCTATAACGCTCAAAATTAGGTTATGATCCGCATTCTCTAAATTATAACTATCCTAGAAGAGATAGTGTAATGCCCTTGAAGAGGCAATGGATATCCCAAAAAGAAATGAAAAGCTTTTATGCATGCGCATACACATGAGAATATGGGATCACAAATTGATGATAACCAATGGTAATTTTGGTTTTTACAAGTAGCTACTAAATTCATCAATGAGTTGTGGTGATATCGAGTCCCGTTCTTTTTCCATCAACAAAATTATGGGCCAAAATGGAGAAAGGCAATTCCATTACAATTTTGTAAGAACGTGGAAAAATAGACTTATATACTTGGATATCATACAAATAGTCAAAAGATGTTGAACCTAGAAGGTTACATATGAGCATTTGTAATACCGTGAAATACACTCACATGCTATGGCACAAGGTTGGAAACGAGTTCGTATAAATGGAGAATTATATACGAAGGGTTATGAGTCGCCCACATCTTATCTCCATAAGTAAATCCCTCAAATATACATGGAAGCGAATTGCTCTGTATAAATTCTAAAAGAAAATGTGTCATGAAGTGTAGAAAATCCCTGAAGGATTTAAATTGCTTGAAGTAAGCCCCGGAAGGGTAAAGCATAAAATATGTACTCAATACTAATGGATGATATAAATTGCATTAGTGAGTATTTTCGTTATGGTATTGTTGCACCATACTAAAATCTCTTGCAAGAGTTGATGATATTAAATTGGGACTCCTGAAGAGTCAAGAAAGATTATAAAGTATTGAGAGAAATATTGTCTCGAACTGCAGAATTGAACAATATGCGAACACGAATCTTATCCATGATGTTTATGATATTAAAGAATCATATGAATTGAAGATCATGATTGAATACTCAAATGATTTAGACACTAAGAATGATCATTTATCTTCGCGAGGGTAAAGATAAATTGATATTTGGTCCAGAAGTACCACATCTTAGTGAAATATATGCTTTATTGTATTTAACACAATACACTGAATGAAATAAAGCTTATATATTAATATCTCCGAGAAATTACATACACATGAGTTAAAACAAACAAATAGAAGGGAATCTTCACAAAGGTTTCTCATGTGAAGCCTCAGTACTCGGAAGTACCCCAGAAGAGGAAGACACCAGAAGTTGATTATTTGGAGTCTCAATACTTGGTGGAATTCCAGATAGCTAAGACAATGGATGTCTTTGAAATAAAGACTCGAACCCCCGATTGTCATTTTGAGTTCGACCTTCGGATTCCAGTAGCTGGTCGAGCTTTCTTTTCATACTCGTAGAGTAATTATTTGCAAGTACGTGTAACACTCTATTCTCATGCTTGAGCCCTCTAATCTCTTGTTTAAGACTTGCCACCTCAGCCATTAATGATTCAACTTGGTGAGTTCGAGCAAGTAGGCGCTGGTCCATATTGGCTACAGAGCCCGCACATTGAACACTGAGAGCCAATGAGTCTTGAACGGTTGCCTCATCAGACCGGTTTGAAAGGATTTTGTTATCCTTTGGAGTAAGAAGATTCCTGGCTACCACTGTAGCGGTTATGTTATTCTTCATCACAGAGTTCCCAACCGTAAGAGAACCATTAGAAGATGAGAAGGACGGGCGCCATATGTTATCCTGACGCTGCTTGTTTGTATCAATCTTGAGACTCAAATCTAATCAAATGTTAGATGGGCAAGCCATTTTCAGAAATGATGAAGGAATTCAGATAAAATCTCAGAAGTGTAAGAAAGTGAAATTTCTGCAGGCAACAATTTTCTGATTGTTTCTGAACAAAATTGATATCTCTATAAAAGGAGGGGCAACAGGACCACTTATTCAAAAATCGAAGAGACACCGATTTTCGAATTTCAAAAGCCGGATTTCCCTGCATGACGTCTGTCAACATTTCTCAGACGCAATCTCAGCTCTTGGATATCACGTGCAACTTTGTCAAAGATCTCTGATAAAGTTGAAAACGCGTGAATCTTACTGTTCTAATTACACCACAGTTGCTGACAAGAGTAAAGACACAGCACTCCTACCTGTTATTAGGAAATCCATATATATGTCAACCTCTGTCCTCCATGGCAAGGTAGAACTGAAAAATATCTAACTCTTCCTCATATCTGAGAATGCATCTTTCACAAAGTATCTCGAAATACTCAGTTTTCTTCCTCTCTGAGAATACCTCTACAAACAAGTCACACCAGAGTAAAAGTATCTCATATCATCAGGGACGAGAGTAAGAGTATCTTATATCATGCAATCTCCATGTCCTTTCCTTTGTCCTTGTTTTTACCTGCCAAAACAAGGACAGAGAAAGCAATATGTCGGAACCTCCACTCAAACTTTTGCTACCACTAAGAAGTGATGGTCCATTCAAATGCAAAGTTTGCATTCCACTCCTGTATCAGATGACAAATACTACAAGAGAAGATGCCAAACCTGCATAAGGAAAATACCACTTCTGCAAGGGGAACAAGTAAGGCAAGTGAAAATGATACATTGAAGCATGTGGAGACAACCACAACAAATACATGTCAGTTCATCCTCGACAAAGCCTAAGATCACTTGTCACATGAAGCTCCTCATGATCCAATTTCATTCAAGATCAAGCCTAGACGGCCTTTGAAGAAATCACAAGTCCGATTCAAGATCAAGTATCTACCATCCTTGAATCAAATTCAGCTCCAGATAAAATAGGTAAATTCAGACCTTTGGAGGAAGTCTAGCAGAAGGCCCTCTAACCCAGTTCAAGAACAAGTCTGTGGAAAGTTAACAACAAGTGAAACACCTCATTCGGCAACTATCACGCCTAAAAGACTAAAGCAGCAGGATGAATGATCAGCCTAAATAATTTGAAATCAGGGGGAGATACTCATCAAGGGGGAGCATCCAAAAATAGATCAAGATCTTAACGAGGCAACTCATGTTGATATGTGGTCATCCAA
Source organism: Pyrus communis (assembly GCF_041283825.1). Classification (NCBI taxonomy): domain Eukaryota; kingdom Viridiplantae; phylum Streptophyta; class Magnoliopsida; order Rosales; family Rosaceae; genus Pyrus; species Pyrus communis. Next base: position 22,822,334 of record NC_142571.1, on the reverse strand, counting down.
GGGGAAGTGTTGAAAAGTCTCATGGTCAATGAATGCCCACAGTTTCATTTGTGAAAGTCTTCTGCATGGGCAAAGTTTTCAATGCCCATGCAAAGTGAAAGAGATTGTATAGTCAGACGAAGTTTCATAAATTTCAAGATGCATTAACTGCATCAGTTTGGAGTTGCTCTATAAATAGAGCACTCCGCATGTTTTTAAGTTACAAAGAAAAAGAAAGAGAGGAAGAGGAGATGAGAGAATACATAGAGTTATCTTTGTACTCCTATTATTCCAAATTATAATGAAAGCATCACTGCTGCCTGAGGACGTACTCCAGTCACACTGACTGTAGAGGAACCTCGTAAATTTTGTGTCTTATTTTATTCCACTGCACACACACCGTCGATTTTACAACAGAAGGTCAATTTTGAAATTTTAAAAATAAGTGAACGCATAATGAGGAGAAAAAGTCCATTCTGATTCTCAACAATCTCGAATCCAAATATCACCAAATTGTATGGAATCCAATTCTTCTAAATTTTAGAGTTGGATTCCGAAATTTGTGTAGGGCCCACTAGATTTATTTATTTATTACTATTTTTCGATTACCCTTACGTAAACATGTTATAAATCTGTATAAACAACTATAATTAAAATCCTTGCATAGCCAGCCTTCCACCTAAGAAAACAGCCAGATGATCCTGGTTTATTTATCTCTAACTTGCAACATTGTAGTCGTCCTTCTACTAGAGGTTACCAAATGGGATGAAATTAATTGAACATGTTAATGCAGTATTTTCAAATACAAAGCACACGTCACATGTACGAAGAAGGCCAAGTTTTATTTATCCCTACTAATCTCTACTAATTAATAATACACTCATTGTCAGCCAAAATCCTATGAAATTAGCAGTATAATTCTCTAATTAAAACAAAACATGAATAAGAAATATGGGGCAGAAATGTAATTTCACACAACCAAATTTTGCTGTTTTTTTTTTCAAAACCTCGTCTACATGTAATCCTAACATATCTCTAATTAAAAATTAAAAAAAAAAAAAAAAAAAAAAGCTTCCCACTCCTACATTCTCTATCACTCTCTTCCTCTCTCCTTCTATTTCAAAAACAAAAATAAAAAATTTTCTCACACACTATGTGTGCACATATGCTAGTTTTATATAACTACAATGTTTTGTCAACTTAGAATAAATTAATGACTTTTTTGATTGCAAAGGAACAAAAATTAATATTTACTTAAGGATAATGATAGGTACACTATTTTTTTAGAGAAAATTTACAATCAATAATTAAAAAAAAAAAACACATTAATAAACATTTAAATAATAATTCAATAATCAATACCTACGTTATTTAATTTATAAAATATAATTTAAATAGATGGTCTTTCTACACATTGTCCTTTACTTATTTTACAAGATAGTCATTGCTGGTAAACCTTAAAGCTGCTGAATCAAATTCAACGCAGAAAACTGTGGGGGCTAATTGATTATAATTACGTGTAAGTAATGGGGATGGAAAAGTCTTCGAAAACAGTAATTTGCTTATGGAATTTTTGCCCCAAAGGCCTGAATTAAAGATTGACAAGCTTAGTTAGGCAGAGTTCCCTTATGTCTCGGAAGTTGACAATTTTTTTGTCGAATTAGGTTTATTCATTATTTAGCTGCTGATTAGGTTCCATTGTGTATTATCCACAAAAATATCTGCGATTTGTTTAGGATAAGGGAAGAAAATAGTTGTTTGTTGTGGGGGAGAGGAAGGGGCGCGGCCAAAATTGGCAGAGATGAAATTGGGTGGGGCGGGTCTATAATTGAAGAAAAAGGGGCCCTGAACAGATCTGTTTGGACCTCATATAGAATTATAGTCATCCTTTTAATTTTATTATAATTAGAATCAAAAGTTGATATAAAAATACTAATATACCCTTTTAGTAACAAGAGAAGCAATTACACCCACCATTGCAAATATTAGAACTGTAACCACAAAACTCGTTTTTGAGTTATCTAATTCCAACTCCTTTTCTTATGGAAATCAACTCCGCTAAAAGTTGATCTACAAAAAGCACAATCCCTTTTCTATAAATCTTATTACAGATCTAAGCTCAATTTGATTTTAACGTGTACTTAAATCCGATTTGATCTTCAACAAAGAGAACTTCAAGAAGGAAAGAAAGGGGGAGAGCTTACTGCTTAGTGGTTACCTTGAATAAATGATACGATTGTCTTCGAAAAACAAATTGTAACCTTGTGTGAGGCTCCAACCTCTGGGTTTTGCTGGGATGGGAAGAAGATGACAAAGATTGGGATTTTTGAAAAATTTAGAAAAGTAACTGTTAATATCAGATGGAAAAATAACCAAAAGCTTAATAAAACTTCTCATCAGAAATTGGTTGAGCTTTTGAGCTTTTTGAGAGGGCTGGAATTGTCTAGGTTGCTGAAGTGTGGCTTTGAATTTCTTTGGATTTGTTTTGTAAAAAGTTTTAATCATAAGGGTGTATTAGTACTTTTATATTAGATTTTGGATATAAATATCATAAATTTAAAAGGGTGCCTATAATTCTATATAGAGTTCTAATTTTGGTTATTTTTCCAAATTTTCCAAAAAAGTCTTTGAAAACAGTAATTTGTTTATGGAATTCTTGCCCCAAAAACCTGAATTAAAGATTGATTAGGTGCAAGTGGTCATTTATCACAGTAGTGAAAAGGTGTTGTGCCTTTACATAACGGCGTGAGTTTGAATCTTGTCAGTGGCTAATTTAACATCTAACTTACTAACGCTATTGCTCAACCCACAAACAAAAAAACCAAAACAAAAGAAAAAAATAAAATTTGCTTAGTTAGGCAGAGCTCCCTTATGTCTGGGGAGTTTATAATTTTTTTTATCTAATTAGGTTAATTGATTATTTAGTTGTTGATTAGACAGTTCCATTACGTATTATCCACAAAAATATTAGTGATTTGTTTGGGATAAGTAAGGGAAGGACATAGTTGTAGTGTTCCACTAATATTCACAAACATCGTTTTAGTGTTCCACTTGGCCTTTATTGCTTTGCTTAGTGCTTGTAAACTGCTACCACTATGTCTTTCACGAAGCATGACATACAAGACTTGATCAAAATATTCTATCCAATTTCAAGCCCCTATGAGCAACATGGGTAGATGATTGTCAGTGTGAAGGAATGAACGTCATTATCGGTCATTCATGTTGATCAATAGCCAATAATCGTCAACAAAAGCGAGCAATGGTTGCTGTAAATCATTCCCCTCCAATTACAAACGACAATCCGACATGAAGTGAAATTGAATGATGATTATATGAGTTGAGCAGATACATTAACCGTTGATAATTGCGTAACTTGAAGTAATTGATGGTTATCGATTTTCGCTATATCTTTTAAGCCCTAATGGTGTCTTCACTTAAGGAGTACATTATATTTGCCTAGGCAAGACATGCAATATGTACTTTTTCCTCGATAACAATATCAGAAACATGTACAAAATAGACTTAAATTTTCCCCACATTGAACCCTTTCCTCTTGTTGTTTATATTTTTTTTTAACAAACAATAGTATCTATACTAAAAGGATGGAGGAGTAGGTTAAGCCTTACAATGGGCTTACCATAATAATGTGGTTTAACTTTATATTTGGCGAGAAACGAACCTAAAACCTCTCACTTACAAGAGGAATATCATTAGACCGTAGAACTAAGTGGCTTCTTTTGTTGACTGTCACAACCCCTCTCATATTGCTACCCATAACGCCCAGGTCCTTTTCTTATTTATCTCTAACACATCCCTTCCTATTAGTTATAAATAGGGATGTAGTTTTCGCCTATACTTTTAACTTCTCGCACACCTCTCTCTATTTCTTACTGTCTGATTGAATAAATCAAACGAAAACAATGGATCAAGAGGGGGGAGCGTTCAAACATAACTTAGGATGGGGGAAGTTTCGAACCTGAGACCCATGCGTGGAAATCCAACACATTATCCACTGGGATGTTAGATCACAATAAATTAATAAAACCAGATAAATGTTAATGAGACTCTCTCAAAAATGAGACTTTACATAGAGTCTCTCCTACTTCATGTTATTTGCACAATATTTGATGATGTTAACACGAGAATTAACGTAAAACTATGAGATGACCGAAAATCTATACTTTTAAAAGAGTACTCTTAACATTCCTCTACAAGCCATGCAATGTGATACATTTAAATAATATTTTGCCCCCCTAAGTTTCACGAAGTACTTGTAGCTAGACAACAGTTAGGACGACCCCATTGCTTCTAAGCAGATAGGGATCCATGTGATTTGGGTTTTGTTTTCCGTTTTGGGCCATTGTCCTAGTTTATTGGACATGTCATGCTACGAAACTTCACTTGACTAGAAATAAAAGTAATGAGTCGAGCAAGTAAAAAAACATGGGAGAAAAAGAAGGTGTGGAAACTACATTCATTAGTCAATCTATTTTCAGATATTAAATTATGAAATTAAATTGTGAACTCCAAATTTTAGTTCCGTATAACATAAACGCGTATAAAGTCAGAGTCAAAATAATTTCAATACCCATTTGAAATACACATGGGGTGATGTTTTTACAAAATTATTAAGTGCAATTATCACACCAGGATAAAAGGACGATCCAAAACTAAAAGATTAGAAGAAATTATTTATCCCAATACTATGAACCTAAAGCTTTCTAGATGAGTTGGGCTATACATGTCTAATAGGCCCAATGTATATTTTTGTAATTAGCATGAACCTAAAGCTCATGCTAATTACACATTACTTTTTAAACAAAAGTGACAGATGTATCCAACACAACTAAGAGATGCATACGATCATTGCTCGGTATTGGGGACAAGTCCTCTTCAAACAGAAGTGACATATATTTGACGAAGTACGGGACTCGTTGCTTTGGTTGGCACCTTCTCTGGACGAGATTGTGAAACTTAAAAACGATGAAGTTACCCCATATACGTAGCTAGTTAACTATAATTTAACAGCTTATTGTGGTTTTTAGTAACCGAAAACATTGTTGGAAAAAACTTTCTGAAACATGTGGGTATGATTATGTAGAGGATGAAAGATTGCTTCAAGACACATATAAATACGTTATCTTTCAAACTTCATTCCCCCACACATCTAGAGTGCAAAACGAGATATGCAGATAAGCCGTGTAGATACAATAAAGCCTGACCTTACGCCTATTGTTCGTCAAAGTTTTGCCAAACGTCAAATACACTAAGATAACTAGGGACACTGAAGTTTAGACCAAGAACAAAATCTGCACAAAATTGCCATTAGTAGCCTCCTAATGTTTGTATGAGATTTTTAGTGTTGTTTTCCATCACACTTTGTTCCAGAATTCGTCCTCTGTATATGCAGATATTCTTGTCCCTTTCTGCCATGGTTTAGCAATCATTCAAATCCATACATCACTTGGATTGTGATTCTGTTAGTATACTACTGCTGAATGCTAACCAATATTAGGGTTGTATCCGTGGGCATGTATGATATTTAGTATGTTACTAATATGTTGATGGAGGTATTAAGATAAAGGAATTGGTTTTAGCACAAGAAAAAATTTCATCATCCGCTCTGTATTTATTTACTCACTAGGGAGGAGTACAAGATGATTTTTAAAGTCGATAGAATCTCCTTCAAAATGAAGCTTTTAAGCATCGAGTTTTTTGAAACGTTTAGAAAACTGGCATTGACACTTCAAAAATGTCATCATTGATTCCAACGTTCTAAAAAACGACAAATTATAACAGTATTGAAATGCCAATAGCAGCACCCACACATGATATATTTGTGACCCTTGTAGAATCTAGAGCAAAATATCTTTACCTGGACCCCTCCCTTTGTCTTTCCTTATGACATATAGAGTGACACCTACCGTTTTTATACTAGGGTCCGCCTCCAAGATTACTGGGAAATCGCTTAAACCTCAAATCTACAGTCCATCTATCATCCCTAACAACACACACATATGGAATCAAAACTCTTGTTTTCATCGACATCAACTACCGCCTTCCATCACAAAAGAAGAGTTCATCAAAACAGCCCAAGTATTTGCATAAAACTCAACATGTATGAAATTATGCATCTGAATTAATTTTCTGCTTTCTCTTCGCTTCAAATGCTTAATTTGATATAAATACATATATGTAGCACTGTTCCTCTCAGAAGTAGCAGCTCCAGCTACAATGCTTGTTCATGCCACCAGCTGCTGCTCCAGCAGCAGCAGAAAAAGCACTCATCATTTACTCCGAAGGCTTCTGCAAAGAAGGCACAGACAGGTCCTACACAGTCGGCACTAAACCCTACCAAGGAGCCCAAGAAGAAAGGAACCATCGCTGGCGCAGTTGCTTTGATCATCGGTACTAGTATAGGCTCGGGGATCCTTGCACTCCCGGAGAAAGCTTCTCCAGCAGTAATTCTTAAACTCCCTCTATCTGGTTTTAATTCTTAAACTCTTTTAAGTGTTTCTGACCAAATTTAGAGCAATCCTTTTTTTTTTCTTGACATAGAGGATTAGGCGAGATTAGCTTCTTGCAAGATGCAAACCCTTTTTGGTTGTTTGGTGATTTGTAATTACAACTCGATTTTTACAAATATGGTAGGGATTGCTTCCAAGTTCAATATCCATGGTGGTATGTTGGGGGTTTCTCCTGATCGAGGCGATTTTGCTTGTCGAGATCAATGTAAGTATGAGGAGGAAGAAGCGAATCGAAGACAATGCTGAAAATGAACTGGAGGTGATTTCTATTAGGACTATGGCCCAAGAGACTCTAGGAGACTTTGGTGGAACTCTAGTCACTCTGATTTATATTTTCTTAGGCTACACTTCAGTCATTGCTTATAGTTCCAAGTCTGGAGATATTCTCTTCCATTTGATCAATCTTCCGGCTCCAGTTTCCGGCTTCTTTTTTACCATGTGTTTTACCCTGCTAATCGCCATAGGTGGGACTCGAGCAACTGATCAAGTTAACCAACTCCTTACTGCTTCCATGATAGGTGGTGCCATCTAAACTAATTTCTAGATTTTGTTGTCTTCTGCAGAACATGTTTGATATTCAGATATCACATTTGTTCACATATGATTTCCAGGTTTATTACTAGCAATAGAGGTGCTAGCAGTTGTGTTTGGAGGGTGGTCAGGAGTAGAGGGAAGTGGAGATTGGGGGAAGGTCCCCGCTACGGTACCTGTGATTATCTTTGCTCTGGTGTATCATGACCTAGCACCCGGTAAAGCGTCCATCCTCTGATGAATTGAACTTGTTCTTGTTGTGAAAAGTTGACACTTACTATGTTATATAATATTTGAGTCTGTTTGCAGTTCTTTGTGCTTATTTGGGAAGTGATCTCGCACGCCTAAGGATTTCGGTATTTCTTGGTAGTCTTGTTCCATTGCTAGCATTGCTCGTTTGGGATGCAATTGCACTTGGCCTCTCTGCGCAGGCCGATCAAGTTGTTGACCCTGTTGAGTTGCTTATGAGGTAAATCCAATCTCTTACACTATGTTAATTGCATTAAGTTGACATAGTTTGATAATCCCATATTTTTTAACTTGGTGCAGGGTGAAATGGAGTGGGGTTTCATATATGGTAGAAGCTTTCTCACTCCTTGCAATTGGAACATCATTAATTGGTACTCTTCTTGGCTTCTCTGAGTTTTTCAAAGAACAACTTAACAACCTCTCGTCGATATCTTCCCCCACGCAAACACTCGAGGTAGCTTTGAAGTTGCTCTCCCTAATAATATGTTGCAAATAATTCTCTAATTCACAGATCAAAGCATGTAGAGCACTAACATACTGCTTAACAAGAGCAGAAACCGGACATCACATTCGAGCTGAGAAAATGGTGGGGAAGAAATCAAATTAGCCTTGCAGCAGTGGCAATGGTTGTTGGTCCATCTCTTATTGTGTCGACTAGTATTCCAGATGCATTCTCTACTGCCACAGACATTGCTGTAAGTATAAAGAAAGAGCGGAATAACTGTATCAACTACAAAGATATTAACATTAAAAATATAGGAAAACAAGCAAAACTTAAGGACTTTTGACTGACTCTTTTTGCAGGGAGGGTATGGTATGACAATGCTATATGGAGTTCTACCGCCGGCAATGGCGTGGGCGATGCACAACAAAGAATGTGAAAATGAGGAGCGAAAAACTTTATCAAGAGCAAGGCCTGTACTACTTGGGGCAGGACTCTTTGCTTGTGCAATAGTGGGAGAGCAAATCGTGCAGGATATCCTCGCATTTCATTCCTAGCAGGGACAAAAGCGAGGTACCAGACTCGGAAATTAAACTAAACAACATGATTCTTTAGATCAACGAGGCGTTATGGATTTTCTGCTTTAGCTAATTTAGTGTTACAGATAGCTTTGCAGCAATCAGTATTAGAACACCTTGTTCTCATTTCTCACCCATTTAAGCATCGATAAAATGATTGCGAATGGATCTTTTTATTCTATAAGGAAACTATTCAACAAATACAAGTTGCAAATAAATCTGAAGACGAGAGAACACAAGCATAACTGTTACCAAGCAGAAAGTCTCTTCCGATTGGGAAAACAGGGAAAGAAACATAAGAAGGCAATACAGTAGTATTTAAAGGTGGCCGTCATAGTTGTAAGTTGTTCACATTCATCGCGTAGTTCATAAGCATATGCACAATGTCATGCGATCTTGCAGTCTCAGTTTTCAACTGATGAATCTTTGCCTCCGTTTGTTGTTCAAGCCGCTTCACATTAGCACCCAAGTTTCCCCTTCCCTGTATGATGATGCACAAAAATTCCGATTACCTTGTAAAACACGTATAAATTGTGGCACTCGTAATGACCAAAAGACAGACTTCAAAGTTCAAACTCCAAAACTAATTCCATCCATTCATACTTAACAAACCAGCATTCCACCTATCTTCCTAAAATTCAGAATTTGAATCGATTTCCATAGACAGCTCAGAGTAAAAGAAAGTGGTAGCTTCTGGTGACTCGTGGTATTAAGTTATTAACAAATCTATATTGTTCCTTATTTATGTGTTTTTACCTCGGCAAGTTTTCTCTGAAAGTCGATTTCCATTTGAGCGCGAAATTGATCATTCTCCTTCTCAACTTCTTCCTTGACCCGCTTTAACCTAGCCATTTAAGCTGGAGAAAAAGGAACAAGTGAGTTTACAACTTTAGAACAACAGCTCTGGAATAGATAGAAAGCGAAAATCGCAGTTACCATTTCTGGAAGCGTTTACAATACGCTGAGCTTCTTGTTCCGCAGTAAGTAGCTGTTGGACTCCGTTTCGTGCCATGTCGCCTTCCATTATGATAGCACTAATGTAGTGCCATGGAATTACAGATGAAGATAAACTTAGTACTTACAAAAACGAGATGCTTCTTGCAGTAACATAATGTGTTGGTGAATTAGACCAACTTGGAGAAGTCCTGCCCTAAAAAGATTCTGAGAACTAATCATTTCTTGATGAAGAAAAACATGATCTTTGTGGTTGAGTAGAAGAAAGCTAATACATTAATCATTTAACCAAATCGGTCAAGTGATGGAAATTGAGGTTCCACTCAAAACCAATTGACGATAGGGAGAAAGACACCGAAGATCATTTAGATTATTAAACAAGGCTTTAATTTCCCAACGGGGGATTCACGCTCTCAACATCAAGATATAAATTCTGATCCTAGATTCTTCACGTGACTCTCTCCTACTATATCAAACCAATTAAAACTATGCACAATTTTGTGACAATTGTGCAAACTGTGATAAATGTTAATTGGTTTAAAAGAAACAAGATAGAATGTGACGACTACATGTACATATTCATGAAACATTAGATCCGATCGAGCAATTTCATCATCAAATCTTGGTCCATGAAAATTAGATCATACCTGAGTAACCACAGATTGGTAAGTGTTCGAAGATTCGGCAGCACTTTTACGCTGGAACTTGGTAACTCTTTTGCAACAAACAAAAAGAAGACCGCCGTTTAATTCAGAAATTTTTTTTTTAATTTTTAAACAAAAGATATTATCTACACTAAAAGAAAGGGGATAGGCTTGGCTTCATAATGTGCTAGCAATAATGTGTTTCAAATTCGTCGTTGGCAAGAATTGAACCTAAAACTTCTTAATTACTTATAAGTGAAGAGGAATACCACTAGACCATAGTACTAAGTGGTAATTTCCTTTAAAATAGTAAAAATAACATAAAATCTCGGAGACTTAGTTGTATTTAAAACAAAAAAAAAAAGAAAAAAAGAATTAGGCAACGTTTTGCAAGTACCACTTGGATTTAGGCGTCGATTCATTATATGTTGAGGTCATATTAAGTACGCTAGCTCTCAAGTTAGTAACGCAAGTACCTTTGATAGGGGTGTAACAAAACATAACTTGTCGTTTCTCACTTATTTAGGGAAAAAAAAAAATTGAATCAATACGTCACCTTAATTAAAATGTTGTTGTAATGTGTCACCTACTATTAACTACATCCATTTACAGACAAAAAGTACCCTTCTAACAAAGTTGTATTGATATTTCAAAACACCAAAACACTCTTGAAAAAGGTGGAAGTAATGTGGAAATCACACACAACTTTTGGATGAAAACATAGACGAAATTATTACTTTCAGCCATTGCAGCAAAAACGTTATTTGCTCAAACTTTTCTCGGTTTGTAAATAACAAATTGCAACACGTCCATATTTCATGCTACATTAGTCCAATTTTCTCACATAATTACAAATAAACTTTCAAGAAAACAAAAAAAAAGATTATGATATGAAGAAGTCGTACGACATTTTCAAATTTTATTGGAAATGCAAGTTTTTCAATATTAAGGAAGAACAATCAAATAAAAAATTGGATTAACAAGTATTCGTTGATGTTGGTCTCTTCTACTCTCTCCTCTCTCACTCTAATTAACAAGACGTGTAAAAATAACTAAAAATCAAAGATAGCTTCTCCTGGCTGCAACTCCATAGCGCCCTCGTCTAATGTTAGCTCGACGTATCTTGTACACGTAGCCACCAAACCAGATCAGTCCTACCCCAATCAACACTCCAAACACTACCCCTGCCTTCTGTCCACCACTCAGTCCTCGTGAAGACCCTTCGCTATTTGTAGGTGGTGGAGGTGGTCCAGATTCTGATGTTGGTGATGGCGGTGATGGTGATGGTGATGGCGATGGTGATGTCGTTGGCCCTCCACTGGGCGCAGGCCCTGGTGCGCCCACTCCAAATTGGTTGAAGGAAGTCACAAAGTTAACGTAGAGAACCAAAACTAGGACACAATAGGAGCATAAATGTAGCAGCTTGGCCATGGGAGAGCTTTTGGTTTCGATTGATGTATAGAAAACAATCGAGAACTTGAAATGCAGGTTCATATATGTTCATATATGTACAAACTAGAGCTGATTATCCTTCACCAAACCAGAAAAGGACAAGAAGTAGACGGCGAAAAAATCTGTTACTAAAGTATCAAGGTAAAACGAAGGATGAGAGCTAATGCCAGCTTGGTTTTGTCTTGCTGTTTGGTCTTCTCATAACATAACATAGTACAGTTCGCCGGCCTATTCAGAAATGTCGTATTTTGTTTCCTTGTTGGTTTCTTACTGTATTTTCCGGCAGCATAGTGTTTCTGTTTGTATTGTCTTTATTTTCCATGGACATGGACATGTCATTTTTTGATGCGTTGACAACTCTCTTTAGTTCCTTCTTGATCAATCTTAAGATGTCCGAGACCTGCAGGAAATTCAAGTGAGAATAAACCAAGATAAACTATTCACATTTCCAGAGTAAAACAGAAGTTTATGCATTATAGACAGGATTAATTAAGCATCAGTAAACGCAGAACCTTTCGGCACAAGAAATGGGGAAAAGAAAACATGGATTACCTCAAAATACTGCTTCAGGACTGGTGAATGATGATGCAGTGTTGTGTATGTTTTCTCAAGAAGGCCTACAAGAACATCCACTTGATCACCAAGAAGATCAACCTATATATGACACACATCAAAATTTCCAACCAATATTAAACTTAAAATGATTTATTCGCAATCAAATCAAAACCAAAAATATTAATTTACTGCAGCTGAGAACCTCAGTTTCAGCCTTCCAGAGATCATGACATCTCCGAGTAAAAGCGTCCTGATAAACTGATTCCTTTTTTCTCAAGGAGGAAACAAGCTTGACAAGTGTATCTAAACGATCCTTCATCTTGTCCAATCTGTAAAGGAGTAGGATTGCAATGTGCTTAGTCTACCAGAAGAACACTAGAAGTACAATGAAAGCTTTACTGAGGAATGACTTGTACACAGAACAATACCTCAAACAGTTCATTTCTAACTTTTCGTTTGTCCTGTGCTCAAAATCTGCCAACGCTAGTGAAAATCTGAGGGCAGGTGCAGACATAGAACCAGATGAGTTTAATCGAATCTCTTCATTTGCTTCCGATTGGCAATGAGAAGGCTCTCGGTAATCTGCAGAAACTACTGCAGGACTCACTCGATTATATATCTTTTCTGAACCGTCAACTGAGGTGCCTAAACTAGACCCCAACTGACTTCCTCGAGCCTTACTAGCTAGTTTGCTGTTCACTAAGCCGAAGGTATGCCCTTTTGTTATTAACTCTTCGGAACTAGCACTTAGCACCAGATTGTCCTCCACATCTATCTTTTCATTCAAATTCTCCTCTGCATTGACATTTGTACCTTTCCGTAGCCGGTTAGCAGAGAGCATGCCATTAGAGAATTTTTCTTGATTCCCAGACTCAGCTTCACTGAAGAGGACACATGCATCTTTAAATGCCTCCACAGTGACAAATTGATATATTTCCTCCCTAACGAGACTCTCCATCTTCAAAGCATTTATATCCATCTTCCATTGCTTCATAGTTTCTCTGATGAAAACCGTATAGACATCCTCCCTGATAAAACTTTCTGCACTCTGAAGAAACTTCGTGGTTACAGTATCTTGACACTGATCCAATTGATCACTGGAAGTTTTAACTACATCCTTCACGGTCTCAGAAATAGTAAGCCAGTCTATCTCTTGTCTGAAAACGCTTTCGGTTTCATGACCATCTATGCATTCATTCCACTCCTTGAACATTTCCTGCAAAAGGGTCCAGCATACATCCTCTCTTATTGTGCCTTTTAGGAAAGTACTATTTTCAGCCCTCAAATCCTGACACTTAACTAATCCAATCGTACCGTTTGAGCCATAATCCTTGATTGCCTCATGAATGACGGTGCAATATATCTCTTCTCTATATCGAGATTCAATGTTGTTACCGTCACTGTTTTCCTTCCATTGATAAACCATTTCCGCAAGAAGAACCTTGCATATGTCATTCGAAATCGTGTTCTCTAACTCATAATCATGTAACTCGGTGCAATTTTCTTCTAGCATACCTTCAAGAAGAGTAACATAGGTCTTGTCCATTATCACGGCTCTCAAATCTTCTTCTTCTTGTTCTTGCTTCGCTCTCGTCCCCTCATTTTGTATTTCATGTACAGCATAAGGTAATTTTTCCATCTTCTCCCATACATCTTCCAACGTATCAAGTTCCAAGTTCTCTTCGCGACTTGCATCAGATTTCGGGAACCTGTGCTCCAAGACTGTTTCTTCGTCGTGATGGAACTTGCAGTTATTGAAAGTTTCACCCAGTTTAGCATCCCAATCTCTCAATTTGTCCAGTCTCAAAATAATTTCTTGGACCTTTCTTTTCAAGCTATTTTCTTGCATCCCCATCTCTTCTCTCCTGCTGGACAAATTCAATTTTTGTTGAAGAATCTCTCGCTTCAGCAAATTCAGCTCTTCTGCCTCTGCACTCTTCATCCGGATGATGGACTCGTGATTCTTTATCATCTTTGAAACATAGTGCCCTCCCTCCTCTTCCGTTTTCTCTTCACGGAGTCCCTGCATTAAATCTTCAGCCTTTAAAGACCGCTGCTTTTTTAAAGACCATTGCTTTTCCGGCTTTCCATGACTAAAATCTTCTGGTGAATGCTTTTTCCCTCCAATACTCATCCAATCAACACATTTTGCTTCAACCTCATTCTGACCTACGAATGACTCTAAGTCGCAGCGCAAGTTTGCAACCTCGTTCATCAAATCAGACCAATACTCCTTCAAGCCTAGAGAAACCTGATTCTCTTTTTCTTGAAAATCCGTCATACATCCTTTGAGCAAAATTGACATTGTATCTTTCTCAACAGTGCATCTCCATTGCTGCTCCATTGGCCCAACATCAAACTTGAAAATGGCATCCTGCATTTTCCCGAAAGCAAGATCCAAAGTTTTCTTCAAGATCCACATGTCCGAACCCATCTGCTCAATCCTCTTGTTGTTCACACCTTCTACTACTTCCGGATTTCCTTCCTTGTCCTTGTAATCCGGCTCAAGCTTCTGCCTGATATTCAAAACCTGTTGATCCACTGAATTCTTCAACTCACTGAAAAATTCGTTATCTCTATCATCACCATCATCTTCGTCATCATCCCGACTTAATCTATTATTAAGAATGTACTCCTCAATCGGCTCACTTCTTGTTCTTCTTTCGATCTTGATATTGGTGCTACTGGAACGCAGCAGCGAAGCCAACTCCAAATCCTTAGCTTTGATTGCCATCTCAGACTCCTTGAGACGCCTTTGAAGGCGCGTTTGAATTTCGGACAAGTCTTCCAACAGCTGCTCATAGCTGCTCTCGAGAGTGTAGCTGTCCGTTTCTTGTCGAACAAACTTCAGGCATCCTTCCAGCTGCATTGCAGCCAATTCATAAAATCTCGATATCCCATTCAAGCGCTCAAGAACACCTTCTTTCGACTGCATTTTTTCGTGCGCATTGTTCATTGCTTGGTGCACAATCCACATCATGGTCGAATCCATTCTTCTTGATTGTTGTTATACTAAAAATCAACAAAAGAAAATTAAAAAATTAAAGGGAAAACTCATCGTCTATGGTAGAACACAAAGGATGTGGTAAATTGTTAACAGTAAAATAAAAAGGATCTGGAATTTCTCATATTTGCCCAAGAAACGTGGGTTTGTATGACCTATTCTAAGGTATCATCTCTCATTAATTCAATTCAATTATATTCTCATAATACCTCGGATGCAGGGATACATGCATGTAACATGCCCGCATTACAAGCCCGTATTTTTTTTCTCCAAGGCTTCGCCAAGACAGTCCACCTTTTTGGAGCCGAAAAGACTCACGGCACTTTAGCCTCTAATCGCCACTATTGTGTGATTCACCAAAAAGAATCGAACCCACTAGCACTGATTCACCAGTAGGAATCGAACCCATCAACACCAGAAATTGAACCCAAAACGTGTCATATGAAATATAGACCATAAATTCGTCTTTTACCACTAGATCACTCCACGTATTTACAAGCTCATATTTGGATACCTAAGGTTGGAATATTTTTATTTTTATTTTTTTGTTACAAAAGATTAACAAGCACATACTTGGTTTGGGAATTTGGGCATACCCTATTAAATTTTAATTAGAGTAATGTTAGATAGACTAAATTTGTAAAAAAAAATAACGTGCCACCAATTAGAAATAAGCACGTTAATAAATACTTAATTAATAATTCAATCATCAATTTTCATGTCATTTAGTTTATTAAATTTAGTCTACAGTTTTGGTTTCCCTTCCATTTCTCTTTTAATTAATTAATGTATTTTATTTAAATTATAAGTGACATGGCATGCTTCCATTGGCAGCTTCTGCTTCTTCTTCCTGAGTCCAAGTTTAACCTAACACGGTGATTATCAACAAAACCCCACTAAACTCAGGACAAAGCCCTAGAGTTCTAGACTAAGCACCATCTCTGCCACCATTCGAGACGGCGGCGCGTTCAGCTCGAGTGCGAAGCCACTCCACCATTTCTCCGAACACCAAGTCCACATTCTCCTGGGACTCGCCAATCAGCTGGTGCCACAAGCCCTTGTGGATACTGATCGTCTTGTCCTTGCTCGACGCGCGCCTGTACAACTCTTCCACGCACGCCGGGTCGCAAAGGACGTCGTCGCTGCCGTGAACTATCAGCACCGGCACCTCCACCTCCTCGAATCTCCCCTGCAGCTCCTTGCACACTCTCAGCAGCTCAAGAGCCGTCGATGCGCGAGGCCTCGCCACCGGCCTCCTCGGGTTCGCCAGCGCCAGCTTCCGCTTCCACTCCTCCTTGAACGACACGTCCGTAATCGATCCGCGGGTGGGGACAACTCGCCACGTCGGTATCACCGCGGCGACAAGAAATAGCAGGTGCTCGAGTGGCCACGGCGGCTTGAACTTGGGGCTGATCCCGCACATGGCGCCATTGAGGATGAGGCCATCCCACGCGCCGCTTCCCTGCCGGAGAGTCATGAGGAGTGCGATGGCGCCACCGAGGGACTCGGCGTAGAGGAACGAGGGGCGATTCTTCGGCGCGTGATTGGCTCGGAATGAGTCGAAGAAGGAGATGCAGTCGTCGACGACGGGGTTGACGTCGGGGATGTGGGCGGCGAGGCCATCGGAGAAGCCGTGACCCTGATGATCAATGGCGCAGACGACGAAGCCAGACTCGGCGAAGTGGACGGCGGTGAGCTGGACGAACCAGCTGGTCTCGCCGGTGAAGCCGTGGACGATGGCGAGGGTTCCTACAATCTCGGTCGGAGCGAGCGGGGTCCACCACTGGGTGAAGCGCTTGAGGCCTCTAGGGTTTGTGAAGTACTCGGAGGCGTGAGAGACGTTATGGCGGGAATAGAATGCCTCTGGGGTCAACGCGCCGAAGGGGCTTTGTTCGTTCGCCTCCGCAATCTGGTGCGCCATTTTGGCCTTGGGGTTGCTAAAATGCGCTGGGGGTGGGTTACTTATTGTTGGTGCTAGGTTTGGTGGTTGGGCAGTGTTTGGTTGGAGTTGGGTTTTGATGGGAGGTGTGGGGTGTGACAATATTAATGGTGAACGGGATGCATTGCAATGCATTTGGACTCTAATGGTGTTTGTTGGTTACTATCAATGTACAATTGAGTTGTGTTAGTGCCCTTTGCTTGTGTCACCGTCAAAGTCGCTAGTAGATGCGAAATTTAAAGAGTTATGCTGGTAATAGTTGTGTGTGACGCTATCATAATTGATAGGAGTGAAATCTAAGTGTTATGCTAGCTTCAATTGTACGTGACACCCTCATACTAAAGAGTTGTGCTACTCACCTGTAATGCTATCACAAACGTTGGCAGGTGTGAATTGTGAAACCAAAAGATTTGTGCTAATGTGATAAGTGAGTTGTGCTAACATCGTCATGCATAAATTTAATGATTCGATTCGATCCCATTTCATTGCTAATGGAGGTGTAACCATATATATGCCAAACCAACCCTACTACCACTCTAGTGTTTATCGCCCATTTAGAATCCAGTGTGGGCGGTAATACCTTATGTATGATGGCTGAGCTTCATAGAGCAATTTCGTGTAAATTTTGCTTGTCAAAAACTTGAAACTATACTTTTATACATAGAATGTGAATTACAGATTGTAATGTGAGATCGACGTATTAGCATCCAACATTGTAGCGTCGTATTAGCTCAAACAATATACAAGTCCGTTAATCAACACTTAATTAGTAATTCAATCATCAACATTACATATTGTAATGTGAATTACAGATATCCTGCTCCATAATTGAAACAAGAATTAAAATTTACCTTGTATCATCTTCTCTCGTTGACAAATACCCCGAGTGAAGCCTCTACATATTAGACCAAACCTAAGAAAGACTGTACATTATTGTCTATGACGTTCCAATCCTAGATTCTTGTCGTCAAAAGACAGGACTAGCCTTTTTGTTTGCGCAAGTTGAAAGAAGAAAACTCTCATACCAGATGATCAAATTTTCTAGATCAAGTGATTACTCGATATAGAGAAACAATAACATATAACTTAGGAGTGTTTGTTGTCAGATAAAGAAACATGCATGGGCAAACCGAATCTCTAGCGTATGGTATGACAAACGACTGTGGCAACTCCTCGCAACAAAAATGGACATCACCAATCTGAAGAGATCATCTCAGCTAGGTAAATGAGAACAAATTTCCTAAATATAGAAATAGCATCCTTAATCAGCATCAAATCGGTTAATCTAATCACTGGCTCGTAGTCAAAACTCAGACTATAGTACTATGTTATCTTCACAGAACACACAACTTACAAAGCAGCATTTCCATGACATGCAAACTTAGAGAAGCAAGCAGATTATCCTCTTACCACTTCATGTAAGTTTAGGCTAAGGAAGATGCCATTCTTATTGCTTTCCAACTGCACCAAAAATATATCACCACTTAGCCCCATGTTCAAGCATAGTCGAGCATGCGTACACGTCACTGAATCTTTCGACGTAAACATGTAATTAATCTGTTATTCTATGATTCCTTCTCGCTTTTCATCCTCTGGAGGTTCCATTCGAGCTTTCTCAGGTAGGCGAGCTTGAAGGAGTCTCTGATCGTCGCCGACGGCAGTAGATGCATGGCACTCTCTCTCTCTCTCTCTCTCTCTCTCTCTCTTCCTGCACTGTTTGATCTTCAACAACGGAGGAAATGGAAGGAACTGTCCGTTTCAACAAGAGACGCGTAGTAATTGGCTCGTAAGCCAAAGTTAGCGTAAGACTTGACCAAAAAAAAAGTCAGCATAATGTCTTTATATTCAACTTATATGAATGAAGATTTTAATATCTAACTAAATATACGAGGACGAGAATTTGAACGATGCACAAGGCTCGAGGCTGTGCTTAACCCACATGTCTACAACATCCTTTCATCTACTTGGTTACATTACTAAATTACAACTTTTAATTAACTATTCGAACAACTATGACAAGCTTTTTCTGTTATATGGGAGGAGATCCAACCATGAACTTTTTTATGTCAAAAACTGATTAAAAATTAAGAGTTATAGCTCTCAATTTATGTGAAAATCCCAATTTTTGGTTGAAAATTAGAAAATTCAAGAAAAATACTGGTAAGACCCAAAAGAGTTTCGAAAGCCACAACGGATTTCCACAACAAGAACATTTGCGGGATGTCCAACTTGAATTTCATGAAGCATGCGATGCTGAGAAAATGCCAAGAAAATATGGATTTTCAAAAAATTAGCGAAATCGATTAAAAACTTGAGTTATAGTTTACAATTTTTGGGAAAATACGGTTATTTGATTAATTTTGTACTCGAGTTCAAATTTCTTTCCTTATAAATAAGAAGAATAGTTTAGAATATGCCATGACTAAAAAAACTATTTTGATTATGATGAAATCGAAACAGAAACAAAAAATTATATTCAACTAAGTAATAATTAATTTTCGTGTTATAATATGGATAGGCAACGAATCTATGCTTTACAAACGGTTTTAATACCAATCTACATGTTAATATTGAAATGATTATATCTTTTAACGGCATTCCAGTACCACACAATAATTTCTTATCGAACATGAAAATTTCCCTTAGAACTAAAAGCAAGTGTCTATATGAAACGTGCTCTATTGCAACGTTGTATCTTATTTAATGCAATTGCAAACCCCACACAATTGTAATACTCCCTTTTGGATCATTGAGTGATGAGACTTTGGAGAAAGATGATGATGTAGAATTGATAGTGATGTGGAATGACTTGGTCCGTCGGATCAGATAAAGTGTAGAAATAGATGATGGTAAAGTGTAGAAATTAGCTCTAATTGCTTATGCTTAAAGCATAAAGGTCATCTAAACTCACTCAAACTTGTTACATTTAGTACAGGGACAACTCATACTTAGCTATTATCTTAGTCAGCTTGTGGAGTTGTAGGTTTGTTATAACTATTTGTAACTAATCCTAGTTTAGTGAGTTAATTAGGTTTATTTAGTTACTAAGCTTTATTTGGTAAGTGTATATATACTGAGTCGTAATTCCTTATCATTAATAGAGAAATACACAAGCTTCTTTCTTATATGGTATCAACCGCCTCTTTGCTAACCACACTTCAATCCTGCTTCCTATGCATCCTTCATTCTTGCAACTTTGATCTTCGATCTTTATCTGAGATTCGTATCACATTGCAATTTAGGGCATCCTCAAGTTCTTTTCCTACGAATCCAGAAGTTGTTGTTCCCAACTCTACTCCTTTAAACCCCAATTTCACACCAATGAACCCTAATTCTTTGATTTCTTTGATTACGATTTAGAATATCGGTTGTATGGTGCCTACGAAGCTCAAGCGTGACAATTACCTGGTTTGGAAAGCTCTATTTGCTCCAATTTTTTGCCGATACAAGCTCAATTATTACAATTACCTGGTTTGGAAAGCTCTATTTGCTCTAATTACTTGGTTTAGGACATTTCGTTTAAACATTTAGGCCGTTTAATAACTGCTTCATTTTTAGTTCTTAGTTTTTGTTTTCAATTTTTTAAAAACTGAAAATAAATTTGCCCCTGAGCTTTCACTTTTTAGTTTCAAATGAAAATTGAAAGTAGTTACCAAATAAAATTTCAGTTTCCGAAAAAATAAAAACTGAATACCAAAAAACCAAAAAAATGAAATTGTTATCAAACGACCTATTAGAGAATCAATCCCAAATTAATCTACACCTGCAAAAATTGTACAAGTTAAAATGATTCGAGACTCGAGGGATTTTCGTACCTGTAACTTTGGAATGTACCTCGCTCAAGCTCAATGGGGTTTTCATACCTGAAATTTAAAAAAAAAAATGTGGGTGTCCAGAGAAAACCAAAGTGAGTGAGAACGAAGCAGACGAGGCTGGTGATGGGTACCATAAGTAAATTTGATTAACTTGTTGGTAATTTTTGTGGGTGAAGTTTAAAGAAGAAGTGGCGGTGGCTGCTATTTAGAATTGCAGATGGAGATTCCTTTGGTGGTGGAGGGTGAGGGTGAGAGTGAGCTCTTAAGAGGAATACTGAATACTCAATAATTCGAAATGAAAGTTTTATTTCTGTTTTTGAAACCATAAAATACTGAATCTGTAATTTTTGCAGCTTTGGTTCAAACTAAGAAGAGATCAGGAAGAATATGGGAGAATTTATGTCTCCCATTCCCACACACGTGACCTCTTAACTTTCACCATTTTTTTTGTTTTTTCAGTTGTTGTCTAATCAAGTTGCGCAACTTGTTATTTAAGTTATTGTCCAATTAAGTTGCGCCCAATGTTTTTTAAGCCAATATTTGACCTAGTTATTCCTCTTAAAATTCACTAAAAATTCATACGAGTTTCAAAAAACATTATGTTGTTGTAGTCATATTTAGAATAGAAATATGATTGTGTAAATCCTAGTGTATCTAAAGATATCTTTGAATATTCCCTTTAGTAGTTAATATCCTATTAGAATTGTAATACTAAAAGGGTAAGGATTTAATCTATCCTACTACTATAAATAAAGGCACAATGGGGTGATACAACACACCTCACAATTAAATCTCTCTTTTCTCTCTCTATTGCCCCCGACTTCCCCCTCTCTATTCCCTTAGAATAGTTCAGTCAGATAGGCCTACAACATGTTATCAGCATGCTCTTGTCAAAAGCTAAGGAACTGAACGACCATAGGAGAAGGCTCTTTTCTACAAAATTCAAAGGCTTTTATTTGTTTTCTACTAATCAGGTACGCTTAAAATTGAGTAAGATATTTGAAACATCCACGAAGCATGAAAACATTCCCCAATCAGCATTAACCCCCTATATTTATATTTTCCTTCCGATATATATATATATATCGTATATGATTCATATATTTGTTAATATATATACATTTCATGCATTACGCAATTATTTTTGCTATGTGGAATTTGTGAGTCAAAGCATATAAATAAATTAGAAGCAATTTAGGGTTTTTCAAACCCTAAAGATGTCAGAAAAAAAAAAAACAACAAATATGGGATTATGCGTGACAATATATTTATTATTTTATATATCGAAGTGTTAGATAGTGTCGGTTAGGACCGACAATAGATTGGTTATTTTAATTATGGAATTGTTAGGTGATGTCGATTAGAACTGACACCATGTCAGTAATTAATGTCGGTTATAGCCGACGCCAGCCTCGATGTCACTTTTAACCGATGCTACGATCTTTTTTTATTTTATATTGATTTCCTTCTTTGTGGCGGATTAAGGGGACTAACCGACATCGAAAGCCTTTTTGTGACGCTAGCAGTGGCGTCGGTCCTACTATCTGACATTGCATGACTTGATGTTGAATTTTTACCAAATATCTGACAAAAATTTTGCTTTCTTGTCGGTTTTTGGACGGCCAATTATAGCCACTTTTGTAGTAGTGTATGTGCCAATAGCGTCACCACAACATACCAAAATGGGTCTTCAGAGAAAAATGGGAATCTATGTTGGCTATGATTCGCCATCAATTATTTGCTATTTAGAGCCCTTGGCAGGAGATATCTTTACCGCACATTTTGCGGATTGTCACTTTGATAAGACAATATTCTTGTCGTTAAGGGGAGATAAGCATGCTAACGTTCCTGGAGAACGCCGCAAATTCTCGTGTTATGCTCCCACTATGTCTCATTTAGATCCCCGCACTGCCCAGTCTGAAGCTGAGGTGCGACGAATTATAGATCTTCATAGCATTGCTCAAAGCATGCTCGATGCTTTTATTAATCTAGCTAAGGTGACAATATCACATATACCTGTTACAAATACACCTGCAAGGATAGACGTACCTCGAGTACATTGTAATACCACCTGGTAAGGCTGAACCGTCCCCGAAGGTGGGGAGGCCGCGCAATCCATGCGGCCTGGTACATTAGCAGCTAGCCAATCGTCTGCTCTAACCTTAAAGCATGGCACACGTCTTGGTTCAAAGGATTCACAACCCCCGCAAGAGGAAAACAACACCAACTAGTGACCCTAGTCTGAATCCGACCTTCGCTTACTCATCTGTTCCAACGCATGAGGTTATTCTAGATTACGATGATGTCTTAGATGAGACAACCCGACCTCCAGAGAATCGTGAGATTTCGGTCCACTACGTAGTATTAGATAAGATTTGGAGTCAGAATAAGATGATCATCAATGATGCATTTGCGTACACAATAGCTACTGACATCATGCTTAGCGATGACATTGAACCACTTTGTGTTGATGAATGTTGACATAGAACGGATTGGTCAAACTGAAAACAAGCAATCCATGTCGAACTCGATTCGCTTGCGAAACGTAAGGTGTTTGGACCTATAGCTCACACCCCACCACATGCAAAGCAGGTGGGCTACAAGTGGGTTTTTGTAAGGAAGCGTAATAAGAATAATGAAATAATGCGATACAAAGCACGCCTCGTAGTGCAAGACTTCTTTTAGTGTCCTGGGATTGATTACGAGGAGATATATTCCTCCGTAATGGACGTCATAATGTTCCGCTACCTTATCAGTTTGGTAATTTTCGAAAAGCTGAATATGCAGCTTATGGACACGGTAACCGCGTATCTCTAAGAGGATCTAGATACAGAAATCTACATGAAAGTTCCAGAAAGACTTCCATTGACTAGTTCAAATAGTTCTAGACCATGGAACACTCTCTCTATTAGGTTGAGGAGATCACTCTACGAATTGAAACAATCCGGACGAATGCGGTATAACCGTCTGAGTAAATATTTGATAAGTCAAGGTTATGTGAACAACGAATTACCCATACGTGTTCATAAAGAAGTCGCATTCCAGATTTACGATCGTTGCAGTTTACGTCGACGACATAAACCTCATTGAAACTCCTGCAAAGCTAAGGAAATTGTCGTTCACTTGAAATCGAAATTTGAGATGAAAGATCTTGGGAAAACTAGATATTGTCTTGGCCTGGAGATCGAGCATTGCTCGAATGAAATCCTAGTACATCAATCGAACTACACCCAAAAGGTGTTGCAACGTTTTAATGAGGATAAAGCGAAGCCTTCGAGTACTTCTATGGTCGTTCGAACTCTACATGCTAAACGAGATCCCTTCCGTCCAAAGGAAGATGAGGAAGAGATTTAGAGCCTAAAGTTCCATACCTAAGTGCAATTGGGGCTTTATTGTACTTGGATCAATGCACTAGACTCGAAATATCCTTCGTTATTAATCTTTTGGCTACATACAACAATGCGCCCACATGCAAACACTGAAATGGTGTTAAAGACATTTTCCACTACCTCAAGGGTACGACACAATTGGGCTTGTTCTACACCCACGAATCCTCGAGAGGAGCCGCCCCCACCCTCGGTTCTCGGGTTGATTCCTACCCTGTTGGTTACGTAAATGCTGGATATCTGTCTAACCCATATAGGGCACATTCTCAAACGGGTTATGTCGTTACCGTTGGAGACATCGTTATATCTTGGAGGTCTACCAAGCAAATGCTAGTTGCGACTTTTTTGAACCATGCTAAGATTCTCGCCATGCATGAAGCATCGCGTGAATGCTTTTGGTTGAAAGCAGTCATGGAACATATTCGAAGCACTAATAGTCTTACTTTCGTTGTTGACCTTCTTACGATGATCTTTGAAGACAATGTTGCACGTATTGAGCAGTTGTAGAAGGGATACATCAAGGGAGACAACACTAAGCACATAGCGTTAAAGCCCTCGAACTGCTAGAAACCCTTGATTTGGGTGTTCTTGATTCGACTCCAAAACAGCTCTGCCGCCCCCAAACTTGTTTGGGCTTTGTTCATGGGCTCAAGAGGACATTATAGGTGGTGATTAAAGGAATTTGTTTCAAAAATGGGAGGATCGACAGCAAGAAGCCCCACCCACTGTGTGGTTTCTCCTAAATTCAAGGCCAATTTTTCTATATTTTTGGGTGAAATTGGTAGAGGGAAAGATTAGGTTCGAGGTAAAGATCATTTTGGCACCAGTCCCGTCATTAATGGTGTCTGGAATTGGGAGATATGGTTAGGTCGGGTTGGCTGGTCGAAGAGGTATCTGATTCCCTCTTTCTCTTTTTCCTCCTTTCCCCTCATTTCCTCTCTTCCTGATTGGCCCGTCCCCTTCCTCCTTTCTTTCCTTTCTCTTCTCTCCTTCTTATCCCAGCCGTCCATCTCTCACTTTTCTTTTATTTTCCTTTCATCCCAACCACACACGTGGCATACCACATGGCTCCAGAAAATCTGGAGCCTTTTAAAGAAGGTTAAAATTACCAAAATATGCTTAACTTTAAACGTTAATAACTTCTTCTTTATAACTTTGTTTCACGAACGGCTTGCACCAACACGTTTGTGAGATCAAGCTCTATTAAAAAATATGACCTTAAAAGTCTACCAATTTTAGATAATTAATTTCCAAACTTCAAACTTTGCAACTAATTTAATTTAAAATTAGATTCAAATAAATTAATATTAATATAAATTCTCGAAAAATAATATAAAATCTCAATAATACAATTACGTAAATTATAATAATTTCCGGTAACAAAATTTTAAAATTCCTCAATTAAATTTTCATAACCATAAATCGATTTATTTTCTATTTTCTCCACATATTCATAATTATGAATATTCTATTTCATATATTTAAATTTTCAGGGTATCTATCACGTCCCAGCCCGGGGCGGACCACTTCCCGGGCCCGCTCCACCACCGTAGCACGATATTGTCCGCTTTGGGCTTACCATTCCCTCACGGTTTTGTTTTTGGGAACTCACGAGCAACTTCCCGATGGGTCACCCATCCTGGAAGTGCTCTAGCCCCCTACTCGCTTAACTTCAGAGTTCCTACGGAACCCGAAGCCAGTGAGCTCCCAAAAGGCCTCATGCTAGGTAGGGATGGGAATATACATTTAACGATCACTCTCCTGGGCGATGTGGGATGTCACAGTATCCCCGAGATTTCAACCATCGAGTTACGAAAAGGAATTAGAACTATTTCCACCATTCCTTTAATGGTGAATAAAATCATAATCTCAGTCTATGATTTTATTCAAGCTCCGAAAATAAGTAAACCAATGAATAACAATCGTGATTCTTACCCACATTTTCAGATTCCCAATCACATTCATTGGCAAAATAAATATCCTCATCAAGCCAAAATTTTCATGACCTAAAATAAATACTAGCATAGTAATCACAATCACTGGCAATACTATATGTTAGAAATTTTTTTCTTTTTCCATATACATCACCCTCAAAACAATGATCATAAACTTCAGTCATAACCATCATCGACCAAAGAGATACTAGAAAGGCAAGCCATAATCATCAGTGGCCAAGTAAATATCAAAATCTCAAGCCAAAACATTATAATTGGCAAATTAAATATCAAAACTTCCAACCAAAATCAGTGGAGTTTCCAATCACACTCACTAGGTAAAGGAAAAAAATTTAAAACCAATTCCGCAACACCACTAACATAAAACCTCATTCTATGATTTCCTTTATTTCCGCAATTAAACTAAATTACTCATAGTGAATTTAAAAACCTTATCTTTCTTTTTCTTTTTTTTTTTCCAAATCTTTCTTTCAATTGTTTCTCTTTCAAATTGCTTCAAAGTGCAGTCATAGACCAAATAAATGAGTGACTTGCACATCCAAAGTACTATTCACATTCCATCAACAAAGGGAAAAAAATTTAAATATATTACAACTCTATTGGCCAACAACTATCCCTTGTTAACCACACAGCCATGAGAATATGTGATCTTCATCAATTTTGTTCGCAATATCAAATCCAACAATGACCACCCATAACTATGGCAACCAAATCAATCAAATTTGTAATTATAACTTTCCCCAACTATTCTTTTCATCAACGTAAAAGCTCTACTGGGAAAACGTTTATATTAAACGAACTCAAAATCTCATTCCATATTTTCATTCATGTCCACGAATAATAAATGAAGAAATCTTTATGATCTTTTCACCATTCCAAATATAATGATCAACCATAACCACAGTTTATAATTTTATTCTGCTTCGATAAATCATCATGACTTTAATAAATACTAAAATTTCCAACCACAATTATCATTGGCCAAAAGATTTAACATTTCTAGCCATACTTATCATTGTCAAAACAATAATTTCACCACCATTTTCTTTTTATCTCAATCAATGACTAGTAGGCTGGAAAAAATTGTAATATACCTGGCCAATACACATCACGCATTTTTATCACTTCAGTAATTCATTCTCACATCCCACACATGGAGCTTCTTCCCGGAAACATTGAGTCTTTGTGCCCATTCAACCATTCCTTCACATTTCACGGGTCATTTCGCCCAATTCATCGTTCAAAGGGCCACTTTGCCTAATCACAGATCCTTGGGCTCTTTTTTCCCACATTACACATCATCGGGCTATTTTTGCCCATAAAACACATCCTCCCATTCCATGGCCATCACGCCCAAATCGACATCCACAAGCCTTTTTGCCCAATTCAACATCCACGAGCAATCAACATACACGAGCCTTTTCGCCCAATTCAACATTTCTCAATTGCACAAGTATAATAGGACTTTTCCATCTACTTGTCACAATTTCACAATCATCTTAACATTCAACATTTTCATAATGCATATCATAATATCAACTCAATACAAGATTAATCTGAAACTTTAAATCAAACACTCATTCTTAAAGCTACACATAAAATATGACATTTCAAAATTTTCTACTCCTACTCACTTCAATTCACTTCATAGTGATTCACAATATAGGCATTTCACATAAATTCACCATTAGTCAAGGAACTTATCAATTAGTGCAATATCAATGCAGTTCACAATTCACATCCACAACCATCAATAATAACTCACATTGTGAGGTAGGATCATTTGCTCTGATACCATTTGTAACGTCCCGCCCCGAAATATTTGTTTCGGAAAATAATATCAGTGATAGGCCCAAACTAAACTCTTATTTAGTTAACTACCATTAATCACGATTCTCTACCTCAATTTCTTTTTCCCTCACAAAATTTATGATCAACATTTATTTACCAAAACATAATGTTAAATCTCAAATTATTCACCAAATTCCTTTTCTTAGTTCGATTTCTCAAAAAAAGATTTGTTTTGATTATTTAAGGCTACATCTAACCCCTGTTAGACTGCCTATGTACCCTTGAACGGGATCAAGCCTTTCGTAGTTCACCATTCAATCTTAATCCATTTCCGATTATATTCCAAATAAACGAAATATCCAACATTAGTTCTAATGATTGAAACACCCCCAATGGGTACCAAATTCATATTTACAATATCCAAATTTATACAAAATGGCAGCATTGGCACATAGGCCACGCGCCACCGTGGGTGGCGGTTTCCGGCGAATGAAAACCCAATTTTCTGACTAACTCTAAAAATTATCAAATTTTATAGGTAAGTATAGTTCAATGATAGGAACAACTTTTATACCTGGGCCAAAGTCCAATTCGGCTGAGAAACACCTCAAATCACCCTCGAACCACTGAAAACCCTTGATTTGGGTGTTCTTAATTCGACTCCAAAACAACTCCACCACCCCCAAACTTGTTTGGCCTTTGTTCATGGGCTCAAAAGGATGCTATAGGTGATGGTGATTGAAGGAATTTGTTTCAGAAATGGGAGGATTGACGGCAAGAACCCTCGCATCCACTGTGCGGTTTCTCCCAAATTCAAGGCCAATTTTTCTATATTTTTGGGTGAAATTGGTAAGGGGAACAACTAGGTTCGAGGTAAGGATCATTTTGGCACCGGTCCCATCGTCAACGATGGCAGGAATTAGGAGATATGGTAAGGTCGGGTTGGCGGGTTGAAAAGGGATCTAGTTCCCTCTTTCTTTTCTCCCTTCTTTCCCCTCCTTTCCTCTCTTCATGATTGGTCGGTCCCCTTCCTCCTTTCTCTCCTTTCTCTTCTCTCCTTCTCATCCTAGTCGTCCATCTCTCACTCTTCTTTTCTTTTCCTTTCATCACAGCCACACATGTGGCATATCACAAGGCTCCAGGAAACCTGGAACTTTCTAAAGAAGGTTAAAATTACCAAAATATCCTTAACTTTAAACATTAATAACTTTTTCGTTATAACTCCGTTTCACAAACAGTTTGCGCCTACGCGTTCATGAGATCAAGATCTATTCAAAAATAGAAATTGTGACCTCGAAAGGTCTACGGATTTTAAATAATTAATTTCCAAACTTCAAACTTCGTAACTAATTTAATTTAAAACTAGATTCAAATAAATTAATATAAATTCTCGAAAAATAATATAAAATCTCAATAATACAATTACATAAATTATAATAATTTCCGGTAACAAAATTTTAAAATTCCTCAATTAAATTTTCATAACCATAAATTGATTTATTTTCGATTTTCTCCACATATTCATAATTATAAATATTCTATTTCATATATTTAGTATCCTGAAGCATACTCACTTGATCTTAATGTACTATTTTTCCTGCGATTAGGAACATTTTTCCCACTGGTTTTTTGCTACCTAACGAGGTTTTGATGAGACACCCATCCTAGGATGATGATACTCATTGAGTTCACTACTTTCGTCTTGTTTGATGTTTGTTTTAGACATTATGCATACTTCTCACTTTTCTCCTTAGTCTATGGGTTTTCACTTGCCTTAAGTTTTACCATAGTGAGGTTTTGTGAGTTTTACTACCAATGCATACTTTCTTTAAATTTGAGACTTGCATTCGCCTATTGTGCCGCCGACTTCATCAACTGTTCTACCTTATCTGCTGAAGATCTGATGCGATGTTTTGTTTGAGTATTTACACACTCAAGGGGGAGTGTTGCAATCCTATTTAGAATAGGAATGTGATTATGTAAATCCTAGTGTATTTAGGGATATCTTTGAATATTTCCTTTAGTAGTTAATATCCTATTAGAGTTGTAATCCTAAAAGGTTAAGGATTTAACTTATTTTACTACTATAAATAAAGGCACAATGGGATGATACAACACACACCTCACAATTAAATCTCTCTATTCCTTCTCTATTGCCGCCGACCTCCCCCCTCTCTATTCCCATAGAATAGTTCAATCAAATAAGCCTACAACATATGTAAAGTTTCACGAGCTCATAATCCTTTAAATTTTAATTCATATTATAATTGACAAAAATATTAAGGAAAATCTATCAATTTTAATATATTATATTTTATATAATTTATGTTATATAATAAATAGCAATTATTTATACGATAAATTACTCAAATCTGCCTAGTTTGCCTAAGCTCTACTTACGCTCTAGGCATTAGAGCACATCACGCCACCCGACTAGCGCATAACGTCTTTTAAAACCCCGCTCATTATACAATTGCGTAACGGAACTATATTATAAGAAACGATGCTTAAATCCTCCTTCAAATATTCCAGTTAGCCCAAATCCTCTTTCGAATATTTTCAGGTAGACTAAATCCTCATTCGAATATTTCGGTTAGTACAAATCCTCATTCAAATATTCAAGAAAGTTCTCAATAAAGTGAAGTCACTTAGTTGAATGAAGTATTGTCTAATCTTCATGCGTACCATGGACTTAAGCCTCCAATAAATGTCTACATCTTTCTAGGACTTTTTACTCTTTTAAGTTTCGCCCTTCTTCTGAATAATTCTTGGTTTTGCCACTGAAGGGCGGGCTATGGTGGTTGGTGAAAGGGAGAGGGTGAGGTTGATCAAGAAAAAAAGTGCTTCCTTTGTGTTTGTTGTTATGAGTTTATTTATTTATTTTTGTTTTTATATAGAAAAAACATTCTTCCTCTATTTTATAGAGACAAATTGGATTAATGTATGTTAAATAAATTAAAATTTTACTAACGAGGATGATAAAAATAATTTATGTAGAACAAAAGCAGTTTAGTAATCAAACAAAATTCAATTCCGATTCAGGTGAATTAAGAAAGAACTTTAACATGAATTTGATTATGATTCCCCCTCAATTCAACAACTCCTTAATTCAATTCATCCTCAGTTCAATTTTCCTTATTCTGATTACAGATTAGTAAACGTGTCATTTGTGTATTTGCGATCCCCACCCCCTCCTCTCCCCATGACTTTCACAATGCAAAGAACCTTGTTAGCTTAAAGTTGCCCTTTGTTTTCTAGATGCAAACTAGTATTCACCTTCTGGTTTTTACAGTGCCCAACCCACTCAGCAAGCAAAAGTGAAGTGTAAGTTCTTGCAGAAACAGTAAAAAGGAAAGTAAGGGGGGGAAAAATCCCCCTTAAACCTGACAATACCCACGATTTCATGGCCTCTCCCAACCCCTTGTTTTCTGATGGAATTTTAGTTGAGAGAGGTGCAAAAGAAGCCTTCATACACATACACAAGCTAAAGCAACAATTAAATATAAATACTACTTCCCCTTAATATTTAACATTGTTTTTCCAAATCCCATCATATTCTCTGAAAATATTCACATTTAAACATGGGGGTTGCTCCTGAATGATCCAAAGGCCTTAACAGCTCCTGCTCTCAAGATAAATTGGTGAGAAGGCTGCAATTGCTGCTCCAATGAAGGGTCCTACCCAGAAAATCCACTGCAAACAATAAAAAAGTAGACAAGAATATATAATAGCAAAAATTTTACAGTGTTCCGGAATACCTTACATTTTAAGAATAACATAAAAGTGAAGAATAATTAATATTAGAGTATATACTCGGTCATCCCAAGCCTTGTCTTGGTTGTAGATAACAGCAGCTCCAAGACTTCTAGCAGGGTTGATGCCAGTGCCAGTGTTGGGTTGGTGGCCAAGTGGGCAATGAACACAGCAAACCCAGTTGGCAGTGGAGCCAAAACCTTCAAAATTTCACAACAGTCCACAATTTAGCCTCTTACAATACAAGAGAATCTACATGTAATCGAAGGTATATTTTTTTTTATCTATCTCTCTTGTCACGTGATTTAAAAAATAAATACAAAAGAATATACAACTAAAGATAACTAAGAATTTCCATCGGAATACATACGATTGGAAAGCATATATAAAATCAGACAACAGAACACTTTGGAACATGATGGAAGTTGGAAAATGGACTAAAACAGTACTAAAATAAGGCATGCCCTGTGATTGTGAAGCTAAATAAAAACAAAATCAGACAACTTTTCTTTCATTTCAGACTCAAATGTTTTGTACTGTTTAACAAATTGATTAAGAACATACTTTTTTTTTCTTGGACATTTGCTTTATGCTGAGAGCGGTTCTAAAACACATTCGAAGTATCTACGAACTTTCTTCCATTGTTGACGTCCCTTCAACGTTTATGAAGATAACGCAGAATGTATTGAACAGCTCAATAAGGAATATATCAAAAGAGACAACACCAAACACTTTGCGCCGAAGTTCTTCTTCTCACAGCAGCAACAAGAGCATCAGAATAATTGAAATCTAGCAAATTCGGCCCAGGACAACGTGGCTGACCTCTTCACCAAATCTTTACCAAAGACGACGTTTCAGAAGCTTGTTCAGGGAATCGGTATGCGTAAACTTTTTGAGTTGTAATATTGTTAGTTCTCTTTGGAATTATGTCAAACTCAGGGAGAGTATCCCGAAGTATACTTGCTTGATCTTAATGTACTCTTTTTTCCTACGATTAGGAGAATTTTTCCTTTGAGTTTTTGCTACCTGATGAGATTTTGACAAGGCACCCATCTTGAATTAATCATATTCTTGAAATACGTCCCATAGACGTTTAATTTGACTTTACACTTTCTCACACACCTTCTTTAGACTATGGGTTTTTGTCCCACCTTGGGTTTTTGTGAGACCTAGTTCTATATGCAAGTTCCTTTGTCTGATACTAGTATGTTGCCAAATCAGTGTCGACGAGTCGACTTCCTCAACTCTACTTGATGATGAATCTACTTGAGTATTTACACACTCAAGGGGGAGTGTTATAGATATTCTATCAAAGTTCTTGTGTAAATCTTAAACATATTTGGTTACTAGTTATTCTTTCCCTACTAGGATTGTATTTACTTGGAGGACAAGTAATTCCTCTCTTCTTTACTACTATAAATAAAGGCATTGTGTATCTTTCTCCATTCTCTCTCTTGCTGCGCCCCTCTCTCCCTTGTTAGATAAGTTGGCCACAACACTTATGAGTAAAAAAAATCTATTTTGATTATGACTAAATTGAAATGAAAACAAAAAAATATATATACAAATTTGCGTGTTATAAAATGGGTAGACGACGAAATTATGCTTTAGAATTGATTTTAATACCAATTTACATGTTAAATTTGAAATCACTTTATCTTTTAACAACGTCCCAGTACCATACAATAATTTCTTGTTAAAACGAGAGAATTTCCCTTAGAACCAAGAGTAGGTGTCTAGATACTTTACGTATGATATGAAATGTGCTTTATTGCAACGTTGTATCTCATTTAATGCAATTGCAAACCAGTGGCGGAGCCACATGGAGACTAGGGTAGTCCAGTGCCCCTCCTAGAATTTAAACTTATATTTGTCTACTGGTTTTAGCAATAATGAGTATGTGGTGTATTGGTAGATCAGATTTTGGAGATATCATCAGAGCAACTCCACCTCTATCCACTTTGCGCCAGCACCCAGCCCATTTATCCACTTAATTGAACAGTAACAGACTCAATGAACAGTAATAGGCCAAAGCATCTCCACCCCAAAAAAAAATGTGCTGGCACCTAGTCTAAAAATGCGCTGGCACAAACGATCTCCACCCCTACAAAATGCGCTGGCACCCAGTCCATTTAAAATATTAAATAATTTTTTTATAAAATAATAAAAAAAAATAGTTTTAATTTCGGATAGGATTTTTAACCAATCTCGTCACGCCACGTGTCATTAGCCGAACGTACTATTTTTTGAATAGATTTCCGCTAAGATTTTCAACCAATCCCGACAACCCACGTGTCACTTCCTGTTTACAATAATTTAGGCAAGATGTCGATAAGATTTTTAACCAATCTCGTCACGCCACGTGTCATTATCTGAACGTACTATTTTTTGAATAGATTTCCGCTAAGATTTTCAACCAATCATGTAGTGCCACGTGGCATTGTCCAGAACCTCATCTTCTATTTTTTTGTCCATATAAACCCTACATCCCTACATCCATCCTCACACTAAACTCAATCCTTTTTTTTAGTTCAGAATTCTTCTTTATCGTTTTCAAATCTTGAGTTCTTTTACAATGTCTTCTTCAAGGAAAGCGTATAAACAATTGCAAGAGCAGCAGAAAAGGTTGTTGGCACAACAGGAAGAATTGGTCAATCTTGACCAAGGTGGAGGTGGAGATGAGGCCTTCGCAATGGAGGAGGATGAGGATGATCACCATAGAAGGCGGAGGGCCTCACATTCCCGCCGTATCATGGAAGCTATGGGTCAGATAGCCAAACCCGGACGTGCGGCAAACATCGATAGAAGAAGGGAAAGACGAGGTAAAGATCTCTTGGAAGATTATTTTATTCCCAACAGCGTTTACCCTGATCATGTTTTTAGACGTCGTTTTAGAATGCAACGAAGTTTGTTCGCTAAAATCATGAGTGATGTTTGCAACCATGATTCATATTTTGTGCAAAAAGAGGATGCTTTTCATGTTCTAGGTCTTCTTCCTGAGCAAAAAATTATGGCTGCCTTGCGAATGCTTGCATATGGAGCATCTGCAGATCAAGTGGATGAGATCGCAAGGATGGGAAAAACAACAGTTCTGGAGTCCCTGATGCGGTTTTGCTCTGCAATTGAAGCCCTATACACCAATGAGTACCTTCGGCAACCCACGACAAGGGACATGCGAAGGCTTCTGAGGAAGGGTGAGATGCGAGGCTTCCCTGGCATGATTGGAAGCATCGACTGCATGCACTGGACATGGAAAAACTGTCCAAGTGCATGGCAAGGAGCTTATGGCGACAGAAAAGGAGCCAAAAACATCATTCTGGAAGCGGTGGCTTCTTTTGATACATGGATTTGGCATGCTTTTTTTGGTGTTCCAGGAGCTCAGAATGACCTAAATGTCCTTGCCCAATCTCCAGTGTTTGACGAACTGCTACAAGGGCATGGGCCGAGATGCACATATTGGGTTAATGGTAATAAATACGAGGGACCATACTACCTTGCAGATGGTATTTACCCAAGGTGGTCAACATTTGTCAAAACAGTCCCACACCCTCAGAGTGAAAAAGAGAAACACTTCGCAAAGTGTCAAGAAGGGTGTAGGAAGGATGTCGAGCGTTGTTTTGGTATCCTGCAAGCTCGTTGGGCCATTGTCAGGGCTGCAGCTAGAATGTTTGATGTCGAGGCTCTTCGATCCATCATGATGACGTGTATTATTCTCCACAACATGATTGTTGAAGACGAGTATGATTATGATGCCGTCGATGAATACGAGCCGGATCCGATGAACAACTCAAGAACACAAATCTACTATGCTCATGACCGGACCGAAGATCCCGTGCAACACGAGCCGTTGGAACGGGATGGACGTTACAATGAATTGATCGTTCAACGATACACTTCATTGCAAGAGCCATACTGGCACATAGCCCGCCAGAATGACTTGATTGACCATCAGTGGAGATTGCACGAAGGCGAAGATAATTAAAATAAGGCTTTTTTTTTTAAGTTTAAATGGTGAGGTTATGTAATTTTATTTCGTGTTTTAAGTTTAAATGGTGAGGTTATGTAATTTTATTTCGTGTTTTAAGTTTAAATGGTGTTTTATGTAATTTTATTTCGTGTTTTAAGTTTAAATGGTGAGGTTATGTAATTTTATTTCGTGTTTTAAGTTTAAATAAGAAATTACATAAAAAATAAGAAATTACATAAGAAATTAAATAAAGTTATAAAAGTAAATAAGAAATTACATAAAAAATAAGAAATTACATAAGAAATTAAATAAAGTTATAAAAGTAAATAAGAAATTACATAAGAAATTAAATAAAGTTCTAAAAATAAATAAGAAATTACATAAGAAATTAAATAAAGTTATAAAAGTAAATAAGAAATTACATAAGAAATTAAATAAAGTTCTAAAAATAAATAAGAAATTACATAAGAAATAAGAAATTACATAAGAAATTAAATAAAGTCTGTGGAGTTAGGATCTTGGTTGCTAGGATTTCTGTAGCTGGAACCCCCTTGACTTGTTTCGGCATCTCTTGCACGCCTCCTTCGCACGACATCTCTTTTTTCTGATGTCCAAAAATATTTTGAATTCGGAGACAGTCCTACTAGAGACTTGTTCATAGTGTCACGATCTGTTTGAGCCATCCTTTCTTCTCTAAGCATCTCATTCTCTCGATGAAGTGCTTCTCTAATCATCTCATTCTCTCGATGAAGTGCTTCTCTAATCATCTCGTTCTCTCGATTAACTATTTCTCTTTGTCTCTCAGCCGCCGCATCACGAGCCTCAGTAGCTGCAATAATTGCTGCTATAACAGCAGCTTTTTCCTCATCTCTAGTCTTTTCCCATGCCATGTTCAGTTCACCTTGACGAGTAAGTTCCTCCATATATTTAGTGTAGTCATTTTTGGAAGAACTACCTTTTTTCTTTGATGCCTTTTTACCTTGAGGCCTGAGGGACTGACGAGTAGGTTGGGTCTCTGGCACTTGTTCAGGCATCCCTTCCGTGTCTTCAAATGTGTTGGCTTCTTGTTCGGCTGCGTCTGCTTCTGGCGAACTGTGTAGACCCATACCGTGCATGACAACTTCTGGACCGGTTGCCACAATTTGGTATTTAGGGCAATCTTTGACAATTTGCCAACATTCCCATTTGTTGAATGATTTGTTATGGTTCTTTGCATTGTAGAATGCTTGTGCTTGTAGTGTCTATAAAAATTACATAAAAATTACATAAGAATTGTGGAATGCATAAAAATTATATAAAAATTACATAAAAATTACATAAGTATTGTGGAATGCATATTACATAAAAATTACATAAGAAATTAAATAAATTAAAATATTGATGTGGGTGGAATGCATATAAATAAATAAAAATATTGTTACCTCATCCGCTAAACTTGTCCCACTACGCAAATTACCAGAAGCATGAGAGATGGCGTTTTTCCAACAAGTAAAGGATGCGTTGAGTTTTTTCCAACGACCTTGAAGACCTTGACTAGATCTTGCATCTTTTCCATGTACATCTTTTCCATGTACATCGTTGAACGATTTCGTAATTTTACTCCACATTTCTCGCTTATCCATCTCATTACCCGTAATCGGGTCATGAGTAGTGCGAACCCAACATTCACACAACGTAACATCTTCACTGAGCTTCCACGAAGTCATTTTTTTCTCTCAAAGTGTACAAAATATTCAAATGTAGAAAGTGTAGAAAATATTGAAATGTGGTGTAAGGTGGAAGATGAGGGTTAGGTATTTATAGAAAAAAAAATTAATTTTTTAAAATTTTTCTGTATTTTTTTAAAAAATTTTGACATTTTTTAATTAATTTTTAATAAATTTTAATGTTGTAATTAATCGGGACCGTTGGATTTGAAAAATAATCAAATCCAACAGCACTCATTACGCCACGTGGCCAACGGTCAAATTTCTGACCGTTGGGCCTTTTTTTTTTTTTTTTTTTAAATTTTTGGTGAAATAAACGTGGACCGTTGATCTATGATCGGACGGTCCAATTTAAAATTGAAATTGAAATTTTTTTTACCGTTGGAAATCCAACGGCTCTGAGGAGGCCACGTATCCTTCACCCCGGACGACTGCAAGTTGCCCTGCCGCGCGGGCCCCACCGCCTGCAAAGCTGTCGGCTACTCGCCTGGCCTCCCGCGTGTTATGCACGCGCCAGAAACAGACCGGGGAATGGGTCTGTCCATTTTGGGCTGGGCTCTTGACTGGCACGGGCTGGGTGCCAGGCAAGTTGGCGGGCTGGAGCACTTTCCCTGCATGCCGGGCTGTTATTTGGACTTGGTGCTGGGCAAAAAAAGCTCCGGTGGAGCTGCTCTCAGGTCCTGGGATTGACATTTGCTAACAGAAAACTACTTTTGGTTTTCTAAACCCCCACAGGTTCTATTTACTATGACTCTGCTCAATAATTAAAGCTCCATCACTCTTGTTTGATTAAAATTGTCCATGATATTACTAAAAAAAAAATTCTAATTTCTTTCATTAGCTTAAAGGCCCCTCCCTACCTAGCATGGATTTCTGACTCTGCTACTATTGCAAACCCTAGACAATTGAAATACTCTGAGTGGCGAGGTCACCCAATTAATATGGGATTGGACTTTTGGATCATTGAGTGAATGAGACTATGGAGTAAGATGATGAAGTAGAATTGATAGTGATGTGGAAGATTTGGTACGTCAGATCAGATAAAGTGTAGAAATTAGCTCTAATTGCTTCTCTTCAAGGCAACCCCTTATGCTTAAACCTTAAAGGTCATCTAAACTCGTTCAAACTTCTTACATTTCGTCTTTACCTCTTTTTTTTTTTTTTTTTTTTTTTTTAATTGAAAATTGAAATCTTAATTGGTAACTACGTCCACATTTTGAAGGTATCATCAGGTCCTAGGATTGACACCTGCTAACAGAAAACTACCTTTTGGTTTTTTAAACCCCCACAAGTAAAAACCATATATAACTACCCTTCTGCCAACACTATGATTTCTATTAAACCATTTTTTTTAGTTCATATAAAACAAGGTATATACATTCGAGAAGAAGATTGAATAATATTAAAAGAAAAATCTCATAATAATAGTTTGAGCTTGTTATATAACGTTATTATCAATGTTGTGTAAAGGGTCAACATAGGTTCTATTTACTATGACTCTTCTCAATACTAATTTTTTTCATACAAATTTGAAGGCTCCATCGCTCTTGTTTGATTAAAATTTTCCATGATATTACTAATTTTTTTTTTCTAATTTCTTTCATTAGCTTAAGGGCCCATCCTAGCATGGATTTTTTACTCCGCTCGCCACTGTTGCAAACCCTACACAATTGAAATACTCTTGAGTGGCGAGGTCACCCAATTAATATGGAATTGGACTTTTGGATCAATGAGTGAATGAGACATTGGAGTAAGATGATGAAGTAGAATTGATAGTGATGTGGAAGATTTGGTCCGTCAGATTAGATAAAGTGTAGACATAGAGGATGGTAAAGTGTAGAAATTAGCTCTAATTGCTTCTCTTCAAGGCAACCCCTTATGCTTAAGCCTTAAAGGTCATCTGAACTCGTTCAAACTGCTTACATTTCGTCTTCATTTTTTTTATTTTTTAAATTGAAAACTGAAATTTTAATTGGTAACTACTTCCAATTTTCAAAAAGAATAATACCTAAAAATTATTTTCTTGAGTTTTCTAAATTTAGTCGTGAGTTTTCACTTTTTGGTATCAAATGAAAACTGAATGTAGTTACAAAACAAGATTTCATTTTTCAAATTCAAAAAATAAAACTGAAAACCAAAAAATAAAAACTAAAAATTAAAAGCTGAAAATGAAATGGTTACAAAACGACTCATTGGAGAATCAATCCCAAATTAATCGACACCCGCAAAATTTGTACAAGTTAAAATGATTAGACAATTTACTAACAAGATAGGCGAATGTCAATGCTGCGTATCCAATACAACAGACTAATTTCTCCTGATCATACACATTGCATAACAAAACACATGTACAATACATTCATCTGCAGCTCCAATAGGTTATACAATGTTTTCCATGATCAGAACACCATCTGCAGCTCCAAAACCAAACAATGCCCCTTCATGATCACTTCATCGAACGAGATCAAACGTAGCCGGTCATGTCGAACTTTGATCGTTTCAACATACATACATATGATCGCACATATATATCTATATATATATATATATATATATATATATATGGTGTTGATTAAGTTTGAACAACAATTAAATGCAGGTAGCTGCAATGATGAGATTACACAAGGGTTGCAAGTAGAGGGTGTGCAAAACCAAAACCCAAGGGAGAGAGACCGAGGGGATTTTCGTACCTGTAACTGCTGAATGTACCTCGCACGAGCTCAATCGGGTTTTCATACCTGAAATTTTGAAAAAATGTGGCTGTCCAGAGAAAACCAAAGTGAGTGAGAGCGAAGCAGACGAGGCTGGTGATGGGTGCCATAATTAAGTAAATTTGATTAATCTGTTGGTAATTTTTGCAGTTGAAGTTAGAAGAAGTGGCGGTAGAGGGAGGTCCCTTTGGTGGTGGAGACTGAGGG
The DNA here is from genome assembly GCF_041283825.1 of Pyrus communis. Classification (NCBI taxonomy): domain Eukaryota; kingdom Viridiplantae; phylum Streptophyta; class Magnoliopsida; order Rosales; family Rosaceae; genus Pyrus; species Pyrus communis. The sequence goes on along the minus strand of NC_142571.1, from coordinate 22,782,189 downwards.
TGAGGGTGAGCTCTTAAGAAGAAGTGACGGTGGTTGCTTAATTTTGAAGTATTGCACTTGTTTGCCGTGCTAGAAGAAGCAATCATAGAAGCGTGCACACATTTTCTTTACTTGTATATTCCATGTTTCATTTTCATATTTTTCTTTTTATCTCTCGAATCACATGACTAATCTAGTTAAAAAGACAAAAAAAACGAGTATGAAATATGGTGCATGAGAGTTTTAATCGTAGGAGAGAGTATTTAGTATGGCAGCTTGATAATCAAGTCACTCTCACAAAGCGTGAGACTGTGTGATTGTAAATTGTACCTGCATTAGGTCACATGTACCAAAAGCAATGCGCATTCCTCTATGAACCATTCAGCTAATCAAATTACCCTACCCATGTTTTTTTATGTGACCGTGACAGCGTTACGTAATGTTACCAATCACTTATTATATAATAGTACGTGACAATGTTACGTTCACGTTGAAAATTTTCTATACATGCTGATAGTGTGAAGTAATATGCTTATAATACGTTTAAAAATGGTAAGAATAAGGGTATACATTATGTTTATGTCACTCCTTCGGCCCTTTGAGGTAGGGGTATTGGAATCTAGTTAGTCTCAAGGGACCCAGTGGCAACTCAAACTCAATGTGGGTGAGGTAAGACAGGATCTTACGTAGCTAACCTCACTTGATCTGGTAAACTGTCTGCTAGCTATTAGGCCCATCTTCAACTTGCTTGGTTTCCACCACAAGAAGCAAATTACAGCCCACTTCTGTTTTAGGCTTTTTGAGGAATGAAAGGGCAACCCACAAGGCCCACCCAACATTAAAGATAAAAAGCCATGATCCATATTTTCGTATTTTGGGCTTTTGGATGCTGAAAATAAAAGTGTCAATGGTGTAATCAAGCAGTCATCCCATCTTATATTTGTTGAAGTTTCAATATAACGTGTCTAAGTTTGAAACTTTCATTAATTGAATACAATTGGACGTGCTCAATTTACCCATCTTTCAATAAAAATGGCCACGTAAATTCTTTTACTTTTGATTGTATCCATCTTTCAACAAAAAGAAGCTGGTGTACAACACTCACACATGAATGAGTTTGTTTTCCACTCAAAATTAACAGTGAGGTCCACCTTTTGAGTCGTATACACTGTTTTAAAAATTCCAGCCTAGCGCCGTCTAGGTGTTAGGCGGTTGGTCACCGTTCCGACTAATGCTTAGGCGTTTGAAAATTAAAAAAATGCGCCTAGACCAACTGAAGCGCCCTCATAGACCCCCTAGGTTGCAATTCACTTAGATAAAAAATAGATAACTTACATTTTATTTTTTATTTTTTTTTCAATAAATTATAAGAGACTTATTAAATACTTAAATGAACACACATTATATGTTTGTTCCCATGTTTTTCCTTATATTCCAATACTTCATAATATATATGTTATTCTATTTTGTAGTTTATGATGAAATTATATATATTTTAAGTATAAACTGACACTTATTTACACGGAATATAAGATCTACTTAAATCCGCTTAGTTTGCCTATGCCCCGCCTAGCTGCCTAGGAGCTAGTCCTGTCATCCGACTAGCGTCTAGAGTCTTTTAGAACCTTGGTCCTATATGAGATTTTTTTTTTTTTTTTTTTTTTTTAATTTTTAGGTCTCCCTAAGCAACGATTAACTTAAGTTTTCTACCTAAGTTAAAACACTGACGATAAAAATTTAGCAAATTTCCCCCATATACAAAACCAAATAATGACGATCAATAACAGCAAAAGTAGCAAGAGAGAAGCATCAGAATCTCGCCGCAGAGTCCAACGACCACTCCATCACCTCCACGAGCCTTAGAATTGGTAGCGCTTTCCCGTTGATTTCGCATTGTGGGCTATTCGGCTGTCCGGCGGCTCCGGCTTCTTGGCCGTCAAGCAGCTTTTGATCGACTGAATTCTGTGATTCCTTCTCGCTTTTCATCCTCTGGAGGTTCCATTCGAGCTTTCTCAGGTAGGCGAGCTTGAAGGAGTCTCTGATCGTCGTCGACGGCCATAGATGCATGGCTCTCTCTCTTCCTGCACTGTTTGAACTTCAATGCAGGAAATGGAGGGAATTGTCCCTTTCAACAAGAAGAGGGACGCATAGTAATTGGCTCGCAAGCCAAAGTTAGCATACGACTAGTTCCTCCTTAAATGACGTCGTCAGGTTTTTTTCTTTTCTATTTTGTTGACTTAGACGATACGTTATCCAATAATGTTTTCCATGATCAGACCAAAAGGCAGAGGAGAGGGATGGTGGAAACCTAAATAACAAAAGGCAGTAAAAACTGACGAAAAACGGCGGACAAGCGGCGATGGATGCCGAGGAAGGAGCATGAAGCCAAATCTGAGACAAGTTCAGAAGAAAAATTGAGACCAATTTCAAAGAAAGCTGGAACCAAATTTAGTAGGAATTTGAAATGATAGAAAAAAGGAAGGAGGATTAAAAAGAGGGGCTGCCACCGGCACCCAAGCCAAAGGCTAAGGCCGGCCAGTACAGTTTTTTTATCTCTATTTGTCTTTCAGCGAGATAGATATTTGAGAGAGAAAAGTTGAACTCTCCTCTTGTTGATGCAAAGAAAATGTCTTTTGTTCGACGTATTGGATGACGATTTTAACGTCTAATTAAATTTATGAGAACAAGAATTTGAACTTGATGCATAAGACTGTATTTAACCCATCTATACAACAAGAGCTTTTTCACTGTGTCCAAAACATTAAACAAAACACCACATGTCCTAATTCCTCCAATGTATAATCACATATGGTACTCCACCCTCTGTCCCCACACTAAAAAAATCTCTCATCTACAAGATCCTTCCATTTGATGTGTTTTCTTTTTTCCTTGGTTACATTACTAAGTTATAATTTTGGGTTATTTTATACACACCTCACAATGTTATGAATCCACCCCACATCCAAAAAATTCCTCAAAAATTTCAACTTTGTCCCTCATATTTCTGAAGCTGCCCCACCCCAAAAACAAAAAGAAACACCAAACATCTCCATTCCACGAGTTCCCATCCCTAAACCCCATTAGTATCGCATCTCTGACCTCTCTCGTTCTCTCCCTACACCCTAAGTCCCAACACCCAAACTCATCAACCCCGTTTCCAAAGAAAATAAAAAGGAATGTAATAGTCCTTCACTTCAATTAAGCAATGAAAATCCCTAAATTCTAGAGGCTTTATACTCGCAAAGAATTGTAGAAACATGCAACTACAAAATGAAATTAGAAGTGCAGAAGTATAGATCAAATCAACAAGCACTAGTTGTCTTGACAATTGATGCCAAATATCAATTACAAAGAATTCATACGAACAAGAAGATGAACTTTAGAGAATGTGGTGCCATGGTAAGTGGATAGCTGTGAGGTGGTTGGCTGCCGGCAAATAATTGGATGGTTGGATTTTCCTTTTCTCACCTTAATTCAAATAGGGGTAAAAGAGGAAGTTCACGTGACAAACTTTAAGTGTGAGGTGTCTTCGTAGGATTGTGAGGTGTTAATAGAATTACCCTATAATTTTTTATTAATTATTTGAACAACCATGATAATCATGACAATCATTTTCTAGTTATACCTGAGGAAATCGAACTATAGACTTGTTATGTTAAAAATAATAATAATAAAATAAAAAATAAAAAATAAAAAGATTAAAATACTAATAGTTGTACTTATAGCACACAATTTATGTGAAGATACCAATTTTGGTTGAAATTTTGAAAATTCAAGAATAGTACTAGTAAGGCCCAAAACAGGGTTACCAAAACCGTAACGGATTTCTGCGACTAGAACATTTATGGAATGTCCAACTTGAATTTTATGAAGCACGTGATGCTGGGAAAATGCCAAGAAAATATGGATTTTCAAAAAATTAACGAAATCGATTAAAAACTTAGAGCTATAGTTTACAATTTCCGTGAAAATGCAATTATTGAGTTTTCTCAAGATTTTAGTTAATTTATCACTTGATTAACTTTGTGCTCAAGTTCAAATTTCTTTCCCTATAAATCTCTAATCTCTAATCTCTAATATTAGAAAGCTAGAAGACTACTTTGGTGTCTTAAGGCTTCACCAAAAAATTTTGGACTAAAACACCCCCAAACAAAAAAAATCTAAAACTGATCAAATTTGATACATAAAAAAATGCAAGGGCAATTTTGTCAAAAATTTAAATTTATATATTTTAAAAAAAAAAACAGATAATATAAATGAACGTGCTGATCAAACTCCTCCATTTTTGGAGACAGATAATATACAAAAATATATAATAAAAAATAAGAAAATAAAAAGACAACGTGGAAGAAGAGGGGTAGAGATAGAGAAAACTGTTGCAATTGTCGTCAGTTTTAAACTCCCCACTTTGAAATTGCTATAAGCAGTTATTAGTTGGTTTATCTCTTTCTCCACCACTTATAAACTGAATTGTCTCAGCCTATTGGGTATTTTGTATTGTGTTTTTTACTTTTTTTTTCTTCTCTTTTTTTTTTTTTTTTTTTTTTTTTTTTTTTTTTTTTTGTCTACTTCTCCTCTTTTATCTTGCATTTTGATTTTGAAACATATACAAACATATTGCAGGGAGCGGATGGAAAGGTTGATGAAGACGAGCACAACCGTTCTTGCGAAAAGTGGAGGAAGAGTGGAGGAAGAGATAGGTGGAGTGGTATATTGTTGCTTGATTAACGGATTCAACCAGGTAGCTTTTTCTCCTTGTCTTACTTTGTTTATCAAAGTTTTGCTTCCATTTGGATTCCGTTCAGTTTTTAAACTCCCACAACTTTTTATCATAAATTATCCGGCTGCATTTAGTCCGATACAATATTCTGATCTTCGTCCATCAAAAAAAGGTTTTGGTCAGTGATTCCCCTCATTGGTTTTCATTGCAGTTTGGTTTTAGAGTAAATGCAATTCCAGTTCCTGAAGCTCGAAGATGACAAGGTTAACGAAGGTACGTTAATGTCGTGTTCCTTTTGAATATGTGATTGCCCTTTTTTCTTTCTTCCATTCAGTCACCTGTTTTCCTATCAATTTTTATGGAAAAAGAATTTCACTATCAAATTTTTCAGCGCACAAATTCGTATGTAATCCCACCTAAAAGATAAATTGTAAAAAAAAACCTAAAAACTGAAAAGGTAAATTTAAATTGAGATTTACCTAAAGTTACTCAAACCTTTGAACTTTGGAGCCTAATAGAATCATCTTGACCCTATAACAAAAAGGAGGAAGAAAGAATAAGAAAATTGAAATAAAAAGCACAAGATTTCACAGAAGATGGATATGAATGGTTGGCAAAAGCCTTTTGAGTCAAGAATCTCACCAAATTAATTCAAATAGCATCGTATGTGAAGAAGGCAGAGCAAAAAAACGAGGAGTATAAGATTTGGCCACATAATCGGAGGAGATGGGGAGTACATATAATAATATTGTAGCCACAACGGAAAAAATGGGAATATACGTGGGAACTGGGGAGTTACTGCTTGGTAGTGGGAGAACATCACCGTTTTTTTTTAAACTGACGACAACCTCTACCCATTTTCTCCCATGTTGGTTCTTAATTTTTTTTTAATATAATTTTGTTAGATATTAATATATCCTCCTAAAATGGAGAAGACACGTTCATGTTCTTTTCTTTTTCTTTCTTTTTTTTTCCTTTTTTTCCAATAAAACAAATTTTAATTCTCTGTTTAATATATCTCTCCTAAAATGGAGAGCAATTCGTTGTTCTTGTTTAATATAAATTTCTTAGATATTTTTTTAATATAATCTTGTTAGATTAATATTTTCTCTTAAAATGGAGGAGAAGTTATTCCGTTTCTGTTGATTTCTCAAGATTTTAGTTAATTTATCACTTGATTAACTTTGTACTTGAGTTCAAATTTCTTTCCTTGTAAATAAGAAGAATAGTTTAGATTATGCCCATGAATAAAAAAGATTCTATTTTGATTATGACTAAAAAATTATATACAATTATGTAATAGCTAATATGCGTATTATGATATGGGTAGAAATAATTTCAATACCAATCAACACATTATAAAAATTGAAATAATTATATCTTTTAATGGCATTCTAGTACCATGCAATAATTTATGATTGAAACAAGAGAATTTCCCTTAGAATTAAAAGTAAGTGTCTAGATACTTTATGTATGAAATGAAATGTGCTCTATTGCAACCACTACTACAATATAGGCTATCACCGGCGGACCAAAAACCGACAAGAAACCCCGATTTCTGTCGGAAATTTGGCAAAAATCCGACATAAAACACTGCAATGTCGGATTGGAATAGCGACGCCATTGCTACCGTCACTAAAGGGCTTCAGCGTCGCTTTGTTCGCTTAATCCGCCACTACGCAGCGTCGGTTTAAAGCGACGCTGATGTTAACGTCGGTTTAAAGCAACGCTAGTCAACAATTAACTAAATAAAATATGCAAACTAGTGACGGTTTAAAGCGACGTTAGAGAACAATTAAATAAATAAAATATGCAAACTAGTGACGATTTAAAGCGACACCACCTTTGATAATAATAATTAAAAAAAAAAGTCGAAATTTGTTTCTGTATTCGTTCTCAAATAATTATAACTCAAAAAAATTATATAATCGAAATAATAAATTTCAATTTTAGGCCAAAACAAACAATAATAAAAATAATTCAAAAGAAAAATAGTGCCATAATATACAAATGTTTTACATCTAACATTCCATATAATTTACAAAAATTCATCCTCCATGCTTTCCTGTGCTTGCCTTTGTCGAAGACCACATATTTTGTAGCTCCATAGTGCCATATATAATACTAGCAACTCCATGCTGCCATGCTTGCCATCAGATCAGTGCTCCAATACTTTACTACTTCAACATTAAGGCTCTAATCTCTATAGATTAAACTCAGGTTTTATACCTTTAAAAAATTATGGATCTGCGATTTCCAGTGTCCTTGCTCTTCAGATCCAACATGCATAAATACAAAAAAAACAATTAAAAACCAAGAAACAAAAATAAATTTTCAATTTAAGCATAAAACTATTTAGAATACAAAATAGAAACTAAAATTAATAATCATAATAATTTAAAAATGAACCACCTTCAAGCTCTTCCTCCTCGAATTGGAGTTCTTCAGAATGTTGATCTTCAAACTGGTGATCCAAAGCAAACGGGGAAGGAGTTGAGGAAAAAATGAAAAGGAGGAAGAAGCGGACGCACAGATGAAATGGGGAAGGAGAAGAAGAAAGTCTGAAATTGGGGGAGAAATGAAAGCACGGTTGAAATGGGAAAGAGAGGGGTTTAAATATGGGTACTTAGTTTGCGTCCGTTAAAACCGACGCAAACGTCTGACACTTTTTTTGAAATTCACATAGCGTCGCTTTAATGAAACTCGCGTCGCTTTAATGAAACTAGCGTCGCTTTAAACCGACACAAACTTCTAACACTTTTTGAAATTCACATAGCGTCGCTTTAATGAAACTTGCGTCACTTTAATGAAACTAGCGTCGCTTTTAACCGACGCCAACTTCTGACACACTTTTTGAAATTCACATAGCGTCGCTTTAATGACACTAGCGTCGGTTAAAACCGACACTAAGTCTCTCCATCCATTCAAACAAGCGGGAAATTTCCGGCCTAATATTTCAAATACTATAATTTTATATATATTAATTTTATAACCCTAAAAAATACTATAATAATTATATATATTAATGTAACAATTTTATACCCCTAAAAACTATAATAATTATATATATATATATATATATATATTAAATTAAATTTTAAAAATTGGTGACCGTTGGATCAGTTTCAATATACATACCATTCAATTTCTTTAAGTGTTATACATACAAAATAAATAAATTTAAATCTACTTAATAAATATATATATATATATACACACACCATTGAACTTGATGGGATACAAATTCTATGGAACTTTTCGATGGTTATAATGTAGTATCCCACATCGCCCGTGAGGGCGTGGTCTTTGGGCCTTATATATCCATTGCCAACCTTAAGTTTCAATGAGGCCTTTTGTGGACTCCCTGAGGGGAGAGCAGGCGCTGGCTACGGCTGAGTACCGGTCCACAGAAACAAAACCGTGCGGTAGCTCTGCCTTCGGGCAGGGAATGCCAAAGCGGACAATATCATTGGAGCTTGAGGGTTGGGATGTGACAATTTGGTATCAGAGCCAGACTCACGGTCGTGGTGTGCCGACGAGGACGTCGGGCTCCCTAAGGGGGGTGGATTGTAGTATCCCACATCGCCCGTGAGGGCGTGGTCTTTGGGCCTTATATATCCATTGCCAACCTTAAGTTTCAATGAGGCCTTTTGTGGACTCCCTGAGGGGAGAGCAGGCGCTGGCTACGGCTGAGTACCGGTCCACAGAAACAAAACCGTGCGGTAGCTCTGCCTTCAGGCAGGGAATGCCAAAGCGGACAATATCATTGGAGCTTGAGGGTTGGGATGTGACATATAAAACGAAAAACTAATTTAAATCAATATGTCGCTTAAAAGCGACACTGGGTTTCAAAATATTTAAAAAAACTAATTTAAATTGAAGATCGAATTCATTCATTCTATTCATATAGGGTCAAGGAATGTAGCTGTAAAAAATCATCAAAATCGGAGTTAAAATAACCGTTAAATCGTGATTTTTCGTTTATAACCGTCGAAAAGCTTTGTCCTGTTACTTGATCTCTGAATGTTTGTTTTTTGTGATTTTTTGCTGATGTGATCTCGAAGCATATGCAAACAAGTTTGACGGTTGGGATCGTTGAAATTAGTTTCGGAGAATTTGTATCCCATCAAAACAATAGATTGACTAACACTTAGAGTTTATTTATACTTTCATTAAGTATAACATAAGATTTTGTGGTATCCACTTGTGTAAATATTTTAATTTGAAGATCGAATCCATTCATTGTATTCATATAGGGTCAGGAGTGTAGCTGTAAAAAATCATCAAAATCGGAGTTAAAATAACCGTTAAATCGTGATTTTTCGTTTATAACTGTCGAAATTAGTTTCATAGAATTCGTATCCAATCAAGTTCAATGGTGTGTGTGTATATATATATATATTAAGTAGATTTAAATTTATTTATTTTGTATGTATAACACTTAAGAAATTGAATCGTATGTATATTTAAGCCAATCCAATGATCACCAATTTTTTAAAATTTAATTTAATATATATATATATATATATATATATAATTATTATAGTTTTTAGGGATATAAAATTTAATTTAATATATATATAATTTAATATATATATATATATATACACACTTTATGTCGCTTAAAAGCGACACTAGTATTTAAAAAATATTAAAATAATGTTTACGTCGGTTTAAAAGCGACACTAGTATTTAAAAATTATTAAAATATATGTTTACGTCGGTTTAAAAGCGACATAAACATTTAATAACGCTTATAAGCGACAGTAAATCCGACGTCATGTTCAGTTAGTGTCGCAACTGCTTAATCCGCTACTATATTAGATTAAAGCGACACCACCCTCCGACACTATAGCCCCCTTTTGTAGTAGTGAACGTTGTATCTTATTTAATGCAATTGCAAACCCTACACAATTTAAATACTCCGAGTTTGGGTTATTGGTAAGTTATGAGTTCGAGTAAATTGCAATTGGGCCCTTTTAAAATAAAAAATTTGAAAATTTCATTATCAAGACAAAAGTCAAGAGAACGCCGAAAGTTAGGAAGGGCAAACAAAGAGACATAAATAAAGCATAAAGATAAAAACGGTGAAAAAAGGGGAGGGGTGGAATACATGAAGAAGGACGCAACAACGATTACAAAAGCGTCACCCCGTCCACACTACACCGAACTTAGGTTGAAGGGGTACAAGGAAGGTCATCCTGGTTGAAAATGTGCACCAACGAAGATGGGATAAGACGATGAAGTAGACTTGACAGTGATGTGGAATGACTTGGTCCGTCATATCAGATAAAGTGTAGAAATAGAGGAGGGTAGAGTGTAGAAATTAGCTCTAATTGCTTCTCTTCGAGGCAACCCCTTATGCTTAAACCATAAAGGTCATCTATGTTCATTCAAACTTGTTACATTTAGACATTTCATTTAAACATTTCGGCCGTTTAATAACCTTTTCTTCTTTTTTTTTTCAGTTTTTAGTTTTAGTTTTCACTTTTTTAAAAACTGAAAATAAATTTGGCCTTGAGTTTTCCCTTAAACAAACGACCTATTAGAGAATCAATCCCAAACTATCTACACCCGCAAAAAAACTTACAAGTTAAAATGATTAGAGAATTTAGTAACAACATAAGCGAATGTCCTGCTGCGTATCCAATACAACAGACTAATTCTCCTGATCATGGACGATGCATAACAAAACATATGTACAATACATTCATATGTTATACAATAATGTTTGGCATGACCAGAACACCATCTGCAGCTCCAGAACCAAACCATGCCCTCCATGATCACTTCATCGAACGAGATCAAAAGTAGCCGGTCCTGTCGAACTTTGATTCCTTCAACATACATACAAATGATCGCATATGTGTGTGTGTGTGCGCGCGCGCGCGTGTGTGTGCGTGTGTCTATATATACATATACATATATATATATATATATATATATATATATATATATATATATATATGGTCTTGATTAAGTTTGAACAACAATTAAATGCAGGTAGCTGCAGATGATGAGATTACATAAGGGTTGCAAGTACAGGGTGTGCAAAACCAAAACCCAAGGGAAAGAGACCGAGGGGATTTTCGTACCTGTAACTTCGGAATGTACCTCGCTCAAGCTCAATGGGGATTTCATACCTGAAATTTTGAAAAAATGTGGGTGTCCAGAGAAAACCAAAGTGAGTGAGAACGAAGCAGACGAGGCTGGTGATGGGTGCCATAAGTAAATTTGATTAACTTCTTGGTAACTTTTGCAGTTGAAGTTTGAAGAAGAAGTGGCCGCGGCCGTGGTTGCTATATGGAATTGCAGAGGGAGGTTCCTTTGGTGGTGTAGGGTGAGGGTGAGAGTGAGAGTGAGAGTGAGTTCAGAATGAGGGACGGTGGTTGCTTGACTTTGAAGTATTGGACTTGTTTGCCGTGCTAGCAGAAGCAATCATAGAAGCGTGCACACATTTTCTTTATTTATATATTCCATTCTTCAGTTTGATATCTTTTCTTATAATATTTCCAGTTTGATATCCAACGCACGAAATGGAGCAGATCACTTTGTCAACCAGTTTCATATAATATTTCCACTGATTAGGATTGGCCTCCCCATAATTTGCAAGATTATGTGCAAAGATTATCGTCAATTCGTCACCTCTAGAAAGTTGTGAGGATTCAGAAAATTGTCTTGTATCGATAAATTCAAAAATAAAAAATAAATAAATAAATTTATTAGGAGCTGGATCATTTTTTGAATTTTTAAAATATTTTTTTACTGTTGGAAATTAACGACCCATCTCAAAAGGACAGTTGGAAATTCAACGGTTGTGATTGCTACAAATTGGAGCCTTTCTGGTTGTTGGGGGAGGCGACAGGGGCTGTCTGCTAGCAGTGGTGAAGCCAGGAATTTTCGGCAAGAGAGGCGAAATTTAAAAGCGTAAAAGGTTCAGAAAAAATGTAGACAACCAAATCCTTGTACATAGTAAACAATATTAATGTCGTTCATAACTACTTGGAATACTCGAATGAGGATTTGGAGTAACCAAAATATTCGAAGAAAGATTATCTAGAAATATTCGAAGAAGGACTATCCGTTGTCCCCAGAATATTTGAAGAATTATTTAAGCACTGTTTTTTACAGTATCGTTACATACATTACGTAATTGTACAATAGAAGCAAAATAGATAAAAAGCATATTACGCTAATTCTATATCAATTAAACAATTAATGCAAAACACCACTTACAAATTGTAGTTATTATAGTCGTCAAACAAGGACATAGATCCTTTCCGGATCTGAGCCTATCTCTGGATCTGAGCCTAGGGATCAATAGATCAGGATCATTGAAATTTGATCCAATGGTTACAATTATTATAATTTTTAGGGAGGCCCTCTGTATGTAGCCGTTAGATCAAATTTCAATGGCCCGGATCTATTGATCCCTAGGCTCAAATCTGGAGATGATCTATGTCCGTCAAACAATGTGCATACTTATTATTTTTAGATAAGTATGATAAATGTTTTATATAAAAAATAGATAAGTATACCTAGTTCATAAAAGAAATAAATAAATAAAACATCAAACATAACAAATAAAAAATTAATTAGAGATGCTTGGGTTCAAATGACGTGCGAGCCATAAAGGTCAAAGGATTTGTTCTATTTGAATAAAACGTCATCGTCCACTTTAAGTGCTCAGCCAAACGACATCGATTGCTAAGATTTGTTTTATAATATTGCTGCTTCTTCCTCTTCCTAACCTAGCCAACGTTGCTGTTCGAGTTTTGCCCTTCCTCGCAAGGCGGTTTCAGGCAGTCTGGGTGGGTAAAATGGGCTTTGGTGAAGGGATTTTTCGGGAGCCAGATGGGCAACTTCCCACTCTCCATAACGTGTATTAGCCCATGGTAGCTCCAGAAGTTGCAGAACATTCTTACAAGTTTTCCGACTAACGAGAGGGGCAGCTACACCTTCTTGGGCTTATTTTCCAATGAAAGGAGGGGCGGCCGCCCCTCCTTGCCCCTATGTAACTTCGCACTGCGGGTGACGTCGTTAATGGCCACCGTAGTTGCCAGCGGGGTCAAGCTCAAGGTCAATTGGCAGAGCAGGCTAACGAGCTCCTACCCTATACCTCATATTGCCTCCCCTTTTTAAACCCGCTGGAGCACCTTCTTGAGGACAAGGGGCAATTTAACCCAATTGTCCTGCTAATTGACCTTCCGCTAGACTTGCTCTCATTGGCAATTGTGTCAAGATTATAACCTCAACTTCTTTAATAATAACATAGCAAAAATGCCCCCATCTAAACCCAACGCTCACACGTGTTTCACACTACATGTTTCCTCATGGAGGAATAGTGTTTCACACTACATGTTTCCTCATGGAGGAATAAGTCAATTGGGAGTTATACTCTAGGCGCATGAATAATAGATACTCTTAGCCACCTATGCATTTGGATGATCCCACAATTAAATAATTCATTTGTTAAGTTTCACATTTCGCCACACATAAAGATGTGTACAAGTTGTTTCAGAAAGAAAAATTAAAAAACCTTAAAACCACTTAGAGAGTTACGACTACAACCGCTTAGAGAGTTATGTCAAACTCCCCATGTTTCCTCCCTTAATATATTGCGAGGGTCGAGGGCGCTAGTCCACCCATTCCTCCCTGACCCTCGCAAAGTGAAAAAGTCTTACTGATTTGGAGTCGCTTTTTGGTTTCTAAATGCAAACTAGTATTCACCTTCTGGTTTTCAATGCCCAACCCACTGAGCTTCAAGTGGAGCTCATTGAGCCACCATTGTATAGCAAGCAAAAGTGACCCCAAAAATATAAAAGCATTTATCTTCAAGCATGATATGACTAGAAAGAGGAAAACAAGGAGAATCATGAGAAAATAACAGTGACATTGAAGTAAATTCGAAGGCAAGTTCTTGCAGAAACAGTAAAAAGAAAAGAAAGGGTAAAATCCGACTATATCTACAATTTCATGGCCTCTGAGCCCCTTTTTCAGATGGAAATTTAATTGAGAGAGGAGCAAAAGAAGCCTTCACACACATAGCATAAGCCACAATTTAATATAAATACTACTTCCCCCCTTAATAATTAACTTATTGTTCCTCCAAATCCCTTCATATTATCTGAAAATATTCAAATTTAAACATGGGGGTTGCTCCTGAATGATCCAAGGGCCTTGACAGCTCCTGCTCTCAAGATAAATTGGTGGTAGAAGGCTGCAATTGCTGCTCCAATGAAGGGTCCTACCCAGAAAATCCACTGCAAACAACAAAAAAGTAAACAAGAATATAAATTAGTGAAAGTTCTACAGTGTTCCTGAGTATCTTACATTATAATGATAACATAAAAGTGAAGAAGAATTAATATTGGAGTACATACTTGGTCATCCCAAGCCTTGTCTTTGTTGTAGATAACAGCAGCTCCAAGACTTCTAGCGGGGTTGATGCCAGTGCCAGTGATTGGGATGGTGGCCAAGTGGACAATGAACACAGCAAACCCAATTGGCAGTGGAGCCAAAACCTTCAAAATTCCACAACATTCCACAATTTAGCCTCTTAGAATACGAGAGAGAGAGAGAGAGAGAGAGAGAAAGATAGAACCTACCATGTAACCGATTGTATATTCTCCTGTCTATCTCTCGTCACATGACTTAAGAGATAGACACGAAAAGATATACAACCCAAGATAACTAAGAACCTCGATGGGAATACATACAATTGGAAAACATATATAAAATCAGACAACAGGACCGTTTGGAACAGGATGGAAGAGTTGAAAATGGGCTAAAACAGTTCTCAAAAAAGACATGCCCGTGATTGTGAGGCTAAATAAAAACAAAATTAGACAACTTTCATTGATTTCTGACTCAGCATATCAAATGTTTGGGACTGTTAACACAAGAAACAAATCACGCCTTAATCCAACTTTTAACTATTAAACAATAATACTTGGGGATGTTCTGGTTAGAAGATGCGACTACGAGACGGAAATTCAAGCAAAAGAGGTAAAGGAAGACCTATGGAAGTTTTGAACGACATTATAAAAAAAGATATGGAGGTACCTAGAGCCAACGGAAGATTTCGTGCAAAACCAAGCGTAATAGCGTTTTAGGAATCATATTGTCAACCCCACTTAGTAGAATAAGGTTTTGTTATTATTGTTCTTGTTGTAACTATTAAACAATAACCAAACAAGTGGCTGTTGAGGTGGTTAAAAGAGGATTTCCTCAAGAGGAATGTGAAGGGCCCACAGATTGACGTCGAGACCTCGAGCGAGTCATGAGTCATGACAGTACTTGAAGAAGGCAGAGCACGTTAGGAATGATGGAAAGGAGAAAAGTTGAGAGAGAAAATAATTTGAAAAAGTTGAATCAACTTGTTGAAAGAAAACAAAATTAGGTGACCCCTCCGCATCTATTGCACTGCATGATGCCCTGAAATGCCAACCAGATAAAAACATTTGGCCCAGCTAGCTCATTGTTTTCACCCTACTCAATAGGGAACTTTATTCTAAACAATATCATCATGAGACTTTTTGGTTCTAATAATTTGAAGGGCAACGTCTAATAGCTAGAGGGGAGATGGTTTGAACTCGAAACGCAGTTTGCTGAAGAGGAAGATCCTACTTCACTAGAGCAATGTACCTCTTGTAGGAAATTTTATTCTAAACAATATCATCATGAGACTTAAAAGAGTTTTTTGGTTCTAATAATTTGAAGGGCAACATCTAATATTTGACGAGATTCTGCCTTGTACCCGTTGCACTATCCCCAAGAGTATCGTGAGACGGTTAAACTCAAGATTTTGGATATAAGCACGATACAAACACCGAAAAACAAGTATAGGATCCTATTATGTTAACATCAGTTAGGTATTTGAGGGTGATTAGTTTACATTAATGAATGGTTTAAGAACATCTAAACTTGTGGTTGTGGACCTGTGTGTGGGACACCTAAACTTGTCCAAAGACTAAGGATGGTTAAATGAGGGTATATTTTTCCACAAGAAGTTAGAGAAAAATAGAGGCCATTTTGTCCCATTTCTTAAATTAAGCTTAAAGTCCTTGTATTTACATAAGTCCAATAATGCACTTGTTCATAACCAAAAAAATAAAGTCAATGGTGTACTAAACAAGAAAAAAAGAATATAATTAATGCATTTTCTAGCACACTCAAAAATTAAATTTTACAAAATAAAGAAAGCAAAATTAAATCCAAAAGAGACATGCTTGTGGATCCTTCAAATTTTCTGAAGAAACTAGCTTTTTTTTCTCTAATTTTATCAGCTCCCCTGTTTTCTATATGTATTTTTTCAATTACTATTCTGTAATAAATCTATAAATATACTGCGATAGAGGAGGAAATGGTAATTGCAAATTATAGATGAAGGGTGTGTATGTACCGGAACATGGGAGTCTCTAGCACTCCTCTTGGGGTCAGTGGCAGAGAAGACGGTGTAAACCAGCACAAAGGTGCCAATAATCTCAGCAGCCAATCCAACTCCGGTGCTGTATCCATCGCTAAGTGAGTTGGCTCCGCCGCCGTACTTGATGTAGTAGCTCTTCTGGAAAGCCTTCACCAGCGCAACACCGGCTATGGCTCCCAACGACTGAGCCACCATGTACAGCACAGCTCTCACCAGCGACACCTTCCGCGCCAGGAACAGCCCAAATGTCACCGCCGGGTTAATGTGACCCCCTGTTCAACAAAAGTTACAAAACCCATTGTAAAAAAAGCAGTTTTTTCAACAATTTATGCAAGTAGAAAAAAAATCCCACAAAACCCACATTAGAAAAAGCAGCTTTTTCAACGGGCTTCTATATGTAGCAGCAAAATCACACGAAACCCACATCAAAGACTTCATCTTTTTAACTAAATTATACATATACAAGAAAAATACAGAAAACCCACTTAAAAGATAAACTTTTTCGCTAACTTTTGTATTTTACAAGCAAACCCACGTCAAAGACTTCAACTTTTTACTAATTATACACGTAGAGATAAAACCAGAGAGACCCAGGAGAGAAAACAGACCTGAAATCCCAGCAGTGCAGTAAACAAGCACAAAGATCATGCCTCCAAAGGCCCAAGCAATTCCCAGAATCCCAACCCCACCGCAAGCGTCAGCATTGACAGCTGGGTCGGTCTGGCTCTTGTAGCCAATCACTGTGAGCACAGTGACGTAGAGGAAGAGAAGAGTGGCTACGAACTCAGCTATGAGAGCTCTGTAAAACGACCATTTGGTGAGCTCGGCCGCGTCGATGAGCGGTGCAGGCGGTGGGTCGTGGTAGTCCTTGGCTGAGAAGGAGCCCCTCTCTGCAACTTCCATGTCCTTGGCCATTAATAAAGCTTAAGCTTCACACAGTCCGGAGAGACAGAGAAAAACAGAGTCTTGGGCTTTGGGAAAAGAGAGAGATGAAGAGGTGGTGGTGTGGCATAGGGAGCGAGGAGTAAAGGGGTATATATGGTGAGAGATTAGGATTAAATTTTAATTGGAAATTTTGAATTATGTGGACCGAACCCACCTACTATTTTTGTGTGTGCTGTTTTCGCTTTCACCGACTATGGGGCCTGGCTTTTTAGTATAAGTGGTCACCCTGACCTGCTTCTGCTCTCTCTCTCTCTCTCTCCCCCCTTCCACTTACCTACAACAGTCTAGATTGTTGTTCGTAAAATAAGAAGTGTTTTGCTTTGGGAAAACTCCCACATCGTTTTTAAGATGATGAAATATTGAGCTCCACTAAAGAACGAAACTTGGCATGATATTTTTTGCTACAAGCAAAAGCAATAATTGAGGATAAGGAATCAAACCTGTAAATTGTAAGTACAGTGATGATGTTTGTAATTGCTTGAGCTATAAATTTTTAAAATATTGCGAGATATTTTTGAAAATCGAAATTTCAAGCATGATCAAGCATGGTGGTGAAAATTTTCTCGTTGTGAAATGTTGGCAAGATAAAATATTATCTCTAAATGTGTGAATTAGATTTGTGATATGTATTATTCTTTTTAATAGCTAAATAATTGTGTAACTTTGACGAAATGAAAGTTGTAAACCAGTCAATATTATCTATTTCATTGTCTGATGCTTATTTGAATTAGAAGATGTTTTAGTACGTTTATGCATATCATCTACTCTTGCCGAAGAAAAAAAATGTACGTTTCATTTGTCGAACGCATGAATATTCGGAATGCATGGAACAAAAAAAAAAAAAAAAAAAAGAAATGTGCAGCACGTGCAAAATGACCCGGTGAGTCGTAACTCGCGACGAGTCAAAAGCAGAATCATGCAGAGTTCTGATGTCCCTTTGACTCAGTGAGTCAGTGACCCTGCTCGGCGCAGACGACTCACTGCACCCACAAAGAAACGCACGTAAACGAAAGCCTGGTTGCTGGCTGCTTTGAACTTCAATGCATACGTGACGCGATCTGATTGGGGAACAGAAAACGGTAATAAGTGCTTGCTTTGGAAGGACACGTGGAGGGATGTGAGCCGTGCATAGGTCCACAGGCTGAATCAGCGAAGTTAGGCAAAAACGGGTGGTTTAAGATAGCTTGGCGGTTCTTGAACGTTAATCAAAATGCCGCAGGACGGTGGGACCCATTCATGCTTTGGCTTTACTGGATAATAGAGGCACATAGATAGCTAAGATAGGGGTGGAAACCGGAAAATATTGTCATAAACCGATGTAGTGACCGAACCGTATCGACCGGTTTATATTGGTATGGTCGAGTTTTGGTAAGATTTCATTATCGGTTGACATTTTATCGAACTAATATTAATGGTATAGCTCTGATATTGGATTTTTTATACCATTCGATATATCGTACCAAACCAATATACATTTTTAGTATTTTTTACATGCACAACTCTGCAATTTTAGGGCTTGAAACATAAAAACCCACTCATTCTGCGGTTTTTCTTTTTTTTTCCTACTCTTGCACGACCTCTCTCAGATTGCAATGAGGGGATCAATCAGACTTTTGACTTTTGAGTTTTTTGTTTTTGCTTTTGCATTGGTTGCTACATTGGATTTAGACAATTATATGAGTTACACTTTTGAGTTGGTGAATTATTAACCATTTGGATTATGGTTGCTAATTTTGTTGTTGGCTTATTAAATTATATTTGATTTTAATTTTAAATTTTAAGTTATAATTATGTTAGCTTATCCATCAATTGAAAGATTACAGCAGCTTCTTTTTTCAAATTTTTGGGTTGGTGTTTTTGTAGCTTGTTTTTTTACAGTAATGATATGGCAGACTATCGTTTGTGCCATTTAGCAACCAAATCAGCCAAAGTTATTGAACATTTGTTTGTGCCATTTAGCGACATCCTATTACCGTTGGAGAGAGTTTCCAAGAAAAATATGTTATTGTCATACAAAAAACAAATTAATTAAGAAAACACCTTTTTTCTTGGACACTTGTTTATACTTTCTCCCACACTTTATTTATTTAAGTTATAGCGTGATTTGAGAAGTGGAAGGTAAGTGAGTTTCCTACCGTTAGAGGAATAATCCCATGTTACCACAAATAGCAAACCCTAACAAATTATAAAATGGCTAGAAAAAAAACGAATCATAAAATGGTGATGACGTTTTTTTTTTCTTGAACAAACGATATTATCTTGGAGATGAGATAGGTTTAGCCTTACAATAGACCAGGAATAATGTGGTTTAAATTCGCTTTTGGTGAGAATCGAATCTAAAATCTCTCACTTATAAATAAAGTGAAATATCACTATACCGTAATACTAAGTAACAATGATGACGTTTTTACATGTATTAATTAAATAAAAATGTGCAAAGTGATGAGAACCGCAGACTTTTTTGACCTCACAAATTATTAGTTATTAATCCGCCCATTATCCCCCATGTCCGTGACATGCCCTGATTAATTAGTGGACAGTCTGACGTGGATTTGCAAAACGAATCAGAAGACAGATAAGCATATAGATTGGGTCGGCCAGCGACAGCGAAGCAGATATTTGATCCTCAACCTCTAAGCACATGACATTCCACTAAGGTTTATGTCACAACTGCTGATTTTAACAACCGATTCATCATCATATGACCTTTCATTTTATAGATGCGAATCTCAATCCTATCGTGGTTTAACACTAAATGGAATATTCTTTCATAGAGGCTAAGGTCCAATGTATAATAGAAAAATGTGTTTTCACAACTCTACGACGTCTGTTCATTCTAGGCCGTTGTTATGCAAAATTTTTCACACGATACGTCTCATGTCCTTTAAAGAATCGCCAGACCTCATTATTGATCTTCATCTTGAAGAGTGTACTTGGATGTTGTCTTTTGTTGCATTGCTTTTGTACGTACGTACGTACGTACATACATACATACATACATACATATATATATATATATATATATAAAAATAGGATCAAGGGACAAATATTTTTACAAATACTTTTACACTCTCTTTAAGCCTTTTGATTACATGACATCCAATGGTTCTTATTTATTCATTAAATGACATTGATGTTTATGTGGATTTTAACTAATATTAAAGATAAAATAAAACTGAAAAAAAAAAAACACAAAATCTGGAAAATTAAAACTAAAATTAAAAAAAGGAAGAAACTCTAGTTGTACGTAGTCCTTGTTGCATAAAATAAGATACATTGTGTACTAGCTTTAAAAGATGGTATGAATAATAATATGATACATTGGAATGGAGTAGTAGGGTTCATGCCGTTCATCACATCACTTCTGTGCAAATGGAGTATTCTCTCTGGACTCAGGAAGTTGAAAATGCGATAGTCCCATTTTGCAGGTTCTTATTTTCACCTTTGAATTCTACATAGTCAAATTTGTAGAACTAGATTTTGGTTTCGCAAGTCCATAATTTGTAGAACTAGATTTATTTGCGCCTAAATGATTTGATTTAATAATTATTTTTTATATGATTAATATCAAGATTGGCTTGGGTGTATTGTTGTTGCTGCTCAACGGCATTGTTTAGGGTTTCCTTGATTTGGAATTCCATTTAATTCAAGGTTCTAAAAGAAGTTAGGCGCTAATCGAGCGGTGAGCTGGGGCCTAGCGCCTAGGCGGACTAGGCGGATTTAAGTAAATCTATTATATTTTGTGTAAATAAGTGTGTTTATACTTAATATATATATATATATATATATATATATATATATATATAATTTCATTCCAAACTAAAAAATAGAATGACATATATATTATGAAGTATTGGAACATAATTAAAACACGGGGAACATGCATATAATGTGTATTCATTTAAGCATTCAACAAGTGTCTTACAATTTATTGAAAAAAATAAAATGCAAAATGAAAGTTAAATTGACACACCCCGACCGAGATCAGGGCGTGCTGGCCATCACACGAAGGTGACGTAGCCATGTGCACGTGCGGAAGCTAATAGAACAGTAATATAAAAGTACGAATAAATAAAAACTAGCATACAAAGTCCTAGAACAAGTGCTAGCGTAGCGAGATACAAATTCAGAGCGAGACTATAGCAGTCCAAAAGAAAAGTTGCAACAAAAGTACACCCGAAGGTGACCCTACGCTGGTGAGTATCTGTCAGAAAAGCCGGAAGAATCCTCTGGGAGACCACCGAAACTGCTACTGAACTAGAACCTGGAGGGGCGCAAAACAAAAGCGTGAGTGGGCAAAAACAAATCTTTCTAAAACCATTTATAAAATACTTTCTAACCCCTCGCCGTAAAACCTGTATACATCCCAGAAATATATAAACACATAATACATATGCCAAACATGCTCAATTAATATGCCATGCCGAAATCTCATAATGATATGCAAGTGCCCAGGTATAAACATATCAATATCATGTAATCTGGCAGCCGGAGTCACCTAACGTGACCTGTACGGCTGCATCTAGAGCTCAAATCTCAATCTCAATATCTAAACCTGCCCACGAGTCGGAACCACCTAAAGTGGTCTGTACGACAGGCCTGGGTGTAAATAAGTGCTACGATCACGTGAAGACTGGGCGAATAATCGCGGGTCACCTACGAGTCGGAACCACCTAAAGTGGTCTGTACGACAGGCCTGTGCACCTACCTTGAATCCAAGGTGAGCATAAGGTGCGGGAGGTGAACATCACGTGAAGGACTGTGCCCTGGCCGCGGGCGGGAGCACTAACACCGGGGGTGCAGGTTATGAGCTCTCTAACTATCTCAAACCACTACTGAAACATAAACGTGAATAACGCTTACCTGGCACTTAGCTGTGCGTCCACAGCACCCAATATGCATATGTATAAATATATGCAACT
Organism: Pyrus communis; assembly: GCF_041283825.1. Taxonomy (NCBI): domain Eukaryota; kingdom Viridiplantae; phylum Streptophyta; class Magnoliopsida; order Rosales; family Rosaceae; genus Pyrus; species Pyrus communis. Next base: position 22,760,195 of record NC_142571.1, on the reverse strand, counting down.
AATAACGTACCCAACGATGCACGAAAAACGATAATGTAATGCATGGCATAATGAATAAACATTTATTCAAGTTCTGGGAAAATATAGTATATAGGTATATACGGAAAACCAAAAGCCCACTCACTGGTATGTAGAAGGGTCGTAGCCCCCCTACCTCGCGTGTGCACGCTCGTCCTCGGGGTACGTGTCACCTATATGCGAAATAGCTATAAAAACGTTAACTTTAAAGCACATAACCAACTTCTCGTAATAACTTCTTATACATTGCTCAAAATGGACAAATGAATATACCAACGTGCTCTACACAACCTCAGGATCACAACCATATTTTTAGAAAAATTTTCCTCCGCCGCACGCGCCCCCACGCGCCGGCCAAGGCACGGCCACACGCGCCGGCCACGCGCAGGCACGTGCGGCGCACACTGACGGCGTCAACTGATGCCGTTAGGAATATTCCGTCAGTTTTGACAGATTCCGTTAACGGCGTCAGGAATATTCCGTCAACTCTGACGGAATATTCCGTCAACTCTGACGGAATATTCCGTCGCCTTCTCCGTTCAGTCTCCGGTGCCGTCGCCGGCGCCGGAAAACTGGGAAACCTGCAACTCGAGTTTTCTCACTCGTTTCTCAACCGTTTTTCGTGATTTTTGAACCAAAATGAAGACCTAAACTAGTAGAACACGTCCCAACAAGTTTTAAGGGCTAAAACTTACGCGATCTTACCTGAGCAAACAACCAAAACCGGCCAACTTCGAACCAGGCCTTCCCGACGTCCAATTTCGTCCAACTAAGTACTCCGAGACTCCTTGGGACACCACCAAGCTACCTACGAGCTTAAAAATCCCAAAAACAAGCTAGATTAAGTTTGCATGAATAGTGCTCGAAACTGCCATTGTCGAATCGACGTGAAAACGATGAAGTTCTTACCTGAAAATGGTACGATTGTGCTCCTCTCAGCCTCACGAGTTCAATGGTGTAGTTGGTTCCCTCGATCTACTAAGGTTTGGGTGAGTTGTGTGTGTGTCCGTACGTTTACAGAGGGAAGAAGAAGAAAGAAGGGAGAGAGAGAGAGACACGAGACAGAGACAGAGGGAGAGGGAGTGTGTGTGTGTGTGTGTGGCCCAACACATGCCAACACCACACAAAACAACCAACCAACATGACGGAAACAAACCAGGGGCAAAATGGTCATTTCGCACGTACGTTTTAATAATCCCGGGACGGGATGTCACAACCTACCCACCTTATTAGAATTTCGTCCCGAAATTCAAAACAACCAAATTACCACCCCTAGTGATCAAAGAATAATCGAGGATACAAGTCCCTCATCCGATCTTCTGTCTCCCACGTAGCTTCCTCGACTGAGTGATTCCTCCACAAAATTTTCACTAAGTTCACCGTCTTGTTCCTCAGAACCTTTTCTTTCCAATCTAGTATCGTCACTGGTTCTTCGTCATACGTCAAATCTGGATTAATCTCTAACGGTTGAGGAGGTATCACATGAGATGGATCAGCAACATAATGTCGGAGCATAGACACGTGAAAAACGTTATGCACTCTAGCCAACTCCGGTGGCAACTCCAACCTGTAAGCTACCTCACCCACTCGTTCTGTGACCACGTATGGTCCGATGTACCTGGGGCTCAACTTCCCCTTCTTTCCAAACCGCACGACACCTCTCCACGGTGAAAGCTTCAGAAATACCCAGTCTCCGACCTCATACACTCTGTCTGTAGCATGCCGATCAGCTAAACTCTTCTGCCTGTCCTGAGCTGCTTTCAGGTTAGACTTAACTACCTGAACATTCTGAGTAGTCTCCTCGACAATCTCGGGACCCACTAAAACTCTCTCACCAACCTCTGACAAACACAACGGTGTGCGACAAGCTCTGCCATACAAGGCCTCAAATGGCGCCATGCCGATGCTTGAATGAAAACTGTTGTTGTAAGCAAACTGTAGCACCGAAGCTCGCAACATATCTTCCAAAGTCTGAATAGTCATTTCTGACTGTCCGTCCGTCTGTGGATGATACGCTGTACTATAAAGTAGTCTCGTGCCCAAAGCTTCCTGAAAAGCTACCCAAAACTTCGATGTAAATCGTGGATCACGATCCGAGACAATACTCATAGGGACACCATGGTACTTCACAACCTTCGAGATAAACAACTCCGCTAAGCGGCCCAAAAAGTATTTCTCCCTCACAGGAATAAAATGTGCCGACTTAGTGAGCCGATCAACGATCACCCAAATGCCGTCAAAGCCATTATGTGTACGCGGGAGCTTGTACACAAAATCCATGGTGATATTTTTCCATTTCCACTCTGGAACGGGAAGCGGCTGCAACAACCCAAACGGCTTCTTCCTCTCTGCTTTAACCTGCTGACAAACAGCACACCTGCTCACATACTCGGCTATCTCCCTCTTCATACCCGGCCAATAATAAAATGGTCGAATGGTATGATACATCTTAGTAGCTCCAGGATGCATGGCGTAAGCCGAGATATGTGTTTCATCGAGGATTTCTTTCTTCAAAACCACACTATTAGGCACGAACATTCTACCCTCTAGCATCAACATGCCATCCGAATCACGAACTCTGAGGTCTCGCCTCCTTCCTTGCTCTCGAGCTTGGATTAGTTCTTGAGTCTCCCGATCAGCTACCTGAGCTTCAAGCACACGATCGACCAAAATTGGCCTAACTTGAAAATTAGCAAGTAAAGCCACATCTCGGTCTTCTGCTTCTAACCTCACTCATGTCGCACGCAGATCCGCCAAAAGAGGAATACGGCTAGCGTACAACGCATTAATGCGGCCCTAAGACTTTCTGCTAAGTGCATCAGCCACTACGTTCGCACGACCAGGGTGATAATCAATCGTGCAATCGTAATCGCTGAGCAACTCCAACCACCTCCGTTGACGAAGATTAAGTTCCCTCTGAGTAAAAAGATATTGGAGACTCTTGTGATCTGTAAAGATCCTACACTTCTCTCCGTAAAGATAGTGTCTCCACAACTTCAACGCAAAGATAATGGCAGCCAACTCCAAATCATGTGTAGGGTAATTCAACTCATGAGGTTTCAACTGCCGCGAAGCATAAGCAATCACCCTACCATGCTGCATCAATACACATCCCAGACCATTCAAGGAAGCATCGCTATAAACCTCGAAATCACCACTATCGTCTGGGAGTGCCAAAATAGGTGCATGAGTGAGACAATGCTTCAACTGCTGGAAACTCTGCTCACACTTATCATCCCACTCAAATTTAACATCCTTCCTCGTTAACCTCGTCAGTGGCAAGGCAATCACCGAAAAATCCTTAACGAATCTCCGATAATACCCCGCCAAACCAAGGAAACTTCTCACCTCGGTGACGGTCCGCGGTTGCTCCCAACTCTCCACAGCTGCAACCTTCTGAGGGTCCACCAAAATACCCTGAGCAGAAATGATGTGCCCCAAAAACGCAACTTGATCTAACCAGAACTGGCACTTGCTAAACTTAGCATACAATTGGTGTTCCCTCAATCTCTTCAACACCAAAGTAAGATGTCGAACATGCTCCGCTTTCTACTTAGAATACACCAGAATATCATCAATGAAGACAATAACAAATCTATCCAAGTAAGGCTGGAATACCCGGTTAATTAAATCCATAAAAGCAGCTGGTGCATTCGTCAACCCAAATGGCATAACCAGAAACTCGTAATAACCATAACGAGTCCTGAACGCCGTCTTAGGAACGCCATCCCTACTGATCTTCAGCTGATAGTACCCAGACCTCAAGTTTATCTTGGAAAATACACAAGCACCTCTTAGCTGATCAAACAAGTCATCAATACGAGGCAATGGATAACGGTTTTTAATCGTCACCCGATTTAATTGCCTATAATCGATACACAGCCTCAAAGTTCCATCCTTCTTCCTCACAAACAAAACTGGAGCGCCCCAAGGCGAAGTACTAGGCTGAATGAATCCCTTATCCACTAACTCCTGCAACTGAACCTTCAATTCCCTTAACTCTGCGGGAGCCATACGATAAGGAGTTAAAGAAATAGGATTAGTACCTGGAAGCAACTCAATGGTGAACTCCACGTCTCGATCTGGGGGTAGACCAGGTAAATCCTCGGGGAAAACATCAGGAAAGTGTCTGACCACTCTCACATCCTCAACTCTACCAGGAGCGGCCTCATCTAACACCACATGTGCTAGGTACCTCTGGCAACCTTTAGACAATAACTTTTTCGCTCGCAAAGCTAAGATAACGCCATGTCTCACCCCACTCTGCTCACCCACAAAAGTAACCACAGGTAGTCCAGGACGGTGAAATGTAACTACTTTCCCGTAACAGTCAATGTTGGCACGATAGAAGTGCAACCAATCCGTGCCCAAAATCACATCAAAGTCGACAATATCTAACGGGATAAGATCAGCTGATAAAACAACACCCTCGACCATCACTGGACATCCTGGGTACACACAATCTACAACACATCTCTCTCCTCTAGGCATAGCGAACTCTAAATCGTACCCTAGAGGTGTGGGGCGAGGTTGCGTCACTTGAGCAAATGTATGAGAAATCACGGAATGTGTAGCTCCACAATCAATTAAGACTCTAGCAAAACAACCAAGAATGTTTAACGTACCCATAATCAAGTCTGGGTTGTTCTGAGCGTCCTGTAGAGAAATATTGTGAAGACGCCCCTGGCCCTGCTGACGTCCGCCGCGGCCTCTGCTCGCCTGAACACCACGTCCCTGAGCACCACGCTCCTGACTGGGCTGACCCGACTGTCTCGAAGACCCTGCACTGCTAGTGGCAATCTCACCCTGCTGATACTGACCTCCCTGGTACCACTGAGAGCCACCTACCGGAGCTGGAGGATACGGCATATAGCCGCCCGAATACTGAGGGTAGCCACCCTGGGAATAGGGATCCTGGGGATACTGATACTGCACCGGAGCATATGGAACAGCATCACCCTGATAGTGGTAAACACCACCTCGACCCGTCTGGCCGTAGCTAGTCGGACCCTGGATCTGCTGGAGCGGTGCAGGTGGTGGCATAAAAGTCTGCTGCGGTTTCTGCGGCTGACCCTGGGGACAATTCGCGGCTCTATGTCCCATCTGTCCACACGTGAAGCAACCACTGCTACCACGCCTACACTCGCCAAAATGCCGGTTGTTACACCTGCGACAAATAGGGGCTCGGCCTCGACCACCATCGCCCTGCCTCTGGCCTCTAGCACCACCAGAAAATCTACCTCCACGACCCTGTCCAGTGGCACTGAAGCCACCACTCGAAGAACTCGAGCTAGCACCACCCCTCTTGAAGTTCTGAGTCTGACGGGGCCTGAGCGATGCTTGACCTTTACCTTTGTCGTCCTTCTTCTGATTGCCGTCTTTTTCTTCCTCACTGTCGCTTGACATGTTCTCAGAATCCTCTATCCTCAATAATATCTCGTAGAAATCCTGGTAGGTCTCGCTGTGGACAGCAGTCGCTATAGAACGCCACCTCTTCCTGGTGCCCAAACGGAAACGACGGAGCATCTCTGCTGGATTATGGTAACGGGACAGATCAGTAAACTTGCGGTAGTACTCATTCGCCGTCATCTTCCGCTGTTTCAGTTCGGTGAATTCCTGCTTCTTCCGATCGATGTACTCAGGGGGCACGTACCTCCTCTTGAACAAATCCGTAAAAACATTCCAATCAGTCTTCTGATCTGGAGTCAACCTACGAAGCTCCTGCTCCCACCAAGCCGCAGACTCCGTATCCAGAAACCATGAGGTCGTCTCGACCCACCTCTCCATAGGAAGGTTCCCCTGATTATGTAACACACGGAAAGTCTTCTCAATGTGTTCTAGCCAACGCTCTGCGCCCTCGTGGCCCTCACTACCTTTGAACTTATCCAACTTCAGATTGTACATAGTCTCCAGAGGAGTCCTCTGGGGAGGGCGCAATACTGACTGAAGGGCTGTAGCAAAAACTTCACCCAACTGAGCAACATCAGGGAAGCTAGACTCAGAAGAGCGACGTGGTTCCCGACGAGGCGGCATAATTCTGACAGAAGACACCAAGACCATTAGAATACTCACACAGACACAGGACTGCCAAACCTAAGCTCTGATACCAAACTGACACACCCCGATCGAGATCAGGGCGTGCTGGCCATCACACGAAAGTGACGTAGCCATGTGCACGTGCGGAAGCTAATAGAACAGTAATATAAAAGTACGAATAAATAAAAACTAGCATACAAAGTCCTAGAACAAGTGCTAGCGTAGCGAGATACAAATTCAGAGCGAGACTATAGCAGTCCAAAAGAAAAGTTGCGACAAAAGTACACCCGAAGGTGACCCTACGCTGGTGAGTATCTGTCAGAAAAGCCGGAAGAATCCTCTGGGAGACCACCGAAACTGCTACTGAACTAGAACCTGGAGGGGCGCAAAACAAAAGCGTGAGTGGGCAAAAACAAATCTTTCTAAAACCATTTATAAAATACTTTCTAACCCCTCGCCGTAAAACCTGTATACATCCCAGAAAATATAAACACATAATACATATGCCAAACATGCTCAATTAATATGCCATGCCGAAATCTCATAATGATATGCAAGTGCCCAGGTATAAACATATCAATATCATGTAATCTGGCAGCCGGAGTCACCTAACGTGACCTGTACGGCTGCATCTAGAGCTCAAATCTCAATCTCAATATCTAAACCTGCCCACGAGTCGGAACCACCTAAAGTGGTCTGTACGACAGGCCTGGGTGTAAATAAGTGCTACGATCACGTGAAGACTGGGCGAATAATCGCGGGTCACCTACGAGTCGGAACCACCTAAAGTGGTCTGTACGACAGGCCTGTGCACCTACCTTGAATCCAAGGTGAGCATAAGGTGCGGGAGGTGAACATCACGTGAAGGACTGTGCCCTGGCCGCGGGCGGGAGCACTAACACCGGGGGTGCAGGTTATGAGCTCTCTAACTATCTCAAACCACTACTGAAACATAAACGTGAATAACGCTTACCTGACACTTACCTGTGCGTCCACAGCACCCAATATGCATATGTATAAATATATGCAACTAATAACGTACCCAACGATGCACGAAAAACGATAATGTAATGCATGGCATAATGAATAAACATTTATTCAAGTTCTGGGAAAATATAGTATATAGGTATATACGGAAAACCAAAAGCCCACTCACTGGTATGTAGAAGGGTCGTAGCCCCCCTACCTCGCGTGTGCACGTTCGTCCTCGGGGTACGTGTCACCTATATGCGAAATAGCTATAAAAACGTTAACTTTAAAGCACATAACCAACTTCTCGTAATAACTTCTCATACATTGCTCAAAATGGACAAATGAATATACCAACGTGCTCTACACAACCTCAGGATCACAACCATATTTTTAGAAAAAATTTCCTCCGCCACACGCGCCCCCACGCGCCGGCCACGCGCAGGCACGTGCGGCGCACACTGACGGCGTCAACTGACGCCGTTAGGAATATTCCGTCAGTTTTGACAGATTCCGTTAACGGCGTCAGGAATATTCCGTCAACTCTGACGGAATATTCCGTCGCCTTCTCCGTTCAGTCTCCGGTGCCGTCGCCGGCGCCGGAAAACTGGGAAACCTGCAACTCGAGTTTTCTCACTCGTTTCTCAACCGTTTTTCGTGATTTTTGAACCAAAATGAAGACCTAAACTAGTAGAACACGTCCCAACAAGTTTTAAGGGCTAAAACTTACGTGATCTTACCTGAGCAAACAACCAAAACCGGCCAACTTCGAACCAGGCCTTCCCGACGTCCAATTTCGTCCAACTAAGTACTCCGAGACTCCTTGGGACACCACCAAGCTGCCTACGAGCTTAAAAATCCCAAAAACAAGCTAGATTAAGTTTGCATGAATAGTGCTCGAAACTGCCATTGTCGAATCGACGTGAAAACGATGAAGTTCTTACCTGAAAATGGTACGATCGTGCTCCTCTCAGCCTCACGAGTTCAATGGTGTAGTTGGTTCCCTCGATCTACTAAGGTTTGGGTGAGTTGTGTGTGTGTCCGTACGTTTACAGAGGGAAGAAGAAGAAAGAAGGGGGAGAGAGAGAGAGACACGGGACAGAGACAGAGGGAGAGGGAGTGTGTGTGTGTGTGTGTGGCCCAACACATGCCAACACCACACAAAACAACCAACCAACATGACGGAAACAAACCAGGGGCAAAATGGTCATTTCGCACGTACGTTTTAATAATCCCGGGACGGGATGTCACATAAATTTTATGTTTAAGTGAGTTGCAACCTAGGTCGGCGCCTCAGCAGCTCTAGGCGTCATTTCTTAATTTTCAAACGTCTAGGCATTAATCGAGGCGGTGACCAACTGCCTAGCGCCTAGGCGGTGCTAGGCAGGGATTTTTAGAACAATGATTTAATTAATAATAATAAAGGGGGCTGTTTTGTTACACAAATATATATTAGTTAAAATCCATATAAGCATCCATGTCACTTAATGAATAAATAAGAACCATAAATATATATATATATATATATATATATATATATATTTTTTTTTTGAAAAGATGATATTATCTACATTAAAAGGAAGGGGAATAGGCTTAGCCTTACAATGAACTAACAATAATTTGGCTCAAATTCATCTTTAGCGAGAATTGAATCAAAGACCTCTTACTAACAAATGAATAGAAATACTATTAAACCGTATTACTAAATTACACATTGCTTCTGTATATTGACTTGTTCTTTAAAACAATAAAATTCTCCACCATTTCAATTAAGAAAAAATAAGTCCTATTCCATAACCAAATATAATGGAAAACAACTTAATATACGTTAATGTGACCATCACAAACATAATTTTTTATTATTATTATTATTATTATTATTTTAAATCGAACTTCGAAACTCCTTGTCATAATAGATAATCAAACAACTACATAATTGTAAAATAAAATTATTGATATGACTATTTCAACATTTATGTGATGCTCAAGGTTTTAAAAGACGCCAGTCGTTAGTCAGACGGCATGGTGGGACCTAGTGCCTTGGTGGGCGCCTAGATGGATTAGACGGATTTAAGTAAATATACTATATTTCGTATATATAAATATCTGTTTATACTTAAAATATATATAATTTCATCATAAACTATAAAGTAGAATGATATATATATATATATATATATATATATATATATATATATATATTATGAAGTATTGGAATATAATGAAAACATGGGAAAAATCATATAATGTGTGTTCATTTAAGTATACAACAATCCCTAATAATTTATTGTAAAAAATAAAATGTAAAATGAAAGTTACCTATTTTCTGTCTAAATGAGTCGCAACCTAGACGGGTATGGCAGACACCTTAGCAGATCTAAGCATTCTTTTTTAATTTTCAAACGTCTAAACATTAATTAAAACAATAATCAGCCGCTTAACACCTAGACGAAACATAAATAGCGCTAGACGAGTTAGAACAATGATGATGCTACATACTTATCGTTTTTCTAATAAATGGAATGTATAGGGCACAAAAATCACGTTTATGATGTGACCTTGATTGAATATGATCAACCGACCATCACCGTCGACGACCGCCCCTGTTGACCAGGAAAACGATCAGCCGCATGCCACGTATGAGGACCCACTGGTACTCCTAGCATCCTGTGCATTGAGTAACCTCACCGGATGGTGAGACTGTGAGACGACCCGTTACCACGTGTCCAGACATATCCCATCAGCCGTCGATTGTTTAGTTTTAATTGTTAACACTCGAAATTGGACGGTTGATTTTGTTAATAAAAGAGTTCGAATTGATTTCTGGGCCGTTCGATTTTCATTTCACTTCGCACCGGAATGCACGAAAAGAGATAATATTATCAGTTGATTTTTGTTTGGCATGGAGGAAAGTACTTTTTAAATTGTTATTTTCTTAAATAATTAAAAAAGTGCCCTTAAATGCCCGCACCTTCAAGTGTTAGGGTAAATGAATTACTGGTCAAGTGTAGCAAGTAGCGACTAGTGGTTTTAACAAATGAACAACTATTGGGGCTTTAAAAATATAATTATGCATTCTTCGAGTATTTGTTTAAAGGAAAGTGTTATTTACACACATTTTTTTACTTTTTACAAATTTTTTTTAATTTTGATCGTCGAATCGGATGAATTGAAGAAAATCAAAGCATAATAATTAACAAGAGGTGTGAAAAAGGTAAAAATGAGTGTGTGGATAGCACACCCCTTATTTAAAATATAAAAAAATTTAGAGTACACAATCAGTTTTTTAAAGTGTCAATAACAGTTTTCTTTTGTAATGCATTATTATCTGGGGAACTTTCATGAAAATGGCTTGGACTAGGTTTATTTTAATAAAATAACTATGTTTTAACTTTATTTAATAAAAAGACTTAAATTTTAATGAAAAACTCTTAAATTTTAATAAAAATAACAAAAAAAAAAAAAACTTAAATTTTATTGAAAATGACATAATTTTAATATTAAAAAAAAAAAAAAAACTAATGCGCGGATCCGCGCGCCCCTCACACAAACTGTTTATGAAACGTACTACACTATTTATAAAACTTACTACACTGTTTATGAAACTTATTACACTGTTTATGAAACTTATTACACTGTTTATGAAACTTAACCGTACGACATTGTTTATGAAACTTAACGATACCACACTGTTTATGAAATTTAACAGTAGATGCTTGTCCCAAATTTTCAAGTTCTTTCACCAAAATGCAATAAAAGGATTTTTTTTTAAAAAAAAAAAGAAAAAAAAAAGATAGAGATCAACATCCACGCCGTTAAAGTCATGTATGGCTAATAGCTCAATACCACTACTAGAAAAATGGATGATGAATCCAACGATGTTGTCAATGATGCTGCTCCACCCCTACCCCTAACCATCCCAACACACACCTGATCGACTCCCTCCTAACCATACCTCCCCATATGTGGTTCTGAATCGAACGGAACCCACTTCAATTTGAAATTTTAATTTTAGAGGAATAAAATATGCTTGGATTTTGTCAAAGGGTTATGCAACTGAAAGATTGGTTAGGTGCTCTTTGCACGCGCCTTTAGTTAGATTTTTTTTTCTTTCTCTTGTCTTTATCATTAAATAAAGTTATAGGATGGTTTTCGGTTAAGACTTAAAGTTTTAAAGCCATTTTCATTAGTTTACCAAAGGTAATTGAGTGGGCTAATCCTCACAATAGCTTAGCCATAATAATTTGGTTCTAATTCATATTTGGCGAGAATTGAACTTAAAACCTGTCACTTATAAATAAATAAAAAAGAAAAAGAAAACATAGACCATAGTACTAAGAGGCAGCAAGTGGCAACTAGTTCACTGATATATTGTAAGTAAGAAGTCTTAGCTTCAATTCTCACCAAGGGAAAATTTGAATCATATTATGCTAGTCCATTGTGATGCTAAACTCACCACTCTTATTGTAGATAATATCGTTCGTTTAAATAAAATTAAAAAAAAATCCTTACAAGCAACAAGGAATAAAGTATGCATTTACACCATGATTAGGAGATATTGAAGCTAATATGTTGGAGATATGAGTGATCATGGAACAACAACATTTAAGTCTTATTTCACGTAGGTCGGTTGTATGAATCCTCGAAAGAGAAGGAAGAGAGTGTCAGGTAGTTGACAGACGGCACTCTATTTTTCACGTTGAATCTCTATAATAATTGAATGCCTATAATAATTGAATGATAGATGGAAAATTGGAAAAAATTGCAACACAAAAACAAAGTGCCTTCCTATTTTTTTTTTGTTTTTTTGTTTTTTTTTGTTTTTGTTTTTTGTTTTTGAAAAAACAAAGTGCCTTCTTAAGAAAGCAAAGCAAAAGGGGCATTTTCTTTTCAAGATAATCAATGGATCCACTAATTGTACATCCCCCTATACAACACAAAGTCCAAAAAGACTGCACACTTGATGCATGGTAGTGGGGCATCATGACTACGTTTTGATATGCATGATGTAAAGGGTAATACTAACCCTATGTTTTGTTCCACTAATTAGTGAAACAACAATTCTTGACCACTTACAAGGGATTCTAGGTCTTTTAATCTTGTGATGACCAAAGAAATAGAAAGAAATTTCTTGGCAGTGTCATCATTAGACACTAATATTAGAGAGATTACATATCAAATTTCATACTTTTTAATTTTCAGGACAACTTCATAAATAATTTGTGTGTTGTCATCTTGTGATAAAATTGAGAGATAAACCCATAGGAGTTATGGGGTCAATCTATGGAAATCTAGTTGTGTCTCTCTCATTACCTCACTGCAACGAGAAACATAAATTCACAAGCACTACACCTTACAAATCTCGACCTATGGAAGTTTCTAAGCAATAATCACTTTCGAAGGGGGGACCCATGTGCCATATGTATCCATCTCTCATTGTGTGACCGTGGTCAGAGATGCAAACATAATGTTTTAAGGCCGTCCTATAAAAGTGTCTCTCCTTAATTTCGATACTCTAATCATATAATGGCATGTTTGAGGATGTGTCGGGTCCATTATCTAGATGATGACACTGGTATAGACTATGTAGCCAATTCGACATAAAAAGCCGATCAAACCATACAAAAGTGAACGAGAAAAATGAAATCTTCCACAAATCTTGTGTGATGGAAATGCCAAGAACTTGGTCCTAAACTGAAAGGCAAAAACCAAAGCCAAAAACGAAATGCAGCGAACAGGAAGAACACAAGCCACATGGCCAGCACCGCCACAATTCTAAAAGCAGATAGAAAAGAATCCACATTGAAAAAGTAGTCCAGGGAGAATTTATGCCACACATAACCGTGGCCAGAGCCCCTTTTAGCACCACACGGGTCGCAATCACAAACAACACACAAAAGAAAGCTCATATTTCAAACATAAGCCGACATGCATGCAAAATCTACGGGCCTGTATAAGAATCCTCACAATTGTCGGCACCTTCATTGTGAAAATTTTAGGATGTTTCGGAGTATTAGCAACTAAGTGTGTTTTAAATGTTAGATTTTAACTTTTCTATTTTTAAATAAAAATCAAATGGTTAAAAACATTTCATTCCATACTCTAAAATACCGTAGAAAATTCATCTTCATGAGAGGCTAAGACCGTCCATAGTGCTTTTATCAGAGTTTAAATTTCCATATGTACGAATCGTAGAACAATGTTTCTATAGTGGTGCGAGTTTAATAGCTATGAGAGTCATTCTAAAAGATTCAAACTCACGCGGCTCATATATTACACAAAAACAATAGAACACAAAATTTCCGGCATACGAGTTTGGTTTCAATTTATAGAAATCGAACTGAAAATTTCCGACCTACTATGAAAGGCCTAACAAAAACGCTAACATGGGCATTTTTTTTTCCATGTAACAGCTATTGTAATTCAGGTCATTGTCAAATGTCAAAACAAGCATCCTCCCTCCTGCACGGAATCACAAACGATGACATGAAAAACATCTTGGAGAGACCAGTATTCACATATGAATATTTCTAGAGGACAAGCCACAAGACCAATCTATCATAATAAAGAACACAAATCATGTTGCTGCAGAATCTAACGTTCTCATTCATCGTATCCGCCTCCGAGTTTCCAAACCAACATGAACTCAAAATATATCCTTTGCCATAGGTGGGTTTCTATACAGAATATACACAAACCCACAACTGAGAATCTAACACCAACAACGATGTACACCTGACACGAGGGCAACTCTGTACTATTCGGGAATACAAGTGAAATGGGGATATTAACCAGGCTATGCAAACTTGAACCACTTTACAAGAAGGCAAGTTACATTGAAGAACAGAAACCAGCATCAATTGCTTGCAAGATTGGAGCAACATCAAACCTGAAGTTTCTGAAACTCTTGCCCGGTCCTGTCTCAGGAGGACGAACCTCGGGCTCAGGTTTAGTTGATTGGCTCTCCACTATCATGGGGCTACTACTCCCTGTCGAGCTGCTTTTCGCATTCCACACGCTGATTCCTAAGAAGAATGAAAAGCAGAGCTCATTAGAGAAGCAGAAAAGAAATTTACAAGCACCTGGGTCTTTTATAAAGATCAAATACAACTCGACATCCATATGGGTGCTAAACTATGATTAAATATGTATACCACAATATACCGGCAGTTTTGTATTTTCATGGGTAAAAGAACCAACATCTGTTGGCCAACTATTCGCATTCATAATGCTTGATTTCTCCAAGTTTGTAAGATTCATCTTTCTTTTTCCTTTTCCTTTATCTCACAAGTTCAACATAAACCTGAAGCTTCTAGGCGACCGAAAGATTTCAAAGGAAGGGGAAGAACCTTTGAGAGGCATATCAGGTCTTGGAGCAACTGGGGACTGATGTGATAAAATCCATGATCTCAATGTTCTGTTAGAAGACATTGATCCTATCAGACATTATAAAAAGTTGGAAGAATTGAGAAAGTAATTAAAGTTATAAACCAAAATAACTTACGCCAGAAAAGGGGACACCATGTAAAGCTTGAGGCCGGTGACACCACGAGATATCACATTATCACTTGCAGGCTGAAGATCATCCAGCCGGTGCCATGCGATTTCCTGCCAACAAATACAAAATGTGCACTTAACCAATGATATTGTGCTGGAAAAGAGGGACATATATTCTATCAAGTGACAATGAAGACATTAAATAAAAATATAGAGGTCACCTAGCAAAGAAAAAACCACAAATTAAGTACTTAATGAAGAGATAACTCTGAAACTTTACCAAAGTATAACCTACAATGAAAACTACAATTGGTTTTCCTTCAGAATAAATTTCACTAAAGAAATGTGAAACTGTGTAAAAACAAAAATGAAGAAAAAACGTGGATGCATTAAGATTCACATACACTGATCTCCTTTTTGGTGAGTGGTGCAAAGGCAGTATCCTCTCTCACACCAGCAATAATGTAGAGCCGCACCCTTTGTTGTCCAAATATAAATTCAATATACTCATCTTTGTCAAGAAGCTTTGTAACATCAAAACCTGTTTCTTCCTGGACCTGCATTCACCACAAAGAACCAGGTCATTCATAACAGAAGGGGGGCCACAAGAACTGTCCAGGTTGTGTGTGCCTTCATAGGGAAAATATGACACCTACTGGTGTTAAGCATCATACAGTAAACGGAGTAAAATGCAATTTCCCATAGGATGATGCCATAAAACCAGGCTAATTTCTCAACCCTTTTCCTAACTCTATCACATTGACGGGGTCCAAAAACACCAAAAGTCCTGCTACATGTCGGAGAGTCGGGAAAAAGTTGAGTTCTGAAACATTTCCTTCCATACACGCTCCTAACGTGTCACAAAAGTATAGGGCAAGAACATTGTTTTGGAATGGATATGAATCCTAAAACCATAGCACAAATTTTATTACCTCAAAAAGATGAACAACATACATCATGGAAATAAAATGTCAGATTGAAAATACACACCACCACCCTCTGCCCTCACAACACATTCACAGCTGCAGAGAGACATAACGATATAGTTTTAACAGTATTGTCAATTTCACTGGTCCAAGGCTGTAAAACCTCGCTGTAAATACCCGGGGAAAATATTGATCTGGATAAAAAAAGAAAACACCATATGAAAAAAATCTTACTTCTCTGATGGCACATGCATGGTCTTCTTCATCTTTGTTCTTTTTGCCACGAGGGAAACTCCAACTTGATCCTTTCCATCCCTTCACGAGCAAGCACTGCAGTTGGACGAATGTAAATTAGGACAAGAAAAACAATCGAACTGCTTTAAGTTAAAGCTCTAATAGTCGACCAATAATTTCACCTAATACAGAAGGTTGTGCACGGACATAAAAAAAACTTATGATATCGACAAGTCATCAAGTTTAAAAAATACCAAATGGTTTACAACATAAGAAAAATAGCTTTTAAAAAGTCGTTCATGTTAAGAAAAGGTTGAACTTGGGAGTTCTAGAATCATTCACAGAAATCCTCACCCTTTCAAAGGTTTCATCCAAAATGATTGCGCCAGTTACAGGAACCTTGACCTTGTAAGAAGTGAAGTCCTTGAATATGTCATCTATATGGGCAACATAAGGTTTAAGAACATCACAGCTGTTAAACACTGCAACACATTAAGGAAAACAAGGATGTAAGGAAATTAAACAAAGGACAAACATAGAGCAGGGGAATGAGAAATTGGATCGGATAGACCATATGAGGTCAACATGACATAGTCAAGAACTTCAAGCTTTCCCAACCGTACTGTCAGAAGTGCTTTAAGACGGAAATTGTCAAACTCTCCATACATGCAGGAGCTGCAATAATTGTCAAACTCTCCATACATGCAGGAGCTGCAATAACCAATTTGGGCTATGCCATGCATGTGGAAATAATACAAATGATGTTAAAGGAAAGCAACCTGCTTTCCTACTAAGCTAGATATTGCTGGTACAGGAGAGAGGGAGAAAGAGAGAGAGAGAGAAATTGTCAAACTCTCCACCCATGCAGGAGCTGCAACAACCAATTTGGGCTATGCCATGCATGTAGAAACAATACAAATGATGTTAAAGGAAGGCAACCTGCTTTCCTACTAAGCCAGATATTGCTGGTACAGGAGAGGGAGAGAGAGAGAGGGAGAGAGAGAGAGAGAGAGAGAGAGAAGGGGTTGGGGGACAGATATGTGTATACTGATTTCACCATGATGTATAAGAAACATGAAGATAATAAATTCGAGTCATTGTCTGCAAAGGATACATAAAGAAGTGAACTCCTTCAAATTGAATGACTTCAGCGATGGATTTTTCTCCACTGAGTTGTCCTCATAAAACCAATGAGCATATTCCACGAGAAATAAAATCCTCTCAAATGATTGCAGGTCTTCTTTTGGTACATTTAGAACAAACCGGCTGCCAGTAAATGGTAAAAGAATAGATTCAGATGCATATCAAAGCAAGTTAACATAACATAGACAAACTGTAAGCAGGAGGAGGGAGAGAGGAAGACCAAACCAATTGGCAATTTGAATCTTGTTTTAATGAAATGATATTGAGATGCATAAAAGGAAAAGCTTTGTTGCAAGAAAATTGCACATTTCATCAGCCTTCTAAAATCAGTATAAATCATTTACTGCACCTAGGACTCATCACTATGAAGAGAGAGGAGAACAATATTAATATGAAAAGAGCGAGTATTTATGGACCTGCACAGATCATCAAGGAGTTCTTGGGGAGGAAGGCCATTCTTCAGTGGAGCACTTGATGACCGAGGGAGGCCAGACATGGCTTCCCTCTTTGCTTCTTGTTTTGGTTCCTGACATATTTAAAAGCAAAACAAATGTAAATGTGGGTAGTTTAGGAAATGCTCCAACATTCAAAATTCGCAACCTAGCTAAGCAAAGTAAAATGAACTAAAAAGGAAAGGTCTTTAGTTCCATTAATACATTGAAGCGCATCTTTTAATTATAAGTATACGGATGTTGCAGCTACGATGATGGGCATTCTTCACCTTTAATATGTTTTGAAAAACAATGCACTAACACCCGAAAACACACAAAAGTACACTTACAAGCTCTACAAATTATTCCCTTGAAATTTATCAGAACACCCATATTAAATAACTTGTTTACTTGGGTTTAATCAATTTCTGATTGATTTTATATAAGTACAATCATTTTCCCCGTAAATTACATTCATTTCATGCATACATTAATACAATTACAGCCCAAATTGCAGAATTATAACATTAGTGACAAATTTTGTAGTGAAATAACAAACATACGTATTGTAGAAATATACAAATGAGGCAAATAATACCCAGAGAGCCCTAGATTTCAGTACAATCAATCACCTCTGACTGTGAGTAAGCCAAGCTGACTGAATTCAACAACAACCATGATTCAACGGATTATCTTTACCACCAAATCCAATCAACCTATAGGCATAATTCTAAGAAATTTCTACAGTAGCCATCCCACTGCTTTCCAACGTCCTCGTTTGCAGTGGCCGAGATCTCGCGCCAGTAAATGACCAAAATTGCAGAGAAAGAGAGAATTGAAGGGAGGGAGAAGATACCTTGTTGGTGAGTTTGGTCGAGGGAGCTGTGGATACAGTTGCAGAGTTTATTGGAGGGACTTTGCGAAGAAGGAGGAGGTGGATTTTGCAGAGCGGGACTCAGTCTCACTGTGCCTGTGTGAGTACCGAGTGCCTAGTCGGGAAAAAAACTACACTTTATATATCTGTCCCCAATTTCATTTTATTTTCTTGTCTAATATTTTTGTTAATTGGACACCTTGACTGAATATTTAGTGTGGATAAGAGTATGAATCACACATCGAAAAATAAGTGATTTTACATGTACTTATATGTAGTTGAGTTATTTCTCATATTACCAATTAGGTATGGTGGGATCTCAAGTTTCTTTATTATATCAGATAAGGTTGTCTCTCGTGTCAAGTCTACGACCGCATGTGCTTCAAGTCACCCAGTTCGTATTGTCCATGTGTTTGACTTGAGCATTTGTCACATGTAATGGGTCATGTTGAGACTATAAATCTCACATTAAAAAAGGAACTTTGCATGTGCTTATTAGTTATTGAGCTACTTCTTATATTGTCAATTGATTTTAGGATAATGTTATCCACATACTCATTTAACATCTCGCACACCCTTCTAAATTTTCGACCGCTGGTCAAATAAATAAAAGAAAATCAATAATAAAAAATTAATTGGGGGTTTGTGGGAGGCAAAAGTGAGGCTCTTTTATGTACAATTTTTTTTTTTTAATTTGATGATCTGAGACAATTTGGGGTGATAATTGTACCAGAAATGAGCACAACTTAGTATAATTTATAAAATACAGGTAGCATTTGAGGATTAAAGCCGAAAACCAAAAAGGCTGACTTTCACAATCTCATTTAGATCGAGTGAACCGAAAACCAAAAAGGCTACAATGAAATCTGATCATTGGTAAAGAGAATGAAGCTTTACCAATTCAGCTTAATTGATGAACAAACTAATCTGCTTAATTCAAGCAACTATTAACCAAGTACAAAAACCGAACAGCCATCCATTTAAAACTAATTACGCTACACAAAAAATATAGGAAAATACTCTAAAATGAGATAATTTCTTAATCTTGAGACAAAAATAGGATAAATCGACCATGCACACCATGCACAAAACTGAAATTACTAAAATACCCACATATAAATGAGTTATTTGCTCCCATTTTCTTATTTCTCTCTCTACTCCCTCTCTCCCTCTCTCTCTTCTCTCACTTTCTCCCTCACGCACTTTCTCCCTTTCTCATTGTGCACTTATTGTGCACACATGGTGCCCTGTCATCCCTATCAACATTATCCAAATCGATGTCACTACCAATTTCATCTCGTCCTCACAAGTCCAAAACATCTAACCTTGTCACGAATCTCATCCCCGATCATTGGGATCGAAACTCAAGCAGGCTGCAAATTTTCCAACCATTTTCTGGCAACAACGCAAACAACCAAGGCTCGAGACCACCACCACTAGACTTGCATTAAGGGTGGGAACAAAGCCCAGTCATTGAATGTTGGTGTTTTGTTGGATGATTTTTTTTAGGATTTGCCCACTGTATGTACATGACATGCACATCATATGTTCACAGATCTGAGCCAACCCAAAAACCCAGATGAATTAATACTTAGAAGTTAAATTAGGGTCTCTGTTTCATGTTGGGGCCTATGGCCTTATGGGTTGTGGAATAAATTTCAAGTTTTGACGTGCTACAAAACTAGGTTCGAACAATTTCTGGTTCAACTGTCAAATTGCTAAAATTTGTGAAATTTTTTTTGGTAATGTGTGTGTGGTGTGCATGGCTAACTTCATAATAATATTCCAACTCCAAAAACTCAGAGCTCACAGTTCTTTTTTTTTTAAATCAGAAAAATTCCATATACACTATATGCGCACCACATGCACATCATATGTACATTACATGCACATTGTGAAATCCTATTCTTGGATTTCACTATTGCAAACTACATATTTGTATCAAGGAGATTTTATTATTATTTTTGGGAATTTATATTAACTTTAGATTTTAATTAAACTAATTACGAAGTTTGAATTTTGGTTAGTAATCATTAAAAATTCGTGGACTTTATGGGGTCACACTAAGTATAATTGGATGGAGTTTGATCCTACGAGTGTGTAGGCGAAAACCGTTTGCGAATCAGAGTTGAAACGAAGAAATTAGAGACGTTTTAGTTGTTTGAAAAAAATAAAAAATAAAAAGATTAGAAGCTGCCAGGTGGCAGCAACATAGAGGGGAGATCAGGGAGAGAAAGGAGGGAAGTGAGAAGCACCAAACCCGAACCTTTTCCCATTTAACCCAACCTCGACCCGACCTGAGCCACTGTAACAATTTTCGACGGGTTTCCCATCCACTTTTCCGGCAATTTGAACCTCGCCACTACCTGAAAATGAACCATCATAGTCCCCTCTTCCATTTTCAACCAAACTTCACTAGCTTTAACCCCGAAATCATGAAGAACAGAACTCGTGGGTTTCGAGGACACCCGACGGTGATTCGCCGTTTTCTACAACCTTCCCCATCGATCCCCACCATCAAACAACTTCCTTTGAGCTCAAGAATAATGCCTAATCATTGGTTGGAGTGTCAAATTCGATTTGAGGATGAATCAAGAAACACCCAATTCTAGGGCTTGCTCTACATTCTTGTGAAATTCAGTAATTTTTGGAAATAGTTGAATTTTCCAGCGAGTCGAGGCGGCGCGTGGGCTGAGACCCCACATAACCTTTCTAGGCTAAATTTTGATGCCTCAATTCCATATTTGACATCCATTTAGTGGAAGTCTGATGTTTTAGTATAGTTTCGTAGTTGATCGCCTATTCGGCCACCATTTGGTTATTATATGAATTGACGATCCGACCATTGGATCGGTGCCAAACTTTAACACAAAGTAGTATGTAATATTTGATGACATTTGAAAATGACAGATCAGGAATCTGATGTACGGATCTTCCCGAATTGGATTTTAAAGTTGTAAAATCAAACGTTAACTGCCACTTGAATTTGCGATTGGCGGAGATTCGACCATTAGATCGTTCTGAAACTTTAGGATATTGTTCTAAAAGATAAATGAGACCCTTGGAAAGTTATAGATTGGAAATCCATTGGCGGATGTTCCAGATTGACTTGTATAGGGTTATGGACCCCACCATTGACAAAGACTCGAGTTTTGGTCAATATGCTACGAATTGATCTTAAATATTAAAATTAGTATTACTAGAGACTATGTAGGACTTAGTGGGCCTATATTGGTTAGTGAGTTATCCCATATAGTATATACATTAGTTTACATGTATAGGACGTCATGTTGTGTTATATATGGTCATATTGTGTTATATATGTGTTTATTTACCTTCTTGATAATATGAATGATATGTATGTTAAATGTTATGACATTGTGAGCCTAAAATCCTATTAGAAGTGTTATGTAGAACATGTAGGCTTGTGTGACATGGTAGTTAATGATCATGAGGCATTGAGAGTGCAAGTGATTACGATGTAAATCATAGAGGTTGAGATAAGGATAAGTGGATTGTGTGTTGATCTAACTGCACCATGTAGTAGAGGTACATGGATGGTTCTGCTTGTTATATCCGCGAAGGGGGACTATGCGTATTTCAGGCGTGATCATGTTTGGTACCACAATGGTGATCACCGTATGCATTAATAGACTATGCTTATGGTTCCGCTTGGTATATCCACGATGGGGGACCATATGCATTCTAGGAGTGATCATGCTTGGTATATTCGCGATGGGGTGATCACTACCTAGAGCTATAGGAAACAATCATGCTTGGCATATTCGCAATGGGTGATCAATACCTACGTTATTAGACTATGCCTATGGTTCTGCTTGGTTTATTTGCGATGGGGGACCATACACATTCTAGGAGTGATCATACTTGGTATATCCACTATGGGTGATCACTACCTAGAGTTAAGATGTGGTCCTACTTGGTATATCTGCGATAGGTAGTCCTGCTTGGTATATCTGCGATGGGGGACCATACGTGTTATAGGGGTGATCATGTTTGGTATATCCGCGATGGGTGATCAATGCCCGCACACTTAGATTATGCTTATGGTTCTGCTTGGTATATCCACAATGAGGGATTATACGCATATCAGAGGTGATGAGGATTAGTGGTACTTGGAACATTTCGGTAGGTGCCATACTCTAGTTGGATTCCGTTGAGTGGTCCAGAATCCTTGCTCTTGATTATTTTCATAAGTTAGTGTGGAACCCTAGATTCGAGTGAATGGGGATTAACCACACTAGATCTTGTGAATATAAATGAAATTTACCATGTTATTACTTATAATCCAAGTAGGGAATTATGTAGAGTTCTTTAATTAAATTCATGAAATGATATGTTATTTCATTGATTGATTAATGTAGTCAGACATTAATATCGTGCATCTTTGATTCATGGAATTGATTAATTGATGTGATTGTGGAATGTCGTTGGATATAATTGTTATTATTATGAATGGATTAATAGATCAATGTGGTATATTGTGCTTCATTGGTTCTTTGATATGTTACATGTTGTGGATTGAGGTATCATGTTGAAATATAGTGATTTATATGATGGATGGAATGGAAATCTTGAATGTCATGTGGGTTTGTTATGCAGCTCTGGACGTAGTAATTTCATGCTTGTCAAGTTCTAATAAATGATTGAGGAATGCTATGCTTTTCTACTTAAACGTATTGTAATAAACGTCGGAGTGTAGTAAATGGTGAACTATGAACGGCTTGATCCCTTTTTAGGGTACGTAGGCAGTCTAATGAGGCGGTTAGATGCAGCCATAAAGTATACGAAAAATTACTATGCAATTTGAATATTGAGTTGTGCCTTGTCCATATCCCGGAGGCAGGGTATGTGAGATATACGAGTATTTAGTGACGTCACATGTCGATCCCAGATGTATGTCGGGATTGGGGCATGACACACGTGATATGCACAAAACTGGAGATCGAGCAACGAGCTGTTTTTCGCATTAATAAGAAACTTTAATGGCAACTTATTGGTATAATGGATACAATTAAAACATAATTGTTATGTATATAAGGTTATAGTGGCAGTTTGAAAGTCTTGTTACATATATCAATCATTGCTTAACCGTGCATGTGGAAAACATGATACTCGTTGTCGTTATTTCTTGGACACGCATGATCCTCAACATCATCTAAGCTTTTTCTTAGTTTTTTTTTTTTTTTTTTTTTTTTTTTTTTTTTTTGCCTAGACCAACTAGGTTGTGGTCATACTCGCCAAATTATGAGGCACAACATACATGCATCATAACTAGTGAACATTCCTGCTTCTTATATTAAGATGTAGCCATGCACACCACATGCACATTACGAAAAAAAATTTACAAATTTTTGCAAATAGACAATTGAACCAGAAGTTGTTATATCCCAGTTTTGTAGCACGTCAAAACTTGAAATTTATTCCACAGCCTATAGGCCCTAACATGAAACACAAACCCTAATTTAACTTCTAAGTATTAATTCATCTGGGTTTTTGGGTTGGCTCAGATTTGTGAGCATATCATGTGCATGTCGTGTACATATAATGGCCAAATCTTGAAAAATTCATCAAACAAAACACCAACATTTAATGAATGGGCTTGGTTCCCACCCTCAATGTGAGTCTAGTGGTGGTGGTTTCGAGCCTCGATTGTTTGCGTGTTTGTTGGAAAATGGTCAAAAAACTCCCAGCTTACTTGAGTTTCGATCTCAACGATCGGGGATGAGATTTGTGACAATGTTAGGTGTTTTGGATTCATGATGACGAGATGAAATTGGTGGTGGCTTCGATTTGGACGGTGTTGGTCAGGATGACAATGTACTGTGTGTGGGATGACAGTGCACTGTGTGTGCACAATGAGAAGGGGAGAGAGAGTGCTTAGGGGAGAAAGTGAGAGAAGAGAGGGATGGAGGGAGGGAGGGAGAGGGTAGAAAGAGAAAAACGAAAATGGGAGCAAAAAACTCATTTATATACAATGACAATTAAGTTATTTCAAGGTGTAGAAAAATCATATTTATGTCTGATTTTTGTGCCCGGCGTGTACGTTCTGTGTGCATATTTGAAATGTCCTATTTCTGTCCCCGAGATTTAAAAACTGTCCTATTTCTCGGTATTTCCCAAAAATATAACCCCGATAATATGATAAATCTATCAAAGCATTTACAATTTGTGAGCTTTCCCAGCTACTCAATCGTCGCTGAAGCGCGATATATAAGGTGTAAAAATACTCGGGCACTTAATCGAAGACAGCCTTTAAAAAAATTCCACCAAAAACATAACGGGAAAGGCCTTGAAGCTTCAACGATTTTGCTTGGATGCCAAAGTCCAGTAATTCAGAATAAATGATGACAAAACAACCAACCAACTCAGATAAGACATAGCTAATGATGACGAAACAACCAACCAACTCAGATAAGTCGTAACTAGTTAGGATTGAGAAAACGAAAGAAATTAGTTAATGCTAATATGCAAGCAGCTTACTTGCGGGACAATTTTCAGCAAAACATGAGTGGCTTCTAAAACAATCTGGCAAAAAGCATAGCACTTAAAAACAGAAAGAAGAAAATTAGTTCTTTACTAATCTACGAGTATTAGCTACTAATCCTAGGAAAGTTTTCCACTTTTCAGGACAAGACCGACTAGCCAGAACGTGATTCGATTAAGATATAACTAATGCTTAGAAATGGCACGGTAACTTCTGACAAATGACCTCCGAATCATACCATCATAATTCATTCTAGCACTTGTTAAAATGTTAGAGTTTGAGCTACTTTTGAGCTAAATTCTTCTATGTATTTGTAATCAATTCAACAAGTAATTGAAATGAATTCAAAGATTGAATATTAGAGATGAACTTTAGAGAGAGAAGGAGTACATTGCTCCTCGAATCTACATTGGATTCGATCCATGAAAATCGGCATACATGGTGGGATTTATAGTCGTTTCATACCCACACACACACACACACACTTGCAACGTGACTATGATCACGTGCACATCACATGCTTTCATTTAACTCCTAACAAACTAGACACGTGGCAAGATATACGCCGTGGAGATGTTATAATCTTGTCTGTTCATTACATTATTTGAAATTCAACTAATCTAACATCTAGACCATTCGAACTCCATTTCCTTCTTTCATTCTTCAGCTGCAGTGCATCTGATCCAGCTTCCATGCTTATCCACCAACATAAACTGATTCTTTTACAAGGTCCGTCCCGGATGCACATGTCATTAGTGGAAGCCATGATGCAGAGGGAGATGAAAGCGAAAGGTGAACTGGTTGAGGCGCAAGGTTAGGCCTCCGCGCCTGCCCGGCATGCCGGAGAGGTTGTTCATTATTCCGCAAGGCAGGGGATTCCCTGCGGCCATTCGGCTAGTCTGCGACAGCGGCATCTCAACCGGGTGCGCTAGAGGACGGGCCGGGTTCATCATTTTTTGTTTTTAGGTAGCGAAGTTGAGTCCTTTTTGTTTTCTGACGAGACGAAGATGCGAAGGGCGGTCTCTATATGTAATGTAATACGTGACGTTCTTGGAAAATATCGCGTGTGTCAAATGCTCAACGCTCGTCTTATTTTTCTTTTATGTAGCAATGATCTTTCAACTTTAACCTAATTGGAGCAATGGTTATTCAATTAAAAATTGATGACTATTGGTCCCTTAACTCATCAAAACATGCAACTATAGTCATTTTTGTTAACTCTGTTAGAACTTCTGTCAAAATAGTCACATGTCACGCACATGAGGCTAAATCTAGGGGCAAATATGGAAAACCAAATGAAATTTTTTTATAGCAATGGTCTTCAACTTAACCTAATTGGAGTAATAATCCCTCAACTTTAACTCAATTGTAGCAATGGTCCTTCCAACATGAGTCATTTTGATGGAGTTGACGAAAATGACCATATTTGTACGTTTTGATGAGTTAAGAGACAAATAGTCATGAATTTTTAGTTGAGGGACTATTGTTCCAATTAAGTTAAAGTTAAGGGACCAATGCTATAATTTTCTCTTTTTCTTATTTGAAAGAGGAAAAATACTTTCGCCATTAACTTATTCTTCGTTTCTCATTTATATTCGAGTTAATTTTTTTTCATAAATTCTAAACATTGTTGCATTTTTCTTAATTTTATTAGAAGGAGATCCTTATTTACTCTCCCAGTTTATGAGAATAGTAATGTAGTTAACGAAAATAACTAATAGTACAACGCAAGTAAAGATTATTGCTACAATTTAGCTTTATATAAAAATGGGCTGATTCGTGGCACCACTTATTTTGTATAAGTTTTTGTGGGGTCTACTTCGTAATGTATTTTAGCAATCCGAACCGTCTATCTTTTAGGACATTATTCATAGATCATCTTTACAAAAAATTAGATAAATCCAAAACCATTAAGACATTCGTTTTGTAGTGAAGAAAATGGACGAATATATTTCTACAAAGAAACCCTTAATTCAACAGTCATATGGTTTCAGATTTTGGTATTTTTGATAGACATGATTTTTGAGGAAAGACTAAAGATAGACGATTCGGGTTGAAATACATTACAAAGCGGACCCCACAAAAACTTGTGTCAAAAGTTATGTAAAAAAAAGTGGTGTCACGAATCCATCCCTATATAAAAACATATAAAGACTATAAACTGGGACCAACTTTCCAAATATTGAAAGGTATCTCAAGTTCGAATCATCTACTTTATGATTGAAAAAAGTTTAAAAAGTTGGAAAATATAAAACGATGGTCATAATTAAGTTCTTGAGAGTGTTTGTCTTGGTAGTTTACATAATTAAATTACCAAATGTCGATCATATTTGGCATCACATTCAACTTATCAATTCATACCTAATTACTATCCAATTGCATTAAAAGATGATCCCTTTTATATGAAAAATCAACAACATTTTTCTTTGTATATCGACATTTTATTTTTGCAACTTTGTTCTTGTATGCCAAGCTCACTATTTTGTATCTCATATATATGTTATATATAAAAAAATAAAATCATCCATTTTTTGCACCTTTTTTTTATTTTAAAATTTTTATTTTAAAATACGGAGAGAACCATAATGATGATTAATTGATCAATCAATCATGATTAGATTTAAGAATAATCATGAACAATAGACGATGAAATCATGAAACTAAGTTGTAGAGTTTGGTACAAAAAAAAAAAAGGGTTTCATATTAACAAAAATTTACTAAACAAAAGTTAAAACAAACACGTTATTGAAACTATGATATCCTAGAGTATATTTAAAAAAATAAAATAAAAAAAAAAAAAAAAAAACTTCATTTTAATATTACAATATTTTTGGTTGTCATTGACATCTACATTTGTTGGCATTTAAAAACGTCCTTACGACCTAGTCCGACTGTTAGTGATGTTCTTCAATGGTCTTGAGGGCAAATATAGTGACTAATAAATTTGATACCAATTTAATATTCTGATATAACTACATCATTGTACCAACAAAATTTTACTCATGACGTATTTACAACAAATATATACAATTGGATTATGAGAGCTGCTATTTAAGGACCTATGAGGCCTTTTTTATATAAACTATCAGATTAATCTTATGTTATATTAGTTATTAACTTAAATAATTCTTGTTACACGAAACAAAATACTAATTGATAAAATAATAAATTAAAAAAAAAAAAAGAGGTAAAAAGGTTTCACGTCATATTGAATCTCTTCCATCTGAAAAACTTAGTCTCCTCATCGAATATCTAAACCTAACAAATCCAATTGCATAAAACCCTAATAACTTTACACATCCAATTTCATCCAATTTTTATCAACAATATTCAGACTCAGTTAGTTACAAAATCACCAAATAATTGAGATCGTGTTATATCCCACATCGTCCAGGGGAGTGGATCCTGTAAGCCTTATATGTATAATCTCATCTCTACCTAGCACGAGATCTTTTGGGAGCTCACTGGCTTCAGGTTCCATAGGAACTCCGAAGTTGAGCGAGTTCGCCTGAGAGCAATCCCAGGATGGGTGAGCCACTGGGAAGTTCTCGTGTGAGTTCCGAAAAACAAAACCGTGAGGGCGTGGTCAGGGCCCAAAGTGGACAATATCGTGCTACGGTAGAGTCAAGCTCGGGATGTGATGGGATGTGACAGATCGTGTGGTTTCAAAAATGGATCCCTTTCTTCTTGAACGAGTGAACTCTTGTCATATGAAATTTTCTAGCAACAGTGAAGAGAGGAAGGGGATGTGGACAATATCGTGCTACGGTAGAGTCAAGCTCGGGATGTGATGGGATGTGACAGATCGTGTGGTTTCAAAAATGGATCCCTTTCTTCTTGAACGAGTGAACTCTTGTCATATGAAATTTTCTAGCAACAGTGAAGAGAGGAAGGGGATGTGGAGGAGAGACACAGTAGGGGAAGAAGACGAAAGGTTTCACGCAATAATTTTATTTTAATTCAATCCCTTTGCAGAATTATTATGTTTTGGTGGATTATTTAAGTTAATAGCTTAGAGGGTGTATTCAATTGGGATTTTGAGGGATTTTAATTCTTTTAATGAATCTAGGGGTATTCAATCAGAACTCGGGATGTGATGGGATGTGACAGATCGTGTGGTTTCAAAAATGGATCCCTTTCTTCTTGAACGAGTGAACTCTTGTCATATGAAATTTTCTAGCAACAGTGAAGAGAGGAAGGGGATGTGGAGGAGAGACACAGTAGGGGAAGAAGACGAAAGGTTTCACGCAATAATTTTATTTTAATTCAATCCCTTTGCAGAATTATTATGTTTTGGTGGATTATTTAAGTTAATAGCTTAGAGGGTGTATTCAATTGGGATTTTGAGGGATTTTAATTCTTTTAATGAATCTAGGGGTATTCAATCAGGATTTTAAATGATTCTCTGAAATTCAATGTGTATTCAATTAGGATTTTAAAATAATTTATTAAATCCTTAGAAATCTGAGTGTATTCAATTAGAATTTTAAAGAAGTTTATAACATTCCAGGTGTATTAAATTAGAATTTTAATTTAAAGAATTTGGAAAAGTTGAGGAATTAGAGGGAATTGGAGAGATTTTGTAGTGTATTTTAAGCATCCACAAATTTCACCTCTCCCCATGAGATTTCGAGGGTATTGAATTAAAATTTTAATTGAAATCTCTACAAATCAGTTAAACTCCATAAAAATCCAATAAAATCTCTTAAATTCCCAATTGACTACACCCCCTTAATCTACAATAAGATTAATTTGATGACTCATATGAAGAACGAACACACATGTCCTCAAAATGAGCACCATAAGAGCAATTCTAATTGAATTACTATCATCAAATTTACATCATATAGGATTTATCCGGTGTTCCAGAGCATCAGATACTCTAAATTTTCTAAATCTTTGATAAAAATACAAAAATAAAATTTAACGGTTAAAAGTGTAGGCATCGTAACCGAATTATGAAATCGAAATCTCAGTCCACTTACAAGTGTTGATAAAGCAAAAGCCACGATGGTCTGACTTTTTAGATTTATTCAGACTGCAACCAATATCCAATCACAGTTTTTCCTACTTTCTCCGACGACACTTCGCAATGCGACGGAGGCCCCAGCAGACTCCGGCACCCGCCACCGCCAATCCATCACCCACCGGAGCAGAACCAGTTTCCACTTCATGGGTCGGACAGCAGAGGCCTCGGCGGTCACCATTCGTTTGGCTCACCTTGTTCCTGGCCATCGGATACTGTTCTTATGGAGTTTACCAATACCAGTTTGAGAGCTTGCCCGAGCCGCTCACGGCGGACCAGGCCGGAAAGCGCGGCTTCTCTGAGTTTTCAGCTCTCAAACACGTCGAGGCCTTGACCCAATTGGGCCCTCACTCTGTCGGCTCCAATGCTCTCAACCTAGCTCTCCAGGTTCTCACTTATTGATTCATCGAATCCCGTATCCCCAATTCTTTTTAATTCTTATAGAAAAAGCAATCTTGGATTTCTTAAATTCTTGTGAAAGAAGCAATCTTTGGGTTTTATTAACATGGGTTTTCACCCCCACAGTATGTTTTGGCAGAAGCTGAGAAGATCAAGAAAACTGCTCACTGGGAGGTTGATGTTGAAGTGGACTCGTTCCATGTCGAATCGGGAGCAAATCGAATGGTTGGTGGCCTGTTCAAGGGAAGAACACTTGTATATGCGGATCTAAATCATATTGTTGTAAGAGTTTTGCCAAAGTATGCGCCTGAATCAGTGGATAATGCGATTCTGGTCTCTTCCCACATCGACACCGTCTTCTCAACGTATGTCTCTTCAGCTTATATAATCTCAATTTTATTGCCTTTTTCAGTTTCGTTTGTCAAGGTGATCATATTTGTTGCTAGCTGAAGTATCCATGTTGGTGAATTGTGCGAATAGAAGCTATATTGTTTTTGGATTTTCAATTTAATATGCGATGTAAGTTTGAACAATTACGGGTTTTGACACACACCTTCAGTAGCTGAATTTGATGGCATGTCATTTGAACTATCACTCTTACAAGTTGTATAGGCTTTGTTTGATACTTGAAGGAAATTTTTTGACGCATTTCAGGGGAGGGGCTGGAGATTGCAGTTCGTGTGTAGCCGTCATGTTGGAACTTGCTCGTGGGGTTTCCCAGTGGGCTCATGGATTTAAGCATGCTGTTATATTTTTGTTTAATACTGGGGAGGAGGAGGGTCTAAATGGTGCTCATAGCTTTATAACTCAGGTTAACGTGGACTCTCTCTCTCTCTCTCTCTCTCTCTCTCTCTCTCTCTCTCTCTCTCTCTCTCTCTCTCTGCTCTGTTCTTAAAGATTGTTGTTTATAGAACTTCTGTCTTACATTTGTTTCTGACTTTTTTGGTGCAGCATCCGTGGAGTACAACTATTCGTCTGGCTGTTGATTTGGAGGCTATGGGTATTGGAGGGAAGTCTGGCATATTTCAGGTCAGGTTTGTAATGATAATTCACTTGCTTTTACAATTTTACATGGCTTATGAGATATGAGTCATGACTATATGCTCTTGGTACTGTAGAGTCTAGCTAAATGACCTCTGTATAAGCTGTGTCAAGCAGGTGTGTCAAGTCAAATTTATGTAGTTCCAGAAAGTGTGGGACATGCTGAACTTACCAAATCTTTCTAGTGTCATAACATTGCTATATATGTATTTTATCACTGTGTTAAAGACCAACATCTGGAGAACCAAAATGAAGAAAACAGGGAACTTGTAATTTATTCCCTCTATCAATGTCGCCAAGTGCCCTGATATGGACCATTGTAACACAATCGCGGGTACCCATGACAGGCTGCATCTAACTTCAAAGTGCTTGTGCATCATCACGGTCTGGAATTGAGCAGATAGTTCACTTATGGTTGTCCATTCTTTGTTGTCCTAAAACTTGGAGTTTATAGCTTACTCTACCTTAAGATGCTCTAAATTGCTGATGCAATCTGGTTACTGTAAATCTTTTATTCTTATTTTTATACTTTTTTAAGTGAGATCGTACATATAAAATCCTGTTTAAGCTTACTTTTTCCCTTATGAATATTTCTTCATCTGATAGGCTGATGCTTGGTCTATTGAGAATTTTGCCTCGGTAGCAAAATACCCGTCTGGCCAAATTATAGGACAGGTTTGTAATTCTTTTTTGAGAATTTTTTTCTCCTTTTTCTCTTTGATACTTTTCATGTGTATTCACTTGGGAAAAGTGCTTTTAAGTCTTAATGATTTTAATGCTGCAGGATATATTTTCTTCTGGAGCCATAAAATCTGCAACAGATTTCCAAGTATATAAGGAGGTTGCGGGCCTTCCAGGGCTCGACTTCGCGTACACAGATAACACTGCAGTATACCATACAAAGGTTTTTTTTCTTCTCTTTTGCCCCTTTTTTGGGATATAGTTCTAAAATCTATTCGGAGCATAGGTGTGAGATTTACAGGAGGGGTTAATTAGTGCTTAGCCTTTGCGTATGCATGTAACTTTATTGGCTTGTGGAGATAGGAATGGTTTTAATGTGCTTCCACCTATGTAATTATGAATGTTAACCAAGAGTATACAAACTAACAGACCTGCCAGATGGGGAAGGGCACTGGGACTTAAGTTGGTTCTCCATGTTGATTGTTGTTTATGATCTAAATTTTTCTTATCATGCAGAATGACAAAATCGAGCTTCATACATTAGGATCTCTTCAGCATCTTGGAGAAAATATGCTTGCTTTTCTGCTAAAGATTGCTGCTTCCTCTCATCTTCCAAAAGCCAGTGCAGTGGTAGAAGAGAATAAGGGCGAGACTGCTGCCATATATTTTGACATATTGGTATATTATAACTGCAGAAACTTTATCATTTTTCATGCTTTGATTCTTGACACTCCACCCTTTGGATTTCTTCGTTACATCTTTTTCTTTGTTTCTTTTCCGAGATGGTTTTGGATTTTAAACCTGTAGTGTTCAGTTGCCTTGATAGTCCAGGTTTGCAATGTGGTTCTAACCGTTGTGGAAATTGTAGGGGTCGTATATGATCGTGTATCGTCAACGCTTTGCAAATATGCTTCATAATTCAGTGATAGCGCAATCACTTCTGATATGGACTACATCATTGCTTATGGGTGGTTATCCGGCTGCAATTTCATTGGCCTTGTCATGTTTGAGTATCATATTAATGTGGATATTCGCAATAAGTTTCGCTCTTCTTCCTGCCTTCATTATATCACTAATATCTTCTTCACCAGTGCCATATGTTGCAAACCCATGGCTAGTAATCGGGTTATTTGGCGCACCTGCTCTTATTGGGGCGTTAAGTGGTCAATATCTGGGTTATCTTGGTCTGCATACATATTTGTCAAAAGTATACGCCAAGAAAAAACAACTCTCACCTGATATACAAGCTGGTTTGGTTAAATTAGAGGCTGAAAGATGGCTCTACAAATCTGGATCTCTTCAGTGGCTCATTCTCCTCATTTTGGGAACCTATTACAAAATTGGATCAACTTATTTGGCTCTTGCTTGGTTGGTCCCCCCAGCATTCGCATGTGAGTTTATATTTACGACCACCTTTGCTGGACCTATGTTTGATTTAACCATGTTTTTGACGAGGTTATAGGATTTGCTTTCAACTAATTTTAAATACTTCTGTTCAGATGGCTTTCTTGAAGCGACTCTAACCCCAGCTCGATTCCCCAAGCCACTCAGACTTGCAACCCTGCTGATAGGATTAGCTGTACCAATAGTAATTTCTTCCGGCGGATTTATTCGGCTGGCTGGAATGGTAATTGGGACTGTGGTTCGACTTGACAGGTAATACAACTTATTTATTTGTATGGCTTTATAATGAATTACTTTACAAAATCCTGCAGAACAAGAGTCCATGGTCTGTTTGTGTAAATTGTTTTTTGTAGCTATTTGCCCATTCAGCAAGCTACTGTCCTCAATTTTCAATTTCCTCATTGTGATCTGTCCATGAAAACTTTCAAAATTTAATCTTTTTGTTAATTCTCCAAAAATTTGGAAAATAACTGTTTACCTTGCCTTGTATTTTCTTACAGGAACCCAGGTGGCACCCCCGAGTGGCTAGCGAATGTTATACTTGCTGTTTTTGTTGCTATTGTTGTGTGCCTGACTTTGGTGTATCTCCTGTCATATATTCATCTTTCAGGTTTTTGTTTATCTCAAAGCAGTTGGATTTTTTAAGGTGGTGTTGAGTTCTCAAGTGTATGGTGCCATCGATGTCATATTAATTTTTATGGAGAGAACTTCACTGCCTTGTTTTATCTTTAAACTAACTTGGATGATTCATCACAATTGCTCTATAGGTGCCAAGAGATCGATTGTCCTTTCAACTTGCATGCTGTTCGGCCTCTCACTTGCTGTTGTATTGTTGGGTATCGTTCCACCATTTACCGCAGACACATCCAGAGCTGTAAATGTAAGTTTCTGTTAGCACCTACCTCTTAGAGTGTCCTTACCTCTTAATTCCTAATTTTGTAAGGTTACCAATGAAACTTTTTACATTGTATTTTGCTCATAAAGCTGTTTTTTCTGTGCATAATCCATTATGTTATTGAAATATCACTAACTAGGAATACTTTATCTGTCCTGTTAACATAGAATGTCTAGATGTATGCATGTTTACAAATACTTTTATGGTTTTTCAGGTTGTGCATGTTGTAGATACGACAGGAAGCGTTGATGGAAACCAAGATCCTAGATCATATGTGTCTTTGTTTTCTTTCACTCCTGGAAAGCTGACAGAGGAGGCTGAGCAAATTAATGAAGGTTTCAGATGTGGTAGAGACAAAGCTGTTGATCTTGTAACCTTTTCAGCCAAGTACAGTTGTTGGACTTATGATGACAGTGACAGTGGATGGAGCAAATCAGATATACCCACAATGAACGTTGGTAGCGATACTCATGGTAATGAAAGAACAACACGAGTACTACTTGATACAAAAGGTTCAACACGCTGGACGCTTGCTATCAATGCTGGTGACATAGAAGATTTCACATTCAAAGGTAAACTAAACTTTAACCATGTGCATTATTTGACCTCGCTATTTCCGTACTTGTGATTGTAAATGAAGTGCTATGCTAAAAAGTTCAGTTTGTACCACGTATACATGGACTTAGTCACTTAGCTTTATCCCCTTATGTTGTTTTTAGCTTTCTCTCACGAGCTTTTAACCTCAGTTGCAGGAAGCTCGGAGGAATTGGCTTCTTTGGGTGACATGAGTAGCGTAGATGGATGGCACGTTATCCAGTATTCCGGAGGACAAAATGCACCAACAAGGTTCGATCTAGCACTCTTCTGGTCTCAAAACTCTACCCGGCTGGCTCACGATGTTGAAGGGAAGAGAGACGAGCACGCTCCCCTTCTAAAGTTAAGAACTGATATGGACATAGTGACTCCTAAAGTCGAAAGAGTTCTTTCGAAGCTTCCTTCTTGGTGTTCTCTGTTTGGCAAGTCGACGTCCCCCCACGCCCTTGCATTTTTGAGCAATCTTCCTGTTAATTTTTAGGTGCTTCGAGTTTAATTTATACGTTTTACTTGCAATAACATAGGAAATTTCAGATTGAAGAAAAGAAAATGAATTATATGTAAGCAGACACACAAATTGGTTTGTCCAAGGATATATGGGTTTTAATATAGCATTACCATTATCATTTGCAAGTGTTATTAAGTTTTGTATTAAGATATTGTCAAATAAAATTGTGTTTATAGTGACAGGTTGCTCTACCTGAAGCCCTAAAGTCGAATTGTCCAGTAGAAATCCTATATACAGAGATGCTAATTCTTTATTAAAGGATATACATTCATCGATACTATCGAAAATGTATTTTGATAATACGTCGTTACATATTCTTGATGACGATAGTATTGATACATTATCTCGTTCCATAGCCGAAATAGTGTCCAACTGCCATTAAAACCTCTGGCTATTCTGCAGACATCATCTGTATACATTCACAAACAAGATTTGCATGTGAAAAAACGTCATAATCTTTACCGTTTACAGGCTTAACTTGCACCAAAAAAATCATGGTCATTTAGTGATTTACTCCAACAAAGTAAAAAAAAACATGGGTTTTACTTTTACCCGAAGTGAAATGAGAGAAACGGCACGGTCCCCAACACAAGACACGTGTGGACGGAAAGTTAGGTAACTCAGTTACTTTTGGCGTCAGACACACAGTGGCTTCCTCATCAGGTGTCATCTTGCTGAAACAAGCCCCCCTCCCAAAAAAGAAAGAATCTGAGAGAGAGAGAGAGAGAGAGAGAGAGAGAGAGAGAGACAGGGTCCAAGAAATGCGGACGATACCGTTGGGAATATCAGCAGCATCCCCAACCTTCTTAAACAGCTCCTTCCTCAACAGTCTCAACCTCAACAGACCAAACCCTCTTGTTCCTCTTACTAATTCCACTTCTTCCAGGGTTCCTGTTCCTGTCTACACTTCCGCTGATGACCTCTCTTTCCTTAACTTCTCCAAATCTGGTGGGTAATCCCAAAGTTTTTACCTTTTTTACCTTTTTACTTGTTTTACTTCAATTTCCTTAATTTCTACGTAAGACTGTGTTTGGGTAATCTGTAAATTTCAGTTTTGAGTTGACTGCTCAATTGGTTTAAACTTAAATCACACATGTTAATACGGATAATCAAAAGCTTGGATTCCATTTCCCTTTGGGTTTTTTTTCTGATTATTTTGGCAATCAAAGAGAGATTTTCCCGGATTGCGACTTCTGTAGGAAGCACTTGTGTTCAAGTGCTTCCTACAAAAGAACTTGCAAGGGGTTACCAAGGAAGCACCTGCTATGATCTATAAGCACTTTTAACCTCTTCCGTCAAACATGTCTAGAAGCCCTTTTGGTGGTTTGATTCAGCTGAGTGATTGTGTATTATATAGCTAAATGAGGAAATTTGGGTTTTTGAGGTCCCATTTTCTGGTTTTTGGGTGTAGGAGTTTGCAGAGCCAGTCAAGTGGCTGATTTATTTCCCACGGTGTCTCCCGAGATTGTGGTCCGGGAGGCGCGGGTAGAGGACTGTTGGGAGGTGGCTGAGACACATTGCAGCTCCTTCTTCCCCGAGTATTCTTTCCCCTTAGATTTTGTTCTGAGGATTGACCGGCTGGTGGCAATGCTGGCCGGATTTTCTTTACCAAATGGTTGTAAGAGGATTTGTCTGGTTGCTGTGATTGGTAATGCTGGTGATGAAACGATCCTCTTCGGGAGGGATGATTTTAAGGTTGGCAGTTTTGATGGGAAGTTCAGTCTCAATAGGAGGTATGTGGCTGGAATATTGACTGTGGATACTGTTGCTGATTTTCTTCCGAGAAAAGGGCCTCTTCGGCAGAGAAGGTGAGTTCATAATGTCTTAAAAGCCTTGAGCAGCTTTTACTTTACTACTTACTAGTAGAGTTGAATTTTGGTTGAAACTTATTTGGTTACAGACTTGATAATCATCAGTGTTGTCTTCTATGAAAAAAGGGTATTTTCCTCGACTTTGTGCAACTTCATATGAACGGTTTATCATCTTTAACTTTGATCGTAAACCAGAAGCCTTTCATAACACAATTATTAGACTAAGAGGGTTGATTTGTTACTTTCTTCACTGATAGTGTGGAACCACATTTAGCCCTCATCTTTGGCCTTGTTTGGTTTCACCCCTACTTCTTTTGATCTCCGACTTCAGACCCCTTGGCCTGTTTATAGAGAGCCTCATCAGATCCCTTGGCCTGTTTAGAGAGAGCCTCATCCTAAACGGAGGCAAAGGGCAAGAGTGGGAGCGGCAACCAAGCCAGCCTCAACCCCCGCCTTTTCCTTTCATAGACCTTTTCCGTGTCTCTTCTGAATTTCTCTTCATCGCATCAGCTGTTGCCGCTCAAATTTCTTCTGTTGTGCATGCATAAATGATATATTCTGAGAGTGGGAATATTTCTTATATACATAGGCTCAGCGCTGACGAAGAGAAATTCTTAGATTCATATGGTACCTTGGAAGTTGGAAATGATACAGTGATGGCTAGCCCCGTTTGTAGACTGACCATTCTATTCAGTTGTAATTAACGAGAGTTCAATTCTGCAAATCATTAATCCCATGACATTAGATGTTCATTGTAAAATTTGATAAGATATATGGCTCATCTGGTATACGTTCGTTTTTTCTTTTGTTTGCAGGAAAGGAGTTGCGTACGTGTCAAACGTTGCTGTCCGGGAGAGTTTTAGGCGAAGAGGAATAGCTAAAAAGCTAATAGCTAAAGCAGAAGCCCAAGCCAGGAGCTGGGATTGCCGTGCCATTGCATTGCACTGCGACTTGAACAATCCCGGAGCCGTAAAGCTGTACAAAGGCCAGGGTTTCAAAAGCATCAAGGTGCCTGAAGGAGCAAACTGGCCCCAGCCCAAGACCGGTCCGGATGTTCGGTTCAACTTCATGATGAAGCTTTTGAACCCCAAGACTTCTGCTTAGACTCCTTTAGGAACATGTGAAGAAACTAACAAGGGAGACAGACAAAAGAAGAAAACATTTGGAAAGACAAAAAAGAAAGAGGAACAGAAACTAGGATGTTTGAGAATAGGTTGTATATAATTACATACATGGAAAGAAGCATCTGTGCCAAGAACTTGTATTTTTCATTGGATAAAACGTAATTTTGTAGATATTTGGGGTAGGTCGCAGCATCCTTTGCCCAATTGTCTTATGAAGGTATATTTCTGCCCGTTTTATAGTTTAATTTTTTCAAAGTTGTGTAACGTGTCGTGCCAGAAATTGCCTCCCTTGATGTTTACACCGCTCGTATTCATCGCTGAATATGCAACCTAGTAACTGAACAACCATGACCTCCATCAAAGGCCAAGGCCATGGCCATCGTCATGGCGGAACGAAATACAGCCATGGTACCAGACGGAAAAAAATAAATTGCTGTTGCTCGTATACAATTTCTAAAACAGAGACATTGATCACAAAAAACATACTAGTGATGTCTAAAGGTTCACATTTCAAACGAAATCAAAATTGCAACGTTTTACCATGGACAATCAGATGCTCTCATAATATGCCCCTTAGAATTCCACGTTATTCGACGTGTTTATAGTTCTAAACCGCCCGCCAAAGTACGGGAAACTCAATCGTTGTACAGTGGTATTATATAGGTAAACAAATGTCTTCGAGATCCTATGGTGCCTAACAACCAATGCCAGAAAACCGTTCTCGAGGCATGAAGTTGCCGAAGAAGCCAAAGGATTTTCCACTTGGATAGATGTAAATTTTATGATGCTTGGACAAATTTGTCTAAAGCAGATGTATCCAAAAGCTGGGAACTCCTTCACAGCACCAAGCACAACATTTCCAAGTAACACGGCATCGCTGTTGCTCGGTGCCTGCAGTGTAAAACTTTGTATCAGTTGCAGTACATTAAGAAATGATTGCAAGTGGTGATGAGTTTTTGCCTACCTCGATGTTAAGGGGAAGTACAGGATCATGAAGTGAGTCTAATAAGAAGAAACCATCCGTCATTGCCAGAAACTCGGCGTGAAGAGAAGTAATCTTACTCCTTCGTAGTTAACAGGGGCTTTTTGAAGCCTTGGATCAGAGTCGACGTAGTTCTCCAAATGTTTCGGTACTGCTTCTCCATAGTCTCGGAAAGTTCTGAAAGCAATTTATCAGCAACTTCATAGCATATACACACGCAGAAGAAACACTTAGAAGAGGATAAACGTATACAGTAACATACCCTCCTTTAAGATCTGGATAACTGATGAATCTTTTAATCTCAACTCCACTGAAATTTCTGGTTCCTCAATACCTTATAAAAGACCGGTTAAAACTTTACTGCCGCCACTCTGCCCCGAAGCGCATGCTGAAGCAAGTTTATCTAAAATTTTGAACTGGAAAAGATAAAGAAAGTTGAGCAAATTTCACAAATCATGAGCCGTATGTCAATCTAAAGTGTAGAGAGACCCTGCTGCAGTGTTAAATCAAAAGCCTACCATGAGGTACGCGCCATCATCAAGCCAGTGGTTTTCCTTGAGAGCTCCATGGCCACTTGTCTCAATAGCCAGATGTGATTCCTCTCCGATCGAGTTCTGTATCACCATATATACTTAGTTGACAAGAAAAAGAAGATGCACAATTAAACAAGAATTATTAACACAATGCTGGCTAGAAAGAAAGATATAACTGTTTATTTCACGGGCATGTTTAGTATATAGAAAACAATATATAAAATGCAAACACTATGCACAAAAGATCTATGGCTTGGACAGAAAATATTTACAAAAAGGGAATGGGTGTAAAGAAAAGAAGAAAAGGATTTCATTGCCAGCAGCTGTTCTAATTGTCGATGGGTGGCTACAACTTGATTGGTTAGAAAAATTTTATTTGGTTCATTGATAGTTCCTAGATTTTAACGTGCAAACCATGTCTAGAAGGACCATATTTCTCCTAATGCGCAAAAACATGTCTAGAAGCATTGTGGGGCTTCTAAAGCTACGAGCACTTCGATGCAAGATTTTCTATTAGTTCTTCCTTATTGATTTTGTACAAGTAATAAACAGTGGAAGAAGAACCCCATTGAGTCGTCCTTTCTAATGTGCAAAAACATGTCTAGAAGCACTGTGGGGCTTCTAAAGCTACGAGCACTTCGATGCAAGATTTTCTGTTAGTTCTTCCTTATTGATTTTGTATAAGTAATAAACAGTGTAAGAAGGATAACTAGACCGTTTTTCTTACCAAACGAATAGCTTCGTCAATGACATTTTTGTAGCTTCTTCTGAAACGGTGGTGCTTTCCCCCCTACAAGAAATTGCTAAAATTATAAGACATTCAATACAATCAGAGAAGTATACCATTTTCGGTTTTTTCATACCCAGTTTCTTCTCAATAAATGTGGTGAGACCATCTGAAGTGACACTGTCTGTGACAATTGTTGTTCACGGATGCTAGGAAAAGTAAAACCATAAACAATATTTGACATGAGCCTTGGTGCAAAAAAGAAGAAAAATCTTACCTCCTCAAGGACAATTGCAGACATAAAGGCAATCAGACGATTCCAGTTGAACTCAAGGCCGGTAGAATCCACAGCAGCAGATCTAAGGGCAACACTAATTAGAAAGAAGCAAACAGTGTGAATATAAAATAGATCTACGGGTCGCAAGAAAATGTACCTATTGACATCTGTATCAAAGATGATCCCCAAATCAGCTTTGTTATCAAGGACTGCCTGGCTGACAGCTTTCATTGCTGTTTTGTCCTCTGGGTAGGGTATATGATTTGGGAACATACCTGATCCAAGAACATCAATTTCATTAAAAATTTCAATAATGTATGTACAACTTCAATATTTTTGCGTTCAACCACCAATATTACCATCTGGCTCCAAGAACTGACTACCAGTAGTGACTGCACCAAGAGGTCCAAGCACTTTTGCCTGATAAAATTGAAATAAAACACTTATGATTAACTTGAGTATGTATTAAACGAATATCAAACCTTTGTCATCAATGCACAGAGCATACTGCCTTCAAATTAGAGAATAAATACGAAATAAAAAAGGCTAACAGTACAGGTAGGAAGCAAATATCAACGTCCAAAACAAGAAAAGTTACAGCGAAAAATCCTCCTGCTCCATTCCCTGCGTCAACTACAATATGGAACCCTTCAAGTGGCTTCTCTGAGATTATATAACACAAAACAAATTAGAAAAAAAAAAAAAAAAAAAAAAGATGAAAGCGCATCAGAGGACAAAAATTTAAATGGAAGGGCAATAAGAGAGCTGCTTACTGAAAATTAAAGGAGGAACTAATAATAAAAACAGGTTTTACAAAATGAAGGAGTTGGTGTTGGACACTGAACAGAGAAGTGAACTACAACCAACATTGCACTTCGTGATAGGGATGAAAAGATGTATCTCAGTACATTTCCAGCACGTTGAAGATTTCATGGAAGTCATACCTATATTTCTTGCAGCTTTGCGGACTGCCTTTGCAAGATCAGATGTATATACATTCATGTAATCAACTCTCTTTACGGAGGCAAGCAATTTTTGTTTTGAGTTTGTCAAACCTTCTACTGTAAATTTATCATATATATCTGCAGCACGCTCTAAGATGTTCTTAATGTCAGGTTTCCCAAGACCTCCGGAGTTCGTGAAAAATTTGAACCCATTCCTGTTGTAAGGGAAATGGCTTGCTGTTGGAATAACACAATATATAATATATATTAGACTTTACATCAGGGGAAGCCAACAAAGATGAGATCACATAGGGAGACAATAAGGCCAGAACTCTAGGGGGTATGATATCACATAGTTTACAAATGAACGTGCATACCCTACCTGTTATCATACTAGACCCATCGGCGGGGCCTAAGAAAGAATTATCTTCAGTAATTGTGCTATTAAACATTGCGGGAGTGGATCCTAATTTTATCAGACATTGCTGCATAGATGGTTCACAATTTTATCAGATTCAAAGTCATAAAATTTTAATCAAGAGAGTTTGTTCATCAGCAGTGTTTGTGAGCCTTGAAACCCATTTCCAAATTTCATCAATATTATTTCCTTGTGAGCTAAGAAGGGTCAATTCTACAAAACAGTGCAATCTTTTGGTATTTCAAACTACAACATCGGAGAACTGACATTCTGAGTAGAAGAGGGTTTCATCTAAATTTATTTACGAAATGCGATACAATGTGATAACTACTTGATCAAAACTTGCATAATATCAACAAAGCGCATAACAGATAATAGATAGAATTAGGATTCGATCTGCTGGGCAGAATATATAAACTGCAGTTCATATAGTTGTCAGCAAAACACAGCTCACAATCTAAACAACGACTCAATGCGTATTATCGTTATCTTTCATCAATATAATCTACTTATTAAGAACAATTACATTCACCATTAATCCAAACCAACTTCAGATTCACATTTATTAATAAAAACAAAAAAAAACGCCAGTTTCATGTTCAATAATCTAGCAGAGTAACTGTTGGGATTGCACTTCAGAATACCAATTGAAAACAAAATTACCAAAGAACCCAAATTCTACTTTCTCTAATTGCGTCAATCCCGAATGAAAAGAATTGATTTTATGCATCAATCGTCACTTTCACAAAGCTCACAGAGCAGAGAAAAACTTACAAAAAAAAGAATAAATTTTTATTAAATGGGAAGATTGATATTAGTTCAAATTTCACAGAAAGAAGCAAAATTTTACCTTCCATCTTATGAAACAAGCTGCGTTTGTTGAGAGAGGGAGCGGAGAAACTGATACATGCAAGTAGAACACGGTGGTGGAAGGGTAGGTGAACGACTAAGAACAATGCTTCCTACTCAAAATTCCGGTTTGAATCAGAGTCTGTATTTCTATCAATTCTGTTCATCTGTTTTTACTATACAATTACGTGACCTTACTTTTAATTGATTTTTTTTAGGGACGATTTTTATAAAGTGATCTATAATATAAACTGTTCTGATTATATTTTATAAATC
Source organism: Pyrus communis (assembly GCF_041283825.1). NCBI lineage: Eukaryota > Viridiplantae > Streptophyta > Magnoliopsida > Rosales > Rosaceae > Pyrus > Pyrus communis. The sequence continues at coordinate 22,717,073 of NC_142571.1, read as the reverse complement.
AGTCACGAATAATTTTGAGTTAGAACTTCTATTTGTCCTTTAAGTATCTAATGTTGTAATCTTATAAGTCATTCAATGTGTGGATGGCCAACCTACTACAACTCTACATGTTTGTCCACTAATCCACTTGATGCCTCATCCTTCCATATACAATCACACACAAAAACACAAAGCTTTACCGCTGAAAAGAGAGAGAAGAAGAGAGGAAGAAGAGAGAAGCCACAAAGCTAATGGCAGAGGGAAGAAAAAGAGAGGAGAGAGTTATCTTTGTAATCTTATTACTTCAGATTATAAATGAAAGCATCACTATTGCTCCGAGGATGTACTTCAGTCACACTGACTGTAGAGGAATCTCGTAAATTTTATGTCTTGTTTATTTATTCTACTGCACACACCGTCGATTTTACAATACGTTATCAGCACAAGAAGCTCTGGTGTCACTGGAAAGCACAACGCCACAAATCCTGTTCACCTCTGTTGCCTGGAATCTCACAGATAAGAAAATCTTTTCATTTCATCTTAAAATCTTTGTACTACTGATTTTCTTGAAGTAACTATATATATATGTTGTTGTATTAGTGTATATCATTATTTGCAGAAGCAAAAGAGTACAGACTCAAAATTCTTAGAGAATCTGACAGCCATGTAAACAGCCTCGGAACTCCAATTGCAGACCTCATATTGAAATACTTTCTTCTTTAAAGTTGTTCGTACGCCCCAGTACCTACAACATATCAAATTTTCATAAAATTCCAACGGTGCGATCATCGTAAATGCCTGAAATACCAAACCAGTTTCTAATTTCCGCAGAAAATTGGACAAGCACCTTATGAGTACTAAAACTCCATTTCAGTAACTCAAATCGAAATTGTTTCTTCACGAAAGTTGTTCGGTATCCTCTTATCCATATCATACTAAAATTTAAGCTAAATCTAATGGTTTGATCTTCTCATAAATTACAGACACTCTTGACTCCAAAACTTATGGTAACCGTTACGACTTTTTTGAAATTCACTAGAGGAGGAACAACAATTGGAACTTATTGTTACTATTACTTTCTGAGTAACTAAAAGGAATTAGACTTGTGAAATGAAAATAATAATAATAATAATAAAATAAAAAGAATGAAACATAAGAAGTGGCGGACCAAGAAAAAGAAAAAGCAAAATATGATGACCTAATGATTGCATTTTCTGTTTTGGCATATTTATGTGCACGGTGTTGGTTTAAAGCCCTATCACAAGTTCTATTAATTTATAGTGAGTAGAATTATTACCCTTTACTTTAAAGCTTTGATATTTATGTGAATGGTGCTGAATCAAAATCCTTGTCACAAACTTTATTTACTTAAAAGCAATTTATTTATCATGACTGGAATTACCACTTATTGCTTTAATTTATTTATTGTACTTCTTTTTGTTACGATGAGTGCATATTGGACCTGAAGTTCCTTATCATATTAGAACATGAAATTTCTTGATCCTCATCACATAAAATGATTGGACCCGAAGTTCCATCATGCAAAAAGATCAGGCATGAAGTCCCTAGATCCTCAAGATCGGATATGAAGTTCCTTGATGAGTACCTTAAGTTTGAAGAGTCGAAGCGCCACAACTTAATTGTAATAAAGGACATAAAAGTCTCAGTCCACTGACTATTAAATAAGGACTAGAAGTTCTTTGATGTATGTATATGATGATATAATGCATATTTGCTGGAGAGTTTACATCTCAAAGTCTTGATGATTATTGCATATCACTGGGCATTGATGTTGAATGCCATGTTCCTCATGTCCATACCCAAAAATGGTTTAGCAGAAGCATTTATTAACCAGATGAAATTGATTACTCGTGCTCTGCTCATGAAAAAGAAATTGCAAGATGGGTACAAACCATTTTACATAATTCATTATTAAGTTTAGTTGAGACCAGTTGCCACCCATCAATATTTCTCAATACAACTCGTGTTTGGGCACCAGCTAAACATTACACATTTACAAGTTTTTTGCTGTGTTATCCATGTGTATGTTGTACTGCCACAACGTACTAAAATAAGGCATCAATACAAACTGGGAATTTATTTTGGGTTTGATTCACCATTTATCATTCAATATTTGGAAACCTTGACTGGGGATATATTTTGTGACATCCCATCCCCAAAATTAGTATTTTATTTTATTCTTGACGTATTTCAGAGATTTAATTGAAATTTGTTTGTTAATTCTCCAAATTTGAGAAAATCAAAGTGAGGGGCACCTTAATCATTTCTAATTTTCTTGACCTTTTCGGATAACTCTTGAGTTGGTTAGGTAGAGTTCGATTTCATGAGCGCGTAGGCATAAACGGATCTTAATTCCGAGTTAGAACAGAGAAGTTAGAGTCGTTTGAAGTTGGTGGCATTTTGATAATTTGACCAAAATGCTATAATTGGTGTGAAACCTCTAGAAAGGGGGGGGGGAGGTTTTCTGAAAAATGGGGAAGGGCTGCTGCTCACTCGTTTTAAGGGCTAATTGGACCCATTAACCCACAAACATGACCCGCTTGTATCTCCTTCATCCAAGCTTTGTTTTCGGTGATCTTAGTGTCCATGGAAAGCTCTTGACAAGCTCTACATCTCTGTGTTGTTATATTTCCCATTTTCGTTTCCATCTTTGCAGTTCGAAGCCACAAAGCCCACGACTTTTTCGGCGGTTTTATCATTTTCCGGTGATTCCGGCAACCATTTCCTTCGAGTGAGGTATGAAACTTCATCTACTCTTCATAATCTTTGAGTTGGTATGCTTAGTTTGTGTTTTCGTATTCATTTTAGAGTTTGGTGTTTAGAACCCTAGAAATCCGGTATTCTCCGGTGAATTTAAATGGTTTCCGGTTAGAATTTATCGTCACTCTAGTTATGAAAAGTCTTTCCCTTGTTGAGCTCTAACTACCACATAAATTCGAGCTCACCTAGTTAATGTTGAAAATTTTGGGTTTCTAAACCCTCCACCTTGGCTACCATCACGTATGGCGGTGCGTGGGATCGTCCACGATTGTTGTCTAAGTACCAAATACCTTTTAGTGACCCTATGAACCTATGTGTAACTCGGTTTCCCGAAATTCAATTGTTTGGTGTGGTGTTCAAAATGGACCACCACTTGTTTGTGTGATTGACGACAATCCGATCGTTGGATCATCGTACAATTTTGTGAGCACCTTAGTTATCAGCTGTTGGACCTTTGAGAACTTACGGATCGGAAATCCGATGTGTGGATCTTCCGGATTGAATAACCTTAGATTGTTGACCTTAATGGACCTACCTTATCAACGGTTGACGTTCTAGTCAACAGGCTCTACTTTAGAGTGTCGTTTATCTCTAGTTTGTTGTTGAGGCTTGATGGAGCTTAGTTAACTCATCATGATGACGTGTCGTTCCCAGTTGACGTGTGTCTCGCTATATGTATTTGTGGCACCATATTGAGTTATACTTGTTTATTAAATGTGCTTTCTATTGAAGTGTTATTTTTATTTCTGGTCATTGATCTATTTTTATTAAGTATGATTTAACTTGTACATTGGAAATATGGTTTGTATTGTATGATTGGATTGATGTGATGAAATGTGAGGGCTAGTAATGGACCGTTAACCCATTGGCATGGGGTTTGTTGCTTCGAAACATGTTTCACCCCTCGTGTCATTATTTCATTTCTTGTTTTGGTGAGTCTTTGTAACTTGAGTAACCTAACTTGATCCATGTCATGTTTCATTGATTGGTGTTATACATTCTACTCTGCGATTCTGTTGAGTGATGATCTGGAATTGTATCTTGGTGTGGAATCCGTTGAGTGGTGGTCCGGAATCCCTTATACTCCGTGATTCAGTTGAGTGATGGTCCGAAATCGTATCCTGGTTTGGATTTCGTTGAGTGATGGTCCAGAATTGTATCCTGGTTTGGATTTTGTTGAGTGATGGTCCAGAATCCCCTTTGGTGTCTTTGTTTCGTTGGGTGGTCCGAAATCCCTTTTTTCTAGAGATGTAGTCTTCGGCCGAACTGCGTTCCTCTAGCCCTAGTTTTTAATGTATATATGAATGATGGTTTTTGGGAATCTTGTGGTTTGAATTGGAAAACCGTTAGATGTCTGAGTGACTTTTATGGAGTTTTCAGCAACTTGATTATGATTCCATAAAGTATGATTCTATACTTGATATTTATAGATTGTGATCGTTGGTTTGTTTTTATTGTATATCACATACTTGTATTATTGTCACTCACCTAAGCCTCGCAGCTTATATGAGTGCCTGATTTGCCATTGTACCATTCCTATAATGTAAGCATTGATTTTACATGTGACAGGTCTGGGTAGATTACAAGAAACCGCTTGATATTTTGGTTCCATTGAGTGATCTGGAACCCGATGTTGTTGAATTCTGTTAAGTGGTCCGGAATCCTTACTCTTATTCATTTCCGTAAGGTTATCTTAGAATCCTAAATTCTAGTGGATGAGAATTACCCACAATAGATATTGTGAATATAAATCAGAATTACCATGTTTATTACTCATAATCCAAGTGGGGAATTATATAGAGTTCCTTGGTTAAATTCGTGAAATGTTTTGTTATCGCATTGTTTGATTAACGTAATTAAATGCTAAGATTGTGCATCTTTGATTCACGAATTGATTAATTGACGGGATTGTGGAATGACGTTGGATATGAGTGTTGTTATTATGATTATTGTAGTTAATTAATGTTTCTAGAGAATAATATTGTGCATTGTTAATTCTTTAATATGTTACACGCTATGAATTGTGATTTTATGTGGAAAACGTGATGATTTATGTGATGGATGAAGTGGAAATGTTATTCGTCATGTGGGATTATTATGTTGGATATCATTGTTATTGTTATGATTAGACTTGTTGATAAATATGGCGAGAGAATATGATTGTGCTTTGTCATTTGTTCTTTAAAAATGGTATTTTGTTAGGAGATAACGACTTATGTGATGAATGTTCGAGTATAGTGAAGTAATGAATTACGAATGGCTTGATCCCTATTTAGAGTACGTAGGCAGTTTAACGAGGATATTAGATGCAGCCATAAAGTCTACGAAGAATTATTGCACAATTGGATCTTAAGTTATGTTTTGCCTTTTTCCGGAGGCGGGTTATGTTAGAGACGGGTATTTGGTGACGTCACATGTCGATCCTAGACGTATGTCGGGATCGGGGCATGACATATTTACTGCATAATTTACGGACTATGATTTTGATAAGACATTTTTCCCGCCGTTAGGGGGAGAAAATAACATCGTTCCAGAAGAACAATGAGAAAATATCATTCCAGAAGAATAATGAGAAAAGACCGCTCCAGAATAATGAAGAGAATTTGTCTTATGTTGATTCACGAAGCAATCAATGAGAAAATGAAGTAAGAATAATTGAATGATGTAACGAAAGTGATAAAATCAATATACTTGCTACAAATGTGCCTCCAAGAATTGATGTCCCTATTGGACAAAATAATGTGGTAGCTAATGATTTATCTGTTACGCCTGAAGCGTAGCAGACCCTTAGATTCAAAAGGTTCAGTCATTCGAAAGAAGAAGAATATAGCACTACTGAACTATTGAATTCTTGAAACATAATTGTCGCATTCGCCGCATGGATACACGTCCTAGAAAGGACAATTCGCGGACATGGGAATTTTGATATCTCATGCATGAAACATGATAGACGTATAGGTTCCAATGACTCAACTCCCGGAAGTGGAGATTAAAATCTAAGCTCTATAACGCTCCAAAGGAGGTTAAGATCCACTTTTTCTAAATTATGACTATCTTGAAAGAGATAGTGTAATGTCCTTGAAGAGGCAATGGATATCCAAAGAATTAAAAAGCTTTTATGCATGCGCATGAACATGAGAATATGGGATCTCGGATTGATGATAACCAATGGTAATTTTGGTTTTTACAAATAGCTACTAAATTTATCAATGAGCTGTGTTGATATTGAGCTGCGTTCTTTTGTTCATTGACAAAAGGAAAAATTATTGGCCAAAAAATGGAGAAAGGCAACTCCATATCAATTTACCAAGAACGTGAAAAATGGACCTATTGTACAAATCGTCAAATGATGTTGAACCCAGAAAGTTACATAGGGCATTTGTAATACAGTGAGCTACACTCAAATAATATGACACAAGATTCCTAGTTGAAACCTGAAATTGTAATACACTATTGGAAACATGATTTCTCATTATGAAACTTTATGAGATGCTTGAAGCGTATCTCCCCAAGTAAATCCCTTAAGTATATATGGAAGCAAGTTGCACTATATAAATTTCAAAGGAGAATGTGTCATGAAGTGTAAAAAATCCCTGAAGGATTCAAATTGCTTGAAGTAAGCCCTGGAAGGGTAAAGTATAAATTATGTACTCAATACCAATGGATGATATGAATTGCCTTAGTGAGTACTATCATTCTGATATTGTTGCAACATATTAAAATCTCTTGATATTATTAAATTGGAACTCCTGAAAAGTCAAGAGAGATTATAAAATGTTGAGAGAAATATTGGCTCGGGCTGCAGATCGAATAATATGCCAACACGAATCTTATCCATGATGTTTATAGTATTAAAGAACCTTATGGATTGACGATCATGAGTTGAACACTCAAGTGGTTAATTAATATTTAGACACTAAGAAAAATCATTCATCCTCGCAAGGAAAAGATGAATGGATGTTTGGTCCAGAAGTACCACATCTTAGTGAAGTTTATGCTTTATTGTATTTACACAATACATTGAATGAAATAAAGCTTATCTATTAATATCTCTAAGAAATTACAGACATGTACATACACATGAGTTAAAAGGAACAAACAAGAGGGAACCTTCACAAAGGTTACTTATGTGAAGCCTCAATACTTGAAAGTACCCCAGAAGAGGAAGGCACCAGAGGTTGATTATTTGGAACCTCAATACTTGGTAAAACTCCAGATGGTGAAGGCAATAGGTGCATTTGGAATAAAGCCACAAACCTCTGCTTGTCACTTTGAGTCCGACCTTCGGATTCCAGTAGTTGGTCGAGCTTTCTTTTCATGCTCGTCAAGTAATTATTTGCAAGCACATGAAACATTATATTCTCATGCTTAAGCCCTCTGATCTTTTGCTTAAGACTTGCCACCTCAGCCATCAATGATTCAACTTAGCGAGTTCGAGTAAGTAGGCGTTGGCCCATATTGGAAATAGAGCCAGCACAATGAACACTAAGAGCCAAGGAGTCTTGAACGGTTAACTCATCAGACCGTTCTGAAAGGATTATATTATCCTTTGGCGTGCGGTTATGTTATTCTTCATCACAGAGTCTTCAACTGTAAGAGGGTCATTAGAAGATAAGAAGGATGAATGCCATATATTATCCTAACGCAGCTCGTTTGTATCCCTTTCGAGACTTAAATCTAAACAAAGGTTAGATGGGCAAGCCATTTTCAAAAATGATGAAAGAAAAATGAGGTTAGATAAAATCTCAAAAGTGCAAGAAAGAGAAAATTCTACAGGCAACAACTTTTCCGAGTGTACGTTTTGAACACAATTGATGCCTCTATAAAAAAAAAAGAAACAACAGGCCACTTGTTCAAAAATCGAAGAGACACCGCTCTCCGAATTTCAAAAGCCAGATTTCCTGGATGAAAGTTTGTCGGTACCTTTGACACTCAATCTCAGCTTTTTTGGATATCACGTGCAACTTTATCAAAAATCTCTGACAAAGCTGAAAACGCGTGAATCTTACTGTTCTAATTACACCATAGTTGCTGACAAGAGTAAATGCACAGCACCATTACTTGCTATTGAGAGAACTCTATATATGTCGACATTCGTCCTCCATGGCAAGACAGACTTGCAAAAATGCCTAAACTCTTCCTCCTCTTCGAGAATGCATCTTCAACAAAGCATCTCGAAATACTCAGTTTTCTTCCTCTCCAAGAATACCTCTTCAAACAAGTCACACCATAACAAGAGTATCTCATATCATCAGGGTCGAAAGCAAAAGTATCTCACATCATACTTTCCCTTGTCATTTTTCTTTGTTGTTGCTTTTATCTGCAAGACAAAGAGAAAGAAAGCAATCAGTCAGAACCTGAGATCAAGCTTCTGATCTAGAACTGATTGTCTAGAACCCTTCCTTGATTGCTTACCTTGCATTTCTCTTTGAGTATTCATCTTCAACTGTTGATATGATGTTGGCTATTTACATTGAAGTTGCCAAGCATGATGAGTCGCTAAGAAGTGATGTTCTAAAGGACCATTCAAATGCAAGGTTTGCATTCCACTCCTGCATCAGGGGACAAATACTGCAAGAAAAATGTCACACCTGCATAGGGAAAAAACCACTTTTGCAAGGGGAACGGATAAGGCAAGTGAAAATGATACATTGAAGCTCGTGGAAAATCAACAAGCGCAATAAACACGTGCCAATTCATCCTGGACAAAGCCGAATATCACTTGTCACGTGAAGCTCCTCGTGGTCCAATTTCATTCAAGATCAAGGCTCGATGACCCTTGAAATAATCACAAGTCCGATTCAAAATCAAGTGTCCACCACCCTTGAATCAAACTAAGCTCCATATAAAATGAGTAAATTCAGATCTTTGGAAGAAGTCTAGCAGAAGGCCCTACAGTCCAGTTCAAGACCAAGCTTGTGGAAAGTTAACAACAAGTAAAGCATCTATTTCGGCAACTCTCCCCGCTAAGAGACTAAAGCAGAAGGATCAATGATTAGCCTAAAGAATTTGAAATCAGGATGAGATACTCATTAGGGGGAGCATCCAGAACGGATCAAGATTTTAACAAGTTAATTGAAGACTTATGGTCATCCAAGGGGGAGTGTTGTAATCTGATAAGCCATTCAATGTGTGGATGGCCAACCCACTACAACTTTACATGTTTGTCTACTAATCCACTTGCTGCTTCATCCTTCCATATAAAATCACACACAAAAACACAAAGCCTTACAGCTGAAAAGAGAGAGAAGAAAGAAGGAAAAAGAGAGGAAGAAGAGAGAAGCCACAAGGCTCATGGCAGAGAGAAGAAAAAGATAGGAGATAATAGAGAGAGTTATCTTTGTAATCTTATTACTTCAAATTATAAATGAAAGCATCATTGTTGCTCCGAAGACGTACTCCAGTCACACTGACTGTAGAGGAACCTTGTAAATTTTGTGTCTTGTTTATTTATTTCACTGCACACACCGTCGATTTTACAACATCTAAATATTATTCGAGGAATAATAGAAGGCCATCGCCAGCTATTTAGGACTCGGTTATGTTTTCCAAAACAATTTTTTAACAACTGTTTTGTAAAAAAAAAAAACAAACAAACGACAAATAGGATTTTGTATTTTTATGATTTGAAAATACTTCTGATTGTTTATTTTGAGAATGATTTTGGAAATAAGAACTTTGAAAACGTGTTTGATATCAATATGTAAAACGTAATATATATATATATATATATATATATATATAAAACTTTATGTTTGGTAGTAATGGTGATTAAAGCCATGGTGAGGGTAATGAAGTGGAGAATGTGGTGATGGTGGTGGGAGGTGCTGGTGGGGCCATAGCGGCGAGACGATGGACGTGTTGATGGTCATGGTAGTGGGGGGTGATAGTGGCGGATAATATGGTGGTAGTGGCAGCGTAGGTGCATGTGGTGGTGGTTAGGATGAGATGGTAATGGTAGGGTAGGTTGCGGCAATGGTGGGATGGGGTGGTGGAGGTGGTGGTGGTGGCGACGGTGGTCATGATTGTAAGATGGTAGAGAACGTTGTGGCAGTTGTTTTGGTTATGGCGACGGTAGTAATGGCATAAATGATTTTTAATTTTTTATTATAAAGTGTATTTTGTTTTCTATTATTTTAAAAATTATTCTTAAAAAATAGAGGAAACATCACTTTATATTCTATGGAATTTAGGTATTGTTTTATGAGTTTAATTTCACAGGACATTATCTACTACCTACAAAGTTGTATTGCAATCTAGTGTTTTGATAGCACTACTACAAATTATTATCTAGTCTAGAACAACCTTCAATCATACGATTTACCAAGAAACAACCACCTTTAGCATGCAAATGATGATACGATGTCGCAACATTGAGTCTTTATTGTTGGCATGCTTACTCATTTAGAATAGATGAAGTTACGAACTGAATTAAAAAGTTCTCCTAATTAATATAATATCCAAGTAGTACATCACATATCATAGTGTTGGAGTCTTGTGTTTTCTTATATTCATCATCATCATAACGTTTTGATTTGGAAAAAATTGTTCTCCAAAAAATTGAGTCCGCATAGAGAAAGGGCCTAGCTCGAGAGGTGAACCAGTTCCAAGACAACATAGTAACCCAACCCAATTAGCTCAATTGGCAAAATTGGACTAAAGTCACTATGCATCTAATAGGCTGATATGTTGGCTATTTTTCTGAGTATTTGACCCAATGCTCTAGAACATCTTTTCCTTTTTAGTGCATGTACAATGCTTCATATGTTGATTACATGTATCGTAGATAGATGGAATTAGGATTCATTCTTACCTAAATCTCACATGTGGTTCATAAATGTGGTACAAATAGGTTTTTGTTTGTCTGAAAAAATTTTACGCTTCACTCTCTTATTATGTATAAAATCTTAAACTAAACTTTGAAATGTGCAATCACTTGTACATCATACGTATCAAGTAAATTTACGCGAGTTTGATAAGAACCCAGTAATTTCATACTCACCGTTTTGTTGCTTTAGTGTGATTGTTAAAGTAGAATTCTCATTTCTAGATTCTCCTTATTAGTTAATGTTTCTTGTATATCAAGTAAACTCAACCCTATGTATTGTAACCATTGTGCATTGACTCTATATGTAGTTAGAAATCAATGTAACATGTTTACTGACTAAATAAAACATTATGTCACATGCTCTTCCTCAACGTTTGCTTCATGATGTTCTTTGTGTTGACTTTGAGATTAATCAATGGCTTAAACTCTGGTGTTAAACTTAATTATATTTTACGTTCTCATGCGATGCGTGCGGGTGATTAGATAAGGCAAAATTAATTAAGATCCAAACGGAAACACAGGTTGGAATTTGTTTGCAAAAACCCGTGTCAGAAATCCGATCGATACAGTTGACTAATAAGGGGAGTAGGGACGCAAGCAAACGTGGGAAATCTTGGATCTCGGTCACTAAAATATAACATAATATTGAGAACCACATCATCGTTTTACATTTGTAATCCCAAAAACGAGTTCCAATTTTCAATGTTGTCTATTATTATTGTTGACCAACATGGATTTTATTTATTTGGAATTTTGTTGTACAAATACACTGATAATATTTCAGGAAAATATATCGGTGTTTCATCAATAATCATATTGATGTTGAATCCTTGACTTAATCACTTATGCTAATTTTAAGTTATGAAGTTTTTATCACAAAAAGTTTTTGTACAATAAAAAATAAAACTATTTACTATAAATTATAATTTGTTTTAAAAGATGATTGATGCGAGACGTTTAACATTATTTGACATAAAAATGTTTTCTTTTGTCAAATGAAGATCCAAATTCCACGCAGAAAGAATGTGTGATGTCTCAGCATCTTTTGCTGTCTTTTAATAATTTTGGTTTGTCATGTGGATTTGTCCATCTTGTGAGATTTGTAAAATGTCAACCTAATTTTAATTTTATAGTTGAAAAATAAAAAAATAAAAAAATTTCGTATGAACAATTCAAAGCAAGCATTGGGTTGGAATTACTTGGCTCATGAATCTTTGTCTGTTTGATTTTATTTATTTATTTATTTAGTTTTAAAAAAGAAAAGATCAAATTTTTATGAAATGTTATAGAAGTGGAGAACAGAAATCCTCATTTGACTGATTTTTTATGATCTCAAGCTTCATATGAAAAATAGTTCAAATCCCAAAACTTATATTTGTGGCAGAATAGTAGATTAAAATGGTTGGGATTCTGAAACTTGTCATGTTTACAATTATTAAAACTCCCAAGAGTGTTTTTGGGTTCATGATTTTCAATGCTCAAAACATGGATCAATGGCTCAACTAATCTAAACAAGAAATCCTTCAAGATCTCTTGTATATGAAAAATAGTTAAAAACTAAAATCGACACCTGTTATTGGTTATCTTCTCTCTTCATGTTAAGTTGCAAATTAAAATTTGAAAGATATGACTAATTTACGATTACAGTATCACAGTGTCACGTGTTATAATATAAGTGAACAACGTAATTGATATTTTATGAACTTTGTGACAACACCAAATATGATAATTTGCCTGAAGTAGTCACACCGCATGACAGTGTGAATAAAAAATATAACTCATCAACTAGGTGTGAAGGAAAGGAGTAAAAGGGGGAATGCAAATCTTGTTTTCTTGGCCAAGAGGCAACATAAGACACACTTGCGTGCTTCACTTTGATGCCGAGTTATTGGCATAAAATGCTGTTTTTTTGTAGAAAATTTTGTAGAGAATGATTAGGCGAGATAGCTCTTTGTCAACAATCATGTGCGAGGCACCAACCCTTCCCCAAAGAAGAAACGACGTGCTGTTCACATTACGTAATTATAGATCCATATTACACAACAATACACCCAAAAAAGATATTTGCCCACTTTTATAAACTTAAAATTGCAGCCTTTGAAAATTTTTAAATGGATCATTTATGAAGTGCTTGTAAATGTATATTTTGTGAAGTAAAACTTCATAAAATATCCATTTGTAAGGATAAAAGCATGAATTTTTATGGTCTCTTCAAGATCCATTGGTGCATTGGTGCAAAGACAAGCATGAGGCTATCACGGTTACGCCATATAAAGTCTTTTTGCCGTCTTCAAAAAGTCACTGCCAAAACAAACAATACAAACAAGATTGTAAGTGGTGATCATATAGATAATGAAAAACCTAGAAGAAAAAAATGCTCATTCAAGTAAATGATTTGAAAGGCAATAAAGCATGCGTAAAAATACCCGAATGGCTCGTCTCCGGTGTGTTTAACAACACCTGATGCATCTCGGTAGAGCACATTTCTTAACATCTTTGAACTTTCTTTGCCAAACATACCAGCTAGCTTTCCATACAATTCTTGGTATGATCTAAGGACAGAGAGATCAAGAGTCCCCACATCCCCTGAGTCAATACACACTTTGCAATAACCAGTCTCCAAACTAAGATCGCTGTCATCTGTCTTCCAAGGAGACCCTCCATCAGAACAATTTTCCACTGAACCATGGCGATGTGACGTAGAACCAGAGCCATCAGAACAATTTGTTGTTTTCTTTGGATGTCCATCTGAATCATCACCGGATGAGCTCTTAGATATATGTTGCCCTGTAACAATTAGCTGACCGAATAATACTATGTGAGGTGTCTTTATCTCATCATTATCCTTCAAACTTTGAGTGGGACAACAAGAGATATCATCATTGCTTTCAGCTTTGCGCATAAAGCTGCCCCCAATGGTTTCAAGAGGGGCAAAATGACCAAGTTGTTGAAACCCAATTGGAAACAGACCCGATTGCAATTTGTTGAAGAAGAGCTCCGATGAAGATAGTCCAAACTGAGCTTGCCTGGCTCCCTGTATGCCTGCAGATTGGTTGTCCGATACATTACATAAGGGGTTGCTCGAATTTAGGAAGTTGCTACAAACTGATGGCACGGAAAGTTGGCCAACAAGGGAATAGTCTGGGTTATGTTGAAGCCGCAACTTCTTTCTTGGAGGCGAGAAGGGAGATGGATGGACGGATGGTATGCTCGGTACCAATTCAACCAACCATGGGCTAACACGTTTCACATTTTGGAGCAAATCTGGCTCATCCCATGAAACCTAAAAAAAAATATTTTGTTTAATGTCTAACAAATGATAATTTCATATTTATATTCAACATACTATTATCAGTATCAGCCATGAATGTATGAATTCAATTTACTCACAAAAATACACAATTTGACTTGCTAAAAAAGGTATCTATTGAATCACAGATGCACATTTATGTTATAGGATGACAATTTAGGAATAATTTGGGAAGTAGTAGTGAAGATCAATTACACAGTTTTGGTTTTGGAAGATTAAACTCAATATGATAAAAACTATGTAGTATGTATGTAACCTACCTGTAGAAGACGCCATGGAGACTCGGGCCAACAGATGGGATCTGCAACCTGAACAGAAGATACGGTTCCCATGAACCAGCTTATCCGAGAAGAATCCTCAGTTTCAAAGGGCATTTTGAACCTCATTCCTGAGCACCACCGTATTTGCATTGCATCTCTCACAGCTGAAGCCTTAACACAAAACTCCGGTGTGCTTTCACGGGGATAGTACACAACCTCAAAGGGCTGGCCATTGGCAGCAAGAGTTGCAGCTTCTATAACATATTCAGCCCTCATTTTTCCCTTGGCGTCATCACTCGAACCTTTTTCAAACACTTTATTACCATTCTCCCTTGAAAAGCCAGAATAACCCCCATATTCAGAGCCAGAATTTCCAGCAGTAGTATTCCATCCAGATGGGTATTCAGGTCCACCGCCAATTCCCCTCTTAGCCCTTCTAATCCCAACACAGAGATCACCATTTTCCGCTCTGAAAAACACAATGGAATCCCCAGCAACAAGCTTCTTCTGATTCACGAAATTACTCCACCCCGTTGTCAAAAGGTGACGCCGAGGAGTACCTCTATAGATATGCCTAAACTTCCAAATCTCGCCATGCACATCCTTTGCAAGAATGGTCTGAACAGGAGGCTCAGCCGAGTAATCCAAGCGTGGGAAGATGGTCTCCGCACAGTAACGAGGCACAGAGAAGCCTCCCCCATTGTTAGCATCAGATTGGGTCAATGTCTTGGCAAATGATGTGGGTTTCTCCGGATTCTCAACTGTTCCATTGTTTCCCACAAACCCATCATCCTCAAGATCAAAACCACTCTCTCTCACCGGAATCAGCCTCATTTTCGCAAAAACCTCATCCGTTTCGGGATCTGCCATGTATCTGATAGCAGATATCTTGGAGAGAATGAGTGGTGGAATTCTAGAATTCCCAAAATCCACTTTCCCATGGGTGTACTCAGCATGGCCCTGAGGAAAGTAGAAGACTTTAGAGTTAATGGGCGGCATTTGAACCATGCCACCGGCGCAGGCATGCCAGAACTGAGAATCCAGCCATTTCTCTGAGTTGCTCCTCAATGGTTCTCTTACAGAATCCATAACTGTAATCATTGTGTCAAACAATCTATGACCCTCTTTATGTCTGACTGCTTTCCTCAGTAAAATGCAGCTGTTAACAAAACAAATTTACAGAAAAATAATCAAGTCAGATATGGTAGTGGCAAGGGAAAACCCCATTTTTTCTACAGAAAAAAGCTCACAAAAATTCTGATTTTAAAATCAAAAAACAAAACTGACAACTACAGAAGAAATGTTTCAATCTTGAGTTAATCATCAATGAAAAATCCAGGACATTTACGAGTATAATTTCTGGGATTTAGGAAAACACACCAAAAGATGAAAAATTTCAGAAACAACAGCAGCAACTTTAGATTAAAGAGAGACAACAAAGTGCATATAATTTACCTGCTTTTCAGAACAAGCTAAGATAAAGATACGAGAGACGAAAACTCCACCACGATTTGGAATTCCCCTGAAATATCAAGAGGGTTGTTGGTGTGGCCCCTTTGACTTTGTAAGTGTGAACTGTGAAGGGTCGGCCTCTCTCTCCTCTCTCTCTCTCTCTAGAAAACTGAACTGGGTTTTCTGGGTGAAAAAAGAAGGCAGTTGTTGCTGTTGGAAGGTGCTGAGGTTGAAGCTTCGTTGCCGACCAGAGCAGGCAGTTGGGAGCGATGTGTGTAAAGAGAGACTTAGACAAGGGACACACACGCATACCAAAAGGGGAAAGCCACCCTTTTTAAATTCATGTTTATTATTATTATTTTCCTTTTTACTTTATTTTCTGTTTATTTCAGTAGGGCAAGAGATTTGCGTGATTTTTTTCCGTGGTTTCGGATCGCAAAGGTCTTAACAACACACCAATATATTACGCTTTTATTTTATATATATTAATCTCTCCACACACGCTCATGCACATGTGTGAGATTTTAATGATACATGTGCTAAGAAAAGCCAATCTTGCTTGGAAGGCACAAGGCTCGTGGCCATGCATTAAACAAAGTAAGCCAATTAAGTGGCATTAAACATTCCAATTATTTTAAGTTCATGCATTACTGAAGGCTTCCCCACAGCAATCAAGGCCATTTATTTTATGTCAAGGTCACAAAAACACTTTGGAAGGCTTGAAAACGCAAGTCAAAGTTGAGGGAAACTGAACAAATATGTTTCCTTATTAATTAGTTTGTTTGTAGATTTCTGGTTTTCTTCTATAAATCCACCGGATTAATTCCAACTTATGCGCCTAATGATTTTGTGTGCTTTCTAAAACATAAATTTCATCGTTTTTCTATAGGTTTATGCATGGTTTATGTTGACATTTCAATTTTATTTTCTCACTAAATCTCCTTAATTAATGCACGAGAGAAAATGTACCTTCTATTGATACATTAATTCGTAAAATTTGCGATTTAAGTAGTACAACATCCGTAAAAATCATGCTCCGTTTTGAATTCTCTCAAGAATTTTTTGTGATATAACATTGACAATGTTTTTTTTTTTTCATCGAAGTGGTATCCAAACTCGTGCCCAAAAATTTAGGAAATGTTGGACTATTGGATTAAAAGTAAAATAAGGGTTACTTCTTCCAACTCTTTTCCCATCTTTTATGCTAGATGGATTGCTAAACACCAACATTGTGTTGTATAACCTAAGTGCGCTTAGAAGTTGAGTTTGCACATATATCGCAAAATATTTTTAAAAAAATTGCGAGTTTCGTGCACAACTCTGAAATCAAGGCAGTGGGTTTAACCAAATTACATGGACTATAATAAAGTTTATCTTGTCCGATGCCCTAACTCTTTGGGATTAACCATGGTTAAGTACAGTTCGGTGTGTACTATAAACCATATGATCAATAGTTCTTAGTTAACTCCCCTAACATTTTCACTGGTTGTTATTTGTGTTCCTGAATTTTTGCTTCTGGACATGGTCTTGTCGTGCTATTTGATTCTAAGGATAAGAACAACATAAAAAAACATTAAAAATGCATTCATGTAAAAGAAAGAAAAATGGAATTTTTATCGGATATGCATGTTACTGTTGAAATAGAATGTCTTAACTTTAAAATTTTTAGGGTTTGCTCAAGTGGTGAGGATGGCGGAGAAAAGTTGAGCTAGATAAATTTTTAGGGTTTTCACTGGCAAATATACTATTGCCTTATACTTCTCTTTTCCTTCCCGCGGGACTGGTAGTTGTAGTGCGACTCTTCTTGTATTTCTCTTTACTTCGATATATTAATCTCTCACAACAACAACAACAACAAAAAACTATTGACTTGTTTGCTATAAACTCTATATATCATATATAATTACAAAGAAAACAGAGAGAATTGATTAGAATTAGCATTTGGATCGTAGCCAAGTCATGATACAAAATGCTAAATTTTGATATTGATGGGAGATTATGGTAAAGAATTAATGGGATTAATTTGGGATTAGAGAATGTAGTCGATAATGTACCAAAAGCGATATTAAGGCACTAGGACAAATTAATATGACAATGGGATGAGATTTAAAGAAAAGACAAATCATTCGGCTAATCACTTCCGTCGATCTTATTCGGCTAATCACCATATGAAGGATTTATATAGGACAATTTAATATATAGTTATGAGTTTTAACATTTAATATTGAGTTTTGGCCCAACTGTAAATGAAACCAGAAACTGCACAAATATAATCAAGCACAATGTAGGATATTAATCAAAACCATGAACAGTGCACATGATAAGTTTAGCAGCATTCGATCTTCACTTAGTTATAGAGGAAGTCCTATAAGATCGACTTAGACGGATATGAGAACGATATATATAATGAGTTTGATATTAAGTTGTGTCTCATGATTATAAGTCATCATTTATGGATTAATCTTACTGAAAAAATGGGAACAACATCATCCGAATCTCAAGGTACCATCAAACTGCCTCCAACTTGATAAACACCTAGCAGACATTCTTGAGAACCAAAACTGTTAAAAGTAGACGTAGAAAGTGACCTTCACCAGACATATGTTCAACAAATGGACACGAACAGTTCAGACCTAAATAGTTGTAAGAGATGCAAACACTGACAAGTTCACCAATTGTGTCAAAATTCATCAAATCCTAATCTATTTCTCAACAAACTTTACGACTTGACCCCCACTAGTCATTGGCATAACATGATGTTCACATTAACGTAATTATACATCCATATAACACCACAATACACCCAAAAAAACAATTGCTCTCTTTTATAAAATTCAAAGTTCAGCCTTGAAAAATTGAAAATGGATCATTTGTGAGGTGCATTTTAAGTGTTTATTTTATGAAGTAATACTTCATAAAATATACTATTTATAAGGATAAAACCATGAATTTTTATGTATAGTAGAATGTAAGGATGAAATGTCACACTACCTAATGAAACAATCACACACTTAGTTTACACCCTTTCCAAGTGTTATTTCAACCTTGCTTCTTTTCTCATCTAAAGAACATGAAATGGAAATTTGCATAGATAAAATTATCAAAAGACTTTTAGATAATATCACATAATGCATGCATTTTTTTCACCACACTTGCTAGTTTATTTAGGTTGAGATATTGGAGAAAACTAGAAAATTACATTTTTAATGAAAATTTCATCCAATGACAATTTAGCCCACATATATATCAAAATAGTTAATAAAAATTGCGATTATGGCAAAAAAAACAATGGGATTAAATTTGGATTTGAGAATGGACTTGTTAAAACACTAGGACAAATTAATATGACAATGGGATGGGATTTAAAGATAAGCCAAATCGTTCCGCTATCACCTCGGTCGGTCTTATTGAAGGATTCATGTGATTAAGTCCATGATACAACTGTAAATATATCATGAGTTTTAGTCCATTCTACACCATATGAAGGATTTATAGTACTAATTAATAATTATGGATTTATAACTTTTAATATTGAGTAATTGGTCCAACTGTAAATGTAACCAGAAATTGCAAAAATAGAAATATCAAGCACATTGTAGGACTTAATCAAAACCATGAATGACGCACATGATAAGTTTAGCAACTTTTGGTCTTTACTTAGTCATAGAGAAGGTCTTATAAGATTGATTTAGACGGATATGAAAATGATATATCTATAGCAAGTTTGATATTGAGTTGTGCCTCATGATAACTTGTCGTGCATGGATTAGCGTTACTGAAAAAATGGGAACCGTGCACAGCAGAATAAGGGTTACAGACTAATCATCCGAATCTCAAATACCATCAAATTGCCTCCAACTTGATAAACACCTATCAGACATTCTTGAGAGCCAAAGCTGTTAAAAGTAGACGTAGAAAGTGACCTTAACCAGACATGTGTTCTACAAATGGACACGAAAAGTTCAGACCTAAATAGTTGGAGGATATGCAAACACTGACAACTACACTAATTGTGTCAAAATTCATCAAACCCTAAACCTATTTCTCAACAAACTTTACGACTTGACCCCCCACAATTCATTATTCTAATTAGTTGGCCTCTCATATATGTGGTCGGCCACGCTAGGTCTTCTATATACGCCAGAACACGAGTTCCTAACTAACCCTAAGCCCCATTCATTCAAGGGTCTCTAACTAACTGGAGGTTGTCTAGTCACTTAGGGCTAATTGTCCTTCTCACTTGGGGGTCTTTGAGAAGGACTTTCCAACATGCAGTTAACCTTATAATTTATATGGCATCGATGGGGTGATGAGTGCTCAAAAAGTCAAATGCACTACTTCTTGGTTCTTGCTAGGAAATTAATTCACGTGTAAGGAAAACTAACTTGTTTTCATTTAGTAATAATGGAAGGAAAACTTTTGATGTAATTCACATAAACTAAGAGGTGTTGTGTGTGAGATGCGTTTGTTGTTTTTGGTAACCACCTTATATCCTCCTGGTTTGAGGAACCACCCGATATCCTCCTTGACATTTTATTGTCCGAGGATGGTGCCTGACTCTTTTTGTGTTTTTCTTTCCAACTAAGTCTCGCTTGTGGTCTAGCATTAATTGAAATTGAATTAGATAACTCTTCAGATTTAATTTATGTTGAAGAAAGAATATGTCAATTTCCAAAAGTTTTGTTTGACTATAAGGTAAAAGATGGATTAGTTATGAAGAAAATTTATCATTTTTACTGGGGTGGAACTGACAGTGTAAGTGTTAAAATTTCATTTCATTTGATCTTTTACTTCTAACTTAGACAAAGTTTGAGTATTGACATTCAGTTTTTACTTTACATGCATTGAATTTAATGAGTTTTATTAATCGAAGCCCTTGACGGTACAAAAATTACGTTAATAACGGGATCTATCAAAGAAAAAAGGTGGATTTAATCACTAAGTTGTGATAATAGTGTTATTTTTTTGTTTTACCCTTTGAATGAATTGGCATCAAGTAGAAGAGGCGATCAGCAACAACTGACAACCAGAGTCACAACTCATGCAAGCAGTAGCTGCCGCCGCCGCTGCCGGAGCCGGCTATAACGTGTAATTCTTCAACCACATTCATCGCCACGTGGCCAGCATCCAACAGTATATGGTTACAGGGGAATGGGCCCTACACTGCTGCTGTAAATCTCGTCAGTGAGATGATGGGGATGGGATAATGGGAATGATGGGGACATGACGCGTCTGGGGGAAGTGGGGCCCCTGACCGAATCTCTGTCGTTTCTTGTGTTGGCCCTACAACAGTGAAAATGTCAAAAACACCAGATGAAAAAGCTGAAAGCTGTTTCGCAGGCTGACTCTTTTCACTTTTAAATACTTAATAAACAGGGTTTGAGTATTTTTAAGAATATCAGCTTTTTTCTTTCTTTCTGATATCATGAAATAAAATCATTAATTTATGTGACGCAAAAAAACTATTTGTCAATTGTCATTACTAATATAATGTTTCATATAACGAGGTAAATATTAAGCATTATTTTTTCGGCTTAATTTTGCCCATTTGACACGTGTAGTCATAATCGGATCATGTCGGGTTTGTTATTTCCGCCAAACTATGTCTTGTTAGAGTAGGTTAGGTTATTGCACTCTTTCTTTATTCTTTATTTTGGTGATCAATTTTAAATAATAAATGCTAATTCCTATACGAGTGCGAAGTGTGAACTAGGCAAGTTGATATAGGGCTGGTTTGGTATTGCTGTGCTTTGAAAAAAAGCTGATTCTGCTGTTCTGTGAGAATAAGCGGCTGTGAAATAAAGCAGCAGAGTGTTTGGTAAACTTTTTTGTAAAAGTGCTTTTGAAAAAAAAAAAAACAGTATTATAGTGTTTGGTAAACTTTTATGTAAAACAGATATGAAAAAAAACCGATTTTTCAAAGCTAGGTTTTGCAGCTTATTGTTTTTGGCTTTTTTTCACCCAAAACTGTGAAAAAAAGCTGAAGCTGAATGTTTACCAAACACAAAAACAGCTCCCAGCTTTTTTCAGAATCACCTCAGTACCAAACCAGGTCATAGTAGTGTCATTATTTGTAAGTAAGCTCGTAGCGTGGGTGAGGAGCCGCAATAATTGGGGTTAACAATAACATTAAGGGGCTGCAAAGCAAAGCAAATGCAGTAAATATTTAGTCGAAATTAAGCGGCGGAGTGGTTGGAAATTTGCATGAACATCGGAGGCTTCAACTTGAGCAACATTGATGGGGGCTGGTGCTGCTACACATGGCGGGCACATAGGCAGCGGCAGCTCCTGCTCACATGCCGCTCCGCTAGCTACGGCCGCTGCCCTCGATTCTTCCTTCGTTTGGGAGCTTTAACTTTCAATTGGTCAACTCGTTAGCTAGCACTGCTCTTATTTAATTAACTAATTAATTATCCACTAAGTTTTGTTTGTTTAATGAATAAGACTGACAAACATCAATGCTATTGAGTCATTGACTCGATAATTAAATGGTTTGATTCATGATCCCGAGTCTAATAACATTGTTAATTACAATGTTTTCTTCAATTAATTAATGTTGTATGTGTATTTTGATGAAGCAATTGCTTTGAGAATCAAAAGAAACTTGTCACACGTGAGCTTGGTCTCTCGATCATTTTATCAAAAATGTGAGTGCCGGCCATAATTTGAGGCTTGAGAGTTTTGAGTCCTACAAACTAAAGGGTGCATAATATATATATATATATATATATATGTGTGTGTGTGTGTGTAGGGCAAATCCGTGACACTATTTTTTTTACAAAGCATTTGTAGGGCCTATTCCGTAATGTATTTTAATGATCCAAAATGTTTATCTTTTATAATATTATTCATAGATCATTCTTGCAAAAAATTGACAACTCCAAAACCATGAAGACATTCATTTGTAGTGAAGAAAATAGACAAATACAATTCTACAAAGAAACCATAAACCTTTAGTCCAAAGGTCATATGATTTCAAATTTGGGTGATTTTTGGTAAGCATGACCTTTAAGTGAAGACTTAAAAGACAAACGGGTGTAAAAAATTAAAGAGAAAAAAATAATGTCACAGATCCGTCCTACACACACACATACGTATATGTATACAGAAAAATGGAATGACTTGGTTTATTAGAGCTTAAAATGTGTGGGTGATCAAGTAGTTGGTTCACATGCCAAAACAGCTCATATCAAATCACACAAAAGTTGGAAAAAGTTTTAGATATGGTTGTTGCATGTTTATCATACTCAAAAAATATTGAGATATAACATAGGGAGACTTTGGATGATGTCTCTAGTTATGAATATTCTTTGACTGAAACCTTGTTGGTTTTTAATTTTTTATCGAAGTCCTTGAAATTAATGTGATAATTTATTTCTATGTATGTTACTAATTTTTTAAATTAAAAATTAAAATTTATAGTTCCCCCGGATCCATTGCGGGAAAGGGATAATCTAGAACTTAAAGTTGTAAATTATATACTTTATGGAAATGGTAAACCAATTTGGGGAATTTCGGGCACGAGTATTTAATTAGTTCGGACTTGTTTACTATTGAACTGAGACCAAGATAAAAAAAAATTCTTCTATCAAGGAGGCCCACTCTTCCTTTATTGAAGTAAGTGCAACTAGTCTGATTCAAGATTTTTTTTAAGTATCAACTTAGTGAAATCTCATACTTCGTATATCCGAAAAAAGGAATGATCCGTTAGGTTCGGGATTAACCTCTCATAATAGGTCAAATCGTACCAATATCAACCATATTAATGAGATTTTAAATACAAAATCATAATTTGTGGGATTAAAAATATTAAAATATAAATATACTATTTTGTGTGTGTATATATTAAATATGGGTACATTCTTCAAAACCACAAAAAAAAAAAAAAAGAAAAAAAAAAGGGTATTAGGCTTGATAAAATTAGTAAATTTCTTCGATTAAACTTAACATGGATATATTCTAAAATCAAAGAAAAAAGAATGTACCCATATAAGTTTTTAAAAATGGATTAGAAAAAAAAAATGAATAGATTTTATATTAAAAAAATTGGTACATTTTACATATAACAAATTGGTGTATTTAAGATTGAGTAAATTTTAAGATTAAAAATTTGAAAGAAAAAAAAAATACATGAATACAACATGTAAGATTAAAAAATTGAAAACATTTTTTAAAAAAGCTAATGGGTACAAACTTATTCTAATTTTTTTATTTATTTTGGAAATGTTTTGAATTGAAAATTAGTTAGGAGTTTAATAAAGGTGTGAGTATTAAAATTCTAAATCAATTACTAATTTTTATTTTAAAAAATTATGTAACTGACATGTAAATTTATTATTACATTAATGTAGGGACTTGGATCAAA
Source organism: Pyrus communis (assembly GCF_041283825.1). Classification (NCBI taxonomy): domain Eukaryota; kingdom Viridiplantae; phylum Streptophyta; class Magnoliopsida; order Rosales; family Rosaceae; genus Pyrus; species Pyrus communis. The sequence goes on along the minus strand of NC_142571.1, from coordinate 22,693,098 downwards.
ATCTGAAAACTAATAAGGTTTCAGTCAATGAACATTAGTAACTAGGGACCGGATACTAATTTTTCCTATAACATATGCAGATCATTTCTAATTCCACCTCTTTCTGAGTGTGTTGTGCGTGTAGTCACCAACAAATCAGAGTTTACGAAACAAAATAATGAGATAATTGTTATTGTTGTACTCATTATGTGAGAAATCACGTAATAAATGTTATAGAAACAACTGCCCTATTAAGTCACCTGATGGGTATATAGGAACAACTGCCATATCGCTTATGCAAATTTTTGTTGACAAGTACATTGAAGGTTTACACAATACCATCAATCTCACTTTTTATGCTGCATGGCCCTTCATAATGCAGTTGCTCTTGCTCCGCACATTTTATGCGAGTTTTTGTTAATAAGAGTGGGTAACGTAACATCTGGATATCAAAACATCGCGACGACATTGTTCGTCCATTTCTATGTGTTATGAGCTTATAAGACACTTGGTAGGTTTGGGCATATTAGGAAGTGGACTTTTGGTCTTAGCAATAGAATTGGACTTCGAAACATGTCCATCTTCCAATCAAACTAATAGAAAATGAAAAGGAAAGTTTTCCACAATGGTTTATGCGAGCTTGAATGTCAACTTAAGAATCAAGTTGCTTGAGCTTTGATCCTTATAGCACTGTTTTCATAGTGCAGTAAATTTAATTAACTTGGCAAAGTATTTAATAAAAATCAAACTCATGAGATCCGTCATTGATTAAATTCACTTATGTATATTGTACTTAAATTTTCTGACTGAATTTGTGAGTTTGAATTCAACGTATGAAATCTCTAAATTACTTGGTTTACGATCAGGTAATAATCAGAGTAGAGATTATGGCCTTGTTTGGTTTGTAGGATTGAACTAAACTTAATCTCTCTCTAATTTCAAGGTATGTTGGGGAGAGAAATGAAAAAATTGTCTAATTATGGGGTAAGGGTTCGTGAAGAAAATAGTGCAGTTTTGCTCACCCCTATTAATTACCGTTAGATTAGTTTAAGTTTCGAAAGTTGTGTATTAAACCAATTAAACCAAACTAATCTAGACAATTAATGTAGAGGTTTGAGCATCACCGTCACTTTAAGGTGTGAGCAAATTTGCACTTTGAAGAAAACTTACGTATTTCAATCCTCTCTAAAATAGGAGGATAAGAAATGATGAGTTTTTCTGAATGCTAATCCTCTTCTAATACCTGCCATATGAAAAATCATTCACTCTTATTTCTAATATGCCTTGAAGTTAAAAAGTTGTCCATTTCAATTCAATCCTACGTAACGAACCTTATGACTATTTTTAATAATGACACTTTTTTTTTTTGGGTGCGCAATCAACTTTTTTCGGTTGCATTTGAAATGCATTGGGCCTAATCCTATCCACCTCAATAGTTGCCAGTTTGGACTTTCTAAAGACTATTTTTGGTCCAATTTTTGGGTCACCATTTCCACAAAGTCAATTTTCAGGCCAACCCATAGTCCAAAATTTGCAATTAGTTTGAAGTAAACTACCCCACATTATTTGAGTTTTAAACCAAACTCATTAGGTTGCCCAGACTATTCATTTTACAGGGAAAATAGACACCATACAAATCTCGTTTTTCACCCAATATTTTTTAGGAATATTTTTACTCACCATTTTATTTATGATCATTAGATGAGTTTAAATTTTGATATTTGTGGCTTATAACTCATCTAACGATTATAAATAGGCTGGTGAGCAAAAATACACCCATTTTTTTTAAAAAGGTTTTAATTAAATTTGTAATGTAATTGAAATGTCCAATCAAACTTTAAAACATGCATTTCATATGATTAGTCCAGTCAGCAGGTTAATAACAAAAATGACAGTAATTAACAGCAGGATATTATGAAATGATTGATGGTAATCCTATTTATTTGGTTTATTATGCGCATAATAAATACTATCATTGTTTGGTAATATAAAGTTGATATTTTTCTTTCATTTGGTTCGCGTTTGGTCAGATTGAGACGCGTTGCCTAAGTCTTTTGACACACAACCTTATAAGAATTTCTAACCCCTCCCAAATGAGAAGAGATCCTCTCCGAATCTCTTTCACCAAGATCACCAGATTAAGTGATTTAGGTCTTTGAAACTTTATCCAACGGCTCACCTATTTTGACTCCTAAAAGGTATAATAGTTTTTTGCCGTTGGATGAAATTTCAAAGGCCTGGATCACTTGATCCGGTGGTCTTGGTGGAAGAGATCCAGAGAGGATCTATTCTCCTCCCAAACTAGCCAAACCCAATGTGTGTAATTCAGAAAACAAGTCTGCAGGGACTTTCCTGTTACGTGACAGGTTAAAAGACAAGTTCGAACATATGTTAAGGAATCTTAATTATTATCAAAAACTTATAATATGCGGTAAATTCTAATTGGATAGTGTCTGTCATTCATCTGGCCACATGACAAGAAAACTTCTACGAAAGTTTTAATATTTCGCAGGAAAACTAATAAAATGACTTAAAAAACCTAAATCTTAACAAAACAAAAAAATCATTCAACTAACTTTATTTAATGTTTAAGATAAAATTCAATATCAAATCAGCCTAATAAGCTTAGTCCGACCTTTACAACTTACCGAGTTTTCGATCTTACCCCCTAAAATTTTCTGCTGCCACTTAAATTTTTAAAAATTGTGCACATAACTAAATAAAAATCCTTATTGTTCTGATCATTAGGGGTTAATTAACCTTTAAGCAACGTTGTTGCAGAAAGATTCATATTAATTAATTAGCACATTGTTAGCATCACTTAGTCAAATTGGCAAAACATAAACCTTAAAATAACATTACGCAAGTGCCCAACTGAGAAAATCAGAGTCAAATCCAGCAAAAAGTAAAAATATATATGGATTGCAAATCTTCCAACCTCCTAACAAAAACCCTAACAAACCAGACCAAGAATTTAAAATTAGTCCCAATTTGAATCATCCCAAAAGGAGAAATTTGGGTTTTAGGGGGAAAGAGGAATTGAAATCTCTCTAAAAATTTGAAGACTTTTGCAGTTGATATAGAACAATGCTTGGCTACTTAAGAATAAGTAGGAACTTCTATTCAAAACTCAATGTGTTCGAATCACATAGCTTTGTTCTTATTATGAGAACCGTTCATATTATGGATCACTTTGTACAAACCATCTCTGCAAAAATTAAATTAAAACTATGGTCGTTTAGTCAATCTATTGTAGCAAAATACATAGACGGTTTGTAATGCTTTTACCAATTTTGTTCATCTGTTTTTATACAATTCGATGAGTAAACGACCTTAGTTTAATTGACTTTTTGCAGAGGCAACCTTTGTAGAGTGATTTATACTATGAACAGTTTCGATCATGAACATGAAGTTCTTTGATTCGACAACAAACAAATTTGAATAGGAACACCAACTCATTTTTTGAATAGCTAAATATTGTTCGATGATACATATATGCTATTTTTGTGCTTGATTAGTTTGAAAGATGAATGAAATAATGTGTAGCACTAGCAACTATAACAAATTCATCTAGGACCACTTTGTAACGCTCACCTCATGAACATGACATCTCAGAACAAGTGGAATTAATGGGGAAAATCATGTGCTAGGGGTTTAATGGATTGAAGGTACATTTCCATTATACCAACTAGAGTACGTGTTTGAAACGGGATGTATACTTTCTTTTCTTTGTCGTACATGTGGAGAGTGACACAGAAAATAACATTTACACCTTGTAGCAGGTGAGATTTGCGTTCTTGTATCGGGGTTCAAGAGAAGGATGTGTGAGTCTCTTATACTTTTTATAATACAGAGAGTGTCAAGGGAGGAGAGAGAGAAATAGGAGGAGTATACACCGGTTGCAGGTGAGTTTTCTTTCGTATTTGCATTATCACATCGTTATCCAAGAGAACCATGTGCTTTTCTCTTATAGTTTTGAAAATGTAGGAAGTCAAGTAGATGGGTGCATAGATTATGACACATTGTTCTCCTCAATTGTTGATGAATAATGATCGATGACCCTCTTGCAAACTTCAAATGTGGAACGACGACCTCATAGCAACAGAAAATGATTACTCAAATGTGCAAAAAATTTTGATGGAAACAACCACCACCAATTGCCATCATTAATCATTAAGCTTTCCTTCTTCTTCAAGCCAAACTTTTGTGGAAATTTGAGTGCTTCAACCAGAAGGGAAGAAAATTAGGTACACCCGAAGAACGGAAAAACCAAAAACAAGAGCGAATGAAACCGATACGAAGCATAACAAATCTCAAATTCGAGTACTCATTTCAGAATTTTGTCTACTACAAATGAACTGCAAAAAGAATTCCCTTGCGAAAGGAAGAAAAAGGCGAAAAAAGAAGAATGCAAAAGGAGACAACAGACTCTAAAAAACCTTAAGGACCTACTTGCCATCATCATCGTCACTAACATCTAAAAGTCTACCATTAAACTTGCATCTCTCTAACCCTTCAACTTCTTTTTTTGTTCGGTCTCTCCTTCTACTTAGCTAAATATATGGAATATATGGTCATCTAATTTGGCTCCTATTTTACCACCCCCCATTTTGCATCCCTGTACAAAAAACCAATGAACAAAGAAATGAAACGACGCTACGGCAAATAACATAAACTGACGACAGAGAGAACGAAGCGCTGCGGACTGTGGAGTGTTCCGGCTAGGGAACGTTATCCTCTACTGCATCCTCCTCCCCCTCACATGTAATCCAGCGAAATGCTGTGGTTAGCATTGGGGATGAGCTCTGGAGTTTCGGTCATTGCTGTTGTGGTCTCTCCAAAAGGGACCAGCTCGCCGCCTTTGTTTCTCATCTCGAGAACCTTCTTGTGGGAATTGGAGTGCAAGGCCGGGACAAAGGTAGGGCTGGCAGCAGGCCGGTACTCAGGGAAGAGCCGGCCTGACTTGTAGCGGACGCCACAGGCATTGCAAAGAGTTTTTGGCCCCATTGGACCTGCCCTCCACTGGGGTGTCTTAGTAATCTCACAATGCAAGCACTTTCTCACTGCTCCCTGAGTGGTGCCGGAACTTTGATTTCCCTCTGCCGGAGCCTGGGGAAGCGTCAACTTGATCTTCTTTTTCTTCTTCTGCTCCCCGGAAGCTTGCTTCGGTATCTTGATCACAGGACGGGACTCTGCGAAATTCTCAGAATCCGAATGGACCTTCAGAGGGAGCAAAGGCTGATGCTGAAGGGCCTCGGCTTCAGTAACAGAGGAGGCAGGGGAAATGAGTTGAATTGCGGGACGAGGGTTGAATGTAGCTGGGCGCGGACGCTTGCTGCGAGCGCGTCCGCGCTTGCCAGGAACCACCTGGCCATGGCTTTGCGGCACATTCTTCTCGACGGAGCAGGAGCTGCTGCTGTCGAGGACGGAAATGGGGCTGGAGGTCTGAAACTGCTGGTGGGATGATTCGTTGTTGACGAAGGGGTTGTCCGGTTTGTTGATCGTTAGGCTTCCTCCTGAGAAGGAATCCTCACAGAAGTTTGACAGCCATTCCAATTGAACAATGTCTTCAATCTGTCAAACAAATACATCAAAGAAATTCAGACAAAATTAAAGCTTCCAAATTTCAATTAATTAAATAATTTAATTCCATCATTTTGATGAAGAAAAATCCAGCAGAAAATCACGCTTTTGGAAATTTGGAGGTACTCATTACAGACATGTCCCATGTTCCAAAATTTTCACCATGCAATTATGATGGTTTTTACCGTTCATAACCCCACCACCGACAACCGAAACGGTGTCGTTACAGTGCGTAATTGACCGAAATACCCCCAGAAAGGAGGGATTTGTGAGTTCAATTATTTCAACGGTCCATTTTTGCTTTTTTAACCCACCAAATTATTCAAGGAACACAACGCTATCTTCTAAAGAATACCCACCCACCACATGATCAGCACATGCGGGGCAACCCAAGGACTATGTCCACTTTTACTCCGAAAGATTTTTAAATATGTCCGGAACGATCATATGAAAAAAAGTGTTTTTCAAATGCCACTCTACTTGTATAATAACAGATGAAGTACTGAAAAATATCCCCTTTCCTCGGGACCTGCCAGCCTGGCACGTCAATTTCTAATTTTACTCAAGTAAAATAAATAAATAAAACCATGAATTAAAAAAATAAAAATAAAGCATGTCCTAAGTTCAACGTATGACGTCATCCCCCATTCAATTCACGGAAATCCCGTGAAACCGACACGCCGCGTGAGCTACGAGAGAGACAAAAACAGAAGGAGCGTGGGGAGTGTGACTCACCGGAACGTCGAGCTCGGCGGAGAGGTCTGAGGCTGAGTTGCCGGAGAAGACGGCTTCATTGGGTGGCTGGAGGGAGCCGGACTGGCTGGGCCAGGGGGAGGAGGAGTTGAAAGCGGCGTCGCAGTCGGGGCCGGGGGCAGACTCCACGTCGTCGGTTGGGAAATTGAGGAGGTCGTCGATGGTGTCGAACAGGCTCCCGCAGTCTATATCGTCGATAAAGCTCGGTCCCATCATTTTCTCCGTCACAAATTGTCCTGAGGAAACACGAAAGGCCAGAAAATATAATCAGCGACGTTAAATTCTAAAATGTAAATGTTCATGGCAATGGGGCGGCATAAAGCGTGTGGCGCATTTTAGCAGGGATAAGCAATTAAACGTAAAGGTTGAAGATTCTTCTGGTTCGACTTTACTTGTATTTCACACTGATGAATTCAAAAAAAAATAAACAAATTCAAAAAAAATTAAATGGAGCCGAAATAAGGTGAATTTGGAGCTTTTCAGTAAACTCCAACTCGGAATTTTCACTTTTTTTCTTCTCCCTTTTTGAAAAAAAAAAATAATAGAAGAAGAAGAGGAGATTATGAGAGCATGAATTTCAAGCGAACCTCCAGAATTTCGAGGAAACAGAGAATTCAAAATTTGAAATTTGAAAATTTGAAAAACCAGTTCACATTTGAGCTTTCAAAAGAGTTGAATTTCTAAAGCGAACACGAAGGAAAACGAAAGAAGTTCAATTTTCCGAATTGAAATTGGGCGAAAAGAGGAGAAATTCCTAAAACTGGAGGGAATTGTGCGTTTTCTTCCCCTCATTTTCGGAGCAACCAAACAGAAAATAGCCATTGCCGACAGTTCTGAAACTCGAGAGAAAAGTACAGAGAGAGAGTGGAGAAATGCAGATCCAAACCTGTGAGTTGTTTCGGTTTCGAACTCTAATTTCACTCTCCCGCCTAAACAAAACCGGAAGAAGCAGAAGAAGAAAGAAACCCCAAAATCCTCCTCCTACAGCTTCTGGTGCTACTAAAACTACCAAAGCCCTAATTCTTCTCAATTATAAGGAGGAGTGAGAGAGCGAGGAGAGAGAGAGAGAGTGAATTTAAGAGAGAGAGAGGGGGGGATGGGGAAGGCTAAAAAGGAAGGAGGAAGAGAGTGAAGATGTGGGCAACATGGTAGGTAAGCCTCCTTCTTCATTGCTAGCTGTCTCTTACCATCGTCACCTTCAAGCCTCCCTCTCCCTCCGCCCGGGCCCCACACGCCCCCCACCGCTCTCTCCCTCTCACACCTTTTTTTTTTTCTGCCAAAAGTTTTTAAATTTCGACACGGATTTTCACCGCGAAAATTGAAAATTACACAGAGGAAAATAATTATTCGAAATAAAAAAATGGAGGTGGGGTTTTGGGTTTTGTGAATCCGCTTACTTTTTCGCTTTCAGTTTCTCTCTCTCTATCTCTCTCTGCTGGAACTTCTGCTTTTCTTCCTCCTCCTGTCCTTTGCGTGTGAAGAGATTGAGACAGCAGATTACAGTCTTATAGAACCCTCTCTCCGCCTTTAACCGCCGTTACTTCTTACTTTTTACCTTTCTTCGGTCCCCGGAAAATCTTAATTACAGTTTATACGTGACGGTGGCGTTATTTTAAACCAATTATTATAGTTATGTAAAGAATTTAAACACATAACAGCGTTTGATTGGTTTGAAATGTTATCACAGTGTCATTCTTCTAGATGTAAGTAAGTTTGTTTGGCCCTCCGTTTTGCGTCAACCTAGGGCTGCGTTGTCGTTTTCTTACAAGACCTTTACCGCGTTACGCCGTTAGATTTCCTCCCCGTTACGCGGTTACGCTTGGAAAATTACGACCCGCCTCCACATGGAAACGTATTAAATTTTAAACGAGTGGGCATTTTTGGCATTATATCCATCACAACACATGCTTTCTTTATTTTCTTTTTCTATTTCTTTTTTCGTGTTTTTTTTTTCAATGCCATAAATGTTTTGTTTTTTCCCGCACAAATTCATTAGGAACCTTAGTTGGAAGGTTACTTAATTAATTTCTTATATGTAAATTTTTTGCTGGCTTTATTTCTTTATTTTATTATTTTTGCCTAGGTCAAATTGCTATTAGGTCAAGTTTGGTAAATTAATCAAATTAATTAAGAGGATATGATTTGGTTTTCAATATTTGTTAGGTGTATAATTACGTACGTCTTGATTTAGTAACAGGTTGCAAAACAAATATGCACGTTCATACAGTGAGAGTAATTGTTAAATTAGAGATTTGTGAGTTTATAAGAGCATGTTACATGATCTGGAAAGTAAAAAGATTATTACATAAGTCGGCGCAATGCGAGTGATACACACATATAACACACGCGGTAACTTAATTTCGAGAGTCAATAAGACAGTTAAATTAAGAAAACTCATAGAATGATTAGTTCAAAGTTCAGATACCGTATCGTGATTATTCAAACATTAATTACAAAAACTTATTTGGTATAAACTTATACAGCATACAAATGCGTTTTAAAATGTGTTTATTTTCTAAGAGCATCTCCAATCATTTTGCGGAATAAATGATATTGTACACTCTTGTAACTAGGAAACCAACTCCTTGATCTGTGAGAAGCAACGAACTCAAGACCTGAAAAATCCGTTGTACTTCCATTGCTGGCAGCCATAACCTCTAAAGAGTTAGATTCCACGTGTAATTGATTGCATCCAGCCCTCCTCGCTAGCTGCAAACCTGCTCGAATTACAAGGTTTTCATGTATTTGTGTTTAATGTTTAGGGTTTACGATTTAGTGTTTAGGGCTGTATTATTATTTAATAATTACTCGATACATGATGAAAACTGAATGTCACTAAACTAAATAATTATCGGCCTATACGATATTTCGATGACTCTACTCGTATTGGTTAAACTCATAAATAATAACTTTATAATTTCATGTTAACTAAGCCAATATGATCTAATTTATTAATGTAATAGCCATGTTTTTACTCTTAATTAGCACTTGATAAGAATATGAATAAGTGAATTGATATACAAAAATAGGCCTCAAGAGCCCATAAATATAAAGGTGTGTTATCCATACACCCATTTCTACTTCTCACACATCCTCTTAATTTTCAGCCGTAGAATTAAATGAATTGAAGAAGATCAAATGATAGAAATCAACAAGGGTTGTGCGAGAAGTACACACCCCTAAATATATATATATATATATATATATATGCATGTTATGTAACTAATGAGTGAGTGTGATACATAATCTCACACCATCCAATTTTCATCAGATGGTTCATATCCAACGTACAGGTGTCATTCTCACGTAATTCCAACAATTAACCAAAATTGAAAATGTTGGATTTTAATTGAAAGACTGTTTGTGACCCAAAATAATGCAACTGGCTGCAGTTGTAGCGTACCCCATCGATTGCATCCATACGTACAACTAGAAAGAAACAAACATTACTAAATTACAAATGCCCGGTTGGTGCAATGCGACCTCAGTAATTTAGGGTTTCACTTAGTCGACACTTCTTCTTTTGGTGGAACAAAAGGTGAATGATTAATTTTTGTGCTTTCAGTCTTGACACCACATAGCTTTAGTGTTAGGTCCACGCGGATAAAAATCTTTTGGGTCCACTCTCACCCATCCATAGGGGTAATGGTAATGTCTCTACTATTAGTCGAAGAAAATTATGTTACAGTCAGTTGTTAATGCACATAAATGATCGTCAAGCTTATGTTTAGTATTATCACAAAAAATTTGATACGTGTACATGGTAGTTTCAAATTGTTAATCATTGTAAAACTAACATTTGATCCATCTTTCAAAATAGCCATTGAGCATAAACGATTGACGTTAACAAAATTCATGATAAAACCTAAATGATAGGGGTGCAACTCGAATGGGTTGGATAATCAACCCAATCCCAACGTAATCTTCACAATTCGGATTTGAATTGGGTTTGAGTTCATGTGGATCTAGTCGGGTTCAGATTATAATTTTGTTCAAACAAACCTATCAATGCTTTATTCAAGGTCTTTAGTAGTCGATCATTCGTCGAGGGACAATGCACCCCAAACTCTTCAAAATGACTAAAAAGCTGCTGTCATCGCTTTTGCTTGTGGCTCCTCTAACATTCTCTATTTTAGGAGTTTCATCTTTTATTCAAGTTGGGTTTATGTTTGCCCAACATTATCAAGTTCAATCTTATAACATCTTACTTTGTATGATTTTGCAAAATTTGGACTAAACAACCTCAATATTAGTTAAAATTTCATTTACATATCACCATCCACACTCGAATACTATTTCTAATGTTTCAATTGTACAAAGTTGAAATTAAATAAAAGACGTATATCAAAGCTTTAACCAAAAGAATTGTAAAAGTAACACTATCACTCATGATCTATATGAAAAACGACAATAAACTATGTAGTCATTCCAAAATTTATACATAACTTATATAATATGAAGTCGAATTGGTAATATGTGCATAAGCGTCGGGCTCAAAGTTGGATTGAGTTTGGGTTGACATGAGCAGATAATGCATCAACCCGACCCAACCCCAATAGTGGTCGAATTGAGGTTGGATTGGGTTTGGAAGAGTTTTTTTTTTCCATCCTAACCCTCTCGGTCAAGTTGGAAACTGAATTGAATATGGTCAAATTCAAATTAACCCAACCCAAATTGCACGATCGAGTTGAAAATTGAATTGAATATGGTCAAATACGGATTGATCCAACCCAAATTTCATGCCTACTAAATGGTCACACAGTGGTAAAATGCCTAAATGGCAAATCCAACATGGACTTTATGTAAAGTAGGTAATCACCAGCTCGATAGTGCACCTCCATTGTGCTTAAATTTTAAAAAGCCTTGACCAAGCTAAGTAAACCAGCAAATCAAATGTGTTTATTTTGGAATTAATTAAAAAATAAAAATAAAATATTGAGAAAAAAGGTTAATTAAAGTGACTCCACAACCGAAGCATGTTGCATTTGGGCCTCATGGGTAATGATGGGCTTCACTCACATCATCATCTTCTTTCACTCTTTTTTTAACACTGACTTGAGCTCTACTCTTTGCATCAATCCCTTCTAAAATACTCTCTCTCTCTCCCTCTCTCTCTCTCTCTCTCTCTCTCTCTCTCTCTCTCTCTCTCTCTCCAAATTCAGTAGGGGGAAAAGGGGTCGTGATTCAGTCTAAAATTAAGCATATTTTACTAATTAAAAACAAAGAAAAAAAGAAGAAGAAAGGTGTTGTGTTCCATGAACCCTTTTCTTTTATGTTTAACTTGGATTTCACTCTTTGTATCACTTCCTTCTGAGAGACTTTTTCCATGTTCAAAAAAGTGAATTTGGTTAAAATCCATATTGACTTTTAGTCTGTCATGGTTTAGGCTTCTAGCACCATGAACATGTAGTGGACTTGGAAATAGATAAGACAATTTCTCAAACGCTATTTAGACAGTAAAAACTAATTCAATTTGGTGTCACATCTATGTTAATGATAGGTCATACAATCGTAAATAACACTTGATTGAATCAGATAGTGCGTTAAACAAGATGATCAGTCGTATGTGTGTGTGCCTAAACAACATTATTCTAAGAAAATACTAGGTCAAACTAATTAAAAGAAGCCTTATTGGCCAATCTTCATATTAACAAATCTAAAAACATGTTTTGGGAATATGCCAAATCATTGAAAGCTTTTGGGGGTTTTTGTTTCCTCATTTATAAAATGCACTCCAACATGACCTCTCACAATTAATGTTTAAACAATATTGCAAGGACGTCCAAGGACAAGCATTTCAGTATATACAAACCAAAGAAACTAATAAATGACAGATTACTTCTTCCCTTCAAAGATAAGGAAACTATAGATTTTGTGGTACCATTATTTACATATATATATATATATATATATATATATTTTTTTTTTTAAATGGGATTAGTTGTGGGGCACACACCACATCAAACTTCAATAATCTGAATCGTTTATTTTACAAGTTTCATCTCATAGATCATCTTTATAAAATATTAGCAAAATCAGAAATATTTGAGACATAGAATTTAGTTCAAAGAAATAGACGGTTCGAATCGTTGAAGTTTGATGTGGAATGGGTCTCACAAGATCCCATTTTTTTGGATCCCTTGGCTATATATATATATATATATATATATATACACATATATACATATATGTATATGTAATCATACATACGTGCGCGAATCAAATTAAAAGTAAACCTTTTTTTTAATGTAAAATATATGAAAATATAACAAATTAGGAACCAATGAAGCCCTAAGATTGTTGCACCGACAAAATGCATGGATAAATAAGGCAACGTGCATGGAAATGGGCACACATGAGAGACCCAGTGCTCCATTAATTACATTCGATAGCCATTTACCGGCACGACGTCGTGTCGATCAACATTGTGAAAGTAACATCTACAATGTCCCCAAATTACTGATCGATCCCGAGAGAGAAGACCAAATTAATCACACTAAGATCATGTGTCGTTGTCACCATTTAACCTAAATTAATATTAATTAGCCATATTAGAAATTAATAAGAATAAAAGCAAATCACAATCTTGCTAGTTGCTCTCTGTGATCGACAATGTGTCGGTGAGAAAAATGTTTAGGGAAACAACACATCAGCTACCATGCACATGCCATTGTGCCCAAATGGCACTATGAGGTGACTACGTCACCATGCATAAATTATTATTATTATTATTATTTTGTTTTAACAAAAATACCCAAGAATAAGAATATCATATTAATATCAAGTCATTGTAGCTTTGATTAGCAACAAATCACCCTAAAAAAGGACTTAATTTTGATTCTTGTACATCCCCGGCTTCATAATTGGTGTCTGTCTTTGCTAAACTTACATATTACGTTGAAAACATCAAGTGCAACTGTAATCGGAACAAAGTGAGACTCATTGGTATTTGGTGAGTTGAAGCTTGATTAACTCGTCAATGTATATAAAACATATCCTTTTTATTTATACTATATTTTATGCATGCGCTGATGTGTGCTCGAAAAGCCTTTACATTTCCTGGGAAAATTCTTGGAGTATATATGGTATTGCTTTATAGATTGGGTGGTTCAATGGGATTTCTGGGGTTTTTTCATTTTTGTTTTCTTTGTGAGGTAGGTTAATTAGATACAAATGTATTTGATTTGATTGGAAGGCAAGAAAGATGAAATGGATTGCATAAAGTGTTATAATAAAAAAAAACATCGAAATTGACAAAAAATCGAATCGAATGAAACCAAATTCATCTCTACTAATCAGAACAGAGTGACTAATTGTTATTTGGTTACTTGAAGCATAAAAAGGAAATTTTCAATTATACCATAAACTTTGTTTTATTTAAAATCAATGTTCTAAAAGACGCTAGACGCTAGTCGGGCCATGGGCTGGGGCCTAGCGCTTAGGCGGACTAGGCGGATTTAAGTAAATCTATTATATTTCGTTTAAATATGTATCTACTTATACTTAATATATATATATATATATATATATATATATATATATATTTCATTATAAACTACAAAATAAAATAACAGATATATTATGAAATATTTGAACATAATGAAAACATGGGACACGCATATAATGTGTGTTCATTTAAATATGCAACAAATCTCTTACAATTTATTTTAAAAAAATGCAAAATAAAAGTTATCTATTTTCTGTCTAAGTAAGTCGCAACCTAGGCGGGCGCCTAAGCAAGTTTGGGCGGGCTAGGTGGGCGCCTCAGTAAGTCTAGACGCTCTAGGCATTAATCGGGACGGTGTCCAACCGGCTAATGCTACCCTGCCTAAACATTACGCGGAAATTTTTCGAACAATGTAGAATTTAACTAATTCAACTATCATGACACAAATTAATGTTAATATTAAATATTGCACTGTGTAGTTGGTCATTCACTGTCTCTAAAGTCCAACATTAATCTGCTACACAGTTGTATTTCACGCGCCAACAAATCACAGTTTTGGTGTTAAGTGTTGGTTGTCACGTACCCATGGAGTAGTTACTCGAAAAGACCGCGTAACCTTCCACTTACAAAAGGACATATTTGCCCTCGAACTTTGCAGCTTCTCATTGTTGATACGCGGCTATTAACGTAAATTCGCTCCTGCTCGCTGAGGTGGCGACCCGACCCGGTGTGACAGGCAGGGGTGGGGGTGAAAGTCGTAATGTCCAAACAGTCATACGCAATTTGCGTGCGAGCATGTAGAAAGAGCCCATGTTGGGGTGAGACCCACATAAAATGGTCTACATTGAACGCTTATGACGTGGCGCTGGTGGGTTTGACTGCATACGGTGGAGCCCACGCAGGGAATCAACTGCTCAATGCCAGCTTGGCGGTAAGCAAGTTCTAACTAAAAGAGGGCATGAGACGTGGGGTCGGGTCACGTGACTCTGCCTCGGGATTTGTCTTCCCTTGCACACACTCACTGCTTTGCCTACTTGGACTTATCATTGCCCGCCATGTTGCACGATCTTACTTTTCTGAGACGAAAGCGTCGCGTACCGTTGGAATTGCTTTTTCCTTTTTTAATTTTTAATTACGAAAATTAATGAAAAAAAATTTAAAAACTTTAAGTTTTAATAAAAAAAAAAGATAAAAAGGTATTATGAGTGAATAGTTAAAAAGGTATTTAACGTTAAAAGTTAACAATATCAAAAGTTTTTCGTTAAGACTTCCTTTTTAATTTCCCTTTTCACACCTTCTACTATTCATGACCAAGACATTTTAGATGGAACGAGGATCCTCTCTGGATCCATTTTGTGAGGATTTCCAGAATCTTCCAATCGCATCCGTTTATTGTACATCGTGTGATCAATTTTTATCAAGTACTGTTTATATTTAACTTTAAATAAAAAAAATTACAATAATTTCTGACCGAACGATATACGATAAACGGATATGATTGGAGAATTCCCAAGATAATCACAATGAGGATCCGAAGAAGATCCTCATTGTTTTAGATGGGCGGTGGGCCATGAGCACAAGGCTTTGTGGGCCTGGACAGAACTGCCGTACAGTGCATTGTTGGCGACTAAATTGTGACGTGGGGCCCATATGTGGGCCATATCTAAAAAAATCAGTTTGTAGTTTTGGAGAGTTATTTATGAAAAGTATTACTCACTCCATTTTTTGTCTTTTACGTCTTATGCTCGTAACAATTGAGCTAATAAGGCAAGCAAAGTTTTTACCGGAGAATGGGCTCTTATTGAATGCCTGCTTGTATTTGCATGTGATTTGTAACAAATAGCTTTTTTCGTGTTGATAGCAATTAAAGCTCTTCTCTGCTCACTTATATTTACTTGAAAATTAAAATGAGCGTGCGAGAAATAAAATAGATGTGTTGATAGCATTACTCTTTTATTTACCCCGAAATATCGTGGGTTCTGCAAAATGTTCCTATTTTATTTTGTTTTATTAAGGGATTGTTTGATTGATTCGCTATTCAAAATAGTTGTATAAAGAAAAAGGTTGTTTTTCTAAGAACAGGACTCTAACCATGTGCATAATGGTCGACATTATGCGTATACCAACTATGTAAAAACCTATACAAAACTGTGTAGAGAAATGTTCAGTTTGAACCATTCTATCTAAAGTCAACCTGAAGTTTGAATGCGAGGACAAATCATATTAAAAAAAAACACATATTAAACTTGAATTAACAGATGATTAATTGTTTGTTCCTTAGGTCGTACTATAGGCTAGTGTTCTTAATTAAGTTAATTTGGAAATCAGATGAATCATCATATGCCCAGGGATTCAATTTGTGACATGTGGTCGAAATCGTCGGTTGCTTAGGTCGTTTTCAAGGGTTTTCTCACCAAATAAACAAAAATTTGTATTTTTTTAATGGCATGTGCCCATCTTGTAAGTAAGGTAATAAGGATTATAAAACCTAGCGTAATTAGAATCCTAACCCGATTCTCCTACACCAAGTTGCCCTATTGGACGGGAGGATTTAACCAAGTTAGGGTTATAACGAATAAACATACATAGAAAAAGTTAAAGAGAATAGAACTTTGTGTTGGAATTTAGCATGAAGAATTTCGTGACTTACGTCCCTTTGTACTTCTTTAATGAGATTGAAATAAGCATATAACTAACGTTCTTAATCATTTAAGTTATATATATCAGATGTTGAATTTCATTATTAAATTACTTTTAAGTAAAACACACACAATGTTTAAAATATTAATATAGTTGGAATATCGATATGCAAATTTATGGAAATATCGATATTGATATCGGTTGTCTTTGACGAAAATTATGAAAATTTGCAATAGATGGTATAATTCAAAAGTTTGAAATTTGTAATGAGTTTTATCAAATTTTCTATGCCATCAATATTAATTAAAAGGTGAAGTTTTCATTTCACTTTCTTTTCTAAATCGATCTTTAATTTTTCAAATACTTCGATGAAAATGAATAATTTTATAGATATTTTAAACCTTTGACATACATAATCGTACATTTAGTAAGAAAAACAACTGAAAACCGTTAGAGATATGGAGTCTGTCACGAGAGTCAAAAATAAACACACCGACGATTTTAGGATCCCCGTGTATCGGTATTGGGGCCCATCAAAACCGTCCGTAACGGGTATGACACAAAATTTGTCAGACCCGTTCACCTCTCACTCCCGGTTACTCTCCCCACTCAAACTTCAAACCTGCTGTCGGCACTGACACGCCAGCTCCATTCCTGGTTACATTCTATTTATATATTTTCCGATTGGATATTTTTACTCTGACACATATTTGGACGGTAGAATGTGCTTACTTTTCCATTGGCTGTCGTTGTACGTTACACACAGATGACGTGGAACTTGTTGGTATTTGTGTTGAAGGTACAGGAAAACCGATGGGGTTGAGGGCGAGGGATTGCGTGTGGTTCGCTGTAGGGTGGTGTCGTGGGAGAAATTTGTCATTGCTGACCGGAACACGGGTGGTACATCATGTATTTTTATATAAATAGTAGGAAATTATATTTTTTAAGTTATTAAGTTATTAACACACATATCCTACTATTTGTATAGTAACACATGATGTATTATCCCGTGTTCCGATCACATTGAAAAATCTATCGTCTCGTAAGTGCCCATAGTAAATGCATTGATTGGTGGGACTGGGGGACCATATGTTGAGCTATTTGTTCGTCACGTGACTTACAGCTGACATAAAAGGGACATCTCTTTTTGTTTTTTGTATATTGGGCCTAGTGAAGTCTTCGTACAAGGGGGAATGTGGAGAGAGAACTAGGATTCTCTTTATCTCATTTTTTTCATCCTCTTTTTTCATATTATTTTATTTTATTTTTCTTTTGTTATGAAAAATTTAATATAAGATATTAACGTGGTTTAACTGTGATCGTTCAATTAGGTGGGCAGGGAAGGGGAGAAAAAAAAATAACGGAGAGAATCCTATTCCATGGAGAGGCACTCTCTTAAGTTAAAATGTAGGGCAGTGCTATTCACACATTTTTTTATCATTTTTGTTCATTGATTTTTTTTTAATTTATTTGTTCGACAGTTAAAAAAATTTGAGAGTCTTGTGAAAAAAATAAAAATATATTGTTTTAAAATGTACAGTGATGCTATTCACACACTTTTGATAATTTTTGTTCATTGATTTTCTTTAATTTATTCGTTCGACAGTTAAAAAAATTGAAAGGCATGTGTGAAAAATAAAAATATATTGTTCTAGCATTACTCATGAATAAATAATTGTTATGTATTTTAAATAGTAAATTATTTGTTTGTTAGTAGTTGTCACAGTGTCAACCTTTCTAAAATAAAATTTCTTTAAGAAGTGGGCATTTGAAAAAATGCAATATGTGGACGGTGTTAAAAAAAATCGAAAAAAGTCCGCTTGTGCTCAGTTAGTTCCATTTTTTGTTTCGTCACTTAAAATTCAAATCGGACTTGTTATATTAACAGTAAGCCTGCCCTCAGAAATAGGCAACTCAATTCCTTTAAATGAACAGTAAGTGTCTAAGCACATCTTCATCCCTAAACTGAATATATAGCCCAGACAATTCGTATTAAAATATTAGTAATTTTTACTTTATAAAATAATAATAGATAACTTTATTTTCAATTTCGAATAATAATAAAAGATTGGTTGAAGGTATTGAAAATATTGAAATGTACTGTAAAGTGGAAGAACATGATTAGATATTTATACAAAAAAATTATAATTTTTTAGTTTTTCTAATAATTCAAATTGTGAACGACGTCATACGTAGAGCACTGGGCTAAGTGATTATTGCCTGACTTCTCCATCCGGCTCCCCTTGAGCCCAATTGCCCGAGTAGGCTGGAGTGTTTTGAGGTGGGGAGCGGGGGGGGGGGGGGGGTTGGCGGCGGGACTGGGTTGCTTATCCCCAAGGCAATAAGCAACGGTGGAATTGCTCTTATGTCAACAAATGTATGGATACATAATTTTATTTATTTAGGCATGAGCTTCCATGATGTTGTAAAAAGGCTAAGAAGAGCAAAAAATGAGCTCAAGGCCAAACTGAACAAAACCGATCAAACTGATCTAAATTGAACATAACGGTTTATTTTATGCAGCTTAATTTTCAATTTTTTCGACTAAATCGAACTGAATTCGACGTGCTCACCCCTAGATCTTCACTTCTATATCTTAAATCTTTGCTCCTTTATCCTTGAGTTAATCTAAGTGGTAGGGATGATAAGTTTATGGGATAGCACTAAGACAAGATCGAAGTTCGATTACTAGTACTAATTAAACCTTAATACATCTGCATGGAGACCCATGCACGTATATCCTTTCGACGCGTTTCCAAGTAATTAACAGAAGGCAACCAAAATATATTATAAGACGTCGTTTAAATTTAAAAACAAAATAAAGTATCAACAGACTAAGAGTCATCAGTTAATATCTGATACATAATATCTTCGAAAGTCGTCAATCAAGAGATATGCACTTCCCATATATTTAGGGACAATGTCATGGTGTCATCTATTTTAACCACAACTACTCTACTGTCTTTATGGCCATTTTTGTCAGATAATAAGGATAAATAATAGGTCAATAATTCAGCTGGAAGCGATCGATCTTGCAACATGGCTGTCATGCAACAAACATATTCTTTTATTCATATATTCATATTCATATTCATACATGTGCAGCTGGAATTATATGTATGGCAGAGGCCAATTCCAAGAATGATACATACTCATCCACGTGGTCGTACTCGTACCACAGTGGCTACGATATGACCTTAGACGAATACACACATTATACGCAGTAGCGGAGCCAAAACTTTACGATAATGGGGTCATATAATTGTAGCAAAAACAACTTCATTGGATTATTTCGTGAAGCTTCTAGTGAGGCCTATCATGGGAAGTTTTTTTATCGAAACATGAGAAATAGGAGAAGAAAGACAAAGAAAAGAAAGAGGAAAATCTACAATACATGGGGTTGCACAAAACAAGCAATAGTTTGTAATTCAGTGTTTTCGATTCATTCTTTCAGTTTGTTAGAGTTATGTATAGGTTTCATACACAAATATACAGATAAATATACATTGAAATTATGAAACTATTGGGGTCATGAGCAACCAATGACCCACTGTTTGCTTTGAAACTGTATATATGTGTATATCTTTCAATACAACAATATATTTACATTAAACAATAAAAGATATGGGCTAAGCTACCTAATGTATCAACTAATAATTCATTCTCTAACTTTAATTCATGGAAATGAACTTAAAATTTCTGATTTAGAATTGAGAAGAAATACCCCGTAGCGCTATGAAACGAAAATACATAACATATTTTCAAAAAAAGATAAGGAATAACGCGTTGGAATTTTATAAGGTGATGGACTGATAGTGGTGTGGAAAATTATTTAAGCATTTGGATTGGGCGCGTTATAAGCGCCGGGAACAGGTGGAATATGAAAGCGATGCTCACATGTGAAGTTTTTGTCAGATAAATAAATCACACAAAATTAGTAACTAATGAATTCAAAAAGGACCCAACAAATTTCTTTTTTTTTTGTTGGAAAAAATATAGAATTTTTAGTCTCTGATTGTGGCCACGTGCCACGTGGGCGCCTCAATCAGGTGACACAACGTGGGGACAGCGTTTGGTATTTTAACTTTTTCATCAGTTTAAATTATCAATCAAACATTCAAACCATGGTATGATGCAGTGTTCTTGAGAAGGGCATTGTGGTCATTTCATGATTCGAGTAAAAATAAAATAAAATTGGAGGGTGGCTTGTCACACCTCTTAATTATTTTTATTTTATTTATTATTTTTATTGTTGAATATTTTGTTCATGTGGGAGTGGGAGCAGTGTGCCTATCACTCCACCAGTTTTCGTTAAAAGCGTATGGTTCCCCACAAATTTATGGCATTTAAAAAATAATAATTATTTTTTTTTTATTGTCATTTTTTAATTTTAGTTTATACTTTGTATTTTGGCTTATTTGTATTAGGGAAGTGTTTTTGGCACTTCAAAAATCACATTTTACACACCTTATAAGTGTATTTTTCTTTCTAAATATAGAAAATTTGGAGTGTAGAATGAGAAATTTAGAGTATCAATAACAACTCCCTTCGTATTATTGTTGTTATTATTTGATTTGATAACCATGTAAGTAACAGTAGCGTGTGAATGGATTGTTTGTAAGTATTTTTAAAATGGCTGAAAGTGTTTTTGAAACCAATTCTTAATAAAAATGCAAATGAATCTTAGAAAAACATTTGAAGTGCTTTTTGCAAAAAGTACATACTAGTGTTTCTCGTAGGAAGCATTTAAGTGATTTTAGAACCCAAGAATATTCTCACTAAAAACGGTTTCAATCATTTTAAAAACACTTTCCAACGAATTTTAAGACATGCCATTAAATTCCAACCACAATTGTAATTTGTACTATATATTTGAATTTTCAGAAGCGTTTCTTTGGATTTCTCGTTATGTTTTGATTGTAGGGACTCAGATAATATGTCGGTAATTCTATACATAATGTTGTAGAGAGAATGTATTTTTAAAGGGTTGTGCTAACTTGACCTGGGTTGATCATTGCCGAGATTGGTTGCATGATTGATTAAAATATTTTGTGGAAAATTTTGAAGTTGCGTTTGGTATGAAGTGACAGGTCCTTGGAAACCCTACTACTAGTTCGTGCATGCAGCATCTAGGGATGAGAGGACGATATAAAAATATTGGATCTGATACTAAAATGTAACTTTGTATGACCTTGTCGGTTGGGTTAACATATTGTAATTTTGAGTTTGTAAGAATTCTAGCTAAACATGTTGTATGTCAGTTGATTTGTGTTTGACACTAACTCGACTTTGTCATTTTTTTTTGAGAAAAACAGTACAGTATTCATTTATAAGAAAATATCGAACAAGAGGAGATGAGCATGAATGACCTCATCAAAACCATGGTTTAAGTTAATCAAATTTTTGAGTGTAGGAGCTTGTGTAAAGTGTTAACACAAACTTGCTAATTTCGTGTTAGCTTTGATTCGTTTCGTATTATAAATTATCATCCCTAATCTAATACTACGCTAATCACTTAAAATTACTTGTTACAAACCCAAGCCAGGTTAAAGCCTTTGCAAACTTGGCCCAATTTTCAAGCTGCTACATATTCAACATATTTGAGCTAACCATCCTCATGTTTTATGCATTTTGAAACGCACCCAAGAACCAACTAATTTTTTTATTTCTATTTCTGTACCAACATATTAGCGGACGACGATTCATACTAAGCCATGCAATAAGACATCCATAACTAAGTATCGAGTTTGTCATTCATAAGAGTCGAACATAAAATTTCATAAGAGTCGAACATAAAATTTCTTACTTACAAGTGAATCTAATGACGAAACCAACTAATTATTAGTTATATGATATTTTATGAATATACAACGGTGAGCAGGAAAATTTTAACATGATAAGGTTCCAAGGAAGTTTGAGATGTTGGCGCTTGCATACAAATTAAGAAATGGCATTTCTGTAAGGAGCCATCCTCCTTGCAAAGAATACACTATTTGATATGTGAGCATAAATTTTTCCTTGTGTTTTCGATGAGTAACTTTTACAGATAACAAACTTCGAATAGACCGTATGGATGCAGCAACGGAAATAGTAACATGTTTTGAGCTATATCTGGGAGGGTGAGATTCAAATACAGAACCTCCGAATTTAGGAGTAAACGCTAATAAACACTCATCTACATTGAGTGAAATTAAAAAGGATTCAATAATCAGTAATCGGATGATTCAGGAATCGTCCATTCAAATTAGATCTCAGGATTGGACAAATTATTCATTAACAAAAAAAAAAATCCATTCTATCGAAAAAAAACTACAATTTGCCTTCTGTGATGGGCTGGATTTTCTTTTTTTGAGTTGGATAACAATTCAATCACACCACAACGGATCACGCTCCACACGACTAGTCCTAAAAAATTATATCATTTCAAGAACATGGTGCACCTCTCTTTTTACATAATTTTTTTTCCATTTTTTTTACTTGCTGGGAGTTCCTATTTTGGGCACCCTCCTCATAAGGATTTGATTTATGTAGATTTTCTGGGTGAAGAAAATCACGGTTTTACAAGAACTGATTTCGATGCATCCAATTGGTTAAGTCTACATGTTCCAAGAAGTACTTCCGGCAGTTCTTCTTCAGTGTTGGCCTGCAAAATTTTTTCTTACTTAGGAATCACTCACGGTAGCTTGTATCACAAGGTACAATGAAATTTTGAGAACATCGTTTACCTGTATCAGAAATGCCATTTCCATGACCAAATTGTTAAGGTAGCCTAGAACAAGATTTGCCACCCCCCTTGCCACTGTTGAAGACCCGACATTGATCTCAAGCTGGTATCAGAAATCTCATAAGTTAGAATTAGATAAAATGCCATGATTCGGCCTTAATCTGAAATGTCATTAGCATATTCAACTGTCACTTAACACGATAAAGGGTTTGGTAAAGTGGTAACTTACCTCAAGATAGTTCATCCCACGGAAATAATGCATTTCGAGCCGTTGCCCTACCAAGCAGGCTTTCTTCCCTACACTCTGCTTGACTATCCATGATCCCTAAGAACACAAATAGACCAAAGTAAACGGTTAAATATGAAAAATATAAGTGTTATACGAATATATGTTCTTGAGGTACTGACCTTAGAAATGTATGGTTAGACAGTTGAATATGAAAGATATACGTGTTATACGAATATAATGTTCTTGAGGTACTGACCTTAGAAATGTATGGTATTAGCTTAAATCTCGAGTTCCTATAGGAATCATCTCCATTGACAAAGTCATGTAGCAAAGGAGTTTCCTCCAGAGGAGTTTTCATCATGTAATAAAACGCCAAGGTATGCATGGTTGTTCCGGGTATCTGATTTATCAAAATGTGTACTGAGTTATCTGCTACTTGATGATGATTGCAGTGCTATTACTTTATGAAACTCGAATCAAAACTTACTTGCATATTAACAATAAAGAAAAACTCTGATCCACCTCGTTCTGCATATTTCTGCATGCATCCATCCAATAGCTTGTATAATTAGTACTTTATATGCAGGTATGTGGAATCAGGTTGCCGAAAAGTTCATGTATAAAAAATTAAAGGTACTAGAAGAATTGATGGATCGGACCTGAACAATACTACCATAACGGCTGCTAATATGATCTTCTCGCTTGTCAGATCTTAGCCAATCTACACCAACCAGTTGCATCAAGGTGCTTTTTGCCTTGATCTGTCACAAAGAAAAATTACTCAGTTCATAAATTAAAGAAAGCTAACACCAAGTTCACTTTCGGAATAGATAAATTGGCTCTTAGATCTTTGAAAGAAAAGGATCCGAAAACAATATTTCAAGACATGTCCTAACTAGAGCATCAGCACCAGCAAAATCAGTATATGATATTACCACTGATTTATCCCATCTATTTGGAGTAGGTTATGCAAATCGTATTCTGTATCTGTTTTGCTATTAACTCCATCCGGGGAATCTGCGTTCACTTAATTATCAAGATCAAGGTATGAACTAGCAAGAATGTGCATGCCTTTCATTTACTTCTTACATCAGAATCATTGTTTTAAAAGGCTCGCCTCAGGGCACGCCTAGGTGGCCTCTAAGGCTGGGCGTCAGTGTTCCCGCCTTTGTTTTGAGGGAGTGGGCGGAGGGCTTCACCGGAGCAAGCTTGGGTGGCAGAGGCGCGCCTCAGGGCGTGTGGGGTGTTCATTTGAGCGTTTTCTTTCTTCAAAATCCAGGTTTTCTGAAATGTTTTCTGCCATTCTAGTTTCAACGAAGAAGGAGAGACCTTCTCTCTCCAAATCCCATAAATTTCCATAATAATTGCTCCACTTAGTCTTTATTTCATTTTAAATACCCAATAAATACTCCACTCAACCTTTTATTTTCGCCATTTATTTCATTTTAAATACCCTATAAATATCCGCCCCATTTATTTCATTTAAATACCCTATTAATACACCACTCAACCCTTTATTTTCCTTTAAATTCCCATAATTATTGTTTTATATCATTTTAAATACCCTATCACTACTTTACTCAGCCTTTATTTCCTTTTAAATTACTTATAATTGCAACATTCAGCCTTTATCTTGCTTGAAATTTTCCTATAATTGTGATCATTCATCCTTATTTTCCTTGAAGTTCTCTATAATTGCTTACAATTAAATAAATAATTATAACATTTTGAGACTCTATGACATAGTTTCCAAGTACAACTAGACCTAGTAATAAAGAAGATGATATTATCTTTGATTTAGTTATAGTTATAATTGTTTTTACAAAGTATTATATTGTTATAAATATAATTTTATATCAATGTAGATTAAAATTTTAGGTTCCGTGAGGCTTACTTCCCTAATAAACCGTCCTGTCATAAACTTAACCAACTTCTCAGAAATTCTTGTTTTCCAATTCCAGCGGAGTCTTTGCATGATTACTCTCTTCCAAATTTTCTCAGTTGAGAGGAAACTAAGATATTGATCCGGCCAGCAGAGCTACGCTTATATCTTACCTTTTACAGAGGTGCCTAAAACTTTTTCCACCACCTTCTGCAATTGAAGATTGACCAAAATACTAACACTCGTTCGAACCACATCATGTATTTTTGAAAAAGTTCACTTCTACTTGGAAAATCAAGCATCACATGGTACATAATCTGAGTTTCTTCTTCACATCCGCATTTCCTTAACCTCTTAATGGTAAGATGCTCAACGCATCGTGCAATAAGACCATCTTAATCAACTCTTAGATATTATTTACCCCATCTAACAGAGTAGATCAGGTTTGCAGTCAAATTATGCTTCATCAAATTTGGTTGGTGTGTAGTAATTGAATTACAATTTACAACAGGTTCTATGCAAGTCAAAATTACTACTCATAATCTAGAACTTTCAAGGAATCTTGTTGTATTTCAAATTCTTTGGCTTCTTCTAAAACATAGCCTAACTGAAAAATAAATAGTTACCTTCTGACGATGTTGTAAATAATTTGGCCCGCGTATCAAAAATGAAGAAGGATCGGCTGATCCCCAGCTGCAAGGTAGAGCACAACTTGGATCCTTTTGAAGGGTTGCCCCATAAGGGCAGACATTATTTTCCTTGGACACCTCTTGTAAGTCCGTACAACCCTTCTTTTGA
Source organism: Pyrus communis (assembly GCF_041283825.1). NCBI lineage: Eukaryota > Viridiplantae > Streptophyta > Magnoliopsida > Rosales > Rosaceae > Pyrus > Pyrus communis. The sequence goes on along the minus strand of NC_142571.1, from coordinate 22,667,063 downwards.
ACTGCAGTGTAAGAAATTTTAGGCCAAAATAATCAAAATACAACCGAATACACTAGACATCCCCATCCATCCAGAGCAACTCATGCTGATGAAACAAACTGACCTCTAAGTTCATGCAATCTCTTCACGAGAATGGCAGCTGATGACAATTTGGGATGTTGTATACTCTGCAGATCCAGTGTTGACACACATAGTCAGAAGATAATAGATTGTATTGCAACAGTGTGCATGACAGAATATAAAACTTGACAGGAGCAATTGGAAGCGAATATTGAGTCTGAAAATTTGGATATCTAAGAGATAGTCTTGGTGATCAGTGAAGTTACCGGGGGGTTCTGTTCCATGCTCATATCTGAAGGCCACTCGTTCTCGAACTGGTCATACTCTGTTGGTTCTGGAACATCAAAGAACTCGTCTGCAGCGTCGTGCAGCCCGTTCAAACTTGTGTGACCTTCTGGTTTTTCCACCTCATCTTCCACGAGAACACCCTCCATCTCTTTGACTTCTCCAGGGTGCTGAACTTCGGTCCTGATATTCTGCTGTCCACTTTGAGATAATCTGATCTCTCCTGACATGTCTCCGGACGAGAATTCAGGGGAGCTAGTTCCAGCTTTTGCTCTGAACAGCTCTCTTAATGCTGCGAATTACGGAAACAATGAAGGTTTGCATCGACAAGAACCTGAAAATGGAAAGGGAACAAAAAGTGCAATCCTAAGCAAAGAATGGAAGGGTACCGGCAACTATCTCAAGCATACGGATGGTAATGCATCTTGCTGATGAATGGAATAAAGGAAGGAAGAAAAGAAGAACAATCATATATTCTGTGTTGACATTAGGCAAAAATTTTCAGAACAGTGTAGAATTTAACGAATTCAACTCTCATGACACAAAGTAGTTAATATTAATATTGCACTGTGTAGTTGGTCATTCACTGTCTCTAAAGTCAAACATTAATATGCTACACATTTGTATTTCACGCGCCAACAAATCACAGTTTTGGTGTTAAATGTTGGTTGTCATGTACCCATGGAGTAGTTACTCGAAAAGACCGCGTAACCTTCCATTTCCAAAAGGACATATTTGCCCTCGAACTCTGCAGCTTCTCATTGTTGATATGCGGCTATTAACATAAATTCTCTCCTGCTCACTGAGGTGGCGACCCGGCCCGGCGCGACAGGCGGGCGTGGGGGTGAAAGTCGTAATGTCCAAACAGTCATACGCAATTTGCATGCGAGCATGTAGAAAGAGTCCATGTTGGGGCAGGACCCACATAACATGGTCTACCTTGAACGCTTATGACGTGGCACTGGTGGGTTTGACTGCATACGGTGGAGCCCACGCAGGGAATCAACTGCTCAATGCCAGCTTGGCTGTGTGCAAGTTCTAACTAAAAGAGAGCACGAGACGTGGGGTCGGGTCACGTGACTCTGCCTCGGGATTCGTCTTCCCTTGCACACACTGACTGCTTTGCCTACTTGGACTTATCATTGGCCGCCACGTTGAACGGTCTTACTTTTCTGAGACGAAAGCGTCGCGTACCATTGGAATTGCTTTTTCCTTTTTTAAATTTTAATTAGGAAAATTAATGAAAAAAAATTTAAAAACTTTGAGTTTTAATAAAAAAGATAAAAAGGTATTATGAGTAAATAGTACTATAAATGACTTTTTAAAGTAAAAATGTATTTAACATTAAAAGTTAATAGTATAAAAAGTTTTTCGTTAAGATTCTCTTTTTAATTTCCCTTTTCATTTTAGATGGAATGAGGATCCTTTCCGGATCCTCTTTGTGAAGATTCCGGGAATTTTTCAATCACATCCGTTTATTGTACATCGTGCGATTAATTTTTATCAGGTACTGTTTATATTTAACTTTAAATAAAAAAATTTACAATGATTTCTAACTGGACGATATACAATAAACGGATTTAATTGGAGGATCCCCAAGATAATCACAATGAAGATCTTTAGAAGATTCTCATTGTTTTAGGGACAAGGATTCTCTGCCCTCCCGTGTCCTTCTGTTTGTGTGGTCACGGTTAAACCACGTCAACATTTTATATTACTATTCATTTTTGTCTTATTATATCTATATAAAAAAAATAATATAAAATATTGACGTGGCTTAACCGTGACCACACAAAATACGAGGGGCACGGGAGGGCATCGGAAGTGGGAGGGCAGACAATCCTTGTCTTTGTTTTAGATGGGCAGTGGGCCATGAGCACAAGGCTTTGTGGGCCCGGACAGAACTGCCGTACAATGCATTGTTGGCGACTAAATTGTGACGTGGGGCCCATATGTGGGCCATATCTAAAAAAATCAGTTCGTAGTTTTGGAGAGTTATTTATGAAAAGTATTACTCACTCTTTTTTTTGTCTTTTACATCTCATGCTCGTAACAATTGAGCTAATAAGGCAAGCAAAGTTTTTATCAGAGAATGGGCTCTTATGGAATGCCTGCTTGTATTTGCACATGATTTGTAACAAACAGTGTTTTTCGCGTTGATAGCAATTAAAGCTCTTCTCTGCTCACTTACATTTACCCGAAAATTAAGAGGAGCGTGCAAGAAATAAAATAGATGTGTTGATAGCATTACCCTTTTATTTATCCGAAATATCGTGGGTTCTGCAAAGTGTTCCTATTTTATTTTGTTTTATTAAGGGATTGTTTGATTGATTCGCTATTCAAAATAGTTGTATAAAGACAAAGGTTGTTTTCCTAAGAACGGGAGTCTAACCATGTGCATAATATTCTATCTAAAGTCAACCTGAAGTTTGAATGCACGGACAAATCATATTAAAAAAAACACATATTAAACTTGAATTAACAGATGATTAATTGTCCGTTCCTTAGGTCGTACTATAGGCTAGTGTTCTTAATTAAGTTAATTTGGAAGTCGTCGGTTGCTTAGGTCGTATTCAAGGGTTTTCTCACCAAATAAACAAAAATTTGTATTTTTTTAATAGCATGTGCCCATCTTGTAAGTAAGGTAATAAGGATTACAAAACCTAGCGTAATTAGAATCCTAACCCAATTCTCCTGCACCAAGTTGCCCTATTGGACGGGAGGATTTAACCAAGTTAGGGTTATAACGAATAAACATACATAGAAAAAGTTAAAGAGAATAGAACTTTGTGTTGGAATTTAGCATGAAGAGTTTCGTGACTTACGTCCCTTTGTACTTCTTTAATGAGATTGAAATAAGCATATAACTAACGTTCTTAATCATTTAAATTATATAAATCAGATGTTGAATTTCATTATTAAATTACTTTTAAGTAAAACACACACAATGTTTAAAATATTAATATAGTTGGAATATCAATATGCAAATTTATGGAAATATCGATATTGATATCGGTTGTCTTTGACGAAAATTATGAAAATTTGCAATAGATGGTATAATTCAAAAGTTTGAAATTTGTAATGAGTTTTATCAAATTTTTTTTATAGTGAATCAGTACATGTCATCAATATTAATTAATTTTTTTTATATCTCACCAATATAAGGTGAAGTTTTCATTTCACTTTCTTTAATTTTAATCGATCTTTAATAATGAATCACTTTCTTTAATCGATTTTTAATTTTTCAAATACTTCGTTGAAAATTGATAATTTTATAGATATTTTAAACCTTTGACATACATAATCGTACATTTAGTAAGAAAAACAACTGAAAACCGTTAGAGATACAGAGTCTGTCACGAGAGTCAAAAATAAACTCACCGACGATTTAGGATCCCCGTGTATCGGTATTGGGGACCATCAAAACCTTCCGTAACGGGTAAGACACAAAATTTGTCAGACCCGTTCACCTCTCACTCCCGGTTACTCTCCCCACTCAAACTTCAAACCTGCTATCGGCACCGACACGCCAGCTCCATTCCCGGTTACATTCTATTTATATATTTTCCGGTTGGATATTTTGACTCTGACACATATTTGGACGGTAAAATGTGCTTACTTTTTCGTTGGTTGTCGTTGTACGTTACACACAGATGACGTGGAACTTGTTGGGATTTGTGCTGAAAGTACAGGAAAACCGATGGGGTTGAGGGCGAGGGATTGGGTGTGGTTCGTTGTAGGGTGGTGTCGTGGGAGAAATTTGTCATTGCTGACCGGAACACGGGTGATATATCATGTATTTTTATATAAATGGTAGGAAATTATATTTTTTAAATTATTAAGTTATTAACCCACATATCACTATTTGTATAGTAACATATGATGTACTATTTCGTATTCCAATCACATTGAAAAATCTATTGTCTCGTAAGTGCCCATAGTAAATGCATTGATTGGTGGGAGTGGGGGACCATATGTTAAGCTATTTGTTCGTCATGTGACTTACATCTGACATAAAAGGGACATCTCTTTTTGTTTTTTGTATATTGGGCTAGTGAAGTCTTCGTACAAGGGGGAATGTGGAGAGAGAAGTAGGATTCTCTTATCTCTTTTTTTTCATCCTCTCCTTTCATATTATTTTATTTTGTCTTTCTTTTGTTATAAAAAAATTAATATAAGATATTGATGTGGTTTAACGGTGATCATTCAATTAGGAGGGAAGGGAAGGGGAGAAAAAAAGAAGAAGGAAGGGAATCCTACTCCGTGGAGAGGAACTATCTTAAGTTAAAATGTACGGCACTACTATTCATACATTTTTTTTATCATTTTTGTTCATTGATTTTTTTTTAATTTATTTGTTCGACAGTTAAAAAAAATTGAGAGGCTTGTGTAAAAAATAAAAATATATTGTTTTAAAATGTACGGTAGTGCTATTCACACACTTTTGATAATTTTTGTTCATTGATTTTCTTTAATTTATTCGTTCGATAGTTAAAAAAATTGAAAGGCATGTGTGAAAAATAAAAATGTATTGTTCTAGCATTACTCATGAATAAATAATTGTTATGTATTTTAAATAGTAAATTAGTTGTTTGTTAGTTGTTGTCACAGTGTCAACCTTTCTAAAATAAAATTTCTTTAAGAGGTGGGCATTTGAACAATGAATATGTGAACGGTGTTAAAAAAAATCGAAAAAAGTCCGCTTGTGCTCAGTTAGTTCGTTTTTTTGTTTCGTCGCTTAAAATTCAAATTGGACTTGTTATATTAACAGTAAGCCAGTTCTCAGAAATAGGCAACTCAATCCCTTTAAAAAATAATTAATTTCTTTTTTTTTTATTGTCATTTTTTAATTTTAGTTTATACTTTGTATTTTGGCTTATTCATCTTAGGGAAGATTCTAAAAATTTCATTCTACACTCCTCATAAATGTATTTTTCTTTCTAAATATAGAAAGTTTAGAGTGTAGAATGAAAAATTTGGAGTGCTAATAACAATTTCCTTCGTATTATTGTTGTTATTATTTGATTTGATAACCATGTAAGTAACAGTAGCGTGTGAATGAATTGTTTGTAAGTGTTTTTAAAATGGCTGAAAGTGTTTTTGAAACCAATTCTTAATAAAAATGCAAATGAATATTAGAAAAACATTTGAAGTGCTTCCTGCAAAAAGTACATACTAATGTTTCTCGTAGGAAATATTTAAGTGATTTTAGAACTCAAAAATATTCTCACTGAAAACGGTTTCAATCATTTCAAAAGCACTTCCAAACGAGTCTTAAGACATGCCATTAAATTCCAACCACAATTGTAATTTGTACTATATATTTGAATTTTCAGAAGCGTTTCTTTGGATTTCTCGTTATGTTTTGATTGTAGGGACTCAGATAATATGTCGGGAATTCTATACATAATGTTGTAGAGAGAATGTATTTTTCAAGGGTTGTGCTAACTTGACCTGGGTTTGATCATTGCCGAGATTGGTTGCATGATTGATTAAAATATTTTGTGGAAAATTTTGAAGTTGCGTTTGGTATGAAGTGACAGGTCCTAGGAAACCCTACTACTAGTTCGTGCATGCAGCATCTAGGGATGAGAGGACGATATATAAGTATTGAGTCTGATACTAAATTGTAACTCCGTATGATCTTGTGGGTTAGATTAACACAATGTAATTTTGAGTTTGTATGAATTCTAGCTAAACATGTTGTATGTCAGTTGATTTGTGTTTGACACTAACTCGACTTTGTCATCATTTTTTTGATAAAAATAGTATGGTATTCATTTATAAGAAAATATTGTACAAGAGGAGATGAGCATGAATGACCCCATCAAAGCCATGGTTTAAGTTAATCAAATTTTTGAGTGTAGGAGCTTGTGTAAAGTGTTGACACAAACTTGCTAATTTCGTGTTAGCTTTGATTCGTTTCGTATTATAAATTATCATCCCTAATCTAATACTACGCTAATCACTTAAGATTACTTGTTACAAACCCAAGCCAGGTTAAAGCCATTGCAAACTTGGCCCAATTTTCTAGCTGCTACATATTCAACATATTTGAGCTAACCATCCTCATGTTTTATGCATTTTGGCACGCACTCAAGAACCAACTAATTTTTTTTATTTTTATTTCTATACCACCATATTAGCGGACGACGATTCATACTAAGCCATGCAATAAGACATCCATAACTAAGTATTGAGCTTGTCATTCATAAGAGTTGAACATAAAATTTCTTACTTACAATTGAAGCTAATGACGAAACCAACTAATTATTAGTTACGTGATATTTTATGAAAATACAACGGTGAGCAGGAAAATTTAAACATGATAAGGTTCCAAGGAAGTTCGAGAAGTTGGCGCTTGCATACAAATTAAGAAATGGCATTTCTGTAAGGAGCCATCCTCCTTGCAAAGAATACACTATTTGATATGTAACATAAATTTTCCCTTGTGTTTTCGATGAGTAACTTTTACAGATAACAGACTTCGAATAGACTGTATGGACGCAGCAACGGAAATAGTAACATGTTTTGAGCTATATCTGGGATGGTGAGATTCAAATACAGAACCTCCGAATTTAGGAGTAAACGCTAATAAATACACATCTACAAAACCCATTCTATCGAAAAAAAAACTACAATTTGCCTTCTGTGATGGGCTGGATTTTCTTTTTTTGAGTTGGATAACAATTCAATCACACCACAACGGATCAAGCTCCACACGACTAGTCCTAAAAAATTATATCATTTCAAGAACATGGTGCACCTCTCTTTTTACATAATTTTTTTTCCATTTTTTTTTACTTGCTGGGAGTTCATATTTTGGCCACCTTCCTCATAAGGATTTGATTTATGTAGATTTTCTGGGTGAAGAAAATCACGGTTTTACAAGAACTGATTTCGATGCATCCAGTTGGTTAAGTCTACATGTTCCAATAAGTACTTCCGGCAGTTCTTCTTCAGTGTTGGCCTGCAAAATTTTTTCTTACTTAGGAATCACTCACGGTAGCTTGTATCACAAGGTACAGTGAAATTTTGAGAACGTCGTTTACCTCTATCAGAAATGCCATTTCTATGACCAAATTGTTGAGGTAGCCTAGAACAAGATTTGCCACCCCCCTTGCCACTGTTGAAGACCCGACATTGATCTCAAGCTGGTATCAGAAATATCATAAGTTAGAATTAGATAAAATGCCATGATTCGGCCTCAATCTGAAATGTCATTAGCATATTCAACTGTCACTTAACACGATAAAGGGTTTGGTAAAGTGGTAACTTACCTCAAGATAGTTCATCCCACGGAAATAATGCACTTCGAGCCATTGCCCTACCAAGCAGGCTTTCTTCCTTACACTCTGCTTGACTATCCATGATCCCTAAGAAAACAAATAGACCAAAGTAAACGGTTAAATATGAAAAATATAAGTGTTATACGAATATATGTTCTTGAGTTACTGACCTTAGAAATGTATGGTTAAACAGTTGAATATGAAAGATATACGTGTTATACGAATATAATGTTCTTGAGGTACTGACCTTAGAAATGTATGGTATTAGCTTAAATCTCGAGTTCCTATAGGAATCATCTCCATTGACAAAGTCATGTAGCAAAGGAGTTTCCTCCAGAGGAGTTTTCATCATGTAATAAAACGCCAAGGTATGCATGGTTGTGCCGGGTATCTGATTTATCAAAATGTGTACTGAGTTATCTGCTACTTGATGATGATTGTAGTGCTATTACTTTATGAAACTCGAATCAAAACTTACTTGCATATTAACAATAAAGAAAAACTCTGATCCACCTCGTTCTGCATATTTCTGCATGCATCCATCCAATAGCTTGTATAATTAGTACTTTATATGCAGGTATGTGGAATCAGGTTGCCGAAAAGTTCATGTATAAAAAATAAAAGGTACTAGAAGAATTGATGGATCGGACCTGAACAATACTACCATAACGGCCGCTAATATCATCTTCTCGCTTGTCAGATCTTAGCCAATCTACACCAACCAGTTGCATCAAGGTGCTTTTTGCCTTGATCTGTCACAAAGAAAAATTACTCAGTTCATAAATTAAAGAAAGCTAACACCAAGTTCACTTTCGGAATAGATAAATTGGCTCTTAGAGCTTTGAAAGAAAAGGATCCGAAAACAATATTTCAAGACATGTCCTAACTGCAGCATCAGCACCAGCAAAATCAGTATATGATATTAACACTGATTTATCCCATCTATTTGGAGTAGGTTATGCAAATCGTATTCTGTATCTGTTTTGCTATTAACTCCATCCGGGGAATCTGCGTTCACTTAATTATCAAGATCAAGGCATGAACTAGCAAGAATGTGCATGCCTTTCATTTACTTTTTACATCAGAATCATTGTTTTAAAAGGCTCGCCTAGGCGGCCTCTAAGGCTGGGTGTCAGTGTTCCCGCCTTTGTTTTGAGGGAGTGGGCGGAGGGCTTCACCAGAGCGCGTCTGGGTGGTAGAGGTGCGCCTCAGGGCGTCTGAGGCGTTCATCTGGGCGTTTTTTACTTCAAAATCCAGGCTCTCTGAAATGTATTCTGCCGTTTTAATTTCAATGAAGAAGGAGAGACCTTCTCTCTCCAAATTCCATAAATTTCCATAATAATTGCTCCACTTAGTCTTTATTTCATTTTAAATACCCAATAAATACTCCACTCAACCCTTTATTTTCGCCATTTATTTCATTTTAAATACCCTATAAATACTCCGCCCCATTTATTTCATTTAAATACCCTATTAATACTCCACTCAACCCTTTATTTTCCTTTAAATTCCCATAATTATTGTTTTATATCATTTTAAATACCCTATCACTACTTTACTCAGCCTTTATTTCCTTTTAAATTACTTATAATTGCAACATTCAACCTTTATTTTGCTTGAAATTTTCTTATAATTGTGATCATTCATCGTTATTTTCCTTGAAGTTCTCTATAATTGCTTACAATAAAATAAATAATTATAACATTTTGAGACTATATGACATAGTTTCCAAGGACAACTAAACCTAGTAATAAAGAAGATGATATTATTTTTGATTTAGTTATAGTTATAATTGTTTTTACAAAGTATTATATTGTTATAAATATAATTATATATCAATATAGATTAAAATTTTAGGTTCCGTGAGGCTTCACCTCACACCTCACGCCTCGTGCCCCCCCTTCCCTTTAAATACATCGATCAGAATGGTCACTTCTACTTCCCTAATAAACCGTCCTGTCATAAACTTATCCAACTTCTCAGAAATTCTTGTTTTCCAATTCCAGCGGAGTCTTTGCATGATTACTCTCTTCCAAATTTTCTCAGTTGATAGGAAACTATGATATTGATCCGGCCAGCAGAGCTACGCGTATATCTTACCTTTTACAGAGGTACCTAAAACTTTTTCCACCACCTTCTGCAATTGAAGATTGACCAAAATACTAACACTCGTTCGAACCACATCATGTATTTTTTAAAAAGTTCACTTCTACTTGGAAAATCAAGCATCACATGGTACATAATCTGAGTTTCTTCTTCACATCTGCATTTCCTTAACCTCTTAATGGTAAGATGCTCAACGCATCGTTCAATAAGACCATCTTAATCAACTCTTAGATATTATTTACCCCATCTAACAGAGTAGATCAGGTTTGCAGTCAAATTATGCTTCATCAAATTTGGTTGGTGTGTAGTAATTGAATTACAATTTACAACAGGTTCTATGCAAGTCAAAATTACTACACATAATCTAGAACTTTCAAGGAATCTTGTTGTATTTCAAATTCTTTGGCTTCTAAAACATAGCCTAACTGAAAAAATAAATAGTTACCTTCTGATGATGTTGTAAATAATTTGGCCCGCGTATCAAAAATGAAGAAGGATCGGCTGATCCCCAGCTGCAAGGTAGAGCACAACTTGGATCCTTTTGAAGGGTTTCCCCATAAGGGCATACATTATTTTCCTTGGACACCTCTTGTAAGTCCGTACAACCCTTCTTTTGAACTGCAGTGTAAGAAATTTTAGGCCAAAATAATCAAAATACAACCGAATACACTAGACATCCCCATCCATCCAGAGCAACTTATGCTGATGAAACAAACTGACCTCTAAGTTCATGCAATCTCTTCACGAGAACGGCAGCTGATGACAATTTGGGATGTTGTATACTCTGCAGATCCAGTGTAGACACACATAGTCAGAAGATAATAGATTGTATTGCAACAGTGTGCATGACAGAACATAAAACTTGACAGGAGCAATTGGAAACGAATATTGAGGCCGAAAATTTGGATATCTAAGAGATAGTCTTGGTGATCAGTGAAGTTACCGTGGGGTTCTGTTCCATGCTCATATCTGAAGGCCACTCGTTCTCGAACTGGTCATACTCTGTTGGTTCTGGAATATCAAAGAACTCGTCTGCAGCATCGTGCAGCCCCTTCAAACTTGTGCGACCTTCTGGTTTTTCCACCTCATCTTCCATGAGAACACCCTCCTCCATCTCTTTGACTTCTCCAGGGTGCTGAACCTCGGTCCTGATATTCTGCTGTCCACTTTGAGATAATCTGATCTCTCCTGACATGTCTCCGGATGAGAATTCAGGGGAGCTAGTTCCAGCTTTTGCTCTGAACAGCTCTCTTAATGCTGCGAATTATGGAAACAATGAAGGTTTGCATCGACAAGAACCTGAAAATGGAGAGGGAACAAAAAATGCAATCCTAAGCAAAGAATGGAAGGGTACCAGCAACTATCTCAAGCATACGGATGGTAATGCATCTTGCTGATGACGGATGTAGATATGATTTCCAGAATTTCCAATCAATAGCAAGCATGTGTCTCACAAGTGATTGTTTCCCTTCGTTCACAGGAGTTATAACATATCCTCCACCTGCATTTTTACAGAAATAATATTCATATAGAAGTTATCTAGGATGAAAAGTAAACCTAAAAAAGAACAATTGAGTTGCAGATGAATGGAATAAAGGAAGGAAGAAAAGAAGAACAATCATGTATGCTGTGTTGACAATTATTTAGCAGTTGAAAATAGTTCATGATACGGAAAACAGAAGAGCATTTTGCAAATATCAAGCCATATATGTAAGTCAATAAGTATCTCTAGCTCAAAGCATACATTACTTTTAAGGCAAGCACGGACATAGCCTCTTTTTGGTGGACATTTCTTGTGAGACGCAGAATGGTAGAGGATTACTGTGACAAAACCAGATACAGAAGGTCAGGGGCAGCTATAAAGTGGCTCCATAGCTTCATGTTATGGTTTAGATTTTTGAAGAATTTCATTACCATATGTTCCATCATCCTCCCTTCTCCAATAGCGACGCATCAGTAGATCTCTTCGTTTCATCCCCCTGTAAACCATGATGTGTCATATAACAGCATATATATTTTATATAACTCTCTTTAACACGGTTTGAAATCTAACCAAGGTAGCCAATCAATGTATAACTGCTGGTGAATAATATCTGTATGACCATCAAGGCTCTCAACCACGCTACCCCGGTAGTAACAGAAATCCCATCTGCAAGACACTTGGTTTGAATAACAGCATATTTTTATTTATATAATCAAATAAACCAATACAATGTCATCAGAAACTCCACTGTATAAAAATGTTGAAATACATGTCAGTGATCTTACTCTGATCTTGAGGGGCCAAGAGATAAAAGAGTCCGGAAAATGGCCTCCGAAGTTCCATCAACTACTCCTACTGCCATTATAGCCGGATGATCATCCCAGTGCTGAAGTTATGGACGTCATTGAGGTAAGAAAAGTAGACAAAAAAGTACAAAAATCAAGAATTTGTATATCAAAAGAGAAGCTCACCCTTCCACAGGAATCCCAATCTTTTGCTTCTTTGAAAAACCGTAGTCCTGCAGCAGAAGAGATGAACTTTTCACACATACACATTCAGTCACTTGCAATGCAGATAAGAAAATGAAGTCTTACCATTCTGACAACCAAAAATTTTCCATGGTGAGGGAGCAATAACATCAGATGTCATTCTTTCTGTGTGCATCAATGAGCTAAAAGTCCGGTCAACGGAGTTTTTGCATTCTGTCCTCCTGGAACCACCCATTCTGTCAAAACAATTAAAGTATGAAAAGAACTGTGACTGTAGATTTGCAAAGTGATACAGAGTTATACAAAAAAGTTCAGCCGACTTCTTCAAATCTAAAAGAACATGTTAATTGTACTCGCTACTACCTCCAATTAATATTGTTTTTCTTTCTTTATAAGTAAAGCACTTGGAGATTCCTACAACCTATGTGATATGTAAAAATGCACAGTAGTTCAATCAGTTCAGAACAAAATATAGTTCAGGTTTGCAGATAGAATATAGTTCAAGCGATTTTACTGTAGCTTTTAAGACCGAGATATTCAATCCTGAAAAAAAGTTATAACCGCACAGGCGTGTATAATTGTTACAATGAATTTGTACAGGAATATAAGTTAGTAACTATGAGATGAAATGTGTCCAAGGTGCAACCAATATATACCTCAAAGATGGCCATCTTCTCTTGGAACGAGCCACAAAATCCTGTGCTGTATTCGGACACACCTGAAAATATATAAAACTTATAATACATATCATGAAAATATAACTACTATACCAATGGAGTGACTTCGCAGCATGAAACCTTTAATGCTGCATCCTGCCATGAACGAATCCATTTTGCTGCTTCTTCTGAACTACTTGCTCCCAACTATCAAAAGTTCAAATTTCAATAACTTATCAATACAACGAAAAATCCAAGTAATGATGTATGACTTGGAATACACCCTACCTTGAGCCTATCGTTGTTATTGGAAGTATTGTAGAGCGTGAAAACAAAGAAGCCCTGCAGGTTGCCCAAATCATTAGATATTTAATGCTGAGTTAAAAAAATGTATCTGTCACATTGCAACAATAATTTATCCAGAATCTCTGAAAATCATAGGGTACTAAGGTCCATACATTTCTATGAATGCTTGCCCTTCCATTATCCGTAGCCCGAATGCAGCTATCTATTACCGCACTTGTAACTGGTTCCTGATCAAGGAAAGTTTTCAGTGAGCATTTCTACTGATTTTGTACCAACAAAACCCTTGCTGAAATTGCAAAATTAAGGAATGCTGAAAAGCGTCACTGGAGGTAAGATGTCACTGTCATCGAGCATGTAAGGAAAAAAAATGAATTCCAGATCGGCACAAAACCATCAAATCAAATTATCAAACCACATATTACATCTGCACAAAACCAAAAATCAATGGGACATGGAATTCCACATCAACGAATTTTCACCGCACATACACTATCATCACATGTCATAGGCAACACATGTCATAACAACACAAACAAAGACAACAATGATTCTGCAACATGGTTTTCACTTCAACTTAGAACTTTTCAAAGACAGGCCAGAGAAGAACAAAAAGCACAATGAGACGAAGAAGAACAAAAGAACTGTACCTCCGAGTCCGAAGAAGGTTTGGCTTTGAAGCTCCTGAGGCAATTATCCTCCAGAATAAAGTACCTTTTGCGAGAGTGTTGCAGCCCAAATCGATTGGACCCGATGACATAAAGCCAACCTTCCATTTTACCATCATTCTGTGAGATATCCATTTGAGCAGAAATCACAAGACGCGCGCTTTTGATTTCCCAAAATCACTTGTCGTCGGAAGCGGCTTTTAGCTTATCAAAATTGCGTGAATTTTTTTTTTTGTTTCCTTTCTCCTTGATCAAATTTGTAATGCCAGAACCAGTAGAATCCGAAAAAAAAAAAAAAAAAACAAAAGGGAATGTGCCCAGTGGGGCAGGAAAGATGAACCTCTGATCCCAGCAAAGGGAATCAGAGAATCAATACAGAAATTTCAGAGCTGAATTCTCAGAGCAATGCTCTGCGCTTGCCTTTCGTGCCACTTTTTTCTTTCTTTTCTGTATATTTCCTTCTCTGTTTCTCCTCTCCCGGTTTGAGAACAACTGACTTTGGGGTATTTATACTTTATACGATTCAGAGTTTGGTTGTGAGATTACTGTTTTACCCCTATTTCTTTGTTTTGTTTTTATTTTTATTTTTTGGGAAAAAATAAAATAAAATATATTATTTCTCTCCATCCTCTTACATAATTTGAAAATATTATTCTTCCTCCATGGAAAATTTAAATTTTCTGAATTTTATGATTTGCTTACAAAATAATTGCATATTATGCATCTTCAAACGAATATAAAATGTATATTATATTCCCAAAAGGACAAATATATATAGTACCTTCTAAATGTTTGATTAAATTAGTAAGTGCCTTCTATGTGTTGTAGATGAACCCGGTTTCTCTGTTCTCTCACTTTCCATATACTCTTATGTCTTTCTATTTTGTGTGTTCACGGTTAAGTCATATCAAAATTTTATATTAATAATAGTAATATAAAATATTGACGTGATTTAACCATAACCGAACAAATAGAAATATATGAAAGTGAATAGAAGGTGAAAGGGCAGACAAGCCAGTCCGTTGTGGATTCTGGGTTTTCAAGCTTGACTAAAGATACTTGTCAATTGTCACTATCATATATCAGAAGGAAGATACATGTCACTATCATACATCATGAAGGAGGATACATTTCATTATCATACATCATGAAGGAAGATACTTGTCACTATCATATATCATGGATTTTCAAGCTTGATTTAAGATAATTGCGATACAGTTGAGCAGTTTGTAACTTTGTATTGATGAACATTTGGTAGGTTGTTTTAGCCATGTGCACACTTAAGAAGGAGAAGGCTTTTCAATGATACGAATATATCGTTACGGTGGTGTTTTATGCTAATGATGTATTCCATATGCAGGTTTCTTTAGACATGATGTTGTTTTAATATAGAACGCAACAGTTGTAATGTATTTCTGTTATGTAAGTTTTTCTCTACGAAATATAGAAAATTAAGTAGAATTGTAAAGTTATAATGCATTAATTAAATTTCCAATAATTTAATGACAAAATATAAATGGTACCAATCAGAAGGGGAAAAAGGTAAATTTGAAATATTTGATCACTTTTTTTATTTATTTAAAAACACCACGTAGGTGTGACACTCTAATCCATAAAAAAAGATGATGAGTTGTAGAGTGATTAATGGTGGAAAAAACCATAGTTAAGCTTCATTAAGTTACTCTCAACTCTCAAGAGTTTCTTTTGAGTACGATTTTTATTTGTTTATTGGTTGGAAGAGACAAGATTCTGTGTGCTTTTGTTTTGCTTAAAATAAGAAAATTGAGCTGTTTAGGCAAATCGAAATGGAGGTTGTCCAATCAATGGATTCCAAAGCCTCTCCAAAGGCTTCTCTGGCAGTTCCTCCCACAAAGTGCTTCTCTGGCTTTTCCTCCATTCCTCGGTCCTTTTACCAGGTCAAAACCCTATCCATTCGCAAAATCTTCTTTAAATCAATAAAAAATGGAAAAGGGAAGAAAAGGAAAAAGAAAGTGTTTATAGCCCTATGTACAGCTTCACAATCACACCAAAGGCTAGGAAGATCATGTGTTTACGAGAGTAGATTCTTGAATACAGTACTCATCAATGTTAACATTAGTTTTTCTTTATTAGTTACGTGACAGGAGTGATATTAACGAAAGATAATATTCGTGATTACATGTCAAATTTTTCAGCTTATAAACCAATCTCACTACCATGAAATATACATCCTCAAGAATAAGACTAAAAAATTCACTGTTGATGTCGATGCAAATTTCGCCGTCTTCAGTTTTAATGAAAAATGCACCTACAAAACAATCAATACCTTTGATCAGAGACCTAAGGCTCATTCGCCCATGAGGTGTGGGGGGGGGGGGGGTTAAGTCAACGAATTTCAGATGCCTAAGTTAGTTTCTCTCAAAGAGTAAAGTGTTTAGGCCTTTTTTAGGGTTGCAAAAACTCTGAAAATTTGATAAAATATGGGGTATTTATAGGAATAGGGCTGGCCATAGTTTTCAATGGAGAGATATTCTCTAAATATTCCCAAGATTTAAATAGGAAATAATATCTTGAGATAATGATGTAATAATCCTAATTTATTACTTGATTGGAGTCAATCTTCAATTGGGAATGTATTAAAGATAGGATTTGGGTAATTAATCCTTATCTTTAATTCCTTGCCAAGGGCAGGTGAGCTGTGGGCAGTTGTATTCAGCTGCTGAGACCTCCAGGGGTGTGAGCTGCGTGTGGGAGCATCTGAGAAACCTGCCCATTTATTGAGGGCAATCTTGTCTTTCTTGAATAAAAGTTCACATGTCGCCTCTAGAATTTTTGGGATTATTTTAGGCTCTACAAATACCCCCACACTTACTGTGCTGCACGCAGGAAAATGATAATAGGTGTAGGAATCCCAAGCTGCTTAGGCTTGTAGAATTGTTTCCCAATTTGAAATTGATCTTCTTTCTGGATTTGGAGATAGACTTCTTCTAGGAAAAGGAAAATAATTGCCCCCAATACCTATTTAATTTTGCCTTAAGCAAGGGATTAAATAAATTTGGAGAACAATCATTATTCTAACAAGGCAGAGAAGTCAAAGGAAATTTTTATTCCCCCACCCCTAGCGTTCTTCTTTTCTTGCCCTTGCAAAGAGTCGTTTCTCGTTGTTCTTCTTCTTCTCTGTGCCGCTCCAAGGTAAGAAAAATTTGAATTTTCTTCTTCTTGAATTTTTTGGGAGTCTTGGGACTTGAAAAATTGGCGTGGTAGGTGCTAAGAAGGTGTGAATGGCATGGTAGGGATGCCACAGGGCTGCAGGTGGTGCGGCAAGAGGGTCGGCTTGGCTTGGCAGAGGTGTCGGCGGTGCTGGGACGCTGAAAGGTTGGCATGGGCAGACCTTGTAGGTGGATGGGCAAGGGCCTGTGCAACATAGAGGTGAGAGAGAGGGAGAGTCTAGCTTAAGCTGGCTCTCGGTCTTTGGTGGCCTAGGTCGCATAAGTCGACCTTGCTTTTTGGGGCGCCTAGCGCTTGAGCGAAAATGGGAGAGGAGGTGTGGGCTTCCCCCCGCTTTAGGTCGGTCTGCATGCAAAAGAGAGAGGGCCGAGAGGCTTTGGGCCTCATTGGGCTGTTTGGCGTATGAAGAAGAGAAAGGGGAAGGAGGCGAGGGCCTATCCCCCATGTTGGGCCGAAACGACTTGGGCCGTGGAATGTTGGGCGTGAGAGAGAGCATGAGGGCCGCAAGGCTTGGCGCGGGGGCGCTGGGATTACGGTACTTCTTTTTATTTTTTATTTTTTTATTCTCTTCTCGCGAGTTGCCTTCTAAATATTTTTCCTCATACTTTTTGCAGAGACTTTAAGATGTCTTCCTTTGATTGCAAAAGTGACGACTATCATCCACCCTTGTATCATCAAGGTGGTTCTTCTGGCAAGGTGGACTATTTCAAAGCTGCGCATGTCAAGATTAATTCCAACGAGCTATTTCGGGATTTTCATGAGGCGTACAAGCATGCGATTCCATCAGGGGTTTGCGTCAAGCGTGTGAAAGATGGCAGCGGCCATGAACCATGTGGCGAGGACGCCATTGCTAGGAAGAGGGCCATCAAATTCCATCCGTACTACTTTGTGTTGGGATTTACTTTTCCCATGCCGTGTCTTTTCCAAGAGGTGATATGCTCTATGAAATGCGTGCCTGCTCAGTGTTCCCCAAATGCAATTCATGCGATGGTGGGATTCTCAAACTTGAGCAGGTTCTTTGATCTTGCCTTTGACCATAAATGAGTATTGGTATTTCTTTGAGATTGGCCACAAGGAAGGTGTGGGGTAGCTGAGATCTTGCCATAGGATGCTCGATGCTTCTAGCAAAGGTGATCAAGGATGGGCGAAAGATACCTTGGAGGTAAGCGAAGAGTGGGAGTCTGACTTTTCTCCTGAGTTGCGTGTCCTGACTACCTTTATCAGTGGTAAGTGAACTGCTTCATTTTTGTCTTGCTTGAATTTTTGTTGAGTTGCTCCATGACTTCAATTTTTTTATCGTCTTTCTTACTTTGCTTAGATTTAGAGTTTGGCTTAACTCTAAGGATTTCGATAGATATGAAGAAAGTGCACATCGCTTTGGGTATTCCTGCTAAGTACCATGAGTGGCGCTGGCTGCTCAGCCCTCTTCATCGGGAGAGAGGTGGCTTACCTCTGAAGGAAGAGATAAAGCGAATAAAGGATGAGGAGTTGGCTTGCCTGATCGCTGTTGTAGAGCTTGTTGCCAATGATGGTGGAAAGAAAAGGTATTCCTCACCTACTTATGAGCTTTCAGCTGAGAAGAAGCCAATGACTTCTTCTACTGCTCGTGGGAGTTTGTCTGCTACTGAGAAGCTTGTCATTAATCTAACTTCCTCTAAGAGGGCGGAGAAAACTGTTAAGCTTGAGCCTGTGAAACCTGCTGTGCCGAAGGTGATCGCATATGTTGCTGAGAGACTTGCCTAGCAGAAGGGTTTGGTGATGTTTCCAGTGTCTGGGTTTGTATCGAAGCGTTCGTCGGGAGCTAAGTCTAGATCGGCTTCTGAGAGGCTTGCCGCTATGAAGAACGGGAATGTGGATTCTACTGCTAAGGTGACACCTGTGCATGTTCCTCATTCTGCTGTGACTGATTCGTCTGCTGAGAAGGGGAAATCTGCTCGCACGGGCAATTGTGAGAGATCCACTGAGTTTGAGGCTGGAGAGTTTCCCGAGGATTGTGCGCTGTTGAAAGCTGACCTGCTTGAGGACGTCGATGCATGCTCCAAGTTTATAGATAAAGTTGGGAAAACTGTCATTCGCTCAGACTTCTTTACGAAGCGTCCTGCCTACTTGAGGAGGTCCTCTCTGATTGCTACAATGCATAAGACTTTGATCTTAGCAGCTGAGTCTATGCGCATTGATTAGGATGCTGTCAAGTGTGCTAAGGAGACCGAAGTGGCATTGGTGGCTCAGCTTTGCTCGTTTGCTGAAAAAATCAAGAAGCTCGAATCTGAACTCGTCGTTTTGAAGGGGTTTGATGTCTTCGCAGTTGGAGATCGCTCATCAGGAGCTGCAGAGAAGAAAGTCAGTTGTGTTTTTCCGTGGTCGAGGACCTTGAGTGTGTCAATTTGTAGCTACAATCTGCTTGCTTTTCCAAGGACGAAGAACTTATCTTCATGAATGCTGAAGTGTCTCATCTCAAGGAGGTTGCAAGTAAGCTTGAGTCAAATGAGGTGGATCTGCAAGTTGCGCTGTCTGTTAGCGAGAACCTGAACAAAGAATTGGATGAGCTGCATGATGCTTATACTGGGCTTGTTGAGAAGAGTGTGCAGCTAAAGAATAAGATAGCTGGTCATAAAGTGGCACTTGCTTCTTGTCAGGCCGATTTTTACAAGCTTGGCTATGTAGACCATCTTTAGGGCAGGCCGTCAGATTATGAGTTTTCTAAGAAGGACTTTAAGACTTTTTCCATTTCTCTAGTTGATCTACTTGATTTCTCATTTGAGGCAGCCTTTGGTGGAGTAACTGAGGGTCAGGCAGTCCAGGCAAGGGCAGCTGAGGATGAGCTGATAGAAGCTTTGGTTGCTAGGAGCGGTGTGGCTGTCGAGGAACCAGTGGTTGCGCAGGTTGCCAAAGAGTTGTCTTTTTGCTTAGACTTAGGAATTTTCTTCTTTTCCTTTTTGTTCTGCTTTATTTGAGCTTTGTTGACCTTCAAGCCGGTTTATTAATTTGCTAGAAATTTAATAAATAGCTTTCCTTGTTTTGCTTCAATCTTTTAGTTTTGCTATGTTTTTTGCAAAACTTTATCCTAAGATGTTCTGCAGGGTGAGCTGCCTCAATGAAGTAGCCGATCCTACATCGTTACTTAGGTTTTAGCTTTGTCTTCGGGGCTTCTAGAGCTTTACTTGCAAGAGGAAAAATGTGTGATTTCTAACTTATAGAGTCGGCGGCCGAACTCGTTGCCTCCGTAGGAAGCAGGCGAGTTTGCGTAGCTATTATAGCTGTGAATCTCGGCTTTATTTAGCTTCGTGAACTTTAGCCTTCCCGAGGTGTATTGCGAAATTTTTAACCTATAGAGTCAGCAATCGAGCATGTACTTCGCATAAAAAGCAGATGAGTTCGTGGGGCCACTATGGTTGTATTCCAGCTTTCAAGTGGCTTTTTGAGCTTTGGCTATCCCGGGGTATGTTGCGAGATTTTTAACTTATAGAGCCGTCGGCTGGACTCATGTTTCTCGTAGGAAGCAGAGGAAGTCCGCGTAGTTGCTATAGTCATACCTCGACTTTATCCCAGTAAAACTTAAACTGTAGATAGTCGGCCAGAAGCACTGCTTTTAAGTAAGTAGGCAAGTCCATATAGTTATAGTCGGCATAAGTCTCAGCTTACAGATTGCCTTGGGCTGCCAGCCGTTGGGTCATCGGTCGGGCGTCTTACTTACAGAAGTAGATGACCCGTGTAATCACTTCAGGCGTCGTCCCTGGCTCTCAGAGGTGTTTTAGGCATGAGGTGTAGGTGAAATTGCGCCTCAGAGGCCATATCCTTCCGAGTCGCAACTTTGATTCCGCAAGTTGCTTAACTAGTATTGCAACATTTTAAAACCAAGTCACTTCATGAAGATTTGCACGTCGAGGACGAACCATCTTGTCACACGAATTCTTTCATGGGCAGGGGTCCCGCACTTAACGTATCTTTTGGTTAGAGACCCGGGATCCCGCAGAATTTAATCATTCAGTTGGCTAAGTCTATTCCAGTGGAAAGATTGTGGCCAATTCTAGGAGTCGTTTGGCTTAGGTAGTCACTGTATTCAGGGGAAACTGAGCAGTCGTACCACCCATTCACGTCTGGATATTCAGGTTTAGTTTACCTTTTCGTATTGGAGATCACACGCCATGTCTGAACAAGCATATGGTGTATTCTGCTTATCATAGGGGTGGTTGAGGAATTAGTTTACCCTGTGATGTTGGAGCGCTTACGCCATGTCTGCAGGGCAATGGTTGTCTTTTGCTTGTCATAGGGTTGGTTAAGGAATTAGTTTACCCTTTCGCGTTGGAGCGTTTACGTCATATCTGCAAGGCATTGGGCATCTTCTGCTTATCACATGGTTGGTTAGTTTGTTTATGCATTTAGCCCAGGTTTGTGAATAATTCATTCAATTTTCATTGAAAATAAAGGCTTTTATTAACTTTGCTCGTAGGCAGTACTGGCATAACAACTGATAATTCTTGGCATGCGAGGTCTTGTTTGTCGAGCTGTTTGAGTTTTCAAACTTTTTTTTTGTCTTGAACGAGGTCTAATGAATGGTGGGGGGTCACACATAGTAATTTATTAGGTTGTAGGCATTCCACTGTTTGTCGATTTCTTTGTCGTTCATAGTGGTAAAGGTGTAGTTGCCCCTTCTGCCTACTCGGCTGATTTTGTACAGACCTTCCTAGATGAGAGCCATCTTTTTGGAGCCTTCCCGTCAGGAGAGGAGCTGCTGCTGATATTTCGCAATGCAGGTGATAACTTTCTTACAGTCTTCCTCTGCCAGGTCTAAGTTGGTGGTCATCTCTTTTTTGTTCTACTTAAAATTCGGTAGTACAATGCTATTGCTTGGCACTATGCGTTGGGATAAATGATTGCCTTAGAACCATACACTAGGGAGAATGTCGTTTCGTCGGTTGCTCGAATTTTGGTGGTGCGATATGCCCATAGAACACCGAGGAGCTCGTTTGGCCACTTATCATTCTTATCTAAGAGGGTCTTCTTAAGGCAGTCGAGGATGGCCTTGTTGGACGCCTCGGCCTGCCCGTTACCCTGCGGATACTGGGGCGTGGACATGTGCTGCTTAATGCCATACTTTACCCACGAACTGTGGACCATTGTCGATGACTATGGAGTGTGGGATGCCAAAGCAGCAGATGATGTTCTTCCATATGAAGCGCTCTATATCTGTCTGGGTGGTTGTAGTCATGGGTTCAGCTTCGACCAATTTTGTGAAGTAGTCAGTCGCTACGATCATCATGCATCTGCCCCTAGTAGAAAGCGGTACTGGTCTTACCAGGTCAATTGCCCACTGCATGAATGGCCAAAGGCTCGTTTGCGGGTTGAGTTCGTTGGCAGGTGGTGCAGGCAAGGGCTTGAAGCGTTGGTAGCTATCGCATCTTTGTACATACTCCTTTGCATCTTGATGCATGGTTGACCAGTAATAACAGTGTTGAAAGCTTTTTGGGCTAGGGAACGACCTCTAGAATGGTTTCCACATATGCCTTCGTGGATTAAGCTGAGAATCTTCAAGTCGTCGAGAGGCGATAGGCAGCGGAGATATAGTCATGAAAATGATCTTCGAACGAGTATGCCATTCCACATGTAGTAGCGTGCTGCCTTCATTTAGAGCTTCCTGGACTCCAGTCTGTTTGCGAGGAGCGTTCTATTGACTGCAGTTGATGATGGGATCTTGCCAACTCGGGGTTGTGTTGATCTGCGCTACCTCAACTGCTGGTTCCTCATCTATGCTTGGCTTTTCCAAGTACTCGATTAGGATGGAGCGCTTGAGCTGATGGTCTAGTACAGAGCCTAGGCTTGCTAGTGCATCTGCGTGGGCATTTTCTGCTCGTGGAACCTGAGTGAGTATGTACACTTGGAACGTCACTAGCTGCTCTCATACCTTCTCGAGATACCGGGCCATCTTTGGATGCTTTGCTGTGTACTCCCCTGAGGTTTGGTTGGTGATCAGCTGGAAATCGGAATAGATCGCGAGCTTCTTCATTGCTAGGTCTTTTGCTAATCAGAGACCTGCTAATAGGGCTTCAGACTCTGTTTCATTGTTTGATACCTTGAAGCTTAGAATGATTGCCTGTTCGAGCATCGAGCCGTCTGGGGTAATAAGAACTAGCCTTCGATCCTTAGTAGTTGGATGATCCGTTAACGTGCAAATGCCAAAAATCTCCATCAGGTGGGGCTGGTACGGTTATGGTGTGCTCAGCTGCCTCCGGGGCGTTCTCAGGCTGTGTTGCTTTATCTTTCAGGTTTGGGGTGAATTCTGCTATGAAGTCCGCCAACGCTTGGGCTTTTATCACCGTGCGGGGTTGGTATGCTAGGCCGTATTGGCCGAGTTCCAACACCTACTTCATCACTTATTAAGAAGCGTTTGGACTATGCAAAACTGATTGCAGTGGGTATTGGGTCATGATGATGACCATATGCCCTTGAAAGTAGGGTCTGAGATTCTGAGCTGCAATAACTAGCGCCAAAATTAGCTTTTCAATCTTCGGGTATTTGGTTTCTGCATCAAGGAGAGCTTTGGATGTATAGAATACATGCAGTTGGCCCCCCATCTTTTCTTGTATGAAGGCAAAGCTTACTGCTACTTCTGATACCGCCAGATAGATGTACAAGTTTTCCCCTACTTCCGGCTTGGACAGTAGTGGATGTGATGTCAGGTACTGCTTCAAGTCTTGAAATGTTTTCTCACACTCATCATCCCACTTGTTTTTTTGTGCCTTTTTGATTGCCTTGAAAAAGGGCTTGCATCGGTCAGTGGATCGCGAGAGGAAACGATTGAGTAAGGCTGCTCGTTAGGTCAGACCTTAGATCTTCTTTAGAGTAGTGGATGACTTCATATCCGGGGTCGCTTAGATCTTCTTTGGATGTGTGTTTAGGATGGTCTGATCGTTGTTTAGGGTCAAGGAAGATGTGCTCAGCATTTTCTTTAGGTTTCCATCCTGATTCATCTACCAAGGCATTGTCGACCTTGACGCCATCTTCTTGACCTGCATGCTGTGATTGGTATTGGGCAGAGGTAGAGTCGTATTTCTGTACTTCAGTTGCTACTACTAGGGCGAAATACTTATTCCTCGTCTCCTTAAAAACTTGTACAGTGCATCGACTGGACATGGCATGGTCGCTTTTGATCTCTCTGATTGCTCATTCTGAGATACAAAATCAAATTTTCTGATACTTGATCGAGGTCATAGCTCCATTCTTCACTAGCCAGGGTCAGCCTAATATCTCGTTATGGGGAGATGGGTCGTTGACGATCATGAAGGTCTGTGATGAGATAATCGGTGGGCTGTTTACGTCGAGTGTGATGGTGCCAATGGCAGTTGAGGTGAGTTCGTTGAATCTGGTCAAGACCTCTGCTTTGCTTTTGATCATGTTTTCCAGGCCTATCTTTTGGATGACTGACAGTTATAAGATGTTGACTGAGCTGCCGTTGTCCACCATGATTCTATCAACCATGGCATGGGCCAGTTGTACAGAAATCACCAGAGCGTCATCGTGGGAAAAATCTACTCTCTTAGCGTCTTGTTCGCTAAAGCCGATGATTGGTCTAGGCACATTATCTATGGCTTGAACCTGATAGACCGATCTCGCCTGTTGGATCTTCTTTTTCTTAGAGTTACTGGTGGCCCCTAGATGCTCGAATTCGGCAAATATTTTGTTGATTCAGATTATCTTGGTTAGGGGTTCGGCATTGGCGTCTGCTTCTCACCTTGGTTGGGCAACTGGTCTATCAATATACTGGTCGTACTTGCCTTCTTTCATGAACTGCTCAAGGTACCTCATCCATGTGGTGCAGTCATTGGTTGTGTGCCTAGGGCTTTTGTGGAATGCATAGTACTTGGTCTAGTCCATCTTAGAGGTGTCGTTCCTTATGGGTAGTGGTGGCTTGAACCATGGCTTGTCCTTGAGTTCGCGAAAGATGTGGTTGATTGGGATTGAGAACTTGGTGTACGTCTTGCGAGATGTGCCTCCCTTTGCTAGGGACCGGTCCCTGTGTCTGTCTTCTGGCTTGCTTTTGTTATTGAGCAGTTTATCACTCGCCTTCTTCTAAGTCGGTTCCACGTCTTTGCGCGGCTGTTCAGGCGGCTTCTGGGAGCACTTTTCCTCATCCCAGAGGGAGTGCTTTTTTGCTAAAGCATAAGAGTTTGCCAAGGACAGGTTCTCTCCTATAATCAATTCTCCCAAAAGTGGGTGATCTGCTGGGAGCCCCTTTCAGAAAACTGAGCATGCGATGCTGTCATCACATCCGACAATCTTCGCATTCTCCACCTTGAATCTCTTGACGTAAGTGCAGAGTGACTCATTCAGGTCATTCTTTATGTTGAAGATGTGGTCAGACTTTTTTTTTATTGAGCGGTATAATGAATATTCCTTAGTGAAAACCAAGGAAAGTTCGCTGAAGTTCCAGATTGAACGTGGTGACAGGATGTGGAACCAGTCTTGCGCTTCGCCTTGGAGCATAGTAGTAAAGATTTTGCACTTGGGAGTGTCATTGTTGGTGTAAAGGGTCATGGCGTTTCGGTAGTGCATCAAGTGTCTATCCAGATTTTTATCTCTTTTGAACAAGGTGAAATATGGCGGGCTAAACTTCCGCGGTGGTTTCGTCTACTCGATCTCATCTGTAAAGGGTGACCTGCTCAGGTTGGCCATGTATTTCCGAAGGGCATCGTCGGTAGTGTCAATGCGTTGGAATATGCACAGCTGCTTTGCTACGAGCCTTTGTATTTCCTCATGGATTTGCACCTGGTGGAGCAGCGGAGCCTCGAGCTGCCCCTAGTGTTAACCTGCTAGTCCATGTTGCTCTTCGGCGTGTCCTGCTTGTCTGTGCTGCGGTTGCGGTGCACGCGGTTCGCCCTGTGCTGCTTGCCGTTGCTCTTGGCGGGGGCTGCCAGTGGAACTTGAGCTGGACTGCTCACGTACTTTTCGCTGGGCATCATGCGGCTGCCTACTCCGTTGCCTCATAGGAGGATCTTCTTGTGGGCCTAGCTTCGTGTAGACACTTCTTCTGGAATATCTTGAGTGCTTGACGGAGTGTGGACCCAACCTCGAATGCGCACTGACTCGTGAGCTGAGTCGGGAATAAACACTTCTCTGCGTATCTAGGCGGGAGAAGACGTTTCCCCGAGGACCCAAATGAGAATGCACACTACTCGAATGCACAGTTCGTGACAGGCTAAGCGGCTCTTTGCCGGGACGCCGTTGGAATGAGTCACGTTCTTCTGCCATTGTCCTGCTTCGGGACACCTCGTATAGGGTGTGCTGCATCTCGATACGTTCAAGAAGTTGGTTCACCAAGGTGGTCTACTGCGTGATGGCGTTTGTCAAATTGGTGACCTGCAGGGACAGGTGATGCTCGCCATTTGGATTGGAAGAGTCTGGAAAATGGGCGTCTCTATGTGTGGTGGAAGTATAGTGGACTGCAGGTATAAAGCTTGAGCCCAAAACGGGTATTCTTGCAGAAAAATAGGGTGAAACTAACCTTGAATCGATCGTAGGACCAATGGTTGGAATCTGGATCACTGTAGGTGGCCTTAGAATGGACCGGGTTGCGGAGGGTCGTCGGAGCGGGTCGTTGGGCATGTTGGACCTCCTTCTGGTCGCCTTGGGCCTGCATAGCAGTGGGCTATCTTGGCCGTTGGTCTGCCACATCATGGCCTGCTGGCTGGGTGGCTTAGGCTTGGGCCCGTTGAGCTGCCTGGCTAGCAGCAGTTGCCACGTTTTAGGCTTGGGTTTGGGCCTGTTGTGCAGCAAGGCCTGCTGTTGCATTAGGCAGGGCCTCCTGCCCTGGGCCTGCTGTGGTAGCTGCCAAGTTTTGGGCCTCCTACCCATGGGCTTGGAAATGGACTTAGGCTTCCTGCCTAGGGCTTGGTTGGGTTCGGCGCTGCAAGGGTAGTGGAGGTGGGAGTGGTGCCATGGCCTGGTGGCCTTGTCGTGGCTGATGGGTAACGGTGGTGATGATAGTGGCGCAGCTCCGTGGCGGTGGGGCTCCTCCTGCTGTCGCGTTGAGCCTTGAGGACCTTCGTCATGGGGCTATATCGTCATCTTCACTCTCCGGTCCAAATCCTTGCACGTACGAGATTCAGTTCGTCGTAGTTTCTGAATTTCCTACCATTGTATCCTTTCTCCAAGGATTGATCAAGAAACTTTTCTAGGAAAAATTAATTGATACGACGTGTGGGAAATTCAACGTAACAGAAAATTCAAGAAACTAATGTGAGAGGCTTTTTCGAGTATTTGAATCAGCTCTTAATGAAAACACCAATTTGTTGATGCAAATTTCCGCCGTCTTCAGTCTTGACGAAAATACACCTACAAAACAATCAACACCTTTGATCAGAGACCTAAGCCTCACGCACCCATGAGGTGGGGAGGGGGGGTTAGGTCAATGGATCTCCGATGCCTAAGTTAGTTTATCTTAGAGAGTAAAGTGTTTAGGGTTTTTTTAGGGTTGCAAAAGCTTTGAAAATTTGATAAAATATGGGGTATTTATAGGGATAGGGCCGACCATAGTGTTTAATGGAGAGATATTCTCTAAATATTCCCAAGATATTAAATAGGAAATAATATCTTGAGATAATGATGTAATAATCCTAATTTATTACTTGATTGGAGTCAATCTTCAATTGAGAATGTATTAAAGATAGGATTTGGGTAATTAATTTTTATCTTTAATTCCTTGCCAATGGTAGGTGAGTTGTGGGCAATCATATTCAGTTGCTGAGACCTCCAGAGGTGTGAGCTACTCGTAGGAGTATCTGAGAAACCTGCCCATTTATTGAGGGCAATCTTGTCTTTTTTTAATAAAAGTTCACATGTCGCCTCTAGAATTTTTGGGATTATTTAGGCTCCACAGTTGAGATGTCCAAAAAAGTGTAGAGTATTGCTTTTAATTATTAGCATTTTCGTTCACCATTTTTTTTTTTTTTTGAACAAACGATATTATCTACACTAAGGGAGAGAGAGTAGGCTTAGCCTCACAATGGCCTATCAATAATGTAGTTTAAATTTGTCTTTGGAAAGAATTGAACCTAATACCTCTCCCAAAATATATTGTTGTCTTGTCTTTAAAATGTTCAGAACTTTATGATTAATATCAACTAAACATACTTAGTAAGGACTCTAATTAAATATGAAGAATATAGTTAGGAGGCGGTCTTGTTTAAGTCATCCTATCTAATTCAAGTCATAAACCAGTAAATTAAATTAGGTTCAAGCATCGTACATTAGGTTCAAGCATCGTATACTGTTCTTTACAAAGTTGATAAAAGTTGAAAGAAATCGTAACCTAAAGTCAGCAAAATTGGATAAGTTAAGAAAGATGTGTTGTTAAGCCCTCGTCATAATGCATGCATGGGTTTCGTTATGGGAATGCTAAAGGAACTTACTAGTTTGTTTTAGGTAGATAGGGTTGGTTGGTACGGTGACTGGTGAGGAATGAAATGGGGAAGCAAAACACATTGATTTTTCTTGGTGGGATGGCTGTGCTGGAATATGCTTGCAAAACACATTGATTTTTCTTGGTGGGATGGCTGTGCTAGATTGAATGCGTGATTTCAGATTTTTCTCTTTCAGAGTTTGTGCTGCTGCCAGCTTGCTGGGATTTAAGGTTGAAACGACACTGCATTATACAAAGTGTGAAGGGGAATTTGAAATTTGTATTCCGGATCATTATGATTTTCCTTTTTCCAGATCATATATATGCATGCTCTCTCTCCCCATATATATATTGTCATCTATGGAGAAATTTTTTAATATGTCGGGAATATGACTTGGTGCAGGTGTTATAGTATAATTGGTTGGATATTTGAAATTTTTTTTTTAACCACTTGTTTTATAACATTTGGTATACCTAGCATATAGTGTTGCTGAACCAGAAGCAATCACTGCAAGCATTCATATCCATCGAAGTGTGAACCTAGAATATTTAATCAAGGTCAGACATGTTAACAGCTCCTATATTATTTTCTTCTAATGCTACAGTGATCCAACTATTTTCTCAACTTTTTGCTTCCAACTACTTTTTCCTATCTTAATTACGTGTTTACGTACTGAGTGAGATAGGTGTAGAATATGGACAAGGATGCTCTGCGGGTCCTTTTTGTGAGTGAGACAGGTGTAGAATATGGATGAGGATGCCCTGCGTGTAGAATATGGATGAGGATGCTCTGCGGATCCTTTTTGTGAGAATTGTAGGAATCTTCACATTTTAACCATTTATCATACATCGTAGAATCAGTTTTTGTTAAATATTATGATTTTTGAATCAAGATGAGATCCAAATCTGTAAAATATGAGCTCTCAGTACTGTCTTGTTTTCTTTTTCTTTTTCGTCGATTAATTTGTTCCTTTTTTATCTAGACATCCTCACATTCTATCATTTCCCAGTTTGATGAAGAAAATAGTTGTCGTGTAGGAGTTGCACATCTAAATTGTAATTTTTCTGTTGTGCAATACTTTGTAATTAAGTTTCAATTTTGCAGGTATATCGATCAGTCAAATTCAGAGAAGTATCAAAGACAAATTGATATCAGTAGAAATGTGGGTAAAGATTTAAAATGACAGAAGCTTGCTATGAAACATAGAGAGTTATGTTTCCAACTAGCCGCTTTTGGGTATCTATCGGTTTGGCCACTTAATTAGGAGGTTATTTATTTTGGGTTGAAACCCTTTATACATTTCTATTATTCACCGTTTTGAAATCTCTGCAGGAAGAAAATAATTACTTATGCTTTGTTTGCTTCAGTGGCATTCTTTTCGTAGGCTGGTCCCTTCTAGGACTCATTGTAAGTTGTTATATGTCTGTTTGGATTTTGTTTAATGAATTGCTCTACCTTTTAACAAAAAAAAAAACCCCAACTTCAACAACTAATGGATCAATGTTTAATGTAACAGATAAAGTTGGGTGAACTGCCAATTAATTTAGTTCTTAAATTATCACCTGAGTAAAAATTAGGTTTCTAAACTATTTTTTTTTCAGAAAAACTTAATTATAAAAATCTACTAATTACATTCCTAATATTATATTCGAAATTACTATATTCAATTTTCCGTTAATTTAAGTCACATTACCTGCATGTGAATTGTGATACATATTGGAGAGTAGATTGGTAATTTTTCATAAAGAAATAGAGTATGGAATTAACTTTGGAGGGTAAATTAGATATTAGATTTGCAACCTATATGAAATATTAAGAAGTTATAGGCGAGAAAATGACGGTATTACACTATAAAGTGTGTCAAGTGACTTAAGTTGACTAAAAATTAGATAAAATAACTTTGAATAGAAATTAGCATTTTTAATGAATTTAGGGACTTATTTTACCAAAAAATTAATTTAAAGACCTGATTTTTACCAAGGTAGTTCAGGTAACAGTCCACTCTTAGTGAAAAAATTCATGCACCAAACCAACTGTTATTGCTCCACATAATTTCAAATTACAATTGTGAGATATTAATTAATGTTCAAAGTCCACACTATGAGTCTATGAGAGTACTTCATAGTATAAGATATTCATATTCAGAGTCCATAGCTTTTACGATCCATGCATGGGAGGGTTTTGGATTGACTTTTTTGAATATCTACCCCTTTTTCTAGTTTTATTCTTGTAGGTCACATTTAGAATGATTCTTGAAAGTTTCTCAATTGGGATACTTTTAATGTTCATCAAATTAGCTTAATTAACTAAGCTTTTTATTTTATTTGACAGATGATAGGATAATCTACATTAAAATTATAAAAATTACAAAAAGGACGGAGAGTTTGAATCTCGAGATACAATGGCATTTTGTGCCAATAATCTACCGCAAAGAAGTTTAATTATTTCATACAGTCGAGCAGTTTTTGTATTTTTGAACATTTGGTAGGGAGGTTTAGCAATGTGAACACATATAGAGGACTTTATCACGACAACATTTTGTGCCAAAAATATATCATCAAGTGTAACGGTATAAGTTTACTTTTATGTGACAAATGATGTCGTTTCATAAACATGAAACACCAGAATGGCAGTGTATTTGTTCGATATAAGTTGCTCTCTCAGAGGATGAGAGTCAATAAAGGAAAGAGGGGCCGCATAAGGTTACGGTTCTTTTTGGGGGTAACCAATTTCTTGATTTTGGCCCCCTACAAGCTAGTGGGATGGCTAATTAGTTGGTTAATAGGGGTTTAGATAATGATTTAGCGCGCTTTACGGGCAAATGATGTAATGAAACATGTACTTGATTGGTTTTGGGTAGTAGAAGAGGAATCGACATTTGGTAATTATGTTTAGCTTAGTGACCTCTGGGCTGAGGGAAGGTCTTTTCTTTCACACTTGGGGTGCTGGGTTGAAGCTCTCTTCCGTTAATTGCGTCATTCCTCCATGCGCACATTGGGATTGGGTGTTGTGTTTGGAGGAATAGGATTTAATTGGATGAATACTGATTAATGGCTGCATAGCCTTGATGAGTGATGGTTGAAGAACTAATCTCAAGTGCCTAGATCTAAGTATGGGGAATTCAAATCGATGGTGTAAGAGTGGCCAGAACACTAAACTTGAGGGTAATTATTATCTCGATATTGTCTTAATGTTTTTTAAAATTACTTTATCTTGTGAAATGTGGCTTGTTGAGTCGGTTGGGCTGTCTAGCTCGTCAATCATTGCTGTTAATTACTTGTGCTTGGTTAAGAGTAATGTAATTTGCGTTGTGTGTTGCTTCTCTTTATTTCCGACGTTTAATTTTCTCATTGGTTTGTATGCATGCCCATCTCTCATCTTGCTGTTTATAAATTACTTGTTGTTGAAGGGTTTTCTTACCTTTGCTTTGTTTCTGAAAAGCTGAGCCTTTAACGTTCCTCCCCAAAATGACTATTATCTCCCAACTTGAAGCTTCGTCCTCTAGACACCCTAGGATTCCCTTTAGTCCCAATTTACCTTCATGGGTTAATATATTCGTTTCTTCTCAACCTGGCCAACCCCCTGTGGTTGTTAAGGGTTCTAGGGGCACCTTTACTCTGGAGAGTGGAGTTAGTAGGGTTTCGACTAGTTTCTACTTGAACCTCAATGTGGAACATATGGAGAGCTGGATACTCATGGAAAAACTTGTGGGGAAGTAGATTGAAGCTAGAACCATTAAGTGGAAGTTAGGGCTTACTTGGGGTACAAAGGTCAAGAATCCCTTTTATCTTGACCACTTTGGTCACCATTAATATGCAGTGGAGTTTATTGACCAAGAGGAGCTTGAGTATGTGTTAGACAACAAACCTTGGTATGTTAGGGGTTAAATCTTCCATCTGGAGAAATGGACCACTTTTTTTCGTGACGCGGAGATGATTTCTAGTCTTAGAGTCTGGGTTCGGATTCTAAGACTTCCGGTGTAGTATCGGGATGCTGAAATCCTGGAGGTGATTATGCAACCTGTGGGCACTTTCATTAGGGTTGATGAGAATTCTCTGTCGGGTCTAAATGGTTTGTTTGTGAGGGTGTTGCTTGAGGTGGATCTGAGGCTACCTTTGAAGAGAGTGATGGTTATCATTGATGAGGAAGATACCCCGGTGTTGCTGAGTTATGAGAAGTTGTTCGAAGATTGTTTTTATTGTGGCTGTAGAAGGTCGGAGGGCCACAAATGCCCGACTATTGAGGATAGAGATGGGTGGTTGCTGGTGGATTGGTTATTTAAGGATGAGCTGCTGGTTTATTCAGCTGGTGTTGAAATTTCTGAGGAAACCAGGCAGGAGCTGCATGAAGGGGTTATGCTGGTATTTCCTCAATCGGTGTTGGAGGCGAGAGAACAAGTTAGAAACCGGGAAGAGAATATAAGTGAGGGTTGGAATACTGTGGTTTCTTGGAAGAATAGGTATACTGGCAGGGGTCGTAGTGGTGCACGAAGGGATGGTAGGACTTTTGACAATATAGTAAGGGGCAACAAGACTTGGGTCTCGAAGGCAGACTTAATGTTTAAGTGGATGCTTGATTGTGTTTTGAGCTCTGGTGCAACTGTGAGGGGTGGAGCTGAGATTGAGGCAGATGTTGACAAGGGTAAAAACACGATGGAGGAGGATGAGGAGTTCATGGAGACTGAAGAGGAAAACAATGAGCATGTGCAGTATTTAGGGAGTAGGAAGAGGGGTAGAAATAGTGGTAATGGTGATGTTGGGGCTAGCTATGTCGTTGAGGATGTTGATTGATGAATTGTCTTGTCTGGAATTACAGAGGGTGGGGCAGACCTGATTTTGTCCCTCAGTTTAAATTTCTTTGTAGTTTAATTAAGCTTGATGTCTTTTGTGTTCTAGAACCTAGGTCTGGTCTTAGTAAAATTTCCAAGAATGTTTTTTTGTAAGTGGTTTAATGGAATGTTTTTTGCAGAGGGGAATGGGAAACCGGTGGGCTTTGCCTGTTCTGGAATGACCAGAACTTATCTATTAATGTAATTGCCTCCTGCCCTAGATTTATCCATTGTAGTATTAATTCGGGAGTTACTTTTTTATGCATTTTTACTTATGCCTTTCCACAAAAATGCATGCAATCTCAACTATGGGAGGATTTATTGAGTTTTTATGGTATCAATACTAACTTGCAACCCTGGATGTTGATTGGAGACTTTAATAACATTTTAAGTCTCAGTGAAAAGGTGGGGGTAGATAGAAATACAAATGTGCACATGGTTAACTTTGCTGAGTTCTAGAAAGATGGAGGCCTTGTTTCTTTCTCTGCTTTTGGGTTTCCATTTACTTGGACTAATGGGCACAAAGATAACACTTTAATTTTTGAAAGATTAGATAGGGTTCTTGTAAATGCAACCTGGTTGAACACATTTCCAAATGCTAATCTCCACAATTATCCTATTTTTTGCTCGAACCATAGTCCTATTATGTTAGATTGCCTTCCAAATAACTAGTGTATTGTCGTTGGAAGTTGTGACTTCAAGTTTATGGCTATGTGGTTGAATCACCCAGATTTTATTAATATTGTTAAAAAAGCTTGGAGTATGGATTTTAATGGTAACCCTAATGATAAGCTGAGGGGTTGTCTATGAGCTTTGAAATCTCTGGCTAGAGTTTGGAACAAAGAGGTCTTTGGTAATGTCCATGAAAGAGTGCATGAACTTTTTTGAGCAAATTAATGTACTCCAAGCCTAGAGTATGAATGATCCGAACAACCTTCATTTACTAGCCGAAGAGGCAATGTTATGAAATGAGTTGAATAGAGCTCTTCGTAATGAGGAAATCCTTTGGGGTCAAAGACCTCGAGTCAACTAGCTCCAACTTGGTGATCAGAACACTAAATTTTTCCAAACGATGACGAATGTGTTAGACAAAAGAGGAATGAAATTTTGAAAATTAAGGATAATATGGGGTTTTGGTGGTTGAAGGGGGAAGAAATGGAATAGGTTTTTGTGCATGATTTTAAATTGTGTTTCACTGGTTATCCTGGTTTGAATAATACTATGATTACAAGTTTCATTGACATAATTGATACTTGCATCATTGAAGACCAGAATAGGGCTTTGCTTAGCCCAGTTAGTGATGATTTGGAAGACTGTTAATGGCATTGGAGCTTTGAAGGCTCCAGGCCCTGATGGCTTCCGTGCCTTGTTTTACAATAAGTGCTGGGATGTTGTTGGTCCTTCAGTCATAATTTTACTCAAAGATTTCTCTAAGAATGGATCAAGCCTGAGGTTAATTAACCATACGAACATTGCGCTCATTCGTAAAGTAGAAAATCCAGAAACAGTGGTTAATTTTAGACTTATTAGCTTCTGCAACGTGGCGTATAAAATAATTACGAAGTTGATGGTTAATAGACTTAAACCGATCCTAGAAACTTGCATTTCCAATAACCATGGGGCTTTTGCTTCTAATAGGTCCATTCATGATAGCATCCTCATTGCTTATGAAATCCTTTTGACGTTTAAACGTAAAAAAGGGAGAACGGGAGTGATGGCGGTTAAATTAGATGTTGAAAAGGCTTACGATAAGCTGAGTTAGGATTTCATTAGGTTGGTGCTTGATAGATTTGGATTTAACAATCACTGGATCAATCTCATTATGGAGTGTATTACTTCCACCTCTTTGTCTATTTTGATTAATGGTAAGCCCCATGGGTATTTCTATCCTTCAAGGGGGAATTAGGCAAGGGGACCCCTTGTCTCTATATATTTTCATTTATGCATGGAACCTTTAATCAGGCATTTTAATGCTCTGGCCTTCTCTCCTAGAACTAGCGTTGGGCTTTTGACTTCGCCTACAGGTTTTAAGGTTTCCAATTTAATGTTTGCTGACCTTTGTCTCATTTTTGCTAAAGCGTCAAAAGGTGTTGCTAGGATTATTTTGAATGTTTTAAATACGTTTGCGTCCGCTTCTGGACAAAAGATAAATTTTAATAAATCTTCTCTATATTTCTCGAAGAATACTACTGATCACATTCGTAATGAGGTCGCTAATATTATCAAAATCCAACACAAAACTACAATTGGTAAATATTTGGGGATAAACAATATTATTTGTTGGAAAGACCTAGTATATACAAAGGATGCTTGATAAGGAGAATAGGAAGTTCCTTTGTGGGAGGGAAAGTAAAATGAACCCTGCGGCTTGGAATGAGGTGTGCCAGCCCAAATGCAAGAGGGGTTTGGGTATTAGGAAAAGTGATATCTTCAACAATACTTGTCTTATGAAGTTTGGTTGGAAGGTGCTCACAGATTATCAAAATTAGTGGGTTCAAGTAGTTAAACAAAAATATTTAAGGAGGGAGAATTTTATGGAGGCTAAGGCCGAACAAAATCAATCGGTTGCCTGGAAAGGAATTTTTAATGCGAGATAAGTGATTGAAAAAGAATTACGATGGATTGCGGGAAATGGGAGGAACATTCTGTTCTGGACCCAAAACTCAGTTTTTCCTTTCCCTATCCTTAACCTTTTTCAGGAGAATCAATTAACTTATCTAGATTTAAGTCTTAAGGTGCGCCAGTTTATTATGAATGGGACATGGAATAGAGCCTTGTTGAGTGAGTTTGTGGATGAAGAGATCACTAATAAGATATGCAACATTCCTTTGCCGCTCTATGACAAGCCTGACTCTTTATGCTAGGGCTTAAATGCAAATGGTGCTTTGAGCGAAGTCTGCAACTTGGATTCAAAACACCATGATCAATGATGATATGAAGAATAAGCTGCTAAAAAGAATGTGGAAGTTAAATATCCCTAATAAAATTAAAATCATTAGTTGGCTCTTAATCCTAAATAAGCTTCAAACCAGGAGTAAAATTCATAAATTCATTAACACGATCTGTGATATTTGCTTGTTATGTAATGTGTGCCCTGAAGACCAAAATCAGGATTTATCCCTTGTGAGTGTACCAAGCAAGTTTGGACGTATAGTCCGAAAGTGAAACCTCCTGCTAATCAAAGTAATTATAGTCTGGAAGAGAAGATGAGGAATCGAGTTGTTTTTAATAATGCCAAAGCGAATGACTACACTAATGCCAATAAGAAAAATCTTATAGCTAGCAGGAAGCAACAGGGGCTGATTAGATAGCAACCCCCTCGTGGTGATTTCTTCAACTGAACTTCGATGGCTCTGTTAAGAACTCTGCGGCGGCTGCGGGATTTATAACAAGAGACTGCAGCTTGGAAGTTCCATGCATACACATTCTGGGCAATCAGAATGAGCTTCAAGTCTTCTGTCACATTATCTAAACAAGATTTATAACACGGTATTTTCGCTATCGAAGCACTTCTGAATCCTTGTGTGTGTAAAACTACGACAATAATATAACCCCCTCTTTGGGAAAGGGAGCTTACATCCAGCTACATAAAGTGAGAGGGTCAATGCGCAACAAAATTTTCCTCATGGTAACCAACATTATATAAGGTAGTTTATAACTTTAGAACCGAAAGTGACTGGAAACGTTCACGCTCAAAGTCCTGGCTCCTCTCCTCCACAGTGATCTACAAGTCAAAACAGTTTCATCAGATAAGCTACAAAACATGGGTTTGAAATGTAAAGATTCTTTTCGGTAAGAGTGTAATTCCAGGTTGTAGAAACCCTACCTTTGTGAATCAAGATGATTTGCATATGGAAAAATCTATGTGTAGGTAAGCTACACTGGCCATGAAAACGAAGAAAAACGTAGACACCAACATCAGTGGTTCTGCCAGCATAAAGACTGGGTTGAAGGTGTAGTAAACCTGCCAAATAAAGCAAAGGAGAGAGATAGGTTCAGCCACTAATATACATAATATTTTAAGGGTTGTGCAGAGCATACATGTATCGGGACAATATATAAAGAACACGAATCTAGGAAATTTAATTCTGTCACTACACAGCTTCAATACTAAACAACCTAGTGGTTCAGCACAAGTTGTATGACCATTTCGAGGGTGAACATATATATACTAGGTGAGCATAACTGATCCTAGATACGCTCCCACGAATGACACAGAGACAAAGTCAAGCCTTGAAAAGTCCTGCGCACACTTTACATGAATTTAAAGGGCATTAAGTTCTCCAAGTGGTCAGATCAACCTCAAAACTTAATGCCAATATAAGGAGAGCCAAAATTATAATTTTAGAGTTCAGAGTAGCAAAATGCCTCAATAAGTAATTATAATACTTGATAAAGTCCAACCAATGTGAGTGATAGAATAGCCACCTGGAAATGAGAGTTGTG
This sequence comes from Pyrus communis, assembly GCF_041283825.1. NCBI lineage: Eukaryota > Viridiplantae > Streptophyta > Magnoliopsida > Rosales > Rosaceae > Pyrus > Pyrus communis. The sequence goes on along the minus strand of NC_142571.1, from coordinate 22,629,347 downwards.
TTCTGGAACTACATTTCTCTTTTCGAGAACCACCACAGTCCTTCCAGCAACATCAAGGTATGAATATTTGGTCTGCAGATATAAGAATGAAAGACATGCACTTAATCACTATCATATAGAAAGAAAAATTATTTTACTTGCATCAAAAAACAAAATTGTTGTACGATTTAGATAATTCCAAAAATAATGAAAAAAAAAAAAAAAAAAAAACATTTTCTTGGCAACGAAAAATAGAGTTAAAATTGCTTCAATGCACTTTACAATTAATCAGCTGTATAGAGAAGGTTTAGAATTATATTATATAATGGTGTTTTTGGAATCAATAAAGGCCTACTATCGGATTACCTCTAGATGTTGCTCAACTGAAAAAGGAACCACAGCAGAAGGATTTTTTGATCCCTCTGGTAGCACAACCTGAAATACAAGAGTTCCTGAATCAGTAAATTAATATTCCCACGTCTAAGGGCAAACAAAATGGAAAAAAATCTGACAAATCTGCAAAATATAGAACATAAATGCAAAAACATAGTACTAAACCCACTTTTACGGTTAACTTGTCTACCACCGTCTCAGCAAGAGGACAACCAAAAGTGAAATTGAGGTATCGCCTGCCATCAGGTGACTCAAAAAGGAAGTCTTCCAGTGGTAACCCGTAGCCAATTACAAATGTAGCTTTCCAACCACCAAATAAAGGATAGCGTGGCTCAATTTCAAGATCCGACTGAAAAGAAGGTATTGAAATAGTCATGATTAATAGAACCAAAATCCGAGTTGTATATGCAAAACATGGGGATATTATTCTGCATTGTTTTTCTGTGTGAACTTCCCCATCCATTTGCTATAATGATATTATGTTTCCAATGGACAGATAAAGAGAGAGCCTAAGAGTATGGCAACAAGCAAGTAAAACAAATGTACAAGGATAGCATCATTGCATATATAAATTGTTTCATTGCCGTGGACAAAAGCTACCTTTAAATAATCTGTACGTAAATGTGAGGATGAGATGTTTCCGATTTCATCTCGGTAGTAGACAGAATGAACCCTAGGAGGTAGTCTGGCTAGAAGATGTTTGAATGAAGAGACACCACCAGCATGTGGCCTAGATTGATAGTCAACCCTGCCAAAAGGAAGCCTTCAAAGATTAATTTTAAGAATGAACAAGAATACAGTTTTTTTATGGGCATCAACATACATATTTATTTCTGTTATTTTTCCTAATAAGCATAAGACAAACTATAGGCTGTTTTAACATTGGTCATCTATTACACAAAGTAATTGCTATCTTTTGCATTCTTCAAACTCAGGTGTCTAATGATAAGTCTCTAAAGTTCGCCTTTTGATATTCACTTGCATAGTCCTTATGATTTATGAATTATTTATTTTGCAAATATAAGTAGCTTATTCAAAATTTTAAAACCATTCACATACTGTTATGTCTTCCAGAAATTAAATGAGGATGACTTTCTTGTATGAGATTGGTTGTCTAGTAAGAGGCCCCTTTCAGTTTGTCTTAGGCCCCAAAAGGCTCAAGATCAACCTTGACCATATATTGGAGACTCAGTTTTTCTTTTAAGTAGGGTGTTTGTATTTATTTATATCCATGTCATACATGGATCCACATACTTGTACAGAAAGCAGGATTTGCAACTCATCAAATAATGAAGAAATAGAGACATTTATGATCAATTTATCCTACAAAAGTTTTACTCATTCAATTTTATTGTATCAAACTTTTTTCACTGACTGCAACCCTTTACATTAAATACACAAGATACAACCAGCAGCAGAGCTTACCTCGAAAATATTCCTTTGTGTCGAGCACCAGCATGTGCCAACTTATAATGCTCTGTGATCTGAAGATTGCCCCAGTGAGATACTTCCACTTCGCGTACAAGCTCCTCAACAACAGCAAAGGCATTGTTATTCTCAAAATGAACAATTATTGGAGAATAAGAGTATGCTGGGCGATCCTTGTATGGCCCATACTTTATTTCGGAACCAGCACGGTTAGTGGACTCCACTCTTGTAAATGATTCCACCCTAGTACTAGGCGTTCTTATAAAAGTAGTCTGCTGCTTGATATAATACGGTGACAATATTATTGCACTATCGCGGTAATAGACCAACTGAGACTCTGATTGGCTTATCTCCGCTGGGAAAGGCTCCAGAGAATGTGTCAATATGTAAAGCACCTCTAGTGTTGCAGTTTCACCTGAATTTAGTGGGTTGAGCAACGAGATAGAAAACGATTTAGCCCCATTTGGTGCATCAGGTAGCTCAGTGGGATTGACTTCCAGGGGAACATAACTTTTCTTTTTCTTTTTTCCAACAGTGATAGCTGCTTTGAGCAATGCTAGGTGATCAACCTGTGTGGGTGGAAAAGCAAGAAGTACTTCCGAAACAGGAGATGTGCCAGTGTTTTCAACCTGAAAGACAACTCCATCAATTTAATAAAATATAAACATCCCAGTAGAGTACCATGAGAAAATTATTACTTTCAAAATGGCTAATCCGTATGATCATAAAGTATGCCTGTCTACAGTGTCAAGTTGGTTACCGTTACAAGCATAGTGTCCCAAACTCGTAGGTGGCATGCCAATTAGTAAAGACTAAAACTCAAAACTATCATATTGTAAATCTATTATCCACATTAAGCCATATTTGGGCCAAAAACAATGGAGTAGAGCATGACAACTTAAATCAAACCTTTATTTGTCAGAAAAATGCTTCTTAAGAGTTAAGACCATGGTTTATAAACATAACGACTCACATCTTCCGGTATTCAAAAAAAAAAAAAAAAAAAAAAAAAAAGTAGTTTATAGTCATGTACACAATAGACAGACAATCGTACAAAGTACATTTAGCATGCCAATTTGTAAACATAACGACCCACAGTTTCCAGAATCCAAAATAAAAAGTAGTTCATTCATCCACATTATGCCAGATTTGGGCAAAAAACGATCTGAGTGCAGCATGAAAATTCAAATCAAAGATTGAACCTAAGCTCAAGCATCCACATTCATGTCGAATACGATAAATGAAAAACATGCACAAAATCTCAAACCATGATAAAGATTTAAAATTCCTAACCCATCAAAGTTTCGAAATTTTCACAAATTGGGTTCAATTCACTACACAGAAAATCCAACAATACAGAAAAATCCATACCTTTAACGTCAAGAAAACCTTCACAATATGGGAGGTCAAGTCAATCTGCAACCCAATAAATTGATCAAATCAAACGTAATTAGATATAATCAAATCAAATTTGAGTATTGATGGAGCGGAAATGAAGGGAAGGAGCTTACTCTGCGCTCGGCGTTAAGGATCTGGAGATCCTGAGGGGAAGAGGAATAAGCGAGCAGAGAGAGATGGGAGAAGATCGACAAGGCTATGACTAGCTGACCTAAGCTTCGCAGTGCTTCCATGGCTTCCGGTGAAAGAGTGTTAGCTTAGCTTGACCTCCAGCGACGACTGATCGTGGTGTATAGTGTGGGGAGCAGGGCTATTCCATGGTATTCAAGCCTTGACCTTGGGTTTCATGGGTCTTGGGCTTAGATGGACCTGTTTTTGGCTGGCCCCTTTTTATTTTTATTTTTGAGCAAACGATATTTATAATAAATTAGTATCAAATTCGTCATTCATAATATTCGAATATTAGACCTCTTAATTACAAATAAAGAGAATTATCGCGGACCATAATAATGAGTTGCAATTGACTGGCTCCTCTTATTAGTTTCAGTACTTTTATTTTCCGACTTTATTGAGGCAAATCGACAGTGAAAAACGTTTTTAGAGCGTAAAAAGGTGATATTTTGGTATGTAATTATTATGGTTCTTAATTCTTTTATCATTATATGTCATAATACATAATTTGTATACAACGAGTGATATTTTGTATGGCATAATCACTTGTCTAAATTGTCACTATATGTCATGTGATACATGATTATTTAGAATCGATGACCAATAAAAAACTATGTGTCTATTTCAATTATTACATATCACGTGATACATAATTGTATACAATTAGTGATATAGAAATTTTTACTATCAATAAGATAAAAAAAAAAAATTGAGCCCAAAGTATATGGCTAATGTCATTTTTTCCTCCTTACATTCACAGTAAATTTTATGAAGTTTATATTGTTACATTGATGCATTATTTGTTGATTTTGAAATTTATAGAAGTATGAAACGTAACTTTTATGTTTTACCACAAATTTCCAATCTTTTATGTTTAAATTTTCTTAGTATATCAATATGTTTATCGATATTTCTCTCGATTACGAGTAACGATATTTCACCCGAAATCAGAACTTAAATCGTTGTTATATGCTAACTTGGTAAGTACTAAGTAGGGGGTAGAATTAGGGAATTCAAAAACCAACCATAACGTGAAAAATATAAACTGTTGAGAAGGGAGAACAGTCGACCATTGCAAATTCTAAAAATGGATAACAACCGTAACCATTTATAAAATATTACAAAAGGGAAGAGAATAATTTTATTTATGATTTGATGAACACAGTACAGTGTACGTACAGAAGAGAAGTCGAAGCGGTTTAGACAATTTTTAATGGGTTCAGAACAGTCGGATATTTTTAGGGAAATTTGGAAAAGTAATCATATTTTAGATTCTATACGGAATTATAGCCATCATTTTAATTTTATGATAATTCTAACCAAAATTTGATGTAAAAGTACTAATATATCTTTAATATTAGGGTTTCTCACAACAAAAACAAAACATTTTTAAACTCTCTTGCAACCTTCTGGTTTCTCACTTTAAAAGAGCACTCTTTGCTGATTTTGCATAATTAAGCAGCAGGGATATTTTGACAAAAAAAAATAGGCAGCAGGACGCAGCAGCCTTTTCAAAATTTTGATACTTCATATCATGGTTTTAGTCAAAACTTTAATGATTTTCATGTTCCAATGCAGGTGAATGTATTATGAATCCTTCCACAAATCAACAAATTGATTTAAGAATTAGAAGCTCCTATAAAGCGACCATATCAGTGTTTCTTTGACACTTTGCATAATCATGTTAGTTATATGTGCTAATTAACTTTTCTCTAAAACTTTTTCCTAATTTTAATATATTTGCAGGTTAGTTAGATGTGCTAATTAATTTTTTTTCCTTCAGAATATGACTCAATTTGTGACCTTGGTCCACTACGGTTGGAGGAGGGTTGATAGCCAATACACAGATGGTCAAGCAAAAGCAATGATAATGTCAACCAAAGTTACTCATCAAGATCTTATACATGGTATATATAAACGTATTCGTGTTAGTCTGAGTGAATTTAGAATCTCGGTATATTATCAATGCATGAGCAACTTAGGGATGCAAAATATGATGGAGATTGTAACAATGACGATGTGAATAGTTGGGTATGTGAAAGTCTTTCTGCAAAACCGACAAGATTCCGTTATATGTCACAACATATCCTCTAAATGAACTTGAAGATGAACACCCAATTGCATGCAGTTCCCCATCACCAACAGTGGCAATTCAAGAGAATGATGACATTTTGGGTGATGAACAACCAAGTCAAGTTCTTCAAGACAATGCCCAGATTAGCGAGACTTCAATAGATGTGAGTTTTGAGACATATTCTCGGTTTTGGTGTTTCTTCAAGGTATTGTGTGTGAATTTTTTAATTTTTTTTCTTCACATGGTTGACAACTGTGCAAATATCTTCCATTAATCACTATGCATTGCAAGTACATGAGGCAGACTTATATCATATAGTTGACCTAAATGCCAAGACATGCACATGTAGAAGGTTTGATCTCGACCAACTTCCATGTGCCATGCAACTGCCGCATGTTGAATTCACAACACATCAGTGTACAATATGTGCTCCAAATTCTACACAACCAATGCAGTTGTGCTATCGTATGCGGATCCCATTTGGCCGGTTGGAAATAAGAATGAATGGAGTGTGCCGGAAGAGGTGCAAAATAAAGTTCTGTTACCTCCAATTAGAAAGTTGTATCTGGAAGACGCAAGACAAACATAATCCCATCTCAAAGGGGGGAAAGGATAGTGAAAAAGTGCAGTTGCTATGGTGGGACATGCCACAATCGCCAAACTTGCAAGAATCCAATTAGACTCCATTCCAGCGCATGATGTAAATGTTTTTCTTCAGAATTTATTACATTATTGGCTTTTATATTTTCAATCACCAATTTAGCAGAAAAACCTCACACATATTTTAGATTAAAAGGGTTTTCGCTCCTCTATTTTTAGATTCAAATTTTGCTTCGAAGATTCAGTTTTTGATTAATTTTTATGTTTAGTTTACTGGGTTATCTTCAATTTTCATGTTCTCTGATTACACTTGAACTACTTTTCTGCAGTTAAAGACTATCATGCTTTTTAAATGAAAAACTGGCTGTTGAAAAGAGATGTCTTGAGCAATCGGAGAAGGGGTACTTGGTAGTATTCAAGAGGCTACCTCTTTTATGCTTCAAGATCTCAACTAATTGTTGTTTTTTCATGGTTAAGAGCAATGGGGACATTTTTGTCATTAAGGGTATATTAGTACTTTTAAAGTAAGTTTTGATTAGAATTATCATAAAGCTAAAATAATGGCTATAATTCTATATAGAGTCTAAAATATGGTAACTTTTCCAAATTTCCCATATTCTTATGCAGTGTACGTACTCATCCAACGTTGGAAGTTACGAAAAAAAATAAATAAAAAATGTGTTCTAGAGAGTGATGCACCAAACAATGCCCTTTTCCCGTAACAGCAGCAACTGAACTGAATTATATCTCTCTTAGATTAGATCCCCCCCTTTGGACTCGGGACCATCTCCAACCTGCCTTTCATCATTGCCATCACATTTTTGTATGATATTCTACGCTTAGCGGCCTCGTTTGGTACGTTGGACTGTTTTGAGTGATATTAGAGAGAGAACAGTGAGATTACTGAGTCGGACATGGCGTGCGTGAAGCTGGGATCCAAATCTGAAGCGTTTTACCTTGATGGCAAAACTTGGTACCTTTTTTTTTTTTTTTTTTTTTTTCCTGCTGCTTCAGGGTTTTCATTTGTTTCTATTTATTGCTACCACATTTGTATTAACAAGGTGATTTCAGGATGCTGGGTTTATCATATATTCATATGTACGACTGAAAATATTTTGATGGTTTGGCTTTAATTATTTGCATTTTTAATTTCTGGTTTCTGGGATTTTCTCATTCCCGTTAGTTTCTTGTAGAAAATTGCTCAATTGGGTTTCTTTTTTGATCAATGATTTATGAATTAATCAAACATTATTAATTGAATCACTGACTTCTGCTAATACTGAGGATGATTAATTGATGGTTAATTTCGTTTTACCAATACTATTGATATGCTGAGGTATATACATTTCACTGTTTCATTGATCCGGGACTGTGGACTGTAAGCATCATTGTGTGTGTGTGTGTGTGTGTGTGTGTGACTCTGCACATTGTACACGTAAATTGTGTATTCTGATGTATTTACCTATGACTAATCATAAGAAAGCTTTCTTATAGTAAAGCACCTTCCTTCCCTTATCATTTCCTGGCATTGTAAAAAAATTTCACTCCGTTGTACTTTGTTATTTTTCTGTAAAGTCACTCAAAGGAATCTGTCATATGTAAGCCGGGATCTGTGATCAATTGTTTTCTTGTGAAGAAATGTTTGAAAATTTACCAGTGGTTGCAGGGTGAACTGATATGGTTAAGCATAATGTACAACTTCAAAGATACAATGTAGAATGTTCTCACGAGTAGACAAGGATAAGAGGAAGGTGCATTGATTTAGTTCATACAGAGATTTAGAAGTATAAGTTTTTGCTTTATAAATTGTTTGTGTTCAAGAGGAAACCAAAGCATGGACTGAGTCTTATGAACAACTGCAGAACCGTAGAAATTTCCACATCGAGACTTGTATCATTGTGACAAGAAACTGTCCTTTTTTTTTAATTTTTTTTTAAGAGCAATGCCTTATGTACTTACATTCATCTGTTTCAATCTTCTCTGAAAATTGTTGACTTAAGTAATATCAAAAGGGTGGTGCTATCTACACATCTCTTTTTACCTTCCACACACCCCCTGTTAATTTCTATTATTTGATCCTCGTCAATTATTCAATTCGAAGGCCGGAAATTGATAAGTGTGTAACAAGTGGGGTGTGGATAGCACTACCCTATCGTAAAGTGTATGACTTAACCTTGCTAGTTTTTTGCTAATGCTTTCTTGCCAGGCGGGTTTTATGTGGTTTGGGATTGAAATTGAATTTTTGTATTCTTTTGTCACATAATTTTCTGCTCTCTGCTGTTAAAACTCCTTCATCCTTGATCCTTTTGAGGTCACTGGCCTGCTTGAAACCTGTTGCCCACTTTTGCTTCATGTAGCGATTGTTATATGCACATCTGCACATTCTAGTCGTCATTTTTCTGTCAGAAGATCCCTCAATGGCCTTTTTTTGAGGATAAAAGATAAGTTTCCGATAGCAGTTGATTTGAATGGTGAGATCAATGTACATTCTCCTTGATTTACAAAAAAAGAAAGCCTAATTAGCATACAGAGAAAAAGATTTCAGGCAATGTAACACAAGTGAAACAGACGAGTGAAAACCAAACTTCGACGAGACAAATATTATTTCTGCATTGATGTCAATGTTTGTGCATACCTTGTTGCTCTCTTACTATTAAAAAAATACGTAACAGTTATGCCTTTGTTAATAAGTTCGACCTCTATGTCCTTTGTCTTCTGTACTTGAGAATAAGTATTCTCTTTGGCAGGCTTTGCTCAACTGGACTTGCTAGTGATGTCATTGTTGAAGTTGAAGAAACGTCCTTCCATCTCCACAAGGTGAAATTTACTTGTTCAAGCTTAAAATTATGTTGTTCTTTCGTTTCTCATCATGAACTCTACACAATATATTAGTACTAAGAGTTCGTTTTGAAAATTAAACGCCTATCCTTTACCTTGCCTCTCAAATTATTGTAGATTTTATTCCATTGACTATATATGCGGCTCTGTGTTTTCTTTCGTGCCTATGCTCATGAGCTTTAATTTTTCTACCTTGTTCGATATATCCACCAGTTTCCATTGCTATCCAGATGTGGATTACTAGAAAAAATTATTGGAGAACTTTCTAGCGAGGATGATCAGAAATGCATAGTGCAACTGCATGACATTCCAGGTGGAGCCAAAATTTTCTTGCTGGTAGCCAAATTTTGTTACGGTGTAAGAATAGAACTGAACGCGTTGAATGTAGTTAGTGTGAGGTGCGCTGCTGAGCATCTTCACATGAGTGAAGAATATGGAGAGGGAAACCTCATCACACAAGCAGAGGATTTTCTAAACGAAATCTTCAGCAATTGGAGTGACTCCATTAAAGCACTTGAAACCTGCGAAGAGGTCTTGCCTCATGCAGAAGAGCTTCACCTTGTTTCGAGATGCATCAATTCATTGGCAATGAAAGTGAGTACCGATCCAGGTTCATTTAGTTGGCCTGTGTCGGGAAAGGATGCCTTGCAGAGCTCAGAGGGTGCGGTGTTTTGGAATGGAATATGCACAACAGCAAAGCCACATCCAGTCAGTGAAGATTGGTGGTATGAAGATGTCTCATTTCTGAAGTTTCCATTTTTCAAGAGGCTGATTCGAGCGGTTGAATTAGGAGGCATGAACCAAGAGAGGAAGGCTGGCTCCATAATGCACTATGCAAAGAGGCACCTTTCCTTGTTGGGTAGGCAATCGAGTTTCCATAATGGAAATCGTGCTGCCCCGTTATCAACTGTTCCTGCTGCATCTGATGGAGAGCAAAGGACTCTCCTTGAGGAGATTGTGGGATTACTTTCTGATCAGAAGGGCGTTGTGCCAACGAGCTTCCTGCTTAGGCTTCTCCGAACATCTATGATTTTGCAAGCTAGTGCATCATGTTGTGAGAGCTTAGAGAAACGAGTTGGGGCTCAATTGGATCAAGCAGTTCTTGAAGATCTTCTGATACCAAACATGGGGTACTCAGTGGAGACCCTATATGATATTGACTGCGTTCAGCGGATTCTTGACCACTTCATTCTCATGGACCGTGATTCAATTGATTATACTTCTAGCTGTATTGTTGATGAGGGCGTTTCTCATTCACTGACTGCAATAACCTCAGTGGCTAACCTGGTTGATGGATATCTGGCTGAAGTTGCACCTGATGTTAACTTGAAACTGCAGAAATTTCAGTCGCTAGCTGCTGTTATCCCGGAATATGCCAGACCATTAGATGATGGAATTTATCGCGCCATTGATATATACCTCAAGGTAAAGATGCTCTAAATTCTGTTCATACTCAAGATTATTTGATAACTTAAGCGCTGCGCATGTTTGGTTCTTGTAGTTTTGCAATTGAAAAATACAGGAACGAAAGTGGAAACATTGCGTACTACAGGGACTTGAAAACATGTTCACTTTTGGATATTGCATCCATTGAAATGTTCATATTTAATTACTTCTTCAACATATTTAATCTGTTTGATAACTTTTTCTGACTTAGCATTCCATTGCTAACATTTTTCTCAAGTTCAGGCCCATCCTTGGCTGACAGACTCCGAGAGGGAACATATCTGCCGGCTCATGAACTGCCAGAAGCTCTCATTGGAAGCCAGCACGCACGCAGCGCAGAATGAGAGGCTACCGCTTCGCGTCATCGTCCAAGTTCTATTCTTCGAACAGCTTCGCCTGCGCACATCAATTTCCGGTTGGTTCTTTGTATCTGAGAACGTCGAGAACTCACAAAACCAAAGTAGAAATCTTGCGCTTGCTCGAAATGAGGCACGTGCTCAAGCTGGCACTGTGCGCGATCATGTTGTAACAGTTGATGACATGAGGGAACGAGTTTTGGAGCTCGAGAAAGAGTGCTTGAGCATGAAGCAAGAGATTGAGAAGCTGGTGAAGACAAAGGGGAGTTGGAACACATTCTTGAAGAGGTTTGGTTTGAGGCTCAAGTTAAAATCTGATGCAAAAAAAGCACCCAAACCCTGCAGTAATTCCAAAGAACAACCAACATCTATAGGTCCACTTGTGAATGGAAAACAAAATTATGAAAATAATAAATTAAGAGATTGATATTTAAAAAACTCGAATTTTAATTCAACTTTGTTTTTATTTATTTGGGATAATTTCTTATTCATTTTTTCCTACCCCTTTTTGTTCTATTTATTTAATGATTAGTGTAGTGTTTGCTCTAGGATATGCCTCTGTAATTATACTTTTTGTATTACATATAATTTTCTCTTTCTCAATTATATAATGTTCATCTGCCAATGTATGTTCTTTCAATACGCCAATTTTTTTTTTCTTTTCTTAATTTCAGCCCCCAAAACCATTGTTTTATTAATTGAACAATTACTTATTTGTTTATTCGTCTTGATAAATAAAATTGAAAATGACCACCTTGGTCATGTTGGGATTTTATTTTCTTCCAATTATGCCTGATATTTTAATTTCGTAATCAGATTTCTTGTTCATACATTATTTCACTCTAACGAGTATATGTTGAAGAGAGAAAAATTCAAACTCGGTAGCATTTCAGTTCTAACTAATGTGGTTGTACCCGTTAATGAAACCTACCAAAGTTGTCTAGGTGAAATATAAACCAATATTAGGGGTGGTTTCGGTATGGTTACTGTGACATCCCGTCCCAAGTTTCATTTTAACGTACGTGTGAATTTACGATTTTATCCCCTAGTTCGTTACTTTACGTGTAGTTTTGTGTTGTGTGGTGTTGTAGGACCACACACACACTCATACACTCTCTTTCCCTCCCGGGATTCCCTCATTCCCTGTCTCTTCTCTGTCTCTCTCTCTCTCCCCGAGTTCTTCTTCTTCTTCTTTCTTTAACATACGGACCACACACAAACATACTCAAACCATAGCAAATCGAGGAAACCAAGGGTGTAGTTGTGCTGGTGAGGCTGAGAGGAGTCCAGTGGTGCCATTTTCAGGTAAGAACTTCGACGTTTTCACGTCTATATCGCCATGTCCGTTTTAGTTACTGTTCATGCAAGATTAATTTAGTGAGTTTTTGGACATTTGAAGCTTATATTTGTGTTTGTGAGGTTCCCAGGAGCTTGGGAGTAGCTCGTTGGGTGAATTTGGACGTCAGGATCGTTGGATGTGGAGTTGGCCGAGTTTTGAAGATTTGGACAGGTATAATCTCGTAATTTTAGGCCTTAAAACTTGTTGGGACATGTTCTACTAGCTCTAGGGTTGATTTTGGTGCAAGAAACGTGGAAAAAGGTGGAAAAACGAGCGAGAAATCGTGATTTGCAGGTTTTCCGGCGACGGCGACGGCGCCGGCGTCGGGGACTGATTGGAGAAGGAGACGGAATATTCCGTCAAAGTTGACGGAATATTCCGTCAAATTGACGGAATATTCCTGACGCCGTTAACGGCATCTGGTTAGGTTTAACGGAATATTCCGTTAGTTCAACGGAATATTCCTGACGGCGTCCCTTGACACCGTCAGTGTGCATGGCACGTGGCCGCGCGTGGGGGGCGCGTAGGGCCGTGCTTTGGCCGGCGCGTGGGGGCGCGTGCGGCGGAGGAAAAATATTCTAAAAATATGGTTGTGATCCTGAGGTTGTGTAGAGCACGTTGGTATATTCAATTGTCCATTTTGAGCAATGTATGAGAAGTTATTACGAGAAGTTGGTTATGTGCTTTTAAATTAACGTTTTCGTAGTTTTTTCGCGTATAGGTGATTCGTATTCCGAGGACGAGTGTACACACTCGAGGCAGGGGGGCTACGACCCTTCCACTTATCAGTGAGTGGGCTTTTGTTTTCCGTATATACCTATATACATTTAAATTCCCAGAAATAGATTAAAAAGAGTAATTGATTTATGCCATGCACTTTATTATTATCGCTTATGCATCATCACATGCATTAGTAGCGGCATACATTTATATATGTGTATTTGGTGCTGTGGACGCACAGGTAAGTGCCAGGTAAGTGGTATTCATGTTTGTATTCAGTAGTAGCTTGAGATGATTAGAGAGCTCATAATCTGCACCCCCGGTGTTAGTGCTCCCGCCCGTGGCCAGGGTACAGTCCTTCACGTGATGTTCACCCGCACCACACGCTCAGCTTGGATCCAAGTTAGGTGCACAGTCTTGTCGTACAGACCACATTAGGTGGTTCCGACTCGTAGGTGACCCGCGATTATTCACACAGTCTTCACGTGATCGTAGCACTAGAGCGTATATATTACACCCAGTCCTGTCGTACAGACCACATTAGGTGGTTCCGACTCGTGTGCAGATTCAGTTATTGAGTTGAGATTGGAGCTCTATATGCAGCCGTACAGGTCACGTTAGGTGACTCCCGGCTGCCAGATTATATGTTATTGATGTGAATTACGCTTGAGCATTTACATTTGATTATGAGATTCCGTTGTGGCATATTCTCGAGCATGAATGGCATATTTTGGAACATGATTGGCATAACTATACATACGTATATATATGTTCATTTTCTGGGAAGTATACAGGTTTTACGGCGAGGGGTTAGAATGTATTTTGCTAAAGAGTTTTCAAAGAGCTTTGTTTTTGCCCACTCACGCTTTTGTTTTTGCGCCCCTCCAGGTTCTAGTGGTCTAGCAGGTTCGGTGGTTTTTCCCAGAGGGCGTCCCGGCATTTCTGACAGACACTCACCATTGTAGGGTCACCGTCGGGTGTATTTATGTCGTATCTTTTCTTTCGGACTGCTGTAGACTTGCTCTGAATTTGTGTCTCACATACGCTAGCACTTGTTTTAGTACTTTGTATGCTAGTTTTTAATTATTCGTACTTTTATATTACTATCATAATAGCTTTCGCACGCGCACATGGCTACGTCACCTTCGTGTGACGGCCAGCACTCCCTGATCTCGGTCGGGGTGTGTCAGTTACCGTACCAATTACCATACCAAACTTTTGATATGGCAAAATCTATTATCATTACCATACCAAACTTTCAGTATATCGAATTTCAATATGACAACTAGTTCGGTTGGCATGATAATGGTAATTGCCACTTTATTTTAGGCCCAATTTTGATTTTTTTTTTCTATCGAATTCAGGGCGCAAACTTTTTTTTATTTCTATTTTTATGGCTTTGTCTCATATATGGTCGCCTAAATTACAAAACCCAAACAGAATCCCTGCAGTGAGAAACCACAGGCAACAAGCAAAGGCAAGAAGACCAACACCAATCCTTGTAGAGAATGACAGATAGAGTGTGTTGAAGAGAGAAAGTGTGGAAGGAATGAGAGGCAATGAAGGGCTTTTTCTTAAATATTATAAATATATATATATATATATATATATATATTATAAGGTGCGGTTATACGATCAGTAATGGTATCGAATACAATATCGTGCCAAAAAATTTTGGTTTAGTACAATACCGTGCCATTACCAATTGGCACAAAATCGGCATGATACGGCTAGCATAGTAATTTGGCATAAATTCCACTCCTAACACACACTATGTTTGGACAAAGAAAATAAACATGAAATTTTGACAAAAATCAGAATTTATAAATTGACATGCTTCAATTCTATTGTTTGGATTCATAAACATAGAAATTTAGAATTTTCACATGAAAAAAAAAACTTGGAATTTGGGACCTCTAGTTCCCAAGTTTAAGCTTCATGTAAATAAGTGTCATTTCCAAATATTTTATTTTATTTATTTATTTTTTTCTTTTTTTGGGTTAGCCAAACAAGGAAATTCACAAATTCTAAAATATAGAATTCCGTCAATTCTATTTCCATCATTTTGAACCTGGTGGTTGCTCACTCTTTGGTTAGTGATTCACCGGCCACTACATCGATGAAGAAACTCTCCAAAATCTGCTTTTTGATCAGTGATTCACCGCCCACTACATTCAGGGATCCCACCTTATTCTCAAACCTGGCGGCTCAGTTGATTGGCACTTTGGTAGGCTCATCTTGCATACAAATTCTGGGGGTCCCAGGTGCTGCATCCACCAAGAACATTTCTTCCCTTAAGCGTAATTTCTTATTAATTAGTTTTAAATTTCCTCATCTAAACATAGTATAAGGGAGATTCAAATGCAGCTACATATCCGCTCTAGCCATATGAACATGCACATTAAATAAAAACTACAAAACTTGTCCAAACAGATGTAAATTGAGAGGGAGATTTAAATGCGGTTGCATATTTAAGTCGCCATGTCCTGCAGACGTACTCATATTATAGCATGTGTATCCATTCAATGGACTTTTACAATATGTTCATGAAACCCACTCTGAGTTTTTTCAATCAATCTCACCACGTGACTCAATTGAAGAGGTAATTCTTCTTATACAACTTATCTTCTGTTTTAAAAAAGAAAATTCGAAACTTGATACAAGCGTTTAAAGGAATCCAGCAAATTAAAAATGCCATCAAAACTTACATAAGCTTGATACAAGCGTTTAAAAGAATCCAATAAATTAAAAATGCCGTCAATACCCACTTTAAGTTTCTGATACGGCACAAAGAAGTAATTTATCCACTGATTAATTATAACTAATTTATCCACTGATTAATATTATACTCTATGTCCATGACACATAACCAATTATGAAAATTAGTAACTCGACTGGGGAAATTCAGACACAGTGAGATAATTAAAAAAAAACCCAAAACCCTAATTAGCCGAACTTAGTGGATAAGTTTCCGACAAGACCGAGTATTTATATGTTTTTAGTGTAGAACTTTACAGAACTAAGAGAGAGAGAGAGATTGCAATTGTTAAAGAAGAAATCATTCTCATTAACCTTATCTGCAGGATACAAGGAATATATATATATATATATATATGTCCATAAAATATCTAACTAATGCTGAGTCATCATCAATACTGTAGCTTAACAGCTAAGCTAAGTTCTAATCTAGTTCTAATCTAGTGCCTTATGCTCATCATAGTCTGGTGGTCCTTCACTATCCTTAATACACCCCCTCAAGCAGAAGGAAGGGGATCGAACTGAGAGCTTGAAGCGAAGTTGGGCAAATCTGTCAGCAGGTAAGGACTTAGTGAATATATCTGCAATTTGAAGCAACGAAGCCACATGATGAACATGAACATGGCCCAGAAGAACCTTTTCTCTGATGTAGTGATAATCAATCTCGACATGTTTTGTGCGGGCATGAAAAACCGGGTTGAAGGCTAGAGCAATGGCACTTTTGTTGTCACAGAAAATTCGTGGAGTTTGAAGGAGAGGAAAGGAGATATCTTGCAGGATTTTGCAAACCCAGCTAAGCTCGGCAGCAGTATGAGCCAGTGAGCGATACTCTGCCTCAGTAGATGACCGAGCGACTGTGCTTTGTTTCTTGGCACTCCAAGAGATGAGATTAGGACCCAAGAACACACAATAGCCACTAGTGGAACGTTTGTCCACAGGGCATCCTGCCCAATCAGCATCCGTCCATGCAGTGAGAACTTGCTTGCCTTTAGAAAACCATAAACCTGAGTCAATAGTACCCTTCAAGTAGCGAAGAATCCTTTTAACAGCCTGCAAGTGAATCGTGCGAGGACTATGCATGTATTGGCAGACTTGATTGACTGCAAAGGCCAGATCAGGGCGGGTCCATGTGAGATATTGGAGAGCACCAACAGTGGATCGATAAGAAGAAGGATCAGGGAGAAGACTACCAGAGTGATCCAATTTGGTGGAACTAACAGGGGTAGAACAGGGTTTGACTCCAAGCATATCAGTTTTTTTGAGTAGATCCATAGCATATTTGGATTGATTGAGAAGTAAACCTTTGGCAGACCTGTGAACTTCAATGCCGAGAAAATAGTGGAGCTCACCCAAGTCTTTGACGGGAAAGAGAGATTGCAGTTTGGATATAATGGACTGACAAACTGGAGGAGAACTCCCAGTGATGATAATATCATCAACATAAACCAGTATGAAAGTGATGTGAGAACCTTTCTGAAAAAAAAGACTAGGATCAGAGGGTGATGAGGAGAAACCCAAGGAAAGAAGGACACTGTAAAGAGCTTCATACCAAGCTCTGGGAGCTTGTTTAAGGCCATAGAGAGACCGTTTGAGTTTACAAACATGGTGAGGGTGAGACTGATCCACAAACCCAGGAGGTTGAACCATGTATACATCCTCTTTAAGAGAACCATGCAAGAAAGCATTGCTCACATCCAACTGATGCACAAACCAATCATGAGTGACAGCAATAGACAAGAGAATTCGGATGGTGGTTGGTTTAGCGACGGGACTAAATGTCTCGGAAAAATCAAGGCCTTCCTGTTGATGGAACCCCTTAGCAACCAACCTAGCCTTATACCTCTCAACGGAACCATCAGCTTTGTGTTTGACTTTGAACACCCATTTGCAACCAACGAGATTGTAACTTGGATGAGAAGGTACTAACTCCCAAGTACCAGTGGTTTGAAGAGCGGCAAACTCATCTGCCATTGCTTGGACCCAATGAGGATTCTTAGAAGCTTGATGATAAGTGGTAGGTGGAGAAGGGATAGTGGTGAGGTGGTCAACAGAGGGTGGAAGAGGGTGTTTAGAGGCGGTAAAGACTTTGGGCTTGGTGATGCCAGATTTGGCACGGGTCATCATGGGATGGTGATTAACAGGAATATCAGAAGGAGGGTGGGCTATTGGGGAAGAAGAAGGAGAGGGTGGGGGTGCAGGTGATGGTGCCGAGATAGGGGAAGGGGCAGGGATGAGTGGAGAAGGAGAGGGAGAAGTGGAAAGAGGTATAGTGAGAGAAATAGGGTTGGGAAATGTAGGAGAGATAGGGGAAGAAGACGGAAGGAAGGGAGAAACAGGGGATTGTTTGAAAGGAAAAGAGGTTTCATCAAACACGACATGTCTCGAAATATACAGCTTATTGGTGACAGGATCGAGACATCGATACCCACTGTGGTTGAGGCTATATCCCAAGAAAACACAAAGCTTACTCTTTGGGGCCAATTTACTGGAAGAATAAGGTTGAAGCCACGGATAACATGCACAGCCAAATGTCTTCAAGGTGTGATATTTTGGAGAAGCTTTGAATAACAATTCCCAAGGACTAACAGAGGAAGTCTGAGGGGGCAGCCGATTGATCAAATAAACAGCAGTCTGAAATGCTTCAATCCAGTACTGATATGGTAGACCACTCTGAGAGAGCAATGTTCGACCCATTTCGACGACATGCCTATGTTTCCGTTCTGCACATCCATTCTGCTCAGGAGTGTGGGGACAACTTAATTGATGAGTGATACCATTAGCATTGAAGAAATTTTGTAAAGGAGCATTTAAGAACTCACCCCCTGAATCAGACCTGATACATTGAATCGAACTAGCAAACAGGGTTTGAACTTTCATAATAAAAGTCTGAAGAACAGAACACACATCAGATTTGTAATGCAGTGGATATAACCAGCTGTACTTAGTAAAATCATCCACTAGAATTAGGTAATAGCGATATCCAGTACAAGAAGAGGTAGGAGAAGGACCCCAGACATCAGTGTGTACAAGATGAAATGGCCGAGTGGAAGTACAAGGCAAAGTAGAAAATGGCAATTTAGAGGCCTTCCCCATTTGACAATCGGAACAAAACGACTTCTGAGAAACTGGACCAACAACAGACAAATGACCTTTATTTACAACTTTATGGAGAGCTAAACTAGAAGGGTGTCCAAGTCTTCTGTGCCATGTAGCGATGTCAGCTTTAGCAATCATTAAGGCATGAGGCGAAATGGCAATACCAGAAATACCATTGGAAGCATTCCAGTAGAAAGGGTACAGACCACCTTCACTGGGGCCCTGGAAAAGCATCCTCCCAGTGCTTAGATCCTTGATGTAGAAACCAAATGGATCAAAGGTTAGGGAACACCAATTGTCATACACAAATTTATATACGGACAGAAGATTATGAGAGGCCTGAGGTACTAAGAGCACATCATGAAGTTGAAACACAGCATTAGGAGTGTTAAGTAAAGCATGGCCAGTATGAGTAATACACAGACCTTTTCCATCACCAACAAGAAGCTGGTCAGAGCCATTGTAGGGCATAGCAGAATTGAGAGACGCTGGATCAGGAGTGACATGATGTGTAGCGCCACTATCAGTAATCCAATAACTTGGAGTAGAAGAACCAGTCATAGCAGTCAAACCCATAGGAGGAGGATGTTGAGAAGCAAACTGAGAGAGACGACTACAATAGAGAGCAGAATGGCCATATTGATTGCATAGTTGACATGGCATAGAACGACCAGAGAGAACTGGAGAATGTCCCGACTGAAAATTGCCAGAATTTTGGCCAGTATTTCCAGAAAAGGAGAAGCGAGAGGGAGCAGAACCAAGAATACCTCCAGAGTTGTTGTGTGGACGATTTGGACCAGGAGTACGATTCTGAGGAAAACGATTGCGATTCTGATAGTAATTGCGATTCTGATTCTGATATCTGCCTTTAGAACCTCCCCGAAACGAGGTTGGATTCGAAGATCCCTGTTGAGCAGCATAAGCATGAAACGGTGCAACAGTAGAGGAAGAAGATGCGCGAGTTTTGCGTTTCTGAAGAGAGATCTCCTTGCTGAGTAAGAGACCATGGAGTTCATCACCATTCACAGATTCAGTTCGTGTTTCAATCGAATCAACAAACGATTCATACTCATCAGGAAGACCAGCAAGAATATAAGCAACCAGATCAGAATCAGAAATCGGTTCGCCAGCAGCAGCAAGTTTATCAGAGACATCCTTAATAGAGTGCAGATAATCAGTCATGGAAGCATCACCTTTCTGAATAGTCTGGATCTTAGAGCGAAGACTGTGAACATGAGTGCGCGACGCGCCGGCGAAACGGCGTTCAAGAGACTGCCACAGCGAGCGAGAATCTTCCATTCCAATAGTCAGGGGAAGAAGATCTTCAGCAAGGGTGGAATTGATCCAGATCGTTAAGATCTGATCACGTTCACACCACAATTCATGTGCAGGATTGAGAATCTGAGATCCAGTAGAATCACGAACAAACGGAGGAGGGCAAGGATCAGCACCAGTGATAAGGCCAAAAAGCTTGAATCGCTTAAGAACGGGAAGAAATAAGCTGCGCCAGGTGATGTAGTTCTGACGATTGAGTTTCGTCGGAACCATTCCAGCAATGTTTTGGACAGTAATCGTCGCAATCGATGGAGGTACAGTGTTGGAGATCTCACCAAGAGGAGGAGGACCAGAAGACGTAGCAGGAGAAGGGGAATCAGAGGAATTAAGAGTGGTCGCCATAGAAAGACAGACAGATTGCACAGATGCAAGAAAGAAAAATTAGGTAAGACGTGTTTGGGATTGAAGAAAATGCAAGAATATCAAGGAAGGGGAAGCGGAGGATCGACGTCGGTGGACTTCGGCGAAGATACCATGTAGAACTTTACAGAACTAAGAGAGAGAGAGAGAGATTGCAATTGTTAAAGAAGAAATCATTCTCATTAACCTTATCTGCAGGATACAAGGAATATATATATATATATATATGTCCATAAAATATCTAACTAATGCTGAGTCATCATCAATACTGTAGCTTAACAGCTAAGCTAAGTTCTAATCTAGTTCTAATCTAGTGCCTTATGCTCATCATAGTCTGGTGGTCCTTCACTATCCTTAATATTTAGCACCCAGCAGCCGTCTTATCATAATCTTGACTGTCTCGAGTAAAACAAACCTAGACAGCGACAGACACGGGAATCCATTTTCCCAAATCCCCAAATCCAACAACCCCCAATTTCCGCCATGGACAGACCGAGGAAGCTCAACCACTGGCGGAACCTCAACCGCAGCTGGGAGGACATGGAACAGAACTGTTTGGCTCAAGTGTTCATCCGAGTCGGACTGGAGTCGCTCCTCCTTTTCATCCCGTTCGTGTGCAAATCCTGGTACCGCGCCACCAAAAACCCCGCCTGCTGGGAGCGCATCATTTTCCCCGACGCCAATGACGACGTCACCGATCCTTTCAGCCTCAACGACGCCGTTTTGGACCGCCCCTGGACCACGGCGAATCGAACCGAAAATCAGCGTTTCGACGTCTTCATCCGGACATTCGCGCGCGAAAATGACATTCTGTGGCGACACTTCTCGATCACGAATTTCATGAAAATGGTCATCGACCGCAGCGGTGGCAGCCTCCGGTTCCTGAAAATCCCTGGCCTCCTCAGCCACTACTTGTTCGCGATCCACAAAACCCTCCAGCACGTCGGCAAGTGCTGCAAGAACTTCGCTGGGATGCAGCTGACAAATGCAGCGATCGGGCCAAGCGTGGTGGAGGCGATCGTGACATTCGTGCCCAACCTGAGCTTTCTGTCTCTGAGGGGGTCGCAGATCCCGAGGGAGTTGATGGTGATGCTGCTCAAGGAGATGAAGAACCTGGCGCTGTTGGACGTGAGGGAGTGTGTCGGGTTCGACCAGCAGGACGAGGAGATTTTGCGGCTGGCTTCGGAGATTCCTACGTTTCTGTGTCGGGGGGCGAGGATTTGTGCCCAGGAGCACCTGTTGCGTATGTCGGATGGGTCATTGGTTCATGTCATTGCCCTGGATTAGTTAGCGAGATTGCTGAAAAAGAGAAGAGTGTACCAGTTCTATACCGACCAAATCGGAATAAATAAAAGACTGGACTTTTTTAGTTTTATTATTATTCATTTCATTATTTTAATATGCAAATGGATCATAGACGTGAGTTTGATCGGTTGGTTAAAGTTGTGTGTTTGAAATCTACCATATCCAGGTTTGGACTGTGTGTTATCTAAATCATAGTAGTTTTTTGTAGGGGTATGCTATTCATACACCATATTTTACTTCTCACACACATTTTGATAATTTTTGTCTGTTGATCTTCATCAATTTATCTGATCCGACGGCCGAAAATTAAATAGGTATGTGAGAAGTAAAATGGGATGTGTGGATATCACACCTTTTTTTTTAAGGTTTATTGTTGAACAAAGCCAAATGGCATTTTAGCAATGGTTTTGGGTCCGATGAGCGTGGCGATTACAAGCATCAGCAAAACAAAAGCTGCCATGACTGCACTCAAATCATCGACGTACAAGCAATAGGGGCAGAGACCAGGACCGTTTTGAGATTTTTAGAGTCTTGTGTGAAATTTATAAAAGGATCCATCCTTAAAATGATTTTCAAAAATAATTGCTAGAAGACAATAACCTAAATCACAATAAACTTCAGGACTCACTGATTGTAAATTTACAAATATTATTAAATAATAAATAAAAAGTCTACAAACATAACCTTCACTAATAATCAAATCAGTTCAATCTTAAACAACTAAACAAGAAAAAAACCTTTAAAAACTCTTAACTTTAAAGTTTCACTTGAATATATAGCATTATTATATAATAACTTTGAAAAAAAAAATCAACTTTAGAGTATTGTTGTTTGCATTTCAAATATCTCATTGTGTACTCCAAATTTTTATATTAGAAAGAAAAAAAATTTACACTTATAAAAAGTGTACAACGAGATTTTAAAGTACTAATAAAAGTAATTTTTTAATATATACCATTGTTACATATAAATTTCAGATGTTGAAAAATATTGGGGGCCCTTTAAATTTGGTGTCCCTTCAAATTTGGGGTCTAGAGCGATTGCACGTTTCGCTTCCCCTCAACACCGCCCTTGAGGAAGACACCCATTTATCTGGTACGGCCTTCCGATGATCTCACAGTGTGCGGCACGGTGGGGCTCGGTCACATGATTCAAGGAAGCAAGGACATCGCGAAGGTGAAGGACGATGGAGTGGGAGATCAACGAGAGCCGAAATGCACTTTCCAGAACGGGACCCGCCTACAAACCAAAGAAGACGTCTCTCGAGGAAGAGCTCAGGGTACAAGCTTTCAAATAAGCCAAAAGCCATAAGCAGTTGAAAAGTGTTTTTGAGAGCTTTTTGATTGATTTTGGCAGTTACCAATTCGATTTTGTAGGTTTTGTAGCAGAAGGTGGACATTAACAAGTACAATTACAAGCCAATTCCTCGCTCAATTGAAAGCAATAAATAAATGACTGATTAACATGTGGTTTTGTTTTGTTTATGTGATTAGCGGGAATTAGTTCAAGTTTTTTGCTCCATCAATAAGCAATAAACAATTTAACATGATGTTTGATGTTTCATTCTCTCAACTACACCTTCCAGGATGGATTCTGCACAACCTTCTTAGATCTAGCTTTTGGTTAGGGTGCTTTCTTCAGTTTGGGGCGATGTATTCCTTCATGGCGGCTGTTGCGGTGGTGGCAGCGACGTGGCTTTGATGTTGTGTTTTCTTAGTTTGTCTACAAGCCTAAGTGTATGTGAGCCTCCCATTATGTATTGGGTTGTTGCTCTCTCTTTGCTTGAGCCTGTTTTTATTTTAAGTCTTGCTTTTCTTATGTAGGGTTTTATGTTTTAATATTTTGGTTGGGTTTAGGCCTATCTTGCACAGATTGTATTCTCCCTTCCATGAATGAAGCAATGGAATTTTACGGGATAATTTTCATTGTATTACTTCCTTGAAATATATAAAACAATAATCAATAAAGGACACAACAATTAATCCTTCCTAATAAAGGATTCTCAATATTTACAATATATTTACATACTTATTTTAACAACTCACGTTTACACTCCCCCTTAAGTTGGTGCATAGATATCTATTGACCCTAAAAACTACCAAGCCTACGTGGCACACAGGCCGAGTAACTAATGAGCTAACTACGTCTTTCGATTATGTGCGGGGCGTGCCAACTCGTCGGCCGAGTTCGACCAAGGAGTAAAATATATTGATGTGGCGTTGGACGTGCTATTGACTTCTTAATCTTGCGACTGCGGCCAAGGAAGGAACACATCTCGGCCTTCGGGTTCTAGAGCCTGAAGTCAAGGTTGCTAGTTCTACGAGGTTCAATATCAAATTCGGCTTTCAATGTGCTGAATGTAGTAACCTGTAACACCTCACGTTGCCGAGAAGGCTTATGAGATGACCTCTACCAACAATGACTCAAAAATCCTTGTCGACCAAGACTTGGATAAATAACCAGTCAGTCTCAAAGCAATGTTGTTTATCCAAACTGAAGGTGCTCCTTGATCGGTTGATTTTATGCCTCCAATACTGTTTATCCAAACTGAAGATGTCACCGGTTGCCTTCATAGTGTTGTTTATCCAAACTAAAGATGTGTTGGCGAAAGAAATGGGAGAAGGATAAAAATCTCAGGATTGTTGAGAAGTTTTGCGCAGGGTAATTTGTGTGTTGATTTTGAGGAGGCTTTCAAATGTTGTCTGCGACTCTGTATTTATAGCACTCATATATTCTACTTGGCACGACCAGATAATTTTCTAGAGTCCAATTACAACTCTAATTCGCAGACTTGAAATTGATATGTGTCAGAGGCCAAGGCATATCCTTTAGATTGTTGTTCGTGACTTTTTAAACAAGATAAAAACCTATATAGGCTTATCACATCACATCAGAAGCCTAGCCCACCTAGGCTTCTTATCTCATCATCAAAACTCCATCAGTAGCCTTACTTTATGCCATTAAGTTGTCATGCATAGCCAAGACTCCTAATGCATACTATAAAGCTTCCTTCCCACGACACCTGTCCAGTTGCAACCATGCATGCAATTTAATTGCAATATCAGCGAATCACTTGAGATGCCATCTTCCATCAAATACCACTTTGCATAGGAGTCCTAGTGATGCATGTGTCACGTGGCCAAAGCAATACCACATATGCAAAATGTATCCCCGATATCTTTGCATGCTGTTTTCTAACGCCATGCCTTAATGCATATCCCCATATTCCATCATCATTCAAATCAATTGGGATTTAGACAAATATTAGGTTTAAATAATTTAATATATTACTAAGAGATAATATCATCATTAAAATCATAATATTATTTCTCAATAATAATTGAAAATCATTTCAACCACTTTGTTATTCAATGGTCTAAAATTTTGCTCATTCAACGATCTCGATTACTTGGACCGATGATGTAATTTTGGGTCTAAAAAATATCACACATGCCCAACTTGACAAGTGAGTCTGAGTCACCAAACTTTCGACTTCACACTGCATGAGTAAGAACATCCGCAAGTTGCTCCTCTGAATCCACAAATGGTATTGATACAATCTTCTTTTCAAGCTTCTCTTTGATAAAATACGATCAACCTCTACATGCTTCGTTCTATCATGATGTACCAGATTATTAGCTATATCTCTTGCTGACTTGTTATCACAATACAACATCATGGTATCCTTCGGCTTAAACCCAAGTCCCCAAAAAAGTTTTCATAGCCAAAGGGTGTATAGATTCCTTGAGCCATGCCTCTATATTCGGCCTTAGCTGAAGATCGTGACACCACCTTCTATTTTTTACTTCACCATGTCACCAAATTCCCTCCAACAAAAGTAAAGTACCCAGAAGTAGACCGTCTATTAGTTACATCACCTGCCCAATTTGTATCAGTAAACCCTTCAATTCTCAAATGCCCTTTTTTTCATACAAGACTCATTTTCCAGGTGCCGACTTCAAGTATGCCAATATACACATAGCAGCAGCCATATGATCCACACTTGGTAAATGCACGAACTAACTCACAACACTCACATCATAGGTAACATCAGGACGAGTATGAGCCGAATAAATCAGTCTCCCTACAATCCTCTGATATCTACCTTTATCAACCAGTTTTTGATTTGGATCCAAACACAAATGATGTTTCTCAACAATATGAGTCTATATTGGCTTACATTCTAGCATACCAGTCTCTTTTAATAAATCCAGTACATACTTACATTGAGACAAGAAGATATTTTTAGACGAGCGAGCAATTTCAACTCCTAGAAAATACTTCAAATCTCCTAAGTTCTTCATCTCAAATTCGGACGTAAAGTTTCCTTGTAACTTGGACATCTCATCAACATCGTCTCTTATTATAATCATGTCATCTCCATAGATAATCAAGGTTGTCACTTTATTCTGTCTACGCTTCACAAATAAAGTATGATCAGAATGACTGTGACAATATCCATTCATTTTCATGACTTGAGTAAATATATCAAACCATGCACAAGGCGATTGCTTAAGTCCATAGAGTGACTTATGCAACCCACATACTCTGGTGTTCCCACCATTGCTATATCCCGGAGGAAAATCCATATATACTTCTTCCTCCAAATTCCCATGGAGAAACACATTCTTCACATCAAACTGTTTTAATGGCCAGTCCATGTTTGCAGTTAAAGATATGAGAACACATATCGTATTCATCTTGACAACTGGGGAGAAAGTCTCTTGGTAATCCACCCTATATGTTTGGGTATACCCTTTAGCCACCAACCTTGCTTTGTAACTGTCTACCATTCCATCAACCTTATATTTAATTGTAAATAACTACCGGCATCCCACTGTCTTCTTTCCTGCAGGTAGCATCATCATTCCCAAGTATTATTTTTCTGCAATGCCAACATTTCCTCATCCATTGCTTTTGCCCACTTTGGATCTTTTAAAGCTTCCTCCGCTCGAGTTGGTACCTGAATAGACTCCATATTACTCACCAAAGTTTGACGCTCTGATGCAAGCTTGTTGCATGATACATAGTTGGCTATCGGATACTTCACCTTCCCTTCAGGAGAAAACCAATCAGGACGCACACCTCAATTTTGTCTTAGTGGCAATTTATAAGTACTCACATTATTACTTGGATTAGTTACACAATCATTTACGATACTTACCTTAGGCATATTCAGAAATGATGTATTGGGTGACACTTTAGAACTAGAGAGAGAGGGTGTATTGGGCTCGGCAAGGGGCTGCTGTACAACAGGGCTTTCCTCGACAGTAGCTGGCCAAGACTCTCTTATGGGTTCGGTTAGACTCAACCGTAAATCATCAACATCAGCCACAGCACCTACGACCGAATAGTCTGTACACTCAGTACCCATTGTACATTCGGCACCAACAGTTCTAGGTTCCGCACACTGCTCAACAATCACATCTCCTTCTAGATCCAACCAACTCATATTACCAACAGTGTTTTCCCCTGGTTATATGAAGTTGAAGGTACGGAAGTGTAAAAATATTTCGTTTCAGAGAAGGTCACATCTATGGTTACATACATATGCCGGGTCTTAGGATGGTAACACTTATACCCCTTTTGGTGAGACGAGAAGCCCATAAAGACACACTGTAGTGCACACGGATCCAATTTACTACAATGTATTTTCTGAATATGAACATAAGCCACAAAACCAAAGACTCAAGGGGTGAGAGTATTACTGAACACCATTGGAGCATGTTGAGTGAGGACTTGAAGAGGTGTTTGAAAATTAACCACTTGAGAGGGCATATGATTAATGACATACATGACATAGGTAACAGGTTCAGGCCAAAAACACTAAGGAACCAAGGCCCCAAGGAGCAAAGCATGAGCTGTTTCCAAAATGTGGCGATTTTTATGTTCCGCAACCCTATTTTGTTGTGGGGTATGTGGACATGTGGTTTCATGGAAAATTCATTGATCACAGAGAAACTCTGACAACTCAAAATTGATGTATTCTCCTCCATTATCAGAATGGAGAACTTTAATAATGGAAGAATATTAGACCTGAATCATCTGAGCAAAGGATCGAAATATGGCACTAACATCACGTTTATTTTTCAACACATAAAGCCAAGTCATATGAGTGCAATCATCAACAAATGTAACAAACCACCTAATCCCTGAAAAAGTAGTAACTGGAAAAGGCCCTCAAACATCGAAATGAACAAGATCAAAAGGAAAAGGTCATATCTAAAAAATGCATTCCCTAATTGATGATGCAATAATCATACTTCTTGTAAATTACTATCACGGAACATTGGTACTGCATAAGCTCTGCTAGGAACGACATCATCCACATAGTACAACCCATATCTCTTAGTGCCACGTCCAATTATCTCTTTGGTCTAAATATGCCGAAGTAGACAAAAGGACGGATACATTAGAACAACACAATCCAATTGTTCAGTAACTTGTGGTATGGAAAGCAAATGATGTGATAAAGATGGAACAAGAAAATATCAGTGTAAAAGGCGAGAGGCTGTGAGATACACGGTGCCAACACCAACAACAGGGGTATGGGTACCATTGACGGTTGCAATATATTCCCTATGAGATGTTGTCATATATTGAAACATATTCTTATCGTATGTCATATGATCCATTACACCAGAGTCCAGAATCCAACCTGTATGATGCTCAGTATCGGAGGCCAAAAGAACATGTTTTACAGTACCTACGGTGGAGGACGAGTCACAATGGGTAGGATGAGTCAACAAAGTTTGACTCAGGTCATTAGAGGTAGTCTCGGCCTCCTTTATACGTAACTTTTTCTTCAATTCTGGAAACCAATCAGGCACCCCATGCTTGGCAAAATACATATCCTTAGTATGACAGGTTTGTCCATAGAAAGTACACTTCAAATCATCTTCATTTTCTTGGGTAAAGGGACAAGAATTTAAAGATTGATTAGAAAGATTATTAGGACGAGGGGCAGCAGCTAGCCGAAAGGCCATGGCCAGGGACGGCAGCCCTCATTGGTTGTGACTCCCATCCATCATAGTGGCATGTCGTTGTGTTTCACGCTGAACAACAGAAAACACCTCCTCAACAGATGGTAAAGGTTGAGTACATAGAATTTCACTCCGTACTTTATCAAAGATATCATCCAAACCCGCCAAAAAAACATAAACACGATCAATTTGAATTTCTTCTAGAAGGGTCTTGAAATCCATAACACACTCCATCTTGAGTGGTCTCTTTTGATCTAACTTTTGCCAAACGAACTTGAGGTCAGTGTAATACACACCAACCGACTGACCCTCTTGACGGAGTTTGAAAGATTTAACCTTCAATTCATAAATTTGAGAAATATCTGAACCATCATAATAGGTCTGAGCCACCTTTTCCCAAACTTCTTTAGCAGTACGTAGGTGAATAAAAAATCCCATGACAGCAGGTTCTATGGAATTGATCAACCACCATTTTACTATTGCATTCCCTGTCTCCCACGTCTCATACTCAGCACTGTCCTCAGTAGGCTCATTGGTACTCCCAATCATAAAGCCCTTCCTACTGCGTCCAACGATGTGCATCTCTAAAACACTGGACCAAAGAGGATAATTCGATCCATTTAGTTTCATGGTGTTTGGTACAGTAGACGCATCATTCTGAATAACGACATGATTCAATACTGGATTATTGGTTGGGTTACGAGCACTGCCTTCCAATTTTAAAATACCACTGCCTTTCGCAGACGCCATTTTGCCTTACACAAATCTGGACAGCCGTCTTGGTATCTCACGTTGAAACGGTGACACACCATGCTGCTACACACACACACGACAATATTACACACACACACACTGCCGAACTGAGTTTTGCGAGAAGAGTTATTGAAAACTAGTCGACTAAGCACAGCGGAAAAAAAAAGCTAAGGTTAATGTAGCCTTGGCTCTGATGCCAAATAGAATTTTACAGGATAATTTTCATTGTATTACTTCCTTGAAATATATACAAATACAATCCTTATTCTATATGGAAAGAATAATCAATAAAGGACACAACAATTAATCCTTCCTAATAAAAGACTCCTAATATTTACAATATATTTACGTACTTATTTTAATAACTCACGTTTACAGAAGCTTTATTTTCAACCAAAAAAAAAAAAAACTGCACCTTCCTCTTTTGTATCCTCCAGAGCGATTCGGGCTCCACATTTAGTCATTTGCACTTTAAATTGAATATTTTACTATTTTTTTTTCTTAACTTTTCAAGTGCCCCAGCCTCTTCGACGCGACACCATAACCTGAAAATTATATTTTGCTACCCGAATAGCTAACCATCCACTAAGACATGACGCTAAACTAGATCAACAAACAAGAAGCAAATTATATATCTATCATCAGAAAATCAAAAGCACGAGGCGGCAGTCTTGTGTCCGGTGGGATGGGTTTTTGTGTATAGGTTGGACGGGTGTCCCAATCGGACCTCAGAGGTTTTTGGTGATGTCATATGTCAATCCTAGACGTATCTCGGAGGCACCGACGAAGCCACATTAAGGGCTACCCTGGGCTATAGCCAGGTAGTTTTCGGTAGAAAATAAAATTTTACATGTAATTTTTAGTGATTTTTGAATGTAGCTCACCATATATTTCGTCATTGATTCGAATATATAATAATAATAATAATGTAAGTTAAAAATACTTAATACTGAAAATTAAAACCGAAAATGAAAATGGGTCTCGCCCAAGCATTCGAAACGTCACGTACTCCAAGAATGTGTGTGTCTTGAGATGAGTCCAAAAAATAACTAATTAATAATTACTACAATAGACGGCTTATTTGTCCACTTGCTTAACGAACCTAACAAATAAGCCATCGGTATTGTAGACATGTAAATTTTGTTGCATACAAATAATGCATTACAAAGCTTCAAGTGGCATATGACTTATCACAAATGGACAAGTTATCAATGATATGTGGCACAAATCAAGTAAAGGAAGTACAAAACCTTCCTAAAACTCGGCAGGAGGAAATCCTTCTTAAAATCGGCAAGGGACCCAAATTGCTCCTAAAACCAAGAAGAAAGCTAAGGTATCTTCACAAAACAAGCAAGAATTGAAGATTGCTCACAAAATAGGCAACAAGCCCTACAATTCGGCCACGCAAGGGAAGTTAAGCCACAAAATATGCCTAAATACTCCCTTAGACGAATAAAGACACAAATCAAAGCCAAATCCACTCAAAGGTATGGCTTTGGAAGTCTATAAATAAAAGGTCCTTAGACAAGCATAAGGGTAAAAAAAAATTTACATTTAGAAGAACCTTTGCACAAATCTTTGAAGACTAATACGCTACCAAAGCTCTCTTTGAAGAACGCACAACCAAAGTCAAAGCTTTCTTTCAACCAAAGCCGAAGCATTCCCTTGAAGAATCAACAAGCACTTGTGCCGATTCCTTCAAGACCTTGTTGGAAGCTCAAAACTTGTAACGACATTCGTTTCAAGATCAAGTCGTCAAGACCTTTTAAATCAATGAAATCCTGCATCAACACCACCTTTGCCGCAAGTCACACAAGCCATGAGGTGAAGACCATCCACGCATTGTTTCAAGCTCAAAACTTGAAGCAATAGTTCAATCGTTCATCCAAGATCAAGTTATCCTGACCCTTGGATCAACAATCAACCATCTACATCAAATTTGAAGACTGAATAACAGGAAAAGTTGTAAACAGAGATTGTAACCTACAAATTCAAATCAATACAAACCTACTTTGTACATGTGTTCTTGTTTCATTCAATCTAGAATTTTCGTGTTTACAAATTTGGCACGCCCATTAAGACATCTCTGCCTCTGCTCTCTATCTTCAAATCCACAAGAAACACAACTGGCATAAAAAAAGGATCAAGTTGTTCCCGCAATCAATGGGAAGAACAAGGGCGCCTTATCGTAAGTGGTGGCAATTTGGATATCACAACCCGAAGCAAGGCAAGAACTCTCTTTGTCGTGCCTTCCACCCCTACACTAACTCTGCTGAATGAGCAAGATAACCCAAGTCACAAGCCCATAATCACCTTGGCCTCACTAAGGGCGCCAAAAGAAGAAAGCTCGAAGAAGTACTCTGAGTCCTTGACTTCCAATGCCACCTCAAATACTAGCTCGTATCTCGTAGCCATGCAAGTCATGACTACTAGTACGACTTCCATCGAGGAGCAACTGGCTGAAATGAGCAAAGTGATTGCGAGGTTGCCAAAACCATAGAGGAAAATGACTTGCAGATTGCTACACTCATCAACCGGCTAGAGGCACAGCACGACAACAAAGCTGACCCGAAGATTGATCAAGTCGAGGAAAAGATGAGCCTTTGATGGAGCAAGCCGAGGAAAAGCTTAACCAAGCAACGGCATTCATAAGATCTCTCTATCCAACAGTTGCAAGAGATGATCGCAAACACCGTCAAGGCGCAATACGAAGGAAGCTCACGGTACTCCATGCTGTACTTAAAGCCTTACTCCAAGAAGATTGACGCCTTGAAGATGCCAAGGGGTTATCAACCACCCAATGCAATTCAATGGAAAAGGCAATCCTCAGCAACATATTGCCAATTTCATTGAAACCTGCAACAATGCTAATACGGAAGGAGATTACCTTGCCAAGCAATTCGTACGCTTGCTGAAAGGTAACTTCTTTGACTGATACACCGACCTTAATCCCGAATCCATCAACAGCTGGGACCAGCTTGAAAGGGAATTCCTCAACCGCTTCTACAGCATCTGCAACACCGTAAGTGTGGAGCGAAGAATAATCAAAAGGCGACACGTGAATTTTTAGGTGCAGAGGACAAAATTACCCTCGAGACACACCGGGTTTCCTACACGCAAGCAGTGGAGAATCATCCATCAACTGAGTCAAGAGTGCCCAAAATAAATAACAAGTTCAAATTTATCTCATTCATCTTTACTTCATATCATCTATAAGGAAATCATTCCACAACCTTTAAAACCTTGCATATAAATTAAATTAATTAGGCTAATAAATGGATTAATTCCTAATCAATCCATTAATCACCAAATTAATCACCATTACACCCCAAAAAACATCCAAGGGCTAACCATACTCTATAAATAAGACTCTATTTTCTTTGAAAGACTAGTTCCACACTCTTGCAAAACTCCCAAAAACTCTCCAAACATTTTTCTCTCTAAATTCTAACTTTGGCATCAGAGGTTCTTCAGCCAAAGCTCCCTTCCCCCCCTAATTCATCATGGGCGCGTAAGGCTCTTGGCCTTGACCTAAGGTATTAATTATTTTCTAGGTGCAATTTTGTCCAAGAAGAAGAAGGCGGAAATTTGCATCCACAAATTGGTGCTTTCATTGAGAGTTGAAATTCACACTCGTAAAAAGGTTTTTTCTCTATTTTCTAGTCCATTTGTATTTTTCGTACATTCTTATTATTAGAATTTTTTATCATCCATCAAACGCAGTGGCCACCTGCGGCGAGGTCCATAGCACCACTACCACGGCCCGAGCTGTGCCACCAAAGCAAGCCTAAGTCGTGCCATCGAAGGCTCATGGCACCAAGGCCATGAACCAAGCCATGTTACTCCAAGCCCTAGCCTCGCACCCATATGTGCCACATGTCGAACAGCTCACTCTCACGTTCCAACTTGCTTCCACTGAGCAGCTTACTCTCGTGGCCTAGCCTGCTCCCGCTGAGCAGTCTGCTCTCATGGCCCAGCCTGCTCCCGTGGTCTAACCTACTCCTATCGAGCAGCTTGCTCCCACAGCCCAGTCTGCTTTCGTGACCTTCCAAGCAGCCCAAATTGGTCCAAGACTAGTTCAACCATCTCGGCTCTAAATTTCCGGACTAATGATCAAACCGGGAGCATTTTCACCATATTTTTCTATGAATTTGACATTTCCCAGCTCAAATCTGGCGCCCGGAGTCTACCACATTTCCACTGCTCATGGAGAAACATTCCTTCCAAGCTCTTCCAATCCAAATGGTGAACAACACTTGTCTCGACAAGTCATAGAGTTGACGAGCACCCTAGCACAACAGACGACCTTGGTGAGCCAGCTCTTGCAGCGTATGAAGATGCAACATGTTCCAAATGAGGTGTCCCAGAGAAGGACAAGGGCAGATGAAGAACATCTCCAGCATCGTCTTGACAAGCAACCACTCGACCTACCACGAATTGAGCGTTTGGGTAGAGTACACTCCCGATTGGGCCCCTAAGATAGCGTATAATCCCGTTTTAGTGCGTAGAGGAGCGTGCACTCTCGACTAGGCCCACGGACGAGCATACACTCATGGTTGGGGCCACACTCCAATAATCAACATGAGCAGTCTTCCAAGCGAAGTGTTCATTCTCAGCTAGGCCAGCAAGGAACATCCTCTATATCACATCGGAGTAGCCAGCATGACGGGAGGAGAGAAGTAGTCACTCAATCCGGCTCAAGTTCAACCAGCAGCTTGCGAAATCCCTCGCCTGTTAGGAATTCACCATATGCACCGCTGCCACAGCATAGACGAGCCAAGCACGTAGAAGAGCAGCCTAGACCAGCAGGTTAAGACTAGGGCAGCCGAGAACTCTGCCATTCCCAACAAAAGAAAATTCAGGAAGAAGTAGAAAGACTCCCGACCTAGGGATTGTGCAATTTCCTGCGCAACGAAGCTATTGACAAGGCGTTCCGATAAGACATGACCAACATGAGCGAGTCATCTTTCAATGATAAGATTGAGCAGACAGAACTACCTCATATAGATTGTTGGATATAAAGACTACCTTTGTTCCGAAAAATGTAGCAGCTCAGCCTAATGGCACGCCTGGGGCAGACGAGTACTAGAAAGACATACTAGCCCAACTACCAAGAACCAAGGGTAGGCTAAGGATTATTTTGGTTGTCCCAGCAGTCCAGCTTTCCTCAGTTGCACTCACGACAATGATTTCCATACTCTCCAGCGCGAGAGAATAAACTAATTACTCTCCAGTACGAGAGGGTAAACCAATTCCCCAACACCCAAAAAGGTCTCTCCAGCGCGAAAGGATAAACTAATTGCTCTCTAGTACGAGAGGGTAAACCAATTCCCGACACCCATATGGGTCTGCTCTTCAGCGCGAAAGGATAAACTAATTGCTCTCCAATGCGAAAGGGTATACCAATTCCCCGACACCCAAACGGGTTTGCTCTCCAGTGCGAAAGGATAAACTAATTGATCTCCAATGCGAAAGGGTATATCAATTCCCCGACACCCAAAAGGATCTGCTCTCCAGTGCGAAAGGATAAACTAATTGCTCTCCAGTGCGAGAAGGTAAACCAATTCCCCGACACCAGAAAGGGTTTGCTTTCCAGTGCGAGAGGATAAACTAATTGCTCTCCAATGCGAGAGGGTAAACTAATTCCCCGACACCCATATGGGTCTGTTCTCCAGTGCGAGAGGATAAACTAATTGCTCTCCAGTGTGAGAAGGTAAACTAATTCTCCAACACCCATCTGGATAAGCTCTCCAGTGCGAGAAAGCCACATAGCTCAAAGGATCAAATGGTTGAAGATCGAGTAGGAAGCAAAATGGTCAGGGGGCAGCAACCACTTTTTGCACTCAACAATTTGCTCATCCAACACTTCATCTTCAGTAGCTCCGATCTTGGTAGTTCCATCCTTGACTGCTCCATCTATGGCAGCTGAGAAATCAAACTCAAGCAGTTTCCTTATTTCCGACAGGCAGCCCAAGCCGTAACCCATGCCACGTCATTTCCTCAGCCCATGCCGAGCCAATCATTGGCTTCATTCAAGCCGAGCATCACAAACAATGGCCCTTACCACACCACCTCCATGGCTCATGCCAAGCCGATTCCTGGCCCCTGCCAGCCGATGTGCCGCATCACCCCCCATGGCTGCACCACGACAGCACTATCCAAGAAAAAGACAAGGAAATTAAATTTTTTACATCGGTGCGACGTGGAGACGAAGCAAGCAACGAAAGATGATCTTTTACACGGGCAAGATGTAGAAGATTGTTAGAGGAGGGAGAACAAATATCCTCTAAGCTTTCTCTCTCTTGTAGGGTAGAATAAATCGCTCTCCAAAGTTGATTTAACAACCCATTTAAGGTGGACTTAAATAGGCTTTGAGAGAAATTTATTTCTCTTTCCTGAAATGATCTAATTTCATATTAAATATGGAGTTTACATCAAAATATGAAGCAGTCCTAAAGCAAGAAGATCTCTATAACTCCTGCTTTTTCCTACGAGCAGCCCAGCAGGTGTGGGGGCATTTGTGGAGCCAAGAGTAATCAAGAGGCAACACGTGGATTTTTAGGTGAAGAGGACAAAATTACCCTTGAGACACACTGGGTTTCCTACATGCGAGCAGTAAAGAATCATCCATCAACTAAGTCAAGAGTACCCAAAATAGGTAACAAGTTCAAATTTATCTCATCCATCTTTACTTCATATCCTTTACAAGGAAATCATTCCACAACCTTTAAAACCTTCCATATAAATTAAATTAATTAGGCTAATTAATGGATTAATTCCTAATTAATCTATTAATCACCAAATTAATCACCATTACACCCCAAAAAACATCTAAGGGCCAACCATGCTTTACAAATAGGACTCCATTTTCTTTGAAAGACTAGTTCCACACTCTTGCAAAACTCTCAAAAACTCTCCAAACACTTTTCTCTCTAAATTCTAACTTTGGCATCGGAGGTTCTTCGGCCAAAGCCCCCCCTCAATTCATCGTGGGCGCGTGAGGCTCTTAGCCTTGACCTAAGGTGTAATTGTTTAGTAGGTGCAATTTTGTCCAAGAAGAAGAAGGTGGAAATTTGCATCCACAGTAAGCATGTTGAAGCTAACAAGTATGAAGCAGTGGAATGATGAACCTGTTATCGACTACATCAATAAGTGGTGTTCATTAAGTTTAGATTGCAAAGATCGACTTTCTGAAACCTCCACCATTGAGATGTGTATTCAAGGCATGCACTGGGGGCTATATTACATCTTCCCAGGCATAAAGCCGAGGATATTTGAGGAGGTAGTAACTCGTTCCCACGACATGAAGCTGAGTATCGTCAATCATGGGAAAAATGAGCCAATCACCAACTTCAAGAAGAACAAGGTGTTTTCTCTGAATGTGGATAAGATTGGGAAGAAGCCCGCTAAGGAAACTTTTACCGTCAAGACCTCATTTGTACCCGTCAAGATCTCTTCCAAGAACAAAGCGAAGGAGATGAAGAGAAATAAGCCTTCTTGCACCCAAGACAGGTACAAAAACACCTTGAGGGAGCTGGAGCAGAAGACCTACCCTTTTCCGGACTCTGATGTGGCTAGAATGTTAAAGAACTTGCTGGAAAAGAAGGTGATCGAGCTACCCGAATGCAAGCGCCCTAAAGAGATGAATTGCGTTAACGATCCTAGGTACTATAAGGAAATCAAACTTGTGATGGTTCGACAATCCACTGAATTGGAAGGAACAAGACTGTGATTGGTGTTATGAGAACGAATCATCCATAAGCATCAAAGTTAGAACATTCGAGTTCGAAGACATGGTTTTCATGAAAAACGTCAAGTTTTCATAGGTGTATTGTTTTATGAAAACTTCAGGTTTCAAAGGCACTAAATTTGAAACTAAAGGTTCAATTTAGTTTATGAACGTTTAGTTCATAAAAGAGAGGTTCCTACAAGAACACATAATGCAATATGCTGATTTAAATATAGTGGATTTGAGTTGCTTTAGGAACTCAAGTGTGAGCGCTTCGAGACTACGAAAGTGAGTCAACGATTCTAAGAAGAGAAATAAATTATTGAATCGTTAATGTCCAAAAGTGCACTTCAAGCCAATAATTTTGGATTAATTATCGGATTAATGGACTGCTAGTCACTTTTAATTAATTCAATAGATCATGACCATTCGAGGTTGATCATAGAAGCAAAATAATACAAAGTTTCAGATGATATTTTGGGCTAGACGGCTACGGGACATTCGAAAGAAAAGCCCTAAAAATTGGTTAATTGAGCACCAAAAATATGGGTGCGAGTTGAAAAAAAAAATCAAGCCAAAATTGCTTTGGGCCAAGAACAAAAGGTAGCCCAACAAAAAATTGCTGGTTGTTGTCCAAAATAAGGCCCTGCATCAAGGGCTGCATGTTAGGCTCGGGTCATGGTTACAAAGCAACCCAAATGGCTGCAAGTGGCAGCGGGCCGAAAGGAATAGGCCAGTCAGCAGAGGAGAAAAGAACTTAGGTCGGATTGGTGCTAGCTGCTGGAGTTGCAAGCCCAATAACGGCTGTAGATTGTGCCAAGTCACATGAGGATGCAGCTGCAAGATGCTGAGTCACATGTGGGCCGAAGGCAAAAGCCCAACAAAGCTGGCTTCTTATAAGGCTGGCACAGATTTGGATGCTGCAGGCCTAATCGTGAAGAACCTAGGCGTTTGGCCTGGTTTGTCGCTGCAAGCCCATATACTTTTCTCTTTTTTACTTCTAATTTCTAGGGTTTGAAAAAACCCAAAATTGCTTCTAATTTTTTTTCAATTCTTTGACTCACATATTCCACATACTAAAATTATGTAATGCATGAAATGTGTGTGTGTGTGTGTATATATTGACAAATATATGAAACATATACAATATATATATACACACACACATATCGAAAGGTAAATATAAATGTAAGGGAGAATGTTTTCATGCTTCAAGGTCGTTTCAAATATCTTCCTTTATTTTAAGCGTACCTGATTGGCAAAAAACAACAAAAGCCTTTGAATTTGTAGAAGATCCATCTCGAAAAGCTGGAATTGCATCTCCAATGCGTTGTATCACGTTCAACACAGAAAAAATAAATTGAATCAATAGCATGTAGATCAATTCAAAATAATAAATTAATCACAAAAATAATGATTAAAAACGTAATACTCATCTAATTGAAGATAAAACTCTCTTGTTAGC
The DNA here is from genome assembly GCF_041283825.1 of Pyrus communis. Taxonomy (NCBI): domain Eukaryota; kingdom Viridiplantae; phylum Streptophyta; class Magnoliopsida; order Rosales; family Rosaceae; genus Pyrus; species Pyrus communis. The sequence continues at coordinate 22,590,822 of NC_142571.1, read as the reverse complement.
GCAGCTTCAAGAGTGTACTGATAACGTGTTGTAGACATAATTTACTGAACAATTATGGAGGCCATAAAGAGAGGGAAGGTGCGGCATAAAGAGAGAAGAGAGAGATATGTAATTGTAAGGTGTGTTCTATTACATCTCATTGTGTTTTTATTTATAGTAGTAGGAAAGGTTAATTCCTTACTCTTTTATGATTACAACTTTTAATAGATAATCAACTCCTAATAGGAATATAAGAGATATCCAAGATATATTAGGATTTACACAATCACATTCCTAATCTAATAGGATTACAACAAAGAAAGTATAATGCCACAATTTTTTTTTTTTTTTGTCATTAAATTATTTCCTTCTACAACTTAAACACTTCTAATATTTTGTTACGTGAGCTTAGTCATTAAATTTTCTGAAGTGTGATGAACAAGTTTCTAGAACGGACAATCAGTTGAGCAACTGGTCGGAAGGACAGAAACAAGCAGCACGTAGCAGCACCACAAGGAAGAAAGTTGCTGCCTCGGGAGACCGATTGGTCTGACTAGCCGGCCGATCGGTTTCGCACGTTACCTATTTTCTTTCGTATTTTTAAAGCTAATTTAGAGGAGAGATTTTTCGGTGTGATCAAAATACAGGATGGTACATCACGTGTCACTATCTAAATAGTACGATATATGTGTTAAAAGGTTAATAACTTAAAAATATACAATTTTTCACCACTTATATAGATACACGTGATGTACGATCCGTATTCCGGTAACGATCAAAAATTTCTCCATTTAGAGTTGGTTTGGAGTTTTATTGTGACAAGTGTTAGATAAACTAGGGTTAACAGGAGCAAATGAGGTTTTTATGTAATCAAAGGGGCTTTCCATACTAGTGAGATATCTCGATTAACATCAGATTGAATGTAAGCACGATTCACCTAATCACTATAATTTCTTGTGTTCTTAGCCTTCATCTGATTTTGTGTATGACATTTTGACTGTTTGTTGTCCATCGAAAAAAGCGATTTTGGTAGAGCATGTTTGTACAACAAATTGTATTTACATTTTTGTTTACGCGAGAAAAATGTAGTACGGCAGTGTGCCGATTCTCCTGCCCACTTTTGACCATCTTTTGACAATCGTTTCCTTTTAAATATCTGGTTTGCGGATGATTCCTTGTGTATATAAATCACATTTTATTCCTGCCCTCAAAGGGATGGATAACCGTGACTTATCACTAATTGTCTTCCTTCAAAAAAAAAAAAAATTAAATAAAAAACACAAAACAAAATTACTCATGAATTGAACAAAACTTTGTCAAATGAATTGAGAGCAGTGTAAATTACAATACCATTTTGACAATTACATACTTTCCGTACCGTTTTCCTTTTTGTACGCCACCCAATAAAAACACAAGAAGAAATACATGATGTTATAAACCCTAAACCCTACTCTTCCTTTTCTTCTTTCCTTCCCAATTATACCTTTTTTCAACATCTCATTCTCTTTTTTTCGGTTTTTATTGATTTACATATACAAGGCAGGAGGCCAAACCACATCCAAAAAAACCTCTCCTTTTCTCTTCAATTTATCTCCCTCTCCCCAATAAAAAATGATTAACAAAGGATGAGCACACAGCAACCCTATATGATTACCTCGGCCTTGGTTGGTCGGACTAGCCGCTGGGCTGATGGACTGCCCAACAATGTAGCTTGAGATCTAGTAAGCATCTCGACCATTGATGGGGTTTGATAAGCCTGAACAAGACTCGAACCATCAGTAGAGTCACCTCTAGCCGTCGCTCGTTGCCATGAGTGTGAGCTTAATCCCGAAAGGATGTATGCTCTGCCAGATGCCTCGTACACCTGCCTGCTTGCCATCCTCTCTTGCATTTCCTTGAGCTCAGCATCCAATGCTACACACAGACGGTCTTGGGATTTTGCTGACACGGTGTCTGACAATACCCTTCGACAATGTTCAAGGGTTGAAACTGCACCAGCTAAGTCTCCCAGCTCAGCTGCAGCTCGTGCTTGAGCCATTGCCTCGGCCGCCTGGAGCCTATTACGTTGCCTGTCCACTTCTATTGACACTACTGCTTGCCCAACTACATCAGGTCTCTCAATTCTAACTTCTTCACTCTCTATTGTCGCCATTTCTTTATTTAAGGGATCCTTGTAAATGCATTTCACCTTTATCAATGACGTTACATTGCTACAAGACTCTGTTGGGACATTTACTGAAACCAGAAAATCCCTCTCTTCATCAGCATACATACCTCCAACATCAATAACCCCTTTCTGCCCATCAGCCATCACACAACTTGGGTAGCTTCCTGCTTTTAGTGAACCGAGGCGGAGACTTGTGTTCACACACTCAACTGCCACCTGCAGCTCTTGCACCACAACACTCAAAAGCCCCCCAATGCATTGTGCAAATGCATCCTGGATGACAGCTTCTGTCTCAATGAAAGAAAATGTTCCCCCAGATATCTCTGAAATCGAGTGCATCGATGATGCATCATGATCTGCACCAAATCCAAATGCATGCACTGGAATCTGGAAGCCTGTATTGTCACCACCATGAATAGACAAAGGGAGGAGCAACTTATAATTTGGCTGAGATTGGTTAGGCCCAGAGCCACTGACAGTATAAGTGTCCTGCCCATCTGACAACAGTATTATACTGGCAACAGGATTCTTTCCCCTTCGATCTTCCAATACCTTGCCACCCTTCCTTAGGCCCTCGGCAATGTTGGTCCCACCATTTGCGACCAGAGAATTAACAGCTTGCAATGCCTGCTGGCGTCCAGCATCAGTCATCCGGCGGAGGGGAAAGAGGCGACGTGCTGTTGAAGAGAATGCAATAACCGAGAGTCTGTCATTGGAGCCAAGATTCTGTATTACGAACCCCATAGCCCTTTTTAGCAATGCAAGCTTGGTTCCTGCCATGCTACCACTGGTGTCAAGCACTGTGACTAGGTCTACTGGGGCACGATGATTCTGAGAAAACTGAGGAGGCAAAGTGGACTGATTTCTGCTAGGATTTTGTCTTGTAATTGAAGTAGCCGCTTTCAGATGGATCAAAACTGTAAAATTGCCGCAAGAATTGGATTTTGAAACAGCTGAAACCTCTGGGAATGTTTTGATCTCTATCGTCCTAACCAAATTGTCATCTGCACCATTTTTATCGCACAAGCTTCTCTCAGCAAACACAGGTTGGTCTAAGGATTCATCATCATTAAATACAGCTGGCTCATGGGCCTGGTAAAGTGGCATGATGTGTGGTCGGCTCAAGTGTCTTCGAGGAGGAGGAAGTCCGCGAACCACAGTCATCAAAGCATCATTTTGGGGCCAACCTACCGGACCAATAGCTGCCCTTCCAGGGGCAGGATCCAAACTAGGACCCTGATCTGGGATTTCTTTCCACTTTGCCCTACAAACTGGGCAAATTTGGTTGCCGTGTTTCACGTTTGATGTGATGCAGTGAAAATGAAAAGAATGTGAACATTCAGCGGTGAAAAGAGCATGGCCACCTCCTTGTTTCATTTTGGTTAAGCATATCGAGCATGTTTGCTGAAAACACAAAACAAGTGTAAGAAAGAGAGCATAAATAAGCCATATCAATCAACCAGTATAGATTATCGCACTGGTATCGTGGAACTTTGAAAATTTAAACAATCTCAAAGAAATTATCATTTATCAACGGTGTGAGGGTTCTAGTACATTGAGGAATTCAACAGTATTGTGATGAGTACAAGGACAGCTATAGTATCGACATACACACATATTCCAGAAAAAAAAGATACAGTTCGCAACACATTGACTTAATTATTAAACAAAAATTATACAGAAAAGGCTAAGTAAGATCATGATATGTCGCAGCAAGTAAAGCGGGGGCAAAAACGATCAGTACATCAATAACTTGTCATGCCAACAAAAAGGAAGGAAATTTTTTCAATTTCGTCTTAAGTCTGCTGTACATGCTCATAATTGTGTGGTAAGAGATGCCTTTTTACATAGGATAGGCTAAGCAAGTGGAATTATCACAAACAGATAAATAAAAGGGAGTGATAGATCCACCGGTAAGCCGATAAAAGTCAAAGTTAGGTATCCAAGTTCCCAACATGCAAGGGGCATAATAGGAAAGCATCCAAATTTATCATGGAAGCCATTGTACAGGTAACTAAACCCAACAATTTGCTCAATTTTATGCCTTGAAAATCAAACAGGAAAGAATAAATACCCTCCACTTAATTTGAGAAAAGTGAAAACGAAGTTGAAAAAAGAAAAAACACAACAAATGAAAAGGAAAAACAATTTTTAAGAACGATTTTTATGGTGCTCTGGAGTATCCTGTAGTTCGGGGTTTTTAACCGTTAGACCAAACCAGAGCTCTGAAAAGAGCCAGAGAAACCAATATATCAAACAAAAGGGAATTGATAAGATGCTTTATGGGACTACTTTCCCCTTTCTTTTTTTACTTGTTTGATGAAATTTACTGCCACTGCCAGAAAGCTTGCAGATGATCAGTCAACAGAGAAGGAGGAAAAGGAAAGGTAAACCCTTTAGTCTTTTTTTTACCATTTAGGCAAACAAGAATGGTCCTGAAAGTGAATTGTGCATTAACCCCACATGCTCAACACAGGAAAACAACATAAACATTAATATTCACATTCAAAGATTTAATTGTTTCCTCAAAATCTGCTAAAATATGATCTTATCAAAGACCTGATGTCTTTTGAGGCCAAAAGAATTGAGACCTGATCTGTAAATTCTAGAAATGATTTTCATGAAAATATGGAGGTCAAGATGCATAATTTTTGGAACCAAAGTCTAAATTAGGCACCATTTGTAAGCCATTTTGCTTCTGAGCTGAAATTTATGCCTGACTTCTCTAAACTAACCACAAAGAAACCACAAAAACTTCAATTTCTCAGCAACCAAACAGAATAAACTAAAACTGATTAGAACCCATCAATTATAAGCTCACACAAAGGAGGAAAATCCATTTCATTTGTGACAATTAGATAAAAAGACAAACCTTTGAGGATTTGCTTCCATTTCTGGAGAGATTCAAACCATGAGAGGATGGAGTTGGAGTGGTAGGCCTGGAGGAGCCATTGGCCCAATTGGCAGGTGAAAGCAAGGCAGCATCAGACAACCTCTCAGCTGAGTCCACAGAGGAGGGAGATGAATCCTCTAGTGTTTTGGGAAGATATAAACACAGATTCAGCCCCAGTGCAAGCTTTGCTTTCCTCCATTTGCTCCCCATTTTTTAACTTAAAATGTTTCAAAGGTTAAAACCCGGAACCCAAAATCTCTGCTTTGAGCTGAGGCTTAAAGAAACTTAAGAGATAGCACAAAAAAGGCTGAAAATGTAAGCAAAACTCACAAATCCCAGATCTCAAAGTGCTTAAATTAAGCTGCTTTTTTGGTCTTTCCCCCAGCTGGGATAGAGTTGTTGGAATGAGAGAGAGATGGTGGGCTTTAACAAAAGCTGAAATGGAACACGAAAATCGAGAGGGAGAAAGAGAGATGTATTTAATGGAGGTGTTTAGAGGGAAAACTAGAAGAAACTGGGGTTGAATTGTATTTGCAGAAAACAGAAGCTAAATGTCAATACAGCGCAACCGACATGGTTGTACTAGTCTTCTTGTTGGTGTCCGTGGCCGCCTTGAGAGAGAGAGAAAGAGAGAGATTGATTTTGCTTTGGCATTAGTGTGTGTGTGTGTGTGTTTATTGAGAAGATCTTGACCTTGGTTTGGTCCTTTTGTGGGTTTTATTAGAAAATGAGCTTTAAGTTGTTTGAACCAAAAAAAGAAAAAAAAACTTAAGTTAAAAAACGGTAAAAGGAGTTACACGTACTTAAATATAAAGAGAAATGCTTTGAGCATGAAGATGTTGTAAAACAATTAAAGTTTTAATCAAAATAGTCAAAATTAAAAAATACTCTCTTTATTATAGTAAAATAAAAAAAATAATAATGAAAATAACTTGAAATTTGAGTTTTAATCAAAATAACAAAAAAGTATTGTAAGTAAATAGTACCAAGAGTGAATTTTAAAGTAAAAATGTATTTTTCGTTAAAAGTAAATAATACCAGAATTGTTTCGTTAAAACTCCCTAAAATAAATTGTCATTCTTTAAATTTAAAGAGTAATTATTTTGCTAAATATAAAAAAATAATAAAATCCAATGGTGAACTCCTGAGAGAAAGGAGAAAAGAAAGAGAGAGAATGGTGGAAAAGAGTAAATTGTTGTTTGATCACCTGAATTATTACTCTAGTTGAAATTGATTTTCTAAACTATTTTTTAGTAAATTAACCTCTAAACTATTTGAAATTAGACAATTAATCCCTAACCGTTAAATTGATGAAATTTTACTTATTTTACCGTCAAATACTAACACGTAACCAGCACGTGATTCACTCTTAAAAAGAAAGTCGGGCCAATATTTGTCAAATGTAAAAGCACGTTTTGGTTGAGTTGGGCAAAGTTGGGTGCTTCTGTATTATATCTCACTTTATTTTTCGTCGAATTATCATTTATTGAACCTAACTTTTTTTTCTCTTTTTGTTCCCTTCTTTTTTTCTCATTTAATATTATATCTTTCAGTTTCCGTGAATTTTCTGCATAACAAGAAAAAGAAAAGTATATCTTAAAAGTGCTAATGTATATTTAGTTGATTAGAACAGTAACTTGAAAAATAAAATGTTGTATGTATAGTCAACTTCAAGTTTTGCCTTTCATTAAAAACAAAAGAAATTCATTTTTAATCTTTCTTGGGGGTAAAATAAAATACTGGTTGCTGTAAAAGAGAAAATATATTGCACCGTTAAAAATTGCCTCTTATATTTCGTAAAAGAATTAAGTTATAAGAACCTTTGAAACCTAAAAAATCTCTAACTAAGTTCACGAAGAATGGCTAATTAGAACTCGTTTGACAGTGCTTTTAAAATGACTGAAATCATTTTTGGTGAAATTGATTTTGGGTTTTAAAAACATTTTGAGTGCTTTCCAAAATCTACCTGGATAAGGATTGGTTTTAAAAATATTTTCACAAAAAATACTTTCAGTTATTTTAAAAACATTTCCAAACAAGCATTTTATGACTAGCCAAAAAATAAAAATTGTCTACCATGACCATTTTTTTTTCTCAACATTTAAAAATATATTATTTTTATCTTGCATTGTCAATTTTGGTTGATAATAAATTATTCATGACCAAATGAGAGAAATAATTAAGGATTGTTATTGGAACAAAAATAGATTAGTACCTTTTGATAGCATTTACATTCTGTATTACTACGTTAATATTAGCCGATATTATCATATTTTAATAGAGTAGTTAATTAAATTTTGATAATATATTAAGTACTGTAAATTAATACGTAACTCAGTTCATTTTATATATAAATATAAACAAATGACAATATTTATGCAGCAAGATTTAGTGTTAGTGGCTGGTTGTCAAATCCCTCTTTTCTCCATGATCTCTGAAACATATCTTTTACTTTGGCTGATAAAATAAGATCAAAATGTTGAGTGGATCATAATTTACTTGACAAAAAGAAATCCCCCATTACAAAATGTATGAATCAATTTTGTATCATGAATAATGGAGTTGGGGGCCATGGCCCCCGTGCTGCTTATTATGCATCATCATGATGAATCATTGTTGGCCATGGAGTCAAATGGTGCCATTTCTTTTAATCATGCAATTTTTACATTTTGTTTTATTTTAATTAGGAATATTTCTAATCACTGTTCTTAAGTGATAGTGATGTTTGTTATCTTATTTATTGTCGTTGGATGAGTTTAAATTTCTAAATATGTTCAGTAAATAGACATAAATCTCAAAATTTAAACTCATCTAATAATAATTAGTAGAGTTATAAGTATTATCATCACTTAAAAATGGAGAGCAAAAATACCTTCTTTTTATATTCCTACACATGAGATGATATGATAAGTTTGCCACACGTGCACATCAAGACAGCAGTCGTTTTGTGGGTTCTCATGTCAACTCTGTTGACATTACGACTTAGATCTTATCATCACATGAGTTGGATTGCTCTTTTGTTTTCTCTTTTCTGTATTTTCCTTTACTTTTCCTTTTTATTTAGCTTTTTTCTCTTTGACTTTAATAGCAAATGAAAATGAAATTTAACTAAAGAAAAACATCATTAGAATGATATATCGTTTTTCAGTTAATATGGGTTATTGATCTTTTGGTGAATTTTTCATCACATTCCATTGGGATTTTTCATAAAGTAGAAAAAAACATTTGGACCTAGAAATGGTCATATTTTTTTGGAAGAATATCAAATACAAATTTCTAAAATATTCCACAGATGAAATTTGTTTATATTTCCAAATTGTTTTATTTTCTATAGATTCCTTCAACAACCAAATGAGCCTTACACAATTGCGAAACACATAAAGAGAATGACATGTTTCTATAGGGGTCATTTGATAATTGTTTTCAAATTTTTTTCATTCTTTTTTTTTTTTGTTTTTGAACTGAAAACTCATTATTTGATAAATACTTTCAATTTTCAAATATTAACAAGCGCATAAAATTATTGAATGTTTCTTTGATGTTTTTCTTGGGTACCATGGGGTAAAGCTGAAAAAGCCTTTCTTCCAAGAGCAACCAGCCAAAATATTGGTGTGAACATCCTCTTGCCTCTTGCCTCGAAGAGCAAAATTTTCTTTCACCCCATCTTTTTTAATTATATGGTTTCTTCTTATTATAATCAACAAGAAAAGGACGAAAAGAAAGAAATAGAAGAAACTTTTCGCGACAAAGTAGGTTTAGGTATGCCTAGACAATCATCTTGGACTGTCGATTTCTTAAAATAATAATACAAAATAAAACAATTGTAAACCAACCATGCATGCATGTTTCATTTTCCTAGCTAGAACAGTAAATAAATTGTTAAACAAATTTCCCACCTAAAACGATGTATTCAAAGTTCCAGAACTTGAAATACTCGCTTCTGTTTTTTATAAACAAATATGTTACTCGGTTTCGTGTCTATTCCAAAACATACAAACCTTGGGTCGGTGAACCATGCACATCATCAGCCTCTAGAAATTGGCATATCGATTCAATGGTCAAAAACTGGCACTTGGGAATATTCAACAAAACCCTGACTAATAATAGTAGGCTATGGGCAACCATGCATGCACGTGTTCTTCGAGGAAACTCGTTCTTGAAATTACATATATGATATATACTCTTCTTGGAAGACTACGCACTGAGTTGACCGAGTAATTTGTCTTAATATGATATACATTCGTTTAATATTTTTTCATGCATTGGGGGCTTTGTATTGATTGATTCTTCAGTCCGAAAATTGTTTAGCGAAAATATTCATCCACGCTTTACTTTTTCCTTTACATTAATGTGTTTAAAATTTATTATAATATAGTTCGATACAAACAAATCAATTTGATATATTTTCGTACAATTATTTTTGTACAATTATGTATTTACATATTTTTCTTATGTATCACTTTTTTTTTTTTTATGTTTTCTCATTTAGATTTATTTATAGTTGTAAGAATTAAAATGTACATATTAATAAAATCAAAATTTTATTATGGAGACATTAAATAACAAAAAAAGAATGTGAATTTTAATAAAAATACACTTCAAAAGATTAAAATCAATATGTAATCTAAAACTATTTTTCTTTTAATTTCAATCTTTTTCAAAGACTAATCTTCAAAAACCCCTTTATGCATTCCCCAAATTGACCAAAAAAAAAAATGCGGTTTATCAATAGGGGTGGCCTTGGTTGAAAATTGAAATTAGGTCAAAAATCAAATATTTCCCTTCCCATTACGTTTGGAATAGTATAACTGGAAAGTACAGGCACATACACAACTTTGTTCTCTCTATGCAAATACATTCTTTCATCTCTATCTATAGTGTCAATTGGGAAGTGGGGTTATTGCAAGTTTGAAAATGTGGGTTGGAGGGAGCTGAGTGCTCAGAGAATTTGTATCTCCCATTATTTCAATCATTTGGTAAAGGTCTACTGAGGCATCAAGAATTTTTGTCCAGTTGTTCTCTCTAATAAGGAAGTACACAGGTTCCATTATAAAATCAATTAAAAATATAGAGAGTAATCTAATTTCTTATAAACACATGCAAAATCTATTAACATTCCGACGTGAGATTTGCTCTCAACATCTTGCTCTATCTCAATCACAAGAACCTTAAAGACGTGACACCTCATGGATCAGCTTCTGAAACTGAGAGTGCACACAGCACAGCAGTGCCCCAAGGCATCCAAGCACCAAACACTAAATCCAAATAATCAAAAGACTTAACCATCATATAATGAGGTGAGTGGAGCTCCCTGTTCCCGCCACTTTGCCATGGCCTCCTCTCATACATCACAAGATAATATACCTTTTTAAAAGGAAAATTCAAATCCTGTAGCTTTTTAGAAATGCAAAAGTTATTCCTTTCCCCCACAAAAGAACATCAACAAAGAACCAAGAAAGTGAACCCTTTTCATTTTCCACCTCCTTTTGAGAGCACACATGCATGCCTCACACAACAACTAGCCCTAGCTAGCTACTGAGTGAGAACCACAGAGAGAGAGAGAGACATGAAGGGCTTCCTATTGCATTGAGTGGAGATGCATTATAACAAAGAAAGAATCCTCATAAAAACCCTTTGAGGGGAGGGTATAGGATTCCCTTTACTATCTCTAAAATTTGCCAGACTTTCTGGGGCAAGTCAACGAGAAAGCTGACCTTTTTTAATATCCAAGGGGAATAATAATCCCTTCTCTTATGGTGCTCCCCACTTGGGTAGTGAAAGTGATTAAGGGCATTCGATGTCTTGCATTAGAAAATACTCAAAATCATGCATCCATTGCTTAGATAACTCATATTATCTCTCTCTCTCTCTCTCTCTCTCTCTCTCTCTCTCTCTCTTATTGGATAAATTAAGTATACTAAATATTCTCTTCATTGGTGGCTCGTCCTGCTTTGTTTTACGGGCTTTCGCTTCTTAAATTAATAATTATCTCACTTTCTTGGTTTTTCTTAACCTTATGATGTTGCTTTCTGTTTTGCAGGTTTAGACCTTTAGATTTGACTTTAGAGGAGTTAAGTTTCATTCCCCCCCCCTCTCCTTGTATTTTTATTGTTTTCGTTTCTGGATGAATAAGATTTATGTTCCCCTTCTTTTTTTATGTATTTTTTAATTCTTTTTTCTTGTATTATGAAGGGTAAGTTTATGTCCTCTCACTAGGTATATATTTTTTTTTTTGTTATCGATAAAATTCTCTGGTACTGTCTATTTTTTTTTTTTTTTAAAGTATACTAAATATATACATTAAGTTGAATTTACCGTTTAATCAACTCGATCAATAGTTCTCAATTATCCACGAATATTTTGGCATATCAAATCAATTGAGAGATCAAATTTCTTGAGGCATATTGGTTTTTTATTGTCGTTTCTCATAGAACGCATACACACATAACAACTTATTGTGTCAACTAAAGAATTTAGAGAATATATATATTATATGCTACGTTTACTTTAGTGGGGAGACAGAGATTATGTACCAAAAGCATATTTATGCAAAAGTCGAGAATTCTTTTACTTGGTAGATTGGAACATTAATTATTACATGTATGCTTTTCTTTTATACTCTCTTTAACTAAGATAATATTAGATGGAGGTTAACCATGCATATCTACGACAGGGAACAAACAAATCGCCCGAGCAGCTTTCCTTAATTATGATGTTACATGTAATTGATCATCTGCAAGTCAAACCTAATCCATGCATTCAGTGGGCTCCATATGTTTAAGATCATGCCTAATTTGGAGTTTGTGCAAGTCGCTTTCAAACTTTTTCACTGTTTATTTGTATCTTTTTAAGCATATTCATGTATGTTGATGTGCTTATGTACATGTGGGATAGAATTTTATTTGTATTTGTAATGTCGTGGTTGCAGCCCTTCACATTTTAAAGTAAAGTAGTACGTGATTGATTTAAAATTTGATCGTACAACATTTCAATTGCAAGAAACCTCTTAGCGTCCAATAAGAAACACACATATGGGATAGAATTTTATTTGTATTTATAATGTCGTGATTACAGCACTCCACATTTTAACGTAACGTAGTACGTGATTGATTTAAAATTTGATCGTACAACATTTCAAAGCTCTCAGCGTCCAATAAGAAACATAGAGATTATAAAATAATAATCTTGTTAATTCAAAAAGGAAAGCTGATGCAACACCTTCAGCGCATTCAACTATTATGAACAAAACCCTAAATAAGATTAATGAGAAAATGGAGGCGCTGCTTCTCTTTGACGTGCTGCAATTACTTGTTCGTTTCAATCTCTTCAGCGAACATTGCTTTACTTGTGCTATACAATTGGGGAAGCAACAGTTAAAAGATTTAGCAAATCATAGTTTCATTTCATCTCCAAAAAGTGGCTTATTCGGTCTCAGTTATGAAATTACAGAACAATATTTTCATTTTGCACAGCTCAAATAAAAAAGGCATCAATATATACAAGATTTGCCACTAGACATGCATATTACATGCTCAACTTGAGAGAATTCTCGGCGTCGGTAATCCAAACCTATCATGCAGTATATATGTCTTAAGTTTTGCTAGAAAAGTTAGAGCTTAGTAGTTTGGTTTTTTTATTTATTTTTTATTTTATTTTTTATGTTGGGGTATTTTTAGTACCTACATCTTAAGAGTTTACTATTGGACCTTGTTTGTCTAGAGTTCAATCTTTATAAATGCATCTTGTAACTTAGTAGAAAAATCAAATCTTGAGAAGATGTAGTATTTTGGTTATGTAACCGTCTTGGCAATATGTAGTATTCTTATTTTTTTTGGTAATAAATAAGAATCAGACTCTGTAGTCAATTTTTCTTCTTCTTTGCCTTCAATTTGTTAACATGTTCTTTTCGTATTGTAGACTCAATAGAAGTGGTATTCTTCTCGCATACGATCTCTGACGTTTTCGAAACTGATTGGTTTGGTCTCTCACTTTGAAAATCTTTCAGTGTTGTCATCCACGTTTATCCCACACTCCCTGCCATCCAAATAAAGGAAATAGAAAATGTGACTTGGACTTGGTCTGGCCTAAAGCTTGCAGAGGGTTTAACCCAAGCCTCAAACTAGCCTGGTCTAGCTAGCACAATTGAAATTGGACTTTGATTTTAAAAAGAGTAAGCATCCAGCCCACTCTAACCCAAAGCAAAATCACCAAAATCTACTTCAAAATTATTGGGATGAAAACGGAAATGTCAAACCCTATTTACTATAAAGATTGAAGTATCAAAACAATCTACGAGATTCAAAACTCTCTCTCCCTCTCCTCTTCTCTTCCTCCTATTTAATCGCGCAATCATCGGTCGGAACAAATTGGAAATGTTAGTCGAGACTTGAGATTACTTGCAACTCATTGTTTTCTAATCCCATGTTTTCAGGCCTTTGTCCAACTTAGCTCTGCATGTATCCTTCCATTGTGGGAGTCAATCAAATGGAACTTTTCATTGATGCGTCCGTTGTGTACCACATCGGCAAGATTAATTTCCACGTATCCTAGTGATTCCTACGCAAAGGAGATGATACAGAGGAATCTGAGCATTGTAAAGCATGTGGAGAAGATTACGGCATTTATAAATATAAGGGAACAATGGTATTTTTCATACCTTTGCTCGGATCAGGGCTCTGCTTTTGCTCTTGAGCTCGATACGAATCTTGTCATGCAAAGGAGGCTCATCAAGCATAAATTGGAAATCTTCATTCCAAAGTGGATTGCGGGATTTTCTTATCATCTGCCAACAAAATAGAAGTACCGTAAGTTAAGAAAATGGGTAACTGGAACCACGAGAATGCTTACGGGATTTTTCAAATCCCTGTTTTGGAACCATGAGAAATCTACGTTCACAAGATGTTGTTCAAGTTAAAAAGGAGCTGAAAGTAAACAAAGTGAAAGTTCACCTTAGTTTTCTTTACTTCTCCTCTAAAGCAAAGCAAGGCATAAGGATTGCTGTGATGCTCCCCTTCTACGTCCTCAGCTCCCTGGATCAAAATGGATAGTACGCCAGCTCCGCTGAGGGACTCATCACTCTCTAATGACTTTCCACTTTCGCTTTTCCCATATCCATTACTAGTTCCATTATGCTTACTGCTTTCTGATTTGAAAGGAACAAAAGCAACCTCCACTATAACTTGCCCCCGACGCTTCTTGTTTTGAGGATCATTGATATTTGTGTTCTTGACCAAATCTAGCACAAATTCCTTTGTCGCACCGGGTGTTAGCACTTGCAGAGGAACTAACTGCATTCCCAATTTGTCATGTCTGCCAACCTGTCAACACAAAAAATGATCAAAACTGAAACTGCACCTTGTTCACAAATTCAGAAATTAACAAACAAAATCTTTCGTCTAAATCTTACCTCAGACTCAGAGCAGATTTAAGAGTAACTCATGGAGACACCATTTAAGTACTAATGATTAATAGAGAAAAGATAACGATTTTACTCTTATTCAGTAGAAGTTGGTAGAAGCTTATTAACGACCAACTTTGCAAGAACAAGTATAACGAACTCTGATGATATTCCGAATTATTGTTCCACGAATATGCTTTCAAACACACACGCTTGAGACCAAAAGGGCTTGAGAACCTATACTGACATACGAACAAGACATCCCTTTTCTAAAAGGACATACGGCTACATCATTGATAAGCTTCATATTCCGTAGCAGTTAGCATTAAGCAGAGGTCAATGCTAACAAGGGTTCACATTATTGCAGAAAATAACAAAATCAAATGGATGAAATATCAGAATATTATTATGTAGTATTTGAGCCAAAAGAAAATGCGAGGGGAAAACCTTGTCCCAATCATAGAGTTGTAACTCAAGAGCTTGAGTTTCGGGGTCTTTCACAATAAGCCTGAACTTCTCATTCCACTCAGGATTCAACTTATTCATCTTGACGGTGGTTTGCTTTGCGGGCAACTTATCTTCAGTGAGGTTTAGTTTGACGTAAGGATCGGAACTTCCCAAGATGTCCATCTTCAAAAGTTTCAGTGCTCGAACGACCTTTACATGAAGTATCCCTACAGGCTTCTTGGCCACCCTGTCAAAAGATTTAAAGGAAAATCATTTTTGTGAAACAAAAAGTATATTTGATAGATCATTGATAGAAGTAAATTTGTTCCCGTCATCTTGTGATGGCTCCACGTCTGTGAAGCCTGGTTCCAGATGATTGATTCATGGATTAAAATAGATATAAGTAAAAGAACATATGGAACTAAAAAAATTTAAGGTGAAAGACTGAGCTAGATGTGTCAAGGCCAGCTATGCCATCTCATAAATACTCACATTGAAGCATCAAGAACAGGTATTTCCAGTGTTTGGGGCCATAGGTAGAGGCTTGCAACTTGCTTTTTAATGGTCTCCTGCAAACACGTAGACGATTAGTTAAAGCAAATCAAATCAACATCTGAGCAAACATAAATCATCTAAACAGCTATCCAAAACTCAGCTAATGTATAATCACAATCCTACCCAGAAAAGGATTACTGGTGAAGCACCTGAACAAACCGATAGAGGCCTGGTATGGCCATGACGTCCCCTCCCAATATTTTGATTCCAAAATCGACATGTGGCTGCAGATAATGGGAGAAAATCATCGTTTAAATGTAAGCTATCTAAACCAGTCAAGAAAAATGCAATCTAAAATAAAAAGGGAAAAAGATGAAAAGAAAAGTTTGCTCTTATCGGACCTTCTCCAATAAAGACACGACAATGCTTGCAAAACATGGAAACGTCGGCACAAGAGGTTTCAGAGTAACCCGTGGTGCTGCAAATACTTGCAAATCCACTAACTGATAATAACAACAATCAGTATTCTGAACAGAATGAATCAAGCATATCATAATAAAAATGAACAGTTTCTTCTCTTTAAGGATTGCTTTTACCTGAACCGTAATTCTTAGAGACAACAACTTTAACACCACAACTATGTTGGGATTGCCAGCCCATCTAAATGCCGGTTCTATGATTAATTCATTCTCATTAGTCTCATAAACTTTTAGACCTGAAAGATTAAAAAAAAACGAAAATTATATAATAGTAAATCTGGAAGTGCCCTAAAGTTCTGAAGATTCATTGCATTTAAAATTTAACTAAGAGGATTAATAAGTGCTATATAAGGCAACCAAAATGCCTTTTGTGCTCGAAAAGTAACAAGTATTCATGATTAGGATATGAAAGTGAGTAGACTAACCATAGATTATGGGTGGCAGACTTCCAAGACTTAACTTGTCAAATTCAATTGCCTCAATGCGATACTTCCCAATGTACTCTGCGAAGATAGGTTCTGCCGTGTTTCTTATTGTACAACAAAGTGCCTGCGCAATAAATAAACCAAGTCTCAAAAAGCAGTGTAAAAAAAAAAAAGAACTGTTAACTAGATTATCACCTTGTCAAGGTAAGGCCAAATGTCGACGAGAAACTTGTTTAGCCAGTCTACCTGCATAGGATGCATATAACCAACATAGAGGTGAAGAGTTAGCAGCAACGAGAGAAAGAAAGGGCAAAAGCTCAATGTAATAAGATTGAGAGGGGATACTAACTCGTTCAAAATCGGAAAATTTAACCCACATCGGTATTTCAGGTAGAAGACCTTGCAAAGTGCTAGAATCTAATTCGTGCAGCGGCCTGATAACTGGATCCTGCAACAGTAAGTAGGTTGAGCACTATACGCACGTAACACTTCACGGTACTTTTGTTTAGCAGTGTTTGATGCTTATAGACTCGAGGGGAAAGCAGGGGAGGTGAAATTAATTTAATTAGTGACATGAAAGATGAAAACTTCACGTGATTCTTAAGAAGATATTCAAAGGCAACCGAATGCAGCCGGCATATTGATTGCAGTCAAGAAACAAAAGGGTAAACGGAAAACCAATTACTTTGCTTTTGAATCAGCATAAACTTTTCTCTCAACTAATTGAAGACATAAAGCTCAAAATTCAAAAATAACTTAAAAACTGGAATTTGCAGATTCCCAGTTTCTTCTGAAATTCAGAAATTCATGTGAGATGCAGGTGATATTGAATGCAATCAACTACATGCAACACAGGCAAGTTTAACCAATTGTTTAATCCAAAATCTCTCTGAACACAAAATACCCCATTAATTAAGCAAAAACCATGAACAACAAAAAAACCACAAGGACTTTTCCCACTTAAAGATTCTTGCACCATCTCAAAAGCCCAGAAATCAAAAGCTTCAAATAATAAAAGATTTTACCTTCACTTCCCCAGGCTCTGAATAGATGAAGAGATAGAAACCCACCAAGAGTCCCACCAGACTTCCAATGCCAAAGCCGACAATTCCAAAGAAAGTGCTTAAAATTCCCATTGTTTTTTCTCTGCTACTTCTAAGAAGATGCAGAACAAAAAGAAGAGCAATAAACTCAGTTTTAGTTTACAATAAGATTTAATGGCGATCGGTTGTTTTTGAAGTTGAGAATTAACTTGGGAGGGTAGGTACTGAAGCAGCTTCTTCTGTTTCTTCAACGTTTGAAACTTTGAATTTGTTTTATTTCTTTGATTTGCCTCGAAGGAAACGGCCATTTGGCTGATCATCAACGCCTCTCAGTAGTCGCTACGTGTAAGTCCTGACTTAACATGTTTTTGCTTTGCTTTACGTTCTCAACGTTGAAATGACATTTTTGCCCACACTGGCCAATTCAAAATTTGTCTACAAATTCGATAATTCCTTTTTAATTTATTTTATTATTTGGTTTGGGATGTCTTATTTTGCAATTTTACTTCCATTACACCTAACAATGAGTGGTCGTAATTGTAAAGTTGACATAATCGAAGAACTTTAAGAGAAAAGAACAGAGAGAAATATTGAGAGAAATGTATAGCAGTAAAACTTTTACTTCATCAATCTGTGTTGGTTTACAATCTTTACCTATATAGGTGTTTTCGATACCAATTTTACTGAGCAAGTAATCTTCTTTTAACTACGTCCTTAAACCAATTAACTATCTCCCTATCCCAATTAACTATATCTCTAACCATCAATATTCTAACTATCATAACAGCCTACTTAATCTCTTAACAAGTGCCTTTGTTTTAACCATTGATATCCTTCTCACTTGGATCACTGTTTTGTACTTCATTCTTCTTACAGTAATATCAAAAGATTGTATCTTACATATAAAGATCTAGGGGTGTACTATTCACACACCCCATTTTACTTCTCACACACTCCTTGATAATTTTTGTCCATTGATCTTCTTCAATTCATCCGGTCTGACAGCCAAAAATTAAAAAGGTGTGTGAGAAGTAAAATGGGGTGTGTAGATATCACACCTCAAGATCTAATAGATTTTTACAACGGTCAAATGTTATATAAATATCGTAGCACTGAGTGACATGTGCCATTGTAGCCGCACTCGTAATTTTCAAATTTAGGATATAATGTTTAGTGTGTCAGAGTATTTAACTACATATGTGTATTTTGGATCAAGGAACTTGATGACTTGATTTTTATTTTGTTATTAGAGGATAGAGACACGTTGTAATTTTAGTATAAAGGCACTCATTTTTCCCTTCAATTAGTTGAAATTCTTGACAATATTTTTATCAAGGCTCACATAAAAGCTCCCTGTCCGTCTTTGTCTTCAAAACTATTTATGTAATCCCATGTACATTACATTTACATTAAATCAGGGATCTTGCAATAATTATCGAGATTTGTATCCATTTAAGTATTTTATTTACAAATAATAAATTTAATTATCTTGGATAGTAATTAAATTTCATTCTTCGCAGATTACGTTTTATCGCAGTAATGAAAAGTAATTATGTCTATCATCCTGATGTGGGTTTGATCCCTACTAATTTATCTCTCTTAACAATTAACAATTTAACTCACTAATATATAGTTTGTCAAAAGAAGAAAATTACATCCTTCTTTAACAATAAAAGAAGATTTTCTTTTTGACCATTCTGGAAATTTAGCATTTTGTGTAATAAATGTTACACTTGTAAAAAAGAAATAAGAGCTATCTTTTTAATAAGCATTGCTTTGTCATTGTTATAAATAATGAATCAGGATCCTCTCCTGATCTTTGTATGGGGATCCTCATAACCAACAAGTGTGGGCCGTTGGATGAAAATCCAACGGCTATAATTATTATAACTTTAAAGGGATTTCCTGTTTGTAACCGTTGGATTTTCATCCAACTGTCCACACTTGTTGGTCATGAGGATCTTCATACAAAGATCAGGAGAGAATCCTGATCCATAAATAATTATGAAGACATCCCATCAGAAATAAATAATAATGCAGACACATTTTCTTTGTTTGTGCTTATCTGTAATTCCATCAACCTATCTAGACAACTTGTCCTCGTTTTGATGATATTGAGGACTCTAGATTTCTGTGTTGAAGTCGATTAAGAGATTCGAACCATTTAGTTTTCTCGAACCATTTAGTTTTGATTTTACAACTTTTATTAGCTCAATTCACTGTTTTAATTCATCAAAATTCAAAAATTTGAACTATTTGGATCTCTTTCTCTCTCTCTTGAACAGTTTAAATCTCTTGCTTCACGGCCTCCTAACACAAAAATCAAGAATAAATCTCATTCTGTTGAAGCTTGTGGCCCGAAATAGACCCAATTTTTGTGGAATAACAATGTCTATTTTCTTAATAACTTAAAAGGATATTGTTCACACTTCAAAGAGAAATAGACAAAAATATATTTCATAAAAATGATGGAACAGGTCTGTATTATTTAGGATATCAAAACAACTAAATACAAGTGTTTTGGGAGCATATTGTAATTTGCTATACTTCGAAATGCAAGGGATTAAGTACAACTAACCTATATTTTCTAGGAAAACTAATAAAAATGGTTTGAAAATTTTAAATTTTAATCAAAATGACAAAAAGGTGTTGTAAGTGAATAGTACCAAGAGTGACTTTTTAGAGTAAAAATGTCATTTTCGTTAAAAGTGAACAGTACTATGAGTGTTTCGTTAAAACTTCATATTTTCTATCTTTCAGTAAATAAAAAATTGATATCATAAGTGAATACATACGACACCAAAAAAAAGGTAGGACTAGACAAGGTGTTTTTCATTCGGCTTTTCAGCTAAATTATAATAAAACACAAAATGCTTGATCGGTAAGGATATAAAATATAGAACTTTAATGTTTGGAGTTTCTTTGTAAGTGTTGGAATATTACATATCTTTCAACAAAAAATGAGTGGTCTAGATCTTTCGGTCCACAAACTCCGGACACAAAGATCCAAAGTGGATCTCAATCTGTAATTTGCTCTACTTTGAAATGCAATGGATTAAGTACAACTAAACCTATGATTTCTATCTTTCAAGAAAATAAAAATTGATATCATAAGTGAATACATAAAACACGGAAAGAGATCCTCTCCAGATCTCTTCCTCCAAAGCCCAAGGATCAAGTGATCCAGGGCTTTGAAATTTGTTCCAACGGCTAAAAATAGAGAAGTTAGTAAAAACTTTTAAAAGCTATAATAATTTTTAGCCGTAGAATCAAATTTCAAAGGCCCGAATTACTTGATCCTTGGGCTTTGGAAAGAGTGATCCGGAAAGGATCTCGTTCCATAAAACACCAAGAAAAACCAACAAAAAAAAAGGTAGGACTAGACAAGGTGTTTTCCATTCGGTTTTTCAGCTAAATAATAATAAAATACAAAAAGCTTGATCAGTCTGCAAGGATACCAAATTTAAAACTTTAATATTTGGAGCTTCTTTGTAAGTGTTTGACTATAACATAACTTTCAACAACAACAAGAATTGAGTAATTTGAATGTCTTAGCTCGCAGGCTTTGGACATAAAGATTCAAAGTGAATCTCACTCTGTAATTTGCTCTACTTCAAAATGCAGGAGATTAAGTACAACTAGACCTTGATTTCTATTTTTCATGAAAACAAAAAATTGATATCATAAGTGAATACATACAACACCAAGAAAAACCAACAAACAAAAAAAGGGTAGGACTAGTCAAGGTGTTTTCCATTCGATTTTTCAGCTAAATAATAATAAAACACAAAAAAAAACATGTCTTCAAGGATACAAAATACAAAACTTTAATATTTGGAGCTTCTTTCCAAGTGTTCGAATATTACGTATCCAACAAAAATATATATATATATATATATATATATTTTTAACGTGTTCTGCTTACTATATTGCTTGATGGGTTGGCAAAATATTAAATTTGGTTTAGATGCTAAAAAAAAGTTAGGACTAGTCAAGGTGTTTTCCATTCGATTTTTCAGCTAAATAATAATAAAACACAAAAAAACATGTCTTCAAGGATACAAAATACAAAACTTTAATATTTGGAGCTTCTTTCCAAGTGTTCGAATATTACATATCCAACAAAAAAAATAATAATATTTTTAACGTGTTCTGCTTAATATATTGCTTGATGGGTTGGCAAAATATTAAATTTGGTTTAGATGCTAAAGTCGATAATCTTCTTATGTGAAGTTTGGTATTGAATTATTGTGCTCTCATGCACTAAAACTAGTTTTGTAAATTTGACATTTTTACGGTGAAAGATTTTGTTGTTGGTAATTTGGCTTATTTGGATTTGTGGCTTGTCATGCAGTTTAGGTTTATTTTTTTTACGCAAACTCTTCCTTCTTGTTGTCGGTTATTAGTTATAGATATTGCTCGGATTTCATAACTTCATGATAATCTTATGTAATCTTTTTTTTTTTTTTTTTTTTTTTTGGGCTTATGCCCCCCTGGCCAAAAAAAAAAAAAGATAATAATTTGGTCAGTAAGAAAAATTAATAGAATATGCCTGTGAGTACAAACTGAATGAATCTTTTAGGTTGGGAGAGAAACCTAGGATACTTCTAATGAACAACAAAATATATGTACCCTTGATTTATCCGTGCTTTTTTTTTTATTTTTTATTTTTTATAATTTTAATTAGAAATTCTTTTGGACAAACCAACTTTGTAGACGCTTTTCTCATTGGTGTGCTTTACAGGAAACTCCGTACACGCAAATGCATTTCTACAACAAAGAAATATGACTTGTTTAAATGTGCTTTTAATATGGCTGAAAACGTTTTTAGAGAAAATGTTTTTAGGTTCCAAAAGTACTTTAAGTGTTTTATGCAAGAAACACCAGTTATGTGATTATTCCAGGAAGTACTTTAAGTGCTTTTCTAGGATTTACTTGCACTTTTACTAAGGATTGATTCCAAAAACATTTTCACTAAAAGTACTTTCAATTATTTTAAAAGTACATCCAAATAAGCCCATAAACTCGACACTTTGCGGTTGGTTTGTCAATGCTCATTGCACACTAAACATAATAAGAATATTAATTTAAAAAAAATCAAGATTATTAATATGTAGGAAGAAAACAAGGTTCAAATTTTAGAAGACTTTGTACTATTATATTGCATGAGGGAAAATCTAACATTGAAATTTGAAATGAAAGTTGAATACGACTCTGATTTGGTTTTTTTTAATCTTTTTTTGAAGCTTCTTCTTCATTTTTTTCCTTAAAGGATAGCGTTGATGAACAAGCTTCTCTTATTATAGTTGATAGGGTGATAAAGCGTCGATGAACAAGCTTCTCTTATTATAGTTGATAGGATTTTTATCACATGCATAAAAAGGGTTAAAAATACGTAAAATATTTGTAAGAGAAACAAGGTTATCGTTCTTCATAAGGATTATTAATTAATTATAAGCTTGTGGTCCAATGGATTACGAGGCTTCCTTAAAACTAAAAACTGGAGGTTTCGGGTTCGAAACCCGCTGTTGGTGTGGCAGCCAGACTTGTGGCCAGATGGAGGCTAAAATGCCTCTGTGAGTCTTCCCGACCCTTGGAAGGGGTAGATAACTGTGGTCTGCCATCTGTTGTCTTCCTTTTTAAAAGAAAAAAAAAATCCCATTTAATTATTTAAAAACAAAATTTTGGAAAGATTGATTTATGACCTAATTTAAGAAGAAAAGAATTTAATTAAAAAAATTTTAAAAAAAAATTCTGCAATATTAAATAGAAGGAAAAGAAAACAATTTATGACCTCACCTTAGCAAAAGAGATTAGTTATGCATATTAATAATTAAAATCAAATGAATTTTTATTGAAAAAAAAAGAAAGAAAGAAAAGATTGAAAACTCCTTGTACGTAAAAATCTGAAATCTCTAAACTTTGGCCGAATTCCTCTTTAAAAAATCGCATCCAGAAGAAGAAAACTAGGGCCGGCCAAAGGCTTTATTTATACTACTACATTATAAATCCTTCCTAGAAAAAGTTTTAGAATAAGACTAATAAACAAAATAAATTAAGAGAAAGTAGTAAACATAATCCCTAGTTGACAAGGAGAATCTAGCAGTAGATAAAACGGCCATGTTTTGGACCCTATGCAACTCCAAAACAGACCCAAGATGGCTCTTCTTGAAGCTTTAGTTGTCCCAAACACGTTTCCATAAGGGTCCTTCATCAAAAGACACCTTCTCAGACACCAAAAAAACCCCTAATTAAGCGTAAAAATGTGTTGACATTTGCTTGTCAAATGTCTTTGTTTGTCGTCTTGTGAAACACATATATTAAAACTATCAACAGTTAATATAAACAATTTTTATACTTCGAAATGCAATGGATTAAGTACAACTAAACCTTAATTTTCTATTTTTCAAGAAATAAAAAATTGATATCATAAGTGAAAACATACAACAACAAAAAAACCAAGGTAGAACTAGGCAGGGTGCTTTCTATTCAGTTTTTCAACTAAATAATAATAAAACATAAAAAGCTTGACTTTCAATGTGTCCAGAACACGGAGTGGTACACTATATGTTATTGGGTGAAGTGCCGATTTAGTCTTTGAACTATTATCTCAGTGAAAATTAGGTTCTTGAATTATTTTTTGGGTAAAATAAGTCCCAAAATTCATTAAAAATTGCTAATTTCATCCTTACTATTATATTCAAGGTTATTTTATTCAATTTTTCGTCAACTTAAGTTACTTGACACACTTTAGAGTAATACCTTCATTTTCTTGCCTATAAGCCTTTAACATTTCACATAGGTTGCGAGTCTAACGTCTAATTTACCCTCCAAAGTTAACTTACACTATTTCTTATGAAAATCTACCAATTTACTCATCAAAGTTAACTGCATACACTATTTCTTTATGAAAAACTACAAATCTACCCTTCAATGTGTATCACATACAAGTTACGTGACTTAAATTGATGGAAAATCGAATATAGTAGCTTCAAATATAATATTAGGGATGTAATCGGCAGATTTTTATAATTCAATAACTGATTTAAAAAAAAAAAGTTTAGGGACCTAATTTTCACTGAAGTGATAATTCATGAACTAAATTGACAGTTTACCTTATGTTATTATAGAATTAATGTCACATCCCAGCCCGGGACGGATCACTTCCCGGGCCCACTCCACCACCTTAGCATGATATTGTCCGCTTTGGGCTTACCATTCCCTCACGGTTTTGTTTTTGGAAACTCACGAGCAACTTCCCAGTGGGTCACCCATCATGGGATTGCTCTAGCCTGCTTCTTGCTTAACTTCGGAGTTCCTACTGAACCCGAAGCCAGTGAGCTCCCAAAAAGCCTCATGCTAGGTAGGGATTGGAATATACATTTAAGGATCACTCCCCTGGGCGATGTGGGATGTCACAATCCACCCCCCTTAGGGGCCCGACGTCCTCGTCGGCACATACGCGACCAGGGTTAGGCTCTGATGCCAAATTGTCACATCCCAGCCCGGGGCGGATCACTTCCCGGGCCCACTCCACCACCGTAGCACGATATTGTCCGCTTTGGGCTTACCATTCCCTCACAGTTTTGTTTTTGGAAACTCACGAGCAACTTCCCAGTGGGTCACCCATCATGGAATTGCTCTAGCCTGCTTCTCGCTTAACTTCGGAGTTCCTACGGAACCTGAAGCCAGTGAGCTCCCAAAAGGCCTCGTGCTAGGTAGGGATTGAAATATACATTTAAGGATGACTCCCCTAAGCGATGTGGGATGTCACAATTAAGAGGAAATTCGTATAATGATATATAACTTATTTACTCTGTTATGAGCATATTGAAAATCTCTTGTCCACGACTCCACATGGATAAAAAATATAAAACTAATATTTGGAGCTTCTTGCAAGTGTTGGAATATTACTTATATTTTCCAACAACAGAAAAATAATCTTTTTTCAATGTTCTGAACTAATCTTTTAGGTTTGTGGACACCTAGGATAACAACAATTTTCTGATTTTTTAATTAGAACTTTTTTGTGGACATCTTGGTGTGCTTTACAGGCTGAAACATTAGTGTTAAAGAAAACTCCATATGTTAAAAGGGTATGATATCCATATATTCTTTTTTATTTCTCATACATCCTTTATTAATTTATATCATTTATTATTTTTTAATTTATTCAATCCAGTGGCTGAATATTAAAATGATGTATGAGAGGTAAAAAAGAGTGTATAAATTATGTGCTCGAAACTCTCATAATAAATCGGTTCTATAACCAAGAAACAAACTTGGTACTTTGGAAAACTATGTATTATTATTTTATATAAGGGAAAACCTAACATTAGAATTTGGAATGAAAGTTGAATATGACTCTAATTTCTCTCTTTTTTTTTTTTAAGCTTCTTCTTCATCTTTTTCCTCAAATGATGGCGTTGATGAATAAGTTTTTCTTATTATAACCGGAGTTAAAAGATGATTAACACACCAAACATAGTTTGTGAAATTACTAAAATGTCCATGCATATGAGTGGCACATAATTTTTTCCGTCAACTAATGGATGAAAAATATAACATATCCTTTTTTTTTTTTTTTAACAAACTTATATATATAATGAAGCTTTTAAGGGATGAGATTCCCTTTTTTTTTTTTTTTTTTTTTTTTTTTTTTGACACTTTCATGGAAAGGGTTTGAGCTAAGTTTATTTTAATAAAAAAAAACCATGCTATAATTTTATTTAATTAAAAAAACTTAAATTTTAATAAAAAATGACAAAAAAAACTTAAATTTTAATGAAAAAGACATAATTTTAATATTAAAACAATTAAAAAAAAAAAATCTGACGCCTGGACCCACGAGTCCTCGCACAAATTGTTTATGAAATTTTCTACACTTTTTATGAAACTTAATGGTGCTACATTGTTTATGAAACTTACTACACTATTTATGGAACTTCTTAACGGTACTACACAGTTTATGAAATTTAACGATGCTACACTGTTTATGAAACTTAATAGTACTACACCGTTTATGAAACTTAACGGTACTACATTCTTCTCTCTACTCTTCTTGAATTTTCTTGGCATATTCTCACATTCCAAACACAATTTCTTCTTCTAATTTTCTTCAATACTCATCAAAATTTCTCTGTATCTCTTCAATTTCTTAACTTTCTACACCAATTACTTAATTTTCTTCTATTGTCCACCCATCTGCGGCTTCCTTTTCTTCTCCACCTACAATCTTAACTTTCTATACCATGTGTTATTATGCAAGTTTTGGGAAATTTTATTTTTTAACATAAGAATCTCATCACTTGTATAGAGACATGGTGTATCACTCTATGTTCAGGGCACATTGAAAAATCTCTTGTCATCTTGACTACTAGTGGGAAACAACACCACAAAAATAAAACTGGAAAAATGTAATTCAATTTGAAGTCTTTCTCTTATTCTAAGCAAAAAAAATAAAAAAAATAATGTCTAATGATAACTAACAATGGGGAGAAAACAGAGTGGAAATGAGGGGTGGGGTAGGGTGTATGCACGTCAGCGCATGTGGTGTTTTTTTTATGTTTTTTTATTTTATTTATTATTTTGTCCCTTATCATTAAATAAAGTTAGTGGATGGTTTTTGAGTAAAATGCAAAGATTGGAGCCCTTTCATTAGTTTTCATTTTTTTATATAATAAAAACGAAGATTAGTTGTAGGGTCCACTCCACATCGAATCTTAACGATCCGAACCGTCTATTTTTCAAGTTGCACCTCATAGATAGATCTGGCATTTGTGTCGTATTTTCCGTATTCATGTCATACTCGATATCTTAACAGGTCTTGTCGTGTAACACCTATTAAAGTAAAAGGGTATTATGATCCATTAACATAATATTAAATTAGTATATATGCATACCGCATTGTCGCATAAATATTACTTCAAAACATTGAAAAAAAGCCAAAAAAAAAACCATTTGCTTTTCAAGTGTTACATACTCCAAAATAAGAGAGCATTAGTACATAACTATGAAAAACCAAATGTTCAAGGATATGCAAAATGAAGGGAATGCCGTTTCAAGGTTAAGGAACCTTGCACGTTTATATATGCTTTCACATTTTTTAGACTTGTACATTCATTATTATGAATTTTATTTATTTTAAACTCCCTTAAAAATACTATTCATGATGGTTTGTATGGTTTTAAAAATTCAAGCGACAATGTACCCATACTCATAGCGTAAAGGATGCGATCACGAGCCTTTGCATATTTATATCACATTTTTTCGCATTTGTAAAGTAATTATTATTATTTTTTAATGTGTTTTATAATTTTCTAATCTCACTCTTTGCATATAGTATACTATAAAAATAAATAAATAAAACTTAAATTTTTTAAATTTATATAGAATAATAATACAATAATAAATATTTAATATACAATACATATATATACACTATGACTATTGTATTTTATATTAAGTTTTTTTAGTAGCTTAAAAAATTAAAATCATCAAAATAACCTTTTTCTTAACGTGTCGAAACAGGTTACCTACGCGTCACCTTCGCGTAAACCTATTAAGGATCCGTTATTAATCCGTTATTTTCGTGTCGTGTTAACAAGTCTTGTAAGAAATTGTCATGTCTACTCATAGATCATCCTTGCAAAATATTAGTCAAATCAAAAAAATTTAAGACATCTAATTGGGTTCAAAAAAATTAACGAATAGTTTATTATATAAGAAACAATGAAATTTTATCATGATAATTAAATAGGCAAATGATTTCTGATTGAATTGAACTTTTGCAAGGATGACCTATGAATCGAGACTTACAAAATAAATGGTTCAAATCATTGAAGTTCAATATAGAATGGGCCCTACACCTAATCCCCATTTTTTTGAAAAAAATAGATATCCTTTGCATAAAGGGCCTAATATATATAACATATAACATATCTTAAATTGCATCATTTGCCACCCTACAAGAACTTTAAGACAATTGAAATCACATGAACCAATAATGAACTTCAACTAAACTACAGAACCAAAAGTGAGCTTTGGCCTTATATATAATATTAGAATTGCTAGATCCTAGATATAAAAATGTGTTCACATAGGCATTTCCAATTGTTGTCTTCTGAAATACAAATATTGAAACTATCAACAGTTAATAAAAGCATGAGAAATGCTGAGAAGACTTTCTCAGAAATGCGATTCTTCATGGACTATATGACACCTCGTGTTTTTGCATAATTTTTATATTGTTGGCTCGGAAATTGATGTTAAACTGTGAACTAGTGGAGAGTCCACCTTGAGAGTCTCCTTAGCATTTCTCTAAAAACATTTTCCCGTAACAAAAAAAAAAAAATGGTTACATTAATTTGTAAAAATAGTAGGCAAACAATTTTGAATTCGTACACAATTTTTGTATATTAACAGTGTTCTAAATTCATAGCTTCAACTTTAGTATGAGATAGGCAAATTCATCTTCCCTGTCTTTTTTTAGTTCAGGTTTCCTCCATCTGGCCCCTCCTCCCTTATTAGCCAATGGTGGTGGCCTATAAGGGGGAGGTTTGTCCACAATTGTGAGCTCACCTTTCCCGCTAGATTCTCCGATTAATTAGAGCATCCTGTACTTCTTTCTTTCTTGCATGCTCTGCCACCTATTAAC
This sequence comes from Pyrus communis, assembly GCF_041283825.1. NCBI lineage: Eukaryota > Viridiplantae > Streptophyta > Magnoliopsida > Rosales > Rosaceae > Pyrus > Pyrus communis. The sequence continues at coordinate 22,561,841 of NC_142571.1, read as the reverse complement.
TAGTGAAAATAATAGGGGGTCGGGCAATTCTGCTTCCAGAATCTCTTCTAATACTGGCTGACTAACTCCCGATCCTTCCTTGTTTTTCCCTTTATCATTCTCTTCCTCAAGCAAAGGAAATAGGGGAATAACTAGTTCTTTCTCAGGGCTTTGCTCTCTGATAGAGTACTCCAGATCTAATCTTCTTTATAGACTCCCTGTTAAGGAATAGAGTTTACTCACTTCTCCTCTAGTCTCTAGAGTAATTTTTTCCATACTTTTCAATAATCATACCATGGTGGCTTGTAAGTCTTCTTTAGTCACCTTTCCTCCTGACTTCTCAGATGAAGTCGGGCTTTCCAGAATAACTGGTCCTCGTAAGGAGGGAAAATCTTCTGGATAATCTGTCATGCTTAATCTTGGTAGATATTGGGGTGGCCTGTATTCTATATTCCACCCAAAGGTTCTCTCTTTCCTTCTTCTTCTTTGCATATAAGACTAACGGTATCCCACCGGGCGTGCCAAAACTATGTTCGGGCAAAGATTTCTCTAGAGAAGGATCCTCGAACCTCAACACAGCTTCCCAAGGGATTGGCACATTGGATGTGTAGTCGGGTTTTTGCTTGTTGAAGTGCTACAAGAAGAGAACAAAGTTAGTTCTAAAAGGTGCCTTTATGGGGCCTTAGGTGTAGGCTTGAAGCTCACAATCAAAACTAACCGAGTGCTAGGCGTGCCACTACTATCTCGGCATAGCAGATGTAGAACAAGTGTGTTTTAAGTTGATTACTTGCTTCCCAAGTTACTTAAACTTCTTGTTATCAAAGGATTGTCGTGGATGGGTTAAGTTCACATTAAGTTCTTTTTCTTGCCTTGTAAACAAGGACTTTTAGTTCATAGTCTTGTATGTTTGAATGAAGGGAGTCCAGAGCCCCTTAAGTTATTTGTTTGATCCTAAACTAATCTTAATGAAAACATATTCATTAAACTAACCAGATCCAAATACAAATAGGACTCTTAGAATAGAAAAACAGGTGGAAATAACTTGAATACATGCTGGATAATGCATTAAGCAATATATTTACTAATTTAGAAAGCAAACAAAGAGCTTCGAGCAAGATTTCACCTTGTTTGGCAAGGTTGAACTTCTTGCAGTCACTTCTCTTTGAATTTACAGGATTTATATGCTAAAAACAAGATTCTAAAAAACGCTAGGCGCTAGTCGGGCGGCGGGCTAGTGCCTAACGCCTAGGCGGCTAGGCGGCGCCTAGATGGATTTAGATAAGTTTCTTGTATATCTTGTAAATAAGTGCATATTGACACTTACAAAAAATTATACTTGTATTAAATCCATGGATAAAATAATAAAAGAATGATAAATTGCAAAAAGAGTATCCAACAAGTCCAAAATTTAAAAACACATTAAGCATATATGCCATATAACCATAGTGAGGAGTGTTGTAGGATGACACATGTACAACAAGTTCACAATTTAAAACAACATAAAATGGAAAATAGGAGGAAAATAAGGAAATTTAGTAATGCAAGCTACTTACCTTTAGCATCCCGGAATTTAAGTTGATACACAACACACCTATTCTATAAAATTAACAAAATTTCAAGGTATAATTAGAACTTAGACTTTAAAAAATTTCACCAAAAAAAAAAAAAAAAAAAAACCACCCAGCTGCCTAGCACCACCTAGGCAGCCACCTAGAGCCACCCCGATTTTTCCAGCCATTTTGCACAAAATCGCCTCGGTTCCAAGGTGCCACCTAGGGCGTTTTTTAGAACACTAGCTAAAAAGGGATGGGTGGTAAGCAAGTTCACATAAGGGAATTGATACTACAACACTAGGGGAGGTAGTAGAGCTTTTATACTAGACAAGAGATAGCTTTGTCAAAGAACTATCGCTAAAAAGGACTGAATCTGGGTTGATTACAGCTTTTGGATGGAAATCTAGCTTGAGATCAGAGTTTGTATGTTTATTTGTTGGATTGGTTGAGTGTCCTTAACTCTGGGGCCTATCTTTCCTTTTATAGACAATTTGACCCAACTGTTGTAGCTGTTGCTCTTGCTCGAAAGCACTTGGAGGGTAGTGAGTCATCAACTTTTTACTAACAATGCCACTGGAAAGTGTTCTTTGGCTGGTAATAGGTTAGTCTCCATCACTTGTCATTTCAATTATAGATACGTGGCTTGTATCATGGCTGAAAGGGCTTCAATTTGCTTCTGGGCTCGATGCTGGCCTTCAGGCAAATTTCCCTTTTAGTTGGCGTCCTTGGGTTTTCCTTCATTAAGGCCTAGTATTCAAATATTTACCCAAACAGAAACAAAGCAATGTCGTTTCACCTGAAATTATTCTGGCTTTCTTCATCTTCTTTAAAGTATGAGACTTTGAATTTGTTTTGTTTCTTTGCTTTGCTTCAAAGAAAACAGTGCCTCTCAATACTCACTACGTGTACGTGTAAATCCTGACTTAACATGTTTACGTTCTCAATATTTGAAATGACATTTTTGCCCACTATGGGCAATTCATAATTTGTCTAGAGATTCAATATTTCATTTTACTTTATTTGGTTTGTCTTCTTTTGGGATTTTTTATTCTATGATATGTAGCATTGAGCTATCAGAAAGATCAACGATTAGATCTTATATGTAGGCCTCTAATAGATCTTTGCAATTGTTAAATCTTGCATAAATATCATAAATTCGTAGCATTGAGTGACACGTACCACTGTAGCCACACTCCTTAGTTTCAAATTTAGGAGAGGATGTTTAGTGTGCCATAGTCTTTAACTACATATGTGTCTTCTGGTTTGAGGAACTTGATGATGTGATTGTTATTTTGTTATTAGAGGATAGAAGCACATTGTAATTTTAGTACGAAACACTAGGATATCAAAAATATATTTCATAAAAAAATGTTAGAACAGGTATGTATTGTTGAGGATATCAAAACAACTAAATACAAATGTTTCGGGAGCAAACGGTAATTTACTCTACTTGGAAATATTATGGATTAAGTACAACTAAACCTTCATTTCTATCTTTCGGGAAATAAAAAATTGCAATTATAAATTTATAAGTGAAATCCACATATACAACACCAAGAAAACCTAACCAGAAAAAAAGGTAGGAGGTAGAGGACACGTGGTTTTCCATTCAGCTTTCATGTAAATAATAATAAAATACAAAAAACTTGACCTGTCTGCAAGGATAGATCATATGAATACATACAACACCAAAAAAACCAACCAAAAAAAATAGGTAGGAGGACAAGTGGTTTTCCGTTTTGCTTTCAGCTAAATAATAATAAAACACAAAAAATTTGACTTGTCTGCAAGGATACAAAATATGATACATACAACACCAAGAAAAACCAACAAAAAAAGGTAGAAGGTAGAACTAGTGGTTTTTCATTCGGCTTTCAGCTAAGTAATAATAAAACACAAAAAAAACTAGACCTGCATGCAAAGGTAGAAAATATGAAAACAACACCAAGAAAAACCAAAAAAAATAAGGTAGGAAGTAGAACAAGTGGTTTTCCATTTGGGTTTCAATTAAATAATAATAAAATACAAAAAACTTGACAAGGGTAGAAAATTTAAAACTTTATTATTTGGAGCTTCTTTGTAATATATTCCAACAAAAAACAAAGATTAATCTTTTTTACATGTTCTGACAAATTAGTCAGTATGAAAAATTAATAAAATATGCCTGTTAGAATATTAGTACAAGGAATCTTTCAACTTTGGAGGGATAATACAGCTAATAAACAACAAAATACGGGAGATGTACTTTTGATTTATCTGTGATTTTAATTTTTTTTTGACAAACTAAATGTGTAGATTCTGTTTATATTGGTGTGCTTTACAGGCTAAAATATTAGCGTCGAAGAAAACTCTGTATCTGTTAAATTATGTGCTGGCAACCCTCATTATTAAGAAACAAGCTTGGCACTTTGAGATTGGTACGTCAATGCTCATTGCATCAGGAAGATTCTCGACGGATCCTCTAATCATACTCATTTATTGTACATCATATGATTAGAAATCATTGTAATTTTTTTATTTAAAATTGAATATAAATAGTACCTGACAAAAATTAGACGCACAATGTATCATGAACGGATATGTTTGGAGGATTTCTGGAATTCTCACTGAAAGGATCCTCTCTCCTCATTGCACACTAAACATAATCAAGGATATTAATTAAAAAAAAATCAAGAATATTAATAAAAAAAAAATCAAGAATATTAATATGTAGAAAGAAAAAAAAGTTGAAAGTTTGGAAGACTTCGTACTATTATATTATATCAGGAAAACCTAACATCGAAATTTGAAATGAAAGTTGAATACGGTTCTTGGTTTTCTCTCTTTTTCTTAAGCTGTTTCTTCATCATTTTTCTTAAATAATAGTGTTGATGAATAAGCTTCTGTTATTATGATGCAGTATGTACCGGAGTTGAAAATGGTTAGCCGAGTTTGTGAAGATCTAAAATGCTAATGCATGTGAGTGACACATGATTTTTTCAGTTAACTAAATGGATGAATAACTACAATAGAGACAATTGAAATCAAATCAAGGAACTTCAACTAAACTAAGGGAACCAAAAGTATGATTTGGCCTTATATAAATATTAGAATTGGTAGATCCTAGATATAAAAATGTGTTGACATTGGCTTGTCCAATTTCTCTGTATGTTGTCTTGTGAAAAACATATATTGAAACTATCAACAGTAATATTTGTTCTGTACAAAACGAAAATTTGAGTTGGGAATCAAGCTTGATATGCACAAGGCATACGATAGAGTGAGTGGGATTTTTTGGAGGCTGTAATGGAAAAGATGGGGTTCTGTACCAGGTGGAGGAATCTTGTTGTGGGTTGTGTCAAATTGGTGGATTTTGCGATGACCTTGAATGGGCAGCTGGGGAAGAAGTTTGTCCCGTCACGGTTTATTCATCAGGGTGACCCTTTATCCCCGTATCTCTTCCTTCTTATTAGTGAGGTCTTATCAAGACTTATCCAGACGGCAGTTGAGAGGAGGCATCTCATGAGTATTCGCACTAATCCTCTTGGACCAATCATCTCACATATTTTCTTCGTGGATGACACATTGATCTTTCTACGGGCTGATAAACAGAACTGCTGTAGCCTGGTCAAAATTATTGATGCCTACTTTGCAAACGGGGACAAGTACTTAAAGCTCGATACTTCCCACATTGTTCCCTTTTTTTATGCTAAACGGGGAGGTAGGGCCTCGTGGTTTTGGACAAGTTTATTGGTAAGGAGAGATATACTGCTTCAGGGGGCCCATTGGCAAATAATGAATGGAAGTAACGTTAGGCTTTGGTTAGATAGATGGATCCCTTCTCTGCAATGTGATGGGTCGGTATCTAGGAATACACGTGTGGAAACACTAATATGCGGGACTTCGGGGAATTGGGACATCAATTTCCTTATGCCCTTTATTTCTGAAGTGGAATATAATGCAATTTTGGATACTAGCATTGGTGACCCTTTGAGGAAGGATAGAATTGTATCGCCGGATATTAATCGGAATGGTATCTATTCTGTGAGGTCGAGATATCATTGGAAGCATTCTAGGGCGGTGTCTTTAGCTGGTCGGGTTGCCTCTTCCTCCTTATCGACTCCAAGCCATGTTTGGAACTTCATCTGGAAGCCGAAGACCCCTTGAAAATTCACAGCTTCATGTGGAGAGCATTGAATTAGGCTATGGCCACCATGGCAGACCTCTTTAAGCGGCGAAGTTCACCTTCTCCAATGTGCCCTATATGCAATGCACATGATGAATCGGTGGAACACTTACTCCTTTTGTGCCCGTGGGTTTAGAGCAACTGGTTTGGTGGGTTTCTAAATTACAAAGTGAATCGGGTTGGAATTTCCACCATGGAAAACTGGTTATCTTCTCTTATAAACTATAATCTGAGCTTGAAGGGGGATATTCGAGGGATCTTGCCATATGCTGTTTTCACATGTTCGCATATCTGGAAGGCTAGGTGTAGCTACCTTTTCAACCGGAAGGTATTTCACAACAACAGGTCCTTATGACAATCTCTACTACGGCTGGAGTTTTTTTGGAGGCCTCTCGTGGACCTACAGTGAACACTTGGACAGATCAGTCGATGCCTGCTACGCTAGCTCATTGGTCTCCCCCTTTCTCCCCTTTTACGAAATTCAATGTGGATGCAAGTTGGGTTGCTGCCACTGGTAATCGGCATGCTAGGGTTATAGCAAGAAATGATGATGGCTTGTTTGTGGCGGTGAGAAAGTTGAAGATCAAGGCGCGAGTGCTGCAGCGACAGAGGCACTGCCAATTTTATGCAGCTGTGAACTTGCCAGTTCGATGGGTATGAAAACGATTATTGTTGAGTCTGACTCGAAGGAAAATATTTATTGCTTGTTAAATGCCTCAATAACTGACAACTGGGAGACCTTTCCTACATTGGTCAAAATCATGTGGCTTGGGGAGTTATTTTAGGCTTGTTGCTGGTCTTGGGTTCCAAGATCGGCCAACATAGTGGCGAACCAGTTGGCGTTGAAAAAAAAAAAAGGAGATGAGCGATTCCACTTAGGTTAACAGATCCTCATCTTCGTTGGTTCATGTTCTCAACAATGATGGGTTACCTTATCCTCTCTACTTTCTTGTAATCGCTAGTGAAGGGGACGGCATTTTAGCATTTGTTGCAGCGTCTTTTACCTATGTACCCTCCTTCATTACCTTATTTATGTCTTTATTTTCTTGTTGCTTGCCTCTCTGTGGGCTTCCTTTGTACTCTTGACTTTTGCCCTGATTATGAAAATCTCCAGTTCACCAAAAAATAAGTAAATAAATAAATAATTGTACATTAATTTGTAAAAATAGCAAGCAAATTTTTTATGAATTCGCATACAATTTTTTGTATATTAACATTGTTCTAAATCAGAGCTTTTGCTTTTGTACGAGCTAGGCAAATCCAGCTTCCCTCTCTATTTCTGAGCTCTACACCCAAAGATATGGAGTTCATAAAATAAATCACCATAACAATATGTATGGATGAAGAAATTTAAGATTATTAAGGAATTTTAAAATGACGGAAATTGAAATGATGGGATTTTAATTTCTAGTATTTGTGAATTGTCTTGTTTGGTTAATCTAAAAGAACAAAGGAATTGAATATGGAATTTGTTATTTTTAAACTCTTAATCATAGGAAATGACGCCTATTTACATGAAATTTAAACTTGGGAATTAGAGGTCCCAAATTCCAAGTTTTTTTCTACGTGGAAATTCTAAATTTCTATGTTTATGAATCCAAACAAGGGAATTGGTGCATATCAATTTATAAATTCTGACTTGTACCCAAATCTTGAGTTTATTTTCCTCATCCAAATATAGTGTAAAAGTTTAAACTACTCTTTAGTATTGTGCAAGACAACTAGTTATTTGTGAATAAATGAAACTTTTAATTAGATTAATATGTTATCCTTTGTATATTACATTTACATAAAAGCAAGGACCTTGCAATAATTATTGATATTTTATCCATTTAAGTATTTTATTTACTTTGGATTTAATTATCTTGGATATCAATTAAATTATATTCTTCGTAAATAGCATTTTATTGCATCGTCAAAAAGCAATTATGTTTATGCATACTGGTGGGGGTTTGATCCCTACTGGTCTCCATTTTCCCCTAACAGCTAACAACTTAACCTACTAACAATATCATTTGTAAAATAAAAAATTTTCATTCTTCTTTAAAAATAGAAGGAGATTTCCTTTTGTCCATTCTTATGCATAAAGGTTGAAAAGGAGTTGGAAAATTAGCATTTTATGCAACCAAATGTTATACTTCTAAAAAGAAATAAGAGCTATCTTTTTAATAGGACATGCTATGGATTCGTTTGGAATTGTTTTTTAAAATGATTGAAAACACTTTTAGAGAAATTGCATTTTTACTAAGGATTGTTTCTAAAAATATTTTCACCAAAAACCCTTTCAGCTATTTTAAATACACTTTCAAGCGAACTCTATATTATTGTTACAAATAATTATGAAGACATTCCATCAGAAATTAATAATTATGCAGACACATTTTTTTGTGATTGTGGTTATCTAGGGGTGCAACTTAGGCGGGTTAGATGGTCAACTCAACCCTAACTCAGCATTCTTAATTCGGGCTTGGGTTGGCTTGGGGTTCATGCTAGTTTCTTCAGGTTCGAGTTTAAATTGGGTTTGGGCAAACTCAGATTGGGTTTGAGTTTGCCCAACTTTATCAATTTCAATCTTGTAACACATTATTTTATAAGATAAATCTCAAATTTTGAACCAAATAACATAAAAAATATTTAAAATTCAATTTTACACAGACAATACCAACGTTTTAACCAAAAGAAACATAAAATCAGCACAATCGTTCATTATTCAAGTGAAAACCAAACAACAATCTTCAAGTATTGCCCTCGCAAACTTGTATCTAGCTTATATATAATATGAAGTGGGATGGTTAATATGTACATATGCAATTCAGGCTAGAAATCGGGTTGGGTTTGGGTTGACATGGACGGGCAAAAAATCAACCCAAAGGTTGGATTTGGACAGATTTTTACTTTGTTCTAACTCGCTCGATTGGGTTTAAATTAAATTGGCATGGGCGGATTCAGGTTGACCAACCCAAATTGCACCCCTATGGTTATCGGTCATTCCATCTACCTATCCGAACAACTTGTCCTCCCCTTTTGATAAAGCTTGTAACCCGAAATAAACCCAACTTTCTTGTGTGATAACAATTTCTATTTTCTTAATAACTTAAAATGATATTGTTCATACTTAAAAGTGAAATAGACAAAAATATATTTCATAAAAAATGATAGAACAGGTATGTATTATTTAGGATATCAAAATAACTAACTCAAAGTTTTTCGGGAGCATATGGTAATTTGCAGAATGAGATCCAGTTCGGATTTCTACGTCCAGAGTCTACGGATCATGAGATTCAAACCGTTCAAAAGACAGAGAAATAGATTCAGATCATTCAAGTTTTTAGGTTTTTTGTAAAGTGAGTGCGATGGGCTAACAAGAGTTGTAGGATTAAGATTGGATAGTCTGAATCTTCCCGTCCAAGAGGCTTTGAATATTGAAATTCAGAGTGGATCTCAATCTGTAATTTGCTCTACTTCGAAATGCAATGGATTAAACATTACTAAACCTGATTTCTATCTTTCGGTAAATAAAATTTGCTATCATAACTGAATGCAAACAACACCAAGAAAAACCAACCAAACAAAAAAAAAAAAGGTAGGACAAGACAAGGTGTTTTCCAATAATAAACAAAAAAAGCTTAACCTATCTGCAAAGTTAGAAAATATAAAATTTTAACATTTAGAGATTGCCACAAGTGTTCGAATAGTACATTAACATGTTCGGTTTACAATGTTGCTTGATGGGTTGGCAAAATATTAAATTAGGTTTAGATGCTAAAGTAGATAATCATTCTCTGGGAAGTTTGGTATTAAATTGTCGTGCTCTTATGCACTAAAGTTGGTTTTGTAAAATTCGACATATTTACTGTGAAAAGAATATTGTTGTTAGTTATTTGGCTTATTAGGGTTTGTGACTTGTGCTGCAGTTTGAGTCTAGTTTTTTTTTATCAAGCTTCTCCTTCTTGTTGTCAGTTGCTCATTGCAGATGTATTTCGTAACCTTATGATATTCTTATGTAATCTTTTTTTTTCTTGTAGGCATATGCCCCTTGTCGCCCAAGAAAAATATATTAAATCTGGTGAGTACAAACTGAAGTAATCTTTTAGCTTGGAGAGATACCTAGGATAATGCAAAATAGAGTAATGTTATTCGTACCATGTTTTTATACTACCTTAGGTGGTATCTGATGTGGATAGCCACATCATTTGAAAAATTTGTAAAACCCAAGGAAAGGAAGGAGAAAGACTCCTCGTATACCACAATCATCATTTAACTAACTAGTTTTTGTTAATTATTAGTTTATTAAATAATGAACTAAATTTAAAATTTTGATTAATTCAAGTAATATGGCTATCCACATCAAATGTCATCTAATGTGGTATAAAAATATGGTACAAAAACATGGTATGAATAACATTACCTGCAAAATATATGTACTTTGATTTATCCGTGCTTTTTTGAATTTTGAATTAGAAATTATTTTGGACAAACCAACATTGTAGATTCTCTTTCGATTGGTGTGCTTTACAGGCTGAAACATTAGCATTGAAGGAAACTCCATGTGCTAAATTATGTGCTTGAAACCCTCAATATTGGTTTGTCAATGCTCATTACACACTAAACATAATCAAGAATATTAATTTTTAAAAAAATCAAGAATATTAACACGATCCAATAGTAGGGAAGTTATACATGAACGTAATGCTCTTAAGTTCCCTCTAGACCTAACTGCGGTTGAAATCTTAGTCTTTTCTTGGAATTGACTTAGTGAGAGCACCCAAGTCGGGACAAGAAGGATATGAATTTTTTTACGAGCGAACTTCGTAACGAGAGAAAGCTTCCCTGAGTCGTTGTCCAAGCATGAACTGCGCACCCCCTTGCTCTAGTTGAGTTACTTTGCCCCTTCCTCATGCTTTGTTAATCAGGAGAGGTATAGCTATAGCCAGTTGTTCCTCTGGTTATTCCTTTTTAGTATAATGAATTGTTTTTCTCATCCAAAAAGATCTATACAAAGCCACCGCCTGTTTAAGTATCATAAAAAAGTACAAATAGGGTCTCTTTCTCGGACCTCTCATATATAGAAGACATTGGGGATGCAAAAAGTGAGTTTCTCGGTAAGGAACTTTCATGGCTTTCTTATAAGAAAAAAAAAATCAATTTTTGAAAGACTTTGTACTGTTATATCCGGAAAACCTAACATTGAAATCTAAATGAAAGTTGAATACGTCTCTGGTTTTTCTCTGTTTTTCTGGAGCTTTTGCTTCATTTTTTTCTTAAATGATGGTGTAGCGTATGAATAAGTTTCTTTTATTGTAATGTGGTATGTACTGAAGTCGAAGATGGTTAACACACTCAATACAATTTGTGAAAGGTACTAAAATGCCCATGCATTTGAGAAGCACTTTGTTTTTTTTTCCCTTCACGTACTATATGGATGAAAAATGCAACATGTTCTTGAATTGCATCGTTTGCTAAACTACAAGATCCAAATTTGAGACAATTAAAATCATTAACCAAAAATGAACTTAAATTATTTTTGAATTCGTATACAATTTTTGTATATTAACACTGTTATAAATTCACAGCTTCAGCCCTAGTATGAGCTAGGCAAATCCACCTTCCCTCTCTATTTCTGAGCTTTGCATTTTCCATTCCTCAAATGATCTTCCAGCTAATCTCAACATGTATCACTCCATTCTTTGAATTGATTAAGTGGTATTTATGGTTGATCCGACCGTTGTGCACAACGTCTCGTAGATTGATTTCTACATATCCCAAAGATTCCTACGCGTAAGAGTTGAAAGAAAATCATAAGTTAAAATGTTGTCAATTATGTGCAGAGATTACTTGTTTACTGATACTAATTGTGTAAATGGAAGTATAAATGGTTGAACTAGTTCACACCTTCCTACGGAAACTAATTCCGGTCCTCTTGCTCACAACCTCAATATGAACTTTCTCACTCAAAGGTGGCTCATCTAGCATGAAAGGGAATTCCTCGCTCCATCGGGGATCACGAGTTTTCCGAAGCATCTGAAGAAGCCAAATTGTATCATATGTTACCAGAGGGATTATTAAGTTGCTGCTAACCATACTAAAACCAAAACTTACATGCGTTTTCTTGTGTTCTCCTCTAAATAGGAGGATGGCATAAGGATTGTTGTGGGACTTCCCTTCCACATTCTCGGCTCCTTGAATAATAACCGATAGTAAACCTGCTCCACCTAGGGTTCCCTCATCTGATGACATTGACATGTCAATTCCGCTTTCGTTTCTCCTATGTACTGAATCAATAGGTCCACTAAATCCACCACTAAACCTGCTTATGTCTTCTTTGAAAGGCACAAAAGTTAGTTCCACCACAAGCTGCCCTCTTTGCTTCTTGTTTGTACAATTGCTAATATTCGTGTCCTTGAGCAAATCAAGTTTAAACTCTTGCAACTCATGGGGTGTAAGTTGTTTGAGAGGAACTAACTGCATTCCTATCCTATCATGCCCACCAACCTGCAGGAAGAGCAAACTAGAATGATCAGAAACAGCCGTCTAAACATAACTACGCGGTTTTTTTTTTGCTTCCATTGATCCGGTGAAAGAAGTAAAGGGGGTAAGAGATGATACCTTGTCCCAGTCAAAGACTTGTAACTGAAGAAGTTGGGTCTTGGGATCCTTCACAAGAAACTTGAACTTCTCGTTCCACTCGGGGTTCAGGTTTTTCTTCTTGATAGTTGTTTTCTTTGCTGGCAACCCATCTCCAGTCAGGCTGAGCTTGACATAAGGATCGGATGATCCTATGATATCCTTCTTCAAGAGTTTAACCGCGTGAACAACATTCACGTGTAGTATTCCCACCGGCTTGTTTACAGCCACTCTGTATAAATGAAAATTTCATAAACTTCAGAGAAAGTGACCAGAGCAGAAAGCTGTATCATCTCAGATCAACTTACGTTGAAACATCAAGGATAGGTATTTCAAGAGTCCGAGGCCAGAGGTAGAGGCTTGCAACTTGCTTTTTAATGGTCTCCTGCGGGAAATTATATCACATAATTGATTCAAATCCAACCAACCATTCAAATGTCAGACAATTAGATAAAATCCCAACTTCAACATGAAAGTATTACCAGTGCAGCACCTGAACAAAACGATAGAGGCCGGGTATGGACATGATATCGGCTCCCAATATTTTCATTCCAAAATCTACATGAGGCTGCAGATAGTTGAGAGAAATTCAGCATACAAAACAGATCTTATATATCCAACCTTTTAAGGCACGAAAAAAAATATGCGTTAATTGGTGTCTTCTGCTCACCTTCTCCATCAAAGACACCACAATGTTAGCAAAGCATGGAAAGGAAGGCACGAGCGGTTTGAAAGCTATCCTTGGCGCCAAAAATACTTGTATATCTACTAACTGAAATGAGTTTAGTCAAGTTTCTGAACAAATGCATCCGCATTGAGGAAACAAATTACAAAAAGTCTTTGTTCCTTTGTCAAGAAATGTTTCCTTAGGTTCTTACCTGAACTGTGATTCGTAGAGACAGAACTTTTAACACCAGAATTATGTTGGGATTTCCTGCCCATTTAATTGATGGTTCCATGATTAATTCATTATCGTTCGTCTCGAAGACTTCAAGACCTGAAATGTTGTACACAAAAATAAATGATAGCACCACAAGGACAAACAAACGATGTTTGTTTGCTACTAGGAATGAACTTTTTCCACTATAATGTGTACATTTATGCATCAATATGTTTTCTTGGTCACAAGCGTTGCTCAAAATTTCCTGAATTTCAGGTATTATATATCGTACTTTCTTTCTTTCTTGTTGGGGGAATTAAGTTATGTAGCCTAATACTGAGACTTAAGTAATCAGCGATGTGACAAAGACTGAATGAATTATTCAAAAGAGAACCGAAAGTACTGACCTATAAAATTGAAAACTATTTGCGCACGCCAATTATGCAGTAAATCGAATTAGATATTGCTGTGAGTAAAGACTCACCATTAAGAATAGGAGGAAGGGTTCCCATATCTATTCTCTCAAACTCAATTGATTCAATCTGAAACTTCCCAATGTACTCATCAAATATAGGTTGAGCAACGCTTCTTATTGTTCCCGCAATTTCCTATAAATAATGTTGAAATCACATATCAAACTAACAACAATAACGATAATCAAAAGGAATATAAAGTGACCAAAGATTAGAATATATATCACCTTCTCAAGGTAAGGCCATAAATCTGCAATAAATTTATTCAACCAGTCTACCTGCAAAGTTGTGATTATAACCAACACAAAATGGATAAAGATAGAGCTTAGGAACAGCTAGAGAAACAATAATTGAAAATCTACGGTGGAGATTGGAAGGCAATGCTAACTCTATGATAATTAGGGTTCTTCACCCATGGTGGAATTTCAGGAAGAAGATCTAGCAAGGCATATTCATCCAAATCATAAACTGGTCTGCAAACTGGATCCTGCATAGTACATGTTTGACATGAGTTAACCTTCTTCGGGTTATAAACTTAGTCTTTGACCCTTTTTGAATTTCACTAGTACACACAGAATTTTATTTAATTGATCTTTTGAAGTAATTTACTGAGAAAGTTGATGTCTGACTGCTAATGCGACAATCATAGTCATTACTAGAATGAAAAAGTAAGAATAATTCCTCTTAACAACTATAAGAATCCGAGTTTAAAAACATCCACAAACTATTCTATCATCTTTGCAGAGTCTTCCAAATGAGTTCAGCTGCTTGTTTTTCAACTTTCAAAAAGAACAGTTAATACCATTGCATTCTCACATCAGAACGTAAAATAAATTGAAAATTTTGAGTGTGAAAATAAATCCAGGATGAGAGCTTCACAACATTTTAAAATTAAGACTGAGCTGGTGAAATAAAGAAAAATACAATTAGCCATCTACTAGTTGGTTACTAAGAGTTCCTAAGTTTGATTGGCCCTCCCCTGATATTGCTCGTATAAAAAGAAACAATTAGATATCTTTGCTTTCCATCTGAACTTTCCCATGGAAAATAGAAGTTCCATGAGAACATACAGTTTGAATTACCGATCTGGAAAAATCAAAATCTGACCGGAAACCAGCTAAAAATCAATTTGAAAAGAAAGTAAATTATGCAAGACAGGTAAATAATTCAACAAGTATAAATCTTATCAAATAAATGAATGATCAAACAAAGAACAATAAGAAAATAGACTTACCTCAACTTCTTCGGGCTTTGAATAAACATAAAGGATAAACCCCACCAAGAGTCCAAGAGAAATTCCAATTCCAAAACCAAGAATTCCCAATAAACTGCTCACAAATCCCATCTTCTAAAACCTCCCTAAAAAACTCAGAGAAGCCACATGCATTAATGGCAACTAAGCCGCTGGAAACTTTCCCAACAAACAACAACTGCTTCAGCGATAGATTTCTAAGGAGAGAATATGCTGATCAGAAGCGTTTCGAATAAACTCTACAACTCAAACCGCCAAAACAGAAGAAACGTAAGCTGTAACTCTAAACACATACTATGAAATGATCTAATGAAATCGTTGTTATATCTTGTATATGTTACAGCTTGAAGGCCACGTAAATCTCAAAGTGTATATATGGATGATCTCATTTTCTTTTTCTTTTGTGGCATTTATATATTATAGGTATTATGGGTTGTTTTCAGGCTGTCGAAAATTCTTTTGGTTTTTGTTTTCGGTCAAAAAATTATATTGGATTTAGTCTTTTAGATTTATGTAGAAAATCACAATATATACCTTAGTTTCGTTGGAATCGTTGTTTGCTAATTCAAGAATCATATTGACTATTATATGTAATACGTTTTAAGGAGTGTGTTGCTACCGATAAAACACAATATGAGTCATATGAAATTCTATTTCTACAAATTATTTATTGAGGATTATTATTGGCACTCCAAAAATTTCATTTTGCATTCGAAACCTTCTAGAATTAAAAAGAAAAATACACGTAGTGTAAAAGAAGATTTTCGAAGTGCTAATAACAATTATTTATTTAATTAGTGGAAAATTATTTCTACTTAATTACAAACTAGTCTTTGATTGGCTGGAAAAAGTTTAATTAAGGACAATACTTGGTTGGATACACCAATCTTCGACGGGGTTGGGTCGACCGAGGAGACGGGGTGGGAACAATGGAGGCAAAGTATATGATATTTATTTTATTATATTTGGTAACCTTAACAATTTGTATGTTTGATGGGATAATATTTACGATGGGTCAAATTATGCAATTCTCAGAATATACTCTTCGAAAATATAAAAATAGCATTAGTCATTTGAATTTGGGCACAAACATTAACCACAAAATAGTGAATCAACCTTAACCAAAATGTTTTTCATTTTTACATTGTTTCTATCATCTATACGCACTATGCAAGCGGTACAAAGCAAGAAAACATATCTATAGAAGCCAACAGAAAAGATGCCCATCAACTATTATTTTCTTGTTCTTAGCATTACTAAACTGTTCATTGTTTCTTTCTTTTCCTTTTATCCCCGAGGACGTTTTCTTGTTTTCGAGGGCATCCATCTTTGATTTTTTTTTTTTTTCTTTCTAACATGTACATCAACAATAAAGTCTTATTCTAATATGTGGGTTGGCTATATGAATCTTAAAACATCATTGTACTTGGTTTTGCGCCAAGTCTTCCATTAGCTATAAGTTATCCATGTTTTTTCTTAGAATCACTTTCCAAATCTTCTTAAGTCTTGCTCTACCCGTTTTACTTGAGCTTTGTCTCATAATCACAGTTTCTAACCGGAACATCTGTAGGTTTACTGTTCACATGTCCAAACCACATGAACCGATTTCCTCTTTAATTGTGGCAACTCCTACTTTACCTTGGATATTCTCGTTCTTAATTCTGTCTTTTTTTGTGTACCCACACATCTAACGAAGTATTTTCATATTTGCTACACTCATTTTTTGCACGTGAGACCACTCATTTCTAACAAATAAAATATCAATATAAAAATTACAGTGAGACCTTGCAAGTATTGTTTTCTTGTTAGATTAAAATTGATTTATTTATTGGTTTTGAAGAAATTAGCAATCCAAACTTAGAACCTTCTTAACTTTGCTTGCAAATATTGAAAAAGTCTCACTGGCCCCGTCAGCATTTTGGTGCGGCCAACTATCCACAATTAGTTGAATAGTCTTTGAAGTGTGGTCATGTTTGAAGGTAAATTTGGAAAAGTAATCAAAAACTTATGTCGCAAACGATATTAACCAGAAATAGAATTTGGGCCTCCTCCAACTTCAATAGGACGCTAAAATCACTTCGACATCTATAAATGGGCTTTACATTCCATATGCAGCTTTATTTGTTCTTTTCGTTTTAGATAAAACAAACTTGGAAGATCTACAGCGTCTGCCCAACCTCGTATTAGCCACTGTGCTATTCGCCAATTGGATGGGACTTAAGAACGGTTATATATATATATATATATATATTTTTTTGAACGAATGATCTTATCTACACTAAAAAGATGGGAGAGTGGGCTAAACATCACAATCGTCTAACAATAATATGGTTCAAATTTGTTTTTGGCAAGAATTGAACCTAAGACCGCTTACTTACAAATAAAGATGAATACCACTTAACCGTAGTATTAAATGACAGTTGGATATTATTGTGCATTTTAAAAAAAAAAATTGACACTTGGTATTATGATCTAGTGGTATTCTTTTCACTTGTAAATGTGAGGTCTTAGGTTTGATTTTCACCAAAGGCGAAGTTGAACCACATTATTATGGTAAGCACATTGTAAGACTTAGCCCACACCCCCAGTCCCTTAGTGTAGATACTATCGTTTGTTAAAAAAAAAAAAAATTGATGGGAGAGTGATGTGTCAATATTATACTATATATTTAACCTAATCTTAGTATTAGTTTATTGGTTATTTTGGTAGAATTTTGATAACTTGTTATATATTTTCAATATAGGACATTCGACTTCCTCTGGAGCAAAAAGTAATCAAACGGATGAATTTTGGAGTGATTCTAATTGGAGGATGTTCTTCAGTCTTTCAAGATGATTGTGTCAAAGTTTTAGATTTTTCTACTAAGCTGTTTGACGGTGGCAATGAAAAGAAGGCCCATCATACAGCTTTCCCATATTGACGTTTATGGATGTTTTGGGCATTTTGAAGGTCAAGATGACATATTTTGAGGAAGATTCCATCTAAGGATTTGTAAGGGGACATCTCAAAAGAGACCTTTTGGGACCAAATCAGAATTGATTTGGTTGATCAAAAATCTGATTTTCTGAGAATTCCGAATTTTAGTTCAAACAGGAAACCTTTTATTTCCTAGTTATCTTATTCTATTATGTTTCCTAGTTTTTAGAAGACCTTTTGTAGGAAGGATTTTATTTTCTAGTAGTATAAATAAGGCCTTTTAGCCATTAGAAAAGGGGTATCAATTTGGAAAACTTAGCTAGACTTTGACGTTTTGTATTTCAAGATGTTTTCTATCATTTTTCTATTTCAATAAAATTCCTTTTGTTTTATGGTTGTTCGTAACTAATTTTCGTTTACTAGGGCGAGTCTTGAGTCTTAGCATGAATATGTAGTCTTTATTTAATTGCTTATGATATTATATATGCATACTTTGAATTGTTAAACACTGTGTTTAAACTGTCTTTATGTCTTAATACTTAACTACTATTAGGATGTTTAGATAAGTAATTAGGTGCAATTCGGTCGGAATACCACCGAAGAATTGAGTATTACTTCTTCTGATTGATAGTTGTAATTTTCACCTAGGGTGAATACCACGTTTTAGGGGTTGCATGATTTTTCAAAACGATTCCAATTCCAATATCCATAATCAACCAATTGCAAACTCGCAGGGTTCAAAGGAGTGCCCAACAGATCAAACATTGAGATGGGAAAAAACCAACGATACTTGGATAGAAGAATATGAAATAGAAGAGCCATCAGGCAATGACATATGCCCAACGGAGGAAACAGCGCCAGCTGACCCTGAACTTTCCCCTGAATCTGTTATTACCCAAGTTATTGAGCCACCTATGCATGTTTCCCAAAGGCTGCAGCAGACCACAATAGATCAGCATACTCAAGATTCTCTGCAGACAAATGCAAAAGTGCACATTAATCTGCCGCTATGGCATGCGACAACTTCAAATAGGGATGGGCAAATACCCATCGGGTATGGTTAACCGCGGTTAACCATCCATTTAATACTAATGCTAGTGGAAATTTTGCACTAGTTTTGCCTGATGAATTTCTTATATGATTGCCCTAACCTTCTAACAAATCTGGGTGGGAACATGGGGCCTCCATTATTTAGAAAAGTCGAAGCATTTTAGTGAAGCTCGTTTATGTCTTGCTCAAGTTCCAAATATGCCCTTTTCGAACTTGACATTATCATATTTCTGTGTTAGAAAACAATACTCCGTCTCTGAAACTATTCATTGAGATGAAACTTTCATGAGTATCGATGGAAGAAGAAAGAAAATTTGGAGTTAAGTAAACAAAAAATCTAAGGATCCAATATCCGAACAGTATATGTGTGTGTGGTGACGAACCAGCCAAATGAGTTTATCAATAAAAAATATGTTGCAACCTCTTTCTACAAAGGTTACTTCGTAAAATACGGAAATGCATGCTAAATGCACTTATAAATGGGTAAAAAATGTGTAGACAGGTAAAACAAAGGTAAATGAGTAAAAAACGGGTAAACAGATATGCGGTTACGGTTAAATGAGTATGCCGTTATCGGTATGATTAACTGTTTATAAACGATTATAGGTATGGGTATAACCGTTTATACAATTATCCAATGGTTATACGATGAAGGACTTAAACGGTTATGGGGAGATAACCGTGATTACCCGCCCGCCATGACTGTTGCTCATCCCTAGCTCCAAAGCAATCACTAAATTTCAATTTATCTAAGGCTCCAAGTCAACCCGCTAAGTAGCAGGAATGCATGAATATTCAAACATATTTGGATTTAGGGCAGATGGGTGGTGATGAGAAAATTTTAAAAGTTGTGTTGGACACGCCAACAACACAGTCCATCAACTCTAAAGAGAATCTGGACAAGTCCTTCAAGAAGGCTAATATTTACAAGTGGAAGAAGATAAAGCTTAATGGCAGCCAAATTCCTCATCAAGAAATTCGGCCAATACAAAGATTGTGGGTGTTAAATACAAGGTTTAAGTCAATTCAACGGAGACGGAAGCCCTACTAGAGAAGACCCTATTTCATTACAAAGATTCATTCACATAGAAGGGCAGACATTAAGGACTTAACCACAACATTTAAACACTCGGTCAATAAACATCGAGTCACTCATTACATAATATTGCCCTATGCTGCTATTAAAGATTGGTTGACTCTACAAGAACAAGTGACTTGATCACTAACTTTCCACTCCGTCTAGCTATAGACATTAACTAAAGTGCTTATTGAAAGGCAACCCAATTTTTCTAACTCTTTTCTTTTTATTTCGTTTATTTTATTTTCCTGTTTTTATTCCTAATAACAAAAATCACAAAAAAAAAAAAAAAAAAAAAAAAAAAATCAGAAAATTGAAAAGAAAAAAAAATTTGCAATTTTTAACTATTGTTATTTTTCTTTACTTATCTAATGAGGTTTTTTATTTGTGATTGCAGGCTGCATTCGGAACTGATTTAGTCTAATCTCAACTACTCGTGGATTCATACATTTTTCCATTCATCTAAGTATATATGCATTCAACCATCCATTCATCACAACTTTGCATTCAATATTAGCATTAAAGTGCAAAATTTTTAAAAGAAATCAACTGGAGTTTGAGTTTCAGAAACGTTACAGTGGGTTTGCAAAGAAGACTTTGTACCTTAGACCCACTCCACTTATTCGCTCTCACATTTGTTTAAAAAAAAAAAAAAAAAAAAAAAGATACACATACACACACACACTACAATATAAGTTTGAGGGAGGGATCCAAGTAGCATGAAGGACGTAGTATTCCAGCAGAGACCAGATTTAGTATCAAGCACAGAAATTTCTCAAATATTCATCACATGGTACATGGAACTTGGAAGCACATCGGAAAGCGATACATAAGCATATAGAATTTACTGATCTAACACATGCAAGAATAGATTGAAGATGGGGGACTCATAAATTATATCTTTGACTTTGGATCCCAGCATTCCTTGTTTTGTTTTCCAATGCATCGCCAGATCTGAGATGTTGTAGCAATTCCGTTGTCTCTTCCATGGTACAGACGTCAGCTCAAAGTTCCTTCCACATAGATCAGACATGCAATGATTTTCTTTTATGTTTTTCAAACTGCTGCACTCTCTGAACGAGAACAAAGATGAAAATCGTGGGTTATACCTTGAGATTAATAAAGTTGCTGTTGTGTATGCTAATTGATGATATTCGGCTTCTGTGCTGGACCTAGATACACCCCGTTGCTTCTTGGAACTCCATGAAATAAGATTATCCCCCCAAAAAATACAATAGCCACTTGTGGATCGGCGATTATCAAGATCACCTGCATAGTTAGCATCGGCAAAGGCCGTCAGCGCCAAGGAACTGGGTGTGTAGACTAGAGCATGATCATGAGTGCCTTTTAAATATCGAAGAATTCTCTTAACTGCTGCCCAGTGAGTGGTAGTGGGAGAATGCATGTATTGCCATACCTGATTTACGGCAAAGGCGATGTCTGGACGTGTGAAAAGGAAGCGCGCGAGAGCAATCCCATGATGGGTGACCCATTGGGAATTTCTCGTGTGAGTTCCCAAAAACAAAACCGTGAAGGCATGGTCGAGGCCCAAAGCAGATAATATCGTGCTACGACGAAGTCGAGCTTGGGTCGGGATATGACAATTTGGTATCAAAGCCAATCCTTGGCCGGAAGTATGTCAACGAGGACGTTGGGCCCTAAGGGGGGTGGATTGTAAGATCCCACATCACCTATGGGTGATGATCATGTAAGATCCCATCTCTACCTAGCTTAAGGCCTTTTGGGAGCTCACTAGCTTCGGAGTTTATCGAAACTCTGAAGTTAAACGAGTAGTGCGCGAGAGCAATCCCATGATGGGTGACTCACTGGGAAGTTCTCGTGTGAGTTCCCAGAAACAAAATCATGAGGGCGTGGTCGGAGCCCAAAACGGACAGTATCGTGCTACGGTGGAGTCGAGCTCGGGATGTGGTGAAGCTTGGCTCAGGATGTGACAATTTGTTGAGAGTTGTCCCACATCCATGAAGGACAAGGTTTGATATGTGCTTATATGATCTTGGGTTACTCCTTATATTGTCAATTGGTTTTATGGTGGAACATCAATTTCATCATGGTATCAGAGCAGGTTGTTCTCGTGTGAAGCCAAACAACCACACGTGCTCCACATCACCCAGTTGTTGTCCACGTGTAGGCTTGAAAATCCGCCACACATGCAGGGGCCTGTTGAGAGTTGTCCCACATCCGTGAAGGACAAGGTTTGTTATCTGCTTCTATGATCTTGGACTATTCCCTATATTGCCAATTGATTTTATGGTGAAACCTCAATTTCATCACCTTGCATATGGATCAGACATGCAATGATTTTCTTTTATGTTTTTCAAACTACTGCACTCTTTGAACAAGAACAAAGATGAAAATCGTGGGTTATACCTTGAGATTATGGATCTGAGCTGAGAGGAACTTCGTGGTTCCTTTCTTGCATTGCGATTTGGGGTTGGATCCGTAGCTCCATCGTCATGTCTCTTTCGAAACAGACCAACACATGCATAAGCATGAGGTTTTGCATATTTCCACCATTAAAATGCCAATGGACTAGAAATTTTCCAGACAGAATGAGGATTCTTACTTTTCAGTGAGGGTTGATTTTTTTAAAGGGTTTAGAGATGAGCGGAGAAGAGCAATGGGGGTTAGGGTTTGATGTACTCATAAGCTCCAGAAGAAACGATGAGGACGTAAGAGATAGCGCTCTTGGCGCTGGGCTTGAGGTTATAAGCTCTCAACGGCTAAGGGTTAGGTTAGAAATGAAGAATGAAGTTGTTAGCTTCGCTTATATAACTAAAAGTCCAAGGGTTTTCACACAAGTGCTTCTGCACGTGCAACGCTCAACGCCTTTGGTTCATGCTCCCAGGACACAAGTTCCTTCCTAGCGCCCGGGAAATTTGTGCCTTATTTTTCTGTTTTGTTTCCAGCGTCTCTCCCATGGCTCCAGGTTCGAATCCAGGTGACCCCTTTCCTTTTTCTTCTTTTCTTTTTGTTTTATTATTTGTTTTTTTTAATTTATTTTTTTCTTTTATGCTTCTCCTTTCTTCTAGTTTATTTATCTTAGGCTTTCGTTTATCTTTTACAGTTCATCTTTGTGTTATTCAGTTTCTATAGATTTTCCACACCTTGAAGACAATGTGTGATTTAAGTTTGGGGGTGGGAACTAGAATTTTTAGACTTTTAATTTTTGAGTCAAATAAAATTTTCATTCTTTTGAAGTTAATATCCATAGATTATTTTAAACGTTAGAGGAAATGGACATGGTGAAAGTTAATCCCATAGTAGAATCTTTTCTATTTGTCATTGCTTAGATACTAATTCATGAGTTATACTTTGAAAATTTGCACATTCACATCAACATAGTTTGTGGGGAGTGAGATTGAAACATTTACTTTTCGCCTAGTAATTTTTAATTTTTTATGTTCTAAATAAAGTAAAGTTTAGTATGTGTTACAAATAAAGTAATAATTGTTCCACCCGAGGCTTTGCTTAGTAACCGGGCCAGTCCTACCTGATCAACAGTGATTCTTGTGTCAAACGGTAGAGTCTTGGCACGGGGCAGGATGGTTAGTTGGTTTTGTAGCCTTTCTTGCTCGAGTTAATAAGTCCTTAGGGGTGTTCTACACCTAGTGCCCTAAAGCCTTAGTGGTTTGGGAGTCATTGACCTAAAGCTTGTTACATGGGTTGGATCGAAAGCTTAAGGAAACTGGCATTGCATGACCACTACTGTTACTAGAAAAAATAAAAAAAATAAAAAAATAAAAAAATAAAAAGAAAAGAGAAAAAAAGCGGAAAAAATATATATATATATCAAGTTATTATGTGTGAAGTGTTAAATAAAAGGACGACTGGTAAGGGTTTTTAGTTGAGTCTCTTTAACCATGCTGGTTCACTTTACACCAAATGAAGTTCATGAATTCTTTTCTAGTTGATTCTAAATGGCTTAGACTCTGTGGTGGGATTAGTTGGAATTTTGAAAAGATGTTCTAATTTTTAACGTTTTCTATGGCTTGCAACTTGAAGGTGAAAATTGGCTTTGTTAGTTTTGTGTAAGTTCGTGGTTTGTTAATTTTCGTTTTTCTTTTCTAGTTTTGTTTTGCTTGAGAACAAACGAAAAGCTAAGTTTGGGGATATTTGATGTGTATATATTATACTATATATTTTACCCTAATCTTAGTATTAGTTTATTGGTTATTTTGGTAAAATTTTGATACTTTGTTATATATTTTCAATGTAGGACATTCGACTTCCTCTGGAGCAAAAAGTAATCAAACAGATGAATTTTGGAGTGATTCCAATTGGAGGATGTTCGTGAGTCTTTCAAGATGATTGTCGTTTGACCGTTGCAATGAAATGAAGGCCCAGCGTGCATCTTTCCCATATTGACGTTTCTGGACGTTTTGGGCATTTTGAAGGTTAAGATGGCATCTTTTGAGGAAGATTCTTTCTGATGATTTGTTAAGGGGGACTTTTCAAGCTTCAAAAGAGAGACCTTTTGAAACCAAATCATAATTGATTTGGTCGGTCAAAAATCTAATTTTTTGAGAAGTCCAAATTTCAGTTCAAATGGGAAACCTTTTATTTCCTAGTTATCTTATTCTATTATGTTTCCTAAGTTTTAGAAGACCTTTTGTAGGAAGATTTTATCTTCTAGTAGTATAAATAAGGCTTTTTAGCCATTAGAAAAGGGGTATCAATTTGGAAAACTTAGCTAGGCTTTGACATTTTGTATTTGAAGGTGTTTTCTATTATTTTTCTATTTCAATAAAATTCCTTTTGTTTTATGGTTGTTCATAATTAATTTCCGTTTGCTAGGGCGATGCCTTGAGCCTTGCTAGGGTGATTCCTTTTGAGCTTATGATATTATACATGCAAACTTTTAATTATTAATCACTGTGTTTAAATTGTCTCTATATCTTAATGCTTAGCTACCATTAGAATGTTTAGATAAGTAATCGGATGCAATTAGGTCGGAATACCACCAGAGGATTGAGTATTGCTTCTTGTGATTGATAGTTATAATTTCACCTAAGGTGATACCACGTCTTAAGGGTTGCATGGTTTTTCAAAAGGTTGTCACAAAGCGTAATGAGTCATGCATGTTTATATTTGATCTGAATACCCCAGATGAATTGCATGTTTGATATACGTTCTAGCTTTAATGCCACGAGTAGAATATGCATTAGGAAAACCGAACATTCAAAGTTGTATGGGTAGTTTATAAGTAATTGGTAAATCTACATAGGAGTATTAAGGAGACGGCAGAATCCTAGGCTTTTACAATTTGGTTTTCAAAACGTTTTCCTTTGTTTTCTTTACTTTGCTAATTTCTTTGATCATTTTAATTAAATTCGTTTTTATTATTTTTAAATTCAAAATCAACCTTTTCCAATCGTTGTTTTCAAATAATTAGCTAAGAATTAGTTTAAATACGTATTATTCATTCAATCCCTGTGGAAAACGACATTGCTTGAGCCGTTTATACTACAACTACCTTGTTCTCTTGCAAGTATTTTTAAGTGTTTTTAATCCTATTTTTGCAGGTGGTAAAAATCCCTATCAGAGAGTACTCGACTGTGAAGTAAAATAATTGAGTGTTTGATAAATTGTGTTTGAAATCAGTCGTGCTAGTGAGTTTCAATTGCGGTTTATTTTGTTCTATTCATCATCATGATGTCATTTACTACTATAGTTTAGTGATATTTTTCTACCCATGCTAGTGTAATCTCTTCAATTCGAATATTTTGGATATCACACCAAATAAGACTTTAAAAGGATAGGGACCAAAATGAAACGTAACGGTTGTATTGTCACAGTTAACAACTTTCTTTGTTCAAAATATTGGTATTTTGGGCGAAACCTTGCGTTGTCGTGAGAGAATTCCTCTTACTTTGCATCTTAAATTGTAAAAGCACACAATAATTAGACATATTCATGCCACATAAAGCTGCTGTAGCCACATAATACCCAATGATTTCCTTCCTACATTCCAAGCTCTATTAATTTCAATGCCATACCCACACGACACAAAGTATGTTTATGTGAACACGAAAGATTCCTTGAAACAAGAAACCAGAATAACGCGTACAAAATAATATTTTTGTGTTTATGATTTTGGGGTTACGATCTCTCTCAAATTTGGTCCTCTGATTCTATCTTCGTAGGGCGTAGGTTTGTGGATGAGTTGTTGATCCAAAGGGCCGTCGGGGCTTGATCTAAGGATGAACAGTTGATGAACGGATGAACACTTTCTTCAAGGGCCGTCGGGGCTTGATCTTGAATAATGGTTGTGTGGATTTCTTCAAGGGCTTTTGGGCTTGATCTTGAAGGTTGATGGATGAGCGGATCTTCAAGGGCTTTTGGGCTTAATCTTGAAGAACGATTGGATGTGTGGATTTGTTTGTGCTGTTGATCCAAGGGGCCGTTGGGGCTTGATCTTAGGATGAACGATGAACACTTTCTTCAAGGGCCGTCGGGGCTTGATCTTGAATAATGTTTGTGTGGATTTCTTCAAGGGCTTTTGGGCTTGATCTTGAAGGTTGATGGATGAGCGAATCTTCAAGGGTTTTTGGGCTTAATCTTGAAGAACGATTGGATGTGTGGATTTGTTGAGGTTGTTGATCCAAAAGGCCGTTGGGGCTTGATCTTAGGATGAACGATGAACACTTTCTTCAAGGGCCGTCGGGGCTTGATCTTGAAAGATGGTTGTGTGGATTTGTTTGTGCTGTTGATCCAAGGGGCCGTTGGGGCTTGATCTTAGGATGAACGATGAACACTTTCTTCAAGGGCCGTCGGGGCTTGATCTTGAAAGATGGTTTAACGAAGAACGAAGAGAGCTTTCTTGATTCTTCGGAATTCTTGGGAATTTGGATGGTTGGAAGCTTTGGAGTTTCAAAGCTTCAAGGATTTGAGGAATTCTCTTCTAATTTTGGAGTAGAGAAATGTATTTGTGAATTCCTTGATGCTTGATACCTTGATGGAAAAGCCTATTTATAGGCTTTGAGAATGAATCACCACCACAAAATATTTTTTTCCTTTCCAAGCACCATTGCCTAATTTTCCCACTTAATGCAATATTGAAATTGAAGTGGTGTAACTTATGGCCTAATTTCCCACTTAATACCATTTTAAACTTGAAGTGGTCTAACTTATGGCCTAATTTCCCACTTAATGCAATATTGAAATTGAAGTGGTGTAACTTATGGCCTAATTTCCCACTTAATACCATTTTAAACTTGAAGTGGTCTAACTTATGGCCTAATTTCCCACTTAATGCAATATTGAAATTGAAGTGGTGTAACTTATGGCCTAATTTCCCACTTAATACCATTTTAAACTTGAAGTGGTCTAACTTATGGCCTAATTTCCCACTTAACACCATTTTAAACTTGAAATGTGTATGCTTTGTCATTGCCCAAATGAGAGAAACTTGCTTTGATCCGTAATGGATTGAAGTGTGCTTGCCTTGTCATTGCCCAACATGAGAAGAAAAACTTGTTTTGATCCTCAATGGATTGAAATGTACTTGCCTTGTCATTGCCCAAAATGAGAAGAAAAACTTGTTTAATCCTTCAAGGGTATTTCTTCCTATTTTGTTAAGTCACACGCCATGTGTACAATTTGTACAACACGTGGCGTATGCCATGTATGCCTTGACACGTCAAAACTTTAATGCATTGGTGAACATTTGTTTTACTGAAATTTCGATGTCTACAGTTTACATGCAAAGAAAATAAGAGGCTGCAATTGCCACATAAAAATAAGCTGCTTTGCTCATATTTATGAATCATGAAAGTTGACGTGCGACAAAAAGCACCAAAACATATACAGGAGACTTTGATCAGGCCATCTGAGACCAAGAAAAAATTAGGTCATAGTTCTGCTTCCACCACCCTGTAGACAACGTGGAAAAGGGAAAGGGGTCCTCTCTCCCTTTTATCAAGTTCATTAAGTCCACTCATCCAGGCTATTGAAATTTGATCCAATGGTTAAAGTTATTATAAATTTTAAAGGGCCCCTCTGTTTGTAGCCGTTAGATCAAATTTCAATGGCCCATATAAGTAGACTTGGTGAACTTAATGGAAGCGATCCAGAAATGATCCTTTCCGTTGAAAAGGTGGTTATTTCAAATGGAGGCAGCAGCCTTTATAATTATATCTGACTTTAATCATGGAAAAATGATAACGTGGAAACTTAAATTATGTGAATTTGTATTGTCATGAATTGCATAATTTATTCGCTCATGCATTAAACTATATGTTGAATATGCATAAAATCTCAATTAATTATAATCTAAAAAAATTAAAATTAAAATTAGGGTTTTTCTAGAAACCCATCCTGTCACCACCATGCCACAAGCCGTTGGCTTCCAGTCGCGCCGTATTGAGCCACCAGCACTAGGCCTGTAACTTGTGTGGCTGTCTCGAGTTGCCGCCTGAGCCACCAGTACTAGGCCTGCAACCAGTTCAAACCTAGAAACCTCGACGTCTTCCATGGTGTCCCTACTACAGTAGGTTGGCCTACAGCTAATCCTTGCCCATGGATCACCGTCCTAACGGCCTGCAAGCTCATCCCCGACGTCGTTTGATCAAGATTTCTTCGAATCTCATCGGATTTTTCGAAATTCCAATTTCAATTTCTAAGGTTTTGGTTGAAACGTTGAGATTTCCATATCTCCGTTCATATTCGTGATCCCTGTTGATTTACGAACTCGCCCCCAAGGTTTTTGTCCCAAAACATGGCCGCCTAAAACGGCGGTACCGGTCATCTTTCCCGGCGAATAAACCCAACAGCGACTGGGATGTTCTTTGGACACCATGGCCTCTGCCCAACAATGCAAACTGAGAAAAAAAAAAACAATTTTTTTTCTCTCTTTCTAGGCTCGCCTGTAGCGGCCCACTGCATTGGTTCGGCCCAATGTGACACCATCCCGTAGGGCTATGGTGTCCCCATGCACGAAACCGCACCAGATCCTAGCCCGTAATTTGTGACTCGATGCACCTGTATCGTAATGCACCTAATCATAGCCCCTCATGGCTTTGGTGTTCCCATATGTTGCCATGCATATGATTGCATCCCCCGAGTACAGGTATGCTGCGAGGGGTATGCTGCGAAGCAGCATAGTACACCTCCGTATAGGGCCTGCAGCCCTCATGTACTCCTCGCCGCACCAGATTAAAGCTCCTTTTTTGGGCCTCTGTTCTTGGGCTTGTTACCAGTACCTATCCCAACCCAATTCTTAGGCCTGGGCCGCACAGCCATAATTACTCAGCCCACCTGTGTGTTTTGGTCAATTCATTTTGGGCCCCGAGTTTAATTACCTATTTTTTTAGACAATTAGGGTTTTATAATTTTTCACCCACACTTTAAGTTTTGGCCAGAAGTCCAAATAATTAATTCAATTATAATTCTAAACCTAAAGATCTATTTGTATATTTCTTGTTGCATATTTCTATATATATATATTTGTGTTTGTCTGCAGAAACATATAAGCCTGAAGTTCATAATTATTTCAAAACTTGAAGTTTCTAGAAACATGCCTTGTTTGCAAACTTGAAGTTTTCCTTAAAAACATCACCCATGAAAAACCCGAAGCTTTTTCATGTAACTTTAAACCAACATATGTCTATTAGAACTTGATGTTCTACTCCTATGTGAATGGATTGATTTTTTTTCTCCATTAAACTAACCACATTCTTGTCCATTTATTTTGTGATAGTGACATGTTGAAATTGAACAAACTCGACTTCACTGCTTTAGAGGTCTCTGGAAGAAACTACCTCAAGTGGGTTCAAGATGTAAAGCTCTATCTTACTGCAAAGAATTTGCATCCCACCATTGAAGATGAGACGAACAACCCGGTTGACAAAGCTGAGAAAGCCACTGCAATGGTCTTCATCCGAAGACACATTCATGATACACTACAAACCGAGTACCTTGATGAGAAAGATCCACAAGCACTTTGGGTTTCTTTGGCTAATCGCTTCGATCACCAAAATGACATCTTATTACCTAAAGCAAGACACAACTGCCAACATCTGTGCTTTCAAGACTTGAAGTTTGTGAAGGAATATAATCCTGATGAATACCTATTCGGCCTTCTCTGCCACCAATATTGTCTTGCAGCAACAATATAAGACTCAGAAGTTCACTAAGTTTTCGGATTTGATCTCTGTTTTACTTCTCGTTGAAAAGCATAATCAGCTGTTAATGAAGAATCATCAAGCTTGACCTACTAAGGCGACTGTTGTGCCTAAAGCACATTATAGCACAAACCAACACCCAAAACGCCAACATAGGCGTGGTAGGAGCGGCCAGAAGCCATCCCGTCAAGGTCAACAAAGACAAGGCCCATCTAAGAGAGGAAACTGAGCTTAGAAGCGTCCTAACCTCTCTACCAAGGCCTCGAATTTCAAGAATAAGGGCAAAACACCTGACACCATAGATGCGGACATGTGCTACCAATGTGGTTCAAAAGACCATTGGTCCCATGTTTGCCGTGCTCCCCTGAAAGGTTGTAGCTAAATATCATTCTCGTCGTAAGAAGTTTGAATCAAAATTTGTGCAAATGGATGAACTGGAGAGTAACAAGATGAAGGTTTATGACTTTCAAGAGGCTATTACCCTTATGGAAGATTAGAACCTTAGACATGAACTATTTTTAGTTGAATTTTAGAACCCTAGGGGCCGAATTCCACCTAGTGGCCGAACACCACTTGTTTTTTGTTTAAGTTTGAACAATTTTCCTTTATATTTGGATTTTTTGTTCGTGATTTGTTGTTGGATATTAAGTTTTTTTAATTACCATCCTTGAATACTTAAATTATTTTGAATGGATATTTGTTTTTTAGATCTTTTATGCATGTGACCGATTCAAATTAATATTTATTTCTAGGTATGACTAGTGGGAAAGTTAGTTGTCTGGTAAATAGTGCAACCACACACACCATTCAAACACATTTATTTCACTAACTTCATACCTAAGAATGCACCTCTGATAACCCTCTCAGGCCATCAAACTTGTTGAAGGATATAGTAAGGCACATATAATGTTGTCTAATGGTATAATCTTAACCGTTGCTGAGGCACTTTATTCTCCATGTTCCGGAAGAACATTGTTGAGTTTCAAGGACATTCGAGACAATAATTACCACTCTGAAACCTATGTAGAAAACGGAGTTGAATTTCTATGCATCACTTTCTACGAATATGATCAGAAGTGTATTCTGGAGAAGATGGAACGTATCCCGAGTGGTTTGTATACTACAACCATACGCCTTATATAAACCCACTACGTGGCCAACCCTACCTCAGGGACTGCTGATACGACCAATATTGCATACATTTTAATGCTCTTTTGTTTAGATTCTTGTTATGCTTTTGAGTGAATTTAGTTTGTTTCACTAAGTTTTATGTTTTTATTAGATTTGAAGAGTGAAGAGGAAGAAAGAAAAAAAAAATGAGCACTTTTGCTATTGAAATGAGTTTGGCATGCTGGAAGCATAAGCTGTTTGTGCATATCAGTCAACTTTACGGATTAAACTGTATTTCCTCATAATGAACCAGTTGTTGAGCCTTGTACCATTGGAAAGATGTGGAAGTTAGATTTTAGAGGAATTTTACAATTTGTGACTCCGAGTTTTCTAAATGATGTTATGAAGATTTTCGTACAAGACGTCTGTCAGCCAAGTCTACGCGGAAATTTCAAAGTCTGTTGGGTTTTTCAAGTATTCATTCAGTCAAAGCCCAAAGCCCAAGATAGAACATGTTTAACTGACTTTAATCCTATTTCAAATGGTTTTGAAGTAATTAATTGGGAAGTTGATTCGCCACATCATCAGTCATGCAATACAAAGGATATCACAAGACCTAATTATGTTAGGATTTGTCTACTATATAAAGGGTGTCCAAGGAGCAAAAAAAGGGGGGGGGGTTCTTTTGGGGGGAATTCTCTGCATGTTTTTGGAAGAAGGAGTAGCCACCGACCATCTTTGTTATTCCATCTTCATCTTTCGGAAGTTTTTCATGTTTTTAAGATTCCTAATTATGTTTTCGTATTCTATGAGTAACTAAACTCTTTTTCTAGGGTTAGGATGATGCCCTTAGCATGGATATTTATGGTTTTTAATGTTATTCATTGGATTTCTAGTGTCTTTTAGATGAATGCTTAATCATTGTTTGAATTGTTACTTTTTGTTTGAGTTCTTTGATTGATCACCTTAGGACTTTGCATCTAGTAAGATTGGAAGATGAATTTGAGGCTGAACTAGCAATATAATTCAATTAGCTTCTTGTGGTTAAGTGTGGTAAATTACATTATTGCTTGACAAAGAATAATGGTTTGCTTGGTTCCCTTGTTTTCTAGAGCGTAAAGAGTCCTACTTGTTAAATTTATGCCTTAATCAGGATAAACTGCTTGTTAGGATATACGATCTCTCTATGAGAGAATCATTCACTTAAGGAAAACTATGGTCTAATGTGCCTGACAAGGACTGAGATACGGGAATTATCATCTAAATAATCGAAGGATCCATTGAATGCATTGAAACCTAAACTAGATTAATTGTGGTTGATTCCAAATCCCTGGACTTTTTCATCACTTGCAACAAACTCTTCACATCTTTATTGAATTATTAATTAAGATCGAGTCTAGTTCGTTGTTTGGGTTTAAATTTTTGTGTTTGTGTGTCTTTAATATAATTAGATTTGATTTAGTTTATCAAATTGGAGATTGAATTAGAATCCTCGAGGGAACGATACTTAGACTTGTAAGACGCTATATTATGACTATCTTCTGCACTTGCAAGTTTGGGATGATCGTTTGGCATGATCGTTTGGGACATCCTAGACCAACAACGATGTGCCGTATCTTTAAATCTTCACACGGGCATCCACTAACCCAAGGTTTAGGTTCGATTCAAGGAATCGCATGCAAAACATGCTTTATAGGAAAGCTTATTATTAAGCCTTCTTATGACAAGATTCATTTGAATCCTCCTATTTTTCTACAAAAGATTTAGGGGGACATTTGTGGATTGACTCACCCTCCTTGCGGACCATATAGATATTTTATGATTTTGGTTAACTCTTCCATACGTTGGTCACACATGTGCTTGTTGTCCACGAGGAACGTTGCATTCTCCAAACTGTTGGTTCAGGTTATCAAGCTTAGGGTTCACCACCCTAATTATCTGATTAAATTTATTTGATTAGATAATGTTGGAGAATTCACATCTAAAACTTTTGATGACTATTGCATGTTGGTTGGGGTTGAAGTTGAACATCTAGTACCCCATGTTAACACCCAGAACGGCTTAGCAGAGGCATGCATTAAGCGCTTACAAATGATTTCTCGATCGTTGGTCATACGTACCAAGCTCCCGATCATTATGGTCTAATAGTATTCCTCTTCATTTGTAAGTGAAAGGTTCTAGGTTCGATTCTCACTAAAGACGAATTTGAACCACATTATTGCTAATATATTGTGAGACTAAGTTCACACCCTCCTCCATCGTGTAGATAATATTGTTTGTTAAAATAAATAAATAAAATTACTTGCACTTTAATTAGCAATTCAACAAACCTAATTGAATTATATCCACCATGATTTTCTTAAACAATCTTGCAATAACTATAGGGGTGTGCTATCCACACGCTCTTGGTTAATTTATGTCCCTTGATATTCTTCAATTCATCCAATTGGACACCTGAAAATTAGAAGGGTGTGTGAGAAGTAAAAAGGAATCTGTGAATATCACACCCCTAATTAGAAAGCATGAAAATCTAGGGGCCGTTTGATAATTTCAGTTTTTGTTTTCACTCTTTTTGAAAACTCATTTGGCAACTACCTTCAAATTTCAGAAAAATGAAAATTGAAAAACCAAAAAGTCAAACACTTTTTTGAGTTTTCAAAATTTGGTGTTTCAATTTTCATTTTTTTTTTAATAAAAGTAGTTAACAAACGAATTTTCAGTTTTCATTTGCAAAAAATAAATAAATAAATAAATAAAGGGTGAAAACGAAATAGTTACCGAATGGTCTCTAAAAAAAAACAATTGAAGTTAAATCTATTATCTCTGCTTCTAGAAGTAGACAAAACCAGTATTCAATTTAACTATTATAAAAAACGAACTTGGATAAATTCAATTTAACTATTCATTACCTAAGATTCAAACAGAAATTTTATATAAGAGTGTGTAGCCCTCTTCTTTTGTAGGTTTGAGCTTGCTAGCTCGCTGCCATATGAAGCCTGCAATTTGCTAATATAAAGAGTTGAGACTAAGTTAGAGCACAGCTGCATGCATGCATGCACGTTCAATTCAATTAGGTCAAGACTTCAATCACATTTTCAACGACCCAATTCTTGGGTTGTTTTTTTTTTTTTAGTTATTTAAATTTTTGCCTTCTGTTATTGGATATTCAAATGATAGAAACTGATTTGAACCATGAAACCATATATGTTATTCTGTTTGTGTAATGCGATGGTGTGAATTGTGAATTATGAAGACCATGTGAGTTTCCATTATAATAAGAGGTCGTCGATGATGCGTTGCCGGTTTTTCCTATTAACTTTAGTTTTAGTTGATTACTCTTTTGAACTTTTATAATTAGCCAATTTCTTTTTATTTTGTAAAGTTTTTATGGTTCTATCTAACATTTGGTAATCTTTGTTACCACGTGCGAAACATTCAAAGGGTAAAAAAGTCAATTTGCCCCATACTAGGCTAGATTCTACTGCCTGCTGCGACTTTGATTGCGAATTGTATCAAATCCAACAAATTATGAGTGAACAAATCTCTTCCGAATTGATGATGACGTTGTCGCATGCCCATTTTGGAGAGGACAAGGATTGTCTGCCCTCTCACTTCTAGTGCCCTTCCGTGCTCTCCTGTTTGTGTGGTCACGGTTAAACCACATCAATATTTTATATTGTTTTTTTTATAGAGATAATAAGATAAAAATGAATAGTAATATAAAATATTGACGTTGTTTAACCGTGACCACACAAATAGGAAGGCACGGGAGGGCAAACAATCCTTGTCCTTTTGGAGAAACCACCACCTGTGCAATTCAAGTTCATTACAGTTAAACCTTTATAAATAAATAAATCCGGAACCTCGCTAGATCCTCTTTGTGAGGATCCTAAGAATCCGTGAAGTATATACATTCATCGTTCATCATGCGGTTAGAAATCATTTTAAATCTTTTTATTTAAAATTAAATACAAACAATACTTGACTAAAACTGACCGCACGATATACAATGAACGGACATGATTTACGAATTCTTAGAATCCTCACTAAAAAAATCCGAAGAGGATCCTATTGGTAAATAAATAGACTAGGGACTAAAGAAGATTTATTAATTTAACAAATACTAAACAATCAATAAACTAATAATTTATTAATATTTAATTAATTAATAACTTATTATTTTATCAAGTTATTTCTTAACATTTTAAATATTGTACAGTGTATTTAGTGTCTCATTTTACGAACTAACAATTGTTTTTATTTGTTTACCAAGTAAAATTTACGAATCTACTTATTTTGCAAAAAATAGATTGTACATTATTCAATGTATTACATTATTCTATTTTATTAACCAAGCAAAAGCAGTATGTATCATGAAATTATTAATTTGTATGCGGCGTGGGATCTATATGAATTTTTTATAATGTAATATCCTATAAGTTTAACGAACTATTAATTTAGCATGCTATCCCAAGTCAAAACCAACCAAAGATATTTATAACTAAAATTATTAATTTATCAGGTATTAAATTATCGAAACTTTACCGTATATAAAAGGCCAAAGGAAAGAAAAGTAGAAAGAAAAAAAAAAAGATTGTGGTGGATCAATCAGCCAAAACACTCCTAGCAATGCCATGAAGGGAAAAACACTCCTAGCTAGTCAAGAAAACACAAGTATGATAATGACATTTTGGGTTTTTTTGTTTTTTGAACAAATATTTTCGAATTAACTACGAATTTAATGGAGAAAATATGAAAATACAAGAAACATTGACGAAAAAGCACAACACGTGTATTAGATTTTGACTATGGAGTCCAGAAATTTCATCTCAAAATTGATATTTATTCTGTGTTCAGTTTTAATAATATAATCGAAGTACTTCGAATCTTAACGTTGTTGTATGCCATTTCAATACTAACGTTGTAGTATTTGATTTTCAATAATATTGTTACTAGAGTTTTCGTTTTCATACTATTACGGTGCTATTTTATTTGCAATTTAATGTAATCGAAATATTATTTTAGTAAAGTGTTATTTTTAATTTTACAATAATACTATAGTTTAATGTGACCACCAAGAAGTAACATAAGTATTTGATACAATACGTGACCGGTCAACAACAATTATAATCATTCGACCGTTCAACAAGTAAATGTCCTCAGTGTTGTGTTTAAGCCGGAATTCATCTTCAAAGTTCGATTAATTTTTGTTGATCATGTTTGACCGTTTAACTAAGTATAAAATTAAATCTTAAAAGTTTTTTTAATTCAAAAAACTATAGCCATCGCTGGCTTCTTGCTCTGGTTTGGTGTTGGTGGCAGCCTCTCTTCTCCTTCTCTTAGTTTTTTTCTTCTTTTTTTGTCAAACAATAGATTTTGTTAGATTAGATCTTAGATTAGCCACCGACGAAGTTCGAACCTACGCCATCATGTAAGGGCTCAACTTATTTCCACCATTGTGGTAAAGGACCACTTGCTCTTAGTTTCTTAGTTTCTTCTCATATTAGTATTTATGTTTATGAGCATCTCTTTAATGAGATTATTTGTGAGTCTCTCATAATGAGCATTTTAATTTTGTGTTGCAATATTAGTTGTACTTTAACTGTTAGAAAATTATAGTCAGTGATACTATTGTTGTTACCATCACTATTATACACTAGTACAAAAACATGTTTGTGCAACGAAAACTTGCACGACGCAACAAATTTCGTCACGCAAAGTATGTTTGCACGACATTTTGTGCGTCGTGCAAGATTTTGGCGCCAAACCAAGAATGCTTTACCGTTTTTTTTCTCAACTTTGCGCAACGCAGGTGCACCTACATAGCACAAAACAGCTTTGCGCAACGTAGTTGAACCTGCGTCTCTCAAAGCTGTTTTGCGCGACATAGGTGGCGTTGCACAAAGTCGATGACTTTTTTTTTTTTCTAAAATAACCACACACAGGGGCCTTTTTTCTTCACACTCAACCTCTCTCTTTCACTCTCTTTCAGACTCTCTATCTCTCTCAACCCTCACCATCTTCACCTTCAAGTATTGTATTTATTTGATTAATTATTTATTTATTTATTGATTACATTTATGTTTGGTTTTTTTTATTTTTGTGTATTTATGTTTTTCTTTAGTTATCTTTGCCAATGTTTATTTTTAACAAGTTGAGTTTTGGTTTTGAACAATTGAATGAGTAGAATGAATGACTAGGAGTATGAAGGATTTTGATAGGTTTAGGGAAACAAAAGCTTAAGTTGTTGAGTTGAAGGATTTTAATTATCTTAAGTTGTTGAGTTGTTAACATGATTGGATTTTGTGGTATCCACTTGTGTAAATATTTTAAATTGACTATCAAATCATTTCGTTGTTTTCATATAGGATCAAGGAGTGTAGCTCTAAAAAATCATCAAAATCGAAGTTAAAATAACCGTTAAATCGTGATTTTTTGTTTATAACCGTCAAAAAGTTTTATCCTGTTAGTTGATCTCTGAATGTTTGTTTTTTGCGATTTTTGGTGTATGTGATCTCGAAATATATACAAAAAAGTTTGACGGTTTGATCGTTGAAACTAATTTTGTACAATGTGTTTCCGATCAAGTTCAATGGTATATATATATATATTTAGCAAGTAGATTTTAATTTATTTATTTTGTACTCATAAGCAAAAAAAAAAAAAAAAAAAACCTTCACGAGACCTAGGTACACTTGCGTCATGCAAAACAACTTTGTGTGACATAGGTACACCTACACCGCACAAAAAATCTTTGCGCAACGAAG
Organism: Pyrus communis; assembly: GCF_041283825.1. Lineage (NCBI taxonomy): Eukaryota > Viridiplantae > Streptophyta > Magnoliopsida > Rosales > Rosaceae > Pyrus > Pyrus communis. Next base: position 22,523,852 of record NC_142571.1, on the reverse strand, counting down.
ACATGCGTTGCACAAAGCTGTTTTGCGGGACACAGGTGTACCTACGTTGCGCAAAGTTTTTTTTTTTTTTTTCTTTATCCTTTTGCTTTTCTTTAGGGGTTCTTGCATTGCCTTTTTCTTTTGTGGTATCCACATGTGTAAACGTTTTAAATTGACGATCAAATTAGTTCATTGTATTCATATAGGGTTAAACAGTGTAGCTGTAAAAAAATCATCAAAATCGGAGTTAAAACTACCGTTCAATCATGCTTTTTCGTTTATAACTGTCGAAAAGTTTTGTCCCATTACTTGATCTCTGAATGTTTGTTTTTTTGTGATTTTTGGCATACACAATCTTGAAGCATATACAAACAAGTTTGACGGTTGGATCGTTCAAACTAGTTTCGTACAATGCGTTTGCCATCAAAATGATGCATTCACTAACACTTAGAGTTTATTTATACTTTCATCAAGTATAACATAAGATTTTGTGGTATCCACTAGTGCAAATATTTAAAATTGAAGATCGAATTAGTTCATTGTATTCATATAGGGTCAAGTAGTGTAGCTCTAAAAAATCATCAAAATCGGAGTTAAAACTACCGTTAAATCGTGTTTTTTTGTTTATAACCGTCGAAAAGTTTTATCCCGTTACTTGATATCTAAAGGTTTTTTTTTTACGATTTTTGGCATACGCGGTCTCAAAGCATATACAAACAAAGTTTGACGGTTGGATTGGTGAAACTAGTTTCGTATAATGTGTTTGCCATCAAAACAATACATTCACTAACACTTAAGAGTTTATTTATACTTTCATCAAGTATAACATAAGATTTTGTGGTATTCACTTGTGTAAAAGTTTTAAATTGATGATCGAATTATTTCATTGTATTCATATAGGGTTAAAGAGTGTAGATGTAAAAAATCATCAAAATCAGAGTTAAAATAACCATTAAATCGTGATTTTTCATTCATTGTCGTCGAAAAGGTTTGTCCCGTCACTTGATCTCTGAATGTTTGTTTTTTGCGATTTTTGGTGTATGCAATCTCAAAGCATATACAAATAAGTTTGACGGTTAGATAGTTGAAACTAGTTTGTACAATGCGTATCCCATTAAAACGATAGATTCCCTAATACTTAGATTTTATTTGTACTTTCATGAAGTATAACATAAGATTTTGTGGTATCTACTTGTGTAAATGTTTTAAATTGATGACCAAATTAATTTATTGTATTCATATAGGGTTAAAGAGTGTAGATGTAAAAAATCATCAAAATCGGAGTTAAAATAACCGTTAAATCATGATTTTTCATTTATTGCCGTCGAAAAGGTCTGTCCCGTTACTTGATCTTTGAATGCTTTTTTTTTACGATTTTTGGTGTATGTGATATCAAAGCATACACAAATAAGTTTGACTGTTTGATCATTGAAACTAGTTTCGTACAATGCGTATCCCTTTAAAACGATAGATTCCTTAACACTTAGATTTTATTTATACTTTAATCAAGTATAACATAAAGATTTTGTGGTATCCACTTGTGTAAATGTTTTAAATTGACGATCAAATTAATTTATTGTATTCATATAGGGTTAAAGAGTGTAGATGTAAAAAATCATCAAAATCAGAGTTAAAATAACCGTTAAATCATGATTTTTCATTTATTGCCGTCGAAAATGTTTGTCCTGTCACTTGATCTCTGAATGTTTGTTTTTTGCAGTTTTTGGCATATGCGATCTCAAAGCATATACAAACAAGTTTGACGGTTGGATCGTTGAAACTAATTTCGTACAATGCATTTCCCATCAAGTTCAATGGTATATATATTTACTAAGTAGATTTTAATTTATTTATTTTGTAATTATAACACTTAAGAAATTGAATGATATATATGTAAAAAAATATATTGTGGGTTTTTGCTAGAAAAATATATTATTGTGGTGTTTATGTAAAAAAAATTTGAATTTGAAAGGAGTAAAGTCATATTTTCAGTAATTTTTATAATAATTTAAAAAAAAAAAAAAAAAAACCTTGCGCGACGCCTTAACGTGGTCGTTGTGCAAAACCACTTTGCACGACGTCAAATTGTATACCTACATCGCACAAGTTATGATAATTTTGGCGCTGCAACAGTTAAAAATATGTGCTTTTTTTCAAATTTTCAAGTTTGGACCTCTTTCCCGTAGACATCTCGTTTCCCTTTTTCCCTCTTTCCCGTATAGACCACTCTCTTCCCTCTCGCTCATCTCTCATTCTCTCCTTCCCGTAGACATCTTTCTCCTCTTAGCAAGCCTTCCTCTTCACAATCTCAAATCCAAGCCGATGCGAATCAAGTCCCAAAATCAAGGTGAGGGTTTCTAATTTTCGATGGGTTTTTGCTATTTAGGGTTTAGGCTCAAATTGCATGTTGGGTTTTTGTCAAATTGCTTTTTTCGTGATGTGATTCGAGTTGATTGTCTGAAGTTTTTGCAATTTTGTTGATCTGTATGTGTGTTTTGTGTATTTTCTGTGCAAGTCTCCAACTCCAACTCTTGTCATAAGCCGTCTCCAACTCTGTCTAACTCTCATCTGATTGTACAATTTGTGCAAGTTCTTTGGCAAATACAAAGTCGCATCTCCAATTTGGCAGGTTTGCATTCCATTTGAGTACGTTTCTTATTAGCGTTTTTGTTTGATAAAGTTAAAGTTCTCTGGCAAATACAAACTTGCATCTCCAGTTTGGTAGGTTTGCACCACGATCTCCAGGTACTTCTGCATCTGCAATGGAAACATCTGATTTGATATTACAGAAAGATAAAGTTAATGGGTTAATTAATTGGTATCTCTGCATCTAGATAATAGATATCAAATTTTAATTTCCATTTCTTGTTCTGTTTTAACTTTTATAATAGTTTGATTAGTTTAACCATATCAGTAATTTAAGTTTTGCTTTTTAAATGGATTAATGGGTTTCTTACTTTGCTTGATATCAAAGTTCTTAACTACATAACTAGATCACCGAAAATATAACTTGAATTTGAGTCTTCATCCCTCGTACTGAAAAATGACTTAAATTTAAGTCTCAGTTTAAATTAGTTCATCATTTGTACTATTTAATTTTCCTATTCTTTTTAAGCTGTTGTGTTCTTGAAAGCTTTAAGTGTACCCGTATCCCATTTTCCACTTTATGAGAATGGTTCTCATATTGGTTTGGTTAAAATTTTCTCTCTGAATAGTTGCATATTTGCTGAGCCTTCCTATTCTGGGATACTCTCCAGATATTGGGAAAGAGCATGTCAACCTTACTGACGAAAGGCTCGAGAATTTAGGTGTTCTTTCAACATAAGGTTTGGTTTATACTTGTGTAAATTTAGCAAACGGATCCTTCAACATATAACGAAACAGATTGAGTTAGGAAAATCGCAACTAGGTTTTGGAATTTGATAATTTAGGTGTTTTTTCTTTTTATTTGAATGAAAATCCCTTTATTGTTTCCACGGAAACATGAGCCAAGAATGTCGCAAGAAGGTAGTGGAATTTGAAGAATTAGGTGTTCTTGTTAGTTTTTTTTTTTTTTTTTTAGGAAACTACTATCCTTTAAGCTTGTAGAAACTGAAAGAAAAGGGATAGGAGTAGTCATATCTATGTAAAGTTTCACTCTTGGTTAAGCTTATGCTATAAGGATATCGTATGTTGTTAGGTCTAGCTTATATTAACAAGGCTATGAACGAACTTGCATATGATATTTTGTGTGTTCTTTCGATTTCTGATTTTAATTAATTGGTGCACTTTTCTAAGTTTAATATCATCAACATAGTGCTTCTTAATATATATCGTCAAATATGTAATATTGAAACATGATGCTATGAAATGCTTAAGATATTGACAATATAGTACATTAATGTAATCTCTTTATCACACCCTACAATTCATGAAGTGTAAGCTTGAGATATGTATCCTTACAGTTTTTACAAGAAAGTTAACTTTATCCTTTCTAGGAACATTCCTACCCTGGTGACATTTTCGATGTATTTATGATGGATTCCAGATTTCTAATGGATTTAGGTTAGGGTTTTCGTTGGATTCCCCTGTTTAATATCTCACGCTGCGTCGATTTCAGTATGAATAGGTGGTCTTAGTGTGGTGAAGAAAAATCATAGGATAGGAAGGGGAAACTTATTCTTCAAGATGAAACTAAAGTTTTGATCTAGGTAGAGATATAGGAATAGAATAGTAATCTCGATGCTTTTTGATTTAGTAAAGAACTGTTTGTTAATAAATTATCTTGAATCAATTATTTTTGAAACATTTTTTATTCTGGTTATTACGTACATCTTCAAATTCCAGTTCAAGATACTTTAGGGTTAAAGATAGACTTTCTAGTTGAGTTGTTACCCAAGGACATATTCAAAGGTCCAAGGGGTGCAACTTAATATATCAAACATAGTAGAGATGCTCGTCCAGGCCAGTGTCTCTCTTGATATTTAACAAGTGGAAAAAATCATATGGTCAAAGGAGTTGCTAATAGTAGATTATATGCATGTGCATATTTAGTGCAACCATACTATAGAAGATTCACCAAATCGAATCGATTACTTAGATGTTTTCTCTTCAATTAACTGCTACCTACCACATATTGTTTCCGTCAGATAACAACATTTGGAGTTTCTTCTTTTACCTTCCTACCTGTTTACTAGTTAGTCTCTATGGTCATGTGTCTGGTTGAATGGTTTGTACAAAGTAAATTGTTTTTGTACGGTACTTTGATCATATCAATTAGTCTAATGAAGTTTTGGTACCTTTGATTGATTACAATGTTTGGTAATCCCAGTGTCGGGTTACCCATTCTTTTTTGTTTCACTTGATGCACTTTTTTTTATTGGCTATGAAAATGGATAGGTAGTTCTTCTTATTTTGAAATTAAGAATGTTGGTAACCTACTTACTTATTACTTTGGCTATTAATCGATTAGTTTCAAATGCAAGAAAGGATTAGTTTCTAATGTTATAATTTTATGGTTCAAAAAGTGTATAGATGTCGCAGTTGATCACTCATCGTCGGAGTGTGACCAATGAGCCTCTTGCATTATCAGCATCTATTGCTTCAGGCGTGAGTGCTCCATTGATTGAGGAGCCTACACCCCTTACTGAGGCTACTCCTACAGCGTCCCAGGTACTCGTCTCATCGACATCATCAATGTCGGTTCAGCCACACAGTGCACGACAGCCTCATCGGCGGCGCCATGAGCCGGAGCCTTTTGATCACACTTCCTCGGCATCCAGAGTCGAGGGTGAGGCCTCCCAGCCAGGTTTTTTTTCTTTTCTAATTCTCGATCACTATGTTGTATTTTTTTTTTTTCATTTAAATTTTTTTTTTTTTTTTTTTTTATGGTGAAAATTTGCTGGATTGTGAAAATGTGATAGGGGTTGTGAATTACTGTTATTTTACTGTTTTAAGGTTTTGGGAAATGCTATACTATTTGGGGAGGTTATGTCAAATTTTCTGTACAAATTTAAGCTTAGGGTTTTCACCATTTAATTATTTTTGGCCAGCTAAAAAAAACACCAGGGGGCCTAGTCGAATGTTGAAGCAGGCACAAAGCGTACGTCTGACCGGCTTCAGGATCAAGATTGAGTATGACTTGCAACATTGTGGAGTGGCTACCTCACAGCAACTTAGAAGCGTAGCTAGTAGCTGTGGTGTTGTTATTAAACAAAAGTGTCCTATGTAGTGGGAGTCTTGGGCAGAAATTCCCGAGGGGACGAAGAAATTGGTGCAAGAAAAGTTCTCGGTTAGTATATTAATTTTTTTGCCTTTATCATTTTTTTAATTTTGTCTACAAATATTGAAAACCAAAATATTATCTTAATATTATTAAATTTCTTACTTTATTTTATTATTTTTCATATTCGTAGGTCAATTTTGATCTTGAGGACATATCCCCTAAGGCCATGGCCTACTTAGAATAGACCTTAGCAACTCGGTACAAACATTAGAAGAACAATCTTCACATGCATTTTAAGCTATGGGATGATCCGGAGTTTGTTCGCCTACATGGTTGCCTAACCGAGTTGCAGGATCAACCAGAGGATTGGGAGTGGCTCTGCAAACATTTTACGGACCCAAAATTTGTGGTATCTACATAATATTTTAATAATAATTTATTATTTTTTTAGTTATTTTTTTAAGCTTCCTTTATTAATTTATTTCAAATAGTCACAGTAAGATGTATATTGTGTGTTTAACAGAAGAAATCTATTGCTGGCCAGAAAGCTCGGGAGTCAAAGACACTTCTCCACCATTCCTGTTCGAAGCCCTTTTCGTATAGGCTTAAGGCACGATGTCAAGTAAAAGTATATTAATTTTTACAATTTGAAAATTTATACAATTTATTTATTATTATTGATTAATAAAATTTTCTTAATGTTTTTTTCTTCAGGAGGGTTCTAAGTTCCCAGAGATCGACATGTTCATGGATGTTTACGTTCGACCTAGTGATGAGACCGCTGAGCAGCTTCATGTAAGTATATGTAATTGTTATCATTCTTATATGTATGAATCGTTCAAATATTATTTATATTCTGTTATTAAACATTATATGTTTTTTTTTCTTTATTATTACAGGCTGTTATGGTGGAATAACGCACTACTGTTCTCCAAGAAGCAACATCGCAGCTTCCCCCGGAGACCCGATCGAGGACGTCACAGTACCCAAGGATGCAGGTTTTCAGCTCTTGAATAATGTCATGGGTAAGAACTTCGATCGTCGTCATGGCAAGGTTGTTTGGTGTATGGGGAAAGCGCGAGTTCGTGAGATGGGTGCCTCTTCTTCCAAATCAAACACAGCAGAGGTCAGTGCATTGAAGGAGGAAGTGACAACCCGAAAGGGTCAGCTTATGGTCCAGGGTGAGTAGATGAGGGCCTAGGACGAGCAGATGAGGGCCTAGGACGAGCAAATTAGGGCCCAGGGCGAGCAGATTAGGACCCAGGGCGAGGAGATGAAGGCATATGTCGGGCACGTAAGAGACCTTGTACGAGCCATATAGATGTCCGACCTCCAAATCTTGCTACTAGTACTTGATCTTGCTACACCTTCAACCTCCGAGCCACATCGCCATGCCGATACCCAATAGGCTGATGTATCAAACCTAGAATACTACTTGTAGTTTTTTCTTTTTTTGTTCGGGCATCTTGTATGTACATTTTCATATATTTTATAATTAAATACTTTACCTTGGTTAATTAATTATTGTTTAGAATTTAATTACAATATTTATTAAAAATTTAAAAAATAATATTTTTGACCAAAACAAAAAAAAAAGGGTTCGCACGACGAAGATTCTACCTACTTCGCTAAAAGGCACATAAGCCATTTTGCGAGACACATGTCCCTGCGTCGCGTAAAGAGGCTTTGTGCGATGCAGTCTACGTCTCGCAAAAAGGCTTTGCGCAATGCAACCTACATCGCACAAAGCCTCTTTAAGCAACCTAGCCACACGCGTCGTGCAAAGTGGTTTTACACGACGTAGGCTACGTCGCCCAAAGCCTCTTTGCGCGACGCATTTTCTTCTTCGTCGCGCAAACCCTTCTGTCACTGCCTTGCCGCGAAGGTTAGCGTGTGACGAAGGTGCGTTGGTCTAAGTTTTGCGCGATGTTTTTTGACTTTGTGCGACGTTTTTTTACTTTGCGCGATGAAGGACATGCGTCGCGCAAAGTGTTTTTTTGTACTAATGATAGAACCGTACATGAGATTTTCCATCTCGTACAACTCCTTGAAGGCCAAAAATAAATATAAAGACTGTGCCAGTATTCTTTTTTGAATCTTGATAGCTATCAGCTCCTCCTAGGTCTACTCCGCAATTTCTGGTAATTTCATTGATGGTGTTGACACAAAGTTCATATTGGTATGTACATTAGTTGGTTCCGTGTCAGGTCTTCTTTGGAGTCAGCCGGCTCTACTCATTGTCAAAGAGTGTCATTTTGCTTGTGATATTGAAGCTTTTGTCCTTAAAATTTCTCATGTGCCAATTCATGAAGTGTTTGACTTTTTCATTAGGAATTAAGTTCCTTTGGCTTTGGAGTGTTGTCTCAATCTTTTAAGTTTGGGTGTTGATGATTCCAAGACTTGGATGATTTCCTGTACTTAATCTCAGGCTTATCTCACTCCTCAAATTCACCAATATGGTGACAACTACTTTGGCCAAGTTCGCCTTTTATGTTTTGTTGAAGTCTCTTTGGATTAAGGACAACCTCTCGGATTTTTTTTTTCTAGAATGTGCTCTTTGATGTTTGTATTAGCTCTTATATTATAATAAAGAAAGTGATTTTCACACACCCTTTTAAGCTTCTTAAACACGTCTCTTTATTTATGGTCGTTAATTTGAATAAATTAACCGGAATCAACTTCTAGAATTAAACAAGGGTGTAAGAGGCTAAAAGAGATGTGTGAAAATCACTTCCTATAACAAAATCAGTATAATTTTCTCTTCAAAAACCCAAAAAAAAGTTACTAATAGTACGCTATAGTGTTTTTGTTCTTTACTTGTAAATGAAAAATTTTAGGTCAAACTTCTGTCAATGGAGAGTTCAATATACACCAAATTGTTATGCTGATACAATGTATGACTTAGCCTAAATTTTTCACCCCTTTAGTGAAACTATCGTTGTATATTGAAACAAGTTTTAAGAAAAATTAAAATACTAATTGTTGAACATTTGACCTTTAACAAGTATAGAACTAATCTCAGTCATTTTTTCTATAAGAAAAATCATCCCAAAGTCAAAGTAACGTTTACTGAAAATTAATCCCCAAGTTAAAATGGCGAAAAGAACGCCTATACAGACTCTACAAAAATTCTGCACTTCTGTCACCGGTGTATACGGACAAATATACCTTTGTGCTCCAACAAGAGAGGATGTAGACTTCTCGAAATAGCCAATAAGCAATGATCTTTGGGGAGTTGGGAGGTTCGATCTTATGCATTTGGAATACTACTTGGCATGGACATTGTGTTGGCCATTATCATCGTCTAACTATTATTCTTTAGGCAACGGCGTCTTATGACTTCTGAGTTTTGCATGCCTCCCTTGTGGCAATGTTCTTGCCAATAGCTAGAATATAATTGTATTGCCTTACTTTTCAACTAGCACACTGGCACACGGGCGGCTCTATTTTTTTTTCTTACAAAATTGTCATTTAAAAATTGATTAAAAAAAAAAAACACACACACACACACACAACTATCCCACGGAGTTTTTCAATTCTCAAAATTTTTAGTTAATTTTTTTAAATGGTATATTTTATGGATCACCCCATCATTCTTTTTTTTTTTTTAATTATAATTAAATAAGGATTTTTTTATTTTTTTATTTTTTATATTGGATGTTTCACCAAATTGTCATTCTCCCTTAAATAGAGTACTAACAATTCTACATAAATTCTAAAATATTTTGAATGTAAAACAATTCTATCTAAATTCTAAAATCCATGCTGTACGATTTGAAGCTATTCATCAAAATTTTCCTCAATTTAAGTCGTGAGATGTGGATGTGAAGCTAAATTGACAATTTTTAATGAGTATAATAATTTTTTTTTTGAAAAAAATAGTAGTTTACTTTGGAGGGTAAATAGGCTATTAGTTATGCACCCATATGCAACGTCAAGAGCTTATAAAAAAGAAAATAACGATGTTATCTTATAAAGTATGTCACATGAGTATAAGTCACCTGATTTAATTTGACTGAATGAAATAGAAAATCATACAGTAGAGATAAAGAGCCATTTTTAAGGACTTGTATTTCCAAAATAAAACTATCGCCCATATTCTCTATCTCTCCTCATGTGATCCAAAACCTAATTTTTTTCTTCTCCAAGCATCCGGCCCCCTTGCTACTTCTTAGGAACGGCGACAACCCTTTTTCCTTCTTCCTCTACGCCCTCTTCTTCAACCTTCACTCACTGCCTTGCACCTCCCCCTTCCTCGTCTCTTTACCCTTTTTAGTGAGCAACCCTCCATGGGTTTGGTTGGTATTATGGTTGTGGTGGGTCAAAATTGCCTTTCTACTGCTGGTTTCCATGGTGATTATACGCTCCTTGACTGTTCCAATGGTTGAGCTGCCTTCCATAACCAAATTCATAATCAATCCACCTTGCCTTGGGCTACGATTGATGTAAATCCAACTTGATTTACCTACCAACAGTTCGTGCGTGTGTGGTTAGATTCTAGGAACATATGCTTTTGACACCCATTTTGTAAGGTCCACTTCATAATATGTATTTCAAAAATTCAAACTGTTTATATTTTAATACATCATTCATAGAGCATCCTTATAAAAAAAAAAATTAGAAAATCCAAAACTATTAAGATATTTATTTGTAGTGAAGAAAATGGACAAATGCGGTTTTATAAAGAAACACTAAATTTAATCCAATGGTCATATGGTTACAAATTTGGGTAACTTTGGGTAGACCTGATCTTTGAGGTAAGACATAAAAGATAAATGGTTGGATCATTAAAATACATTACGAAATCGACTCCACAAAAACATGTATAAAAAACATGGATCCTCGAATCCTAACATATATAGATTTATGTAAATTCTACGCTAAGTGTATCATTGCCAATCCTATATATTTTTCACAGGTGTTATTGAATTCTTAATTGAAAAGTGAGGGTTTTTAGTTATAGTTGTAGGGCATATATTTCACCATAAGGCCTCGTTTGATAAGGAGGACTAACTTGGATCAGACTATTCATTACATTGAAAGCATTTTGAAGGAAGAGATTAATGAAATTTCATATTTTGTCGAATTTGAAAGTTACTCGTGAAGAAAATATATACTTACTAGTTTCCACAAAAATAGTAAAATTAAAACGAACAACTTTTCTTCATAAGTAATCTTCAACTTAAATAAAAAAAAAAATTATCATCCATTACTTTCTTTAAAATCCCTTCAGATATCTTCAAATATAATGAATCGTCCTAGCTAAATTAATCCTCTCGTCGAGGCCTAAACGTTTGTTGACTTAGAAAAACAAGACGACTTATTTAAGTATTGAATATTTAAGAATTTGTTTGTATGTCGTATGTCGTCTGTCGTCATAGACAAATTAAAAAATTAAAAGGGGGCCAGTGGGTGTGGTGGGGTTGGAAAGAAGATGAAGATCTAATCTCACCAATTTGATGGCATTGGTCAGTCTTTTACATTCTCATTGGCCTACAAATTGCTAAAAACTTAAATGGGTTGGTGACAACGCTTCAGTACCATACACAAATGTATTAAAAAAATAAAAAAATGACATCCGTCAATGGATAAGAAGTCGTAGTCTTGTCCAACCTCCCTATAAGATCCTTCGTCCACAGTTTCGTTAGGTGTCTCTCTCTCATAAGAAATTAGTTGATAAATTGGGTTTTTTTTATATTTTTTTATATTTTTAAAGTGAACGTTTCTTTAATTTTCTTGCTTACCACTCTTTTTTTTGTAAGGAAAACTGGTGATGAGTCATGGTTATCCACTCATTTCAAGTCGGGAGAGGTTATGGGGAATTTTACCCTATCCGTAGCTATAATCAAGCAGATCCACCAGCTCAAAGCATCGAACCTGAAACCTTTCACATTTTTTTGTTTATTGGAGAGTAGCAGTCCGCACCCTTACTACTTGGCCACTTACTTACCACTTGTTGAAATGCTTTCATTTTTTTGATGATGTTGTTTTAGTTCATCCCCAAGTGGCAACCTTGGATGTTTCATTTTACAATTAAGGAAATGTTTTGGTTAATTAGATCATCACAAAATCATAGTACTTTAGAATGAAGTCATGAATTTTGTTGGTGTTAACTTCAATCAGATTGCCACAATTAGCTAATCATCGGTCTAATTTGAGTTGGATAATTTTTAGGGGAAGATTAATAAAATTGCAGTGCTTGGAATATTCGTAAATTTTTTTTTTTTTTTTTTTTTTAATGTCAAACGATAGATTGTTAGATTAGGGAGTTAACGTGATTTGAACCCACATCGTGGTATAAAAGCAATACTCTTCTCCATCACTGTAATAGAGGATCACTTGTGTAAAATAATTAATTCAAAATATGACTTCGTTAACAACAGTCATTCGCGCAGGTTGTTTGCCTAAAACCGGATACATGTATTTAGATGCAAATGTAAGACTCAAATTGGAGAAATTGCAGCCGCTATTATCAATATAATAATTTGGAGAAAATACCATGCAAAGATCCAACACCCCTATGAATTTCTCGTTTTGCTTTCACCAACCCCCCTTCTCAAAAGAAGCGGTGGTTGGTAGTGGGCGCATGACTTATCCATAAATTCCCCTAAATTTTGTTTTTAATTTTTCTTGTTGCAAAGTTAATGATGCATTATCTTCACTAGACTTTTGTTTAGTTTTTTCTATACTGTTGTAAGTAGGTCAAGAAACAAAAGTTTTCGGCATCGTCAGCGTCAGCTTTGCCTGGTCAATGAGAAATTTTTTAGTGTATCAAAAACACGGTCTAATGTATCATAATATAATTAGTTGTACATTTAAAAAAAAAATCTCAACCATTTATATTATGACACTTGATGTCGAACAGTATTTCTAGGACATTGAAAATTTTCTTCTTGTCAAGGATTCAGTCTCAAAGTTCTGTTTTAAATTCTTTTGTCGAATTTGTTTAAAATCATCGAAACCTAATCATGTTATATGCCTCAATGAGAACATGCGTGTCCAATAAATAATAAATAATAAGCATTTTTGAGTATAGCAAATTACATGGATGTTCATTTTTCGACATGCATCGATATATTATCATCGATCGGATCCAAAGATCTGTTGTATGAATGATAACAAGCAATACATAAAAAAAATAAAATAAAACATCTTTTTGGGTATATTCAATGATTCTCGACATGAATCACGTGGATGTATAAATATGTGTGTGTGATAAGGTACGCACAGAAACTGCATGGCTAGATATTGTAATACCTTAAGGATGGGAATGCATACCTTAAGGAAGGGAAGTGGGATGAAGAGAACAATATGTACCTTTCATGGCTTCTTACTTGCATCGCATGTTCTGATTCAAAAACTAAAAAGAAAGGAAAGCGAGGGGGATGAACAGAATTATATATCAATTTTTATGCTAAATCGTGCCATACTTTCAACAACTTAACATTTTATTTGGATAGTGATCTTAGAGATACCAATTCATATCTTGATATTGTGGTATTTAATTTGCTTATGTTTTCGTTCATCTTGAACATCAATTGGTATTAAAAGGTTTGTGCCTTTTGCATTTTACTACCAATAAACATGTTATGTATTACATCAGTTGGTATTAAAAACCCTACTGCATTTTGCTACCAATAAACATTTCACGACTAACATCATAAGCATAACTTCTTTTATTTAAATGTTACTGTCTGGAATTCATCTGGATATACCTTCGATCGTCTAATTTCTTTGTCAGTAACACGTTTCTTAGCTCAACACAAGATTGCTTCTTTTAGGATATATAAAAACCCTACAGCATTGGTTTTACATTTTAAAAAGATACCGATGCTAAATGCAGACGCTCAAAATCAGCCGTGATACAACTCTCAAATGCGATTAATGACTACTTTATTTTGGTGGTTGTTTGTGCAACTCATTTGGCCAAATCCTGTCCGACTGTCCATATATAAAGGCGAAGCTGCCTCCCTAAATTCTGCCACAAGGAGGACCTTATAAATACTGTGACGCTAATACGAAGGCCATCTTGAATTTGGGTAGAAATAAAACTAGTTAAAATTTTCCCAATCCAATTATTAATGTAAGGAAATAACTAATAAGATATGGATTTGGGGGAAAGAAAAAAGACATGAGAGATCCATTGCGAATATCCTACCAAACACATACCAATAACATCCAATCATAAAATGGGGTTGGTAAGCTTTCCACTAAAATTTGGTGCATAAAAGAAATAGGCCGGTGCACACCACCTATTTTTACCTCACTCGTTATTCTCAATTTTCGATCATCAGATCGAATGAATTGAAGAAGATCAATGAACAAAAATTAACAAGAGTATATAAGACGTAAAAAGAAGTGTGTGAATAGCACTACCCAAGAAATAATAGGAACGTACAAGTGCTGCAAAAATCAAACAGAAAAATAGATATGATTGTGTTGCCCACACACTCATCTTTACCTCCCACACATCCTTGTTAATTTTTTGTCATTGATCTTCTTCAATTCATTCAATACGACGATCAAAAATTGAGAGTGATATGTGAGAAGTTAAAATGAGTGTGTGGATAGCACACTCAGTGGCGGATGCATTGAGGGGCAGGGGGTCAGTTGACTCTCGAACTTCGGTGAACGTCCATGGATACCTTGGGTGTTGACCTCCGAACTTCACTGAATGTCTATGGATACCTTGGGTGCTGCCTTTTTGAAGATTATAGTAGGCTTCATATATGCCCTCCAACTATTTGATAAAATGTCTGAAAGAAGAGTGAATGAAATGGTGATCTCAGTGAATAACAAAGTATCATCATTCTTGGACAAACATATTAATGGGATGCAATGATATCAAACATTGTTAGTGTGTTCATGATAAGTTTGTTTCTTTGTTAAGCATTCATATGAGAGCAGCCTTAGAACATATCAGTTACCCTCACAAATGAAGCATTAATAGGTGTGCAGTATGCCTTTCTAAATGACAATATGCGTGCTATTTTTGGTAAAAAAAATTTGACCGATGTGCTCGCTATTCTTACTGATCCCTCTTAATATTATTTCCTAGATCCACCACTAATAGCACTAGCCAATAAATATATCAAATGATTATTCAATAAAGGCAGCTGAAGCAAAATACCCCACAAGTAATTTGCGTGCACAAGTAACTAAAGGCACATAGTCACGTAGATTTGTTTGAGATTTAGGGGCACGAAATTGTGTCAATTTCCAAAGTGATTGCGTCAAGCACCTTTGTAATAAAAAAATACAAAAGCAAAAGAAAATATAAGTGAAGAAATCAAAACTAGCTTTAAAAAATTTATTTTATTTTTTTGAATTTTTGAATTTTAGTTTAAGATTTATTTTATTTTTCTATACAATTAACGATATATTTACACAAAAGGGTGCGAGAATGAATTAATATCGAATTCAGCATTCGCAAGATTCGAAGTTAAAACTCCTCACCTAATTCAATAAATCTTATATTTCAACAAAAAATGTAAACTAAAATAATAATTATACATCTAAAATATGAAAATTATATTAAATTAATTTATATATTTCTTTCTTTCTTCTACTTTTTATTCAACATGCATTGCTTGTATGGAATTGCGAGTTACTTTATTAATGCAATCAATTTAAGAGAGGGATAATCGGATATAACTTTGAACGGAATTTGCAAAACCATTCCAATATTCCTAAATTGTCAAGGAATTGAATGTTCTAATTCTAACATTTCAGTCAAACAAACGAGGTCTGAGTGAAGAGTTAACTATTCGTAATTAATAAGTATAAGTCCCTCTACGATATTTTTTTTTTAGGGGGTCAGAGATTAGACTAAAACACACAATAAGTCATCCATAATATAATTAGGTATCGATTTTGTATGAGTCGAATTTAAAATCTTTCACTTACAAATGCAAACAAATATGAGTATATCATAATTAATATAATAGAGGAGGAAAACAATAATTATTGAGTTAAAAATGATAGAATAATCACCTTAAAAGATGACAGAATTACCTTGTTTCAACCAATTCTATTCAACCAATTGTATTCAACCATTAGATAAGTTCATAAAAAGTTTGCAGAAAAAGAATCCATCTGTTAGATAGATATCCAAATCTTATTATTTTAATGCTACTAAACCGTAAAACTTGAAAACTTGATAATTTACATTTACCTCATCATAAACTACATATGTTGTTCTAAAACACACTTGTACGTCACGTGTCATCGCATGAATGGTGTAGTTTACATAATCAAACACAAATTTACATCATCAACAATTTACATTTACATTTAAAGTTTTACAACATTAACCTGTTACATTCGAATTTAATTTAAGACGCTCTCTTTACAGTTTGCACATTTCCTTAAACGTTCTATAAAACCGCTATCGTTTACATCGATCACAAGACAATACCACGCCACCTTTTACAAGGAATTTTACTTGTCATACGAACAATTGTTTTGGCAGAGAAATAGGGTGACGTGCTGCTTTCGTGCCCTTCCTTTCAGGGAGCCTGCTTACTCACCAACCCCCTCTCCCCTCTCTTCCCTTATCATTGACAAGTAAAAGCCCGCGTTTTGGAACCCCACCTAAACTCCACACGTTGTTCTGAAGCAGACTTATACGCCACGTGTCATCACGTGAACGGTCGTAGATCATGAAGATCCAAGGGCTACCTGGAGTTTTCAACTAACCCGTCGGCCTACCAACCCCAGCACTCGATGTGGGACGTCCTCTATATAAACAAGGCAATTACGGGTGAACCAACTCAGGAAAATAACTGTAAATTTTCCTTCCACCCGAAATTTAGAGCGCACCTCTTTCCATTCCTTTTCGCAATTCTCATTTCCTTATTCATTTTCTTCGGCCAGGCTTTTATCCCACTGAGTTTTTCCCGGCAAGGTTTTCCTTGGCTCCATTTCATTCACATTCTTTCGTATCCCTACTTTGGTATTGCTTGTGATCGGGGAAGCAAATGGAACCGGGAAATAACCAAAATGTCAACGAAAACAGCTCCCTGGAGTCGTTTTGCGTAGGGCATGAGAAGGTACTTGCGACACATGACCCATTGAACTGGGGGATGGCAGCTGAAGCACTGAAAGGGAGCCATCTGGACGAGTTCAAACGGATGGTCAACGATTACAGGAAGCCAGTGGTGAAGCTTGGTGGGGAGAGCCTGACGGTGGCTCAGGTGGCTGCGATTGCCTACCATGACGGTGCCAAGGTGGAGCTGTCGGAGGAGAAAAGGGCTGGGGTAAAGGCCAGCAGTGATTGGGTTATGGATAGCATGGGCAAAGGCACAGACAGCTATGGTGTGACCACTGGCTTTGGTGCAACCTCTCATAGGAGAACCAAGCAAGGTGGAGCTCTTCAGAGGGAGCTAATTAGGTAATTAATTAACCTACGATTCTCTAATTAGTTAATGCTTCCATTGAAATAGAATTATATCCATCATCTTTGCTTGGGGATCCTAATACTATTAAGTTTCTTAATTTTACCTATTCAAGGCAAGTAGTTAATTAACTTTGATAGTTTTTTTTTTTTTTTTTTAAAACAAAATTAACTTTGATAGTTGACTCTGTCGGTTGTTCAAGAGATTTTTCAATGTGCTAAAAATATGATCATGTACACCAAGTATAGGAATACAATTGGTTGAAAACTATTCTTTTAAGTTTCTAACCAGTTATATTATAACACTTGGTATACAGTGCCGTATTTTCGACACACTAAAAAATTTCTCTAGTTGTTTCTTAAATGAATTTCTTCTGTGTTAAGACTAACTCATAAACGGCACAAAATGAAAAATTTGCACACTTATGAGACCTCAAGTGGCACTAAACTCCACTTGTTTAAAGAGTTGCAACCCGACATATATGCATAAATAGCTATAAAACGTACAAAATGAAAAGTTCTGACCTTGAGGGGTAGGTAAGAAGATATGGCTCGGATAAAGAACGAGGTGTCTACTTTGCTATATTTGGTGGAATTTACGATTAAATTGCATAATTATATGGTATGGCCGCAAAATTGGTTACCAGCATTATCTCACCTTATGTATTTGTTGATGTCGGTATAGGTGTTTGGTGATTGTATTATTTGAAATAACCTTACCAAATAAAAAGGAAAAAAAATGAAAAAAAAAATGATGTAATCAAATTAAAATATATTCCCATTAGTACAATTTGCGTGCCTAGCACGTGGTTGCAAGAGAGTCAACATCCAATATAATTTTGGTGCATTTATTCCATTTTGGCCCCCAAATAATCTGGTCCATATAACATACAACATGCCTCTGTTTTTCTGGTTTTCTCCAAGTCCACCAAAATGTGCTGCCCACGTAGGTCTGTTCAGCTCATTACTAAACATAACCAAAACGCATCCTACCGCACGTAGCCCAAGCGATTAACAACACTTGTTTTGTATTAAAAAATAAAAATTCATTTTACTAATGTTTATTGTCATTTTTAATAGTTAATAATAATTGTGTAAAGTTCTCGTGTCATATCCCCTTCCTTCTTCTAAAATAGTTGTTTTGTCTGAAGGACAAAATTTCACTTTAGTTTAAATTACGAAGAGGCACATTTGACTCGGGTGCATAGGGAGCAGATATGCTTTAATAGTAATTTGTATTAGTTGCTACTCAAGCTGACTTGTATGCCATTTTTGTTGAACAGATTCTTGAATGCTGGAATCTTTGGCAGCAACACAGAATCAACCCACATTCTGCCTCACACAGCAACAAGAGCAGCAATGCTGGTGAGGATCAACACCCTCCTCCAAGGCTACTCCGGAATTAGATTCGAAATCTTGGAAGCCATCACCAAGTTCCTCAACAACAATGTCACCCCTTGCCTTCCCCTTAGGGGCACAATCACTGCCTCAGGGGACTTGGTTCCGCTCTCGTACATTGCCGGGCTTTTGATAGGCAGGCCAAATTCCAAGTCCACCGGGCCTAATGGCGAAACCCTAACCGCTTCTGATACCTTCAAGCTAGCTGGAATTGATGGCGGGTTCTTTGAGTTGCAGCCAAAGGAAGGGCTTGCATTGGTCAATGGAACTGCAGTTGGGTCTGGTTTGGCTTCTATGGTTCTGTTTGAGGCCAACACACAAGCACTTTTATCAGAAGTGTTGTCGGCAATTTTCGCCGAAGTTATGCAAGGAAAGCCTGAGTTTACAGATCACTTGACTCATAAGTTAAAGCACCACCCTGGCCAAATTGAAGCTGCAGCAATAATGGAACACATTTTAGCTGGAAGTGATTATGTAAAAGCAGCTGAAAAGGTGCATGAGATGGACCCTCTTCAGAAGCCAAAGCAGGACCGGTATGCTCTTAGAACATCTCCCCAATGGCTGGGCCCACAGATTGAGGTGATCAGAGCAGCAACGAAGATGATTGAGAGGGAGATCAACTCAGTGAATGACAACCCTTTGATCGATGTCTCAAGAAACAAGGCATTACATGGAGGAAACTTTCAGGGCACCCCAATTGGTGTTGCCATGGACAACACCAGATTAGCCATTTCTGCAATTGGAAAGCTTATGTTTGCTCAGTTCTCTGAGCTTGTCAATGACTTTTACAACAATGGGTTGCCTTCAAATCTCACGGCAAGCAACAATCCCAGCTTGGATTACGGGTTCAAAGGGGCTGAAATCGCCATGGCGTCTTACTGCTCAGAGCTCCAGTTCCTTGGCAACCCTGTCACAAACCATGTCCAGAGTGCAGAGCAACACAACCAAGATGTCAACTCCTTGGGATTGATTTCTTCCCGAAAAACTGCTGAGGCTGTTGACATATTGAAGCTCATGTCATCCACTTTCCTAGTTGCATTATGCCAAGCTATTGATTTAAGGCATTTGGAGGAGAATTTGAAAAGCACAGTGAAGACCACTGTCAGTCAGGTTGCCAAGAGAGTCCTCACCGTGGGCTTGAACGGCGAGCTTCACCCTTCTCGGTTCTGCGAAAAGGACCTCCTCAAGGTCGTCGATCGTGAGTATGTTTTCTCCTACATCGATGATCCCTGCAGTGCTACATATCCTCTAATGCAAAAACTAAGGCATGTACTAGTTGAGCATGCATTGAGCAATGGTGAGAAGGAGATAAGTACAAGCACTTCCATTTTCCAAAAGATTACAGCTTTTGAGGAGGAATTGAACACCCTTTTGCCGAAAGAGGTCGACAATGCTTGGGCTGAGTACGAGAACGGGAAAACGGCAATCCCAAACAGGATCAAGGAATGCAGGTCTTACCCATTGTACAAGTTTGTGAGGGAGGAGTTGGGGACTGATCTGTTGACTGGTGATAAAGTGAGATCACCAGGGGAGGAATGTGACAAGGTTTTCAGTGCTATGTGTGCTGGGAAGTTGATTGATCCTCTGCTGGATTGCTTGAAGGAGTGGAATGGTGCTCCCCTTCCTATTTCTTAAAAGTGCTTTTGGGGGATTTTTTTTTTTTACTTGTTAAAAGTTTATGTTCTCTTTTACAAGGCTATAGGACCTTGAAACTGAAAATTCTATGTTTTTCTTTAAATAATTTTTTTCACCTTTACATTTTATTGCATGTATGTTATCTGCATTGTACTGGATCTTCTACAAATGAACAAAATGTATCATAAACAAGTCACAAAAGGTGTCTTTATTTGTTCAACAACCTCTCTCTCTCTCTCTCTCTCTCACACACACACACACATAAATCTTGCAAATCTTGCAAAAAGTAGTGAGAGATTGTAGTTACAGTGGTTAAGAACCAGTTCTTCAAGGGTTCATGTTTGAATCTTTCTTCTGCTGACATCGTTTGATATTGCAAAAAGAGCTTGATTTCAACTTTATTCCCAAACTAGCTAAGTTGAAACTTGAGAATCCAAACATTAATTTTCTTTGAGCAAACTAGTCGAATTCAAAGAAAATTGACATCTACAATTCACTACTTGATGCCTTTAAACGCCGCTCAATATGGTACAACATTGATTTAATCTGCGTAACTAGCTAGATCCATTATACAATGAAAATGTTGTTGGCAACTTTGTAATGATGAATTCCCGCAGGGCTTTGAAGTTGCGAATAAAGGGTGTCGCGATACTGTACAGTAACAAAACTCTGTAGCCTGCAGCAGGTGCTGCGGGCATGACTCAAGTTTTTGGGGATGAATTCCAAAAGCAATAACTCCTTTGAAATTCAAAATCATTGTTATTTTCAGCAGCTAGTGAAATTCTTGTGTGAGTGCTCCTTGGCTACTGCTGCTGTATGAAGGAGTAGTAAAATTTATTTTTTTGAAAAGTTGCAGAAAGCATATCCATCTATGAACCGTACTTCTTCATATGAGTTTTGTTCTTTAAGGCTGACTGTTGATATGAATTATTAGCTGTGTTATATATCTTCTGATATTCATAAGATCCCACAAACTATCACGGAAAAATGAAATTAGGTGACTTGGTAGGTTCTTTTTAGATGCCTTGGATACATAGTCGTTTTTTGCTAAGATCAGATCGGTATATTTTATCAATATTTTAAAAGGCGAAGACGTCGGTGAGGCATTTGATGGATAGCCTCGCCTGGGCGAAAGCCTTAAGCTGCAAGCCTCACGAGACCTAATTTTTTAATACATATTATATATATATATATAATAGTCACAAACAAATTTAACTCACATAACCAAGTTTAATCAAGCAATCTAATTAATCAATTTAAAACATCTACCTAAGCAAGTGCCTATTTATATGAGAGTTTTGAATAATATTTAGATGGGACAGGTAGTCTTATGAAAAAAGAAATAAGGAAAAAAAATATAACGAATTAAAAAAAAAAAGAATAATATAACATTAAGAAAATAATAATCCAAATAAAAAGATGTTTTCTTTTCTACGGTCAATCATGAAAATATTCAGGAAATTAAAAAAAACAAAAACAAAACAATTCTTATCTTATATATATATATATATGAGTAAATAAATATTAGAAATAAAAAGTGAAGAGAAAAGAAATAGTGGGATAATAAATTTCTTTAAAGTGGGATTAGTTTTAAGAAAAGCAAAGATAATGAGGTAATAAATGTGGCAAAGTGGGGTCAGTTTAAGTATTAAAAAAAGGAAAAAAAAAATTAAAAACACCAACTCAGCCTAAAAAACCTAGCGGTCTTATTCATCTTCTTCATCTCCTTCGCTGGTGTTCATGGCGTGCAACTCAAAACAGCTCTGCAACTCTAAAAAATTTCCAGAGTTTTGAAACTTTAAAAAGAAAAAGAGACGCGCAATTGACGCCTCATGCACGCCTCAGGCGCCTAGGCGCACCCCAAGAAGCCTAGGTGTGTATTATGCCGACTCCCTTAAAACGGAGGCGAAAATGGTGCAGCCCCGCCTCCAAGGCCGCCTAGGCGCGCCCCGAGGCGAGTCTTTTAAAACACTGATTTTATCAGAAAACTCACCTACATTGCATGCGTAATAGCATATGTGCACGTATAAGCAAGTAAACCAAACGATCTCAGAGTCACACTCACACATGAAGACATTATAGGCGAAAGAATGACCAATGCGAAATTATACGTATGTAGGCTTGAACTTAAGCACAATTAACCTATTGTTACTTACTATGGAAGAAGCCACAGAAAAATTATCTGCAAAAAAGGTTAAGACACACTGATATGTTTATCTATACAGATTAGTCTATCGGAGAGTCGAATTGGAAGAGCAATGATACAAAGAGTAGCATCAAAAGAAACTGTTCATGCGCGCAGTTTTGGATAATCTCATAAGCGATGATTGTGAGAGCTCTTTCCGTGGGATGAATTGAGACCGAATATAAATATTTAGATGCTTTTGTTCGTTCGAACGGACTCAGCTGGTTACATAATAGCAAAGTTATTTTTATGTTGTTTTTAACTTTGTATCGATGAATTCCTGCAGGCTTCGAAGTTGCCAATGAAGAGTGCTGGTTACTGGATCATCTGAAGTTACAAAACTTTGCAACCAGGCACACGCCCGGTCTGCTATATATAGATATGTGAAACAAGGAAATCAAACACATTTGGAATAGCAACAAGAGGTTCTAGTTAGCTTCTTTAAATTATGGACAAATATAGGTATTCAGGAATTTACATATCTAAACATATATGCAGAATTATCAATACAAAAGCATGTTTAAATGCATCCATCTGTTGAGAAAATAAAACTCTAACTAGACCAAAGTTTAAGAACAATGCTACAATTTTCTCTTATAAAGTATTAAAATCCATGCATGCAGCATGCTGAAGAAATAATGGCATGTTTACGTACCCGTAATCGAAATCAATTTACAGAATTGGATTCCGATTACGGCATACACCTTTGTTTACGTAATCTTGGGGAATCAAAATACATGTGAGGTCCACACACATTAAGGAATCCAACTCCTAATTTTGGAGGAATTGGACTCCCTACATAAGGGAGGTATTTCAATTCCTTGTGACTTGAGCAATCCGACATGGATTTTATTTACCAATTATGCCCTCACTTGTTTCTAATTATCCCAACATTGCCCTTCATTTGACACTCATTGTGCCATATTTTAATAAATAAATAAAACATATTTATATATTTTTATATAGATGAATTTTATTATATAAATTTAATTCAATTAATTAGAATGAAAATAATTTATTTATGTAAGGGCAATTTAGTAATCAACTTAGTTTTCATTTCGATTGAAGTGAATTAGTAAACAATTTATATGGATTCAACATCATTCATGTTATCTTTTAATAAATAAATAAAACCTATTTTTATATTTTATATAGATGAATTTTATTATATAAATTTAATTAAGAATTTAATTTAATTAATTAGTGTGAAAATAATTTATTTATGTAAGGGCAATATAGTAATCAACTGAGTTTTCATTATGATTTAAATGAATTAGTAAACAACTCATATAGACTTAACATCATTCCTACTCTGATTTCAGACAGTTTTAGTAAACAACTTCAACAGAAATTCAATTCTGATTCCACCTCATTTCAATTCCTCCTCAATCTAATTCCTTCTCAATTCAATTTCTCTCAATTTGATTACGGATTAGTAAACGCGTCATAAAACTTTTAATTTTATGAGTCTGGAATAATTCTACACCTACGTACTTTTTTACTGTTCAAGTCCGATTGGAGAGTTTGTCCAGTATGATGGGTCTAAAGCACGGACTGATATTTTGTGACCGGTCCATTCTAAATTTTCGCTTATTGAAAATTTTCTATGATAAGTCAGATTAACATTTTTGAAAAGAAAAATAGGTGACAATTGGAACCTTGTTCAAATAAAGTCAAATTAAATAAAGTTGGAAAATTGAAGTTTGTTTGGAAATGTCAATAGCGTTTAAAATCAAGTGGTAAATCTTCAAAACTATATGGTCATGGTTGGTGAAGTAGGTGAAGGCAATGGTTAAGCATACTGTCTCAATCAGGAATGGCTATGTATTATCAATAGTTTTTTATTTTGAATTTTTCCTACAATTCGAAACGATTACAATAATTTAAAAAAGAAGGAGTTCGAATTCGAGACGCATGGATAGAAGTTCAATAACCTATCCATTAAGATATTGGATCAAATGCTGTAAAAGTAGGTGACATTTGACAAACGATTTGTTTCTTTTTGCTATATGTTCATATCATGTTTTGCTTGTAACATGCAGGAGAAATGTAAAGGGCTCTTTTTTTTTCTTTTTTTTTTTTTTTGTGTGTAAGAGGCAGTAAAATACTATTATACCCTTCGATGTCAACCAAAAACTTTATACCTAAACTACATATTAATAGCAAGTGGTCATTTAACATAGTAGTAGAAATTTGATGAGTCCTTGCATGATGACGTGAGTTCCAACCTCATTAGTAACTAATATAACAAAATCTATTGTTTGATAAAAAAAAAACTTTATTAATTAATGAAATCCTCTTTATCAACCAAAAGAGGGTGAAAAGATAATTTAGTATAACTTAGTATTCTATCACACAAAAAAAAAAATGATGGGCAATAATGTAATCTCACAGGTTCAAATTTTACTTTTTTTATTGAAACCTCACCTACAGGTGATGTTAAAAATATCTCTAATATTTAAAAAAAAAAAAAAAACAAACAAAAACCTCCCACTCCCCCTATGTTCTCTCTCTCTCTCTCTTTCTCTCTCCCTTCATTTTCTAAAAAAATATGTTCATACACACAAAGTGTGTAGGTAAATGCTAGTACATATTAATAAAACTCTACTTGTCAACAAAAAACCAATGAAAATACTATTATAACTTTTAATACATAATTGGAAAAAAATATTAGAAACTGAAAAAATGTGAGCAGCAAAATAATTTCACACAAACAAGTTTTTGGTTTTTTTTTTTTAGGGAGTTTTAACGAAAAGCCTACGGTATCGTTCACTTTAACGAAAAACCACATTTTTACACTAAAAAGTCAATCCTGGTACTATTCATTTTACCCTTTATTTTGTCCTTATCATTAAAACTCAAAGTTTTCAAACCATTTTCATTAGTTTTTTTTTTTTTTAACCTCACAGCCATGTCATCGTATGACTACTCTCTTTCTCTGTCTATTGAAAACAATATTTGTGAAAAATAATATTATATTTCTCACACATAAAATGTGTGGCCTTTGCTAGTCTCTATTATACTCTTCATGCATAATTGAAAGAAATTATCATAAAAGAAAAATCATGAACATTAAAACAATTTCGCATAAAACTTTTTGTTCTTTCTTCCCTCACCTATATCTCATCAAAGCACGTCCCTCAAAATAATAGATAAAAACCTCCTATTCACATGTTTTCTCTCTCTATCCGCTCTCTTTCACATTTTTCTCCAACTTTTCCCGTCTTCCATATATTTTTTTCCTTTTAAATCTTTTATATTTACACACACATACAGTGTGCGGTATTCATCTAATTCTAAAATAAATCAGTCATCAGTCATTTGAAAGAGTAGTATATCATCAAGAATTGAAATTTTAAATACTCGGTTCCCAACGGATGTGATAATGTTTTGTTAGTTGAAACTAGATAAAAGTGTAGGAGTAAAATTATGATTGCATGTGGGATGAGGGAAAGAAAAACAAGCAAAAACTTGTTTATACGAAATTACTTCAATGCCTAAATATTTTTTTTTAATATTTTATTTCAGTGATGTATAAAAAGGGATAATAGGAACTTCAGTAATTTTTTGTTGACACATTTTCTGATCACAACATTAACTATGAGGAGAGGTTTCAAGTTTGAATCTTCCAATCTGTGACAACCCGTTCCAAATTTTACGTTTTTATTTTATTTTAAAAGCGTGAATTTACAAAATTGCCCTAGAGGCAAGGACTTTGACTTCCGTTGACCATCGACTCGAGAGATGTGGGACTTATATTTTTAGCATATCCTTATAGTGCTTATTGGTACGAACGTATAGGCGAAAGCTGTTTGCGAGTCCGGATTGTAACGGTATAGTTACGGACGTTCGAAATTGGTTATTCGAGGTTTAGCGTTTATTTAAATTCAATCCCCCCCTTGTGGGGAAAAGCCCAATCAGAATTGGAAGAAAAAAAAAAAAAAAAAAAAAAAAAAAGTGGGTTTTCGTCCACCCGCACCCACCGCGGGTTCCCATTTTCCAAGGCCGATTCCGGCCAACTCCGGTGGAGTTTTTCGATGCCACCACCACCATTTTGAAGCTCTCATTCCCCTCTACAAAACCCACCCAAGAACCACCTTGATTAACCATGGGATGTGGAGGTTTGAGGCCACGAAAGTTGACGAAAATCAATGGTGCTCCGGCCACCCTTCTCGATTTTCCGGCAAATCGGCAAAGCAATGGCCGATGCCACCAGTTGGGATTTGTAGCCCATCATCCCAGGAGAAAAACCCAACCAACCTTGACCCCGTTGGACCACCGTAGACGACGAATCGACGTCGGGAAGTTTTAGGCACCCGCCGGCTTCGTGGGCAAAATTGACCATCTTCCGTCCACTTTTGGACTTCGTGGCAGGTATGAAAGTTGCTCCACTCACTGAGATATTCATTTCTGTGAAGTTTGAGAATTTTTGGAAATAGTTGAATTTTCCGGCGAGTCGGGGCGGCCGACCGCCACCCGCGGCGGCGCGTGGCCAGTGGGCCGCCAATGTTATTTTTAGGCTATGTCAAATGTCTTGAATTCAGTTTTGTCATTTGAATGACGTAGGTTGATAGTTGGAACCTAAATTCGTTTCGATACGTTACTTGATAAAATGTGAATCGATGATCCGACCGTTGGATCGTCATCAAAATTGGATACATTATATTAGGTAATATTTAAAGATTATAGGAATTTACGGATCAGGAATCCGACTTACGGATCTTCCTGAATTGGATTTGTAAGTTAGTAAAATAAATGTTCACGGTCACTTGTTTTAGGCAATTGACGGAGATCTGACCGTTGGATCGTAATGAAATTTTAATATGTTATTATAGAAACATATTTTGGATCGTTGGGAGTTGCGGATTGGAAATCTGATATGCGGATCTTCCGGGTCAAGTTATACAGGGTTGTAAACCCTACCGTCGATCTTTGATCGACGGTTGACTTGTGGTCAATGGGTCTCAAACTATTTTAGAATGTCGTTGAGGTTGTGTTTTATGTGAATTACATATTCTACGGATAAGAGTTCTGAGATGTGATTTGATAATTGGTCACAGGGACCAATCATTCAGGACGCCTCGATGCGTGCGCTAGAGAAGTATAGCGTGGACTCCAGGTGAGTGGATCTTTTCCTTTTTATTGTGCATATTATTGAGAGTTCTATCGACACTTTTAAATTGATTAGGCATATTACTTTCATATATAATTATTGTGAATGCTTGAAGTACTATATGAACTACGAATGGCTTGATCCCTGTTTAGGGTACGTAGGCAGTCTAACGAGACGTTAGATGCAGCCATAAAATATTTGAGACAAAAGCCTTATTTGGGAAATTGAGTAATGCAAAGGAAATTGATAAAGACAAGTTTTAGTTTTGTGAATTAGTTAGTTAATTAGTGTTAATTGGGTTATTATGGATAATTATCCCTGAAAATAAGTAGTTCGGGAGTAGAGCGTTATTGATTGTACATTTCACACCGTATTGTTTATAATTGAGAATGTTTCGACATGGTTGAGTATTAGATTGCATCATGGTATATCAATATGTATATTACTTGCATATAATTATTGGGAATGCTTTCAAGTGCAAAGGTGAACTCAGGACACCCAGGTAAGTTCAGGTGAGTTTATGGTACTAGTTGAATCGATTGCGTTTTAGCATGACTACAGTTATGTGTTAGGCAACTTCGATACTGTCGTACTAGTTGCCACGAGTTGCATATGTTATATTGAGATGCATTGAGAGCTCATAAACCTGCACCCCGGTGTTAGTGCTCCCGCCCGTGGCCAGGGCACAGTCCTTCACGTGATGTTCACCTCCCGCACCTTATGCTCACCTTGGATTCAAGGTAGGTGCACAGTCTTGTCGTACAGACCACTTTAGGTGGTTCCGACTCGTAGGTGACCCACGATTATTCGCCCAGTCTTCACGTGATCGTAGCACTTATTTACACCCAGTCCTGTCGTATAGACCACTTTAAGTGGTTCCGACTCGTGTGCAGGTATACTTATTGAGCTATTGGCTAGCCAGGATTGATGAGATATGGATAAGTCGTACAAGTCACTATAGGTGACTCCGACTTATATGCTAGCCAGGATTGATGAGATATGGATAAGTCGTACAGGTCACTATAAGTGACTCCGACTTATATGCTAGCCAGGATTGATGAGATATGAACAAGTCGTACAGGTCACTATAGGTGACTCCGACTTATATGCTAGCCAGGATTGATGAGATATGAACAAGTCGTACAGGTCACTATAGGTGACTCCGACTTATATGCTAGCCAGGATTGATGAGATATGGATAAGTCGTACAGGTCACTATAGGTGACTCCGACTTATATGCTAGCCAGGATTGATGAGATATGGATAAGTCGTACAGGTCACTATAGGTGACTCCGACTTATATGCTAGCCATGATTGATGAAATACGGATAAGTTGTACATGTCATTTTAGATGACTCTGACTGATATATCACTTTGTATTGATTTAGTTCATTTGGCCTACTTATTAATGTATGGTGGATTTGATGGCAAACCGTGGTTTTGGTCATTTCTGAGTATGGTTTCGATATATGTATATATGTTGTACTGTCTTTTGGAAAACGATACGGATTTTACATTTAGGGGCATTACTTTTAGAAAGGTAGTAACTTTGGGAAGCTTGGTTTTATTGCTTACTCACACCTTCTGTTTGGTGCCCTCCAGGTTTTAGCTGCTGAGTTTGTATCGACAAGAATCTGTGGCGAATCTTAGTATTGATGGATATTTTTGAGGGTATGATTCTTACCCACATTACTGTACCTTACTTATGCTCTGACATCGCGTGTGAAATGGGTTCGCTCCCACTCATAGCGCACTCTGGTATTTAGACACTTTTAGATTCAAATTCATTCACTTTTTATACACTATCACATTTTATGGCTTCGTCACCTTCCAGGTGTCGGCCAGCACAGCTCGATTCAGGGTCCAAGTGGACTTTCTGGGTTGGGGTGTGTCACAATCTTCATTGTTACAAGTATATAAACAGATATTAGATCATATTTCTAGAATGGATGTCTATAAGAAAGTTATGAACATCCTTCCTATTGCTCCCTCGCAATATTAACTGAGTTTTTATGTTTTTTAAATAGTGCTTTAAATATATATATATATATATATATATATATTTGTTTTTTTTTTTTTAATGAAGCAGGGTCAGTTACGTGACTGCAGGGAGTGGTGCCACTACACAAGACTCTCGATTATTTTGTACTTGCTTGTAAACATTTATATACTTATATGTGAAAACCAAAAATTAAAAAATACAAACACCTACAACCAATTGACATTTTGAGGCGATCAAGTTAAGTTTTAGCATAGAACCTCTAAAATTTCAAAATTGGTCCTCAAATATAGTTACGATTTTTTGAAGTACTAACTTATGAAATCCCAATGTAGAACCTACAAATAAAAATAAACTAGCCTCTTGCCACACGCATACGCGTGTGTGGCAATTGGCCTTTTTATATTTTTTTTATTTAAATAATTAATTTACATATTTAAAAAAAATTATTTAAGAAAAAAAATGAAACGAAATAAAGATGTGAAACCACCCACTAATATGGGAGGTTTTGTTTTTCTATAATTTTAAATATTAAATTCAGTCAAAATAAAAATATGGTTAAATACTTTAGCTTTTTTTGGTTCAATTGTAATTTATGAAATTCTTAAAGGGTAATTTATGGTATTTTGAATGTTATACCATTTTAGGGTGCTCACTTTATATATACTAGTATTTGCCTACACAATTTGTGTGTATGCACACATTTTTCTAGGAAATGAGAAGGAGAGAAGGGGAGAGAGAGAGAACGTGAGGGAGTGGGAGTTTTATTTATTTATTTATTTTAAATATTAGAGATATTTTAACATCATCTGTAGATGAGGTTTCAATAAAAAAAAGTAAAATTTGGACATGTAAAATTACATTATTGCCCATCATTTTTTTTTATGCGATAGAATACTAAATTGTTTTTTCACCATCTTTTAATTGATAAAGATAATTTTATTAATTAATAGAGATATAAATATAGATAATCAATTTGTGAGTGGGTTGGTGAGTAGTAAAAAATTATTAAATTGAAATAATAATAAAATAGAAAATTGGAAAAGGGTTGGGGGTTGGTGACAAGTGACATCTCACCTCCATAATTCCCACGTCTGGTATTAAGCGAACTCCTCTGCTATAAATACTTTCGTCCGCAATCTCACGCCCTTTGTACTTAGCCGACCTCCCTCCCTCCCTCTGAAAACAACTCTCAGAACTCCTAGGAAATTTCATCAATGGCGCATGAGCAGATCCTCCTGGGGATGGGCAATCCACTTCTCGACATCTCTGCCGTCGTCGACGAAGAATTCTTGACAAAGTAAGCCCCCATATCAGCTTCTTTCATTACATTTTCCCATCTTCTCTCACTGTTTGGATGCTCAGAAATTGCAGGAAAACTGATGAATACGATCTGTTGTTTTTAGTTTTCGATTTCCTTTCTGCTTAGATCTGAAAGACTTAAACTTTGTGATTTATTTAAGAAACAGAGGAAAGTGATTAAGTAAATAGATCTGCAGGTTTTATTGGTTTCTGGTTTATTTCTGGGATTAACCCAATCCCATGGTTCATTAATCGGATTATTTTAGAAACCCAGATGAGCATTGGTTGAGTTTTTGTTGGTGAAATCATATGTGACTATTTTAGTTGGATCTGCTTTGATTTAGAAAAGGAAAATACGGTTACTTGCTTAATTTATTGAATTATCTAATTTCTTTTCCTATGATTAGGCATTTGAAAGTTTATTTACTTTTCTTTTTCTGTTGTAAGATTCATTTCCTGTTCATGTTTGGTTTCATTGTGTGATTTTAATATTGTATTTTAAGTGTTTCTGCATTTTGGTAGATTTTTTTTTCCTTCTCTTTTTCGATCTATGCATTATATCGTATGGATAACTAAATTGAGTGGTTTTTTTACAGATATGACATCAAGCCGAACAATGCCATTCTTGCCGAGGATAAGCACCTGCCCATGTAATCCATTTTTGTTCTTATCCTTGCTTCCTTGATTTTCAATTAGCAATTACTTCACCTGGATTAGAAAAGGTGTAACTTTAAGAGTTTAAGAGGGTTTTGAGTTTTCCGATCTCTTAGTTACTTGTTTGTAAATTTTTGTGAGAATATAGTTCAAACATAAGGTCATGATTAGTTTCTGGCGTTTGCAACTCCCTGAAATATTGCATTTTCTGATTCAATCTTTTTTGGATGGTTTTTAACAGGTACGACGAAATGTCTTCCAAGTACAATGTAGAGTATATTGCTGGAGGTAATTTTGATAAGTAGTTCACTTCGTTATTTGGTGATCCCATGCTTTATGATCTCGTCTAGAAAATTTACTGATAACGATGCCTAATTTTTCTGTCCTTTGCAAACCAGTGACTAGTGTTCTATATGTTCATTGTGTTATTTTCAGGTGCTACTCAAAATTCAATCAAAGTTGCGCAGGTTTGTTTATGTTTTTAACAGAACTTTTTATCATTATTTATCTTATGAAGATCTGATTCAATTGTATTATGCTGACAAAAATTTCTCAATCTGTGTGTTGTTTTACAATAGTGGATGCTCCAAGCTCCTGGCGCAACTAGTTACATTGGATCCATTGGCAAGGACAAGTATGGTGAGGAGATGAAGAAAAATTGTAAACATGCTGGTGTTAATGTGAGTTTCTTTACATCTTTACCTACCCTGCTTATTATCCCTCAGCTATTCTGATTTTTTTGGATCAAAAAATATTCATTTACATTTGGGTTCAGGTGCAATATTATGAAGATGACAAAGCTCCAACAGGAACATGTGCTGTTTGTGTAGTTGGTGGTGAGAGGTCAGTTTTACATCTCCTTTGGAAGATGAATTTGAAATTGTCGTCTGCCGATTTATAGTTTTATAAAGCAAATTTTCCTAGGCATTTCTTCTTTTACTTCTGTCAATACCCTGTATCATGCATTTTGATTTCATTCATTGCTCCCGTAGGGATCCTTGTATCTGTCATAAATTGTTGGAACAACAGGACCCCTGCATAAAGTTGTATATTTCATTTTCTTCTGAATTAGTCTTATAGTTTATTAAAACTTTGCACGGATTAATGTCTTGTAACAAATAATTGTACAGGTCTCTTGTTGCTAACTTATCAGCTGCAAATTGTTACAAAACTGAGCATTTAAAGCAACCTGAAAATTGGGTTCTGGGTATTACTTCCCTTGCTCTCTTGTTAATTCAGATTTTATCCTTTCCTTGGTTTTGGTCACATGTCCACCTTATGCAAACTCATGCTTGAACAGTTGAAAAGGCAAAATATTACTACATTGCTGGGTTTTTCCTTACTGTGTCTCCTGAGTCCATTCAACTGGTTGCTGAACATGCTGCTGCAAACAATAAGGTATCAACCATACAGTGTTTCTTAGCATCGACAGTGTGGTTGGATTCTCTCTTTTATTATCCAATTCAGTAGCTTCAGCTGCCTTCTTTTTTATCTACAGGTATTCACGATGAATCTTTCCGCTCCTTTCATTTGTGAGTTCTTCAAGGATGTACAGGAGAAAGCACTTCCGTAAGTCCCTCCTCCCAGAAAAGGAAAAGAAATGAAACTAAAATCTCTTTGTATTTCATGATCAATGTGGAGTACTGAATTGCCTTTTTGTATAGGTACATGGACTATGTTTTTGGGAATGAGACCGAAGCAAGAACCTTTTCAAGGGTTCATGGCTGGAAGGTAACATTGCTTAGTCTTTCTTCTTTCAAATTTGACTGAAGAACTTCTAACCTATACAAGTCACTAACTATAATGCCTTTTTCAATCAGACTGAAAATGTTGAGGAGATCGCCATAAAGATTTCCCAGTTGCCCAAAGCATCGGGTACACACAAGAGGATTACTGTTATCACACAAGGTGCAGATCCTGTTGTAGTTGCTGAGGATGGGAAGGTGAAACTATTTCCTGTCATATTGTTACCGAAGGAGAAGCTGGTTGATACCAATGGAGCCGGTATGTGATATCTCACCCGTCAATGTCATTGGATTCTTTTACCTTTTTCTTCCTGCCGTTCTGGGGGAGACTTAAGTTGTTTATTTGAAAGGAAATATAAAGCATGCATTGATATAATACTTGCCAATGCCATTTAGTCAGGAGTCTAAAGTCTTGAGCATATAAACTATCGATCTAGGCTATAAACAATTATTCATGTTATGTTACTGGTCAAATGCTTGAGTGAGATATCAGGATTACGAGTGAAGAATAGAAGAAATCTTGTTAGTTCTAACTTGTAACTAAAAAAAATATCATGATGTTTCTCGTGGCAGGAGATGCATTTGTTGGGGGATTTTTGTCACAGCTGGTTCAAGAGAAGCCAATTGAAAACTGCGTTAAAGCTGGTTGTTATGCAGCAAATGTTGTCATCCAAAGGTCAGGCTGCACGTACCCAGAAAAGCCCGTTTTCCATTAGGGTCATTTCTCGGCAGTTGAGCTCCATGTACCTTCTATTCATTTCGTGGTAGAGTTGGATTTCTTGCTGATGTAACTGTGGCAGACGGCAGTGCTTTTATCTCCTGAACCCGTTTTATCTGGTATAGGAGTTTATTTGTTCTATCTATGTTTATCTTTTGTGCGATCCTTGTCACATAAGGATGACATGGATTGCAAGTTTATTAAAAGACATTTTCATTATTAATATAAAAAAGCTTGAACTTTCATGGTCGAATTCGATTGAATTGCATTCTCTTGAAACTTGGTTGATGCCCTCAGAAATTTTCTTTTAGGGGAATATGATAGAAAATATAGGAGTGTAAAGTTAGTATCTTAACGAGGATACGTCATTTTTTTCTTATTCAAACTTGATACATCTTGTAACATTGAAAAGATAAGTGTAACGCGATACTACATTACTTAAACTGTTGCTTGATGCTGAAAATTTGAAAAGTACGTGTAGACGTAGGATGGTAATCAACCGGATAAAGCAATGTAAACAGTGATAGAATTATATGTATGTCATTAACTTCAAGCAGGATTTGTGTCGTATAATTGGCTTGGGAATCGCTCTGCCCATTTAAAACTAGAAATTGGAGCATGCAAAAGTATATTTTCAGTTGGAATATTAGCCTAATTAATTTGCTTCACCATCACGAATATATGTAAAAGAGATCCTACAACAGCATCTAGGAGATGGTTATAATTAACAAGGCTTTTGGCGAAGAATTATAACACTAACTATAGCATTACGCAGAGTAGTTTAGGCTAGCTATGGTGGAGTGGGACTTGCAATTTGAGAAATTGTGCTATTCCTATTTCCCCATGAAGTTGCATCTCTGTCATGCCGATCAAATCATAGTCGGCAGCACACTATGACTTGGAAAACTCGAAAAGGACTTACCTGCAACTGTGACATGGAACATCTGCCTCTTTTGTTAGGTGATGAGAAAGAAACGAAAGATGTTGCATGTCACGGTTAAGGAAGTTCTCCCAGGAAAACTAAGATGTACCAAGTCTATGAACGAGGTGGGTTTAAACTAGCATTGTAGTCAGAAGAAAGCTTAAATTTTTTGAGAATATTGTATGGACTAGTTAGCCTGAATTGCTTGGGCAAGCGTAAGTCCCATACCAGAAAAGTTCAATAGTAGTCTAAACAGTTGAAATATAGTATAGTGGACACTTACGGAGCCTGTAAAATGACACAATTTTGATCATAAATTAGCTTTGACTTATGAGCATTGAAATTGAAAATAACACAATGTACGAGTACAACAGAAATTTAGCTGCACACTTGCTAACATATTATTTCTATACTAAAACCCAAACTCCGGTGCACTGTTCACGGACAGTGCGAGGACGAAAATGCCCCCCAATTGGTCTTCAGAGTTTCTTTTTTCACAGTAAAATGGCGGTTTTGTCCTCCCAGACCATGCGTCTCTCATCAGTGTGCCTCTAGGTTCGATCTTCTTTTTCTGTTCCTTGCTTGGCACGCGTCCATCATCGCTGCCGTTTCTGTTTCAGTTCTCTGCTTTTTCTTTCTTTGCTTTCCATTTCTCTCCTCTCTCTCGCCGTCTTCTCAGTGTTTTGCAAGCTTTTCTCCCTTTGTCTTTGTCGCCATGGTCTCCATCGCTCTCAAGCTTTTCTCCCTTTCTATTTGTTGCCATAGTCTCCATCGCTCTCAAACTTGCGTTTCTATCCCTGTCAAATTTTGGCTCACTGGAAAAATCTGAAGTAGTTTAAGCTTCTTCAGCTTTTTGATTTGGATTGAAGATGATTTTAAGCCAAAAAGGTTAACGTTTTCTAGTAAGTTCTTTGAATCATACATCTCGGAGTTCTTTTTTTTTTTTTTTTTTTTTTTTTTTTTTCAAATCTATGGGTTGTGTTTTCTTCAATTTTAAAATATTAAAAATTGAATCTTTTTTTTTTTTTTGGGTAATATTTTTGATTAGATTATGCTATGGGTTCTGATGAGGCTTTGAATTGGGTTTGAGAGTTTTGATTTAATGAGAGAGATAAGGAGTATACACGGAGACAGGGAGTTAGGTCATTTGAAGAAATGGAGATTAGGGTGAGAGAAAAACGGGAGAGAAGGGGTAGCAGATTAAATTTTGATTTTATAATTTTGGGGGTTTTGTGTTTAAATTTTGCGTTTGTAATTTTGGGGTTTTGTGTGTGCTCTTGGATACGATTGAGTTTTCAATTTCAGGAAACGGTGGTGTTGCAATTTTGGGGCTTTCATGTGCAACCTTGGAACCACTTTATGCTCACGGTTTATAAAAGGTATGAAACCCCTGGCGTTTGCTGATGCGTTTTTTTTACTTTCTTAGTATGGCCTTTAAATTTTTTTGGTAGTTTCTGTAGATATAGCCTACAAATGTTGACCCGAAGGTTGGACATAATCCTTCCTATTACAATTTATTAACGTTAATTCAATTAACAAAAGTTGATTGGAATCTGACAATGATCTAGATATTTGCATGGGTGAGAGAATCTCGTTGACATTTTTCGATATTTAGATGGGATTTGTGTATGAATTTTGTTTTTGTAATTTTGTGTTTTGTTTATATTGTTAGATTCGTTGTCTGTGCGTATCATTTGCTTCTGTTTTTCGTTTCAGGAGACGTTACTCTTTGTTTTTTGGGGCTTTTGTGTGAAGCTTTCGAAGCCCTTTGTGCTCAAGGTAAATAATTTTGGTTTTTTCCTTTGAGGCTTTTGTGGAACAATTTTTTTTGTTTTTTGTTTTTGTAATATTGTGATAGTTTTATTTTGTATGTTGTGAAAGTTGATTGTTTGAGAAACTGAGTAACTGTGTATTTGTTTGTAGTTATGGTATGAGACGTGATATAAATTGAACAGGGTGAGATAAGGTATTTAGGTATCACAACAATTGATTGTGAAAAACTATTAACAAACTACATTTGAAACATTCATTCATTTATGTTATATGTGGTGTTTCCAAGCTTGAGTTCTTTTTCCATGCAGCCTTCTGTTAACCAATACGGGTCTATTCATTCTGGTAATGCTACAAATGGATAAATCACATCAGAGCGTCTGCTACCCCTTTGTTACCTGATTTCATGGATTCATATATGTGCTATCTCCATAACTATTATCTGTCTGCTGCCTATTACTATGGAGGTAAAACTTATGGGTGAAGTCTTTGCTTTAGATTGGTTTATTTATGGATTGTCAGATTCTTATTTAAATTCATGTATATTTTTTATATCAAAATTCATGTGTGTGATGTGAATGGTTTTGTGAATTTCTTTTAGGCTATGATGAGACTAGCAACAACTGGGAGGACTACTTGAGATATGTAAATCCTGAGGGAGTATAAATGATTTCTGTAAGTTCCTCTTCCAACTTCACAATTGTGAACTGGGTAGTCATTGCAAGCTTCCAGTGATAGTTGTCTAACGCTTCGAAGGCAGCTCTCTAAAATTTAAATTATCTTTCTGAGCTTTCTTTTCTTCTAATTACATAAAATTGATATTTTTTTTATATAGTTATTTATTTGTCATATGCTCTGGTATATCGATTTCTTTTTTTCTCAAAATTTTTGCTTCGTTTTATATAATGCATAGAAAGGAGGAACGCCCAAACTGGAGGTCAGTCAAGCATGACATCCTTTCTATAGACCAGAGGTCAGTCAAACATGTGTTATATGTGTATAGGTAGAGTTTCCATTGCTTGATTCTCCTCTGCTTATATCACTTTATTTGGTACCAATTTTAGGGGAAATTATGAGACATGGAAATTGTTGCCAAATGCGAGGACATAAAGTTGTCTATTTGCAAAATTACGATGAAGTGGCACAAGGACCCTAAGTTGGTATGTTCAAGTAGATTACCTGATCTCCTTAGTTGGGTTTAGGTTTAATGCTCAGTGGTATGTTGTGCTTCTGCTTCTTTTTAATTATCGAGGATATGCAGAGATTGCAAATGAAAAGATTGTATTTGCTGCGTTGATGCATTGTTGAGCCAGAGACGCAAAAGGAAGGATGTATTCAATCTCAAGATCTGTGAGCTTTCACTTCTTAATTTTATTATTATTAATTTTGTTTGCTCTTTGAAATTTGAATGTATTAGTTTTTTAATTTTATTGGGATTAGTTTACCTGAGATGGGTTTTGGCTATATTTTTAGATTATGAAATTTAATGTTAATTGATTTTCTAGGAAAAATGTGAGACTGAGAGTATGTTAAAAGGCTGAAACATTGCATAAAGTGGTTCCAAGAGCTTGAGCAAAGCTACTTATTAGAGCGTGAGAAGTTAGAGAATTTGATTCTGTTATTCGTAGACCATTCTGCCAAATCTCTAAGTTTGAAGCAGATCAATTTTTACATTTTTATGTTTAGTTTTAGGAAGAAATGAAAATGAGTTTTGCCTTTTTTGAGTGTTTCGTTAGTACTAGCTTGCTGCATATGCTATTCTCTGGGTGTAAATATAATTATCTAAGCAAGCTCACTTATTTTTTGAACTCTTTAACTGATTTGTGGCTGCAACAAGATATTTTTTTTTTGGATTTTTCCCAGTCTTTTAAACAGTATTAGGTTTCTGTCCTGCATGTCACCAGGCTTATTCTTTTTTCAATTCACATTAATCACGAATTTATAGTTGATTGGATTTCATTTTGGCTGCTGTAAATGGGTTTTCATCAGCATGTCTGACATGATAAAATCAGGTCTTTTGGATTAATTCAAACATTGTAAACATTTCATTTGTATTCTTGATCGTTGTTAATATTATAGTTACATGTCTAACGAAAAAGGATTTCTTTTAATGAATAATATGTGTCATTACCCAAAATGAGTTACCTTTGCTCAGAGTTTGCTGGTTAGCATGTTATGTTCCTAGGTAACATGCATCTGAAACTCTTTGTGCAGAAGAAGATATCTCATTACAACCACCTCAATCCAACAAAACTTTTATCACTCTTAAAACATTATTTGAACTCTCAGCTCAAGTAAGTCCTCAGTTTCCATATACTTTTTATTTCTTAATATCTACGTGGTTTTCATAGTTTTTAACCTTTAAATCACGTAACTTTATATTTACAATTATATTCTTTCTAATTGTTTGTATAGATTTCTTTTTTGCTCACTGCGAGATGATGTCATGGCGTGGTTTAGTGGTGTTGAATATAATTGGAGAAACTGATTCTTCAATCTACTCATGCTGTAGGATTTCAAAGTTGAAACCCACTTACTTTCAATCTTTTCGAACAAATTCACTTTGTAAAGTAACAAAACAATGATATTCCTAAAGGAAATAAAATTATTTGCTTTGCTGAGGTAGATTAATCCATGCTATAGTGCATTTTGAAACCTAAGTTATGGATGCATCAGTTTCAATTTAAACACATCTAGAAACTTAGGGATACATTTATTGGCTCACATTTGTATGTTGCTGGAAATTTAAAGATCTGTTGATGATACTAGATTTAACTTTCGTAACTTTTCAAACATAATTACCCATACAATTTCTAATCCCGCAGCAACGCGCGAGCATCACTTTCTAGTTCTTATCTAAATGCTCCAAGCATATAACAAAACTTGTGAAGAAAAAGGCAACGTCATCAAATATGATGAAGCCCTTGATCTAGTTCATAACTGATGCAATGAAGAACGTCGATGAAAATGTATTCGTTGCAAGGAATCCAGAGTTTCGTGTTGGCTGCAAACTGAAAAACTTCTTCAGCGAGATCAAGCAATTGCTGGAACAAAGGGTGGCTGAGTAATGTAACCTTGATGATAAATCTCTTGCAGTCTTCACCAACATACACCACAAGGTGGCCTCTTGGGACATTTTTGGGTACATAGTAGTCCTCTTCATGACGGCGGAACCACATTTTCGCATTGCTAATGTGACCCCGGATTGCACGCCTTAGGACTGTACCGCCAAGTTTCCTGCATCTGCGAAAGAATTGTTTGATGAGGAACTTAGCGTCGAATAGCATCATATCGATGTTCGTAACTAGTAGATACTGAGAGAATTGTAAAATATATAAGATTATTTTTCTCCAATTTGAGAGAGAATTGAAACACTTGGTGGGGGCTAGTGAGTTAGATCGCTGTCACTTGCTATTGGTGTTATAATAGGAAGAGTAGGTTCATAACCATTATTTTCATGTTTCCTCATCAGTTAATGAAATCATATAGGAAGAGGATTTCAGAAGCCAGGCAAGGCAATGTGGTTATAATCTGATGACGTATCAGTAAGTGGGTTTTGTTTTCAAACCTATGTTATATGTATAGTTTCTTTAATGGCTTAAGAATGTTTTACATCATGCCACAATCTTACTTAGAAATATTATTTGTTGATGTTGAGATTTATGAAATTATGATGGTATGATAGTACATATTTTATCTACTCATCATGCAGGCTTAAACCGGTGTCTTTAGTACTCGTTCGGACCAAGATCAGCTTTACATGTATGTGCAACACTTTGTTCACATTAGATCCATTGTACGTGCTAACCTATACTAATTGCTTTTGTATTTAGGGGTCGTATGTGATGCCCTTGTTGCCAATTTTATGTGTTTATGGTATTCGAGCGTAGATTATTATACCCAGCCCGTTCATGTAGTTACTTTCTTCATGGACTCGTGTCTGCATTTTTTATGAGCATATTGTGTTACAGTTGTTAAGATATTTGCGATTTACTCGTATCTTAAGCATAATGGCTTTTATACTATTTTGCTTTGGTTTTCATATTACAACAAGAGTTTACTATGTTACGAAAAGCAAAAGTTTTGGTAAATCCTTATTTTGGTCCATTCATAGTACGTTTTTCACCCTTCCAAGACTTAGTAGCTGGATACTATGGCAAGCGAGGAATCACTAGCGGTTTTGGCATCCGCTATAATTAATGTAGGAAATTTTATTCCTGTTAATTGTATAATATCCATCCTACTTAGGATGAAGATATTCTTACCTATAATGCACTTTTATCCATAATCTAATACTGCATGCATTTGTAGGGGTGGAAAAAATTCCCGAAAATCCCGAACCAAACCGAAAAAATCCCGATCCCAAACCAAAAATTTCCCAAACCGAAATTCCCGAAATTTTCGGGATGCTATCCCGAACCGATCCCAAAATTTCGGTATGGGATTCGGGATTGGCTTCTCAATATTTCGGGAATCCTATACCGAACCGAAAATATATAATATTAATTATTATATATATAAATATATTTATACATATATATTATTCTTTTATAATTGATGCTAGTAGTTTCTAATTCATGCTCTGCAACCTGGAATGCCCTACACCTTGCATATTTTTCCTGTTTTGTTTGATATTCATGTGGATTTTGTTATTGTTGCTGCCATGACTGATGATTTTAGATGACTTGATTCTTTTGTCTCTCAACAGATTGCAAAAAGGGTTTAATTAATTTGAATTTTGACTATGATAAAAACAATCAGGCATGCCAGTGTTCAAGTAAATGGTAGTATAAATGAAATGAAATTCCTAGTTTAAGAATGTGTTCTTGAATTATATATTTGAAGAACAATTCATAATTTCATATTTCAATTTGGAATTCTCGATTTGTCCCAAAATCCCGAAAATATTTCGGGATTCCCGAAAATTTGGTTTGGGATTGGTCTTCAAATTCCCGTCCCAAAAAATTTCGGTTTGGGATTCGAGATACTAATTTCGGTATGGTATCCCATACCGAACCACCCCTATGCATTTGTAATAAGAGTTCACCCACACTGCACTCTCTTGCTCTTAGTTTAACTTACTTCTAGACTTTGGTTTTAATTTACTCGTACTTTTTATACATAAATTACATAATATGATTTCGTCATCTTTTAAGTGTCGGCCAATATGCCTTGATTTTGATGTCTTTTTAGATATTTGATTTGGAGTGTGTCGCGATTGATCAATCATATAGGTGACACCACTTACACCTCCTTCAGGTCGGCCGTGAAACTATCTGGTATTAACAATAGATTAATGATCAAGTGTTAAACTTCAAGAGTAACTTGTTTCTTTTATTCTATTGCATTTCACTATATAAGTTTTGTTTTGAAGTGCCACTTAATTAGTATCACGGTCTAATATTATTTCTCTTCACTTGTAAGTAAGAGGTTTTACATTTAATTCTTACCAAAAGTGAATTCGAATCACTTTATTGTTAGTTCATTGTAAGTTAAATATACTCTCTTTCCTTTAGTGTATATAATATTGTTTGTTAAAAAAAAAAATGTTTTGTTTGGTGTTTTCTTGATAAATGCATGTGACCAATTGGAAGACATGTCAATTGTGAGCCATGACTCTCTCTCTCTCTCTCTCTCTCTCTCTCTCTCTCTCTATATATATATATATATATATGTATGTATATATCTGGCACACAGATTCAACTAAGACAACTTTCCGGGTACGTAAGTTGGTATATATACGTGGAGAATGAGACCCTGAACATGACACATCATTCAACTTAACAGCCGACAGGAGATTTGCCAATTTGGCTCCACTACGCAGTATGCACCCATAGAGGGGAGAAATTTTTAATTGTAATGAGAATACGGATGGTCCATTACGTGTTTTTATACAAGTGGTGAAAAATTTTAATTTTTAAGTTATTACCCTTTTAACACACATAATCTACTATTTATATAAGAACACGTGATGTACCATCTCGTGTGACGGTCACGTTGAAAAATTCCTGTACAAAGAGAGAGAGAGAGAGAGAGAGAGAGAGAGAGAGAGAGTTTATGGATTCTACGTTTAGAGAAGTTGGAATGTCAAATATGACAGTTCATGGACAAAATTTGAAGTCATATCGGAATATTATAAAAGCATTATCTTTTTATCCATTGGTGGCAGCCTGTCAGCTTTTGGATATATATTTTTGCTGTGTTACAATGTCACCAATGAAAGAACATTGCCTGTTGCAGATGTTGCATCTTTTTGCCTAACCTTTTCCCTTGTTGCATGTATGTGTTTATGTTCTGATTTTTTTTTTTTCATTTTTTAAGAAAAAGAGGTGGTAGCGTTTTATTCAATAACTTAAGAAAGTATACAATCATGATGGAGGATGTTTCGGAGTACATCTAGTGGCTCCTCAAACCAATAGTTAAAGAACATTCAAAATTAAGGTCAACTTGACTAATCTATGCGTTACAGAATAGGTAGAACGGCAGATATGACAAACTCTAGATTCATTAAAGTCCCGTACACAGGTTTTAATGTCATCAATTAGCAACTCATTGGAAGTCGAACCACTGTGCAAGCTGCCCATGGCTTGAACAACCAATAAAGCATCAGACTCCCAAGATTGTGCAAGCTGCCTATGGCTTGAACAACCAATAAAGCATCAGACTCCAAGATGATACACTGCCAGTTTTTCTGGGCAGCCAGCTCGAGACCTTCAAGAGCAGCTAGGACCTCCACCGTGTGGTTAGTCACGTAAGGTATCTTGCAAATGAAACCTCCAACATAGTTACCGGCACCATTGCGAAATACCACATCGGACTCCCCCAGAGTTTGTAGACGAACAAAAGGAACCATCCACATTAATCTTCATCCAATGAACTGGAGGAGGAGACCAATGGGAAGGAGACTGTTGAAGTCGATGCAAAGGAACAGGCTGAGCACTAAGGTAGTGAGAGAGATAGAGACCAGCTAATTGACTCACCAAGGCCGGACTTGCAGATTTGTCTTCCCAAAGAAGGGAGTTTCGAGCACGCCAGATTGCATTAATAAGGACCATTCTGGAACGCGACTCTAGGGTATACTGTGTGAACATTTGCCCGACGAAATTTTAGTTTGTCAACTTAAGGTATTTTACCCGACGATGTGTTTCGTCACGCCAAGTATGTTAAGTGTTGGGCAAACTTGACGCGTGTTGAATTTACCATCAATTCTCGTTATATCACATAAGAATTAGCATTTCAGTTGGAAAACACTATATGTTGTCTTTTGTTCATGATATTGCTAATGTGGACTTTTTGACATCTCATTTGAAGATACTTTAATATTTTATACACGATTAGGCTATGGACCCCATGAGAAGATTTATTTTTGGGTTTCCAGATTTGCTTTTGAGTGAATTACATTTGTGAACTATACCAAAAGAAAAATAAAAAAGTACCCCTTTCAAAATTAATCACATTTTGTTGATTGAAACCCGAAAATCCAAAACCTCACATTATGTTCATAAGTTGTGAAGTATGTGACAACCCGTTTCAAATTTTACGTTTTTATTTTATTTTAAAAGCGTGAATTTACGAAATTGCCCTAGAGGCAAGGACTTTGACTTCCGTTGACCATCGACTTGAGAGATGTGAGACTTATTCTTTAAGCATACCCTCGTAGTACTCTTTGGTACGAACGTATAGGCGAAAGCCGTTTGCGAGTCCGGATTATAACGGTATAGTTACGGACGTTCGAAATTGGTTATTCAAGGTTTAGTGTTTATTTAAATTAAATCCCCACTTTGTGGGGGAAGCCCAAAATTAGAAATGGAGGGAGGAAAGAAAGAAAAAAAAAAAAAAAAAAAAAAAAGAAATGGAGGTGGTTTCTGTCCACCCGTACCCACCGCGGGTCCATCTTCCAAGGCCGATTCCGGCCAACTCCGGTGGATTTTTTGGATGCCACCACCACCATCTTGAAGCTCTCATTCCCCTCT
This sequence comes from Pyrus communis, assembly GCF_041283825.1. NCBI lineage: Eukaryota > Viridiplantae > Streptophyta > Magnoliopsida > Rosales > Rosaceae > Pyrus > Pyrus communis. The sequence continues at coordinate 22,479,360 of NC_142571.1, read as the reverse complement.
ACAAAACCCACCCAATAACCACCTTGATTAACCATGGTATGAGGCGGTTTGAGGCCACGAAAGTTGACGAAAATCAATGGTGCTCCGGCCACCCTTTTCGATTTTCCGGCAAATCGGCAAAGCGATGGCCGATGCCACCACTTGGGCTTTGTAACCCATCATTCCAGGAGAAAAACCCAACCAACCTTGACCCCGTTGGACCACCGTGGACGACGAATCGACGTCGGGAAGTTTTAGGCACCCGCCGGCTTTGTGGGAAAAATTGACCATCTTCCGTCCACTTTTGGACTTCGTGGCAGGTATGAAAGTTACTCCACTCACTGAGATCTTCATTTCTGTGAAGTTTGAGAATTTTTGGAAATAGTTGGATTTTCTAGCGAGTCGGGGCGGCCGACCGCCACCCGCGGCGGCGCTTGGCCAGTGGGCCGCCAATGCTATTTTTAGGCTATGTCAAATGTCTTGAATTCAGTTTTGTCATTTGAATGACGTAGGTTGATAGTTGGAACCTAAATTCGTTACGATACGTTACTTGATAAAAATGTGAATCGATGATCCGACCGTTTGATCGTCACCAAAATTGGATACATTATAATACGTAATATTTAAAGATCATAAGAATTTATGGATCGGGAATCCGACTTACGGATCTTCCCGAATTGGATTTGTAAGTTAGTAAAATAAATGTTCACGGCCACTTGTTTTAGGCAATTGGCGAAGATCTGACCGTTGGATCGTAATGAAATTTTAATATGTTATTCTAGAAACATATTGTGGATCGTTGAGAGTTGCGGATTGGAAATCTGATATGCGGATCTTCCGGGTCAAGTTATACAGGGTTGTAAACCCTACCGTCGATCTTTGATCGACGGTTGACTTGTGGTCAATGGGTCTCAAACTATTTTAGAATGTCATTGAGGTTGTGTTTTATGTGAATTACGTATTCTTCGGATAAGAGTTCTGAGATGTGATTTGATAATTGGTCACAGGGACCAATCATTCAGGACGCCTCGATGCGTGCGCTAGAGAATCATAGCGTGGACTCCAGGTGAGTGGATCTTTTCCTTTTTATCGTACATATTGTTGAGAGTTCTATCGACACTTTTAAATTGATTAGGCATATTACCTTCATATAATTATTGTGAATGCTTGAAGTACCTATATGAACTACGAATGGCTTGATCCCTGTCTAGGGTACGTAGGCAGTCTAACGAGACGTTAGATGCAGCCATAAAATATTTGAGACAAAAACCTTATTTGGGAAATTGAGTAATGCGAAGGAAATTGATAAAGACAAGTTTTAGTTTTGTGAATTAGTTAGTTAATTAGTGTTAATTAGGTTACTATGGATAATTATCCCTGAAAATAAGTAGTTCGGGAGTAGAGCGTTATTGATTGTACATTTCATATTGTATAGTTTATAATTGAAAATGCTACAACATGGTTGAGTGTTAGATTGCATCATGGTATATCCATATGTATACTACTTGCATATAATTATTGGGAATGCTTTCAAGTGCAAAGGTGGACGCAGGACACCCAGGTAAGCTTCAGGTGAGTACATGTTGATGTTAGTGATGGTAGTGCGTACGATTGTGTTGAGATATAGTATAGCTCATAAACCTGCACCCCGGTGTTAGTGCTCCCGCCCGTGGCCAGGGCACAGTCCTTCACGTGATGTTCACCTCCCGCACCTTACGCTCACCTTGGATTCAAGGTAGGTGCACAGTCCTGTCGTACAGACCACTTTAGGTGGTTCCGACTCGTAGGTGACCCGCGATTATTCGCCCAGTCTTCACGTGATCGTAGCACTTGAGCGTATTTATTTACACCCAGTCCTGTCGTACAGACCACTTTAGGTGGTTCCGACTTGTGTGCAAGTATACTTATTGAGCTATTGGCTAGCCAGGATTGATGAGATATGGATAAGTCGTACAGGTCACTATAGGTGACTCCGACTTATATGCTAGCCATGATTGATGAGATATGGATAAGTCATACAAGTCACTATAGGTGACTCCGACTTATATGCTAGCCAGGATTGATGAGATATGGATAAGTCGTACAAGTCACTATAGGTGACTCCGACTTATATGCTAGCCATGATTGATGAGATATGGATAAGTTGTACATGTCATTCTAGATGACTTTGACTGATATATCACTTTGTATTGATTTAGTTCATTTGGCCTACTTATTAATGTATGGTGGAGTTGATGGCAAACCGTGGTTTTGGTCATTTCTGAGTATGGTTTGGATATATGTATATATGTTGTACTGTCTTATGGAAAACGATACGGGTTTTACAATTAGGGGCATTACTTTTAGAGAGGTAATAACTTTGGGAAGTTTGGTTTTATTGCTTACTCACACCTTCTGTTTGGTGCCCTCCAGGTTTTAGCTGCTGAGTTTGTATCGACAAGAATTTGTGGCGAATCTTAGTATTGATGGATAATTCTGAGGGTATGATTCTTACCCACACTACTGTACCTTACTTATGCTCTGACATCGCGTGTGAAATGGGTTCGCTCCCACTCATAGTGCACTCTGGTACTTAGACACTTTTAGATTCAAATTTATTCACTTTTTCTACACTCTATCACATTTTATGGCTTCGTCACCGTCCAGGTGTCGGCCAGCACAGCTCGATTCAGGGTCCAAGTAGACTTTCTGGGTCGGGGTGTGTCAAAGTATATATGACTTAATTTAGTTCTTTTTAGGGCGGCATTATAACGTTGCGTTGTCAATAAAGCCTAGCACTGTTACATTTCGAGGCGTGACAGCATTAATTAGACCATACTCCAAATTTAATTCATTAAACTTTGTACAGTTACAAATGAATATTTAATTCATTGTTACTTATCTTTGATTTGATATCAATTTTTAATAAATGACCATTCCTGTAACTGTTCGATTTCAAATTTAAATTTTAAATTTAAGAACGAGTGATCATGCATTATTTAGTCTTCCGACTAGGATAATAAATTTGCAAATGAGTAACTAATATCTATAAGCCAACTTTTTTTGTCAAACAAAATTCTAAAAAAATAAGGATTATAACCCTTTGTATATGATTACACCCCAATAAAACAAGTTAATAAATCATGGATAAATATATATGTGAAACAACAATTAATTAAATGTTTTAAAAATATATCCTAATAAATAAGAGAATTACAAAATAAAAAATTTAAAGAAAAAAGGAGTGAACCACCAGCAGAAAGCAACCCACCCACGTCTATCTTCTATTCTCATTTTGTGATCAAACTTCCTCCTTGTTCATGATCCCACGTTCTACAAAATTTCATTCCAGCTAGAGGAAAACGGAATCACAAAACCAAAAGAAGAAGAGTAATCGAAACAAGTGGAGAAGAAAACACCATGGAAGACTAGAGGAGCACACTAGTTTTTTTGGTGGCGCTTATTTATGCTTGGGGATCTTAATTATTCTCTTTCGAATTTTAACTTCTTTTGTTGTAATTATAAAATCATAGTAAAACATAATTATTTTCCACACAGTGTGTGGCCATTTTGCTAGTTCGATTTGGATTCAGAACCTAAACGAGGAGTGTTAATAGTATTACGCACTTGAACCTCTCCATTCTTGGCAAAAAAAAAAAAAAAACTAACCATCTTTCTTTAGCCCAACCAAAAATATATGACCCTAATTTCTAACCCCAACCTCATTTTTCATCACCATGTTTTGCTCCAAACCACCTAAACCATAGGTGCATCTTTCTTTCCTAAGCATGCGCAACTTCCCACCCCTTATATAAACCAATCCCACATCCAAGTTCTTATTCGCAGACTGAATATTTCGGCAAGTCGACCAATTCCCTCACAAATCATACCAAAAACCCAATAAAAACCCAGTTTTAAAAGACCAAAATGGCCAATACTAAAACCAATAAAATTCCTGCCATTGTTATCTGTTTGCTAGTTGTTATGGTGTGCAGCTACAGCATGAAGGGAAGTGAAGCGCTCTCAGACTGTGCAAAGCCATGCATGCCAGTGTGCCTGAAAGAGGAAGGCGCAAACATTCCCATCTGCGAGATTGCATGTGAGAATTACTGCAAACAGGTCTCTGGGAATGGTGGTTGGATCTGGAATAATAAGCATAACCTATGATTGATATTGTACCTTTCAACTGCAAGTACAATATACGTACGTACGTACTTGCAGTTTTTAGATTCATTTACGTACTTTTAATTTTTAAGTTGGTCAATAATGTGACTACGTACATGGAATTATTTTTTGATTACCAAGAAATATAGGGTAGCTGAATATTCCGTGGTAGATGTAATTAGCTAGAGATGCAGATCATGGATATGATCGTATTAAGTTCTAGGGTTTCTGGGATGTACATATTAACATAAATGCATCCTTTCATGTAATGAGATGTTATTAATCTTATTTATCCGCAAATCATAGTTTTTCACTGTACAAAAATAAAGTTAACGTTTTTATTGAGTTATTTTTGTATATCAGTAAAACTATGATCTGCAGGAAATAGAAAGAACTCTAAAGAAAGAAACAAACAACTTTCCTTTCTCAAAAATTGGACACATTAGCATTTAATAACATTTTTTTCTTCCACTATATTGAATTGTGATTATTTTAAATGTGAGAGATTTCATTCGTCAGAATTTTAATAGGAGAGATTTAATCTGTCAATATATATTGAATTGTGATTATTTTACAGAATTATTATTGACAATACAAAAATCTCATTCTGCACTTCTAATAATTGTATTTTCCTTTTTAAGTATAAAAAATTTTGGATTGCAAAATAAAAAATTTAGAGTGACAAGCATACAAGAATAGCATATATTAAAATTAATAAATTAAAATATAAAGTTATATTATGTGGTTTCACTAACAATTACAACAAAATTTTTGTGATAAAAGCCCGTGACTTGATGCAATTTAATAACAATTTTGTACAATTAGGAGTAATCCGCTGATTAATCTCTCTAAAATCTTGAGATCGAGCCATTTCGCAAATGGTGAATGACTTGAATTCTATGAATAAAAAAGAGAGAACAAAGTTGGTGCAAATGAATCCTTATCATTTTATTTATACTTTTTTGGGCATGATTGGACCCAACGATTGCATAATCTTCCCTCACTTTCCAAATAAAGCTATATAAGTAGTACGTAGTGAAACACGTCGACTTGATATTTGAAGAAAGTACTGTCCTTGTTTGTTTTTCTACATATTCCATGCATGATCTTGACGTACTTCCGTTCTGAGATAACCTTGCTGCAGATTATCATTAATGAGTCAGGATTCACCCTCTTTGTAAGGATTTCAAAGATCATTAACGTTTATTTATCGTACATTGTGCGATTAGAAATTATTGTAAATTTTTTTTATTTAAAATTAAATAGAAATAGTAGCTGATGAAAAATGATCATACAATGTACAATGAACAGATATGATTGAAGGATCCAGCGAGAATCCTCTCTTATTGTTAACTAATTTAAGCTCCTTTGGCCCTGCCCCTGCTGCCTTCCGTTAATAATCAATTGCACAACTCACGCATGCATTTTTATCTTTTACACACTATTTTCAATTTCTAACTATCCAATTGAATGAATAAAAGAATATCAAAATATATAATTAAACAAGAGATGTGTATAAAGTAAAAATGAGTTTGTGGATAATACCATTCTTACAGAAATAAGGAAGTGTAGTTGGATATGTCACCTCTCCTCCTTCATTTGGATTAGACAAAAGACTAGATAATTTATTTACTCTCTGATTGGAACTGGATTTAATCATATGGAAAATGTTGAAACAATGCTATATCAATGCCATGTAATTTGATCAAGCTAAAAATTTGGTAACTTGTTTTTATTGACGACGTGGATCATAGAAGTTTTAACTCATAACTCTTCTAACTTTTCTCTATAAACTCTAGCTCTCTCCACAATTCATAATTTCTTTTGATTATCTTCATCTCATTTTTATTTCTTATTATAATTTTTTTTAAATGTGGTGGTCACTGCTGCAAGTATTATATAAACAACAACAAAAATATGGTTTTATCTCATTAAATGGGATTAGTTATATGAATTCTAAAATGTCATTACGCTCGGTTTTGCGTCTAATTTTCTGTTAGCTTCAAGTACTCCAAATCTTTCTTAAGGTCTTTTTCTAAATCTTCCTATGTGTTTCTCTACCCTTTTTCCTTGACCATCTATCTCGTAATCGCATTTTCTAATCAGAACATATGTAGGTCTTTGGTTTCACATATCCAAACCACCTTAATCAATTCCCTCTCATCTTATCTTCAATTGGGCCAACTCCTACTTTACGTCGGATATCATCGTTCTTAATCATATCATTTCTCGTGTGCCCACACGTCCTGCGAAGCATTCTCATCTCTGCTACACTCTTTTTTTGCACGTGTTGATACTTGACCGCCTAACATTTGTGCCATGAAACATCGTTGGCCTTATTGCCATCCTATAATATTTTTCTTGGAGGCACTTGTTATTTGCATGTGTTGAATATGTTCCGTTAACTCATCAATTACCAATTCAAAAAAGGTAAGGACTTAAAGTTGAGGCTTGGAGTAACCCTATATATGATTATGGGAAAGCCTTCAGTTTGTCCTTCATGAGTTCTTACTACAGTCCTTACTTCATCATACATATTCTCTATTGCTTGGATATATACTACCCATACTCCTTTCTTCACTAGAATCCAAAAAAATAAAAACTTCTCTTGGGAACCTATCATTCACTTTTTCCAAATCTATAAAAACCATGTGCAAATACTTTGCATATCTCTATATCGTTCTATCGATCTTTGTAAAAGATAGATTGCTTCCATATAGTCGAGCATGACATAAACCTGAATTGACTATTTGAGATCCCTATCCCTTGCCTTAGTCTATGCTCAACCCAAAGCTTTTTTGTATGACTCATAATAAAATACCCTATGATTCATGCAATTTTGTGTGTCGTTCTTATTCTCGTAAATAGGCAATAAAGTTCTTTTTAATTATATTAACCCTATAAAAGTGTGATTACTCTATAAACTTTATGAGCTTAATAAATTGATATCATCCTCATTTTTCCAGCCTAATGTAGAAGGCTTTAGGACGGCTTCGTGCTAAAATGGCGCCTATGCGCAAGTCACACCTAAACTAACCGCAACGCGACCCCATCCCAATCCGAGTCGTACGGCCAGAAAATAACAGCGACTCTTCGTGCGCTGTGTCCTAGCTGCGCAATTTAGCCGTTCCCCGCCTCTCCCAGACTCAGCTTCAAGAATGTTGCTCAAAACCTAGACAAACACCGCCCCCCCCCCCCCTCTCTTCTCTCTCTCTCTCCTTCCTCTCCTCCCTCTCTCCCCTCTCTCTCTCCCCTCTACTTTCTCTCTGTATTTGCAGTTGCAGTTGGCTGTTGCTTCTGAAGGCTAATCGTATGCGTATCAACCAGTCTCGTTGAATTTACAGGTTCTGAATTTCTACGATTCTGTCAAAATTTTGCACAAATCTTTGCACTTATAGGGTTTTGGTTATTGGGTTGGTATTGGAACTTCAAAGAACAATGCTTTTGTGATTGAAAACCAATGTGCCATTAGCTTATATAGTAGGATATGCTGCGGATGTGAATCTTGGTTATAAATGGGTGATGTTGAAATACCCAGTTGGCTCGAAGGGTTGCCATTGGCACCCGTCTTCCGGCCGACGCATACTGAATTCGCAGACCCGATTGCTTACATATCGAAAATCGAGAAGGAAGCTAGTGGATTTGGTATTTGCAAGATTATCCCACCATTGCCAAAACCCTCAAAAAGATATGTTTTTAGCAACTTGAATAAGTCACTTTTGAAGTGTCCAGAATTGGGTAGTGATGTAAATTCTTTAGAGGGTTGTTCTCCGATGAGAACGGGTTCTGGGGATGGTGGTAATGATGGGGAGGCTAGGGCAGTCTTTACCACAAGACACCAAGAATTGGGTCAGAGTGTGAAAAAGGTGAAAGGGGCAGCAGTTCAGAATCCGCCTTCGGGTGTTGATAAGCAAGTGTGGCAAAGTGGAGAAATTTATACTTTGGAGCAGTTTGAAACTAAGTCTAGGGCTTTTGCAAGGAGCATGCTAGGTTCAATTAGGGAGGTTACCCCATTGGGTATAGAGGAAATGTTTTGGAAGGCAGCTTCTGAGAAGCCAATATATATTGAGTATGCAAATGATGTGCCCGGGTCTGCTTTTGAAGAGCCTGTGGGACAATTCCGCTCTTCTCACAGGCGGAGGCGGAAGAGGAACTCCTACCAGAGAAGAAATGAAAACTCTGATAGCAAGAAAGGTGAAATGATCAGTATCAGCGAAAGAAACTCCCATAATGAGGAAGTTAAGAATGCTACTCGTTGGAATGTTTCGGATACATGTTTAGAGGCATCCAAATCATCTACTGCTCCAGAAATATTATCAGCAGATGAAACTCCCCAATCATCTAGGAAAAAAAATCCAAATTCATGTTGTGATATGGAAGGTACTGCTGGTTGGAAGCTTTCAAACAGTCCTTGGAACTTACAAGTGATTGCACGTTCACCTGGTTCACTTACTCGTTTCATGCCCGATGATATCCCGGGTGTTACTTCTCCTATGGTTTACATTGGCATGTTGTTCAGTTGGTTTGCTTGGCACGTTGAAGATCATGAGCTTCACAGTATGAATTTTCTTCACACTGGATCTTCAAAGACTTGGTATTCTGTTCCAGGCGATTATGCATTTGATTTTGAGGAACTTATTCGTACCGAGGCGTTTGGTAGTAATCTTGACCGCCTAGGTATGTGAATTCTTATATGGTTGGTTCATTCATTGTTTACTAAAAGCCTCTGAGCTTCTGAGCATTTGTTTATTGTTATTACTTCCATAGCCTTTTTGTAACTCAGGTCCAGTTTCTCTTATTACCAGCTGCTCTCTCACTATTGGGCAATAAAACAACTTTAATTTCACCTGAGGCTGTTGTTGCAGCAGGGATTCCTTGTTGCAGGTGGGTCTTTCTTTTGCCCCTTCTTGTTACTTCTACTGTTTATTTATAATGTTAACTCGGTTGAGGATTTATTATTTATACTGAATGTTCGGATTTGATCTGTGGATCTGAGTCTCTGTTGGGTTGGGTCTTTTTGATGTTCTAATTTTGTTCATTCTGGTTTCTTCTTTAGGTTAATACAGAACTCTGGTGAATTTGTTGTGACTTTTCCAAGGGCTTACCATGTAGGATTCAGCCACGGTAATTACTGTACATTGTTTATTACTTATCGCTATCGTAGTGGTGGATATGATAGTTTTTACATTTTGGCCTGAACCCTGTTTTTACTTTGTAAATGCTTACAACTTGGCATTTGTTGCAGAAAGAAATTTCATGTGCATTGGACACTAAACATAGGGTATAGAAGTTCTACAAAGAATAGGGCATATCTATCAAACCTACAAGAAAAGGGGGGTAAGTACCTAAAGGATTCAATTCCTTTGTGATAGAAGTAGCCCTTTGAGCCCGAACTTGATTTGAATAGCCATAGATGAAACAGAAATGACAAAAGGCTTCAAATAATTTATCCTCTAGTAATGTCTATTAACTTAGATTTATTGACCATAAGAGCTGATCTAGAACCATAAGCACGTATTACTTTTACATTATAGTGAGAGTATACAGTACCTCCTCCAACTAATCTGGAAAACTTTATTCCACTTTTCTGTTGAGCTATTAGTTCAAACGTACCGAAGACAAAGTTGGAAGTTTAAGCGAGGAAGTACCTTGGATTGTTGTGTCATCAGGAAGAGTGGAGGTTAGGTGCCTTGGATAAATGGACTATAGAAAGAGGTTAAATATTCCCCCGTAATGCTCTTCTTGCATTATCAGAGAATTTGGCCTTGGATATGGCTAAATGGAATAAAGGAATCCTAGTAGCGAAACCCCAGATTGATGGAAATAACTAACGCTTTAGTTGCGTTGGTATCCTCCCAGTTTCATGTAGGCTGTAGCATATTCCTTTCGTCCTGATTTATAGATGATATAGACAGGAGGTGGTCAAGGCTTAACTCTGCACAAAAACTACACCATGTTTTTATTTTCCAATTTTTGTGTTAACGTTATTCCTTTCATCCGGCTTTTTTTTGGTATTTCTCATGATTGCTAATGGGAAGGTCTTCAGTCCACATGAGTTTGATAAGGACTTGTGCCTTAGTACCTTTTCTTCCTAATTCTTTTGTGATAAAATCAAAGTCATGGACCTCTTCCATTAAAACAAATTTCTATTGCAGATATTTAAACTCGATTTCTGATAATTGCAAATAAAATTTTTTGTATTCAATTGTTTCAATCATAGCTTATATGGTACTAATGGCATGGTTCTTTCTGCATGCACATGATGTTTCTCATTTTCGTCTGCAAGTCCTTGGTTTTCATAAATTTTCTTGTGTTATTTGAAACAAATTTTTATTGCCTCTTCAGCATTGTTGCTCATCTTGAGTCTTTGATGGATTACTGTAGGTTTTAACTGTGGGGAAGCTGCTAACTTTGGAACACCACAATGGCTTAAAGTAGCTAAAGAAGCTGCAGTACGTAGAGCTGCTATGAATTACCTTCCTATGCTCTCCCATCAACAGTTGCTATACCTCTTGACCATGTCTTTTGTTTCGAGGTCAGCTAAACATCTTATTCAAACTACATTGAGCACAAGATAGTCTCAGTATGTCATATGCTGCTTTTGGAACTTGTTCTTTGATGATGGATAATAGTGATTGTGATAAGGTTGTTCCCTTGTATTTACTCTTCTATGCCTCAATTAGATAGAACTGCACTGTGTCTTTGCTTGTCTTGATAAAGTTGTCAACTAGGCCAGCCAGTTGCAGTTGTTGCTTATGTTTGTTTTTGCGGTTTTGTTATTATTCCAGGGTGCCAAGGTCCCTACTACCAGGTGTGCGAAGTTCGCGTAGGAGAGATCGGCAAAAGGAAGAAAAGGAGTTTTCAGTGAAGAAGGCTTTTATTGAAGATATAGTAAAGGAAAACAATGTGTTGTCTGTCCTTCTTGGAAAAGAATCAAGTTACCACGCAGTATTATGGAACCATGATTTACTTCCATATACAAGTAAAGATTCCGTAACACCCGGTGGTGGTGCTGCTGTTGATATGAATCCAAAGGAAGATGCTACCCATATTCAGTGTGGAAATTACGATAATGATCAGAAAGTGCTGATTGACGAGATGAGTTTGTATATGGAAAATATGAATGATTTGTATTTGGGAAGTGATGATTTATCACGGGACTTTCAAGTCGACTCAGGCACATTGGCATGCGTGGCTTGTGGTATACTTGGGTTTCCATTTATGTCTGTCGTGCAACCATCTGAGAAAGCATCAATGAAACTGCAAACTGAGAATTTTACTGCTCAAGGTTCCCCTGGCATTTCAGGACTTGAAAATTCTCATTTGTTTCCAGACTGTCATGCATCTGTCATGGGATTTGTTACAGGTATAGGAATTTCAATCCACATATTTTCATTGCTCATGTGTTTGGTTTTCACAATTAACTTCCTAGTTTTAGTTTTAGTGATTGAGAGAAAAGAAAATTCAAAGTGGATATAGCTTAACAGTTTAAAGTATCGGAGCCCTCAAAAATAGCTATTTGCCTATATAATGGTGTTCAGGTCTTTTGGGAGTCTAGTGATGTTCTGTCCGTCAGCTGTATAGGTTTTGACATTGGGGTACTAAGAACTGCCTCAAATTCTTCACACTTCCAGTTGTGAAGCTTCTGTGATTAATTTGTGGGATCTTCCTGTGCACAATGTTTACGGCCTGCTGCTTCTGTTTCTGATTTTGGACCTTGAATCAGCTAATTGTCAACTTTATTAGTCGTTCTCTGTATTGTATAGTATCATGTAAATGGGGTTCATAGCTTCTTAATGTTCTAAAGTTTTTCAATTGTGGAGTAGTAGTAGGAACTGGGGAGTTATACATTGTTTCCAGGTGTTTTTCATGAAAGCAAATTTTCAAATCTATTATTTTCTTTGCTCTGCAGAAGAGGACCTCGTTTCTGTTCCCAACTTTTTGCCACCTGCGAAAGATCCCCTAATTCCTTCTGCATACAATGTAAAAAAGGGTTGGAATACTGTTAACAAGTTTCTGAGACCAAGGAGTTTCTGCCTTGAGCATGCTGTGGAAATTGTGGACCTGTTGCAGTGCAAAGGTGGAGCGAACATGCTTGTAATTTGCCATTCTGGTAAGATTGGTTAGAAGAATAGTATTGAATAGTTTTTGATACTCTTAATTTGCAAAGTTGTTTTTACTTCTTGTTAGTTGATGCTTTACTATTTGAATTTCTGCAGACTATCAGAAAATAAAGGCCCCGGCTGCAGCAATTGCAGAGGAGATTGGTTGCTCTTTCAATTATAATGAGGTTTCATTGGATAATGCATCACAGGAAGATCTGAATTTGATAGAGCTTGCTGTTGATGATGAACGTGATGAATGTGGAGAAGACTGGACCTCGAAGTTGGGTATCAACCTACACTACTGTGTCAAGGTCAGAAAGAATTCGTCCTTGAAGCAAGTCCAGCATGCATTGACATTGGGTGGTTTGTTCTCCAAACAAAGTCCCAGCTCAGATTTTCTGGCCGTCAAATGGCAATCAAGAAGATCTCGCTCTAAAAAGCTTAATCATCCAGTGGATTATAAACCATGTGAGAACATTGAGGAAAAGGATGAAGTGGTGTGTGGAAGGTCAGATGGGACCTCTTTCAAGAGGGAAGAAAAAATAATTCAATATTCAAGAAGGAAGTTGAAGCTTAAAGCAGGGAGTTCTACAGGAGCGGGTAGGGTCTGTGGGCACCCTGCTACAGGTGTTGGTGGTAAAGATAGTAGAATGGCATCAGAAAGCAACATTTGCAATAATGGGAATTCCACAAGCAGTTGTGCAAGATTTGATTCCTCTGCGTCAAGCGGAATGTCTGAAATGTATCCTGTTGTCGAGATGTCTGAAGCAACCAGGGATATCAGTTTGTACTCTACTCCTTCACAAGTTGCAGATACACTTACCACTGCTACGTTAATAGCTGGTAGTGTTGAGGCACAGGTTGATAATCACAGTTTTGAAGAAAGAAACATGAACGGTGAAGGCTGTAAGTTTGCATCAAGGAATATTTCTGATGTGCAAGATGAGATGAGGATACTTGAAGAAGCCAGTCAAGGAAAGTCTGCTACTCCACCTGTCATTGCAGCTGATGAAACGGTTCCAATGCAAATAGAGGAGCAGCAAATAGAAAAAATCAGCAATATCAGTGAATATTGTAATCTAGTATCGGAAGGGATGTCCCAAGTTATGGCTGGCGTATCTGTTCTTGCTGAGACAACAAACTTATGTGCTGCCAACTCATTTGTTACAAGTTCTGAGCCACAGATGGTGAATACAGTCCTGGAGAAATCTTGCATAAGCAATGAAGTTTGTGATTCCATGACTTCGGATGATGAAGTGCAGCAAGAAATCGAAACTACCAACAGAAGTAAAGACAAGGCGCCAGTTCCATGTAGTTCCCATAATGCTGAAGACTCGAATGATGATGTATCTTTAGTATTCGAACTGGCAGAAGAAATTAAGACTGCGAAAGGAGAAAATGAGGAACCCAGTTTAAGTCCTCGAAGACAACTAATTGAGCCCTCTCCTGCTTCGGTGGAAGGAACTTCTGGAGCTCCAAGAGAGCTCTGTGCTGCAGCAGATTTTTGCCCTGGTCCAATTTCTCGCAGTGAAGAATTTCTAACTGCAGATAGGAGTGGGGGGGGACATGTCTTGACTTCAGTGACACAAATGGAAATAATTCAACCTTGTATCTCAGTGGAAGAATCTTCTGAAGTGCCAAGGGGAGGCTCTTCTGTGGAAGGCACAGATGATGGTGCGACTTCAGACACTGTAGTGCAGCAAGAAGTCCAGACTACAAATGAAGCTATAGAGGCACCCATACTTAGTCTTATCATAGAAACAGAAATGCAGCCCACACCTCGCTTGGTTGAAGAATTTGAGGTTCCCAGAGTGACATGTGAAACAATAAACATCAGTGGTTCTATGGGCTTGGATGAAGGGTGGAAAAATCGTACTACAAATTGTAGTGAGGAACTCATTCCTAGTCGAGATACTTCAAAATGCCAACCATCTCCTTCAATCCAAACATATTCTAGAGCTAAAAGAAAGCCTCGTGCTGCTCCAGACTTACGCAATGGTGGTAAGGTTTGCTTATCTCTACATGATAAAGAAATGGAAAACATTGGGTCCTCAAATGTGGTTGCACCAAGTCCTGAAATGGGAAGAAAAAGAAAGAGAGAACTGGAGCAAATAATAGATGATAACCTCGAATTCAATGGATTTATTAGAGGGCCGTGTGAGGGATTGAGACCAAGGGCTGGGAAAGATGCAACGAGTACAAGTGGGGTGGACAACATCCAAGAAGAGGTGGAGGAGAAACAGGTGACAAAGAAGGTGAAGAAACCTTCAGATGTTCCTGTTCCTCCCAAGAAAGAACACGCAAGGAAGTCTCACAGGTGCGACATAGAAAGCTGCCGGATGAGGTTTGCAACAAAGGCGGAGCTAATGTTGCACAAGCGTAACCGCTGCCCACATGAAGCGTGTGGCAAGAGGTTCAGTTCCCATAAGTACGCAGTGAGTCACAGCCGTGTGCATGACGATGATAGGCCCCTCAAGTGCCCGTGGAAAGGCTGCTCCATGTCGTTCAAGTGGGCATGGGCCCGCACTGAGCACATACGTGTGCACACCGGAGAGCGGCCATACCAGTGCAAGGTTGAGGGATGTGGCCTTTTCTTCAGGTTTGTATCAGATTATAGCCGTCACCGCCGGAAAACAGGGCATTATGTGAGCTAACCTGCCAGGAAATTTGGTGAGGTTGGCTTTTGTAACATATGTGGGCATAAGCAGAAGGGGCTTATGGGGTCAAAGAGGACTTCAGGATCTCATGTAACAATTTTCTTGTTTTCTTGGTTAAAATCTCGTGTAATCTTTGGATGTTGTGGTTAGGTGTAGGTGAGGAACGAACTAACTTTTCTGTAGATTGCAGTTCACCAAATTATTTGAATGCACTCAAATAGTTTTAGGTCATTATTTTTTATGACTCTTATTTCATTTTTCTACAAAAGGCTCTCGATGTGCAAAAGTATACGCAGACGCTCCTATTGCCTCAATGGACAAGAATTCTCAAGTTATGGGGGTTCCCTCCTCACGAGATGATTCATCACGTGAGACTGATCATTCAGGCAAGAGAAACTCGCGCATGTATAAGTTTCTCTCGCATGAATGAGCAAAGCACTGTTTTGCTCAAATTTGAAATTCACAAGGTATTTACTAGTAGATATGCCAACAAGATTTCTATTGATTGCAATGAAAGAATCAGCTTACAAATTACTTCAACCTTTTGGTTACAAAATCCTACCTACACAATGAAAAACGCCCCAAAATTGCACATCTGAATTCTCAACACAACAAAAGAATACAAGGTAAAATAACTCGAGATGAATTTACAGCAGTTTATTCTGGGTGCAAAAAATTTACCCTTCTCTGTACGGATAAATATGGAGAGAAGATATAGAACAAAATGCCAATGACCTTAGAGCCACACCGATGAGAATCCTCATGTTTCGTACTTGCACGGTAGAAATAAACGAATTCCTATGCCAAAAATAATGCTTCCAAATAATCATCAGTATACGCTAAGCACGGCCAGTGATCAGTTCGAATTCGTACTAACGTTGAAACATCAGATACTTCCATTTGGAAGAGAAGATGATACCTTGGTGGAAGAAATATCAAAATAAGAAAGCTACCCATGTTTGTTTTGCAGGTCTTGACAGGACTGTCCCTTTCCTCTGCATCATCACCGTATGTAAGATGAAGTGGGCCTCTATGAAAATTGGTCTCGGAGCTAGTAATATCAAGGGACAAATCTGAGGCCTCATCCTTCCAGATTACGTCCCTAATGATTCCTCCTTCCTTTACAGTAGTAACAAGTGGTTCACCAATCACACTTACAACGAAGGGTGCCAAATAGCGCTCAGTAGCTTGAATCAAGGATGATGCAGGGACTTCAAGTAGCTTGACCGACCGAGTACCACTGATAGCAGTGACCCCTTTGCCTCCTTTCAACTGAAATGTCTCCCGTGCAGTGTTTGAAGTGCCACATGCCTCCCAAAGAGCACTGAACAAATCTAAGTAATAACCAGGTATGGAATCATTCTGGATGTCAGATGGTACAATAGCCTTGAGAAACATATCCTCTATGCCAACAGTGATTGTGTGAAGCTGTCCCCTGATTATCTGACCATTTTCAGCACTTGTTTCAATTGAAACATCAATTAGACCAGGCGTGGGTTCCCGTGGTTCCAATTCAATCGTTACATGAGCTCTATAACGTTCCTCTTCTCCACAAGCATTTTCTACAGGAACAATAGCCAATGAGACTGTCTGATCAGGTATATTAGTTTTTCTGGGAGGCTCACCTAGAAGAAAAGGTATATGATATGATGGAATGGACCCGTATGCTGCAGAGGACGAAAATTTTAGCACTGTTGCATATATAGCGGGAAGGGCATCTAATTCATTCGAACCACCAGCATGGCAATCAACTCCCCATATTCGATTGAAAGGCTCAGATTCAAACCTCAAACTACATGATAGTCTAACCTTAATTCCTGGCATATGTCTGAAGTCAGGAATGCATGAGAAATGCGTCCTCAGTATTCTTAACATCTCCGAAATCTTTGAATCCGTCACACGCAATGGCTCCGGTGGTCGATCAATTCTTCGATCTTCAGGGATAATTTGGACATTACTATTGTCATCAATTGCTTGAGCTTCTGGTGCAATCTGGACATCACTACTGTCATCAATATCACTATCCTCTACTATGGGTTCAATGTCCCTGACGCCTCCTAAGTAACCAGGATCACTACTTCCAATACCCAAAGATGATAAAGACAAGGACCAAGACTGTTTGACTAGTAGGGGGATTACGCGCTCAAGGTGGACATACGAGGAGACGGTCTTCGACTTCTTGAGACTATGAGAAAAGCGAGGAGTCTGGACATTGAAATTGGCATGTGAAGATGGTGAAATACTGAGTTGCTCCCCAAGATTCAGCAGGTCCCTGATCTTCTTTCCCGGCACGCAGATAAGAAGCCGAAGGTAGATCCTGCAGAAAGACCATAACGAACCAACATGTCATCAGCTAATCGTGGCTATTGCCAAGCTTACTAAATTGTATATAGTTCCCATACAAAAAGAAAGGGTACGATTCTCAAGGAAAAAGTCAAGAAGAGAAAAAGAAGGTTTATTAATCATACCTTGCATTGTCACGACCCTCCAAATCAGGAAAGTAAAGGCAAGTAAATGCCAAAAGGCGAGACATTCTAAGGAACAATCGAGAGCTCTTGTGATGCATCAACAAGGTTCGACAGATGCCAAGAACTCTGCTTCCCTGAGACCATGATCTTAGTCCTGTATATGGGCCATGTTTACCAACAAGGAAGGCCATGAACTTGGTGAGAAGCTCTAGCAATCCACGAGGAGGAATTGTATCACTTTCAGCAATTCTATCAAATATTGGAAAAAAAGAAACCAAACTGTAATCCAATTTCACTTTTGGAAGCAAATGCTCATCAAATGCCTGAAGCAGGCGCTCTCCCAACCAACGGTGCTTTTGACAACCCAACAAGCGATCAGTCAAAACAACTAACACAGGAACCAATCTCCGACACTCCAACATCAGGTCCACCAGCATCCCCTGGACATAGAAATTTAAAGACATTAAAAATGGCACAGACACAAGGATGAAAACGCCTTCCCACTTCCCTCTGAACTAAAGACCAGTGATGCAATTGCATAATTAAGATTAAAAAGTAATAGTACCAAACAAGAAAACAATCAAAATCATCTTACACAAATAATTTTTCCTTGACCATAAAAAGCTTAACAAATGCTCGTGATCAGATTCTTGGGAAATTAAGCGACTTTAATATCCTTGCTGGTGCCAAACGGACACTAAAAGTAATGATTTACCTTTTTCTCTGGCACATTGCTGTTACATTAAATGTATGTCTATTGATCTTTACTGATCACTTCATAGCATTCTGACATCTAATTGCGACCAAGACATGCATTCCACATCATGCAACCACTTAACAAGTCACAAGCTATAGTTAAGGGAAAGCTTACAGCTACTTTTTATTTAACATCAAGCATAGCGAACACTTCCAAGGCGATATTGGATTTAGAGAAAAAAGAAAAACTCAATTACATGAACATCATCCTTCATACTTTAAAAGGGGAAAAGACCATACAAAAAGTCCATCACGCTAAATCTATGAAAAACCAATATTTTTAGGAGAAACAATGTCGCTACAACTAATGTCAATATATTAGACATAAATACTATTAGTTTTAGAAGCATCAACAGTTTTCCCAAATTTTAGACACCAACTATTGAGGTAGATGACCTCAAAATTTCTTATCAGTTGCTAGATATAACTATTACATCAATGCATACACTATCATATCAGCAGATAACAATTATTTGGTTCTTGTAGTATTCCTAATAAATAATATATGTTCAACAAGAACTGAGACGAATCCAAACACATCAGCTAATCCTTAATCCGAGTAAAACAGCGCAAAATTATCCTTCTAAAATTCTGATAATTCAATTCAAACTCAAAGCTAAGGGGAGGACTAATTGTTGTCCAAACCTAAAATATCCTCAACCATAAACAGAAAATTTCATATCCAATGCTTATAACTGTAGTAGGACACATAGATGGAGACTGAAGAAGAGAGAAAACTACCTGTATATTCCTGAAAATGGTGGAGTCCATGAGACTTCTAGTGGTGGAAGGATCATTGTCTGAATGAGACGAAGCTCCAATCAAGAACCTGTGCAAAGTTCGAAATGCCACCGAGGTTTCAGTACTTCCCGGAGGCAACCATTTGAATGCTGACACACAAACAAGTCCATCTTCAAACAACTTCACCACCAACTTATCATTCACCTCACCATCCTCGCCCGAAACACTCTTCTCTGGTTTCAAGATATCAACACAAACAGAGCAAAAGGCAAGAAGGTCAAGCTTCAAGGCTTTCAAAGCAAGGGGATCGAACACACTCGGATAGAATCTCGAACCCATATCAACAATGGTCTTCACTTTCTTTACTTCCCTTCTCAATACTAACTGACCAAAACCAAGCAACCAATGCACCGCCAGCAATCGAAAAACCAAGTGGTGCTGCGATTCTTTGGATAGCAGCACAAGCCTCCATGCAATGTCACCTTCCTGCCCATCAAACGCGTCCCAGAACCTAGGAAACATGGTCAAAACAACATGGCAGAGCATAGGATCAGACGAATAAACCATCCCAAAAAATTGGACCTTGAGCACCGAAGCTTGGAGCTCCAATGCCGCCGCCATTGGCATTACCAGAGCCAAGAACTCAACCATCGCACACGGCGTCAACACTTGCGGCCACTCTAGCAGAAAAGCCATTGCCCTCCTCAGCTCCTTGTAATTCAACCCACCCGAACCCTCCTTACCTGACCCGTTCTGCGGCGAACTGAACGGCACCAAAGGTGCCGTCGTATTGAGAATCGAAACGCTGAGATTTTCGACGACGATGTTGTGAACGACGGTGGTGAACAACAGAATGTAGCTCTGAGCGGCGTGAGTCCTCTCGTTCTGGCACAAGCTCCAGAGATGTCCGCCGATTTCAGAAAGCAAGGAGGGCCGAGCTTTCTCCATCTCGCGCAGGCACTCGCACGCCAGGGCACGCGCCTGACGGTCGACGCCATGATTGGGACGGTTGATCACCGTTAACAGCAGCTCCACCAGCGATTCGACGGTGGAGATCGAAACGACGTCGTCGTCGAGAGAGACAACGACTGAGGTGACGGAAAGCATCATCTGCTCCTTGAGAGCGAACGTGATGTGGACCCCATCGGGCGGTGTCTGGATCAGGGCGCGTAGGGTTTCGATGAGGCGGTGGAGAACTTTGCGTCCGGAAACGGCGTCGTTAGCGATGGCAGTGGAGAATAGCGGGTCGGAGAACTCCTCGAGGAAGGTGATGACGTGGAGCTTAAGGGGGAAGTCGCGCTTGGCGATGGAGGAGAGGGCTTGGTCGAGGAGGGAGAGGAGTATCGGCTGAGCGGAGGTCCATCTGTCCTGGCGTGCGCCGCCGTGCTGGAAGTCGTCGATTAACGACTCCCAATCTTGGGGAGAGAGTTGCCTCAACGGCGGAGGTGACGAAGATGGTGCTTCTGGTGGCTTATCGGTCATGCTTCTGCTGCTGCCCTACCTGGCCGAGCTGCCGAGCTTTACATCAGACTGAAAGTCCGGGAGTGGGACTGTGATTCCGGTAAATGTGAGAGGGAAATTTGGAAATTTTTCGGTCGGAGATTGGAAGGGCGAGTGCGCCACCGGTTCGAGCAGAGGTGGCTGGGGAGGGGCGTGAGTGAGAGTGTGGCTTCCCACTCGTATAATTTTTTAATTTTAGGAATTGTAGGGTTTTAATCAATTGGGGAATAATTAGAAATTGTTTCCCATAAATTTGGGACCAAAAAAATGCTTACATTGCATAAATTACTGCTCCAACTAGTAGTGAATTTTCTTTCTCATTTTATATTAGTGAAGAGGGTTTTGAGTTTTCATTTATTCATTTAGAGTTTGAAATTTTATCACTTGTAAATTATTATAAGAGGAAATTATAGCAATGATTTCTCAACTTTAATCAAATTGGAGTAATGGTCCCTCAACTAAAAATTCATTACCATTGGTTCCTCAACCCATCAAAATATGTAGCTATGACTCTTTTTGTCAATTTCGTCAGAATTTTGTCAAAATAAGTTATGTTGGAAGTATCATTGCTACAATTGGAGTCCCTCAACTCATCAAAACGTGTAGTTATGGTCATTTTCGTTAATTTCATCAGAATTTTGTCAAAATGAGTTATGTTGGAAGGACCATTGCTACAAATGGGTTAAATTTGAGTGACAATTTCTCCAGTTGGATTAAAGTTGAGGGACCAATGGTAATGAATTTTTAGTTTAGGGACTATAGCTGCATATTTTGATGAGTTGAGGGATTAATGGTAATGGATTTTAAGTTGAGGGATCATTGCTCCAATTGAGTTAAAGTTAAGAGACCATCACTATAATTTACTCTTATTATAATTATTTCGTATTCTTTCACAGTCCCTTATAACAATAAAATTTTGGCCTTCATCAAATAAATGGTGATAAGATAATTGGAAGATAGCCTTACGGGTAAAAAAAAAAAAAAAAAATTAGAATTTAAATCTTCATGGTCTAGTTTGTTAGCAAATTTAATTCAAACGTACTTTTTTCCGTTAAATTATCATACAATTTGGCCCTATGGATCATCCTAAATGTATTTTGGTTTATTTTCTTGGTTAGTCGTAGTCGTACAAAAATCTATATTTCATACAAGTGATACTAGTAAAACAAAAGAGTTGAAACAGAACTTAGCAAGGAGGAAAGTAGAGGTGGGTTCGACAGGGGCCACCCCGAAAAAAATACAAATTGAACACGGAACCAAAATCGAAGATTAAAAAAATTAAAAACCAACGTGGAAAAAGGATATGTTTTGAACTATGATTAACGGGATTCAAACCCACGTCGTCATGCAACAGCTCAACACTTTTCCATTACTGTGGTAAAAGGTCGTGGATTATTAAATTATCGCTTTTTAACTAAAATGGTTTTTAATATTGACATAATTTCTCACTTTTATTCCTGAGATTTGAAATCGATAAGAGTGGTCTCTGAATTTTATTCACCATCAATCATTTTATTTATTTAACAGAAGTTTTCACAAAATAATCAAAATGATTAATGGTGGACAACTTAGAAAAAATGCATATCACCATGAATTATCAATCAACAGATTACAGCCACAAGCCTCACCGCTACCTCGAGGAACCAAAAGAAAGAAAGAAATATATGCCATCCCATGTTCGAAGTACGTTTGGACTAGCTAATGATAAAGATCACAAACGAGTGATATGCCCATGAAACGATCGTCATTGTTCTCCGGCTGAGAGATATATGCTTCGTCTGCAGCAACCACATTTGGTCTAGCTAATGATGAGATGTTGAGATCATGCTCCGTTCATCATTGCCTAAACCTTAAACCGAGCCGAACTGAATGCATATCGAACCGAAAAAATCGGAAGAAAATCCGAACTAAAACGAAGCTCACAATAATTTTGGTTCGGTTTTTCGTTTTTGACAAAAATCGAATCGATGTGAACCGGACTCAACCCTAAACGAAAGTTTTCAACAAACACTAAGTCCAAGAAAGTCATAGCTCTCAATCTACCAACGAGCATAAGGAAACAATGTCATTCACCACTCACAGAAAAAAATTTCCGCCACTAACTTGTAGTAAGTTAAGCTACAAACTCCTTAATAGTTATATACCAAAGAGCTTCAAAAATAAACAAACTTCCACCCGCGAATACTTTTTCATTATTTTTTCAAATTTTCTACTTTTTTAATTCAAATGTTTACAATTGGGAACTTGCGCGGAGATTTCCTATTTTTTTCTTTAATCATCAATTCACAAAATTGCCTCTAACTTTTCGTATCCTATCCAATCATTGCAATCATCCAAACAAAATTGATTTTTGCTTTTGACAACTTTCACCGAAATTGACAGAAACTTTTCGTATCCTATCCAAATATCTACGAGAAGAGAAATGCTAATAAGACTCTAATATGGTAATGGTATGGTAAGCTGGAACTTGAATATTGGGAAAAAAAATATGTTGACAAAAGTATCTGAAGAGTCCTATTTTAATAGTCTTTTTAGACTTACTCTAACTTGTAAAACTCGGATTTTAGGTTCTAAATCTACCCTAATTTATTCCAAGCCTTAGGCCAAATATAGGTTTGAATCCAAAACTCATTTTGGGGGCAAATTTAGGCCTGAATTCTCCCTAAGTTAGTGACCCGGCCACCATATATGTCTATTTTTTTTAGATTTATATTTATAAATTCATTGAACCTAAAGACTAAGATCTAATATGACCATATTCAATGGTCAAAACAGGATCTTACGGTACAAATTTAAATCCAGTGGCTAATTAAAAAATTATTTCACGTGTTTCATATTCTTTCATAGCATTTCACAATTTTTATGGTGTCGGTTTTGTGATTTTTCAATATTGATAAGAATTTAAATTTTTAGATTAAAATATTTATAAAATTAAATTATGATAGTCTACATAATTTTTTTATTTTTTGAAAGTTACTTCAAGAAAAAAATTATCCTAAATACATTCTTTAATAATTTCAGACTAGAAATTTAGCTAGAAGGTTTGTAACAAAAAAAAACTATTTCTAAGTTAAAATTTTTACATTTTAACTTAAAAATTGAAGACCGTCTAAGCTTTCTCTTTTACAAATGATTAGGATTGAAACCTGATCGCCAACTCAATTATAAAACTGCTCCCACTCCCCACCTCAGTCCTCACTACTCACACACCAGTACCATTTTCCCGCGCATTTCCTGGAAAACTGTAGCCAACTTTTCTCAGTTGCTAAACAAGCAAATACCCAAACCCCAACCACAAACATGGCCGCCACCGCACCGCCGCCCACCCACCTCAGCCCCAGAGGCCTTCAACGACGTACCCCAATAGGCCACTCACTCTTCTACCGAATTCGCTTAGCTCTCCCCACCGACGTCCCACACATCCACAAGCTCATCCACCAGCTGGCCGTCTTCGAGCACCTAACCGACCTCTTCGTCGCCACCGAGTCCTCCCTCTTCTTTATCCTCTTTATTGGATAAGTAAATAATATGCTAGGTCATCATTGTACATGTGCACATATAGAGTAGTATAAATAGTTCATTTCCTCTTGTATTTTGGTTAAGTCAGTGTATAACAAAAATAGTTACGGAAATATATTGAGAAATTCTTTGGTTTTCTTCTTCTTTAAGCTTTCTTAGTCTGCATATTTCTTGATTTCTATGAAGTTCTTCCTTGCAGTTAAGATGGTATCGAGAGCCAGTCTTGCTTGCGCAATGGGTCTGGTTTATAGGTTTCGCTGCTTCGGTTGGTGATAAGGTGATATTGTTTCTGTGGCCTTCACAAATTCTCAAGAATTTTGCTTAGATCTGGAATTTTTTTTTTTCGAACCTGTGTATAATTGAAGGTCGATGCCATAGTTTCTATTGAATTGACGATTTATATGCTGCGTTCATGAAAGGCCGATGCCAATTTGCCATAGTTTCTGTTGAATTGACGATTTATATGCTGCGTTCATGAAAGGCCGATGCCAATTTGTTGTGAATTTTGGGTTTTCTTGCGTTAAGTGAATTGAATGAAGGCCGATGTCAAGTGATGAAGTTTGTTTGTGATTCTTGAAATTGTATAGTGATTGGTTGCTCTTGATTCTGTGTTTGAAGTTAATTTTGTAAATTTTTCATCTGTGTTCTTTCTACCGACTTATGTTTCACCTGGGTTTTTCTGGGTTCGTCCATTATTTTTTTTATGTTTGTTACATTTGTTGATATTACAGTGAATTTGTTCTTCCAATCATGTTTAATTAAGTGAAAATTGAAGGTTTGCTGGGTATGCTTACGATGAAACTGAATGATGATAATTTTCTTAAATGGAGTTTTTAGTTTAGCTATGTTTTGCGTGGATATAATTGTCTTGATCATTTCACGAGTGATTCTGTATGTCCTCCCAAGTTTGTTCTCACTCCTGAATTAAGAGTTACTATTGAGGTTAATGCTGCATATAAGGACTGGGTGAAGATGGACATGGCATTGTTAAGCTTGTTGATTGCTACCTTTAGTGATGATGCAATTGAGCATGTGGTTGGCTGTAAGACGTCTCATGAGGCCTAGATTACCTTACATGATCGATATATGTCTGTTTCTAAAGCTAGTGTCAATCATCTAAAAGCTGAACTACATATTATGCAAAAAGGGGAGATGATACTATTGATAAGTATCTGCTAAGGTTGAAAGCACTAAAAGATCAATTATAGGCTACTGGAGAGAAAATGTCAGATAATGATCTTATTATTGCTGCACTCACAGTTCTACCTTCTGATTATGATACAATTAGAACTGTTATTTTTGCCAGAGAGTCACCCATTACTCTTAAGGAATTTCGAGCTCAATTAATCGGTGCAGAGAAGAGTATTGAAGCCATAATGAATTCTTTGGTTCAGGGGATGTCTGTTATGTTTGTGAATGCTAATTCTTCTAGTGATCATGTTGGGGGATCTTCAAGTTATTCGAGTAATCCTTCACCTCCTCAGTTCTCTCCAAATCTTAGCTATGGCTCATCTGGTAGTTCTTCTTATCAGATAAGTTATCCTCCATCTGGTAATCAATTTCATTCGAATAGTTTTTCAGGCTTGAATCAGAATGGCAGAATGTTTGGTATGAATAACTATGGACCTCGAGGTAATGGAAGCTATAAACCCAAGTTCAATAATTCCAGATCTGTTCCAAATTGGCAATCATGGTCAAGCAATACTTTTAACAGGTTTGATCTTGTCCCCGAGTGTCAAATATGTTCTTGCAAAGGTCATGTTGCAGTTACTTATCTTTATAGAAATGATGGTGGACAGTCTGTACAAGAGTGTCAAATTTGTGGCAAACGTGGTCATATTGCATTAAACTGCAGGCATAGAGGCAATTATGCCTATCAAGGAGCTTAACCTCCTCATTCCTTATCTGCCAACTATGCATATCAAGGTTTTCCTATGTCTTCTCAAGCTAATATGGGATTGGTATCTCCTCAATCTCAATTTGTGAATAACAATCAAACTCTTCAGTTTGTGCATAATAGTCAGTCTCCTCAGTATGTGCAAAACAGTCAATCTCATCAGTTTGTGCACTACAATCAGTCTCCACAATTTAGCTCTCCATCTATGTCATCTCCACCCTGTTTTCCAGCTATGAATGCACAATCTTCTGCTACAATTGCAAATGGAGATTCCTGGATTCTTAATACTGGTGCTTCGCACCACATAACACCCGATTTGACAATCCTTGCTCAATCTACACCTTATGCAGGATCCAAGAAGATAATAGTGGGAAATGGTGAAGGTTTGAAAGTCCAAAATATTGGTCATAGCACTTCGCAAACTCCTTCTAATGCTTTACATCTTAAGAACATTTTACATGTGCCAATGTTGACGCTGGATTTGTTGTCTGTTAAAAAGTTGTACAAAGACAATCATAGTTGGTTTATCTGTGATGATATTCAGTTTTTTGTGCAAGACAAGGCAACATGGGCGATCCTCCACCACGGAAAGAGTAGCGATCATGAGCTGTTTCGAGTACCCGTGCATATTTTTCCCACTTTAATGGATCAAGGTGTAGGCTCTGCTTATTTGGGACGGTCTGTGACATCTGCCTTGTGGCATCAGCGTTGTGGTCATCCTTCGAATGACATATTGAAAACTATGCTTAGAGAATCAAATATAGCTTTTACTTCTGATGAAACTGTCAAACTTTGTTCTCATTATCTTGATGGGAAAATGAGTAGACTTCATTTTTCTGATAGGATTGATAGAGTAGATATTCCCTTTTACAAAGTACATGTAGGAGGCCCTTCTCCAATTGTTTTAGTTGAAGGTTTGCAATATTATGTGTCTTTTATAGATGAAGCTACTCGATTTGTATGGATATTTCCTGTCATGAATAAATCAGAAGTTTTTGGTTCCTTTGTCAAATTCTGTGCATATATTGAGAATCAATTTCATATGAGAGTTAAAAGTGTTACAATCTGATGGTGGTGGAGAATTTCTTAGTCATGCTTACACATGGTATATTACATTTTATCTCTTGTCCTTACACACCTCAGCCGAATGGATTAGTTGAGCGGAAGCATCGACATCTTATTGAAACAACTATTACATTGATATCCGTGGCCAAGTTACCTAACAAGTTTTGGTCTTATGCAATCAATCATGCTGCCTTTTTTATTAATAGGATGCCTTGTAAGGGTCTTAATATGGTTTCACCTTTTGGGAAGTTGTTTGGCAAGAAACCAGACATAGCTAATCTCAAAGTTTTTGGTTTCGCCATTTATCCTTATCTTAGGCCCTACAATACTAATAAGTTGCACCCTCGATCAACCCAATGTGTGTTCTTGGGATATTCCCAAGGTTATTATCAACTGGGAAAGTTATTATTTCTTGTTATGTCATTCATGATGAAACTATATTTCCTTATAGACATGTTGGTTTAACTACTCCAGATGCCACTTCTTCCATGTCTTCTGGTCAAAGTAGTACTGTAAGTCTTATAATTGTAAAGTTACCATCTCCAATGGATCATTCTTCTAGTATTGATTCCACTAATGTTTCCCCACGGGTTTCAGTCACTCAATCACTTGGTTTTACATCACATCATCATGTTTCTTCGAGTTCTTTGGA
This sequence comes from Pyrus communis, assembly GCF_041283825.1. NCBI lineage: Eukaryota > Viridiplantae > Streptophyta > Magnoliopsida > Rosales > Rosaceae > Pyrus > Pyrus communis. The sequence continues at coordinate 22,451,878 of NC_142571.1, read as the reverse complement.
AAATGCACAAGACTCTACTACACATGCTACTCTTTCCAGCCCTATGTTGCCTGTCCAAGTTGCGTTACCTCTTCTCAGTTCTTCTAGTTCTCCTAGCACAGGTAATGCATCTATTTCACAGGGAATTCAAACAAGGTTAAGAACTGGTATAATAAACAGAAAAGACTACTCGGCCTTAACAGCTATATTCCCAGAAGTGCAGTCTTTGACTCTTGAGGATTATGATCACTTCTCAGGGGGTTTCACCTTTGTTGCTGACATTCTGGATGCTTCAGAACCATCAACTGTTAAACAAGCATATAATATTCCCTAGTGGCAAAGGGCAATGCAAGAAAGGTTTGATGCTCTTCAAGCACAAGGTACCTGGACACTTGTTCCTAATTCTTATGATAAGAATGTCATTGGTAGCAAGTGGGTGTATAAAATAAAAAAGAATAGTGATGGTTCTGTTTCCTGATATAAAGCAAGCTTGGTTGCTCAGGGGTTTAACCAAGAAAAGAGGTTGGATTATATAGGAACATTTAGTCATGTGGTTCGACATACTATGGTTCGTTTAATCTTAGCACTAGCCGCTACACATCATTGGGATCTTCGACAACTTGATGTGAAGAACACTTTTCTTCACGAGGAATTGCATGAAGAAGTTTATATGAAGCAACCCCAAGGCTTTGTCAATCCTCAGTTCCTACACACGTCTACAAATTAGTTAAGTCTCTTTATGGTTTAAAACAAGCTCGCCGAGCTTGGAATGCCAAATTTACTAACTATTTGCAGGCTGTTGGATTTGAAGCTTCAATGTTAGATTATAGTCTATTTGTTAAAATCGAAGGAGCTTATGTGGTTATTTTACTTCTGTACGTAGATGACATCATAATTACAGGCTCTAATTCCCAATTGATACAATATGTGATCACAGCTCTCAGTGAAGTATTTGATCTTACGAATATGGGCAAGTTAGCTTATTTCCTTGACTTACAGGTTACTTATAAGACAAATAGGGATCTGTTTATCAATCAAGCCAAATATGTGATTGATCTGATTCACAAGGCTGGCATGGATGATTGTAAGCTGTGCTCCACACTCTGTAAGCCTCATAATCAGGTTCTTTCTACTGAAGGTACCTCACTCACTAATCTTACTATATATCGAAGTTTGGTTGGGGCTCTACAGTATTTACACGTCCAGACATTGCCTTTGCTGTGAATACTATATGTTAATATATGAATGCTCCTACGGATGTACACTTTGCTATGGTCAAAAGAATAATTCGATATTTGCAAGGGACTATTCAATGTGGCTTGACATATACTTTTGGGAGTTCTGTGTCTGTGACTGCATATAGTGATTCGGATTAGGCTGCACATTTGAACACTCGGAGATTTATCACTGGTTGTGTTGTGTATCTTGGCTTTAATCCTATTTCTTGGCAATCTAAAAAGCAGTCCTCTATGTCTCAAAGTTCAACTGAGGCTGAATATCGAGCCTTAGCACATACTACAGCTGATATTACCTGGATTCGTCTCATTCTCAAAGATTTACATGAGTTTTTATCCTATCTTCCGGTGGTGTATTGTGATAATCAATCTGCAATAGCTTTGAGCTTAAATCCGGTTCAACATTCTCAAATCAAGCAGTTGGAAACGAATTTTCACTTTGTCCGTGAACAAGTTCAAAAAGGTGACTTATCTGTTGAATATGTGTGTACTAGAGCTCAGATTGTCGATGTGCTCACCAAAGGTCTTCATGGTCCAGATTTTATTTGTCACTGTTTCAATCTTAAGCTTGGTTATCTAAGCTAAGATTGAGGAGGGTATTAGATAAGTAAATAATATGCCAGGTCATCATTGTACATGTGCAGAACATGTGCACATATAGAGTGGTATAAATATTTCATTTCCTCTTGTATTTTGGTTAAGTCGGTGTATAACAAAAACAGTTACAGAAATATATTCAGAAATTCTTTGGTTTTCTTCTTCTTTAAGCTTTCTTAGTCTACATATTTCTTGATTTCTATGAAGTTCTTCCTTGCAGTTAAGACTATTCACCTCCCCTCCATTCCAGTCCTTCACCATTTTCGTCCTCGAGGTCTCTCAAACACCTTTCGTGGAACACCTTCACCTTAAGTGCAACAACTCGACCTACCCACCCACCATCAAAACCCTGAGCTGGACCTCCCCATCGATGACCCAGAACGCGATTTGTTCAGGTCCAACGGCGGGGATGCCGTTGTTGCTGGGTTTGTGCTATTTTTCCCAAATTACTCCACCCTTCTAGGGAAGCGAGAGTTTTACATTGAAGACCTGTTTGTGAGGGACTGCTACAGGAGGAAAAGGCTCGGGAAGATGCTGCTTTCGGCAGTGGCGAGGCATGCGGTGAGTGGAGGATTTGCAGGTTCACAGGTGATGCTCTCAATGCTTATGTCAATTCCTAACTTGATAATTTCCATGGCTTTTTTCCGGGATTTAAAGTTGAGGAAATTACATGAGTCGTGGGTGTAACATTTGGATTCTGGTTATATCCTATCTAGTTTCAAAATTTCTCTTGTTGTTATCTCAATGGCATTGTTGTTATGTTTGTTTAATTTTTTGCTTTTGGGTTCTTAGTTGTTTTTTTTGTGACTTGTTATCCAAGGAATGCCATTTGTGTTGCAATTTTAGACTCCGAGAATTGGACATGTGTTGAAGTAAAAAAAAAATATGCCAGAAAAAAATAATTAATTAATTTTGGGCTTCCTTTCCTAAATTTTAGATTAAAAAAAAAAAGAAATGAATGGAAAAAAAAAAAAAATGCTATTCTTACTTTTCATTTCTACCATAATTTGTATAAGTGTTCTATCAAAAAATAAATAAATCATTTGTATAAGTGTAGCACATAGAAGTGGTTCCATTACTCAAGGAGTGTGGGTTCTAGAATTTTAATTTGAAAAGCAAAATCAAAGTGGTGGATGAGATAATTTTTACTCACCATACACCTAATCATTTATCACGTGTCATTTCAACTAACTCTAGTTAACTTTTACACTCAATGTTACTTTTTCAATTTTGTTTTATTTTTAAAAAAGGTAAATTACATAATACTACCTCAACTATTGGGCAGTCACAGTTTCATACCTCGTATTTAAAATGTTTCAATGTCATACCTCGTCTTATAATTTGTTACAATTTCATACCTTCCGTAAATTTGATTGTCAATTCTTCCGTTAAATAGTCACATGGCTTAAAAAAATTAATAAAATATTTAAAAAATTAATAAAATATTGAAAAATTAATTAAATATTAAAAATTAAAAAAAATCATTTAATATTTTTTCTTTTTCCATGGGGGACCCACCCCCTAAACCACCCGTATCTCTTTCCTACCCCACTTCTCTCTCTCGCCGTGCGCAGAACCCCCTAACCTACCTGGGTTTTTTCATCTGCCATTCCTTTGGATCCTTTCCACCTAATCTCCGCCGTCCACTTGTCCTTTTTTTCTTTGTCCTGTGGACCGGCCCCGTCTACACCCTCTCTCACCAGATCCCAGCCCTCCAGCCTCTGCACCACTAGCCTCACCTCCTACTTCTTTGTCGTCAGAGGCGGCCATGGTCGCCACCTCATCATCTTCACCACCATTCTTTTGAATCAGTCCTTACCCATCGACCTACCAAAGCCAGAAAAGAAAATTTGAGGAAAGCAATCCTTAATTTGAATCAAAAAATTTCTCTGGGGGCTATTTCGTTCCAGGGAAAATAAATGTTTCTGATGGGTTATTAGGTTTGCAGTGAAGGATTTTCCGAGAAAATTTGGGATTTGATTTTATTTGATTAGTTTGGGGAGTGGGTTAGGGGAAGACGGGAACGCGTGGATCTGGGTTTGGGGTGGGATCTGGATTCAGGGCTAACGAGGCTACTGTTGCAGCATGAAAGGGAGAAAGGGAGAGAGAATATGGGCGGAAAAGGGATGGTGGATGAAAAAACCTAGGTGGGTTGGGGGGGTTCTGGGCATGGCGAGAAAGAGAAGTGGGGAAGGAAGGAGATACAGGTCGTTTAGGGGGGTGGGTCCCCCATGGAAAAAGAAAAAAAAATATTAAATGATTTTATTTTATTTTTTAATTTTTAATCTTTAATTAAATTTTTTTAAGCTACATCACTATTTGACAGAAGAATTGATATACAAACTGACGGAAGGTATGAAATTGTAACAAATCGTAAGATGAGGTATGACATTGAAACTTTTTAAAGATGAGGTATGAAATTGTGACTGACCCAATAGTTGAGGTAGTTTTATGTAATTTACCCAAAAAAAAAAATTAACAAATGTTAAGTGAAATGGCACATGAAAAATGATTAGATGTATGTGACCATACACTAAGGTTTAGAATGGTTAGCAAAAATGCTTCATGGTGTAACAAACGATATTGTTTACACGAAAGGAAATAGATGGGCTTAACCTCACAATGAACTAATAATAATGTAGTTCAAATTCTCAATTCTTCCGTTTCCTTAATGCTCCATAATGATCAGCCCCATATTGTAAAATTAATGCCAAAACAAAACACCAAGCCGTTCCTTTTTCTTTCTTGAATGATCCACCTCCAACCCTTCTTTTGTCTTCTCTTTTATTCTCCAAGAGCCTAATAATTGATAAATTAGTGCCTAGCAAAACTCCTTTTTCTTCTTGTCTTCCTTCATTTCCTTCTGTGTAACCGACGAAGCTTAGGCACCCATGTACTGTTTGAGATGCTGAATGAAATACCAATCTATCATTGCTTGTAAAAAAAAAACGACGAAAGCTTAACACAAACTTATTATCTTGAGTTTACTTGCTGCAGTCATAGCATCCTTGCATCTCGCCGTCTAACTTCTAGAAAATCTGTAAGTGGTCATATTCTGCTACAATTGTGTCTGTGTCGGCTTGCTCATGAGAATAGAAGAGAAGGCAAAGCTTTCATTTTTCTTTTCTGTGCAATAAAAGGATAAAGGCCGTATTCTTCTTGAAGTGGCCATGTACCCTGCATAACATTTAAATAGCATAATGTATTTGAAACCCAAAAAGAAAGAAAAACATGTGATCTTAAATATGCCAAAAGCACACACACTCAATTTATTTAGGCAAAATATTGAGAAATTTGACTCATTTAACTCAATTTAAAACTAATGAGATCCAATATAATTTCCATCACATTAATCTAGCTTGAGAACACAAAATCATGTAGTTCCTTTCGTTAAAATCAAATATATCGTAAGAAAATGTAGCTTTCGGGGTAAAATAAATAGTACAATAGGTTCTCAACAAATACTCCCAAACTTACGTTTTACTAGTCCTCGAGTAAAAGAAAGAAAAACATAAAAATAAAAAAAATAAAAAAAAAGGGCATGGAAAACGCTAGCTTCCCCCTATGACCTCAAAGAATCTCAATTAAGAGTTCATAATAATCAAGAATTTTCATAAGCACAAAGCGACTGAATCAACCATATTCCATGTGTCAGCCAAAACCTTTCTATCATCCTTGAGGTGTAGTGTGTATAATATAGCCTTGCCAATGCAATTCCAAGCTTATCAAAATCATCATATGCAAACAAATGACCTTCTCATTGGACATACACTCATTCACACATATTTCTGGGTTAATATGTTTCACTTAAATGATCTCATTAATTAAACATGCAGCCATATGCTTGCTTATCAACCTAGCTCGGTATCAATTTCAAGTAATTTCTTGGATAAAAAAGTCTTTTGTCAGGTTGTAATGGGGCTAAAGGTGATAAGCTATTGAAAGAAAGGATATGGAATTCAAATTTTTTTGAGAAAGTATACATTAGAGCAAGCCAAGGACAGTAACATCCCCTCACAATTTCAACTGGAAATATGAACTTTGCATCACAAGCTATCCCTCCAACTTATGCAATTGCACACTCAAGCTTTTTACGTATAATAACAATGAACATTAAGAATAGAAGTATGCTTGTACATAACACATTTCAAATCTTAGCACTCTCCAATTTTTTTTTTTTTCAATATTTACATAAATGAATGAAACCCATACTACCCACACAAAATAACGAGCTTACTGTAGATTTTTAATCATTTCTCTCTTTTTATCATGCTCGAATATATAAAGCTAGAACGCCCCTCGTTTTCACATTTCAATGTAGTACACACTCTCCATCCATTTTTTTACATAAATTAAACCCAATAGCCTAACCTCTATAATACTTTCTCAAAACAATAAAATATAGGTATATGCATAAGGGCTCAACTCCAATATTGGAGCATGGTAGGGAGATATGGCTAGCAAAGAAAAGGCTTAATTTAAGGCTCAAAGGGCTACTAATGATAAAAGGAGCATATAAGGTAGGCATGAAAGGCTCAAACGATTCAAAAATGGCCTTTATCCTTTCCAAGTTATTGCATGAATTGATGAATGAATCAAAAGGTATAAATCAAGTTCTAGAGATACATGTAAGAATGAGATCATATGCACGAGAATAAATGTGATTGATGCATGATAGTTCAATCATATTAGGCTCAAAAGCTCACAATTTTCCCATTTGGTCACTACATTCACATATGAAACATTAAATCATGCTTTAGTTTCAAATCAACAAGGCTATGTGCATTCCTATTTCAAGGATGATCAAACATGTACAAAACTAGCAAGAGAAGAAAATTCACCTAAAACATGCTTACTAATTTCTCAATCACCATGTTTAGAATTCAACCAATCACATCATTGGGTCAGGAAACTAACAAAAAATGTGACAACCCGTTCCTAATTTTACGATTTTATTAATTTTAAAAGAGTGACTAAACAAAAATGCCCCTAGAGGCAAGAATTTTGACTTCTGTTGATCATTGTTTTGAGAGACGTATGACTTATTCTTTAAGCGTATTGGTGTAGTACTCGATGATACGAACGCGTGAGCACAAGTGGAATCGAATTTGAAGTTACGATAGAGATTTTACGGACTTATGAACGTGAAAGGCAATTTGGTAATTTCCTGTTTGAAGATATTTTGTGGCTTGTTTTGTGAGCCATGTGGGGCCTACAACCTACTCTTTCCTTCTCTCATGTGTCTCCCAATCCCCAAAAATCCCATTTTTTTCAACTCTCAACTCATTTGCTGCCACCTCATCTCTCATTCCCTCATTTCACTCTCTTTCATCTATCAACTCCGTTTCGTTTTTCTCTCTTTGTAAGTGTAGAGAAACTGCACCATACTACCCTCGCCATTCCGACGAGCACCACCACCATGAACCTAGGCTAGTCACGAATCATCACCGACTGCCATGATTTCCTCTCCATCATCTTTCACCTCTCTTTCCCGCCCGTTCTTCTCATCTCTGTAGTTATGCAGACATTACCACGACGGAACATCACCATCTTTTGTCAAAACCATCGAAATTAGACCACTAGCCTTGAAGGGAGATTACCATCGCCGTTATCTAGTTAGATCAGTGCACCTTAGTTCGAGATGTGGCTGCATAGTGGCTTTGTCCACTGTTCATCGCTTTCTCTAGTGAAACTTCATTTTTCTGACAAAGGTGAACCTCGAAAACCCCAAGTTCTTTGTAGATCATGTTTTGTAGTATGATTAGGGTAACTTTGAGGGATTTTGGTGATGTTTGGATGCAAGAAACAACGTGGGGGAAGTTTCCCAGTTTTCTAGCAGAGATTTGGCAGCTTCAAGCCATTTTTCGGCCAACTCTGGCCACAACTTAGTCCCTTTTAGGTATATTTCGCATCTTTTGCCTTCCTAGCTTTAATTTGGCTTTTAAATGGCGAATTTTGGTTCAGATTTGAAGCTAAACAGAGCTTGGGAAGTTTCCTGGCCAAACTACCGATGTTCTTCTTCGTTTGTCCGGCGGGTTCAGGCGGGTTCAACCTGCAAGACAATGGGTCGACCCAACTCGGTTAAAAAAAAAATCCAATAAACTCGGATCAGAATCCGAACCGAGGATCCAACCTAGCTCAGTTCCTAAATGGATTCCTAGAATATTCCTTGGATATATTCCTTGCATTGACTTTTTTGAAAGTTTTCTCGGAAACCCTCCTAGGCTAATTTTGACGCCTCGAGTCCATTTTCGACATCCATTTAGTGAAATTTCAAAGTTTTAACGTAGTTGACTGCCAGGGTGGCTCGATTGACTTTTTACAATATTTACCCATGACCCCCTTCTTAGTGTATCTCAATGCTCTGATTCCAAATCCGCACTCCATTTTCCCAAATTTAATCGTTTTAGTTGAGTTTTATTAATGGGTCCCAATATTATGCTTAGGTGCAATTACCATCGAAGATTCCGGCTTCTTAACTTGAATGAATGTGACATCACAAGTAACTGTGAGTGGGTCTTTTCTTTTATGTAGTGTGTGTGTGTGTGTGTGTGTGTGTGTGTGTGTGTGTGTGTGTATTTGTTAGTTTCCATTTATATATTTCATAAAGAATTTTCTACGATACGCCTAGATTAGCTTAACGTTTATAAGATTTAGCGTGTTGATAGAAATTATGAAATTATGCTATGTCCTACGGGATGTACAAGTATGCGTATTATTATTGATGCCTTAATTATATTTATGGCCATGAATAGTATTATGGTAATATGAATTATCGACTTACCACTATATGATTTTATTTACATTATTTGCTCATTGTTGCTGCACCGGTGTTAGTACTTGCCCGGGCCAAGGCCAGTCTTTCACATATATGTTCACATCACATCGTACGCTCACTTTGGATCCATTGTAGGTGCTAGTCCTGTCCTAGAATGTTATAGTAATTAGGACTCGTATGGAATGCGCATAGCGCCAGTCTTCACGTGATTGTAGTACTAGATCGTAAATCATTATTACACCCAATCATGTTCATTTCATATTACCTCTGCATGAACTCATGTGTTAGTATATGTCGATGAGCACTTGATATGGTATGTTTATTTATACAAGATTATGTGATTATCGGACGTTAGGTGCTTATTACAAATTTTGTGACATTGAATTCTTGAGATATTGCAGGCTATGATAAGTATTTTCATACTATACGTCATATGTATATTTTGGAAACTATATTTGTTTTATAGCGAGGGGTTATAATGTTTTCAAAAAGGTTTTTATAAAACTTTATTTTTAGGCCCACTCACCCTTATATTTCGCCCCTCCAGGTTTTAGTGCTGAGCTTTCGTGTCAACGAGGATTCTTGGCAAATCTTGGTATAGGTGGTTACCTTAGATGGTATAATTCTCATCCTACTTTACTGTACTTTACTTATGCTCTGACATCACGTGTGAAATGGGTTCATTCTCGCTCACAAGTGCACTCTTATATTTAGGCACTTTAGGTTTAAATTTATTCACATTTTCCACATTACTACACTTTATGGCTTTGTCACCTCCTGGTGTTGGCTAGCACAGCTCGATTCGAATTCCAGGTGAACATTTCAGGTCGGGGTGTGGCAAAAAACAAATTCAAAACAATAATAAAAAAACAAGAAAATGTTTTGAATTTTATGTCAATTTCTAATTTTTTTTCTTTTTAAATTTTCTAATTTTTATTGTTTTTTAAGTAGTAAGAACAAGACAACTAAAGTAATAAAATGAAAGGACTCAAAATTGACAAAGCAACATAAAGACAACGCAATTCAAATCTTGTTAAAAGGTTTGAAAATTTTCAATTTTTTCTTTGTTTTTAAACCTCACCCCCAACTTAAAATTGACATTATCCCTAATGTCTTTTAACATATGAAATAAGAAATAAAATAAAATGAACGAGGAAAAACATTTGGACAAAGACACTTCCTTGGTTTATGCACCACATGGTGGTCATTGTGTTCCCCAACAAGAAGCAACCCACAAACTTGATTCTACAATAAACTCCAAGAGTGGACAACATCCAGTTCTCCTACAATGGAAAATAAAATAATACAGCATAACATGCAAGAAATTCAAGAAAGAAAAAAAAAAAAAAAAAAAAGAAACTAAAAGGAACATAGAAATAATAGGTTGCCTCCCAACAAGCGTTAAATTTATAGTCTTTAGCCGGACTACGAATGGGTTAAGCAGGATCGGTGATAAGAGGTGAAGAATTGGTGGCATTGAAATTGACATCCCCATTCACCTCCTTGTTTAGAACATCGACTCTAAAACATTCTGCATCACTTGAGCATTTAATAGCTTTAAAAACTTTAAACACCACATGCTCTCCTTGTATTCTCAATGTAACTAGGTCCTTTCGAACTTCAATTACAATATCTACAGTGGCCAAGAATGGCCTGCTTAGGATGACTGGGATTTCACGATCTTCTTCCATATCAAGAACCACAAAATCTGCAGGGAGAATTAACTTGTCAACCCGCATCAATACATCTTCAAAAATTCCTCGTGGGTATGTGATAGATCAATCCGTAAACAAACTAATGTTGGTTTTATCTCTCCCAAACCTAATTGTTTAAAGATAGAGAATGGCATTAGAATAATACTTTCACCCAAATCACATAAATAATTATCAAAATGAGTATTTCTAATTGTGCAAGGAATAGTGAAACTCCTTGGATCTTTCAACTTAGGTGGCAATTTCTTTTGTAGCACCACACTACATTCTTCGGATACCATCACTGTCTCATGCTCAACAAATCTCCTCTTCTTGGTGCATATGTCTTTCAAAATTTTTGTATAACTCAAAATTTGTTTCATTGCATTTGCATCAAGCAAAGGAATGTTAATGTGAACTTTTTTGAAGAAATCATAAATATCAGAAAAGTGTTGATCTGTCTTAGCCTTTTGTAACCATTGAGGATATGGAATAGGTGGAGAAATTTTTTTCTCATGTACTTGCTCTTCCTCTTAAAGTTCAGTGATGCCATTTACCAACTTTTCAACCGGGTCCACTTTTCCTTCATCTTTTGTCTCTACAACTTTCCCACTCCGGAGTGTGATGGCCTTGACTTGCTCTTGATTCTTGCGATTGATCTTAGTTTGACTCGGAAACTTGTCATTCTTTCTCTCAACCATCGCATTGGCAATCTGACTAACCTGATTCTCTAACTTGCGTATGGATGCTTGTTGATTTTGTAGAAAAGTTTGAGTTGCTTGCATGAATATATTCGTGTTCTGATCGAGAATGTTGGTAGTTTGAGCAAATTGAGCCACCATATCTTTCATTGGACTCTTTTTGGCTTTATTGTTCTGGAATAGTAAAGGTAGGTTTACTTGATTCTGCTGATTGTTCTTCCAACCAAAATTTGGATGATGACGCCAAGCAGGATTATATTTATTTGAGAATGAATCAAATTGTTGGCGGTTGAAGTTGTTCACTTGATTGTCTTTCTTGAATAAACTCTAGAAAAGAATTGATTATGGGACACTCGATACTTGAATGTATACCTACACAAATTTCACAAACAACACCAAAAGATTTCACAGATTTGATAGTCATTAAGTTATCAAACTTTTTAATTAAACTAGAAATTTGTGCAGCCATAGTTGACATGGTGTCAATCTCATGTCTTTCGGCCTTCTTTGGTATCTCTATCAATACCCTAAGTTTGAGAATTAGCAGCCAATGTATTGAATAGTTCAGAAGCTTCATCAATGGTTTTTGTCATTAGAGCACCCCCATTGGTAGCATCTATCATCCGCTTATTATTAGCGCTTAAACCTTGATAGAAATTATGAAGTTGCAGTCATTCCAGTAGACCATAGTGTGGTCACTTTAACAACAAATCTCTAAATTGCTCCTAACTCTCATAAAAGGGCTTGCCATGGAATTGAGCAAAAATCATTATGTCATTCCTCAACTTAGCAGTCTTAGAAAGAGGGAAGAATTTTTGCAAAAATTTGCTTGCCAAGTCATTCCAAGTTGTGATTGAGTTGAGTGGAAGAGATTGAAGCCAAGTCTTCGCCTTGTCTTTCAGTGAAAAAGGAAACAAACACAACCTTATTGCTTCATTTGTCACATTATGGATCTTGAGAGTGTCGCAAATCTCAAGAAACTCATTAATATGCAAATTAGGATCTTCATTTGACAAACCATAAAATGATGACATCATTTGAATGAAAGATAGCTTCTACTCGATGTTGTTGGCAGCAATTTATGGATGAACGATGCATGATAGTGAGGTTGTCACTGTAAGAACAGAATATTCCATCAACGTTCGGTTCTCGTTCGGATTAGGGAGAGCCATTTCATAAATAGGTTATGGTGGCTTTATTTACTCTCTTTGTATGTGTCAGAAGGTTCGCTTAATTTCTAAATCGTGTGGTAAAAGCTCTTGACTCCAAGAAGCGATCGTGCATGAACTTCAAAAAGTACCTAAAAAGAAAAGAAAACAAAAACAAAAATTAAAATCAACACAAATAACAATAAAAATAAACTATAAATAGAACTAATTCAATCTTCGTCGACAGTGCCAAAAACTTGTTGCCAAAATTAGATTAACCGAAATTAACCCAATAAAGTTCAAATTTTAATGCTCGTAAGTGTACATATCATAAAGTAGTATAGTATGCAAGCACAAGATCGTTCCAACTAAGATTGATATAATTCTAATTATCTAACTTTAATTTAAATTGCACTTGAATTGGAATTGAAAGATTGATGATTTGAGAAAGAACTTTGAAGTTATAAATGTAAATAAAAATCAAATGAGATTAATACTACTAGAATTATGCTTATAGGACACCATTTTTTGCCCACACCATTTTTTGCCCACCATGTGCAATTGGTAACCATAGATATAAAGCACTCACGCTTACTATTTTTTTGGTGTCTTTAGAGTGGGATGCCATTGATATCAGTGACCTTCAAAATTGAGTCACCAATGATCGATGTCTATTAAATAACTTTATTTCTTAAAATTATTTTTCTTCTACATTTTTATTTTATTATTTATTTTGTAAGATGCCACTGATATCAGTGACCTTCAAAATTGAGTCACCAATGATCGATGTCTATTAAATAACTTTATTTCTTAAAATTACTTTTCTTCTACATTTTTATTTTATTATTTATTTTGTAGGCACCGAAGCGGTGCTGGTTATTTGTTTTTTTCGGATACCCACCAAAATGAGTGAGAAAAGTCATGGAGTGGAGTCCATATTATAAGAATTTCTTGTGGTTTTAAAGGTGGACGAAACTAAAATGGTTATCCTCTCTTTCCCCTTTCACAAATGTCCCTCCTCTCTCTCCCCTCCACTCTCTCTCCTCCTTCCCCCTTCACTATCTCTACTTCCCGCATCCTTTCTCTCCCTTTTTCTTACAAGCAACAGACTGTCAAATTATAACTCCATAATCCTCTTCCCATCCTATTTTCGATCCTCAAGTTAGGTTCTACAAATTTGTAGCCAAATTTCTTCAATTTCAGATCTAAGGAACGTATGATTTTGTTCGGATTTTGTGTGTTTTTCAGGTATGGGAGTGGCGTACTTGATGGCCAAGAGCAGATTAGCATATAAGAAATGTATCTTTCATTAAATGAAACTAATTACATTTGGAGTATTTATACACAACATCTAATAATATTTAGTTAACAACTAATGTAACTAATTAATCTTAATCTATGAATTAGTTACAATAGAAAACTTAAAGACTAAGTAATTGATGACTTGGACTCTAGATGGCACTGTTGAGTTGACTGAGAATAATGTGTGTCTTTACACCCCCTCAAGCTGAACGGAGGAGAACCAAGTGAAAGCTTGGATCGGAGAAACTGAAATTGAACCTTGGACAGAGACTTAGTGTGAATATCTGCAATTTGATTGATACTAGGAACAAACTGAACTTTGAGTAGAGAGGCTAAAACCAGTTCTCGGATATAGTGGTAGTCTATTTCAACATGTTTCGTTCAAGCATGAAAAACTGGATTTAAAGCAAGAGAAATTGCAGATACATTATCACACCAAAGAATTGGAACCTGGGATAATGGAAAGCCAATGTCCCTGAAAATTTTGCAAATCCAAGTGATCTCGGCAGAAGTGTGAGCCAAAGAACGATATTCAGCTTCAGTGGAGGAGCGAGCAACCATGTGTTGTTTCTTGGCACTCCAACTGATAAGGTTGCTACCAAGATACACACAGTAACCACTTGTAGATCGTCGATCAAACACACATCCGACCCAATCAGCATTCGAGAAGGCAGTAAGAGTGAGATAACCTTTTTGAACCAGATGCCGTCATCAACAATGCCTTTAAGAAAACGTAAGACATGTTTAACAGATTGAAAATGAGTGTCTCTCAGACAATGGAGAAATTGGCAGAGTTGATTGACAGCAAAAGAAAGGTCAGGTCGAGTCCAGGTCAAATACTGCAATGCCCCAACAATGGACCGATATTCATAGAGATTAGAGAAAAGTGTACCACTGTGATCTAACTTCTGAGTACCAAGAGGAGTAGTACATGGTTTACTGCCATCCATGTGTGTCTTGAGAAGAAGATCCATGGCATATTTATGTTGAGAGAGAAAAATACCGTCTGAGGTGCAATGAACTTCTAACCCCAAGAAGTAATGTAACGGGCCTAAATCTTTGACAGGAAAGAGTTGACTGAGCTTGTTAATGAAATCATTGCAAGCTGGAGCACTAGGTCCAGTAACTAGTATATCATCAACATATACTAGTACAATAACAAGAGATGGCTCGAAAACAACAAACAGGGAGCAATCTAATTGAGAGTTCTGGAATCCCAGAGAAAGCAAGGTTTGAAATAATTTATCATACCATGCTCGTGTGGCTTGCTTGAGACCATACAAGGACTTGGAAAGCTTGTAGACATGAGATGGCTTTGAAGGATCAATGAACCCAGGAGGTTGTTGCATAAACACCTCCTCCTTGAGTGTCCCATGTAAGAATGCATTGCTTATATCCAACTGGTTTAAAAACCAATCAAATTGCACTGCTAATGTCAAGAGAATTCTGATGGTGACAGGTTTGGCAACCGGGCTAAAAGTCTCCTGAAAGTCAATACCTTCTTGTTGATGAAAGCCTTTTGCTACTAAACAGGCTTTGTATCTGTCCACACTACCATCAGGTTTCCTTTTGATCGAAACACCCATTTACAACCTACAAGATTTTGATGTGGTGTAGAAGGACCAAGTGCCAGTAGATTGCAGCGCTCTGATACCATATAAGAAATGTATCTTTCATTAAATGAAACTGATTACATTTGGAGTATTTATACACAGCAGCTAATAATATTTAGTTAACAACTAATGTAACTAATTAATCTTAATCTATGAATTGGTTACAATAGAAAACTTAAAGACTAAGTAATTGATGACTTGGACTCTAGATGGCACTGTTGAGTTGACTGAGAATAATGTGTGTCTTTATGGCAATGGCGTCAATGAGTGTGATGAGGCCGGAGCTGGTGATGAACTCGATCATGCCGGTGGTTATGGCGGAATTGTTGGGTATTTTCGCATTTTCAAACTCGATTTTACACTGCTTTAATTTTTAGTTTTTAATGTTTGATAGTTTTGGTCCTTGAACATCACTAAAAATATGTTTCGATTCTTGGAAAGGATTTGACCTTACTCTTGTATTCATTGGCATCTTCTGACGCTGATGACTTCAAAAGCATAGAGAATAATTTACCACTAGTTGCTGAAAGCTTAGATTTCAGAGGCCTTTATTTATTCAATGATGGTTTCGCCATGTTCTATTGTTTGGTAGAGTTCTTCCACGCTTTTATTAAATGCTGCTTCACACTGAGTTGATTAGATTCAAAATGCTTGTGCTCTAAGATTATCCCCACTAACCTCTCTTTTACAAAACATTTAAATCGATTAGATGCCTCATCTGTAGAGTGATTGGGCATTATTTTACCTTGAAAAATAAAAAGAGTAACGGAGCATTATTTTGAATTCAGCCATGGGAGCATCCCCTACTCTAGAATCGAGGATTTTTGGATGATTCGGTACTTCATCATCACAGGATGGATTAACCGAAGGAGATGTAATGTAGTCATATAATCTCCAGTCGTTGTCGTCTTCATGTTAGGAAGAAACACGCGTAAATGTTTTGTATGTGAAATATTTTTTTTCTTTATAACTTGTTAGCAGTTTCCCTGCTCTCTTGGAAAGGATTTGGCCTTATTGTTGCTAAGGGTGATGATATCCTATCTCTTCAATTGTTTCTTAATTTAAGTTTTTATTTTTTTTAAGGGGTTAAACATCTAACGATGAGAACGATGAGAATTGAATCTTTAAGTAGAGTATATGAAACATGGTCTTATAGAAAATTGTAGTAAATTCAAATTCATTATTGTTATTTTCCTTTGTTTTCACAGGTTCCTAACCTTATGATAAGCCTCTCTTCTCAGGTATTGATTTATCTTCAATTTAATAAACCGTGATGCTTTAATTAGAGATTGTTTTGGCTGAACAATTTTTGTGTGCATGCTATAAAAACTGTATCAATTAGCAGCAGTGGCATTTCAACACATCTGTCTGTATCTGATGATTGTCTGGCTGAAATGATGATTATACATTGAAATCATTGCATTGTTTTTTCTTGAATTTATAGTGTTGATTTGTTGTTTGAGTTTCAGCATGTGATTGACCTATCAAGAAGAGAAACTGTGGTGCGCCTCATTGGTAAAGAATTTCAGCTTCGTAGAATTAAGACCTACTAAATACAAAGATATTTATTTAATTTGGTCTCGGTTGTAGTTTGGTGTTGTGAACTCTCTTTGTACATTTGCAGGTGGAATGAAGGTGGAAGCTGAAAGAGACGAGTCTTCCACATATGCTGTCATGCTTGCTTCAGATGTTCCACAGAGATGTAAGCTCTTGGTCTGTTTTCAATATATTGTTCTTAGTTCATCGTGTTTTATTTTTACCATGTTTTGTAAACGATTTATTTTTCAATTCAGAAAAAATTGTGGGACTCTCAAGAAGGGAATGTGGTTAAGTGAGCTTCATTGCATGACGAACTTAGGTCCGACGCCTGCAGCCTGCAGTAGGAGAATGAAATTTTGAAGAAGGCTTAGTTGTAACTTGTAAGTTATGTAGGATTTGTTGTGAATAGCTGAAATTTAGTAAGTGAAAAGTTAACTATGATCCTTTTTGTGAATTTTACTTGATGTATATACTAGAAATGCCATAGAGAAGGCATAGAACCAATTGGGTGGATTTTGTTAGTTATCAGTTTGCTGATGGTGGATGTGCATAGGTACATAGGTGTTATAAAATGTAACGTCGTCACCCTTGGGTACTTGGTTGTGTTGGACAAAATCGTTGAATGTAATATGCTTTCTTATGTCCCACAAACCTTGTTATTGATAAATCTATTGGATATAAAGTGTGGTTGGTTGGAAATGTGAATCCTTTTGCAAATTTAAATTTCATGTGAATTTTATATTAAGAAGCTGAGTTTTAATATAGTACATAGCTATTACTAAAATGCATGTAATACAATTCGAACCTATTGGCCATTTGGAATGTTGTAGATTCACACCAACTTTGGTGCCTATATCTTAAAAGCCACTGATCCTAATATAGACACATAGGATTGGGGTGTGTATGAGTATGAAATGCACCAATGTTAGTCTTAGATCTAGCCACTAATAAGAGGGACAATGAGATATTTTGAATTTTAGAAATAATTATAAAATATAAAAATGTTGTACTGTTCACATACACACCAATGCAATATTGGTAGTCATTGTTACAATAGAGTCCTCTACATAGGACACGTTCTCTAGTTTAGTGGCTGCTTGGTGGCCATTGAGGTTTGCCACCAATGTGAGTATTTACACTTGACAATAGACACCAATGAAAAGGGTGGCTTTTAGCCAAATTTCTAGTAGTGTAAATAAGTGGCGAGAACAACAAAGAAATAAAATTATAAATCAACTGCGAAAAACACTAGAGCATCTGATTCACCATAACCAATCTAACTCAATTCCAACGGTTAATTATTAATGAGTAATCATTCAAATTGACGGTCTAGTTCCTCTATTTCATATAGTATTTATGGCATCTAGAGTACTATGTGTTAAGGAATGTAGTATCACAGATTCAGTTTGTAATAAACCCTAGAAATAGGTTGTGCTGTGCATGGCTGTAATAATTAGTTGAGAGCATTATGACAGGTGGCAAGTTAGTTAGAAGAATATAGTTATGTGTGAGTGGGAAAGGATGTATATAAGTAACACAACTGTAACCTATCTTTTTACTAAGAAATGTAAATTCATTTCACAACATGGTATCCAGAGCCTCCTGTCTAACGACTTCACCCTGATTCTCTCCTTTTTTTTTCGCTGAGCTCTCTTCCTCCCTAAGCTTCCTCGCTAAGCTTTCTTCTTCCTCTCCAAGCTTCCTCGCTAAGCTTTCTTCCTCCCTCTTCCATGGCGACCTCAGCTTCTCCTTCTTCTGAAACGGCCACACCAATCAATCCTCAAATTTCTGATCCTAGCTCAGGACCAAGCTCTACGCCTTCAATTACAATTCAGAATATCGGATCTATGGTGCCGATCAAGCTAACCACCACCAATTATCTCACTTGGAGTGCGCTTTTTGCTCCGATCTTTCGTCGCTACAACCTCACCGGAATTCTTGATGGATCCGTGCCTCCTCCATCTCAGTTCATCTCTGATGCTGCTGGAAATTCAGTTCTCAATCCGGCATATGTTTCTTGGTTTGAAAACGATCAGAACCTTCTCATCTGGATAAATTCCACACTTTCTGAATCGATCATTCCCTACACTGTTGGAGTTGCGAATTCCAGAGAACTTTGGGCCAAGTTGGAATCCAGACTCGCTGCAGCTTCCCAATCGCACATCCATGAGCTTCGATCTCGTCTTCGTTGCATCTCGAAAGGTGATTCCACTGCTGCTCAGTACCTTCAACAAATTGAAGCGATTGCAGATGCACTTGCTAGTGCCGGAGCTCCAGTTGCAGATTCTGAGCTCATTTCTGTTACACTCCATGGATTACCACCAGATTATGACTCTTTCGTTGATGCGATCCAGTTTAGGCTTGGCTCCACCACAATTGATGAATTGCACGGCCTTCTCCTCAGTAAGGAGATACAGTTAGCAAATCGGAAGAAACCTACTCCACCTGTGCATATTCAGGCCTATACTTCCACTGCCGGAATTCTTCCTACTCCATCTTCTCAAGCCTTTGTTGCTCAAGGTCGTGGCAGTGATCGCAACTTCTCTCAAGGCCGAAGCTTCTCATCATCAAAATCTGGTCAAGGTCGAGGTAACTTCAGATCTAATAATTTTCGTCCAAACTATTCTCGTAACAACTCTCAGCGTTACATTCGTGGTGGTCGAACCAACTTTCCCTCATCTGGCCGAAAGTATCCATGTCAAATCTGTCGACAATTTGAGCATGATGCTCTCGACTGCCCTCAGCGCATGAATCCACACTACTCCAGTGCTTCCTCTCCTTCTGCTATGGCTGCACATGCACAGTCTTCTCAACCTACCTGGCTTATTGATTCTGGCGCCAGTACTCATATGACTAATTCCTACAACAATCTCCAGAATCCTGAGCCCTACTCTGGTCCTGAGCAGGTCTACATTGGAGACGGCAAAGGTTTGCCTATTCTCCACTCTGGTTCCTCTACATTACGTACTCCTACTCATCATTTTCAGCTTCGAAATGTGCTGCATGTACCTGATTTGAAACAACATCTCCTTTCTGCAAATCAGTTTCTTGTTGACAATTGGTGTTCTATGCATCTTTATCCTTTTCACTTCATTGTGAAGGATATTTCTTCGGGGAAGACGCTCTTTAAAGGTCCTGTCCACGATGGCTTTTATTCACTGCAATCCCAACCTTCCAGTTCCGCCCTCAACTCTCCCAATGTTTTTGCTGCATCAACTCGTGCTTCTCGGACTCTTTGGCACCATAGGCTTGGCCATCCTTCTTTCAAGACACTCAATAAGTTGGCTGTCAAATCTTGTATTTCTGTCTCTAGTGGTTCATCTACTTTTTTTTGTAATGGTTGTGCTTTAAGCAAGAACTCTCGATTGCCTTTTACCTCTGTACCGTGTCACACAAGTAAGCCATTAGAGCTTCTTCATACAGATGTTTGGGGGCCTGCGTCTACTACTTCGTTTACTCAATGCAGATACTATGTCATCTTTGTCGATGATTTTACTAAATACTGTTGGCTCTTTCCTTTGCAATGCAAATCAGATGTGTTCTCTACCTTTGTCAAGTTTAAAACCCTTGTTGAGACCTTGCTGCATACTAAAATTGTTGCTCTCCGATCAGATTCTGGTGGGGAGTATCTTAGTACTGCATTCTCCAATTTTCTGGTCACCCATGGTATTCATCATCAACTAAGTTGCCCTCACACACCCCAACAAAATGGTTGTGCTGAGCGCAAGCACAGGCATATCGTTGAAACTGCTCGGACATTATTAACGGTTTCCAAGGTCCCTCATAGTTATTGGGATCATGCCTTTTCCACTGCTGTGTATCTCATAAACAGGTTGCCATCTGCTTCTCGACCATCTCCGTGGGAACGTCTGTTTCGAAGATCACCAATTTACACTACACTCAAGGTTTTTGGGTGCAGTTGTTTTCCATGGTTGCAACCTTATTCTTCCTCTAAGATGGATCCCAAAAGCAAGCAGTGTGTGTTCCTTGGCTACAGCCTCAATCATCGCGGTTACAAATGTCTTGATCCTACCACAAACAAGGTGTATATTTCCAGAAGTGTTCTCTTTGATGAGGATCGCTTCCCTTTTCACACCACTGTTGCTTCTCCATGTTCTCCTCTATCAACACCTTCACCATCTTCCAGCACAATACCTACTCACCTTACCTTCACTAAACCCATCATCCGTCCTCCTCCTACCCAACCACGGCCATCTTCACCTTCTTCTAACCCCTCCCCACCATATCATGCCCCTTCTCCACCATCTCATGCCCCTTCTCCATTGTCCTCCTCTTCGCATCCATCATGCTTAGTCCCTCCTAATAATCATCCCATGCAGACACGATCCAAATCCGGCATTCACAAACCAAAAGCATTCTCTGCCACTAAACACCCTCTCCCTGCGCATCTCTCTCTTGACTTTGTCCCTACCACCTATCTTCAAGCTTCCAAATATCCTCATTGGATTCAAGCCATGAAGGAAGAGTTTACTGCTTTACAACAAACTGGAACTTGGTCCCTCATTCCTAACACCGGCCACCAAAACATCGTGGGGTGTAAGTGGGTGTTTCGAATCAAACGCAAACCTGATGGTACCATAGATAGGTACAAAGCTCGGCTAGTCGCTAAAGGCTTTCATCAACAGGAAGGACTGGACTATACTGAGACCTTTAGTCCAGTTGCCAAGCCTGTGACTATTCGCATCTTACTCACTCTTGCTGCTCAGTTCAACTGGCCTCTTAATCAACTTGATGTCAGCAATGCATTTCTTCATGGCACTTTATCTGAATCTGTGTATATGCTACAGCCTCCAGGTTTTGAGGACATTGCTCACCCCAATCATTTGTGTCACCTGCACAAGTCTTTATACGGCCTTAAACAGGCCCCTCGCGCCTGGTATGAGAAGCTCCATGCTGCTTTACGC
Organism: Pyrus communis; assembly: GCF_041283825.1. Lineage (NCBI taxonomy): Eukaryota > Viridiplantae > Streptophyta > Magnoliopsida > Rosales > Rosaceae > Pyrus > Pyrus communis. Next base: position 22,430,370 of record NC_142571.1, on the reverse strand, counting down.
ACTCTTGGTTTTGTTGGCTCACAATCTGACCACTCCTTGTTTGTCAAAAAGGATCCCATGGTCTTTGTGTTAGTCTACGTTGATGACATTATAGTCACTGGGCCATCCATTTCAGCTTGCCAACATGTTATCTCTCAGCTCAGTTCTCTATTTCCAATCAAAGATCTTGGTGCCCTTCACTACTTTCTGGGCATTGAGGCTCATCGATCCTCTAAAGGCATCTTCATTACACAAACGAAGTATATTCTTGATCTTCTCAAGAAAGCCAACATGGATGGCTCCAAACCTTGTGTCACTCCTCTCAGCACTGCGAAGCTAGACCATTCCTCTCCCCTTCTCGACAATCCTACAGAGTATCGATCCATCGTTGGTGCTCTCCAATATCTTACTTGGACTCGACCTGACCTCTCATTTGCTGTCAATCTTGTCTGTCAGTTCATGCACAGTCCTCGCCAATCTCATCTTCAAGCTGTCAAACGGATTCTCCGCTATCTCAAGGGTACCATTGATCTTGGTCTTTGGTTCACCAAATCACCTTCTGTTCCTTGTCTGACAGCTTTCTCTGATGCGGACTGGGCTGGTTGTACGCTTGATCGTCGATCAACGGGTGGCTACTGTATATTCTTGGGCTCATCCATCATTAGTTGGAGTGCTAAGAAGCAACCAACTGTTGCTCGTTCCTCAACTGAGGCCGAATATCGATCTCTCGCCAATACTGCTGCTGAGATTACATGGATTTGTCAACTCCTTACTGATATCGGCTTTGCTCTCCCTTCCACTCCTCAGCTTTGGTGTGACAATCAGTCAGCCATCTCTCTTGCTAAGAATCCGTTGTTCCATGCACGCACGAAACACGTTGAACTCGACTATCATTACATTCGCGAAAAGGTGTTATCGCGAGCAATAACAGTGCACTTTGTTCGCACTCATGATCAACTCGCTGACATCTGCACCAAGCCTCTCTCCAAGGACAGGTTTCTGGCTTTACGATTCAAACTGTCTCTCCGCACTCCTCGCTTCAGTTTGAGGGGGGATGTTAAGGAATGTAGTATCACAGATTCAGTTTGTAATAAACCCTAGAAATAGGTTGTGCTGTGCATGGCTGTAATAATTAGTTGAGAGCATTATGACAGGTGGCAAGTTAGTTAGAAGAATATAGTTATGTGTGAGTGGGAAAGGATGTATATAAGTAACACAACTGTAACCTATCTTTTTACTAAGAAATGTAAATTCATTTCACAACACTATGTATACTCATATGTGCTAACAGTCTATGACATTTTGAAATTGATATCAAATAGAATATTCTGTATATAAAAATTATAATCCACTAGATTGACTAGTCAAGTCCGCTAACTTAACACCAACTTATTATCTTGAGTTTACTTGCTGCAGTCATAGCATCCTCGCATCTCGCCGTCTAACTTCTAGAAAATCTCTAAGTGGTCACATTCTGCTGCAATTGTGTCTGTGTCAGATCGCTCATGAGAATAGAAGAGAAGACAAAGCTTTCATTTTTCTTTTCTGTGCGACAAAAGGATAAAGGCCGTCTTCTTCTTGAAGTGGACACGTACCCTGCATAGCATTTAAATAACCAAAAAGAAAGAAAATCATGTGATCTTAAATTAGTAATGCTAGGGAGTTAAAATTGTTAATGTGTCATTAATAGAAATGAGCATCTCAATCAACGCTTAACTAATAAACCAACCATCAACTTTCATGTCTTTTAATTTTCAAAATTTCGTCTCCAAATATAATCTCTATAGCTTTACTCGATCTTAAATATGCCAAAAGCACACACACTCAATTTATTTAGGCAAAATATTGAGAAAGAATTATACTTGACTCATTTAACTCAATAAAAACTAATGAGATCCAATAAAATTACCATCTCATTAATCTAGCTTGAGAATACAAAATCATGTAATTCCTTTCATTTTAAATCAAATATATCATAAGAAAATGTAGCTTTCGGAGGAAAATAAATAGTAAAATAGGTGCTCGAACACAACTAAGTGCTGCTGAAAAAAATAGACAAAAAAATTCCATCGCCGGTGATTCCGAACCAAGTCTTTCAAGGAATGAGAGAGCAAGGTTCTAAAAGACGTTAGGCGCTAGTCGCGCGGTAGGCTGGGGTCTAGCACCTAGGCGGCTAGGCGGGGTTTAGGCGGACGCCTAGGCGGCTTTAATTAAATCTATTATATTTCGTGTAAATAAGTGTCTGTTTATACTTAAAATATAGATGATTTCATCATAAACTACAAAATGGAATAACAAATATATTATGAGCTATTGGAGCATAATGAAAACATGGAGAACAAGTATATAATGTGTGTTCTTGTAAGTATTCAACAAGTCTCTTACAATTTATTGAAAAAATAAAATGCAAAATGAGAGTTATCTATTTTCTGTTTAAGTGAGTCGCAACCTAGGCGGATGTTTAGGCGGGTCTGGGCGGGCTAGGCGGGTGCCTAAGCAGTCTAGGTGAGCACCTCAGTAGGTCTAAGCGCCATTTCTTAATTTTCAAACGTCCAAACATTAATCGGGATGGTGGTCAACCGTCTAGTGCCTGGGCGGGGCCTAGACAGGGATTTTTGGAACAGTAGGAGAGAGCAACATTCAGAAGGTGCAAAACCTCAGTGCCATATCTCTCTACTTTTTTATTTTTTCTTCTTTTCTCCTGGTAAGCATTCACAAAACAACACCACCTCTACCCAATAACCCTCCCTACGTTATCAAACAACAAAAAAGAAAGAATAGTCGCATCAGGACCGTCCGCGCCACCAAGTCACCGACTGGTTCGTCCTCCTCAACGGTCCGGGAAGAACCGCGCACGCGTCCGTTGGACTGCAGCTCCAACACTCTGAAATCAGACCTTCTGTCTCTCTATGGCGGCAAAATAGCTAAAACTCGCAGGGCAGCACCTAACTACGAATTCGATTTCATCGTGACAAATGAAAAATCAAAATGCACTGTTCTAAATGTTAGTCCGACTCCAGACTATATAAAAATAGAATGTGTTCCACTCCAGAACTATACAATTCAAATATCCCTCAAATGTTACAAATCACACAGATCCAATTCCAAATTCTTTATGAATTACGCTGGTTTGATTTCATCAAGGGTACGTAAGCAATGTAAATGCAACCACACAAATACAAAATCAATAGACACAGCAATCCTCAAAATACATATTTTTCATGTTAGGATCAAAGAATATTCCCTTCTTAAACGAATGATTGTAATTAATAGACGCATAGTCTATAATGGATCTGGTCCTCAACACCCAAGAATATCTCGTCAATTAGTAAATAATATTTGGTTAGTTGAATTACATAAATAGAACATAGTTTGATATTACATTATTAGGGAAAAGGATCTGGCAGGGATCTTAGGGATCCTGTGATCATGACCGTTCATCGTACATCATGCGGTCAGTTTTCGTTAGATACTATTTATATTTAATTTTAAATTTTGAAATAATTTCTGACTGCACGATGTACGATGCGTGGTCACGATCACAGGATCCCTAGGATTCCTAGAAAAAGAATCCGACAAGGATCATTTTCCCATTATTAGATACTGGAAACTTCTTTAGAATTCTTTTTAGGGTAAATTACATTTTACCCCCTCAGGTTTCGGTACAATTATAACCTCATACAACATCTTTAAAACATTTCAATCTCATACATTTAGTATTTTTTTTTCTTTTAATTTCATACAACCGTTAAAAAATTTGTTAAGTTAATCGTTAAGTGATGATATGGTAAATATAGGGTCCCCATTTGCGCTGACATGGCTGTCATATTTGTGCCACATGGCTAAACACTTAATAAACATTTTAAAATATTAAAATAATTAACTAAAGAAAAGTTAAAAAATAATAATAAAAAAAAAAAAGAAAAAAAAAACCCAAAATCCCCTTTGTCTTCATCACCCCCTTCTCCCATCCCCCATCACCCACCCCTTCCCCCATTAATTCTACACCTCCATCTAACCCAAAATTTCAAATTCCCTTACCCAAGCCACCTCTCCATCTACCCCATCCCTTTCTCCCCACCGCCTTCTCCCGACCTGAGCCCACCCCAAAAAATCCCCTTTGTGCTTGAACAACCCGAACCACTTGACCTACCTGAAGAATTGGAGGGCGTGCTCCTAGTTCCGAATGCCGTGCAAGACGTTCCACACTAGGTTGTAGTTGAATTCGGGTTCCAAGTTCCGAATCAAGTTCTGTAACCGAGTCGTCCAAGCCCGATTCACCATCATTCTGCAGATTATGTCCTCTGTCTTCTCTGGGTTTCAAGGACGGTGCTACTTAGATTTTGGGACATGGGTTTGAGTTGGAGGTGCGTATAGGCCTGAGGATTGGAGGGTCAAGGGGGTGGATGTGGATCAGCTTGTGATTAGAGAAAGGTGCATAAGTGATAGGGGAACGGGTTAGAGCCGTGAAGGGGATGGAAGGGTGGCTCGGGTAGGGAAGATGAAGGTGTAGATGGAGGGGTGGCTCGAGTAGGGGAATGGGATAAGGGGGTAGGTGATGGGGGATGGGAGAAGGGGGTGGGGAAAAGGAAGGGGATTTTTGGGCTTATATATATATATATATTACTTTTCTTTAATTAATTATTTTAATATTTTAAAATTTTTATTAAGCGTTTAGCCACGTGGCACAAAATGGTGGCCACGTCAACACAAATAGGAACCCTAAATTTGCCACGTCATCATTTAACGGCTAACTTAACATATTTTTTAACGGTTGTATGAAATTGAAGAAAAAAATAATACTAAATGTATAAGGTTGAAATGTTTTAAAGATATTATATGAGGTTGTAATTGCACCGAAACTTGAGAGGGTAAAATGTAATTTACCCTTCTTTTTACACCTTTCTTCCCTTTTTCTTTTCCTTATTTCCGCATCTATACTATAGCCTATGTATTGTACGTGCATGTGTTTGGCCTCATAGACCATTTTCAAGAGGGATGTCAAATTATAAGAATCAAATTATAATTGATGGATGATGTGACAATTTGAAATCTTATGTCAAATTTTGTACTTCTTCAACCAAATTGTCAAATATTATTATTTTTTATTTAAATAGATCTTTAAATGGTTTAAATATTACAAAAAAGCTGAAACAAAATTTTTATTAGTTGAAATGTTAGTGGAATAAGGGATAAACTATTAAAAATAAATTTGACATATTAAAAAGCTTTCAAATCCAGTTAGCAAACAACACTTCAATTGAATAAACTTTTGACGTCAAATATAGGGGTGGGTTCAAAAAATCGAAAACCGAAAAAAACCGAACCGAACACCTAAAAAAACCGAGTCTCGAGTCTTGACCCACAAATTTCCTCTTTTGCAAGGTTAGTCTCTCACCCCCCCCCCCCCACCACACAGATGCGTTTTGCAAATTTTTTATTTTTTTTCAATTTCGTTGGTTCTGTTGAATCTGATATGTAGCTTTTCAATTTCATGGTTTTGCAATTTGTTTTGGGTTTGCTGGATTTGGTTGGGTAACTTCATTTCTGAACACTATTAGACTATTAGTTGAGGTTTGATTAATTTGTGAGAGTACATAGGGTTTGATTAATTTGCTTTGGGTATGCTGCTGGATTTGGTTCTGCCGCTTTCACTCTAGGGTTTTCTCGGGATAATGTGAGTCTTTCCGAGTCCATGGAGAGAGTGGGGAGTGTCGATGTGGTTTATTGGAGACATGGGGGGGTGTTGTTGGGGAAATTAGGGTTATTGAATTGAGTAAATTGGGCGGCAGAAGGGGGAGGAGAATTAATTAGTTGCATATTAGGATTAATGCTTTATGACTTATGACTTATAAGTTATGAGTTGCAGATTAGGATTAATTAGTTGCATATTAGGATTAATGCTTTATGACTTATGAGTTGCAGATTACTTTCTAAATGTCAAATGAATTAGTATTTTGAGTAATACTAAATTTCAAAGAGAACCAAAATATGTTTGATTTTGACTTTTAATTATTTGTCACTCAACAGCAGAAAGATTAAAGTTTGTTGTGTCTAAGAGTGTAAATAACTAGTTTAATCCATCTTATATGTTTTGTATCTTTTGAGGATTATAGTCAGACCTTGCTTTTATATAGAAGGATTATAGTCATGGACCTTGCTTATTATGTGCATCCGTAGCTTTTCCATGTGCATCCTACCTTTACTTATTATATGTTTTGTATCTTAATTAGATGAAGTCAAGTGCATTAAAGGCCTCAAGCTCAAGCTCAAACTCAATGAGATCATCAAATAGCTCCCGTGAAAAAATAAACTAATCTACGTCTACTCCATTGCAAGTGAATTGTCTTCTCTATACTTTCTCTATGGTTCTTATGTCTCAGTTTATTTAATAATTAATTGTAATGATTATTTCTATTATTTTTGAAGGACATTGTTGGTGAATCAACTCCACCTCAACTCCCTATGGTGGCAACTCAATAAACTCCTCTTACTCATGATGGATCCAAACAATCCTCTGATGCAACTCCAAAAGAAGGTTGCTCAAGTGATCAAGTAAGTAAAGAAGACACTCTCTTGGATTCACTAAAAAGTCATGAAAGGTCTACAATTTGGGAGCACTTTGATAGGACAATTGAGGGAGGTAGAGTTAAAGGGATGTGCAAGTATTGCAGCAAATTGTATATTGCCGACAAGGATAAAAATGGCACAACTAGTATAAGAAATCACTTAGCTAGTTGTAGGAGCTACGATCCTAATAAGGAAATATTTGCTGCAAATAGGCAAAAGATCTTAACCTTTGCTAGCACAAAAGATAAGTTGGAAGTTATAAGTTTTTCTCAAGTGGAAGTTACTAAGGCTTGCGTTGAAATGATAATTACAGACAAGTTACCTTTTTCCTTTGTCGAGGGAGTGTTTTCGTCATTTTTGCATGCATGCGTGTCCTTTGTGGAGAGTATCTAGTCGTAAGACAATAGCTAAATATGTACTTGGCTTGTTTTACTCCGAAAATGAGAAATTGAAAAGTCAGTTGAAGACATTTAACAATAGATACATGGACTTCTATTCAACACACAAATTACATAATTCTCACCACTCATTTTATTGATGATGATTGTAAGTTACATAAAAAGATTTTGAATTTTTGTGTCATTCCAAATCATAAAGGAGAATCCATTGCACAACTTTTGAAGGAGTGTTTGATGGAGTGGGGCATAGAGAAGGTGTTAACTATTACGGTTGACAATACTTCAGCAAATGATTCCAGCTTAAGGGATTTGGTGCACCGAATAAGTGGGTGGGGGATTCCTAATGCACTTTTGCATGATGGAAAATATTTGTACATGAGATGTGTTGCTCATATTCTTAATTTGGTGGTGAATGATAGGATAAAGATGTTGAATACCGCCATACAAAGCATTCGTAATGCGGTTAGGTATGTAAGATCTTCCCCTCAAAGGTTGGAGAGCTTTAAAAAGAGTGTTGAGAAAGTGAGAATAGAAAGCAAAGGGCTTGTGATTTTAGATGTCTTTACTAGGTGGAATTCCACATTTTTAATGTTGGAATTGGCTTTGAAGTTCAAGATGGCTTTTGATAGGTTGAAAGTAGATGATGGTCATTACCTTCCTTATTTTACTAAAGAAAATCATGATAATATAAGGGAAGGGCCACCTTTTACTCATGATTGGAGTGAGGCGGGAATATTTGCATCCTTTTTGAGACATTTCTATGAAGTCACTTTAAAGTGTGTTGTTCTAATACTTAAACAATTCATACTACTTTTGGTGATTTGTTTAAGATCAAAAGTCTCCTCCTTGGAAACAAAGATAATGAATTCTTGTCTATGACCTCCATGTTGATGCAAGAAAAATATGACAAATATTGGGGTTCAATTGAAGATATGAATCAATATGTTTTTGTTGCACTTGTGCTTGATCCTCGCCATAAATTGGAGAAAGTGGTTGATTATTATGAGATACTATATGGCGAGGACGAGTAAAAAGTTGAAATTGCAACCAATGTGGTGAAAGATTTGTTGTTTGATCTTTACAAGATTCATGAAGAGTTGTCTTTTGAAACACAACAAAGCACAAGTAGTGGTGGTAGTTCTAAATCGGCAACTACAAGTGGAGATCCTTTATCAAGCACGACAGGGATTGAAAGAAAGTTGAAAGAGAAAAGTGAAATGAGAAAAGCAAAGAGAGCCTGTATTGTGCACAATGATTTGGATAGGTATCTTTTGGATCCTTGAAGGGAAAGCAGAGGCAAACTTTGATATCTTGAATTGCTAGAGGGTGAATGGGCTTTCTAAGTATCCTATTTTGGCACAAGTTGCAAAAGATATTTTAGCTATTCCCGTATCAACCATCGCTTCGGAATCCTCCTTTAGCACAAGTGGACGAATAATTGATCCATATCGTAGTTCTTTGAGTCCAAAAATGTTGGAGGCTTTGATATGTACACAAAATTGGCTTAGGTCAATTCATGTAGCATTACATCATGAGCCAACCATCGTGGAGATTGAATTTTGTGAAGAAGTTGAGAAAGGAAATTTTACTTATTGCATTTGGTTTTGTTAGACTATTTTAATTAGATGCTATGTTGCATGCTTGCTTTACATCATGTTCTTTCTTTTTTTATTTGTATGTAGAAATGACAAGTGGAAGCTCAAAGAAAGGTGCTATGTTGCCTCCTAGGCCGCCTAACTGTTGAGCTTAAGCTTGAGGACTTGGAAGATTTTATTTGTGCAAGACATGAAGTCATACCTTGAAGGTGTATTAACTTTATTTGACTTGTGTGATGTTTAAATTTGGACTTTTTGAAGACTTAAACTTTGATGTTTATTTTAAGTTTGGGCTTTGGAAGACTTTATATTCTAGTTGGACTTCAAATGTTTATTTTCATTGTCTTTGATTCTACTTGGAATTCTTATGTTATGATTGTTGGAGATGTTAAAATTTCATATTTCACAATTTTTCATTTTTTGAGACTTTTATGAGACTTTATGTTTTTAGATTAATTAGTAACTTCCCTCGTGAGCCCATCCCTGGAGAGAAGGAAACATCACCGGTAACTTCCATTATGATTGTTGGAATCTTGGAGATGTTAAAACTTTTTCATATTTCAAAAATTTTCATTTTTTGGAGGGAGAGAGAAAAAATAAATAAAATAAAATAAAATAAAAAACCGAAACCAGACCAAAACCGAACTCAAAAAACCGAAAAGAATTGAACCGAACCGAACCTAGTCCTAGTCAAATATGCATAGCATTTCACCTAAGATTTAGAAATATCCAAAGCTCTTATTGAGACGTCATAGCTTGCGGAACTCAACTTCTTCTGCCCTTGCGTGCCGAATGAGATATATGTAAGTGCTTTCATTTTCTCAACCTACAAAACTACTTTAAAATTATTTAATGAAAATATCCCGGATTTACACCGTAATTAGACACAATTACTATAAAATTAAGTCGTATTTTGGCAACGGTGCTGTGCTGATTATGGTTTTTTTAGTTTCTATTTTTGATATTTTTATTCGTAAAAAGTAAATTAAAATAACTTTAAAGAATTATTAGAAAGAAATGAAAATAAAAAAGGGTATTTTGGTTCTGATCATCCTTTTCATGTTCTTGAGTCTTGACCCAAATGTTGTGTTTGTTATTCCGCAGACATTTGACCAGCACCAGAAAAGCCCGGCATGTCGTTGGCCCCTCGTGCAGAAAAGCCCTGCATGTCGTTGGCCCCTCAAGCAGTCGTTTTGTGTGTTATGGATAACTGAAGGAACATGAAAAAATATATCAATTTTCCATTTATATTATAATATATGAAGGGCTGCTGTAATAGCGTACAAATAGATAGACCGGATCATCATTTTTATGTTGAACTTAACTTAAAAATATAAGTAGTTGAGCAAACATTTGTATGAATTTATTATGATTGATTTATTATGTGGTTTAGTCCATATTAAAATAAAGTATTAGTATTTTATTAACAGTATTTGGTAATTCAGCCTTTGCGAAAGAATAAGCAAAAGGTTCTCGTTGGGTTCTAACATAAAATTTTGTGACTAAATATTAAATAATTGATATATTTTTATTTTATTTTAAAAAGGACCGAATTCTTTTGAAAACCAAAAAAATTTATCGAGGCATTTAAATCTCATGACCATCATCTTAGAATTCATTAGCATTAAGAATCGAACACAGAATGTACCGTGTAGAATACGGATCGAAATTTTTTCTCAATCGAACCACCACATGTTGGTTAAGTGATATACTTGATTGATCATATTGTATGTTTAAGATTAATAATAATAAAGGGAAATTAAAGAAAATAGTTTGAAAACTTTGAGTTTTAGCGATAATGATAAAATAAATGATAAAATGAATAGTATTATAATTGACTTTTTAGTATAAAAATATGATTTTCGGTTAAATTAAACAGTACTAAGAGTTTTTATTAAAATTCTCTAATAATAATTCTGATCACGTGTATAATTAAAGCTTATAAAGTGCTTTTGATAAAAACACAAAGTACATGGTTTCTTTCTTTCCAGTTCTACCGCTTTCGTTTTCTCCCGTGTTCTTTTGTGCTCCGTGGCAACGACTTTACTCCCCCATATTTCTAAACACCCACCGCCCCCCAACCCAAAACAAAAAATACACAACTCCATTTCTTCTTCCAATCCCAATTCTTCTATGATCGACGCCGCCTCCGCCGCCCCCTGCACCGCCGTCCCTATGTTCTGGACCAAAAAGAGGACGCAGGTGATTGAGCCCAAGAGCCTCATCAAACACCGAGAATCCTCCTCATCATTCCCCGACCCCTACTCCGCCATTTGCAGCACCACCATCGACAACTCCAGCTACAACTTCTCCAAATCCTCCACCTCCTCCTCCTCCTCCTCCGTCGCCTCCCTCAAATCCTTTAAATCCTCCCTCCCTCAAAACCCCCAAATCTACGACCTCTCCGAGATCCGCTCCGCCACCTCCAACTTCCTCCCACACCGCCGCCTCTCCTCCTCCTCCACCTCCTCCTCCTGGCGCTGCTCCATCCGCTCCGAAGACGCTGTCGTCTTCCAGCGCAAGTCCCGCCTCCCCCTCTCCCTCCCCGACCTCCACCGCCGCCTCTCCCTCATCTCCAAATCCCACCACTCCAGCCTCATCAAGCTCCTCGGCGCCTCCCTCTCCGGCAGCTACGTCTACCTAGTCTACGAATTCGTCGCCGGCGCCAACCTCGCCGACTGCCTCCGCAACCCGAAGAACCCGAGCTACACCGTCCTGTCGTCGTGGCTCTCCAGGATGCAGATCGCCACCGACCTCGCCCACGGCCTCGATTACATCCACCACTGCTCCGGCCTCGACTCTACCTTCGTCCACAACCACATCAAGAGCTCCAGCATCATCGTCTCCGAGCAGGACCACCTCGTGCTCGGCGCCAAAATCTGCCACTTCGGTACGGCAGAGCTCTGCGGCGAGACCCAGGCTAGGTCGAACAAAATGGAGGGCACGCGCGGGTACATGGCGCCAGAATTTCAGCTCACCGGAATCGTGACCCAGAAATGCGACGTCTACGCTTTTGGGGTGGTGCTCTTGGAGCTAATCTCCGGGGCGGAGCCGTTGAAGTACATAATGGACGGAAATGGCGGGAGCGACGGGTATAGGAGGGTGAGTTTGATCGAGTCGGCGAGGGAGGCGTTGAGTGGGGGATGTGGCGGGGTGCGGATGTGGGTGGATGGAAGGCTAAACGATTCGTTTCCGATGGATGTGGCGGAGGAGATGGTATTGGTGGCGTTGGAGTGTGTGGAGGAGGATCCGGATAGGCGGCCCGATATGGGTCGGGTTGCCGGTTTGGTTTCGAAGCTGTTTTTGGAGTCGCATAGTTGGGCGGAGAAGATGAGCGTGCCTATTGACATCTCTGTTTCGTTTGCCCCTCGCTGATTCTTTTTTTTTTTTTTCTGGGGTTCGAAATTTATTTCGGAATTTTAATTTATTTATTTATTCAGAGGTTTTATGTTCGATTCGATTAATTAAAATCGTAAATAATTATACGATGATGTGAATAATTTTACATACAAAACGATTCATTGAAACAAAGAATTTACAGAAATTTGATCTCACATCATTTTTGTGTTATGTTGCTCCATTTCTCCCTAATGCCCTCCAATCACTCACTTTCCCTCCACCCTATTTTATTTATATTTTCTCTTGTGTACTTTCCTTCCACCAATACCACAAAAATGAAACTTCGAAAATAAATTCGAAACGTCTATTGAGACGTATTAAGTTCGATTGGATGAAACGAAAGGGTTTTCATTATTTGCTCTTAAATCTAATTCATATGGAACATGTTAAATTCCATATGCATTTTCCATAAAATATCAATTACTCATGATAAAAAAACTGTGTTCGCGCAAAAATAGGTGAACATGCAGATGATCATTTAACTGTGTATGACATAGTCAAGTCTTAGATCTTCCTACTGGATAGAAAGACTTAATGCAGAGCACAACTATATAAAATTGCATTTTTGACTACCGCAATTGGATATATTGATTAATAGGCTGCGTTAACAAAAGACTTAAATCAAATCATATAATACTAATTAGCATTGTTAAATATTGCTTTTTTGCACACCAAGAATGCATGGTTTCTCTCTTGGCTGTTCACCCAGAATTATCAAATTAATCGGCTAATGGTCTACTCCTTTCAAATTTACAACGCACTAATATGTAATTAAATGACTTGCATGTAACCGTGTATATGCAGTTTTATTCTTGTCTCTATTACGTTCTCTTTTATATATATATATATATATATATATATATATATCTTTCTCGTGAGCGTATATGCATCTCGTTATATGCAAGTTTATCTTTTCAATGAGAGGTAAAGATTTTACCTTCCACCGAGAACTTTTCTTCATAATGGGAGGAAAGCAAAACGCGTTGTTATTGACATGTTTCTAATCTTGTACTACAAGTTTCGTCAACAATTTAAGTTTCACATGAATTACTCTAATCATACCTAATCTTATGAGAAGCTGTACTATTTTGCTTCCTAGGATGCACAAAATAAAATAGAATATACCCTCAACAATTTTACATGAAAATTGCCAAAGTGAGGTTTAGTAGAAAATCTTAATAAAAATGTTCGAAAGAAACGTCTCTAAATTCCTCTCTAGCGTCTCTCTAGGGTTTGCTAGGAGAGCGGTGGGGTTGATAATTACGGCGTCGGCCGTCTAGTTTCTGGTGGATTCTAGTCATTGAGTGGATGTTTATCAGATTAGCATGAGATCTGGGGGAGAAAATTAGTGGGTTCTTTTGGACAGGTTTGCAAGCAGTACAAAGGCGGATGGAGGATGTGGTGATGAATGGCTCTCACTGAGGAGGAGCAAAGAGTTATTGTGATTGACGATAAGGAGGGTGTTTTGCTCCGAGCCAATAGGATTTTTTTTTGGTTGGGAGAGTGCTTTCATGCAAGCCGATTAACAAGGAGAGATTCAAGCACTAGATGGTGAATCTTTGGAGCCCAAAGGCTAGGGTTACGATAGTGGAGATGGACGACGGGTTGTTCTCGTTTGGATTCGAAAACATTCGAGAACATTCGTTAGTGCAAAAGGGAGGGCCATGGTTGTATGATGGTGCCCTCTTGGTGATGGCGGAGGCGGAGGCGGACAACCTAGCGTATCTTGCTAGTATCCCATTGAAGTTTCTAGGGTTCTGGATTCAAGTGAAGGGACTACCCCTTGCATATATGACTCGTCATATGGGGCAATTATTGGGAACTAGATTGGAGTGCATGTTATGACTGATCAAAGCCGAAAGGGGACCAGTTTGGAATCATTCTGCGCATTAGGGTTGAAATTGATATTTCAAAGCCATTACAGCGTAGTTTGTTGCTCTCATTCCAAGGCACGGAGGTGGGGATTGATAAATGATACGAAAAGCTTCATGTAACTTGTTTTATCTGTGGGATTATTGGGCATATGGAAGAGCAATGTGTCAGTTCCAAGGGAAGAATGAAGATGATCGTTCGAAGCTGTATAGACGATGGTTCTAAGAGGATGTGTTGGGGGATAATTATAGGAGGCCACGAGGTAAAAGGTTTGGGTTAGAGTCATCGCAGGGCTGGTCCATGAAAATGCCATTGCATATGGAGGAAAGAGAGAGCACGAAGAGTTCTGCAATGGAGGTACAGGGAATGCTGGAGGAGGAAGAGGCGACGACTGCGGTAGGACAAGCATTCAGCGAACATAGCGGGGCCGGGTTTGCCGCTATTATTATTAATGATGGTATTAATATGCCTGATTTGAATGCGGAGTTGGAGCCCGAGGAAATGATGGCAGATAACGTGGTAGAGAATTCAGTAGTTATGGCGTGTCAACAAATCCCAGCAATACAGGAAGACGTAGGTTTGACTTTGTTTGGAATTAATTTGAATGCACCACTAGGGGGGCAGGGAGAGCATGGGCATGCCCAAACAATTTCAGAGTTTGGAGAGCAAGTTGATGCACAAATCAGGAAAGGGGTGACCGATGTTGGGCCCCGAGTTAGATGAGTTTATTGGTGATACATATCAGGTGGGTTCATTGGGACAGTTGGTGGGTGATGAACAGATTGGAGGGGGGTTATTACTATCAAGTGTGAAGGACATATGGTTAGGTTCAGATCTGTTCCAACTGATACCTATCATTGAACATTATCAGAGAGTTCGTAAAAGGAGACACCGAAGAGGGAGATGTGTGGGGGGTTACGAGCAGTACTCAGTCTAGTGCACGGGACCAGAGGGTTGCATCTCTACCTGTACTAGGGAAACGTTCAGCTCGTGAGGATGGGATTGTGGGGACGCAGCATGAAGGTCGAAGGAAATTGGTTGATAGCTCGGTTTTGTCTAGTTCATCGGCGGAGGTTGACAGGGGTCAACTCCGCTGGCACCAATAAGTTTCCTAAGTTGGAACTGTCGGGGCTTGGGAACCTCAAGGCAGTTCATGTACTTCAACGTTTAATCTCTAAGCAAGATCCCATTGTAGTGGTCTTATGCATGACAAAAAGTAATTCTCGTCACATGAACCGTTTACGTTTAAAGCTTAATTTTGATCGTATTTTTACCGTTGATAGTAGGGGTAACTCTGGAGGACTATGTGTTTTATGAAAGGATGAAATAAATTTATGTTTTCGATATTATTCTCTGAACCATATTGATTTTGATGTGGGTATACCGGGGGAGTCGAATTATTGGAGACTTACTAGTTTTTATGGGTTCCCAGCTACGGGTGATCATTTCAAATCATTGAGACTATTAGAGACCCTTGGCGGCAATGAGTCTAAACCCTAGTTATGCATAGGGGATTTTAATGAAATCCTCCAAGCTAATGAGCAGGAAGGGGGTAATATTCGAAATAATACACAAATGGAGGGCTTCCGTAATGCAGTGGACCATTGCCAGCTTCTTGATCTTAGTTTCTCGAGGAATAAATTTATGTGAAGGGGTGGCATTAAGGTAAGGTTGGATCGAGCATTGAGTAATCAAGAATGGGTGGATTTATTCCCACTGTTCAAAGTGCTACATTTGAACAAATCTACTTCTGATCATGTTCCGGTACTGCTTAATTGGTCAAAGTGCACTCCATTGAGAGGTAAGAAACAATTCCGGTATGAGGAAGCTTGGCATTTGTAAGAAGGTTATTCTGAAGCGGTACGAAATAGGTGGGAACATCCGTTTATGGGTTTGCCAATGTACAAACTTACCGAAAGATTAAAATGACGTGGATGACGCTAAATAATTGGGCTAGTAGCAATGTGAGGGCCGGTCCAAGAGAGATTCGGGAAGTGGAGGATAAATTGACGACGTTGTTAGGCCAAACGTTTACTGAGGAAACTATCGAACAAAAGAAAGAGCTTGTGGTAAAATTGAATAAATTGCTTGAAGAGGATGAGCAGTTTTGGAGACAAAGATCGAAGGAGAATTGGATTAAGTTGGGTGATCGTAATATTAGATATTTTCGTCAGAAGGCAAATAGGTGGCAAAGGCATAATAGCTTGTATGGGTTAATGGACGATGACGGGGTTTAGCGTGAGGATCGAAGCGGAATAGAGGAAGTTATGGTGTCGTATGTCCAAAAGCTCTTCACATCAAATGGGGAAGGAAACTTTGATGAAATTTTATGCCATGTAAACCCTTCGGTCACGGAGGAGATGAACAATTCTCTTGATTGCTCGTTCATCGATGAGGAAATTAAACGTGCAGTCTTCTAAATGCATCCCACGAAAGTGCGAGGTCCAGATGGTATGTCCCCTAGTTTCTATCAAAAACATTGGAGGGTTGTTGGGGTGGATATTTGTAATAGGGGTCAGGAGTATGCTTCTTTCAGGGAAAATATTGCGAAAAATTAACTACACACATGTTACCTTGATTCCCAAGGTTAAGGATGCCACAATGATGACACAACTTCAGCCAATAAGTTTGTATAATGTCTTATACAAAATTATGGCCAAGGTACTTACGAATAGACTAAAGCCTATTCTTCCCCATATTATTTCGCCTACTTAGAGTGCTTTTATTCTGAGGCGTTTAATTTCTAATAACTATTAAGTTGTTGCTGCTGAGGTTGCTCATTATATGCATAAACGCTCCTCGGGGTTTAATGGTTTAATGGCTTTGAAGTTAGATATTAGCAAGGCATATGACCAAGTGGAATGGAAGTTTCTTGAGGCCATGATGCATCGAATGGGTATTTCAGATCGTTGGATCAGGATGATTATGTTATGTGTCATGACAGTTTCTTATTCTTTCAAATTGAATGGTTATCCCGTTAGTTATGTGCATCCGGAGAGAGGAATACGGCAAGGTGATCCACTATCCCCCTACTTGTTTGTTATGTGTGCTAAGGGGCTATCAGCCTTATTGACTAAGGCAGAGATCGATGGAGTTCTTTAGGGCATCAAAGTCTATTTCACCATCTGGTCTTTGCTGATGTCAACTTTTTATTTGCACGAAGGACCCTTAGTGAATGTCAGAAAATTAAACAGGTGTTACGAAAGTATGAAATGGTTTCAGATCAGGCAATGAATTTGAAGAAGAGTTATGTCTCATTTAGCCCTAATCTTACAGGTCATGATCAACAGTTATTGGCGGATTGTCTTGGTATATGGCGGGTGGATTTTCATGATAAATATTTGGGGTTGCCGGTGTTAGTACGGCAATCAAAGAAGGAAACCTTTGCGTATGTGAAAGATTGGTTGTGGAAAAAGTTGCAAAGTTGGAAGGGTGGCCTATTAAGTAGTGCATGTCGAGAATTATTGGTCAAAACGGTGGCTCAGGCATTGCCTATATACTCTATGCAATGTTTTCTTCTCCCCAAATCGTTTTGTGAAGAGTTGAATATGATGATCGCTAAATTCTGGAAGAGCGGTGACCCAGGAAAATGGAAAATACATTGGTTGAATTAGAGATGGTTGTGTAAGCCTAAGAATGAGGCAGGGCTAGGTTTTCGGGACCTATATGCTTTTAATCTTGCGTTATTGGCGAAACAGGCTTGGCGATTTGTCCAGAATTCGGAGTCTCTTGTTTTCCAGGTTTTCAAAGCCCGTTATTTCCCTAGGTTTGAGTTTCTGGATGTAGAGGTTAAGGTCAATAGCTCAAATGTTTAGAAAAGTATTGCAACCTCAAGACTAGTGATTCATAAAGGCTATCGATGGCAATTGGGTAGTGGGAGAAGTATTCGTATATGGCAGGATAGTTGGGTGCCTCATGAGTCTTTCCTCCGGATTTTGACCCCACCACCGGAGCACTAGGATAATGAGGCTTCTGTGGGTAGCCTTTTCGGGATAGAACCGAAACAGTGGAATGTTCCGTTATTGTATGATTTTTTTTCACCGGAGAAGGCGAAACTAATTAGAAGGTTGCCACTTAGCATTCGAGATGTCAAGGATCGTCGGATGTGGAATTACAAACGGAATGGTAAGTTCACAGTGAGAAGTGCATATTATGTTGCTCGGGGATTAATTTTAACTAATGGAAAGGGCGCATTGGGGTCGTCTTCCTCCGCTAATCGTACAGGGGAGAAGTTATGGAAGAAATTATGGAATACCTGTGTTCCGGGGAAAGTGAAAATTTGTGCTTGGCATGCGTCTTTGGATTCATCGCCTACTCGTTTAAATCTCAGTAAATGCCGGGTAACGAGTGAGGAGATGTGTGGGGTTTGTGGGGGGCAAGTTGAGTCAATGGAACATGTGTTACAAGAATGCAGCATGGCAAGGGCGTAGTGGTTTCGTAGTTTAGGCATAAGAGTGGATACGGGGAACCGAATGTCATTCATGCAATGGATGGAGAATATTTCCATGCTTTTTCCATTAAATGGGTTTGATCTTTGCTTGATGTTGATTTGGACCATTTGGAAGCATAGAAATGATGTGATATGGAATGGTAGCTCGTTATCACCGTATGAAATTGTGGTTAGAACAGAGGGTTGGTTGCACGAGTTCCACAATGGCATAAGACGGGGAGACAGAAGGTTAATTGAGTGGTCCAGAAGTGGCGCAAACCTGGTGAGCGTTGGATTAAATGCAACTTTGATAGGGCGTGGCGTCAGAATGGACATCAAGAGAGGATACGGGGTGGTAATCATAAACCATTTGGGGAACTTTTTGGCAGCTGCTGTAGGTCCAATCGCGAGCCCATCCTCTGCTATACATGCATAATTTTTTGCTGCTCGTTATGCAATGCTGCTAGTATGAAAACATTGGCCGGAGGATGGTCAAATTTATTTTGAGGGTGATGTGAGCTAGGTGATAACTGCTATGACAGGGTAAGGGGATGATTCTTCAGCTTGTGGCCTTATAATTAATGACTTGAGATGCTTGCTTGCAAAAATGGCACACTCGACAGTCAGCCATGTTCAACGGGAAGGAAATGAAGCGGCGCATAGACTTGCTAAAATGGGTCTTAGTAGTTCTCAGGAGATTGTGTGGTTAGAGGAACCTCCAGATTTGATTCAAGATATTAGTCGAGGAGGGCTTGTAAATTGTCATTTTGCCTTTCGTTGTTAATTGTTCGTTTGGGGATAGGTTTCCAGTTTGTGCGGGACACTCTTTTCCTTAGACCGAGTTGAAAACCCCGACAAGGTTTTTATCGATGCCCATTAAGCACACTATCCTTAGGATGTACGTATTCTTTGTTTGCTTAATGAATATTGTACCTTGTTTCAAAAAAATAGAAAAAAATGTTCAAAACATTCAGTGGCAGATCTAGAATTTTAACCAAGAAAAAATATAAAAGTTTCAATTCGAAATGCTCTTCTGTCTTGAGCCACAAACTACCATGGTTGGGCCTAATATGGCGTCATCCTCTTTTGCAAACCCAAATCCCAAACCGACAATAAACCGCTATCACGACTTTAATTGATTAAGAAAAAATTCTTTTAAATGAGGCGGAAGAAGAAAGAAGAGGGAGAAAAGGAATAAGAAAATCCGTTTTTTTTTTTTTTGTTTTTTGCAATCCAACAGCCCTCCCACGTATAACTTTTGAAATATTTTTTTGATTTTTTTTCTAAAAAAGGTTAGAAAAATCTGGACCGTTGAGTTCAAATTTAACGGTCCATAAGTTGACACGTCATCCGACGGTAGGATTGAATTTTAAATTTTTGACCGTTGGAAATCCAACGGTCCAAAATTATAGCCGTTGGGTATCTAACGGCTATGAACAAACCATCTACTGCTGAGGGTGTGAGTGCGATGACAAGCAGGCCCAGTGCCTGCTTTTGGTCGGCTCACGGACCCTCTCTGCTTCATTTATCATTTCCGAAGCGTCTCTCCTCCATCTCTCTCTCCCCTCCATGTCTCTGCCTCAGACCAAAACTCTGCCATTCTCAAACGCACAGAGCCAGAACCTCACCTCCATCCTTCATGCCTGTTCCAAAATCACATAGCCGCAATGATCAGAGGTCGCACCTCCATTTCCGCGAACGGCGATCACAGCCATGGGAGTGGGGAAACCAACCACGATCTCCAACAACCCCCAAACTTGGATTAAAAACCCTAATCCAGGAATTTGCGACTCCGATTCACCCATGGCGTGTCTGCAGAGGTAAAGAATTCCACCTTTTTCCTGGATTTCATGACCGAAGGTCAAATGGAAACGATTTGTAACTCATGCATGTGTATTCCATTCTCTGTGTAGGGTTGGATCAGAAGCTATGAACAAAAAGATGAACGGAGATCCTCAGATATACCGGAAAAGAAAGCGGAGGTCCCAAAATCCATGGATCAGGAAAAGTAAAGGTAAAACTCACCCTCAACCTTTTGGGTCTGCAATTCTTGGCAAAGATCGTGTCTTTTATATGTATGCAGCCCATTTCCTTTCTGGTGTATGTGTTGCTTTCTTGGCAGGTAACTTTGATCAGAAATGGCTATCCTCTGGTCAAAAGTGCACAGAAGGCCGCTGGCTTTTCCAGAACTGAAGAGACAAAAGGTAAAACTTAAGAATTCTCCTCTTCGAAAATTCAAAATTTCGGTCCAGAAAACTGAAAATTTCTCATGTGTTCTTCTGTGTAGGATCCCGAGGGCAAACTCATGGGCTTTTTGTATGCTTGGATCAGAAGGTCCCCAAACACACAGATCATCCAAAATAAAGGTATAAAACTTCAACCCTCACTGTAGCTGAATATCTTCGGACCCTGTATCTCTGTTCATCATGCATCTGTCAAAAGAATGTGATCTGTCTCTTCATGATTTAGCATATATGAGCATGTAAAAATCTTCAAGCGTTCGATGTAAATCTGTCCTGGCAGTCCTGCAGTCTAGGCTTGGGCGCCATAAGGCCAATCTGTGTACATGTGATCCGTGCATGTTTCTGTGTCCTTAATCATGCATGTTACTCACTGAAGATGCTGCCGACAAACTGATGTAAATCTGTGTTGCAGTGCCATGCTTGCATAAAATTAGACACAACGAATATATACTGGATCTGCAATGTGGACCCTCTGCATTTGGGCTCCCGAATTTGGATAATATATAGGATTCGAAATGAATGTCTATTAATTTATGGGGTGGGAGTGAGATGAGTGGAGCGAATGGCGGTCTAAATGCAAAAGCTTCATCAGATATCCCCTGGTACGATTTCTATAACCCCTAGATAAATGCTGCTTGCTTTGAAGGTGCTTACAAACATGCCTAGGCTTTATCGGTTAGATAAGCAAACGTAGGAATGGTCTTAAACCATCTCCAACCCTTAGAGTAAAACCAAAAATTTTTAGCTCAGAAAATTTAGGTTTTAACTCAGAAACAGTTTTTCTGCTCTAATTCTTCTGGCTTAAAATTTTAGAGATTATTAAAGAATAAATTTAGGCTATTTTAAAAAAAAATTGAACTTTTAAACGAAAAAATTATGTAGAAATATTTAAATTCCGATAGATATTGAAAAATCACTAAATCGATACACGAAACACTATGGAAAAATCACTAAATGCAAAAGCTTCATCAGATATCCCCTGGTACGATTTCTATAACCCCTAGATAACTGCTGCTTGCTTTGAAGGTGCTTACAAACATGCCTAGGCTTTATCGGTTAGATAAGCAAACGTAGGAATGGTCTTAAACCATCTCCAACCCTTAGAGTAAAACCAAAAATTTTTAGCTTAGAAAATTTAGGTTTTAACTCAGAAACAGCTTTTCTGCTCCAATTCTTCTGGCTTAAAATTTTAGAGATTATTAAAGAATGAATTTAGGCTATTTTAAAAAAAAAAAAAGAACTTTTAAACGAAAAAATTATGTAGAAATATATAAATTCCGATAAATATTGAAAAATCACTAAATCGATACATGAAACACTATGGAAAAATCACTAAATGCAAAAGCTTCATCAGATATCCCCTGGTACGATTTCTATAACCCCTAGATAACTGATGCTTGCTTTGAAGGTGCTTACAAACATGCCTAGGCTTTATCGGTTAGATAAGCAAACGTAGCAATGGTCTTAAACCATCTCCAACCCTTAGAGTAAAACCAAAAATTTTTAGCTTAGAAAATTTAGGTTTTAACTCAGAAACAGCTTTTCTGCTCCAATTCTTCTGGCTTAAAATTTTAGAGATTATTAAAGAATGAATTTAGACTATTTTGAAAAAAATGAACTTTTAAACGAAAAAATTATGTAGAAATATTTAAATTCCGATAAATATTGAAAAATCACTAAATCGATACATGAAACACTATGGAAAAATCACTAAATGCAAAAGCTTCATCAGATATCCCCTGGTACGATTTCTATAACCCCTAGATAACTGCTGCTTGCTTTGAAGGTGCTTACAAACATGCCTAGGCTTTATCGGTTAGATAAGCAAACGTAGGAATGGTCTTAAACCATCTCCAACCCTTAGAGTAAAACCAAAAATTTTTAGCTTAGAAAATTTAGGTTTTAACTCAGAAACAGCTTTTCTGCTCCAATTCTTCTGGCTTAAAATTTTAGAGATTATTAAAGAATGAATTTAGGCTATTTTAAAATAAAAAAAGAACTTTTAAACGAAAAAATTATGTAGAAATATATAAATTCCGATAAATATTGAAAAATCACTAAATCGATACATGAAACACTATGGAAAAATCACTAAATGCAAAAGCTTCATCAGATATCCCCTGGTACGATTTCTATAACCCCTAGATAACTGCTGCTTGCTTTGAAGGTGCTTACAAACATGCCTAGGCTTTATCGGTTAGATAAGCAAACGTAAGAATGGTCTTAAACCATCTCCAACCCTTAGAGTAAAACCAAAAATTTTTAGCTTAGAAAATTTAGGTTTTAACTCAGAAACAGCTTTTCTGCTCCAATTCTTCTGGCTTAAAATTTTAGAGATTATTAAAGAATGAATTTAGACTATTTTGAAAAAAATGAACTTTTAAACGAAAAAATTATGTAGAAATATTTAAATTCCGATAAATATTGAAAAATCACTAAATCGATACATGAAACACTATGGAAAAATCACTAAATGCAAAAGCTTCATCAGATATCCCCTGGTACGATTTCTATAACCCCTAGATAACTGCTGCTTGCTTTGAAGGTGCTTACAAACATGCCTAGGCTTTATCGGTTAGATAAGCAAACGTAGGAATGGTCTTAAACCATCTCCAACCCTTAGAGTAAAATAAAAAAAATTTAGCTCTGAAAATTTAGGTTTTAACTCAGAAACAGCTTTTATGCTCCAATTCTTCTGGCTTAAAATTTTAGAGATTATTAAAGAATGAATTTAGGCTATTTAAAAAAAAAAAAAAAGAACTTTTAAACGAAAAAATTATGTAGAAATATTTAAATTCCGATAAATATTGAAAAATCACTAAATCGATACATGAAACACTATGGAAAAATCACTAAATGCAAAAGCTTCATCAGATATCCCCTGGTACGATTTCTATAACCCCTAGATAACTGCTGCTTGCTTTGAAGGTGCTTACAAACATGCCTAGGCTTTATCGGTTAGATAAGCAAACGTAGGAATGGTCTTAAACCATCTCCAACCCTTAGAGTAAAACCAAAAATTTTTAGCTTAGAAAATTTAGGTTTTAACTCAGAAACAGCTTTTCTGCTCCAATTCTTCTGGCTTAAAATTTTAGAGATTATTAAAGAATGAATTTAGGCTATTTTAAAATAAAAAAAGAACTTTTAAACGAAAAAATTATGTAGAAATATATAAATTCCGATAAATATTGAAAAATCACTAAATCGATACATGAAACACTATGGAAAAATCACTAAATGCAAAAGCTTCATCAGATATCCCCTGGTACGATTTCTATAACCCCTAGATAACTGCTGCTTGCTTTGAAGGTGCTTACAAACATGCCTAGGCTTTATCGGTTAGATAAGCAAACGTAAGAATGGTCTTAAACCATCTCCAACCCTTAGAGTAAAACCAAAAATTTTTAGCTTAGAAAATTTAGGTTTTAACTCAGAAACAGCTTTTCTGCTCCAATTCTTCTGGCTTAAAATTTTAGAGATTATTAAAGAATGAATTTAGACTATTTTGAAAAAAATGAACTTTTAAACGAAAAAATTATGTAGAAATATTTAAATTCCGATAAATATTGAAAAATCACTAAATCGATACATGAAACACTATGGAAAAATCACTAAATGCAAAAGCTTCATCAGATATCCCCTGGTACGATTTCTATAACCCCTAGATAACTGCTGCTTGCTTTGAAGGTGCTTACAAACATGCCTAGGCTTTATCGGTTAGATAAGCAAACGTAGGAATGGTCTTAAACCATCTCCAACCCTTAGAGTAAAATAAAAAAAATTTAGCTCAGAAAATTTAGGTTTTAACTCAGAAACAGCTTTTATGCTCCAATTCTTCTGGCTTAAAATTTTAGAGATTATTAAAGAATGAATTTAGGCTATTTAAAAAAAAAAAAAGAACTTTTAAACGAAAAAATTATATAGAAATATTTAAATTCCGATAAATATTGAAAAATCACTAAATCGATACATGAAACACTATGGAAAAATCACTAAATGCAAAAGCTTCATCAGATATCCCCTGGTACGATTTCTATAACCCCTAGATAACTGCTGCTTGCTTTGAAGGTGCTTACAAACATGCCTAGGCTTTATCGGTTAGATAAGCAAACGTAGGAATGGTCTTAAACCATCTCCAACCCTTAGAGTAAAACCAAAAATTTTTAGCTTAGAAAATTTAGGTTTTAACTCAGAAACAGCTTTTCTGCTCCAATTCTTCTGGCTTAAAATTTTAGAGATTATTAAAGAATGAATTTAGGCTATTTAAAAAAAAAAAAAGAACTTTTAAACGAAAAAGTTATGTAGAAATATTTAAATTCCGATAAATATTGAAAAATCACTAAATCGATACATGAAACACTATGGAAAAATATGAAACACAAAATACATGAAACACACAGAACACATATATGAAGCATATACAAAACACATGATAGAGATGTATAACACACCAAACATGTGAAACACTTGACACACACAACCAAATACATATAAAACACATGAAACATAAACCTACACACATGAAACGCAAACCTGCCTAGGCTTTATCGGTTAGATAAGCAAACGTAGGAATGGTCTTAAACCATCTCCAACCCTTAGAGTAAAACCAAAAATTTTTAGCTTAGAAAATTTAGGTTTTAACTCAGAAACAGCTTTTCTGCTCCAATTCTTCTGGCTTAAAATTTTAGAGATTATTAAAGAATGAATTTAGACTATTTTAAAAATAAAAAAAAAGAACTTTTAAACGAAAAAATTATGTAGAAATATTTAAATTCCGATAAATATTGAAAAATCACTAAATCGATACATGAAACACTATGGAAAAATATGAAACACATGATAGATATAAACACAAAATACATGAAACACACAGAGCACATATATGAAGCATATACAAAACACATGATAGAGATGTATAACACACCAAACATGTGAAACACTTGACACACACAACCAAATACATATAAAACACATGAAACACAAACCTACACACATGAAACGCAAACCTTCAATCATCCTCTATATAAACATAGGTTGAATATCTAACCATCACACAACTTATTCACCAATCATCCAACTTTCAAAGTGTTTTTGTTTCCTCAAAATCATCAATATCTCATCAATGAGTGATAGAAGAAGGCGTAGCTTGACAATGCACATGACACAACACCAAGCAAGCCTTGCAACTGAGGATGCAGACAAGGTTCTAAAAAATGCTAGGCGTTAGTCAGGCAGCGGACTGAGGCCTAGCGCTTAGGTAGCTAAACGGGAGCCTAGGCAACCTAGGCGGATTTAAGTAAATTTATTATATAATATGTTATTTCTTCAAAAGAAAATTATATATGTATGAAAATATGTAAAAATTTAGACTCTTTTTGTTAGTTTTGTATCACTTTGTAAGGCTATAAATAAAATGCAAGTTGGGCCATGTAGTCCTTGGTTTACATTTGAGTAGAAATGTTATCCATTTATAGATGAGCTTAATGGACCCTAACAAAAAACCCAAAGTCATCCAATCCATTTATTATCCTATTAGAATAAAAAAAAAAACCAAAACCATTACCGCCGTACTCTTATCACCATATCTGCAATTGCAGATTCTCTCTCTCTCTCTCGTAGACCATCATCACACCTAGAGGAGACGACGAGACACACATTGCCTATATTTCCCAGTGTCCGCCTACTTCTGGGTAGGCTATCGTATTTTCCCAGGCCACCCAGATCTTCCAGCTTCCGGCTAGCCCACCCAGCGACCGTTTAGCCCACCTAAGCATCCAACTTATGCCACCTAATAGCTTTGTCGATTTAGTAAACGATTTTGGGATAATCGTGGTGCAGCACCACCGTCTAGAGAACACTGGATGCAGAAATGAACAACAATGAAGCCGAATTTGCAAACTCACTTATGCAATATGAGCACTATGTCGAATCTAGCTATCGTGGTTCTGTCACTAGGGTTTGTGCAGCGTGATAGAAAAGAGTGTCATGATCGGATAATGAAAGATTATTTCGTTGAACGTCCAAGATATCCTTCTTATGAGAACCTCAAACGCTTCTGTAAGGTAATTGAAACCATATATGGAGCCATATACCTCCGCAAGCCAAATCGTGAAGACTTGAAAAGGTTTATATGTAAGGCAGACAAAAGAAGCATTCCTGGCATGATAGGAAGTCTCGATTGTATGTATTGGAGTGGAAGAATTGTCCTACTGCTTGGGTTGGCCAATTCAAGGGCCGTCACAACAAGCCAATCATCATGCTCGAGGTTGTGGCGTCTTACGACACATGGATTTGACATGCATTCTATGGCGCTCCTAGATCAAACAACGAATATAACGTTCTTTGGTCTTCTCCTCTATTCGATGATGTTGCTAATGGATAGGTACCAGAATGAAGGTACAAGGTAATAGGCATGAGCTAGGTTACTACTTAACTGATGATATTTATCCTAGTCGGTCTACCTTTGTGAAAAGTTATTTCCATCCCGATAATGCGAAGGAGAAATTATTTTCGCATAAACAAAAGTCTTACAGGAAAGATGTGGAGAGAGCGTTAAGGATCTTACAAGCTCGATGGGCCATTATTAGAGTAGTTGCATGATTGTGGAATGTGGAAGACCTCCATTCAATCATGATGACGTGCATCATTTTGTACAACATGATTGTAGAAGATGAGTATGTAGAAATTGAAGAAGATTCTGACAAAGAGATGACCAACCAACATATGCGAGAGCTATGACAAAAGATGTTGAATATTTCGCTGCAACCACATGCGAGACCTGACATGATTGGGTCACACTTGAGTGAGATATGAGATGTTTAAATAAACTTCAAGCTCTTCAAGGTCATGACACACTCTGCAAGGATTTGGTTGAGCATATATGGCACCGAGAAGGATAACGTTAATGATGGATAATGTGTTCTTGTATTAAATTTAAGTGTGCGATGTTGTTATTTTCTGGAATAATTTTTAGTGTACTATGTTGGTATTTTCTAGTAATAAATTGAAGTGTCTTCTTGTGACAAGTCTTTTGTCTAGTACGTTGTCAAAAAATTATTGAAGGCCGTTTGAATGATTGAAGGCATTTATTGTACATTAAAGTCTGCAACAATATATGTACAAAAATTATTGAAGGCATCTAGAATAATAAAAGAAATAATTAATAAGCCATAAAATTAATGCACATGATAATTAAGAAGTCATAAACTTAATACAAACGACTTGTCACAAGAAGACACTTCAATTTATTACTAGAAAATATCAACATAGTACACTTAAAATTATTACAGAAAATAACATAGCACACTTAAATTTAATACAAGAACACATTATCCATCATCAATGTTTTCATTCACAACGCCATATACGCTCAACCAAATCCTTGCGGAGTGTGTCATGACCTTTAAGAGCTTGAATTCTATTTAAACATATCATATATTCACTCAGTGTGACTCTATCCTGTCAGGTCTCATATGTGGTTGTAGCGAGATATTCAACATTTCTTGCCATATCTCTCGCATATGTTGGTTGGTCATTCACATCTTCGTCAGAATATTCTTCAAATTCTACAAGTATCTTCCACAATCATATTGTGCAAAATTATGCACGTCATCATGATTGAATAGAGGTCTTCCACAATCGTGTAGCCCCTCTAACAATAGCCCACATCCTTCCTGTAAGACTCTTATTTATGAGAAAATAATTTCTTCTTCACACTATCTATCAGGATGAGAATAACTTTTCACAAAGGTAGGATAAATACCATCAGTTAAGTAGTAACCTAGCTCATACCTGTAACCTTATACCATCCATTGTACAACATCATCGAGCAGAGGAGAAGACCAAAGAACGTTGATATCGTTGTTTGATCCAAGAGTGTTGAAGAATGCATGCGTCGTAAGACGCCACAGCCTCGAGCACGATGGTTGGCTTGTTGTGGCGGCCCTTGAATTGGCCGGCTCAAGTAGTAGGACAATTCTTCCATTCCCAATGCATACAAGACTTCCTATCATGCTAAGGAAGTCTCTTTTGTCTGCCTTATGTAGAAGCCTCTTCAAGTTTTCACGATTTTGTTTGTGGGAAGGTATGTGGCTTCCTATATGGTTTAGGAACGCTTATATATGGCTTCATTGCCTTTAAGTAACGCTTGAGGTAGGACAATTCTTCCATTCCCAATGCATACAATCAAGACTTCCTATCATGCCAATGAAGCCTCTTTTGTCTGCCTTACGTAGAAGCCTCTTCAAGTTTTCACGATTTTGTTTGTGGGAAGCTATGTGGCTTCATATATGGTTTAGTAACGCTTAATGGTTTCATTGCCTTTAAGTAACGCTTGAGGTTCTCAATAGGGTCTTCTCAATAACTCTCTCTTCATCTGATACCGCCTCTGAAAATCATGAGGGCGCACTCCCAGCAAAGCCTCTCAACATGCTCAGTTTTCTTCCTCCCCCAAAGAAGATACCAGATGCCTGGAGTACAGATGAGGCAGGAGAAAACGGTAGATCGAAGCATGTGGAGACAAGCATAACAAATATATGTGTTGATTCATTCGCTGTTTCTTCAAAAGCAAAAGTATCTCATATCATCAAGGGCGAAAGCAAAGGTATCTCATATCATGCTCTTTCCCTGTCTTTTCCTTTGTCCTTGTTCTTACTCGCATAACAAAGTGAAAGAGAGCAATCAGCGGGCACTTGGAGTCAGTCTTCCGATCTGGAACCGACTACCTGGAATCTATTCCCTGGTTGCTTACCTAGCGTTGCTCTCGAGTAGTCATCTTCAACGGTTGATACACTTCCAGAGAAGGGACCACATCTGCTTGGAGAACAGCTAAGGCAAGTGAAAATGATACATTGAAGCATGTGGAGACAAGCGCAACAACTGCATATGCTGAGTTATCCTCTAACCCTCTTCAATACGAATTGGAAAGATTGAACAAAAGAATCCTCTAGCCCAGTTCAAGATTAAGCCTGTGGAATCACCAAGATCAAGCCTCAATGCAATCACCAAGGAGAAGATGGAATTTACACTCCATAACCAGATTTGCGTCCCTAAACTCTTCTCTTTGTTAGTTACATTCTGCCATGTTTAGTATGTTTAGTTGCTGTTTATGTGTTTACTTATGTTTTGTGTGAATCTATGCTTAAAACATTGAGGACAATGTTTGATTTAAGTGTGGGGGGTAACTAAGTATATTTGATGCAAATTCGTGGGATTTTATCACCCATAACTTCCAATGTTGTTCCTTGCTGTTTTTAAGTGTTTTTAGAGTGTTTTAGAGTGTTTTAATGTCTTTTGATCAGAAAATCCGAAAATTTACAAAAAAAAAAAAAAATAATAATAATAATAATAATAATTGCAAAAGAGTATTGAAAAGCCTAAAAAGAGTGTTTTGAGTTGTTTTTGTGTGTTTGTGTCGTAGGTCACCTTCCAACACAATGATGAAAAGAGTTTTTAATTGCATGACTGTTAAAAAGAGTTATAAACATGGAGAAAAGTTTGATTTACTCTTGGTATATGCTTGGTTATGGTTATAATGTATGACTTCACATGCAATCATAAAAGAAAAATTAGTTTTTGTAACATGCTTGAAGGAAGGAACTCAAACAAACGCTACAACCGTGTGAGACTTGAGCCTAAACGTTATTTGGAGAGTTAAAATCTGTGCATTATTGTTTTCTAAAGTCGTTGCATGATCTCATTATTCTTTGCTTGGTTACTACTTAGAAGGCGTTTCATCATATAGTTCCAAATGCTAGAACTCATGCCCATTTCATTCAAAGCATGTTATTGATTTGCATAACACATATTCAAGAATAAGTTGTGTAGTGACCACCACCAAAGCCAAATTGCCATGTATCCTACTTCATTATATGTTTAAGTTAACCCCATTGAGCCTTGTTAAGCTTACATTCTTTGTTAACCCACACTATCCTCACCTAGCCTAATTTAGGACTTTCCATACCCTTATGCTTGAAGCATAGCAAAACATGATTTGAATTGAACTCCCTTTGATTAATGTTTGGCAGAACCCAAGTGTGGGGGAAGTAGGTTTCATGTGAGTTAGTGTGCCATAGGCACGGGTGGAAAAGAGAAAAGGAAGAAGAAAATAAAAAAAAAATAAATAAAAAAAAAAGGTTGTGAAAAGAAAGAAAAAAGAGTATGAAATAAATGAAAATAAGTTCACATGTTTGTGGTAGTAGAGGAAAGGGTCCAAAAATGTTGAATATGGCCCTGAGTGTTGCTTAGTTCTTCCCTTTGTGTTAAAAGTTGATTTCTGTGTTTTAAAGTGAGTTCTAAGTTTCGATTTCATTACTTTGCTTGCTATTGCTTTAAGAACATTTGCTTCCCTTTATCTTTCCATTGTTAACCAATACCCTAAGCCCATTACAACCCTTGACTTCTATCTTGAGTATTGTGCATTTCAATTTGTGGAGTTTGAAGTTGGTATGAGCATATGGTGTCAATGGTTCTCGCATCTAAGTAGTAGCATTCCATTCATGAGATCATATCTAAACATGTTTATTAACTCCAGAAATTGCTTTCTTTGTGATATATATATGTGAGTGTTCTTTTCATGTTTACATCAATCTTCTCACATATAACTAGATTAGGGTGTGTAGTTAGAAATTCTGAGTGAAAATTGAGGGCATATCTTGTCAGGAATTGAGCAAATTCTGAGTGAAAATTGAGGGCATATCTTGTCAGGACTAGGAGGATTAGACTCTTGCAATTTCTTGTTCCTTCTCAAAATCCTCTCGAAATCGCCGTCAAAGTCGGAGATATTCTCACAAACAGGTTGTGAGCTACGGGTCATAAATTAGTACCTACACACAAGAAATTGCAAGAGTCTAATCCTCCTAGTCCCGAACCTGAATTAAAGGAGCAAGAAGTTGAAATTGAGGTTGAAGAGGAAGTACCAACCATGGCAGTGGACAATCGAACCATCAAAGAGCTTTCTGCCTCGGGTTTGGCCAATGCAGCCCCTATTTGCATCCAATACCCTAGGGCAGCCCCTGAGAAGACTGATGAATTTGAGTTGAAGTCCAGTTTGCTACATCATATACCCAAGTTCCATGGGTTAGCAATGGAGGACCCCAATAAGCATTTAAAGGAGTTCGAAGTCGTATGCTCAAGTATGACACCGGTGAACGTGGACAGCAACATATTGAAGATGAAGGCTTTTCCTTTTTCTTTGTTGGAAAAGGCCAAGGATTGGTTGTAAGAGTTGGCTCCCGGAACTGTCACATCATGGGAGAGTATGAAGCGAGCCTTCTTAAAGAAGTTCTTTCCGACATCACGAGTCATTCTTCTTCGCAAGAAGATTAGTGGAATTCAGCAAAGCCAAGGTGAATATTTTCCAACTTATTATGAACGTTTTAAAACTCTTGTTGCTTCATGTCCACAACACCAGATGAAGGAGGAGCTACTTCTTCAATATTTCTTTTACCACTTGAACGGCAAATGTTGGATGCATCTGCGGGAGGAGCTCTAGTAGACAAGACACCCAGGGATGCCAAAACTCTCATTGCTAATCGAGCACTCAATGCACAACAATATGAAGGTGTTGGGCAGAGAAACACCCCACGACCACATCATGTAAATGAGGTAAATTCTATTTCTGAGTTACAATCCCAAATGGCTAACCTTACGTCTATGTTGTCGCAGTTTGTTGAAGGCCCCAAAGCGCAATGAGCTACAATTTGTGGTGTATGCTCCATTCAAGGACACCAATCTGATCAATACCCTCAATTGATTGAGAATGGAGGGTGGGAATCTGCCAATGCCGTGGGTTATGGGAATCAAAACCAACCAAGGGGTGATCCTTTCTCCAACACATACAATCAGGGATGGCGTGACCACCCCAATTTCAGATGGAGAGATGCACCACAATATGCCCAACAAAGTGGAGTCCGACAACCCCCGGGTTTCTTTTATAATTGATGCTAGTAGTTTCTAATTCATGCTCTGCAACTTGGAATGCCCTACACCTTGCACATTTTTCATGTTCTGTTTGATATTCATGTGGATTTTATTATTGTTGCTGCCATAGCTGATGATTTCAGAAGACTTGACTCTTTTGTCTCTCAATAGATTGCAAAAAGGGTTTAATTAATTTGAATTTTGACTATAATAAAAACAGTCAGGCATGCCAGTGTTCAATTAAATGGTAGTGTGAATGAAATGAAATTCCTAGTTTATGAATGTGAACTTGAATTATATATTTGAAGAACAATTCATAATTTCATATTTCAATTTGGGATTCCCGATTTGTCCCAAAATCCCGAAAATATTTTGGGATTCCCGAAAATTTGGTTTGGGATTGGTCTTCAAATTCCCGTTCCGAAAAATTTCGGTTTGGGATTCGGGATACTAGTTTTGGTATGGTATCCCATACCTAACCACCCCTATATATACCAAACGTTGAAAAATTAAGAAATTTTAGGATAGTAAACTAAAATTAACCCTAAAAAATATATTTGCATAAATGTAGCACTACACTAACGGAATTTAGGAATTTTTATCTGAAACATTTCATCAAATACACGAAACCATGTCTCCAAAGAAAAACATTATTAGGGAGGTTGATCAAGTTATATATATCTCAAGAATTAAAACTAAAAAAACAAAAGTTATTAGTTCAAGTGACAACATTCAAGTATATATAACAGAAAGTGACCCTCTATTACAATGGTGAAGATGAGTGTTGTCCTTACACCACAACATGAGTTTGAACCCGGTCGGTTTCCTAATCTAATATCTAATCTAATAAATCTACCGTTTAACAAAAAAAAATGTTTATATATAACATATATTTCATTGAACTATATAAGAAATATGTTTTCGTAACACTCCTCAACATTTAACTAGAATACTACAACACTAGAACACACATTACAAATTAGTTGAAAATAAAGGGTTTAGGATAAAGTTAGAATTCTCTACAATCTCACAATTCTCAAATACAACTTCAATTACTTTATTCTTTTCCATAAGGAGGTATTTACAAGATTACAAAAGAGCAATACTAGGAAATAAATCAATATACAATCCTTTGTCTACAAGACAAGGAAACCCTGATCAAATCAAATCATATCAAAACCCTAATTAAATCATATAAAATCACTAAATAAATCATATCCCCAAAATACTTTCCTTGTTTTTTTAGTACAAGATATATTTTACAAGGGAGGGGGATTTCGGCTAAGTCGCACAGTGAGCAACCTAATTTGGTATCGAATTTGTCATCCACGAGATTCAAACATAAAATCTCTCACTTACAAGTGAAGAGGAATATCACTAGACTAGTAGACTATAGTACTAAGTGGCTATACTTTTCTTTTTATTTTCCAACAAAATTAATAGGTATTTTCTTATGTTTAGCTACCGTTTCTTTAGCGTGGTGCTATCCACATACGTATTTTTACTTTTCAAACACACTTCCTCAACCGCTGCCTTCAGCTATATACTGGTTCTTTCGTCTCTTCCACTTTCTCGTGATTCGTTTGTTTTTCCCTTCATCGATTGTAAGATCTTGGATTGATGAAGGGAGGATGCTTCAGTCATGCAGTAAACCCCACCGTTTCCATGAACGTGAGATTTGATCCTAGGTTTTCTTGCTATAAGCTAGATCATTTGAAAGAGTCAAATAAAATAACTGCACTTGCACTCTCCATCTCATGGAAATAAAACGAAAAACCACCCGCAAGCAGTTTCATCAAAAGTTCGTTTCTAAATTTCCACATCATTTTTTTTTTTTTTTTTGGTGCTTTCATCCCCATTTAAATAAGTAAAAGATTTGTAGCTGAAGAAGTTAAATGCAATTAATCATGCACACAAGATCGTAGTTCGATTTTCCTCTCTCCTATTAATATTATT
Source organism: Pyrus communis (assembly GCF_041283825.1). NCBI lineage: Eukaryota > Viridiplantae > Streptophyta > Magnoliopsida > Rosales > Rosaceae > Pyrus > Pyrus communis. The sequence continues at coordinate 22,396,010 of NC_142571.1, read as the reverse complement.
CTAGTTTCTACAAAAATTTCATACTACAAAAAGATCACATGATCTTATTACTTGTAAGATCATGCGGCATGTTGATGTAATTTCAAAAATTCACTTATTTATGACTATGTGATTTTGTAGTTAGTGTTAAAGTCCCACAGAGTAATATATATACTACTCTAATTTCTCTTTTTTTTTTTCTTGTTAAAAAGAAAAATTAACACAAACAACTTTGGTTAGGTTAAGAAGATATGGTACCTTGGAGAAACCGAACAAAAAAACGAAAAGCACAGATGATGTCTCGGTCTGGTGCGGTCCAAATGGTCCCCCAACACACACATTGATCCATGATTCCATAACACATCTCGACTTCACTCATGAGTCATGATGCAGCCTTCTCACTCCTTCTCGATCTGGGTCCATTCACAAAAGAGAGTTCGAAGATGGTATCTGGATCCTTTCGCAAAAGACAGTTCCATTGCTGGCAAGGTTACTTTTTTTTTTTTATTTTTTTTTTTTATTTTTTTTATGAAATCTTCTTTTTACAGTTTCATTTGTCGGGTGTCGTTTTTGGAATTTTATTTAAAGGACCTGTTTAATATTTTAGGCATCAAAGTTTAAGAAGACAACCGAAATATAGCTATACCTCAGGTATATACATAACCCAACGAACTTACATGCCTGCCTGAAAGTCCGGCGTTTCCAACCCTGACTTTAAACCCACAAAACTTTGAATTAACAAACCATGAGATCTACAGAGATTAGGTTAACATAAGCATGATTAGAGGAGATGTGCATTTTAGCAATGTTTCTGGTGTAGTTGTCGTTTCTATCCAACTGTACATGTTTATAGGCTAAATGTGGTAAAGCTTTGCTTACCTGGCCACACGGTGAAATGAGTGGACCTCAGTTGAAACCCAACTTTATAACAGAAGCCCTAACTTATTCCCCCTCGCAAGAAAAACATATATACAGTACCCTAAAACTCGAACAAGTTGAACCATTGTAATTTTAATTACTAATTATTGAAAAACTGAGGAAGAAGATGGGTAAAACTTCAAAGTCAATCTGCCCATCTGTGCTTTTTGTTATGTTCGTCGTCTTTGCAGTTGCAGGTAAGAAAGAACGAAGACATAGGCCTCGTTTGGCAGCTCGGACTGTATTGACTATTTCTGTCGGATAGGACAAATAACCACCAGATAGTACTGGCTAAATTAGTCGGGTGTTTGGTGCAATATCGAACGAATGACCGTATTATTTATACTGTGTTTAGTATTATACCGGATATGAGAATCAAACTTAAAATAAAATTAAAAAAAAAAATTAAATCATTTCTTTTGTTCCCCAGATCTCTCCACGGCACCCCCCCCCCCAAATCCCTCCCTCTCTCTCCCTTCTTCTTCTTCATCTGCTCCCCTAAACCAAACCCCACCACAAAGGCAGCAACAAGAAACCCAGCAAAATGACGACACTGAAGCATAAATTCCATGCTTTAGAGGGTATCAGTGCAGCCAAAACCCCGTATGAAATAAAAACCCCAATTTTGAGTTTCTAATCCTTTGAAATCAAAGACCCAAATGAAATCTCACCCAGTTTTGAGCTTACCCACCACACATCAACAAAATCAGGGAACAATTAAGCTAAAAACTTAGAAAATGTCTCCAGAATAGGATCGACGGGACTTGAGTTTGATCTGCCACCTCTGGATTCCATTCGAAATCTTCTTGATGTTGATCGGAGGTGGGGATGGAGAAAGAGGGAGAGAAATGAGTTCGCGATCTACAGAGCAGATGGTGAATGGGTTGGAGAAGAGTTATCATGCTTTCGTTTTAGGCGTGAATGGTGAACCCAACTAAATAATGCCAAGGTTTTGCTTGGGATAAATAAGCAGGTGTATGGGCTATTAAATAGGCGGGGCCAGACTAATAATCCGATGCTTATTTAGTACGAGACTCACCAAACACCTGTTTCGTATTATGTAGTAATATCCGATGTCTTATAAGATGTGCCAAACGAGGCCATAGTTGAAATATATGTCTTACTTCCATAGTGCATTAACAAGAAAACAAATACAAGTGTTATAATTTGAGTAAAATAGTAATATCACGTGATAATGTTTCAAGTACACAGAAAAATCTCTAGTAAACTGCATTGACACTTTTTCTCCTTTTTTTCCTTTTTCTTTTATTTCAATCTTCAAACATGACTATATATGTTTCTTGCACAATGCAGATAGCGGGTTTTTAGGATGCCGTGATTGGTCGTATAGTAGCACATGGCAGGGTTCATGCTTATGGAGTCCAAACTGCAACAACGCATGCACAAAAGAAGGTGCGACTACTGGAGCTTGCGTACTTTTCAAATGTGTTTGCTATGATGGTAAAGGTTGTCCGCAGGGCCGCCTCTCTTCACACTAGCTACACCTACATGCACTAGAAATACTCCAAAACTGCATTCAACTTTCAATGTATATGTACGTACTTGGCACGTATTACATTCAACTAACTACGTACCCATAGCTCCATATGTTTGTAATGATCGATGTAGTTTCTATACTATGTATATTACTTACGAAGGTTTTGTACGTAATGTTTGTTTACTCATATGTATAGTAAGCTGAGTGATGTAAAGGTACGATGACTTTTACACATAATGATGTTGTTTATCTGTAGAAACTGTGTAAGACTGTAATTGTCCGTACATCATATTTTCTTCTGCTTGTGGTGCAAAAATAGGGGGAGGAGGATTCTCTCCCCTCCTAATCTCTTTCCCTTTCCCACTCCTCCTACTTGAATGGTTACGGTTAAGCCACGTTAACATCTTATATTGATTTTTTTATATAGACAATAAGACAAAAAGCAAAGTTTGAGAGGAGGGGAGGGAAAATGTTGGAAATAGGAGGGGAGGGAAAATATTGGAAATAGGAGGGGAGATAATTCTACTCCAAAATAGGATGCACATAGGGAGGGGAAGGGTAAGAGAGCTATAATTGGAAGGTTAATTGACATATACTTAATTGCACTCTTTACTATTTTAATGAAGAATCCATCTGTTGACGAACAAACCTAAGGGGCTTAATTAACCTAATTAAGCTAAAGAACAAACAAATCAATCTCAGTTTACCCACCCCCTTAAACCCACAACATACTAACCTAGAACATCTTCTCTACTTATCCCACACATATAGATGGCTAGGGTAGTGTAGTGTAAGGTAGGGTAGGGCAGTGCTTGGTAGCCGTATAGAGATTTGCTGTAGTTTATTTTATTGCGCAAATTTACTCTAAATCAATTTCTTAGTCACTAGAACTTATGTACCTAATTGATAACTTTTATAATTGTTTATGAAGTTCAATAAAAATATCATTCTATCGCTTCTTGTAAGAAATGGCAGTTTTCCATATACCAAAGAAAAAAGTTCAAATTCAACAATTAAAAAGTAATTGCATGTCGTATATTATGGCATGATCAATTTTCTTAAGATAAGTCATCAGTTCAGATATTTCGAGTTGGACTTTTCTGACGTACCAAGTATCCAGTTTATTGGATGTCCACAAAAGTTGGATGCAACTACAAGTTTTGAAAACTTATTTTGTATTACATTATGAATGGTGAGAATATTTTCCTCCTACTATAGAAAACTTTAGGGCGTATAAAACAAATTATCAACTTTACCATTTTATAAATGTACTTTTTGTTTACTAAGGTAAAAACCCAAGAAAAAGCTTGGGGAGGGAGACCTTTTGTGAGTCAGACATAGGGAAGGTTTGTAGCTGAAATTGTTTTCAAAATGGCTGAAAGCGTTTTTGATAAAATATTTTTAGTATCTTTAGTAAAAATGCAAGCGAATTTTAGAAGAAACACTTGAAGTGCCTTTCTGCAATACATAACTAGTGCTTCATGTAAGAAGCACATCAAGTGATTTTGAAAGTCAAAATTTTTTTGTAAAAGCTTTCAATAATTTTGAAAGCACTTCTAAATGAGCTCATAATGTCTACGATGGGACTTCTGAGTTATAACACATGGATGCATTTTTCTTCCAACGCCTTCATGCTGTTGAATATGTTGACCCACAAATATAAACAAGTTCAATGAAATCAGTGGGATAGTTTCCAAATCTTTAGCAAAGTCGTTGGTGATCATATATATATATATATATATTGCAACACAGGTCGTTGATGAACATATATGTATACAGTAAATGTATACAGTAAATCATTAATGAAATCGGTGGGATGGTTTCCAAATCTTTAGCAAAGTCGTTGGTGATCATATATAAATATATATATATATAGCAACACAGGTCGTTGGTGAACATATATGTATACAGTAAATCATTTTGTTTTCTGGGTCAATTTGCTGTTATTTATTTTGTTTCCAAATGTATGAGATACCAGTTGGCTGTCGTTTATTTGTGAAATTGCTAGTGAGGCTCTACAGTAACACGGCTGAAGATCATGATTAAATACAATAAAAAACAACCAATTGTGGCATAGGTGAATCATGCAAAGAGAAAAGCCTAACCTAACGGGAAAAGAATTGCTGCAATTTTGAATAAGATTGATGTTTAAGGGAGAGCTTAGTTGATTAAGAGTATTTGTTACGCAAAAAGTTCTCTAAGTTCGAATCTCATTATTATAATAAATAAATAAACAAATAACTTTTATTAGCTGTGCTCCAAGTATTTTTATTAATAAGCTCACTTGTATCAACTCTACCGTTTTATCCTTTCTAAACAACATACACATATGTTAGGATTGGAAGGAAAAGTCAATATATATTTTATCATTTTATGTGCATGTAAATTAACGCTTGTATAAACACCATTAAATCAATTTTAACAAGCTATATTATAAAATAATAAAAATAAAAAGGTTAATCTCAATTTATTACTCTGAACATTCTTGGTTTTCAAAATAGAATTTTGATTATAATATATATATATATATATATATATATTTAATCCAACGATATTTGTATTCATAACTAAATGAACAAGATGGTACACACATAAGACTTACTCCAACCTTTGAGCCAAATATGAGTTTTAACCTAAAATTTATTTTTGGGACAAATTTAGGCTAGAATTCTTCTCTGAAATAGTGGGCTAGCCCACCATATATGTGTATTTTTTTTTAATTTTATAATTATAAAGTCATTGAATCCAATGACAAAGATCTAATATGATCAAATTCAACGATAAAAAAAAAAGATCTGACAGTCCAAATTTAAATCTAATGGCTAAAATAATTATGAAAAAAAAAAATTCTTTCATATGTTTCATATTTTTTTATAGTGTTCCACGAGTTTCATGATGTCGATTTAGTGACTTTTCAATATTTATCAAAATCTACATATTTTAAGGACCAATGTGAGAGTTATGTCAATCTCAAAGACCAATGTGGCTAAATTATTATTTTTTTAATTTGATCACCAAATAAAAAGTATAAAAATAAATAAATTTATACCAAATAAAAGGACTTTTATGCCTTTTTCCTTTTGGCCAGTTAATAGAATTATAATCCAAAGACATTTAAAACTTGGAGGGCACACTGTCTCTGCGGCGTCGCCTACATAATACCGTTTACAGAAACCGACCTCGAACCGACAAGCTTAAGCAATCCAAGCAAGAACTCAACCATGGCGGCTACGATGTTGCAGAGGCGCTTAGGCTCACTCCTTCTCCGCAATCAGCAGCCTAACTCCCATCTCTTCAAAGGTTAGGCCCGCCCTCTCAAAAACCCAACAAATCTTGATCATCGATTCTTCGCTTTTCGTAGTCGATTTTGTGTTTATGCTTTTTTTCGTCAGAAAAATATGAAATTTTACTGCTATTGTAAGAAATTTTAAAAATTTATGGTGTATTTTGGTGTGTATGAAGGAAATTGATCATATCACAACTTGGGTTACTGATGGATTAGGAGACTAAGTTGAAGGGATTAATTCATGAACATCTTCTCTAATTTGTGTTGATGGGTATTTGTTTAGTAGTTTTGAATGCCTGATTAGGAGGATGATTTTATTAGGTAAATACGTATTAGTATCTCTAACATGGAACACTTGGAAAGCTGGTGGAACAATTTTTGAAATAGAGTTCTAAGAACTGTCTAAAGCAAATCCTTTGAAACAAATTAGTCGGACTTAATTGAATATCGGAGCTCAAACTCGTTCGTGGAAGCGTTATACGTCTAATTAATAAAAAACCATTTACAGAAAAGAGATGCGACTGGAATACATGGTGGCTCTCTTTACTTGAGGCTCCAAGAGAAACTGTATCTGTACAGAAACGAAGGCTCTCAAGCTTCGCAAGAATGAAATTCCCACAACACCTACACTGTTTCTGTATGTCTGTAACTTGGAGTCTACTGACTCTTGTGTAGAAAACCCGAACCTTGAACTTGAGGTTTAAATCATACATTCATTGCACCATTGCAGAATGCAAGACATACCTAGCAGTTTATACATTTATAACAGGGTTGTGCGTATGCAATGGAGACTTGTGATATTTACAAGACTTGAAGTTGTTGTTAGAAATATGATTTCAGTGATTTCAGAATTTAAGTTTAGAAATTGTCGTTGTGGATCTGGAAGTTCTGTTCTCGTAACATTAGAAATACTTTGGATATTGATTTTAACACTAGTTCTTGTTATTTGACCTCTTAGCTTTACATTCAAGCTAACGGTCCATTTCTTTTGTGGAAGATTGCTAATCGAGAAAAGAAAAAGAAATGTGATGGTGGAAAATATATGGGAAACTCAGAAATTTTTCATCAAGTAAATGGCTATTGTTTACTCTTTTATTGATGGTGTTAGGACAGATCGGCGTTACTTGTTTGTTCGCACTCAAAACACAGAAATGGACACCCATAGTATCTGATAATGCTATCCATCAATTAGACACGGAAAACTATTCTTGTTACTGGATACTAAGTTGAATTTGTTGATCTATTTCCATCAAAGTCCTCCGTTTGTTTCTCCCTTTATGCTGAAGAACTTGTTGGTTCAGCCCGTCATTTATAGGTTCTCCATGGATTTCTTCTAAGGATAAATATTTTCATGCTTAAACTGTATACTATTCCGTTTAACTTTTCTTGTTTTTGTTCATACAAATTGTTGGCGGCAGATCAATTTGTTCCTTCTGCAAGTTCTATACTCAGAAGATATGGATTTGACAAAGGAGATCTTCAAACGCAAACAAATCCAACCAATCTGGTTAATGAGGATCTGGCAAATCTTGAAGATGGCAGTTCGAAACCCAATAATGATGCGAACGCTATAAACAGTTCCGATACCAAATTTTCTGCTTCTTCCGGGCAGAAAATCTCCCCAAGGCATGACCTGGCCATGCTTTTTACCTGCACTGTCTGTGAAACAAGATCCATGAAGACGTGCAGTAGAGAATCATACGAGAAAGGTGTGGTGGTAGTTCGCTGTGGCGGGTGTAACAATCTCCACCTGATTGCTGATCATCTCGGGTATTTTGGAAAACCATCCAACGTTGAGCAATTTCTGGCTGCCCGTGGGGAAGAGGTGAAGAAAGGTTCTGCTGATACGTTGAATCTGACTCTCGAAGACATAGCCGGAATGAAACCTCAGGGTTGAACTTGAGCAATTTGAATAGTCTCAGAAGCTTCATGGCAGGTAGATTAGAGTTTTCTTTAAGACATATGCTTCTGGTTTAGGCGTTAACCCATATGTAGTATTATTTTAATTTTAGTATAATTTGGTGGTTGTGTATTTGATCAAATACAAGAAAAGCAACCCACATATGTATAATTCGATTTTGATTTGTGCTGTTATATGATATCTGCAAGCCTTTTTCCGTCAATCTGAGTTTAAGGAAAAGGCAAAGGGTTGATTTGATCTAAATTAAAACAATGTAAATATTTTTTGAATACCATTTACATTATCAAGAAGGGGAATGCGCTAAATTTCACAAAGGATCAACCATAATAAGTTGGTTTGAATTCGTTCTTGGCAAGAATCAAACTTAACACCTCACACTTATAAGTGAAGAGGAATACCACAAGATCTCTGACCTTAGAAAAGCGATATTTAAAATTATTCTAATCCAACATAAGGTTGGAAGTGGATTTAAACCCAATTACATTAGTCGAGCATGTTGTTTTGATCACTAAGCTAACCCACATTTGTGATATTCACTTGTTCCGTTAAAATTTCAAGAATACAAGACAATAGAAAAAAGGTAGCCACTTAGTACTACGGTCTAGTGGTATTCATTTTCACTTGTAAGGGAGAGGTTTTAGGTTTGATTCTCGTCAAAGATGAATTTGAACCAAATTATTGCTAGCCCACGTGAGGCAAAGTTTATCCCCCTCCCCTTTAGTATGGATAATATAGTTTGTTAAAAAAAATATATATATCACTTTTGTAATAGAGAAAACAAAAAAGACAAGTGGTTTCGCCTTCTCCATCATTTTCCTCCTCTCTCATCTCTTATGCGCCATCCCCTTCCTAGCATCCACCTCCTCTTCCTCTCCCCTTTCCAGTCTCATTCCTTCGTTTTTATTCCCAATTTTCCCCTAAGTTTATCTCAATTTCTGTTGAGTCGGGTTTGAACTATCCCCTGAGCTTGTCTCAAATTTGGGCTTCATGCCCCTTATTCAGCAGTTTTCGCCTACTTTTACTGCTTTCTGTCTTTTAATTTTCTTTCCTCCTTCCTCTTTAACAGTGATACTCCATCTCCGTCCCACCATGCATTCGGATCAGCGGGCTCCAATCAGAAATTGGATTCTAGATCCACTACCCTTCTTCACTTTCCCTTCCCAACCGGCATGTTGAATCCCAATCGAGGGCAAGTACCCCTTAGCCTCACTATCTATCTATATGATATTTTGTTTGTATACATTTGCAAGTGTTTGTGAAGGGGACTTGCATCTGGTGTTTATTCTCTTGGTTCGAAGTTTGGCTTCCGAGGATGTGGCGGTGGCAATGGTCTGTTTATGCTGCCTGAGACTAGGGTTTTGTTGTTGTTTGTTATCGTAGCCTACATGCCTAAATTTGTAAGGGTCTCTTGTTGTATATTGAGTTGCTTCTCTCACTTTGCTTGGCCCTGTTACTTTATCTATCCTTGTTTATCGGGCTCTTTTGAGCCTTGTACTAATTATTATTACGAAAGTTCTATTGACAAAAAAAAAAAAAAAAAAAAAAGAGGAGGCAAGTGGTTATGGTTTATGGGTCAAGTACTCGGGCCTCCATCCAGCTACAATCCGAGCTTATATAAATACCAACCGACCGATGGAAATTACTCTGAAACTCCACTCTCCTACCAGAAAACCATGGCGAGTAGCACATGTATTCCCTCCACTTTCACACCAATTCTTCACAACTTGACCGCCAGAAACTCCATGACAATGGTGGGTTTGCTATCTTATGCTCCCAAAACCCTCAGACCTCTCTCTCTCCCCAAAAGCTTCGGTTTCAGCTTACTTTCCACCGCCACAAAACCCCCCAGAAAATTCTTCCAATTGCAAGGTAGTTTCTTTCTTGAATCTTCAAATACCAACTGTTATTTGTCATGTGGGTCTATTTTTTTTTATGTGTTTGACTATCTGGTTTGGAAAAAGATCGAAACTTTTCGGTTTTGTTAGTTTGTTGGTTTGAATGTTTGGATTGGTTTTGTTTGAATTGGTGGTTTTGATGGGTTGAATACTGGTGTGGTTCAGAGCGGTATCGAGTTGGTTGATGCTTTGTTGATTATTGTTTTTATGCAACTGGTTTTGCTTGGTGGAGAAGAAAATGGATTGGATTACATATGGTAGGAATTGAAGTGGAAATTGGTGTTGAATGGGAAATGGACGAATAAGGAGACACGGGATACATACTTTGGAGGTTTTCGTTTGATTATTCGAATGAGGAAATGGTTCTTTTTGTTGTAATATTTGTTGGAGTAAAAGTAGCTCATTGCAATAACCAATTGGAATGGTTCGAGTTTGGGGATAAGTGTTTCTGTTCAAAGAACTTCAACTTTGGTATGTATGTATGCCAGAGTCTGTTAATATGTTTGGCTCTAAATCGAAGGGAACCGTGAAGATCGTGTCTGAGAACTTGATTTTTGATAACCAATAAGTTGGAATGATCCACTATCCAGTGTATAAGAAATGGGAATGATGCAAAGAAGATGAGTACTCTTGCAAAATATGTATTAGGAAGCAGCCCGTGAATCAGATTTTTCCCCTTTTGTGAATTTTTTTCTCTTTCTTTGAAACCATCCACTTCCTATGTGGGTGAAAATAATTGTGAGTCTAATATATAAAAAAATGAGACTTATTTCTCCCTCCCTCTCGTGTTTAGACAAGCAAACTACATATTTAATTGTTTGTATGGAAAATCAACTCCATACACTGACTGTTATTTCTGTCATGGAATCCTGTTCCCTTGGTAGAATTGTTTGTCCCTGATTAAAGGCATCAGCACTTGTTTTGTTCTGTGATGTTATCATGGGTTTTTCATTTCAAACTTGAGTTTGTCAGAATGAGTCTTTTTCACTTATACTATGCCTTAATTTTTGTCAGTGAGATCAGTGGCCACTCCAGCAGAAGCTGTTGCTGGGTTTGATGACATGGTTGCTGGGACTCAGCGAAAGTACTACATGTTAGGCGGGAAGGGCGGTGTAGGGAAGACAAGTTGTGCTGCTTCACTTGCCGTAAAATTCGCTAACAATGGGCATCCCACTCTTGTGGTTTCCACTGATCCAGCACATTCCTTGAGTGATTCTTTTGCCCAGGTTTAAAACGCTACTTATTAATGTTTTGAAGTAGTTGCATTTCCTGTAAAGCAGAATTTAACTGGTTATAATGTCTATGCGTGTGTGTGCACAAGATTATAATGATACATGTTATCTTGTCGTAGGATTTGGCTGGGGGGACACTTGTACCAGTTGATGGGCCTGAAGCTCCACTTTTTGCTCTTGAGGTATGTGGAGTTAGCTTCCCATAAAAGCTTTTGCTAATTTCTTCACATACTTCTGTTTGTGCTATTATTTGATGGGGTGATCATTATAATGATAAAGTTGTTGTTTTGTTTCTTAAGATGGTTTTGTGATCTTATATGTGGTGTATGTAGCTAAACTAATAGCTATGCCACAGATAAACCCGGAGAAGGCAAGGGAAGAATTCCGTAATGTAAGTCAGAAAAATGGTGGAACAGGAGTCAAAGATTTCATGGATGGTATGGGCCTTGGGATGCTTGCGGAACAGGTAAAGCTTTATTTGAGATATTGGTATTGCAACTTTAGATCGTGTTTATCGTCTTCTGATCTCATTTGATGTTGTGTAGATGTTCTTGAGCATTAAGGCCTAACTGATCGTTTGTACACATGTGCATGCACACTTATGCTCACATTAGTATTTAACTAATATTGGATTTTCACATAGCAGCTGTAAAAGGAGCATCTATACCAATAGGGATTGCCTTATGCTTTATGATAATCCTTGCTTCTTTTTCATCCTGTGTGTTTCTTTTTCTGGTCGAAGTTAGGAGATTTAAAACTGGGAGAATTACTAGACACGCCTCCTCCTGGTTTGGATGAAGCTCTAGCAATTTCCAAAGTAAGTATTTTCTGGCTCACCAACAAACACAAAATCTTTTTTGCTCTTCTATTAATGTTTAATCCTCTTTCCAGGTGATACAATTTCTTGAATCCCCAGAATATAGCATGTTTACCCGCATAGTTTTTGATACTGCACCCACGGTGAGAGAATATACTTGCTTTTTTTATCTTCAATGACTTTTTAAATAAAAAATAGCTCGCTATAGATACGATATTGTTAACAGGGTCACACATTGCGGCTTTTATCATTGCCAGACTTTTTGGATCAATCAATTGGCAAGATATTGCAGGTAATGATGTCTACTTAGAATGAATAACGATGCATATGCATGTGTGCACGGGCATCTTTCTTGTTCTGGAGTTAAATGCCCCATATACTTGATTCTATTTACAAACACTATAATATTGACGGCGTTGCTTGATGATCTTCTTGAGAAGTATTGTTGGTGAGGAAATGTACGTGCATGTCTTTTGTTGTTTTTGACTTTTTAAATGTTTTCTTAGAAGTTTTACTCTGAGTAGAGCCAGGTGTTGATGCTCAGAGTTTCTTGGCGCTTCTCTAAAATCTTTTTTAGCTTAAGTGCTTGCCACGCTTATGGTATCATCAATATCTTGGTGTCCATAATTTTTCCTTTAGTAGCATTAGTCAATACAATTTAATAGGTCCGTTATTTTATTTTTGCTTTGTTATAACCTATAAGGTTTGGTCCTTCCCTGATAAGTAAGCTACATCTTTTGAACATTTTTAGAAGAAAAATCCTTAGATCACTTGATTTTTACCGTCTTGTATTTCCTTGTAAGCATATGGCTAGTCTGTTAGCATTCTTATATACGTAAAAGTTATGTCTAGACATGTTTGCTACTAATTGGTTATTCTCTTGATTTGCAAATATTTTACATTTTATGTTAATCATTACGTTCTCTGTTATACAGCTTAAACAAAAGATATCTTCAGCCACCTCAGCTATCAAATCTGTTTTTGGGCAAGAGCAACCCCAAATGGGCGCGGTAAACCTGATGTCGTTACTTGCCTTTATACTTTATGTATACAAATACAAGTATACTTATATTTTATCATAAAACTTCAATCCAGGCTGACAAATTAGAGAAACTGAGGGAAAGGATGGTTAAAGTGCGTGAACTTTTTCGTGATACTGATTCAACAGAGTTTGTCATAGTAACAATACCTACAGTAAGATCTTTGTCATATGACGTACTTCTCTTTCTGCTGTAATTTGGTCCTTCTCGAGTAATCGTTGATAGAAATCACTTTACATGATTCATTCTACAATGTAGAATCTAATCTTGTGTGAAAGATGGATCTCTGCATGATATTATTCTCTTTTTTCATCCCTAACTAGCATTTTTCGCTTCCAATTGATTGTTTGCAATTTTTTTCTTGTTCTCTAGGTGATGGCCGTTAGTGAGTCATCTAGGTTGCATGCCTCTCTGAAGAAGGAAAGCGTACCTGTGACTCGACTTATTGTTAATCAGATTCTTCCCCCATCCGCCTCAGATTGCAAATTTTGTTCAATTAAAAGAAAGGTATGTAAATGAGACTCCTTTTACTTGTTTGGGTAGCAAATATATCAACTCTCGTTTTAGCAAACGCGTCAAGACGCATGCTTATTGACCAAGTAAAATGGTGAAGTTTTGTCCAAACCATGCAAAAAATAGTGTTTTAGGAAAATGCACTTTCATCTCATGTGCGTGCGTGCGTACAAATTTTACGTTAGATTTTAATGCAGATCCACGATTTTGTTCAATTTATTCTGTTTCTTTCGAATAACCTCAGGATTCTAATTAATTTTTCTTCCGAGTAACCTCAGGATCAGATGCGTGCTCTTGATATGATCCAGAAGGATACAGAGCTCTCTGGCTTGACAGTTATCCAGGCTCCACTAGTTGATGTGGAGATCAGAGGCGTTCCTGCCCTTAGATTTCTGGGAGACATAATTTGGAAATGAACATATTTTTTGCACAGAATAGATGATGATAAAAGAAATAACCACTTTTGTTTATCCATTCATTCGATTCAATAGCATTCGGTATCTCCGAAATTTGGTTGATTCGTTTGAATGTTTCGTTTAGTGGCTTCCACTCCGTTGGGCCAAAAAAAATTAAAAATTTCTTTTGACACAGTATTGCATCATTTTGTAATAGTTTCAAGCTTTTTCCCTCTCCTTAATAGTTCTGGGGATTCGAGCATATGTAGGTTTGGCATTAGATTATTTTGATTCAGATCTCATATAATTATTAGCAATCTGGAAGTTGCCCAACTATTTATAAGCTTACGAAATTTTTTTTTTTTTTCCGAGGGTTTAATTCTCTTAAGATACAATCATTTATGAAATCATTTTATGTCCTCTCCTTTTTAATGTAAAGCCATTTTTTTTCCGAATTATAAACAGGAACAGAATTCGAACGTAAAACCCGTGGACGTTAAATAAAAATGCAAGACTGGAAAACTATTCAAGGCTCATGATTACTTCAGAAAACAGAGCTGCAAGAGAGCTAATTAAATAATAAAAATATAAACAAAATCCCTGCCAAGTTGATTAGGAATCTTTCTTCAGGGTATCGGGTGAGGAACTTTCGAATTTTAAGGAATTTAGACAACAAAGTGATAAAGAAATTGTTTACGAAAATTTAGATATGAGTGATTAAAAATGCATTTGCATGAACGTTATAAAAGTATGTGTAAAGAATTTGCAAATAACTCGTTTACAAATTTTTTTAGAGCATTTTTAATGAAGAAATTAAATTTAGATTGTCAAATTTTAAATGAGAGCTGACAAGATATTTAAAAGTTTGTTTGTTTGTTTGCTTTTATATATATATATATATACCAAAACACTTGGAAGTTAGATACTAAATTTTCTTTTTTCTAAAGGATGAGTCAATTTTTTTTAATTATATATTGTGGATCCCTATTGTTAAAAAAAATTGTAAAAAATTGTGTAAATTGGGGCTCTCTGGATCCCTTCTATCAAATTCATCAATCGAAACTCTTAAAATTTGATCAAACAGCTAAAAATATAGATCTATTTTAAAAATTATAATAACTTTAATATTTAAATTAAATTTTAAAAATTCGAATTAATGAATTTGATGGAAATGATTTTCGGCCTTTCCATGTCATCGGTGGATTGTGAGAAGCATTCATTAATCAATTCAAATAGAAGGGATTTGACGTTTGGGCTATGCTGTCAAAACAAACGCCTAGAATGGCGTCAAATGCATATCAGATAAAACTTATGGGTTGGTAAAAATTTGTTGTCTTTTTATTTTAGAGAATTGTTATTAACACTTTAAAATTTTTATTTTACATTCTAAATTTTCTATATTTAAAAAGAAAAATATACTTGTGAGAGGTGTAAAATGAAATTTTTGAAGTGCCAATAACACTTCCTTTATTCTATTGACACTTGTCTCTTTTGAAGACGAGTTTACGTATCTTTGTAATGCTCGTGTAGTACATTTGCAACATTAATTTATAATTCCTTCTATTTAATTCTTTGTGATCTATTTCCTCCTCGTTATGCCTAAATCCCCTAGAATTTGCAAATGTTTCTATACGAAAATATATATATTGTCATTTTCTATTTTCCATTATTACTACTTTATGTTAAAAAGAACAATTGAGACAAAAAAAAGGGAGAAAAATTTGAGCCACAATTTCTACTGAGGATTTCACTTGGCAACCAGTCTCATCAATTATTCGATTAACATTCTGACTCTCAACTTGTGAAATAGTATTGCCATATGGAGAAAAACTTTCACTTTCACTTGACCTTGGCATTTAGTTTAATATTGTTGCTGTCATCGGATAATATCAAGAAGGTCATCAACTAACTTGGTCACTTGGTAGATCCTCTTTGCAACATTTGAGTCGATACCATGTTCAAATTGATACGCGCACATACTTGGGGAAAAATGACTTAACCATGATTTCATTTCAGAAAAGATATTATCTGCACCATTGACACAATGTGCATGTTAGGAAGCTAATTAAAAGAGAGAATTATTAAACTAAAGTTGGAGGTTATGGACAAGAACTTTTAAGATCAGGAAGCGTAGAAAGTAACCAACCACAGACTCCAGCAGCTGAATTAAGCATTTCCTCACAAACCATGCTGATCCGGTTGGTCGAATTTGGATCATCTGCACTAACATGCATATGTGACAAGGTCGATGCCACACTTTGCGCAGCTAGCTTCGTCTTCTCCAATTGCTTTTTGAATACGGGCAAAGGAACTTTGATAAAGTGATTGGTGTTTTCAGCAAGTGTGTCAGTGGATGGACAAGTAAAATAAAAGATGAAAACATGAGATAGTTGGACAACGACGATCTCATGAGTGGACTCATTGCTTTAGGGTTTACCAGAATATGTAGAGGATGAGTGAGATAAAGCTACGGTTGCACTATGAAAAAAAAAAAATATATATATATATATATATATATGTGTGTGTGTGTGTGTGTGTGTAATAATATATACAAATAAAAAGAGGTGGCAATCTTTTATAACCATTTTCTTTCTTATGGATTTATTTCCTGCTGAACATGAAACGTTTCCTTTCAAAGAAATGAAACCATAATTCTTTTCCTATTGAACTTGAAACGTTTCCATTGAAACAAAGAAAAACCATTAAAGCAAATCTTAAATGGATTTCTTTCCTATTGGTTACAAGCTCTACCAGAAACAAATGGGGTTTGATTACTGCATTAGGTGGGATTCTGTAAGAAAGGTTTCTGTAATTTTGGAGGGATTGTTGTTAATTTGGCATTAAAAGATTACCACAACTTAGGTTTGTAGTGTTTACATTTGCTCCTAGAACGTGCATGGGAACCATAATTTTTATGGGTGGATCACTGTCACATCCCGGCCCGGGGCGGATCACTTCCCGGGCCCGCTCCACCACCGTAGCACGATATTGTCCGCTTTGGGCTTACCATTCCCTCACGGTTTTGTTTTTGGGAACTCACGAGCAACTTCCCAGTGGGTCACCCATCATGGGATTGTTCTAGCCCCCTTCTCGCTTAACTTCGGAGTTCCTACGGAACCCGAAGCCAGTGAGCTCCCAAAAGACCTCGTGCTAAGTAGGGATGGGAATATACATATAAGGATCACTCCTCTGGGCGATGTGGGATGTTACAATCCACCCCCCTTAGGGGCCCGACGTCCTCGTCAACACACACGTGACCAGGGTTAGGCTCTGATACCAAATTGTCACATCCCGGCCCGGGGCGGATCACTTCCCGGGCCCGCTCCACCACCGTAGCACGATATTGTCCGCTTTGGGCTTACCATTCCCTCACGGTTTTGTTTTTGAGAACTCACGAGCAACTTCCCAGTGGGTCACCCATCATGGGATTGCTCTAGCCCCCTTCTCGCTTAACTTCGGAGTTCCTACGGAACCCAAAGCCAGTGAGCTCCCAAAAGGCCTCGTGCTAAGTAGGGATGGGAATATACATATAAGGATCACTCCCCTGGGCGATGTGGGATGTTACAATCACTAGCTAAAAAAACCCCCTAAAATCAAATGATATATATATTTTTTTTGTTACATAGGTATTGTATGCAAAAATTTAAGTTTAACTTTGGTATTTGTATATTTTAAAATTCGCTTGGCATGAACTCAATAAGCTTCACAATTACAAACTGCAAAAATTACATTAAATCATCTAGTTTCACCTATATTTAGATGCAAACACAAGAAGAAGATAGAAGACTTGATACATGGACTATCTCAATTACAACAAAACAACTAGCACAAAACAAAAAAAAAAAAAATTGAAAGTAGAACTAAAGTATCTTTAAAACATTGATTGAAAACAATATAAAACCCACCAAATCAAAGTACAATAATCTTGAACAGAATGATATCACAATTTCTATGGTAATTTTTATGTTTTCAGTTGTGCTAAATACTCACCGAGCTAGTGTCATTAAACATAATTGTTCTTGCACTTTTTTTGTCTATTATATTAGGCAATACACTAAACTACATACATATTACTACAAATCCTCCCTAGGCTACAGCCCACTGTAGCCTTTGGTGTGGCTCCGCAACATGTAATGGAGCTGCACACTTTGTCTTCATTTGCTTCTTGACACAACGGTAACCATAGATGGAATTATATAAAGTCAATTTGACTTTTTAATACTTTAGTGGCTAATACAAATGTTTCAATTCGAATTTAATAATATATCTATGGTTTGTCCGAAAAAAAATATATTATTGTAAAAAGAGGGTAGGAATCTATTATTTTGTTCCTAGGATTGAAAATTGAGGTTAAAAAGAGCTAAATAGAACTTATATTCAATGAGGCCAGTTGAATTCAGGAAACTCTGCAAGGCTTGCATTAATATGAAACTTTTGGTTGGGTTAAACTTGTTCGCTCACAAACTGTGATCAAACTTGCTCCAATCCTGGTGCGTAGGGGACACCGGTGGATGGCAGCCATGAGTCACCATCAATAAACTTGGTCACAGTAAAAAATTCGGCATCGGATGCCTCGGTAATTACATGGTAGCCGGGCCACTTGACCCGACCTACAGTCGATGCACCCGTCCCATTGTTCATGTACTCAGCATAATACAAAGTGTCAAGCTCACCAACCCCATTCCAATCCAGCCAACCCTCGGGTCTTATTACATCACTCATATATGACTGCATGAATATAGTACGTGAATATTTTCCCCATGGTCGACCAAAGTACGTGGGTGAAGAAGTAACATTACCCCCTAGATCGGAGTCTGCATCAACGTTGCAAAATTGAAATGAGAAGCCTGAAGAATCTGCCGCATATCGACCGTGCGCAGTGAGAGTGTTTTGTGCTCCTTCAAGGTTTTTCCTGGCAAGAATGTTACAGTTTTGGAAAACGGCAGTGCCGAAGCCGAAGATGAAGTCGATGGTGCCACTGATCGTGCATTCTCGGTAGAACTGGCGACCGAACTGCACCAGCAATGTGTCTTGATATCCACTCATCTTGCACCTGTAGAAAACTGATTGGTCGCCGCAGGATGAAAGTGCAACTGCTTGCATGTTATTTGGCCCGGCAGTGTTCTCAAACCCTATGTCCATTGCTACGAACCCTTCGGCATCTACAGCTATATATAAGGGAATTGATTCACAACAAAAGTCAATAAGTGGATACATGATAACTCATTAATGTATAAGGACACTTTGGAACATATAAAAGAAGTAAAGAGAAAAGATTGAATTTGCCAACAAAGTTATCTTATAAATACTAGAAAATATACGATTAATTGAATGAATATTATCTAAATCCCTAGGTTTGCAATCCAAATGGGCCTTAAATTCCTACAATAAGCATCAAAGCATGGATCACTCAGTCCTACGATCTGATAGTATTCATCTTTACTTGAAAGTGAGAGGTCTTAGGTTCGAATCTCGTAGATGACGAATTCAATACCAAATTAGACTGCCGATTATGTGGTTTAACCTAACTCCCCTCCCCTTAGTATAAAAATATCGATGTACTCAAAAAAAAAAAAAAAAAAAGTATCAAAGCATGGATTTCTATGCATGGACATTCGACGATGATATAGTGATCGAATGCATAACTTTATTTTGGGTTGTCATATCTAATCCATTTCTTATATGTGCGAGGATCTGTTTCTCACAAAATAAGGAATAGGTGAAGTATGATAAATTCATCATAAAAAATAAAATAAAAATTGTTATGGGGTTTATTAGCGACCGGTGTGACAACCAAAATTAATCATGCATAATATTAATTATATTACAGATTTTTAACGGAAATGATAATCATGCATTTTTTTTTTTTTTTAAATCACACTACACATCTCTGTTTAATTCAGTTTGCTGATAAATATCTTACCAAATGTTGCTGAATCAAGTGTTTGCCAACCACTACCATTGCATCTGTTGCCAGATATGGTAGTAACGTCCATGCCCTCTCCCATCAACACCAGATTAGTCTTTGTGGCATCAATTTTCACATATTCTTTATAAATTCCTTTCTTGATAAATATCACAAACCGCTGTTGGCCATGATTTGGTGCAGCCGCAATGGCATCCATTATTCGATTAAAATTCCCACTCCCATCCTGAGAAACTGTTGCATTTGGCGTGCTGGACAATTTTACGTCTTCGAATTTCGTCCCGCCGGGTAGTAGTAAAGGCTGAGCACCATTTTGGTGATGGTGATGCTGCACTTGGATCATGCCGATGACCTCATCGATTAGTCTGCTCACTTGTCTGAGGCTTTCTGAAATCTTTGAGTCAATACCATTCTTAAAAGCTTCCATGCATGTCATTTCTCTGGTTTGAGAAGTATTCAGCCATGTTCTCATATGGAAAACCACATCACCTGCGCCATATATACAATACGATATGAAGCTAGCTAGGTTAATTAGTCTAAACGTATGCCATTTACACATGGTATTTCTGTAACCAAATAAATCAATGAAAAAAAAAATCAAAGTAGTATATATGTCTATTAAATCCAATGCTGAAAAATATCCTTAGTTCGAGTTTTGTTCTCTTATTGGAAAAATGAAAGTGTAAGTACGTAGTCTATAAATTTTATGTAGGGAGCGGTTGTCCCATTTTCTCTGTCCCCCCAATCCAATTTCTTTGATTTAATTCTTGACCAACTAGCTATTGTTAGGTATTCTCTATACTATTGGGAAGAAGTCTAAGGTTCGAATGCATAGCGTTATATAAAATAGAAAATTAAAACAGACAAAAGAAATGTGACATTATGTATATGAACCTTTTAAATTATCAATTGTCGAAAAGGACCAATTCAAGACTCCAGCAGTTTCAACAAGCAAATCCTCACAATATGAAATGACCACATCAGTAGAACTTTTAGCATCTTCACCAATATGCATATTTGACATGGCTAAGGCTACATTTTGCACAGCTTCCATGGTCTGCTCCAATGAATATTTGAATACAGGCAAAGGAACATTTATCAACTGGGGATCGACATTATTAGCGCTCGGGTTAATGGATAGGGAACAGAAAAAAATCATGGAAACGATGATAAAATGGAAGGACGACTTCATGACCAAAGGACTCATATATGGCAGAATGTACCAGAAAATGCAAATCATGAGAAAATAAGGTTGAAGCAAAGAAATTATATATACACACACACACACTGTGAAGAATGCTCCCTTTTTGTAAAAATATTAAAGAGTTTACAAATTTGTTTTATTAAAGGAGTTGCCAAATCTGATATATTTATGTATTGTAGATTATGATTTATGGTTAAAACCTGAAACATTTACTATCGCTTTCAAATAAACATTAATTAATATCTTAATTATGCAAAAATAACAAAAAATAGCCTTTATAATTTGAGGGTGCCTTGATATGGCCACTGCACATGCATACATAAGTTTAGTCAAATTAGCTAGAGCGATGACTTTTCAATTACAAGTGAGGAAGAATAATACTAAATCGTAATACTAATGATTTAGGTAGTAAAAGTTAACCACATGGACTATTGGATTGGGATAGATTTTCACATGAGGAATCCATTCATATATTGCATGTGATGGATTTACCTAATGGTTAGAATCCTCCTTTTAAACTCATTGGATTCTGAATTCAAACCCTCCCATTAGTATAAATTAAAGTGGTAATATAAATTGTATTTAAAAAGTTTCAAATAGTAGTGTGCTACGTTTATGACTTATTTATTTATAATTAGCAACTGGCATGATAAATTCTTGTGGTTTAATTTGTAGTTGGTATCATGTATTTCTGGAAATTGACAAGGAATAAGAAGTAGAATTTCAGAGGAATGTGCAGTGCTCTCTCTGTCGAGCAAGCACAGATATTTTCATTAAATATCAACACATTGGACTTTTCTCTTACAAGCTAGTCTAGAGCAATATCAGCCCTTGATTCACAAACAGTAATCTAAAGCATACACTTGTCCTATGAGACTAAGCATTCACTTAACTGTTGGTTTCTTCCTTCTCAACCATTAGATCAAAACCAAATTCTATTTAATTCCAACACTCCCCTTTAAATGAATTCTGGTTTTGACCCCAAGCATTCATCTGAGATAGACAAATCTTTCCTTTGGTAGAGCTTTGGTAAAGATGTCTGCCATTTGATCTTGTGATTTGCAGTAAATCAGTTCAATGGTATTCTCCTACAAGGCTTCCCTTATGAAGTGAAACTTCCTTTCGATATGCTTGGTTTTCTGGTGAAAAATAAGATTTTTGGTCATAGCTATTGATGATGTGTTGTCACACATAAGTGGTGTAGCATCCACTTGCATTCCACCAAAATCCTTTAACACAAACCTCAACCATATAGCTTGAGAGGTAGCCATTGCAGCACTCACATACTCTGCCTCAGCCGTAGACAGTGCAACACTTTATTGCTTGACAGAGGCCCAAGAAAATATCCCAGAACCAAATGCAAATGCATATCCTGAAGTACTTGTCATGTCATCTTCATTGCCACCCCAATCACTGTCACAGAAGCCTACTAGGATTGCTTCTTCTCCATTCTCATACTTGATTCCATAGTCCAAGGTCCCTGAGATATACCTGAGTACTCTCTTGGCAGTTCCCATGTGAATTCTTGTGGGATTATGCATGAACCTTGATAAGAGACTGGCTGCATATATAATGGCAGTCCTTATGGCAGTCAAGAAAAGTAGACTCCCAACCATTTTTCTGTATAGGCTTTCATCAGCAGGTTCAGTACCATCCACTTTACAAAGTTTCTCATTTGTGATCAATGGTGTTGCCACAGATTTGCATCCTTCCAGATTGAATCTTTCAAGCAATGATTGTGCATACTTCTGTTAATGTATGAAAATCCCACTAACTTCTTGTATTACTCCAATTCCCAAGAAGTGATGCAACAAGCCAAGATCCGTCATCTCATATTGTCTCATCATGTCCTTTTTGAATTCTTCAATCATTTCTTCACAATTACCAATAAAGACCACATCATCAACATATATAGACACAATAAGCATATCAGAGTTCTCACCAGTTTTTGTATACAAGGTAGCTTCACTAGGACTTTTGTTAAATCCACTTTTGCTGAAATAGGAGTCTATCTCACTGTACCAAGCCCTGGGGGCTTGTTTGAGTCCATACAGAGCCTTGTTTAACTTATACACACTTTCTTCTTCATTTGGAACTTCAAATCCTTGTGGTTGATCCACATACACTTCTTCTTCCAGAATGCCATTTAGAAAGGCTGATTTAACATCTAACTGGTGAAGTTTCCATCCCTTTTGAGCAGCAAGAGCAATCAAGATTCTAATGGTATCTAACCTTGCCACTAGAGCAAAGGTTTCATTGAAATCTACCCCAGGTTGTTGTGAGTAGCCTTTGGCAACCAATCTTGCTTTGTTCTTCTGTATAGATCCATCCAAATTCAATTTGGTCTTGTAGATCCATTTCACACCTATCACAAGTTTATCACTCGGTCTATTTACCAATTTCCAAGTAGAGTTTTTCTCAATCATGGCAATTTCTTCACTCATTGCTTTATACCAAGATTGATCCATTTCAGCTTCTTCAAAACTCTCTGGTTCAACAACACAATAGTTACATACTGCATAGATCTCATCTAAACTCCTCATTCTTAATGGAGTTGTTTCTGGGGAGGAATCCTGCAATTTTTGTCTTTCTGGGCTGAGATCCTTGTGTTGGTGTTGAAAAAGTATTTTGACCTTCATCCTGTATAATAGGTTCATTCTCAATTTGGACATCAGCTTGTGCTTCTTCCATAGTTAATGGAAATGAGATGGTGTCAATGTTATTGGTTTCCCAATTCCATGTTGCATTCTCCTTGAACACCACATATCTTGAGATAATTACTTTATGTGACTCAATATTGTAGAGCCTATAGCCCTTTTCACAGGTTCCATAGCCTACAAGAACACACTTGATACTGTTGATTTCAAGCTTGTGTCTTAATTGAGATGGTATCTGTGCATAGCAGATTGATCCGAACACCTTCAAGTGCTTCACACTTGGTTTTCTGCCAATAAATGCCTCAAAAGGTGTTTTCTTCTCAAGTGCTTTAGTTGGACACCTGTTTAGAAGATACACAGATGTATTGACAGCCTCACCCCAAAAGGAAAGTGGCATTTTCTTATCATGCAGCATTGACTTGGTCATTTCAACCACAGTCATGTTCTTCCTCTCAGCTACACCATTCTGTTGTGGTGTGTAGGCCACTGTCAATTGCTTCTGTAATCCTGTTCCTTCACAGAATTCTTGGAACTCAAATGAAGTAAACTCACCACCTCTGCCACTTCTTAGTCTTTTAATCTTGAGACCACTCTGAAGTTCAACCATCACCTTGAATTTCTTGAAGATTGAAAAAACTTCACTCTTGTTTCTCATAAAGTATACCCAAACCATCCTGGTGCAGTCATCAATGAATAACAGAAAGTATATGTTCCCACTGAATGTAGGTGTTTTCATTGGACCATACACATATGTGTGAATGAGTTCTAGAGGTTGGCTTGCTCTCCATGCATTTCCAGTTTCGAAAGAGTCCTTGTGATGCTTCCCCAATATGCAACCTTCACAAGGTTCTTTAGTCTCTTGTAACTCAAGAAGACTAGTCACCATTTGTAATTTCTCCAATCTCTTTAAACTGTGAAAGTTGAGATGTCCAAACCTCGTGTGCCATAACCAAAAGTTTTCTGCAACGCTTGTTTTTAGAGCAATTGAGTCATTGTAATCTAGCATAAGTGGAAAACTTTTGTTTCCTGTCATGCCAACTTGTGTTACCAAGTTTTGGAGGCTTCTATCATCAAAGATCTCCACCATATTGTCTCCAAAAAGTAAGAAATACCCATGAGCAATCATCTGTCCCACACTAAGGAGATTCTCATCAGAGCGGTTCAACCGAAGGTGGAATTGCCCAGCACCCTGTCCAAAACACAGGCCAGCACCCTGTCCAATTGCTCCAGCCCGCAAAACAGCCTGGCACCCAGCCCAAACCAGGCAGCAGACCAACCCATTTCAGACAGACCCAGAAACCGGCCTATTTGGCTAGCGCGTGCACAACACTCGCGACTGGGCGCGAGTAGGAGACAAGGGTGCAGGCGGCGGGGCCCGCTTGTCAGCCCACTTGTGTTTACCCGGATGAGGGCTACGTGGCCCTCCTCAGAGTCGTTGGATTTCCAATGGTAAAAAAAATTTAAATTTGACTTTTAAAATGGACCGTCTGATCACAGATCAACGGTCCACGTTTTTTTCACCAAAAATAAAAATAAAACAAAAAAAAAAGGCCCAACGGTCAGAATTTTGACCGTTGGCCACGTGGTAGCTCGTTGGCTGTTAGATTTGGTTATTTTTCAAATCCAACGGTCCAGATTAATTACAACATTAAAATTTATTAAAAATTGTGAAATTTTTTTAAAAAATACAGAAAAATTTTTAAAAATTAATTTTTTTTTCTATAAATACCTAACCTTCATCTTCCACCTTACACCATATTTCAATATTTTCGACACTTTCTACACTTTCTACATTTGAATATTTTGTACACTTTGAGAGAAAAAAATGACTTCGTGGAAGCTCATTGAAGATGTTATGTTGTGTGAATGTTGGGTTCACACTACTCATGACCCGATTACGGGTAATGAGATGGATAAGTGAGAAATGTGGAGTAAAATTACGAAATCGTTTTGCGATGTACATGGAAAAGATGTCAGATCTAGTCAAGGTCTTCAAGGTCGTTGGAAAAAACTCAATGCATCCTTTACTTGTTGGAAAAATGTCATCTTTCATGCTTCCAGTAATCTGCGTAGTGGGACAAGTTTAGCGGATCAGGTAACAATATTTTTATTTATTTATATGCATTTCACCCACATCAATATTTTAATTTATTTAATTTCTTATGTAATTTTTATGTAATTTCTTATGCAAGTTTTATGTAATTTCTTATGCAATTTTTATGTAATTTATATGCATTCCACGTCCATCAATATTTTAATTTATTTATTTGTGTTACATCCATATTTTTTAATACTATCTTATCCCACATTTTTATAGACACTACAAGCATAAGCATTCTACAATGCAAAGAACCATAACAAATCATTCAACAAATGGGAATGTTGGCAAATTGTCAAAGATTGCCCTAGATACAAAATTGTGGCAACCGGTCCAGAAGTTGTCATGCACGGTATGGGTCTACACAGTTCGCCAGAAGCAGACACAGCCGAACAAGAAGCCAACACATTTGAAGACACGGAAGGGACGCCTGAAGAAGTGCCGGAGACCCAACCGACTCGTCAGTCCCTCAGGCCTCAAGGTAAAAAGGCATCAAAGAAAAAAGGTAGTTCTTCCAAAAATGACTACACTAAATATATAGAGGAACTTGCTCGCCAAGGTGAACTGAACATGGCATGGGAAAATGCTAGAGATGAGGAAAAAACTACTGCTATGGCAGCAATAATAGCAGCTACTGAGACTCGTGATGCGGCGGCTGAGTGACAAAGAGAAATAGTTAATCGAGAGAACGAGATGATTAGAGAAGCACTTCATCGAGAGAATGAGATGCTTAAAGAAGAAATGATGGCTCAAGCAGATCGTGACACTATGAACAAGTCTCTAGTAGGACTGTCTCCAAATTCAAAATATTTTTGGACATCAGAAAAAAGAGATGTCGTGCGAAGGAGGCGTGCAAAAGATGCCGAAACAAGTCAAGGGGGTTCTAGCTACAGAAATCCTAGCAACGAAGATCCTAGCACCATATATCCTAACTCCACAGACTTTGTATAATTTCATATTTATTTGTACTACTTTATTTAATTTGTTATGTAATTTCTTAACATTTTTAGAACTTTATTTAATTTCTTATGTAATTTCTTATTTATTTTTATAACTTTATTTAATTTCTTATGTAATTTTTGTACTTTATTTAAATATATGAATAAGATTACATAAACTCACCAAATAAACATTTAAAAAAAAACACCAAATAAAATTTCATAACCTCACCATATAAACTTTAAAAAAAAAAAAAAAAAAAAAACACTAAATAAGATTACTTAAAAAACAATACACTTTATTCTTCAACCACAAGCCTTCTTTTAATTATCTTTACCTTCGTGCAATCTCCACTGGTGGTCAATCAAGTCATTCTGGCAAGTTATGTGCCAGTATGGCTCTTGCAATGAAGTGTACCGCTGAACGATCAATTCATTGTAACGTCCATCCCATTCCAACGGCTCTTGTTGCACAGGATCTTCAGTCCGGTCATGAGCATAGTAGATTTGTGTTCTTGAGTTATTCATCGGATCCGACTCGTATTCATCGACGGCATCATAATCATACTCGTCTTCAACAATCATGTTGTGGAGAATGATACACGTCATCATGATGGATCGAAGAGCCTCGACATCAAACATTCTAGCTGCAGCCTTGACAATCGCCCAACGAGCTTGCAGATATCAAAACAACGCTCGACATCCTTCCTACACCCTTCTTGACGCTTTGCGAAGTGTTTTTCTTTTTCACTCTGTGGATGTGGCACTGTTTTGACAAATGTTGACCACCTTGGGTAAATACCGTCTGCAAGGTAGTATGGTCCCTTGTATTTATTACCATTAACCCAATATGTGCATCTCGGTCCATTTCCTTGTAGCAGTTCGTCAAACACTGAAGATTGGGCAAGGACATTTAGGTCATTCTGAGCTCCTGGAACACCAAAAAAAGCATGCCAAATCCATGTATCAAAAGAAGTCACCGTTTCCAAAATGATGTTTTTGGCTCCTTTTATGTCGCCATAAGCTCCTTGCCACGCACTTGGACAGTTTTTCCAAGTCCAGTGCATGCAGTCGATGCTTCTAATCATGCCAGAGAAGCCTCGCATCTCACCCTTCCTCAGAAGCCTTCGCATGTCCCTTGGCGTGGGTTTCCGAAGGTACTCATTGGTGTATAGGGCTTCAATTGCAGAGCAAAACCGCATCAGGGACTCTAAAACAATTGTTTTTCCCATCCTTGCGATCTCATCCACTTGATCTGCAGATGCTCCATATGCAAGCATTCGTAAGGCAGCCGTAAATTTTTGCTCAAGAAGAAGACCTAGAACATGAAAAACATCCTCTTTTTGCACAAAATATGGATCATGGTTGCAAACAGCACTCATGATTTTATCGAACAAACTTCGTTGCATTCTAAAACGACGTCTAAAAACATGATCAGGGAAAACGTTGTTGGGAATAAAATAATCTTCCAAGAGATCTTTACCTCGTCTTTCCCTTCTTCTATCGATGTTTGCCGCACGTCTAGGTTTGGCTATCTGACCCACAGCTTCCATGATACGGCGGGAATGTGAGGCCCTCCGCCTTCTATGGTGATCATCCTCATCCTCCTCTATTGCGAAGGCCTCATCTCCACATCCACCTTCGTCAAGATTGACCAATTATTCCTGTTGTGCCAACAACCTTTTCTGCTGTTCTTACAACTGTTTATACACTCTCCTTGAAGAAGACATTGTAAGAACTCAAGATTTGAAAACGATAAAAAAGAATTCTGAGCTAAAAAAAAAAGGATTGAGTTTAGTGTGAGGATGGATGTAGGGATGTAGAGTTTATATGGACAAAAAAAGAGAAGATGAGGTTCTGGACAATACCACGTGGCACTACGTGATTGGTTGAAAATCTTATCAAAATCTTGGCTAAATTATTGTAAACAAGAAGTGACATGTGGCGTGTCGGGATTGGTTGAAAATCTTATCAGAAATCTATCTATAAAATAGTACGTTCGAAAAATGACACGTGACGTGACAAGATTGGTTAAAAATCTTATCGAAATCTTGCCTAAATTATTGTAAATAGGAAGTGACACGTGACTCGTCAGGATTGGTTGAAAATCTTAGCATAAATCTATTCACAAAATAGTACGTTCGGATAATGACACGTGGCGTGACTAGATTGGTTAAAAATCCAAATCGAAATTAAAACTTTTTTTTAATTTATTATTTTATAAAAAAATTATTTAATATTTTAAATGGATTGGGTGCTAACACATTTTGTAGAGGTGGAAATCGTTTGTGCCAGCGCATTTTTAGACTGGGTGCCAGTGGAGATGCTTTGGCCTATTACTGTTCATTAGGGTCTATTATTGTTCACTGAAGTGGATAAATGGGCTGGGTGCTAGCGCAAAGTCTTTAGGGGTGGAGTTGCTCTCAAGGCCAGGTACAAGTATCACATCCTTGATGAATCTTCTTCCACCCTTTGTCTCTAGAACAAGAGTTCCTTTTCCAGTAGCTTCCACAAGTTGTTTAATCCCCATTTTAACTCTGCAATTGAAGCTTCTGTCAATGTTGTTTGACAAGGATTCATATGCAGTCATATGATTACTGCATCCACTGTCAATATACCAGATTCCTCTCTTATTTTCAGTTCTTGCAACACTACAAGCATAAAAGACATTTACTTCCTCTTCTTCTACTCTATGTGCATAGTTGACAGCTTGGTTCCTTCTTGGATTACAATCTTTTGCTAGATGGCCAACCTGTCACACTTGGTGCCTTTGGGTTTTCCTTTGAACCAATAAACACCATAGTGTAATTTGTCACAAATTTTACACTTGGTTTTGGTAGAATCATTGCTAGTTTCTGATTTTGATTGTGGAGTATGCTTGTTGTCCCATTTCTTCCCTTTTCCTTTCCAAAATTTCTTTTGATTTGAGTTGTTCCCCTGAGCCTTGTAACTGCTATCTTCCTCAGTCACACTTAGGCTAACAAAAGCCTTTTCAACTAAGTTTTCAGAGTACATGTTTAATCTCTGCTCATAGCCTTTCAATGTGCCAATCACCTCCTGAACCTCAATAGAGTCAAGGTCCTTAGTTTCTTCTATAATAGATGCGATGGAATCATAGGATTTAGGCAAGCTAATAAGTATCTTCTGCACTAATCTTTGGTTTGACAGTTCTTCACCAAGAGTTTTCATTTGGTTCACAATGTTAGTCATTCTTGTTAAATAAGCAGATAGAGCTTCACCATCATTCATCCTAGTGTACTCAAAATCTCTCCTTAAACATTGTCGTTTGACAGATCTAACCTTTTTATCACCACAAAATTCTTGTTGAAGAACATCCCACGCAATCTTGGAGGTTTCAAAGTTTGAGATTCGAGGAAAGATCTCATCAGACACTGCCCCTTGAATGATACCAAGAGCTTTTGCATCTCTGGTTTCATTAACCTTCATTGAGCTCTTCACAGACTTTTGATCTTCATCGCTAGACTCATCTTCAGTTTCTGCGATTTCAAAACCCTTGTCCACCAAATTCCAGAGATCATATGATTTGAATATGGTCCTCATCTTGATGGACCAAAAATCTAGTTAGACCCATTAAAGATAAGAGCCCTCAGATCTCCTCTACTGCTCGAGGTAGCCATGTGAGACTTTGTAAGAACATATGAGGTTTTTCAAAATTTGGGTTTGTTTTTCCCCTTTTTCTTTTCAGAGATACGAAGCGCACAAAACGCCCAGTCCTAAAATTGATCAAAACCTAAGCTCTGAGGCCATGATAAATTCTTGTGGTTTGATTTGTAATTGGTATCATGTATTTCTGGAAATTGACAAGGAACAAGAATTAGAATTTCAGAGGAATGTGCAACTCTCTCTGTCGAGCAAGCACAAATATTTTCATTAAATATCAACACATTGAACTTTTCTCTTACAAGCTAGTTTAGAGCAATATCAGCCCTTGATTCACAAACAGTAATCTAAAGCATACACTTGTCCTATGAGACTAAGCATTCACTTAACTGTTGGTTTCTTCCTTCTCAATCATTAGATCAAAACCAAATTCTATTTAATTCCAACATGGCACACACACGATATGTGGGCAATTAAATTTACTTTTAATTTTCTACGTTTTGTCGCATTCACAAAACTACAACACAGTTTATAAAGTGAGAAAAAGATGCATTTTTTTAGGGATATTTGTGAATATGATGCTGAACATGGTCACCAAATCAGCAAAAACAATCCTTTTCATATGGGGCTTGCGACAAAAAGCTAAACCATAATTTTCAGACTTAGTCATCCATCGGTGAACTACCTCCATTGGGTGGCTTTAAGAAAGTGGATCAGTTGAGCGTGAGGAGACGTTGGAGGAGCGATTGAGGATTTTTCTGGCGAGAGATGCCGAGAGAGGAAGAAGAGAGAAGTGGGTTTTTTTATTTAATTTTATTTTAATTAGAGCTGCTATGTTTACATGGTTGTGAGGTTAAAATTTGTGTTCTTGTAATTACTAGATTGTTCATAATTTTTATTTCTATTCAGTTTTAATTTGAGGTTAGAATGATAATTTTGTAGAGTTTTGATTGACAACCAGAATCTTATTAATCTCTATTAATTAATGAAATCCTCTTTGTCAACCAAAAAATAGTGACAATACTACTTAGTCTTCTATCACAAAAAAAAAATGATGGGCAATAATATAATTTCACGGGTCCAAATTTTATTGTTTTTTATTGAAACGTTACCTACTAGTAATGTTAAAATACCTCCAATATTAAAAAAAAATTAAAAATTAAAAAATTAAAAATTAAAACCAAAAACAAAAATTTCCCACTCCCCCCACGTTCTCTCTCCCTCTCCCTCTCCCTCTCTTCTTCTCATTTTAAAAAACAAATGTATTTATACACACAAAATGTGTAGGCAAATGCTAGTTTGTAGTTTAAAATAACGGTGTCGACTTGGTTCAATGTAAGTGGTATTCCTGCTACCTCTAAATAATAGTAGAAGTTCGGGTGTAATCCTTGTTCTGTGCATTTCTTTTGAATATTGAATGAGCTAGAGTTTTCTTATGCACAAAGTCATATCTCTAACTGAAAACTGCACTCCTTGTTCTTGATATTTCAAAATCAAGGGATTCAGGGTTTGATTTTGTGTTATTAATGTTCCTTGTTTTCTAGGATACATACTTTCTTTATATTGTTAAAGGATGTCTGAAGTTCGAATTCCTCCTCCCCAAAATGATCAAAAAAAAAAAAAAAAAAAAAAAGATATTATGAAAAGTCAAAGCAAATACTCTTGAAGGGTAAATTACATTAAAAAAAAATTGTGATCCAATGGGCATATAGAAAAAAGAAATTGTGATCCAATGCAAGTTGATTTGGTTCACCCTCCCAACCTTACCAAACCTCCCAACGTGCATCTCCTTCCAGTTAATTTATTCTTTGGTTCAACTTATCGATCCTTCAATAACCCTGGTGCATAAGGGATGCCTGTGGATGGCAGCCATGAATTGCCACCAATAAACTTGGCAACTGTAAACTCATCAGCCACAGATGGGTCAGTAATCACATGGTAACCCGGCCATTTGACCCGGCGCGTAAGGTTCGAACCCGGCCCCTCATTCATGTACTCACCATAATACAGAGTTTTCAGCCCAAAATCTCCACTCCATTCTTGCCAACCCTCTGGCCTTATAACTGCATCTAATTGTGACTGCATGAAAACGGTACGTGAGCAATTTCCCCAAGGTCGACCCAAGTACGTGGGAGTTTGATTCTCAACAGATACAGTACCATGTGAATTATCACATACAATGTTACAAAACTGGAAAGAGAAGCCCGTGGGATCGTTTTGATTAAAACGACCATGAGCACTGATCTCGTTTCGGCCACCTTTACGGTTTTGCTTGGAAATAATTGTACATTTTTGGAAAACGGCAGTGCCGTAGCCAAAGATGAAGTCAACTGTGCCACTTATTTTGCACATTCGGAAGAACTGGCGGCCGTCATGCACTAGCAATGTGTCTTGGTACCCACTTATACTGCACCGGAAGAAAGCTGATCGATCTCCTTGGGACCGGAGTGCAACTGCCTGCATGTTGTATGGTCCTGCTGTGTTCACAAAACCAATGTTGACGGCAATGAAACCGTCGGCTTTTACAGCTACATAAAGAGAGAGAAGGAATTAATTCACACAAAAATTATGGAGAAATATTAGAATAGCTCATGTGAAGTTTCAATAATTAGGTTTTGAATGTTAGTAAGTAATGATAAGCACTGTATTTGGCAATCTTGAAACAATGGTAAAAGAGAAACATTTTCTCCAAAAATTCAGAGAATAACTCATTTTAATGAGTTGAAATTATAAGGATGAAAATACCCGTAACTCAAACAATTGTTACTACTGCAAGGGCTTGTAACTCGGTT
Organism: Pyrus communis; assembly: GCF_041283825.1. Classification (NCBI taxonomy): domain Eukaryota; kingdom Viridiplantae; phylum Streptophyta; class Magnoliopsida; order Rosales; family Rosaceae; genus Pyrus; species Pyrus communis. The sequence goes on along the minus strand of NC_142571.1, from coordinate 22,363,280 downwards.
AACAGGACCACTTGTTCTTGAGGTTCTAAGTTCGATTTCTTAACAAGTTGAGCTGCAAATTAGCAATCCATTAGCCTATTGATGTTCATTGTCTTAGACTCTTAAAAGTGATCTTCGAATTGATAATCCAATAGCCTATTAATAGAAAACTTATGATGGGTACCAAAACATAACATACAAGTAAAAGCATGACTCCAAGCCAACAAGGTTTCCCATTTTGTGAGGGTCGGAGGAAACAACCATCGTACACAACCTTACCGTTGCTATGCAAAGAGGCTGTTTCCACAACCCGTGACCTTAGAACATGCCAAGTGTTCTACTAATCTTGTGTTCATTGGCGAAAGTTTTTATTTGTTTTGTAAAAGCAATTTGATAAAGTTTTGGCCCCTTACTGAATGTTGCTGAATCAGATGTGACCCAACCAGTCCCATTGCTTCTGTTGCCAGATATGATAGTATTGTCCATGCCCTCTCCAACCAAAACCAGATTAGACTTTTGGGCATCAATATTCACGTACTCATAGTAAACTCCTCTCTTAACAAAAATTACAAAGTACTGCCGGCTATGATCGGGTGCAGCCGCGATGGCGTCGGATATTAGCTTGAAATCTCCCCTCCCGTCGTGAGAAACGATTAAGTTTGGTCTCTGCAGCCAAGGTCTAATGTGTTTAGACGTCCGAATAGAGCCAACAAAATCAGCTGCTTGGTGCGCGTGCAACATGCCAAGGAGGCCATGTATTGATGTGGTCACTTGTTTGAGGCTTCCTGCAAGAATGGAGTTGGTTCCTTCGAAGGCTTCCATGCATGTCTTGTGCCTTGAAAGAGAGGTTTTCGACCATGCTCCCATATGTGAAATCACATCATCTGTATAAATTTTTCATTAGATAGGTTAATAAGAACAGCCTTTTGTTAATTAATTAATGGAATATATTCTCATACATTAGTAATCGATTATTATACTTAACTAATGATGTTGTAGAGGATGAATTCAATTTATAGGATTTACGATAAGCTTTCAAGAAAGTTGCAACATAAATTATCAACTTCTTGTTGTGAATTGTGCATTCTTGTTGGAGAGATTTTTCAAAGCACCTGAAATACGGGGCAGTTCGCCATATATTATCACACAAGTGGAAGAATTATTTTTTTATTTTTTTTTTGTTCAAGTTCCTACACTTGTATAATGATATATGGCGTATGTGTCTGTGTTGCTACAGTGAAATAATTAAATTCCATCCCTAAGTATAACAGTTTTTTACTTGTTTTAATCCAAATCAAATATTGATTAAAAAAATATCTGTATCAAATGAAAAAAAAAAAAAACTAAGAGATAAATTGAGCTAGAGGTATATGATAATAAATTGAAAAATAAAAGACACCTTTTAGATCATGAATTGTTGAAAGGGACCAATTCAAGACTTGAGCCGTTGAACCAAGCAAATCCGCACAATATGGAATAGCATCGTTAGCATTTCGACCATCATCATGTTTTTCAACATGCATATGTGACATGGTGGATGCAACATTTAGTACAACATCCATGGTTTTCTCCAATGAATTTTTGAACACCGGCAAAGGAACTTTGATCAATGTTGATGAGTTAGTGGATAGAGGACATAAACAAGCGATGAATACAATGAAATATTGGTAGGGCGACTTCATGAATGGACTCATGAGTGTACCAAAAAAATTGAAAAAATGATGAGAAATAGGGCTAATTAAGATATGGAAGCATATATAGATCTATGTCTATAGAAAGAGTGTAAATCAAAATCTCTAAATAATTCTATTGATCCAAAGAAATTGCCAAAGTTTGGCAGTGGTTTTTCTTAAGCAGTTGAATTCACAGTTTGACAGTTCAATCTATGCTATAATTTATCATTCATGTTACTCGATCACTTTGTTAATAGATCTGAGTATGGTAGAGAGACTAGAGTGCACATCCTTTTATACTCTTGTTTTCGATAAAACCCAAGTACTTAATTAATTTGTTGGTTACAAACAAAAACCTTACATTACGAACATTTTTTAACCCATGAAGGTAACTGTTTTGACATTTTAATTATTTCAGGTGCTAGTTCTCTTTTTAATGCCAAGTAAATATTAGAAACCACTTTTTTTTTTCATATGAGTAAATAACAAAAATAAATAACAACCATTGTGTAAAGATGTAGTCCTTTAGTTATGTAACCGTTTTGACAATTTGTAGTTTTCTTTATTATTTTTATCTACAAAATCTACAAAATAATATTTTTGAGTATTCAATTTGTCTTTCTTCTTTTCTCGTGCTTTGAACGAGACTTGGATGTGATTTATATTAGATTTTAGTGTTGTGAGTTGTTTGTGCGAATTTTGTGGGCTTTAATTTAGGTCTTCGGGTTGCTGAGGTTGTGTTGGGAAATAGCTAAGAAAACCTAGTTAAAAAAGATTAACCTATAAAAAATATACAGCTTCAGATTCAGATTCAATTTCCAGAGCAATCTCATGGGAGATGTATACATCTTACTAGTAACAAAACCTGAACCCACACAAAGCATCGAGGCGTAGTGCTCAACAGCTCCTAACATACATTTTACCTATCTGCTTTGGACAATGCTGTCCCTATCAACGCTGACTGTTGATCTATGATTTCACTCACTTCTTCTGAAAGGTCACCATACAAAAGAACGCTATCGCCCGACTAACTATGCCGATGAATGTTAGGATGATTATACAAAGATTCCAGTTATGAAGATTATAGCCGGTTTTTAGAAGTGACCCGCAGCGAGTTATCAGCCATACTCCGGCATACCTGTAGCAAAAAGGAAACAAAAGCATACAGATCAAAATGACAGTTTTAACCAATCGACTAGAAGTTCCAAGTACATACATCTGTATAATAGTTCACAAACAAAGCTCGTAAACATTTCCCATGTTCCATTTAGATTAATTTTGTGGAGTACCTTTCAGCATTTGCAGTCACTAATGCCTCCAACGCCCACCTCGGGTAGCACAACTTAGCTAAAATCTTCATAAATTCACTATCTTGCTGCCGTGTTGCTATGAGAGTCAAAACAACTGGAAGAAGTACCGATAACTGCAAGCAATCCGTTTGTCAGTAAAATATCAATGGAGTGCCAAAACTGAATGCGAAACTGAGAATATGTTAAATGAGATACTTACTAGTTGGGCTGCACCCTGTTCGAAAGAGATTGCTAACGCGTAGGCTATACCAGTTACACAATACACAAGGCAGACCAGAACAACATAGTTATCTGCAAACCTAGATCTTGGGTTGGTAAAGAAGTAGAACATAGACAAATACACTACAGGTTTGATCACTGTATTAAAATGATCAATAGTATCCTTAGCCAGGAAATAAGCCAAGCTGCTCATCCCCGAAGCACTCTCTCTCCAATAGTGTAATCTGTCTAGAGAAAACGACCTCAAAGCCGCAATTTTGCACAGTAGAGCTGAAATCAAATCAAGACTCAAGATGTTAGGAAGAAAAAAAGCTTTGTGCATTTGTGTCTACAAAAAAGAAACCTATAATTGGTTGTACTCACAAACTGCAATAACAGTGTAAGTGTAACCGCCTGCACCAAAGGTCTGATCTCTGACATTTGAAAGTGTTCCTAAGCAGGCTCCAGCAAGAAATAAAATCAAATAATCCACTGTTTGCATGCGAGCTTCCCGTAGTCTCTGCTTACCAACTCTGTCATGACGTCAAATAAAGAGGATCAACCATTAGCATTACAATAAGAATGCAGAAAACACCATGTTTTCAATTTTGAAGATTTCAATAATGAAGCAATTTCTGTGGAATAAAAATTTTTAACTTGGCACAATCTTGATTCCTTACCTGCCCAGGAAGTATCTGTACTGTAGACATAAACCTGGAATTCTCCGGTTTGATAAATCCTTGGATTTCAAGAAATTAAGCTGTATCTTATCACGATGCAGATCCACAGTACTTTTCACATCTTGCCATACCTCTCCGACAAAAGACCGTTCCATCATATCATCACCAGAAGAATTTGTTTCACGATTTGAATTTTCATCCATCGATGACATTGCGAGTCCGGTGGCACTCTGCCTCATCTCAGGAGGTACTGAGTACCCATTATGAAGCATCCATCTGATGGGAAGCTCATCATAACTCACTCCAGAGCTTCTTTCCGTTGTGACTATACCCTCTAAAATGTCAATGAAGTGGTCTGGAGGGTTGACTCGGTCTGGGACATTGATCCCAAGGCCTGCAAAGTATTCTTCTACTTTCTTTGCTGGTCCATGATAAACAGTAAGACCACCTTTTGCCAGGAGTACCAGATCATCAAACATCTTGAACAAGGCATAGCTGATGCAAAAAGGTTTTGCATTAATCGAAGTATATGAGAATTATATGCACATCAAAAGAGGAGAGAGAAATGGTGGACTTTCAAAGTATAAAGAGTAAAGAACCTTGTTTTGAATGATTACCTAGGCTGGTGAACCACCATGCAGATATTTACCCCTTCAAGAGCTTCCCGTCTAAGTGCTCTAAGAAGTAGCTGAGAAGAGGCGCTGTCTAGACCGGATGTGGGCTCATCCAAAATCAAAAGTGAAGGTTCCATAACCATTTCCAAGCCAACATTTACACGTTTCCTCTGGCCTCCAGAAATTCCTCGCTTCTCCACCGTTCCAACTAAGGAACCACGTACTGTTTGAAGCCCCAAGGACTCGATAACTCTTTCAACCACTAAAACTTTGTCCGCTTTTGGTAAGTCCACGGATAATCTTCCAAAAAAAAAATAAATAAATAAATAAAAACACAAGTTCATCATCAAGATGTAGCAGCAGTCAAAATTATAGGATGTAGCAGCGTTTTGCAGAAAAACCACACAATACTATAATGGTTGCTTGGGGTTCATGAATTGTGTACCATCACTTCATTGTAAACTTTTTAGTTGCAGGTTGACAATAAACTATCACACAACCAAAAAATTAGTAGCAAAGATGGCGAACATGTGAATAGTATATATTCTGTTAGAGTGGATTCGGTAAAGAGATGAATGTTACCTGCACTTAGCACTGAACCATAGATTCTCTTCCACAGTCAAGTTTCCGTGCACGATATCATCTTGCGGCACAAACCCTACGATTTTTTTATACGAATGGATTGATGTATTCTTTCCATTTATGAGAATTAAACCAGTCGTATTGCATCCAATTGCTTTTCCAGCTAGGGCAGAAAGAAACGTTGTTTTTCCAGCCCCTGATGGACCCATAACAGCAGTGATGCGGCCAGGCCTAATTTTACCAGTTACACACCTCAGTAGATGCTTGTTTTTTGCTTTCAAAGTAATCGTTAGGTCTTTGAAAGAAATCTCAATGAGAGGCCGTTTCCTTATTTCGTTATTAGTTGCCATTTTAACCACCCCCGAGAAGGTTAGGTCTTTGTACTCTTGCAGCTGAGCCTTCTCTTTCTCAAGTTGACCATAAGCATACTTGAAAATTTGGCTATGAGTATTGATCGTCTTTCCTTTTGGCACATTTCCTACATTCGTATCCTCAGCTCCAATACCGAAACCTTCATAACCCTCAGGGTCTTCTTCAATTTTATGCATAATCTGCATGAGCTCAGTAGGTTCCTTTTTCTTTCCTTCTGATGGCACAGGTGAGGACCGAGAAACACCGGATCTACTTGGATGTGGTGATATTGAAAGGTCATCATCTGTGTGAGATCTAGATTGAGTCAACATCTTAAGTTTCTCAAGTTCTGAGCTGTCATTTTTTCGAGAAAAGGTACGTGATAAGTGAGCTTGTAATCCACTTGCATGCTTCTTAGCAGCTTCTTTTGCAGATTTCCATCTTTGGCGTGCTTTTGCTGTTTCCCTTGCACTTCTGGCTGCTGCTTCTCGGTATTTAGCCCGTCTCCTCCCCCTAGTGGTGAGAACTTGATCTGAACAATTGTATATAATAAGTAGCAGAGTACTCAAAGCTGCCTGCATAAGTAATTAAAAATCATAAATTTCAATTCATTTTTTCATTGCTTCATTTCAGATACGCACTTTGATTCAAATGAGCAGTGTGCGCCTCACATGAACAATCAATAACGTGCAGCTATGAAAATGAAAAATAAAGTTTTTGTTTAGGAAGTAAAATGGCCAACTTACAATTAGCATTATTCCATATGCATGCATATTTTGATTTGCAGTGTTTGGATTGCAGGAAGTCAAAGCGAAGCAGCCTGAAACATAAAATAAAATAGCAAAAGGTTAGCTTCTTTATGCTTGCAGATTGTATTAAAGTGCAAATCCCGGGTTAGAAGGAAAAGGGACGTGGCCACTTAAAAAAAGGGCTGCAATCAGAAACATATCAAAATTTTGTTCGAGAAATAGAATGAAATAAAACTAACGTTTCTCAGATGTAGAACCCATCCTGCAGTAGTGTCTGCACTTGAATGAAAAAAAAAAAAGATTAATAGGAAGAACATAGAATATGAAGGTAGCATAGACCAATTTTAACTTATCATCCAAAGTGTATATCTCAGATCCTAGTTCAGACTTGTAAAAAATAACTGAAAAACATAACAAGAACACAATCAACTAAACATCGAACAAGTTCCATAAACGACGTAGGAATGAAATTCAATACCCGCTACTACAAGGAATGCTTTTCACAGTGGTTGGGCAATATGATCCAGCTGAACAAAATACTTCACTACTACTACCAACATCAGCCCATAAATTTGCTCCTCCACAAGTATGATTTGGTTCCCCCGGAGGTAATTGGTAATTGTATCTGCAAAAACATATCAATATAACTTTTACACATAATAAGCTATTGAACACCATAAGTCAAGAGATCATTAAAGCAAGAATCTGAACTTACGGTTCACACACACCGGTGGATTTGTTCAGCGTTGCTTGGGGACAATAAGAACCTGATGGGCAAGCTTCAAGAACATGATGGCAATTGGAAGAAAACAAAGAAATAATCAGAAGCATCCTTTAATTAGGGAAAGTACATTGCACAGAAACAAAGTACAAGTTGATTACTCGGATATATTAAGATAGAGGGCCTTACGTATCATGCATGTAAGACCATGGGGGCAAAAGAAACCCTCACAACAAGGTTGGCAGCTCTGAGTCCTGGCAGGGATGTCCTGTGAATTTTCGAGGTCAACCTGCTCATTTGGGCCAACACGACAAGCCCATCCTGGCTCACACCCAGAAATCCATGAGGTCAAATTGCAGTTCTTGTTCGGTCTTAAGTAATTTGCAGTCTCAGATTTTTCAAAGAAACTATTGAAGTAGAACTTCATTTCAGCTGCTGTACACAACCGCCGCGTAACATCTCCTGTTGAACATCATAAATTATCAAACTGAACAAATCAAATACCTACATTCGATTGCCAAGATACAAAACGAATGAAAAAAAAATTCAATTTTTCGATTCCCTGCATTACTTAAGAAACAACCAGACAGTCAAATTTATTCTTCATTCTAATTACAAAAGTACTTACATACCTTTAGTTTTTTGAATGCAGGAAGTTAAGAAATCCACATTGGATGAAAAATTAAACGCCTCGTTCCAATCGGCTTCCCTGAAACACAAATTTGATCATCCAAACTAATCTCTGTCGCACAACTAAATTGAAACTAGTCCAACAATATATCTACATATAAACTACCAGCTATACAATGTTTCCATTAATCAACTTGAATTGACTTTTCACACCCCAATTACACAATTCAATTTCCGACATCCCCATTTTTCTCTTCATGTATGTTCATTTTCTCAGCAACCAAACAGAAAATAGTAAAGTTGAAAACAAAGCAGCTTACGGGTCCTTCACGCAGAAGCTGGAACGATTGCTGATTTGTCGGCTGAGGACTGCAGTGACATTGGAGATACGGCCGTAGACAATCTGAGTGATGAGAGGAATAACTGCTGGGTTGTCTATTTGGTCATAGTCCCCCACATCCTGGCACTCCACAAAGTGCACCCAGCACAGAACCAAAACCCCAACCGAAACAAATGTGCCAAAGTTGGCGCCTTTGGAGATCATTTTTGGAATTCTAACACCAAATTACAAAAGCGTTTTGCAAATTTAGTGCAAAAAAGTGGAAGGAGAAAAATTGGGTTCTGGGTTTTGGAAATTAACTCATGCATTTACAGTAGAAAAAAAATGGAGCTGGGTTTAAGGATCTGGGGAGGATTGAATGCTGGGTTTGGAGATTGAATGCCGGGTTTGGAGGTTGAATGCTGGGTGTGGAGATTGGAGGAGCTACAGAGAGCAGAGAACATGGGAGAGAGATTGAAGGAAGAAAAAGCAGTGGGGTGGGGCCTGTGAGTTGAAGTAAACGAAAGCACGTCTGAACTCACGGATTTTGCCTCGTGACGGCTTTCGGACATGTCTGGTCTTATTGTCCGTGTCTAAAAAATTTTGGCAGGATAGAGAGTTTTGGGGTTTTCATCAAAGCTAATATCAAGGAGGTTCTTCAAAAAAAAAAAAAAAAAAAAAAAAAAAAAGAAGCTAATGTCAAGGAGAATGTTTTATTATACTTTGTAAATTATATGACATGGTTATTAATGATTAGACTATTATTCAAGTGTTAATTAACGTACTTATTTTCTATTAGTGAACATTTACTCTTTTTTTTTTTTTTTTTTTTTGACAAGAAACGATAGTGTGGTATTTCATTAATCAACACAAACAATTACAAGGGTGTCATTGGGTACAAAGCTCCAGTGACCAATAAATTGATCTGGAGTGAATTTGCGTAGACAGACAAATAAGAGTAAACCCCTAGTAGACTACCACAACCACGAACACACAATTGCCAAACGCACAAGTGCCACCAGTACAGATCTATCACAATAGAGAAATACATGTAGCCACAATGGTCATCATTGAGTAGCGAGGCCACATAAAGTCATCGTGGTAGAGCTAGGACACATCAAGTCATCGTTGACAGATGAGACTACATAACACATCGCACAAAGGCGAAGACCAATCTAGCCAAAACAAATAGCGCCACCACAATGCACATAAGGCAAGTGAAAAACAACTACACTACTCCGAGAAGGGATCCGCAGATCGACTCCCAGTGGGGGACGAGGCACTCAGGCCAAGACCACCTACAAAATTCGCCGGACAGTGAGGGACCAGCATCCACACATTGAACACTAAAAGGGCTAGCCGCAACCGGCGCTGGAGCCAACATGTCCAAGATGCATAACCTGAGCTGCTAGATCAATTAGGTGTATCTTTGATGTATCCAGTGTTTTCCTTCGCTCACAATTAGTACTACGATCTATTGGTATTCCTTTCATTTGTAATTGAGATGTCTTAGGTTCGGCGTATCAATTAAGGATTAGAAAATATGATTATTTTTTTTTAGTCCCATCAAGTTTAATTAGTGTTCATTCATTGCTTATACATATTAACTAAAAATTAGAAAATATGATTAATTTTTTTATTCCCATAGTGACAAGGGTAATAAATAAGAAAAACACATCACGATTAATATGAAAACACTTTAAAAGTTCATATAGAAGGAAAACAAAACTCATAATCTATCTACCTATAAGTCCGGAGTTTTTTGGTTCCCTTCTCTCAATACAAAATAAATTAGTTTTTCCGTATTTTTAAATTATTGAGTTTGAAGTGTTTTTCTAAGTATAATTTTATCAAAATCTTACGTATGAAAACAAATAGTTTTTTTATATATGAAGGTAGAGTACATTTTAGCGTCGCCCCGGGCCTCAAATTTCTCAGGACCGGTCCTCTTGCTTTTGAGCTAGCTAAGATGTGGGTCTTTCCAAGCATGATGGCCGGAGTTGGCGGTAAAAAGCAAAAAAAAAACCGACAATGACTTTAGAGACGAATTCTTAGTATGAGCTTGTAAAAAGAACAAAGATGAAAAGAACACTAATTAATTTGGTATTCGGACAGAATTTGAATTCAATGACCATGTTTTTCAATGTGAATAGAATGAAGAGGGGCGGGGGAGTAGGCCCAAGACTGTGGCCTTGCTGCAATTATTTTCATTTAATTATTATTTTTTAAATAAACTATTTTAAAGGTCAGTTTTTGGTATATTCTTAATCGTATCAGGGTGCCCAGAGAAACTTGAAAATTAATCTGGGGTGGGCAAAGTAATTAGTGTCCAGAGAAAGAGTCGTGGGTGTACAAAAAATTTAACAACCACAGAAAAAAATGTGAACTGTATTTTCTAAGGCCCGTTTAGTGAGCCTCAGCTACTTTGTTGGGCCTTTGTTCCGAAGTCCAAAATTAGATATTGGAGCCCAGTCCATCAATGTATTACTTTATCAGGTTAACTATACAAACACCCGTTGAGGTTTATCGAATTTTCACAAAACTCTTTCACGTTTTGAGACATTATACAAACACTTCTTGGGCGACTTTTGCTGAATTACTTTTAGTGATAAGTCAGTTTTGTCTCGGATCGGCTCTACTGAGAACCCAAATTATTTTATGCGCATGAATTTGCATGATTTATTTATTTTGATCGAATAATTGGATAAATATATCATTTTTAAATTTTGGGTCAAAAGGATCCCAGTCCTCTGGCTTGCGACCTGCCTCAGTTTAAATGGTCCGGGGACAATAAGGCTTTGTAAAATCCCTAGACTTTCCTTGCAGAGTTAAGAGGGCCCACTCGCACTGTTGTACCGTACAACCTTATCTAATGTATTTGTCAAGCAAAACTGACCATACAAATTCGTGATGAATGTCCCGTAACACTAAGATACTCTGGATTGCAGTACATTTTCAAGTTTGGAATAATTATGTATATCTAAATTTCGTTTTTACTAGTTCTTACAATTTCAGAAGAGATGATTCTCGTCGGATTCTTTTTGTAAGGCTTTGTAAAATCCCTAGACTTTCCTTGCAGAGTTAAGAGGGCCTAATCGCACAATTGTACCGTACAACCTTATCTAATGTATTTGTCAAGCAAAACTGATCATACAAATTCGTGATGAATGTCCCATAACACTACGATACTCTAGCTCGCAGTACATTTTTAAGTTTGGAATAACTACGTATATCTAAACTTCGTTTTTACTAGTTCCTACAAGTTTAGGAGAGAGGATTCTCGCCGAATTCTTTTTGTGAGGATCCTCAGGATCCTCCAATTACATTCATTCATCATACATTGTGCAGTCATTTTTCGTCAGGTACTGTTTATATTCAATTTTAAATAAAAAATTTGCAATGATTTCTAACCGTACGATATACGTGGAACAGATGTGATTTGAGGATTCTCGGGATCCTCACTCCAATTTCAGCTACCTAAAACACGTTCATGGCAGATTGATAAAAACAGAAGCTGAAATATGTCCACATTATTTGATAACCTTGTTGAATTGGTTTTGCCGTGTTATCAAATCAAGAGAAAAACTTACATGTGGTGAGAGTTTATTCTATGGATTATATTAGTTTCACTCATAATGCTCATTCCATGAGAAAAAGTTTGATGAGATATATTCTTGTTTCTATTTCACTTGTGTAATTTGACCACTCGCTATATGATAAGTGAGATAAAGACAGATGATACATAAATACTGCATATTCCCTCTTAAATGAGAAACTTAATATGTTTAGTGTTGGTAACATTTGGGCATGTTATGCAACTTGCATCTGTTTTAGGGACACATTACTTCTCTAATTTGAGAATTGCCAATGGTACTCTCGCGAAAGTGAAATTCTCCATAAACTCTCCATTTTTTCACATGTTTTATAATATAGATACAGAAATTAATGTTAAACTATAATGTAGCAAAGAATCTACTATGAGTCTCGCTTTTAAGAAATATCGAATCTGTTTGTACCATACTTGACCAATCCCGAAACTATTAAGCACCGGTCAACAGCATACCGTCAAGGACCCACAAGACTTTTCCTCCAACCAGGAGGCCAATCACAACACGACACATGTCAGTATTAGAGGCCAATCATAGCGCGACACGTGTCGATATCAGAGACCAATCACAACACGACACGTGTCAATGTCAGAACAAAGCTAGAAACTCTCTTCTATAAAAGGGGATCATTCTTCCACAATAATCCCTAATGTCATTTATACTAAACTATTCACTAGAACTCACAAAAAGAGAGCTTGAACCTATGTATTTGTGTAAACCCTTCACAACTAATGAGAACTCCTCTACTCCGTGGACGTAGCCAATCTGGGTGAACCACGTACATCTTGTGTTGTTTGCTTCGTTGTCTCTATTCATTTACATACTTATCCACACTAATGACCAGAGCAACCTAGCAAAGATCACAAATTTGACACCTTCTATTGTACCAAAATCCTCACCGATTTTGTGCATCAACAGAATCATTATGAGTCTCACTTTTAAGAAATATCTCTGGTCATATCTGTTCTAATTTATATATAAACTATCGGTAACTTTGGATTATTTATGGTCTAAGCTACCCCACAAAATCAGCAAATGTTGGGGGTGTGGTTTCCAACTTGCAACAACCTCTCTGTAAAATACAGCACAAATGCGTGTGTGTGTGTGTATATATTATAAATATATAAAGTCATATAATATATATATATATATATATATGTATATGCAGATAAAACACTGTGCAGAACTTGACTGGTTCTTCTTTTATTTGCTTTGGCAGCATATCATGACTCGTTCTTTGGCAGAAAACCACCTTAAAGTATAAACCTTTATCTTTAAAACAAAGATATCCATCCATCACTCACTCGGTCTTCGCTTCGCTTTCACACGCACAAAATATTAAAAGTTCTTCACCTTCCCCCTCCTCCGAATACAAAAACAAAACAACATCCAATTTTTATAAATTATTATTTGGGATCTCTTGCTCTCTCTCCCCTTCACCAATATTTCTGTCTCTGCCTCTCTCTCTCTCTCTCTCTCTCTCTCTCTCTCTCTCTCTTAATTTTTATTTATTTTTGTTGGTGTGCGTCCGGGGGTTCTGATTTGTTGAGCTGTTGAGCTGAGCTTTACCCCAGCTGCCTTGTATTGACTTGCCTTAGATCATGGGGAGCTCGTTGTTTCCTTGGATGCTCCTAAATTTTTCTTCAGGATATCTGGTCTCCCTTTAGCAACACCAGAAAGCTACAAGGATCTGTTTGCATAGGTTGCCAGACTTTTCCTGCAGTGATATATGAGAGGTAAGTTTTTTTCTTTTTTTTCCAAGTGAATTGAATTTTCTAGCTTTTTTTTTATTTTTTTTTTATTTTTTTTATTTTCTTGTGCAAGCCAATGAATTTAACTGTTGGCCATAATTCAAGTGGCTGGAATTGGGATTCTGGGGTTTCAAGATTTTGGTGGTTTCTTCAAGAATTTGAATCCTTGGATTTTTATGTTAATTGGTTTGACTTTTGTATTCTTGTGTCTTAATGTTTTGCCTGAGTGAATTGGTTTCTGCAAATTTGACCAGAGTTGGAACATGAATGCTTAAAAGTCAAAGGTTCGAGGGCAAGTGGTGGATTGTCTTAGAGCCTTCCTCTTCATCCCACCATAGCCTGTGTTCGAACCCTCCTCCGCCTCTAGTTTAGAGTAGAAATATCGCTTGTAATAAAAATAAAAGGATCAAGGTTTGAGGAAGTTTCTGGTACATCAGATGAAAATTTAGGTTGTGTTTGTATCAATTTAAATAGATTTTTGGTCTCCTTGAGACTTGAGAGATGGAATTTTTCGGAATATATCGAAAAAGAGAAAAGTTCTGTGAGCAATCTCAAAAGTTCTTTGAGACTTGATAGATTTTTGGTTTAAGATATGACTGGTTGCTAATTGAATGTGTGAAGAGGGATTTTCGGAATAAATCACTTGAGTTTTGATTAAAATGCAAGATTTTTGTTTTATATCCGAAATTCTTGACCTGATGAAAATTTTGTTTAACTATTGCAGTGAGGTCATCGCTTTCTGCCGGCAATGAAGTGTTTTTATAAATTCTCCAACAGAGATAAGGATGATGAACCAAAGACTACTAAGTCTATCTCTACTCGTTCAGCTTCCTCATTCTTTTCACGAGATCGTGACCCAAGAAAATCAAGTTCTGAGTTCAATTCCCAGAATACCACTGCAGAACTTAGCACACCATCGTCCACTAAGTCATTTGCAGCATTGTCTCAGAGACAGAGTAATAATCTCAGAGAATTCACATGCTCGGAGTTAAAAGCAGCAACAAAGAACTTTAGTCTCTCCCTCATGCTTGGAGAGGGTGGGTTCGGTGGTGTGTATAGGGGTAATATCCGGAGTGCAGAAGATCAACATAAAAGAATAGATGTCGCTGTTAAACAACTGAGTAAACGGGGTTTTCAGGCAAGTCTTCTTCCTCTATGCTGGTGTATATGCATAAGATATACACTAATCTGATGATAATAGTATGGTAATAATTGCTGGAGTTATTGGAACCAAATTAATAGCAGCATTGCGGTGAAACTTAGGTGGATTATGTATGTTAAGAATGCGATGCATTATTAAACTTTTGACAACTACTGCACAATTTCAGACAAGAATGAGTATGTTCTCATAAAAACCTAGCGTACGATACTCAAATAACAAACTATGAAATGATAATAACTTGTAAATTATCTTGCTCAAATGATAATAACTTGCAAAGTTAGGTTGCTCAAAGCTCGGAAAAATGTTATTTATTGTGTTCAGAAGTCTACAAACAAAACAGTGTGATCGTATACAAAAAGTGGGTGCCTATGCAACCCATTTCTTCAAGTTGTTTGATAATTTCAATTTTGTTACCCTCCTTCATATAACAGGGCCATAAAGAGTGGGTGACTGAAGTCAATGTTTTAGGGGTTGTTGTACATCCAAATCTTGTCAAGCTGTTAGGCTACTGTGCTGAGGATGACGAAAGAGGGATTCAACGGCTCCTGGTTTACGAATATATGCCCAACAGAAGTGTGCAAGACCACTTATCAAGCCGATTTCAGATAGCTCTTCCATGGGGCACAAGAATGAAAATAGCCCAGGATGCTGCCCGTGGCTTAGCATACCTCCATGAGGGGATGGAATTTCAGGTAATTTCTAGTTCCCCCAGCCCTTATGTGCTACAGATCTCAATAGGATGCTCATGGTTATTCTCCCGAATGAGTGTCCATTCTGCTTTAACTTATTCTTTACTGTCATTTCTAAATTGTTATCTCTGTAGCAGATTATCTTTAGGGATTTCAAGTCTTCAAACATACTTTTGGATGAACAATGGAATGCCAAGTTATCGGACTTTGGATTGGCCAGACTTGGGCCTTCAGACGGATTGAGTCACGTCTCTACCGCGGTATGCATAATTAATTCATATACTTTAGACTCTATTCTCAAATTGGTACTAATTAGACACGTCAACAGGCAAAACAGATGTCTGACTTAAGCATGCAGAGTTGATTGAGCAATCAAAAACCATGTAACAGTTTCCAATAAGTTCTATGTATTCACTTTCCGATTGATCATTCTACAGGTTGTTGGAACAGTTGGATATGCAGCTCCTGAATACATTCAAACTGGGCATCTCACAACAAAAAGTGATGTGTGGAGTTATGGAGTTTTCCTTTTAGAACTCATCACAGGCAGACGACCTCTGGATAGAAACCAACCCAAGAACGAGCAAAAACTCTTGGAATGGGTGAGGCCACACCTCTCTTCAGACCTAAAAAAGTTCCAGGTGATTTTGGATGCAAGGCTCGAAGGAAAGTATTCCCTCAAGGCAGCCCAAAAACTAGCAGCTGTAGCCAGCCGGTGCTTGGTGCGACACCCTAGATCACGCCCCAAAATGAGTGAAGTCTTGGAGATGTTGAACCGAATCATGGAGACAACGGACATGGGAAGCCCAGAACTCCCTCTGCAGGGTGTGGACTCCAAAGAAGACTATTTTGCGGAATCCAAAAGAGAGTATTTGATGAGGAGGTTTGTGGATCCATTCATCGGAGAGAACGGTTGCTTAAATTGGCCAATATGGAGACCAAAGATTGTAAATCCATGTTGAAAGAAGTTGAGGAGCATACTGGGAATTGGCAGAATTGCTAATTTTGATCAGGTGATGACCTCATTAGGTGACAATGTTTGCTTCTTTTTTGTTTTGCTCATGTGATGGAAAATCTGCTCTATGGTATACTTATTGGGAAATGGAAGTGTAAAGTTGTATTGATCTCATATATATATATATACACACACACACACACACACACACACATATACATATAGATGGGTACTTGAACTATTCTGATTGGCCTCCCAGAGGCTCTTGGCGCCATCGGAAGCATAACGCTTCAGTGAAACTATCATCTTAATCAATTTCGAATACATACTAACCGAGAACACATGTACGGACATGTGTTCTCAGTTAACAATTTGGTACCGCTATGGCTTACGTTATGAAAGTGTGACAATCAAGCCCTTCTGTTGTTGCACTGTTTGGAAAATTTGTGAAGTGATCTTGTAATGGCAATCTGCTCTATTGTCGTTGCTGAAATCACACTCCCCGCAGAGAAAATGTCCAGATCGACAACAGTTTATATGGTGAAGTTCCAACAAATACAGCATGCTTATAGAATGGTACAATCTGTTGTGTGTGTACATAAGAGCATCTCTAATAGAGATCCTAAAAGAGTCTCTACCATCGTATAAACGTAATATTTAGGAACAAAAGATTTCCAATTGGCTGGCGAAAAAGTCCCTACAAAGGTATAGGGACTCGTCGAAGTTCCTATAAAAATCCTCAAATATAAGGTTGCGAACGGGGGATAATACTTAGGTACTTACATTTTAGATTTGACCCAATATTTTTTTAACACATGTTTTATTGTTTTAAAAAATAGTGCACATGTTATTTAAATTTTCTTGGATTTTTGAAAGCAATAAACACGTGTCATCTTTTGATTGGCCAAATTAAAAAATAAGTATATATGAGACTCACTAATGATTATCTAAGTATTATCCGGATATAGAGACTCTAACCGGTGAGATTTAGTTTGAAAAATTGGAAAAAGTGGGCTTGAACCCACATGAATGCTGAAGTAGCAAAGCACAACATCAATGCGGGCCCCACAAGGTACACGCTATCAACCCTTCTTTTTTTGCTCTGTCAAAATCAACATATTGGATTGTTTCTTATGGTTTTTTGAATTTATCGTTGGAGATCAACCAACTACTTTTCAAACTCTCAATTTGTTTCTTTTCCTTATATTTATTTATTTAGGGATTCTACAATAGGGACTTCTCCATTGGAGAAAATATTCTTTTAGGGACCCGAATATTCTTGCTGAGTCCTTAAAAAGGTCCTTAACACCGGTGGTGGAGACTGTTGTAAACTGAAATAGAAAGGAACGAAGTTACCCGAAAAATGTAGAAGCCTTGACAGTTTCACAAATACCACATCGTTCCCAGGATAAAACAGCCCAGAACCTTCTTCTTCTGATAAGATTCTTCCTTGCACACCGGAAGAACCTTCGAACTCACACCCTTTCAATATGTTGCTATTAACTCAATATATGTAAAACTTGTATTTTTTCTTATTTCTTTCTCTGCGATACTTGGGACTAATATATATATATATATATATATTTATGTATGTATATTTATGTATGTATTATGTAAAGAAAGAGATGTTGGAATGGAAAAACCGTAAGAAAGACAAAGGAGTTATTTGGAGTGCAAAACTGTAGGAAATCAAAACAAAACTGTAGGGTATCAAATGCAGAAGAAAACAAAACGGACAAAATCCATGTAACATCCCGTCCCGAAAATATCGAAAACGTACGTGTGAAAAGACATTTTTACCCCTAGTTCGTTTCATTCACGTTATTGGTGTTTTGTGTGGTGTTGGCATGTGTTGGGCCACACACACACACACTCTCACTCTCACTGTCTCTCTGTCCCTTTCCCCTGTCTCTCCCTCGAGCTCCATTCCTTCCCTTTCTCTTTGAAAACGTACGGACAAACCCAAAACCCCTCAAACCTCTGCAGATCGAGGAAACCAATGTCACAGTCGAGATCGTGAAGCTCGTGGGAGTCCAGTCGTACCATTTTCAGGTGAGAACTCCGTCGTTTTCACGTCGATTCGACGATGTCCGTTTTGAGTACTATTCATGCAAAAATAATTTAGCAAGTTTTTGGGATTTTGAAGCTCGTAGGTGACTTGGTGAGGTCCCAAGGAGTCTCGAAGTACTTCGTTTGAAGAATTTTGACGTCGGAATCACTGTGTTTGGAGTTGACCGGAGTTGGGTGGTTTGGACAGGTAAGATCTCGTAGTTTTTGACTCTTGAAAGTTGTATATTTATGTTCTCCTAGTTCTAGGCGTCATTTTGGTACAAAAATCGTGAAAAATGGTTGAAAAACGAGAGAGAAATCGAAGGTTAAAGTTTTTCCAGTTTTCCGGCGCCGGCGACGGCACCGGAGGTTCGCCGGAGAAGGAGACGGAATATTTCGTCAAGTCTGACAGAATATTCCTGACGCCGTTAACGGAATCTGTCAAAACTGACGGAATATTCCTAACGGCGTCAGTTGACGCCGTCAGCGTGCCAGGCACGTGCCTGCGCGTGGCCGGCGCGTGTAGCCGTGCCTTGGCCGGCGCGTGGGGGCGCGTGCGGCAGTGGAAAATTTTTCTAAAAATTTGGGTGTGATCCTGAGGTTGTGTAGAGCACGTTGGTATATTCATTTGTTCAATTTGAGCAATGTATGAGAAGTTATTACGAGAAGTTGGTTATGTGCTTTAAAATTAACATTTTTATAGTTGTTTCGCATATAGGTGATACGTATCCCGAGGACGAGCGTGGTCACTCGAGGCAGGGGGCTACGACCCTTCCACTTACCAGTGAGTGGGCTTTTGGTTTTCCGTATATACCTATATACTATATTTTTCCCAGAAATTGATTTAAATGGTTATCAGTTATATGTCATGCATTACATTATCGTTATTCATGCATCGTTGGTTGCATTAGTAGTTGCATATATCTATATACATATGCATATTGGGTGCTGTGGACGCACAGGTAAGTGCCAGGTAAGTGTTATCTATATTTATATTCAGTAGTGGTTTGAGATGCTTAGAGAGCTCATAACCTGCACCCCCGGTGTTAGTGCTCCCGCCCAGAGTAGGGCACAGTCCTTCACGTGATGTTCACCTCCCGCACCACACGCTCAGCTTGGATCCAAGTTAGGTGCACAGTCCTGTCGTACAGACCACTATAGGTGGTTCCGACTCGTAGGTGACCTGCGATTATTCACCCAGCCTTCACGTGATCGTAGCACTAGAGCGTATATATGTATTACACCCAGGCCTGTCGTACAGACCACTTTAGGTGGTTCCGACTCGTGTGTAGGTTCAGATAGTGAGATTGAGATTTGAGCTCTAGATGCAGCCGTACAGGTCACGTTAGGTGACTCCGGCTGCCAGATTACATGTTATTGATATGATTATACCTGAGCACTTGCATATCATTATGAGGTTTCGACATGGCATATTATTGAGCATGTTTGGCATATATATCATACGTATATTTATTTTCTGGGAAGTATACAGGTTTTACGGCGAGGGGTTAGAATGTATTTGATTAAATGGTTTTCTAAAAGCTTTGTTTTTGCCCACTCACGCTTTTGTTTTGCGCCCCTCCAGGTTCTAGTGGTCTAGCAGGTTCGGTGGTTTCCCAGAGGGCTTTTCCGGCATTTCTGACAGACACTCACCAGCGTAGGGTCACCTTCGGGTGTACTGTTGTTGTATCATTTTCTTTTGGACTGCTGTAGACTTATTGCTCTGAACTTAGCGTCTCACTTACGCTAGCACTGGTTTTTATCACTTTGTATGCTAGTTTTAATTATTCGTACTTTTTATTACTATTTTATTAGCTTCCGCACGTGCACATGGCTTCGTCACCTCCGTGTGATGGCCAGCACGCCCTGATCTCGATCGGGGTGTGTCAATCCAAACATTCAAATCAATTATGTAAATAGACTTGATCTTCTTCTCTATTTAGAGAAGGAATCCGATCTTTTCAAACTTAAAAGGAGATAACTCCTTATCCGATTGAAAAGTCAATGGCATGTTTCAAAAAAGCTGTAACTCTTTATCTCATTGAAAAGCCAAAATCAATCGGCTGTTATGCATAGAATAATGATAATAAAACAAACGTTATGTATATAATATGGGCAATAAAACAAAACATAAATATATAAACACATATATTATTAAATAAAAACAGAACTGCTCCAACAATCCCCCACTTGTTTTTATTTAAAAAAAAAAAAATATATATATATATATATATAAAGCAACATATCAAAAAGCTATGCATAAGTAAAGGTGTTTCTCAACTTGAACCTGTACATGGTGTTAGTGATCCAGATTATATTAGAGTAACTTATAGTTTTGAACTCTATCTCTGACAACACCACACACATAACTTTATTAAGTTGAAGTTCAAAAAGGCAGCACATTACGGCCTTGTGCTTATATCCCAATATAGTGAACGCTCTAGAAACTTGCCCAAGATTTCATAGGAAGCGGCCTCATTTCCACATTCACATAGGTAAGACTATCAAGGATATTCTTGTAGCTAGATATCCTACTCAACATAGAGTATAGACCTTACGAAGAGAAAAATTCTCAACCTAAAAACGCTTCAGGATGTCATGCTTCTTAGGGATGAACATGGAATAATATTCCAAATTAAAATTAACAAGACATCACTCATATCACTTTTGACTTGTTATTACCCTTTGAACCTATTTCTTGGGATCTCCAGTTTATAGGTTGGGTTGTTATCACAAATGACTCAGTTTTCTACGGGCTTTAGTTCTATCCCTTTCGAGGTTTTCCAAACCTTTTCTCATGCTAGTCCTTTCGTCAAAAGATCAGCCAAGTTTTCTTCAGACCATATATGATCCACTCTTACAGCTCCATAGGAGATTACGTTGTGCTATCACAATGGATCAAAACTGCTGGAATCGATTTCTTCCCATAAAGGGCTATCTATCAACAGGTTCATAAATTTTAGAAGAATTATAACCCCCACTATTTTGAAGATTAAAGGAACTTTATTCTTATAAAAATCAGCATCAAGTGACTCAATTATTACATTTTAATAGCATCAACATTCAATTTAAACATTCCATCAGTATCATATCCCTTTCCCACAAAAACCCCATTTTTAGTAAGAGTATACATATATGCTCTAATGGTTTGAGTAAATCCAACCTTGTTGAGAAGAAAGCCAGAGACCAAATTCTTCCTTATCGTTGGAGCATGCATCACATCTTTCAATATCATGGTTTTTCCAGAGGTGAACCTCAACTCCATCTCTCCAGTACCAGCAACATTAGTTGAGTGTGAAACACCCAACAACACATTCCTTCCTTCAGCCACAAAATAGGTCTTGAAAAGGGAACGATCATAGCAAACATGGCGAGAAGCGCCAGTGTCCACCCACCACCCCTCAGATCCATCAACAAAGTTGATTTCTGATATCATTGCAATCAGATGTTCTTCAACAAGATTTTCCTGTGGAGCAGGACTTTTCTTATTTCTTCAATTCCGGGCAAGATGGCCCAGCTTGTGACAGTTATAGCATTCAAACTGTCTTGAATCAAAAGTAGCACATGAGAGGGGTTGGTACCTATTCTGAGAATGAGAGGGATTTTGATTATGAACCTTGTTTGTGTTGTTGTTGAGGCGCTTGTTGTGATTATTGTTCTAAATCTTCATGTTCTTCCCAATTGGCTTCAGCACGGCTAGAGTCTGGCTCTGGTTGACGTTGGTAGCCTTTTGGTTGCTTGACACGACCATAATTTCCTCCTTCAATTCTTGTTTCCTGGCCTCTTCCTCAATGCGAAGTCGAGTGATCAAGCTTTCCAGGGAGAACTCTTTTGTCTTGTAGCGGAGTGAGTTTTTGAAAATTTTCAAGTTAGTGGCAATTTATCAACAATGACAGCAACCTGAAATTGATCATCTAAAACCATGCCTTCAGAAATAATTTCATAAGCAATTTTCTGTAATTCATGAGATTGTGCTTCAATAGATTTATCATCAACCATCTGATATTTCAAATAACAACTAACAGCAAATTTCTTAGCCCCAGCTTCCTCAGTGTGATATTTTTTCTGAAGTGTCTCCCATAAATCTTTAGCAGTGCCATAATCAGAGTAGTAATCATAAAGGTCATCAGACAATCCATTAAGAATATAATTCTTAGCAAGAAAATCATTTTCAATCCAAGTTTGTGAAGTTTTGGTTTGTGCAATAGTGGGCTATTCAGGGAGAGTTGGTTTGACAGTGGTGCAAAATGAAGCCAATTTTTTTGTGGTGAGAAAAAATAACATCTTCTACCTCCAACGCTTAAAGTGGAGACCCTCAAACTTGGAAGGCTTGTTAAGGTCCAGTGTGGTGTTGTTTTCAGATTCCATGGCAGATTGTTACCGTCTTAAAATTGTTGTAAACTGAAATAGAAAGGAACGAAGTTACCCGAAAATTGTAGAAGCCTTGAGTGGTGAATGATTCTTGGGATGAGTCACGGACTAAGTCGCTCTCTTTGAGACGTTTTGCGGCTCTGCCCAAAGTGTGCAAGCAGTTTCAGAAACACCACGTCGTCCCCAGAATAAAACGGCCCAGAACCTTCTTCTTCTGATAAGATTCTTCTTTGCACACCGGAAGAACCTTCAAACTCACACCCTTTCAATATGTTGCTATTAACTCAATATATGTAAAACTTGTATTTTTTCTTATTTCTTTCTCTGCGATACTTGGGACTAATATATATATATATATATATATATATATATATATATATGTATTATGTAAAGAAAGAGATGTTGGAATGGAAAAACCGTAAGAAAGACAAAGGAGTTATTTGGGGTGCAAAACTGTAGGAAATCAAAACAAAACTGTAGGGTATCAAATGCAGAATAAAACAAAACGAACAAAATCAAAACGTCCAAATCAATTATGTAAATAGACTTGATCTTCTTCTCTATTTAGAGAAAGAATCCCATCTTTTCAAACTTAAAAGGAGATCACTCCTTATCTGATTGAAAAGTCAATAGCATGTTTCAAAAAAGCTGTAACTCCTTATCTCATTGAAAAGCCAAAATCAATTGGCTGTTATGCATAGAATAATGATAATAAAACAAATGTTATGTATATAATATGGGTAATAAAACAAAACATAAATATATAAACATATATATTATTAAATAAAAACATAACTACTCCAACAGAGACTCTAAAGTATCCTTCTCCCCACTTAGAGCAATTGGAAGGGGTCAAGCCATGCAAAAAACCCCCATGCTTGTCCCCTATGAACACGAGTCAAGATAATCCAATCAGGTGTTAACAGGGTTACAATCCTCAAATAAAGCATCTTAACGAAAACCTAGAGTTTCCTCAAACCAAAACGTTTCACGTTTAGTGATATCTTGTAATCAGCTAGACGGTGAGAAATTTTATTAACTTGCCATTTAATGTAGTGAAACGTGGTAAAATAATATTACAATTTGAAAAAACTAAGGTGCACATGAACATATAACTCTATCTTTGACCTTAAAATCTTTGAAATTGCTATTTAATGTAGTGAAACGTGGTAAAATGATATTACAATTTGAAAAAAACTAATGTACACATGAACAGATAACTCTATCTTTGACCTTAAAATCCTCGAACACCCTCCCCCCTCCTCCTTCCTCTCTCTCTCTCTCTCATGCCACTCGATTTGATATTAAATGTTAATAATTACACACATCTTATAATATACATAACTCATTAAGCACAAAAAAGATTATCAAAATAATGATGTAATCATTTCTCCAACATGCTTTGCAGTCATCATTACAAAATTCTCATGCTTTGCAGTCATCATTATAGAATTTTCAACACATGTATTATTATTTTATACGAAGTTTTAACGAAAAATCACATTTTTACACTAAAAAGTCAAACTTGGTACTATTCATTTTACCCTTTATTTTGTTTTTATCGTTAAAACTAAAAGTTTTCAAGCATTTTTTATTAATTTTTCTTATTTTATATTTTACAACATTAATACGAAAATTAACGTTAAATTGTAAATTGAAAGAAATTTCTCCTTACCACCAATCTGTGTCACTACGAAACGTGACTGTTTTTGTTTTTGTTGGAATGTCATTTGATACCCTAAATTATTCGATTTTCAGGACGATTGTTAGAAGGGTCAGAGATTTTGGCTACATTTGTTCCTCCCTTGTCTCAGTTATATTCTCATCTCCTACTACTAGGCCCAAGGACGAACTCCCCATACCAACCTTGACAACCAACACGTGGCATAGTACGGGGACCGGGAGATCCCGTTGACTAATGTTCGCGTGTCAGATCATCATGGGGCCCAGTTCGTTTCCCTGTGCTTCAGGTTTCCATTACAAAAAGCGAGCCGTACATAAACCTCAACGGGAATTTTCCATTTTCTACAAAACACGCAAACCCAACGGCGGTTTCTAATTTCAACAAACACCTTCTTATCTTCCTCCCCCCCAGGTGGCGCGTGCATTCACGACCCCTTCCCGTTTGGCTCCCTGGATTCTTCCGACCCCAATACCGTAATTTGGATTCAAAGGTGGTTTTTTTTTTTTTTTTTTTAGTTTGCTGGGTACGTTGTAAATTCAAAGTTTGAAGCTTTTCTGGATTCTATTTGAACAATTTGGATTCTTTGGGATTAGGGTTTTGTGATTCATGTTCTGCTCTGTGGAATTTTTCTGGACTTGATGCGCAATTTTTTTGTTTCTACTTTTGGATTTTACTGTTGGGTTGGTATAAAGTTCCGATTTTTTATTGAAATTGTGGATAGATTTTGAGGAAATCGATTATATGATTGCGAACTTAGTTTAATAGATTGCAAATGATGTTGTTTCCAGTGTTATGTTTATACCCTTTTC
Organism: Pyrus communis; assembly: GCF_041283825.1. Classification (NCBI taxonomy): domain Eukaryota; kingdom Viridiplantae; phylum Streptophyta; class Magnoliopsida; order Rosales; family Rosaceae; genus Pyrus; species Pyrus communis. The sequence goes on along the minus strand of NC_142571.1, from coordinate 22,338,396 downwards.
GAGTTTTTTTCGGTTATTGAAATTTAATGGGGTTGCTAGGTACTTGAGTAGCAGAGGTAGTGTTGCTATATAGATGTTTCACAAGCAGATGACAACATATAATCTTGATCCCGACGTGGTTCGATGGGGTCTCCATCTCTTGGATGTTTGCACGATGTCGAATGATAATTCTCATAGTACTGTTACGCAATACGACCAGGATTTTAGTCAAGTAGAGTACGTAAGAGAAGGTTATGTTGAGCCTTGTAATGTGGAGAATGATGAGATTATAGCTCAAGCTTATCAAGAAGAGTTGTCAAGGCTCACTTCTGTAGAAAAGTCAGGAGCTTCTGGTTATGGAGATGGGCAGTTGGAAGCGTCAATTCTTGCGCAGGATTGGCTTGGCGCTTCAAATAGGCACAATGGTACTGGTATGGGATACCGCAAGTTGACATTCTCGTTTAGTTCTCTGATTTGTGTTTCTGTATTTGTTCTCCTTATTGTGATGAAATGTTGGAAATTTGTAGGGCTTGAAAATGTTCAGGATGCAGTAAATTACTATGGCAGAAATATGGATACCGATGATTATAGAAATAAGCAACATGAGGCGCATGATCCAAGGAGAATTGGAAACGAGGTAGCAAATGATCACTGCGAAGGAGAATACTCAATTAATGGGGAAGACTTTTTGCACTTGCTGGACATAACAGATGAATCTTCTCTTGATGGTGAAGTAGGGAGAAGATTGAATCAGATGGCTTCTGTACCTGTAAGTATAACTTTTATGGCGTCTTGCGGCTGCCATTTAATTATCGAAAGATTATTCATATCATCTGCTAGTGATCTATCCGAATATATAAATCAGTGCTTTTGGTTATTAGGTCCTGCCATATTGTTTCTGTTTTGAATTGGGTAAATCGCTATCTTTATCTCTCTCTGAGAAAAACAAAACAGAACAGAAGGATAAAACAATTGCATGCATTCACACCAAGTTGTGAGCTAGGGTTATACAAACTAAACGAAAATCTGTTTTCATCTTGCCAAAAAGAATAACTTTGTGTATAATATGTACTTGTACTTAGGACACACGTCCTGTGAGCAGACTGCTCAGTGTATGGAACTTTCTTCTGCAGTCATGATAAACTGAGCACGGGCAATTTTAAATTGGTAGAAATTAGTTTCTTGTATTTTTATTTGGGGGATGGTGTGAAAATAGATCAGATATCCATTGTCATTCATAACAATCTTATAAGAACTGAGGAAATGAAATCTTGAAGAACTGATGAAATGAAATATTGAGGAAGAAGAAAATGAATTTCTGTATTTTTCTGTAAGTTTTTGCAGTTACAATATTCGTTAATAGGAAAATAATAAGAATAGGTATTTATACTTTCTATATTGCTTACAACTGAAGCTACTTTACAAAACTAACTGCTGACAGGGTACTGCGAATTGGGGTAACTCAGTTTAAGTTTAAGTTTGAAAATGTCGAAGGAAATCAGAACCATGAAGTGATTGTGTCAAGACATCTGTAACCTGCTCTTGTGTAGGAACTAGGAACATATTGAACTTCCAAATATCCCTTCTGTACTCGCTCTCGGACAAAATGGAAATAAGTTTCCAAATGTTTTATCCTGGAGTGTTGAACAGGATTCATACATAGAATTGGTGGTGTAGGCAAACAGCATGCACATCTATTTTTGTTTTTTTGTTAGCGAACTTGATTGCAGCCTGCCATTACAAAATTTTAATATTTCTTTTTCTTGCAAAATGGGATTCACACTATGATCATTCTTTTGGCAGCATATTCCTAAAACGAACGAGAAATTACCTTCAGAGGATGAAGAGATATCAGATCATCAGAGGCTTTTAGAAAGGTATTTTATGTTATTTCCCCTGTATTATATACTTAAGTTGTATGAGTAATCAATTGTCGCCAGGGATGTGTTGTCAAAGTGTATTTCGGTCTCTGATTTTTTCATAGACTTGACTTGTCAATTTCTTATATTATAAAAAGGGATACAATTCAAGTATATAGCTGTAGCATGATATTGAACTAGATCCTGTATATTGCTGCTGATTCTCATGATGGTCAACCCTTACCACTTAAAATTACCAATAAAAAGCGCTTGTCAAAACTGTGGAAGGGTTCCTGTACTGGCCGTTAGATTATTGTGATTGGCGTGCAATCAGAGTCAACTTGAAAAGTTAAAAACATATTGATATCACTCCAAGCACATAATGTTTGTGTGTCCTGGGAGCTATAGTGTCATTGCTTCCAATTACATTTTTCCAGATTATATTCTGTCATTTTTTATATGTTCAGTCTTTGTGTGTGCGCTTGTTTTTTTTAACCCTGTTGGTGTAATTTTATTAAATATGAAATTGGTACTGAATGTTTCACTTGGGGTGTCTGATCTTTTCCTCTTTTTTTTAACAGACTGCAGTTGTATGATTTGGTGGAGTGTAAGGTCCAGGGAGATGGTAACTGTCAGGTTGGTGTTATTTTACTTTTAATTTCTTATACTTGAAAATCTTGAAGTATATTGCATGGTTACACATTTTGCCTCTTTGCTGTTAGACATAAACGATCGGTCTATCATTTTTCCTTTAATTTTGAATGATAAACAAGAATTTACCGAGCTTCCAATTTTTGTTGAAGTACATCAATGTTCAAAATGAATAATCTGATGCAATCTAGAGTGAGACAACTTTCCCATTTCTACACTCGTTCGATACTTCTTTCTTTCTAGATTGTAAATGCACTGCACAAATGTATATATGTTTTTACATGTAGTTTGACATATATAACTGTATGCTATCTTTGTTATGACTTGCAATATTGCAGAGTCCTCTTCTCAGTTAAGTTGATAGTGTTGCTATTGTCTTATTTTCCCAGTTTCGTGCTTTATCTGATCAACTATATCGTTCTCCTGAATACCATGGTGTTGTAAGAGACCAAATTATTCAACAGGTTGGTTGGCATTTCAGTAAGTTGATCTTTAGTAGTTAAATTTAAGTTATTCGGTGTTGCAGATGATATCTAGTATTTTAACTCTTTTTACTCATCTTTTTAATGTCTCAGCTGAAGAGTCACCCCGAAATGTATGAGGGTTATGTTCCTATGGGTTATGCTGATTATCTAAAGAAGATGAGCAAGTAATTTGCTAATCTCTTTTTCCATGATTTTCTATCCTAAAGCTTACGTCTTTTTCTTGCTTATTTACTAATGCTTATCGACATGGATGAAATAGGAATGGTGAATGGGGTGATCATGTCACATTGCAGGCGGCCTCAGATTCGGTATAAGACTTGATCTATTGCTTTTACGTGGGTGTTCGTCAGGTCGCAGAGAAACTTATTCATTTGTCAACTGACATATCCACTCTTTTATTGCAGTATGGTGTAAAGATATTTGTAATAACTTCCTTCCGGGATACATGTTACATTGAGATCCTTCCACACGTTGAAAAATCCAACAGAGGTAACGGTTTTAGAAGTTTATATGTTTCCTTCCTTCATCCCCCCTTTAATCGTCACTACATTTGGTCATGTTTGCTTGTATTTCACTTGTGCAGTTATCTGCTTGAGCTTTTGGGCTGAGGTGCATTACAATTCAATTTATCCCGAAGGAGGTAAATGAAAATAATCGGTTTTGACATACATCTACTGGGATTAAAAAGGACAAATGAAATGATAATACTGGTGTTAACATTTGTTATCTTTCCATTGTATTTTGTTATCGTGTTCAGAACTTCCTCCCCTGAGCTTAAAGAAAAAGAAGAAATGGTGGAAACTTTGAGACCAGGAATCGACGTTTGCAACGAGTTTTAGTTTTCGGTTGAGGAAGCTTCAGTTTCGTGTTGACGTTGTCTATATTGGCTCCTTGGAGCGGGCGCAGAATGGCGTTCCCTTGCTTGTTTCTGCTCTTCTGCATTTGCACCGAAAGATGATTCTTCACCGAGTTCTTGTACATGTTACATATTCTTTGATTTAGATTGTTTTTTTTAACATACCTTTGATATAGAGGATTTGTCATTCCTTAATGTAAATAAATTCTTCGTTTTTATTCTCAAATATAGTAAATCTTTCTTTCCAATCAATTTTGTACCTTCGGGTAATGTTCAGAAATGTTATAAGAAATTGGAGAAAATTAGAACAAGACTTGATGCAAAACTAAGCGTAGTGGTGTTCTAATAATTATATAGCCGAACCTACTTAGTTAAATAAGGTTTTGTTGTTGTTGTTTTGGACAAAATCAGAATACTTCAAAACCTTTTAAAACGAGGGGAATATATTTCCGCTTGTATGCTAGAATCTCCCATAGCACCATGGGAATGGACATGTGATCATTTGGTTATGGTGGTTTGTTATTTAGAAATTCATAGAAAATTAAAAAAAAAAAAAAAAAAAAAAAAAAAAAAGGATCATTTGTGGTTAGTACTGATTTTTCTTCTGGAATTTGAAGAAGTGAAAATTTGTGGCGCTAAAAAATCCTGGAGGATCCGGAGATCGTGTCCGTTCATCGTACATCATATGGTCAGTTTTCGTCAAGTACTGTTCATATTTAATTTAAAATAATTTCTGACCTCAAGAGGTCACTGGTTCGAACCTGGTTGGGCCCTTTTTAAACTCATTTTTAAACTGCTTTTCTAATTATAAGAAAATAAGGTAAATTACATAAAACTACTTCAACTATTGAGTGAGTCACAGTTTCATACCTCGTCTTTAAAAAATGTCAATATCATACCTCATCTACGAATTTGTTACAATTTCATTTGTCTGTCAAGTCATCCGTTAAATGCTTACGTGGCTTGAGGTGGAACTCACTTTCTATTAAAAAAATTAATTAAATATTAACTAAGCATTAAAAAATTAAAAAAAAAAAAAAACAAAAAACCAAACCCAGATCCCCCTTCCCCCCAACCCTTGAAACTCCCCATCCCCTTCCCACCAGTTGAGGTGGTCGACTTCGGCGGGAAGGAAGTGTTGGGTGGGGTGCGACGATCTGGGTTCAGATTTTTTTTTTTTATTGTTTTTTTATTTTTAGTTTTGAATGGGAGGGGTGGTGAAGAGAGTGGAGGATAGGGAGGTGGTTGGGAGGCTCGGGAGGGAGAAGAGGGTTCCGGGGGGGGGGGGGGTTGTGAGGGAGGCTGGGGTGGGGTTCTGGGTTTGGAATGAAGTTTTTTTTTTTTGGGGGGGGGGGGGACTGATGGGGAAGATGGGAAGGGGATTTCTTTTGTTGGGGGGGGGGGGTGGAGGGAAGGGGATCTGGGTTTGGTTTTCTGGTTTTTTATTATTTAAATTTTTTAATATTTAATTGATTTGTTTTAATATTTAATTTATTTTTAATAGAAAGTGGGTCCCACCTCAAGCCACGTCAGCGTTTAACGGAGGAATTGACAGACAACTGACAGAATGTATGAAATTGTAAGATGATGTATGACATTGACATTTGTAATTTACCCAAGAAACTAAGTAGAGAGATGCATCTCAATTTTCTATTTATAACATATACCTTTTTTTATCTTTATTTTTATTTTTTGAAAGGCTTAACCTTTTGTTCATTGAAAAAAAAATTACAACTTTAAAATTCAAATGGCTTTTTAGCCAAAATAGTTCCCAAGATTTGCATAATTCTTCACTTTGGTTCTTGAGATTTGAAATCAATAGAAGTGGTCCTTGAGATAGTTCATCATCAATCATTTTGGTCATTCCATGAAAAATCTCCATTAAATAAAAATAAAATGACGAAAATATCCTCAATTTTTGTCAAATTATTTTGGCCTATTGTTCTGAATTGAGGGTTCATTTTGATCTTATTTAACATATTTTTTCAACAAAATGAGAAGTTATGTAAATATCAGAGATTATTTTAGCTAAAAAGCCAATTCAGATTTTATATTTACTTTTCTAACTAATCAAATTCCTACCAAAAAAATGCAAAAGGTGTTTGAGAGGCATCCCCATATGTTTTATTTGTCTTTGAGGAACAAGACTTGCACTGCAATCCTCAAACAGGCTTACTGTGATGAGTCTGCCATCGGTACTCGGTAGGCATCCCTTTCGCGGGTGAGGATGAAGCACATTGCTTTGATGAGGGAGTCGGCCGTGATCTTGAAGAATCGGAGAGTGAAAATCCGATTTATTTAGCGTTTCGGAAAATGAAGATGGAAAGGAGATAGCAGAGTGTTCTTAGTCAATGATTTTCCCTTCATATCCCCATGGAAATGAATTCCACTTAAATGTTTGACAGGAGTTCAAAATTATCAAAATTAGAAAAGAAGTTGGAAATATTTTTTTATTCTATTCTGGAGACGTTGTAAACTGCGAAAAATAGAATTCAAACTTCGTTGCAGAGGGAGGAACTATCATGAATCGGAGAACGAATTGTTATGGAATCAACTAACCTTCGATAAATCTAATTTCTTGTTATTGAATTATGGATTGCAGTTGTCTCTCTTTGAATGAAATAACAGACAAACATCTAAGAAAAAACTTAGGGAAAAGACAAGTGCAAAAAGACTAGTAACATGTATATCCTCGAGAAAATTGCAGTATATTTACACTAAGTAATTCTCAAAGTCGAAAGCCCCAACAGATATAAACACTCCCTATTTACCCTCTCTTTCAAAATGCAGTTAACCATTTACACTTGAGAACGTAATACAGACACTGAACCTTGTACCGGTAAATTCTCGAGCCCAAGGGTGACTGTCTTCCATGCCGAGTTTTTTCATGGCCAGATTAGAACCGGCGAGCCAAAATATATACTAGGAGGCGGATAGACAAAAACATCATATCGCAGGGGCCTCCCGATTCCATGCTTATTTACAACTATAGCTTCTCTGTATCGATCGAACTTGCTAAGATCACTGTCCATGTTAGCTGTACAACAGGTGCATACTTATTCATGGTGGCAACAGGAAAAATGCCTTTTGCTCGCTCCAGATTGGGCTCCTCAAGAAGAATACGAGGCTGACAACCCTATGCGCCTTTCTGCATATGATAGATCAAAATCTGTTAGAGGTCTTGTACTTTGCAAATCTGTACAAGGAATACGTAGGAAAAGGCTCACCTCCAGTTGTGATGAGTTTCTCGACACGAGAAACGATATGTTTGCCATAGGTGTACTTCTTCAGGGCAGTCAAATGAACCTTAATGCGAGAAAGAATCAACTCAAGACTCTGATCATCACACGTCTCAAGAACCTTTTGCACAACGTAGTTTCCAAACGGATCCTTCATCATGGCCTGCACAATTGCATTTGAAATTTCCGGTTATGCATCAAAAAATTTGATCAACACGCTAATTTCATGTTACAATTTCCATAGCTAGTATAGACTATCTTGAAAGCATATACTATCTTTGGTATGGAAAAAGTTAATTTTAGACCTGTAAGGGCTCATTTTCATCAGTCGAACCCAGCATCTCATTCACTAAAAACTGACGCTCCTCAGCATTCCCAAAAGTTAAGCACTTCTCCACAACATTAGAAGCAAACTTCTGCTGACTCATCTTCACAATTTGTCCTGCAAGCTTGTGGATTATTGCAGTCCGTTCGTGCGGTTTACCATGTTCAAGGATGTGCTACCAAACAAGAGTATTTATATCAGATACGCACAGTTGAAGATATGTACACAAGTATTTCCAGCAGGTATATATAGTTGATGATGTTACATATCAAAAATAGCATAGGGTCTTAAAGCAAAGACATGACATGACCACTATCGGTTGTGAAAACAAAAGTGAGAACACACCATAAACCACATCGGCTTTCAATCAAAGAAAAAGACAATCAAATGCCTTGGAATCCAGTTTTGTCTTAATGCTCAGAAGAATCTCAAAAAAGACATCACAGGAGCCATATCATGAATAGTATAAACTACAAGGCGTACGATCTATTCAATGAAAACAAAAATATAAAGTGCCTCGGAATCCAGTTTTGTACACGTGCCCAGAATAATCATAAACAAGAAGAATTCTGGTTATTAGGTTCATAATATTTGCTAAGCAATTAAGTTACTGCTAGGCCAATATGACCTCTCATGCACAAAAATCCAATGTTATTATTCCCTTTTTTAGGAAAACATGTCATCCAAAACAATGCACATTTTCTGGAACATAACTCATTTAACAAAAACAAAATAAAACAAATCCATGGCTATCTATGGAAAAACTAAACAAATAAATATAACCCAGCAGCTCAACCATATATATACTGAGTATTGAATACCTGAATGACGTAATTTCCATATTGATCTTGTGCCAAAATGCATACAGATTGCATGATTTCATCCATGATTTTTTGTTGCATGTTTGAATCACTGCAATGTTCCAGAACCCTCTGTAGGCACCAAAAGGGATCACACAAGTAATATATAAAGAATCCCTACACAGGGGAAGAAGATGCAAACAACTAACCTGTATAACCCGGCAACCATAAGGATGAGTGGATAGTGCGACAACTTGCCCATAGAAGGATGAAATTATAAATTGGATTTTGTCTTGAGGGATGCATTCTATACACTTCTGAATGACATGATTCCCATTCTGATCACGAACACATTTCATGATTGAACCATCAAGCTCCAACACCATCTGTGCCTGCTGATTCACATCAACTGCTTCCAAAGCCTGGTGTAAAACTTAGAGCATTTATACTTATTTTCCAAGTGCAATTCATCTCATACCAGAGTTAAACAATGCTTAAATAATATGCTGATTGGGTCATTGTTTTTCTCCATGCACCAAAGCATCGTTTCGTAATAGAGGAGGGAAGCAGAGTAACATATACAGTCATCTGTCACAATGAAGGTTATACAAGACACTAGCATTGTGTTTATACGTAACATGTGGAAGGCATCTTTCTTGGATTTTTCTAACACTCCAATTTCATTTACAACTGTCTTTTTTCCTCACCCAATACAAACATCACATGAAGCTACTGCTAGGAAAATACAATATAATACATTATTTGCTCGTAGCAATGAAGCATGTACGTGGCATGAGTAACAACATACACTATGATAGAAAGAGTTCTGCAAAAGTAAAAACTGGACAAAAGGAATTCATATACATGCTATGCAAATTTTGAGGCAGATCAAAAGTGTGAAGCTAACACGTGGAAGGGCATTGCTAAAAAGATAGAAACAAGTAGATCAAGATTTTGAGAATCAGGAAGTCACCTTCTGGATCACTCTACAACCATACATTTGAAGACTGAGAGGCAAAATATGGCCAGTAAGTTGGCTGGTTAATTCTTTTTTTTGGCTTTCTGTACCATGCTCAAAAAACTGCAATTTTCAAGAACAATAGAATTAATAATTTTAAATAGAAGGAAGGAAATTTCAAGTATTTGAAATAAAGAGATCAATCATACTTTCTGTACGACATAATTTCCGAATACATCAGTGATCAAGGTGCGAACATGAGGAATAATCTCTGGAAATATCTTCATTTTTTCTTCCACAGTGGCAGTTTCTAGTTTCTGCTGAATAAAGCGACTTCCATACTGGTCGGTACTACAATTTAGAGCAGAAGAAATTGAAGTCAGAATTGCTGCCAAAGCAACCTAAGAAGAATATACACTAAAGAAAACATTATATATACCTGAATTCCACTACATGATCAACAATGTCTGCAAGTTCAAAAGACTTGTTCTTGTTGTTCTTGAATTCATCTAATAATGATGATGCATGTCGTCGTTCTAGGTCCCTTCCAATGTCTGAGTTCCAGGAGCTAACTGACCCTCCCATTGAACTTCTCAACATAGAATTAAAGCGTGCAATCTTCTCACTCTCAAACATTGGACTACCAGGCCCAATAGAAGGATGCAGATAATTTTCCATTGGATTTCCAGGATACATACCAAGCCCATATGGTGGGTTCCCATAATAACCATGATTAAAACCACCAGATTTACCTAAAAGTGACAACTCATACTGTTGCTTCCTTTGAACAAGCAATGCCTCAAGATATGCCTTCTGAAGCCCCTCTAAGTCTCCATGCAAAGTACCAAAGCGGTTTTTACTCAGAGGATAACCACTTGGACTAGTTACATTACGTGTTGCATAATCAGTTCTTTGCAAAAACTGAATATAAGATGGGTCCATAACAGAAGAATGGAGACCAGGCCCTACTTTGTTTCCCAGACTGTTCAGACCTTGTTCATCACCTCTAGCTACTGCACCCGAAAAAGAAAACGAGGTAGGGAGAGAGAGAGAGAGATTGTCAATGCTAAGTGCTACCTGACTATTCAATCAAGGTACTCTGCTGGTTTTAAAAATAAAAAAATTGTTGCAGATGAAATTTAAGAAACTACGTAATTACCTGCATCAAGATGATCATTAATTTTCATATTCAACTTCGGATTTACAGGATAGGCCCCAGCAACATGGCCATCAAAGTCCAAACCTGGCGTATTTGCTTCTTGGTAAGGAACATTAGATCCCTCCAAAGCTCCAAAGCCTGAAGCACTCCCGTTTGAGTAAAGACTGGGAGAAGAAGTTCTTCTTGAAAAATTAGCTTGCCCAGTGGATGTAGTACGGTTTGTTATGATTCCATTTTTCTTTGCTAGATGAGCATAATTAGTAGGAAGAGAAAAAATTTCAGCATTTGCCTTCTCTAACAGTTCCTGCTGCAGCCTCTGGTTATGCCCATTTGGCATCTTAAACAGAAAATCATGCTGATTATCAAGATCCACATGAAGCTGCGACTGAATACGTCTATCATCATCTACAGGTCTAATTTTTGACAGGCTTAAGCCAGAAAAATTGACTGAAATATCCGCCAGATCATTCATGCTGGAAGAATGATCTTTTCGAATATCTGGACTAGCAACATTCTTCCTCTCGGTTGGGAAAACTCTACTCCCTACAGGGGGGAGGCCAAAACTGTTAGACCTCCCAAGTAGTTGTTGTTCAGGGGTTCTGCTTCTTGGCAAAGAAGGCCCGACAGCAGATGCAAAGGAATTAGAAGTTGTTGAGCCATGGCTCTGAACTCCCACCAGGCCACGTGAAGCTCTTCCATTATGCATACCCTCTGCAGACTCCACTCCATTAGATAACCCAACTGGATGGGGATCAGCCATGCCTGTGGAATCCATGATATCACCAAATGCGTTACAACTTGATGGCCTTGACAGGGGACCTGACAAGGAGGCAGTTTGATCAAGTCCTTCCTGCAGCATATGTCAGTTATTAATTTACACGACACAAAAAAAAGAAGCAAGAAATAGCAGCAAAGCACTTCTTTCCAAACCAAATTGTTTGGATTTACTTGGAAAAGTGCAGGTATAAGCATATCAATTAAAGAATATGAATAATGAAAACTTTCTGCAACTAATATTCATCTGCACCTTTTCTGGATATTTGAAAAGGAAAAGGAAAAAAAATGACAAAAGAAATGAGAACCTAGACAGTGGTAAATAAAAGTACAGCATGATGCATTCAACATGTCATGCGCATATAATACAACAGCTAGCAAGATGGAAAGGTTCCATTAGACGCCACCACAGATAGTTGCAAGAGTAATTCTAAGAGCAGGATCATGCTTTTAGGATCTTAGCTACATCCTTGCTTTGCATCCCTGTGTGAAGGTGAACCAGCCCTTATGGAAAATGTGTGATCTCGTGTATTATGCAATAAATATCAAATGTAAACTAAAAGCTATCTGTAATGCAAGCTTCAAACTGACATCTAACTGAAATACTAATCAAAAGGGGCAGGTATCACCAGCATCAAAATACTCAAGCATACAAAATTTGAGAAAGAAACAAATGTCAAGATTAGCAGTTAAAGGGAATCCAAAAAAAAAATGCAGTACAAAACCATGCAATCAAAGTCTAACCTAGAAACTACATAAATAATACAGAAGAAAGTCTTCACAATAGATTACCTGAAAAATGTCAGCAAAACTCTTTCTCCTTCCACCAAGACCAGTTGTCGACAAACCAATCAAACCATCTGAGCTTCTATCAAGCCACTCAGATGAAGTCTGTTTAGGGAGATTGCTCCCATTAGCATTCCTCAGTTCCATCATATCGTTCTCTGCCTTTTGTAGCCCCAACTGCGTGGCAAACAGCGACAAACTATCACGATCATCAGCCAACTTCTTCGTCCTCCAGTCTCCAATGCCCTCAAAAGAAGACCCGCCACCCTGAAACCTTTGTGCAACACGCCAATCCTCTCTTGACAACAACGGTGGAGGCAATCTTGGGTTAATGTTATCATGTGAATAGTAGTATGAAAGATATGCAGGATGAGATCGAATCTCATCTTCGGTCAAAACCCCATTGTTATTACTAATCCTACTAGTCACATCCCTAAAGTCTGAGTTCCTAAAGAGACTACCGACAGCAGTTAGCGATCCCTCAACAGTTGGCGGGGCACTGCCGCTCCTATACATATTCATGTCCCTCTCCCGATGAATGGCATGCTGATTGCGCTGCTCTCTCAGAATCAATTCAAGCTCACTCTGTAAAGCATCTTCTAAATTCCCATTGGGTCCTTGCAGATTACTGTCTCGGGTTGATAGCATATGTATGTTACTCCCAGTAGTCATTTCCACAACTCTAAATTATCACAAATAAACAAAAAAAACACAGAAATTAACAGAAATTCTCAAAATTCAGCTAGTTTTCGCACGAAAAATCGTAAACATTAAGAAAAGTAACAATTGGCTAACTTTTGGTGCACCCAAATGATCAAAAAACATTATAATTACACAATTCAAAAAGTATAAAATACTAGAAAACGAACAATATTCGAAATGAAAATTTCGTACCTTTACCTTCACATCGATCAAAACAATACGATCAAATCCCCAACAAATCCTGGGACAAATCAAGGAAAACATCAAAATCAGCAAACCCAATTATATATGATCACACCAAAAAACAACCTCAAAACATACAAAGTCATTGTAAATTTCATGAATTGTATCGAAATTGGTACTGAAACCGGAGAAATGATCAAACGGCAAGGACTTACGTCACAGAACTGATCACGAGGAGCTACACCAATAATCCAATTGCTATATGTACAGAAAAAATATAACAAATGTATATGTATATATGTATACACGATCAAAATGTACGAGAAGGTGAAGCTTTTCTGATCGAAAATATAGGCGAAGAATTTTGGAACAATTCCAAGGGTTAGAGAGAAAACTTTACAGAGAGGGGAAGAGAGAGAGGGAAGAGAGATGAGATCGTGTGGGCCTGATATCCTTTCGAAACGGCCGCTTTAATTTTTGGAGAGAGAAAGAGTCTGGAGAGAGAGTTTTGGTGGGTACGAGGCGGGAAGAGAGGGGAGGGTGGACCGTATGATGTGAGGAATGGAGGGGGAACGGAACTTGCATGGACGAGTTGTGACAAATTTTATTTATTAGGCTTCACTTGTAGTTGGGTTTTCAATTCATAACCGACAAATTTACATGAAATGAATTCAGTGTCGCGTGACGACGAATCCTTCATGTAAGTCTTTCTCTATGCTAACGGTTGTTTGGTTTGTCATAAATGTTGTCCCATTTTTTATACTTTATGATTTTTTATATTAATAACATGTCTAATATATGGGTAAGTAAATTATTTCACTTCTTAACGTTTTATGTGTTTATTCACACATTAGAAAGAGAAAAAAGTGCAATATCCTTAAAATTTATAATCAAATACCAATAAATAAGGAACCAGATCGACTACGAGAACTATTTTGATTCCTTTTCCTTCTCTTATTTTTAAGCTTTCCAATTTATTTATTTATTTCGTTTCTATTAAGGGGGTGAGAAATAAATTGGTTGTGAACTTGTCATTCCGGAGATTTGAATTTAAGATTCTCACTTACGAGTAAGGAAATACTACTAGACCGTAATACATGTCATCTCCAACAACTGTTTCTACCTCATTCATACGAGCATTTTGGCTCACCACCATAACTATGGTGTATGTTCATCATACACCTAGTCATCTGCAACGTGTCATTTTACCTAACTCTGGTTAACTTTCACCCTAAATGTTACTCTTCAATTTTGAAAAAAAAAAAAACCAAGGTTAAATAAAATAACACGTCACATATGATTAGATGTATGTGAGCATACACCATAGTTTAGGGTAGTAAGCAAAAATCCTCCCCTCATTCCTGGTTATGCACATCAAAGTTCTTAAATGAATAGTGTAGCGCTATAATTATCTATTTCCAATGGTGCATGGACTATGTTTTATTCCTCTTAATATTTTGGATAAATCTTTGTTTACTACTATCATGTAAACAATCATGTTTCGTGGTTTTCAACATTTAGTATATCAAGTTTTTTTCATCCCAGAGTCATACCTAAATTGTAAATTTTGGGACAATCTCATACATCCGTTAGTTAAACTGTTAAGTCTGCCGTTAACTGATGACATGGCTCCTATGTGGATAATGACTAGGCGCCACGTGTCATTAAAGGGTCCACGTGGATTTTTTGTTTTTCTTCTAAGAAGGGGTTTAAAAAAAATTTCAAAAAAAAAAAAAAAAAAAAAAAAAACCTGTCTTCTACCTCCCCCACCAACCCCTTGCCTCTTCTCCCTCCCTCATCCTCCCGCACCCTTTCCCTCCCTTCTCTCTTCTGCAACCCGCACCCATTCCCTCCCTTCTCTCTTCTAAAACTGCATCATCCCAAACCCCAAACCCCTCTTCCTAAACCCATCTCAATCTTCATCTCCAAAATCCAGAAAAATCAACAACCCTACAAAAATCGAGCTAAAACTTTCAAAACCTATATCAAATCTCAGCCCCAAATACCCCCTAAACCATGAAAAATCCCAACTTTTTTTTTTTTACTAAAACCAAAAGTTTATACATTCCTCCTAAACCCATACCTCTCCGTCCCCTACCTCAACCCCGACCCCCTCCCTCATTTTTCTCCTCTCTTTCTTTGTCGACGCCATTGTTCCTCCCCTCTCATGTTTCTTTGCTCTAGATCCTTGACAATCTCACAGGTCTAGCCCTAATCTCACACCATTGAAGGCCCATAACCACACGAATCCAAGAGCGAGAAAGCGAAAAAAAAAAATGTTTGGAGAGAGAAAGTTAGGGTTTCTTTTTAGAGAGAGAAAGTGAGTGAGATAGATGTTGGAGCCTTGAATCCTGAATCCCATTTCTTGGACTTCTTGAGTGACGTTGGAGCCGGTAATGGAGACATAAACATAGTCAATGAGCTCTTCCCACAGTTGGTCGGAGCTGTTGAAGATCAGAATTTGAGACATGGGTTGTCTGGTCTTGGGTTGAAAACTGGACAAGAGCGGGGATTTGAGGCCGTTGAGGGTCATGAGGGAGATTTGGGGAACGGTGGAGTCGGTGAGTAGATTATGGAAGAGTTTCAGTGATTTGCTGGAGCGAGGGGACGGTGGCGGTGCTAATTGAGGCGTGGGGGGAGAGATACTTGGAGTTGAGCGAGGAGAGAAGGGAGGAAGGGGGTCATCGGGTAAGCAGCAAGGGCGGAGCAGAGAGGGAGAACAGAAAATAGGGGTTGGTCGCTGGATTGGGTAGGGAAGAAAAAACAGAGAGATGAACCCAGATTGGTTTTTTAGGTTTAGGTTTGGTTTTTTAATTTTTAATATTCCACGTGGACTCCTTAATGACACATGACGCCCAGTCATTGTCCCCATAGGTGCCACATCATCAGTTAATGGCAGACTTAACAATTTGACTAACAGATGTATGAAACTATCCCAAAATTTACACCTTAGGTATGACTCTGGGACGAAAAAAAAAACTTGATGTACTAAATGTTGAAAATCATGAAACATGAGGGTAGTAAACAAAGATTTACCCTAATATTTTATTACTTTTCAGTACATAGAGAAATATTATGATAGATCACACATACATCAGCTACTATATATTGTTTATATTATTTAAACTACTATTTTTGTGTGCTAATATGGTGTGAAATTAGACTGAAGAAGTAGGTATTTGTAGAGATTTCTAAGAATTTTTACATTTTTTTAAGGGGTTTTTGAACATTAGTCCTTGAAAAAGATTAAAATTAAAAAAAAATATGGTGCTAGATTAAATATTCAATTTAATCCCTTGAAGAGTGCTTTTATCAAAATTTACATTCAATTTTTTTTATTTAATGTGTATTTTTATTTAATCTCTTCATATTAAATTTTAATTTTATTAATATGCACATATTTAGTTTTTTAATTATAAATGAATGAAAATGAGAAAATATTAAAAGACATTTGTGATACAAAAATATATAAATACATAAGTGTACAGAAATGATTGTGCCGAAATATATAAAATTGACTTTTTTGTTCCAAAATATTTGAACCTACATGATTGTACCGAAATATATTATAATGAACCTAAATGTATGTACCGAAATGTATTATATTGAATTAATGTACCTAGATGTCAATACAGAAATGTATGTACCAAAATGTACGTACCTAAATGTATGTACCTAAATATCAATACCGAAATGTATGTACCAAAATGTACGTACCTAAATGTATTTACCGAAATATAATATATTGAATTAATGTACCTAAAAGTCAATACTCAAATGTGTGTACCAAAATGTATGTAATGAAATGCATTATATTGAATCAATGTAATTATATGTTTGTACCGATGGATATACCGAAATATTCAAATATATTAATGTACCTAAATAAAGAACATACAAAATTGCTATCGGAATATAAATTATAAAAGAATTAGTTACCTAAATGTAGACATTAAAATATATTACGATGAATGAAATAAAAATTAAATTTAAATGTAATTGATACATTAAAATAAAAATAAAAAGATAAATAAAACATCAAAATATAACTAATAAATGATATGATTAAATGTGTGACAACCCATCCCAAATTTATTATTTTATGAATTTTATAATGTGAATTTACAAAAATGCCCTAGAGGCGAAGGTTTTGACTTTCATGGACCACCGTGTTGTGAGACGTACTAAATATTCTTTTAGTATATTCCTGAAGTACTCGACGATATGAATGAGTAAGTGCAAGCAGAAGTGAATTTGGAATTAAGAACCGAAAGTATTTTGAAGAAATAACTATTCTATTTTTATTATTTTATTATATGCTAAAAGGAGGACTTAGGGTGTGTGGGTGAGTGTGTGCGTGTGTTTGTGACGGAAATGGGGGAGAAAAAGAAAATGAATGGGGGGGAGAAGAGGAAAGGAGGAGAAGGAAAGGGTTGTTGCCCAATCAGGAAGAGAAGAGAAGTGAGGAACCAACCAGGGAAGAGAGCAAGGAGGAAAAAGGAGGGAGAAAAGAAAAGGAGGGAAATCGGGTTTCCCTCAACCCGTGACCCGACCCGGTGGATTCTCCCATCTCCGGCCACCTTGGACGACAAGGTTAGTGTAAAAATGACCCTTACCACAAGGCCAACTGATCCCTCTTCCATTTTCATGCAAAATTTGGGTGGAAATTGGTGAATTTTGGGTAAAATCGTGCAAAAAAAGGGGCGCACAGGTTGGGTTTCATTCCACCATGATTTGAAGCTACCTCCTCCAAGTACCACCACAAATAGACTCCCCTCAACCTTAGGAACAAAGCCCAAACACTTGTGGAGGCGTCGGAGTGAGCATGGAGGTCGAATCGAAGCACACCCTCTTTAGGGTTTCCGGCGGAATTATGTAAAATTGAGGTGTTTATCGACAAAATTAGACTTGGACACAGGTATAAATTTTATTCTACTCATTGAGACCTACAATTCTGTAAATTTTGGTAATTTTTGGAAATAGTGGAATTTTCTGCTGAGTCAGGGCGGCCAACCGCCACCGGTGGCGGCGCGTGCGGCGGCACGTGGTCAGTGGGCCGCCAATGCTATTTTTAGGCTATATTAAATTTCTTGAATTCAGTTTTGATAGTTGAATGACGTAGGTTGATCATTGGAACCTAAATTCGGTACGTTACGTTAATAGGTAATTATATGAATCGATGATTAGACCATTGGATCGTCACCAAACTTTATTATGTTATAGTACGTAATATTTGAGCACCATAGAAACTTACGGATCGGGAATCCGACATACGGATCTTCCCAAATTGGGTTTGTAAGTTTATAAAGTAAATGTTAACCGCCACTTGGTTTTGGGCAATTGGCAAAGATCCGACCGTCGGATCATAATGAAATTTTAATATGTTATTCTAGAAGCATAATGTGAATCTTTGGAAGTTTCAGATTGGAAATCTGATATGCGGATCTTCCGGATGGAGTTATGCAGGGTTGTAGACCCTACAGTCGGCCTTTGATCGACGGTTAACTTATGGTCAGTAGGCCTCAAACTATTTTAGAATGTCCTTGAGGATGTTTTTTTTATGTGAATTACGTATTCTACTAATCAGAGTTCTGAGATATGATTCAATAATTGTTCTAGGCGTCAATCATTCGGGACGCCTCGATGCGCGTGCTAGAGAATTATGCGTATAATTAATAGATGTGAACTACGAATGGCTTGATCCCTGTTTAGGGTACGTAGGCAGTCTAACGAGACGTTAGTTGCAGCCATACAATAAACGAGACTAAATAATTGAGACAATAGCCTTGTTTGAGGAATTGAATAGTGTGAAGGAGATTTGTAGAAAATGCAAGATATAACCTTAGGTTTTGGTAGTTAAATGTTGGTCATAAATTAAGATGTAAAGAATCAAGAAATTGAAGTAAGGAAATGTAAGTATTGATAGTTAATCTAACTAGTGTCTAATTGGACTTATCATCGTTGATTACTCTCGAAAGTAAATAGTTCAGGAGCGAGGTGTTACAGTTTATGCATTTCATGTCATTTGTATATATGTTTATATATATAGAAGTATTATGATATAGTTGAATTTCAGATTTACATCATGGCATATTCATGTGTATATTACCTGAACCTAACTATTGTGAATGCTTTGAAGTGCTAAATGACGCTGCAGATGCCTAGGTAAGCTTCAGGTGAGTACATGTTGATGATAGTGATGGTAGTGAGTATGATTGTGTTGAGATATATTATATCTCATAAACTTGCACCCCGGTGTTAGTGCTCCCGCCCGTGGCCAGGGCACAGTCCTTCACGTGATGTTCACCTCCCGCACCTTACGCTCACCTTGGATCCAAGGTAGGTGCACAGTCCTGTCATACAGACCACTTTAGGTGGTTCCGACTCGTAGGTGACCTGCGATTATTCGCATAGTCTTCACGTGATCGTAGCACTTGAGCGTATTTATTTACACCCAGTCTTGTCGTACAGACCACTTTAGGTGGTTCCGACTCGTGTGCAGGTATCCTTATTGAGCTATTGGCTAACATGTTATTGATGTGTTTGGCTAGCATGATTGATACTATTGGCTAGCATGTTATTGATGTATTTGGCTAGCATGATTGATGAGATATGTGATGAGATATGGATCAGTCGTACAGGTCACTATAGGTGACTCCGACTTATATGCTAGCCATGATTGATGAGATATGGATAAGTCGTATAGGTCACTATAGGTGACTTCGACTTATATGTTAGTCATGATTGATCAGATATGGATAAGTCGTACATGTCACTATAGGTGACTCTGACTTATATGCTAGCTATACATGATGAGATATGTGATGAGATACAAATAAGTCGTACATGTCACTATAGGTGACTCCGACTTATGTGCTAGCATTGATTAATGTGGCATATGTGTACAGTTGTACAGGTCACCATAGGTGATTCTGACTTGCATGCTAGTATCGTTTATTAAGCATGTGATTATTTATATTGCTAATGAGATGCTGGATAGTGGTATACTTCTGGGTTTACTTTTAGTATACTTTAGATTTCATACTTTTACGTAGTATGATTTCTTGGAAACTATACATGTTTTACGGTGAGGGGTTACTACCTTTGATAACAGAAATAATTTTGAAAATCTTTGTTTCGACCACTCACGTTTTCTATTTTTGCACCTCTCCAGGTTCTAATAGCAAAGTTCCGTATCGACTAGGACTTGTGGTACTCCCAGTTCAGATGGCTCCTTGTGATAGTGTAATCATTATCTTACTGTACTGTGCTTACTTATGCTCCGTATCACGCGTGAAATGGGTCCATACCCACTCACCGTGTATTTGTGTATTTAGGCACTTTTAAGTTTTAAATTTATCCACATTTTACACATTATCACCTTCTATGGCTTCGTCACCTTCCAGGTGTCGGCCAGCATAGCTCGATTCGGAATCCTAGTGGACTTTTCGGGTCGGGGTGTGTCAAAATGTACTAGGGACTAAAATTGGATTTTAATCTTACACAAAGATAAAGTCTAAAACTTATCTTTTTTAAGGATTAAATGAAGTTTTCTATTTTTTTAATCCAACAACTGTGATTTTGATTTTGAAACAAATGAAAACATATACGTTTGACAGAATCAAACACTATCTTTTTAATAAGGAAATTTTAACGAAAAACTCCCAATACTGTTAACTTTAACAAAAAATCACATTTTTACACTAAAAAGTCAATCATGGTACTATTTACTTTACCCTTTATTTTATCTTTATAGTTAAAACTCAAAATTTTCAAGTATTTTTCTTTAATTTTCCATTTTAATAAACGTTGTTTTAAGTTTTCAGAGAATCGTGTTTGTCCAGCTGCATCATTTCTGCATGTGCTAATGTGCGTGCAAATAAACTCTTTATATCCAAGATGATTTGATTGTGAAGGTTAATATTTGAATTACCCATAAGTGAATAAGAGAAATACGTCTCTCAAATTTACTATTTTACGCTCATAATAAATGTTGTATGTTTAGCATATTAATTACTAAAGGATATTTTATTTTTATTTTTATTTTTTTGAGTCGAGGCGATAGCGTTAGTAAGTTAAATGTTAAATTTGTTATCGACGAAATTTGAGCCCACACGCAAAGACACAATATCTTTCCACCGTTATGGTAAATGATCACTTGTTGTAAAGGATATTTTGTTTAATTTGTGAAAATTATAAGGAGTGGCGGCCCAGGCGGATTCACTTAAAGAGTTTCCATGGAAGCTGTCATTGAGGTAAATTGTTTAACCTACTTTTAGGACACCTGATAGAGAAATATTTGTGTATATACAGACCACATAATGTTGATTTTACATGTTATAATACAGTGGTTGACATGATTGATATCCTATTTTTAGGACACATTAATAAAAAAAATATGTTACTTAATTTCACTATTTAATAAATGAAGAGTTCGGGATCAAATTATTGTGACATACATTTAGTATGATTCAACCAAAAACGAAAGTAAGAATAGTTATTTGAGAATGAGTTCCACTTATAAGATAATAGATTTTACATGTGCTTATAGTTGGGCTATTCCGTATATTGTCAATTGGTTTTATAGTGTAACCTGAACTTTCTTCATGGTATCAGGGCATGTTATCCCTTGGGTGAAACCCAATAGCAACATGTGTGTCACGTCACCCAATTTGTGTTGTCCACATGCTAGGCATAGAAATTTGACACACATGAGGAAGCGTGTTGAGAGTGTATCTCACATTGTTGAGAGAAAAGACCTTATATGTGCTTTTTAAGTGATTTGGCTATTTTCCATATTACTAATTAATTTTATAATGAAACCTCAACTTTCTTCCAGTTGATTTACAATTGAAAATTGCTAAGCTGTTCTAATATTTTCAACTTATTTTTCATAGGGCCATATTTCAAGATGCAATTAAAAATTGTTATTTAAAAATTAAGTGGTTGTTTGGTGTCTTTATATTCAAAATATTTGTTATTAAAACAATAAATCATTTTCAAATATCAATATATGGCTATTGCCTTATTTGGAAGTGATTTTAAAATAGCTTAAAAGTACTTTTGATGAAAATATTTTTAGAGCTAATTCTTAGTAAAAATGCAAGTAAATTATGGTAAAGTACTTGAAGTGCTTTATGCAAGTAAATCACTAGGAAGCACTTTAAGTGCTTTTGGAATCCGCGAATATTTCTCTAAAAATGCTTTCAGCTATTTTAAAAGTACATCTAAATGAGTCCTTATCTTCTATATTATAGTAAAGCCTTTATATAATCATAATATTGGAATCAAACTAGTTTTATAACTTTAAGGAGGTTATCGGTGAGCATTTAAGTTGTTCTACCAATCAACCCACCCGATATAGGTTGGGTTCCAAACATTAAAACATTAAATTTGGGTAAACACCTGACCACCCGTCCAATATAGGTAGGTTAGGTTGGTTTGAAGTTTATTAACTCGATTGAAACCGATCCACTGGGATGACAATTATTCTTAAACATACATTGTATATTAAATAGAACTGCACATGAAATTTAGTAACTTTGAATAGTAAAAGTCATGTATTAGTAACATGTAATGATATAACTTCATAGATTCACATGATTTAGTCTCGTTTGACATTACTTTGATTAGAAAGAAGAAAGAAATCAATCAATCAAAATTTGTGAAACTTGCCCAACTCTACTCGCCTAAGAATGATTTGAGTTTGTTAGGTTGCTATTGATGATGAGTTTGAAAAATTGCAACCTGAGCCTATTAGGTTCGGATGGGCCAACGGATTTAAGTCTAACCCGACCAATCTATCCGATGCTACCCCTAAGAGAGGTTATTACTCAGTAGAGGTGTAGCTAAAAAATATAATTTTTTGACTTAGTTATCCTTAGTGAAAATTGTACGGCCACAAGGAACTACGAGATGAGCGCTTCAATTTCCAAGATGTAACATTGGAAAAAGAAAGATCATAATCTTTAAAATCTAGTGCATGTGCTCATTTTAATGCTTTTCTGTATACATGCTTGGGAAGCAAGAAATATTAGGGCTTCATTGAGAAGATGTCTATGTTTACCAAGTATTACGTACCCACAAGCTCAAAAGCTTGATATCAACTCTAAAAAAATAAAACATTGTCCCAAACATTACAGAGAAACATTTTAGTCCACCTTAAACTTTTATTTTTGACATGCATATTTTATACTTATGACATTTATTACTCTATAGAGACAATTTTTCTTAATATGGACCTAGAAAATTATAACTTATTACAATGTGAAGTCTATTCCTAGATATAACTGTCTCAGGATGAGTCCAAAAATTTTTATGACTATAAATAGGTTATTCTTATATAAAATATTACTATAAAGAGGTTTTACTATCTAAACTACATATTAACAAAATTGTCTTTGTCAATCAAAAGATAGTGAAAAGACATTTTTGTCTTTATCACAATAAAAAAGTTTAAGACAGTAACGTAATTTCAAAAAAAAAAATTGCTATTTGTTATTAAACTTCACTTGTCATCTTTAATTAAAAAATAAAAAATAAAACCATGTTTTCTCTCACTCTTTTCCTCTCTCCCTTAATTTAAAAAAAAAAAAGAAAAAGTAAAAACTTTCAAACACTTGGTATATATTAAGAGAACTCCTCATCATCAACAAATAGTCCCTTAAGTCTAATCATGCATCGCATGATTCACATATGTCGTCTTCTTAGTGCTAATTATTTGCATAAATGAAAAAAAAAACCAGCTAATACAAAAACCTTTAATGTCACTTAGCACTAAAGTCTAGTGGTATTCCTCCTCACTTGTAAGTGAGAGATCTTAAGTTCAATTCTCGTCAAAGGTAAATTTGAACCAAACATTATTGCTAGCCCATTGTGAGGCTCAACTCACTCTCATCCCCTTAGTTTAGATAATAATGAGCTTTCATAAAAAGGGTTTGGGCTGAGTTTATTTTAACCAAAAACCATGTTGTAACTTTATTTAATGAAAAAAATTAAATATTAATGAAAAATTCTTAAATTTAATAAAAATGACAAAAGAACTTAAATTTTAATGAAAAGACATAATTTTAATATAAAAAAAAAAAAAAAAAAAAACCTGATGCGCAGGTTCATCACATACACTGTTTATGAAACTGAACACTCTTTATGAAACTGAACGGTACTATATTATTTATTGGTCCAGTTTTATAAATAGTGTCTAGTTCTTGGTCATGTTTTATAAATAGTGCCTAGTTATTGGATTCAGTTTCATAAATAGTATATAGTAATTAGTACAATTTCATAAGTAGTGTCTCTTTCTTGGTCCTATTTCATAATTAGTGTCTAGTTATTGGTCTACTTTCATGAATAGTGCCTAGTTTTTTATTTGTTTCATAAATAGTGTCTAGTTCTTAGTTCAGTTTCATAAATAATGTATAGTCTAGTTTCATGAATAGTTTTGGGTTGTGATTTTCACACACTCTTAACTACTTTTCCCACACCCCTCCATATTTTTTAATACTTAATTTGTATCCTACTATTTAATCTTCCATATATACCCCTCCCTATTTAATCTTTCATTAATTACCATAAAAAAGTAAGAAGGGTATATATGCAAGATTAAATAGTAGGATACCAATTAAGTATTAAAAAATAGGAAGGGTGTGTGAAAATCACAACCCATAGTTTTCACCTATTGGTCTAGTTTTAGAAATAGTGATTTTTTGTTTTGTTTCATAAATAGTGTCTAATTCTTTGTTTTGTCTCATAAATAATGTCTACTTATTAGTCCAGTTTCATAAATAGTGTCTACTTATTGGCCCATGTTTATAAATATTGTCTAATTTTTTGTTCAGTTTTATAAGGTTTGAAACTTAGACCCTTTTTGGTCATGTAAAAGCATCCATTGAGCCAAAAACGATGAATCAAGCAGTGATCATTTTGATCAAAACCTTTAGAAGATTATGTCCTATAATTATATTTAAAAAAGCTATTTTCAATTACCAAATTAAAATTCCATCACATTTTTTACATACCTACAATAATCAAACGTAGCTCTTCATCCAATTTCTTTAGCTTGGGTGTCATCTTAGAGAAAATTTTCCTTATGCCTTGTGCTGCTGTGCCTGTAAGACAAATTGTATACCATGTATTATTATGTAAGTGGTGAGAAATTTTATTTTTTATGTTATTAATTTTTTAACGTAATATTCTCATCACTTATATAGTAACACGTGATGTATCATCCTGTGTTCCAGGCACATTGAAAAATCTCTCGTCATCTTGACTACTATTGGGAAACAACACCACAAAAATAAAACTAGAAAATGTAATTCAATTTGAAGTCTTTCTCTTATTCTAAGCAAAAAATAAAAAAATAAAAAAAAATAAAAAAAAAAAACTCTTAATAATAGCTGGGAGAAAAAAAGTGGGGGAAAGGGCGATGGGGGCAGCAGCACGCTCGCCCAGCGCAGGTCTTGCTTTTTATGTTTTTATTTTTATTTTTTTTATCTTTATTAAAATTCAGTGATTTGAAACCTTTTTTTATTAATTTTTCCTACATAGTATAGTTAGTTTCGAGAAAAAAAAAAAAAAAAAAAAACCTCCGATAACAAAATTAAAAAATAACAAAAAAAAAAAGTAATAAAATAAAATGAAAAAAACAATAATTCTAGGCTAGGTCTCATGTTCCATGTATGACCCACGAGATTATCCTGGTTCACATAACTCAAAAAGAAAGCTCCGATTCACTTAAAAGAAATGACATAATTTCATGAGATTAAGCATGACAAACCATTCATATGATCATTCTTTTGGTTTCAAATTGGTAGGAAGATAAGATGTCTGCTTTTGCATGATAATAAACCATTCATTCTCAACAAGTTTCTAGCATTTTATGTAAATATTAATTACGTATTTCGAAGAGGGAAATGTTATTGGTACACCAAAAATCTCATTTTACACTCCTCACAAGTGTATTTTTCTTTCTAAATATAGAAAGTTTGGAGTGTAGAATGAGAAATTTGAAGTGCTAATAACAATTCCCTTTCGAAAATCTTAAATAAGATGTTGGAGGAAACTAAAAATATATATGGAAACATTGGCCGTTATGATCACTTTACATCTTGCTTGTGCCAATCTAACCATTCTCAGAAACTTTACTGAAACAGCTATACTGCCAAAGCAACAAACAATATAATTATAGAATTCAAAGTATAAGATTCTCGAAAAAGAGCAATATTTGAAACGAAAATTTCCTACCTTTTAAGCGTGAGGAGAAATACTCACATGGATCAAGGAAAACGCGTCGAAATCAACAAATCCAATATATGATCCGTGATGGGAAGAAAAAAAATAATAAAATAAAAACCTCAAAAACATCGAAATTTTTTAACTAATTGTAAATTTCATTAAGTGTATCGAAATTGGTACTAAAATCGGGGAACATGATTGGACAGCGTCATATCGAGGGAATTACGTCGCGGAATTGATCCCGAGGGAGCTCCACCAACAACCCAATTGCTATATGTAAAGAAAAAAAATTTAATATGTGTGTATATACGTATGTATATACCATATACGATCGAATGTACGAGAAGATGAAGCTTTTCCTTGTGATAAAAAATCTAGGTGAAGAATTTTGGAACAATTCCAAGGTTTTGAGAGAAAACTTTATAAAGAGACAGAGGAAGTGAGATGGTGGACCGTCTAATGTAAAGAATGGACGGTGATGGACGGTGGAGGAGTGAAATCAGTATGTGCATGGACGAGTTGTGACAAATATTATTTATTGGACTTTCACTTTCAATTTTGTTTTCATTTCATATTAGGGAAGCCAACTTATAAACGGGTTACCAAACGTAAAAATGCAAGTAAATGATGGAAAAGTACTTGAAGTGCTTCTTACAAGTAAATCTTTAGGAAACACTTCAAGTGCTTTTGGTCATTTTAAAACTGCAAATATTTCTCTAAAACCGCTTTCAGTCATTTTAAAAGCACTTGAAAACAAGTTATCTTCATACTGTAAAACTTTATATAGTCATAATATTGAGACCAAACTAATTTTATAACTTTAGGGAGGTTAGGGGTGAGCATTTTAGTGGGTTTACCGACCAACCCACCTACTATGGGTTGGGTTAGGTTTTAAACATTAAAACTTTATTTTTTGAGTAAAAACCTGACCACTCATTCAATATAGGTTGGTTGGGTTGAAGTATTATTAATGGCTTAAATGTTAAAATGGTCCCCATGTTTTAGTTATTGAGTCAATTTAATCCTTATGTTTTCAATTTGGCCAATTTGGTCATTATGTTTATCTTCGTTAGCCAATTAAGGATATTTCCATTTAATTTCGGTTAAAAAATTATAAATTATTATAAACTTATTTATAAAATTATTATTTGATTTAAAATTATTTTAAAATAAAATAAAATTAAAAGAAAAATTATTCTCTTCCTAACACGCCGACCTCCTCCCTAACATTATCCCCTCTATTTTCTATGTCACAACCTTAATCATTTTTCATATTTAACGTGTAGTGATATAACAACATCAAATTCACATGATTTAGCCTTGTTTGGCGTTAGTATTGATTATCATACTCACATTAGAAATAAGAAAGAAAACAATAAATTCCAATTCGTGGAACTCGCCCAGCCCAACCTAAACCGCCTTAAGAAGATTCGTGTGTGTTGGGTTGCCAATTTTCTTGGGTGATGATTGGTTTGAAAAACTTCAACCCGAGTCTATTGGGTTCGGGTTGGCCAATGAATTGAAGTCTAACCCAACCAAATTGTTGAAATGTTTCACATCGACCATATCAATGACAAAAGAATAATTTAAATACCCTAATCCCACTCCAATTAATACCGAGGTTTTTTTGTGATAAAACCCCACACATGATGGATTGTGCATGTGGTATTACCAAGTTGAGGACAGTATCGGTGTTGTTGGAAGTGGGTCGTATGACCCTTCTCTCTGATAATTCTACATGGTATCAGAGCTAGGTTGCGGGCCCGTACTGTAGTGTCACGTGATGGGTGGGTCCTCTTGGCCATGCACGATGATGGTGGGTCCCTTGACCCTGCGTGTAGGGTGAGTCCCCTTGACTCCACGTGGTTGTCGATGTGTGAATCTCCCACGTGTGACCCATTAATTGGGTACCACATGAGGGGGCGTGTTGAAGTATCCCACATCAACCATATCAATGACAAAAGAATAGTTTAAATACCCTAATCCCACTCCAACTAATATCGAGGTCTTTTGTGATGCAACCCCACACTTGACGGATTGTGTAAGTGATAATTACCAAATTGGGGATAATATCGATGTTGTTGGAAGTGGGCTATATGGCATCTCTCTAATAATTCTACACAACCCACCCGATGCCCACCCAGAAGAGTGGTTATTACTTAATAAAGATGTAGCTAAAAATATAACCTTTTACTTATATGTATGGTTGGCATAATCATCCTCACCTTACGTAATCATCCTCATTCGTAAGGTAAAGTAGAAAAAGGCAAGAAGGAACACCCCAAGTTCCTCAAAGATGTCTCAATGATATGGGAACTTATCTGTATGGTTGGCATCTTCTGCATAATATGAAAACACACCATGTAAACATGCACAAAGAAAACAAAAATGTCAGTCACACACAGATATATGTTGAAGGCTTGAAGCAAGGAAAGACGGTACGATTAACATGCCTAAGATACTCCCATGGTTGTATCATCACAGACGGAAAAAAAGGAAGCTCATCATGTACGGGTTTGTAGGATAGAGTTAGTCTTGAAAAATGACATAGATGGCATTGAGGTTGCTAACAAAGTTCAAAACGCATATAGCTTTACACATTACTCCTCCTGCTCTGGCTCCCTCCCGACCTCCAGGCCCCCTCTCTCCGTCATACTCGTAACGTAAGTGAAACAACATTAACTTATTCGAATGATATCCACAAAAACATCTCAAAACATACACACTTTGAAGAGATCACTTCACTGATCAATTGCAAAAATGTTCATGCCACAGTAGATTTTGGATTCTTGACTGTTAGTCATTTCTGTGAAGCTATACACAACAACAACAAAGCCTCATGCCATTAAGTGAGATTGTATGATTCTTAAAACGCCACTACGCTCAATTATACACTATGATTGATGAAAAAGTATTCAGCCGAAACTTACATGACCTACTCCCATACCAATACAAGTCACATTGGCATACTTTTGCAACATCAGCACTTTTTACGAGTTTGGGACGAACTGAACTGACATCAACACAATAGAACGACAATCTGCAGAAAATAAACTCGGGTTTAGAATTTATTCTGCATCGCAGAGTTGTGAGCCAGCGAGAATGGTAACATATAATTGATTACCCCAGTCCATAGGAATCGCAAATATGCATGTACATATATTTATGTATTTAGTGTTAACGTGAATGCCTACGTATTTAGTATTAACCTGAATCCCTGACAAATCTCACGTTGCTTTGAAATATTATTTTGATTATCTCTGTGTATAAATATACTCAAATGAGATTGAAAAATTTTCAATTTGGGAGTTCACTATAAAGAAGTACATAGGAGAGATTTAATTTTTTTTATGATGGATTGTTTCTCAATGAATTAGAATACCATCACCAACAATTAATGAGTCAAATTCCTCGAAAATCATGAGTTGAATTCTTAATGATGTGTGGCCGATTTGTGTTTTCATTGACATATGATTAGTGAAAACACAAGTAATATCAGTAATCCGAATCCAACCTTTAATTTTGATTAGTATCACGAATAATAGTACTGTACAAACATAAAATTCAAACCCACTCTAATCTTGTCCCTAGACTATCTTTTATTAAAGACCAAGCTATTTTTTTCCTTCATATAAACAATAACGAGTGAAGTAGGTTTAAATGCATAAGCAAATCTTCTTAACTGCTCGAACTACAAGCCGTGCTTGCCTTTATTCTATTTACAAATTTTTCTGAAGCAATAAAGACCAATAGCACACTACTAAAATTGTGTATATATAATACTACTAGCTTATTGAATGGTGTAGCAAAATGTAATGTTACTGCAAGCAATATAAATTGGAAAACAAGATAGGAAAGCAAGATACAAATGCAAAGATAACTCAAAATTGTGAATGAATACCAAGAGATCATAGATACTCTTCTAAAAATAATCCATAATACATAATCATGCGGTCTCTCACTGCTCAAGAACATGTCCCAAAAACTTCAGCTATGTAGGGCTTCTCAAGCTCTCAACAATTTTTGAAATGGCCGAAAATGTCCCGAACGCCGATGATACAACGCCTACCATTATAATTATAATACAAAGTGTTCCCTGGAAATAGCAGAAAAATGCAGATAAGAAACCATTGAAGCTCCAAGTGTATAACCTTATAATAATTAATGCATTGAAATTGATCTCTTCTATCTAACAATGCGTTTGTGTTTCGAGTCTGCAAATTCTTGAAGACTGAATGCTAAAACGCTTGCGTGACACTGATGTACCTGAAATCGAGTTATGCGTCCCCTCAAGATGCTCAGATAACAAGCACATGGAAGTATCAATGTCTGCAAGTAATATATTTGTCAGTGTAGTATAAATAGCCGCTTAACTCATAAATGGATTAGAAATTTTAGAATATATTTCCTGCAATTAAGTGCAAAGTTACTGCCAGAGGAATAGAAGAAGAAATAGAGAGCAAAGGTAAACTTACTACAAGCATTGTAAATAAAGATCCAATCAGTGACATCACGAGACCTGCAATAGTTTAAGATAAGTTCGTAATACCTTTAACCAACACAATATGACAATCAAATGGTTTTCCAAAGACATAAGTAAGCAAGGAGACACAGCTTCCAGGAAATATGAATATAAAGTGGGAAAGGCAAAGAAAAGAAGTTCAAGGCAGACTTACCAAAGAAGGGGATGCAGAGACCGACAACCAGGGTAGAGACAACCAGTGCCGTTCTAATTAAGATTGCGTATATGTGAGACTTGTTTGATGGTACCAGCTCCTCCAGACTCATTGCAACGGGAGATATAGTTAATGCATATGTGGGTCTAATTAAGGAGAGACAAGTAAGTCTTTTCTCATCATTTATTATTTCGTTTTGTGTGTGTATGTGTGTAGATGTTGAGCAACAAAAGCAAAAATATATGCATCTGTGGTTCTAGTTACTGTTCTTTCTGATGTTTTTCCGAAGACAAAATAAAATTCTAGAGTGCATGCATTGTGTGCGCTTGTGTGATATATGTTTGTGTTTGTGCATAAGATGACATTCATTATCTGCATAATTTGCAGTAAAGGATATTTTGTAAAGGGGTTGACCACCTGTAAAATAAACCGGTAATAGTATTAGCAATCAGTTATAGTCTCTAATTAATTATAGCGGGAAAGGCTCGCAACATGCATATAGAACACAAGGTTATGTTTGAGTTTACGAAATCTATAATGAAATCTTTGATGAGCATACCGTAGTCCACAGAGCAATCTTGGTCGCAACTAAATCATGAGGCATGTTGAGAGTGAACTGCGACTGTGTTACTTCTCCAAACATCGTGTAACCCATGACAGCAACTCCACCGTACATGAAAGTGCAAATACAAAAACTACATGGATAACAAATCCAAGTGAAACAATGAGTTAAGAAGTTGCAATTTGTTCACAGACAGTAAGACTTGACGAAAAATTGGAAAAGAAAAGGAAGAAAACTTTTGTAAGAAATTATTTTAGTAAATTAGATGAAAAGAATGGTTCAGCATCTTTAGCTTACCAGGTTAAGAGGATTGCAGGGTATTGGCTTCGGTTTTCCAATGAAGTATAAATGTTTGGGAAAACAGCATGTCCTGAGTAGCAGTAACCGTAGAGACCCATAGCAACAGGAAGGGTTGCAAGGTTCAGTGGTGTTCCTTTGTTCTCAAAGCCAACTCCATCTACTAGACCAACCCAAAAGAGGCAAAGGACGACCAAGATCGATGCAATGACGCCACCAGCTGGAAGCAAAACAAGTAAAATGTAAGAGTTTCTCCGAAGAACAGCATGCATTTAGTTAATGCATTCTTATTCTGATCGAACAGATTTTCTAGCTTCACCAATAACATGGACAAAGAAAATTCATTTCGGACAATTAGATATATAAGATACATTATATTCAACTTTCCAAACTCACCTGAGATATAGCTAAGAACACTGAGGTCTCGAAGCCATACAGTAGGAAGAACAGCAAGGGTGGTCACAATCGCAAACAAAAGGTGAGCATCTAACACGAATCCACCCAAACTTAGTTGCGCATTTGGAAATAGTGAAGACAAGTTATCACTCTCCAAAATTATATATTCTATGCAACAAGCCTGCAGGTAGAGCAATTTAAAGTAGGTCATCTATGTGCTTAAAAAGATAGAAGTAACACTCAATATGTCAAGGCAACGCCTAAGATGAGCATATTTTTGATTCAGTGTCTCAGAGCAGCATGACAATGTGATGATGAATATATGAGCAAAAGAATCCGTTTGACTAGACAAATCGATCATTTGGCTACACAATCATTTAAGCTTGCCTCTAAGTTCCTAACAAAAGAAAATTCTTTTTCTGTCCAACAATAGCTAGTCTGGTCACTGCCTGCATTCCAAATTCTAATTCACAAAGTCTGAAGCCCCTAACAGCTAAGAACCTCAATCAAATATGGATCTCAAAGAAACCTTGAGTGCAGTTTAAAAAGATCTTATGAGGAGGAGCTACGTGTTATGGCCCTATATCCCACACGTCTCTATATCAATTGTTGTGATAAGTTACGCCAGGAGTGCGATAGAGACATGGGAGAAATACCCCGAGATAGGTAAGTTTTCAATGATGTACTCAAGAGCCGATTTTCACACACCCTTTTTAGCCTCTTATACGCCCCTCTTTATTTTTCGATATCAAATTGAATAAATTAAACGAAAACAATAGTCTGGATTAAACAAGGGTGTGTAGGAGGAGAATTATTTCCCTTTTGGTAAGTGAGCACCATGGCAAGAACCACCTGCCTCTTGTCTATTTTCAGTTTTTCTTGAGTACCTACTGGCACACAGATACTCGAGAAAAGTTGCTTTGTTTTAGTAATTTCACTCAATGACTAGTCAAAAAACACATCCAAATGTGGACCCCATTTATACAAGAGGCTCACTATATCAGATCTAGATGTGGGACCAGGAATTGAAGGGTTGTCCCCACTGGGATCCAGCTTCTAGTTCCTTTTTAATCACTCCATGGATGTGTGCCATTTCAAACCATAGAGTCATAGACATAGATAAATGATTACACATATAATATAAGGAAAACACTCACTCAGTCAAGCCAGCTGTACTTACATATAATTCCACGTACAGTATTATCTGCGCCCACAAAAACAAAAACAAAGACAATTCACTTAGACGACAACAATTGTAGCCATTCAATTCAAATCTGTAAATTCACTTTGTAATTTAATGTCTTGTTTTCTTCTATGATTCCTGCTTTTTGATAGGGTTCAATCATACAAATTGGTCTCGCCTCTATTAAAGATGTGATACATAATCCGGTGCTTGTGTTTAAATATGGTACCAAATGCAGCTTACCGAGATGGTGATTCTGCCTCCAGTACCAAATGCAGCTTGGCCAATGTCTGGGTAAGTCTCAAGCCCAGGTTGGCTATCCAAGCAATAACGCAGGAGCAATCCTGTGTAGAACGAAAGCACTGCAAAAATAAGTAAAATGAAGAGCCCAAGCCATCCTCCTTCTTTGACCGCGTATGGTGTCGAAAGGATCCCAACCCCGCAAAGAACGTTAATTCCTGAATAATATAAAATGGTCAGTCAATGCTGATCGATCTTCAAATTACGTCACATGTTCACTTTCAAAGTTTAACAAGTTATCCAAACTATAGCTTTAAATTGAAAACCACACAAGCCAAACAAGTTAATCGGTGCCCATATTTTGTAACTTATTTAGTGGATCTTTTCATGTGCAGTAGGGCCAAATTGTAAGCAACCACATTAGCTCATGTGAAATAAATACTGGGTTTGCTTGTTTGGATGCCCATAATTTGAAGATATTAATAGGATATGGACAAAGCAATGAGGCAATCTGCAGACACACGTTATATTATATTCCTCAGATTTGAAGAAATTTGGTATCTATATTTTATTCCTCAGATTTGAACAAACTAAAAATTCAGTGTAAAAAGAGAACTTTGAACTTGACAGATAGCTTCTACTCTATCCGGGTGTATATCCCCATGTTTTTCTTCCAAGATGTGTGCATGCTATAGGAACACCGAGGTATACACCCAGGGATGAGAATAAGAGTCAGACCGACTACTGAGTTGAACGGCAAGGATATGCCAGTATATTTTCAACAATACATGACATATAGTGAAGCTCAAGAGGTTGTAACTCTAAATTGTGAAACCTAACAAATTTCAAAGTATTTGTATTTACGACACACGAAAAGGTCTAATTATATATTAGACATCCTTGAACACAATAAATAGTAGGATATCTTTTAAAAGTACTCAAATTTGATGAATTGTTGATAGAGATTTAATTGATGACCAAGAAACAATTCCTAGACTTAAAACAGCATTATGGCAAGTATAACCTGCAGATGAAGGTGAACCAATATGTATGAACAATTTGTGCGCAAACATAAAATGTTCATACTTACCATTGATCACGGCTTGTGCAAATGAGCTGTGGCGAGACATCGGATGATGGTCATGAGTAACCCTGGATGCTTTCTCATCTTTTCTAACTGAAGACCTCCTTGGCAGAGGAGGAAGCAGAGAATGAGAACTGCGTCTCTGCTGCTGCTGTTGTTGCTCATCTGCGACCCTTGGTAACGGTTTTGACAAGAAAGGTAGTGTTTCGGGAGTGTGCCTTCTTGTTAGGGATGAGGAAAGAAATGAACTTCCTAGTCTTGACAATGAAGGAGTGCCCAGAAACCCAATACTAGGGGATGGAACACTACCATAGAGATCAATGGATTGCCTGAAAAACCAATTGCAATACAGTAAGTTTTAATTCAGAAGTCGGAACTAAAGATTGAAGAATCACAAGAATAAGAGAATCAAATAAATTATTATCACCCGCCTAATTTGTCCATAAACGTCTCTAGAGACAATTCAAAATCAACGAGCAAGTCAATAACTAGTTTCGCTTTCAACTTTACGAAAAATTCATTAAAGCCATTAGCCAAAATCAAATCACTCCCTTTTGTTTCAGCAAGTATAAAAGAAAGGATGCAAAGAGAAACAATGAACAAGTACTTTTCAAGCCTGCATTACCCCCTAACAATCCGAAACCAATGTGTTCTTTTTGGCTTAACAAATTGAAATCTTACAAGCAGCCAACCATTGATTTGTTTTTCATTGTTTAAATTTTTGTTTCTGCATATCTGTAAACCACCACTGCAATAGTAACATGTTTTGATTATTATTCTCAGCAAGTAAACTTTCTCACGAATCCACCAAATTTTACCATTCCTGTTTTGATTCCCAGCAGAAACTCACCTATAGAAATAGATTTTTTTTTTAGTACATATTACAGCGGTAAAAATTCTAATAGAACAATAAAGAAATCATGGTAAATTATATGGGGGAGAGAGAGAACCTGTAACTTTGAGGCCATTGATTGTTGTGAGAACTGGGATTATTCGGCTGCCGATTCTCAGTAAAAGATTCGGCAGAAGAATCCGATTCGCCTCCGTCTTCAATGCTCTTATTGAATTCCTTTTCCTCATCATCTTCTTCCTCACTCTCAATGTAAAAACTCCGATCCGAAACTGAATTATTCATCTTCTTCTTCAAATCCTCCTCCGCCAATCACCTTCTGCAGAAAAGTCCCAAACACCAAGAAATCTATGAAAAATTGTAATCAGGTAAAAGGGTTGGCAAAATTCAACTGACGCAGTTGAGAAAACCAGTGAAAAATCATGAATCCAATCAGAACAAAAGTAGGCTCAAGCCACATTTTGCTCCCTTGATGCTTGGGGCAGAGAGTTAGTGGTTTTCTTTGTATGGAATTAACAGAACGTGAAAAGTGTTAGAAAAAACAGAAAATTATTTATTTTCCAGCTAATTTAGCTTATATGATAGTAACAACCAACCAAAATTTCATCAAAATAAATAAGACCTAAAAAAGAAAATAATAAAAATTAATTTGGTAGAGACATAATGATACACGGATTCAGCAGAAAGTTTAGCCTACGGTTGGGTGTTTTCTAAAAGGAGCTTGCATGTTCCATGTTAAACTCTGTTTGGTTTCCGAGAAAATAAAAGAAACGAAAAAAAAGGCTGAGTAAGCTCCGGAATCAATGATTCCTAAATTATCTTAAACTACACAAAAAACCCAATTCAGTTAAGCTCGGATACTGTAAGAAAAAAAAAAATTTGAGAAAAATATAAGAAGAAGGGACATCAGAAAATGTGACCCGAAAATTTTCTTTTCTTTAGTCTAATTTTCCACCTCGGTTTTCTCGGCAACCAAACAGGGAGTGTAATAGAATACATATAAATTCTCTCTCTGGTAATAAATAGAAATTAATGAAGGAGAGCTCTCTAAAGGCGAGAAGTGGCATGATATTACAGGAGCTCCAGAACTTAAAAGAGTACAAATGAAGGAAAAGTGAACCTCTTTTTCTTGGATTTTCTTGCTTTTTGTTTCCCGGGAATCGAAAAGGAGATTTGGGTTTTTCTGGGATTCAAGAATATGTAAAAAGTCGAGACTGGCAAAGCAGAAAATTTCGAAAAGGCTCTGGCTTTATTTCCAAAAGATGCCCCCAGAAAGAACGAGAAACAGAGTGAGAGAAGATGCCTGCAGGCCACTCCATGCACTTCGAAGTATGTACTTATATATAATGGTAATGTTCTGTGAACGTGAACAGTTCAGAGATGATTGGGAATTTTATCCTTCTCGCAGGTAAAATCTGTGGTGAATTAATTTGGGAGTTTTTTTAACTTTAATCCTTAAAAGAAAATTGAAATTTAAAATAAACTTAGTGTTAGATTGCATATATTATAATCCCTTAATGTGTTCTTAATTCAAAATAATTTATGTGCATTTTATTTAATGCCTCCAATTAAATATTTAAATTTATTAATATACAAATTTTAATTTTTTTTTTTTTACCAAAAAAAGAATTTTTTAATTTATTAATTTTATTTAACATTCTTCAAATTTAAAAGACTCAATTAATGTACCTAAACGTACCGAAATGTATTATATTGAACTAATGTATTTAAATGTTAGTACCGAAATGTATGTACTAAAATATATGTACCAAAATGTATTATATTAAATTAATGTACCTAAATGCGTGTACTGTAATGTATGCATCGAAATGTATTATATTAAATTAGTGTCACATCCCGGCCCGGGCCCCCACCACATCCCGGGCTCGACTCCACCGTATCACGATATTATTCGCTTTGGGCCCCGACCACGCCCTCACGGTTTTGTTTCTGGAAACTCACACCAGAACTTTCTAGTGGATCACCCATCCTAGGATTGCTCTCGCGTGAACTTGTTTAACTTCGGAGTTTCTATGGAATCCAAAGCCAATGAGCTCCCAAAAGGCCTCGTGCTATGTAGAAATGAGAATATACATATAAGGCTTACAGGATCCACCAAACCCTCACAGTTTTGTTTCTGGAAACTCACACCAGAACTTCCCAGTGAATCACCCATCCTGGGATTGCTCTCGCGTGAACTTGTTTAACTTCGGAGTTTCTTAGGAACCCGAAGCCAATGAGCTCCCAAAAGGCCTTGTTCTATGTAGAGATGAGAATATACATATAAGGCTTACAAGATTCACTTCCCTGGACGATGTGGGATGTTACAATCCACCCCCCCTTAGGAGTCCGACGTCCTCGTCGGCACACTTCCGGCAGAGATTGGCTCTGATACCAAATTGTCACATCCTGACCCGCGCCCACACCACATCGCGGGCTCGACTCCAACGTAGCATGATATTGTCCGCTTTGGGCCTCGACCATGTCCTCACGGTTTTGTTTCTGGGAACTCAAACAAGAACTTCCCAGTGGATCACCCATCCTGAGATTCCTCTTGCACGAACTCGCTTAACTTCGAAGTTCCTATGGAACCCGAAGCCAATGAGCTACCAAAAGGCCTCGTGCTATGTAGAAATGAGAATATATATATATGACTTACATGATCCACTCCATTGGGCGATGTGGAATGTTAAAATTAGTGTATCGTAATGTATGCATCAAAATGTATGTACCGAAATATGTGTATCTAAATGTATTCACCAAAATCTATTATAATGAATTTAATGTACCTAAATGAAGAACACAAAGTACATCGAAATATATTGTATAACAAAAATTAGTTTATCTAAATGTTTACAACAAAATATATTACGATAAATGAAATGAAAATGAAAATGAAAATTAAATAAAATTAATATATTAAAAATTAGGAAGAAAAAGAGAAATAATTAAAAAATTAAAATATAATTAATAAATGAGGTTATTAATGTATCAATGGACTAAAATTAGATTTGATCTTGCCCATTGTTTTAATCTAAAAGTCATATTTACCAAGAATTAAAATGAAATTTTCTAATTAATTTGTATGGTTTGTAGCCCCTTCCTCCTTCCGAACACAATCGGGTCGTCGTTTCTTTCTTTCGTTTTACTTCATTGACTTGAGCTAATTATTTGAATGATTTCAGTTAATTATTTGATTGATAGATGATACAGGGGCTAAAAACGGTTGATTGTTATCAGAAAATGCGCTTTTATCAGATAAACAAATGAAAGTGTAAAGTTGCACTTCCAGTGTTTTCTAAGAAAAATATTTTTTTATTGATATCGTCTTGTAGTATTCTTCTTAATCTGTAACTTGTATTTTTCTTAATGTATAAGTGAGAAATATTAAATTCAAATTTCATGAATGACGAACTTGATACTATTTTATTTCTCTCACCATTTAGAGAAAATGTATTGTTCTGAAAAAAAAAACAGTAAACTGTTTCTTACTCGTTAAAGGTTATTGAAGTTGGAGATGGTTTTTTTCTCTTTAATTTATTTTTTTATGAATGAACAGTTTTAATTTATTTTTTTTAATAATGGGTAGGTGAATTCACATAAGATGTGTTGTTCAAAAAAAAAAAAAAAAAAAAAAACTTAAAAAAAAATGTTGCTCTCACATTTACAATTTGAACAAGAAAATCTCTCCCTTGTAAGTGATTTTTGAAAAATGGGAATGATAGTCGGAAGAAGCATGTGCATGTCTTTTAAGTGACCTTTAACGAGAAACATCTCTCATTCGTAAGTTAATTTTGAAGTTAGATCCATTCTCAAATGACACATAAATAGCATAGAATTATAAATATACTATTATGAAAAGTGATTCTTCAGAAGGAAAAAATAAAAAACCTAGCATCTAGAGAGAAGCCGCCGACCGTTGTCTTTGATCTTGGGTCGGCAACAATCCTTCTTGGTCTTTACCTCTCTCAATCTCATCTTATTTTTGTTATTAGTGTATATATTTTCCGTGAGACATTGTAGTCATCATTTATTGGCTCACGCGCACAACCACATAAAGGATTTGGCTTTACCTTCAAAATGTGTTTAGAGCTACAAGGTTATCAGATTGCATCGGGTTCAGGTTTAACCAGTACAACATTAAAAGTTTAACTGATATGACTCTCTGTCTCTTTTAAGATGTTGTGACAATGTGGAGCATCAACACTACTTTGTCCTTTTAGTTTGATTTCGATTAAATTCACTGGAAGTTTGATGATTTTGGATCTTCTCCTTATGATAGTTCTTTCATTTTTGTTTTCGTCTTGGTGTGCTAGATCCCTTTCGAATATATATGTAAGGTTAAAACTGTTTTGATTTGCTGGATCTACTTTACTTGATGTTTTGGGGTCATGACTATGATTAGATGGTGTTCTTAGACGATGGTATCACATACCCTATACCAAAATGCTTGTTTTTGTTCTCATATTTTCTCCGTGTAACATGAGATTAGAATTATATTGATCATTGTAATCTTGCAACACCTTATTCACTAAAATATTGGACCACATGCTTGTGACATTTTTTTTTTCTAAAAAAAAATTATGTTAAATTGTTTTAATTTTACTTCAAATAATGAGATTGAGGACTATGCACCAGTTTCAAGAGGTAGTCCAAGTTCATCCTACAAATTTTTATATTAGAAATCATAAAAATATAAATAGTAAAGCATTTTTGTTTTTGTCTAGCAGCATCTACATCCGATAGTACTGAAGCGACTCATGCATGGAGCCTACTAATTTTAATTCATTATCTACTAAGAAGAAACTAATCATATGGAACATTGTTGCAATACATCTTCGCCAACTGGCCCAAGTATGTATGCATTTGCGTGGCACCGCATCCCACTTAATACTTAATGACTGTGTGGTATGATACATTGCATTAGCACTAATTTAATTTGTAGACAAAATTTACGAACTAAATATTATGTCATCAATATAAATGAGTACATTCTTCCATGTCATTTAGTTTATAAAATTTAATTTGTCCACAAATCTAGTCTCCCTAGCATTACTCTTATATTTTCTAAGAGTTTTGTTTAAGAATGTTTTTGTAAGAAGTACTTTTGCTCATAATAGCTTTTGTTAATTAGAAGCATAATAAAATTTTCATTAGAAATTCAGATATGATCCGGAAACATTTTTAAATTTTTTCGTCAAACATTATCATAAACGTTTTTGGTACTCGAGTTTTAGGGAGAAGAACTCCTACATTTTTGTAGTCTTATGAAATCCTTCATTTAATTGAGTTATAAGGAGAGGAACTCCTACAAACCTTGGATCCGATATCTTATCCCAAACCCTAATCACAGGCTGGAATTTGGATGAGGGGTTAGCTAAGGGAAAACTCATCCATGTTATAATTGTTCTACGTTGCTTTCAGATGTGATTTGCCACCGAATTGACAGCGAGGTTTGTAGCTTTGTGCCATGAGCAATTCCCTGTTGCAACAAATCGGATAGATCCAGACAGGAACCCTTGAAGATGATGACAAAGATCGATGTTGCAAAATTATGGAATTATATATATTATCACAACTTGGTTGTCTAGCTGCAGAGGCAGCCTCTAGTCATGATAGACAGTTACATTTACTGAAAATGTGACTTTACCCCTTCAAACTCAATTTTTTTTACATAAAACCCACAATAACATATTTTTCTAACAAAAACTCAATGACTAGGCTCCACCTAAGCAAATTACCTAATCGAGATTGTGCGTCGTATTTAATATTATTTGGATTCCCCAAATTACCCTTAGTTAAGTCATTATAGCAGTTTATGTTGATATCAAAATTAAAATGGAAAGCTTTTTTAATGTTCTTGAAACGTGCATACTGACTTTGAAATTTTAGTTGACGTAGGAATAAAAATTCAAAACGTTTTGAATTCAACAATAAATTTTCAGATTAATGTACCCTATTGCGATTTAATAAAAACCATGCTTTTGTTTTCTTTAAAACAAAAGGGGTAAAAAATGATGTGTCTAGTATGTTTTGTTTTATTTTTCAAACATCAATGTACCTATTTTTTTTGTTTTGAAAAGATTAGTGTACCTACTTAGTACTAACAGTTTTGGTCATTTTGAAAAATAATGCACCTGTTATTAAATTTTTGAATCTGGAAAATATAGGTAAATTAATTTATGTAGGTAAATTAGTATAAGATTTCATACATGTTTATCATGGATCCTGAGCCTCTATTAGGTGGCATATTGTTAATATTTCTCGTATAAAATATATTTATCATTTAAATTAGTGAATCTACAAAATATAGATAAATTAATTTGTATAGGTAAATTAGTATAATATTTCATACATGTTTGTCATGCATCCCAAGCCTCTATTTGTAGGCATATTATTGGTATTTCTCATATAAATATACTTATTAGGCAAACTATTGATGTTTCTCGCATAAAATATATTTTATTATTTACATTAGTGAATCTACAAAATATAGGTAAATTAGTATAATATTTCATACATGTTTATCATGCATTCTGAGCCTCTATTAGTAGGCATATTATCGATATTTCTCATATAAATACACTTATTTGGCATACTATTGATATTTCTTAGATAAATATACTTATTATTTAATCAACAAAATATAGGTAAATTTGTTGGTATAATATATTAACAGTATAGGAGCTTGTTGCTCATCATAATTAGGGTGAGTTATGATAACCTTTATTGACTTAATTAGGGAGTTGTGGCATAAGTTGTAAATATATTGTAACAATAGGTCACTTTTTTGCTTACATGTCAGTTTGTTTGAAAATTGGATTTTATTTAGAGATTTAAATTTATATGGTTTTTGTTTATGAAATGTAATTTGTCAGGGCTTATATCTAAAGAACCCTTACATTTACCACATTATGTGCCACGAGACTCCTTCCACCTAATTAAAACATAATTAATATTTGTTTTTATTTATACATATATGCAGATAAGATAATAAAAATTCTATGAATTAATCACACTCAACAAGAAAATGGTGAAAGATGGGATACGTAGGAAGACAAATGGGGTTGCTGCTACGCCAGTTCATGCACGTGTTAGTAATAAGGTATCTTGATACGTATCATATCATGATATATTTGTAGAATTATCATAGAGACAAGCCAGACACATATTTCTGACAATACCGATATTATCCTCAACTTGTTAATTTGTACAATTCATCAGGTGTGAGGTTTTATTACAAAAGGCTTCGGTATTAGTTGGAGTGGGGTTAAGATAATTAAACTTCTTTTCATAGAGATACAGTCAATGTAGGATATTACAACACGCCCCCTTACGTGGGACCCAATTAATGGGTCTCACGTGAGAGATCCACACATCAACAACCACATGGAGCCAAGGATACTCAGCCTACAAGTGGGGCCAAGAGACCCACCATCGTCGGGCTGGCCCAAGGGGACTCACCCATCATGTGGCAGTACGAGCCCGCTCCCTAACTCTGATACCATGTAGAATTATCAGAGAGACGGGCCAATGACCTACT
Organism: Pyrus communis; assembly: GCF_041283825.1. Lineage (NCBI taxonomy): Eukaryota > Viridiplantae > Streptophyta > Magnoliopsida > Rosales > Rosaceae > Pyrus > Pyrus communis. The sequence continues at coordinate 22,295,576 of NC_142571.1, read as the reverse complement.
TCCAACAACACCGATATTATCCCCAACTTGTTAATTACCACTTGCACAATTCGTCAGGTGTGGAGTGTTACCACAAAAGGCCTCGGTATTAATTGGAGTAGGGTTATGATATTTAAACTTCTTTTTACAGAGATACGGTCGATGTGAGATATTTCAACAATAGGGTAAATTGCGGTTTGACCCCCTGAACTATCACCCCAGTTGAAATTGACACCCTAAACTATTTTTTTTTTTTTTGGTAAATTACCTCCTGAACTATTTAAAATCAATCAATTAGCCCCTTGCCGTTAGATTGCAGAATCAATTCCGTCAAATTTAAGGGCAAATTAGTCATTTTATCATTAATTGTTACTTGTCAACTATAATCACCAATAAAATTTTGACACATGAACACAAAATAATTCAAAAGTATATAGCATACTAAGAAAACATAAAAAAAACCAAATGTTTACATAATGGACCATCTCACATTGTCATTACACATTATTTTGTTTTCACATGTTATAATTATAGTTGACAAGTAAGAATTGATGAAGGCAAGACTAAATTTCCTTTGAATTTGACGAAATAGTGGATGAAATTTACCAACAAGGGGTCAATTGATTTATTTCAAATAGTTTAGGGGGTTAATTTACTAAAAAAAATAGTTAAAGGGATCAATTTCAACTGGAGCAATAATTCAAAGGGTCAAATGACAATTTACCCCTCAACAACTTTATCATGGATAAGATCTATCTGTCTGTCCATGATAATATCACTGAACAAATCTTAAAATCGCAATCATGCATTGGATGTTTTTCTTCTATTACGAAAACATACAAATATGTATGTTATAAGAAAGTTGACCTACCTGTTGGGACACATCGATCGCTATCTCCCAACATCGATGGCTATCTAATGAGAGCGATTTTCGGAGTGGTTTTCTATAGGTTAGGGTTTCACCATATTTTCAAATATTAATGAATCAACTTGTGCTGAATAATAGTAACTATAATTAAAAATAGGCTTAGGTAGTTTTTTTCTTTTTAATTTTTTTAATCAAACGATATTATGGTGTATCTAGTCTCATAATGGGCTAACAATAATGTTGTTCAAATTCTCCTTTAGTGAGAATCGAATCTAAGACCTATCACTTGCAAGTGAGAAGAATAGGGTTTAGGTACTTAGTACTAAGTGACAATAGGCTTAGTTGATTGAGGCACTTAGGTACATTAGGCCACACAAGATCATTTTGTGTACATTACGGTTACATTTATTATTGGTTTTTATATGTTGATTTTATTCATATTATCGATTGATACGTTTATTTTTAATTTTTGGTGCGTTCAGCTTTGTACATATCGTTGATTGGTACGTCTAGTTTTAGTGTTTGATATATTTAATTTTAATTTTTGGTACATATCATTGATTGATAATTATTATCACTCTTTGTTTTTTATTAATAATAATAATTTTGGTTTGAAGAAGACTAGGAATGAGCTTCTTTTGCTCTTTTGCTTGAGTTTTAATTGTGGATTGAGAGTGCTCTTGTAAGGTTCCACTTATATGCTTATTATAATAGATATGTAATATTCTAATGGGGTTTCAAGTTTTCCTTTGGATTACCGAACACTTAAGCCGATTCTGATTAGATTGAGTCAGCTGCAACTTAACACGAATTTCATGTGAAATAGTTCACTTAAACTCATTTAAAGTTGCTTAGTAGTACTGTTTAATGATAATTGTGACGACCCGTCCCGAATTAATATATATCTTATCCTCGAAATCATGGAAATGACAATTTTTCCCTTGAAGCGATGTGATGTGAATGTATAAGTGGGCTAAGGAAATGGACCAATTACTTCACCTCCCACTTTCTCTGGGTCTAATTAAAATTGTAGGGTTGTTTTTGGACCAAATGGTTAGCCTAAAATTGCAACCCAATAGGATTTGAGGCAATTTAAAATTGCCCAATTCCGTGAGCCACACACACACACTCACACACGTGCTTTCGTCCCGTTTCTCTCTTCCTTTCTCGAACTCTCTTCACGTCCGTACGACCAAACCCCTAACCTTCAAACATCATAACACACTCATAGATTGAGTGCATGCTTCCCTCGACTTCACAAGTTGAGTCGTACCCTTGGTTGGAAAAGAGGATTTGAGGAACTCGAGATACTCGAGCTCCGGCGAGGAGTGTGAATTTCTCAGACGTGTTCACGAAGGTTTAAGTTAATTTTAAGACCTAAGAAGGTATTTTTCTAATTTCTCTAGTATGTTGGAACAATTTTAACGTAGTTTTGATGTCAGGATACTCGGGTTTACCGAGTTGCAGGTTTAGACTAATGGTCGAAAGATTTTCCGACCATATTCTGTTGATTTTAGAACCTTTGAAAGGTAAGATCGTGTTCTACTTGTTTAGAGCTTCAATTTGATATAAATTTCATGAAATTTGGTTGAAAAACGAAGAAGATATTGAAGTTTTACGATTTTCCAGTTTCTGGTGACGCAACAGTGGTCGGCGTCAGATTCCGACGAACCATCGGAGAAGGAAGGAGAATATTCCGTCAACTTTGATGGAATATACTAATGGCGTCAGGTAAAGTTAACGGTATATGCTACTATGTAATGGAATATTCCTTAACGGCGTTAAATATTCCGTCCGTGTGCCAAGCACGTGCCTGCGCGTGGTCAGATCGTGTGGCCTTGCCTAGGCCGGCCCGTGAGGGCGCGTGGGTCATCAAAAAATTATTCTAAAAATATGGGGATGCTCGTGGTGTTGAGTAGGCCACGATGGTATATTCAAACACCCCAATTAAGCAAAGTATGAGAAGTTATTACATGATTTTGGTTATGTGCTTAAAATTAATGTTAAAATAGTTGTTTCACATATAGGTGAGATGTTTCCGGAGAACGAGCGCAGCTAGGCGAGACTTGGGAGTTACGACCTTGCTACATACCAGTGAATGGGCTTTTGGTTTTCTATATATATACATAGGCGTTTCCTTGAAACTGTTTTAAATGGAATTTCACTTAAAATGCCATGTCGTATTTGCTTTACATTTTAGCATATGCATTAATATGGCTTTGCATAATATTGCATGATGCTGCGAAGGTCCAGGTAAGTTCAGGTGAGCATATATTGACAATATGGTTGCATGATAGTTGATTATGAGTTGATGCACATATAACTCATTGTCTTGTACCCCGTTGTTAGTGCTTTGCATGTGGCCAGGGCCTAGCCTTCACTTGATTGTTCACCTCCCGCATCGCATGCTCAGCTTGGATCCAAGTCAGGTGCTAATTTGTCGTACAGACCACATTAGGTGGTTTCCACCCGTAGGTGACCTGCGATTCGTTGCACAGCCTTCAAGTGATCGTAGCACTTAAGCGTACTTATTTACACCCAGCCTGTCGTACAGACCACATTAGGTGGTTCCGACTTGTGTGCAGGTTTAGTGCCGTACAGGTCACATTATGTGACTTCGGCTGGATTGATGAGCAATAGGTTTAGCTGTACAGGCCACATTAGGTGACTCCGACTGGCATACCATTTTTGCATTGGTTTATATCACCTGGGTTACATAATTATTGCTGAGATAGTGACATGGCATATACCTGGTTTTCGTTACTCTTGAGCTTGATTTCTATAAATACATATGTACTACTATTTTCTGAGAAATTATACGGGTTTTACGGTGATGAGTTATTATTTTGAAAAGAGAAATGGTTTTTAAAAACTTTATTTTTGCCCACTCACGTTTTCTGTGTTGCGCTTGTGACAACCCGTTCCAAATTTTACATTTTTATTTTATTTTAAAAGCGTGAATTTACGAAAATGTCATAGAGGCAAAGATTTTGAATTATGTTAACCATCGTCTAGAGAGACGTATGACTTATTCTTTTGACATATTCTCGTAGTACTCGTTGGTGTGAACACATAGGCGAAAGTCGATTGCGAGTCCGGATTATAACGGTATAGTTATGGACTTTTGAAAATGGTTATTTAAAGTTTAGTTATAAATTATTTGAATTCACACTTTGTGGAGAAGTGGCCAATCAGATTTCAGGCACAAATAGGAAGGAACCAATTAAAATTAGAGGGAGAGGGTGAGACCCAATCAGAAAAAAAAAAAAAAAAAAAAGCTTCCTGTGCACCCGTGCCCGACCCTGTGTGACCACCCATTTTCCAAAGTCGATTCCGGTCAACTCCGGTGGATTTTTTCGACGCCGCCACCACCTTCTTGAAGCTCTCATTCCCCTCTACAAAACCCACTCAAGAACCACCTTGATTAACCATGGTATGTGGCGGTTTGAGGCCACGAAAGTTGGCTGTTCTCACGGTGCTCTGGGCACCCTTTTTTATTTTCCGAAAAATTGGTAAAGTGATGGCCGATGCCACCACTTGGGCTTTGTATCCCATCATCCTAGGAGCAAAACCCAACCAACCTTGACCCCGTTGGACCACTGAAGAAGACGAATCGACACCGGGAAGTTTTAGGCACCCGCCGGCTTTGTAGGCAAAATTGACCATATTCCGTCCACTTTTGGACTTCGTGGCAGGTATGAAAGTTGCTCCACTCACTAGGATCTTCATTTCTGTGAAGTTTGAGAATTTTTGGAAATAGTTGGATTTTCCGGCGAGTCGGGGCGGCCGACCGCCACCCGCGGCGGCGCGTGTCCAGTGGGCCGCCAATGTTATTTTTAGGCTAAATGTCTTGAATTTAGTTTTGTTATTTGAATGACGTAGGTTGATCGTTGGAACCTAAATTCATTACAATACGTTACTTGATAAAAATGTGAATTGACGATCCGACCGTTGGATCGTCACCAAAATTGGATACATTATAATACGTAATATTTAAAGATCATAGGAATTTATGGATCGGGAATCCGACGTATGGATCTTCCCCAATTGAATTTGTAAGTTAGTAAAATAAATGTTCACAACCACTTATTTTAGGCAATTGGCGGAGATCCGACCGTTGGATCGTAATGAAATTTTAATATGTTATTCTCGACGCATATTGTGGATCTTTGGGAGTTGCGGATTGGAAATCTGATATGCGGATATTTTGGGTCGAGTTATACAGGGTTGTAGACCCTACCGTCGATCTTTGATCGACTGTTGACTTGTGATCAATGGGTCTCAAACTATTTGAGAATGCCCTTGAGGTTGTGTTTTATGTGAATTACGTATTCTACTGATAAGAGTTCTGAGATGTGATTAGATAATTGGTCACAGGCACCAATCATTCAGGACGCCTCTATGCGTGCGTTAGAGAATCATAGCGTGGACTCCAGGTGAGTGGATCTTTTCCTTTTTATCATACATATTATTGAGAGTTCTATCGACACTTTTAAATTGATTAGGTATATTACCTTCATATAATTATTGTGAATACTTGAAGTACTATATGAACTACGAATGGTTTGATTCCTGTTTAGGGTACGTAGGCAATCTAACGAGACGTTAGATGCAGCCATAATATATTTGAGACAAAAGCCTTATTTGGGAAATTGAGTAATGCGAAGGAAATTGGTAAAGACAAGTTTTAGTTTTGTGAATTAGTTAGTTAAATTAGAGTTAATTGGGTTGTCATGGATAATTATCCCTGAAAATAAGTAGTTCGGGAGTAGGGCGTTATTGATTGTACATTTCACACCGTATTGTATATAATTGAAAATGCTACGACATGGTTGAGTATTAGATCACATCATGGTATATCCACATATATATTACTTGGATATAATTATTGGGAATGCTTTCAAGTGCAAAGGTGAACGCAAGACACCCAGGTAAGTAGAGGTGATTTTATGGTATTAGTTTAATTGATTGAGTTATAACAAGACTACATTTATGTGTTAGACAACTCCGATATTGTCGTACTGGTTGCCATGAGTTGCACATGTTATATTGAGATGCATTGAGAACTCATAAACCTGCACCCCCGGTGTTAGTGCTCCCGCTCGTGATCAGGGCACAGTCCTTCACGTGATGTTCACCTCCCGCACCTTACGCTCACCTTGGACTCAAGGTAGGTGCACAGGCCTGTCGTATAGACCACTATAGGTGGTTTCAACTCGTAGGTGACCCGCAATTATTCGCATAGTCTTCACGTGATCGTAGCACTTGAGCGTACTTATTTACACCCAGTCCTGTCATACAGACCACTAGAGGTGGTTCCTACTCGTGTGCAGAGATGTTTGATGAGCTATAGATTAAGTCGTACAGGTCACTATAAGTGACTCCCGACTTGTATGCTAGTATTGATTGACGAGATATGGATACCTGCACCTCGGTGTTAGTGCTCCCGCCCGTGGTTAGGGCACAATCCTTCACGTGATGTTCACCTCCCGTACCTTACACTCACCTTGGACTCAAGTTAGGTGCATAGGCCTGTCGTACAGACCACTATAGGTGGTTCCGACTTGTAGGTGACCCGCGATTATTCGCACAGTCTTCACTTGATCGTAACACTTGAGCGTACTTATTTACACCTAGTCCTATTGTACAGACCACTAGAGGTGATTCCGACTCGTGTGTAGGGATGATTGATGAGATATAAGTACAGTCGTACGGGTCACGTTAGGTGATTTCAACTGATGTATCATTTTATATTGATTAAGTTCATTTCGCCTACTTGTTAATGCATTGTAAAGTCTACGGACATGGCATGCCAGTGGTTTTGCCTATTTTTTTTAGCATGGGTGGATATATATATATATATATATATATATATATATATATATATATATATATATATATGTAATACTGTCTTATAGAAAACGATAAGGGAATTACAGTGATGGGTTATTACTGATAGAAAGGTGATAGTTTTGGGAAGCTTGGTTTTACTACTTACTCACACTTTCTATTTTGTACCCCTTCAGGTTTTAACTGCTTAGTTCGTATCGACGAGGATATATGGCTAATCTTAGTATTGGTGGCTACTTTTAAGGGTATGATTCTTACCCACACTACTGTACTTTACTTATACTTTGACATTGCGTGTGAAATGGGTTCGCTCTCACTCATAGCGCACTCTGGTATTTAGACACTTTTAGGTTCAAATTTATTCACATTTTATACACTATCACACTTTATGGCTTCGTCACCTTCCAGGTTCGGTCAACACAGCTCGATTTGGGGTCCTAGTGGACATTCCGGGTCGGGGTGTGTCAGTGCCCCTCCAGGTTCTAGATAAAAGTGCGTGTTGGTGGCTCACGAGGACTCTACGGCGGTTATGACAGACTTCAATTAATGTAGGGTTTTCTTTCATATCCTGTATAATTAGTATTTAGCCTACTGGATTGCACTTAGGTTATCTATGCTCTGATGATGTGTATCTGTGCTTTAAACATCTTCACTCGCACTTCTATACTTACCTAGTGTAAATTTGTTAGTTTTGGTTTTTAATTACTCACACTTTCGTATCATTATCACTTCCGCACTGCGCTCATGGCTATGTCACCCTCAAATGACGGCCAGCATGACTCGAGTTAGGTCGAGGTGTGTCAATAATTCTCTTCATTGATAAGTGATATGTTTTAACTTTTAAGTTTGAATCTATTTTTAAATTCAAATTCATATGGCATGCCCATAATTTAATTAGTCGAAATTCTCACCTTTATTGTAAATATATCATTATTTCATTCAAATTTATACCTTCCTTCCTACCATATAATTAAATGAAAAATGCGAGGAAAACCATGTTTTCAGACCATATTCTGTAGACCATATGATATGCTCGTTGATGATTGGATACCTTCTTTAATAATTTAAATAAGGAATCCAACAATCAATTGCCACACCATGTTGTCTACATAATTTTTTTGGACACTTTGGATGCAGTCCCTAACTATCACTATTCTTTGACTAAAACCTTGTTGGTTTTTAAATTTTTATTGAATTCCCTGAAATTAATGTGATAATGTATTTCTATGTAGGTTACTATATTTTTTAAATAAAAAATTGAAAGTTATGGTTGTTTGTATTAATGTGATTTTAAATTAAAAAAAACCCATAATTTGTGGACTAAAATTATTAAAATATAAATTATACTCTCCAGTATATTGTGTGTGTGTGTGTGTGTGTGTAAACATGGTTACATTCATCAAAATTAACAAAATAATTTTTGTACCAAAATATGGGTACATCCTTCAAAACCACACAAAAAATAATAGATATTAGGCTTAATAACATTAGCAAATTTCTTTGATTAAACTTGACATGAATACATTCTCCAATCAAGAAAAATGTACCCATATAGTAAAAAAATGGATAGAAAAAAATTGAATAGATTTTATATATAAAAAAAGGGTGCATTTTACTACAACAAATTGATATATTTAAGAATGGGTACATTTTAAGATTAAAAATTTGAAAAATTACATGAATGGGTACATATAAGATTAAAAAATTAAGGGATACAAACTTATTCTATTTTTTTTTTTGTTTTTTTGGAAATGTTTTGAATTGAAAATTATTTAGGAGTTTAATAAAGGTGTGAGTATTAAAATCCTAAATCAATTATTAATTTTTATTTTAAAAATTATGTAATTGACATGTAAATTTATTATTGCATTAATGCTAGGGACCTTAATCAAAATATGAAAACTAATAAGGTTTCAATCAAGGAACTTTAGTAACTAAGGACCAGATACTAATTTTTCCCTTTTTTTTTTTTTTAAGTACATTGATATTTTTACACTAAGGGAGGGGGAGTTCGGCAAAGCCACACAATGGATAGCTTAATTTGGCATTGAATTCGCCATCCATGAGATTCGAACCTAAAACCTCTCACATCTAAGTGAAGAAGAATATCACTAAACCGTAATACTGAGTGACATATTGTCTACATATTTAAGTTCAAACAATGATCTCTTTAGCATCACCATTGTTTTCTCTCCCTTATACACTTTATTAAACTCATAAACTAATATCAACTGGCTTTTAATCTAATAATAATATTTATTATTCTAACGTTGGATCATATCATAAAATCAAATCCGTGATTCCCCATTGCTTAAAAAAACTAGAATCATGATCTAAAGTTAACTGGTTCTCTCAGTAGAAATAAAAGATTGTTTTTCCTTCAAGAAACAGGAACAGAATACTTCAATCAACCTACTTCCTCTCAATATGTAACTGCCAGGTGCATGACATTGACATGCCCCCATTCATACAAATCCAACGTGCACATGCAACTAGCTATTTTTCAGAAAACCGCGATGGCAACTTATCAAACATTTGCCATTGCATTATTTAATTAAGTTTAGGCAAGTGGCGGAACTAGTTTCGTGAATATGGTCTTCTTCAACTCACCTGTTTCGAGCCTCCCCGTCTTTCGTAGATGGATGAACTACTGGATCGTCTTTCCACAATAGAGTTATAGAATATGGTTTGGTTTTGTCCAATTCTCTTAATTAGGACTTTTTGCATTTGAGTTAGCAGTGAAGCCTGACAGGTTTTATTGATCCAGTGCCAGGTAAAATCGAGATTTATTTGCTAGCTTGTTTTATCATGCAATGATCCCAAACCCATCCAAGTTTTCGAGGTTTAGTTTTTTATTTTATTTTTGAACATACCATATTATCTACATTAAGGGGAAGGGGGTGAGCTTAGCCTCACAATGGGTTAGCAATAATGTGGTTCAGATTCATCTTTGGCGAGAATCGAACCCAATACCTCTCACTTACAAGTGAAGAGGAACACTACTAGACCGTAGTACTAAGTGACAATTTTTGAGGTTTATTTGAATAAAAAGTTTTATACAACACAAAACCTGATCGATTGTTAATTCGTCATATCTATGAAGGATATGCTGTCCTAGTAAACCTTACATCGCAATGAGTCGCTCTGTCATGTGCGTATGTCTTGCATGTACACAATTGGTAGTAAATATGGCATGTTAGAGACCTTATTCGTATTTCTGCTAATTCATCACGAAACCGATGCTAGTCGAACAAAAGTCTTGTTCAGATTTGGAAATTGGAAGTAATACAAAGCGCTAGCCAAAGGACAAGAAGAGGCTCGGGTGTTTGGATAAAAAAATGAACAATCCGCCCATGTCGCGGCCCAATTCTCTCATGAAACCACTTGTTGCTTAATGGGTATTTACTTTAAGGCATTTGAATAGTAATTGGCCCAATATTAAAAAAAAAAAAAAAAAAACTTGTGACGTGGCAATTTTGGGCGGCAAGCCCACTCCTGATCAGTCCAGGAAGGAACTTTGCAGATGGATTTTGCAAGAAAAATGTTTTTCGATGCCGAAGTTCGTAAATTCAAAAGGATCAAAGAACGGTTGTTCAAGTGGGAACTCATTCACATTAGCCACTTGGCAGAAAGGGAGTGTGTCGAAGCCAGAAAAGCTTCATTCACAGGGAAGAAAGCTCTATAAAAACACTAGAAGAAAAAGAAGAAAAACACACTCAACTCAACTATCAAAAAGACTCTTAAAAGCTTCGTCATGTTCCTTACATTCCTTTTGTAGTTCAACCACCATATTTATAATTTTAGCTCTGCTACTTTCCTTTTTGTAGTATCGATTTCCTTGTTAATATTTCGCTTTTCCTTTCATTAAGCTTGCACCTTGTGACTACAAGCCTGCACGTCCCATATCATGTTTATACCACTATGTTCCGAATACCTTAGAATATGATTTAACTCTCGTTCATCCCTTACACCCATTTTCTGTAATTAAATTCTCAGTTTCCACTTTATTATACAGGCATTTACCCTGACGCCCAATTGTATATTCAAGCTCTTCCCCTAAAGCCTGACATATACGAGATTTCATTATTTTTATAATCAACCAATTTGTATACTCAAGCCCTACACCCTATGCGTGACATATACAACGTTCATTATTTTATATTCAAGGCAAACTTCAGCCCTTGAATATCCTCACAACTTAAACACTTTACACAAGCGAGCATTAGACACAACACAACTCTTTTTCTTGCTTTGCAATGCATATGTATATGCCATGTAACAAGGATATCAATAATCACATGGTCTATAACATCTGCAACAGTAATCAAAGTGTTAGTAGCCAAAATTTTAGCATATCTGCAACACTAATCAAATTGTTAGTAGCCAAAATCGTATTATATTATCAATAATAAATAGTATGGATATCATACAACAATCTAATTGAGAAATATTACTTTACCATTTTACTCCATCTTTCTCTAGGTGATATTAATGCATAACCTCATCTGAGTTCCATAGAGCAATTTTGTTGGGTAAATGGATATATTTTTTTTTTATGGTTTAGTGGGGGTGCTTCTTATGGCAATGATCTCCAAAATACAATGAAAGATGGCTTAAAGCCCTAAGAACATTTTAAAGAAATACAAGAACGTAATATGAAAGGGAGAATTGCTTTCTTGTTGGAGTGGTTCTTTCTTTTTTTTTTAATTTTTTTTAATTTTTAATTTTTAATTTTTATTTCTTCTTCCTCTCTCTTTTTCTCCATGTGTTGTTGTTGGTGGCATGATTGTTCTTCCCCCGTTTCTCTCCTCCCTTTGCTTTTATGGATGAAGAAATGGAATCTTCCATTAAGCCTTAAGGAGACGTTTCACTTTGTTTTGCAACACTTGGACATCTTGTAATTGGAAGCAATCATTCCCATGCATGTGGACAAATACTCAAAAGCCACGTTCAAAGTCTAAGGAATATGAATCCCACCTCTCCAATTTTGGAGGGGATGAATCATCACCAAACATTTAACTCTTAGATTTCTAATGATTACAAACTTGCCAACTCACTCTTATTTGGTAAAAAATCAAGCCAAACTCATCATAATTCCCTTCTCCAATTCAAGCTAAAAATATCTCTAATTACATATGAATATGAAATACTACTAGTTTGTTATTGAAATAATCTTGTAGCAAAAAGGATTTTGCATTGAAACTATTTTACATTAAAAGTAGGTTCTTGCATAAAATAAATCTAATAAAATCATTACGAAAAAATAATAATAATTAACCACATATATATATAATCATTTTTTTTTTTAAATATGGGGTATTACACTTCTTTAGCCCCCTGATCTTCACGGCACTATAGTTATTTCCCTAACTTAGGCTCCGTTTGATATTACTTTTTTTCACTAAAAACTGCTTCGCTTTAAAGTTAAGTAGTAAAAAAGTGTTTGATAAAAGTAAAATATTGTGCTTATCTTAAAAGTAACGGGCTCCAGACAACAACTTTTAAAAGCAGCATGTAGGTTGCTTTTAAAAGCTACTTTAATAAAAAACAGAGCTGGGTCTTTAATAAATATTTTCAATTGTTGTATACCTTCATTAATTTTTTTAAGTGACATTATTTAGCTTTCAACACATATATTATCTTTTAGAGAAAAAAGTAAACGCTATCACCTACCACTACAAATACAAACCTTATACCATCACCGCCATAACCACAACCTCCACCACTATCACCACTACCACCATTGTCATCACCATCATTACCTCCACCATCACCATTGCTGCCATCACCACTACCACCACTGGTACCATTGTTACCACCATCACCACCATGCATCATTACCGCAACCGCCATCACTGCCACCACAACCACAACTGCCACTACAACCATCATTGTCACCATCGTCACTGCCACCACCATTACCACCATCATTGTTGTCATCATCACCACTACCAAGGCCACCACAACCACCACTACCGGTGCTACCACCGCCCTACCACCATTGTTACCTCTCCACCCCGACCAACACATCCCACTATTAGCATCACCACCACACTTGCACCGCAACCACCATCATCATTACCACTGTTGCTGTCGTCACCCCCACTCCTACTATTATGTCCTTTTGTTATTTATACAATTATATCACTTTTATATTAAATTTTACTGAACGATTTTACAGTGTTTTCTATACTCACAACACTTTTAAAATTGAGTTAGCCAAACATTTATTAACTTTATTTTACAACTGATTATTCTTAAAGCACAGCAGAATCATTTAAAAAAAAAAAAAAACAGGAATTCGAAACTGGTCTTTCATAAAATAATCCCATAGATCGAGGAAACAAATCAAAATCCTCATGTCCCAAAATCATACGCCACATAGCTTTGCAATCTGCATCCAACAGCTGGGACCCAAAAAGTCACAAGAAACTTCATCGATTGGCTTTTCTTCACGATGCATGATAATGCTAGAGGACTAAAGGCTTGATAAGAAATTGTTTATACGACACAGGCGTCCTTATGCACCATCCAGCTCTGAGAATGGAGTACTTTGTGACGACCTTCAACTTTCTACTATTAATTTACTCAAAATCCTTATAATTAAAGGCCATTTTGAGTGAGAGAAAGGTGGAAGACACACTCATGAAGGATTTGATTTTAATAAACAAATATACCATCACCAAAGCATGCATACATCTCGTGCTCCACCTGTAACTCACAGTCATTTAGTTTAATAAAAAATGGGTACAAAAGCTAGGTGGTGTTCTTTAAATTACGAACGCCAGAGACTTGCTAGTTGCTACCAAGGTCTAAAATATTAATATTATCGTTTTTTTTAAGATGATGATATTTTCACACTTATCCATTTAATTATATCGCGATATTATCGCGAGATAAAACTCAAAAATACTTGAAAAATGTTGAAAAATCTCGATCTTGCTCATGGAGAGGATTCGAACCCCTCCCATTTTAATCCTTCAACACCTTGACCACCATATCACTTATGTTTTTGTGAAAATATGCTAAAATATTTATATATTGGTTTTGGGGATTTATCATTTGATGACTCCTCTTCACAATGCACTTACTCTACACATAGAGATGATGAAGATGGTGAAAATTTTGAACCTCATAGGAACTCTATGTGGTACTAAGTCACTCCTGTATCTTACCATGCAATGTATAAAGTGTAAAATATTGTACTAATTCATTATATATAAATGATTATGGTGTGTTTAAACTTCTTTCATTAATTACTACATATTTTCTTCACTCACAATGGTTGCCAGTTCGCTATATAATCAACTTAAATCAGTTCAATCCATCATGCAATGCATTTCCTTCCAATTTTTTGTGATAACTAATAGATAATTGACTAAATAAACATCCTGCAAAGTTTCAATAAAAATTTCCAAGTTTTTCTTACAATTTCTGTGGTTTTTATTTAATTTTTATCGATATCGATAATATCCCGATATTTCCATCAAAATTTCCATGTTTTTGGATTACCGATATTTCCGATATCATCGATATTTTAGACCTTGGTTGCTACCAAGTCTGAATCATTAGAAAGAGATCCTCCGAATCTCTTCCATCAAGACCATTAGATCAAATGATCTGAGTTTTCTAAATTTCATTCAACGGCTCATTTGTTTTGATTCCTTAAAAATTGTTATAATTTTTTACTGTTAGATGAAATTTAAAAGATTCAAATCACTTAATCCGATAACCTTGGTGGAAAAGATCCAGAATTCCGCTTCATTGTGTAATTTGATCTTTCTGCAAATCTGGAATTATCTATTTTGGTTCAACATCGTGAACGCACAATAGATAAACAAAACCTCAAACTCTCAAGCCAAGCAACTAAATACGATTTACAATATTTAAAAAAAGAAATACCTTAATAAATTAATAAGTTATTAATTAATCGATAAGTTGATAAATTATTAATTTGTTAGTATGTTATCTCAATTCCATCCCGGTTAGGGTTGTTCGAAATTATTTATATTCTTTTTTTATAGGTAAACTGATGACTCATTAAAAGGACTAAAGGATGCACTATGTTAACAATGGACGGAAAGGGCAAGGATGGTCTGCCCTTCCACTTTCGGTGCCCTTTCTTGCCTTTCTGTTTGTGTGGTCACGGTTAAGTTACGTCAACATTTTATATTACTATTCATTTTTTTTCTTATTATCTCTATAAAAAAAACAATATAAAATGTTGATGTAGCTTAACCGTGACCACACAAAACAAAAGGGCACGAGAGGGCACCGGAAGTGGGAGGGCAGACAATCCTTGTCCGTTAACAATTGCTCACAAAATGTTGTTCACACAAAAACTTCCCATAGGGACAATGCGTATTGAAGGGACGAGCAAGTTTCTTTATCATTATGGTTTTGTCTACAATTTGTTTCCCGCGATTGTATTCAGGAAGCAAATCTTTTGGCACAATTTATACTTTGGCTTTTTATTTTCGCGTTTGGATTTTGGATAGAACTTTCTAAGGGGCGAGGGGTGGCTGGTTTAGATCTGTTGTATTTATATATGCAAAATTGGTTATTTATGTTCTCTCCTTGTCCATTCCTTCTGGTTATTTATGCAAAATTGGCAGGGACGAAGCTATTAAATCAAGAATATAAACAAAATTGGTACTCTGACATGAAATTACAAACGAAACAAAGTCTAGTTGGTCATCCTTCTACTTACAATATATGGTGAAAATGTGCGAATACACACACACACACATCGCTGATAATGGAAGCTATGAACCAATATTAATTCCAAACTCATGAGGACAACATTGACACAAATTTTTCAGCACTGAAAATAAACCCAAGCAATTAAAGTGACATACAAAATCGCTCGGATAAATCTTCTTTTCGTGACTTATTTCTTGATTTGTGTCATTTCCTTGATTTTATTGGAAATTAACAAACTACATGCAAAATAAAAATCACAAAAAAAAAAAAAAAAAAAAAAAAAAAGACGAAGAACAATAAAAAGTTCTGTTGCAGTAAGTGGAATATCATCAAAGCTTTTCTTCTGTGGACTCGAACTTGAAATCAAAGGTATTCACACCATTATAAACTCCATCGTCTATGTTGCTGGTAATTATTTCCCCACTCGTACGAGTGTCGCGCTGGGTGTAAGAGAAGGGAACATCGCATGAAGCCTCAGCTGCTACAAACCTCACCTTTACCATAGTCATTGCTGGCACAACATACTTATACAAAGCATCCTTTACACTACTTGTGACTGTCTCAGTTTCTCCAAATTGGACTGCTCCAGTAAATCCAATGGTCAACTTTTTACCATCTGCAATTACCGGAACTTCAGTGTGGGTGCTGCTCTTGAGGCCACACAACTTCAAAATCGACGTGACACTGGAGTAATTCCAAGTACTGTTCCTAGTTTCTATATAGGAAAACTTCAATTCCATGGGGTAAGATTCATTAGAATGGTTAACGAGTTCACCCATGCCTAAATTGACAACGTTTTGGCTGTAAATCCTTGCACGGTCGAGGTGGAGAGTAATATTACTGATATCTCTCCTCAAGGGAAAAACCTCTTCCACCTCCAAGTATGCCTCTTTATCGATAGTGGAGACGTTTCCATTGAGACCGCTTGTAATTGTGCTAGTGGTAAAACTCTAGCAAAACTTCTTGTTCTGCATGTTGCGGAGAGCAATGGCACTGTCGCCTACTTTGATGGGCCAAAACAATGTGTGGGAATCGTCGTTGGTAGAGTCATCTGAGTCGGCGCATATCCAGTCATCCTCGGTGAGCCTCCAGAATTTTCCTGAGGAATCGGATTTTATGCGAACGGTGCCATCGGCATTGGTGAAGACCGAGTTTCCTGCCAATGGATCTTCAATGTCAGTGAATTCGAACTGCAGCAAACGTGGGTGTTGGTCGATCAGGCGGGCACCGAGGTAGTGACCATTACCACCCTTAAACGCCACATGCTTGGGAAGTATCTTGACTAGCACCAACGATTCCCAGTCAATGACTATGAACACATCCATAAACCTCTGGCTAGGAGATTCCCCATGCGTGTACATGAAACCCCAGTAATTTTCATTCGGATCGTTTTGTACCAAGGCCACTTACTTTCCACTGTGGGCATGGCCGAATCGGAGTACTATAGAATTCGTACTTCTGGAATCATTAACTGGGAGGCCATCATCATCTGCGTAGACCGGCTCGAACAAGGTACATGAGAACTTGGATTTGTCTTCCTCTGGTTCATCAGCACCAGCAACAATCTGAGCATAACCACAAGCAGGCATCACCCAGTATTTATTGTTGTAGCAGCATCTAATGTGTACTAGTCCCTCATTCCCAATACTCTTGGCCTTCTCCAATTCAAAATTTGTGTGTTCACTCCCTGCTTCCTCTCCTGTAAAATTAATATACCTTGCAGTTGGCATTATTCGCATCAGATTCTCATCTGCATCTATAGTATTGAATCGTAAGTATTTGTTGTTGTAGTTCGACTTGAGCACCACAAACTTCGGCAATGTTGTCATTTTAATTCTCTCCTCGCGATGTTGTGGTGGTCAGTCGATCTCAATCTCCCACACCTCATCTTTAACTTAAGCACGAGAATTTATCAAATATAGCAAAAAATTAACTCTTAATTTCAAAAATGTCAATTTTTATAAAAAGTTTCATAAATATTCAAAATCTCACCTAAATAGACACAAGTACCCTCAATTTATATGAATAACTAATTGTTAGACTTAAAGACTTCTTGTGCTATAATCTCTAACTAAAAATTTCTCTTTTTTTTTTTTTTTTTCCTCTTTTCTTTTCCAAACAAAGAGCAAACGTTTTTCTCAATTTTATTTTGGCCTAACTGGATTAATAGTCATTGTGGTGATAGGGTAGTTGGAAGATAGCCCATGTAGTAAAAAAACTAGGATTTAAGCCCATGTGGTAAAGTCTGTTAGGATTTATGCACTAAATTAAAAATTCCGTCAATTTTCTGTTAATTATTAGCACGTGAGCCGCACATATTAGGCTAAAACAGAACTCTTCATACACATATTAGGCTAAAACGGACCTCTCCATTAATTGTTAACGCGTGGGGCTAGCTCACGTGCTAATAATGAACAGAAAGTTGACGAAATTTTCAATTTTCGGTATAAATCCTAACAAACTTTACCACATGGGCTTAAATCCTAGTTTTTTTACCACATGGGCTATCTTTCAACTACCATATCATCAAGGGGACTATTAATCCAATTAAACCTTTTATTTTAGTAAATAATCAAGGAAACCTTTCTTTCTCACATGGTTCCCAAAAAACACTTTAGCATCTTATAAGAGTGAACTATCAGAGTAAAAAAAAATAAAAGTAATACACTTTTAATTGTTTGAAATTTAAAGGATTTTACGTACAATCAAAAGCTATAAAATGCTCAAAAGGAAATATTTATTCATTACACCCCAATTTAAAAAGAACTACATGGAACGGGATTCCTACAAGTTTGTTTACAATGGTCATTTGAACCATATTTTGAACATTCCCTATTTGATTTTTTTCCTCCACATAATGGGATCCTTTCATCTTCGCACCTACCATATCTTCTTCATGTAATTGGTGGTAGGACAATTTTTTCACTTACATCATCATTTACTATTTACTCAGTATGATCACCAATTGGCCACGTAGCATCTGCATATGCAATAATCAAAGAATTTATAGTATAATAATAGGAACACATAATATAACATAAAAATTATCGACTTTAATAATTATTTAACGGAGGAAGAAGAAACTAAAAAAATCCATTTACTAGTCAAGTTACAACCAAAACTTAATTCCTTTGTTTTCATATATTTTACTAAAAAATAATGATCTACTACACCATTCAGATTCTCAGCAACAGGGACAATCCCCAGATTGGAAAAAAATATATATATTCGACTTTGTTCCCTAAAGGCCTTTTTACATTTTTCAATCTACCCAACTTAGCTATGGCAAAATTTTTTACATGCTTATTCAATATATACTTGAATGGTGAAAACTTTTCCATGCTTTTTTAGTATAATCGAATAGAGATGAATGTGTTTTGTTTGATTATATTGAAAACGCATGACAAAACTTTTACAGTCAACTACAAATTGTTGAATGTTAAAGGGTATTTATATCTACTTGAGATTTTGGATATATTTAAAAAAAATTATAAAAATTAACATTTTTGAAATTAAGAATTAATATTTAGCTATATTTGATAAATACAAATCTCGAGAAAATTTGTCTATATTTCATGTTATTTATAAACTAAAACCAATGAAACCATCTCATGTCCCTCGTGACATAATTAATCGGCATGACATCACCGCATGTCATTTTCAAACACAATATTGGAGTAAGGATCGATGATGTCTTAGGAGAATAATGTTGGTTCTTCCTTAAATGATGATTTTGGAGTCAACATTGAAGATTTCTCGGGTTATTGGTGTTGCTGTGATGAGGTGAATCACGCTAATACTACAGTTGGTTCATGTTGTACTTCAGGCATGTGCGATGTTCTTTTTCTTTCTCGTCCGAAGTTTATCCCAAGTAGGTTTTTTTTTTTTTTTTTTTTTTTTTTTTTTTTTTTTTTTCAGAAGATGTTTTGTTGAGGTTCACATCATTAGTGTACACGGTCTGGCTTGATATCTTCTTTCTTGGAAGACTTTATATTTCATAGTTAGTGGTGTTAATGTTTGTTTGTGAGGCTTTTTTGTGTTATGTCGCGTAATGGTAGTTAGGAAGCGTGTTTTTTTAATAAAGATGTGACTTTAGTTCTGATATTCACGTTTGGTTTTCTATTGATGTTCTATAATGCATCTTATTAAAAAAAATTATGAACATAAACTAAGCCCAAGTCAAACATGACATCACATAGTAAATAGGAAGTTTTAATGAAAATGGTTTGAACTTAGTTCGTTTTAACCAAAAATCATATACTAACTTTATTTAATGTAAAGGGACTGAAATTTAACGAAAAAGGACAAAAACTAAAGCCTCACATGTAAGAAACAAGGCCACGTGCAAAACTATTATTTTTTTCCCAGCCTATGCCCCTGACGGAAGCTCCTCCGTTAGCCCAATTCTTAATTATCCCAATACGCTTTTAACTGGGTGAAAAATAATTAGTGCTGAATGTTATCATATTTGTCCATGCATGTAATTGTGAGAGAAATGGAATGGAGATGCTATCAAGACTCTGCTGGACTTGCATACACGAGGATTTCCACTTCTCAATCAAAGTCTTATTTGGGTCCCAGTTGAAGAAAATTAATTGCTGAAAGAAAAAAAAAAAAAAAAAAAGAAATTCTGTTATTTTGTTTTCCATCCATCAACAAGAAGAAGAAGAAGATAGAGTGAGAAGGGTTGATGAAGAGAGAGAAAATATTATTTTATACTAAATTTTATGTTTTTGATTATTTGAAGGAGAATTAACGTAG
This sequence comes from Pyrus communis, assembly GCF_041283825.1. NCBI lineage: Eukaryota > Viridiplantae > Streptophyta > Magnoliopsida > Rosales > Rosaceae > Pyrus > Pyrus communis. The sequence continues at coordinate 22,275,415 of NC_142571.1, read as the reverse complement.
GAAGAAGAGAATTAATGAAAAGAGTTTGGACCATGAATATTTTAACTAAAAACCAACCTTACAATTCCAATTACATAAACGTCTTGTATAATTACAACAAATAGTAAACACAATCATGTATGAATTATAACTTTACCGTATCATTTTTTTTCTTTCTTCTATTATAGATATTGAGGGACGAGCTTGAGATTCTAAGAGTAAATGTGAATGTTTTTAACCAACTGAGTTTCAAGTCTTTGTTATTTTAGTCATATTTAAAAGGACGAATTTAGTAAAATTCGGGATATATGTATACTAGTAAGATGTCTAGATGCTTATGTTGTCAAATTGTACCATTATTGATCATATAATTTTTTATCAGAGTATGTCACTCTAATCCTCCTTAAAGCAAGGTGACACTATTTATGAAATTGGACCAATAAGTAGACATTATATATGGAACCAAATCAAGAGTGAGATACTATTTATGAAACTAAACCAAGAAAGAAACACTATTTATGAAACTAGACCAAGAAAGAGACACTATTTATAAAAATGTACCTATTGCTATGTACTATTTATGAAACTGGATCAAGAACTAGGCACTGTTTATGAAACTGTACCAAGAACAAGGCCACTATTTATGAAAGTGGACCAAGAACTAGATACTATTTATGAAAATGGATCAAGAACTAGGCCACTATTTATGAAAATGAAACAAGAAATAGACACTATTTATAAAAATGAGCTAATAAGGAGACACTATTTATAAAACCAAAAATTATCAAAATTTACTTCTTCTTTTTTGCAAAATAAAAAATTAATACACATTGATAAAATAAAATAAAATAATTACAAAGTACACATGATTTACAAATTCTTAGAAATTTATTTTATAGTGAATTTCTAGGTAAAGTTAAGAATATGCATAAATGTACACCTTACACCAGAATAGAGTACTTAGAGTACTTTGATACTTTGATTCTTGAAGGTGTCAAATGACAAATAGCAAGTAGATTGTGTTAGCTAAATTAAGTAACTGTTGTCTAATGTGATAAAAACAAGAGGAAAGCATTACGGCAAAAGCATGTTTTCTGATGGGCTTCATGATGCTTAGAGATTCCAGTTTTGTGTGAGAAAACTTTCCAAAGTTAATAATCAACTGATGAACTTGCTGCACCTTGGCTATGACTTGCGCCTCATGAATCAAATTTTGTGTTTTACATCCTCCACAGTAAGAAGCATAATCACAAGAGTGTCCACAAAGTCCCAAGGAGGAGAAAATGTCTCCATCTTTGTCACCTGCATTTTTTACCCAAGAAAAAGATATTGTTATTGTCTTGAAAAGTTCTTGAGATGAACATGAGATACTTCCATCACATGCACTAGACTATGAATTGTGTAAGGGCAATCACATAAAATTATAAACCAATACAGGTATCATGTAGTTTCTCAAGTTGTATACAGCAAAACCAGCATTCCCTCATACCACGCGGGTTTTACAACCACCGCTCTGCTAAAACTTGAGCAGAGACCATAGACCAAACCTAAACCTGGGCTAAATGCTATTTTTTAAGTTTTATTTCCTCCCCCAAACCCAACCTAATACATGCTAAATGTGTGGACTAAAAGCTAAATGCCAAACAAAAGCCAAATTCTCCCCCAGGATTTAGCTCAGAAAATGTTGTGGGCACCACCAGCTGGAACCCACCCACATTGGCATGTCTCTCAGGATTTATTGAATTCAACGGCTAAGATCAAATATAATCAAAACTAATAGTAAAACAAAGATCTAACAGCCCAAATTTAAATCCAATGGCTAAAATAATTAAAAAAAAATTATTTAACTCAAAATTCATCCACATTTAGTGATTTTTCAATATTTATCGGAATTTAAATATTTTTAGGTTAAAATGTTCATAAAATTAAATTATGATAGTGTACATAATTTTTTTTAATTACTTTAAAAGAAAAAATTAGCCTAAATTTATTCTTTAATAATCTCAGGCTAATTTAGGCCAGAAGAGTTGGAGCAGAAAATCTGTTTCTGGGTTAAAAATTTTAAGTTTTAGCCTAAGGGTTGGAGATGGTCTTAAGTACAGCAGTATTCCTCCTAGCATGCAACTGCCAAAGTCTCCAGCATCATTGCACGGCACCCATACCGTCTCTGAAACATATATTCCATTGAACAAGAACTGAGATCATATTGGAATGAAATGAATAAGCTTCAACCAAATTTTATGATCGATAAAGATGTTGCGATCACAAAACACTAACTTAGGAAACTTCTACACAGATTACAGTTCTTCGAAATGAAGAGGCATGTAAATTCAATTGCAATTCGTCTGAAAAAGCACAGCCATAACAAAACATAATTTGACATGCATTGATCAATTAAAAAAAAAGGCTTAATCATTTGTCTAGAAAGGTTTTGGGGTGTTGCTGAAATGCGGATTACAGGGAATATGTTCATAGAAAAGTTACACTTCAGTTTGAAACCGAGTAAGTACATTAAAAGTGGAAACAACATTAAAAACTTAAAACAAACTCAGAAATCACACACAATCATTTATCCATTTCACTAGTCAAGAGCACAAAAGATACCTTCCCTTATCCATATTTTCTTCAACTAATATACTCACATAGAGGAAAGATGAATATAAAAGTCAAAATAAAATACATACTAAAATTCTAGAAGAACTCAGAAATCAAAGCTTAAAAATGCAAAAGCATCAGAATAATTTAAAATCGGTTTATAATAACATATAAACCGACTTCTTGATGAGCTAAATGATTTCCTTGTTTTATGATTACATCGCATAAGAAAACGCAAAGTGTATAATCAAATGTATGAAACAAAATGTATATACCTATTTAATTGGACAGAGAAAAGCTATAAACTACAAAAATGACTCAATTCTAAATACTTCAGTCTCAATTTCGAACCCGAGACAAAAAAATAGTATGAGATTGGCACTATGATCTAGCTAAAACAATCAACACTAGCAAACAACACTGATCCGAACTCCTAATTCACAATCCGAAACTATATTTCTTGATTGCTCAATTAGCTATACGCATTTTAATTAAATTAGAGCTTCAAAAGCATACCATGCCAGCATCGTTGTAGATGGCGACGGTGAATTTCTGATTAGAGTTGTGGTCCATGATCAGAAGATCTGCAATAGAAACCAAAACACATCATTTTAGGTGCAAATTACGCGCAATTTAGAGAACGACAAAACAGTAGAAGGATCGCAGAGACGGAGAGAGAAAGAATGAGAACGATTGCTTACCTTAGGCATTTTTGCCGATGTCTGTGAAAAGTCCAGCTCCCTTCTCATCTTTACAGAAGGGAGAGAAAGTCAGAAATATTGGGAGAGAGAGAGAGAGAGAGTGTGTGTGTGTGTGTGTGTGTGTGACATCGTTTTGCATGTAAAAGGTCGTCTGCGATTTTGACAGAGATGGAGATGGACCAAAATTAAGTTTGGATTCGGATTGCATCTATGATTTTGCATAGTGATAGAGATGGAGTTGCGATCCGAAATTAGAAAGAAAAAACGGAAGGTTTCGAATGTCAGGAAGAAACAGGGGAGATAGAGAATAGCAGGGAGATTCGTAAATGAAATTAAACTGAAAAAAGCTTGCCATCAGGGGCAAAACCAAACACTAATGATTGGATCATTTTAAATGGACTGGTTTAATATTGGGTTTTGTTCTAACTATTAAATAAAGTTATTACATGTTTTTTGGTTAAAATTTCAAGTTTTCAAGTCATTTTCCTTAGTTTTCCTTATTAAATATCATTGGTTAAGAGATAACTAAATACTATATTATGTTGAATATTGAACAACTAGGGAGAAATGGTGGATAAAGAAAACAACGCAACCACGGGCATCAAATATTGCCCTAGTTGTTTTTTTTTTCCTGACAAACGACATGATAATCTACACTGGATTCTTATAAACTATGGGAGGGAGGTTCAAAGCTGGGATGCGGTGAGTTAAAAGGAAGACAGTATCCACCACTTGCCCCTAGTTGTTTAGTACGCAACATAACATAGTTCTTAATTATCTTTGACAAACAATATCTAATTTGCAATGCCATGTTCGGCAAAGGCATAATTTGTATCTATCAATATGAAGATAAGATGCCATGATGTCATGACGAGGAGTAAGAGGTTTGCAAGTGGTTAGAGCGTGTTTCTCTGCATTTGAAGTCCTAAGTTTTTTTTAAGGAAATGCTAGAAAGACAAAATTTGTAAATTAAATAACATGAAAGTTGATGATTAGATTATTAATTAAGCATTGATAAAAAAATGCTCATTTCTTATTGACGACACATCATTTAGTTTGTAAATTTTATCTATCAATCTCTCTAGTATTACTTTTTGTTTTTTTTTGCAGTCCTAAGTTGATATCCCCTCTCACCTGCTATTTCTTGTATAATAAAAAATTATTCTGCACTTCAAATTTTGTGCAGTCGCTCCCTGCAGCCTCCTTTCCTACGAAATTAATGCACCATGCAACATGCATGATTTGCTTCAGATTCACATCTGCATCCGTAGTATTGCATCGCAAGCAGTTGTTGCAGTTCCCCCTTGAGCACAACAAACCTTGGCATCGTTGGCATTTTAATTCTCTCCTCTTTCTCGATCTCCAACAACTCACGTTAACTTAATCACTTCTCCAGAAGAAAACTTGGCTATGTTTCGTGTTATTTATAAATTAAAACCCATGGAACCATCTCATGTCCCTCATGACACAATTAATCGACATTATGGCATCCCATTTTCAAATAATAGATAAAAATTGGGCTTAATTGGATTAATAGTCTCCGTGGTGATAGTGTAATAACAAAATACCCCTCTGGTTAAAAAAAATTAGGATTTAAGCCTTGTGGTGAAGTTTTTTAGAATTCAGGCCCAAAATTGAAAATTTCGTCAACTCTCAATTAATTGTTAGTATATGAGACTCACATGTGAAACCAAAAAGATCAAGTTACCGTCACGTGTAAGCCTCACGTGCTAACAATTAACAGAGTTCCGTTTTAGCCTCATTGTGCGGCTCATATGCTAATAATTAAGAGATAGTTGTCATAATTTTTAATTTTGGGCATAAATCCTAACAGATTTCAACACAGGAGCTTAAATCCTAATTTTTTTTTAACCACATAGGCTATCTTTCAACTACTCTATGACCACAGGAACTAATAATTCAATTACACCTAAAATTTAAGCGCATGTCGAGCATGGCATTACCAATTAAATATTGTTGGTCAATTAAACGAAAATGGCACCACCAAAGCTATTAATAAAGAGTGGGAAATGATAAGCACACTCTTTTTAACCTCTCATGCACCGTTGTTTATCATGTGCATTGTTTTCATTTGATTTACTCAGTTTGATGGCTACAAATAAAGAGACGTGTTTGAGAAGTTAAAATGGTGTGTAAAAATCACTTTCCATGAAGAATATATACAAAAATGGTCTTTAGAATGTAAGCAACAAACTTTTTGGCATGATTGTGCACGAGTTAAATGGCTTACTGAAGGTGATCAAAATATTGCTTTTTGCATGCTCATGCCCGTGGAAGATTTATTTTTTATTTTTTATTTTTTATTTATTTTTATATAAAAACAAACAATATTGTCTGTACTAAAGGGTGAGGGAGTAAGCTAAGCCTCACAATGAGCTAACAATAATGTGATTCAAATTCGCCTTTGATGAGAATCAAACCTAAGACCTCTTACTTACAAATGAAGAGAAATATTACTTGACCGTAGTACTAAGTTGTTGCTCGTGGAAGATCTTAGGCATCAAGAATCGCTACTCTTTTGGATGGTGAAATTGTACTTTGACTTTCTTCGCCTGCTGATATTGTTGACCATGTGATAAATTTTTATAAATCTTTGTACAATTCTTCTTTCATTCCTTCTAGTATTGATGATGTTTGTAGTGTAATTTTGCTTGACTAGGTGTAATTTTTTTTCATCTGCCCCCCTTCGAATCTGATCTGATCTCGAACTTTGGAATTAGTCTTTCGGGCTCTTTAGAGCATTAGAATGCGTCTTTTGGTCCTCATATGGGTGATTCCCCAACCTATAACTTTCTTGCCTTATATTACTCTTGCCCGGAGATTTTATATTAGAAGAAAGCCTATACTTATATTTTTAAGTGCCATAGTTTATTGCACTGTACCCTTGACCCAGTTGCTCACACCCCCCCCCCCCCCCCCTCCCCCCTTTCTCTCTCTCTCTCTTCGTTGTGACCAGGTGAAACTTTCTTTATTTTTATTTTTTTTGGTCCAAGGTTTACTTTATTTATAACACAACATATTACATTAGAAAAGGTCCAAATACAATAAACAAACAAACAAAAAGATAGACCTCCATCGTAACCCAACAGCCCAAAAGATAGTTTGAGCCATAAATAGAAAAAACACCAAAACAAACCCTAACAGCTTCCTACCTTCGTTGCCAACCCACTTGCCGAACCAACATCACCTCCATCCATCTGAAATCAAAATAACTAAAGCCCCAAAGCTGGATGAAGAATGAGCCACAGCAGGACCCGAAAAGAGAGCCCCAAACTCCTCCACAGAGCACCACAGCAATAGCCGCCACAAATCAAAGGAAGCCAACGAGAAAAAACCCACTAGCAACATTGCCAAACAAAAGCAACCCAAAGGAAGGAGGTGGTGTGAACACCCGAGGCAAAATTCTACTCACTTTTCGGAAGAAGCACGATAAATAATGTTGAAAAAAAAGTGGGAGCCGATCTGGATTCTGGAGTCAAAGAAGGATGAACCCGATCCAGATTGGAGAATTGGGGGGGGGGGGGGGGGTGGGTGGGGGGGTGGTGGTGGTATGGTGGGGAAGAGGGGGAAAAGGTGGAAAGAAGATGAAAGGAAACAAAGGGGAAAAGTGGAAGGAAGGAAGAAATGAGAAAAGTTGGAAAAGGGATTGCAGACAAAGAAAGTAGATGCACAGGGGGTTGAGTGGCAAACAGGCCACTGGTAGGGGAAAACGGAAGATGAAGGAGAAGGAAAGAAAAGGAAAAAAGAGAAAGGAGAAGGGAAGGACTGCCACCGACCTTGGCCATAGCTAGGGTCGGCAGTTGCAGTAAGAACGAAGCCGAGGTCACTTACACACCGGTGAGAAAAGCTCTTAGAAGGAGAGAAGAGGACACTCACACACCGGTGAAACTTTCTCTTTTGATTAAATAAAACTCACCTTGTACTACCGAGATTTTCCAAAACCAGAAAAAAAAAAAAAAAAAAAAAAAAAAAAAAAAAAAAAAAAACCCAAACAAACAATCGTTGTTTCCATTCTGGTAGTATTCCCCAGTTTGTATTTGAAACAAACATCCAGTCTCCATTTCATATGTTCAGTCTACAGTGTTGATCTCTATCCTATGGTGTAAGTCGTAGTACTTGTTTATGCATCTAATGAAGCTGATAACCTAACCCTACGTTTATCAAAAAGACTCCAGTCGCTTCTCCCACTGCGTTGCTCTTTTCCTAGTATCTTTTCATATTAAGAGATGACTATGGCGAACATGCTTCGTATCTTTGTGTTCTGATGAACATGCATGAATTCGGACCACCGAACCTGAATTTGAGCGACATCAGAAAACTCATGAACTATCACGCGGAGTAGGGAAGATGAGTCCATCTTTTAGATGGCCTACTGATGTCGGACATAACCATTTCAGCATACTTGGACCCAAAACCTGATCAAAAGAAAAACGACTAGCAATGTTAGCCTTAGTCACAGATTTTAATAACATATATATTGAAGATACAAAATACACACAGAGGGGGCACAGAAAGAAAGGGATAGATAGAGACCGAAGAGATGTTTTTGTGTACACTAAGATTGTATGGATGTCTGTAACTTTTCCCAGATTTCCCAGCTAACCATGCTGCCCGTATTCCTTCATAATACTGTTACGAGATCCATGTTAGCTCTGTATCAATTATTCACAGAAAGAAAAAAATTGCTCCAGTTTCGATTACGAAATGTCATAGTTACCTCTATAGTTGTCATATTATTGGTTATGAGGTAGATATGCCAACCTAAAAGAGCTCCAAGCATTACCGTCAAGGAAGCCATCACTAGACCAGACATAACCTGAAAAAACCAGTAAAGATGATTGGTGAGGCAACAAAGGCTTTTAAGTTCAAATGACTTCAAATTGCAATAGAACTTCATTAAAAATTCAACTAATTTAGAATAATAAATCTCTTTCTAAGTAATTGACTAAGCTCAAGTTGTTATAAAGATGAAAAATCTGTTGTAAATGACACTCGCCCACGATAATTAACTGGCTGATTAACCTTCTCAGTAGCAATAGTTGCAGTCTATACTAAGTTCCAAATTCAATTCAAAATTTCAGTTGATTTAGTGTTATGGTTCGTTGGCATAACATTTCATAACTGATCGAGTATATCATTGGCCTAATGCAAGTTGTTTTTCAATACGTGGTATCAATTACTAAAATGAACTCGTGTGCATGATTGTTACACTAAGCAACTAGTTCTCCAAATTTCTGTGCACTGTACCAATGCTTCACACTTTTGAAATTTGAGCCACAAAACATCTTTTGTAGTAGAAAGCACTATATCTGCATCCAACTCATTAAGTGTGCATAAAAACAGAAGAAAGAAGAGGCTTAACTAGATTCGTGATCAAACTTACGTACTTAGGAAATTACTCCAAATCAAGAAAACACAAACAGATAAAAATCCTCAGCACCAAAGGAAAAAAGCGAGAGTGTACTAACTCACATAAAAAACCTTGTGGCTATCACTTGCAATGAATTCGAAGTCCTTTTGAGATACACACTTTATAATCATAACCTAAACATGTTGAAACCTTCTGTCAGAATTTGAGGCTGCTTATTATTATAAGATAAAGATTCATAACATGGAAAAGGAAGAACCAGAAAAACTAACTGTAGAGTACAAGCATCCTAGCGTTGCATATAAAGCAAGCATAAAAAATGCCTTGTAGTTCCAGTAACCAACACAGTTATTGATCCACATGCAGTGATGATCCTGCACACAATTTTGGCATGAAAAATGTAAACAAAAAAATCTAATACGTGTGCAAAAGAATCATGAATAATATAACATGGAAATGAGAATGTAATTCAACCTACCATTCTTAAAACACACCTTCTGCAGACCCGGCAATGATGAGTTCTGGGAGGCTTGTATGTAGAACACTTGTCACAGCGAACCTGTCAGAGATCAAGGATCCAAAGTTTCAAAATTAGCTACAGAGACAAGAATCAGCCTTACTAAGGTGCGGCTAGACCCACAACAGGTATGCATAATATAATTGATAATATGAACTCTTCAGAAATTCGTTGAAAGTGGAGAGAGAGAGAGAGAGAGAGATGAAGTACAAATCATTCCAGTGTCACCGATTCAGCTGTTAATGCAACATTTCAATTCCTAAGTTCAGAAAAATTTTCATGCAATTACGGTCTTTGAAGAGTATGTAATGCTACCATAACACCAAGTGCATGGTCCAAGGTTTTATGACTTAATAAACCTCAACCCATCGCTATGTCCTGTGTCTATACTCCTAAGGTTGCAATTGAATACGCTTTACTTTCAGTTTCATTTCACAGGTAACCTAATTATCGACATCTCTATCTCTACTATACTAACAAATATCCACCCTGATGAAACAGGTAAAAGAACTGACTCACGTTTCAACGATCTCCGTCAACCAGCAATGCAATCTACTCAATAGTCCAACTCTCATATTTTCTTTCAGCCTAAACTCAATAATTCACACGAAAAGAAGATGTAAGAGCCAGTGGGGTGAGAATAACAACTTATCTATATTGCCAAGATTCTGAAACTTATTATTTGACTTGCTTTACAAACAATGAATCCACTCAAATGAGCACAGTAGAATGAGTTTACCAGATTAAATTAAACCTTCCACATATCACAAACAACAGTTAATCTAACTAACCCCTACTCGAAACGAGCATCAAAATCATTCATCAAATCCGTAATACATTACTAATTATATACAATCTCAACAACCCATTAACACACCACTCAAAACTTACATTCTACTCAACATCCAAACCAAAGCATTAAAACCAAAAATTCAATTCATTATCTTTACCTCAATTTTCTCACCAACCAAACATACAATACCAAATAAGCGCCCCAAAATGCTTACATTTTTCTTAGATTCTTGATCGGAGACCACACTATGTTCAACATCAGGGACGTAGGAAGCAGGAACGTGACCTGGGTCGATGAGAACACAGCAAAAGAAGGAGAAGAGGCAGAGAGATGCCAAGGAAATGAAAACCAGAGCGTTCAAAGAACCAGCGGAGCTCTTCAATCCAACCCAACCGTCGATGAAGATGAAAACCGTGATGTAACACACAGTACCAATTAACAAAATCACCATAAAGATTGGGATTGACAGGAATCTTTCGAACTTCATCGTGGGTTTTGGGGGAGATGGAATCAATAGAAAAGTTTTCCCTTGTTTTTCTGGGAAGTCTATTTCCCGGGAATTCTGAATCCGAGTAAGGTCAGAGCATTTTCCTTTCTCTTTACATTTATGTTTCTAAATGTACCCAAGAATTTAAAACTAATTCACTTTTGGCCCTGTAGTTTAGTTTTAATTTTGTCCATGTGGTTGCAGTTGTCTTAATCTTTTTGAGATTTCGTTAATGTTAAAGTGCGGCCAGATTGACATGTGGCATTTAGTCAGTGTCCACGTAGGCGCCACGTCATCATATGTATGAACTGTCCTAAAATTTTTACTTCAGGTACCATTATGGTATGAAAAATAAATTGTTGTACCAAATGTTGAAAACCAAGAAACATGAAGATAGTAAACTGAAATTAACCCAAAATAATAATAATACAAACGTTTATATCTTTTTTATTTCTGATTTACCCATCAAGGACGATCTTAGGTATGGTTTGAGGTTAAGGTGATTTAAAAAAAACTGGTATAAAAAAAAGCTGGGGGTCATTTTTGTGTTTGGTAAACTTCCAGCTTCAGCTTTTTTCTCACAGTTTTGGGTAAAAAAAAAGCCAAAAAACAGAAGCAGCAAAATGCAGCTTTGAAAAGCTGGCTTTTCAGCTTCTGCACAAACCTCTAAAACACGGGTGAACAGTGACCCTTTAATGAAAGTTTCTGGCAATCCTACCCTGAGCTCTCTCTTCCGCCTCCACACTCCTCTGTCAAACCCACCACTCTCCCACACCTCTATGCACCCCATCCGCCTTTCCTGCTCCTTCAAACCCACAAAACCCTCTAAACCACCTTCTCTATCCGCCTTAACACTGCCGCCTGCCAGAGACAGAGTCATCGACTTCGAAAAATACAAGGGCAAGATGTTGGGCACCCTCCCTTCAGCCTACCTTAAGTGGGTCTCCAAAAATCTCCACGCTCGCAACTTCAAGGACTGGGCGAAGCTCGCTGACCAGGTCCTTAACAACGCCGTTTACCGGGACTGGATCGAGTAGAAGCCGGTGGAGAACGTCCTGAACGGAAATCGGAGGAAAACAGACCTAGCGTCTGACGTCGTTTCATCCATCGAGCTATAGTGGCTCCAAACCCATCAAGAACCCTAATTTCCCAAAACCTATTTCTCCATTTCACCGATACATACACTCAACTCAAGCTTATGCGGTTGATTTCGAGGATTCCAAGCAGGAGGAAGAAAGAATGCAGAGAGAGAAAGAGTTGAGGTCAGATGGTCTGAGATTGAAGATTTGTGTGTAGGGTTGTCTCAATGGAGGAGAGAGTGTAGAGAGAAAGAAAGAGAGAGAGCTGAGATTTTGCAAGAGAGTTCGAGTGTGTAGAGGGAAAAGAAGACACAAGGATAAGGGAAATGAGGTGTGGGCCCCACAGCCACACAAAATCCTCACATAAAAATAATAATATTAAATAAAATATTATAATAATAATATAGTATTATACCCTTTTTGATCATTTCACACAGTAACAACTGCTTTACATAAAAGTTTACCAAATACTCTGCTGCTTTATTTCACAGCTGCTTATTCTCATAGCACAGCAGAAGTTGTTTTTTTTCAAAGCACAGCAATACCAAACCAGCCCTTAAGGTGGTGATTCTTGAGTCAAATAGTTGGATCAATAGCAAGTCCACGTTCTTTCCTTGGGATCTCCTAAACACTATCAATGCGTTTGTTTTACCAGATTATCCCGTAGTGAAGCATTTGATGTAATGTAAGACTAAGTCACATACTACATTTGTTTTTCCTTTTGTAATTTACTTGAAAAAAAAGAAGATAAATTACATAAAACTACCTCAATTATTGGGCCAGTTACAGTTTCATACCCCCATTTTTAGAAAATTTTAATGTCATACCTCATCTTACAAATTTTTACAATTTCATACCTTCCGTCAGTTTGTCTGTCAATTCTTCCATTAAATAGTGACATGACTTGAGACGGGACCCACACTCTATTAAACATAAAATAAAATATTAAAAAAATAAAAGTGACCTGGTCGAGCTCGGTGATCTGAGAGCGCGAGTGGAAGAAGGGGGATCACGGGTGCGTGGGGGCGAAGGCGGGGCAACGGAGGAGGGGCTGAATTTCTTCTTCTGGGAGAAGAGGGATTTGAAACCCATTTGGATAAAAAAAAAATTAAAAAAAGGGAAACCGAAACCAATTAGAGGAACCAAAATTCGAGATTCAGATTTATGGCTTTTTGAATTTGAAAATTAGGGGAATTTGGGATTTGCTTTTGGTTTTGGGGATTTTATATGACATTGGAGTGAGAAAATGTGTGAGGAGAGGGAAAAGAGAGAGAGAGAGAGTTTGGTTAAGGAGCGGGAAAGATCAGGACCGTTGGTGAGGTTTTGTTTTTTTTTTTTTTTTTTTTTTTGGATAAGGGGTGGGCCCCCATGCAAAAAAAAGTTTATTAAATAATTTTTAATATTTAATTAATTTTTTAATAGAGAGTGGGTCCCATCTCAAGTCACGTCACTATTTAACAGAAGAATTGACAGACAAATTGATGGAAGGTATGAAATTGTGAAAATTCATAAGATGAGGAACGACATTGAAATTGTTTAAAGATGGGGTATGAAATTGTGACTGACCTGATAATTGAGGTAGTTTTATGTAATTTACCCTAAAAAAATAATAAAAAAAACTGAAGGAGGTTTTTGTGGTGATATTAGTAAGTTGAATGGTGTATATTCCACTACATTAACAGTTTAAAGATAATTGAAAAATTCACGGTAAGGTCAATAATGATAGGTTGGAATTGAAGCTCCAACATGACCAGCTAGTAATTTTGCACATTTCCTTTGCGCTGAGCGACGCCGACTATGGAGAAAGGGAGCAGCTGCAGTTGCTTATGTGCGAAGGAAAAAGCCCATAAATTCAACCAGGATGGAGTTAGAGACCTCGGATTTTGAGGTGTTGGAGAAGAAAAACGAGCAAGGGTCTCGGTCAAAGATGGCGAAGGTTTCGTCGATGGAGCCAATGGCTTCTCTGGCTAGAGTAGTTCAAGAAGGGCAGGTGGTGCCTAGGGCCAACAAAGGATTCTCCAAATTCGCAATTACTGGAGCTTTCATCTGTGCCCACGACGGTCGGAAAGATGGAGGCATCTGGGTCTCATCGGAGAAGGAAAATGGCAGAGAAGGGGAGGGAGAGTTGCAATGATGGTGGGCTAGGTGAATATATAAGGAAGCACGAGAGGGATTGCTAAGGATCAATAATCTTGACCTTTTCGGCGGTATTAGGCCATCTTTAACCGACTCGACCAAAAGGCTATAGTTCTAAAAATAACTCGAAATGACATGAAAATCGTCTCCAACTGAGGGCTAGGCCAAAGGGCTCATGGCCCCACTGGGCCAAAAATGGGAAAACAGGCGAACCGGCTGGCCAAAAATAGCCAGCCAATTAGTCCCAGGCTGGCCCAATTGTTTGAATGCAACGACTACCTGGCGTTAGCATAACGCCAACTAGCAACGGCTAGTTGACGTCATGTTGACGCCATGTTACTGTTGCATTTGAATTTATTGTTTTTTTGGACAATTTCTAATTTTTTTTCCCTATAAATACCCAAGCCATTCCTACATCATTTCTCACATAATTTTCACCATTCCATATTATCTTACCTCATTTTATTTCAATTCTTCATATTCTATTCTCTTACCTCTTCCAATAATCTTTCTTTCAATTTTTTTTTCAATAATTTTCAAATGGCCACATCTGCAATAAAGGGTAGGGCTTGGACCCGAAAAGAAGGTGAAGTTCTTTGCAGGGCTTATAGATGGGTCTCGGAAAATAGTGTGAAAGGGAGTTTTCAAACAAGTGAAGGTGTTTGGACTCGTACGTCCAAAAAGTACTATGAGTTCAACGAAGACACCACTCCATCAAATTTTTGAAACCACGAGAGTTGTTCTTCAAGATGGAAAAAACATATTCAATCAAGTTTGAATAAATGGCATCAAGCAGTGGTAAAGGCTAGAAGCATACATGAAAGTAGAGCCAATTACTACGATGAAGTAAGTGTTTTCACTAGTTATTTTAAATATTTAATTATATTACATTTAATTTCATAAATTAATTTCCTTTAATTTTTGTAATTATATTTTCTAGGTACGCCAAGCGGAGGAATTGTATATGAAGGACAACTCGAAACCCTTTAGTCATCACAGTTGTTGGGAAATTTGTAAAGGATAAGTGTTATTTCAAGATCCACCTCAAGAAAGATTTGGTCCTACGCCGATGTTCAGAAATGTTTTCTCAAATGCAGTTGGGGATGAACAAGGATCTCCTACCATTCAAGAAACAAGGGTAGAAAATCTGTCTCTGGGTGAATCTTCCATACCTAGGGTTATGGGATGAAACAAGGCCCGAAAATTGAAGGAAAATGGCAAGGCAAAGGATGATTTAGCCTTTCAACAGGAAATGGCATCCTCATTGCGATTAATGGCAGAGCAAAATGCCTTTGTTGTGGAAGAAATGAACTATAGGCACGAAGAACGGGCAAAACAAATACAAGAAGAGATGGATGATAGGAACGTGCAAAGGAACACTTCATATTACACTCCAATGAGTAAGGTGTATTTTGATAGGAAAAAAAGGAAAATTATGACTCAATGGGAGTTGTTTACATCCGACTATACTCCTACAATGGTGGATGAAGATGATGATTATAGTCTTTAAAATGAAGATGTTGTAATCTTTAATATTAAGTTGTAGTTTTTAAATTTAAGTTGTAGTTTTTAAAATGAACTATGGTAGTTTTTAATTTAAGTAACCATATTAATTCAATTAAAATAATAAATTATGTTTGGCCTATGGCCCTTTGGCCTCCTCGGTTGGAGATGGTTTTTTGTCACAGGGCTATATTTGGTCTATGACCCTTCGGCCCCCTCGGTTAGAGATGGTATAAAATATGGCATGACATTGTTCATCGAAATATAATTTCTTGAAGAGCTATAGGACTAAAGAGAGCCATCTGGCCCTCATTCAGTTGGAGATGGCCTTAGTAGTGACGCCTCTAGTGAAAGTGAGTCCCCCTTAGTCTCATTAAACTAATCCTTGAATAGCGCCAAACAAGGGACTAGGATAATAACTAAACCAATCCTAGTTATTCCTAGCTAAGGAGCCCAAGCAAACAGGGCCTAAAGCAATACTCATTGGTTCCGTAGTTTCAAAACAAAATGGTTCCTAGCTGCTCCTAGCTAAGGAGCCCAAACAAACGAGGCCTAAACCGTTGTATGATGAGGTTTAACTTTTTTGAAAACCAAATGGTTCCTTACTCTCAAAATTTGTTACAGACAAGTAAGGCTTTATTTTATACATGAAAGGATTGACCATCAATGATGGATAGCATAACTGTAAACATGAATTTTATGTGACAAATCAAACAAGAACACATGTACAAAATAAATGTATTGTATTAATGTAAGTTTAGGGTTACAATCTCAGTTTACAATTTGAATCCTCTGGTTTGATATCCGGGGTGAAAAATGTGTGTGTAGGGGGTTGTTGATCTAAGGGTCGCGATAACTGAATCTCGAATTAATGGATGCAGTAAAGGTTTGGCTTGTGGCGATCGAACAATCGATACGTGTAGTGGTGCTTGATGATTGTTCACAAGTTTGACGAAGAATACATAGAGTTTTCTGAGTCTTTTTGAATGTTTGAGTGTTTGGGAATTTGGGAGTTTGGGGGGCTTAAGAGCTTCAGTGTCTGGGTGTGAGAATGATTTTCTGACAATTTTCTTTGTTGGAGCCTTGTATTTATAGACTCTCCAAGTTTTGCCTATGAAAGAACCAAGACTTTATTTGTGTCTTGGACGCTTAGTTTGTGATTTGTGATTTGACTCCATCAATTAACATTTGATTTAATCAGATGAAATCAAATAAATCAATCTTCCTAATTTGGCATTTTTATTTGATTTAAATTTAAACTAATTAATTTGTTTAATCTAAATTAAAATTAAATAATTCATTTCCGCCAATTGTTGACATGTGTTCTCTTGATAACTCGTTCGGTTTTGATCAGTCACATGTCATGTGTACAATTTATGAGACACATAGCACACATCACATAAGCTCTCACATGTCAAGATCTAATGCACTCGTGAACATTCATTTTCACCAAAATTTGCATGCCTACAATAACATCTCAAAGATTTATTCACTGTCCATTTGTCAATTTCTTATAGTTTCTCTCTTTTCACAACAATGTTCGCAAATATAGTCACATACCCAAAAATTTCATTTTACGAATGAGGTTAAAAATCCAGAAAATTGATAGGCTGATCTTATTATGTGCAATGGCAAGAAACGCACTAAATTTTAATTATTCTAAGCAACTAACAGATCAGAAATCCGTTAGAATTTAATAATTTTATATAAAATTAAAAATAAAAATAAAGTTTTGGAAGGCTGCCAATGCAGGCCTCATACAAAATTGTAAACTTGGGCCTAGTTCTGGTCCGACCTCATGAAACCAGAATATATACACAAAGCCTACAAAAATGCATGCCTTTGGAGTTTGGCAACTTCTGTGAACCCAAATTCAACAAGAAAAGGCATTGAAGTGACCAGTTGTGACTTGTGAGAAATTTTCCCTGTCATCTAACTCAAAAGACATGCATTCTCTCATTTTTCTCATCATACTAGTTAATTTGAGTTTGTATTTTTGCATATACTTAAAAGTTTTAAAACCAATGAAGTTATGATCTCAATTATTCAGTCTCATAGTTTCCCATGCTCTTGCAAAGTAACCATAATTAGATGCATGTTTTATTTGTTTCCTATTAAAATTTTCATCGTGTTATGCACAGGCTGACATAGGAAAGTTTTTTTCTTTTGTGGGTAAATTATTACAAATTAGGAGAACCTACAGGATTTTGGAGAAATGTAGAGGGGTCCCCCAGCTCCTTCTGCCACTGATTTTATTTTTCTTGTTAAATGGAAGACCACTGTTTCTGGTGTTCTGAATTTTGCTTTGCAAATGCTGTAAGTTTCATGATGTCTAGCTAGGTCAGTATTTTCAACGGCTTAAGGTATGTCGGGATTGTACAAGTAAAAATCTCCACTGCAAACGTTAAAAAAGCACACAATATTACTATGATAAACTAATTATAGCTAATGTATTCATGTATGATGTACGTATATCAGACATACATTATTTTCAAACTCGGATGCATAGCAAAGTGTATCCGCTTTAGCCATTTCAACTAGAAAATTCTTAATGTTAGAAAGATCAAACTTATCATATATACACATTATTGTTTATAATAACAACGCCTCGTTGATGCATGTAGAGCTTACAAATACAAAATATCACTAGTCGTTATCCATCCACAAGCACCTGCATGTGCAATTTATTTTAGCATTCTTCAACTTATTATCAAGGTCAACTTTAGGATTTTGGGGGCCAATAGTCTCCATGAAAATATAAACAAATAATTTTTCATCAATTGATGTACAAAGTTTAATAATTCACTAGGAAAAAAAACCGAGAGACATTTTCTTCTATTCATTGCCTTTTCTACTTAAAAACATGCAAAACGGTAAAAGCAACTGCGCAGGAGATTTCGTAGAATAAGAGTAGGCAAACTTATAAGGACCAAATATTTTTGAGTGGTCTAAAAAATCAAGGATCCTGTGCGATGGCACAACTGACGCCCCTTTATGGCGGGCCCTCTGTGTGTGTGCAGGCTCGGCCCAGGCCCAGGCCCAATGTGGGCAGGGCGATAGTCTGGGGCACTAAAATTATTAAGGTGATATGTTTATATATATTTTTATAAGAGTATAAAATTATAAAATTTGATTTAGTAATAAAAAAATTTAACTAGAACTGGTGGTTTTGTTGTTTAAAATGATGAGGAGGCCTTAGGTTCAAAACATCACGTGTGCTTATTTACATTCCAATTTTTACAAATTTCTTTTCATAACAGTATAAATTTATAAAATTTGGCTAAATGATCAAGAAATTTAATTAGAAGCAATGGTTTTTGTTGTTTAAAATTAACGAGAGGTCCTAAGTTCGAAATGCCATGTGCATGTTTATTTTTTTCAATTTTTACAAATTTTTGTTTGGTTGTTAATTTATTTACTAGCTAGTAGTTATGTGGGTTGCTATTTTTAAATATCTGTTCCATTTCAAGTCTAATCTTCTGCAAAAAGTAATGCGTAGACATATCCTTAAAGACTCAAAAACATTAATATTTTTTTTAGTCTTATATTGATGAGGTTAGTAAATAAGAAAAAATAACTCACGATTTATACAAAAACACTTTAAAAGTTTAGATGGAAAACAAAACTCATAATCTATTTACTTGGAAGCCCGAAGTTTTTTAGTTTCCTTCTCTTGATACAAGATAAATTAATTATTCCGTGTTTCTAAATTATTGAGTTTGAAATGTTTTTCTAAATATAAATTTATCGATATCTCACGTATGAAAACAAATATTTTTTTTTATATGAAATGAGGGCACATTTTTTGACGTCACCCCTAGCCTCAAAAATCTTTGGACCGACCCTCTATGTGTGTGTTTTATTACATATTCCAACTTCTTGAAGCATCCAACTAAAGTACTAATTGTATATCCTACGAATGCACCACGCAATTAACTATAATGTTTATGCCCTTAACTTCCTGGCCACTTCTTTTCCTGATTTGAGGAGGGGTCGGCCCTAATTAACTAGTTGAATAAGATTGGAACTCGGGAAGGTCAACCTAGGACAGTTGGGGCTGCCGGTCGACGTATCTGGCCTCAACCCTAACTGAGTTTAGGAGAATCAGATTCAGATGTTAGAATAAATTAATATACCCCCTCTCATACATATGAATAACCTCATCATGATTATATTAAGCAGCTGTTCATAGAGAAGTTTCCATGGAAAAGTACTTAACTACAAGTTAGAAGCTAGCTAGCTAGTTAGCATATCAAAACCTTTCATGACACCCCCCATATCCCAAAGCCAAACAACCACTTGGCCACCACAATCATAAACTTTAGCTTCATTGTAAACCCAGCCAAATCACAAAAAGCATTGCCAATATAACAGGCTAGTTTAACGACACGAAACCATATGGACGTTCATTTGTACAACTTCTCACTGTCAACTGTCATCACTCACAAGCTCGACTTGTGGTCGCAAATTAAGAAAAAACAGTACGAGTGCTAACGGTTGTATGAGCACTACTACTCACAAGCTGCAATTCTCTCAAACTTGAATATCATACAACAATGCCAAGTACTTTTTGAAAACTTTATAGGTTGGAATTGTTGGATGTGGGAACACCATGTCGGCCTCTCTCATCACTATATTGTACTATGCAATGCCTAGCTACCATCTGCAGGGGGACCATTAGTGACCCATTAGAGATTTGTGAAATCTTGCTATGCTATCTAGCATCTCTTTAGTACTACTTATGGTTAGAATTATTGAATATAATGCGTGGTCAGAACTTTGAACCATCGAAGTTGTAAAAATATGTAGTCCCATGGTGGGGCAAAAGCCATTTCTGGGGACCAGCATTTGGTATGACATGCATTTATGTGTATATATAAGGTACTGTTCTTTATCATACTTATGTTACTTATATATTTACCAAATTATATATTAGATTGCAGATTCATGACAAACATCAATTTAGTTATTACACAGATTCATGGTCTGATAATATATGTATTTTAGTTTGTCAACAGGCCACATTTGTAAGATAATTTTTATATTCATGCGCATATGTATATATATAGGCCCTTTAAGGGAAGGGATCCCCATTTTTTAAAAAAAATGGGGACACCCTCTTGATCATTAGATTTGACTTTAATGAAATTCTGTGGCTGAGATTAAATTACAGGCCACAGAATCTCAATCACAGGATTTCATTAAAGCCAAATCTAACGGTTAAGAGGATGTTCTCATTTTTTCTGAAAAATGGGGATCCCTTCCTTTAAAGGCTCCATGTATATATAAGAATGAAAAGTTTGACAAAAGAACAACTGTGTGTGCATATATATATATATATATATATATATATATATATATATATATATATTACAACTTGCTCATTTATAATTTAAAACGAAGATAATATTGCAGAGTGTAAATAGAATGAAGGTGATGAACTTGCTAAACCTCAGTTATATAATTTCGTTAACGTCAAACTTTCCTTTTGGGTTTTTACCATTTTTAATTTGGATATCTTGACCATGCAGTAATCTGCAGAATACTATATTTTCCCATAAAAAGTATATTCATGGTTTTCTCTGAGGAACTATATATAAACCGGAACAATGGACTTGCTTTTCTTTACAGAGTATAATATTGGTTGAAATTATGTATATAGATTTTTTTTATGTGAATTTAGCAATTGAAATATTTTCTGTAGGGAGGACTAACAATTATATCACCACAGGTCCACAGTACTTTTCCACCCCCGCATCATTATTTTGTGGACGCACTGCTGCATGCCAGTGAATACGTACATAGCAATCCTTGTATAAAATGTTCGCTGTTTGTTTTCTGTTACAGATATTAATCTCGAAATACATTTAGTTTTGTCTAACCATTATGAGGCAGTACTTCTTTGCTATAACTTTTTCGTCAATGGCAGTTTGGCTATGGCAAATGATCAACCACTCATGCCTCATCCATAGCTATATATACTATTTGATGGATCATTGCGGGGTAGAATTGGTATATATGCATGTATAAGTCATACATTCAAATTAATCAAGCGGAAAACAAAACTATAGTTTTAAGAGACAAAATTACCACCAGTTATAATTATGCTAAAGGGGTTTTCTTTCTGCTTAGGTACCCTGAATTTATTAGGGATTCCCTTCTAGAAAATAGTTTTGTCTGGTCAAGGTTTTATGTCCCAACCGCCAACCCCGCTGTGATGGTTTTAAGTTGTTTTTTATATTTTAAAAGATTTTTATCTAGATGAAGAAGAATATGTACAGGGTAGTATATATGCATCTAATTAAGTGCCTTCATTAAAACTTTGTTAGGACTTTTAACTTGATTGACAGAAAGAGAATACCATGCTTAATAAAAAAACTGATGCGGCCGTGGTTTAAAAAATATGATTTTCATTCTTGATAAATATTAATTTATATATATATATATATATATATATATATATAACGATAAATCTATGCTAGAGAGAAATTTGTATCGAATTTGTTATTCATAAGATCCAAATTTAAGATTATTTATACGTGAAGAAGAATATCATTAAACTGTAATATAAGTGTACTGATAAACAGTAACTTTAGATGTTATATACTTAATTAACGAGCTAGAAGCATGCAGGCATGGCCATTAAAGACTTGCAATCAGCTGATCAGAGAGAAAAGGTTAAGAAATGTATCAATTAATAACAATATATAGTTGACTAACGAGCTAGAAACATGCAGGTATGACCATTAAAGACTTGCAATCAGCTGATCAGCGATAAAAGGTTACGAAATGTATCAATTAATAACAATATAAGTTGAATGCTAGATTTACCTATTTGGTATTGTCTTCTATTATTATCTTTCGTGCTAATAAGGTTACCTTAAAAAATTGTTCTTCCTTAAATTTATCTTACGTATAACTAGGTTCACTACTGCAATAAACACTTTGTGTGACGAGAGAGTATTTGTTGTGCAAAACATTTCCAGGTTGCACAAAACTTATGGCGATGCAGAAATCGTCGCGCAAAGGTTGTGAAGAAAGACCTTGCGCAACAAAGTGCGGCAAAACGATTGCGCGACGTTTTATTGCTCGTTGCAAGAAATGTGTACAAACGAAGGCTTTCATCGCACGATAGAATAAATAGAATTTAATAAAAAAAATATTTAATACAATTGGAAAAAAAAAAAACAAATTAATGAATAAAAAAATAATTTATTTATAATATAAATAAATAAAAATGTATGTACAACTACAAAGTTTAAATAGAAAGCGGGAAAAAAAAAAATGCAGCATAATCTATGAGCAAGTCGTTCGGAAGTGCTTGCTGGAAGGGGTTGGGGTTGGGGACAGGGTTGGGGATGGGGTCGGGGGCCGACAGATCTAATTGCTAGGTATGTTTAGGGTGGAGGGGCTCTGATGTTGATGGTGCAGAAAAATCGGGGGGACGGATCCTGGAGGAACTTAGGGCATGTACGATGAATGACATCTAAGTTTTGTACCATGCAAGCTCACTCCTCAGGCCAACGACTTCTTGTGTCAAAGCTGTAACCTCACCCTTCGACTGTAAGGATGAAGAGGCTCCACTCTCCCATTGCCTGGCATTCCCTATCCCCCGGCAATACGTCCTAGCCTCCGACCAAAGGTCTAGTCCAAGGTCTCTGTAAGGATGAGAAACCCCACATCCTCGGAGGGATCCACAGATTCGATCGACGTGGCTGGGGGGAGCTGGGAGGCGGACTCGTGAATAACCGACTGGCTCTTCTCCACCATAGTCTTCTGTGAAATAAAACATGGAATATTAATAATAAACAATTTGAATTAATTATTATAATACTTTAATGCATAAGACATTAATTAAAATTGAATAATACTTACATGAAGGGACTCGGTCAACTCATCCCCGGGCTGAACATAAACGTCAGCAAAGATGTCTATCTTAGGGAATTTTGAACCCCCCCCATATGAGAAGGGTCTTGAACCCGAATGGTGGAGAATAGTTTTTTTCTCCCGATTGATCTTGTTCGCCTTCGCCTTCTTCTGTTATACATAAAATAAACGTATTAGTTGTAATATTTAAAGAAAATATACAAAAATTAATAAACATTAGTAAAAATTTCAAAAAGTAAAATGAAATAAGTCCTATTTAAAAAGGGACCACATAGCCAGCTCCTGAAAATGACCACAGAGCCAAACCCAGCTATCTTCCTATTCCTCAAACTCATTCAGGCAACCCTCCTTGAGGGTAACGTACAGATCATCAAGCATCTCGAAATACTAGTGTAGGTCACTCTTCCATTGCTTGTACCATTTGGAAAAGAGTCGATTGAGGTACGCCAACATGTCCTTGTAAATGTTATCAAAATTGTAGTTTGTCTACAATGTAACAAATATTACAAAAGTATTAGTAATTAAATACATTAATAAATATAAATATATAACTTTTATATGAAAACAATTAAAAAGGTGAGGATACTTACCGATAAATGATTGCGCACCGTGTTCTTCACCTCGTCCGGTATCGCCTTCCAAGACTTCCACTGCATAGGACAAAAGGTCCGAACGACATGCCTAATGTCTTAGGCCAATGCGCTATGCTGCTCCACAGTTGGTGTAGCCCGATGTCGCTCACCGTATCTGATTGTGATATGGTTGTTGGTCACCCGGGTGACCTTTGCCGTCTTCAATTGCCGACAAGGTCCCCGGGTGTTTTTCTTGGTTGCGAACAAATTAAAAATTAACGTTAAACCAAAACTAATAACAAATGCTACCGGAATTTTAGCAGAACCTCCCTATAATTAAAATATTTCCCAAACCCTGAAAATTACATAAACAATATATGTATCCAACACAATGATCACAACTGTTTAATAATAGGTTGGGAACAATGACAACAATAAACAATATATATATATATATAATAACTTTTTAATCTTTGAATAACATAACTTAACAAAATTAACCTAAAATAACAACACTAAGTTAACATGGGAATGAGGGAGTTAATTATATCTGGCTGTGTACTCGAGACATTGGTTGTGGATCCCGATGACAACATTTGCTCCAGAGTACGGGGGCACTGATGATCACGTTAGGCGCTAAAAGGTAGCGTCACTGAAGAAGTCGAAGACTCCAGTGTCTATGGGACTCGGGGACCAACTGGGTTAATTGGATTCACTGGCCTATGGTCCATCTCTGCCGAAGCAATGATGACAGCAGTAAAAGGTGTAGTCGTCGGACAAGGTGTAGTCGTCATCGCCTTCTGGCTTCTAATGAGCTGCGACATCTACAAAATTGGAAATAAATACGTAAGATTACAAAGATAAAAATTAGGGTAAAGTACAAAAAATTACCTTAACTATTGATGTCATGACACTTTCATACCTCATTTTTTAAAATTAACAATGTCATACCTCATCTTACGAATTTGTGCCAATATTATACCTTCCGTTAGCCTGCCGTTAATTTGTCAGTTAAATGTTGATGTGGCTTGATCTAGACCTACTTTCTATTAAAAAAAATATTAAAATATTAAAAAAAAACTAAAAAAATAAATCATTTCATATTTTTAAATATTAAAATAATAAAGAAAAGTTAAACAAAAAAACAAAACCTTTCGTCCCTTCCACCCCCCTCCCCCTTCTTTCTCTCTCTCCCCATCTTCATCTTCTTCCCTGCTTAATCTTCAACCAAACAAAAAACAAAAAACTAAAAACTAAAAACTAAAAAAAAAAAAAAAAAAAAAAAACCAATCCAGTTCGTCCTCCACCCCCCCCCCCCAAAAAAAAAAAAATCCAACCCCCTGCAACCCAGAAAGAAGAAGAAGAAGAAGAAGAAGAAAAAACCCAAAATAAAAACCCAGATCCTGTTCGCCAGGTCGATTCCGCGGGGGGTGAGTGCGAGGTTGGGTGCGGAAGGTGGATGCGAGGGGAAGACAAACTAGGATTTTTTTTTTTTTTTTTTTCTGGGTTGTAGGTAGGGGGGAGGGTGGGGGAGAAGAGGGGGTGGGGGGGGGGGGAGGGGGAAGGGATGAAGCTTTTTTTTTTTTTCCTTCTTCTTTTTTCTGAGTTGCAGTAGGTAGATGGGGGAGGGAGGGAGGGGGAAAGGGAAGAAAGGTTTTGTTTTGTTTTTTTGTTTTTCACTTTTCTTTATTATTTTAATATTTAAAAAAATATTAAATGATTTTTATTTTTATTTTTTAATAATATTTTATTAATTTTTTTAATAAAACGTGGGCCCTGAATCAAGCCACGTTAGCATTTAACTGAGAAATTCACGCCAAGCTAACGGAAGGTATAACATTGGCACAAATTCGCAAGATCAGGTATGACATTGTCAATTTTAAGAGATGAGGTATGAAAGTATTGTGACACCAATAGTTGAGGTAATTTTTTGTACTTTACCCGAAAAATTATCATACACATGCATAATAATTTCTACTCAAATTTAAAACGAATAAACCATTACAACCCTAAATCGAACTGACTGCTCTAATTCTAACCCTAAATTTAAGAACCCTAATTGTAACCCCTAATTTAAAATCAACTAACCCCTAACTTAAGAACCCTAAATCTTACCCAATAAATTAAGCACCCTAAATATAACACCTCTGCCCTAATTCTAACCCTTAAAATAAAAAAAATAAAAAAAACCCTAATTTAAGAACCCTAATTGTAATCCATTGCCCTAATTTAAGAACCCTAATTGTAACCCCTAATTTAAAATCAATTAATCCCTAACTTATGAACCCTAAATCTAACCTCATAAATTAAGCACCCTAAATCTAACCCCACTGCCCTAATTATAAACCTTAATTTAAAATAATAAAAAATCCCCTAATTTAAGAACCCGAATTTAAGAACTCAAATTGTAACCCACTGCCCTAATTCCAACCCCTAATTTAAAATCAATAACCCTAATTTAAGAACCTAATCTAACCCCCAGTTAAGCATCATAAATCTAACCCCCAATTTAAGAAAACCCTAATCTAACCTCACTGCCCAAAATCGTTCCCCTAATTTAAGACCTAAATCTAACCCCAATTTAAGAATCTAAATGTAACCCCCAATTTACGAACCCAAATCTAATTCCACTGCCCTAATTCTAAACCCCAATTAAATTTTTTTTTTGAAAAAAAAAATCATTAATCTATAAACCCTAATTAACATGGCAAATATAGCAAATTGAAAAAAAAAATTAAGAGGAAATTATCTCTTGGAGATGAAGATGCGACGGCCAGAGAGAGGGATGGAGAAATGAGGTGAGCAACGGAGAGAGGGGCGGAGAGACGAGGTGAGCGACGGAAAGAGGTAGTGAAAGGGTCAGAGAGGGTGTCGGGGTAGAGAAAGTAAGGGTGAGAGAGGGGCTACAATGGTGTCGGGAGAAAAAGGAAAGAGAAAGGGTATCAAGAATAAAAAGGAAGAAGAAAGAAGTGAGGGGAGGAAAACGACACATGGGAATAATACATAGAATCTTGCGCGATGGAGGCACTGTCGCGCAAGGTTTAAAAATTCGTTGGGCTTTTTTTTAAAAAAAAATTCACAAAAAAAAGGGCATCTTAATTTTCAAACACTTGAACGACGAATGTTGTGATTCGGTCGCGCAAATGTTCTTTGCGGAACTAAATCAAGGTATTCGTCACCTAAAAATTAAAATCACCAATGTAAAATTAAAATGCTTGCGCGACGAAAAAGGCTTGTTCGTCGTGCAATTATGTTTAAAAATGGTTTTTTTTTTTTTTTTTTTTTTTTTTGTGTGTAGAATTTTGATTAAAATTTATGATAAAATACTAATAAAACAAATTTATTTACAAAGTAATTCACATATAAAATGCATTAACCATTTAATGTATTTTACGAAAAAATTGCATTAATCTTCATTCGAACTATAATAACTTTCACTTTCATCGTTGTCATCATTTTCAATGTCACATTCCTCATCATTAATAGGTAAGTCATCATCGTCGTTTATGCGCACTAGAGCATCGTATCACGGAAGATTACCAAGGTCAATTGTGATTGATTGAATCCATATTTCGATTGAAGATACTTCTTCTATCTGAAATGGTTCTTGGATATGATTAGTAACTTGATGTGTTTCCACACCAATTTCCATCAAAGATTCTAGACGTTGGTTAGTGATATTATTGATGTCATCGTTAGCAGGGTCTTGTTCTATTATAGCATACACGTTCCTATGATCCATCTTTTGAACAACTTTCCAACCCCTCTTGGCTTTAGGGTCATCTAGATACAAAATTTGTTTTGCCATGTTTGCTAAGATGTAAGGGTCGTCATCGTATCAAGTTTTGGTAGTGGTCACTGATAGTAATCCATGATCTCTTTTAACACTTTCCTACCTATTTAGGTTTGTATTAAACCATCGACACTTAAACATGATCACTTAGCATCGATGTTTGTAAAGCAATTGCACGACGCTTATTAGTTTGCCATAAAATTCAATGTTAGTACTTTCGCATCGACCTGGGACATGAACACCGTTGTTTTGTGTACACAACTTGTCATCTTATGCAGCCCCTACGAACTTGACGCCATTAACATGGCAACCCGAGAACAATTCAGTGCGATCAATTCGAACGCCAAGTTATATAACTATTCACTGTACGTTGGGAAATTTAATGCTTTCATTGATTCACCTAATATTACCCAAACACTTAAATTTGTTAGTTCAAGAAAATTAATTGGTACAATATATATGTCTAATACAAAACACTTCAAACTTACATATTCGAGAAACCACCGCGGAAACAATCCACGGTGTTTCTTGGCATACAAATGTGAAACATGTGCCCGCTTCATCGTATCTTCATGCTTGTCTAGGTATGACATTGTCTCTTCACAATTGTTGAGTACGAACCAATGTGCTACCTCCATGTCTTTTTGGAAAATTACTTGACTCGTATCGGATCTCTAAAAGGTTGAGCGATTTGGGCAAAAATTGAAAGTTTCTCCTTTCTCACACCCCTATCATTATTGCAACCTTTAAATACATTCCACAAAATGTAAGCCCTTTATATGCCATCCAAGCCTGTGTAATTGATCCCTTGGGTTTTGCTTCGTTTCGTACATTTTTGTTCAACTCCCCAAGAAACCTACCACAATAAAATGATACGATACAAATTTTACTAACCGTCAGATAATGATCTTATAAAAATGACGATGATTATATACCTTTCTATTGGATACATCTATCGAAAGTTGACTGGTCCAGCAAGCAATGCCTCATCCGATAAGTGAACCATCACGTGGATCATACTTGTGAAGAAAGCTAGAGGAAATATAATCTCAAACTTGCATAGAATTTGGACAATGTCATGGCGTAACTGATTAACGTCCGTCTTTCGCAATGACCTTGATTTCAATTGCGAAAAAAATATGGATAACAACATGATTGGTTTCACTACGTCATCTGGCAAAAGATGTCGAATACCAATAGGAAGTAGGTGTTGCATAACCACATGGCAGTTATGACTCTTTATTCTAGCTAATTTACACTTATCAACATTCATGCAACGCACGATATTAGAAGCATACCCATCGAGAAGCTTTACAGTTGATAAAAACTTTAAAAACTTTTTTTTGTCATTCGGTTTCATGGAAAAAAAAACGCAAGATTCCTTTTGACTTTATCACTGTCCCTATTCATCCATAAACCGCTTCGTTTTCCTATTCATTCCAAATCAAGACGAGCTTTAATCATGTCCTTTGTCTTGCCCTTAATATCTAGAATTGTGCTGACCAATGTGTCAAATACATTGTTCTCAACATGCATAACATTGAGGTTATGTCTCAATTTTAGTTTCGACCATTACAAGAGCTCAAAAAACATAAACTTGTGCGTCCAGTTCATATGTATAGAAGGTCTAGTCATACTAACAGTTTTCCTGAACAGAGCAAAATCCAAACGGTTAAGCTGTTCCAAAATCTGATCATCAGACCATTCTCTAGGATTGAGACGAGGCTCTATTTTCCCGTCGAACTCTTTATCCTTCTCTCGCCACTCGTGGTCCCATAGCAACCATCTCCGATGACCAAGGTAACAAACTTTTCCAACGTGTCAACCAGATGTTACGTCGTCTTAGCATATAGGGCATATGCCATATAACCCCTAGTGCTCTACCTGGAAACCATTGCATATGCAGGAAAATCATTCACAGTCCACATCACTGCTACCCGCAAAGTGAACATCTTACCAGTACACTTATTGTATGTGTGCACACCGTGTGTTCATAAATCATTTAGTTCATCCACCACGGCCTTAAATGAACATCGATTGACCTACCAGGATCCTCAGTTATCGATAAAGTCATAATGTATTCCTTTTTCATGCATTTCCATGGCGGAAAATTATACGAAAATCGGCCAAGTGCTATGATGTTGGTTTAGAACCTCGAACAGATTGAATCCGTCAGTGGCAAGTCCCAATCTAATGTTCCGATGATCAGCAACAAAATCAAGGAACGTTTGATCGAACTTTTTCCATGCCTCTCCATTTGCAAGATACCTTATCACATTGTCATCTACTCATTTTTCCTTATGCCATCTCATGTTGGTGGCAGTATGTGTTGACATATACAACCGTTGCAACCTAGGCTTCAAAGGCAAATAACGCATGACTTTTTGTGGGATCTTCGTCGATCTATTCTAAGATGTCGTTTTGAATCTCAACTCATTACATACTAACGTTTTATTCTCCTCATAGAACAATATACAATTATTTTTGCAAGCGTGAATTTTTTCATAACCCATCCCAGACCATTCAACACCTTTGGAGCGTTTCTATGGTCTTTTGGCAAACAATTGTCATTTGGTAACATTCTCTTGAAAACCCCCAAAAAGTAAACAAAATACTGGTTCAACATACGATATTTTATTTTGCGTGAATTAGATCCACAATAGCTGTGAGAATTGAAAAGCCCTTGCACCCCAGGTATAACTTTTGGTTGGTTTTTTTTAATAGTTTTTCAAATTGTTCGAATTCTGCGTTGTCCATTGATGTAGGCACGTCATCTTTCCCTTCCTGATTGGTATTTGTTGATGCAAATAGAAAAGCATTATTTAAAATTCCCATGACTTGTTCATTAGGATCCATACTAGGTTCAACATTGCCCACACTTGTCACGTTTGAAGATGAAGCATTTCTAATTGTTCCCCATGATGGCTCCAAATATTATAGGTCTCTACCACTCCATTCCTTACTAAATGAAATCAAACATTTTTAATAGTGTCCCTTAACGTGTTGTTAGACCTCCTACAAAGACATTGGATTCTAGTTGCACCAGGGTTGTGTGTACGTGCAAAGTCAATAAAATCATCAATTTCGTCTAAGTATTCGTTGGCATATCTATTCGGATTCTGCATCCACGTTCTGTCCATAATTGCTGCAACCACAATAACAGTACAACAATCACAACAACTTCAACATGATCTTATCACCTTATGCCTCCGGTAAGGGCCCTATCCCATTCAGGAATGCAAAGTTATGCCATGTAATTCACTACTACTTCATATTAGATTCCAACGTGGAGAAATTTTGACATCATCTCTGTACAATTCTTCCAGTGCACGACATAGATATGAAATACCTATATGTCATCCAAAGAACGTAAAGAGATGACACTGAAATCCCCACGACCGAAACCTAATCCTTTAACCGTAAACTACGCGCCATAACTTTGCATTCCCAAACTGTCCAAATAATAGGACAATTCAAGAATCAATTGGACTGCAGTCATGTTTTCGCATCCATGCACGAAATCCAACTAATCCTTGAATAGGAAACTAAGTTTTACTAAAAAAAACACGTACGAAGTTAATTACAATTAACTTCGTACATCACAACACATATTTGTACGTCACGTACAATGTACATATACAATTCAACATTATACATAATTATAACATAAAAATTTTAACAACATAATATAATTACAATTTAACAACTTAATAAAAACATAACAGCATAATTTCAATATAATTTAAATAATTTATATTTTTTTAAAATAAAACGAAGAAAATACCTTCCAATTCGTTATCCATCGGGCGCTAGTCACACACAATATCCCTATACACAATGAATTTTACAACGTTAATAGGAATTGACATTTATACTTTTAAAAAATCCCTTACCAAACACACTAAAATAGCTCAATCAACCTAGAGAAGATAGAGATTTAGATGGATGGAGTATTAGAGGAAGAAATTGAGAGAAAATGGGAATGACGGATGCTGAATTGAAGAAAAAAACAAAGGGGGAGGAGGTGCAGAGATGGATTCTGTAGTTTTCTTTTTGTAGTTTATGCCTTTGCAATGGAAGTCACCTTATAAAGATTACTATTGGAAGAATTACTTTGCACGACGAATATAGTGTTCGTCCTGCAAGTCGTAATTTTAAATAATTTGCGTCCAAGTTTCAATTTTTTTTTAATTTTCTTTTTTGTTTTCTTTATAATTGGTTAATGTAAACTATTTGCACGACGAACACTATATTCGTTGCGCAAGTTGCATTATTATTATTTTTGTAATTTTTTTTCTTTATGACTAATGTAATTTTTTTGTCCAATTAAAAAACTCAAACCAAATTATATTCCCAAAATAATTAATAAAACTAATTTATTAACACAAATATATATTACAACTAATGTAAACATTAATAGTCGTCCATATAACATAAAATTTTAAAATAAAGTCAAACATAATGTTAAACTATATCTTATTTCATAAACAAAAAAATAAAAAAATAAAAAAAAGTTCACTCCTCTTCCTCTGGGGCATCAACAGGGACATCGGCAACTCGTGCACGCTTCGCAACTTGCTGCACATCGAACTTCTATTGTTGGAATTGCATTTTGAAAAGGTCGTCCAGATACTTCTGCTGCTTCTCATCGGTTTCATCAACCTCCCAATAAACAACATGTAATGCCAATAAAAATAAATTAATAATCATACAAATATTACTTTTTAACAAAAACAATTACACATTCTTTAATACAAACTTACCGATAACTCCCGCACCATGCACTTCTTCAACTCCTCAGGCACCGTTTCCCAAGACTTAAAATCGGTAGAACATTGGTTCTGAACCAATCCCCTAATATCAAACTTAAGTTCAGCATACGCATCAGCCCTACTTTTATCTTCAATGGAAGGCAATCGCTTATGCCGGTACGTCTCTATTCACAACACAGCTTTCCTCATTTTTTTTTTCTACCACAAAATTTTAAAAGTAATAGACTATTAAAAAAATAATTTCAACCATATCAAATATAAGACAACTAATTCAACAATAAATTTCTTTCTTACCTTTCCTTTCAGGAGGGCCTTCACCCTCGCAACTTTTTGTTGAATTACGAACCGAATCAGCCATCGCCTTTGAAACAAAACCTTTGAAAATTAGGGTTCTGAAATTGTGTTTACATAAAACCCGTAACACTTTGCGCGACGAACCCTTGGTTGCCCAAAGTGTGTTTTAAATGCACACTAAATAAGAGCGTTTAATGGGCAACTTACAGTTTTCAGTGAAACTTTGCACGACGAATATGTGGAAATATTTGTCATGCAACATTTGGCGCCAAAATTTTTTTTTCCGCTTTTTCTTGTGCGACGAATACATGTAATCGTCACATAAAGATTTTTTTTTTTTTTTTGGTAGTTCTACCATTTTTGCACAACCAATATGTGTTTCCGTCATGCAAGTGCCACTTAGGTTTTTGTCACCTAAAATCTCGTTGCACAAGCTATTTTTTCTACTATTGATTGTTGTTATAAAAATAATGGCATGAACAAATTAATCCTGCTTTTCAGGCAGAACATTTTATTATTAAATGTACTTTTGGTAAAATGAGCGCAATTGAATTCAATTTGGAGCTAAGAATCGTGAATAATATTTCTCACTCGATGAGTTGCAGGTGCACAAAGGTGAGCAATTTTCCATTACAAACTTTTACAATATATGTACTTGCAATTACGCATGGAATTATGCACATAAATGTGTTTCTTGTCAGATAATTTAACATATTATTTAGTGATTTTTAACTTGTTGATTTATCAAAGGAGAAGGAAAAAAATGATGGAACTATTAAAAAAAAAGGGGTAAATAACATTTTAGTATTGTCTTCTAACAACTCATACCTCATCTTTTAAACATTACAATGTCATACATCCACTTACGAATTTGTTACAATTTCATAGCTCAATGTATTTTTCTGTTAAATACTAGACACGAGACTCACTCTTTGCCCAACTAAAACTCCACGCTGGCTTTATTATTTTAAAAAAAATTATAAAAATTAAAATCCAAAAAAATTTAAATTAAAAAAAAATTGAGCCTTGAACTTCGCCCCAGACAAAAACACCACCACCCTCTCAAGAACCCTAATCCCCAATTTCAAGAAAAAAGCTCCTCTGCCGCTCCAAATCTCCATCCTCACCTCCCCCAAACATAATTTGTCGCCTCAACCCTCTCCAGCCTCGTTGGTGTGCCGCCGAAACCTTTATCCCCATTCATATTGTCAATGACTCCTTGAAATTCACGACAGCTCTTCCACCAGGTTCGGCCGAGTCATGGACTGAGTTTACTGGCGATTCCGACGATGACGATGACAACGACGGCTCCAAAAAACGCAGGAATGACGACGTCACCAAGCACGTCAGTTTCGTCTCCACCGGAATCGTCGTTCCCAACTAGGAGATCGACGACAATTCAAAGCCTCGGCGCGCCATCGGGTTTAGATTAAAAAACAAAAAAAATCGAATTCGGATCCGCTGCTGTCAAATTTGACAGCAATCTTTTTTGCTGCCAATACATGTAATTATAGCTGATGTATATATTTTGACATGTTTTTTTAGAGATACTTTAAGAACATGACCCTCTGCCAACAATTGAAAACTTTAATTTTTGGTTATTTCATCAAAATCAAGATCAACCCCAAATACAAACTTTTAAACAAAGATTTTTTTTTAAAATTAATTTTAATTGTTTAACAAAACAGTTAATAATTTATCAATAATTAATTGATTTTTTATTCCAATTGACAAATGAGTGGGCCTTGCTCTTGCCACGTCATCATTTAACAGTCAAATTGATAGAAGAGTTAACGAAGGTCTGACATTGTAACAGATTCATAAATTGAGGTATGACATTACAATGTTTAAAGTATGAAGTATGAGATTGTGATTCGATTCATAGTTGAAGTAATTTTATGTAATTTACCCAAAAAAATATCTATATAGCTTATATACGTACTAACTTATCTGAAATTTTAATATCCCGAACTTATATTAAATCATCAGACTGTGTAGCTGGATTGACAGGAAAATGATTGATAAAACTCAAATAAAAACATAAAATGTGTGAGATGCTTGTAGAAAAAGGTTCACGCCACATATATGTTTGAAGAATAGTTATCAATCAAGAAACTAGAGACGTTATATTCTTACATGCATTATTTGTATATGCGTAAAAGCAGTTTTCAGTTGGGTTGATGATCTCCTATGGCCTTAGCTCATTACTGTTGTTTTTTCTTCTCTCTTTTTCAGTCACTCTACAAACTTGTGGACCTTCAAATGTATGAACGATTCATCTCCCTTCTTTTCACTTGACATAACAGCTCTTGTCATCAATGTCCCACATGACATGGCTTAAGATTCTTCTACTTCACAAGTGTACATGCTAAATTCACCGGTTCAATTCTATAGTAACTACTTTGGCCATGCTTGGATAGACTTGGGTCTAATGTTCGTAACATTTCTTTATATGAGAAGTTCTCTTATAAGCTTAAAAAAAAATGCAAGCATACCCTAAGGTCTTCGTTTTGTCTTTCATGATTGGATTGTAATAATGGATAATCTTTTAAGACTTATTTGTTATACATGATTGAATTAGAATGATAAACAGCTAAATTAAAGATATGTTAAGAGAAAAATTATAAAATAATAAACACCTAGATTGGATGGAAGATGGACTAGACTAATCCTCTTCCTAATTTTATTTTTTTCTTAAAAAGAGGACCAGCTAGTGGCACCGCCCCAGGCAGTCCACTCTTCTAATCCTCTCTAAATGAAAAACCATCATTTCTGCCTTCAATATACCTTGACATTTAAGAGTCCTTCATTCTAATCCAGCCATACGTATCAAATGAGGTCTTAAATTCAAGGTATATTGATGGTAGAGGAGATAGCTAGATTTTTCATGTCGAGGCGAATACTAGATTAGACAATGGACTTCTTATTTCTTTATAAGTTATCCATCTTCGACCTTCAAATTGAACACAATATTTTCATTTTTTCATTCAACATACCTTGAAATAATGATTTATCCATTATAATTCCTATAGACCACACGAATCATTAGATTCTTAAGATTATAAATAAATTAAAACAATGGTATTTGACAATCCAATGGCTCCAAATGTTTATACATGCTTTTCTTTTCTTTTTCATGTATGTGCGCCTGTCTTCTAATCAACATTAGCCATGGGTTGCTTAAGTGTCATACTTAACAAAAATGCTCTCCAAAAATTGAGGGCAGTTGGCCAGTGTTAGTAAAATTACAAAGTACAAATCTGAAATTACAAACTATGCCATTCTTCCGTCGTTGAAGCCAAATCATCTTCCAATTATTACATTACTTAATACTGGACAATATTCAATCCAATAGTAATTATAATTAATTCTAAAACATCATCAATTTTCATTCCTCCATGAAGATGCTTCTTTGAATACGTACTATACGTGTGTGTGTGTGTAGTTTTGTGACATACAATTGTCTATGGGAAAACAAGAAACAGATACACACACACACACACACACAGAAGCATAATTATCTTTTGCTCTTCTAAGTTCTGAGTTCCAGCACAGGTTTTCTATCAAAGAAAAGTTCCAGCCTCTACGCCTCTACGCTTATCTTGTTTTGCATGTCGGGGATTCTGTCACGCATAGCCTGGCTGTATATGTGCATGCATGGTATTTCGAGTACTATCGACCAGCTCTAAGATGCGAAGGAATGAGGCATTAAAGAATATGAATTGTAGCTATAGCTAGCTGCTTAATTATATGGTATCAGTTAGACATGTACATGTTGAGATTTTCCACTACATAAGTACCTTATAGCAAGTGATGTAGAAAGAAGTGACGTAAATAAAAAAAAGTGATTGAAGAATTGATAACTCACATACAAATAGGTTATTTGTTGGTGGCATGTATAAGTCTCGAAGGTGATAACTAATTGTGAACTAGGCCTAGAAGCTCATCTCTTCAGGTATTAGCACATATTTATGAATCCGAAAATCCACCATGTTACTGCAAAGAATACACACACACACGCACGCACAGACACACAGACACACACACACACATATTCCTCTATGTTGGAAAGATGAGGCAACACCTGTCCTTTGTCTTTACTTTTTTTCTTTTAAACTATTTGGATATTTAGTACTTCTGGCGCAATACTAAATGCTTTAGCTCAGAATTTTCTCAGGATGATTTACAAGAAATTTTTTGGGATTACTATGATGACAGGATGGTTGTATTCTTTGGGAGAAAGAGAACTCACGATTGAATCAGAGCCCTCACAGGTGATATCAAGTTTTCAATTGGGAATAGAGATATGTCATACTGAAGAGTAACCTGAATTACCGAACCACATGACGGCCACCACCTATATATTTTTATTCAATTGAATGTTTTATGACAGGAACTCCCAAATTTTTAGATCCAAAAAATTTCCAAATATATGACTAAATTCCAAAAGCAGAATCACCCAGAAATTCGTCTTTCCATGGCCAACAAAACCCTAAAGTAACTTCAGCTACCCACTAGATCTACACATTCAAAAACCCTATATATAATGGGAACATGAAGGAAAGTATATACATTTTAAACTTTACTGATGGTACACGTTAGAGCATGAT
Organism: Pyrus communis; assembly: GCF_041283825.1. Lineage (NCBI taxonomy): Eukaryota > Viridiplantae > Streptophyta > Magnoliopsida > Rosales > Rosaceae > Pyrus > Pyrus communis. The sequence goes on along the minus strand of NC_142571.1, from coordinate 22,238,308 downwards.
CAAGAAAAATTAACCACCAAGTTATATATGTTTAATAAACAACGAGTATTAATGGCTGATGATTAGAAAGCGTTTATTACCTTGTTGGTTTTGGATGCTGAAAATTTGATCCTTTTGCAGCTCTGCGGTTATATGTTTAGTAAGCAACGATATGGATGGAATATTAAGGGCTGATGATTGGAAAGAGTTTATTACCTTGCTGGTTTTGGATGCTGAAAATTTGATCATTTTGCAGCTCTGCGGGAGTATAGCCATCTATTGCTGATGCAGCATCATCAAGATTCTCAACTCCGCGAGTTCAATCGACATGACTAAATCGATTAAATCATGTCACACTACTCACTTGTGAATCTTGATGATGCTGCACCCGCAAACAATGACTGGATCATCAATTTATCTCTCAAGTTACGGATTGAACTTGGACGATCATGAAGGAAGAAAGATAATATATAGGAAGAAATAATAATGAAAAAAAAAGAAGAAAAATATATGAAGAAAATATAAGGAAAAAAGAAAAAAGAACAATTGGTGTATTGTGTATGTCAGCCACAAGCATTGGCTGATGTAGTAAGTGGATCCAATGACCTGAGGCCTTGGGGGAACCCTAATAGAATATACGGTTCTCAACGACTGAGAAATTAAAAAACAATTTCTTAAAAAAATTGAATTTTTTAAAATTATTTCATGAAAAACAAAAAAAGGAATTAGCACAAAGTAACAACACGGAGCCAACTACTTTTCCTTGTGTAATTCATAGATTCCATGGGTGTAAAGGACTTGTGGGTCAGAATACACTGAGTTATTTGGAAATCCGGTGGATGAGATTAGATGTGAATCATTAAGAAGAAGAATGAAGAACAACAGCAGCAGCAGCAAGCAAGGAAAGCCAAGCTAAGTTGGAAGAATTAAACAATCAAACTATAGAAGAAGAAGAAGAAGAAGAAGAAGGGTGTAGTAATGGTTAAGATCTATTCTTTGTAAGCCTAAAGTCGAAAGAAAGACTTAGAGAAGACAGAGTCAGAGAGAGAGAGAGAGAGAGAGAGAGAGAGAGGAGTAGGTGAGGAAGGGTTTGTTGTTTGAGGTGCTTATATATACACGACTTCGTTGGGGGAATACTTCCGTGACTGCTAGATGCATGGAACTTGTGTACCTACGGTTGTGATACACCACGTAATAGGAAAGAGGTTTTCTCCGGATCCCTTCCACCTAAACCTCATGACCCACAAATTTGGACCCTTAAAATTTTATCCAATAATTACAAAGGAAGAGCTCCATTAAAGTCATAATAATTTTAAGCGTTAGATCAAATTTTGAAGATCCAGAGTTGTGAGTCATGAGGATTAGATGAAAAGAATCCGGGTTCCCACGTAATAAATCTGAGTACTCGAGATCATGACATATATTCAGAATTTTAAGTAGGTAAATGTTCATGAGTCTCAAACTGTATCTGGAGTATTATTGGTTGAAGATTTGAACCTTTATTCAATCAATCATAGAATTCGAATTCAAATTAATACACCAACAATCTTCACCATGACGAAATCCAAAGAAAGACAACCCGTTCAAGAGCAGATTTATCTTCTCCAAAAAATTCACGCTACTTGTCTCAACTCCTTCAATTTCTCCTAGTGGCAGATTTGTAACTCGAACTTTCTGGAGTCCTACTGTAAAAGGTTAAAAAAAAATTGGACAATAACACGAACAAGCATTGGTGGTGATTGGTGGCAAGGTCGTTCATGAGATTTTGAGGCCCTGAACGATATTAAAAATGATGTCCTAGTATAACTTCACATAAGTATTTTTGAATTAAACGTATAGTTGTTGGGTGTTTTTTATTTCTATTTTACTAACATTTTACCAATTAGCAATATCGGTCCCATTAGAAAAATGTTTTGAGTTATTTTGTTTTTGTATATAAACAATGAATGAATACCAAATTACAGTAATAATTTTTAAGGATCACAATGGACACATACTACATATATATTGTTCTAAGACCATGAAGTTGTGAAAATCATATATAAAGAAAGCTACTATTTTTTGTTCCAGACAATATATTTAAAGTTTTAAACATAACACCATTGTAAAAAGCGAAAAAGGCCTCCCAGCAAAAAGAAAAATGGGCCCTAATTTGTTGCTTGGGAGATTTGAACTTTCGTTGTATTAAAATAAAATGAATATGCGTGCAAAAACATAACCTCATATGTACTGACCAACAAGATAATTTTGGTGCCCCCGAGTCTTCGGTCCCCATGTGGTCGTCTGGCTCGACCTATGGGTGGGAGATGGTTGTAGATAATATCGTTTATTTAGAAGAAGAAAACTTTGAATTTTGAGGTTTTGTCAATTCCTAATTAAGTCCAATATATCACGTTGGATCAATGTCAACTATATATTGCAGACAGAGAAAAATACAGTCATAATTTCTTGCTCCCTTCATTTCAACTATAAATTATAAACAAACAAAAAATGTCAATTTTTGCACATTTTTTTAGCTCCTCCCGTACCTCTGTTTATTATTAGTCATCGGATTGAATAATATTTAACGGACAAAATAAACAAAGGTGTGTTGGAAGAGAAAAAAAAAAACGTGTGGTTATTATTTCAAAAAATTAGACATTTAAAAGGACAATGTATAAATTGATTAAGTTTTAAACCCTCAAAGTACAATCTGAGAAAATTGAAACCCATATCATTTTTTGAAAACCACATCAAACCTGAAAGTTGTAAATTATAATTAGCCCTCTATTGTTGTATGATGCATAATCCGAGAAAATTGAAACCCATAAAGTTTTGTGAACGATGTGTGAGTCGTGTGACAGTCTTCTTGGATGAGTAAAGCAGAGGGCTTGTAGCATATGCATTCTTCTTTTACTCAATTATTCTTTGGACTCATTTTTTCAAACAATCCAAAATCACTCCTTTTCTTAAGAGAGTTTACAAAGTAGATTGAATCTCACCAAACTAAGGAGAATATTTCTATTAAGACAACTGGCCTCAGAGCAGATTAAGCTGGAAATCGTTTGGGAGAAGGGGTTAGCTTTTTCGTTTTATGGACCTAGAAGACAAAGAATGGATAGTGATTTTCATACTCTTAAAATTTTGGAACCCACCATCCTAATGTAGTGGAATCCCAATCTAGCTTTATATGCAACAACTATCAACTCACTCAATTGGTTGGGTACACACGAATCTTAATGAGCATAGATTTGTTGAAAACCCACCTCCAAAAATATAAGACGTGTTCTGGGGATTTCCCTTCTAATTGGTTTGCAGCAGCAACAGAATATTAAAAAACGTTTTCTTTGTAAGAGTTAATTTTGAACTTCTGAGACACCCAAAAAACAGTATTTGCCCAACAGAGTTCTACAATTCGTCGGTCAAAAGTTTTAGCTACAACCTTTGCTCAATTAATTTTATTAAGGGTACAAGTGTAATACAATTAGTAAGGTTGTTAGTATTTGGTTAAAGTAGTTAAGATTTCTCTTATAAAAACAGTGTGTAATCTTCATTTAGTCAATTAATACAAATCCTATTTCTCTCTCTCTCTCTCTCTCTCTCTCTCTCTCTCTCTCTCTCTCTCTCTCTAAGATCTCTGTGTTCATCCTTCTGTTCATCATTTCTTCTTGATTTTCTCTTCAATTCCCAAATATTGCAATGTAGTTAACATGGTATCAGAGCCACCAGGCTCACGCCATTGATTATGATAGTTCCATTTCCCATTATTTTTCATATGTTTCTAGCTTAGTTTCTTTCCCAATTTCCATTAGATTTTCGGTGCTTCCGCGATTGTTTTAGGTTGATTTTTATGTGATTGTTGGGATCGTAAATGTTATGATTGTTGGATTGATTGTTCTGGGTACCCATTCGATGTGACGAAGAAGAGGCAGATCAAAAAACTTTCATTATGATTTTCTGCTGCTAACTCGCAGGATCTCAAACCCCTCTGAATTCGTGGAGCATCTTGGCAAGACCGACCTTCATTGAATATGGGTTCCGCCTGTTTTTTGGCATCAGTGATTGCTCTACAGTTGTAGATTGTGACCGCGTCGTCCTCTGCTGCCATCGAGGTGTTTGTGAAAATGCCTGAACGAAACTAAATGTCGCTTCCAAAGCTCTTTTTGCAGAGCTTGCACACATGCTCCATCATCTTAACCAGAAACACAAACGAACCCAGATCCCAAAACTGAGACGGAATCCAATTTTCGAGAAAGTGTGAATCTTTCCACCACATTCAAGAAAAAAAAAATTGTTGAAGGAGCTCAAGAAACAGTGCCCAAGATTAGAGATGAAGCTTTCTTAGGGAAGAAACGATTCAGATTTCAGAGTTTTGGTTTGAGCAGAAAGCTCTCTCTCTCTCTCTCTCTCTCTCTCTCTCTCGCTCTCATGGTGCTTGAAGATAAAATGTGACTGAGAACATAGTTTTCTTTCTTTGCACTATTGATTTTCTGCTTCTTCATTCATCTTGGTGGTGTTTTCAGAGTAGCTTTCTGAATTCTATTTTCTGCGATTTTGATCTGTGCTCTGTTCTCTGGTATGGAAGAACATTTAGACCTATGTGCAGCCCAAGTGTTTGACGAAATGCCCAGCTCAGAATTTTCATGTGAAGGTTAAGTTTTTCAGCCACATCTTCTGAATTTCAATGTTTGTGATATTTGGGATATTTGGATTCAAGAATATTGGTCATTGCTGGATTGTGCAATTTGTATGGTGGTGTCCAGTTCTTTCTCTGCTTCACTGATATTCTGCAAGGTTATTGGGTTTGATCTTTCTGGAACTCCTGATATATTTGGGAAAATGGGTGTGAATTCTTGCATTCTGGCATGTACAATTTTGCGGTTGTTCAGATTATGGTTTGTGCCAAAATTGAGAAGTGTAATGTCTAAGAAGATTGTTTAGGAGCTAACTGAGGAGTGGTGCAGTATTTTCCTTATTACTCCCTATAATGTCGAGACTAACCAACTCAATTGTTAGCATGAATCTACAGTAAGTTCGGTTATACGATGAAGTTTGAAGAAGTTGTAAACGGTAAATCCCACGAAGGGTAATTTCATGATGTGATTAGGTAAATCCCACAAACAGTAGAAGAAGTTGTTAACGGTAAATCCCACGAAGGGTAATCCTACATAGATGTTGATTTTTTGTTGTTGAAATGGTAAAGGCCGATGTCATTGTTAAGAGTAGTTGTTTTTGGTAAAATCCATAAAGGGCAATCTCATGGTACTATAGTTAAGGTGATGCCACACTATAGTTTGTTATTTTTCTGTTTTTTAAATGCCAAAGCCAATGTTAAATGAAGTTGTTGACGGTAAATCTCATGAAGAGTAATCTCGCAAGAAATTGTTATAACCGGCTTGAGGGTGTGTTACAATTTTATAAGAGGCTGTTCTTCGATTGAAGCTCCTGAGAGAGGTAGATGAATATTGAATTTTTGGATGGAAAGATTGTATCTGCAAAAGGTGCAAACTTCTATTTGGTTTGCAGTAGCTACAGAGGTGTAGACATCAGTTTGTGGGGCTGAAAATCTTTGGAAAGAACTAATATGAAATTGCGCAGTTTAGTGATGCCAATCAATGCTGGAGAAGTTGGAGTCAACATTAAAGAGATGCCAAACAATGGTGGACATGTTGGAGGCAAAAGCAATGTGAAGTCAAAAGCTTCTCATGCAATTGCTACGCCATGGAACAAGTGTTTGCAGCTGATTGTTAATATTGCCTAAGGCCGTGTAGTCACATGTTTGGAAGTGACTCTGGTTGGCGGGACCAAGGTTTCTGATAAAGAATTTGTTGTGTCAACAGAGTTGCTCATGAGATTTTGCTGTGGGATTGGAAGATTGCAGATGGTTCAACATCGTGTTCAGTGATTGTAGATGTTCTTCCAATCTCAAACTGGGTTTCCCCAATTGAGATTGAGGGGCAGTATTAAGGGTACAAGTGTAATACATTAGTAAGGTCGTTAGCATTTGGTTAAAGTAGTTAGGATTTCTCTTATAAAAATAGTATGTGTAATCTTCATTTAGTCAATTAATACAAATCCTATTTCTCTCTCTGTCTCTCTCTAAGATCTTTGTGTTCATCCATCTGTTCATCATTTCTTCTTGATTTTCTCTTCAATTCCCAAATATTGCAATGTAGTTAACAAATTTTGCTCAACGTAATTCTGTCGGCCAAAACCTTTGATGACGAAACATTATTTCGATGGACGAAATCCTTACATCTGGAAATGGTGGTTTTTTTATTTTTATAGTGACACTTGAGTTATCAAAGCTATAGAAGGACAGTTACCATTTTCAGAGATTGTGCATGGACATTTTTTTATATTAGCACCCCACAAAATGTTGAAAGTACCCTACATTAAAATTTAATATTAAATGACTTATTAGGCTTTTAAAAAAAATAAAAAATTTTAAATACATCCCAAATCACTTTTAGCATATTATTTATCTTCTCAACTATCAAACCCCAACCCCCCCCCCCCTCCCACCCAAAAAAAACCCTCCATTGTTGAATAAAACCCTAACCAATGAAACTACAAACATGTTGATTGAAAAAAATTGTTTTTGACGAATGTAACACGAAATCGATGTTTCGAAAGCTTCACATGAGGTAAGACTTCATATTTTTCTTTGTTTTAGTGATTTCGATGACATTGATAATTACTTAATCTTGAGTTTGTTGCGTTATTTAAACTTCTATTCATATTCATCTTTTAGGGATCACAATGAAGTTTATATGAAATCTCCTTACCCTTGTCTGTCCAAGAAATTTTTTCTCCAATTTCTAAGTGTTTGGAAGTAATGGATACCAATGTTTTCCAAGTGCTCCACACTACAGAAATGAAGTTCGTGAAAGTCAAAACAAAAATTGTGTACCACGAAGTTAAACCTAACAATGAAGCCATTGCTAATGTTACCCTACCTAGCAAATCATCATTTTGAAATCATTCGGCAAACTAAACGTTCAAATGGTTAGATTCAGTCCCTAAAAAATTAAAAATGAGTGTTAAAAGATTTGAGAAATGCGGGGTGTATGTACAAAATATAAGGTGTATATTGAGAATGTGGGGTGTATTAAGATAATTTTTAATTGAAAAAGCAAATGTGAGGTGTATTAAGTATGTGAGGTTTATTCAATAATTTGTGGGAGTGTTAATATAATAAGCCTAATCATAATCATGCAGTTGATTTCACTACTCAAATCAAGGACTAAAAGTTTTAATTCTATAATTACTGTGGGGTATTCGAAACTTTTCTCTAAATTTCAGATCATAAGAAAATAAATAAAGCAATTGATAGTTTCATTTTCAAGGTGCATGGTTATTAAAATTGTTTCTGATTTCACTGGATTTTTTACACGTCTCGCATTTTTTTAAATTCAAGCGTATTGCTATTTTAATTTATATTAAGAGGAACGGAGAGTTTGAACTTAGTATGTTGACTAGAAATATCATAATCACTAGGACAATCCACCACATGTGAACCCAGAATCACGTGATTAATTAAAGGCCACGCACTCTACCAACTAAGATAAAGATGGCTTCTTTTAATTAGTTATTCCCTTCAAATTAGTTTTTACTTTTCTCACTAAATTAAGGGCAGCACATCATTTGAACAAGTAGTGACATTTGAATGCATTAAGATCCTCTTTCCCTTGTTATTTCATTTTGCATGGTTGAAGTGTTGACCCGAACCTCGTCCTGTCATGTGCTTTATTCCTCAAGTGAATACCAGCTGAAAATATCTTCATAATCTAATGTCTCCAGCAATTCAGAGTAGGCTTTACCAAGCAGCCACACTAAGCTTTATGGTCAGAGAAATGCTAAGCAATTCTCTTGTACGCTTTGCATTTGAATCCAAAAATCCAAAATTACAGGTGTAGTAGAAACTATTTGTAATAATACTGTATAAAGGATAATTTCCATGAAGTGAAAAAACATTCCGGTCCAAACTTGGACAAGTTATATATAAAAATAAACTTAATGTTGTAATATATTTTTCTAGGTTTTGTTTTAAGAAACTTGCCTCCACATATATTATGTCAATAAGTCCAAAAATATGTAATTTACAAATAGAATATTCAAATGAAAATAAAATATTTCTTTAAAGTTATATGAAACGATGATTTATTGTTATATACATGCAATAACTTTTAGAGATTAGATATGTGTCTCTTTTTCTAATGTTATATTTTAAAATTGACATGCTCTACTACTAATGTGGTTCCTTGTGTTGGAGAATAGGATCCTACATGGGTCATATAACAAAATAATATATAATTAATATATCACCGAGACCCTTAATGATAAAACCTCACACCTAGCAATAGGTGGTTAAGTGAAAACAATATCGGCGATGTTGATGGTGGACCTGCATGGGCCTACAAAGTTTAACATGGTATCAGAGCCCACACCTACCGAATGTTTTTAGTATTAATTAGGGTTCCTTAATTGTTTGTTGTAATACAAGTTATGTGTAGCCTTGTACATATATATTGCCTCCGATTAAGAGAAGAATACACAACAAATAAAATTCTATATTTATCTTGATATCAAAGTAGGCTATTCTTTCGGCATGTTTTGGGCCCGATTTATAGAGCTCAAATTTTTTCTCCTTGAGTTGAGATTTCGAAAAGTTGCACTAACTCCAGTTTAAGGCTATTGAATGACTAGACTCTCGAAAAGTTGTGTAGGTTCTAGTCCCTGAATGATAACCGGTTGTGTTAGCTCCGGTATAGTAACTTGACTAGTTCTCGAAGTGCAAATTAGTTTCCCTTGTGGTTATGTGGGGCCACTCGTGAGGGGACATGCTAGAGAATAGGATCTCACATAGGCCATAAGATTAAATAATATATAACTAATATATGAGAGTTCTCACTTCTAATATCACCGAAGCTTTTTATGATGAAACCTCAAACCTAACGATAAATGGTTAAATAGAAACAAATATCAGTGATATCGATGGTAGGCCTACATGGGCCTACAAAGTTTATCACTTTGTATGCACACAACTTTCATTTGGAATAACAATAGTCAGAAGATATTGTCTTCTCTAACTACACTTCTATTATGTAATAATCTCCTGTAGTTATAAAACTAATTTTGTCTCAGGATTACGACTGTAGAGAGATTCTATTGTGTAAAAGTTTTGTATTAGATATGACTTAAATATAAGATAATGATAAGATTGACATTTGGGAAATAGATATAATCCACCCATTAAAATCATGATTCCTGATCATCTATCCTTATCTATGCCGTCACCACCACCGATGTCTGTCATCATCAACATTGTTTATCAGCGATTTTCACTTAATTAATCATATTATTTTTTTGTCGAAATCATCACCTCGTACTCACTCTTAATAAATCTATTATATATCATCATGAACTTGTTACTAAAAGTCCTATTTGTTCATACTTCATGCTTAATGTCAATTCTTATGTCAAAATTATAAAATATTACATTAAAAATATAATATGATTGAGAGTTTATGAGAGAGTTCTACTTTGAAAGAGTCATTTAGCATTTCTCTTGTTCACAAACCATAAATACTAATTACAATAAGCCTTCGTTTTGCGAACATGGACATAACCAAGTTGACCTACTTAAGTCCGATTTTTCATATTTTAGATGTATTTAGTAAAACATCTCTTGAATAAAACAAAAAAATGCCCTCATAATTGTAATCATGCAATTTCAAATTTTCATAATGTATTATTAGTCTCTGGACATACACTCCAAACATGAAAATAGATTTTTTATTATTGGAAGCAATTGATAAAAACTACTTGATTTGAAAATTAGCGTTCGTTCTTTTATTGTCGGCAAACATGATGTGGTTTATATCAAGAGTTTGTGAAAAAGTGTTGTGACATTGGAAAGAAGAAAGAACTATAAGATCGAGAAATTTATCGTATTTCTTATTCTTTGTCCTTCTTGATTTAGGAAAGAAGAAACAGAAAAATTATTTCCTTGTCCGTGTGGACTTAAGTTTGTTTCGAATTTATTTCCTATTGCTAGGGTTGATTAATATATATATATATATATATATATATATATATATATATATATATATATATATATATATTGAATATAAGATGTTTCTAACCACACATTGATAGTATGCTAAACCCTCTATTCTATACGTACTAGTGTAATTTGTGCGACGGAAACATACTTAGGTTGTGCAAACATCGGTAGAATTCAAAAAAATAAAATAAAAAATAAAAAACTATGCGCGACAAACAATTTCGTCGCACAAGAGGACTTCACGCGACGACTACTATTGTTCGTCACGCAAGAAAAGGCGGGTAAATAAAATTTGGCTCCAAAAGTTTGTGTGACGAGTTTTTCTACATATTCGTCGTGTAAAGTGTTGCTGAAAAGGGTCAGCCGCTCATTAAACACTCCCATTTATAGTGCGCATTTATAACAAACTTTGTGCGACCAAGGATTCGTTGCTCAAAGTGTGTCGGGTTTTATATAAACATTGTTTCAGAACCCTATTTTGCAAAGGTTTTGTTTCAAACAACGGCCGATTCAGTTTCAGATTCAATGAAAAGTTGGGAAGGATAAGGCTCTCGTGAAGGGAAAGGTAAAAAAAATTGTTGAATTAATTGTTTTACATTTGATATGGTTGAAATTATTGTTTTAATAGGCTATTACATTTTAAATTTTTTTGGTAAGAAAAAAAAATGAGGAAAGCTGTGTTGACAATAGAAAGGTACCGACGCAAGCGTTTGCCCTCGTTTGATGACAAAAGTTCGGCTGAAGCGTCCGCCGAACTTAGGTTCGATATAGGGGATTGGTGCGGAAGCAGTGTTCTACTAAGTTTAAGTCTTGGAAAATGGTGCTTGTGGACTTGAAGAACTCCATGATGCAGGAGTTATCGGTAAGTTTTATTACAAAATGTGTAATTGCTTTTGTTTAAAAATAATATTTTTGCAATAACTAATTTAATTTTATTCCCATTATAGGTTGTTTAGGTTGTTGATGAAACCGATGAGAAGCAACAAAAGTATGTGGACGACCTTTTCAAGATGCAGTTCCGGCAGTGGAAGTTCGATGTACAGCGGGTTGCTGCTGCTTCTGATGACCCAGAGAAAGAGTGAACATAATTTCATTTTTTTTTCTTTTTTGTTTATGAAATAAGATTTATTTGAACGTTATGTTGGACTATATTTTTAAAATTTATGTTACATGGATGGCTTAAAGTTTACATTAGTTATAATATATATTTTTGTTAATAAATTAGTTCTAATAAGTATTTTGGTAATATGTAATTTGGTTTGATAATTTTAATTGGATAAAAAAATTTAAATTAGTTAGAAAGAAAATGGAAAAAATAATGCAACTTGCGCAATGAATATGGTGTTCGTCGTGCATATTTGGTTTTTTTAGTAAAACTTAGTTTTCCGTTTGAGGATTAGTTGGATGTAGCGCATGAATGCGAAAGCATGACTGCAGTCCAATTGATTCTTGAATTGTCCCATTATTTGGACAGTTTGGGAGTGCAAAGTTATGACGCGTAGTTTACGGTTAAAGGATTAGGTTTCGGTTGTGGGGATTTCGATGTCATCTCTGTATGATCTTTGGGTGGTACATAGGTATTTCATATCTACATCGTGCACCTGAAGAACTATACAAACATGCTGCCGAAATTTCTCCACGTCAAAATCTAATCTGAAGTGGCCGTAAATTACGTTCATAATTTTGCATTCCCGAATGGGATAGAGCCCTTACCAGAGGCATAAGGTGACAAGACCATGTTGAAGTTGTTGTGATTATTGTAATGTTATTGTGGTTGTAAGAATGATGGACAAAACGTGGATGCAGAACCCGAACAGATGCGCCAACGAATACTTGAATGGAATCGAGGATTTATTGACTTTGCACGTATACACAACCCGGGTGCAACTAGAATCTGGTGTCCTTGTAGGAGGTGTAACAACATGATAAGGGAAACTATTGAAAATGTTCGATTTCATTTAGTAAGGAATGGAATGGCAGAGACCTATAATATTTGGAACCATCACAGGGAACAATTAGACAATGCTTCGTCTTCAAACGTGACAAGAATGGGCAATGTTGAACCCAATATGGATCCTAATGAACAAATCATGGAAATCTTAAATGACATTTTTCCATTTACGTCGACAAATACCAATTAGGAAGTGGAAGATGACATGCCTACACCAATGGATAGTGAAGAATTCAAACAATATGAAAAAACTATCAAAAAAATGCCAACCAAGAGTTATGCCCAAGGTGTGAGGGATTTTCAGTTATCACAGCTATTGTGGAACTAATGCACGGGAAAATAAAGTATCGTATGTCGAACCAGTGTTTTGATTACTTTTTAGGGGTTTTCAAGAGAATGCTATCAAAGGACAATTGTTTGCTAAAAGACCATAGAAACGCTTAAAATGTGTTGAATGGTCTGGGATTGGGTTATGAAAAAATTCACACTTGCAAAAACAATTGTGTACTGTTGTTTAAGGAGAATAAAGCGTTGGATAAATGCCCTGTATGCAATAAGTCGAGGTTCAAATGACATCTCAGAATATATCGACGAAGATCCCATAAAAAGTCATGCGTTATTTGCCTTTGAAGCCTAGGTTGCAGCGGTTGTATATGTCAACGCATACTACCACCGACATGAGATGACATAAGGAAAATTGGGTAGATGACAATGTCCTAAGGCATCCTGCAAATGGAGAGGCATGGAAAAAGTTTGATCAAACATTCCCTGATTTTGCTGCTAATCCTCGAAATGTTAGATTGGTACTTGCCACTGACAGATTCAATCCGTTCGGGGTTTTAAACCAACACTACAATAATTGGCCGATTTTTGTATTTCCATATAATTTTCCGCCATGGAAATGTATGAAAAAAGAATACATGATGATGACGCTATTAATAACTGACGATTTAGGGTTCTTAAGTTAGGGGATAGTTGATTTTGAACTAGGGGTTAGAATTAAGGTTTTTAAATTAGGGTTTAGAATTAGGACAATGAGTTAGATTTAGGGTTGTAATGGTTTATTCGTTTTAAATTTAAGTAGAAATTATTATGCATGTGTACAATAATTTTTATCTTTGTAATCTAACAAATTTATTTCCAATTTTGTAGATGTCACAACTCATTAGAAGCCGGAAGGCGATGACGACTACACCTACTACTACCGCCACTACTCCAACAGAGATGGACCATAAACCGGTGAATCCGATTGACCCAGTTAGCCCTTCAGTCCCACAAGCACCGGCATCTTCGACTTCTTTGGTGGTGCTACCTGTTAGCACCCGACATGTTCACTGGCGCCCCTGCACTTCGGAGCAGATGTCGCCATCGGGATCCACAACTGATGTCTCGGGTCCACAGCCAAGTATACTATCCTAATTTACTCCCTCATTCCCATGTTAACTTAGTTTTGTTATTTTAGATTCAATTTGTTAAGTTACGTCACTTAAGGATTAAAATGTTATTATATATATTATTTGTTGTTGTCATCGTTTCGAACCCATTATTAAACAATTGTGATCATTGTGTTGGATACATATATTCTTTATGTTATTTTCAGGGTTTTGGGAAATGTTTTAATTATAGGGAGGTTTTGTCGAAATTTTGGTAGGATTTGTTATTAGTTTTGGGATAATGTTAATTTTTCATTTCTTTGCAGCCAAGAAAAACACCAGGGGACCTTGTCAGTAATTGAAGACGGCAAAGGTTACCCGGGTGACCAACGATCGCATCACAATCGGATACGATGAGCGATATCGGGCAGCACCAACGGCAGAGCAACATAGTGCATTGGTCCACGACATTGGGCACGTCATGCGAACCTTTTGCCCTATGCGGTGGAAGTCTTAGAAGGCGATGCCGGAGGAGGTGAAGAACACGGTGCACAATCATTTGTCGGTAAGTATCGTCGCATTTTTAATGCTTTTCATGTAAATTTATATATATTTATATTTATTAATGTCTTTTATTACTAATACTTTCGTAATATTTGTTACATTGCAGACAAACTACGATTTCGATAACATCAACAAGGACATGTTGGCGTACCTCAATCGGCTCTTCTTCGAACATTACAAGCAGTGGAAGAATGACCTGCACCAGTATTTCAAGATGTTTGATGATTCGTAGGTCACTCTCGAGGAGGGTTGCCCGAAGGAGTTTGAGGACCAAGAAAATAGTTGGGTTTGGCTTTGCAGTCATTTTCAGGAGTCGGGCTATGTGGTGAGTTTTTAAATAGGACTTCTTTCATTTTACTTTTTTTAATTTTTACGAATGTGTATTACTTTTTTTTTTCTTTAAATATTACAACTAATACATTTATTTTGTGTATAACAGAAGAAGGCGAAGACAAACAAGATCAATCGGGAGAAGAAAACTCTTCTCCACCATTCGGGTTCGAGGCCTTTCTCATATAGGATGGAGGTGCAGCGAAAGGTATACATTAAAGCTTTCATTTCCAATTTTAAAATGTCTCTAATAATTTTTATTTTTATTTTTTGTTTCCGTACTAACATTTTCCTTATCTTTTTCTATTTCAAAGGGGTTCAAAATTCCCTGAGATCAACATCTTTGCTGATGTTTATGTTTGGTCCAGAGATGAGTTGACCGAGTCCCTTCATGTAATTAATTTCTTATGCATTAAAGATTTATACTAATTATTTCAAATTGTTTGCTATTAATATTCCATGTTTTATTTCACAGGCGACTATGATGGAGAAGGTCAGTCGGCTCTTCAGGAGTCCGCTTTCCAGCTTCCCCCAGACATGCCGATCGAGTTTGTGGATCCCCTAGAGGATGTGGGGTTTCACATCCTTACAGAGACATTGGACCAGACTTTCGATCAGGGGCCAAGGACATATTGTCGGGGGATGGGAAATGCCAGGCGGCAGGAGAGTGGAACCTCTTCATCATCACAGTTGAAGGGCGTGGTTACGGCTTTGACCCAGGAAGTCGCTGGTCTGAGTGAGCTCAGATCGTATAAGACTCATATGTCATTGATTGTACAGGCCCTCAGTTCCTCTAGGATCCATTTCCTCAATTTTTCTGCACCACCGCCGTCAGAGCCTCTCCACCCCGAGCATACACAGCAATCAGACTTGTCGACCTCCAACCCTGTCCCCAGCCCAACCCCCTTCCAGCAACAAGATTACCAAGCACCTTCGAACGACTTGCCCATAGATTATGCCTCATTTTTTTTCCTAGTTTTTTTTTCCCCCGCTTTCTTTTTAAACCTTCTATTTGTACGTACATTTTTATTTATATTATAACTAAATTGGTCATTAATTTTTTTTTTTTTTTTTTTTTTGTCAGTTGTGTGAAATATATTTTTTAATAACATTCTATTTATTAAATTCTTTTTTTATTATTAAAAATTACACTTGCGCAATGAAGATATGTCGTCGTGCAAAACCACGTGCATCTTACATGTTTCGTCGCACAAACATTTTCGAGACGAACCATAGACGTCCCCAAAAACTTCTCGTCACAAAGCACATTTGTACCCTCTTATATCGTGTGACAAAAACCTTTGTTCGTAGACCTTTCTTGCAACGAGCAGTAAAGCATTGTGCAATCGTTTTGTTGTGCAACAAACTTGCACTCTTCGTCGCACAAGGTCTTTCTTCACGACCTTTGCGCAACAAATTCTGCGTGGAGATTTCTACGTCGCCATAGGTTTTGTGCAATCTGGAAATGCTTTGCGGGACAAATACTCCCTCGTCGCGCAAAGTGTTTAATGTGTAGTGACGGTTCGGGTACCATATGAGGCAACATCGTAATTTTAGCTGCAGATCAAACAGTATACCAAAGCAGAGCAACCTTTGCTCGCTTTCCCCTAGACCAATCTTTTAGGGTTATTGTTAGTGTTGATCTTATGTGCAAAGCAGTTGAATTTATACCTACTATTACTCTTCTGTTCTTTAAAACACATGCCATGTGAGAATTCTAAGTCCACGCTAAAACCTTTATTTTTCACCTCTCATTGATCAACCTATTGCCATCCCTCCCGAAGACATGCTTTTTTCCTCGGACTTCTTAAACAGTGTTACGGGAGACACCTGATTCTTCTTTAGGCCATATTGGCGTGAGGAATTGCCAAGTTTCAAGGGACTAAGACCAAGTTTGTAAGGAATAGATCACAAAAAATTGATGAAATGGATGAAGAAATGCACTGCTTGATCATTACAAATGTAGGAAGGATTTGCAAATGCCACTTCTAAGCAGGAATTTGTATATCTCTCTCACATGCTTTATAATGGTCATTCCGAGGACTTTTGTAATTCCTCGTATCTTACATTTTGTAGATTAGTTTATTAATAACTCGACCATAATCACTTAAGGCATGAAAACACACATAGCCTTAGTTAGGTATTTAATGGGTAGTATGTAATTATATTGTGTAATTTCCCTCTTATGTAAACTTACAAAATGCCAAATGTGGAGCTAATTTGGTGGGCCACAGTCCACTGACAATCTAATTTTATTTTTAATTTATTTATAAACATTAACGGTTCAAGTGGCAATAATCAAACCCCCTCAGATGGCCAACAAACTGCCGCACCGTTTTTATAATTATTAAAATATAATTATGAGGGAGATACGACATGCCCCACTCGTGGCAAACAACCTAGTACCATTTTAAATCTTGACGTCAAGCCTTGCCCACCATGATGAATGAAGTCCCCTATCTACACTTTCAAATTTCAACTATCTTCGACGGCTGTTAGATGCTTTCTCTTTTGGCTAAAAAAAAGGCTCGGAGCTTAATTATTTCAACTATCTTTGCTAGATAATGATCAGTTTCCCTGCCCTTCTATGCAGATATATTACTCTGATGATTGTGTATGATACCTAGTGGATATATGCACTACGTGTCAAACTTATTTTCCTCCGCACTATAACAAGTCCGCAAAATCTAGTAACGACTAATTCAATCATCAATGTGTACCGTTCACATGATTATTATGATTTATTTGCATGATCGTGATCGTGGAGTGTTAATTAAAATAAAAGCGCATTTGTATAACTTCCGTTTAACATTATTGCCATATAGACCGACAACTTAATCTATTGATGATCCAATCAATCATCAACACACATGGTGCATGTGGATGGTTATGATTTATTCTCATAATTATCGAACCTTTATTAGTGGGAATCAGCTGACACATTACTGTTGATTCGTTATTTTATCAAATGATCTTAATACGGTTTTTGATTAATAGGGTTTTGAAGAACAGTCCATTGGGACATGCATTTTTAATTAATCTCAGCACATTTGATTATTGCCTTGCTTATCTTGAAGTAATAACTAGAGTTAAGTACTTTTTGCAAGTTTAAGTAGTTTAATTTATTTGAATATTTAACCGCCTTTGTTGGAGTTGGTATATTCCTTACAATTGTGTGGTTTTGCTCAAAACAATGGGCTAGCTAGCGGGTTTTCATTTTTTTAATCATATGAATCTTTTTTCAGATTACATTTGATTAGTTCTAAGAAGCATATTAAGCATCACATGCATGTGAATGCCTTGCTGGATTCTAACATAGGTAGCGCAACAGTGAAACTTGGAAACAAGAAGGCCTCACAAAACTTGTAATTTGTGTGTTAATGTAATTACTTTAACAAGTTAATCACTTAATACTCTGAATCTCAATAGATGTTAATATTATGCAGTTATTGATAATTTTGTTAATGCAATTGACAGTAAATACATGTAAAAAGAAATAAGGAAAAACAATAAATAGTCTATTGATAGTACCACAAAAGAAAATAATCTAAGCAAACAGTATCAACAATCACTAACATGGTAAAAAATGTGAGATTAAATTTTCTGTACTTATTTTTTTGTATGATTCTTTTGTAGCTTATTGACACATGTTTATAAATTTAATCATCTTTAATTATGTTGTTATAAACTTAATATGTATCAATTAATAATAAAGACTACAGAGAAACCACACAAAAAATAAACGCAGAAGATTTGATCTCAGAAAATGTAAGCTATCTTGTTTCGGTTCTTCAAGAATTGACTAGGAAAGTATACAACGTAGATCCAGTGTTCATACAAAAACAAAAGATAGATTTCTTATTCCATTTGACCCATCTTTTGTTTTTTTTCGAAGACCTATGCTTTCAATTGTTTATTTTCTTGGGACAACTAAACTAACAGATTGGAGTCATTAAATAATCAGTATTCACATCGGGCTGGAAATCAAAACAAATGAAGTAATGGTCATGTTTGGACAAGGTTTTGCAACAAATTCTATGATAAATTAATTAAAAATATGTAAACACAGATCGAGAGGTTTAAATGAATAGATGCAATGCATTAAGCATATACTTATTTAATAGAAACTGAAGAAGGATGGGAACGAAGAATCAAGAAAATATGAAAGTAAGATGAAACTCATCATTTTGGAATGCCGTTCTTAACATTCACTATCGCACGACAATTTGGTCATTCCATTTAGATTCCGTTAATTATTTTGTTAGTTTGTATGTGGGACCCATAAATCCAATAAAATATTGACATGTGGATCACACACAATAAGGGTTTTTATTGCAAATAGCCACTGACATTGATCCAACCCCTCATTTTGGTCCCTGAGTTTCAAAAATCAATAAATTTGGTCTCTGACTTTCACTACGGCACATTAATTTGGTCCTTTCGTTAAGTTTTGTTAATATTTTTTGTTAGTGTGCTAATATGGTCCCACTAATCCAATCATATGGCGCCACGTGGATTAACTATAAGAAACTATTATTTTTAAGATTTAAAACTAAAAATAAAATAAGAAACTAAAAATGAAAACAAAAAGAAAAAAAATAAGACGTCATCGTCTTCATCTGAGTATGCTCAAAAAGAAAAGGAAGACACCATGACACTACTAAAGCACTTGGCCTCCCTAAACTCACTCCTCATTCTCTCTAGTTGGTTATAATCCTATCAAATTTGGAGAGATGCCAGTGCGGAATACTCACCGGTTGGTTCACTCTTAAACAAATAATTTCTTGTAGTTAATCTATGTGGCACCATTTAATTGGATTAGTGGGGCCACATCAACACATTAACAAAAAATATTGATGCAATTTTAACGAAATGACTAAATTGATGTGTGGTAGTGAAAGTCAGTGACCAAATTTATCGATTTTTGAAACTCAAGGACCAAAATGAGAGTTGGATCAATGTCAGGGACCATTTGTGATAAAAATCCTTATTTTATGTAATCCACGTGTGACCATTTTATTAGATTTATGGCTCCCACATAGAAACTAACCGGATAGTAGTGACGGAATCTAAATGGAATGACCAAATTGATGTGCAATAATGAATGTTAGAGACGATATTGATTGATTTTGAAAGTGTGGAACTAAAATGATGAGTTTGATCAATCTTAGTGACCATTTATGATAAAAACCTAGTAACAAAAGAAAATCAGATTAACTAATTCCTTTCAGTTGATCTAAATTCCTTATTTTTTTATTATTTGATTACAAATTTCAAAGAAAAACTTACACTTTTTCAATTTCATATGTGCTAGTAAGGACAAAGGAAAATTAAAAAGTGAAATGAATCCAATATTCATATGTTACTAAACGGAGAGAACACAAAATCAAAATAATATTTATTTTTATTTTCTATAAGTACACCAAGCACTAAGAGAAATTTGCACGTCCGGCTCTAATCAGCATAATTAGATCTACATTTTTATTAGAACCGGAATAAATACGTTGGCAAACTCTTCAGTTACAAATAAATCATATCGAGTAAGCATGTTAGCTATTCCTTTCGACAAAGATAAAAAAACATGTTAGCTTTTCCATAAGCCCCATCTAACATGAATAAACCACCCTAGCGCAGAAGTCTCTTTCCAGGACGAGCCCGAATTAGATGGTTTATTGAGAAGTTAAGAGCAGCTTTTGTCTCTTAAGGGTAGGGTTGGTTTGGTATTGCTGTGCTTTGAAAAAAAAGTTGATTCTGCTGTGCTGTGAAAATAAGCGGCTGTGAAATAAAGCAGCAGAGTGTTTGGTAAACTTTTTTGTAAAAGTACTTTTGAAAAAAAAAACAGTATTATAGTGTTTGGTAAACTTTTATGTAAAACAGATGTGAAAAAAAACCGATTTTTCAAAGCTGGGTTTTGCAGCTTCTTGTTTTTGGCTTTTTTTTCATCCAAAACTATGAAAAAAAAGCTGAAGCTGAATGTTTACCAAATACAAAAACAGCTCCCAACTTTTTTTATACCAGCTTTTTTCAGAATCACTTCAGTACCAAACCAGGTCGTAGTCTAATCAACACAGGTCGGTCAAATTTAATACACATGCCATGAACGAGGAAGAAAAAACATGTACCAGGTTTACTATTTTATTTTGCTCATGTAAGGGATGTGTACCTGCTCAATTAGTTTATGCGGTACTGGTACTAGTAGTGCCCAACCAGTGCCAATTTCATAACATTCTCGTTTCATTTTTGGCGCCTGCACATGCTTGGTCTTTGTGCTAAGACCCCAATGTTTATATCTGGATATAATAATATATATACCATTGTTTTTAATAGAAAAAAATGTATTTATACTAAGAGCAGGGGTATTGAATTAAATTACACAATGAGATAGTTGTTATAATGATGTCGAACTCGTCATTCACAATATCAAGTTTAAGACATTTCATCTTTGATTTAATTTTATTCACTAATACTAATTAAATGACTAATCATATCATCCTTGATTTAATTTTATTGCGATGCGGCCGTGAAAATTGAAATCAAGTGCAGGTGCGTTGAATAATGTCATATCTGATCCCCAAATTAAAATTTTAATGCCATATCTAATTAGTTCCTTCAACAAAGTTGGCCCAATAATCTTTTAGACCTTGGTCTCTTATATCTTTAATCTCTTATGGGTTGGGAAAGGACCTGCAATCTATCAACTATGGAAGTTGTCAGGGCCCAGACTGCATGTCCTGCCTTTTGCATATATACTACTATCAAAATTTTAACTAGCCATAGTCTTAGAAGATTTTCAAAGTTTTGAGTTCCCATTCTGTATAAATAAAAGTTCAAAATTTAGTGAAGGTGGCAATTACCAGTTTTATGGATAGAATGGTTTATCAAGAATCCAATACTAAACTGAATGATTCAGTTATAATATTAAATCTATAACCATACTGTTTGTAGAATGTAGTTCTAAAAAATGTACACAATGCCATGAGAAAATTTGCGAAAATTGAGAGATAATATGCTGAATAGATTAATCAATTAAGCATTAATAATATCTATATATTTGGATGACTAAACGATTTTCTATTTGAATATTTTATGGAGATCATTTTTTATAGAGTGGCTACGAAATTAAGTGATTTCAATTATAAAATTTATATGATAAAAATACATTGTTCTCGAGGAGTAGATATTGTATATGTTGAAAATGAATCTCACGTTGATAAGAGGAGGGACCTTGTTGATAATAGTATAAAATGAATGGGTAGATATGGTGCCATGTGTCAATAGATTAGTATGGTTGTTATAAGGCAGTTAAGGTTGTTGAGATTGTTGTGACTTACTGTGTAAGATTTGTTAGTTAGAAGAATATTTAACCATTTGTAAAGATTGTATTACCACTATGAAGTATACAAGAAATCATTCCATTTTCCCTCTCTCTCTAAAAACTCCATTGTTGTTCGACATTGCTAAAACATAATATGTTGCTTTACATGGTATCATTCGCCTGTCAAGCAATTCTTGCTTGAAGGTTGATTCGATCTTGGATTTCTTAGCTTCCGCCGCTCAAGATCTTCTCTTTCACAACTACTAGATCTTGGAGCTCTAAAAGTTTCTGAGTTTTCTTCTTCTTTATCGCTCACTCCAGGTGTTTGATCTTACCTCTCATTCACAGTTCTTCAAAGAAAGGTTATGATGGTGACTACTAATCAACTACAAATCTTGCAATCACCTATCACATCTCTTATCTCTACCATTCCTACATTTGTTATAGTTAAGCTCGATGATTCCAATTACCTTACATGGAATTTTCAGATGCAGCTATTACTCGAAGGCCATTGAATCATGGGGTTCTTGGATGGTTCTAATCCACGTCCTGAAAGATTTACTTCTTCTAGTTCAGGGGAATCTGAAGTCAATTATGGTGACTCCTCATCAAGAACTAAAACTAATGCATTCAAGATTTGAAAAATGCATGATCGGGCCTTGATGCAACTCAGTACTACTACGCTTTCTCCATTAGCTGTATCATATGCCATTGGAAGCACAAGTGCTCAAAATTTATGGGTTCGTCTGAAAGAACAGTTCTTCATTGTAACTTGAGCAACTATATTCCAAATGAAATCTAGGCTACAAAATATCAAGAAGGGCACTGATTCGATATATCAGTATTTGCAGTGAATCAAAGAGGCTTGAGATTATTTGACAGTTACAGGAGTGCATTTCGAAAATGATGATATTGTTATCTTAACACTTAATGGCTTACTAGTGGAGTACAATACTATGAGATCAATCATTAGAGGCAGAGAAAGTGCCATCTTCATCAAAGACTTAAGATCCCAGTTGTTTGTTGAAGAAGCAATGTTTAAAAACATTGTTATCGCTCCATTTCTCTCTGCAATGGTTGCCAAGAACACTGAGTCAAGTTCCAAGGACTCAATTTTTTTCATCACAAGAGTATTCAAGCAATCAAAATCAAAGGTTTTCTAGCAATTCAAGTCAAAGGTATTTAGGCAATTAAAACCAAGGGTTTTCTGGCAATTCAAGTCAAGGATACTCAGGTAATCAAACTCAAGGGTTTTTTGGTGGGGCAAATCAGGCTACTTATTTCAAGAACTACTACAAGGGCAAGGGTAAATTCAACTACAACTCTAATTTTCAATATGGAAATTCAAGAAACAACTATAATACTTATGATCCTGGTATTCTTAGTGCATCTCCAACAAATTCAGCTTGCAAAATCTGTGGCAAATTTGGACATCTTGTTGATACATGCAGATTCAAAAATACTGATAATGTAGTGATTGAAGGGTGTCAAATATGTGGTAAGAAGAAGCATATTGCTCAATTTAGTTACTTTAGAAATGCAAATATGTTTGGAAATGCTCCTCAGATGACTACAATGCATGTGGTTTCCTCACAACCTACTTCGAATTCAAAATCTCCCTCTCAGCAAATTTGGTTCATAGATTCAGAAGCAACAATTCATTTAACTACTGATTTGCAGAATCTATCATAGGCTACTTTATTCCCTTTCACAGCGACAATTTAAACTACTAATGGTGCAGGTTTACCAATATCACATATTGGCTCTTCTATCATTCATACACCTATACAACCCTTGAAACTTAGTTCAGTCTTATATGCGCCAAAAATCACTTAGAATTTACTTTATGTACATAGGATATGCTTGGATGATAATTGCAGGCTAATCTTATATGCTTTTAATTTCTGGATTCAGGGCAAAAACAGAGGAAGGATTCTGTATAAAGGGCAATGCAGTAATGGGTTATATCCAATTCCTATTTCAAGAACTGCTACAGTTCATAATCAAGCATTCAAAGCTGCATTTCTTGGACAACAAGTCAATTCCAATTTCTGGCATAGCAGGCTAAGTCACCCCTTTAATTCCATTTTCTCAACTATACTTAGAAAGTCTCACATTTCAGTACCTTCTTATGTATCACCTTCACTTTTTCATTCATGTTTACAAGAAAATTTTAACAAATTACCTTTTCCTACATCTGTGTCTAAGTTTGTGATTCCATTTGAAGTTGTTCATAGTGATGTATGGGGCCCTACTTCTTGTAATTCCATTGATAGATATAGATACTATGTGACATTCAATGATGAATGCCCTAGATACTATTGGTTATTCCCCTTGCATGATAAAAGTGAATTGTGTTCAGTGTTCATTGGATTATATCAGTTTATCTTTAATCACTTTGCAGTTTCAATTAAAACTTTACAAAGTGATGGGGGTGAATATACAAGTAAAACCTTTCAATCCTTCTTGTTAGACAAATGAATCACTCATCAAATATCATGTCTTCATACCTCAGAGCAAAATGGGTTAGCAAAAAGAAAACATAGACACATTGTTGAAACCTCATTCACACTGCCATAAACTGCATCTTTACCTGCTATCTTTTAGTCTTTTGCATGTCAAACTACAATATGACTTATCAATAGGATGCCATCTCCAACCTTAAACAGTCAATCACCATTTAAGACTTTATTTCAATATTCCAGAAATTCAACATCTCAGGATATTTGGTTATGCATGTTTTCTATTATTGAAACCTTACAATAGTACAATGTTGCAACCAAAAACTACAAAGTGCATTTTTCTGGGATATGCATCTAAATATAAGGAATACATATTCTGCGAAGTTAGTTCAAAGAGGGTTTATATTTTTAGACATGTAATATTTGATGAGTGTGACTTTCCATATCTTTTTCTCTCACAAAAACCATCTGCAATTTCAACCACTTCCTTTTCTAGAACATCTTTACATCTTTACAACCAGTGGTTGTCACAAGTGAAAATACTGTTGTTACAGCATCACCAAACCTACCTTTACCTAATCCTAGGCATGCTAATGCCAATGACTTATCTCAAACACCTTCAAGTGATGCCACAACATATGAAGTTTTAAGTCAACCCATTACTAGCACGTCACCTCAGTTTCTCTCCTCTACAATCCATGTGGCTCCTAAATTTCAACCAGAAAGCTTGCAAGTTCTGCTTCCTATACCTCCATTGAATTTGCATCCTATGCGATCAAAAAGTGGGATTACAAAGAAGAAAGCATTTCTAGCCATGTCATATGATAATGTAGAAGTTGACTTATCTCAGATTGAACCAATTTCATATAAGTCTACTCTTAAGTCCCCAATGTGGTTTAAAGCTATGGAAAAGGAAATACAAGCATTACACTCTCAGAACACTTGATCTTTAGTCACTCTACCATCAAACAGGAACCTTGCGGGCTACAAGTGGGTCTTTAAGATCAAAAGACATGCAGATGGAACCATTTTAAGGTACAAGGCTGGACTTGTGGCAAAAGCATTCAATCAAGAGGCAGATATAGACTATGGTGAAACATTTAGCCCTGTGGTTAAGCGTACTATAATAAATCTTGTTCTTGCATTAGCTGCACATTTTGGTTGGTCTTTAAGGCAGCTAGATGTAAAAAATGCATTTCTGCATCGAATTTTACAAGAAAAGGTTTATATGGCACAACTTCCTAGTTTTGTGGATTCACTACACTCTACTTCAATATGTAAACTTCACAAGTCCTTATATGGTTTAAAACAGGCCCCAAGGCATGGAATGAGAGATTTACCAGTATCTTGCCTTCCTTAGGTTTTCAATCCACTTATGCAAACACATCCTTGTTTGTGAAACATGCTGGTTTTGAGGTATCTTGCTTTACGTTAATGATATTATCATCACAGGTAATGCAATTAATGCCATAAGTGAGATCATTTTTGCATTGACAAAAGAGTTTGATATCAAAGATTTGGGAACTCTACACTATTTTCTTGGAATTCAAATTACACAAAATGCATAAGGATTGTTTCTCTCTCAGAGTAAATAAGTCAATGACTTGTTAACAAAAACAGAAATGCATCAGTCTAAACTCTGTGTTACACCTTGCTTGCCTTATAACAGGCTTCTTAAAGATGATTGAGTACATTTTGACAACCCTGAGTTGTACAGAAGCATAGTGGGAGCTTTGCAATATCTCACCTTTACAATACCAGACATTGCATTCTATGTGCACCAGGTCTATCAATTCATGCAGTGTCCAACAGAGCCACATTATTTAGCTGTGAAAATGACACTTAGATATCTCAAAGGTACACAGAGTTAGGGAATTGTTATTGGCACTCCAAATATCTCATTTTTCACTCCAAACTTTCTATAATTAGAAAGAAAAATACACTTATAGAATAAAATTTATGGAGTGCTAATAACAATTCCCAAAAAGTTATGATATTCAGTATGTCAAAGGAGGACTGGAGTTAAATACATTCAATGATGCTGACTGGGCTAGAGATCCAAATGACAGAAGATCCACAACTGGATTGGTTGTTTTCTTAGGGTATAATTCAATATCTTGGTCCTCTAAGAAACAAAACACAGTATCTCGTTCATCTACTAAAGCTAAGTATCGAGCAATTGCTTCAACAGCTCCTGAGATTGAAGGCTTGTTTTTTAGAAAAATTCAATCCAAACTCCATCTACAATGCTTCGTGACTACTTATCAGCTATTGCACTCACTTGCAATCTAGTGATGCATCAAAGAATAAAGCACATAGAGATTGACGTGCATTTTGTGCGAGAAATGGTTGCCAAACAACTGATCCAAATGTAGTTTGTGTCTTCGAATGAACAATTTGCAGATATTTTGTCTAACAGGCTGTCTGCACCATTATTTCACACTCATTGCTGCAATCTCAGGCTTCATGGTCCTTCTCCTGAGCTTGAGGGAGGATGATAATAGTATAAGATAAATGGTTAGATATGGTGCCATGTGTCAATAGATTAGTATGGTTGTTATAAGGTAGTTAACGTTGTTGAGATTGTTGTGACTTAGTGTATAAGCTTTGTTAGTTAGAAGAATATATAACAGCTTGTATAGATTGTATTAACACTATGAAATATACAAGAATTCATTCCTTTCTCTCACTAATCTTCTCTCTGTCTTTAAAACCTCCATTGATGTTCTACACTGTTGAAACATAATATGTTGCTTTACACTTGCATAGGCTTATAAGAGGTTGGTCTACTCTCCATATTGCCAATTGGTTTTATGGTGGAACCTCAACTTTCTCATGGTATCAGAGCATGTTGTCCTATGTGTGAAGCCAAATGGCCACACGCGCTCCATGTCAACTTGTTATCTTGCCCACGTATTATGCTTAAAAAATTCATCACACATGAGGGGGCATGTTGAGAATGAATCCCAAATTTATGAGAGGATGAACCTTACGTAGGCTTATAAGAGGTTTGACTACTCTGTGTATTACCAATTCATTTTATAGTAGAACCACAACTTATTCAATACCCGATATAAGGATGCAAGTATTATTCATCAAGTATAAGCGTGTTCAAATAAATATGTCAAGTAACGGTTGGTGCCCCTGAAGAACCATGGCTGTCAGTTGTATGTCCTTCAAAAGTTAAAACAAAGATAGAAATACATCGGTGAGTGTTTTGCTCCCACAGCCTAATGCTACCAACCAGATTTAAACCAAGAAGCAAGGAACAATAAAGCAGGACACTTGTTGCTTCATTAAATTGTAATATCTTCAGCTACAGATTTCCAAGGGGTTGTTGAGATTTTGGACAATGCCAAAAGCATTTGCAGATTGAAAGTTGGTTAATAAGACGTGTTAGAAGATTAACTTGGCCAGTTGTAACAAGATGATGTTGGAAGGATAAACAAGTACAGTCGGCAAACAGGTAAGCTACTATTGCCATATGGACCAATAAGATGCTCCCATGTGTTACCCTTTTTTTGAAGGTGATGGACTGATAGGTTTGACTGGGGCATCGTTGATATCAATTTAGTAAGAACTTATAGAATCTCCGACGATGTCACGGTCATTGTGGCGTTTGTGTCGATCAAGCATGTTATATAAAAAAAACCTTTAACCCCACATTGTATGATTCTTACGAAATCTCACGGTTGCAGTGTGACTATATCACAGTTAAAATATATATCATATTTTCATGATGGTATAGAAGGAAAAGTCATCAAGATCTCTAGATGATCATTGATGTAATTACAGTTTGTTCAAGAAAGTTGCGGTCACCTATTGTTTAATCTTAATTCAATGATAGGGGTCATTTATTTATCGCTATTGTAGTTTATCCTCTATTGTTAAATTAAGATCAAACGGTACAAAATCAGAACATGAAATCTGTGAGAACG
This sequence comes from Pyrus communis, assembly GCF_041283825.1. NCBI lineage: Eukaryota > Viridiplantae > Streptophyta > Magnoliopsida > Rosales > Rosaceae > Pyrus > Pyrus communis. The sequence continues at coordinate 22,210,348 of NC_142571.1, read as the reverse complement.
GAACTCGTATAAGAAAAGTCAAAGAACTAGACTTTGACAAGAAGAAGCTCAAAAAAATAGTAATTGAGGACACGGGCTTCCCTATCTGAATTGTCAAAAAAGTGCATAGCAAGTGCTTTTGCTAGCTAGCCATGAGTTGGTCACACATCGATCTAAGCTTATATCCAACGGTCCTCATGACCCTATTTAAGACCTCCTCCCTGCTCGTTAATTTTCACCATCTTCTTGTCCACAATAAATTTATCTGGATTTTAATCACAATGCCCTTCAAGAGTACTAGTTTCCAGCTAATGGTCATGCTCTATCTTTTCTTGATTCTCTTGGCTCCTCCTCCTACAATAATCCAAAGGAGCGTTGAAGGGAGAGTTGTGGCTGCCATAAGGCCATTGGATTCAATCCCTTCGAACCCTTCAAGTTACGTGCCTCCTAAAGTACCTTATGATATTAAGGGCCATGATGCTCCAAATGGGTTGGGAAGCCACATTGTGGAGAGTTGTCTGCCTAAAGGTGTTCGTCGCTCGTCTGCCCCTAGCCACTACGTGAATGATCACACTTTTGGGTCGGAGCTGTGTTCTTCAAGCAAGGGCAAGAATAGGCCATGATAAAAAAGAGAGCTCTGTGCCTTTGTGTGATATATATGTTTGGAAAGCTTTGTTGTTAAAGATGATAATGGAGATGTAAATTTCAATTATCTACGTATACATAGATATATAATTACATATGGTAATGACAAAAATGTTCTTTCATATATATATATATATATATATATATATATATATATATATATATATGGCTTCTTATAAAGTTTTATTTAATTACCACAATGCTAATCTATCGATCAGTATGATCTGTTCTTTATTTAAAATGTATGCACACGTCTATGATGGGGGTTTGCCTATTGTACTAGATATTTTCCAATTCAACTTATTCGTACGTAGAAAAACTTCCCCTCATTTAAATAGTATATACGTACCACATCATCTTAGCAAGATATCACAATGTGTCAATATTTTAAGTGAGAAAAGTGAAGGAAGTTGAAGTTTCACTATAAAATTAATTGATAATATGGAGAGGAGCCCAACACTTTATAACTCCATGCAAGGTTTGATAAACTTCCGACATAGACAATTCTTCACAAAAATCATGTTAAAAAAAATGAAATTTCTAGCGTTATTGCATTTACAATATTACATGGCATCCTCAGTAGTCGTACCATGTCAACATGATGATGTGGTACAACATCTTGTACAAATTTATCTCATGTAGAAAATTAAATTTATCCCGACTGGTCCTTGGTGATGCCCAACACCTTTTTTTCCCACCAACTTTTCCGGCTCTGATGCAGGCCTCTGACCCCTATCTCGAGATTTATTCCCGTATAGGGCTTCTCCCCTGTTTTGGGGCTAGATATGCAGGTTTGGGTTGGTGTTTTTGGTTGTTGGTGAGTCGGATCCCCCTATGGCTTGCTTTTCCAGGTTTTGTGTGGCTCTTCTCGACTATTTAGTGGCAGCTCCGCCTTCCTCTGGAGGCCTTGGCTCACGGGTTGCAGCGGACCGCACTAGTTGCAGGTGGTGATGGGTCAATGGTTGGAATGAAGCCTACCGTAGAATTTCGTTTTCTCAGATTTGAATAGTTTGAGTGTAGGTTTGTTTGTACCGCTTCTAGCAAGTAATGTCTCGCCTTGAGAATGATGTGGCCAGTTTGTGAGCGGTGGTTTGATGTGACCCCAATTGTCAGACTTGGTTTTTCATTGTGGCCTCGCTTCGCCAAGTGATGGTTTTGATGTGCTCTTGCTTGTTTTAGCGGTGACATTACATGGGCTGTGGTATAGATCTGTTTTGTCTGCCATCTTTGTGGCAGATTTGTACGTCAGTGCTTGTGCTAGTGCGTGTACGGTTGTGGTTGCCAATTTGGGGGTTATTATTAACTCTAGTTTGTGCAAATTACCTCCAGATCAATTTATTTGATCACTGGAGATTATACCCATGTAGCAACTCTTGTAATTGTTCTGGACTCTTTGTAATTGTGATTCGGTAATGAAATTCTACTATCGTTTCTTGTTCAAAAAAAATAAAAAATAAAACGGGGCAAAAAGAAATTTAGAAAAAAAAAAGCCAAATTGTGCAATTAGGTTTAGGTTTTTGTAGATTTTCATACCCCCTACGACTTAAAGCTTAACCATACTCTTCTGTGATTAATTTCCTTGTTCAATTAGATCAGGGTTTTGTAGATTACCATACACAAATGAATGAGCTAACTTGATTGGATTTTGTGAAATGATGAATTATAAATATTTCTCCCTTTCCAACGTCCAACCCCACCAATAATCTAACCCAATCACTTGGTCTTGGTGGATTGCATTGTAAACATAATTGTGAGTATCGATGACTTGTCAATCAATTATTTGATTTTCGAGTAACTTATTATTTAAGTGACTTGATATTTAAGTGATTTTGCAATTCCAATATGGCTAGAATAATAGAGTCTTAACTATAATTAACCAATTACGTAATCTCTATTTGGTAAAACTTATTATGGTAGGACATAAAATATATGATTGTGATTATGAGTAGGAGTATCTTACATTTAATAATAGGCTTGACTAGTTCTACATTGCCAACCTTTTCTCCGTATATATGGATCAGTTCATCTCTATTTTATATTAATTTGATTAATTATATTTATGACTCTAATGTCTTTTTTTTTTTTAATGACTCTATATTTATGACTTTAATGTCTTCTTGTTGTTGTACTTTTTCGAATATGTCTTCTATGTATTTCATTTATCCCAGGGCCATTGTTGCTCGACTTAAGCTTGACGCACTGGATTCGTGGTTGGTATTTGTACCCTAGTCTTTAGTGTTTTAGTAGTTGTGAAGATTGAGCTGGGATTTTCTCGCAGAGGAATGACCTAGCTAGATATTGCAATGCCATGATGATAATGGAGGGGTAGGTATAGTTACTTTCCCTGTAATTTCCAGGGCATTTATGTTCTAAGTCTCTCAGTTTGGGGGGAGGGAAAGTTGTAAGAGTTTTGAGACTTTTGGTGTCCCACATCGGGAACCTTTAGTTCCCATTGCCATTTATATAGGTCTAGTCCTTTGTTCTAACGATTAGAACTTGGTCATTTGGAAATAGATTGAAGGCGGATTAATTAATATTAATTAATCAAGACAATGGGCTTGGACCTTATGGTTATGTGGATTAATTAATATTAATTAATCAAGACAAGGGGTTTGGGCCTTATGGTTGTGCAAATTAGGCTTGTATAATTATATCAAGACAAGGGCTTTGGAAGTTAAAATTAATTAGATTCATTAATTTTAATTTCAAATTAAGTTTTTAATTAATTTATTAATTAAAAACGTTTTAATTAAAAGACACAACTCTTAGAAAGAGTTGTGTACTTTCAAATACGCTGAACATGTATTTGAAAGGGTGTGAAACAAGCTATGTATTTGCAATCACAGTTTTCAAGTGAGATCATCTTTTCTTCCTCCTTCTCTTTCGTACAAACTTTCTAGAGAGTAAACACACATAGCAATTCGCTAGAATTCTATAATCCAATGCAGGTTATAGAATTAGGTAGTTGTATCCTGGTCGAGCAGATGTTGTAGAACCACAAGTACAAGAGTGAGATGGAAATACTTTTCGAAAGACATAGCTTTTGTGCTAGCCTCTACATGTAGTTAATAAAGTTAGTACCATTTTAATTTCTATATTCGTTTTTGTAGTTAATCAAGTTAGTACCATCAAGTTGTTAATTAAGATTCTCACAAAGCTTTATCACATAATATTCACCCCTCAAACAGATAAGAACATAATTTTGTCAAGCCTTCTTGGTATGACCTACAGTTAATATGGTTTGGAAGCTTTAAATATGAAGATGAAAAGGGGAAAGAAATTTCAATATATATATATATATATATATATGGTTTCTTTTTGTACTTCAAGAAAAAAAATTGTTACAGATTAGATACGAATGGGAATGGCATGTCTTTCCATGCATGTGATCGACTTGCTTCACGTATGGGGAAGCATCCTCACATGCATACCCTAGTACTTTCGGTTTAATTACTCCTATAATCGAGCTCCTTGACTACTCATTCAGTCTTTCCGTTACAATTATTGGGAACATTTTTACGTACTTAGGTTATAATATACAAGTGGAGGAACATTGAAAAATATATTTTATCATTTCATTATAATATGTGATGTACCAACTTGTATTCTGTTTACGTAAAAAAAATCTTTTAAATTTGATGAAATATATACACTTCATTATGTTTATTAGTATTGTTGTTGAACATTGTAATCCAATTATATTTGATTATATGGATGATGATGATGTAATGAGGAATATTTGGGTTTGAAGGTTCCAACCTAAAGCAAAGCATCTCTGAACGCTTTTTGATACTGAGAAAATCATTTAGACCAACAATTAACACGATGCATGGTTTTATACAAAACAGATAAAAAGAGATTATAGTAAAAAATAAAAAATAAACTAGTGAAGGTCCGAGTTCAAATTACATATTGGTTAGTGGAAATTCTAATATTGTTAACAGAAAGGGATGTAATTCAGAAACGAAGAAGCCTAGAAGAGAATATTTTTCTGCATTCATATCAATTAGGATAATACTAGCGAGATCAAAATTTTAAATCAAATTTACAAACTAAATAATGATGTGTAACCAATAGAAAATAATTAACACTTAAGTAATAATCTAATTATCAACCACCACATCATTTGGAGAAAAACTTTTGTGGGGCTTGTCTTGCCACTGAATTTTGCTGAGTGACACTACAATCCAATCAAAACTCACCGCATGACAATTCTACAATATAAAACTTTTATTACTTTTTTATATTTAAAGCTCTCATAATTATTTTTTCTATGAGATTAATCTAATGTTTTTTTTTCCCTACTCGTGTCTTCCTTTCCTTTCTTCATAAGAATATGATAAAAAAAAAAAAAAAATTAAGCCATTCAAATTTTCTTCCCAAGTCCTTTCTATTGCTGGGAAAAAGGAAAATGGAGATGGAAGTTTGTTCCTTTTTCCTTTGTTGTGTAATATTTTTCAAAATCTATTTTTCCTTTTTTACTTTTCACCTTCCTCAATGTATATATAAAAATATAGTTTTCTTCAGGTATGTGAACTCACCTTGTGTCAACAACCGGTTTTGGTCACTGGGTTTCCAACATTTGCAATCTTAATTACTGTAGTAAGTTTTGTGTTTAAAATATCAAAACGTTCATTATTATTTATAATATTGTTAAAAATATATAATTAAATTTTAAATGAACGAACAACTCTTGTAAAAATACAGCTTTTGTAAAATATGAAATATGTGTTGGATTTTTTTTTTTTTTTTCCATTTCATGATAGTGGGAGAAGATGACTTAATTGTTTTTTTACCATATTCATATGAAGAAGGGAAAGACAGAGTGGGGAAGAAGACAGTAGAGAAAATTTGGGAAGAAAAAAGAGAGAGGAGAAGAGGAAAAAAAAAAAAACCATTAAATTATTCTTATGGTGTATATTAATTAGTAAGAAATTTTTTTATAAGAGCTTTAAATTTAAAAATAAAAGATTATATTTAGACTTACCATATGGTGAATTTTGATTGAATTGTAATGCCACTCAATAAAATCCAATGGCACGCCAAACCCCACACAAGTTTTTCTCCATCATTTGACTTACAAATTTAATTTAAAAATTCGGTGCCTCTAACATTACACTATCAATTATTATATATATTATCGTCATAAACTATCATATCGATTGCAGTCTTGAAACTTTTAATAAGAAAAATGTTTAGGCTCTCACGGTTGATCAGGAAGAACTTTGTCTTTACCACCAACCAAATCTTGTCACGCGTCCAAATGAATCAATCTTAAAATAATAAAATTAACAAAACTTCTTTTTATTTGGAATTAAAAAAATAAAAAATAAAATAACAAACCTTAATCATGCTCATGATCACAAAATTTTGATTGAAACAACAGGCATAGTTGGTAAACTTATATATAATACACGTATCATTAACGTGCCATGTATTTTTTAAAAATATTTTTGTTTTTCATATACGTGTTAATGATTCGTTAAATTGTACCTCTTTTTTAACTCTAACGTATGATTCACGAATTATACATGTACTTAGGTACTTTTCACATTTAATGCATGTTATTTAGACATATTTATCAATAATACAGAAAAAAATATCCCGTATTCTATACATATTATTGAAAAAATAAATATCAAAATTTTAAATAATGGCCAAATTTTTCAAAGTATCAGTTTAGCAAAATTGCTAAATATATACATACGTATTTTTTATGTACTATACATGTTCCGTATTTTATTAACTATGGAAACAAGACGTGAATGGTGGTGAAAAGGAAATCAATCCTCATCAAAAGCATTATCAATTTAATAACATTTGACACGCAACTATTTTGATTTATTTAAAAGCCACAAAATACTACGATCTAGTGATTTTCTTCTTTACTTGTAAGTGAGAGGTTTAGGTTCGATTCTCGCTAAAAGAAAATACCACATTATTGCTAACTTATTGTGAGATCTAACTCATTCTCCCCCCCCCCCAAAAAAAAAAAACCCCCCTTTTATAATGATAATTTCGTGTGTTTGAAAAGAAAAAAAAAAAAAAAAAAACCGACATTTATTTTCAAATTCGGATTCTATTCATTGTGAAACATGGATGGAGTCATAAACATTTTCTGATTGAGCAACTGTAAACGATGAAATTAAATTAAAAATTTGATACAATATTATCAATTTATTGTCCAGCTACATAATTCGTGGTAAATTGAGTTAAAGAAGTGACAAGTGTAAAAATTTGGGCTTAACACAGGGTTGGCAAAGAAAAGTTGAGCACAGCAGATTTAAAGACACAGGCAGTTGGTCAAACTAGTTTAACAACATGTGAGCATGCAAATGAATTCATGCAACTATGCAAGAATTAGGTTACTTTTTAAAAGTGAGCATCCTCACCGGATTCTTTTTGTGAGGTTTTCGAAAATCTTCAAATCACATCTGTTTATCGTATATCGTATGATCAGAAATCATTATAAATGTTTTTATTTAAAATTGAATATAAACAGTACCTGACAAAAACTGACTACATGATGCACGATGAACGGATGTGATTTGAGGATTCCTGAGATCCTCACAAAAAGAATCCGATGAGGATCCTCTCTCACTTTTTAATTCAAAAATTGACTCTAAGTGTGAGTGTGAGTATAACTTTTAACTTGAAATAAGTACTTTCATACACTGAATTATTGCACTAAAATCAATTAAGGGAATTTTAACGAAAAGCTTATAATATTGTTCACTTTAACGAAAAAATCATATTTTTACACTAAAAAATCAATCATGGTACTACTCACTTTACCCTTTATGTTATTCTTATCGTTAAAACTCAAAGTTTTCAAGCTTTTTTTCATTAGTTTTTCTATAATTGTCGACTTGTGAATTGTGAATTGTGATTAAAATTTGAGATTAAAACTAAAAATTAAATAATATTCAGTAATAATTCCATATGACAACCTCCTTATTCTCCACCTCCAATCTTATAGACTTGAAAATGGGAATAGGATACCATCTAGATTCTATTTGTGAGGATTCAAATAATCAATCAATTATGTTCGTTTATCGTACATCATATGATTAGAAATCATTTTAAAATTTTTATTTAAAATTAAATATAAACAATACCTAACAAAAATTAATTACATGATGTACAATAAACAATCACAATTAATTAATCATCTGGATCCCCACAAAAAAATTCCGAAAAGAATACCCGTCCTTGAAAATGCATAACAACCAAGATAATAGTACTGTACTTAACAAATATAATAATTTTCCAAAATTTAAAAATGGGAGTACCCGTGTGCAAGTGGATGACAGCGTAGGGTATCTCACAAATGACCCCCGAAACCCTTCTTGGAATTATCAAAATCCCTGAATTCTGATGAATTTAGCATGGACAAACTTGTCTTTTCAGTAAGGGCTGGCTTGCCCAAATCAAACTTATAAAAAGGTCCTTAAGCCACTCACTCTTCAGTCTTCACCTGTACTAAACAAAGAGTCCTCTCTCTCTCTCGATCAACACATGTAAGAGTATCTAAGTAGACAGTAATTCAAGAAGAAGAAATATGAAGCAAGGGCAAGGCAGCAGCAGCAGAAACAACTTCTGTTGTAGGCGTGTGCGAGAGCCGTGTCGATCATTTGGGCGGAGATGCAGTATGCTGGTGAAGGAGCAGAGGGCAAGGTTCTATATCCTCAGGCGATGTGTCACAATGCTCCTATGCTGGCATGAGCGTGGTGATCCATAATTACTATATTGTTTTTTTTTTTTTATGAGAGCGTACTTATTAGCACATACATAACGAGAAGATATGTTTGAACAAAAATATTAGACAATTTTCATATGCTACAATTTTGCTTAATTGCTGAAATTCTTGGTTCACTCCATCTCTTATGTATTGGTTTCCTCTTTCTCTCTCTCTCTAGATTTGATAAACAACTTCAATTAGGTTGTTTTAGTGATCATTGGTCTGTAAGGAACTAGTCCTCTATTTTGAGGATGATATTGGATTCTCTTGTGCTCTAGATCACAGGGATTTTCTTCTTATTTCATGCTTCTGTTAGATAACTTTAATGGTGAGGGCCATGACCCAGGATTTTCCTAAAATGTTAAGCTGCCATATTTGATGATTACTTCATAAGAGAAGAGGCGGTCGAGTTGACTAGAATTTCTCTCTAACGGTCTCCATATATATATGCAGGGAAACTGGAGAAGACTTGCCTCTTCTCTTTGAAGGAGACGTAATTATCACCTAGAGGCTAGAGATTATTCCCCAACTAAAAAAGCAACTAGACCACAAAGTTTAAAACTCTAATAAGATATTTATCTGGGCCTAATCTTAGCTTTAGTGGTTCTCTATCTAAAAAGATTAAAAGTATAGATTTGGTCCCTAAGATTTGACATCTTTTATGTGTGGAAGATGATTATCAGCACCATTGTACCAACAAATAACATATTTACTTTTCATGAATCGAAAATATAAGAAATTATGAAGGGAAAATTTTATTTGAAATCATGTAGCCTCTTTCTACACTCAATTTATTTTCAACATATATATTATTATTTTTAATTAAAGAATTAATATCTCTTTAAACCTTAATTTATTACCTAAACTACCATCCCAAAACCAATTCCAAATGAAGTTACTTTACACCCATTTATAAAATAAAATCTCAAATTGAATTAAATCTTACAGAAAAACAAATTCCCTCATAGCTAACTAGCTTGAATTTGGGTACATCAGAAAATGTTCTATATGTTATTGGCTTATTGAACTTTAATAATTTGAAGAACCGATCGATTTAATTTTTCAATTGAAGGTGTATCTGTCTATACAACATGTCCACAAGAACCCTAATATTACAATTATGACATTCCAGACTTTAACATCGATCTAAAGTGACTCGCCACATGCATTTCTGCCAAATACAATTACGTGCTATTTAGCATAAGCAGTGCTGTAAACCCTTTTAATGGTGCATAAATTGAGAAAGAGCTCCTTGTTGGTAGTGCACCTAGGGGTCTTAAATTGACTCATTGCAAATCCATGTCTCATGAAATGTTCCAAAATTTTCTTGAAAGTTCCCTTCTCCACAATTTGAAACTCAAGAGTCCAGATCGAATTGCTTCTCCTCGAGACCACATGGCCACGATCCAAAAATAATGCATCCATTTCACTACAACATTCACTAACAACTCTCTCTTCAACTTCTCCTTTGATCTCCCGGTATATTATGTAGTGGCCTAGTTGGGACATCAAATCAGCATGGCTCGTGAAATCGATCAGCTCAGCTTTCAACTTGCTCAGTAGTTTAGACCCTTTCTGAATCACCATTTGGAGGTCCTTTTCAGCGTTTTTGTCTATGTTTAATGTTAGTATTGATAGTGTTTTTGTAAAAATGGTGATTTTGTATGGTAGGATTTGAATATTTAATTTCATCTTGTACTTGGTGGTAATTATGTGATAGGGTAAAAAGGACAATTTTCATTTATAGTTTAAGTTGAGTGTAGAGAGAAATTATGCGAGTTCAAATAAAATTTCCTGTTATGAAACTCAAGAATAAAGGAAGTAAAGAGAATCAAATCAGCCTCCCTAGGTTTTTTTTGGCGGATTGGTAGATATTTTATTGAAACATTACAATCTTCAAGTAAAGCATCACAGATATTATCCGGAGGTAAAGAAATGAGAAAGAACCCAACCTCATAATGAATGGCCAACTTGGCTAATCTATGAGGCAGGAATGATTAGTGAATTAGGGGTCAATCAACTATTCTCCCTAATTGATCTCAGTTCTAATTTGAGGGTATTGTATTATTATTTTTAAAATGAGATCCACATTTATTTTCTTTTCTTCATCCAAGAATTTTATTTATTCATTTATTTTTTTTAGTACAATGATATATTCTACACTAAGGGGAGGGAGAGTTCGGTTAAGCCACACAATGAGCAACCTAATTTGGTATCTAATTTGTTATTCCAATTCTTCATCCAAGAATTGGAATAATTGGAATAACAAAAGTACTACTGTTACTACATATTCATAATATCATTTATATCATCTCTTTAATAGAGATGAGATCTATATTTGTTAATAGGTCCTACTTTTAATAGAAAATTGTACAAATAGTAGTATAAATATATGGTAAGTATGGCATTACTCTTGAAATAATTCACTTTCGTTTCATACCTTTTACTACTCTCCCTTGTTAGTCATAGAATATGGTCTAAATTTGACAATAGTTTTAATTTATTTTACCACTCATTTCTTTTCGATAAAAAAAAAAAAAAAAAAAAAAACCTTTCAATTATATTAATATTTACACAAAAAATATGACATTACTAATTTGGGGATGTATTCAATTATGTTTTTTTTTTTAACTTTTATACGACCTAAATAGTCATTTCATATAATATACAAGTCATTTGATAATAGTTTTTTTATGTGGATTGTATTCAACACGTGGGAAGTCAATAAGGCAACCCTTGTCTTTTTGCCCAGAAAACAAGGCTTTGTCAATAGAGGTAGCAACTCAATTAACAAATTAAAGAATTAGCAACTGACCTTATACTTGTATATTTATGAAGTCAGTTGCTACTTCTTCAAGTTAACAAATTGAGTCTCGCAATATATTTGATTCAAAAACATTGTTTAACAAAGAGTTTGAAAATAAAATTTGGACTCCATAAGATAAACTAAAGTTAAAATATTAATATTATTAAATAAAAAATAAAATTTGAAGAGTGTGTTTGAGTGACAAATTTTTAATAACATAAATGTATCAAATAAGTTAGCAAATGACACTTAAAAATTTTTGCTAACTCATTTGAAAATGCTCTGAGATGGCGCAATAAAACCGGGGAAGAGAACAAGGAAAATAAATAAGGGATTTAATTAGGCCGCCTAATCCTCCACCAAATATGGTAAAATGAATCATTTTTACTTAAAATATAGGGATTAGTGTTCGTATTTGTCGCACGCTTGGCTACGGTGATTAGTAATGATGATTTTCCAAGACAGCAGGACAAAATCCCCCTTCCCCTCGTGCGGCCCTTTTCACTTTTTCAAACAAGAAAATGTTTTCGCACCGAGGATTCTCTTCGGATCCTATTTGCAAGGATCCTGGGATCCTCAAATCGTATTCGTTCATTGTGCATCGTAAGATCAGTTTTTGTTAGATATTATTTATATTTAATTTTAAATAAAAATATTTAAAATTCAAATACTATTCATATTTAATTTTAAATAAAAATATTTAAAATGATTTCTGACCGCACGATGTACGATGAACGGATACGATTTGAGAATCCCCAAGATCCTCACAAAGAGCATCCGAAGAGGATCCTGATTCATGTTTTCACTCCCAAAGGTCTGGCTTTGTGCCTTACAATTTTCACCCTACCTTCATTTTCTATAGAACATTCCTTAATTACGAGATTAAAATTAAAAGAGAGAAGCTAAGACCATCTCTAATGAAAATGTCAAATTATAAGAGTCAATTTACAATTGATAGCTGATGTGATAATATGAAGTCTTAGGTCAAATTATGTACTTCTCAAACCGGATTGTCAAATGTTATTTTCTTATTTAAATAAAGCTTTAAATTGTTGTAATTATTAAAAAAATGTTGAAACAAAATTTGTATTGGTTAAATGTTAGTAGAATAGGGGATCCACCATTAAAATGAATTATAAATAAATTTTATATTGATGTCAAATTTGATTTCAAATCACAAAACCTTCAAATCCAGTTAGCAAATAACACTTCGGTTGAAAAGGAAAAGGATCCGGTAGGGATCCCATGGTCGTGACCGTTCATCGTACAATGTGCGGTCAGAAATCATTTCAAAATTTAAAATTTAAAATTAAATATAAATAGTACCTAACGAAAACTAACCTCACGATGTACAATGAACAGTCACGATGACAGGATCCCTAGAAAAATGATCCGGCGAGAATCCTTTTCCGATTAAAAAGACTTTTGATGTTAAATATGCACGGTAGCATTCCACCTAGGATTTTGGCATCTCCTTTGGAGATATTCTAAGGAGACTCTTTCAAAAGTGAAACCCTTGGTAAAATCTCTGTCACATCATATTTTTTGCAGAGTGAAATTAGGAGTAGAATTCTCTCTTTTCTTTTTTTTCCTCCCCTTCCCTCCTCTCCTATTTGAACGGTCACGGTTAAACCACGTCAACATATTAGATTAATTTTATATAGAAAGAGAAAGACAAAATAAAAAATGTGAGAAAAAAAAGAAGGAAAAGGAAGAAAAAAGGAGGAGAAAAAATTCTAGTCCGTGAAATTAAGCGTCTGATGGAGGCAGAGTGTCGCATCTGTGGCAGGGATCAGTCAGTGGAACCAATTATGGTTATTCATCCCAATTGGGAATGGTGTGAAATGGGCAACATACACATGCAGCATTGCCAGACTTGTTATTGCATGCGAGTCTGTGGCAACTACTCCAGCTTTTGCACCTTACGTCGGTGAATTTATACGTTAAACCCATGCAACAGAAAACTTTGAAATTAGGTTGGCAACAATAATGCAAATTGGTATGCGTCAATTGCATTTTGTACCGCAAGGTTTAGAGTCATTTGCACGATGAGTCATGAAGTTTTAAATTTCGTATATTATACTACGTGATTTTTGGATTGTACCAAATTAATTCTTTCATTGATTTTACTCTCTAGTTAAATCTATTAAGTGATGACGTAACATATACTACCCACATTTAAACCAACACTAACACTTTCATGACCAAAGGGGTTAATTGGTGCAATGAATGTGTGCTTCAAATGTAAGTCTAATCTATGTCACGTCATCATTTAATGTCAAACAGTTGAATAATACATTATTCTTTTATTAATTAAAATACTAGGTAGTACAACCTGACTAGACACTAATTAAAAAAAGAAAAAGAATAATTGGGAGTTGGTCAAGTGGGAAAAGGAGAGAGAAAGTCCTTCTTCATTGGAACCAAGGTCAAAGAACAGCAGAGCTATGATAGTCTTTTATGCGTTCCTCTATCTAATAGTAGATCTTTTTTCTTGATTCAAAGTTTCTATTGCACAACATCTACACAGCCATGATAATCTTCTCTCTTCTACCACCTGTCTAAATTGTTGGATGGCCCTCGAAGATCCTCACAAACGCTTCTTCAAACTTCCAAACGGTTCTGGAAGCAATCGGGCCCATGAATGGATCCACCTCTTATTCAGGGTTCGGTGGAGGCTACCCTTTGTTATCTATCAAGGACTAAGAAACATGAATGTTTTGTGCGTAACAAAAACGGTGGTATCATCAGAAGGAAAGGACCCATTTGCTTTCAGTCTTCAATGAAGTTGTTCCCCTTAAAGTGGGTTAGTCTAATCAGCAATGCCACACATAAAACTCCAATGGCTCGTTACATCTTTTATTTCAAAAACTAAATTACATGTGCCAACAGTAGTCAGTTATTTTTATTTCACCTAATATTCTCGTCACCTTAGATATGCAGGCCTTATTGTTGTTCTATTTATATCTCCTCCATTAAAACTCCGCAGAACTAGTGCTTGTTTGTGTATATCTCACGTAGCCAATTGTTCTTCGGAACCAGCTAGTTTTTAGTTCAATGATAGTTCTCTTTTCAGATGTACCATAAGTTTTAAGTTCGTATCTCCCATTCTACGTTGACAAAAACAAAAGTACATATATTTTGGCTAATAATTTTGTAAGTGGTCCTACGTACAAATTCGCTATTTAGGTATTCGCATCAATTCGGATTTCTTTTAGACTAGAAAGAGTTATCATAAAATGTGAATAACACTTAGATAAATAAAACACATGAGAAATGAATAGAGATAATGCTTTAGATGACAAGACTGTTGAATCCCACATCATACATACTAAAAGATAAGTAATAATTTAAATATTCTAACTCCATTCTAACTAACATCGAGGCATTTTATGATAAAACCTCACACCTGAGGGATTGTGCAGATAGTAATTACCAAGTTAGGGACAATATCGGTATTGTTGGAAGTGGGTTGTATGACCCGTCTCTCTGATAATTCTACATGGTATCAAAGCCAGGGAACGGGCCCGTATTATACAGCCACGTGATGGGTGGGCCCCCTTGGCCCCACACGATGATGGTGGATCCCTTGGCCCTGTGTGTAGGGTGAGTCCCCTTAGCTCCACGTGGTTGCCGATGTGTGGATCTCCCACGTGTGACCCACTAATTGGGTCCCATGTGAGGGGGCGTGTTGAATCCCACATCGTCCATACTAAAAGATAAGTAATAGTTTAAGTATCCTAACTCCCCCTAACTAATTAACACGGAGGCCTTTTGTAGGTGATAATTACCAAGTTAGAGATAATATCGATGTTGTTGGAAGTGGACCGTATGGCCCGTCTCTCTGATAATTCTACTAAAACGAGACGAGCATCCTACCATGCATGCATGGTCTGTAAGACCATAACGTGAAATGGCTGACAAAATGTCCATATACAATCTCCCAACTGAGTTAGGCAAAATGAGAGCTTGAAAGCATGTGTATGTGTTTGTACGTTTGTGGTGGGGTGTTATCTTGTTAGCATCTGTGTGGTTATAAAAACTGGTAACATGTCGAATCCAATTAGCAGTTGAGAGGTCTCACGAAAAGTCATCACATTCAAAAGCCAAATTAGATGGATAATACAGCTATATTCCCTCATAGAGTAAGTGACATGTTCAAAAATCTGTTTAGATGGAGTTTCAAAATAGTTGTATATAAAGAGGGAGAACGATAATAAAAAATATATCCAAAAGAATAGCCTTTGTTGATGATCTTAAATCAAGAAAATCCGCTTCGTAATTATATGATTAGGGTCTTGATACAGAACTAAGATAGTAAAGGCGTTTGGGCTAGAGACTTGGAGCGGATTATTAAACTAGAGGTTTGGTCTCTATAGGGGCGAGGTTGAGCTGGTCTATCCCTTCGCGTGTAGTTTGTGTAGTTCCGTTACAGTGTCTCTTTCTAATTCGCTTTTTATTTTCAAAAACTGAAAACTAAATATTAATTTTAAAAATGAAAGAAATATGAAAATATATATATACTTAGCTTAGATTTAGAAATGCTCTAGTACTCCAATATTATTGAATAGGAATTGTTGGGTAGCACCAACTACTACAGTTTAAAGATTGGAGTGTTAAACTAGGAAGGGGAGACTGTAAGCAAAATGTCTTTTAACAGCTGAACAATCAATGATGTTGCTTTAGAAAGGACTCCAATTATTTGACTTCAGGTGGGATTGTCCCCTAAAAAGTTGCTTAGTCTACTCATCAGGACCTCCAAATATCACCCAAGAATGTCTATATTTGCTTATTTCCAACCTCACATACCGATGGGATATATCCTTCATTCCTTTGCATTCTCCATATGCTACCTTCCACCCTAGACTATGGTCTACAGCTAGCTAGCTAGCTAGCACTTGGATATCGATCAGGTACAACCGATGCCAACCATGAAAAATTTGGACTATTTTTTTTTTGGAGGGGGGGGGGGGAATAAAGTAAATATTTAAAGGGGAAAGTTTACGGGGGGTAATGTTTATGTTCCTCCTTGACAAAGTATAACTTCTTTATTTTTTATCAATAAAATTCACTTGTACCCATCTTTTCAAATAATGCAAGAAGTTGTATTTTGTATTTGGGAAAGTTTTGGATAAGATTTGGCTGCCAGGAAATAAGAACACTTAAATTCTTAATAGAAATGCTAGCAATCTTCTTACTTACATTCTCATTTCAACCTTCTCACATCTCTTTATGTCACGTGTACTTCATTAGCACTAAAAAAAATTAATTATATATGTTAAAATCCCTCTAATTTTATTTGGGTAATGTTAGAGAGACTAACTATTTAGACAAAATTTCGTAAACCAACTTTTCTTAAAGCGCCTCAAGAAAGGTCTTTAGTCTCATGTTTTGAAGGTGTATTGGTCTAAAAAGTTGGTCTACCTACATTACTCATTTTATTTAGGTAATGTTACTAACTATTTAGATCAAATTTTGTAAACCATATGACTTGGTTGTTAATGATTGGATTATTACTTTAACTGTTGATTAACCTGCATATTTCCTATTAGTGACACATCACATAGTTTGCAAATTTGGCCTAAAAAGTTGGTTTTACCTAGCATTACTCACTTTATTTCTTTGTTAGTATAATTAAAATTTTAGTTAGTCATCCAAAAAGTAATTAAAGTTAATTTTGTGTGTAATGGAATACACATAGCATGTGTAGAAGTGAGAAGGTTGTAATAAAAAAAGTAAGCGAGAAAGTTGCTAGCACTCCCCAAATTCTAAAGCATTGTGTGAACTGAAATTTGGATGCTTTAGTGATTTGGGCCAATGTATGAATTTGAATTGAACAAGCAACATAAACTTGGCTCGAAGTTCTTAATATTATTAACTAGTATGAGCCGAGGAACACCAGGCCCAAAGTTTAGAGTAATGCCCAAATATATGTTACTATTGTTGTAGAGTGATTATCATATGTTTGTTCTTCTGCAAGTTTTGTAGGAAAGATTTGAGGAAAGCAATGTTCAACATGCTTACAAGGATTTGAATTATGGTGCTGATTTTTTTGGCTCATTAGTGTAGATCTGAGTCTTCATAAACCTTTGTGAACCTCCAAGTGATTAAGTTAGTATTTTAGAATTTTGAAGTCCATTAGTAGTTTTCTTTGTGCTCAGCCCCTCTTGCCCTATACAAAAATAGTTTTCTTTTAAAAAATGTATTTAAATAAAAGTCAACAATGCCAACAAGTCTTGACCCAAATAAAAAGAAAAAAAAAAGCCCACCAAAGAAAAAGTATGATGAAAGGAAATGTGAAGTGATTATTAAAATTTAAGGCATGTTTATTTAACAGAAATGATAAATTAAGGGATTATTTGATAATTATTTTGTTTTCTGTTTTTAAATTTCAATTTGTTTTAGTTTTTTTTTAATTGAAAAATGAAATTTTAGATTTTTTCAATGAAATGGTTATCAAACATCCCCTAAAAAAGTTGGCAAAACTTATAAATATGATAAGGGAATAAAATTATTAGTCCCCCTAGTGTTTTTTTTTTTTTTTGGAACAAATTGGTCCTCCTAGTTAGATGTGACTAGTTGATCAAATTCTTGATATTCAGATATTTGATTAAGAAATTTTTAGAGAAACTCACATTTTCTGATTCTCTATATTTCAAACGCAGAAAATTAAAAGTGAAATAATTCTCCTTCCCACATTTTAGTAAACGAGAAAGACTAAATAATTGATCAAGGGCATGCATATGCCCCTAAATTTATTTGCTAGATAATATATAATCTTCATGTTTCTTAAAAGAAAAGGCAAAACATAAATTGTCTTAATTTTATTGTATATTTCAAATTTCTAAATTCAACTATTATTAGTACTTCAAAAATTTCATCATACACTTCTCATTATATATTTCTTTCTAATTACAGAAAATTTAAAATGTAAAATAAAAATTTTTGAGTGTCAATAACTATTCTGATTCTAAATATACAAAAACAGTTCGTAGGCTTGTAGTTGACTATACGTTAAAAATTAAGTGTGCTCTTCTTCATTACAAAGTTAGTTTGTACCAGCCATTAACGACCTAAACTTATACCTCCAATAACCCATAACCATCTCTGCAATTTCATTCACCTTCCCTGTTCCCTCGCTTCTCCTCTCCTCCACATAAACCCTAGACCCACATCCACTTCACACCTACCTGCACGTGGGCACCGATTATTTACAGTTGCATATTCAATAAGAACATCAGAGGCTCACAATGGGTTGCTCCGCCTCCCTTCCCGGTAAATTCGCATCTAATTTTGGATCGTTTTAGGGATTTTATTTCTAGGTTTTACTGTTTCGATTCGATCACATTGAAATTTCCATCGGGTCCTCTTTATTTGGTCTATTTCCTTGATTTCTAAGCTCAACGAGATTGAATTGACACAGAGAGAGAGAGAGAGTGAGAGAAGGGTTATTTGTTTGCTTAATTAGGATTTGGGTTTCGCTAATTGCTTCGATTGTGATTACCCTTTTGATAATTTTGTTCCTTTTTCTTGTGTTTTTTAATTTGATTGAATGGGGATTGGTTGCTTGCAGATAGGAGTTCAGGGCGGTTGGCCGGGCCAAATTCCGAGAACGGTGGAGCTTCTGATGCCAAAAATCTACGTGTGAAGGTACTTTTTAGGCTAAACTTATGCTATTAATGATGTTACTGTCACTTATATGGAGTTAACAGTGCTTGATACTTGAGTCATTACCAACTTCTGCTCATTTGAAGGTTAGTGTGGGTGTGGAAAATGCTAACTTTAACTTAACATATATAACTAGTGTGTTTCGATACGCTTAACAGTTTTCTACGTGAATCTGATACATTAGGGAATGCGTCCCAACAGCGTACATTAAAAAAAGGTTCCAGAATTTTTGGATTTACGATAACACTAGTTTCTTGACAATCAGTTATTTATGCCCGATCAGATCTTTGAAATTTATCAGATAAGTTGTCTTCTGCAAAGTGGTAGTAGGTGGAGCTCGAGTATATTGGCAGATGTAGAATTTATTACGGAGTTCAGTTAAGCAAATGTTGCCGTTAAAAAAAATAAAAAATCAGTTGTGAGATGCATTCAGTATTGAAGTTTAAGGGGATTCTACTTATTTTGTTTAAAATTTTGAAGAACAGAGGACTCTTTGTATAAAATTGATAAAAGTAATAATGTCCATCATGGTTTATATAAAGCATATGACTGAATGCAACTAACCTTTCATTCTTGTCACTCTTCAGCTAGTTTTGTTGGGTGATTCTGGTGTTGGTAAAAGCTGTATTGTTCTGCGTTTTGTTCGTGGTCAGTTTGACCCCACATCCAAGGTAAGGAACATGTTACTGCTATATGTTAAATCTTAATCACAAGTAGATCTGACGATGTTTTACTTTCAAGAAATCTTATGGTCTATGTACCCTGTTTTTGGGTTTCAATATCTAGCCTCTCCGTTGAGGTACATGGAAGCTAATATGATGATCATTTACTCAAATTCTCTGGTTTTTAATATTTCCAGGTGACTGTTGGAGCTTCATTCTTGTCACAGACGATAGCTTTACAAGATTCTACAACAGTTAAATTTGAAATATGGGACACTGCAGGCCAAGAGAGGTATTTTGCCAATCGTTTTAGATATAACACTAGTTTACTGGCTTATGGTGAAATTTGATCCTATGTTCTTGTTTCCAAGGCATCCTTCTTTGCCCTCTCCTGTACTCCTTCCTGGATACTTTCTCCCGCAGTGTACTCCTTTTGCAGAATTATATTGATTGTTTATAAACTCCTATTCAGGTATGCTGCATTGGCCCCACTTTATTATCGGGGTGCTGCAGTTGCAGTTATTGTATATGATATAACAAGTCCAGATTCTTTCAACAAAGCGCAATATTGGGTTAAGGTATCTTTTACGAAGGCACACAAGCATCAATTGTGATATTTTTGTTGTTTCTTTATTTAGGTGTAAATCATTTCTTTTTGTGCAATGGAAATCATCCTTTACTCTTGCATCCACGTTTAGCAAGCAACAGGTTTGACAAAGGTAAAAAAACTGTTTAATAAACTATGAGGTTACAAAATGGCTTCAATAACAGATTTTTTTACCTCATCAGTAAAGCGTCATATAGTCTACCATCAAAATCTCTATTTCATGATAAATTTGTAATTATAAAGACAGGTTTTTAAACCGAAAGTCAAAATTTAGAGTGTTATTTTTTGTAAGTTCTTAATGACAGGTAAAAGTAATGGTTAATTTCTTTATTTATCTCGCAAAGACTTGAACATGTGGGACAGTGAGGTTCCAGTTGGCTGACTAAGAACCTCTAAGCCAGATTGTTGTCGATGCTCAAAAGATCCACTTAATGTGTTATAACTACTCCACGCATTATAGTTTTAATACTAAGGAGGAAGAGCAGCTAACTGTATTGAACTAGGAGCTAATAATTGGATGTTTGCCTATCAATCTGCGTTATGGAGCTTAAGCTCTTATCGAATGTGCAACTTTGCCTTGGTAATTTGCCTTGCTACATGGACTTCACCAAAAATCCATTTTGCTTAAACTACACTTAAATTATTTCAAGTTTTCTATAACTGGTTTTTGTTGGTGCGAATTTGCGTTTTCCAACAACTGATAAATATTAGCTCTGTACAGGAGCTGCAGAAACATGGGAGCCCTGATATTGTCTTGGCCTTGGTCGGTAACAAAGCTGATCTTCATGAGAAACGTGAAGTTCCTGTTCAGGTGAGTTCATTACCACTCAATCTAGTGCATCTTCTTTCCATGTATTTGCAAAATAGACATTCGCATGACTAAATAAACATCTGTTTTGTTTGTAAAGGATGGCATTGAATATGCAGAAAAGAATGGAATGTTCTTTATCGAGACATCCGCAAAGACAGCAGATAATATTAATCAGCTGTTTGAGGTAAACCCTAGTAACGTTTATGTTTCCGTCATAGGATATTTCTGTATTAGCCATTGAATTGTTATTTACAGTAGACTCCGTACAAACTTCAGGTTCCTGCCTTATAACCCAGAACTTTAAATTAAATTATAAACCCTTAAATCCGAAGCTCATCGATTACTAGGAATGCTGACACCGTGTCTTGTTTTGGCAGGAAATTGCCAAGCGACTACCCCGTCCAGCCCCTTCAACAACGCAGCAGAATCCGTGAAAGCTGATTAAATAAAGAACTTATTCATGCTAGGGAGACTTACTTTCCTTTCTGTAATTTCCCAATTTGTGTATATTGTGAAATAGCTTGTAGCTTTTGCATTTTGCTGGGCTGTGGGTTTCATCCGATAGTTTCAGTTGGAACTGCATGATCGTACTTTAATTTGCACACACTAATCATCTGTAAGTGCCTGGGAAGCCACATAGCTGATCAAAGTGTTAATAATCTTTTAGACATTTTTCATCAATTTGGTTTTCTTGATCTTCCAAAGCAAAAACAACGAAGATGAATGATAAATTTTCGCACATGAATTTATTTGTTTGATATATATTCGAACGGAACATCGTGTGATTTTACATAAAATTTGATTTTAACAAACATCATGTCGGTACGATGGAGTAATATTGTTATGGAAAAAATAAGTTACATTTAGTCAGGGCGACATGGACTGTACCCCACCTCTTGCTTGCTACTAAGGGAACACTAAAGCCTTGTGTTGTGCGACCTTGATCTAAAGTAAAACCAACTCTTCCCCCTCCTGCTTCTGCAACATTAGTCAGATTCTCTTGAGACATGAGGATTTCAGTAAGCTTTAAGAGTACTCAAGCTCTCGGTACAACTGAATATCGCACCTCCTACGAGTTCCGAAACTCATTTTAGATCATGTAATACAATAACGCAGGTTTTGGGGTGGTTGTAGCATAAATCGCAGGAGGAACCGAGTTTATCTCCAGCCATAAGCTTGTTCCCAGTACAAGAACTTCAGCCACGAACTCCAATTTCTTGTGCCACGGGTGTTGTGGATC
The DNA here is from genome assembly GCF_041283825.1 of Pyrus communis. Classification (NCBI taxonomy): domain Eukaryota; kingdom Viridiplantae; phylum Streptophyta; class Magnoliopsida; order Rosales; family Rosaceae; genus Pyrus; species Pyrus communis. Next base: position 22,188,189 of record NC_142571.1, on the reverse strand, counting down.
TTGGTCATCCGTTTCATGTCGAGAAACACGAACAATCTTGTAGGTGTTGGTTATGCTGTCAAATCCCATTCCGTACCAATCATCGCCGATCAGACGTGTATTGGCTCCTCTTGCGAGTTGCGACTAGTGGAAAATCTTTCCCGCTTGCTTTTCCAACTTTAGCCCGGTCTCAATAGACGGGGAGATTTCAGTAGCTTGTTTTGCTTCAACCAAATCTCCATAATTCCTGAGAGACATCAAGCTCTCGGTACAAGTAAAGATCCTCTTATAATACTTACTACCTTCCAGTTTTGCAAGATTCATGGAAATACATGTCAGATCCAAGAAGAATATACTTCTATTGGTGTGATCATAGCAAGTATCCTGGAAAAATATACCATGCTCCCATTCACCACATGCCGACACATGAAGGTTCCGAAAAGGATGTTTCATATCTATTTTGTAGCTCAGCACCCACTCTTTCTTGTCATAGTTTTTCAATTCCCATATCTCCATATGAATATCTGACGAACCATCCACTAGGGCTAATGATCCTCTCAAGTTAAGCAAGTGAAAAAGAGCGAGGGAGGTACCCGACTTTTTTTCTAAGGTGGGGTGAGGAGTCCAATAAAACTCCTCTTTCTTGAAGTCGAAAGAAAGTATACTTGGTAGATTGCTTTCTGCTTGGACAGTTGAATACTCATTTGGACGAAGAACCAACCAATGCGTGTCTCCATATGCAGATGCTATTTCGTTGGAGAACCGGAGGCAAGGAGGAAGAACTGAATATATCTCTCGCCATGAGCTTGTGCCAAGAACAAGAACTTCGGCCACCGATACCATTTTCACCATTTTGTTCCACGCAGGTTTCTCATTGGTATGTTGCGAAATATGAACAACCTTGAAGTTGTTCGTTAAGCTGTCAAATCCCATGCCGTACGAATCACATTGGCAGCTGAGACCTGTATTATTGGCTGCAGGGAGCATTAGAACTTCCCCCTTAAGAGGATCCAATAGGAAAGGTAGGTATGCTTTGGAACTGATCTTCCCTCGAAATAAAAACAAATTGCAAAAAGCAAAAGACAAGATATATGGAAGCCTGGACCAAACCCCGAAAATATTTCCATGTTTGATCTTTCTCAAGGTGGTGTTGTCGCCATGGTATATTAATGGGTGCGTAATATTTCCTTTACCCTTCGAGGATTCGATGAGAAGCATAAGTCGAGGTACTTGACGAGGAACATTACTGGTACAACCACTACTACTACTAAGTAAACGATGCGTGTGCAGTGTAACAAAAGAGAGGTCGTCAACCATGTCTAAGAAGGCCTTAGATACACTCTGGATGCTACGAAGCGAATTTACGGGCAGTCTCAAAAGGATGTTGATAAGGATTTCAATGGGTAGGTCCATCAACTCTGTGTCGTTGTTCATATTGTTGCAGGAGCTGTGCTTCATTCTCTTCTGGGTCCTCATCATCAACATATGACAGTCAGAAGGACTACAACCCTAATTGATAACAAAGCAGATTTTATATTCAAGAAATTATAAGTATACAAAGATATGCTAAGCTAGCTAGAAATTATCATATAAGTAATAATTTGGACAAGAGAATATTTGTACTTGTGCCAGAGAATTCCGGATGCTGCTTCTTGAATTTTTCATCCCCGTTTTTAGTATACCTGCATTCCAAGATTCTAATCCAACTCAAATTAGGATACAACCTCCTAGACCTAGACCCAATGCGTGTGGGAAATACCATTAAATCAGGAAAGCGTACTGCCAGATTGCGGCTGCCGCACCCTTTTCCGCAATGGTAATTGCTATCCAGTATCCACCCAAAAACACTAGGCTAGCTAGGGTTTCCTATCTGTTAGGTTTTAGTTGAAAGTTTGAAGCCCTAGTTGCATGGTTTCGACCACTTCGGTTTGTTTGCACAGAACTTATGCTAATACTATATAGTATTTGGTTAGGGTTATCAATCATCCCTCAATTGCCTTCTATTTACTTATTTCTTTAAATAACCAAAACACAAGATTACAGTATGCTCGATAATCATTTCGTAACACAATAGTTCTCTTCTCTAACGTTGTACTTCAATGGCCAAACGCCATGATGTCGGTGTCAAAGAGTAGGGTTGTGAAATTGAGGAGCTTGAATAACGAAATACTCGAAGTAGAAGAAGCTATATGTGGTAGCGCTGTCGGAACCGATAAAATCCCTAGTTGACGTCATCGGTGTCAACCATGTGATACCATTGCCAGAGGTCAATTCCAAAACCCTAGTCATGATGATAAGAGCGGTGGAAGATTAAGCATAATGCTTCTTATCATGGTGTTACTAAAAGCACAACAAGCACACAACAACTAATCAAAGATTGGGAGGCTGAATTTGTTGAGGAAGTGTCCAAGCCAACGTTGTCATTAATCTGTTATGCACCGCAAACTTTCTATGCGTGAAGGAATTGCAGGATCTTATGTTTCAAAAGGTTGCAGATTTGATTAAGGTGAAGACAGTTGAGGAGATCTGCGAGTTGTTTCCCGTCAAGCATTAAGATATGGCATTTTTGAGGAAATATCAAAATGATTTAGAGTGGCCAAACTCAGAGACCACTACATCGATTTTCATTATCAAAGACCAAAATAAAGAATTATGCTAATCTCAATAACTATTTTGACGAAAAAACCTTAAAATATATACGCAATAATGTGATTCAAATTCGACTTTACGCCAGAATCGAACCTAAACCTCTTACTTACAAGTGAAAGAAATATCACTAAACTATAGTACTAACTGACCGTTCGAAATACAAGTTAATTTCTTAAACTCAAACACATGTCATCAAAGTTAAATTCTTCAATTAACCTCAAGCACTTCTATGGCCCGGCTTTTGTATTGAGGAAGAACGAAATTCAATTAGAGTTATCTCATAGATTTGAAAATTAATTATCTTGAAGAATTAATTAACGATCAGATTTCAATTATTGTGAGATAAGGATAACATCAAATCTTATCTAGTGATCAAAATCGTTGTGCTATCAGGTCTCTTGTGACCTTAGGGGAACACGACCTATTCTAATACAAACGACATACATTAGTTTTCATTATGAGGCCCAATAGCAGGAGAAAAAATTGTGATCTCTCGTGCTAATGACACAAGCATGGCACAATAACTTGTTTAAGTTTCAAATAGATGGGTCGAATGATTCAACAATGATATTGTTCCCAACTTAATTACATGTATCTCAACAAGTGTGAGATTTTATTATAAAAGACATCAGTGTAATTAGAAGATGAAACCATTTCTACTTAAATTATAATTTGTTTTGTCAAATCTCCAATTTGGGATTTTCAACATAACTAAAAATTAACTTTTATGTTAAACATGATATGAATATAAATTTACTTATCGTTCCAATTTTATCAGATGTCCCGGACTAAAGTTTGATCTCTCGGTGATGATTAATTATTTTACAAGTCAAAAGTTAGTTTAGGCTAATTTCAATAGAGTAATTAATTAAAGTTGGATGTACAATTATTTGGTTTAATTATTCCTTTCAACCTGAAAAGAAAAGAGCGTGTACGGTCCAGATCGAATCGGAAGCATGACAGGGACCTGCCGATATCCAGTGATTGACATTCTTCATCTGCCCAATAGAAAAATAGAAAACGAGGGTCGTGGGTCCCTACCTTACTAAATATTCAGGCCGCGGATTGGTGTGTCCATTCCACGTCGGCATGATCGCGACACATTGCGCTTCGTTATTAGGCGCCGGCTGGAACCTGTTCTTTGGAACGCGTAGTTGACTGACCTGGTGGCTTCTTCATTGCTGGCTAAGCTTAGCTAGCCGGGTTGTTATTTGGCTCCTGTCAAAAATTGGCTAATCAAAATAAAAAGTAATAGCCAGGAGACTCTTGTTTTCGAAAAAGGATCATCGTCGGATTTTTTTTGTGGAGATCCAGAAAATTTTGTAATCATGTTCGTTTATCGTATATCGTACGATCAGTTTTTGTTTGGTACTATTTATATTCAATTTTAAATTTTAAATGATTTCTAACCATACAATATACGATGAGCGACTATGATTGATTAATCCCGAATCCCACAAAGAGGATTCGGAGATGATCATTTTCCCTTGTTTTCAACCACCATGGGTGGCTGAATGGTTTAGAATGAATTTCAGACCTGTATTTCACACGACACATCTTAGAGTTCGATTATTGGTGCTCGTAAATCGCAAGATGGTGGCCAGGGAAGCTTAAATGCCTTTATAAGTCTTCCAACTCCCGAAAGGGAGGTATGTCGTGGTGAAACCATCAGCTGGTCCCCTTTTTTAATTTTTTTTTTTTTTTTTTTTTTTTATATTCTTCTTTTCCTTCATGAGTAAAAGTATATAATATGTTTTTTTTTTTTTTTGAACAAACGATATTATCTACACTAAGAGGGGGAGGTGGGCTTAACCTCATAATGGGTTAACAATAATGTGATTCGAATTTTCCTTTGGTAAGAATCGAACCTAAGACCTCTCATTTACAAGTGAAGGAGAATACCACTAAAAAATATTAAAAAAACAGTATACAATATGCTCAAATATTGGGGTGCAACTTCAAAGCTACTCAGCACTCAATGTTGGTGTTTTAGATGTTAGATTTAATTTCCACCAATATTAAATCTTTTATTATCAATCTCAGCCATTCATTTTCTACAAACTACGCACAAATATCATTGAAGAAAGATTCCACAAGTTACAATTTTATTTTACAAATGACATCAATTCAACTTTTAGTGTTACCAAACTCATAAAGCGTTTGAAGCTATTGAAAATTTGAAACCCACAAACTCCACCCTTCATAACTCGTAAACCTTATCGCATGTCAACCTCTAATGTCGACTTAGTCACTTATTTTGATTAGACTACGAAATTAAGATAATATCCCCCCAAAGGGATCATAATAACATACAAAGCATTCAAGATTAGTTGCTTATTAAAGCTGATAAAAAATCACATTCATTCAATTTCTCTCTCTCTATCAAACAACTCATGATGGATTAATGTCACCTTCAATTTCCATCAATAACTCACATTGTTTAAGCCATAAAATAAACATCAATGCAAGATTGGAAGAGCATGGTAAAATTTAGATTCATACAGAGGAGAGATTTTTTAGTGTATCGAAAACATGGTCCGATATATCAAACTTCATAATACAAGTAGTTGGATACTTAATTAAAAATTTTAACCACTTATATTATAACACTTAATATATAAAGTAATATTTCTAGCACAATAAAAATTTTCTCTAAATGAAGAAAAAAGAGACGAGTTTTTGGCTTAAGTTGAAGCGGAGCACAGCTAGCTAACCGTCTGGCTAATTTACGGGCGGGAATGAAAACTAGCACAATTGGGAGGACTTGGCCAAGTTACTTGTTAAAGGTCAAAAATACCCCTTTTTGATGGATGCAAGTTATTAAATTCATATTTACAAGTCGGCGGGCCGACAAAAAGAAAAACAAAATATTAATATATGACCAGATCAAATTTCAATCCTACTTTGACATACTGGAAAATGGGCAAGTGAGAAATTTTCAAATTTCAAAGATTAAGGTGTTGCAACGAAGAAATGAATTACAAAAAATCAGATAAGAGAGATCTAAAATGACGACTTGAAAGAAGTAATTTACATGCCTTTTATATACCTTTGTACCGTTCATGCGATGTATTTTTTAAATTCATTTTCCCTAACTTTATACAATTTATTTCTTCTTCATTTTATTTAAATATTTTAGAATTTGAAAGTTTCTCGTCCAAACATACCCTTACAATTCTTAAGTCAACGTCAAGAAGTTTCATTATTTTCATTTATCGTCACAAATATTTATTTTACTTAAATGCATCTGCTTTGATTAGTTCTTTTGCAATGCAATGTAAAGGGCAGTTCCGTCGCAAGGCAACAAAAATTTGGTCATAAGTGATGTCATCTGACCGTAACACCTAACCCCATACAAGGATTAAGCAATGACTTCCTAACTTACCATGACTCCATAGTTCAATCACATTAGTTGTTCTTTAAGCAAGATTTCTACCTAGTGGAAGAATGTCTCAACTTTTAAGGCATACAGATATGATAACTTTTAGTTGTTATCGATTAGTAAAATATTTGCGTATATCTTATAGTTGATGAACACCTTTTTTATTTTTTGACAAGTCGATATTAACCTAAATTACTCCATAAGGAAGAGATTTAGAAGACTCAAACTACAAAAGGAACTATTCATATATTTAGACTCTGAGTTATTAGAAAACGAGCACATACCAAGCTATGCACGATTGAGAAATTGTTTTAGTATAACGATATTATTTACAGTAAAAAATGAGATATTTAAATTAAATCACATAATAAGTTAAACATAATAACTTTTATTAATATTTAATTCGTGGTTCACAAGAGTTGAAAAATAGACCAAACTCCGACCTTTGGCGTTACCATATATATCCACAACAACCACCTTCTTCTTCCAGCACCAGCACCATCCATCGCGTTTACTTTTACATTCCAATTTTGCCCCTTTCTTTCTTCACACCGCCATCCCAATCCCAATCCTTCAGTTTGCTCATCTGGGCCTTCTTCGTCTCCCCTAAAACCTCCAGCTCCAGCTCCTCCCAGTACAATTCAGCTCTCAACCCCACATGGGTCCAACGGGAGAAGATACGAGCGGGTCAGTAGTGAGTCAACTCGCCGAGTCGGTGAAGGCGATTTCCGAGTTGCCCGAGTGCCGAAACGCGTTCAGGAAGATGTACGGCAACTTCGTGCGGAGAGTCAAGCTTTTGAGTCCTCTGTTCGAGGAATTGAGGGATGGCTATAAACAGCTGGGAGAAGAAGAAGTTGTAGCTCTGGAGTCGCTGGGGGAGGCTTTGAATTCGGCAAAGCAGCTCATCAAGTCGGTCAACCAAGGGAGCAAGCTTTATCAGGTACTTGCTTTGTTTTGTTTGTGTTTTTCAATTTTCTGTTTTCTGTTTGGTTGCTGAGAAAACGAAGGAAAGTGGAGAGAAAAAATTAAAGTTTTGGGTTTTGTAGCATTTGATGTAGCTAGGAATTCTAAGGTATTTTGAAATTCCCAGTTTGCAGGAAACACAATTCTTAGCCAAGGTAGAGAGTAAGTTAAGGAAAACATGGTAGTTGCGAATGTGGTTTTAGTTCGAAAAGGATTCGGAAAATTGTCGATCGAATATATATTGCTCAGGTTCTGTCCTTTTTGTTTTCTGATGGAAGGAGCATAATACTGCAATGAAAATGTTTTGTTCCTTAGGGGATGTAGTCAAACTAGGATCCGAGAGGACTTTAAAATCCTAGCGTAGTCAATTAAAAGATTTAAAGGATTTTGAAATCCATTCAAATCTAGGTGTAGTCAATTAAAGGATTTAAAAATCCTTTAAAATCTAGGTGTAGTCAATTAAAAGATTTTAAACGATTTTAAAATCCATCCAAATCCAAGTGTATTCAAAAAATTAAGATTTTGGAGGATTTCAATAAGTTGTGGATTTTGTGGGATTTGAGAGCCAAAAGTATATATAACCAAAACTAAAAAGAATCCAACCTCACACCCTAGGATTTCAAATCCTTCCACCACAATGCACCACAATCCATTCAAATTCTTTAAAAATCCATATGAATTTTGTAAGAGTCCTTAATCCTCTTAAATCCTATCAAATCTATCACTTTTAAAATCCTTTAAAATCTTTGTTTGACTACACCCCCTTAATTAGCAACAAACAGGAATTAGCCCTACTTAGTTATGCTGTGTAGCTGATCTAATAAGTAGACAACTCTACTCAATCATGTAAAATACACCAAGAAACCAAGGATATTGACACATTTTTCACGGAAGCACCAAAATGATTTACGGTGGACAAACTTAGGGACCATTTTTATCGATTTTCATTGTCAGGGACCAAAATGAGGAGTTGCCAATCTCAGAGACTATTTTAATTAAATAGCCAATTAAGGACCTCTGCGTGTTATTTTGACCTCCATGTTTGTTGACTTAGAAAATTTCTCATCTATGCAATGTACAAGTTAACGCTGCATTATTGTTATTTAACAGTTTTAATAGTTTATTGCCAGCTTAATTAAGTTGCAGTGATACCCTTTTTTTTTTTTTTTTTTTTTTCTTAATTTTGTAAGGACTGAGTAACTCGACTTCTTAGAATGTAGTGCTTTCATACGAAGGAGGTTTTGGAACAATAGGTTGCATCTTCTCGCATTCTACTGTGATATCCTGAATTTGAACTGAATATAATGATCAAGTGTAGTACTAGTGTTTACGTTTTCACCGTCAGTTCGTGCTTTCATTTCTTCCGATTATTATTTAACATATAGAAAGTGAGATTGACATCCTCCAAGACGGGTAGATGTCCTTTACATGCACACTTGAACTCTGGTGTAATAGCACTAGATATGAGCATGTACTTTACACGCACACTGGGAAGCAACAGAATATGAACATCAATAAATGTTTTATTTACCAAGATGTATGCTAATTGCTAGTCAGGGTTTTAAAGGTAGACAGTGTTTTCTTATGTAACAGGCTTTGCAGAGGGACGAGATCATTGATAAGTTTCACCAAATGACGGTAAAAATTGAAGCAGCATTGAGTAAAATTCCTTACGAGAAATTTGACATGTCAGAGGAAGTTTGCGAACAGGTACATTTACAACCCGCATTCCACATTTGCATTTGAAGAAGAGTTTGAGCAGAAAATGACCCATAGTTTGTCTTTTCTCTCTTTGCGCTTTTTTTAATGCTGCAACTATGCAACAATGAGAGAGAAAGCTCGTTCTCTTTGCGAGCAACAAATTATAAAACGCATAAAATAGTGTCAAATTATGGATTTTTTCACTTTCAAAGTATTTAACAAGAAGTATCCCGTGTAATTTCTTTCAGATTGAACTAGTGCATGCTCAATTCAAAAGAGCGAAAGAAAAAAAGGACTGCCTTGACTCACAACTAGAGATGGATTTAGCTGTAGCAGTAAGAGACACAGATCTTGACCCTGCAGTAATAAAAAGACTTTCAGAGAAGCTTTACCTCAGAACCATCAATGATTTAAAGAAAGAGTCACTTGCTTTCCATGAATGGGTTATCGCAAGTGACGGAGATCTAGGGGACCACTTTGAAAAGATGCAATCTCTGCTTAAGAAGCTAAAGGACCTAGTGCTTATGGAAAACCCAGAAGTCGACAACTCAGAACATGACAAGAGCACGGTCAAGCACAGATCTCCTGTCATCCCAGATGATTTCCGGTGTCCAATATCACTAGAATTGATGAAGGATCCTGTGATTGTCTCTACTGGACAGGTACGTCCTTGAACGTCTTTAACAATGTACCGCTTTGTCAGTTTCTCTATTGTTCTCGTGGTTAATGATTTCACCTATTTTTGCAGACATACGAAAGATCATGTATTCAGAAGTGGTTGAATGCAGGACACAAAACTTGTCCCAAAACACAGCAGACATTGTTGCACACAGCCATAACACCAAACTATGTTTTGAAGAGTCTAATTGCTTTGTGGTGTGAAAGCAATGGTGTTGAGCTACCCAAAAAGCAAGGGAATGGTAAAAACAGAAAAGCAGGAAGCAGTATTTCAGACTGTGATCGTGCTTCTATTGCTTCCTTGTTAGAAAAACTAGCAAAGGGGAACTCGGAAGAACAAAGAGCAGCTGCTGGTGAACTCCGCTTGCTGGCAAAGAGGAATGGAGATAATAGAGTGTGTATTGCTGAGGCAGGAGCCATTCCTCTCCTTGTTGAGCTCTTGTCGTCTGCTGATTCTCGGACCCAAGAGCATGCCGTTACAGCACTTCTCAACCTCTCGATAAATGAGAGCAACAAGGGAGGGATTGTAAATGCTGGAGCTATACCCGATATAGTAGATGTTTTGAAAAATGGCAGCATGGAGGCTAGAGAAAATGCAGCTGCAACCCTTTTCAGTTTGTCTGTTGTAGATGAAAACAAGGTGGCAATTGGAGCTGCTGGAGCTATCCCAGCCCTTATAAAATTGCTGTGCGAGGGGACACCGAGAGGGAAAAAGGATGCAGCTACCGCTATTTTTAATCTTTCAATCTATCAGGGAAACAAGGCCAGGGCTGTAAGGGCAGGTATTGTGGCCCCACTGATGAGATTGCTCGAGGATGCGGGAAGCGGGATGGTGGATGAAGCGCTAGCGATCCTGGCCATTCTGGCTAGCCACCAAGAAGGGAAGGCAGCAATTGGTCAAGCTGAGCCAATCCCAGTTTTAGTGGAATTTATAAGAACAGGTTTCCCACGCAACCGGGAGAATGCTGCTGCTGTGTTATGGTCGTTATGCACAGGTGATTTGCAGCAGTTGAAACTAGCAAGGGAACTCGGTGCGGAAGAGGCAATGAAGGAATTGTCGGAAAATGGCACTGAGAGGGCCAAGAGAAAAGCTGTAAGTGTTTTAGAGCTGCTTCAACGCGTCGACGATGATTTTATTCCCCAACAATGCTAGTAGGATGAAGAAAGTGTAGTTCTACTGTAATATACGCAATGTTTGAAATATCAATATGTAAATTTATGGATATATCGATGCATGTATCGATATCAGTTGCCAAAAGTTGTGGAAATTTGCAATGGGGTAGGTATATCAGCTCATTCAGATTTAGTTGAAATTAGAGAAAAATTTCTCAAAAATAATTCAAAAGTTCGAAGTATGCAATGAATTCTAGCAAAATTTCTGTAGTGAATGAATAAATATCATTGATATTGATTTTTCTATATTTCATCGATATAGGATGAAGTTTGCATTTGAACCCCTTCTTTATATAGGTTTTTTATTTTTGAATATTTAGACAAAAATATCGAAAAAATTTTAAACATTTTAAGCACTGAATATCCAATATCAACATATCAAGTGTTCAAAGTTGTTTATTATTGGAGAGTTACCATAAAATTTAATTAATAAACAAGAAGGCGGGAAAATTCTTGATTTTTCTACCATTCAATATGGCCGGCTTTTCCAAATACAGTAGACCGGGTATTCTGTTTCAGATAGCGATTTTCGCGGTTTCATTTTAACCTCTAGAATTCCCCGTTTTATGCACTCGCAACGTTTGGATAAAAAATTCGGATGCGACACAGTCTCTCTTGCTTTATTTTATATATGCTCTTTTTTCAGGTCAAAAACGGTAGGCTTGTAAACTTGCATGTTTCATGCTTCTCAAACATTATTCATCTATTATTTAAACAGAAATCCATTATCTTTCTTTGAGTGAATAGTTAAATGTATTAGAGAAACAGCAGGAAGAACACAAGTTGAGAATATAAATACATTTTATTAGTAACAGGAATAGCTCTTCGCCTCACAGAATCTATCTTCCCATGCTGTCGGAAAAAGTTTTAAGTTCGAATCACTTCCCGTTGATCAAGAGCTCGTTTGGATGTACTTTTAAAATAATTGAAAACGCTTTTGGTGAAAAAAATTTTGGAACCAATTCTTAGTAAAAATGCAAGTAAATCCTGAAAAAAACACTTAAAGTGCTTTGGGAACCTAAAAACATTTTCTCTAAAAACGCTTTCAGCCATTTTAAAAGCACAAATGAGCCCTAAGAGGAATCGCAGAGCGGGTCTTTCAATAAAAATTTACAAAATTTTATTTGATCTACAAAATTTTACACGTCAATCTAACTTCCCACAAATGTTTCAATCAAGCTACGGCCGGTGGCGATTTTCGTGGTCCCAATTATCAAATCATATGCCATCCCTTCCTACAAGATCCAAATTACCATAGATTCAGGAATTAGGACATCAAGCAGGCAACAGATGAGAGAAAAGGAGAGAAAATTTGGGACAATCAACCCCGACACGTGAACAAAAACAGTTGTACAAATGTGATCCAACCCATCCACCTACCAAATCGCATAACCTAAAGAAATGTCGTAGATTTCATATGTGCAAAACAATCAACATACCTGAGCACTGAGAAATCGAAGAGCAGAGATCTCCGCAAACGTTGCACCTCCAACGAAGACAACAAGTACTAGAGAACGCCTTCCATCAGACACCCTGGGATATATTAAGAAATGTTACAATGAAGTATACATGCAGCATTAGCAAACAACAAATCAAGACGGTACTGAGAGCAGAATCTTATAAAATAGGAACAGTTGGGACATACTTGTCTACATTGGACGAATGCCCCTGCAAAGTGTCTAACGATGGCTGCCTGAGAATCTGCCCTGCAAAATTGTTACAACGGAAAAAGTCAGCTTAACATGTAATCCAACATACACACACAAAGATAAAATAAGAACAAATAACTCAAGAAATGTACTAACTCTCTTTATTTCTGAATGTGGTCCAGGTAAAAGCCTCAGAATCTCTTCAATAGATTATAGGACGCCTGAAAGTAAAAAAGTTGCATGTTTTAGAGCAAATTAAACAAATATCGAGATCATGAAAATTTACAACAATGAAAATTCCGCCAAAACCAAAGCAATACGAAGAGGAAAAGGGGAAAAGAATAATGAGCCTTAAATTAATCATAAAAAGCCACAAGACTTTAATTTGAGTCCTATGAAAGTCTTTTTTTTATGTGCAAGCCTTATTTGAAATAGAAGTTCTGATCCTTGACTGCCGAACTTCAAAGTTTCAGTAAGAGGTAAGAGCTCTACAAAAATAAAGAAATTTCAACTAAGAGACCCAGATACCGATATAACATGAACAAAACCAACCTGTATCTAGTAAAAGACTGGTGTAATGAATTTCTGGTGGGACGACGGTAAATCATGTAGAAGAGGCAAGACCAAGAAACCGGTAAATCATGTAGAAGAGGCAAGACCAAGAAACCATCTTGTAATACCAACTTCCCAGAATATTATACCATGGCTACAGATAAGAAACTTCCAACGTTGATTTAATTAAATATAGACATTTAACATGATAAATTTAGGGACCCAGCTGTCCACTTTGCATGAGTACATTTCCGGCTTCAGTGCCTACCTGGAATTTGTCTCCAGCAAAATTGAACTTGCCTCAGTCTTAAACTATTCTAAATTGTATGGGCCCTTATTAGAAAACTTAAACGATAGATTGTACATCTTTATCATTTCCTGTGGTTTTCGAAGAGCTTGAGTATAACAAAGGGCAAATGACTTGCAGAATATATACTCGTGGTGAAGAAGAATTGATGGGATCTACTGAAAGAAGATGAGAAACAGACAAACAAAAATGGAAAGAAAACGAACATGCTACAAAAAATTTAGTGAAGGAATTAGGCTCACCATCCAGATCGAACAGCATGCTGGATGAGGCGAATGCTAAGAGGTGCGTATCCAGAAAACACATAAGAAATATCATTGGGACTGTGATATAAGAAAATTGCCTCCCAAGTTAGTACCAATGAAAAGGGAACACTGCCAAAAAGAAAATTAAAATACTTTGCAGTGTCAGTGTCCTCAACTACAAGTTGCAGGGCACGTTTAACTGTCAGCCAGTTGCTTTTCGTCTCCTGCAAGGTTCAGACGTGTACAATGAATCCACATTTATTCTTTTGTGCAAACAAGTCCATTCACCAGTTACTAAATTATCCAAGGAAACCAGTGGATGATTTTGCAAGGTAAAATAAAAATGAACCTGTTTTTTAAGCAATCCAGCTTTCTCTACATTATTCAGTGTAACCATGTGCTCGAATCCATAACTATGGAGTAGTTCTCTCCTAAACCAAGAATACAAAAACCATTTAATATAAGATATAAAACCAAAAGGATTAAATTGAAACGTATTGTGTGATGAGTGAAGAGCACTTGCCTTAAATAGTGGAAATGCTTTTTGGGTAACCCAGAATTTGTAATAGAAAACAATATGAGAACACGTAGGACGTTCACAAGAGGCTCCTGCTTATGGATCATTTCTTCAATATGCTCAAAGCATCTGCATTCACAAACTCTTTCAGTCTTAATTACATGGCTAAAGAAAATGAAAGCTTAAAACCCCTAAACATGTAAGTTCTCAACAGCAGCAGCCTAAATTCAGCTTACATGTCATAACTTTGACCCTCAATAATTGTGTGTTCCATGTCAAGTTGTCCGAGAAATGATGCCTTTGACGTAAACGTTGACAGATGCTGAGCAAGATTTATGTGCCTCTACAGCAATAATTGTAGCAAATCAGAATATAAAACTCCCTGTATGGATTCCTATAATGATTTAAAGAATTACTTACAGCCATTTCTGGCAACGGGTTCAGTTTTTTTACAAAGTCCTTCAATTCAGAAACTGTCTGGTTCTATATGCAAAATTATTTATCACTTCATTAGAAAAAAATAATTCTGGTAATACCATCAGGTTCATGAATAGAAAATTGAGTCGAAATCACCTCATGATTGCAGAAGGGCAAGTATTCAGCTCTTATAACATTCACTTACATTGCTAGTCACATCGGTGTAGTCCTGCTTCATTGATTGTGCTTTTTGACGTAGAATCTGCAATCATACTGCAGGTAGCAATGAGAAATGGAACTGCTAGGAAGGATTTTTCATTTTCATAAGAACTTAGAAGAAATAGCTTCAGGAAAAGAAAACATAACAGTCTAAAGTGGTGAATATAGATCAACCTGGCCAACAACTTCAAAGTTGAGATCCCGTAACTCTTTAAACAGCTTGTCACTGTAATTATTACGATACACAGTAATAAGTGTAAACACAGAGGACCAAGGAAGCACATAGGAAGAAAAATGAGTAAAGAAAAACAATTACAGAAAGAAAAGACGAAGATGGTATAGGCATTTGAGAGCAACGAGTGTAATGGATGTGCCAAAAGACTTAAAATGAGTATATGTGTGACATGACGCCCTTGAATTAGCAAATCTTTCAAGGAAACAATGAAAACACCTTGAATTAAGTGGAACTGTCATCTTCTTTCCCTCTTGTTGGGCCGCCCCCATGAAAGATGCATCTAGCTCGACAGCACCATTGTTGATATGCAGAAACTGCACTGAAATGATTAGGGATAGCTTGCAACTAATTCAAATTACAAACAAACAAGAATTCTCCTTAATTTAAGGTTTCTCATTAAAGTTTTAGGTTTAATACAAAAAAAGACTTAGGTTCAGTTGACTTACAAATCTAGGTATTAGGCAAATAATTAATCAGAGTAGATATAATATACTGATTTAATGAAAAACAAATGAGAAAGTTACTGGCAAAACTTGCATACTTTCTTAGGATGCCAATCGAATCAGAATGCTACAGTCCAGATGAAAAAAACCTCACGAGCAACTCAAAATTTTAACATACGCTTTCTATACCTAGTTACCTCTCATACCCATGCAGCTTTTATCATAATCATGCCATGTGATTGATTTTCTACTGAATACATACTTCCGCCAGTTTTTACAATGACTTACCTCATCAAGAAGCCCTTCATATGTTAATTGAGAACACATGGGAGTTACCAAGTCCACCTACATCCAAGGAATAATCAATGTAAGCAAAAACCACAATTGACGGTACAGTTGTAGCAACATATGCAGTAGCTGGATGTGAGTTTGTAACTTTCTGAATAAGGAATGGTATATGCCATGATTATAAAGAAGGGTTCATAACTTTACCATGCAATTTTTTATTCCTTTCCCAAATAAAAACTTTAAGTAAACTTAACAAAATGGCATACTAAATGAATTTCAAGTTATTTACTGCATGTCTTGCAAACAAATTTGTACCACAAGAAATGGCCAGAATACGCCATGTTGTGTGGCAAACTAATAACTTTTAGAGAATGAGAGTGAGAGAGAGTATACCTCCCTATCTAAAAGGATGAGAGAATTTATCTCAGGCACAACCATCTGATGTTACAAGCAAGATATTAGTGGAAGGTTACTAAGTGTTCATTTTAATATGCAGTTTATATATATTTTTTAAATTAATTCATAAGAGAAGGAGCTTAAAGTCATGCATAAATTGCATCAGGTGAGTTAACCGGTTCCTCAGCTTGCATACGGTTTAGAATGTCAGCCACACGCACTGATCCTTTGCCTTTAGCCCTCACATTTGGTATCACCCCAAAAGAAAACTTCAAAACAAAACAATAAATAAGGAACAATTTTCACCCAGGGAAAGAACATTAACTAGAGTAACTAGAAGCACAATTTCTCACTACAATCATAATATTCTTTTGCTCCAATGCTATACAAGTGCGTGTATGTGTGTGTGTGTGTGTATTTATATATACATATATATTCATTCTTGCATGATCAAATAAATCACATAAATACCATTAAAAGGAGAAAGCTAAACCTAAAGTAAACTGAACAAAAATGTGCACATATTTTCTACAACCTCAAGCTTGTGAATCGCGTTTGCAATATGCCAAAGAGAGCTCGTATCACCATCAACTAGGCATTCCTACCATGCAGAGAGAAAAGAAAGTTAATAGACATAGATCAAATAGTGCAGAATAAGTTTAAACATCTGATGTTAAAAAATAATTAAAATAAATCCAAAAAATATAAAATGAGAAATTTCTCCAGTGCCTTGCAAGAAAGATCAAGTTCAAATGACAAAACATCCTCGTCCAAAGGAACAATGTATAACGGATACTCTCCTATAGTCAACAAGTGATGGACCTTTTCCTCTTCAAGGATCTGAAAAACCAAAATGGAATTTATCATCATTCAATTTTCAAATGTACCGGCAATGCATCCATTGAAAACCATCACTTATACAAAGTAATCATAATAGCCAAGGCACGCTCACCTTCTCACACCCAACTGCACGGCGAGGGACAAAATAAACATAGTATTCTCTCTGCAGTCCTTTTGACGTATCATTATGAATATGCAAACTAATTAATGTCATCAACGTAAGCTCTGAACGGACAAGGTAAACAAGCTTGGAACACTCGGTTTGAATGGGATCAGCTGAAAGATGCCGCAACTCAATTCCATGTTCCTGTTTGCATGTTTGCATGCACCAGTAAAACAACAAGAAGTACAATCTAAATTCCACCTGAAAAGCTTCCTGCATTATAATCAACTCATTTCAGTTGAATGTAACAACTGCTTTGCCAAAAATTAAGAATCGAAAATCAAATTTCGAATGCGAGTTTCCCATTAAATTCTAGCTTAACAAGCATAAAAATCACATCACAAACAAAATTCAGCAGAAAAACATGAATTTCTATGGAAATAATGTGATAGAATTACTTTGAGGATCGAAGTCTGGATGATCGACGAGAGAGAGCCGCTGAGCTTCTGATGAATGACCAAACACTTCTTTCCTCGAATCTACAAATTCCAGAACAATCAAACAAATCAAAATTCAAGACATTTTTAATTTAAATTTCAACGGAAAATAAATTGAAATAAGGAATTGGAGCTCACATTCTTGAGGATGTTTACGAGCTCCCTCTGAGACTGTTCCCTGTTATACCATAATATCCACACAAGAATTATATAATATAATCATATATACATATATACATATATATATATATATATGAAGAAAATACAAAATTAATTGGAGATTAAATGTAATCAGTTGGCACCTGAGGGATGTGAGATTGATCGGAGCATTGTCTAAGTTGGGAATCTGAGCCATGGCAGTCCAAACGTCTCTCTGTCTTTTTTTTTTTTTTTTTTTTTTTTGCAGTTGCAGAACCGGCTCGTCTGCTCGGGGATGAAGACGATGAAACTTACTTGAAGCAACTTTATAATGGGCCTGGACTCGTTATTCTGGGCCTTGGGTCGGACTGAGATTGCTTCGGTACATTTGATGAGCTTACTCTGCTTGAAAATTAGGCTCATGCAACTATAAATAAAAAATAGACTTATTTTCAGCTACATTATATGGAATTTGATGTCAATCTCACTTTGTTCCTAAAGCTCAAAAGCCGTCATTTTACTTGATTTCGATCCCACTTTACCTTGGAAACTCAAAAGTAGCCACTCTGCTCTCTGAAAACTAATTTAAAAAATAACCTATCATCTAAAAACATCAAAAGTGAGGTTTTAGAGAACTTAGCCCACTCCCTTCTTTTGTCTCTCTTCCCCTCTCACTTCGAATGTATCTCTCTTCTTTCTTTCCTCCTTTCTCCTTTTTTTTTTCCTTCTTTCTCCTTTTCTTTCTCTTCTCCAATCGGCTCTCTTTATTCTCTCGTCTTCCTTCTTTCTCTCTCCTCCTCCTTCTCTCTATCTCCTTTAATCCTCTCTTCTTTCTCCTCTAATTCTCTCTTTCTTTTTTTCTCTCCTCTCTCATCTTTCTCCCTCTTCTGCAACTCCTTCTCTTTGGATCTCTTTTATCCAGTTTAAATTTTAAGATTTAAAAATTTTAAATTTAATACCAAATAAGTTTTTGAGTCTTAAAGAAAATTGTTTTCAAGATAAGTCCTTAATAAATGTTTTGATAAATGATGAAATCATTTGAATAAGATATCAAAAAGGCCCTTGTTTTCTAAAGTTTTCAAATTTTTTGCTAAAAAATGTCATACGAGGTCCAGTCATTGTCCATGTGCTATCCACGGTGTTCATCATTCAGCCGTATGCCGTGTCATTAGTTAATTGTGCTCTTGACAGAAAGAATAATAGAACTATAAAAGTGTTACAAAATTTAAGCTTTAGATATAAAAATAGGATAAAAAAAACCTTAATGTATGAAAGTTAGAATTTCACAATGATTGAAATAGTAAAGCGAGAATTACCATTTTTCAAGTTGAGGAAAAAGAGAGTTGATAAAGTCCTAAAAATTACATTACAAAGCGGCGTGCTGTTATTAAAAAAAAGGAAAAATAAGAAAAATGACAAAGGAAGGAAAATGTCACTCTATCAAGTTTCAACCAACGGAAAAGGATATTTGTCGAATTCTATTTTTGGAGATCTTAGAGATCACGTAATCATGATAGTTCATCGTGCATAGTACGGTAAAAAATTATTTTAAAATTTAAAATTAAATATAAATAATATTTAACGAAAACTGATTACACGATTTATGATGAACGATCAGGATTACAAGATCTCTAGATCTCATAAAAAGAATCCGTGAGGATCCTTTTCCCCAACCAACACATAGGACACTATCGCATCTCACTGCATCTCAATCCCCGCGACCGATTCCCAAGGCAAAGAACTTTTTTCTACGACCCCACGCTCCCGCCACTCTCTCTCTCTCTCTCAATTTATGGCCACCGCCATGCGCCTGCGTCGGCTCGGAGCTGCCGCCTGCGTCGCCACCGCGGCAAGCGGCGCCTTTCTCCTCCAGCCTTCCTTCTCCGCCAGCGACCGTGGCAATGGACCCTCCTCCCTCGGCGCCGTTCGCCAGAGGATCAGCGACCCGAACGCTGTGGTTCCGTCTAGAGCGGCTCAGGAGGCCGCTCTGATTAGCGCGAGCGCTTCCAACCCGCTCGACATTCTCGTCATCGGCGGTGGCGCTACCGGAAGTGGCGTCGCTCTTGACGCCGTCACCAGAGGCCTCCGCGTCGGCCTCGTCGAGCGCGAGGACTTCTCTTCTGGAACGTCGTCGCGGTCCACCAAGCTAATTCATGGAGGTAGGCGTACTGCGTATGTACAATCCTACACGTATCCGTATCCGTATATATATATATATATATATATATATATATAGAATTCATACTTCTCTGTATATATTGTGTTGCATAATTGCATTACATGGATTTCCCTGTCCTCTCAATTTGTCATTTCCGGTTCTTAATGTTGCTGTTGACGTTTTGTTTTGTTTGTCGTTTTGGCCTCCTGTCAATGCATTTGTGTGCTTGAAGAGAAATTGAGCTACAGGAGTGGATTAATTTACAGAGCCGTTGTAATTTCGTCAACTTTTTAACTTTGTCTATATTGATCTTAATAGTAAATCGAGACGGAATAATCCGAAATTTCGTTGTTATCTTTCAATTTTGAATCTATGATTTGGCCGGTTCATGTTGCTATGATAATTTTCAAATACTGGACTGTAAGTATAACACAATATGATGTTCGAATTTTTTCGTTTGGAGTTAGTAATCATTATCTTTTATTTTTTTAATATTTTAGTTTCCCATTAAGTTTTAATACCATCCCGGCGGCTTGTGTAAAATTTATTATGTTAGGTGTTCGGTACTTGGAGAAAGCCGTGTTTAATCTTGACTATGGACAGCTGAAGTTGGTATTCCATGCGCTTGAGGAGCGTAAACAGGTTATTGAGAATGCACCACACCTCTGTCATGCTTTGCCATGCATGACACCGTGTTTTGACTGGTTTGAGGTAGTGTACTACTGGATGGGCTTGAAAATGTACGATTTGGTGGCAGGACTACGACTCTTACATGTGTCCAGATATTATTCGGCACAAGAATCCGTTGAGTTGTTCCCCACCCTTGCCAGGAAGGGTAACAATAAAAGCTTGAAGGGCACTGTGGTGTATTATGATGGGCAGATGAATGACGCACGTCTTAATGTTGGATTGGCGTGCACTGCTGCCGTAGCTGGTGCAGCAGTGCTTAACCATGCAGAAGTGGTTGCTTTGTTGAAGGATGAGGCTAGCAATCGGACAATTGGTGCAAGAATCCGAGACAACTTATCAGGTAGAATGAGCGCACACTTCCACAACTGGTTTATATACTAATGTAATGTGAAAATGATGATTTAGTAATTTCCTTTTTGAACGTTGTGATTCTTACTGAATTTCTTAAGTTACCAGGGAAAGAGTTTGATACATATGCAAAAGTCGTCGTGAATGCTGCCGGTCCATTTTGTGACTCTTTAAGGAAGATGGCAGATCAAGATGCAAAACCAATGATATGCCCAAGCAGCGGTGTACATATCGTACTTCCTGACTATTACTCTCCGGAGGGTATGGGTTTGATTGTTCCTAAAACTAAGGATGGACGTGTTGTTTTCATGCTTCCATGGTTGGGACGAACAATTGCTGGCACCACAGATTCCAACACTTCTATTACTCTTCTTCCTGAACCACATGAGGATGAGATTCAGTTCATACTGGATGCCATTTGTGATTACCTTAATGTCAAGGTCTGTGATTCTCTGTGCCTGTGGGGCATCTTTTCCTGCATTGCTAATCCAAGTTTATGACCCAACACCATGTTTATCACACGTCAAATAGACATTAGCAGTTATAAAATTAAAAATATGTTCTTTCAATGATTACTTCCTTTCTATTTAGTCAGCTAGAATTTTGCGTGTAGATTCAGTGTGATCTTATGATCTGTATTTGGATATTAATTATCAACATGAGCAGCTTGGTCAGTTGATTGTCTATTATTTCCCTCAGTTTAACACTTTCTCCTTTAGGATTTCTCTGACTAGTTGAATTTTTAAGTCGGGTTGATAAATGATGTCCAAATGCAGAAAGTAGTGGAAGACATTTAATGCTGTAACTCAATCTAGGTGTCTTCTTCTTTCTTTTTCTATTTAGTTGTCTTGTTGGGACTAAAGCATTGCTGGGAAAATATAGGTACGCCGCACGGACGTTCTCTCCGCGTGGAGTGGTATTCGGCCATTGGCAACGGATCCATCTGCGAAAAGCACTGAGAGCATCTCCAGAGATCATGTTGTATGTGAAGATTATCCTGGTTTGGTAACAATCACGGGCGGCAAGTGGACTACTTACCGTGGGTAAGGTTTATTTGGTTGAGCTGAGATGATTTAGTTTATAGTTAAGAGGTTTTCCATTTGAAACTAGGCAACTTATATTTTGCTGACTAGAAAATTTTCAGCATGGCAGAAGATGCGGTTAATGCAGCAATAAAGTCTGGAAATCTGACCCCAGAAAATGGATGTTTGACGTCCAAGCTGCATATTGTCGGTGGAGACGGATGGGACCCTGCATCTTTTACAGTTATAGCTCAACAATATGTGCGCATGAAGAACAGCCATGGTAAAGTTGTTCCTGCAGTGATGGACACTGCTGCAGCAAAGCATCTGTCCCATGCATATGGTACTTTTGCTGAACAAGTTGCTGCCATTGCTCAGGTTGGTTTTTCTTGCTCCAAAAGTTACTGTATTACTTGTAATCTGTTATAATATATGGATTTCTCGTAAATAACAATATGCTTCTGGTGTCCTTAAATAACGATACTCACTTATAACTTCATATTTTCAAATTTTAGAACGAAAATCTGGGGAAGAGGCTTGCCCATGGATACCCCTTTCTAGAGGCTGAGGTTGCCTACTGTGCTCGAAATGAGTACTGTGAATCTGCCATTGATTTCATTGCTAGGAGATCTCGGCTTGCTTTCCTTGACACTGATGCGGCAAGCAAGGCATTGCCACGTGTGATTGAAATTTTAGCAACTGAACACAAGTGGGACAATTCTAGGCAGAAGTACGAGTTAGAGAAAGCCAAGGAATTTTTGGAAACTTTCAAATCTTCAAAAAATGCTCAGTTCCATGATGGGAAACACGTTTAGTAAGTACGTTTGTGTTTTGTTTGTCGATTAATCTTTCTATATTCCTGATCGACAAATTACTTTATCAAATCAGTCCGAAGTATAAAGAATTATGATCAGGTGCTTGTCTCCGCTGTAGGTTTATGCATTCAATTTTCACTAGTATATTGAATGGCGGCAAGTTTTCCGGCCTTAATTCTGGTGCGAAGGAGTATGCCTGCCACACACAGCATAAGGGTATAGTTACACATCAATGAAAATTAACTGTTTCCCTTTTGGGATTTCTGTTAGTCATCTGTCACAATAATCTGTCACGAGATTCTCAGCACGCTCTGTGCAGTGTTGCTCGTAAATTTTTTCAGTTGATTCTGATCGCTGTATTTTCGGGTTTCCAAAATTAAAATTGTAATGTTAGAAAAAGAAATTACTTTACAATAAATTAATTATCTGTCATTGCAGTTTTGCTTGTATCTTGCCTCATAAGTTACATACAGCGTTTCTTTCATATTCCTTGTAAAACCCTCTCTTGAAGAAAGAAGTGCCAAATGCTTCTCTAATTTCAAAGACACTATTTTCTATTTACGGTTGATATTTTCTCGCCCCCGACACCCACCATTTCTGACCTCACTTGAATTACCGGCCTCGGATGGGTTGCTGAAGGCTTGGGCGGAGGTGAAAATGGTGAGTGTCGGGAATCTGAAACCTCTTCTAATATCATAGACATTTTGAATTTTGAACTTTGAAGATGACTAACCCTCCAACTTTTTCTTTTCCTTGTTCACGAGTAGTGTCTGTGTAAAACCACACTTCATCGATGCATATCAATTTACCTGAGTCACGGGTTACTGTTGATTTGCTGGGTCCAAAAGTTGGTGAAACAAATTTAACACTCGATACTTGTGATTTTTGAACAACTTCTCTATTTTGCCTCTACCGAAATAAGTATCGTTGATGATAGTTCTGAAGAGGCTACTACAATGTATTTACTCATTGGTGTGGCAAGCTCTTCTATTCTAGTTCACGGTTTCTCTTCTAGCGATATGATTCATTCGGGGAGAGTTTCACCAGTCATTGGGAACTCAAACAAAGATTTATTTAACAGCAGTCGAGAAAGAAAGGTAGAAAGGGGGGGTTTTCTCCCGTTTCGGGGTTATCTTATGTACTGGTTGTTGACTGGCTGGCAAAAAACTAGTGCTTTTAGCTTAAGCGGATTTTCACTGGATTGGAGCCTTTTAGAAACCCTCTCGTTTTGGCTTCACTTAAGCAGTTGACAAAATCCAAGAGCAAGATCCGAACCGCCAATTTTTTTGTAGGAGGTAGATTTTCTGCCCTCTTGTTTGGGTGCCCTTCCCATCTCCTTCTATTTGTACGGTCACGGTTAAACCATGTCAACATTTTATATTCTTATTTCTTTTTGTCTTATTATCTCTATAAAAAAAAATCAATATAAAATGTTAACATGGTTTAACTGTGACCATACAAAATAAAAGAAGATGGAAAAAACATCTAAACCGGAGGACAGATAATCTACCTCCTTTTTTCATTCATAGAGAGATCGGATTGTCAAAATCAATAAAATGGCCATCGTGGACCAAGATCCAAACAGATCAATCTTGTTGAGAGATACTGCCCAAGAAAAGGAAAATGGTACTTATGGATCAAGGATAATAAATAAAAGTGAAACAAGATAAAATCGTAAATCGAAATGACTACTGCATCACCGAAAGGATCGAAACCACATTCGTAGGCCAACAATTTTTTTGGATGGGTTGAACTACTGGAATGTGAAATAAACATCATGGGATCAATACAATGGATTATAAAAATAGTTCATCTAAAATCCAGATGTGAAGATTAGGAACAAAAACGAAAATAGAAAAACACATACCCTTTCAACATATGTTCCAAACTATCTCTAAATGCGTAGTCAATCTGCTTCTGAAGGCTTTCAAACCTTTATGCGACTTGAAACGCATTTGATATCGCATGAAAAAGCGTTTCTTGGAGTAGCTCTTAGATGCTTTTTCAAAAAGCACTTCTATTTCATTAAGGACTTGAAATTGTAATTAACATTTCAACATACTTTTTGGTTACAAAAGAACAACATATTTCAATAAGAAATCTTATAAGTAAAAGTGCTTACTATAAAATCAGTTTCAAAAATGCTCACAGTAGTGTATTTGTTCTTATGTGAAGATTTCAAAAAGGCCACAGTAGTTTGTTATTATGTGAAGATTTCAAAAAGGTCATAGTAGTGTGATTGTTATTATATAAAGTTTTTAAAAAGAGCAATCACTTCACTTTTTTGGTTTGTCACGGATGTGGCTCTATATAAAAAGCACTATGTGTATGATTACAAGACACAACAAAGAAAAGAAGTAAAAAGCAATAATATCAACATCCCTCCCTTCCTCTTTTTCCTGCAATCTTTGTGTTATAGTTACGAAACTAAACAATGTGATATTTAGCACCCGCTTCCCTCCTGTCACTAGTAAAGATTATCTCTTTAACTTTTTCTATTTATAACACATTATCAGCATGACTCTCTAACATTAACCAGTTCCTTAGTCGAAAAATGCTTCCTCCAAGGATTTTATTGTTCTTCCTCCTCTGCCTCACCTGTTTGGTGTACCCTCGCCAAGATCTGCTAGCACCGTGCTTGCTCCAAATTCTCAATATAACAATTACTTATATTTTTTTATTCTTGTTTGGTGTAACTCTTGACTACTAACCAAGTGTTGATTTATGTTAATTTTACTGTGATCAAAGATGGTGCGGTACAATCGCCCATCTTGAACTGCAAATTTAATTTTACTGCAATTTTAGGTGGTGCGGTATAATCGCCCACCCTACTCTGCATATTTAAATTTTCCTACTGCTTGAGTGGTACGGTATAATCGTCCACCCTATGATATATTGTTTCAATGAGAGTGGTGTGGTACAATCGCCCTCATCATTAATCATGTAAATCTTAAGCCTGAAGTTTCAAGGGCTTATCATTTTAGCATGAATATTAAAATGAAAAATTTGTAAGAACTATAAGTTCTAACACTACATTCCTCCAAAATATATATTATTACAAGTTCTTACACATCTCATTTTTTTTTCAAAAAAGAAAATGGCGAACTTGGCAAAACTTGATTTTGTTGCACTAGATATTACTGGGAAGAACTACCTTACCTGGGTAATGGATACCAAGATCCATCTGGAGACAGAGAATCTTGGAGAAACCATCAATGAGGAAAACAATACATCCTCTCAAGATCGAGCAAAGACCATGATCTTTATCCATTGCCACCTTGATGAAGGACTGAAGAGTGAGTACCTAACGGTTGAAGATACATTAACCCTATGGAAGGCATTGAAAAATAGATACAAAAACCAGAAAACAATGATTCTTCCAAGGGCTTGTTATGAATGAACACACCTATGGATCCATGATTTCAAGACGGTTGTTGAGTACAACTATGCAATGTTCAAAATTAGCTCCTAGATGAAGCTTCATGGGGAGACCATCACTTGAGTATAACAAGCTGATGTCGATGCTCCTTGTGGCTGAACAAAACAATGAGCTCTTTATGAAAAATCATCAGTCCCGACCTACTGGATCAACGCCATTCCCAAAAGTGAATGCTATTTCCCTTGAAGTGAATACTACATCCTCTTATGGTAATAATTACAAACAAGGACGTGGGCACAGGCGAGGGCGGTGGAATGAGAAAGGCAAGAATTATGGTGTCTAGTTTCACAACCAGGTTAAACCAATGGATACACATAATTCATTGTTCGATTTATCAGGGCAATTAAACACAACATTCTTGGATGTCTCAGATTTCATTGTGGAAATAGAGAATAAAGTGTATCGGTCCAATTGAATCATTTTTGTTTGATGTACTCTTATTATCTGAATTTGTAGTTTAAAGCTCACATTTCAATTCAATAAAAATGGCATTTCATTATGAATAAATTGTTTTAAACTATAATTCCCTTACTCAGAGAGCATGAATAAAAACTATGGTTATTCTCAAAATAAGAGCAATGGCGGAGATATTTGTTTTGTAGACAGCGCAACCAGACATACAATACTTTGAGATCGAAAGTATTTCTCAAGTTTGATGCATACAAAAATAAAGGTAACAACAATATCAGACCAATCATATATAATTAAAGGTTCAGGAAATGCCCAGATCATGTTACCAAATGGAACAATATTGCCCATACAAAATGCGTTGTATGCTACTCGATCTACCCGAAATTTGTTGAGTTTTAAAGACATACGCTTAAATGGATACCACATTGAAACAAAAAGTGCAAAAAATGTGGAATATATATGCATTACCTCTAATGATACCCAGAAGCGTACATTGGAGAAGTTGCATGGTTTATCAAGTGGATTGTACTATACATACATAAAGACAAATGAAGCACATATTGTCATAAACCAGAAGTTCATTGATCCAAAAATTTACATGTTTTGGCATGATTGTCTGGATCATCCAGGATCTACCATGATGCGTAAAATCATTACCAACTCTAATGGACATCCATTATTGAGCAGACATGTTGCTATATTAAATGATAACCCTTGCAAGGCTTGTTATCAAGGGAAGTTGATAATTAGATCATCACAACTAAAGATTGATGCTGAATCCCCATCATTTTTTCAAAGAATTCAAGGGGATATTTGTAGGCTTATTCAACCACCTTGTGGACCATTTTGATATTTTATTGTTTTAGTTGATGCATCTCCTAGATGGTCACATGTTTGCCTATTGTCTAATCGAAATGTTGCTTCTACGAGACTTTGCGAGCACAGTTCACAAATTACCCTATTAAGTAAATCCGACTTGATAACGCTGATGAATTTACCTCTCAAACCTTTGATGATTACTGCATGACACTAGGCATTGATGTTGAACACATTGTTCCTCATGTCCATACTCAAAATGGTTTAGCAGAAATATTTATCAAGCAGCTTCAATTAATAGCCCATACTATGCTCATAAAAACAAAATTGCTAGTTTTTGCATGGGGACATGCCATCTTACATGCTGCATCATTAGCTCCATTGAGACCTACAGTCAACCACTAATACTCCCCAGTACAACTCATGTTTGGGCATCAACCAAACATTTCACATTTACGAATTTTTGGTTGTGCTGTTTATGTGTATATTGTACCGCCACAACTCACTAAAATGGGGCCTCAGCGCAGACTGAGAATTTATGTGGGTTTTGATTCACCATCTATCATTAGATATTTAGAACCCTTGACAAGTGATATGTTTACAGCTCGTTTTACGAATTGTCACTTTGATGAGACAGTCTTCCCGTCGTTAAGGGAAGAAAAAATCGTTCCAGAAGAACGGCAAAAGCTAACATGGGTTGTACCCACCTTATCTCATTTTGACCCACAAAGCACTCAATGTGCAAATGAAGTGAAAATGATCATTCATCTTCAACGTATTGCTAATCAAATGCCAGATGCATTTAATAATGCTACGAAGTGACAAAATCACATATACCAGCTACAAATGCGCCTACAAGAATTAATGTCCCTGTGGGACACAATAAAGTGGCAACGAATGATTCATCTGATGCAAGCCTGAAGCATGGTAGATCCCCAGGTTCAAAAGATTCAGCCCTTAAAAAGAGAAGATGAGGGCACAACTGAATATAAATGAAATCATTCATGAAAAGAAAATGAATGACAAATCCACAATTCATGATTCTGAAAAAAAAAATTTCTTAATGAGACACATGTCCTTGAAGAGACAGAAGTACATGAAAGCAAAGAAATCTCCATAATTTATGCATGTACTAATGAATTATGGGATCGAAATGAAATAATCATCGACGACATGTTCGTATTCGCAGTAGCCACTGAAATCATATTAAGCGATGATATTGAGCCCCACTATGTCGATGAATGCAAACAGAGACAAGATTGGCCTAAGTGGAAAGATGCAATCCAGGCAGAATTAAATTCCTTATAAATGCGAAGTGTTTTTGGACATGTAGTCCAAACCCTGCCTGGTGTAAATCCCATAGGTTGCAAATGGGTATTCACAAAAAAGCGAAATGAGAAAAATGAGATTGAAGATATAAAGCACGACTTGTTGCACAAGGTTTTTCAAAAAGACTTGGAAATGATTATGGGGAGACATACTCTCCTGTAATGGACGCAATTACATTCCGTTTCTTAATAAGTTTGGTGGTTTCAGAAAAAACTACACATGCAACTTATGGATGTCATCATCGCGTATCTATATGGAGAATTAGATACTGACTTATATATGAAAGTCCCAAAAGGACTTAAGTTGCCTGAAACGACTAACATATCACAAGGTATGCTCTCTATCAAATTAAGGCGATCATTATATGGGCTGAAACAATCTGGACGAATGTGGTATAATCGTCTCAGTGAGTATTTGATCAAAAAAGGATATACCAACAATGTCATATGCCCTTATGTGTTCATTAAGAAATCAAATTCTGGATTTGTTATAGTGGCAATATATGTCGATGATATGAACTTAGTTGGAACCCCTGAAGAGCTCAATAAAACTGCTGAATATCTGAAAAGCAAATTTGAAATGAAAGACATTGGAAAAACAAAATCTTGTCTCAGTCTGCAGATCAAACATTGTGCTAATGGAATTTTGGTCCATCAATCAACTTACATTGAAAAAATCCTAAAGCGATTTGCATGAACAAGGCTTATCCACTCACCACGCCAATGGTTGTTCATTCTTTGGACATTAAGAAAGATCTATGCCATCCAAAAGAAGATGATGAAATGGTCATTGGTCCAACAGTACCATATCTGAGTGCAATAGATGTTTTATTGTATTTAGCACAATGTACTAGACCAAATATAGTTTTCAATCAACTTGTTAGCAAGGTGTAACTCTGCTCCAACAATTCGTCACTAGAAGGGAGTCAAAGATGTTTTACGATACCTTCATAGGACAACAGACATGGGTATTTTCCACTCAAAGAAATCCACAAATGACCAGATCCTTGTTGGATATGCAGATGTTGGTTTTCTCTCTGATCTGCGTAAAATCTGCTCACAAACTCGAATGTGTTCACTAATGGAGATACAGCAATCTCATGGCGCTCAACAAAGCAAACAATAGTTGCTACATCTTCCAATCACTCAGAAATACTTGTTTTACATGAAGCAAGTCATGAATGTTCTTGGTTAAGATTAATGATCCATCATATATGGAATTCATGTGGTCTACCTTCAAGGACAGGCGCTCCAACTGTGATTCATGAAGATAATGTAGCCTATGTTGCCTAAATGAAGGAAGGATTCATCAAGAGCAATAAAACTAAACACATATCTCCAAAGTTTTTCAATGCACATGAGCTTCAGAAGGCTAAAGTTATTGAAGTTAGATAAATCCGTTCCAATGAAAATTTGGTAGACCTATTCACCAAATCTCTACCAAAGTGCACATTTCAGAAGCTAGTACATGGTATAGGTTTACGTCAACTTACAACTTAGTTAAACTTGAAGAATGTGGAATCAGTGAGAGATACATATTAGGGGAAGCATCCATGATACATGCATGTTCTACTATTTTTCCTTCGACTAGGATTTTTCCTATCAAGGTTTTAACGAGGCAACATTAGCATACTTAACGCTATATCAACAATTCAAGCAAAGTTGTACTCTTTTTCCTTTGCTACGGTTTTTTCCCACTGGGTTTTTATGAGGAAGGTTTTAACGCGGCAACTAATGTTGATAAATGGGCATCCAAGGGAGAGTGCTATAAAATTATGAGAATGAATGCTCACAGTAGTGTATTTGTTATTATGTGAAGATTTCAAAAAAGGCCAAAGTAGTTTGTTATTATGTGAAGATTTCAAAAAGGCAACAGTAATGTGATTGTTATTATGTAAAGTTTTCAAAATGAGCAATTATTTCACTTTTTTGGTTTGTTACGGATGTGGCTCTATATAAAGAGCACTCCGTGTGTGATTACAAGACACAACAAAGAAACGAAGTAAACAACAATAATATCAGTATCCTTCCCTTCCTCTTTTTCCTGCAATCTTTGTGTTATAGTTACAAAATCAAACAGTATGATATCTAGCACCCGCTTTTCTCCTGTCCCTTGTAAAGCTTATTTCTCTAACTGTTCTATTTATAACAATTCTAAATACTAGAATAAAAAAAATAAAAATCTCTCTCTCTCTTGTGCTTGGGTCGAGCCCACCCGATTAGTTTTCTTCTTTTATTTTTGGACTGAGCCCAATAACTTGACCAAAGATAGCCCAATTATAATTCGTTTCAAAAATAAATAAAAAACAAAAAATATATCCACTGCGCAAAAATCCTCAACCAAAAAAACCCGGCAACCAAAAATGGCGTCGGTGGCAGGAGTAGCAGCAGCGCTAGCTTCTCTCTCCTCCTCCCTCCTTTCCAAACCCTCCCTCTCTCTCATCCCCATCCGCACACTCCCCCGCCTCACCTGCTCCCTCGCCACTTCCTCCTCTTCTCAGGAGTTCAACATCACATTCGCGCCACCGAAGCCCAAGCCCAAACCCGACTCCGCCGAGCTCGACCCGGATGCCCTCGCCGGGCAGCTCATCATCCCCTGGATCGTCCGCGGCGAGGACGGCAACCTCAAGCTCCAGTCGCACCCTCCAGCGCGTTTCCTCCAGGCCATCGAGACCAAGAGTAAGAGTGCCAAGAAGAAGAAGGAGGGCGCCGAGAAGCGTGTGCCCACGGCCGAGCCCAAGTACTCGAAAGCCGCCCGGAGGTTCTACAACGAGAATTTCAGAGACGCCGAGCAGCGGCTCAGCAAGGTTCTCGCTGCCGCCGGAGGTAACTGTATGGAATCCCTCGTCTCTGAAATGGATAAGAAGAATGGCATTGTTGAAATTCAAATTGGAACCGAACCCATTTCCGCAATTTCATTTATTTTCAGTGTTAATGGGATTTTCTGTGCCTAGGTATCATTAAAAGAAAAACACTTCAAGCTCAATATTTAGAAAAAAAAAACACCTGCTTTATAAGGGCGAAAGGCTTTCATAACTAAGAATTAATTAGAGCATGACAAGTGGATAGACGATACTTTCGTTTCTCCAGTTTAGTGTTTTTCTAATTTACTATTCATTTTTGGGAATTAGTGGCATCGAGGAGGAGCAGTGAGCAGCTTATCTTTGATGGGAAGGTCACTGTGAATGGTTCTGTATGCAATACTCCTCAAGTATGTTTCATTTTCTGTATATATTTTCGTCATTTGATAGCTCCCCGATTTCATGTGTTGGGTTGTATTTGGTTTTTCTTTTAGCAGCATGATTATACTTTGGTGTAAAATCAGTGTTCTTTTTGTTTGTGTAGACTAAAGTTGATCCTGGAAGGGATATTATATATGTCAACGGAAATCGGATTCCGAAGAGAATGCCTCCAAAGGTTTATCTTGCCCTTAACAAGCCAAAAGGGTAATGCCACCGCTACTGGCTTCTTGCATCTCTTATTTTTTTTCTTCTGTTGTTGTGGTTTATTGCAAAGTTTCGATTTTGGGGTTTAATGCATTTATACGATGATAGGTACATTTGCGCATCTGGGGAGAATAAATCTGTGTTGGGTCTATTCGAAGATTATTTGAAGACTTGGGTATGCTAAGGCTTACAACCTCATGCATATTGCACTTTTATATGGGCAACCACGGATTCAGGATAATTATTAGCATTTAATAGTATATACTGGTAGCATATTCATGCATTCAATTCGTCAAGTAATGGACTTGTTTGCATTTTCAGGATAAGAGAAACTCAGGAGTACCCAGACCACGACTATTTACTGTTGGCCGTCTTGATGTTGCCACAACTGGGTTGATCATTGTGACCAATGATGGTATATTCTAAAACCATATATGCAGAGTATCTGCATAAAGACCTATTTAGAACCGATTCATTTGACATCATATCCAATGCTATGTTTTCAGGAGATTTTGCTCAGAAGATATCACATCCGTCTTCGAACTTGTCAAAGGAGTAAGAATGTCCATATTTTCTGTTCTCTTTTACTATTTGAGGACTATCATGTTTAACTTTCAATAAAGAAAGATCATATGGAATGAAAATTTGTGTGAAATCTTTTCTTTTAATTCATATATCTATTAACCTGCAACTTTTACACTGTAATTGCAGATACATTGCAGCAATAGAAGGTGTAGTTAGTAAGCGGCACCTGTTAGCCATCAGTGAGGGAACAAGCATCGACGGTGTCCATTGCACCCCAGATTCTGTGGAATTACTGCCACAACAACCAGATATGCCAAGACCCCGTTTGCGTATTGTGGTACTGATTCTTTGTTCATGTCCTTCTCTCTTTTATCATGATTTAGGGCATCCGCATAGCCTTCTGAGTTAGGAGCTTCACAGAGCATTAAACTGAATAACAGTAAAGTTGTGGCTAGCTGAAGCATGAAATGACAAGCGTACAAAAATGGTCACACAAATTTCATTTTGTTGATCTGTATTTGTGCAGGTTCATGAAGGGAGGAACCATGAAGTACGAGAACTTGTTAAAAATGCTGGACTTGAGGTTAGATTTGTTTATTGACGGGAGTGTTTTCCGCATCCCCAATGTGGGCATTATTCATGATAAAAACTCAACATATGGTGGCCTATTGACCTTTCAGTCTCTGTCCAGATTCTGGAAATTTTTAATTTACTGGAAAAATGGGCTTAAATCTTTAATTCAATACCAGTTCACATTTGCATTGTTCTTTGTTGAAATTTCTGTTCTGCTTATGCTGGCTACTTATGTCTCTTGTTCCAGATACATTCACTAAAGCGTGTACGTATAGGTGGCTTCAGACTTCCATCAGATCTTGGGTAATTGCCCTTCAGATCACCCTGCTATCACTTTACGAATGCTCTCTCTTCTCTCTTTTTCTTACATACAAACACATTCTTTTGATTTTCTACCCTCGGATCAAACTTTTACTCAAGTTCTTTATGTTCACCGGTTGACTGAAATGAGCACTTGCGTGAAATTATCCACGTCAAAATTATGTGTTGGAATTATGTTATTTTGGTTGGTCTATCTTAACTTAAGATATTATGTCCGTCCGTCATTATGTACCTAGTTAGCAGGCTAATCCGTTGGATCTCCTTGCTAATTGTTTCCTTATTTTCAGGCTTGGAAAGCACATGGACTTAAAACAAGGCGATCTTGGCGCCTTGGGTTGGAAAAGTTAGGAAGGTTGCTGTGACTTCTGGCATTAGCATTCCCTCGGTTTTACCATAAGCTAATACAGTCATCAAAGTGCTGTTAAAAACTCCACCAACATCTTGCCAAGTCGAGCTGCTGAATTGCATCCCCTACCCCATTGTTTCAGGCAGTATTTGGATGTTCTAGTTGGGAATGCCTCGGCTGATGATGGAATACAAGTATACAACTATACAAGCCATGGTTAATGCCAGTCGAGCTCAAGTGTAACAATTTCTGTGCCGCATAGCGTAATTCAGACGTCGCACGCGATTAACGAAAACCTCTAAACCAAAACCGGGTCTTATTAAGATCCTATGGTTGTTTTGTTTCCCGTATTCTTAATGACCAAGGTGCAAGCATAGATTTGGTCTTGGGGAAGCTGGTGCTGTTTTGGCCATTTCTAATTTGCAAGAAATATTCAAACATTTCCAGGTTGGATGAGTGGTACATTTGCCGGCCAAAACAACACATCCAAACAAATTAGCCAACCTGCCAACACTTCATCTCCTCACTCTCACATATCCAACTCATTTCACTTAAAATACAACTCCAATTTACTCTTATCATCTGCCATCTGGGAGATGAGTGTTATTAATCCTTTAATCATGTTCTAATCAGGATTACGTGCGTCGAACTAATCACTACCTCGTAATGTCTAACGAGCACTACATTCCCGATTGATTCAAATGATTCCGACATAAATGTAAAAATAATGGAGGACCTTTCACTAACGCGGGATAATTCTTATGACATATTTCGTGATTTGAGTAGCAGGTCGATTGATGCTGTACAGCCAGTCGACCGGCAACTCACATCCCGCAACCATAACAAAATTTGTTCCATGAGGATAAGATTTGGGATCCAGCATGCATTTTCTTGTATTAAGTAATTATTACATGTATCTATTGGTTTGCATTGGATTGAAGACTTGAAGTGGTCAGCTATAACTTCTTGACTTAAATATTAAGGGAGGGAGGGAGGGTGACATGTCGGGACGGCACGGCCATTGTCGCATTTGCCAAAATCTCAGAATATTACAGACAGAAACTATAATACTATATTTTCTGATCCAAGTTTGATTTGACCCACTAAAACAGAATGAATAAAAACGAAAGGGCATTTTTTTTTTTTTTAAATTTAATTTTTTAATTTTTTTTAAGAATGATTAAAGAACATGATTAACGAATTTTAGATAAAATGGCGATTGCCACATTTAATGGTTAAAAACAAGTATGTACTTTCTACATTAACGTAACAAAAACTCGATAACGAGAGGTTCAGAGTTTGATACTTTGTAAGTAGTGAATCTGTTTGGTCGTGGGTCAGAGTGCAAAATTCTCAACTAGCCTCCACCGGGC
This sequence comes from Pyrus communis, assembly GCF_041283825.1. Taxonomy (NCBI): domain Eukaryota; kingdom Viridiplantae; phylum Streptophyta; class Magnoliopsida; order Rosales; family Rosaceae; genus Pyrus; species Pyrus communis. The sequence goes on along the minus strand of NC_142571.1, from coordinate 22,153,207 downwards.
CCGAAAGAGTTGGATAACCGTGGTTCGTCACATGTTGTCCCCCTTCTATAAAAAAAAAAAAGACTTGTATAACAATTACTTTTCACTTCTTTGTTTTTTCTATCACGCTTTTGTTAATCTAGTGATTTTAATATAGGAAAACTAATGAAAATAGCTTGAAAACTTTGATTTTTAACGAAAATGACAAAAAGATGTTGTAAGTGAATGATACCATGATTGACTTTTTAGAGTAAAAATGTGATTTTTTGTTAAAATGAACAGTGCCGGGTGTTTTTCGTTAAAATTCTCTATTATCCCTCATTTAGCCTTTAGCACTCACGCACACTTTAGATTGAATAAATCAAACAAAACCAACGAATAAAATTAAAAAAAATATGTTTATTTAAGCAAGAAATGAAGAATCACCACCACATGATTGTGTTTTCTTACTGCAAATGTCGAAAACACCACATGTAACTTTGTTAAGGGGGGTTTCTTTTGTTTTTTTGGGCAATTGCCTCCGAAAAGGGGTGTTGTGGATATGAGAGGGCCTACATAGCAGACATAGATTCACCGAGACGATCGTACTACTCGTTTGCTTATGAACGAGAAGGACGTTGCTTCCTCATGTTTTCCTATAATTTAATATAATAAAACACTTTTTTGCTTGTAGTTATCTTCTCCGACTTTTAGTCCCGAAAAATTCTAATATACTCCCGTGTATAGACTACATTGAAACATATTAGAAAATTCAAGGAGTCTCAAGGTTGTATACGAACATTGACCAGAGTTCATCTTTATTTTTAAATTTTTGTGGTTTGGTACAAGGGTATTTGGGATGTTTGGGCTCAACGAGACAATGGTTTGTATATATTCGTTATTAGGGCCTGCGTTCATGAGAATGAAATTTGAGATCTCTACTTTACGGACTTGTAAAGATGAATAGTACTCAACAATAATGTTAGTGCAAGATTAATTTCCCTGTAATCATGGGCGAAGCTACATGGGGACAAGGAAGGGCGGCCGCGCCCTTTGGTCTTTGGGAATCGTCATTGAGAGTGAGGATTTCGCCCCGCTGGTCCTTTGAACTGCTGCAGAAGTTTGCTATGCTACTTCGTTGCTTCTGTGTTTTACGCTTTGCTATTTCTTTTGCGTTTTATTTTTAAAAGTCGTTTTCATCCTGGGATAAAAAAAACATAAAACAACGTCGTTAAGGAGTGCTACAGTAAGGCTGTCATTATTAAAGATTTTATTAAGTTGTTTGATAATATGAAGGAATTGGTTGTACAGAGAAGTTTCAAGTCCTATGAGACTCTATTTAAAGCCATTATGCACCACGACCAATACATGATGGTCAAGAGGTATTTAATGCAATGTTGAGTGAGGGAACATAATTTAACCATCCCTCTTTTAAATGCCACACTTAAGAGCTATTGTAAAAAGAATCGATGGGAAGATATATTGTATCTCTTCCATAACATGCTATGTCTGAGTCAAGAGGCAATGATGCAAAGCTCGATAATTTCACCATTCCCATTGCTCAAAAGGTGTGTATGAGGTTAAGGCACTCGCATATGAGGAAATAATACATGTGTTACTAAGAAACATGATAAGGTTGCATAGAATATGTTTGTGGGTCATGCTTGGTTAACTGTATTCCAAATGTGAAGAAATAGGTGAGGCTGTGAAAATGTTTGATGAGTTTTCGTAATGGATTAGCAATAATATGATTCAAACTCGTATTTGGCGAGAAGTGAATATAAGATATTTCACTTACAAATGAAGAATAATATTACTAAATTATAATACTAAGTGGCGTTAAAATGTAATTAAGAAAAGTAACTTTTTCTAAAGTAAGCATTAGTAATTGTGCGTTCATAAAAAGATTTTGATCATGTGGTCAACGATGGGATTGGTCGAGCTTCATACAGTTTCCAGCACTGTACAACTTTCCTGGGACCACATATATTTTCTTGTGATGACATGACAACATATACTTTTTGATAATTCATACACTGACAACATTGACAAGCCTAATTCACAAGTTATAAAAGGCAGTAATAATAGAGGCAGATTGTTTGCTTTTATGTGATCGGATAAAATAAGAAAGGATATGAAGGACATTCAAACAGGAAAGTAGACAATCTACCTTCAGTAATAATTCACAATATAGAAAATCTGAATTGATGGGTGAAAAAGTGTGTCTGAAATTCACAAATAGGAGAATCTACATTCGCATTTATATAAAGGAAAACTAATGAAAATGATTTAAAAACTTTGAGTTTTAATGATAAGGATAAAATAAAAGATACAGTGAATAGTACCAGGATTGACTTTTTAATGTAAAAATATGATTTTTCGTTAAAATTAACAGTACCGTAGACTTTTCGTTAAAACTCCTTTTATATAAAGCATTCTACATATAAAAAACATTTTAAATTTTCTAACTGTTAAAATTTTAATTTTAGTGCTTTTAATTAGAAATTTAACTTAAAAAGTTTGAAATATAAAAAAATCTCATGTAGTGGATAACTCTTAACATTTAGCCATAAGGTTATGTTTCTTTTTAATCGATGTCAAACACTTTAGGTTACGTACGGATTGGTTGGAATGCATCAAAGTGATTGGTAGTATAAATTATAAGTTGGATGAATTGGAGATTCATTACAATTCATGTGAAAATGAAATAAAATTCGTTTTAAGCTTACTTTGCTGGTCGCAACATCAAAGGGAGTGCAGAAAATTGTCTTGAAAGACAAAATGAGTTGTTTCAAATATGATTTAAGAGTCAAACAAACTTCAATGCTTTTAAAAGACGGTTTTATTCTTGAACATGATTAAGAATAGATAGAAATCTTGATTTCAACTTTGATGAAAAACGTAACCACGAGAGATTATTAAGCATATTTTTTTCCCCACATTACACAATATGGAAGAAACAAAATACTAAATTGATAATAATAATAATTAAAAAATAATAATAATGGAACGAATAAATAAAAAAAATAAAATTAAAGAGAGGAAAGAAAAAAAACGGCCGACTCTTGTCTGCTCAAACGTAACCCACAACGCGGGAACCAGTTTGCAAATCGCTCTCATTTATTATTCCTTCTTTCTCTTCCCCCATCGTGCCGGCCTCTCTCTCTCTCTCTCTCTCTCCTCACAACAATAAAGCTACAGAATCTCCCTCTGCCATTCTCTCAGTTTCCTCTGACAATTCCAAAATCAATGGCCGCTGCTTCTTCTTCTTCTTCTTCCTCTTCCGTACGATCTTCGTCGTCGTCGACGGCATCTGCGGCTGCAGGGCATACTAATGGCAGTGGCAGTACTAGTGGAAGGTCTGAGAGGCAAACAACGTCGTCGGCACAAGTCCCTCCTACTCACTCCACTAGACAAACGACGTCGTCCTCGCAAGCCAACAGCCACCGCTCGCGGCCCTCTTCTTCCAGTTCACGGCGCTCCGTCACTCCCAATTCGAGAACTCCTCACTCTAACCCCGAATATCAACAAGGTCTCTCTCTCCCACATTTAACTTTAAATTTTGGAAATTTAACTTCAAAGAATTCATTTTTTTTAATTTCAAATCAAACTTCAAGTTTTTAATTTTTATTTTTTGGGATTAATTTACAACAGAGGCCGGAAGAGTGAGGGTCGCTGTCAGGCTTAGACCGAGAAATCTGGAGGATCGCATTTCGGATTCTGATTTCGCAGACGGTGTTGAGCTGCAGCCTGAGGTGTGATTTTACAGTTGAAATTTCCAAGCTTTTTTATTAATCTTAAACCTGATTAATTAATTATAATGAAATTATAATTCTCGTTTATTTTCTCTGATATGTAGCTGAAGCGGCTGAAGTTGAGAAAGAACAATTGGAGTTCAGAGTCTTACAGATTTGATGAAGTTTTTACCGAAACCGCCTCACAAAATCGGGTTTATCAAGTGGTGGCAAAACCTGTAGTTGAGGTATCTTGTTTGTTTATCAGTATTTCTTTGGCATTGACGGGTTGCATTTGATGGCGTCGTGATGCTCAATGTGGGTTTTGATTGCAATTGTGGTTCTTGAATTGGTTGATTGTGTAATGTCGAGTTTGATGTACTTTTGCAGAGTGTGTTGAGTGGATATAATGGGACAGTTATGGCCTATGGCCAAACCGGTACTGGGAAAACTTACACACTTGGCAGTCTGGGTAGAGATGATGCGTCTGAGCGTGGCATTATGGTTAGAGCCTTGGAGGACATACTGTCTACCTCTTCTGATAGTGTGGAAGTTTCCTACTTGCAGGTGGGTGTCTGTGTTTGTGTTTCATTGTTGTTTTGATTTGAAGTTCTTGTTCAAGCGTTCCATGATCCACCATGGTCGGGGTCCTGTATCACTGTTCTGAGTGAAATATAAGTGAATTGCTACAGAGTCCATTGTAGGCATGATTTTGTTCACTGCGCTGTAGGAACTTAATAGCAACGTTTCATTTCATGATTTGAACGCTACACTGCTAAGGAATGAAAATCTTTTGGAGTTCGTTAGGAATACCTGGAGATGTGCTTCGTAAAATTTGAACAAGGGTTTAGGAGATGTCCAGCGTAAGTTCTGAACTTCCACCCTCTCTTTCGGAACTCTGTTCTTCTTTCTATTAGAGGAATAGAAGGATGACAAGGAAAGGGAATAAAGTGGTTTTCAGTCAAACCTTTTCTTATTTAACATTGTTACCAAATTCTAAAGATTGCTTGTCATCTGTTCGCATATCTGTTGAGGTAGAGCGGCAAGTTACTACCATGCTGGATGATTGCTCATCTATTAATTAATGTTTTTTTGCTCCAGTTGTACATGGAATCTATTCAAGATTTGCTTGCACCAGAAAAGATTAATATTCCTATTCACGAGGACCCCAAGACTGGTGAGGTGTCACTTCCTGGTGCTTCGGTAGTAAGAATTAAAGACCTTGATCACTTTTTACAACTGCTACAAATTGGTGAGGCAAATCGTCATGCGGCTAACACGAAGCTGAATACAGAATCTTCACGCAGTCATGCGATTCTTATGGTGGGTCTGTTGTATGATTTTGGATTTTTCAATTCATGTTTGTTTCCAAATTTTAGATATTGGTTCTTTGAATAACGATGATCTGAATCTTTTATGCTTATAGGTTTTTGTTCGTAGATCTGTGCAAGAAAATGGTACGGATGAGATCGCTTCTCAAGAAAAAGCCTCTATAGCTGATTTATCTGTTAGGCATGGCGCACCTATAGTTCGAAAAAGCAAGTTGCTGATTGTCGATCTTGCAGGATCTGAAAGAATAGATAAATCTGGTTTGTCAATGATACTGTACACCTGAAGTAGTACTTAATCTTTTGTTTCCATCACTTGTTATTCCTGACATTACTTTTCTCATGTCGCAGGCAGTGAGGGTCACTTGCTCGAGGAGGCGAAATTTATAAATCTTTCACTTACTTCCCTTGGAAAATGTATAAATGCATTGGCGGAAAACAGTCCACATATCCCTATCAGAGATTCTAAGCTTACAAGGTTGCTTCGTGATTCATTTGGAGGTTGTCCCAGTATATTTTCTTTCTGCTCTGTATCTTGATATTGCACAGATTTTATTGGATTGCTCTTCCTACATCTGTAATGCTATTTGCTATGTATTTGGGCCATAGCCAATGCTCTATATCTTGAATGCATTTTGTGTCGAGTGTGACAACAGTAATTTGATATATTGTTCATATTTTTTATCCTATTTATACACATATGTATGTAAAGAATGAAAAATATGAAAAGGCCTAATGCATACATATGAATACCTGCTTTCATTTATTTCTGCTGCATTTCTTTTCCTAATTTTTCTAAAAGGAAATTCGATGTATTTCTATGAAACAGGCTCTGCGAGGACCTCACTGATAGTAACGATTGGGCCATCAGCACGACACTATGCAGAGACAACTAGCACAATAATGTTTGGACAAAGGGTGAGCTATTTCTTTTCCTAATTTCTCATTTATTATATTGGTAATTTAAAATCTTTCATACAAACCACCTGTTATTTATTTTGCAGGCAATGAGAATAGTAAACATGGTAAAACTTAAAGAAGAATTTGATTATGAGAGTCTATGTCGGAAGCTTGAGAATCAAGTAGACCATCTTACTGCACAATTTGAAAGGCAACAAAAGTTGTTGGACAGTAACAAATTGGAATTGGAAGGACAGCTGAAAGAGTGTCAAGATTCTTTTGCTGAGGCCAAGACCAATCTAAGCACAAGGTCTCAGGTAGTTGTCTCGCCTAGAAGCCATTTGTAATTTGGTTGATGAAATGCTGATCATAATATTATGAGGGTTGTATTCAACTCACATACAGCCTATTTTTATGAGTGGTATACTACGCTTTTTCCTTCTAATCTTCTGCATGTATGCAGTTATTGGAGAAAGAAAATGCTCGTTTGGAGCTGGATCTGAAAGATCTTTTAGATGAGCTGAACCGTCAAAAAGAACAAAGTGATCTGATGCATGATAAGGTTGCACAGCTTGAAGCGAGTTTAGAACATAGAGAGGTACTTCTTTTTTGAAGACTCGGTGAAAGAATGTTGCCTTTTTATTTTCATTTCATTTTGATGAATTTTCATCTAGTCATCTTCTTGTATTGCCTATTGTTATGAGGGTTGGTCTGTCATTCCCTTCACCTAATACTTCTTTTTTAAATGCAGTTTCTGGAGAAGGAAAATGCTCGTTTGGATTTGGATCTGAAAGATCTTTCAGATAAACTGAACCATGAGAAAGAACACAGTAACCTGATGCGTGATAAAGTTGCAAAACTTGAAGCAAGTTTAGAACATGGCAAGGTATTTCCTTTTTTGAGATCCAGCGCACCAGCATTGATACTGTAACGGCTGTATTGCCACAGCTCCATTGCCTTGCAATTTTGTTTCATTTTAATGACTATTCGTCTAGTTGGTTCCTGGTCAATCTGGCTGAGGCTATACAGGTTATTAATGTTGGTATCACCATTCTTGTGGCTTGTGCATCGACTTAGAATTTTAGAATAACAGTACACCAAAATGTAGGCTAGTAAATCAGTTATATGGCAGGAGTTATACGCGTGCACACACACACACACTCAAACATATGTAAACACATTACTGTTCTCATAATCAAATATTTTGTCCTTTATGAGCATGGCATTTACAGTGTTGTTTTGCCTGTTAGTAGCAACACCAGCTTGAAAGTTCCATGTATCAGAAAATATTAGCTGATACCACTCAGATGTATGAAGAGAAAATAGCAAAGTTGATTAAGGAGCTAGATGATGAGCGTGCTCGTGCTGAAAGCATAGAGAAACAGTTAGATGAAACAATGAAGCTTCTGACTGACGGCCAAAAGGCTATTCAGGTAAGCTCATTATGCATTTAAAACAGGACCTTCTTTTGTCATCTTTAATTCTAACAGTTATCTGTAATACCCTTGTCATGCTTTTTGTATTTAAATATTATCTCTTCTTCCTAATCATGGCCACCTCTTTATTTGAAAATTTTAAACTTCAACCTTTTATTTATAGTCTTTTCTTTTCAGTTAATGGAAGCTAATATTTTAGTACAAGTTATAGCAACGTGAGTACCAACCGTAATCCTTCTTCATTTTGTAGCAACATCAGACGAAAAATTCTGCATATCAATCAGCACTTGCAGACACTACTCAGATGTATGAGAAAAAAATAGCTGAGTTAATGGACCAATTGGAAAATGAGCATGCCCGTTTTGAAGACCTAGAAGAGCAGTTGGATGTGGAGAAGAAACAATGTAACCGTCAAAACTCAATGCAGGTTAAATTTATTCCTAAAACTTACTAAATCAGCTCATTGTGATGTTTCATGGGCGTGGAAGAGTCCAGTGTTCTTCTATTATCATGTATCTGTGATATTCTTTGTCTATTTTTTTCTTTTAACATTTATATAGGCAAAAAGAAAAATTGATCCCTAAGTTCTTCGTAGTAATATATCACTTCATTTTGAGCTGGGAAAAGTTTCTATGCAGCTACTATCTGCCTTTATTCCTCCTGTTGTGATAATTAATAATTCTCTAAATGTGGTGAAACGATTGTTCTTATTCAAGGCTCCTTTGCACATATTTTTCATACAGTAAGTTGTATTTTGTTTTAAAATCCAGGGGAAGAAAGAGATTGATGAACTTAGAGTGCAGTTAGAAGAAATGAATCAGCTACATGAACAAACTCTAAACAAATATTGGTCCTTGAAATCAGAATATACTGATCTCTCAGAAGAGAAGGTACGTTGACATATAAAATGCAACAAGTATGGTTCAATATTCTATTCGCACAAAATGTAGACTAATATATTTACGGTTGTGGTCGTGCAATTGCTCCTACAGTTGCCATGAGTTTAGTAGTCTGTTAAGTGTGATTTACTAAATAGTTTGCGATATTTTATATCATTGGGACTATTAAGGCAAGACTCAAGGAAGAACTTCAGGATGCGAAGCAAAGACTTTTAATTGAAGAGAAGCAGAGGAAGTCTGTAGAGAATGAGCTAATCAAATTAAAGAAGGCTGCACTGGAGAAAGAAGATGAGTTTGAGGTGAGTTGCTTATGCATTTAAAAAAATTTCAGTTCAACAAATACAATGTCTTACAGTGGAAAATTCTCCAGGACAAGAAGTCGTATATGAAGGAAAATATACATAAAGGGTCTTCTGCGTTTGGGAATCCAATGGGATTACACAATTCGAATCCATCAAGGGATTCAATTTCTGGTCAGAGGGCCACCATTGCAAAAATATGCGAAGAAGGCAAGATTTATTATATATTAATATATTAAGGCCTCATAAAGTTTTGAGAACTATCTATCTTTCCCTTTTCTAATTCCACTTAATGATATATCTCGGCTGACAATTTACTTCATAAATTCAGTTGGGCTTCAAAAGATCTTACAACTGCTGACATCCGAAGATATAGATGTTCAAACCCATGCTGTGAAGGTGGTTGCCAACCTTGCAGCTGAAGGTATGCACTTTCCTGTATTGTCTATTTATATCAGTGGATAAATGCATACTTTTCATCCCCGTTCCAAGGAGGTGATACTACTACTGTGCTAAAGATGGACGTGATATTAGTAATTACATTGACATCAGAAAATCAGTCTACTGAAAAAAAAAATTTATTTTAAAACTGATGTATGCCACTTCGATTTTCACATAAAGTGATATTCTATGGCATATGTTGTGTATACAATTAGAATGAGGATTTAGTTGTGTATGCAATTGTACCAATTAAGATTTTCTTTTATTTCAGATGCTAATCAGGCAAAGATTGTTGAGGAAGGTGGTTTAGATGCTTTGCTTGCGCTGTTGAGATCTTCGCAGAATACAACTATCCTTAGAGTTGCTTCTGGGGCCATTGCCAATTTGGCAATGAATGGTAATTCTGATTCCATTTTCATCTTTCCTGTGCATTTTAGTTAGTAAGGATACAATCCTTCACTGCCTTCCGTTGGTCATCTTTTTCACATATAGACCTTGCTTTAAAAACCTTGTTTAGAATACGTTGGTTGTGGTAAATGCAAACCAATCTGATTATTAAGCACATACCATCAAAGATGCTGATTTTATGAACATGTAACCACATATATTTTTGACAACCACAAAACTTAAATGTATTTCCTGTTATCTTGGGTCTAAGGGTCTTTTAGTAAGTCGGTGAAAATGACTCCCAAGTTCTGGGGAAAGCAAGACCCTAGGCAGTAAAAGGATCAGGGTGGGGGTGGAGAAAGAACTTGGTAGTTTCATGTTGAATATTTGATCATTCTCTTAATTTTATGTACTTATCCCCTCTTCTTTCGATTTTTGTCTCTCTTTTAACTCTTCTCAGAGGTAAATCAAGGCCTAATTATGAGCAGAGGTGGAGCTCAACTACTCGCAGAGACAGCAAGCAACACAAATGATCCACAAACTCTTAGAATGGTTGCTGGCGCACTTGCTAATTTATGTGGAAATGGTAAGCACTAGATAGTTTAGAGTTCTTTTGTTTGAGTTTTAGGTTCATTCCTTTGCTGCATAGATTGTGTACTCAACGTGTCAACATATCCCAATATATTTTACGTCTAAACGGATGGAGCCGCATCTTGTTGAAGGTTATTAGCATGAGAGATCATGCATAGTTTTTGTTAATTACAGAAAGAATACATACAATGCTGAAGGAAGATGGAGGAATTAAGGCACTCTTGGGAATGGCAAAGTCGGGGAGTAGTGAAGTCATTGCACAGGTTGCTAGAGGACTGGCCAACTTTGCAAAATGTGAATCACGCGGAACTATTCAAGGTTGGTCGAAGCAGTCCTTTTTGTGGCTGTGTACATGTATCATGCTGCATTGTATTCAATATTAAGCTCTACATTTGCAGGACATAGAAAAGGCCGTTCACTTTTGATGGACGATGGCGTCCTTACCTGGTTGATCATTAACTCCAACACCATGTCAACTTCAACCCAACGCCACATCGAGCTTGCTCTCTGCCATTTAGCGCAAAACGGTAAGCTCTGTCTGGGTTGGCCATTTTTGACTGAGAATTTTACATGTTTCACGTTAATCGGACAACTAATAGCGAATCAAGTTTTTGAGAGTATTATGATATGCTTTAGTCATTAGTCATGCATAGATTTTGTGGAAACTTAGATGCTTAGGATGACTTGGACAGTAATTTTATCTGTTGTTGGTGCAGAGGACAATGCAAGGGATTTCATGTCCAGTGGAGGGCTGCAAGAGATTATTCGAATATCGGCTGAATCTAGTCGGGACGATATCCGAAACTTAGCGAAGAAGGCGTTGAGAGTGAATCCAAAATTTTACAATCAGATGCATGGTGAATAGTGAAATGTACAAAATCTCATTGTTTTGTAGCTTCTGTTTGAGTTGTAACTTTCATTAACTGAATCGCGAATGAAGTATCCTACTTTTGCGTAATATATGCATGTGTCGAGAAATCACAAGGGGCAATTGTTATCATAGCTAGCCACATAGCATCTCGGAGACATTGCTCGACATATTAAAACCCGAATCTGAGGTCTTGTGTTCAATTCACCCTCGAATATCGCTTGTATAAAAAGAATAACTTAAAACTGATACTTGGAGACACTCTGTTTCATAGAACGGTCGTTTCTGGGCAAAAATTAGTAAATGAAAGCGGAATTGCCCAGACTCGAAACCAAATTTGGGTCACAGCCTCCCAGAGCATAACCCGAAATCATTTTCCGAGTTGAAACAACTGAAATCATTCACCGAACATAACCCGAAATAAACTAAACGATGAAACGGGCAGAGCTGTAGCCCCGTCCTCGCCCTCGGATAAACGGACGCTTTTGAGAATCAATACAAACGACTTACTATTATTAACGACCACGAAAATTTACATCGGCTTTCATTTCTTCCCAACCAACACTAAGCATTAAGTTGTTACACACTGCAAACGAAAATACAAAAAAAATGATACTACACATGAACAAATTATGAGAACAATACGAAAAATGGAACCCTCGTCGTCATTATACAGTTCGGCAAAAAAAAAAATTGACACAACATGGTGTGCCATGTTGGCCGGCAACTTCCACAAAATTCGCTCTCGTGTCTGCTTTCGCTGCATCCGCCATTTTGAGAATGACCAACACTACGTAGATGCTACCACCTTTTCCACAGCACAGAACTCTTTAATCTTGAAAAGAGAGAATAAATCTGAAAAAGGCTAACGATATAAAATCTGTGATGCACGATCTAGAGCATCGGCAGGAATCTCCCTTCCTGGAATCTGGACCTTTAGAAGATTTGCATACCTGTAAGAGAAATGTAACGTGTTATCCAGCAGCTGTACAAGTTACTACGACCATGATATGTATAGGTAAGAGAGATTTGTCGACTAACTCTGTAGTTGTAAACAAGTGCTCGTGCTCTGTGATGAAAGCTAGCAAGGCCTGCAAACAAATAGGTGAAAAATATTGATCACCATGGGGAAACCAAAATGTAGAGCAAAACAAAAAATGTAGTACCAATGACTTGCCTCGAATGGCATGTTTAGGAGTTCATAGTAAGTTCGGACATGATCTAGTCGTTGTTGTACACTTTCACTGTTAATTGATGGGATAGCGGCCAGGGCCTGCAGTGCCAACAATAATTATTAAATGCGGTAACGTTTGTAACTTCAAGATCGGAACCAGAAAGCCTTGTCACAGTAATATTTGGAGTGTTCGAATAAGGGCTTAACACAGAGTAAGATATATCAAATAGATATAGCATTTAAGAAATGAATTAAGCAATTCAGATATGGATTAGAAAATGACTTACCTGTTCCAGCGCAATTGTATTCCGACATATCTGCTGAACGCCGAAAAGATTGATTGATTTCATATCAGCCAAAGCCTGTTAAGATTGCATTATCTCGCATCAGCATTTAGCAGTGAACAGATGGAAAAGATTTTTGGTCTGACAGAATAGATAAAATGCACATTATAAAGAAGCCTTCTCTCATGCGGTTCTTTGGATTTCAATCACTAAATGGATAAAATGGGTGATGGTGAATACATATATGAATTCCTGAGCCCTGATTTCAATGATGGTGCAACAAAAAGCAAAGAAGGTACTGTAAGGCAATGGAATATTTTCTCGGCACAATTCCTTATGCTTGCAATGGTGGATGAATCAAGGAGTTCAGAGAAGATAATAAAATACAGCAAAAATTGTTAAGAAAATGAAGCCTTTTTACATTTCCACTGCACGTATTCATGATGTTTTAGATGGGATGACTTAACAAGCACCAATTTAACAGCTGAATCACTTGAACCAGACGTTGGCATGAGATTCTGAAAAAGGGACTATAAATATATATGCATATATGAATGCAAATATCTGAAATTACAAACTGGAATGCTGGTAGATGGATAACATGAACAATCTAACATAAGAGTCAGAGACTTCATAAAATGTACAAACCTTGATGGATGCATTTGCAGCGATGCTACAAATCCCACCAAATATATAGCTTTGCTTCGTTCCTGCAATGAAAGGTGCCATTTCCTCATCCCTGCGTGTTATCTATGGGCAAAGAAACCCAAATATTATGTAAGAAGAGAATGTGGTACTCAGAATTTACTGATTCATAAAAAATTAATATTTTTTAATTAAAATAAATATCCTTTAAGAAAGAAGTGGTGTATTACAATTCTTGTTTAGTATCTCTCTCCACATCAAGAGAAAAAAAGTATAATTTATCCAATGTCTCCCATCTGCTTACGCTGGAGATGAATATACTGACCTGTGCAGTAAGTGAAACAATGAAGTCATCTGGTTCTTCTGCATCTTGGTCTTCCATGTATTCCCTATTTGTCATTTCCTGATTAAACCACAATTTTCAGTCTGCCGATGCTATGTTTATTACAGGACAATTCTAACAGGTATCACTCTCAGGTGAGACAGTATTTGCAAACTAAACATCACATACCTGCATATGGAAAATCGTCTCCAATTGCATCTCAACACGTAAAACCTTGAGGCAGTCAATCGCCAATTTTCTATACTCATCTGCAAATGATGCCAGATCCCTAGAAGCATCACTAGTTGTTCGTTGATGATGGTTCTTACCACTCTCTTCTACTTGATTTGGAGATCTGAAGGTTGTCTGCCCAAGCCTATATAGTGAAAAAAAGTTGTGCTCGTTCATCTATCATGGATAAATGTGTAACAAATGTAGGAAGTCAAACTGAATAAAAGCATAAAAAAGATTCCATGTTTAAGGTTGAAACTGGACATGTACAAGTTAAAAACAAAGATCAGAAAAAATAAGGGGGTTGTAGAAACTTCTGAAAATAAATAATAAACTTCACACACAAGGGAGTGAAAAGAAAAACTCCTGAAACTGAATCTTTGCATCCATGTAAGCAACATAATTTTGTGGGCATACATTGCATTTTCTTCGAGGAAAGGAGCATCAAACAGTTTCATTAACATCACACGAAATGCATGATTGTTTTCATGAAAACTTGTTACATAAGAGAACTCGTTGCCACATTAGTCTCGGATAACACAACTCATTGCCATATGGAGGAAAGCATAGGGATTAAAATTAGGATCTTGCTGCTTTTTAAATAAATTAACAAGTTTCTTGTTGTCCACTATGTAATCACTTACATACCCCACTGATGTAATAAAAGAAAATCCAAAACAAATTCTAGACTGCAACCGGATGAGAACTTGCCTTTCAATAGACTCTGCAACATACTCCAATGAATCACTAAGGGAAGCCAGCAATATTAGTTTGTTATCATCACGAATTAGATTATCCTGTGAGAGGCAGAGTTGAAAAAGAAAGTCAATCCATCCATAATCTAAAAATTCAATAAATTAATCAATTACTTCGTCAGCAAGGCCTCACTACTACAAGATCTGAAGAGAAGTTAGTCTAAAATATTTTACTGATAAAATAGAAACAATAAATGATAACAATAAGAATTTTATCATTTAAGTAGAAAAAAACTTTTAACATCAGACTGGCAACTGAAATACCTGCTTAATAGGCCGCAAATTCAATAATAAGTCGCTTAATTGTAATTCAACCTCAAGACTTTCAGAATCCGAAGCATGGGTTTCGAAGTTTGACTGACCAAAGGAATTTGGTAAACATGTACTTGCTGGATCAAGATGCATCAACTGCTCAATATCATGTCTTCCAATAAGCATATAGCTCTGTTTCTCCAGAACTGCCTGAAGAATACCAAACATTGGATTAAACTATAAAATCAATTATCATGGCACGTGCCACCTACATTTCAGGGTACTGATTAGAATTCAAGAACCTACAAATGAAAAAATGTGAAAATCACTGTCACATTGTTGACATTTATATTTGTTGACAGTTGGCATCTCAAGTCTTACAATATAGCAACTATTGCAGTAATTAAATCTATGTTTTAATGTATGGTTGCCATCAATCCTATAACTCTATGGCCATTGCATATTGTAAAAATAATGTCAATATAGTGCTTGTCCGCTAAACTCTACTTCTCTTTCTGAAAGGAAAGGAGAAGACACTTTGCTATAGAAGCTTGAAACAACCAAATCCAGAAGAAAAATAAATACTCAAAACATTAACATAAAGCAAAACAAGTAGACTCAGAGTATATCATATCTACAAATAATACTGCTGCGCTAAGGTAATAGGAGAGTGAGAAGGGAAACATCCTTGCCTCCATGTATGCCGTCCGGCATCGTTCATAGGTTCGCTCAAGGAAAGTTTGCACATACTTCACAAGGTCAACGGCAAATTTAGGCATAGCTTGTGCCCAACCAAGCACCTAGAGTAAATAATTTCAAACAAGATTATTTGTCCATATATTTAAAATAACTTGAGCACAATGTTAAAAAAAGAATCATCCGCAGTGGAGCAGAGAGACACTACTGCAATACTATAAATGAAATTCTCTTAAGGAAAAGTTCAAACTTGCCTCTTTTGCTAAAAAATCTATTGCCAACAGTCCCTGTAAGACAGGTCGACCCTTCTCAATTGAAGGCGTATAAGATGCAGCAGCATGTGCTCTGGGCCGGAATGCAGCTGGACCTATAAGAATTCAAAGGCTTCCCAAAATCAGATTTTTTTAGTGCAAATGATGTGACTGTTCTGTTATGTATGAGAAAACTTTTGTTCAATGCTCCAGATGAGTGAGGCAGTAATAGTGGAATTCCTTATTGTTTACAGAAATGGTGTCCGAGGCAAGCATGTACCTATGAATATGTTTTAATTTTTAAACGTCCATTTTGTTAGGGTTGCATTGAAAGTTCCCGAGAAAATGAAAGTCTTCTGCTTTTCATGGTCATTTCGTACTGAAAAGTCAATGCCATAGAAACTCTATATAAAATATAATCTGCATGTCTACAGGATTCAAACAGTAATTATACAAAGTGCACGAGCCTCCAACCTCTTACTTGGGTAAGATTACTTAAAGATATATAGCTTACACCTAAGTATCATTAAATATAAATATCTACATTTTTTTCAAAAGGAAAATTTATTAGGTTTTAGGGCACATATGAGTGAAATCATTTAATTGACGTAGTTTCATGCCATGCAAGAAAATAAAAAGAATAAACAAGATCACTGTAGAATAATTAGTTATAGAACTTGCTTGATATAGCTTGCTGTACGCCTTTTCTGTAGTCCACAAACATCGTGGGAAGAAAATGGTCCTTCACAAAGTTCTCCACAAAAACCATCAATCCATCATTACTGCAGATTCAGAAGTTAATATTACAATTTTTTCCAAAAAAGTAAATGGAAACAAAGAAGAGGAAATGTAATAACCAAATTCATGATAACAATAACAAAAAAATATGAAGATAACAAAGAAGATGAACCGAACTCATCTGTGGATCAATAAGCAAACAGATCACAGGACCAGTAGTTCACTAACCATAAGCATAACCAACTTCAAACAGCAAGAGTCCCAATTTTGAAGGATTACTATATTTGAACCTATATGTGTGGGGTTAGTGAGACTACAACTTATGCCTGAGACATTCGAAACTTCAAACCCATATTCCTCCTTGTAGCCCCTACAATAGCTAAGTCCATATCGTTGTGACTAAGCAGGAAAAGATTTCGCCACCCATTCCCTCGTGTGTTTGACCATATTTGATGGTTGTCATACTTCTGCCTATCCAAAGTAAAATACCGAAACTCATGCATCAATATGAACATATGAAAGGTGACTGCAAAAAGTGATACATTTTTTCCTTTTTTTGATAGAGACAACATATATACAAATGACTATTCAGAACTATAAGCTATCAATATCTAGTTGGCAATGGCACAACTGAATTGGATCCCTTCTGGTGGACGGATGAGCAATGCATACATGACAGTTACTGGACAGATTATGTTCATTATTTTTCAAAATATATTAATAAAAACAATAATATCTAAAATAACTAAAATTAAAAAAAATATGTAAAACAATAAAATTTTAAAAATAAATGTAAAACAATAAAAAAGAGCCAATTGCCACACACATAGGCATGTGGCTATGCTTGTGGCAAGAGGCTAGTATTTATATAACTCATCAACAAGACTAATTACAGAAATAGGATCAGAAGTTCAGATTAAAGTTCAAAAGTATTTTCTTCTATCAGCATATTTCCTTCCCATGCCAAGTAATATTTGATTAAGCAACAAAATGGAAATAAAGTGAAAGAAACTAACAAATAGCATGCCCCATTGCTGTTAAACATAAAGTGATATGCACAATTACAAAGAAAAGAGTAATATGATTGTGAGGCTTACCCTAACTGGGAATACTTTTTAGGAAGCATTGATGCAACCTTATCTGTAAACTGAAGAGCACATAAAGTCGGAAAAGGTCAAAAGACGAACCACTGTGTACAGATCATAAAGCTCATGTTTAAAGACATGATTAAGAACAATTGTAAAACCTGAATAACAGGCCGGTATACAGATGCTGCAAGATATATGCCTTGCTCAGGCAAGATAGCTGCAGACCCATAACCTTCTTGTGAAACGTTTGGACCTTTCCTACTCCAGCCTTGACGAATGAGATCAGCCCCTGGAGAATGGAAGATGCAGACCACCGTAACATATTACTAACTAATAGAAATGCCAGATGCAACACGTTGAAAGCTGAAGAAACTTTGAATCTAGAAGAATTTAGAAATATAACTTATGAAAGCAACAGCCTATTGAGAAAGTTTTTAAACTAGAAAAGCACCCTTAAGAAGTATGTAGTTTATTCAGTAGATAGAACAAAACACTCCAACTTGGAGATTGGTTGTGACATCAAACGCCATAAAGAAATGGTTTTGAAAAACCCACAACTTACATACAATGAAGCATTTCAATTATACAAGAAAAGTGATAGTGATCTAACGTCTCTCTATGAAATTCTTGAGGTGATGAATGTTGTATTTTCCCAGCCCATTTGAGTTGTCCTAAGTCTATTAGGAATTATAGTCTTAAGAGGATTAAATTGTTTTCCCAAATGGAGTGGTTTCCCCAAATGGAGTTGGTTTCTCAACTGGAGAAGGATTCATAACTATATGCCAATAAGGATTAGTATACCTTATTGAAGACAACCTCTATTATGTCTATATAAAGGGGCTATTGCACTAATTTTGAATGTGGAAAAAACAATAAGTTGTATACCACTCAAGGAGTTAGAGTGAAAGAATATTGTAACGGCAAAGTGCGTCCGAGAGGAGAGAAAAGAGAGAAGTGTGTATTTCTTGCTCTTGTTCTTTCAGATTTTTCGTCAAGTTTTATTTCTAGAGGCTTGACAAGATTATTCATTGTACTCATTATTGATACAGTGAAAGTTTGTTGTTGCTGCCCTGTGGACGCAGGCAAATAGCCGAATCACGTAAACTCTTGGTGCAATTTATCTTTGATTATTTGTTTTCGGTTTCCTGAGTTTGTCTTGTTTTTCCCATTCTTAAACGTGATATTCACAACAATGATAAATCAGAATGATTCAGAGTTGGAAAAATCCTCCCTTGTAGTCCATGGTCATGGTAATCTCCAGAAATATGAGAAACATAAACACAATAAATGATTAAAGCAATAATTCTATTGGGGCCTGGACATACAGGTCTTATGACACAACCAGTAATTCAATGCACTAATTTATTGAGTAACCTTGAACACACATCAGACAAGCTCAATAAGACTATATCAGTACCTCTGAAGTAACACATATCAAACAAAATGTATCATGTCTATCATGAAAAACAAAGGGCTCTATGAGAACCTCAGAAGTAAAAATCTTCTGTCATCAGCATTTTATGCTTCTCATATGCATAACAACTAACAAGTAGCTCATCAACTAAGTACACAGAAAGAACTCATTTCTAAAGGAATTTATAAAGCTATCAAAGCTACATGAACTTGATTATGAAAATCATGTGAGGGGCTGAGGGTCCACACCCAAGTATATCAGGGTTTGTATTTCTCCAAAGTTCTTCAATGCATCAGCAGTTCCTACTGACATACCCTTACCAGTTAACAGTGTCATGTCTTATTGACACAGGTACAAGCAACAAGGTGAAGTAAAGGGTCCATGAACCCTTGCAATAATCATAACATTCACATTTACTAAGTAAGGCTGCCATAGTTTGACGCTATCCATCAGATAAGGCTGAGATTCTAACCAGGATAGACACAGTATATTTAATTATTACAGCATGGTGTTATTCGACTTATCATTACTCTAGATGGTATTAAATACTGCAGGAGAATAATCAAGTATACCTTGGTTGGGCATAGATATAGTAGCATCTGTGAAGCGAAAAGCAAAGGTCAGACCCTCTTCTGCACCATCCCTGTAACCCATCATCATGAAAAAAGGCATAAGTACATAGTAACTCCTCGCAAAAAGAGATATATCCCAAAGAGTAAGAAGAGGGACCTAATGTCACAAGTGACATCATATCTATACAATGATATATGAACCTTTGGCGTTTATGGTGGATTCAAATTTTCCAACCAGTCACAAATGTTTCATTTAACCATGTGTTTCATTCTGCATACCCAAGGATTGGCTTTAAAATGAAGAGCACCCACAGATTAAAGTAGTCGAGAAAACATCTCAAGCATTTTTGAACCACTGCCCACTGGTGGTGCTTTCATTAGTTTTTTAACTAGAAAACCACCAGACTATCAAGCAATATATAGTTAGATGGAATATGAAACCAATTTCCTTGCCTCTTGTCTTTGGAAGGGACCTTGTTTGCAAGTCTAGCTGTTTGTACAGCAGCATCAGCAGATGCGGCTTCAGGAGTTGCCCGCAGAATCTCACAAATAAGTTGTTGGCATTCACTCTTTAACACATGAAAAGAAAAAGGGAAAAATAAAGAAAGTTTTAGAACTGCAATGCATGTCACTGCACAGAATTTCCTATAAGGGATACACCATGTGGAATTTTTTAACCATTAAAAACTTGAAACAGATAGCTTACCTGTAATACTGTCAAGGAAAAACCAATGCTATAGCCTCCAGTAACTTGAGATGCTTCTAATTCAGTATTCCGATTTACATCTGTTGGCATTGATTTTGGCGTGTTCATGTCAACAGAGGACTTTGATTCCAAAAGCTCCCCAACAACAACATGGTTCTCTAAAGAATTATATTAGGAGACTTTAGTTTCATTGTTAAATACATATATGTATATGCACATTACTAAAAACCTAAAATAGAATAAAGAACACATTAAAAACTGAAAAAATATCGCACCAAATATCCGAACAACAGCATCCAAAACTGAATCAAGAAGTTCTTTTGCTGCGGCTTGTGCTTTCCCTGCAGGAGCCATCACAGGTGAGACAGGGCTTACTGCCAATAGAGTTCCAGACAGTGATATCCCATTCTGACGTTTCTGTTTTGGCAACTGATAACTTTGTAACTGTCCCTTCATAAAATGTAGGCCAGTTGTAGCAGTTCGTGAAGCTTGCCCAATCCCAGACCTTGAGGAATTAAGAAGCTCGGCATGAGCTTTAATCTTGGATGTGATGATCTCATGAATTGTAGGTCGCAATCTTTGGCTGTTATGGGTAAGAACAAAATATCAAATAAGTTGATAAGTATTCTTGAAATACAACAGACAACCAACCAAAAGAGGTAAAAGTAAAACCAGATAACAAACCATATTATAGCACCAGCAGCTGCAACTTTTCTTAGCATGCAAAGGCACTCAACCATGGTCTGCAAATATTTGATATGAAGTGGAGCATCACTTTTCTTTATTGCTTCCTACATCCAAATAAAAACCCCAGAACTTTCAGCACAAAAGAAATTCATTCAAAAGACAACATGAGATGTGAACAATCACAGTTGTCATACAAGAAATTCATCCGGAGTGGAATACTGAAGCCATGTTGGCATATCATGAGGAACAATTTTGACATCACCATTGATCCTCACTGAAGTATGCCCATCTGAGGTAGCTTCATCATGCAGTTCCAAAGTGCCCTCCTCATCAACGCCATCAAAAGATGAACTGAAACATTCAGAATTTAGATGTAGAATTACCAAAGGAAAACCACAATATAATAATATTAAGAATTCAATCTTCCAACTATAAACGTAATTCATCCATGCAAGATTATGACCTTCAATCGAAAAGATGTAAAAAGAATATTGCAAAAAGGCTATGTAGAAAATCATGGAGGCCTATCCACAAGTAGCCACACATTACTATAAAAACACTAGTGACATTTTTTAACTTCTTTCCAAAGACTACTTTCAATGGGTACTCAACAGCCAATAAAATATAGGCTTTTTAGCCAAAATGGTCCATGAGATTTGCATAACTCCTCACTTTGGTCCTTGAGATTTGAAATCGATAGAATTGGCCCCTGAGCTTGTCAACTATCAATCATTTTGGTCCTCTGAAATATCTCTATTAAATAAGGATAAAATGACAAAAATACCCTCAAATTTTGTCAAATCATTTTGATCCTTACTTAACATAATTTTTCATCAAATGACCAAAATGATTGATGGTGGACAATCTCAAGGACCACTTCTATTGATTTCAAATCTCAGGGACCAAAGTGAGGAGTTATGCAAATCTCAGGGACCACTTTGGCTAAAAAGCCTAAAATATATTCTCTCCAACATATTGAACTCACGGGGAACCTTCCTCTTATTTGAAGATGGATACTATTATATCCTAACCAATATACAAACCTCCAGGAGGGTCTTGAAGAAATTAACCAAATAAAATAATGCAGCAGCAGATAAAATGTCCAATAAGAATTTGAGGCATTGTGAACTTACTTTGATTCTAGAAGAGAGTATAAACAAAAAAATCCACAACTTGCAAGTGATATAATTTTCAAATGAAAATAATGCGATAATAATGCAGGTTGAAGGAAAAACCCAGCATGCAATAATAATGCGATAATAATCTTACCTGCCATCAACAGAACCTGTCCTATACGATCCATCTCCTTGATTACCAAACTGATTGTCACCTTTTAACAGCCTGGTTCTTCGAGACAGGGATTGTGAATTACTCAGTGAAAATACAGTAGCTGTGGTGGTTGGTACCTCATCATCCATTTCTTGCAAACTTAAAGCAGCTGAGCTGCAAAAAGAATCAGCACAAGGACAATATATATGAGAAATAGCTTTTGAGAGTATTGCACAGGATAAAAAGAAAAATACAAAGCTAGAAATTGATCAATCATCAATTTCCCCAAAAGAGGAAGACGAGTGCTCCCAGAGAAGTAGAGTTCTATAAAATCATCACAATTTCATATAATTATAGTTTGTCACAGCAGCAGGAACAAAAAAGTGTGCAGCTAACATGAAATAGAAAGCAGTAGATGGAAAACAAATCCTCTAATGCCTAAATCCCAGAACATCCCAGCCACCCCATAAGTATGCAAATCAACTGAAAGCAATAAAGTAAAATTTTCTTCATTTTTTCCTCTAGAAGGTCCTATTTTTAAAGTGATGCTAAGTATATGAAGGTACCAAAAGGAAAAAAAACGTCAAAACACAAGTAAATACCTATATTCACCCTTGTTGTAAAGATGAGCATGTAAATCCTCTAGCACTTTATAAAACAGAACTCCTCGCAACTTTGTCAACTCAGAGCGAACATCTTGAAGGGCACCGACCTGAGCCAATCAATTATAACTACCAAATCATAAATTCACTAAAGGTTTCCTCAAAAGCTATATTGCATCCAGAAGAAGAAAATGAGAGTGTGAATTTCTATTAAAGGCCCTTTTCTGATATTTTCAAGAACCGTTAGTGTCAGATGCACCACCTTTAAGGACGCATCAACCAGATAATAATTCAATATCTAATATCATTAAAATAGTTCCCCCACACCTTGTGGTGCAGAGAAGCTAACAATTTAAAAATATAAAAAAGAAAAATGGTGAAACGCTATGATATATTGGATGAAGAAAAAGATTGAACCTTGAAGTTGACACCATTATTACTGAACCAACCGGCAATAATGAAACTTGAGAATAAAATGGGACAAACTGTTTTAGGATCTAGTATAGTTAGATAAAACTAAAGCTTCAACCAAGCCACCATAAAAGAGTAGGAAAAACATTTACGTACAAATTTCAATTTAAAAACAAATAAAGTAGTTGACAAATGTACTGTTTGAAGATAATATTTTATTCTTTTAATATAAAACACCCTACCGTTTGAAGCCCCTCTCTTTCAAGCATCAACATTGATTGAACATGAAATTGAACAGCAGCATAATACTGCTTTTCAGCAATCAGCTTCTCTATCCGAGCTGGAACCTGAGCCACATTTTGACCAGATAATAGATGAAATGAAACATTTAGGCATGAAGCTGATTCAGTTGGAATATTTTTATCACCCGTAGTTCAATGAAAAAGTATGGATACCAGACAATACAGATGTATCAAAGCATAAAACATGTGTTAAATCTAAAGCTACATTGCTAAGTAATGAGTTGTAAGCTGTGAGCGTGTGCGTGTACTAAAAAACATTTAACTTTTATTAGATTAAATGGAGTAAGGTTCTATTCTATTAGTATAGGGTTTGCATGATATCTGAGAGCCCTCACAACCCAGGCACAACGATGCAGTTATCAGGGGCGCTCTCTACCACTGAGCTAATAGCCCGCCATGCGGGCCCCCAGCTATCTCGTGAGCTGTAAAGGCCAGGGTTTAAATAAATTATTTCAAAATTCAAATAAAAATATACGTGAACACATGCTCATCAATTTCTTTATGTACATATGCATGCTCATGGTTTTAAATATGAATGAGCAAACTAATACAACTGCAACTCAAGTACAATGGATTGAGCAGAACGCAGTTGACACACCCTCCCAAAAGCTAACTTCATGGTCAAGAGTTCAAATACTATTGACTGAATGAAATAATCCCAATACTCCTGAGCCTGGTATTGTCTAAAGATATAAAAATTAATAAATTAAAAAAATAAATAAATAAAAAAAAAATAAAAAAAAAAAGATAAGACGAACCTTAGATATGCCCTCAATTTGATCTAAGAGGGAGATTATGTGACGCAAAGTAACTGACCGGTACCATAACTGATGCAGCTGTTTACTACGGGCACTGAGACGCTTCTTTGCTTCAGCCAAATCAACCTTCAGGACACCAACACTTTGAGTAGATTCGCTGAACAACCGCAAGATCTGGAAAGAATTGAGTAGAGTGAGATAGTAGTATGCAAGAGTCAACTCTTGTTTTTGACAACCGTCCACTTCCCCCAAAATCAGAAACAAAAAAACCATTAAAACACTAGCATTTTCAAAGCAAAACATTTTGATAAATATTTTTTTTTTTTTTTGTCAGAAAACAGATGAATTATTGGAGCACCCACAAGATTCAGTTTCTTATATCACCATGGATGCTAAAAATATATAAAATTGAAAAAGATTAAAGAAAAAAATGGACAAATAGATTAAATATTCTTATCCAGAAAGATATACAAGACCTGAGAATAATTTTGAATTGCTTTATTGAAGCCACTGTGATAATTATGCACAACTTCATCCACAACCTCCTCAACAACATCACTTTGCTCCTTCAGAAACTGGACTTCACCTTCACGATCTTTGGACGTCAAAATACGAACAACATGAGGTAATGAATCAAAACGAGCAGCAGCCCAGCTCTCATCTATCTTTGCAATCTCTTCCCTCAGATACTGAAATTACCATGATGACAGAAGAAAAATTGAGAAGGTAACATCAAGAAGCACTATGCATAACAAAGCATGCATGCTAAAGTTTAAACACTGTATTAAATTATTGTTTTCATATGCTGGTGCATGCTTCTAGATATTACAGTGAATTCTCTGTATGTAAAAGACTTTTACCTCATAAGCTTACTGTTATTGTTTCAATATTGTAACATTATCAGAAGTGTGTTAGGATTTGGTTCGTCATTTGTTAAGAGTCCTATTTTGTTTAGGATTGTATTAGGAAAGTTAAAGGTCCACAGATTCTTGTCCTACCATGATTAGGAAAGAATTAAGTTTTCTTGTACAATTAGATTAGGAATTCTAAAAGCAGAAACAGAATAGGAATGCAAGTGTGCTTTCCCAAATAGATTAGGAGACTTAATAAGTAAATAGGTGGGTCAGACACACCCAATAAATACAAGAGAGAACAGAGAGACAACCAAGAGAAAGAGAGGGATTAGTTCTATGGTTTACAAAAGCTCTGTTTACTCTATTATTAATTCAAAGAAGCCATGATTTCTCAACCCAGAGAAATCACAACTGGATGTAGGCAAAGGTTCTACCGAGCCAGTATAAAACTTGTGTGTTTCTAGTTATTCTCTATTTGCTAAGTTTAGGGCTCGTTTGGAAGTGCTTTTAAAATGGCTGAAAGCACTTTTGGTGAAAATGATTTTTGAACCAATCCTTGGTAAAATGACAATTGAATCCTAAAAAAGCACTTTATTTCTTCATATCCAAGAATCAAATAACTGTTTCTTCTTGCAGGAAGCATTTTAAGTGCTTTTGGAACACAAAAACATTTTCTCTAAAAGCACTTTCAATCAATTTAAAAGCAGTTCCAAACAGGCCCTCAGTCTATTGCCAGATGCATTAAAGAGCAAAATCCAGAGGGAGTCGAAATTCTACCAGAGTGCCAGGCATGAACATATAAAAACCTACAGCTCTTTTTCTGATAGGTATAGTTATAACAACGTGGAATCCATAAACTTTTTCCTCAGATTATTTTTCAATTTAGAATCACTAATAAACTGTTCCTTCCAGTTTTACTGAAGAAAACTAAGGATTTTCACCTTTTATAGTGTGTACGACGTTTTTTTATTACCTAATTTTATTTAAGACATGCCAAAGGGGTGAAACTGGGTGTGCAGGAAGCATACACAAAAGACCAATTTGTCACAAACAAATAAGATGAAGTGAAACAGGGTGTTTTCCAGATAAACTGCATCCTCAGAAAACAAGTAGTGTTGGGATCAAGTCAAACTTGCAAATTATAGTAAACCCCATTTTGTAATTGACAAGTAGCATTATGGCAGGTATAAATTTAAGCCTACAGCAAACAGTAAACATCTATGAATTGATGACACAACACGTTTTCGTCAATCAAATTTTTAGCAAGAATCTTTTCCTTATTGAAGTCAAATCAGATATATTCATCAGAACTCTGAAATGAGAAATATGCACCAACAGCAAAAAAATAAAGCACTAAGTTTCTAGCAGCTAAAGCATGCAACTTTTATTTACAATCGAATAAAGAACATGTCTTGTGAATTCTGAAGACATTTCAAGAATAATGAAAATAGAACCAACTCTATACAGTCAAAAGTTAATATTATGCAGAACCCTTTTACGAATTGCAATTCCTACCATAGACACCTGCACCGCCAAAGCCCCTTGCCAGAGAAATGGAATGTGAGCTCCATACCCATTGCAAACAACCAAATATATAGTTATTAACAGGTGTAGTAAGATAAGTGACTTGAACTTACTGCCTTGTCTCGAGACACGGGCAATCCATCAAAAAGTCCCATAGTGAGCTTTTACCTCGGCGGAGCTGTACAACTCAACTCATTCCAGCTTATCCCCAACTGGAAATAAAGGGATGGTTTTTTTCAATTAATAAGGACGGAATGAGAAATTCATATAAGCCATCTTCAATAATACTTTGTTAAACTAAAATATTTAGCTTTTCTTTTTCAACTAAACAACCAATAAAGTAAATTCCAATTCAAATTAACTTCTTTCCTAATCTTTCGACAAAATTCGAGCAACCGAATATGGCATTATAAAAATTCCAGTTCCAAAATCCATATGCAATATCTCCTAGACGTCCAAGTGGAATATCTTCAACTGAGCTCGAGACAACTACTATGCATGTTTGAGTTGAATATTAAACTACCCAAAAACTAAAAACGCAACATAAGCAGCAACACTTCAAACTTTCCATTCATTTTTTATGTTCCCCACAACTTTCTCAGCAACCAAACAGAAAGTAAAGATTGGAAACAAATATTACCTCTAGATCCAGTACGAAGAACACCGAAGCCAAAGAAATTACGGGCAAAAGGAAGACCTAAGCTTCCAACAAACCAATAACAGATTCAATTATATAATCATTGAAAAAATGAACAGTGAAATTCATTGAAAAAATCAAATGATCACCTATTATTGAGGCGGCAATGTTCGTAATCGAATCTTGAACGGAAAACGGCGTCGTCCTGTAGATGCAGAACTGTGTTCGGACGGAAGTCAATTGAATGGGAGATTAGTGGAGAAGTGAAGAGTGCTTTGGAGCTGGGATTTGGGGTAGGGTAGGGTCTGGAGCTAGATATGGATCGGGTCGTCGGAGCCGGAGGCGTATTGGAGGTCGGAGCTCGTGGCAGCGGATTGGAATGCGACGGTGGTGCGCAGAGGCCAACTGGATCGATGGTTTGCCGGAGACGAAGAGGTTGAAGAAGAAAAGTATGAAAGAACGACACGCCTGCAGCTTTCAACCGACTTTCTTATTTATTATTATTATTTTGTTAGGTAAATATGGAATATTTGGATATTGACGGGTCGGATCGTACTTAGAATGAATGGTAAATTTTGGTTATGGAGAAAATAATGAAATAGCAATTTTATTTTAGGTAATTTAGCCAAAAATTAATAAAATTTTTACAATTTAATCAGTTTTGATGAGTTAAATAACTAATGATCATGTATTTTTAGTTGATGACTATTACTCCAATTAAGTTAAAATTGATAATCATTACTACAATTATCTCTTAATATAATCTAAACATGAAACAATTAATCAAAACTACATATTAATAAGAGTTAATCTCAGTTTATTACCCTCAAGTTTTTTGGTTTTTAACATTTGGTACATCAAGTTTTTTATCCCATAATGGTACCTGAAGTCAAAATTTCAAGACAATTTCGTAATTTCGTTAAGGTTGCGGTTAAGTCAGCTATTAAATAATGACGTGACGCCTAAGCAGATAATGATTTGGCACCACGTGTCAATATGTGTCACATCCCGCCCCGAGTTGACACACCCCGACCGAGATCAGGGAGTGCTGGCCGTCACACGGAGGTGACGTAGCCATGTGCGCGTGCGGAAGCTATTAAGATAGTAATATAAAAGTATGAATAATTTAAAAACTAACTAGCATACAAAGTACTAGTGTATGTGAGACACAATTTCAGAGCAAGTCTACAGCAGTCAAAAGGGAAAAATGCGACGTATATACACCCGAAGGTGACCCTACAATGGTGAGTGTCTGTCAGAAATGTCGGGACGCCCTCTGGGATAAACCACCGAACTTGCTAGACCACTAGAACCTGGAGGGGCGCAAAAAACAAAAGCGTGAGTGGGCAAAAACAAAGCTCTTTGAAAACTCTTTAGCAAAATACATTATAACCCCTCGCCGTAAAACCTGTATACTTCCCAGAAAATGAACATATATACGTATGTATAGATATGCCAATCATGCTCCAAAATATGTCATTCATGCTCGAGAATATGCCACAACGGAATCTCATAATCAAATGTAAATGCTCAAGCGTACATCACATCAATAACATATAATCTGGCAGCCGGGAGTCACCTAACGTGACCTGTACGGCTGCATATAGAGCTCCAATCTCAACTCAATATCTGAATCTGCACACGAGTCGGAACCACCTAACGTGGTCTGTACGACAGGACTGGGTGTAATATATACGCTCTAGTGCTACGATCACGTGAAGACTGTGCGAATAATCGCGGGTCACCTACGAGTCGGAACCACCTAATGTGGTCTGCACGACAAGGCTATGCACCTACTTGGATCCAAGGCGAGCATGTGGTGCGGGTGAACATCACGTGAAGGACTCTGCCCCTCTCTGGGCGGGAGCACTAACACCGGGGGTGCAGATTATGAGCTCTCTAAGCATCTCAAACTATTATTGCATACAAACATGAATACCACTTACCTGGCACTTACCTGTGCGTCCACAGCACCAATACACATATATAAATGTATGCCGCTACTAATGTATGTGATGATGCATAAGCGATAATAATGAAATGCATGGCATAAATCAATTACTCTTTTTAATCTATTTCTGGGAATTTAAATGTATATAGGTATATACGGAAAACAAAAGCCCACTCACTGATAAGTGGAAGGGTCGTAGCCCCCCTGCCTCGAGTGTGTTCGCTTGTCCTCGGAATACGAATCACCTATACGTGAAAAAGCTACGAAAACGTTAATTTAAAAGCACATAACCAACTTCTCGTAATAACTTCTCATACATTGCTCAAAATGGGCAATTGAATATACCAACGTGCTCTACACAACCTCAGGATCACACCCATATTTTTAAAATAATTTTTGGACCACGCACGCGCCCCCACGCGCCCCCACGCGCGGCCACGTGACATGCACACTGACGGCGTCAACTGACGCCGTCAGGAATATTCCGTTAAACTGACGGAATATTCCGTTAACCTTAACTGACGCCGTCAACTGCCGTTAGGAATATTCTGTTAAAACTTAACGGAATATTCCCCTTTCTTCTCCGGCGAGACTCCGGCGCCGGCGACGGCGCCGGAAAACTGGGAAAAATTCAAACTTAGTTTTCTCCTTCGTTTTTCAACCATTTTTCACGATCTTTATACCAAAATGAAGCTTAGGACTAGTAGAATCACGTTGGACTACTTTTAAGGCCTAAAAATCACACGATCATACCTGCAACCACGATCCAAGTTCGGCCAACTTTGAACAGGACGATCCTGACGTCCAAACTCGTCCAACGAAACACTCCCAAGCTCCTGGGAACCTCACAAACACAACTACAAGCTTAGAATTTCCTAAAACAAGCTAGATTAGGTTTGCATGAACAGTGCTCAAATCGGCCATGGTGATATCGACGTGAAAATATCGAAGTTCTTACCTGAAAATGGCACCACTGGACTCCTCTCAGCCTCACGAGCACGAGGGTGGTCTTGGTTTCTTGATTCGTGAAGATTTGAGTATGTTTGTGTGTGTGTGTCTGTATGTTGAAGAAGAAGAAGAGGAACTCGGGGAGAGAGAGAGACAGAGAGACAGAGAAGAGACACGGGAGAGGGAATCAGGGAAAGTGAGACGGGGTGTATGAGTGTGTGTGTGGTCCTACAACATCACACAACACAAAACTACACGTAAAGTAACGAACTAGGGGGTAAAATCGTAAATTCATACGTACGTTTCGTTAGTTTCGGGACGGGATGTTACACAAGTCCCCACCACATCCTTAGCTCGACTCCACCATAGCACGATATTGTCCGCATTAGGCCCCGACCACGCCCTCATGGTTTTGTTTTTGGGAACTCACACGAGAACTTCTCAGTGGGTCACCCATCCTAGGATTGCTCTTGAGCGAACTCGCTTAACTTCGAAGTTCTGACGAAACCCGAAGCCAGTGAGCTCCCAAAAGGTCTCGTGCTAGGTAGAGACATGAATA
This sequence comes from Pyrus communis, assembly GCF_041283825.1. Taxonomy (NCBI): domain Eukaryota; kingdom Viridiplantae; phylum Streptophyta; class Magnoliopsida; order Rosales; family Rosaceae; genus Pyrus; species Pyrus communis. Next base: position 22,122,736 of record NC_142571.1, on the reverse strand, counting down.
TACATATAAGGCTTACACGATCCACTTCCCTGGGCGATGTGGGATGTTCCGAAGTTAAGCGAGCTCCTAAAAGGTCTCGTGCTAAGTAGAGGTGGGAATATACATATAAGGCTTACATGATCCACTCCCTTGGGCGATGTGGGATGTAACAATATGGGTCCATGGCGAAAATTAGGGTTGTTGGCTTTGGGGAAAAAGATCCTCTCCAGATTCTCTTTGTGGGAATTCGAGAGATCAATCAATTATGTCTGTTTATCGTATATTGTGCGGTCAGAAATCATTTAAAATTTAAAATTAAATATTAAGACCTAACAAAAACTGACCGCACGATGTTACTATGAATGGACATGATTGATTGATCTCCTAGATCCCCACAAAGAGGATCTAGAAGGGATCTTTTTTCCGGCTTTGGGGATTTGGGAAAATGTTTTCCTCTGATTTGGAGAGATGATTGGGATTTGATTTTTATTTAATTTTATTTAATTTTTAAATTGTTAATATCCACGTGGCACGGTCATTGGTTCCTTAACTTAACGGAGATATGAAAGTATCCCATAATTATGACTTTAGATACCAAACTGGGATTTAAAAAAACTTAATATATGAAATGTTGAAAACCAAAAAAATTCAAGATAGTAAACTGAGATTAACTGTATCAATAAGACTATGATTGTCAACCAACTTCATAAAATTGTCAATCTAATCTTCTAATTAAAACTAAACAAAAATAAAAAACATAAACAACAATATAATTTCAGGCAAATCAAAATTTACTATTATTTTTTAAGTCTTTTCCACATATGATTATAATATATCTTTAATATTAAAAAAACATAAAGTAAAATAAATTTTTTTCCCTTTTCTCGTCACTCCACGTTCTCTCTTACTCTCTTTATCTCATTTATACTATTATTAAGAAAACTTTTATTATCAACTTTTATTTCTATTTTACCCTCATTTTTTATACACATTATTGACAAAAGGAGGGCAAAATAGTAATTTTGTATGTTTTGACAAAATAACAATCATATCCCTATCTTTCTTATTTTACCCTCTTTTTTTTTTTTTAGATAATGACAATCATATTTTTCCAATTTTACCCTCACTTTTGATACACAATATTTATATAAGGAAGACAAAATAGTAATTATGTAATATTACAAAATATATAATTATTAAGAGAAATTATTCACATACACATAAAATGTGTGCTCTCTCTCTGCTAGTTTCATTTATTCATTTAAATAAAGGGGTGAAATTGAAACATTAAGTGGCGTTATGTGTTAAAGGTGAAAATGAATTTTTTTGCAAATGTACTTTCACTCGATAAACAAAAACATTTCTATTGGACGAGAAGGGCGACGGAAGGTTTGATGTGGTGGAGAAAAGGACACATGATTAAGACTTTTTTTTTCTCTTTTTTTGAGGGAGATTAAGACTTTTTATTAAAATAATTAATTACCCTAATATAATTGCTTATTCTTGAGAATTTTATTAAAAAGGACATTTCCCAAACAAATTAGTAAATTTTTTTTTTGTTAAATGATAAATTTTATTAGATTAGATGTTAGATTAGTCTTCAAGCTACAACAGCGTTCGAACTAAAAGCTAAGGGCCTGTTTGGTATTGGATTTGAGTCCAAAGTTTTTAACTCAAAAACAATTTTTAAGTTTTAAAGGAAAAAAACCCGTTTGGTAAGCCCATTTGCAAAACTGGACTCAAAAAAAAATTTAAGAACAGCCCATTATAATTTGAAAACAACAAAAGTCAGGTTTTAGTATTTTTTTTTTTTTCGCAGATTCAGATTGCAATGGAGGTCTGAGCGACCTGCGCTGTGCAGACCACGAACAAGCCTTCCGCCTCACCAACCACGAAAGACCAAGAGATTCCGGCCAGTAGGGTGAAGGTTCCGGTGAATAGCTTTAAGCTTCGAATCTCTGAGTGGTTGATTGGGGACGAGACTGGGCCATTCTCTTCACTGTCAGGAACGATCACGGTAATGGGTCTTTCTCTTATTATTTTGTTTGGTTCCTCGGAATGGAGAAAATGATCAGAAAGTTGGATTTAAATGTTTTATGTGTTGGGTTGTGAGAAATTGAGTTTATATATCTAATTGCTGTGATTCATTTATGTACTGTATATATATTCCGAGCAGCGGAGTAGAGACAGTGTGGCATTGCAAATCACAATCCAAACTGATCGATTTCGGTTCCAGGAAGAACAAATACAAGCTTTTGTTCACAAGGACATCGAATCGGACTCGGTCGTTTTCGTTCTTGGTGAAGAGCGTTCTGGACAAGCCTTATTAGCTCAAGAATCCGATCATCGAACAAGGTCCTCCTCCTCATCTTCTCTGTTCTTTGATATATAGATATATATATATATATATATATATTAAAAAAAAAAAACCATGCTTTAATGCTTTGATTGTTCACCACTCGCATTTTACCTAGTTAGTTTCAGAAAAGGATTAGGAACCACCATCTGGTTGTGTTTAATTTACATGAAAAGTGTATTAAAAAATCCATTCTTTGTTAGTCTGATGGTCATAATTTGCTATCCGTTTTTCCATTCAAACTCAACTTTTGAGGAGTTTTTGGAAGTGGGGTTTGTTTATTAGATGGCTAAGAGCTTAAAATCATATTTTTTAATCTGGATTTTTGCTATCTTGAATCGATAGATGGCACGAATTAGCTGATGGGTTCAGATCCTTTTTTTATGCTGACATGGTAAATATGTGGTTGGTTACAAAATTCATATGGTTGCTTGTTTCATAGAATGGATTTATGACATTTGCTACATGTATGTAGCAAGTAATATTATGTGATATACTTGTTTTATTGGATGGGTCTTTGGAGTAGCCAAAATGTCAAATGTTTGAGTTCCAAAATGAATTTTTCATATTTTCTCTGTGAATGCTTTAATGATAGACTTGGTCTTTGAATTACGTTGTGTTTTTTAGCGATGGTTCTTGTTTGGATTTAATAAGAGAAGTCTCGTTTTCATTTTGGTCTTTGAATTAAGTCGTATTGTCATGCCTGTGTCTTTGGAAGAGGTAAATGAGTTACTCTTAGGTCACACTACTCTTATTTTGTTTGATATTCTCATGCATAAAATGCCTTTTTATTTATCATCTAGTTCGTGAAAACTGAGTATATAGTACATACTACATAAAACTGAGTATATATGTGTTTTGTACATTCATAAGTGAATGTAGCTTTTAGCTTTGTATTAATTTCGATGTTTCCGTTTACATTGTTCTAGTACGTGTTTGAGAGATGTCAAACAAGGACTTTGAAAATGACCTTGATGATAAAGCTAATTGGCCAAAACCTATTGAAGACTACTTCATTAGTATGTTGTATGAAGAGACAAAAAAAAGGCTTGCAAACCAACACTTTAGAAAAGAATCAGTGGGATGCGATTGACATGAAGTTGTTTGACAAATATGGTAAGAGATACACTCGTGAAAAATTGAAGCAAAAATATAATCGGTTGCGGAAGATTCACCGTGAGTTTGCCAAGCTTGTTAATCATACTAGGATGGGTTGGGACCCTGTTGCAAACACTGTTCAAGCATCGGATGAAGTTTGGGCAGCTTATATTAAGGTATTTATTATATTATATAATGTATTTTCTTTATAGATATGCATTATATAATATTATTTTCTAAGTGTGTCAACCTATATTAAAATTTTACAGAAAAACAAGTTTGCTAGCTGTTTCCGTAGCAAAAGGTGTTCTCATTATGAGGTGCTTGGACAGATTTTCAATAATACCACTACTACTGGTCAAATGCAATATGCATCCACCAATTCTCTTCCAAATTCTGATTCTGAGAGAAAGTTAGAAGATGGGTTTCTTACCACTAGTGCACACATTAGACAAAGTACCGGAAGTGATTCAAGGGCATTTAGTGAGGGACATGAAGGAACCAGTACCAAGCGTTGTGCTCTTTTTCCTCCAAGTGATCTTTCCTCGAAGTCAAAGTCATCCAAGTCAACCAAAATGGACGAAGCTATTGCAGCTTGGGCAAAGTCACTTAATGCCAAGACTGAGGCTACATTGGAAAAGGTTAAGCGTAAAAGAGAGAGGGAAGTATCCTCCCCATTAAGAGAGTTAAGTACCATTGAAGATTGTATGGAAGTACTTGAGGGCATGGAAGATATTGATGATACCGCTTATTTGAAAGCTTTGGAGAAGTTCACTAGCTCAGATTGGAGGAGGATGTTTATGAAGATGTCTGAGTCGAGGAAAAAATTATGGCTCAATAGTCTAAAATGAATAGTTAGTTTGTGAATTGGTTGTTAGTTAGTGTGTTGGTAATATGATCAATTTGCTTAGAATTAATTATAAGGGTTAGCAAGATGACTATGGATATGCTTTTGTGTTTGGTATTGAGATCTTTTGCTTTAGGATGAACTATAATTAAATGAGTATTGAAATGACTAGTGTTAGTAATATGATTAATGTTATGTTATTATCTTATAGTATTGTCTTGTCACTTTGTTTAGCTATTAATTACTTGATAGTTGTAGAATATAATTATTGGTTTGTCTATATAGGATGGATTCAAATGAAGTGGACAACACTGGTTCAAGTTCAGAAAGTGATTCATCATCTGATTTGGATGATTCACTTGGAGAGTTGCTTTTAATTACAAGATTATATGACCATTACTCACGTTTAAATAAAGAGCCATGCATGACTTCACATTTTTCAGGCCGCCAATATGTGATAGAATTATTGAATGGACATCCACAGAGGTTATTTGATATTGTAAGGATGGATAAAAACACATTCAGAAATTTATGCTCGACATTGAGAGAATTGAACTTTCTACAAGATGATAGATCAATTTGTGTGGAAGAGGCCGTATGCATGTTCTTGTTTACTATCAGTCATACAATCCGGAATAGGGTAATTGCTGAAACCTTTCAACATTCAAAAGAGACTGTGTCAAGAAAATTTAATAGAGTTCTCAAAGCAACATGTCGACTTGGTACTCGTATAATTCAACCTCCAAATATGGATGCGACACCTTCTGAGATTTTGGGAAATCCGAAGTACAACTCATGGTTTTAGGTAATATATTTTTAAAGTTCGTTTTATTATTTAGTTAGATCATGATCATTATTTTCCTGTAAAACCCAGAAAGATACATATTTAAAGCTCTAGAATAACAACTTAGGTTGAAGTAAACTATATTTTGTGTACTAACATGTTATTATTTGAATTATAAAATGGTAGAATTGCATTGGCGCTATTGATGGAACACATATCAGTGCGTGGGCTCCTTCATCAAAACAAATTTCTTACTGAGGTAGAAAAGTTAGTGTGACACAAAATATTATGTTGGCATGTTCATTTAACATGATGTTCACATATGTCTACACCGGATGGGAAGGAACGGCTAATGACTCGAGAGTGTTGATGGATGCAATAACAAGAGAAGAGAATAGGTTTCCAATGCCTAAAGAAGGTATGAAGTCATTGAAACATATCAAATTACTTGTATTTTTTTTCTTATTGTATTTGGCTCAAGTGAAACACTTATATGCATTGTTCTTGGAATAGGAAAATATTATGTTGTTGATTTCGGCTATGCCAACATGAGTGGGTTTCTTGCACCATATCGCAAAGTGCGTTATCACTTGCGTGATTTTAGAGGAAGAGGTAAACGTCCAAGAGGAGCAATGGAATTGTTCAACTTTAGGCACTCATCACTACGTAATGTTGTTGAACGATGCATTGGAGTGCTTAAGAATCGTTTTCCTATTCTAAAGTTGATGCCAAATTATCCAATTAGGAAGCAAAGACGCATTCCCATTGCATGTTGTGCCGTGCACAATTTCATTAGAATTCAATCAAGGAATGATACTTTGTTTCAACAATTTGAAGACAATGATGTTGATGTGGTAGATGAAGAAAGCTTGGGGACGAATCAAGAAGGGGAAAACATGCATTGGAATGACGACAATGTTATGAATGATGTTAGAGACCACATGACCGGATCAATGTGGCTTGATTACGTCAATAACAATTAGTCTCAAAGTTTATTGGTTTTCTAGAATGTTTTAATGTAATATTTATTGTCTTAAGACTTCAAGTTTAATTTGATTATCGAGCATATATGTGTTGTATTAGCACATGAATATCAAAATAGTATGTTTAAGGTTTAATTTCATATGTTTTGTATATCTTAAAACAAATACATAATTGAAAAAAAAAATGTTGTTTTTAAGAGTTAAACCAAACAAGTTTTCAAATTTTTAGATTCAAAAATAGTTTTTAAGTTCAATGCCAAACACGTTTTTGAAACCTAAAAAAAACTGTTTCTAAGAAATGTTCTTAGAAGTTAGTTTTAAGAACAATTCAAGTTTTTGAGTAGGATACCAAACAGGCCCTAAGGGTCTATTTGATACTCTACTTAAATTCCGTTTTTTAGACTAAAAAACAATTTTCAAGTTTTAGGCCTTAAAAACTTGTTTGGTAGGACTATTTTCAAAAACTAAACTTAAGACTAACTAAAAAATATATTGCATTCTCTAAAAACATAAAAAGTGAGTTTTTGAGTTTTTAAACTTAAACTCATTCATTTATTTTCTCTCCCTTCTCCCCTCTCACTCAAAATCTATCTCTCTCTTTTCTTCCTTCTCCCTCCTCTTTTTCTTACCTTTTTCATCTCTCCTCCAATCCGTTATCTTCATTATCTCGATTTTTTATCTCACTCATCTTCCTCTCTATCTTGTCTGATCCTTTCTCTTTCTTCAATCATCTCTTACTTTTTTTCATCCTCTCTCCTCTTTCTCCCTCTCATGCGATCCCCTCTTTTTAGATATTTTTGCTAATTTAAGTCATAAGATTTAAAATTTTTAAATCACAAATCAATTAAGTTTTTGAGTCTTAAAAAAAATTGTTTTCAAGAAATGTTCTTAAGAAATATTTCGAGAAATGATAAAAAATTTCAAATAGGATACCAAACAGGGCTACTAACTTTTCTATGGGTAAAGGCGACTTGCATTAATGGTAAATTACCGTGCTAATTTTTCCCGGGAACCAAACTGTCAAACCCTCTTCTCTCCTTAACCACCTCTAACTTACCGCCCACACCACCACCACCATATCTAGAACGGACTGCCATGGATCCACCAAACAAATTCCCCGATGATTTTTCTTCCTTTCCTCCGATCCCCTACACCCTTTTTGAGCCCCCAGAATGTCCAATCCCTAAACCTAATTCAAACGCACCGCCGATTCCAAACACAGTCGAAAACCCTAACTCCGCCCATCTTCTTTCTTTCTTTCCCAAAGAAACGAAGACGAGTCAGGCCTCATTGCGTTGTGACGTCATTTCAGCTGCTTTCGATTCTGAATGGCGCTTTAAACGATAATAGTAATGGTTTTGGTTCTTCTTCTAGTTCCATTTGAGTTCATTCGACTAGACACAATGTAGGAAACCCTAGTTCTTCTGCAAGAACCGTGCCTTATATCTCCGACGAGATTATTGTGAACAATAAGGAATCCACAGCCGAAGGCGCTGATCGTCCTCTCGGCTGGTTTTCCTGCCGATTCCCTCACTGAAGAGGAAATCGATTTCCCGATAATTCAAGTTATTAGGGGAATAGAGCAGGTCAATTACATTATCATTAGAAACCATATAATTGCTAGATGGCACGAAAATGTGTTGAATTGGGTCACGAAAGAGATGTTTGTTGATTCTATACCTAAGCATTGCCATTCCCTTTTGGAATCTACTTATAAGTATATGGTTTCACATGGATATATTAACTTTGGGATTGCTCCAGCTATTAAAGAGAAGATTCCGGCTGAGCCCAGTAAACCACATGTGATTGTGATTGGTGATTGGCTTGCTGGTCTGGCTGTTGCCAGGTAAATGATGCGTTTTGGGTTTAAGGTGACAGCTTTGGAAGGCCGGAAGCATGCATGTGGGCGGGGTTATACAAAGAAAATGGAGGGAGGAATTAGGTTAAGTGTAGCTGCAGATTTAGGTGGAAGTGTTTTAACTGGCACATTAAGGAACCCACTCGGCATTGTTGCATGCCAATTGGGTTTGTGCTTCATAAAGTGAGAGACAAGTGCCCACTTTATAGTTTTGATGGGAAGCCTGTAGACCCTGATATGGATATGAAGGTGGAAGCAGCTTTTAACCATCTATTAGATAAGGCAAGTAGCCTTAGGCAGTTAATGAGGGGTGTTTCAGTTGATGTGTCTCTTAGTGCAGCACTGGAAATGTTCTGGCAGGCAGTAGATGCTGAGGAGGTGAACTTGTTTAATTGGCATCTTGCAAATTTGAAATATGCAAATGTAGATTTAATATCTAAACTGTCACGTGCATTTTGGGACCAAGATGATCCATATGACATGGGAGGAGACCATTGCTTCTTGCCTTGAGGTAATGGAAGGCTGGTGCATGGTTTGGCAGAGAATGTGCCGATCTTATATGAGAGAATTGTGAATACCGTTAGGTATGGTAGTGACGGAGTGCAGGTTATTGCTGGCAACTAGGTTTTTGAGGGTACCCGCTTGGGGTTTTGAAAAGCGGGTCTATCAAGTTTAATCCAGAGTTGCCTCAGAAAAAGCTTGATGGAATAAAGAGGGTGAGGTTCAGACCATTGAATAAGGTTGCAATGCTTTTTCTTCATGTATTTTGGGGCACAGATCTTGATACCTTTCGGATGATCTAAGCCGTCGAGGAGAGTTCTTCTTGTTTTACAGTTATGCAACTGCTGCTGGCGGTCCCCTTTTGATAGCTTTAGTAGCAGATGAAGCTGCACATAAGTTTGAGACCATGCCCCCTACAATTGCTGTGACTTGGGTTATTCAGATTCTCGAGGGTAATCCTTTCATTCTTTTAACTTTGGTTATATGATTTGTGGCTTTACCTTTTGGCATTTCTCATATATTTGACTACAAATTACACAAATACATATGGTTCTAACATGGTTTTTTGTTTAAGGGATTTGGTCATATGATATGTTAAGAAGTCATAGTTCCCATACATATTTAAAGTTCTTCAAGTTCGATAGTTAACCCAACAGTTAGTTATGGAATATAAACTTTCATGATAAATAATGATTTACAAAATAGAATATATAATTTTGCTGTGAATATCATTCCAAATACACTTAAATACCAATTCCATACTCATGGTTTTTCCATTCTTGGTATTTTTCAATGTTTAGGAAATAGGCAGGCAATCACTAAACCCAGTTCTGGAGTTTTGCTATATCTAATCATGACTACTCCCAATCATTATTCCAAATATCATTGATGGTTCAAGTTTTTAAATATCAACCGTTAGATAGCTGCTGATTATTCCAAAATAATGCGCAATGGTAATGGGTCAGCCCCTTGTGCTAATTCAAACTTGGGTTAATGGTAAACTGTCAGATGAAACTACCACAAGTCAAGTTCCCTCCAACGCACTTGGTCTAGGTAAACTTGAAGGGGTCCTTACACATTCTTATTACTCTATGCATATTTAGTGGGTCAGAATTGTCTTATATGGCCAACTGTGGTAATGGCTGTATCTTTCCTTTTCTTCTTTTGCGTTTGTTTTCAAAATGGTTATATAATTTTGCCGATAAACATCTGATATTATTTTCTGTATTTTGTTAGGGCAAAATCATTCCGACATGTTGAAGAATGAGTAGATGACCTTTTTTTGTTGAGGGGTGAGATGTCAACTTTTCTTTAACTTGAAAAAGTGGTTCCACTCAATGAGCCTTGTTACAGTTTGTTGCCTTGAGAGTTGAGATCTATATCCTTCAGCCTAAGGGAGTTGGCCCTTCTAGTGCATGCTTTGCCCAACATATAGGAAGGGTCCTATTCACTTTTGAGTCTCTGACAAGTGGCCACCATGAAGGCTTAAAGTTTCTGTTACCAGCCTTGCAAGATCCATTTTCTGCTCAGCATGTTCTTTGCTAGATAACCACTGCCACCATCCTCAATTGCAGAAGAAATTTGTGGCGCTTGCTCTCCTCCACTCAGGTAAATGAGAAATTTGGTATCCAATTGAATTGAGCAAGAGCAACTCTGTGCCATCTTCCAATAAGCCCGAATAAAATGGAGATAACAATTGCAGCGACATGTTTGGCCTAGGACTTAGGATGAAACTCATGAATAATGCCCCCACTTTCCATTGCACTTTCGTCAAGCTGATTGCGAGGAGTAGAATCGGGTGCTGCCCATGGTGGGGGCTTTTATGACGCGACACCAGTGATTAGTGACTGGTGGAATGAGACTTGAGTTGTGATCTTTCCATGTCCACAACTTGTTAAATTAACGTGTGAAGGAAGCAATCTTTGCGGATTTACGGTTGTTTTTTTTACTGAACTATTAACAGATTTCGGATCATGATTATGATTTTCCGTGTGCTACAATTTAGACAAGATTTTATAAGATAAAATGGAAGAAAGCCTTTCTCTAAACCAATGGAATGACTAATTAGTGTTTGGATCCCAAACCAGTGCTGCCTGGAATTTTCTCAGTGTTTGCCATGTAAATACTGTTTGCTTGTTGCTTGTAATAGCAATCAGATAATTCTGTACATGCTTAGTTTTAGGACGTGGCATTCTTGACAGCTTTAGGACCGGAATTCTTATAACCGTTGGCTGTTCAATGACGACAAATCTCATGGACAACAATTGTTGATAAAGAAAAGAGAACGATAAGAGAACTCTCGCACATTTTGATCCATTTGAAACGAAAACTATTTTGCAGAAGGCTTATACCACGAAGCCATCCTCAAAAGTACTACTGCTTCTAGTTAGCTTTACATTGAATTCGACTAGTGCATCATTCAAAAGCACAACAATGATGTCAGTACGAGGACATTGAAGTCGACTAGTGCATCTTTCAAAAGCACAACCGCAATCCTCCGATACGAGATGGACGAAGTCACAGTGGATTGACAACTCCTGCCACGATGGAATTCAAGATTCATGGTAGCCAATCCACATGAAACTCAAATCACTCACCATAATCAAATACCATAAGTTTTCTTGAACCAATAAGAATCAGAGAATAAATCTTTGTTATCACCCTGGAATATTCAAATAATTGTGTATACATTACAATCCACAAAGAATAACACGCAACACAACGGTATGTACAGGCTAAAGATCTTTCAGTATCGTAGTTTTGACAAGCTAAAATCCTTCTGCATCGCTTGCTCCTCTGCGATTATCTAGATTACCGGCCCCTTCCAACCACTCTTGTAGATTATTTTCTTTATCAGCCTTGAATTCATCGTAGTTTTCTGCCATTGATAATAAATGAGGACTTGACAAGCTACCATCGGCTTGTTCTTCTTGTTGTTCGTCAGCAACATGACTCGACAAGGGCAACTCCTCAAGTTCTACATCTGGCTCAGATGAACTAGTGCTTGCAGAAGCAACTGATAGTGATGGGTTAGAACTAGAGGTCTGTGTTAATTTTTTAGGATCAAGTTGCGGCCACTTGAAACTACTCGCCTTTTGTCTGGCAGATTTGATTACGGTAGAAAAATAACTGCTTTCAGTATCCTGTTGGGCATCACCTGGGGAACGAACCCAACTTGTTGGCTTCCAAGAGCTTGTTCTTCCCATCTGAAAACCTGGTGTTTGCTGATGGATTACATCTCTCTTCGGCTTTTTTGTTGACATAAGCACTAGAGATTTCTTTATATCTCTAATCATCTCATCGGCAACGGGGAATCCACATTCTTTCATTGATCTCAACATAGCTATGGAATCCTCCGAATCCTCAGTGTGCAAAGCTGTTTCACAAGACCTTTCCGCAACATTACTTGTAAGACTAACGAGATTGGGCACTGCATTTTGGGTGTGTTGGTGAATATAAAAAAGCCCTACTGACGGTTCATTTGCCACGTATCTAATCATCTCTCCCAAGCCTTCAGTTATCTCCACTAAGCCATCCACGATGGAGAACTCATGCATCTTTTCAAAGCCAAAGGCAGTTCATCACTGTTTTGGCCAAAAAGGAAGAGAGGAAAGTCAGAAAAGTTAAATGGTACACGCGAAAAAAGAAACAACAAAGACTTATCAATACAGTCGATTAACTTTGTAGCTTCATGCATCGTTAGTCGATATAGAAATTTAACAGTGAAAGGCACTCAAGAGCTAAATTACCAACTGAAAAGGATAAGTGGAATCTACACTTATTGGCTCTATACTATTTCGGCTTAAGAATCACACGCAGTTTGTGCACGTCGAATGAACTCAACCACAAAATAATAAGAACTTATATTTCAACTGCCTGTATTATAGCGGATTGGCACTCCAAAATATTCATTCTACACTCCACCCGAGTGCAAAAAACCAAACAAAATGACTATTTAAGATTGTTATTAATAATTCCATATTTTTCTTATCACGTTACAAGTCCATCAAATCTTGACAGATTATATTCAATCTTTCTGGTAGTCTCTATTGAAATTACGAATCAAATTGTTGCCTATTGTCTTCGAAATCATAATGCATACAGAAATACGAAATCATTAATCCAAAAAGCCAACAACTAAAGATTTCAAATTTCAACCAATACCCATCTCAGGAAACAACAAAATATCCAATACCCAATTCTCAGAATTCGATTTTTCACTAATTTATTCAATCAAATAAGCTGAAAAACAACTAAAATAAGAAAAGCAAAAGGGCAAAATGGTACCCTTAGAGAAGGGGGCTCAGAGGAAACCCTAGAACTGGTCAAGCGGTGTCTTATTGCAGAAGAATAATGTGATTAGGAATCACCTGAAGCTTTTGTTCTCAGCTGCATATTTGTCCAGAGACAACAATCAGCGACTGAGCTTTCAATTCGTTGGAAGAAGAAGAAGGCTTCGTCTCTCACCATATCGCTCTATTCCAAACGACAATGTTTTCTTCTTTTTTCTTTTATTTTTTTTTTCCGGATTTGGCAATCTCACGTGACATCCACGTGCGATGAACCAATCTTGTCATTTTTCTGGTTTCTGGAATTTGACCGAATGCGAATACTCATCCCAATCTCCTCCGCCTCTTCCTTGCTGCTCCACCAGTTGTCCCATACCACCGCCGCAACAAGTTCACACAAATCTGGCGACTCGCACCATAGCGCACGCGTGAAACGCGACGCATCAACATTCCATCCGCGCGTCTTTATGGGAGGTAAGCAATTTATCATACTTTACAAAATTTACCACCTACTTGTATCCTATTTGAAATTTTTTATCATTTCTCAAAACATTTCTTAAGAACATGTATTGAAAGCAATTTTTTAAAAACTCAAAAACTTGATTGGTTTGCGATTTAAATTTTTTAAATCTTACGACTTAAACTAGACAAAAAGATCTAGAAAGAGGGGGTCACATGAGAGAGAGAAAGATGAGAGAGGAGGAAAGAAAGTAAGAGATGATTGAAGGAAAGAGAAAGAAGAGAGAGAATCGTACGAGATAGAGAGGAAGATGAGTGAAAGAAAGAACCGAGTGAATGAAAAGAGTAGATTGGAGGAGAGACGAAAAAGGTAAAAAAAAAAAAAAGAGGAGAGAAGAAGAAAAGAGAGAGATAGATTTGGAGAGAGAGGGGAGGAGGAAAAGAAAAAAAAGAAGTGAGTTTCAGTTTTAAAAAAGCTTAAAAACTCACTTTTTATGTTTTTAGAGAATAAATTATATTTTTGAGTTAGTCTTGAGTTTAGTTTTTGAAAATAATTCTATCAAACAAGTTTTTAAGGCCTAAAACTTGAAAATTGTTTTTGAGTTTAAAAAGTTGGATTTAAGTAGAGTACCAAACAAGCTCTTATCTTCTAGTGATTTTTCTGGATACCCAAGGATTGAAAGAATTATTTACAAAATACCCATTTTCGTTTTTCCTGTTGATTTCTTGATTTCTACATTGCGGTCCAAATACCCTTTTCTCGATTGAACCAAAGCATAGTAAGTAAGGAATTTAAACTTCTGGGGTTGTTATTGATTATATTCGAGTTGAATTTAGTATTCTTGGTTATTGAAATTGAATAACTGTTGGGGTTATTGAAATTGGTATTCTGTATTATATTGGAGTTATAATGGGTTGGATTTCTATAACTTTTGGGCTGATTGAATTTGTATGCTCTGGTTGGTATTGTGGTTATTTGGGCAACGGAAGAGTCAGTCTACTTCAAACATGATTCTAATATAATTAGACCATTTTCAATTAATTGCAGATATATTTGGGCCTTGACTTAATGTAAGTTCATTAGAATATGAATGCAAATTGAAAGAATTATTTTACAACGTAGATTCAGTTGTTTTGATTGATTTCTGAATTGTTTAGAGATGGGTGTTTTAAATTGCTTTATTGGTTTTTGAATTATTTAGAGATGGGTGTGGTTATGAAATTGAGAAGATTTGAGAAACGTTTGTGTTTGAGAAAGAGGTTGCAAAGAATTCGACCAACGGAAAGGAAAAAAAAACAAAATAGAAAACATTGATTATAAAAAGTGACAACAATAAGTTGCGCAGGTTATTGATTTAAATTTGGTTTAATTATGAAGTATAGTGGTATGTTCTAATTTTTAAGGGTGTATGTTGTTCAAAATATGTTGGCAAGTTTTGCACGTTGCCCACTCCAGGTAAAATTTATGGATCCGCAATAGTGTTCAGATTTTCACGGGGTCTTTCTTTTTTTATTGATTTGTGGACCAATCTTAGTTGCGAATCATTGTTGGAAAGATTAATTGGTCTCATTACTTGAGATAAGTGTGTTAAATTGTGGTTACGTTTCAAACCCGCAGCAGAGCGCGGGGTATCTTTGTTAGTTTAATCTATACTAAAACCCAAAACACACTGAAATACTATTTATAAGCACAGTGTGCTTCCTATTGTACCCCTGCTAAGTTTGCATTATTACATTTTGACACAGACAAAAATGCCCCGCAGTCATCTCTTTCCTCCTGATTTCTCCCTACTTGGTCGTCGTCTTGTTTTCCAATTGAAAATCTTGTGCGACTCCTCTTCACCAAGCAGACGCTTTGCTCCAAATCTTTCAAATTGAAATTCCTCTTCAAGCTTTTCAACGGTAATTGGATGATTCCTCCGATGTCCGTCATCAAGGTTAGTATGAAACGATTCCTACCTTATTGACCTATTGCATGTCAAAATCTGCTTCAAATTTGTGATTTAATATAATTGGGCTTTAGAAACAAATAGATTCTTTTTTAGCTGAATTTAGAAAATTACATTCGAATTTGTTTTACATCTGATTCAATTGGATTTAGGGGTTGTGTTTTAGTGTTTCCTGGCCTGAGTTGTATATAAAGAAAAAATAGTGATTTTTTGTGTCCTAAAAAGTTCATCAAGGTCATAGACACGAGTATGATATTATCAAGTAAGATGTCAAGTCCTCTTGCATTCATATAATTACATATGTGAGATGCTTTTATGGGTTTTTGTTGATTTGTTTGCTTATCTGGTATATACAAGCAAAGATGATGACACTGCCACCAGCATTATCAATTTATGCATGAACACGTAACACTTGGGCCAATCTAACCATTTATTTTGAGCACATCACATCAGCAACATAATAAAACATATGACAATGGGGTTTTTTTCAAGTCAATTTTTGTTGGCATGTTGTTGTTCATGTAAGTGTTGATTTGATAAATGCAAGTGCTTTTGGCATTTTATGCCAAAGAAGAAGAAGAAGAATATGTATGCTATAACATTATGAGTCTGAGAACTGAGACATGCGAATTGTATAAGGTAAGCAACAATTATGTGAATTTTTTTTTTTTTTTTGGCTAAGAAGATTGTGTGACTTTTTGATATATTGTTCATTATGAAACAAGGAAGAATAGGAAAAAAGTGTAATATATGATCTCTAACTATTCGACTTTGTTCCAAGCAATATTGTTTGGTGAAATAGTTATGTTAAGATATTGGAGAAAATTGAAAATATTTAAAATTCATTTTGAGGAGGTTCTCATTTTCCAGGTGAAATCTGATCAGGTCCTTCAGAAAATCACCCCGTATGCGGTGTGGATGCAAGTTTCTTGAATGCGCCTTTGATTGAGGCCTACTGTCCTCATCTCTGACTGAAAGTTGGGAGCTTCGAGAGTGGCATCAACAATGGCGGAAAAGAGGAAGAAGAAGAAGAACAGCGACGAAGACGAAGATGACACCTTCTACTATCGTTACGCCTCTTCTGCCCCACAACCCCCAAAACCCACTAACCGAAAAACAATAAGTGCGTCTGGCTCAGGAACCTTAGTGCCATCGAAATCGACCCTCTATGTCTCCAACCTCGACTACTCCCTCACCAATTCGGATCTCCACACCCTCTTCTCCCACTTCGGTAAGATCGCCCGAGTCACCGTCCTCAAGAATCGCGAGACCCGCCAAAGTTGCGACGTCGCCTTCGTCCAATTAGTGTCCCACACCGATGAGATGCACGAGAAGATACTTAACAGGAGGAAGCTCTCCTCCTCTATCGCTGCTGACAACAGTCGGGCAGCCAAATTCATTCGTAAAAGGGAGTACAAGGACAAGAGTCGGTTCTACGAGTGCAGCGAAGATGGGCACTTGTCGTATGAGTGCCCGAAGAACCTGCTGGGGCCCAGGGAGCGGTCGTCGCCGAAGCGAGTAAGGAGAGGTGGCGGTGGTGGTGGTAGTGGTAATGGTAATGATGATGCATTTGGACGAGGAGGAGTATGATAATGGTGGTGAGAGGTTTGAGGATGATAATTGGGCGTCGGTGGTGGATGATGGGGCTGATCTAAGGTTGTGGTTAGGGGCGGAGGCAGAGGAGAAGAGGAAGAAGGTTGTGAAGAAAGCTGGTTACTTTAGTGATGAGAGTGAGAATGATGATGAAGATTGAGTGATTTGGTGAAGGGTTTTAGTTGATTTTGGGAGGTGGGTTTTGTTTGGAATTAGGGGATTTCAATGTTCTTTTTGTTTTTCGATTTATGTTTCGATGATTTGTTCGGTTTTTGCTGTTTTTGACTGAGAAAAGTAGTTAATGTGATGCTGGCTATGAAGCACGGACACGCCATCTTAAGAGCGTATTCCGTATCAGATACGGTATGGGATACGATACGTGCTGATATGCTCCGGATATGTATTTGAATGTATTCGTTGACCAGTGAACATCTAGATGCGTCGTCGATACGCGAATCCGACATTTTGAATATGCAACAAAAGCAACTCGACGATGAAATGATCTAACCAGAGGAGGGGGAGAGAGCGGGAAGGGGAGAGAGAAAGCTCTCTGTAGAAGAGTGTCGAAACGGCAAGTTCTACAATTGGAAAGAAGGCGACGGCGGCAGATTCTATTGTGCTATGTACTTAGACCATCTCCAATGGTGACCTAAAACCTAAAAATATTTAGCCCAGAAAATTTAGGTTTTAGCCCAGAAACAGCTTTTCTACTCCAACCCTTCTGGCTTAAAATTTTAGCCCCAGATTATCAAAGAATGAATTAAGGCTTTTTTTTTTTTTTAAATTAACTTTTTTTTTAAAAAAAAAATTATGTAGACTATCCTAAATTAATTTTATGAACATTTTAACCTAAAAATATTTAAATTCCGATAAATTTTGAAAAATCACTAAATCAATACATGAAAATCAAGATAAACCACATAAACTTAATACCAACGACATTTAATAAACCACATAAACTTAAAAAATAAAAAAGACAATTAATAAACCACATAAACTTAAAAAATAATAAAAAAAACAATTAATAAACTACATAAACTTAATACAATCGAAAACTCATAGACTACATAAACTTAATAATGATATTCACCATCTTGACTTGGTGATGGACTTGGGTGATAGTCTTGAGATGAATCATCATCTTGAAATATACTCCTTGTGGCATTCCTTCGTAAAATTTCCTTTTGCTTACCACGTAAGTATCTCTTCCTCTCTGGAGTGTATTTGTCGAGGTCCTCCATTATCAAATTTGTTTCGTACCTTTCTTGCTCCCTATCCCCTTGTTCCTTCATGGCCAAAAGCATTTGGGCCGATTCTTCTTGCCGACGGCACTGGATTTCGTTCATTATTGCCATATCGCTAGCAAATTGTGCACGTGTCGGATCTTGGGACTTCCCTTTTCTCTTTGCTTCCTTTTGCTTATCTCTACCCGGGGGCCTTGCAAAAGAAGAAGTTGGGGTCATTTGTTCGACACCTTCATTGTCGGCAAAATTCACACCTTCATTGACATCATTTGGGGGTAGGGCTTCATTATGAAATAATCTTCCACATTGTTGGTTCGCATCGGTTCCCCACCTCGGACAATCCTTGAGGATGTTCCAAGCATGATGCAACTTAAAAGCTTGATTTTTTGGTGTAGTTCTTGTCTTGTAAATTGTCATTGCTTTGTCACCCTATGCAACAAATACATAAAAACAATTAGTTGCAAAATACTATTATATACATGACAACTAAAATATCAACAAATAAACTCACAATTTCTGAGGCGCCCCTTCCACTAGGCATGTCAACCATGGCTCTCTCCAAACTTCATTTCCATAAAGTGCACGCTTTGTTGATAATCTTCCACCGATCATAAACACCACCAACTTCCCTTCGACCGGCGTTGGAGTTTTCATGGAACTTATCAATGATTTTACCCCATAAAACCTTTCTATTTTGATTGGTGTCGACGGCACCATCTTCGCTAATCGAAATCCATGCCAAACATAAAGCAATATCTTCGTCAAAGGTCCAATTACGACCTCTAACATGCTCTTTTGCCATCTTGAAAATTCTAGAAATGAGAATAAATGGTATAAAGAAAAATTGGAAGAATTGTAGGAGAAAAGTGAGTTTTGTGTGGATGTTTGAACAAATACATAGGTATTTATAGAGTTGTTGGTTGAATTTTAAGTTAAATAATTTTTTAAAATTATTCTAGCCGTTGGATTTAAATTTGGACCGTTAGATCTTTTTTTTTTACTGTTATATTTAATTATATTTGATCTAAGCCGTTGGATTCAATAAATACATAAATATAAAACTAAAAAAAAAAAAATTGAACCTGGACCGTTGGATTAACCAACGGCCCATTTAAATCCAGTCGTTGGATTGAAAAAAAGTAGCCGTTGGGCTACACAGTGGGCTGACACCCGGGGGACAACCCCACGTGGGTGGGCCAGCTTGTGTCAGTCTCAGTTGAATTGTGGGTGGTCTGGCGCGTGGGAGCTGGGCAGTGGGCTTCACAGCCGTTGTTTCACTCTCAGTTGGTGGGACCATTTTGCTTTGTGGCCTAAAATTGGGTTGGTATTTGGCCTCAAAATAAGTTTTAGATTTTAGGTTAATTTTAGGTCATGGGTTGGAGTAGATTTTTTTTGGGGGGGGGGGGGGGGGAAGGGAAATTTTAGGTTTTAAGGCATTGTTGGAGATGGTCTTAGGATTTTTTTGAAGTCACGTGATATTTTCTTTTCAAACCAAGGCTTCCGTTTTATGAGAAAATAAGGCCATATATATTTGTATTAGAAAATAATGCATATTTTTTAGCATCCATGCCGTATATATTTATTTATATACAATTATTAATATATATATATATATATATATATATTAATATACATCAATGTATATTTTTAATTAACGTATCCATACCGTATCGTATTTTAATATTTGAAAAATAATCATATCGCTGAGTCGTATTATTGTATTCGTATCCGTATCCATATCCGTGCTACATAGGATGCTGGTTTAGCTGAGCAACAAAGTAGAAATGTAGTGGGTTTTAGATTATGTGGGATTTGATCGTAAATTTTGTTGCAGTTTGTTTCGATTTGTGTTGATTGGAAAGCATGATCAAATATCTTTGCTTGTTGGATACACATACTTAAGCTATGCAATTATGCCTGATGTTCATTTTCAGATGAGGTGGTGGCATAATATTTCCACATTGTAGCATCTGATCGTAGTTTCAAGCATCCGTTGTGTTTCCACATTTCCCCGGTCCGAGAGTTTTCTTAGATCAGGAAAATATTTTGGGATTTTTGCTATGTTTAGTTGAACTTGGCAACGAAGTTTATGCGATCAATCGCCTTTTTAACTGTTGGTCAAATTCAAATGTAGGTATAACAGCGATCAACGGTCAAGGATCACCTACCGATACACAAGGAGTCCCGTTCTGCAAGGATAGTCTGAGTAAATAGGGAAGGTCTAGGTTTGTTATGAATGACCCCGTATGGAATATAGGTAATAATATCAGCAAAAGGACGTTCTCCCCTGCTACCAGACATGCTGAGCTGCACATATTCATGTACAGAAAAAGCGGCCGGGGGAGTAAATGGAAATTCACTGATACTGTTTCCTTTACTGCACATATTCATGCTTTTTGCAGGAGACATGCCTGCGTAACATTCATCCCACTCTTGTAAGCGATGACATGATTATCTTGAGGAATTCTCCATCTAGCTGTTTCAGAAACTGTTGTATCTGCACGAGAAGACACATAAGATCGACAACAATAGGAGAGTAACTAACCGCCACTTACAGGTGACTGACTATATAGAGATACGGGAATCTAAAGCAAGGCATTCGGCAAGTGTATCGTATGTTAATACATTCTAATGGTTGTAACTTGTAAGATCGAATCTCGAGTGTAGAATAAATTCTCGTAACCGGAGACTGATAGAGGAATATCCTTCTGCTTCCATCTCGTATGCAAGGGTGAATGCTCTGTGTTGGCTGTTGGAGGATCATATTACTTCAACCACCCAAATTTACAGACAGAACCAAGGCATAAATTGTATATAAAACTACAGATATTTATCCACAAGCAGTCTTTCTTATTCATCTTAAAAGTAGTGTAAGCAAACGTAGCACATTGTCAAGAAACACTATTAGCTTCACCAGCCTAGGCCAAATATTTACAAGCGTATTGAGAAACTCTGGAAATCCATCCTGTACTCTTCACTCCGTTCATGTTCCCGCGCAAAATCACATCTGAGCAACCAGTTTTTCTGGTTCCCTTGCGGATTCAGCAAGTGATCCCTGAGTCCACCTCCTCAGCATCTCTAGTGCAGCCTTGGGTTGGTCCATTGGAACCATATGACCGGCGTCATGGACCTGTTTGTAGCATACCGTATAACTAGTTCAGCAATCGGGATCGGTAATTAATCATTATCTATGGATGGATGGAATACAGACATGTGTGAGAGAGAAATCCAGATATGTAAAGAGAAAAGGAGAGAGAAAGAGACCTTAAGGAAACTAAGAGGCCCATAGTTCTTGAGAACTCCTGCTTCTGAATCATCGACAACAAAAGGAACTTCCGGAGAAGACACAAACTCTTTCTGACCAGACCATTCCATGGCATGGACCCATCTTGAGTTACCTATCGCATACAAATTTACATGCACGGGTAAGAATTACACATCACAAATTAAAAGAAAATATATTTAACGAGTGGTTTGGCATGTCGTATCAGATAAAGCTTAGAGGCCTACCAAGCCAGTTGCAGATTAGATCATATTCTCCTGCATACACAAGCAATTGGATTCCGTCCTCGAGAAGAGTAGGGATGCCCACTTCGAGGTTCCTCATCCAGTCGACCAACATGGCAAGATACACTGTAGTGCTGCATGAAACAAATTTTCTGTCCCCAACTCCAAGTGACTCTCTAACAGATTTCTGGTTCAGGAATTTCTCCATGTTTGAGAAGTCGTAGCAAAGGCTACCCTCACACTTCTTTCTGATGTCATAGTACTGCACATTCATAATATTAGAAAAATTCTGTCAAACTTCAGATCATTAGTGGGATACCAAATGCTCATGAAATTTGCTAATAACAATAAATATTTCCTGGCTGAGCTTCAGGCAAAAAAAAAAAAAAAAAAAAAAAGTTTAAGAACATGCAATTGTAGAAACACATTAGTTTCCGCCTCTTTAATTGAGTCCTGTGAACCATTTTTCAGAGCAATAAGTTTCACGTGCTTTTTTGGAAAAGAACATGTAGAATAATAAAATGACAACATAAAGATTAAGGAGCAATCATTCTGATAATAATGAGTAACTGATCTTCTTACATTTATGTTTCCAGCCTTCGCAATGATGCTAGTGAATATGGTATTGCAAACAAAATACGAAGCCACGCAAGAGACTTTACCATCAGTGCCTGAAACAACAGAAGTATATGTTTATTTAAACAGCAGCAGTAACCAACTAATGTGGCTAATATGTAAAGACACTCTTGCATAATACAAATAAAACATTCTTAACTTAGAAAAGAGAGAAAGAAATACATGGAGATGAGATATAAAAGAAAGGAGCCACCCCTAACGCGTTAACATGAAAACGATCAAAAGAACTGCAAATTCTAATTAACAAATTCGCATGTCATAGGGTCTAAAGATAAAAACACGGTAATAGAAATTTGAAAAAAAAAAAAAAAAAGAGGAAGGGGCCACTAAAATGTCACTTACCACAGAGCTTTATAGCCATTTCACAGACTGGAAGCACTTTGTTAATGAGATTATAGGAAGTGTTTGTGATTAAGCCATTGTCCAACGCAAAATCTGTGTAAGCTTTATACTGGATTGCAGGATCAGTAAGCCCATTGCCAATGGCAAATCCCTGTTCAACAAGATTTTCTTAACTTAATAAACCACGATATGACCCATTACAATTATCAAACTAGTGTATATTTGAGATATATAACCTTTAAATTTATATGAATTCCTTCTTTAGCTTTGTTTCCTCGGTGAACTCGAGCAGCAACAGCTGGAATGTAGTGTCCAGCATATGATTCTCCAGTTATGAAAAAGTCATTCTCTGTCAACTCAGGGTGCTCAGCAAAGAAGGCCTAATACCGTAGATAGGCAATAAGTCATATTTCTATCCGTTACAGCAATAAACCTTAAACATCTAAGATGTTTGAGAATGACATTAATCTATACATACATATGTGTGTGTGTGTATATACATGTATGTATATGTGTATACATATTCCATACACAAAATAACTGCCATTTGGTGATATGTTTATAGGAAACTAAAAGCTCAGACAGTTTGTGAAAATTATAACATTACTGCTTCATAAATGAAGGATAATGACATACCTGTAAGAAGTCATAGAGGTCATTACTAACACCATCTTCAGAGTGACGAATGTCACGTCTGTCACTACTATAACTAAAGCCAGTCCCAATAGGCTGGTCGACATACAGAAGGTTAGATGCCTGAAAAATCAGAAAATGTATAAAAAAAAATTGGTTACGTCTCCGGAAAATGAAGAATGAGCTGACATCAAGTTCCATCATTTCCAAATGATTCTTATTTGGATGACTAACATTATATGATCATCCCAAATCATCCAACAGCATCAAGCTCTGACTTACAGAAGTAGGAAACATATAACCAGTGACAGCCTCAGATATCATGCAGGTAAAAGTAAATATAAGTGAAGAGGTCTCTTCGAGTCACTTTCATTCCAGTGCAACATGATTTGGAAAAGGTTCTATGAACGATAACTAGGAACAAAATATTACCACAAATAATTCTAGGACATGTTTTAAAACCTCTCCTATCGAATATTCAGTCACATACGTGGTAAGTATCTCGTCATATGGGCAGAAATGAATTAGTCAACAGAAGAGACTCAAAGATAGCGGTTGCAACTATCAATCTGTTAACACTGCTCACGCCGGCAATAAACAATCACATCCAAACATAACAATGAAGCATAAAGTGACAGAGAGTTTCATATTACCTTATCCCAGCCATACTCGTTCCACACAAGGGACAAGTTATTTGCGATGGTGAAAGGACCATTCTCGTAAAATACAGCCAATTCACTGCTGCACCCCGGACCGCCAGTCAACCAAATAACAACAGGATCCTTGTTGTTGGTGCGAGATTCGAAGAAGAGGTAAAACATCCTACATTACCACAAAAATTGAATAGTAAGAACACCAAACGAGCAGCTAAATTCACTATACAATCGAAAAAAATCCAATATTCTGCATAATTTTGAGGACCTATTGTCTTAAGTTGAGTTCCAGCTAAGGATAAATTTTCTGCATAAAACCCTAAAATTCAAATGAGATCAAAACAAAAACCCCTAAATTACTTAAAATCCACCTTGCAGCGCGAAATTAACAGTTCAAAGTATCATAAAGACGACGAAATTTAAAGAGATTACTAAGCTCACTTAGCGGCATGAGAATGCTCGATCTTATAGTAACCGGCATGGTGGCCGAGGTCCTCGATGGAGTCTCCGGAGTCCACGAGGTTGGGGAGCCTAAAGCGCTTCTCGACGAGCCTCGGCGCGTCGGCGACGGCGGCGTTCGAGGAATCGGAGGCGTCGATGATGTTGATGTCTTCCTCGGGGAAGAGATTGAAGGCTCTGATCAGCTGCTTCGCGTGCACGGAAGGGAAGCTGGACCTGGCGAGCCCGAGAGGGTTCGTGAGCTTCGCGGCGGCGAGAGGAGAGAGGAGGAGGAGGTGAAGAGAGAGAAAGGCGAGGAGGTGAGGGAGGAAAGAAATCTTGCATTCCATGGCTTGTGCGTCTGCGTTTTGGGTTGAGAGAGAAGGAATGAGAAACGGAGACAGACTTAGCGAAAAGCGCCGGGCGGTGACAAACTGTCGTGTGGGACGACGGTTTATATGTTGACTGTTTCGAGGGACTGGGTTCGGGAAAATTGCAATGCGGGCAGGTGTAGGGAGGGAACGGATCGCAGGCGTTGGATTTTGTATTGCGGGGTCCATTTTTGGAGTATTTGGTGTGATCCGTGAACCAGGGTGCAGGGGATTTCCGCCTCGTTCCGTTCTGCTTGCAACAAAGGACTTGCCTTAAATTAATAAAAAAAAGGGGAAGAAGGAATGTGGGGTTTATAATTTCGTGTAAAGCTGCACACTGTTGGAATGCACGCGACAGAGGAGGTTTTTGAGGTTGTGGATGATTCCATTCATTCTTGCACGATTGATATGACTGTCTATTTATTGCACGACTAGTTAATTCGAGACAAATGGTACGGAAATAATATTTTTGGAGTCAAATCGTGCCAGTTGGATTGTTATGAGGTCATTAATTAATGAATTGGATTATTATCAGGTCACACATTGATAATTCATTAAGAACACATGTATGATATGTAAACGATACGAACATTATTCGTTTGTTAAGTTTACACATTAGGCATAACAATTTCTTGCATGACCTATAAACCTGACATGAAACGACACGACCTTTTAACAAGTCGGGTATACGATTCATTAAGATAAAGAACGAAAATGACAAACACAACATGTTTGCTAGATCTAGGACTACCAATAGAATAGAGTTGTCACACAAATGAAATGTGTGAGGTCAAGTTGGACTAAGATATAGGAGGTCTCACTGTTATATAAAATTAATCGAACATGTGTCTCAACTCGAGATATTCTTTTGAAAAGAGATTTATGTTTGCATCAGTCATGTCCATGAGCCATTGTTAGCTATTTGACCCATGTGTAACAATTTGTAACGATATAATGCCTAATATAAAATCATGCTAGCTTCAGTCATACATGCGTTAGTTTGAGCGGTGGAAGAAGATTGGATGGGCTCGTTTTGCTATGGAAAGAATGTGAAGTAGGAAGGGAGGTGCTGTAGAAAGCTTTGAAATGAAATATATACCATGAGTTTGCAATATTGTAAAAAGCCTTGAAATGAAAGAAGCTTTGAAATGAAAAGGGTGCAGCTGTAGAGAGATTTTTTGATTTTTTGAGCCCAACAAGATCCTTTTTGGATTTTTTAGTGAGGATTCTAGAGATTCGTAAATCGTGTCTGTTCATCGTACATCGTGCGATCAGTTTTTATCAGGTACTATTTGTATTTAATTTTAAATAAAAACATTTTAAAATGATTTCTGACCGCACGATGTACGATGAACGGATATAATTCACAGATCTTCGGGATCATCACAAAGAGGATCCAGATTCTTTTTGAGCATCTCCTTCTTCTTTGCTTTAGCTTCAAATATATAGAGAACAAATCATAGTGTGAACACAGAGCCATGATGCAGACCTCCTCCATATCCACCTCCTTAGGAAATGATAGTAAAAGAAGCCACTTGATGCATTCTACCGTCCAAACCTAACTTGTATAAGAAATATCTAGCTACAAACATACATCATATAATAATTGGTGCAACTTCATATCTGTAAGTCAAATATGTGCCACTTAATGCGAGTCTAGCCTAATTTCATAATAACCCCACAAAATACCATAATTTGGCTTTGGTCCTAAATGAGTGAAATTTGCCAATTTTAGGCACAAACAGTTGGGGTATTGGAAACACAATAAATCATAGAAGTCATAGAATTAATAATTCATGCAACAGAAAATAAACTGGGAAATGCACTGAAACGTAAGTGCATGCAACTTTTGAGAAGATCAGAGGTACAGGGGTTGGAAGCCTAGCTAGCTAGCTATGGGGTATGCCATTTGCTCATCTCGTGAAATATATGCATAAGCTATAACCACATAGATACACACACACACACACACACATGCAATTTTTGTTTTTTTTTTGTTTTAGTTTTATATGCAATATTATTATATGTTGCCGAACAACGATCCAATAAACCCATTTACACTTCTACTTATCATAGTTTGCAAATATAAAACATAGTCCACTAAAATGATAAAAAAAAAAAATTAATTGACCATCAATTCGTCTTTCTTTAAATGCACAGGGGAAACCCGTAATGTTAGAATAGAACAATGGAAAATGATCCTCACCGGATCCTTCTCCTAAGGATGCTAGGGATTCTGCAATCGTGTCCATTCATTGTACATTGTGCGGTCAATTTTCGTTAGGTACTATTTATATTTGAATTTTCAAATTTTAAATTTAAATTTTAAATGATTTCTGACAACACAATGTACGATGAATGAACACGATTGCAGAATCCCTAGGATTCCCAGGACGAGGATCCTTTTCCTAGAACAATTAGGTTGTGTTTGCATATTCCGGTGAATTTGTTTGTGTAAAGCCGTAGACAAGCATTGTGTGTTTCTTTAAATACACATTGCTTATTCAGGTGTAAAGCCATAGACATGCAATGTGCCTTTCTTTAATTGTAGTGGAGTTGTTTGTAATCGGGGGTTTGTTTTAATAAATAGGCCGGCCCATATATGGAAAATGAAGAAAAGGAGGGAAGAGAACATGGCTTGTGTGGTTTAGGTTTGGTAATCAGATGCAGACGTACAACGAAATGAGGTCAACGAATTAAGGCAAAAGTTGTTTAAAGACTGATAAATTGATTATCTTTCATTTCTTGGATGTATAACGTTAAAATGAAATAATATGCAAATATATGAAATTTATATGGTTAATGCTTTCCCTAAAAGTTTATCACGCTTTACAAAAACGGTGTGTAAATATTGTGAGTCGTCACAGTGACCTATAATAATTAATAGAATTTTTCCTTGTTCTTTTTCTTCTTTCTGTTACCTAATTTTTAGAGTTCAAAAGTTAAGGGTATTACATTTTACACCTTTGGATTGTGTTTAATTGCGATGTCATACAATATCTCTAAAATAATTCAATTACGTACATTTGCATATCATATCTCTAAAACAATTCAATTCCATACATTTGCATATCATTTCATTTTAATGTGCACCACCACGCGCTGCTACAATAACGCCACATGCCGATTGGTTGTCGGTGGATGTGCCCGTCTTCATCACCGGCAGACGTGCTGTCATACTCACTACCATGGATTGGTGAGTACAAGTCGCAACAACCACCGTCGGTGACCATGCCCCGGTCATTGAAAAATGGATGAAGGTTAATGGAATATACCTTCACCATTAGAAATTCCGTCAACCCTAACGAAATCCGTCGTCATCGTTAAAGTTAGCGGTGACCGCTGTTCTTCGCCGCTAGAACCTTGCTGGTTTCTGCAAAATTTGGAGTCGTTTATCACACGTAAGTGAAAGAATTAGTGAACCTTAGAATTTCCTTAGTTAGTACTATAGTAATGTTTTTCAGGTACAAGTTTGAGTAACTTGGACAAGGGAAGTATGAGTAACTTCCTGTTTTGCCTCTCCTCCAGACGTGTCGGGAGTGGAAGCGAGGATGCTGGTGAGGTCATCAACAAAAGGCTGCGAGCAGAGGAGTTACTGTAGGGAATATTCTTTTACCTTTTACCCCAAAGTGTAACTATATATACTTGCGCAAAATTATTTTTCAGTTCAATGAAAAGAGAAGAGGAATATTATTCTCAATAGGTATCTAGGTGGTGTACATCATGAACGTGACACATTATATTATCAGAGGTTATGTTGAATTTTACCATTATGTTCCCCTTCCTTCAGCGTTGCTCATTCCTAAACTTCCCTCCATTTCGCGCTCGAAAATGTTTCAATTTTCAAGTCTCAACGACGACTCTGGGAAAAGCAGGATCAACCTTCCCCCCATCGCCACAAACCCAACTGGACTCTCCCTATCAAAATCAACTTCATCATAAATGTTTACAGTATAGCCTTCACACGTTTAAGCGGTACAATACAATCCAAACAGCATTCAGTTCGACTCCTCAAGAATATAGAGAAGATTGAGTTCTTTCAAAATTCTGCCAGCGGGATAAAAAAATATAGGCTCAAAGATCAGATCCAATGCGTATCGCTTTGCTATTATATTTATTAAATATCATATTGAAACTAAAAGAAAAAACGTAACTAGCTCGCCAACGAAAATGCTGGAGAGATTCACGCCCACATAAGATCGTTAAAAATTCAGGAAACTTAAACATGAGCGTATGCAACAGGAGGTGGGAATTGCAGCCTCGCGGCTACGATGGTCGCGTACTAGTCACAACCGCAGACACCATTGAGTTCATGCCGCACATGGCATGGCCTCGGCACAGACGGTAATAACCTTGTTCTCCCCATCGCTCCCCCCATGAGTTCTTGATTATCCAATATGGCTTGTTGCGAAGCCTGAGAATGGAGTAGCCCTTGGCACCATACCCCACAAGTAAGACACCATGGTTCACCCATTTCTTGAAACATATAAGGGGGCACGAAACACCGCCAATGTAAGTTTGCATGAACATAGCATTCAACCCGACTGCATATACGAAACAAGTTACATTAACATCATGTTTGAATATATATATGTATCACCTCAAACCAACATGTTACTAGTTAATGGCAAACGCCAACTATACACAAGGTTATATTATAGATAGCAGTGTTTATTTGTGCGCATGTAAAATATGTGTGTGTGTATATATATATATATATATATATATATATATATATATATGATCAATTGCTATGTACTTACTAGCAAGAGGACCATGGTGGAATAAATTCGCTGCAATTTGGTCCTCATCAATTGGGATAGTGGTAAAATTGGCAACTCTTACTGCAACCTTGTCCTGGTCGAATTTACATTCACCCCGTTTCCCAGTGTAAGGGTATGTATTCTCCTTCTCCAACCCTCCTGCTTCAATTAGATACTTGTAGGCATTTGTCATAAGGCCACCGCCGCAACCACTGTCGCATGCATCCTTCTCTTTTGGATCGCACTTCAAACAAAAGTAGATTAAAAAAATATGAGATAACACACATTATCAAGCATATTTTAATCAAATTAGTGAAAATAAGTGTTAATTAAGGATCAATATAGGTTGACTAATTAACGAGCTTATTACTGTGCTATCGCAGTCCACAAGCTGTTGTTCGCTGAGATTAAGAAGCTTCCCTGTTGCAATATAGTGAGCTCCTTCAATTGATCCTGTAGTGCTAAAGGCCCAGCATGACCCGCAACCACCCTATCAAATTGAAGGATGTTGTATCAATCAAAGTCGTGAAACAGAACTACAAACTATATATTTTCTTTTTACAGTTTTGCCATCATTATTCGGAATCTAATGCATATGGTATAGTAACATTTAAATTACCAAACCAAAATTGCAAGAGTTTTTTCGATCAAATTTGCAAATCATATGATGTGTCATTAATAAAAAAATAAAAACATTAATCAACACATTCAATTATCAACCACTACGATATATGATTTACAAAATAAAATTCAAATAGATGGTTTCGAAGCATTACCCCTGTCCGTAAACAAAATATTAACCACAAGTTCACTTGATTGAATAAAGAAAAAATCAACTTTAAAAAAAAAAAAAAAAAAAAAAAGGTAACATAGTGAATAGTTAATTACCTGCGTCTTGACCTGGGTAACAGCTCCCTTGTCTCTCCAGTCAAAATTCTCAGGCAAATCACCAACGTCCATAACCGGTGGAGCACTATTAGAAACACCGCCGTTTTGGGGTACACCTATCATACCGGTGTGCATCCGCTCGAACTCTTCTTCAGACAGGTCGGAAAAGGGCGTGACTCCGTGGACAGCCGTCGGATCGAGGACTTGGTGCTCGGCGGCCCTGATCATGTTCATGGCGAAAATCCCAAGGCGGTGCATGTACTCCTTTCGGGTAGAATACTTCTTCCCGTATTGTTCGATGAACATCTGGAAGTTTCTCTCGGTCCCCGGCAGAAAGTGGTGATTGTCTGTGACTTGGTGTATGATTAGGTCTTGTGAGGTGTCATGGAGAGCTAAAGAGAGAGTGCTGAGTGCGCAGGTTAAGACTGCAACAACGCCCATCGCCCAGGTAAGAGTCGGAGGTACAACTACAGCCATATTCTCCTCCGGTGGTTTACTCTCTTGTTCTATGAATCCATCAGCTATGCTATTTATTTGGAAATTCAATTTTTAAAGTTACTTTTGTACCCCTGAGATGGAGTGAATAGCGGTGGACGATGAGGGTATTATTGTAAGTAAGATGGCGGTTACAGGTGGTGCTGTTGCATGCAGCCGTTGGTGGCTTTGCATGCAGCGTAACACGTGGAGGTTGTTTTACGCAGGCATGCTACTTGTGTAACTTTATAATTGGCGCTCAAGTTTGAGTGCTCTGACCAGGATAAAAAGGGCCATCCTGAGTTCGGCTGATTACAAAAGGGCCGTCCTTTGGGCTCTTTTTGCGATCGAGCTGTAGCGAACACATTCCGTGATCATGTCGCTTGATTTTTGATAGGCCGAAACTTCGACTAGACCCAACATATTCATTGTATTTTTTTTCTGTTTTTGGTGAACCATGTTCATTGTATTTTTTTTTTTTTTTTTGGTAAACCATATTCATTGTATTATACTCTCGTTAAGATTTGTAATTCGGCTAGTTTAGATCATTCATCTTTGTATTTTAAATTTTGGTCCAATTTTCTCGTTCTTAATATCTATCGTTTGTACAAAATAGAAAACTGATTTCGTACTGTTGACTTGTCATGTTCATGGAGACAACACAAATCCACATAGAGACTTGAGTGGTTCAGAAACCTTGTGAATGTCTGATACGAGACATTTTTGTGTCCATCAAGTGTCTAATGAAATACCTTTTAAGGATATCTCGAGGACATTTCACATGAAATGTCGACAACACTCTGCATATATATCTCGAGATCACTCAAAATATTTCCTTGAAATTTGTCAATATGAATGCAAATGACGTAGGCCCACTGAGTGCTCGACAAATGTCCTCACTCATGACGAAGAAAGAGTTATCTACACCTGAGAATCCACTATGATAATCTCCTTTTGTAAATGTTTTTCACATTTCAATGTATTATTTACTTTGATGAATTGTTATTTATTTTGGAGTAATGTTAGGGGAGCAAAATTTTTTAACCAAATTTGCAAATCAAATGATGTGTTTGTAGATCATTAGATTATTAATCAAGTGTTGACCAAATTTTTTAAACCAAATAATGTGGTTGTAGATCATTGGATTATTAATTAAGTATCGATTAACGTATTTGTTTCTTATTGATAACATATCATTTGGTATGCAATTTGGTTTAAAAAAATTTATCTCCCTAACATTATCCTTTATTTCATACAACTATAGTGGCGTCACGAATAGTTGTCTCCGGTGATTGTACTAGATCTACAATTGGAGACATCCTCTCTTCCAAATAAATTAAGCCCAATTAACCAAAAAAGGGAAGAAAGCCCGATTGACCAAGTGACCAATCTTGACTGTTAACCTTAATTTAGGACATCATCTTCTCTAATCCTTGACAAAATCAATTGTCATATCATTACGATATTATCTATATACTAAAATCCAAACACAATGTTACTGTTCATTAACAGTAAAGTGGGGAAAATGCTCTTCAATTGCTTTTTGGCGTCCTATTTTTTCCATTTTTGAACATCGAAGTTGTAACGCCTTAACCCGAAATTTTTTTATTTTATTTTGAAAACTAATTTTGAAATTTACATTTAGTGATAGGCCAAAAATAAAATCTTTTTTACTTCCTACCATTAATCACAATTTATTTAATAAATTCTGAATTTCTCACAAAATCTATAGCTAAATTTATTTACCAAAAACATAGGGTTAATCTTTAAACTAGACACCCAACCCCTTTTCTTCTTTCTAATTTTCGATAAAGATTAATCTCGATTATTTTAAGGCTGCATCTAACTCCCATTAGATTGCCTATGTACCCTTGAACGAGATCAAGCCTTTCGTAGTTCACAATTTCATTTCTAGTCCATTTTCAAAAATATTCAAGTAGCGGAAATATTCAATATTGAATTTTAACAATTGAATCACATTGAATGGATACTAATTAAGGATTTAAAATATCGAATTATGTGTAAAAAGACAATATCGGCCCACTAGCCATGCGCCACCACATACACTGCGTCGGTGGCGGTTTCCGGCGAACGGAAACCCAATTTTCCGACTAACTCTAAAAATTACCAAATTTTATAGGCAAGTAGAGTTCAATGAGTGGAACAACTTTTATACTTGGGCCCGAAGTCCAATTTGGTCAGGAAACACCTGAAATTGCCCTTGATCCGCCAGAAACCCTTGATTTGGGTGTTCTTGATTCGACTCTAAAACAGCTCCGCCGCCCCCAAACTTGTTTGGGCTTTGTTCCTAGGCTCAAGAGAATGCTATGTGTGGTGGTAATTGAAGGAATTTGTTTAAAAAATGGGAGGATCTACGGCAAGAACCCCTGCACCCACGTTACATTCAAGGCCAATTTTCCTATATTTTTGGGTGAAATGAGTAGAGAGAACTACTGGGTTCGAGGTAAGGATCATTTTGGCACCAGTCCCATTGTCAACGGTGGCTGGAATAAAAAAATATAGTCGGGTCGAGTTGAAATGTAATCGAGTCGAAGGGGAGGGGTCTGGGTTTCCCTCCTTCTATCTTATCTCCCTTCTTCCTTTTCGTCTACGCGCTCGTAGGACCGAGGTCTGACCACATTTAACAAGAAATAATATAGTATGTATGAGTATAAAATACATCCTCATATAATTAAGTAAAACCAACTAGGATCATTTTCATCTTTTTCACTTATTGATATATTTTACGACATAAATTATATTAATTTTCTGATCATAAAATTTTAAAATTTCTTAATTAAAATTTTCATAATCATAAATCGATTTATTTTCGATTTTCTTCGTATATTCATAATTATGAATATCAAACTCATATACTTAAATTTTTAGGGTATTACTGAAGTGACGGATTTACCCTTACAGGCCACGCGTCTGTCATCGGTTCATCTTCTGGTCGATCATTTTCCTCCTCCTATGGACTCTTCTACTTCATTTCGCTTTCTGTCATCCAAAAAAATCAGATCGCTCCAAAGCTCTGCTTTTCCTTTCGTTTTCACTCTTCTACTTCATTTCGTTATTTTGTTGCAGGAAATATTCATCTTCCAATTTTAGGGTTTTATTGGGCGATATTGCAAGCCCTTTCTGGGTCAGGTGTATAATTATGTTTTTGTTGTTAATTTTTTGTTCTTTGGCAAATTTTTAGATTTGGGTGCTCTTTCGTTTCTGGTTCAATTTTTTGGGTGAAAATTTTAAAAAGGAGAAATGCTGATGGTTAATTTTTCTCCGATACTTGATTTTCTTGGTTTGTTTCTACTGATCTTTTGTCTCTTGGGCTGATTGCACTTCTTTTTCGTTACTTTTGGTGCATATATGAAGAGGATTTGTGAAGTCACTATGATTTCATGGGAAGTTTCTTTGAACGGATTTGAGAATTTGGGATGTTTTGAAGGTTTTTTTTATTGGGATGATTCATGGTATTTTTACTTTACCTACTCTATTTCCTCTTTAAATTTTTCAGCTATGGTGCCCGAATCGTGCTGCTTCCCAGCGTGAGAGTCATTGATCAACTTATTTTTATGCTAATTACTGTACTAGGACAAATGGGTTAACTCTTGAATGCCGTTCGCAGACAACTTAAGTTGATCTGTGTGTCTCTCTCTAGGCATTTCTTTGTTTGAACTTTTGAACAAGTTATTGAACACAATGATGCATGATTTATAGCGTCCATTCCTTGCTTCTTTGACTGAAGATATGCATCTTGTTCCAGATTTTCATGGGAATGGGTATATTCTTATACATTGAAAGCTAAATTTCATCTGTCATAGTGCCACCCTTCTCTTCCGTTAAACTACTGAATTTGTGATTGCCCAGGTCGCCAAATGCAGACCCAAAAGCGAAAGTTATGGTCTGTGGCCTAACACTTGATACAAGTCAGAATCAGTTGGCTCTTCAGTAACTATTTTTGAGTATCTGTTTCATTCTTTGCAGATTGACACGATACTATCATGTGGAGGCCTTGCTAAGAATGCACTATTAATTCAAGAACATGCAGATATAATAGCTCTCTCTCTCTCTCTCTCTCTCTCTCTATAACATAAACATCATATAGCCCCAGCTCCTTTGTGTTTTCATCTGTCTAATCTTTCTTAATTAATCTGTCTTGGTTTGGCCTTTTATAGAATTAAAAAAAAAAAAAAAAAAAAAAATCTTCTTCAAAATGAACTTTTATCGTCATTTTAGATTTATCTGATTGTGCTTCTCTTTTATTGAAGTTGATTGCAGAACCGAACCTGTATTGTTTTGTTGCAATTGGTTTCTGAAATTAGTAATATATCTGTTCAACGATTGAACTGTTATGATGAAGTTTCTTTCCAAAATATTGAATCTACTGTGGGAGTGGGCAAAGAAAGCTTGAGGATAATAAAACCCAGAACATACAAAATAGTAAATTTAAATAAAATGATAATAAACTTGAGGATAATATAACAGCTACGTTATCACTTAACGGTTAACTTAACAGATTTTCTAATGGATGTATGAAATTTAAATAAAACAATAAGTAAATATATAAAATTAAAATTGATGAGCGGGTAAAATGTAATTTATCCTATTTTATACCTTTATGAGGGAGAATATTTAGGTCTGAAGCGAGATTAGTTACCAGGATAAACGCACAAAATAGCATCCTCGGTTTCTACTTTTTGTGTCGAGTCTGTACCCATGTCCACAATGACATTTTATGATTTAGTTAATCATCTTGGGCACTGGGCTGGTGATCCATCCAAAGTCTAAAGATCCTAAGGTGGAGAAGTACCGTGATGCCAAGTACCGCATTTTTCGCGAGCTTTATCAGCAGCTCTCATCGTTCTCTGATGGCTCAAGCCTTGGCTTAATTGATTCTTCATTCGTGGCTCACGGCGGGCGCTTGCTATATTGGAAGATTAAAAATGCACGGCCTTCATGCTAACAACGTGGTTTAACATGACATATTTCATTTTATATTTTATGCAAAAGCCTTGACATGGCGGCAACTGGTTAAGGAGTTGTTCAAAGAGATAGATACTTGGAATTATCCGTCCGTTATCGTTGACCCAAAAAAAGGAACAATACTGACTGAAAACTTGATGGTGAATTGGTGGTTTGGCGGCGATGCAAATGCAAAAAGAGAGAAATGTCAAATGCTTTCCAGGAAAAAAATGGCTGTTTAGTGTTACAATATTCAAAGAAATAACGGCTGCAGATGATACAGAACTCACAAACTTGATCATTTACCATGGGAAACTCACAAACTCTCTTCCTCGTCGGACTTGTGTTGCTGGTCAACTACTTGTGTTTTCTTCCGTCTTCCGCATCATTTTCTAACGATACCGATCAACATGCTCTTCTGGCAATCAAATCTCAACTTGCTTACCCTGCCAATGGTGTCCTAGCCGGTAATTGGACCATTAGAGCAAGCTTTTGCGATTGGATCGGGGTCTCTTGCAGTAAGCGCAGGCAAAGAGTCACGGCCTTGGACCTTTCCTATATGGATCTTCATGGCATGATTTCTCCTCACGTGGGTAACCTCTCTTTCCTCGTCTCGCTTCGTCTCCAGAACAACAGCTTATTTGGATTCCTGCCACATGAAATCGGTCGTTTACATCGCTTGAGGATACTTGTATTAAGGAAGATAACAAGTCTTCCATTTCTGTTACTGTAAAGTAGTTTTGCAAAAGTTAATTGTGGTTAATTTGTTATTAACTATGATTAGTTAGGATTCAGTTAAGGTAGTCAAGGGTATACTTGTAAAGAGTAAAAGGCTATATATATTCTCTTATGTGTATCTGTAAATTCATTCAGTGAAATAAAAGCTTGTTGCAGAAGTTTTACTTTTTACATGGTTTCATCGCCAGTCGCCTCACGGCTTTTCTCGATCCTCTTCTCTTCCGCTCCGATCTTCTGATCTGTAATCTCGCCTTGTTCTCAGTGGTGTTTTTGCTCTGTGATTTGTTGATCTTGATCTGTCTTTCAATGGCGACTTCGTCTGAGTCGGTGTCTGTTCCCAATCCCTCTTCTAACCCTAATTCCTCTTCGTATTCATCTCTCACCATCCAAAACATTGGCATTATGGTGCCAATCAAGCTCAAGAGGACCAATTATCTGCCGTGGTGTGCTCTGTTTGCTCCGATTCTTCGGC
This sequence comes from Pyrus communis, assembly GCF_041283825.1. Lineage (NCBI taxonomy): Eukaryota > Viridiplantae > Streptophyta > Magnoliopsida > Rosales > Rosaceae > Pyrus > Pyrus communis. Next base: position 22,085,916 of record NC_142571.1, on the reverse strand, counting down.
GTTATCGTCTTCTTGGTATCGTCGATGGCACAGAACCCTGTCCCGCTCCTCTTCTGCCTGATCGCACTCTTAATCAGGCGTTCGAAGTTTGGTATGAGAATGATCAGAATCTACTGATCTGGTTTAATTCCACGTTATCTGAAGAGGTGATTCCTGTCACAGTTGGTGTGTCGTCTTCTCGAGATCTGTGGCTCAAACTCGAACAACGATTTGGGGGTATTTCTGATGCACATGTTCATCAGCTTCGTTCTCGACTTCAAAGTATTCAGAAAGGTGCTCGATCCATGTCTGATTATTTGCAAGAGCTCAAAGAGATCTCCGACTCTCTCACTGCTGCTGGCGCCTCAATTTCTGATCGCGATCTCATTGCTGCTACTCTGACTGGTCTTCCTGATGAGTTTGAATCCTTCACCGACTCCATCATGCTTCGGTTATCGTCTACATCTTTGGATGAACTGCATGGTTTGCTTCTTACCAAGGAGCTTTCTCTGAATCGTCGCAAGAAAAGTGTTTCTTCCAGTCTGTCTGAACCATTTCATGCCTTATCGATTCAGGCTCAACCGCCCCTTCTTCCCACCCTTCCACAGGTGTATGTGGCTCAGAATCAACCCCTTCAGCACTCTTTTCGTTACAATTCGAATCGTGGGAAAACAAATCGGGGTCATAGAGGATTTCATCGTGGTAATTCCTTCCATGGTGGTTTCAATCGTGGCAACTCTTTCCATGGTGGTGTTAATCGTGGTAACTCTTTCAATCGTGGTTCTTCATTTGGTCCTCGGGCTCCTTGTCAGATTTGTGGTAATTCCAGTCATGAAGCGATTGACTGCTTTGACCGTATGAATCCTGATATCTGTGGTCGAATCCCCCTTGCTAAGCTTCAAGCTATGTGTGCTCGTTCCGATGCTAAGTCTTCTCCCACTTGGTTAATTGACTCAGGGGCCACCTCGCACATTACTAATGATATTTCACATATCAACTCTCCTACTCTTTACACTGGTGAAGACAAGGTTTACATAGGTGATGGTAAAGGTCTTACTATTTCCCATGTTGGTTCATCTACATTATGCACCCCTACTTCTTCTTTTACACTGTCTAATGTTCTTCATGTCTTTCATATGCAACACAATTTGCTGTCTGCCTTTCAATTTCTCCGGGACAATTATTGTTCATTGACACTTGATTCTGATGGCTCCGTTGTTAAGGATCGTTCCACGGGGAAGACGCTTTTGCGGGGTTCAGTTAAAGACGGCTTCTATCCTTTGCAGTCTACTACATCTTCTAGTTTCGTCTCTGGTAAAGCTTCTCCTTCACTTGCTGCATCCGTTTTTGTCAGTATTAAAGCTCCAATAAAGATATGGCATAGGCGATTGGGTCATCCGTCTTCTGCCATTTTTCGTCGGGTCATCTCTACTACTCCTCTTGCCGTCCATGGCAAGCCTACAGTTGATTTTTTCTGTTCAGATTGTGCGTTGGCAAAGAACCACAAGCGTCCGTTTGGTCTGTCTTCTTCAGCAACTACTCACAGTCTTCAACTGTTACACTGTGATTTGTGGGGCCCTGCTTCTGTTACCTCTAGCAGTGGTTTCCGATATTACTTACTTCTCGTTGATGATTTTAGTAAATACAGCTGGTTTTTTCCTTTGAAGGCTAAGTCAGATGTATTTTCTATGTTTGTTGTTTTCAAGAATTATGTAGAAAATTTGCTTGGTAATAAAATCAAAGTGTTGCGTTCAGATTCAGGGGGTGAATTCATTGGTCATTCTTTTGCATCTTTTCTTAATGCGCATGGTATTTTTCATCAATTAAGCTGTCCACACACGCCTGAACAGAATGGCTGTGCTGAGCGTAAACACCGGCATCTTGTTGAGACAGCCAGGACTTTACTTGTAGCTTCTCATGTTCCTCATTTGTTTTGGGTCGAGGCTTTCTCTACTGCTCTGTATCTCATTAATCGTCTTCCTATTTCTGGTTCCTTACAATCTCCTTGGGAAATTTTATTTCATCAGCATCCGGATTATTCCAAACTCAAAGTTTTCGGCTGCCAATGCTTCCCATGGCTTAAACCCTATGTTCACAGTAAATTGGATGCTAAAAGTAAGTGTTGTGTATTTTTGGGTTACAGTCTTCAGCACAAAGGTTATCGATGCTTTGATCCGATTGACAACCGAGTCTATATCTCCAGGCACGTCCTTTTTAATGAAGATCTCTATCCCTTTCAGTCTCTGCCGTTTCAACCTTCTTGTGCTGCCAATGTTTCTCCAGTGAATTCTCCTTCCATGGACCTTTATTTTCGCACGTACACTCATCCTGCTGCTTCTCCACCTCCTGCTGCTTCTTCAACTTCTGCTGCTTCTCCACTTCCAGACACTTCTCCACCGCCAGATCCTTCTTCAACTTCCGATGCTTCTCCACCCTCAGAAACTTCTCCACCTCTTTCTCCCTCTCTGGTTAATACACATCCTATGGTTACCCGCTCCAAAGCAGGCATCTACAAACCTAAGGCTTATACAGCAACTAAGCATCCTCTATCTGTTGCTCTGGATTCTGTTCCCAGTACTTATCTCCAAGCATCTAAGTTTCCTCACTGGCGCGCTGCTATGCAGGATGAATATAATGCCTTAATGTCTACAGGCACCTGGTCCTTAGTTCCTTCTAATTCTTCTCAAAACATCGTTGGCTGTAAGTGGGTGTTTCGGGTTAAGCAGAAACCTGATGGTACTGTGGATCGTTACAAGGCCCGGCTTGTTGCCAAGGGCTTTCATCAACAACAGGGTATTGATTTTCAGGAGACGTTTAGTCCGGTTGCTAAACCGGTTACCATTCAAATTCTTCTTAGTCTTACTGTTCAACATAATTGGTTCTTAAATCAGTTAGACATCAGCAATGCCTTCCTTCATGGTGATTTAAAAGAGGATGTCTACATGCTTCAACCCCCGGGTTTTGTTGATCCTCTCTTTCCCGGTCATGTGTGCAAACTTCAAAAATCGCTTTATGGTCTTAAGCAAGCCCCTCGAGCTTGGTTTGACAAACTTTTTCAAGCTCTGAATGATCTCGGCTTCCGACAATCTTCATCTGATGCATCATTGTTTGTGCTTAATGGTCTTCAGCTGGTTATTATTCTTGTCTATGTAGATGATATTCTCGTTACTGGCCCTGATTCTCGTCTCTGTCATCACTTCATTCACCAGCTTAGTAATCGGTTTCCGGTGAATGATCTTGGTCCCTTACACTATTTCTTGGGACTGGAAGTTCAGCGATCTTCTAAAGGGATATTTCTTCATCAAACTAAATATTTGCTTGATCTTCTTCAGCGGACCAATATGCAGGGTGCCAAACCTTGCTGTACGCCTCTTGGCTCACACAAACTGGATCACACTGGTTCTCTTCTCCCCAATCCCACTGAGTATCGTTCTATTGTTGGAGGCCTTCAGTATCTCACGTGGACTCGACCGGACCTTGCTTTTGCTGTCAATCAGCTCTGCCAGTTTATGCATGCTCCGCGTGAACAACATTTTCAAGCTGCCAAACGTGTTCTTCGTTTTCTCAAAGGTTATGTCTCTCAGGGGTTATGGTTTACCAAGGGTCTTGTTGATCTCACCGCCTATTCCGATGCTGATTGGGCTGGCAGCACGTTTGATCGCCGTTCAACCAGTGGCTATTTTGTCTTTCTTGGTCCCAACCTCATCAGCTGGAGTGCCAAGAAACAGAGTACTGTCGCACGTTCGTCTACCGAAGCCGAATATCGTTCTTTGGCTCATACCGCTGCAGAACTCACTTGGGTTTGTAAAATCCTTCGTGATCTTCACTGTCCTCTACCCCAACTGCCTACCCTGTGGTGTGATAACATTTCAGCTATCTCTTTAGCCTCTAATCCTGTCTTTCATGCTCGCACTAAGCATGTTGAGATTGATTATCATTACATTCGCGAACTGGTTCTTGCTAATCTTCTCACAGTCCAGTTTGTTTGTAGTGCTGATCAATTGGCTGATCTTCATACAAAATCTTTGTCTAAAAATCAGTTTCGCTACCTGTGTTCCAAGCTTCCAGTTGGCATCAGCTCTGATCTCTCATCTCGCTTGAGGGGGTGTATTAAGGAAGATAACAAGTCTTCTATTTCTGTTACTGTAAAGTAGTTTAGCAAAAGTTAATTGTGGTTAATTTGTTATTAACTATGATTAGTTAGGATTCAGTTAAGGTAGTCAAGGGTATACTTGTAAAGAGTAAAAGGCTATATATATTCTCTTCTGTGTATCTGTAAATTCATTCAGTGAAATAAAAGCTTGTTGCAGAAGTTTTACTTTTTACAACTTGCACTTCAAGACAACCAGCTGCAAGGAAACGTCCCTCCAACCCTATATCATTGCCAGAGGCTCAAGGTCATAAACCTTAGCAGAAACATGTTCAGCGGTCTCGTACCCAAAGAGCTGGGTTCTTTACCCATGCTTCAGCGACTGTATCTCACCGCAAACAATCTTTCGGGTGGAATTCCGGCGTCTTTGGGTAACATTTCAACATTACATGAATTGTTCTTGGACCAAAACAGCCTCACAGGTTCATTCCCCTCTACTCTCCTCAACCTGTCTGCTCTAGTTTTTATTTATCTAAGATCAAATGACAATATTTTCGGAAATCTTCCCGGGGATCTTTGCCACTACTGGCCTAATATCCGAGAAATAATATAGTATGTATGAGTATAAAATACATCCTCATATAATTAAGTAAAACCAACTAGGATCATTTTCATCTTTTTCACTTATTGATATATTTTACGACGTAAATTATATTAATTTTCCAGTCATAAAATTTTAAAATTTCTTAATTAAATTTTTCATAATCATAAATCGATTTATTTTCGATTTTTTTCGCATATTCATAATTATGAATATCAAACTCATATACTTAAATTTTTAGGATATTACTGAAGTGACGGATTTACCCTTACAGGCCACGCGTCTGTCATCGGTTCATCTTCTGGTCGATCATTTTCCTCCTCCTATGGACTCCTCTACTTCATTTCGCTTTCTGTCATCCAAAAAAATCAGATCGCTCCAAAGCTCTGCTTTTCCTTTCGTTTTCACTCTTCTACTTCATTTCGTTATTTTGTTGCAGGAAATATTCATCTTCCAATTTTAGGGTTTTATTGGGCGATATTGCAAGCCCTTTCTGGGTCAGGTGTATAATTATGTTTTTGTTGTTAATTTTTTGTTCTTTGGCAAATTTTTAGATTTGGGTGCTCTTTCGTTTCTGGTTCAATTTTTTGGGTGAAAATTTAAAAAAGGAGAAATGCTGATGGTTAATTTTTCTCCGATACTTGATTTTCTTGGTTTGTTTCTACTGATCTTTTGTCTCTTGGGCTGATTGCACTTCTTTTTCGTTACTTTTGGTGCATATATGAAGAGGATTTGTGAAGTCGCTATGATTTCATGGGAAGTTTCTTTGAACGGATTTGAGAATTTGGGATGTTTTGAAGGTTTTTTTTATTGGGATGATTCATGGTATTTTTACTTTACCTACTCTATTTCCTCTTTAAATTTTTCAGCTATGGTGACCGAATCGTGCTGCTTCCCAGCGTGAGAGTCATTGATCAACTTATTTTTATGCTAATTACTGTACTAGGACAAATGGGTTAACTCTTGAATGCCGTTCGCAGACAACTTAAGTTGATCTGTGTGTCTCTCTCTAGGCATTTCTTTGTTTGAACTTTTGAACAAGTTATTGAACACAATGATGCATGATTTATAGCGTCCATTCCTTGCTTCTTTGACTGAAGATATGCATCTTGTTCCAGATTTTCATGGGAATGGGTATATTCTTATACATTGAAAGCTAAATTTCATCTGTCATAGTGCCACCCTTCTCTTCCGTTAAACTACTGAATTTGTGATTGCCCAGGTCGCCAAATGCAGACCCAAAAGCGAAAGTTATGGTCTGTGGCCTAACACTTGATACAAGTCAGAATCAGTTGGCTCTTCAGTAACTATTTTTGAGTATCTGTTTCATTCTTTGCAGATTGACACGATACTATCATGTGGAGGCCTTGCTAAGAATGCACTATTAATTCAAGAACATGCAGATATAATAGCTCTCTCTCTCTCTCTCTCTCTCTCTCTCTCTATAACATAAACATCATATAGCCCCAGCTCCTTTGTGGAGGCCTTACGATGAAGTTTCTTTCTAAAATATTGGATCTACTGTGGGAGTGGATTGGGGGCAAAGAAAACTTGAGGATAATAAAACCCAGAACATGCAAAATAGTAAATTTAAATAAAATGATGATAAACTTGAGGATAATATAACAGCCACGTCATCGTTTAACGGTTAACTTAACAGATTTTCTAATGGATGTATGAAATTTAAATAAAACGATAAGTAAATGTATGAAATTGAAATATTTTAAAGATATTGTAAGGAATTGAAATTCATCACAAACCTGAGCTGGGAAAATGTAATATACCCTATTTTATACGTTTACGAGGGAGAATATTTAGGTTTGAAGCGAGATTAGTTACCTACTTTAGGGCTTAGGGTTGAACTCGGATGTTTTATTTTTTATCCTCAAATTGCCAAGACTATAATAGAGGGGAAACAAATCGCGAGATGGTGCATTATTAGGAATATTTACCAGGATATTATGATTTAGTTAATCATCTTGGGCACTGGGCGGGTAATCCATCCATCCAAAGATCCTAAGGTGGAGAAGTACCGTGATGCCAAGTACCGCATTTTTCGCGAGCTTTATCAGCAGCTCTCATCGTTCTCTGATGGCTCAAGCCTTGGCTTAATTGATTCTTCATGCGTGGCTCACGGTGGGCGCTTGCAAAAAGATAGATACTTGGAATTATCCGTCCGCTATCGTTGACCCGAAAAAACGAACAATACTGATTGAAAACTTGATGGTGAATTGGTGGTTTGGCGGCGATGCAAATGCGAAAAGAGAGAAATGTCAAATACTTTCCAGGAAAAAAATGGCTGTTTAGTGTTACAATATTCAAAGAAATAATGGCTGCAGATGATACACAACTCACAAACTTGATCATTTACCATGGAAAGCTCACAAACTCTCTTCCTCGTCGGACTTGTGTTGCTTGTCAACTACTTGTGTTTTCTTCCGTCTTCCGCATCGTTTTCTAACGAAACCGATCAACATGCTCTTCTGGCAATCAAATCTCAACTCGCTTACCCCGCCAATGGTGCCCTAGCCGGTAATTGGACCATTAGAGCAAGCTTTTGCGATTGGATCGGGGTCTCTTGCAGTAAGCGCAGGCAAAGAGTCACGGCCTTGGACCTTTCCTATATGGATCTTCATGGCATGATTTCTCCTCACGTGGGAAACCTCTCTTTCCTCGTCTCGCTTCGTCTCCAGAACAACAGCTTATTTGGATTCCTGCCACATGAAATCGGTCGTTTACATCGCTTGAGGATACTTGCACTTCAAGACAACCAGCTGCAAGGAAACGTCCCTCCAACCCTACATCATTGCCAGAGGCTCAAGGTCATAAACCTTAGCAGAAACATGTTCAGCGGTCTCGTACCCAAAGAGCTGGGCTCTTTACCCATGCTTCAGCGACTGTATCTCACCGCAAACAATCTTTCGGGTGGAATTCCGGCATCTTTGGGTAACATTTCAACATTACATGAATTGTTCTTGGACCAAAACAGCCTCACAGGTTCATTCCCCTCTACTCTCCTTAACCTGTCTGCTCTAGTTTTTATTTATCTAAGATCAAATGACAATATTTTCGGAAATCTTCCCGGGGATCTTTGCCACTACTGGCCTAATATCCGAGAAATTTCTCTTTCTCGCAACAGCTTCAGTGGCCCGTTCCCTAGTAAAATATACAAGTGCAAAAGTCTTGTGTTGTTATCTCTATCATACAATAGGTTAACTGGAAGCATTCCAGAAGAAATTGGGGGGCTGCAAAATCTTGAAACCTTATACCTTGGTGGTAATAACCTAACCGGTAAGATTCCTCAAACCATAGGTAACATGTCCAACTTGAGGTACTTTAGTATGGAATTGAATAGCATCAAGGGAAGTATTCCTAGTGGCGTAGGGCGTCTGCCTAGTTTAGTCTCTTTTTTTTTCGCCGGTAATGGGCTGAGCGGAGTTTTACCCCCAGAAATTTTCAATATCTCCACCATAACAGACATCGCCGGAAGGGATAATGCCCTTACTGGAAGTTTCCCTTCATATACTGGAGGGATTTGGGGTCCTAACCTTGAAACCCTCGGGCTTTCAACCAATCAAATCACTGGAAATATCCCGTCCTACTTTTCAAATTTTAGTAAGCTTACCATGCTTGATTGTAGCTACAACTTGCTCCATGGACCAGTTCCCATGGATCTTGGTAACTTAAAAGACCTTAAGTTTCTTGTTTTAGGAGCAAATAAGTTAACAGGAGAACCTGGAGTTCTTGAGCTCAGGTTCCTTTCTTCCTTATTCAGCAGCAGCTCGTTGGAAACATTAGTTGTGAGTGAAAATCCCCTCAACGGCATCATCCCGGATCACTCTGGAAACTTTTCTTCTTCCTCTTCCCTTCGAAAGTTGTATGCACAGCTGTGCCAAATCAAGGGCCGTATACCCAAGACATTGAGCTCCTTGTTGAAAAACTTGACCATTCTTGCCTTGACCGGCAACAATGTCAGTGGAGAAATACCTCCATCAATTGGAAGATTCGAGAATCTGCAAATCTTGTATCTCGATAACAACAGCATTGAAGGTTTCATTCCGGAGGAGTTATGTCGTATCGGGAACCTGGCTGAGCTATCACTGGCAAGCAATACTATTGGTGGATTGATCCCAAGTTGCATAGGAAACCTCAGACGCCTTCAAAGAGTGTTCCTAAATTCCAACAAACTGAACTCATCAATACCAGTCAATTTATGGAACCTTGAAGACCTCCTGTTCCTAGATTTGTCATTCAATTCCTTAAGTGGATACTTACCTCCTGACTTGAGAATGTCAAATGTCCTTGAGATGATAGATTTGTCTTGGAACCGAATTTCTGGAGACATTCCGAGCATCATGGGATCCTTTCAAAGCATAAACTCTCTAAATTTGTCCAACAACTTGTTCATCGGATCTATTCCACATACTTTTGGGAAGGGGTTGGAAATTTTAGACCTGTCATGCAATAATCTGTCTGGGCCAATACCAAAGTCTCTAGAAATACTCAAATTTCTCAAGTATTTGAATCTCTCTTTTAATCAACTCTCTGGAGAGATTCCATCAGCTGGACCTTTTGTTAACTTCACTGCCCAATCATTTTTGGGGAATAAAGCACTCTGTGGGAGACCAGGTTTTGGAGTCCAACCTTGCAAGAATCTTAGCACTCGAAATTCAAAGACCGCGCATTATTTCCTCAAATATGGTATTCCGGCTGTGATATCAACTTTGATTCTGATAGCTGCCATTTTTATGTGGAGAAAGTCTAGAAAAACAAGTGCAAGTGTTCCAAGTTCAGAAGAATTGTCAATGGCTCCAGGGCATAGAATGATATCATATCATGAACTCCGTTGTGCTACAAATGATTTCTCTGAAAGCAACTTTCTGGGAGCCGGAAGTTTTGGCTCTGTGTACAAGGGAAGTCTTTCCGATGGGACAACCGTTGCTGTCAAAATTCTAAATATGCAAATGGAAGGTTCCTTGAAAAGTTTCATTGCAGAATGCGAGGTATGGCGAGCAGTACGACATAGAAATCTTGTTAAGGTGATAACTACGTGCTCGAGTCCAGAGGTTAGAGCTTTGGTGCTGCAATACATGTCTAATGGTAGCCTCGAGGAGTGGTTGTACTCTCGCAATTATTGTCTAAATCTTTTTCAAAGAGTGAGCGTGTTGGTCGATGTTGCAGCAGCTTTAGAATATCTCCATCAAGGCCAATTAGAGCCTGTAGTGCACTGTGATTTGAAGCCTAGCAACATCCTTCTTGACGAAGACATGGTTGCACATGTGGGGGACTTTGGTCTTGCTAAAATTTTGGCAGGAAACAAGGATGCAACACAAACCGGAACTCTTGGTACACTTGGTTATGTTGCACCAGGTAAATCTATCTACTTTTGTTTATTACTGGAAGCCGGGAAAACGATCAATTATTGGTTAATTACAACCGTGCTAGATGTTTTTTGCGTATATAGATTTCCACACTGCTTTTGTATTTTTTGCGTATTCGCGTACGTACATGTCATAATAGCTTTACTATGAACGTGTTTTGGCAGAGTATGGTTCATTAGGAAAAGTGTCAACAAGAGGTGATGTGTATAGCTACGGAATCATGTTGTTTGAAATAATTGCAAGAAAAAGGCCAACAGATGGAATGTTTACGGAAGAACTGACCCTGAGGAAATGGATAAATGCGTCGCTCCCTGACGGTATTCTAGGAGTGGTGGATATTGGTTTATTGAGCACAGAAGAGGGCAGAGAGATGAATGCCACAAAACTTATCATTTTATCAATCATGGACATCGGCTTGAGATGTTCCGCCGAAGTGCCAGAGGAAAGAATGGATATCAAAGATGTGTTGGGGAAGCTCATAAAAATAAAATCAGCACTTGAAATGTAGAGACAGTGTGTTCGCTGCCCATGAGATTGACTTGGCAGTCCCTGTGTGTATTTTGCTTGTTTTTTCAACTTTTATTTCCTACTGTTGGTTTTGTATACGTGTAGACATCGAAATTTCACAAGATTTTCGTGTTTACAATATGTATCATCTTTCTATTTTGCAAACCTTTCACTTTGTTTCAAGGAACATGTATGTTTTTCCATAATTCAGGGAAATGACATTCGAACACTTCTTTTCTCCTTTTGCACACTTTTATTTTTCTTGATTCTCTTGTTGATTCATTCTGTTAGAGACATGGCCCATAACCCAACTAGCGCCAGATCCTTCTAGAATTAGTTAGACTTTCTTATAGTACAAGTATTGTATCCTTGTAAATTGGATTGTATTAATTCACCTACCTAAACTAGGTTTCTTGCATTCCTAAGTCTTCTAGGTATCTCCTTACATTGTATCAAAGCTGGTGAATCATGCACAAGGAGCTTGCTTGAGATCATAGAGGGACTTGCGCAAGCGACATACATGGTTGGACCGAGTCGAATCAATGAACCTAGTGGCCGAGTCATAAAGACGTGGGTGTACAAAGAGAAAGAACAGGTGTGCCAAATTGACTTGTAGTCTGTAAGAAAATATAAAAGTAGACATCATTTGTGCAAATAAAAACTCTAAAGTGGTGGTGTTTAGAGTAGTACTAGAAGTTTATTTACATCCATAATTTAGGTAGGTATTATGCATACGTTTGATCAGCGACTATCCCACTGGAGTATGTATTTCAAGTATCCAATGCGATGCATTAGGGACTTTTGTAGCTGCATATAAAAATTGCCAAATATTTGCTGCTGCTGTCTAAGGCTATAAGTATTTTGCCCGACTGGATTCGACATTAGATCTTAACGTAACGTCTATTGAAGATCAAATAAGCACGGCTATTGCCGTTGTAATAAATCACTCGACATGTCACGCTTGACAAAGTAGAAGCCAGAAGCACAGCAGCTAAGTTCAATACATTTGGAACTTTGCCTTTGTTTCCTCAAAGATCTGTTATGCAATGAAGCCTCACTGTCATCTGCTCTTTTGATCTCCAAGCGAGTCTTTTGGTAGAAGCCGGTACCCCTCAATGCATCCACGATAAAATAATCAAAGCCGACAGCAGTTGCTGCTTCGACTTTGGCTCCATAGACCAGCCTCTGTTAGACATTAACGTATGAATTATGCGGTATAGCTTAAAGTAAGTAACATGCAAGAAAAATGAGAAAAAGCATCCAATTCCAACAGCAGGGGAATTACTGCTAAACTAAAAGCTTTTTAAAGATATATCAGTGGTAAATAGTTTATGCAAGAACTACACCACAATGGTGTGGATTCACCAACGGAATTATCGTGAAATCCAAGTCCAAGAACTTCATCGAACCGCGCTGTTACAAATGTTAGGAATCCTTCCCCTTGTAATCTCAACCAATTCCTATAGCATCAATAACTTGGAAAAAGAACACATTTAAACGAAAACTTAAGAAAAACAAAAACAAAACAAAAAGGAAAGAAAAGTGAGAGACCCCCATTTTCACATTATCTTCACTAAAGTAGCCGGAAACCGAACCAGACCTATAATGAATTCTGCAAGTTATTCCTAAACAACAACACACAACTCAAATGAAAGGGATAGGAAAATTTACCAATTTTGGTGTAAGTGCTTGAAAGGCTTGCCCTGTATTTAGAATGAAAAAAGAAAAATATGCATACTTTATAACGAAGAAGAAGAGGTTTCTAATTTTTGTTTTAACCCTCCAAATCGTCGCAACCTCTCAACTTTAAACTCAAGTTAACCCATTCCCTAGCATCATTTGCCGTTCCACCACCTCTAGTTGCCTAATTTTATTTCTTCCAAATTCATTTAAGTTTCTTAATCCTAGACTCTAGTCTCAACTCTCAATCATAATATATATGTTACATTAACAAATTTCATCTTTGTAGATTCATTAATTGATGCGTTATGTTGTTGAGGAGAATTTATTGGTTTTTATTACCTTTGAGATTAATCTTGATTTATTTATTTTTTTTTTTAAGTAGAACAACTAGTGGTAAGCTACGGTTATCTACCTTCTGGAAGACTCACAGAGGCATTTCAGTTTTTGCCGGGCCATAATCAAGCAGACTCACCATGTGACATCCCACATCGCCCAGGGGAGTGATCCTTATATGTATATTCCCATCCCTACTAAGCACGAGGCCTTTTGGGAGCTCACTGGCTTCAAGTTCCATGGGAACTCAGAAGTTAAGCGAGTAGCGCATGAGAGCATTCCCAGGATGGGTGACCCATCGGGAAGTTCTCATGTGAGTTCCCAGAAACAAAATCGTGAAGGCATGGTCGAGGCCCAAAGCGGACAATATCATGCTACGGTGGTGGAGCGGGCCCAGGAAGTGGTCTCGCCAGGGCCGGGACGGGATGTGACACACCAGCTTGGAGCCTTGAACCCGGGACCTCCCTATTTTTTGTATTTTGAGAGCTGAAATCCGCACTCTTACCACTGGGCCACTTGATGTGGTTGATTAATTTTGATTATTCAATGAATCAAATTCAATAAAAAATAATGATATGAAACCAAACTAGTCTTTTTTTTTTTTTTGGAACTTTTATCTTGGGACCCCCCGATCTTGAAATCCTGGATCCACCACTGTGTAGATCCATAAAAATATACCAGATTGCCTGGTGATCGTGTTGAGTTAAGTGTGTAATGGATAAAAGATTGTTTTCAGAGTTATAACTGAGTTGACCTGAATTTGACTCCGCTAAAGTGGCTTGATTTTTACACTAGCCGAGCTTGGGTGAACTTAAAAAATTCAAGCCTGATACCGAACTCAAGTTGTTTCGAGCTATTTCTTATAGTAAATTTGCTCATGCAAAACTTTGCAATATCATAATAGGTTTTAGACTTAAGGGTGCTAACCTATCAATCATTTTAATATTGTCACGTATTGTGTTTATGATTTCTTTCTGTTTAACGTTTGGCACAAATAGGTGGAGGCTTTGCGTGATTGGGAAGATAATGTGAAGGCTTTGTTTTGCAAAGGCCAGGTAATAATCTTTAATTGGCAAGAATTCACAAAACCTTCTGGATGCTGTTTATAATCTAACTTCTCAGCATCTTACTGGTTGCAAACCTATTTAACATTCAATGACATCGACGCTGCAGTTGAAAGCTTCAAGAAGGCATTGGAGTTGGAACCAAATGATGGTCAGTGGTGTTACCCAATCTACCTAACGTCATATTGGAAAATAGGCTCTTTTATGAACTAGGTTATTCTTTCTTTTAAAGGAAAACTAATGAAATTGGCTTGAAAATTTTGAGTTTTAACGATAAGGACAAAGTAAAGGGTAAAGTAAATAATACCATGGTTGACTTTTTAGTGTAAAAATATGATTTTTCGTTAAAATGAATAATACCGAGAACTTTTCGTTAAAGTTCCCTTCTTTTAATTGTAAATATTTGCCAAAGTTGGGCTTCTTTAGATTAGAGAGCTGTTACAGGATTGTCATGCCAATCTTGAAATGATTTATTTTCCTTCAAACTTTTAGTTAAAATAAAGTTGCACATTTTTTTCCGAGGGACATTAACTCGACCGTGGTTGGTTTTTGATACTCAAACCTCTATGCTTTCAAAGTTAATGTCTTGGATCAGCTATCCGTTATACTATCAATGACAATTACAATACTTCTAATGCATTTGACATTTCCGCGGACTAAAATTGCTAGTATTCACCAAAACATACATCGTGAAAGGTGCCGGTCCACTTAAGCTCATCAAATTACTTAATTACAAAATTAAACCTACTTAACTGTAAAGCAATAGTTAATCCGGTTGGGAGCCCACAAATCAAGTGATCCGAGTCCTTAAAATTTGATCCAACGGCAAAAAATTATTACAACTTTTAAAAGTTTTTACTAGCTTTTCTGTTTTTGACCGTTTGATCAAATTTCAAATGCTCGAATCACTTGATTCATAGACTTTAGAGGAAGAGATCCGGAGAGAATCTTTTTCCATCCGGTTGAAGCAACAACCGCGTGGTCAACACTAATGGGTTAAGATCCTCTCTGGATCTTAACAGTCCGGATCCCCGCGGATCAACCAAAAAGCAGTAGCCTTGCTACAAATTATGTCGTCACTTCGTTCCTTCTCTTCCCAATTGCCGGAGATTCATCTGCTTGACATGAATCTGGGCTTGAGCATCGGCTTGGCTCAATGAATCTCAATTTGGTATAGTTTCTAGAGAAGCAGTCGGACATTTACTTGGCTCAATGGACATCGACTAAACAACGACCTTCGCCGAAGAAGCAGTCAGGCATCTCTGAGAAACATCATCGACCTCGCTGCAATGCAGCTGCATAGGGCTGCTACTTCTTTTGGACGATTGGGATCAGTTGATCCTCAGGATCCTGAAGGTTAAGATATGGAGATGATCTTAATCCAACACTAAGGGGGTATAGTCAAACTCAGATTTGAGAGGATTTTAAAAGATTTTAAAATCCTAGTGTAGTCAATTAAAAGTTTTTAAAGAATTTTAGAATCCATTTAAATCTAGGTGTAGTCAATTAAAAGATTTTAGAATTCATTCTACGTGTATTCAATTAAAATTTTTTAAATGATTTTAAAATCCATCCAAATCTAAGTATATTAAAAAAATTAAGGATTTTAATAAGTTGTGGATTTTGTGGGATTTACGAGCAAAAAATATATATAGTCAAGACTAAAAAGAATCCAACCTCACCCCCTAGAATTTCAGATCCTTCCATCATAATCCACCACAATTCATTCAAATTTTTTAAAATTCGTATGAATTTTGTAGAAGTTTTTAATCTTATTTAATCCTATAAAATCTATCACTTTTAAAATCTTAGCTTAACCACCCCCTAATCACACACGTGCTTTATTTTTTTATATCCTTTTCTAATCTTCTCACCGTCCAAACAGTAGATAAAGCGCAGGACGAGAAACTGAGAAGG
The DNA here is from genome assembly GCF_041283825.1 of Pyrus communis. Taxonomy (NCBI): domain Eukaryota; kingdom Viridiplantae; phylum Streptophyta; class Magnoliopsida; order Rosales; family Rosaceae; genus Pyrus; species Pyrus communis. The sequence continues at coordinate 22,070,361 of NC_142571.1, read as the reverse complement.
TGCCGAGAAAAGAAAAGGCAGGGGAGAGGAATATCTCCGATCCAGCGATCCGTAATCCGTTGTTTGGCATCCAACCCCTGGTGTTCGGCGGAATCTCCAATCCATTTATACCCAGTAAACAACAACAGAAAGAATCCGAAAGTACCGAATTGGAAGCCTTTCGGGATCTCTTCTCACTTCATTTGTTTGCTGGGAGCTGGGGAAAACAGAGGAGCTGAAATCGAAGCAATGGGGATTTTGTACGAGGACATTGTGGTCATTAACCAGCCGGAGAAGGCCGGGGAGCCCACTGTCATCACTGTGAATTGTCCTGACAATACTGGATTGGGATATGATTTGTGCAGAGTTATATTGCTGTTTGGGCTCCGCATTTGCGGGGAGGTGAGGGTTTATTGATCGCTTTATATATTATGTTCGTTTGTTTTCTGAATTATTCTGAGTTTTTGGGAGGTGGGTGTTCGAAGTTTTGGCTAGAAAAATGGTGGGCAGTGTATCTTTTTCGTTTTATTTTAGTTTATTTTAGTTAATTTATTTTCTGGGAATTTGCCTATAGTTTTTTTTTCCTAGTAAAATTGCAAATGTGTTTTTCTTCATCAATCTTATTTGAGTTTGCAGTCGTAATTTTGTTCTTAAGTTTCGATTGATATTTTTGATGAATTATTTGGTGACCAATATGCTTACTTTGTGGATCAGATGTTTCAACTGATGGGAAATGGTGCTACCTAGTGTTTTGGGTGGTGGGAAAACCAAACACAAGGTGGAATTTGTTGACAAAGAGACTGTTGGAAGTGTGTCCATCGTATTTTTCGACTTCTGGAATATTCTATTACCGGCCTGAAAACCAGCAACCTAAGCCTCCAAATGTGTTCCTTTTGAAATTTTGCTGTTCTTATGAACGGGATGCCCTTTTGCATGGTAATGCTAATCTTTCATTACAAAGAATATCAATTGCATGAGTACATTTAGTAGTTGTTCACCTGAAACTTCGGTAGGTGTTACCCTTGAGCTTAATTTGCTTAGAGATATTGCACTTACTGAATATTTGCATATCTTGCTCAGTGATTTATCTGAAATCTTCCTACCAACTTAGTAAGCGTTTTGAATTCAACAAAGTTATGACTATCTTTTTTGAGTGATTATTATTTTTGTATGTGATTAAATAGAAAGGCGATGATCTCCAACGATTGATATCATGAGTTCCCATATGTAGCAGTGTTGTGTAATAGGCAAGAAAATCAGTCCTTTTCATTTCCCTTGTTTAGAATGAATACGAATTACCAATGAATGTAATTTATGACAGATTGGTATAAGTATAGATTATTCCTTTTAGTGTGTTTTAATGAAAAAGAAGACAATTGAACTATTACCAATATGATCCCTATTTCCACAATTTGGTATAGCATAAATGACAACGCTAATTCTGTTTTTGTTTCATTTTGAGAAATCATTAAAGTATAAGTATTATTCGGTTCTGTATTTATTTACGCTTCATTTACCTTGTACTACCTACACTTTTGAGTGCATCTCAGTAATTGAGTGGGAAATGTACTGTATGGAGCCTTATATTTTGTCAGATTTACCTTAATGCATTTTCGTCCAATAGATGTCTCAGAGGTTCTCTGTGAGCTGGAGCTCACAATAAATAGAGTGAAGGTCTTGACTGCCCCAGATGGGAGAGTAATGGACCTCTTCTTCGTTACGGATACAAGGTTTGTCATTCTTGACATTACTTCCCTTTTAATAAATAATGTCTGTGCAGCATTTCTGCCTGTACTTTGTCTTTATACTTCTCTAGAATACAGCGAAATAACTGTTCTTTTCTCCCATTTCAATTAGAGAACTTCTTCATACAAAAAGAAGACAAGATGAAACGATTTATTCTCTAAAGCATTGGCAGGATCGGAAGTTACCGCATGTTCACAGGGTTCTCTGTATCTCCCTTCTGCTATTACTGAGGAAATGTTCAGTTTATAGCTGCCCAGCAGATGCCTAAACAGATCTGTTGCCTCCAACCCCCATTTCCGTAACTGTGGACAATCACCTTAGCCCATCTCACACACTTGTTCAAATCTTCTGCCAGGATCATAAAAGTCTAATATATGACATCATGAGAACTCTGAAGGATTACAATATTCAGGTACATCCATTAAGCTAAAAAGAAAAATTTTTGGGAATGAAAAACTTTTAGATTTCATTCTGGTTCAAAATTAACCATTTCTATAAGAAAGCCAGTTGTCATCATCACTCATCTAATATATTGATTACAAGTTTATGCTCGTAGAAAATTAATTTGTTTTATTAAGTTTCAGTACGTGATGTATGCAGTATACTCTTTTGTAGCAATTTAAAAAAAAAAAAAAAAAAAAAATTATTGAATCGTGAATGACTCCTCAGTGAAATCATACTTAGAAAGGATTCTTTGTAATCGAACTTTTGTATACTTTATTTGTTACCTGAGATCTGATATTTGGTAACAACCTTATTTAGATTTATATCGGTTATGAATATTTTTGCTCAATAGCAGTGTTGTGTAATAGGCAAGAAAATCTATCCTTTTCATTTCCCTTGTTTAGAATGAATATGAATTACCAATGAATGTAATTTATGACAGATTGGTATAAGTATAGATTATTCCTTTTAGTGTGTTTAAATGATGCTAATTCTGTTTTTGTTTCATTTTGAGAAATCATTAAAGTATAAGTATTATTCGGTTCTGTATTTATTTACGCTTCATTTACCTTGTACTACCTACACTTTTGAGTGCATCTCAGTAATTGAGTGGGAAATGTACTGTATGGAGCCTTATATTTTGTCAGATTTACCTTAATGCATTTTCGTCCAATAGATGTCTCAGAGGTTCTCTGTGAGCTGGAGCTCACAATAAATAGAGTGAAGGTCTTGACTGCCCCAGATGGGAGAGTAATGGACCTCTTCTTCGTTACGGATACAAGGTTTGTCATTCTTGACATTACTTCCCTTTTAATAAATACTGTCTGTGCAGCATTTCTGCCTGTACTTTGTCTTTATACTTCTCTAGAATACAGTGAAATAACTGTTCTTTTCTCCCGTTTCAAATAGAGAACTTCATACAAAAAGAAGACAAGATGAAACGATTTATTCTTTAAAGGCTGTTTTAGGAAATGCCTTGTTAAGTTGCGAAATTGAATTGGCAGGATCAGAAGTTACTGCATGTACACAGGGTTCTCTGCATCTCCCTTCTGCTATTACCGAGGAATTGTTCAGTTTAGAGCTGCCCAGCAGATGCCTAAACAGATCTGTTGCCTCCAACCCCCATTTCCGTAACTGTGGACAATCACCTTAGCCCATCTCACACGCTTGTTCAAATCTTCTGCCAGGATCATAAAAGTCTAATATATGACATCATGAGAACTCTGAAGGATTACAATATTCAGGTACATCCATTAAGCTAAAAAGAAAAATTTTTGGGAATGAAAAACTTTTAGATTTCATTCTGGTTCAAAATTAACCATTTTTATAAGAAAGCCAATTGTCATCATCACTCATCTAATATATTGATTACAAGTTTATGTTCGCAGAAAATTAATTTGTTTTATTAAGTTTCAATACTGGATGTATGCAGTATACTCTTTTGTAGCAATTTTAAAAAAAATTATTGAATCGTGAATGACTCCTCAGTGAAATCATACTTAGAAGGGATTCTTAGTAGTCGAACTTTTGTGTACTTTATTTGTTACCTGAGGTCTGATATTTGGTAACAACCTTATTTAGATTTTGTATCTTTTATGAATATTTTTGCTCAATGTCTGGTTCATTATTTTAAAATGGTGATTCTATTGAATATTCTTGCTCAATATCAGGTTTGTTATGGACGATTCTATGCTAACCCAAGAGGAAACCACGAGGTGGACTTGTTCATAATGCAAGCAGATGGCAAGAAGATTGTTGACCCCAACAAGCAAAATGCATTATGTTCCCGCTTGAGAATTGAGCTCTTGCGTCCTCTTCGAGTGGCTGGGGTGAGCCGTGGTCCAGACACTGAGCTGCTGGTTGCTAACCCCGTTGAGTTGTCTGGCAGGGGTCATCCTCTTGTCTTTTATGATATCACACTGGCCCTCGAAGTTCTACAAACATGCATCTTTGCGGTACTGGCTCCAACCGATCTTATGAATATCTTGTGCTAGTTCATTGTAATTTCCTTTAGGCCAATTGAGAGGAACGATTCCCGCTTTAGTTTGATTCTCATTCTACGATTCATTGTGCTTTCATTGTTTCAGGTTAAGATAGGCAGACACATGAACCGAGATCGAGAGTGGGAGGTATACAGGATCCTACTAGATGAAGGAGTAGGTTCTCTAGTGCCAAGGAACAAAATTGAGGAAGGTGTAAGAAACAAATTGATGGGTTGGGAATAGATTGGATGCCAAATTAGTTACTGGCTTCCGTCACTGTACAGTGTAGAGTGTACAACATATTTTCTTAAGCACCGAGTTCTACCACGGCAGGATGCCACCCGGTAAATCAGTAGGCGCATAATAAAAGAGCTAATGGACTGCATAACCTCCGTCTTAACTTGCATTGCTAATGAAAGACGCTCGGCAGTCTCAGCTTCTGGCATATTTAGGTAACAAATGTTTCAGTATTTCATCCTATTCGTCTTCATTATTTTCTGAATTCTCTCTATCTAATCTATCATTATAGACTATATCACAATTTGAACTGTTGGTAGAAGATCAAATTTGAGGAATGGTTTAGGGTTATTAGTTATAAGTCGGATGAGTTTCTCCGTCCAGGCAAGCCACCGTGATTTCAAGATGGCTCTTGCTATGCTGCATATGGAGTATAGGCATGGCACATAGCAAGAGTAGTCTTCGTCGGTGGCCTGCACCATTCTTGCACGGCTAAAAGACTGATTTGTGTTTTGGTTCTGATTTTGCTTCAAAGTCTCAAAAGTCGACCTAATACGAAACTGAGATAGGGAAGGGGACCATAAATATTTCTCTGTATTCTACAGCCAAAGAAAGTCCATCCTTCTTGCCATTCAGATCGTTCGATTGTGACCCGAAGCGTGTTACGCAATACATATATATTTTTGTATATGCCTCAAGAAAGTGAATGAGAAAAAGCATATACCTTGAGTATTAGTAGGTAAAATGTGAGTCTAGACAATGATTATGATCTTGCAGTTTGTGTAAAAGTCTCACTTCGGTTCATATGGTTTCATTTTTCGTCTGTAATTTACTAATTGTTGCAATTTAAGTACAATGATTTAGTTTTTTCAATTAAATTTAGAACGCTTCGGTTACGTACGAGGTGTTCTACACTTTTGAAAACGAAGACGTTCAATTTAAACACATTGGTCAATCATTTGCTAATTTTGTCGAACAATTAATGAAATTAAAGTAGTCCCAAAATTTAGAAGCCAGACTTAAGACTACAATTATAATATAACCAAAATGGGGAAAGAGATTGTCGTTAGCACTTCAGAATAACCATCTATCGACCTTTTGTTTTCACTAAAGAAACGTTAAAATAACTATTCTGAAGTGCTAATGATACTTCAGTTATAAATAAGCCCAATTTTTGGAGTGCAAGAAAGGAAATAATGATTTTTCAATAGAGTTCCAAAAGTAACAGCTTTGAAAAGTATGTGTGGCCGGTGACGCAGCCCCACGCGACTGAACTTCTAGCTTTCAACGGTCGTTAACAGTTTGTTGGGTTGCTCTTCGCCGGTCCCACTTTCCCTCCAAAACTCCAATCGCGGAGGAGATACCTCCGAATCTTCTCCAATCCGGACACACACCGGAAACAAGATCACGAACTCCACTCTTCAAAAACTACAACCATAAAAAAAAGAAGAAAAAAATCGGAGCCAATTTGTAAATAAAAAAAAAAAAAAAAAATGAGAGCTTTGAGCTCAAAATTCGTGCTGGTTGATCTGCAGAGCTCATGGCAATCGGCAAACCAGATCCCAATCTCGACCCTCTGCTACCTCCAGAACTCCAAATTCATCTCCGCAGTCTCTTCGACGTTTCGTCGAACAAGTGGTGGGCGTAAGCCGGTTGCTTCGTCCAAATCCTCCACCCCATGGATTCCGTCCCCGGGGATTCGGAGGCCGTCCGATCGGTTCTTTTCCGGAAATGGGTTGGTTTCGAAGTCTCCGAATTCGAATCCGCCTTCCACGTCGCAGCCGGAGGCAGGTTCGGAGCTGGGAATGTTACTTGAATTGTTGCCTTTGAGGATGAGGAGTGAGCTATACAGGCACGAGGAGATTGGCGAGCTCGTTGAGGTTGTGATGGATTTGGGGAGGAGTCCGATTGCGAGGTTACCTTCCGGTGATTGGGTGATCTCCGAAAAGCCAGTGAATCATGAAGATCTACGGCACGCTGTATCGAAGGTATGGAGCATTGTTATGCACACTGAGACTTAAAGTCATATTTGCATGAAATAATTTTATTTGGACAATCTTCAATTTGGTGTTTAGTGGCTGTCTTTCTGGTTTGATTATTTGTTTAATGCTTGATCAAACTGTTAATTTTGGACCTTCGTGTGATTGGTCATGCTAATGATTGGTAAAAAGCTATTAACTTTGTATTTCAAATGGATTGATCAATGTCATTTAATTTTTTAAATATTATGTAGTTGGTATATTTGTCGAGGAAGATGTAAGTATTTATTTATGTGTTTCTTATGTAAAGCTACTTTCTTTTTTATAGGTTAGTGAGTTTTCAGATGACAACCGTTCGGGTATTAACAATTCACTACACCGGATAAGTGCTATTCGAAACCGTAAAATGCAAATCATTGGCCTCACTTGCCGGGTGGGACGAGCTGTCTCAGGTAGTGCTGAGATCATAAGCGACTTGGTTAAGGGTGGAGGTTCCATCTTGGTCATTGGTCCTCCTGGAGTCGGAAAGACAACCTTGATCAGGTATGTCCTACTTCTGGTTTAAGGAAATGGACATTTGGATTCATTTTCTCCAACTTGGCATCACACATAAACATGATATGAATTTGTCCGTGCAGAGAAATTGCAAGAATGCTGGCAGATGATCATATGAAGCGTGTTGTGATTGTGGATACATCTAATGAGATTGGTGGAGATGGAGATGTTCCTCATGCAGGAATAGGTCGTGCAAGGAGGATGCAAGTTCCTAATGTCAATATGCAACATAATGTGAGTGTTGACAAAAATTCTATTGCTTTTTATCTCCAACTGTTGCTTTAGTTCGCAAGTAGGAAGTTTGTGCTTTTTTTCCTTTCACCCACATCATCGTTTTGCCCTCTTTCGAACTTTTGTGCAGGTTATGATTGAGGCAGTGGAAAATCATATGCCCGAAACCATCATAATAGATGAAATTGGAACAGAACTTGAAGCATTGGCTGCCAGTACGATTGCTCAAAGAGGAGTCCAACTAGTTGGAACTGCACATGGAATGACGATAGACAACATAATGAAGAACCCTTCTCTACAGATCCTTGTTGGCGGCATAGAGGTGCAAAGCCATGCTACTCGTCAACTCTATCATTTAATAGTTGTACACAAATCTATTGGTTCTGTTTGTTGGAGTCATATATGACAGATCATTAACACTGTAGATATTGTGTTGAGAGACCATACCAAGAAGGCTTTCGCAGATTTATTGACCAAAAGCAGTTTTGATCTGAATACAGAGTGTGACCCTTGGTGATGAAGAAGCAAGAAGAAGGAAGGTGCAGAAGACAATTCTTGAAAGAAAGGGGCCTCCTACATTTACATGTGCTGTGGAGATTATATCTAAAATGGAACTTCGTGTGCATCACAGATTAGATGCAACTGTTGATGCTATACTGGCTGGTATTTTTCACTTTCTTCTTTGGAGCATCCCAGTGTCTTAACCGCTTTATTTACCTTACAACTGAATTGTTTGGACAACTATTATTTTAATTTGAAATCTTTCTTGGTTGTAGGAAAATCTCCTCTGTTTGAAATCCGTCGTGGTGATGCGGATGCTAATGGCTCTTGCCAGTCTATCTCACTACCTGAAAAGAATTATCTAGAAGTGTCTGATTTTACTCTTAAGAAAGACATTGATTCCTCTGGTATAGAGTATGATGATGAAGATCCAGATCATTCTGCTAAACAGTCAAAAAAATTCAGCAGTAAAAAATCTGTGAAGAAGAGGAGTTCGCCAGTTTGTGTATATATATACAAGGTATATTACTTAGGTTTGTATATGCTTCACTATGCATTTCTATTGGAAATTTCAAGCCCACGCTCATTTAAAGTGAGAGCAAAGGTCATATATTATCGTATGTGTTGACTATGTGGCTGAGTTGAGAAGAATAACTTCATTAATTTTGCCAAGTTGCTGTTGAATGGTAGATAGTTTTTATCAGGTTGATTTTAAAAACAAAAACTTCATTTCTATTATATTGATGTATTGTAGATTCTTGAAGCTGATCTGCTACAAGTGGCAAAGGTAATGGGGCTTGAAGATGAAATAGAAATGACTGAAGATATCGGAACAGCTGATGCAATAATAGCATCCAGTTCTGAAATGAAACAAAACCCATGGATCCGCAGTGTTGCGAAGTTCCACAAGTTGCCTGTATTTGTCATGAAGGTAGTCTCATCTTCTTTCGTTTTTTGAAAATTCACTATTTGTATTTGTATGTCTATATATTCTTGTATAGTACAAACGCCATGGCTCATTCAGATATTTTTCTTTCCAGTTAAATACCATGGCACAAATGGTCAAGGCAGTTCGGATGATTCTTGAAATGGAATCTGTTGGCTCTTTGCCAAAGCAGATGGTCAATAGTTCTTTCGACATTGAAATTGAAGATGATGCCCCAAAAAGAAAACCATCTTTGGAAGAGATTGATGCATTGGAGGTACATTTCCGTTCCCAATTTTTCCCTTTTCAGTCTGTAAACTGTTTCAGTTCATTCTACAGCACAATCCTTACCTACATCATCTGCTTAATACAAAGTTTCTCCTTTTGTTTGTGATAGGAGGTTCGACTAGCGATTGAGTACATTGTGATTCCTGGTGGAGAGCCAGTAGAGCTTCTCCCAAGACGCTCTGAAATAATCGCTCGACAGCTTGAGCTAGTGGAAAGTTATCAGTTGGCGGCTGAAAATTCAGGCACCGAGATGAATCCGAGGTTGCAGATTCTTCCCATGAGATTAAACAATAAGAAAGCTCCAAAACGTGTTAAATCCAGTTCAAGTTTTCTGGAGGTGATTAACTCCAAATCGCTAACCAGCGGAGGTGGAGGAACCAGTGTACCTAGGCTGCCATTTTTATCTGAATAAAAATGGATGCAGACTGTAGCCTCAAACTGTAACATATTTCAATCACTGGTTGATAGGCCATTTCATTCCATGTATAGTCGCGTAAATTATGTATTTCATTTAATGTAATTATTTCGAATAATGTAACAAGCTCTTTGTAGTTGTTTCATCTTCAACGAAATAGTGTATTCCGATCAGATTTTTTTCTTTTGTTTTCTGTTTACTAGTGCAGTGACTCAGGTCTCAAGTTACAAGTGAAATACACATTTTCTCTGTCTCTCTCCTCTTCCTTCGTCGTCTTCCTTCCCTCTCCTATTTCTTCTTCATACATCTCTCTCCGTCCTCTCCTCCTTTTTCATATTGTTCTCTAGATTTATGAGTTTTTTTTTTCTATTCTAAGAATGATTCGACTTTAGATTTTTAGTTCTTTTATTTTAGTTTTTTTTTTTAAAGTATTTGATTTTGAGGTTTTGATTGATTTGTATGCATGAATTTTGAAACTAACCTTGCAAAAGTGAGAAAAGTTATTGAAACTGATTTGTAGAAGTGCGAAAATTTTGAAATTGATCTTGCAGAATTGCTAGAATTTTGAAATGTACATGACTTGTGAAACAGATCTTGCAGAAGTGCATAAAATTAATTTTTATGGATTTAAACCAATTCTAGAAGCATCAAACAACAGAGCATTTGAAGCTCCGACTAGAATACGGGCATCCCAAATATGAAGATTAGCAGACTTGATACTAATAAAAGCTAAAGCATCGGTCACAAAGTCAACTTCTCTAAAGATATGACACCACCTAACTTCCTGAAAAGCGCTCAGTTGACATCCTCAAGGATGGATCTCAAGTTCCAAGGAATCTTGCACTTCCCTTGAACAACATCAATAATTAGCTTTGAGTTGCCCTCGACGATAATATGAGAGAAATTCTTCCTCTTCGCCCAGCAAATAGCTTCCTGGAGTGCTAAGGCCTCAGCCACTTCAATGGTATTATGGCCTAAGTTTAAAGCTCTCGCAATCAGAGGGTTCCCCAACTCATTCCTAAGCAGAAAAACCTCTAGCTGCAATTGAGTTAATGACCGACCCATCAAAATTGATTTTAACAAAGGGAGGAGACGGCTTACACCATTTAGTAGTGTCGCTCGAACTCATGGTTCCTACTCGAACACCACAAATGACATTTTCCTTAAAGAACTCATTTGTAACCAACATTGCCCTAATGTAAGTTTGGTTACAAATGCGATTCTCGCTTTTGAAAATTATACCATCTCTCTCATTTCAAATTTGCCTGCGGATCATTAAAGCTTTACCAAAAGTACTTTACTCCCTCCCATCCTTATGAGGGAGGGTATTCAATCAATCCACCACATTGTTACTAGCTAGAGTATATCTCAGCAAATCATCATTAGCCAAGTTCCCCACTTGCCTAGCAATGCACTGTAAAAAGATATGCTCTTGATCATCTTCATTATTTTTACAGAACAAACAACTCATATCAATGTTATTAATAAACCTACTCAGTCATGCTCTAGTGTGAAGCTTACCTTTAATTAGACATCACCCAAAGATGATGTCAGTTTGTAGTTTTAACTTGGTTAAGTAATAAGTATATTAGAGGTATGGCAGTAATGTTGAAATTTTGATTTGGTTGTTTTTGGGCTAGGTTCGGTAGGGTTTGGATTTTTGTCGAATGATTCAAAACTGATGAAGATTTATGGGAGAGTAATAGTTTTAGGATGAAATGCTGATTTAGTCTCTCAATTATCACCTCAGTGAAAATTAGGTCTCTGAATTATTTTTTTCAGTAAAATAAGTCCATAAATTCATTAAAAATTGCTAATTTCATCCCTACTATTATATTCAAAGCTATTTTATCAAATTTTTCGTCTACTTAAGTCACTTGACACACTTTAGAATGTAATACCGTAATTTTCTAGCCTATAAGCCCTTTACATTTCACATAGGTTGCAAATCTAACGTCTAATTTACCTTTCAAAGTTAACTTACACTATTTCTTAAGAAAAACTACCAATTATCCTCCAAAGTTAACTTCATATACTATTTCTTTATTGAAAAACTACCAATCTACCATCTAATGTGTATCACATGCAAGTAACGTGACTTAAATTGACGGAAAATTGAATATAGTAGCTTCTAAAATAATATTAGGGATCTAATTGGCAGATTTTTATAATTCAAGGACTTATTTTTCCAAAAAAAAAAAAAAAAAAGATTTAGGTACTTAATTTTCAGTGAGATGAGAATTCAAGAATTAAATTGACAATTCATCCATAATTTTATTAATCTTGTTTTATTTTTTCTTTTAAATTTTAATTTTAAAACTCGTACTATACTTACCAATGTGTCCATGCCACACAAGCGAGATGAAAGAACATGAGGCCAGGTGAAAGTGATTCAGTTGCAAATTGAGAGGGATAAAGTGAGATTTTCGTCCAAGCACAGGGGCATACTAATAAATAACCCAAAATAGTAAAAAGGGAATAATCGAAGTAGCAGCATAGGATACAAGAATACGAAGCGGTTAGGGTTTGGCTCGTCACACAGTAGACTAGAGAGAGAGAGAGAGAGAGAGAGAGAGAGAGAGAGAGATGGCAGGGAAGGAAGAGTACAGAATATTCGTGGGCGGGTTGTCGTGGGACGTCACGGAGCGTCAGATGGAAAGCGCTTTCCAACGTTTCGGCAAAGTTCTTGAAGCTCAGGTACCCTCAATTTTTTTTTTTTAGCTTGTTTTTCGATGTTTAATCATCCAGTCAAATCATAATTGTATATGAACCCTAATTGTTTCCAATCCTATTTGTCTGTCAATTGTGTCAATTAAAAGAGGGCATGCATTTTTGGGTTTCAGCTGCTTTACTTTGCTTGCAAACTATATGGAAAGATCTTATCGTTTTACTTTTTTTTTTTTTTTTTTTTTTTTTTTTTTTTTTTTTTTTTTTTTTTTTTTTTTTTTTGCTGGTATGGAACAAATTTGAATTTAGGGTTTTAAGAGGTGAAAAAGCCCCAAATTTTTTAGTCAGTTTGAGGCTATAATTTGACCCTATATATACACATTTAGTTGATTTTAGAAGAAACAGTCAAAATCTTTGTTGCAAAAATTTTCATCAATTCGGGCCTTTTGTTTGAATTAACTTTATATCCTGCCTGCCCAAGATATTTGAAGTACAAATTGGTTGAACTTTCACAGAAGCTTTTGGGTTTGAGGTAGGAAGTTTAGACAATGGTTTTTTATGGCTATACTGCATGTTTATTACTTGTTCGATTGATCCTGATTATCGATTTCAAATCATGCTCTTTCCACATGTTCCATGAGCTTGTTTTACCCTATTATTTTCTGTATGAAGTGCCCTTCTTGAGCGAAAACAAATGAAACAAATAAACTACTTAATGAGATATTTAATTGTCAGTTATGTGATTCTGACCTCAGCATATCTTTGATTGTACATTTACAAGGAGCATTGATATTAATTCTACATGTGTATGTGTAACTACGATTACTTATGTTTATTTTGATTTTATCCTTTTCTTTCGATAGTTTCTGTTGTCCTCACTGTGTATTAATTCTCCTTATTTGTTTTCATGTCTTTTTGGAATGCCGGTTAAAATCTTTTGATGCTGTACGTGTATGGGTTTTCGTAGAGATATTTTTGTTTGAGTGGTTGCTTCGAGTTGCTGAAGCTTGATGCGATTTTTTGGGACTAGTTATAGCTGATGATTAAGAAATATCAAGGCAGGAAATATTACACAGGCAGATGGTATCTGGATGTGTGGAATTGAGTTCAAGGTAGCCCAGTTAACTGCTTTCTTAGTCTCATCTGCTGTACAAAGATTTACTGTTGAAAAGATTTGTGGTTGGGATCCACAAGATTTATTGATGAAAAGATCTGTGGTTGTGATAGTCTTGGAACTTCGGTATATAAGTAAGGCTTTGAGGGTGGGCCGACGAATCATCAACTGACAAGATATGACAACTTTGAGAAGTTTATCTTTTTTGTAGGAAGTATATTTCTGTTTGGATTCTGTGGCTCTGCAGCCTAAGTTTGACTTGGTTATTGTTTGATCAAGGGATGTTTTTACTTTTGCTTCAACAACGGTTTCTATCTTATTAGAACTAATGCTCTCAACGGTTTGGCCATATTTCGTATCGGTTGGACTCAAAATGTGTCGATAGTGAAGGATGTGTCTGTTTTCTGAGAGCATTTTGAGCTGAATAGGGTGTCCTTATCTATGTTCCTTTGTTCCTTTCTTCTTCTTCTTTTTTTTTTTTTTTGTTTTTTTTTTTTTTTTTTTTTGTGGTTCATAGAATTCAGAAGTTTATATACTGTCAACTCATCATTTGTTGTCATATGGGTTATGCAGTTTTCTTAGCGACTGCTAAATCAGAGATTTTTGTTGTCTCTTGTTAGTTGTTCTTCAGATATGTTATATCCTTGATGCTTGATCTTTTAGTTATGATTGGAGGTCTGCTAGGTATCAACTTTGAGTTTGATTGGATGAGACTGCAAAGAATCAAGTCTGAATTAGTCAATCCAAACATCGTGTCAATGAGGTCCTCTCATCCTGCTATTGTGGAGTGCTCATGAAGTCTGAGCCTTCTTTTCAGCCTTCTGAGTTGAATTGCTTATTTTTCAAACTAGTCGAATTTTTTTTTTTTTTAATTAAAATTTATTAATTTTTTTTAAGGGGTTTCAAAAGATTTTCATAGTCAAATATTATGTGCAATAAGTTTATCTAGTGTGTTATGAACTCAACAATCTAAACCTGGTAGAGTTATTTACATATATCATGAAGCTTCCAACACACTTTCGGTCTTGTCACTTGCGAGCACATTTATGCTATCGATTCAGTGGATCTCATGAGACATCATCCGGATCACTAGCAGTCTTTTCAGATTCCAGAAACAGTGTTTAATTGAGGTTCGCTTGGCAAGATGAATTCAGCAACATCAACGCTACACCAGATATGGATGCTGCTTAGCTCATCTGTAGTTCCAGTATTGATTTAAGATACGATAACTTTGGTGTTGTAATAGTAGTACTTTTGGCCACCTCAGTATCCGAAAATCTGAATCTGTTCCAAGTTGGAGTCTTGGTATATGGAGTGGGCATGGGCACACATTTTTTCTCTCTCTTTCTATCCACTGGCATTTCATCTTTGGGCACAGTGATGTCGAGTTTTTGGTAGGCAGTGGTCTGATAATTGCAAGTACTTAAAAGTTGTCAGAACATCCTCCATCAAAAAAGGTTGTCAGAACATGGATCTCCATGGCTCTGTGGTATCTTTTATGAGTTTAGTAGGTCTAAATTTTCTGGTTGAAAGAGATAATCATCATTTTCAATAGTTCTGCTATTTTGAGCTGACAATTGGATGGAGCATCTTTGCTGTCTTTGACTGATTTTTGTTTCTTTTACGAACTTAATGAAACACTATGAGAATGAGTGATTATGGATCGAGTTGGTTGTGGTCTGCAAAATGAACACAGTTTTTTAGGACACCTTGATATCTTTTTGTGTTCTATGTGGCTTGTTTTGAATAGTGGAAAGATCAAATATTGCAATTGCTGCCTTTGAGACATTTGGGAGAACATTCTTTTTGTGAATACAAGATGGATGCTTGCCTGGTGTGTGTAGTAATATCGTAATTTCTGGTAGTCATGTTGGGATTAAGGATCAGTGAGAAGTTAACCATATCACAAAGCTACTGCTAGCACCGATGACCAATTGAATTTGAATGCAACTGTTTGAGAGTAGACGCATTTGACTTTGTGGTGGGTAGGTATCAGTTTATGCTGGATATAGTTTATTGGATTTTGTGAGAAGTCAAGATCAGAAGTGATTCCTCTATAGTTATCAGAAATTTTTCAGTTTGAAACAAGGTTCAATCTGTTATCCATAGTAACGAAGAGAAAGTAAGTTATCAATTTGTTAAATTTAATTACCAGTTAGGATGTGTGCTAAGTATACATTGCTAATTCATATCTCATTCTCAAATTTTGTGTTCGTATTCTGTGTTCCCTGTCTATTAATTCTTCTTCCAGCTTCTCAGCAAGATCTGTGGCTGGGTGAGGCAAGTTGCGTTTAGTTCCTGGTTGTGAACTCCTGGGAGTAGTTTTATAGATTGTTGTCTCACTTTTGGTTAATATAGATGAATTTCATTTATAAGAAATGGCTAATGTGGTATTTTTATAGATCATGATGGAAAGAGATACAAACCGACCTCGAGGTTTTGGGTTTATTACATTTGGGGATCGGCGAGCAATGGAAGATGCAATCCGGGAGATGCATGGGCGGGAGCTTGGTGATCGCATAATCTCTGTGAACAAAGCTCAACCCAAAATGGGAGGGGGAGGAGCAGGAGAGGATTCTGACCATGGCTATAGAGGCGGTGGTTACTCGTCTGGTGGCAGGAGAAACTATGGGGGAGGAGATAGACCTGTTGGACAAGATGAATGCTTCAAGTGTGGGCGACCAGGACATTGGGCCCGAGATTGCCCTTCGGCAGGTGGTGGAAGAGGTGGTGGAGGTTCATTTTCATCACATTCTAGGTTTGGGGCTGGTGGCCGTGGGGATCGTTTTGGTGGAGACCGCGGTCGCTACATGGATGATCGTTATGATGGAGGGCGCTATGGAGACAGGGACCGTTTTGACAGCAGAGATGACAAATATGGGAGCCGTGATCGCTATGTTAGTGACAGGTATTAGTGACTGCTTTACCAATTGTTCCTTTCTCATTTATGATTGCTCTGAATAATAACAAACAAAATCCGTTTTACCTCAACTTTCTCTGACATTTCCTTGTAGGTACCCAGCTGGTGATCGTTTTGCAAGTGACAGGTACGGTGGTTCTGATCGTTACCCGCAGAATGGTTATGGCAAAGATAGAGGCTATGATAGGGACGGTGGCCCAAGAGGAGGCGACAGATATGCTAGTGGAGGGCCTGCGAGAGACGACAATTACAGAAGCAGGCCAGGTCCTTATGACCGCCCTAGCAGGGGAGGGCGCCCATCGTCATTTGACCGTTACTAAAGTGCTGCCGTTGGGTGGCTCGGCTGTTTCATGAAACTTGTAGCTGTTTATACTCTTTTAGGTTCTTGATGTGGGACGTTGAGATTGCAATTTTAATGTAGGATTGATGGATGATATGCATTTTAATTCAGTATTTTCCTGTTCCATAATATTTATTACTCTCATCAGTCATCCCCCCTTCTTTCTGGTTGATTGGCAAACAAATGAGGCAACATAAAAAGAAAATGAGGTCCTTTTCTTGCTCTTTTATTCCACATATTGATATGTATTGTCTTGTGTTTGCTTTCCATCCTTTCTATTTCTTGTTGAATTTCATATGGTTCTGTTTTGAATATTTAACCCCACGGATATCAACATTTGTTTGAATCTATCAGTCAAATGTGTAACTTCTTTTGTCATTACGATCGAGTGATATTCCTCTTCACTTGGAAGTGAGAAGTCTTAAATTCGAATCTCGTGGACGATGAATTCGATACCAAATTATGTTGCTTATTGTGTGGCTTAGCCGATTTCTCTCTCCTTTTAGTGTAAAAATGTATCGATGTAGTCAAACAAAATAAAATGTGTAACTTCTTTTCTCGGCTCAACAAAAATTTCCTAGTACCATTGAGCTATCTTAGATGATATCTGATGTGGACAGTCATATCATCTAAATTAATAGCATTTAATTTTAAAATGTTAATCAATAATTAATAAAAAAAATATTAATTAAATAATGATTGTGTTATTTGAGAATCTCATTCTTCCACCTGAGATTATTTAAGTATTTTAATTAATAAAAATATTGAAATTAAATAATGTAGTTTGTCCAACTCATCTGGTAATGAAATGTGATATAAAATTATGGTAAGAATAACATTACCCGAAAAAAAAATTAAAAATTAATTGGTCAACTTTTACCGTGGTGTGTGGTGTGTGGTTCCCAATTCAGGTTGAACTACGAGGTCAATATGTTGAGGTAGAAATGAAAAAATTGTGATCAACTAGGGTTGGGAGATGATTTAACCAAGAAGAAAATTTATTGATTCCAAAGCCTTTACGAAATAAAAGGAGAATTAAGTAGGAATTTTTTAACGAGCCGGGAACTCCACATAAGCCCGATAGCGGGTGTACCCAAGCAATAAGAAATGGACACATGGCTTTTAGCAATTTTCATTTAAGCATATATGAACACGTAACCCAAAGCAAAAAACACTTCCGTCAAACTTTGCATTCGCCACCTCTCTCCTTCCCACCGTAGATGATCTCGACGACTTCACCGGAATATAAAGCTTCTCCGGCTTCTTCCTCTTCAGCTGCATCACCGGATACCCCAGAGCCGAACGCGACCACCCGCTCGGCGGTTCCAGGATCCGAATACGAAAAACTCTGTCAAATTGTCGCCGACAATGGCGATACCGGTCCGACCTCGGTTTTCGTCCTCGCTTCGATGGCTTTTCACCGCCCTTCTTTGGAGACACCAATTAATCAGTTGAGAAATTAAAGGAAAGAAAAAACTCCATTTTCTTAAAGGTTCAATGCAATCGGCCATGCATTCCCAAAACATGCACACTATGCTTGAATTCATGAATGGTGGAAAGTGTGAAAAACCCAGAAAGGAGAAATCCAGAATTACCAATAAAAAGTAAAAAATTGGAGCAGAAAGATATAGGGAGTCGAGATGATGTAGACGGAGACTATGACGACGGCACCAAAGCAATTTTCAGATGCACCGTTTCGAGGTTAGAGAGATTATTTTAATTGAAATAGAAAGCAGACCAGGTGTCTATCTATAATTGGGTCGGTACTCCCAGTCAGCTTGGATACCGGATATCCTGAAAAGTTTCTCGAGAATAAGGGAGAATTTTCTTTGTGTCAACCGCTTCTAATTCTCTTAAAATGGAAAATTAATGTCATCTGCTTTAATGTGTTTATTCATTTCAATCAAATTCTCTATACTCAACGAAGTAACTTATCTCTAAATTTATTTAAACTGCGAGAATGAGAATTTGAATTTGGGTGCAAAATTTTTTTTCTAGCTAACGTGACTAAAGTAATGTTTGCATGCTCCCTACAATCTAACTTCCCCTTTTTCTTAGGGTCAAGTTTCCCATTGTGAGTAGGGCACAAAATAGCAAAGTATTGGAGAAAATCTGTCCAACAAATGAGCCGTAATTAGATTTAAACGCTTAAATTTAAAATTCTTTTATAAACATATGTGCCTTTTAGAATTTTGATTAAGGCGTTTAGGTATGTTACGTCACATCAGCATTTTTCTATTTATTAAATTAAAAATTATTATTGTAATATTTGAAATAAAAATTTTATATATTGATTTCTTAATTTGTGCTTTATTTAGTTGGACGATTTTTTTTGCTACCAAATTTTTTTAGAAGTATTTAAGGTGTTGTGGACTCTTTTTTAAGGAGATAATCTTAGTTTTTCATTCAAAATATTTATCCAATTATCTCGTTTTTATATTTTTCCGAAGCATTTTTTGAGGTCAAAACACTCGGCTACAAGCAACGTTTTAAAAAATTGATTTATGTAACAAAAAATGGTGGATGCTTATTATTTTTTAAATTATTATGTATACATTTTATTGAGAGAATTATTTTGTATACATTACTAGTACGTTTGTTGTTCATTTTCTTACGTTGATTTTGTTCCTATTATCGACTGGTACATCTAATTTTTATATTTGGTACGTTCAATTTTGTATATATCATTGATTGGTACGTCTATTCTTTAGTGTTCGGTACGTTTAATTTTAGTATTTGGTAGACAATGGATTGATAACATAATATTTTTTGGTTTTTTAGTCAAAATGGTATCTGATATTTGCATAACTCATCACTTTGGTCCATGAGATTTGAAATCAGTAGAAGTGGTCCCTGAGATTTTTCACCATCAATCATTCTGGTCCTTCCATGAAGCATTATGTTAAATAAGGATCAAAATGACAAAAATATCCTCAATTTAATAAATAGTAGGCCAGAATGATTTGACAAAATTTGAGGGTATCTTTGTCATTTTATTCTTGTTTAATGGAGATTTTCACGGAATGACCAAAATGATTGATTGTAGACAATCTCAGGGACCAATTTTATCATTTTCAAATCTCAGAGATCAAAGTGAGGAGTTATACAAATTTCATGACTATTTTGACTAGAAAGCTTATTTTTTTTAGTGGAAGATAACATAATAATTATCTCTCTTTGTGTTGAATTAATAATAATAATTAATATTTTTGTTTTGAAGAAGGCAAGGAGCTTTGAATATTATTTTTGGAATAAATTGATGGATTAATGTCAAATCATGTAATTTTTATAGAAAGAGGACAGTTTGACAACCGTGACACAAAATTTGTAGATAGTAGTTTAATAAAAAAAAAAAAAAAATCTAATAGCTAGGAATGTTTGGTCTAACAAATTTAAAAATGGCAAGCACCTAGATCAAAATTCCCCAACAAATAAAAAGTCGTGTATGTAGATAAACTCATAAAGTTCACGATCTTGAAAATTATGAGTTCCACACTACTCTAGCCGAAAAACTATCGAATCTTGTTTCTTCTCCTTTACGTATTGCAAATAGCACTATCCATTGTCACTTAGTACTACAGTCTAGTAATATTCCTCTTCACTTGTAAGTGAGAGGTCTCAGGTTCGATTCTTACCAAAGATGAATTTGAACTACATTATTGCTAGCTTCAATAAAAATAAAAAAAATAAAAAAAGCACTACCCCATTTTAGGTTTATGGGACCAACCCCAAAGTCAAGAGGAAGCTTCTAATTAAAAACATTAGGTAATGTGATGTAACTAATTAAGACATGATAAACTAAGATGATTTAGAATATTGTCTTGTATTTCGATTAAAAGAAAAATATTGTCTTGTAGAAAATAAGTCCATTGAGTATGTGGACAAGCTCATAAGTTTCAGAACCTTTGATTGGTTGTAGTAAGTTGGACTTATGCCTCATTTGGTATAACTATTTTTTTACCAAAACGTGTTTCACTTTAAAATTAAGCAATGAAAAAATATTTTATAAAAATAAAGCATTATGCTTACTTTAAAAGTAATAGCCTCTTGACAATTTTTTTTTAAAATAATGTTTCTTTTAAAAACTACTTTCATAAAAAACGAAGTCAAGCCTCTAATGAAAATTTATGTAACACCTCATTAGTTTTTTAAAACGACATTATTTATCCTGCTACATATGTTTTATCTTTTGGAGAACAAACTAACCACCAACACCTACTACTACAACTCCAACATTTACCACGCCTGCCACCACCACAATTATCATCCTGCCACCACAACCACCGCCACTGTCGCCATTGCAACCACCATAACCACAGCCACATCTATTGCCACCACACCCACCACCACTACAATTGATGCTGCCTTACCGCTATTGTTACCTCTATGCCCCAACCACCGCACTCTACTATTGGCACCACCACTATACCCTAACCACTATTGCTACCATCACTACCACTGCCACCACCATTGGCATTGTCTCTGCCACTGTTGGCGTTGCTATCACCCCCACTTCTGTGTTCATTTTGTCATTGTATACCAATCGTGTCACTTTTACATCAAATTTTACTAAATGTTTTTACATTGCTTTTCATACTCACAGTACTTTTAAAAATACAAGTTATCAAACGTTCAACTTTTTTTATTTTACAGCGGACTATTCTTAAAGCACAACAGAAACATTTTTTTTTAAAACACAGACAATTCCAAGCTAACAGTGACATGTGCGGCTATAGTTTTCTTTCTCTTATATATCTCTCAGACGTGTAAACACATTGACTAAGATATC
Source organism: Pyrus communis (assembly GCF_041283825.1). NCBI lineage: Eukaryota > Viridiplantae > Streptophyta > Magnoliopsida > Rosales > Rosaceae > Pyrus > Pyrus communis. Next base: position 22,049,249 of record NC_142571.1, on the reverse strand, counting down.
ACCACACTTCAGGAAAGAATCACACGGCAGACAAATGTGCTTTTGCTCTCTCAGTATACTTTAATTTCAATATTCTCTTTTTCTTTGTCCATTTTCCAAAGCAAACTTTAGAAATCAGCCTGAGATTCCTGGCAATTGACTTGGCTAATTGTGTTGATCTTCATGCAGAGTAGGAGGGAAAGTAGTAGAAAAGAAACCCTAGTTTTCTTTCTTTCTTTTTTTTTTTTTTTTTTTTTTTTTTTTTTTTGTTTGTGTGTGGATAAAGTAAACCCTAATGTCTTAGTTCTTAGTCAACATGATTCAAACTTTTGAATATATATATTCAAAAGTTTATTCAAATTTGTACACGTGTGTTTGTGTGTGTTTCGTTGCTGCTTTCTTGCATGAGAGAGATAGGGGCTACGAAGACAACTTACATGATATGAATACAACATCACGTGACATTCTTTGTCAATAAAATAAGAACATAAGAACACAAAACTTATTCATGCTTAATTTTATTCGCACTAAAAGCTACCATAGCGGTGTGCTGTGTCATAATACTTCTTATCGGAGAGTAGGGAATTGGGATACGTTGCAGTACCGGCATTGACCTAGGATTATTGCAAAGCATGCAATTCCTGTAGCTTTCGCAGGTGTTGAATCTTCTGCTTGTATTTGTGTTGAATATAACAGCTTGATGACGACTTGGGTCATTACTTAATATTCAAATTATTTGTTAGTGCATTGAAAAGATACTATGGATGCCTCTTTCATGTTTGAAAAGTCGTACGGCGCATACATACATACAATTTCAACTAAAATTTCATTGTGCCTTATCCTACAATTTTTTTTATTCTCACTAAGAAAGAGGTCAAAGTTCTAATAAAACGAATAAGAGTCGAACTCGGCCATTCCTTACCCAAAAGGTAGGGTAAGAGGTTGCCAAATTGCCCTTTAGCCTAAAAACCACTTCAACCAGTCTATTTTATAGATGGCAATACGTGGGCCAACATATGCCCGTCCAAAAGCTCGAGCAATTTGAGCTAGACCTTGAGTCAGCAGGCAATACTAACGCCATACACGGTTTTCCCTCTTTTTTATTTGTATATGGCGTTTGTGCTTAGCGCAGCTTGGGCAAGTAGGCTGACTTTTTTTTTATGTTGTGGGCCCCGCTATTGCAAATCCAAAAGATGGCCAAACTGGACGGTCATGGCAAGATAAGCGCCATTCAACTTTCCAATAATCTAACTGTAACAAATTAAAAAAGTTATTGTTGTGCCATGTACGTGGCACGTTCAACTAAATTTTCTTTGTGCCCCTATCCTACAAACTTTTTTTATTCTCACTACGAAGGAGGCCGGAGTTTTGATAGCACGAACAAGAGTCGAACTCGACTATCCCTTACCCAAAAGGTAGGGAAAGGGGCTGTCAAATTGCCCTTTAGCCCAAAAACCACTTCAACCGGTCTATTTTATAGAGGGCAATACATGGCCCGACATATGCCCGTCCAAAAGCTCGAGCAATTTGGCAAGATTAAGCAATTTGGCAAGATTAACACCATACATGTTTTTTTTGTTTTTTTTTTTTTTGGGGTATCTGGCATGTTGCTACGTGTAGCTTGGGCGAGTGCGCTAATTGTTTTTTATGGCAAGATAAGCGTCGTTCGACTTTCCAACACTCCAACCACAAAATAATTGAAAAAGTTATTGTTGTGCCACGTGGCACGTTCAACTAAATTTTCTTTGTGTCCCTTTCCTACAATTTTTTTTTATTCTCACTACAAAGGAGGCTATAGTTCTGATAGAACGAACAAAAGTTGAACTCGGACATCCCTTACTCGAAAGGCAGGGCAAGAGGCTGCCAAATTGCCCTTTAGCCCCAAAACCACTTCGATTGGTTGATTTTATAGAGGGCAATACATGAGCCAACATATGCCCATCCAAAAGCTCGAACAATTTGAGCTAGACCTTTAGCCAACAGGCAAGACTGATGCCATACACGTTTTTCCCTTTTTTTTTTTTTTTTTTTTTTTTTCTTTTTTCTTTTTGTATATGGCGTTTGTGCTACACGCAACTTAGGCAAGTGGGCCGACTATTTTTATGTCATCGGCCCTGCTATTGCAAATCCAAAAGATGGCCAAACTAGACAGACGTGGCAAGATAAACGCCGTTCAACTTTTCAACAATCCAACGGTAAAAAATTTGAAAAGGTTATGGTTGTGCCACATTGCACGTTCAACTAAATTTTCTTTGTGTCGCTATCCTACAAACTTTTTTTATTCTCATTATGAAAGAGGCCAAAATTCTGATAGAATGAACAATAGTCGAAGTCGATCATCCCTTACCCAAATGCCAGACCAATGGGCTGCCAAATTGCCCTTTAGTCCCAAAAACCACTTCAATCGATCTATTTTGTAGAGGGTAATATGTGGGTCAACATATGCCCGTCCAAAAGCTCGAGCAATTTGACCTAGACCTTGAGCCAGCATGCAAGATTGACACCATACACATTTTCCCTTTTTTTTTTCTTTTTTTTTTTTTTTTTTTCGGTATCTGGCATGTATGCTACTCGCAGCTTAGGCGAGTGGGCCGACTGTTTTTGCCAAGGTTCTAAAAACCGCTAGGCTACTCAAGCAACCGGCTGGGGCCTAGGCGGAGTTGAGTAAATTTATTATATATTGTATAAATAAGTGCCGATATATACTTAAAAACACACATAATTGTATTGAAATACATAAATTGCAACATAAAATGAGATATAAATTATAAAGTATTAGAAATATTGAAAACATGGGGAAAAAGCATATAATGAGTGTTCATCCAAGTATTCAACAAGTTTCTTAATTTTATTGAAAAATTAAAATGCAAAATGAAAGTTATCGATTTTATGTCTAAGTGAGAGTCGCAACCTAGGCGGGTGCCTAAGTAGATTTAGGTGGGCTAGGCGTGGGTCTAGGTGCATTTTCTTAATTTTCAAACGCCTAGGGACTAATCGGGACGATGACCCAGCGCCCAGCGCCTAGGCGGAGATTTTTAGAACAGTGGTTTTTGCTATCGTGGGCCTTGCTATTGCAGATCCAAAAGATGGCCAAACTGGATGGACATGACAAGATAAGCTGGTCGTTTGACTTTTCAATAGTCCAACGGTAAAAAGATTTAAAAAGTTATTGTTGTGCCACGTGACACGTTCTGGACTATTAGATTCAACAATAAAAAAAAATCAAATGGTCCAAATTAATCATATCATTAAAAATAGGAAAAAAAAATGGGAGAAGTAAGAAAAAAGGGAATTGTTTTTTGTTCTATAAATATCCAACCATCTTCTTGATTCGCCTTTTATTTTTAATTGATTACATTTGTTATAATGCTATGCTTTGATTTGTATTTCAAATTAAATTTTTGGAGTTAAACATGGAGTTTTCTTTTCAAAGAACAAAGTTCACACTTAAACACACTCACAAGACATAAAAAAATTAAAATATATATAGGGATAGGATCAAGGGACAAAGATTTTGACAAATATTGTTACACTTCTTCCCAACCTTTAGATCTAGTTTAATCTAGCGGTCCCTAATTTAAATTAAAATTTTCTCATTGACATGACAGTGACATGGAAATAGATAAATAAACTAATTTAAGTAATTTTATTTTTACCCAAAAAAAAAAAAAAAAAAAAAAACAAAGAATCATGTAAAGAGAAAAAACTCAACAATCCTTCTCTTCCTCTTCTTTTTTTCAATTTCCATATTTTTGAAACCCCATATGCCGTAGATTATAATTGATTAATATATATATGCGTAGTGAAACCAATAGATTTTTCTTAAGAAAAACATAAGAGTAGAATTTAATTATAGAAGTGCTTATGGTTTTAACTCTTGAATTGCAAGAGCAGCGTCCAAAAATTACTGAGGATATAACTTGTTCATCAAAACCTAATCCCAATGTCATGATAAACAAGCTTCCAACGCCTTCACTAAATGCTACTTTAGTTCGATTCATACAATATTCTGAAGCACACAAAGCATATAAAGCTATAACTCGATCTCTTAAATCTTTTGTTAAATAAACAAATTAAACCCTAAATTAAGTCTTCATTCTTAGTATCTTTGGGTGAGAATTGGGTAAAACTTTGATAACTTCAAATGTAGATAGTTCTTTAAGTTGTAATTATCACCCCTCATTCCTTTTGGTCAAATTGTCATGAAGAAAAACCAAATTCGGTTGTTCTAGGTATTCACGAAATCAATGGAGGTCTTCATCCTTCCCTCCTACGTTTTGCAGATTTTATTTATTTATGATTATTTATATTCCGTGTCATCATTCATGTTATTTATTGATTTAAATCCTCCACATCACTTTTAATTAGACCTGGCATTCGTGTCATGTTTTTTGTGTTCATGTCATTTTCGTGTCATACCTGATATCTTAACGGGTCGTGTTGTGCAACACTCGTTACAATAAACGGGTAAAATGACCTGACCCGAAATCGACCAGATAATATTAACAGGTAATATGACCCGACCCGTTACTGTTAAGGAAAATATATTTTAAACCAATAAATAATCAAATAAAAAATATAATACTAAATTAGTATATACATACCATATTGTCATATCCAAAACATAAAAATGCATTTTTCTTTCAAGTATATATTTACATACCCAAAATAAGAGTATAATAAAAAAAACATTAGAACATTACAAAATATCAAATGTTCAAAAGATTTGCAAAATTAAGGACATTGGAACATTAGAACATTGGAACCTTGCACATTTTCTTCCAATCAAACGCTTCAATTATCGAAACATGATATCAAATATCTGAACCGTTCTTCTTTTTACATCCGTCAGATAATTATGTTTTCAAAAAAGAAAATTTAAAAAATGAAATTCAGTAAGAAGAACAAAACGTAAATGACAATCGACGGTTAAAAATAAATTTAAGGTTAATGGATTATAGTGTTGGATTTCGAAGTTAACCCTTTCATGAAAATTGTAAAGCTTGTCACTATGAGTGATTGTATATTTTTTTTACATTTGTTTACACTTCTACAATAATTATTATTAATTTTACCCTCAAATACAAAACATTATTCATGAGGGTTTGGAGGATTTTAAAAATCTAAACGATAATGTAAGTGTAACAATTATCTACTCGTGGAGGAATAATGATAGGAGTACATTTATGCGACTTTGTTAGCTTATTTCCTTGCATTTAGTGAGTTAGTTTCTATTTATTATAGTGATTTAAGTTATTTTTGTGTGTTTGTAGGTCCAATTGGCTAAAGTGGCAAGAAAAGGCAATTTGGAGTATTTTAGAGCAATTTTGGGCTTGGAATGGATAGCACATGCATGGAGCAAGGTGGATGGACTAATTTGAAGTTCAAGAAGGGCTAAGAATATGCTAAAGAGATGGAAGAATTAATTCAAGAAAAAGAAGATATGAAGTTCAACAAAGAAAGAAGGAAATATGAGTCAAACTACCTTATTTTGTCTTAGTCAATCCTAATCCTTCACTACTTATGTTCCAGCTGCTAAGGGGGTCCCTAATTATATTAGGACACTTAAATACATGATTCTAGAAGACTTAATCCTATTCCAAAAGGGATGCCGCACCCTTTTCTTCTAGAAAACCCTTTTCCTTGCCGTGCAAGGCATTTCCCTTTCCCTCTAGGTCCTGTCGCATATCCATTTCCCTTTTCCTCTTGGATTTTGACATTTATTTACCCTTTTTCCTTGAGGATTTTGAGAGCAAATCTTTCCCAAAATTAATTAATTAATGCCTTGCCTTTTCTCCCTTTAATTATAAGGAGTTTTAACGAAAAGCCCGCAATACTATTCACTTTAACGAAAAATCACATTGTTACACTAAAAAGTCAATCTTGGTACTATTCACTTTACCCTTTATTTTGTCCTTATTGTTAAAACTCAAAGTTTTCAAGCCATTTTCATTAGTTTTCCTTTAATTATATGTTTCTGCCGCATAAACCAGGAAACAATTCATCTATTCATCCATAATTCACCACAATTCACACCACTCATCCACAATAACCCAAATTTCAAAGAAAAACCCCTTGTGCCATAGGCTTGCAAGGAGAAAGGAGAGGATAGCTTGGAGCCGTGCTTGCCATTCAAGTTTGGATTGCTGGAACGTTTCTAGGTGTATTCAATCTTTTGTTTTCAATGTTTAATTTAAGTTATCTTTGTTTGATTGCGAACATGAGGAACTAAACTCGTTTTGGCTAGAGGAGAATTCAAAGCCATGAACATACATGTGATATGAATTGATTTCATCCAATTATTGTTTCGTAAAACATGAATGTGATTTGCTTAACTGCTTGATTGATAACTTATTCTTGTATGTTGATTAAGAATGCATACTTAGTTTGCATGCATGAATTTGATACTAAAATATAAGGGATTTTCACCTAATCGTTATGAACTTATATTTACAAGTAGTGGAGGTCGTTAGTCACGATCGTGTTAAGTAAATTCCTGGCAAGAGTATCATGCTTTTCATAATTACGAATGCCTTGTCAATGCTTATGATTTCCATAGAACTTAATGATCTTTGATATGTATCTCTATCATGCTGTTCATATAGGAAACTTGATAAGAATAATTTGATTGCGTCACTGAGTCCAATTCAATGAAATTAGGGAAATCTGATGGTTAACTTGTGCAGTTCACGGTTAACTTGGGGCATTGTCATTCATGGTTTATTGGAATAATAATTGGAAATCGATTTGTATGCATATGTGTCATGTGTGGAGAAGGACCCTCTAACTAGACATTCACCCATTAAAACACCAAGTTTCGTCCAAAGTTGTTTGGAGTCTTTAAATCTGTTTGTTTAAGTTTTAAATTCATAAAAACCAATCCCCCCCCCCCCCCCGCTTTAATATTTCGTGTTCACTTAGTTAGAACCTATTTAAATTTGTTTCTTTTAGTGTTTTGAGTCAAAGTTAAGTTAGAATTTATCCAAAATCACTCTTAGTTTCTGTTTTGAGTCAATTTGCTTGTTTTGTGTTGTTTTGAGTCATTCTAGTTTGTTTTGAGTCATTAGAGTTTAGTTTTCTGTTTTTGAGTCTAGTTAAGTGTAATTGAGTCTATTTTGAGTAGATTAGCAATCTCTCCTAATCCCCAGCCTAAAACGATCCCTACTTATCCATACTACAATTGTCAAAAAGAGGGTTTAATTTGTGTGCTATTTTATATCACATCAAATAATGATGAATCACGAGTGTTTATATATTCTTTCACATTTTTCATACTTGTATGTATGTCTTCTTAGTTCTTGCCTATACAAATACTATACTAGTTTATTTTAATTTTGGACAACAACATGTTAAGTAAAATTTATCCTAGTAATGATAATAAGGAACTCTCATAATAAAAATAAATAATGACTAAATTTTTTTTTTTTTTTTTTGAACTTATATAGAATAATAATACAAAACTATATATTTAATATAGAATATATTGTATATATTAATATGGCTATTGTATTTTATAATAAATCTTTTAGTAATTAAACTTTAAAATTATCAAAATAATTTTTTTCTTGACGGGTCGAAATGGGTTACCCCACGTGTATACCTCGTTAAGAATCTGTTATTAACGGGTTCCTAACGGGTTACCTAATAATGACCCGATTAGTTATCATGTTGACCCGAATTTTCGTGTCGTGTCAGAAACTGCCGGGTCTACTTTTAATTAGGACCATTGGATGATATAAAATCTAAACGTTAAAAAGAAGTGTGCAAATATTTGTCAAAATCTTTATCCCTTAATCTTATCGCATATATATATATATATATATATATATATATATATGAATAGTAATCGCATATGACCTTACTCCTGCTAAACGGATGAGGAGACTGCACAAAGGCAATCACTTTTCAGAGGGCAATTTACGTGCCTATGTCCTTGTATTTCCCTTCCCCTCCTAAAACGGGTGGACTGACTCTAAGCCACCTTCCAAATCTTTTGTTTAGCTGTATTTGTATACGGTACCTTTCTCCTTAATTTTATTTTAATCAATTTGATGAATTATAATATCATTAGAAGAAGTTAGCTTATCTTTGACGCAATGGCTGGTCAGCCTGACCCTTGACCAGCTTTGAATAGTACTCGTACAAGAATAAGAATCCCAGTATGTCACATTCACTAAGATGATAGGATCATGTCCAGCATAGTGATTTATATTCTTAATTACTGTGTCATCAATCACTGATATTTGGAATAAATTATAATTAAGCTAATTAATATGTTATGGTATTTTCTTTTAACAGAAATTTGTTAGTTATTTGGTGATGGTGATGGAGCAAGCACAGGGAAATTCCCCTAGGTTACGGTAATGGCTCGATTTTCCAATTTGAATAAGCAAAGTACTACTTATCAACAACTGAAGAATGAATGGAAGAGGTATATATATTCACGAGCGTGCCATTTTCATCAAAATATCACAGGCACTTACACATGGACATGTTGAGTCATCAGTTTTCTTATATATAATGAAGTTGAGTTGATATATCGTTGCCACGTTTGAGTTGGATCAATATCAAATCGATATACTGAAAACAAGATTATGTATATTGCCATGATAACTGATTTATATCTCTCTCGTCATATGATAAATAATCTCTATATTATCATTCTTTGTCGTGTGATAGTTTAAACTTCGCAGAAAAGTTTGTCTCAAGCCTTACCGAATAGGATGGAAATTTATAATGTCCTAAGGGTCTTTAATTGTATCACCATTCACATGAACATCCTAGGCAAAACAATACGTACAGACAGTAAAACATTGTTTAGCCCCACATCATGAAGGGCCAAAGTGAATTCAATGCAAAGGCAGCAAGCAGTGGCTCTCTGAAAGAAAATTAAAGCATGCAGACAGGCCTATACAATTTACATTTGTTGTATGTGCACGAGTGCTAGTATGTAGTGCTTGCCTTCAATCAAAGTTCCCAAAAAATTTAATATGCTTCGGTGTATCCTAAACACTGGAGCAAGCTAAAAATTTCCGAAGTTCCTTCTTGTATTTAGCTCAACGGCCGGCCAAGTGAACACTACTGTACATGTAATTTTACCTAAAAATTAGAGTAACCTTTTCAAGTAGTACAAGATGAAAATTAATTAATTAATTAGTTGATATTCTAATGAGGAATCGGTTATAGTTCTTAGTTTAGTGGTGATTAATATCAGATTGAAGTTTCATATCTGAATCATGCACAATCTCCTCCTAGTTGACGAAACCAATTAAAAAAAAAATTGAGAATAAAAAATCAGGGAGCCCAGAATCAAAAGCCACAGCGATTGTATGACTAAAAAACATATGTCGAATTTATCTAGTTAATGATCTGGCTTCTGTACAACGTGCAGGGTTGAGACGTGATTGAGTAAGATTCGAAATAGAATATTTTATGGTAGGTATTATACTAGCATTTCTACACACGCACATTAGTTATCGTTTATTAATTATTTCTCAAAGTTCATTACTGAAATAAAAATTAATAACGTTTTCCCTTTTATATATGCTTTTTCAAGAAAAATGGAAAGCGGGATTGACCTAGCTTGAGAGATTTAATTCAACCTCCTGCTTGTTACTGTTTGTATACTTTACTTATGTTTGTACATTGTTAATGTTTATATATTTCTTCGGGTCTATGCTCCATCACTGATCCGTCGTTGCATCTGGTGTAATGCTATTCATGACTTAAAATAACAAAGACATGTATGAGATAAAAATGAGTATGTAAATAGCGTATCTTACGTCTAATAGTCAAATGCAAAGAAATTTGGCCGTGATCAAAGCATGTTTGCCAGCAGTGCCACTTGTGAAGTGTCCTGATTCTGCATGATATGCCTTGTAAAATGTAACCAGCACATGCGTTGACGTTGCGCAAAGAATCCAATGTAATTTCTTTAATTTCTTTCTTCTCTTGAACGAAACCAAATCCCTATTAATGTGATGGCACCCCAAACGATTGCATATTTACAATAAATTTCCCCAAATCATTTTTTTCGTGTAAATAATTTTAAGATAAATTAGGTTCTCATCTTTTATTTTTCTTTTTCATTAATTAAAACTTTAATATTTTTTCAATTTTTATCAAGGTCTCTTGACCTTTCTCCATGTCATTATTTGATAATATTAAATTATTTACAAGTCATTATATGTCGATCACTTTTAAAAATGAAAAACTTATTAATCATTTTCTAATATATCTTTTTATTATTTTTTCATATATTTCTATTTATAATTGTATCTTTTTTTTTAATTTATACCAATATTCTTTTTAGTTTTAATTTGTACTCATAATTTTGAATTTTAATATGCACCTCATATTTTTTTGTGAATGTACCCATGCTAATTATATATGTATTTATTTTATGTTTCAAGATATATGAATAATTATTTCTTAAACTATATTAATAATTATGTGGGTTGTAACATCCCACATCGACCAACAGAGATGGGGTGATGTGCCTTATATGTACATGCCGATCTCCATATAGCACGAGGCCTTTTGAGAATTCACTGGCTTCGGATTCCATCGAAACTCCGAAGTTAAGTGTGACAGCTCGTCCCGAAATTTACCTTTGATGGCGTGGAATGATGATTTTGCCCTTGGACGTTAGTTGGCGTTTTGGGTGATTTGTTTTCTTTTGTTTTGGGTTGGCTGCCATCAGGACATAGGCACACACCTAAACCAACCCATGGACCCTCCCTCTCTCTTCTCCCTCTCGGAGTTTTCTGTAAATTCCGTACAAGTCATACGGACAACCTTTGATTTAGCCATTTTTTGCATGGATCGAGACCTTGAAGGTGGATTTCATGTTCCTTGCAAGCTCTTGAGTACATCCATACCATTTTTAGAACTTGAAACCCTTAAAAACCCGAGAACCCGAGATCCCAGTTCGAGTTACTATTCATGCATACGTAAATACGAAGGTTTCAAAAGATTCTAAGGTTATAGTGAGCTTTAAGACACTCTCACGAAGCTCGGAGAAGCATTTTGGAAGAAATTGGACGTCAGGTGTCGCATCCCGGCCCCGGGCGGGACCACTTCCCGGGCCCGCTCCACCACCGTAGCACGATATTGTCCGCTTTGGGCTTACCATTCCCTCACGGTTTTGTTTTTGGGAACTCACGAGCAACTTCCCAATGGGTCACCCATCATGGGATTGCTCTAGCCCCCTACTCGCTTAACTTCGGAGTTCCTACGGAACCCGAAGCCAGTGAGCTCCCAAAAGACCTCGTGCTAGGTAGAGATGTGAATATACATTTAAGGATCACTCCCCTGGGCGATGTGGGATGTTACAATCCACCCCCCTTAGGGGCCCGACGTCCTCGTCGGCACATTTCCGGCCAGGGATAGGATCTGATACCAATTGTCGCATCCCGGCCCCGGGCGGGACCACTTCCCGGGCCCGCTCCACCACCGTAGCACGATATTGTCCGCTTTGGGCTTACCATTCCCTCACGGTTTTGTTTTTGGGAACTCACGAGCAACTTCCCAGTGGGTCACCCATCATGGGATTGCTCTAGCCCCCTACTCGCTTAACTTCGGAGTTCCTACGGAACCCGAAGCCAGTGAGCTCCCAAAAGGCCTCGTGCTAGGTAGAGATGTGAATATACATTTAAGGATCACTCCCCTGGACGATGTGGGATGTTACATCAGGAAACTCGATAATAGTGAGTTGCAGAGGTGACCGGAATATCGCGATTTTTCCAACGATATTCCATCATCTTCAAACATGTAAGGGAATGTTCTACTCGTTGTGAGCTTCAATTTGGTACTGATTTCATGAAATTTGGATGAAAAACGACTGAGATATAAAGGTTTAAAGTTTTTCCCAGTTTTTGGCGACGGCAACGGAGTCTGGCGACTAGCCGGAGAAGAAAGGGGAATATTCCGTTAATCTTAACGGAATATTCATAACGGCAGTTAATGGCGTTAGGTTAGTTTTAACGGAATATGCTTGCTTTTGGACGGAATATTCCTAACGGCGTTAACCACCACCGTTAGTGTGCCAGGCACGTGCCTGCGCGTGGGCGGCGCATGTGGCCGTGCCTTGGCCAGCGCGTGGGTGGTCGGAAAATTATTTTTAAAATATGGGAATGTTCGTGAGATTGAGTAAATCACGTTGGTATATTCAAACACCCTAATTGAGCAATGTATGAGAAGTTATTACCTAGTTTTGGGTTATGTGCGTTAAATTGACGTTTATATAGTTGTTTCGCATATAGGTGAGACCTATCCTGAGGACGAGCGCAGTCACTCAAGGTTAGGGGGTTACGACCCTTCCATATACCAGTGAGTGGGTCTTTTCCTTTTATCGTGTATATATATATATACACACACACATATGACTGATAATTCCACAAACATTTACAAATTGAATTTCATATAATTTATGTTAATGCTTTGGAGGACTAGTGTGAACTATGAATGGCTTGATCCCTGTTTAGGGTACGTAGGCAGTCTAACGAGACGTTACATGCAACCATACAATAAACGAGACTAAATAATTTAGACAATAACCTTGCTTGTGGAATTGAGCAGTGTGAGGGAGACTGGTGAAATGTGAGATTTAACCTTAGGTTTTGGTATAACTAATGTTGGTCATAAATTAAGATGTCAAGAATCAAGAAATTGAGGTAAAGAAAGGTAAGAAGTGATAGTTAATTTAATTAGTGTTTATTTGAACTTATGACTGATGATTATTCTCGAAAGTAAATAGTTCGGGAGTGGGGTGTTACAATTATGCATTTCATGCCATTTGTGTATATGTTTATATATCTGGTAATATTATATATATTTGGAAGCACTACGAAATGTTTGGATTTAGATTGTATCATGGCATATTCATACATATATTACATGAATCTAATTATTGTGAATGCTTTGAAGCGCCAAATGACGCTGCATATGCTCAGGTAAGATTCAGGTATGTACACTTTGATGGTAATGATGGTAGTGAGTACGATTGTATTGAGATATGTTAGAGCTCATAAACCTGCACCTCGGTGTTAGTGCTCCCGCCCGTGGCCAGGGCCTAGCCTTCACGTGATCGTTCACTTCCCGCACCACATGCTCACCTTGGATCCAAGGTAGGTGCCTGCCTGTCGTATAGACCACTTTAGGTGGTTCCAACTCGTAGGTGACTTGCGATACTTCGCACAACCTTCATGTGATTGTAGCACTTGAGCGTATTTATTTACACCCAGCCTGTCGTACAGACCACTTTAGGTGGTTCCGACTCATGTGCAGGACTTGGTAGATGAGCTCTTGGCTAGCATATTATTGAGCAATTGGCTAGCATATTATTGAGCTATGGGCTAGCATATTATTGAGCTATTGGTTAGCATGTTGATGAGTTATTGGCTAGCATGTTATTGAGCTATTGACTAACATTGATTGATGAGATACAGATAAGTCGTACATATCATGATAGGTGACTCTGACTTATGCGTTAGTATTGATTGATGCGATATGTGTACAGTTGTACAGGTCACCATAGGTGATTCTGACTTGAATGCTAGTATGGTTTATTAAGCACGTGATTATTTGTATTGCTATTGAGATGCTGGACAGTGCTATATTTTCGGGTTTACTATTAGTATACTTTTGATTTCATACTTTTACGTAGTATGATTTGTTGGAAACTATACAGGTCTTACGGCGAGTGGTTACTACCTTTGATAATGGAAAATGATTTGAAAATCCTTGTTTCGATCACTCACTCACATTTTCTATTTATGTACCCCTCCAGGTACCAGCAGCAGAGTTTCCGTATCGACGAGGATCTATGGTTAATCTTAGAATTGGTGGCTACTTTTAAGGGTGTGATTCTTACCCACACTATTGTACTTTACTTATGCTCTGACATTGTGTGTAAAATGGGTCCAGACCCGCTCACCGCGCACTCGTGTACTTAGGCACTTTAAGATTTTAATGTATTCACATTTTATACATTATCACACTTTATGGCTTCGTCACCTTCCTGGTATCGCCCAGCACGCCTTGATTTGGGATCCTAATGGATATTCCGGGTCGGGGTGTGTCATTAAGTGAGTTCGGATAAGAGCATTCTCAGGATGGGTGACCCACTGGGAAGTTCTCCTGTGAGTTCCTAGAAACAAAACCATGAGGGCATGGCCAAGGCCCAAGGCGGACAATATCGTGCTACGGCGGAGTCGAGACTGGGATGTGACATGGGTACCTTATTTTTTTGCTAGAATTATGTGAAGAACAATATATTACCCTATTATTGATTTTTTTAAACTCTATTATTGATTTTTAAGTAATTGTTAATTTGTATAAATTTAATAATTTGTGGGATATTGAATGCATAACTTAATTAGTTAAATTCCTTAAATGATGCTAGGTAGACCTGACAATTTCTTACATAGCATGTTAACATGATACGTAAACGACACGAAAATAACGGACTTTGGGTCAACATGATAACTAATCGGATCCTTATCGAGTCACATGATAAGAACCCATTAATAACAGGTCCTTAACAGGTTTACACGAAAGTGACATGTGGATAACCTGTTTTGACACGTTAAGAAAAAAGTTATTTTGATGATTTTAACTTTTTAAACTACGAAAAAACTTACTATAAAATACAATAGTCATAGTGTATACGTATATAATTTTATATTAATTATGTATTATTATTCTATATAAATGTAAAAAAGTTGTTTGATTTATTTATTTATTTTTATAGTATACCATAGGCAAAGAGTGAGATTAAAAAATTATAAAACACATTAAAAATAAAAGTATCAAGTAATTTAAAAATACCAAACACATTAAAAAATTATAATAATTTATTTACAAATGCGAAAAATGTGAAAAAATATGCAAAGACTCGTGCTCGCATCCTCTACCCTATGAGTATGGGTACATCATCGCTTGAATTTTTAAAACCATACAAATCCTCATAAATATTATTTTTAAGGGAGTTCAAAATAAATAAAATTCATAATCATGAATGTACAAGTCTAAAAAAATGTGAAAGCATATATAAACATCCAAGGTTCCTCAACCTTGAAATGCAACTTTCTTCATTTTGCATATCCTTGAACATTTGGTATTTTGTAGTAGTGTACTAATTTTTTTTCATTACGCTTTTATTTTGGAGTATGTAATACTTGAAAGACAAATTATTTTTTTAATTTTTTTATTATTTTATATTTTGAAGTAATATTTATGAGACTGTGTGGTATGTATACCAATTTAGTATTATGTTTTCTATTTTTTGTGCGTCAAGTTATGGTTTTCATTTTCATTATTTATTGATTTAAAATATATTTTCTTTAACGGGTAACGGGTCAAGTCATATTACCTGATAATATTAACGGGTCAATTTCGGGGCAGGTCATATTACGCGTTTACTTTAACGGGTGTTCCATGACATGGCCCTTTAAAATATCGGGTATGACACAAAAACGACACGAACACGGAAAACACAATACAAATATCAGGTTTAATGCTAGGGGTCTCAATCAAACTATTTAAACAAATAAGATTCATTCTAACAATTAGGTTGACTAACCACAAGAACCAAAATGACCCATAATTTAATTAGTGGTCGGTCTATCAGATTCCTTATATCATATAACTAATCACTAGTTTCTGAATTTATCTATTTCGTTGTTTAAAAAAAAAAAAATAGTATTATGGAAATTCTGATACGTATACGTAACATAATATCGATTATAATATGTCCAATAATTGTAGAAGTACGACTAAATGAATGCTCGATGTCTAACAACTAGTTCAGATTATTACACATTTTTTCATTCTTTCTTTGAGAAGACTATAAACAGTGTGAGAACGGTATATTATAAAAGGGGTTGTTGACGTACTTGTTGAAGCCTTGATAGAAGGCACTTGACCATGTCATAAGTAAACACAGCGCGAGTTTTTGTTGAAATTTCAACGTGGTTGAACTTGGAAATGATCATCTCATGATTTCTTCTTCCTAATCCACCAAATCAAGGAATTCATACCTTAGAAATTTGATTCCAACGGCTCAAGTTATTATAACTTTTAAAGTGAACTCCTATTTATAACCGTTAGATAAAATTTCAACAGTATGAATCCGCTAATTTGATAGATTAAGATAAAAGAATCCGGAGATGATCCCTTTCCGTTGAACTTTCCTTTTACTTGCTTCTCATGATATCTATCTAATATTCAACACGTGGAAAATATATTTAGTATAAACGCAAAATTTTCAAATGGAAAACTCTCTCCAAAATGTTGCTTTCATGGACAGCCAGCTTGCGAGTTAGCGATTATATATGATTTAATCGAAAACCAAATTGAAAAAAACCAAACAAAGAAACATACCAAATGGATTAAAAAGTAAAAAAAAAGGATAAAGCAAGCTCTGTCCAAATGGTGGCCTTCATTTCAGTATCCCATGCATTAGATATTTGAACAGTCAACGTTCCCAGCTAGAGATCGAGGTGGTTCATACTTCATAAAGTTCTTCCCTATATCAACTTGCCAATATTGAAGACAAAAGCAACTTGTGATAAAAAAAAAAAAAAAAAAAAAACTAATACAAAAATGTTTGAAAATTTTGAATTTTAACGATAAGGATAAAATAAAGGGTAAAGTAAATAGTACCATGTTTGACATTTTAATATAAAAATATGATTTTTAGTTAAAGTAAACAGTACCGTGAGCTTTTTATTAAAACTTCCTAAAAAAAAATGAAAGATAAAAGAGAGGCAAAAATAACTGACTCCCATACCGTTTTGACAATTTTTTCTTATGGACAAGACCAAATTATAAGAGGGTTCCTCTCTTTCTTATTTTCGTGAACACAATATTGTTATTTTACGTGGTATAATTTAAGTGAAATATTAATACCACATGATGTTTAAAATTACCTCTTATATCTTATTCTTTCTTAAATCTCTAATTTCTTATTCTTTCCTTTCCATATTTGCACTTCACTCTAAATGTTTGTTGTCAGTACTCTATATTTGCTTTTCATTTTTTCAATTGCTCCCACACACTCCCTTTGCGTCTATATATTGAAACCTCCCCCAACTTCTTCACAACAACAAACTTGTGAGAGACTGCTTGTGCAGTTTAGAGGGGAAAAATCATGTTGGTTTCTGGACCTGGTGGAGGAGGGGAATGGAGCAACACCAAAACCCTAGCCCTCCAAGTCCTCTATGGGAGGTGGTTCATGATGTTTGCTTCCCTCTTAATCATGTCAGCCGCTGGCGCCACCTACATGTTTGGTCTCTACTCCGGTGACATCAAAGATGTGCTGGGGTATGACCAAAGTACCCTCAATCTTCTCAGCTTCTTCAAGGACTTGGGGTCTAATGTTGGTGTCCTTTCTGGTCTAATCAACGAGGTAACACCCCCATGGGTGGTCCTATCAGTGGGTGGAGTCCTCAATTTTTTTGGTTACTTCATGATTTGGATGGCAGTGACCAAAAGAATTGCAAGGCCTCAGGTTTGGCAGATGTGCCTGTACATCTGTATAGGTGCAAATTCTCAGTCTTTTGCCAATACCGGATCACTTGTCACTTGTGTCAAAAACTTCCCGGAGAGCCGTGGCGCGGTTTTGGGAATCTTGAAGGGATATGTTGGCCTAAGTGGCGCTATATTCACTCAATTATACTATGCTTTTTATTATAATGACACCAAGGCTTTGATTTTGTTAATTGGGTGGCTTCCTGCTGCCATTTCATTTGTTTTTCTTAGAATAATTCGGATTATGAAGGTCATTAGACATCCCAATGAGGTCAAAGTGTTTTATAATATGCTTTATATCTCACTTGGGCTCGCTGGATTTTTAATGGTTATGATTATAATCCAGAAGAATGTTCATTTCACTCAAGGCGAGTATGGTGCTAGTGCTGCCATGGTTATTTTCTTGCTTGTCCTCCCAATTGCTGTGGTTATTATTGAGGAATTTAAGATCTTGGAAGGCAAGAAGCTCGCGTTGAATGGCAGTTCGGACTTGAAGATAGTTACCGAAAAGCCAAAATCAGAAGAAGAAAGCGTTCCATCTGATATGTCACGACCCAGGGAAGCGCTCGCCACCACTACCACAGAGACTGAACCGTCGTGTTGGAAAACTATGTTTAGGCCACCGGATAGAGGTGAGGACTACACCATACTCCAAGCACTTTTCAGCATTGACATGCTCATTCTTTTCATTTCATGCATATGTGGTGTTGGTGGCACATTGACCGCAATAGACAACTTGGGTCAGATTGGAGCTTCTTTAGGGTACCCTAAACAAAGCGTAAGCACTTTTGTGTCCCTAGTAAGCATATGGAATTATTTGGGTCGTGTTGTGTCGGGTTTCGGCTCCGAAATCTTGTTGAAAAGATACAAATTCCCTCGTCCTCTGATGTTAACCCTAACCCTCTTGCTTTCTTGTGTTGGCCACCTTCTCGTTGCCTTCAATGTCAAAAATGGTCTCTACCTAGCTTCCGTGATCATTGGGTTTTGTTTCGGTGCCCAATGGCCTCTACTTTTTGCCATAATTTCTGAGCTTTTCGGCCTCAAATACTACTCCACTTTGTATAATTTCGGGTCGTCTGCTAGCCCGGTTGGACTGTACTTGCTCAACGTGAGACTCACTGGGCACGTATATGACAAAGAAGCCAAAAAGCAGCTTGCAGCAAAAGGGCTTGTGAGACAAGCAGGCAAGGAGTTGACTTGCGTTGGGGGAGAGTGCTTCAAATTGTCCTTCATTATAATTGCAGCAGCCACATTATTTGGCACATTCGTGTCACTGATTTTGGTGATGAGAACTAGAAAGTTTTACCAGAGTGATATATACAAGAAGTTCAGACAGGAAACAGAAGCTGCTGAGAGAGAGATGGCCACAGTAGATCAAAATGGTGCCAAACCATTGGAAACCAATGGAAGATCGTAGAGAGATATACATGCCATGAAGTAGAGATGAATATATTTTAGGGTAAAAAAAGAGGGAAAAAAAAATATGGACTTGTATGATTTGTAATATTGGCATTTCGTGTGGAATTTTCTTGTTTTTTTCTTACTTTTTTTTTACATCATTATTGGCAAAAGATTATACAGTTTGCTTTCCCAATTTCTCCAACTTGAATACAAATATAAGATGTCGACCGCTGCTGATTGACTGCAACAGTGTTTGTCCATTTCTTTATGTGGTCCCCAAAACGAGGGAAGACCCTAAATGAAAAAAGTATTGTTTTCTTCGTTGGGCAAGTCATCTTATTAAACTTATTTATGAAACTACAGATCGGTTATAAATTTTTAATAAAAAAAATTAATTTGAAATGACACTAAATCGACAATAATGGGTATATAAATTAAAATAGTAATAGTCAAGTATACCACGAATTTCATATAGGAAGTGTTATTGGCACTTTAAAAATTTCGTTCCACACTTCTCATAAGTGTATTTTTCTTTTCAAATATAGAAAGTTTGAAGTGTAAAATAAAATTTTTAGAATGTCAATACCAATTTCTTTTTATATTTAATTAAAATTTTGTGATCGGTTCTAGATTAAAGTAAAAGATGCGACCAAGAAAGTTCTGAATTCAAACGATGCCACTTGTGCAATGGCATTTTTCTTTGGACGCCTGACATATCCAAATACAACTTAAGGGAGCGATGCAAGATCAAAATTTTTTAAATTAAATTTATAAATTAAATGATGTGATTGTAGATTATTAGATTATTAATTAAGTGTTGATTAACGTGCTTATTTTTTATTAGTGACATATTATTTAGTTTGCAATTTGGTTTAAAATTTAAGTCTCTCTAACATTACTCTAATTTAAAATACACATGAATAACGTTAATCTGAGGTTTGAATAAAAAAAAAAAAAAAAAAAAGCATTAATTTGAGGTTTCTAGATGTACACAGACTAAGTCAACTTGTGTGTATCTATACTCATTTTCCCAGCTAGCAGAGATAGAGTGGTAGAGATCCAAATAAATTATAATAAATACATACTTGAGCTTACTTGCAAATTTCGAGTCCTATGCGACGACTTTTCCTTTTGTTTCTTTCATATATTTGTTTCTTGTTATTGAATGATCACTACTTGGAAGCCGAGTTTAAAATATTAGTATCGATGAAAATATATTGATTTATAAATTTGTGAAAATATTGATATCACTTGCCTTAAATGTAAATATGATGAAAATTTGTTCAAAAACATGAAAATTTAAAATGAAATTTTGGGGAATGTCTTACAGCGGTTTGTCGATATTTAACCAATATGTCGAAAATATCAACAAAATTTGTCGATTTTAGCTAAGATTTAAAAGTTCTTTTATATGAGGTGAAGTTCCATATCTAATTTCTCTTACTTTTCAAATATTTTACGTAAATATCGACCGAATCAAAGAAATTTCAAACACCGCTTCAAAAGTTAGAAATGAACATCTTCAAAAGATTCCAAATCTATGTGCATTCATTGGGGTTTCCACCATTGTCGTTCTGTACGTTGCTAAAGATCAATGTAACTAAGCAATGCATGTGTGATTTCTCGGTTAAACCATAAACTTAATGACAAATTGCGTATATATTAATAAGTTTTGTTGCTGCCAAGCTTATCGACCTTATCTTGATTTGATTTACACGAAACATGTGCTTATAGTAAACAGTTCCTGCAAAAGTCGAACTAATTTGGTTATAAAGAGTTGACAACTTGACATGCGTGCGACAATGGTGGGATATCCACAAGGTTTTCATACGGCACAGACGAAAAAGTTTCACTATTTTTTTCTTGTAATTCAAACAAAGGGAGGTGGGAATCGAACACGTACAAGATCCTGCAAGAGTAACTGTTCTTAAGCACTTAATTGATTTACAAGTTCTTTTGTTGTTGCAAATTTATCACTTTCATTGTATACATGCATAAATCGTAATAATCTATAATATATATATATATATATATATATATATATATATATATATATATATATAGACTTTCATGTATGACTTCTTGGTATAAAAAACTTGCACACTATATGTGTATATATGTCAATATATATTTGATAGGGTAGGCTAGTGATCATCATTAATGGTGACTTCTTAGTTTAAAAGGCCAATAGCAGGCGTTTTGCTTTGGATTGGATGCCACAAGCCATCAGTTGGGTTAGGCCATTGAATGAATTCATTTTTCCCAAGAATCTCAATATTTTTCCTTCAGTGTTTGCTACTTTGATCTGTTCTATTTAATTGTTTCTTCAACAGTTTGGTATGGTAGTAACTAAACCATATGAATTTGATAATTAGTATAAATAATTTGGAACATGGGCTTTTGCTAGTTGATATATGATAAGATAGTTGACCTAACAAATGCAACAAAGTCGCTGCTGCTCCAGAAATTTGCTCGAAATTGAATAACATTGCATGTGGACTTACGAGGTTTAGGATGATGGAAAACCCAATGAAATGCAAACGGAAAGATTTTGGAATTAGAAGATGCTGGTTCGAAGAGATCCTAATTATGCCTTTAATAAAACTCACCCTTATAATCACCACCAGAAATGATCATTTGCTCGATGAAAGTTTGCCCAATGGACATACTTTCGTCAGATAAATAAACTTCAGATGTTCGTCGGGCAAAAACAGTCAACGTTTTGATTTATGGCAACTTATACACGACAAGTGTGTCAGGTTTTCTCATGCAAAGGTATATTTTATTATTTAAAATTTAAGATCTATCGTTCATCAGACAAATTAAAATGTTCCTCAAGCAAAGGTGTCAGGTTTCTTAAAATACCAATGAGGCATCACAAAGAAATGAATAATGTTTTTTTTTTGCTTTGGGAATCTGTCTTAAGATTTTCTTATAGTTTTATAGAATCTATTAATACTTGATTCCAACCAATGAGTGCATAGTCCAAAACCCAAATTCCTGGTAAACTAAGTTACGGCTCATGACATTTTGAACCATATGAGATCGTTTGGAAGATTCAACTAAAAGGGTGACAATTTTACACTTAACTTGAAGTTTCAAATTTGAATGTATGGAACACTGACCTGTACTTATAGAGGCCCAATAATTCACGAGATTTCATTTCCGTGTAGGAGAAGAGAAACTTTTGTAATTGCAGCCACATGTCTGATATCACCGGCAAGGCGCTCAAAGTGGTGATTTGAGACTAGTTCCGTTCATTGTCAAGGAAAATGGAAATCTTATTTAGGAGTTGGTTGATAATCATTTCGTTTTAGTTTTAAGTTCTTATTTTGTTTTTTTTAAATGAAAAACTGAAAATTTGTTTGGTGTACTTTCAAATTTCAAAAAAAAAAAATTGAAAAATGAATACCAAAACTATAAATGAAAACAGAAAAACTGAAAACGAAACAGTTATGAAAAAATTTCTTATGGATCTCATTACGTAAATTATATCATGCCACCAAGGCCAAACAATGTGGTACAAGACAAAGTCACATTTCAATGCTCAATGCTGAAGAGTGATTGGAGTAATGTGAAGTCCATGTCCTACCTCTACTGGAGTAAACACATTCTTCCAAACAAGCTTCTTCTGTGACGGAGTTGCGGTGCCAAATGATCGTGGTGGTGGAGATGGCCATGGGGTACTGCTAGTAACTGTTGGCGTTAGATAGATTAGGAGAATATTTATGTTTCCTAGTTTGGTTTTAACTCTCTTTATTGTTCCTTGTGTCACAAGTAGAGAGGTCATAATATATATGTTTCCTCCCAATGGGAGAAGAGTAAGAAAATATTTGAAAGAATTATAATTTTATGTTGGTAACAAACCAGGTTTCGGTCTGTTTCTTCCTCTAACTCCTAAGATTCATTCACCACCGACTTGAGATTTAATCGTTGGCTGCCTAACAGCTATCTGCAACCAGCAACCATATTCAAGCCCAAAGGTTTCGAAGCAAGAAACATTCATGCGTAATCTCAATCTAGGAAAAAAAATTTAAATATAGCCGCTTTCGTGGCTGAGCAACAAGTTTCTTTTCCCATTGGGGGATCACTTATCTCCAGCAAGCCTTGCAAATCTTCATGCCAGCGGGATAGGCTGGTTGGGTTTAAAGCCCAAGGTGAAATAGGCCAACATGCAAAGAGCACATGCACATGTGATGGGCCATGCACTGATATAAGCAACTACAACATTCATGTGGCCTTGTCGAGCCCACCAGCAGACAACTTGGACACCGGTTTGGACCCAGATAATTTGGGCCAGCAGCTATCCCTATTAAACTTTGTTTCATCTCAAGAAAAATCCGATGATTCAGGTATCACAAGCACAACTTTAATTGCATATGCTAATTTTGATACAGGTGGGATTATTGACTCCTGAGCCACTGATCATATGACTTATGATCATACTTTATTTAACTACAACAACACCACCACAAGATAGTGTTACAAGGGCGGGTTCGATATCACTTACTCATACTCTTTCATTACTTAACTATTTACTTGTTCCCACTCTCTAGCCATTTGTTATCTGTGGGGCAGGTCACTGAGCAATTAGATTGTGTTGTGCAAATGTTTCAATCTTTCTGTTTACTCATGGATATCTGGACTCAGGCTATCATTGGCATGGTAGTAAGAGAATGGGGTTGTATTATGTTGGCGATGTTGTACAAGGCCATGTTCATCAAGTTCAAGGTTGTAATAGTGGAAAGTTGAAGACTATGCAATTGTGGCATCGTCATCTTGGTCATGTTTCCTTTGGTTATTTAGGAAAATTACTTCCGACATTGTTTAGGAATATTTCAGATTCTTCTCTACAATGTAATGTTTTCACATTAACTAAAAGCCATCGTGCTTGGTATTCTCCAAGTTTTAGTAAGCGAACAATTCCTTTTGAATTAGTACATTCTGATGTGCAGGGGCCATCTCCAGTTACTCAGAATGGAGTGCGTTGGTTTGTAACATTCGTTGATGACTGCACCATGATGACTTGTTTGTACCTCATGAAAAATAAGAGTGATGTGGGTGGCATTTTCAAAATATTTTATCACATGATTTACAATCAATATTCGCTCTCTATTAAAGGACTTCGATTTGACAATGGTGGCAAATATCTTAATCATGATCTTTCTAAGTTTTTCAAAGAAAATGGTATTCTCCATGAAACTACTTGCCCTCAGATCCCACAGTAAAATGGAGTAGTTGAATAAAAGAATTGACACATACTTGAGATTACATGTGCCCTCCTCATTGGTGCATGTGCACCTAAGACGTATTGGGCCGATGCGGTAACTTATGCCATTTATCTCATGAACCGAATATCATCGCATGTTCTTTCTTTTAGAACTTCTTTGATTGTGCTTGCTGATTATGTTTCACTTCCTTCCACCCTTCATCTCAAACCCCAAGTTTTTGGGTGCGGGGCATACGTCCATCTTCACAAAAATCAATGCATGAAACTTGATCCATGTGTAGTGCAATGTGTTTTCATTGGATTTAGTCCTCAACAAAAGGGTTATTGGTGTTATCATTCATCTACTCGACATACGTACGTCACCATGGATGTTACCTTCTCTAAAGATGAATTATTTTTCCCTCCTTGCATACTCCTCAGCAGGAGACAACCTTAATTGACGATTATGGCGGCTTTGGTGAAGTTGAAATATTACCTTCATCACACTCTAATTCACGTGCAGATTGTGCTAGCCCAAATGGGATGACTGAAACAATACTTCTGACACCACCCGCAGATCACACTAGCCCAAGTGGCCCAAACGGGCTGATTACTGATCGAGACCTTAGCATCACAGAACCTACTGCTGGAATGAATGGGCAACAAGATCGTCAAAACAGCCCAAATGGGCGTCATGATGAGCTTGCTATTACCAACCTAAGTAGGTAAAATTTGGAGAGAATTAGTGGTGGCCTGAGTAGGCCTAGTTTGGTGATTAATGGTGCAGGCCTAAGTGGTAGGAATCCAGAAATGAATAGACAACTTCATAACGATTTCAATGATGCAGAAGCAGAACACGACAACCCTACCTATACTTCTTAAGTACACGACCATGATAAAACGGAATGTGGTGGTGAGGTCTTCGGCAGATGCTGAGTACAAGGGAATGGCATATGGTATTTATGGGCTTCTGTGGCTTCAGATCTTGCTTACTGAGATAGGGTTTAAGCATAGAGATCCTATGTTGTTGTACTGTGATAATCAAGCAGCATGAGAGATAGCTAATAATCCAATGCAATATGATAGGACTAAACATGTTAAGGTGGATAGGCACTTCATAAAAGAAAAGTTGGATATCAAGTTAGTTGACATTCCGTTCGCGAAGACAGATGAGCAGCTGATAGATGTTGGCTTAAGAGATATCTATGCAGGGGGAGTGTTGGCATGAGCAAATATTTAGATAGATTATGAGAATATTTATGTTTCCTAGTTTGGTTGTAACTCTTTTTAATATTTCTTGTGTCACAAGGAGATAGGTCATATATATGTTTCCTCCTAACAGGAAAAGAGTAAGAAAGAAAAGATTTGAAACAATTATAATTTTATGTGTAAGAATTGTTCTCTTGGGCAACAAGAAGTGAGAGAATAAGCAAGAAAATCAAAACATATGAACTCCCACCATGCTTTATTTGTGTGAAATTTACTTTCTGCTCCACTATGATCAGTGCTAGCAAGAACAATGTTAATCCAAGTGAAATAAAAAAAATAATTTATATAAGACATTGGTGTTGTTCTTCTTCTTTGTTGTTCCAACTCCTGTAAAGCTGAATGGTACGAAGGAATTGAAAATTGTCAATCCGTCGGAAAGATAGGGAATCAAGACCAGCTGGTCCCCCGCCACCAATGCTGTTATGATTTTTTCTTATTTAAACAGACGTTATAAATTCATTATATGATAGAGAAAATAGGTCATCTCTTAGAATGGAACAGAAACAATCTGGTTCGAACAAGACAAGGTAATTAATAACATACTGAAATTGATTTCAAATTAACTATTTTATGGAGTAAAATAATGTTACCGAAATTTGGAAATGAATGCTAAAAGTTTGAAGATGTCAAATATCGGAACATGCGTACAAGTTCAATTCGGGTGTTTAGACCCTCACTTTCCACATGTGTGTCAATCTCGACACTTTTACCTATTAGGAATGACACGCCCCTGATCCTGATGTTCCCCGAACACCAAGGTAGGTATGTGCTGGCCGACACTCAAGAGTGACGAAAGTCATTTATTGAAAACATGAAAACTAAAATATGAATAAGATGAAATAAATTTAAATATAATTAATATGCAAATGAGGAAAGTGTTCAGAGCACACATCTAATCTAGAACACTAAAAGAAATAATATGAAATTTGAATGAACAAAGAATGGGTCCTACACTGAGAGGACTCGAAGATGCTGATGCGGAAGTGCCTTGACGCCGGGATTGTATGCCTCGATTCTAAGTTTTGAAGGGGGCGCAAAGCAAACATGAGTGGACTAAGTTGATATATATATATATATATATATATATAATAAAACAGTTATGAACATATTAACCCCCAAATTTTATGAAAACTCAATAGCATAATATGTAATAGGTTTTTCGAAAACCCTAGCATGCCATAAAACCTTCCATAAAATATATCTCGTATATAGTGTACTAATTAGTGGTGTCATGATCGTTCGAAGGCAGAACATAGAACTCTTCCTTCATAACACTTCTTTCACAAATATCAATCGCCCACAGGCTCCTACAGCACCCACCCGAAGACATATATAAGTATCATCGCCCGAAGGCTCCTACAACACCTAACCTGAAGGTCAATAATAGGGACCACTAGATATGCACAAAACCACTGAAAATAATCTTTCCAAACATAGGTACATATATCTCAAAAGCATATTCATAGTATAAAGTCACTCATCATCTATACTATAAAGAAGTGTGTGAAAACATGTTCTAAATAGTATATCATCATCTATCAGATATCCTACAAGAACATGGGTTTGATAGAAAGTATGGTATTCCAAAATAAGTTCAGTATAGCATGATAATCAATTTCTCATAAAAAGTTTCATAAAACGTAATCATTAAATCATGTTTTTCATGTATGCATTTCTACTATTAAAATATGCAGTTCAAAAGGGGTCCATTCACAGTACTTCGCCGTCCAAAAGCTGCGTAAGCTAGCGAAGATGGAAACCTCGCAATATATGCACCTAAGCAAATAAAGGGTACAATTAATAAAATTCTATTCAAATGATTGAATTTGGGAAAACGAACGTCAGAAACAGATTCAGGACGTCGAATTACCCTAAGAAGGGTCCCGAGTAAATTTCTGAAAAGTCAACAGGGGAATATTCCTTGGAATATTCTAGGAATATTATGTCTGATAAGCTCGAGGGTTTGGGCTGCATGGCCCTTGGGTTTTTGAGCTTGGGTCCAAGCTTCACATGGCCCAAGGGCCTTAGTTCACTTAAGGTTTTGGGTTGGGTTTAGAATTAGGAAATTGGGTTGGGTTTAGGTTTCTAGGTAAAAGGGTTGGGGGTTTCACGAGCTTTAGGCCCTCTTTGCATGGCCCAAAAGGCCTCGACTCCTTGGAGTTTTGGGCTTGAAAGCCCGGCCTGAGTCTAACACATGGGTCGCCAAACGCAAAGGAAAATATCTATGTTCTGCCTTCGATGAAGCTTGAAACATAACCATTTCGCATAAACCAAAATACCAAAATAAAGCTCATGGAGCAAGGAAGAGATCTATACCAATTTCGAGGCGATTGGTGGCCGAAGTCGGCCAGAAAACGCCTGCAAAGGTCGAGTTCTCGTCGAAAAATATGGAGGAAACTTCCGGATCTGTATTCACGTCCAAACCTTCACCAAAGTCACTTTTTATCGTCAATAAAGTGATCTAGCCTACGGGGGAGGAAGATAGAAGGAGTTTCAAAGCTCACCTTCGCCGGAAATGACGATACATCATCGGAAATGGATGCGCAGTAACTGTTCCGTGCTATTTAAAGGAGAAGAAGAGTTTTCCTTGCTTAGTTTAGGACCTAGAATGATGGTTGCTTGAAGGTGTGCTCACCAGAGTGATAAGGTGGTTGAAGTGATGGGTGCATGGGTGCGGTGCTCGAGTAGAATGAAAGAGTGCAAAGAGAGAGAGAGAGCACGGGTAGAGATGAGAGAGTTAGGGAAAAAAAGAGAAAAGGATATGATGAAGAGAGATTGGGGCCGGGGGACACAAATAAAGGGGTAGGCCCCTTGGGCTCACCAATTAAGACCCAAAACCCATTTTAAAATAAAAAACCAAATTTTCTTTTAAAATAGGGGGTGAGGTTTTACAGGGAATAATTTCCCTTCATTCTTTTGGTGGCTACAATTTGAAGTTGTGGGGAGGTTGCTTAAGGACAATGAAATTTTTCTTTTTCTGTTTTAGGTGCTTGGCTAGTTCTTATCTCAGGCGTTCTGCAGGGGACTAGATCTTGGTCAGTGTCAAGTACTTTGGAGGCAAGTGTTTCGGCAGCTAAAGAGGATCCAATAGTTCATAGTTTCCTTGTGTGCTTTTCTATATTGGGCTCAACTTTTGAGTTGGGCTTTTCTTTGGTGGTTGTTTTGGAGGCTTATCTTTAGCTTTGCATTTTTTGTGTGTTTAGGCCTCCAGTCTTGTATGTAAGGTGTGTTGGTAATAAAAAATTATCTTAGAGATGTCAAATATAATATGTCAAAATTTTATTTGATGGCTAATGTGGTATATTGAATACAAATGTTAAATCTTCTTCTTTTTCAATGGATGTGTCAAATATTTATTTTATTATTATATTGGCCTGGTAGTTCATTAACTATTAAAATTAATTTTAGTTTTTATTCTATTGGTTGTCAATGAGACCATGCATTAAAAATTAAATAAAATATATTTGACTTCTTTTTTGTTTGTTGTAAAAAAAAAAAAAAAAAAAAAAAATGAAGCTAGAAACCAAGGAGTCAAATGACTCTGTTGCCACATGATATATGACATCTTCTTTTAGTCATATTTGGCATATTGGGCATATCCATTAGAGATGGTCTAAAATCATACGTCTTTCATCTTCTTTCGACACATGTTTATCAAAAACAACTCAGAACTCACTAAATTGGCTCAAGTCACTTATATATGAAAGTTTTTTGTAATTGTGGTTGTTGTTTTGCTTTGTCAAAGAGAGCCTTCGTGGTGGTTATAATTTATGGTTCAAACTCAGATCTTTGAGTGGCGTCTATTGTTTGAAGTTAAGGCTGTTTTTTCTTTCTTTTGGTTTGTGCGCATACCAAAAGAATATGAGAAGGAAGCTCGACTTTTGTTGAAAATGATTTGTACTAGTGCTTCTTTACTAATAATTGCAAGATCATCATAGAGTGTGTGAACTTTTCCTTGTGATGCAGTTATGTGGGTTATATGAGTTGCAATGTTTAGCCATCGTAAGTATTAGCTTTCTTGTTTATTCCTCGTAATTATATTGTATTCATAATGAATTTATAATTATAAAACTATGTGATATTTTTTTTGCGTGTGATGTTTTGGTTACTTTTGACATTTTGTCCTATATATTGTTGAGGTTACCTTGATAAACTGTGACATCCCGTCCCGGGATTTTTAAAAACGTACGTGTGAAATTACAATTTTGCCCCTAGTTCGATTTTTGTCACGTTGTGGGTTGTTTGGAGTGTTGGGGCATGTGTTTGGAACCTTACACACTCCCACACACACACTGACACTGCTGTCTCTCTCTCCCTCTGTCTTCTCCCTGTCTTTCTCTCCCCCGAGCTCCCATTGCCACTGTATACGTACGGACACACACCAAGAACCATTATCCCGTAGCAGATCGAGGAAACCAAGGGTGGAGTTGTGATCGTGAGGTCGAGGGGAGCACGAATATATCCTTTTCAGGTGAGAACATCGACGTTTTCACGTCGATTTCTTAAACTCCGTTTTGAGTACTGTTCATGCAAAGTTTATACATTGAGTTTTAGGGATTTCTGAGCTTGTGGTTGTGTTTGTGAGGTTCCCAGGAGCTTGGGAGTGGCTCGTCGGTTGAATTTGGACGTAAGGATCCTTGGTTGTGGAGTTGGCCGGTTTTGGGAAGCTTGCACAGGTATAATCTAGTGAGTTTTAGACCTTAAAATGTGTTTGGTTGTGTTCTACTAGTTTAGAGCTTTAAATTGGTGCAAGAAACGTGGAAAAAGGTGGAAAAACGAGAGAGTTAGAGCGATTTGCAGGTTTCCGGCGACGGTGCCGGCGACGGCGACGGCGACGGTGCCGGCGACGGCGACGGCGCCGGCGTCGGGGGGCTGGCCGGAGAAGAAGCAGGAATATTCCGTTAAGTTTAACGGAATATTCCTGACGGCAGGGGTTAAGTTTGACGGAATATTCCTGACGGCGTCTGTTGACACCGTCAGTGTGCCTGGCACGTGGCCGCGCGTGGGGGCGCGTGGGTCCGTGCCTGTCCTGGCGCGTGGGTCCGTGCCTGTCCTGGCGCGTGGTGGCGCGTGCGGGGTCCAAAAATTATTTTAAAAATATGGTTGTGATCCTGAGGTTGTGTAGAGCACGTTGGTGTATTCATTTGTCTATTTTGAGCAATGTATGAGAAGTTTTTACGAGAATTGGGTTATGTGCTTTAAAGTTAACGTTTTTATAGTTGTTTCGCATTTAGGTGACACGTACCCCGAGGACGAGCGTGGTCACGCGAGGCAGGGGGGCTACGACCCTTCCACATATCAGTGAGTGGGCTTTTGTTTTCCGTATATACCTATATACATTTATATTCCCAGAAATTGATTTAAAAAGGGTTATTTGCCTTATGCCATGCATGTTATTATTATCGTTTATGCATCATTGCACGCATTAGTAGTGGCATACATATATATATGCATATTGGGTGCTGTGGACGCACAGGTAAGTGCTAGGTAAGTGGTATTCGCATTTACTTTCAGCAGTTGTTTGAGATGTTTAGAGAGCTCATAACCTGCACCCCCGGTGTTAGTGCTCCCGCCCTGAGCAGGGCACAGGCTTTCACGTGATGTTCACCTCTCGCACCTTAGGCTCAGCTTGGATCCAAGCTAGGTGCACAGGCCTGTCGTACAGACCACATTAGGTGGTTCCGACTTGTAGGTGACCCGCGATTATTCGCCCAGGCTTCACGTGATCGTAGCACTTATTTACACCCAGTCCTGTCGTACAGACCACTTTAGGTGGTTCCGACTCGTGGTCAGGTTCAGATATTGAGATTGAGATTAGAGCTCTATATGCAGCCGTACAGGTCACGTTAGGTGACTCCGGCTGCCAGATTACACGATGTTGATAAGATTATACCTGAGCACTTGCATATCTTTATGAGATGTCGGCATGGCATATTATCGAGCATATGGCATATATTTGAGCATGCTTAACACATGTACTATGCGTATATATATTTTCTGGGAAGTATACAGGTTTTACGGCGAGGGGTTAGAATGTATTTTGCTAAATGATTTTCAAAGAGCTTTGTTTTTGCCCACTCACGCTTTTGTTTTGCGCCCCTCCAGGTTCTAGTTGCTTAGCCGTTGCGGTGGTTTCCCCAGAGGGCTTTTCGGCGTTTCTGACAGACACTCACCCTTGTAGGGTCGCCTTCGGGCATACTACTGTTGTCGTTTTTGTTGGGCTGCTATAGACCTGCTCTGGAATTGTACCGCACATACTAGCACTTATTCTAGTACTTTGTATGCTAGTTTTTAATTATTCGTACCTTTTATTACTACTTTATTAGCTTCCGCACGTGCACATGACTACGTCACCTTCGTGTGACGGCCAGCACGCTCCGATCTCGGTCGGGGTGTGTCAGTTTGGTATCAGAGCCTAGGTTTGGCAGTCCTGTGTCCTTGTGAGTATTCTAATGGTTTTGGTGTCTTCTGTCAGAACTATGCCGCCTCGTCGGGAACCCCGTCGCTCTTCTGAGCCTAGTTTCCCCGATCTTACTCAGTTGGGGGAAGTCTTCGCTACAGCCCTTCAGTCAGTGATGCGCCCTCCCCAGAGGACTCCTCTGGAGACTATGTATAATCTGAAGTTGGATAAGTTTAAGGGCAGTGAGGGGCATGAGAATGCAGAGCGCTGGCTAGAACACGTAGAGAAGACCTTCCGTGTATTGCATAACCAGGGAAATCTCCCTATGGAGAGGTGGGTCGAGACGACCACATGGTTCCTGGATACTGAGTCTGCAGCTTGGTGGGAGCAGGCGCTTCGTAGGTTGACTCCAGAGCAGAGGACGGATTGGAATGTTTTTACAGATTTGTTCAAAAGGAGGTATGTGCCCCCTGAGTACATCGATAGAAAGAAACAGGAGTTTACTGAACTGAAGCAGCGGAAGATGTCAGCGAATGAGTACTACCGCAAGTTTACGGATTTGTCTCGTTATCATCCTGATGTCGCTGGTAATCCGGCGGAGATGCTCCGTCTCTTCCGCCAGGGTACTAAGAAGAAATGGCGTTCGATGGCGACTGCTGTCCACAGCGGGACTTACCAGGACTTCTATGAGATATTGTTGAGGATCGAAGACTCTGAGAATATGTCGAGCGATAGTGATGAAGGGAAAGACGGCAATTCGAAGAAAGACGACAAAGGCAAAGGTCAGGCATCGCTCGGGCCCCGTCAGACTCAGAACTTCAAGAGAGGTGGAGCTAGCTCGAGTTCTTCGAGTGGTGGCTTCAGTGCCACTGGACAGGGCCGTGGAGGTAGATTTTCTGGTGGTGCTAGAGGCCAGAGGCAGGGCGATGGTGGGCGAGGCAGAGCCCCAGTTTGTCGCAGGTGTAACAACCGGCATTTCGGCGAGTGTAGACGTGGTAGCAGTGGTTGCTTCACGTGTGGACAGGTGGGACATAGAGCGGCGAATTGTCCCCAGGGCCAGCAGCAGCAGAAACCGCAGCAGACCTTTATGCCACCACCTGCACCACTTCAGCAGATCCAGGGTCCTAGTAGCTACGGCCAGACGAGTCGAGGTGGTGCTTATCACTATCAGGGTGATGCTGTCCCTTATGCTCCGGGGCAGTATCAGTACCCCCAGGATCCCTATTCCCAGGGTGGCTATCCTCAGTATTCGGGCGGCTATATGCCGTATCCTCCAGCTCCAGTAGGTGGTTCTCAGTGGTATCAGGGAGGACAGTTTCAGCAGGGGGAGATTGCCACTAGCAGTGCAGGGTCTTCGAGACAGTCGAGTCAGCCCAGTCAGGGGCGTGGTGCTCAGGGACGCGGCGTTCAGGCGAGCAGAGGCCGCGGCGGGCGTCAGCAGGGACAGGGGCGTCTTCACAATATTTCTCTGCAGGACGCTCAGAACAACCCGGATTTGATTATGGGTACGTTGAACATTCTTGGTTGTTTTGCTAGAGTCTTAATTGATTGTGGAGCTACGCATTCCGTAATTTCTCATACATTTGCTCACGTGACGCAACCTCGCCCCACACCTCTAGGGTATGACTTAGAGTTCGCTATGCCTAGAGGAGAGACATGTGTTGTAGATTGTGTGTACCCAGGGTGTCCAGTGATCGTAGAGGGTGTTGTTTTATCAGCCGATCTTATCCCGTTAGATATTGTGGATTTTGATGTGATTCTGGGCACGGATTGGTTGCACTTCTATCGTGCCAACATTGACTGTTACGGGAAAGTAGTTACATTTCACCGACCTGGACTACCTGTGGTTACTTTCGTGGGTGAGCAGAGTGGGGTGAGACATGGTGTTATTTCGGCGCTGCGAGCGAAAAAGTTATTATCAAAGGGTTGTCAGGGGTATCTGGCTCATGTGGTGCTAAATGAGGCTGTTACTAGCAGAGTGGAGGATGTGAGAGTGGTCAGACACTTCCCTGATGTATTCCCTGAGGATTTACCTGGTTTACCCCCAGATCGAGACGTGGAGTTCACCATTGAGTTATTTCCAGGTACAAATCCCATTTCTTTAACTCCTTATCGTATGGCTCCCGCGGAGTTAAGGGAATTGAAAGTTCAGCTGCAGGAGTTAGTGGATAAGGGATTTATCCAGCCTAGTACTTCGCCTTGGGGCGCTCCAGGTCTGTTTGTGAGGAAGAAGGATGGAACTTTGAGGTTGTGCATCGACTACAGGCAATTGAATCGGGTGACGATTAAAAACCGTTATCCATTGCCTCGTATCGATGATTTGTTCGATCAGCTGAGAGGTGCTTGTGTGTTTTCTAAGATAGACTTGAGGTCTGGTTACTATCAGCTGAAGATCAGTAGGGAGGATGTCCCTAAGACGGCATTCAGGACTCGTTACGGTCATTACGAATTTCTGGTTATGCCATTTGGGTTGACGAATGCACCAGCAGCCTTCATGGATTTGATGAACCGGGTATTCCAGCCTTACTTGGATAGATTTGTTATTGTCTTCATTGACGATATTCTGGTGTATTCTAAGTCGAAAGCGGAGCATGTTCGACATCTTACGTTGGTGTTGAAGAGGTTGAGGGAACACCAATTGTATGCTAAGTTTAACAAGTGCCAGTTCTGGTTAGATCAAGTTGCATTTTTGGGGCACATCATTTCTGCTCAGGGTATTTTGGTGAACCCTCAGAAGGTTGCAGCTGTAGAAAGTTGGGAGCAACCGCGAACCGTCACCGAGGTGAGAAGTTTCCTTGGATTGGCGGGGTACTATCGGAGATTTGTTAAGGATTTTTCGGTGATTGCCTTGCCGTTGACGAGGTTAACGAGGAAGGATATTAAATTTGAGTGGGATGATAGGTGTGAGCAGAGTTTCCAGCAGTTGAAGCATTGTCTCACTCATGCACCTGTTTTGGCACTCCCAGACGATAGTGGTGATTTTGAGGTTTACAGCGATGCTTCTTTGAATGGTCTGGGATGTGTATTGATGCAGCATGGTAGGGTGATTGCTTATGCCTCGCGGCAGTTGAAACCTCATGAGTCGAATTACCCTACCCATGATTTGGAGTTGGCTGCTATCATCTTTGCGTTGAAGTTGTGGAGACACTATCTTTACGGAGAGAAGTGTAGGATCTTTACAGATCACAAGAGCCTCCAATATCTTTTTACTCAGAAGGAGCTTAATCTTCGCCAGCGGAGGTGGTTGGAATTGCTCAGCGATTACGATTGCACGATTGACTACCATCCGGGTCGTGCGAACGTAGTGGCTGATGCACTTAGCAGGAAATCTCAGGGTCGCATTAATGCGTTGTACGCTAGTCGTATTCCTCTATTGGCGGACTTGCGTGCTACGGGAGTAAGGTTAGAAGCAGAAGACCGAGATGTGGCTCTACTTGCTAATTTTCAAGTTAGGCCAATACTTGTAGATCGGGTGCTTGAGATTCAGGTAGCTGATCAGGAGACTCAAGAACTTATTCAAACTCGAGAGCAAGGAAAGAGGCGAGATCTCAGAGTTCGAGATTCGGATGGCATGTTAATGCTAGAAGGTAGAATGTTCGTGCCTAATAGTGTGGAGTTGAAGGAGGAAATTCTCGATGAAGCACATATCTCGGCTTATGCCATGCATCCAGGAGCTACTAAAATGTATCATACCATTCGACCGTTTTATTATTGGCCGGGTATGAAGAGGGAGATAGCCGAGTATGTGAGCAGGTGTGCTGTTTGTCAGCAGGTTAAAGCAGAGAGGAAGAAGCCGTTTGGGTTGTTGCAGCCACTTCCCGTTCCAGAGTGGAAATGGGAAAACATCACCATGGATTTCGTGTACAAGTTGCCGCGTACACAAAATGGCTTTGACGGCATTTGGGTGATCGTCGATCGACTCACTAAATCGGCTCATTTTATTCCAGTGAGAGAGAAGTATTCTTTGAGCCGTTTAGCGGAGTTGTTCATCTCGAAGGTGGTGAAGTATCATGGTGTCCCAGTGAGTATCGTTTCGGATCGTGACCCACGATTCACATCTAAGTTTTGGGTGGCTTTTCAGGAAGCTTTGGGCACGAGATTACTTTATAGTACAGCGTATCATCCACAGACTGATGGACAGTCAGAGAGAACTATTCAGACTTTGGAGGATATGCTGCGAGCTTCGGTGTTGCAGTTTGGTGATGCTTGGCACCAGCGGTTAGATTTGATGGAATTTGCTTACAACAATAGTTTTCATTCGAGCATTGGCATGGCGCCATTTGAGGCCTTGTATGGCAGAGCTTGTCGCACACCGTTGTGTTGGTCAGAGGTTGGAGAAAGAGTTTTAGTGGGTCCGGAGATTGTCGAGGAGACTACTCTGAATGTTCAGGTAATCAAGTCTAACTTGAAAGCAGCTCAGGACAGGCAGAAGAGTTTAGCGGATCGGCATGCTACAGACAGAACATATGAGGTCGGAGATTGGGTATTTCTGAAGCTTTCACCGTGGAGAGGTGTTGTGCGGTTCGGAAAGAAAGGGAAGTTGAGCCCCCGGTACATTGGACCATACGTGGTCACAGAACGAGTTGGTGAGGTAGCTTACAGGTTGGAGTTGCCTCCGGAGTTGGCTAGAGTGCATAACGTTTTTCACGTGTCTATGCTCCGACACTATGTTGCTGATCCATCTCACGTGATACCTCCTCAACCGTTAGAGATTAACCCAGATTTGACGTATGACGAGGAACCGGTGACGATCATCGATTGGAAAGAAAAGGTTCTGAGGAACAAGACGGTGAATTTAGTGAAGGTTTTATGGAGGAACCATCCAGTTGAGGAAGCTACGTGGGAGACAGAAGACCGGATGAGGGATTTGTATCCTCGTTTGTTCTTTGGCCACTAGGGGTTGCTGCTTTGTTGTTTTGAATTTCGGGACGAAATTCTTTTAAGGTGGGAAGGTTGTGACATCCCGTCCCGGGATTTTTAAAAACGTACGTGTGAAATTACAATTTTGCCCCTAGTTCGATTTTTGTCACGTTGTGGGTTGTTTGGAGTGTTGGGGCATGTGTTTGGAACCTTACACACTCCCACACACACACTGACACTGCTGTCTCTCTCTCCCTCTGTCTTCTCCCTATCTTTCTCTCCCCCGAGCTCCCATTGCCACTGTATACGTACGGACACACACCAAGAACCATTATCTCGTAGCAGATCGAGGAAACCAAGGGTGGAGTTGTGATCGTGAGGTCGAGGGGAGCACGAATATATCCTTTTCAGGTGAGAACATCGACGTTTTCACGTCGATTTCTTAAACTCCGTTTTGAGTACTGTTCATGCAAAGTTTATACATTGAGTTTTAGGGATTTCTGAGCTTGTGGTTGTGTTTGTGAGGTTCCCAGGAGCTTGGGAGTGGCTCGTTGGTTGAATTTGGACGTAAGGATCCTTGGTTGTGGAGTTGGCCGGTTTTGGGAAGCTTGCACAGGTATAATCTAGTGAGTTTTAGACCTTAAAATGTGTTTGGTTGTGTTCTACTAGTTTAGAGCTTTAAATTGGTGCAAGAAACGTGGAAAAAGGTGGAAAAACGAGAGAGTTAGAGCGATTTGCAGGTTTCCGGCGACGGTGCCGGCGACGGCGACGGCGACGGTGCCGGCGACGGCGACGACGCCGGCGTCGGGGGGCTGGCCGGAGAAGAAGCAGGAATATTCCGTTAAGTTTAACGGAATATTCCTGACGGCAGGGGTTAAGTTTGACGGAATATTCCGTCAGTTTGACGGAATATTCCTGACGGCGTCTGTTGACACCGTCAGTGTGCCTGGCACGTGGCCGCGCGTGGGGGCGCGTGGGTCCGTGCCTGTCCTGGCGCGTGGGTCCGTGCCTGTCCTGGCGCGTGGGGGCGCGTGCGGGGTCCAAAAATTATTTTAAAAATATGGTTGTGATCCTGAGGTTGTGTAGAGCACGTTGGTGTATTCATTTGTCTATTTTGAGCAATGTATGAGAAGTTTTTACGAGAATTGGGTTATGTGCTTTAAAGTTAACGTTTTTATAGTTGTTTCGCATTTAGGTGACACGTACCCCGAGGACGAGCGTGGTCACGCGAGGCAGGGGGGCTACGACCCTTCCACATATCAGTGAGTGGGCTTTTGTTTTCCGTATATACCTATATACATTTATATTCCCAGAAATTGATTTAAAAAGGGTTATTTGCCTTATGCCATGCATGTTATTATTATCGTTTATGCATCATTGCACGCATTAGTAGTGGCATACATATATATATGCATATTGGGTGCTGTGGACGCACAGGTAAGTGCCAGGTAAGTGGTATTCGCATTTACTTTCAGCAGTTGTTTGAGATGTTTAGAGAGCTCATAACCTGCACCCCCGGTGTTAGTGCTCCCGCCCTGAGCAGGGCACAGGCTTTCACGTGATGTTCACCTCTCGCACCTTAGGCTCAGCTTGGATCCAAGCTAGGTGCACAGGCCTGTCGTACAGACCACATTAGGTGGTTCCGACTTGTAGGTGACCCGCGATTATTCGCCCAGGCTTCACGTGATCGTAGCACTTATTTACACCCAGTCCTGTCGTACAGACCACTTTAGGTGGTTCCGACTCGTGGTCAGGTTCAGATATTGAGATTGAGATTAGAGCTCTATATGCAGCCGTACAGGTCACGTTAGGTGACTCCGGCTGCCAGATTACACGATGTTGATAAGATTATACCTGAGCACTTGCATATCTTTATGAGATGTCGGCATGGCATATTATCGAGCATATGGCATATATTTGAGCATGCTTAACACATGTACTATGCGTATATATATTTTCTGGGAAGTATACAGGTTTTACGGCGAGGGGTTAGAATGTATTTTGCTAAATGATTTTCAAAGAGCTTTGTTTTTGCCCACTCACGCTTTTGTTTTGCGCCCCTCCAGGTTCTAGTTGCTTAGCCGTTGCGGTGGTTTCCCCAGAGGGCTTTTCGGCGTTTCTGACAGACACTCACCCTTGTAGGGTCGCCTTCGGGCATACTACTGTTGTCGTTTTTGTTGGGCTGCTATAGACCTGCTCTGGAATTGTACCGCACATACTAGCACTTATTCTAGTACTTTGTATGCTAGTTTTTAATTATTCGTACCTTTTATTACTACTTTATTAGCTTCCGGACGTGCACATGGCTACGTCACCTTCGTGTGACGGCCAGCACGCTCCGATCTCGGTCGGGGTGTGTCATAAACTCTTATTACCTTTAAAAAAAAATCACTCATAGACACGCAAAACGTTACACGAAAAAGAATGATAAAACCAAATCAAAGAAAGAAAAAAACAAGATATATCCAATGCAAACTACCACCATATATGTTTATGTGTGTATACACATATACATATATAAATTGAAACCCAACAACCGTTTCATGAAGAAAAGAAAACCCAACAATCCAAATCCAAAAACCCACACAATTAAACAAGTGCATGCAGTCACCGTGGGCTCGATCGGCTCAAGCTTTACAACCTTCGCATCTTTGCAGCTTTACTAATCTGGAGAATAACAAGTTGGGTAATGTATATCCAACTCACTCTTAATTCATCCCAATTCTGCACTCATATTAATTTCTTTATCCAAGCTAGTCTAGTAAATGACTAATTATCTTATTTACTAATTGGCAAAATTAATGATCATGGACCCTTTTGTAGATTTCTTTAGGTGCTTTCACTTTTGTCTATACCAGCATTTCATAATTAAGATGTTTACATACATGTTAATTAAGTTCTTGAACGTTAGCATGAGTTGCATAATATTTGCAACTTTTGTATGAACTATGAAGAATATGATCGATTGTAATATTCCTCAAAAATATCACTAATCACAATTTAATATGAATTAATGATGATCGATATATTATTTGCGAATCTGTGATGCATGAACCATGCAACCAATGATCTACATGTCAACTTATATGGTCGATACTAAAACATTTGTCCTTTGTTTTACACTATAACATATCCATGTGTTGATAAGCATGCATGAAAATTTCTCTTCTTTTCTGTTTCTGGTCCCACATGATCAGCAAGTTAACCCCTAATTAAGTTACAAGTTATATTTCCCACAAACTACAGTAAATAATAAACCGCCAAGCATTTCATCTGTAATTACATTTTGCAATCCAATCCATGGCTTGCATTAGTGAACATTTTCCTTCCGTTTTGAATTATGCTTTTTATATGGATATGAATGACTGGCTAGGTATATTACATATATGTTTGTATAGTCATAATGTCACAAAACCTATTCGAATTTCATTTAAAAACATATATATATATATATATATATACATATATATATATACATATATATATACATATATATATATATACATATATATATACATATATATATATATATACATATATATATACATATATATATGTATATATATATCATTGTTTTTCTATTTCTAGATATGGGAATTCATGGAAATGAAAATGGCGGTGGTGGTGGTGGTGTTATGGCTTCATAAGCTGACATGAAAGGCTTCGCCATGCAAGTCCTCACAGGACGTTGGCTCATGCTATTTGTCTCTTAACTAGTGATGACTAATGCCGGTGCAAGCTTCATGTTTAGCTTTTACTCGAACGATATCAAATATGTCATTGGCTATGACCAAACTACAATCAATATGCTCGCCTTCTTCAATGACTTGGGCGCTGACATTGGCATCCACTCCGATCTAATCAACGAAGTCACACCGCCGTGGATTGTCATAACAATTGGTGTAACATTGAACTTTGTTGGGTACTTCATGGTATGGCTAGCCATAACCAGAAAAATAACCAAGCCCCAAGTTTGGCATATGTGTTTGTACATCACAATGGGTGCAAATTCACACATCGGGGCAATAGTTACATGCGTAAAAAACTTCCAAAGAAGCCAAGGCCTCTTGTTGGGGCTTTTGAATGGCTACATTAGTCTAAGCTGTGCGATGATCACACAAATATACCATGCTTTGTATGGTGATGACACAAAGTCCTTCACTCTTTATAGCATGGCTTCCTTTAGCAATTTCCTTGATCTTTCTTCATACCATTCGGATCATCAACGCTACACCAACAAAGAATGACACTAGGGTTTTGTATAAATTCTTATTTATTTCACTTGGAATGGCAGGGTTCATATTAATAATAACCCTCGTAGAGCAAAAGGTGAAGTTCACACAAGCTGAGTATGGTGGGAGCTCAGTTGTGGTACTTTTCTTACTCTTTCTCCCACTTAGTATTTTGTTGCTGAAGAGTATAATTCCTGGAGGAACAAGAGATTAAGTAGTGAAAATCATGATAATGATCGAACAAGAAGCGTTGTTTCGACTGCGGCATCAATATCTCACAAGAACAATAATATATTCAATCATCCGGAGATAGGGCAGGACTACACCATACTTCAAGTAGTGTTCAGCATTGGGATGATAACTTTGTTCTTGACAACACTCTGCGGTATCGGTGGCATGTTGAAAATGATGGATAATTTAGGTCAAATTGGGACAGCCCTAGGGTACTCCTTGGACAGCGTAAGAACTTTTGTTTCCATCACAAACATATAGACTTACCTAGGACAGGTCATAGTAGGATTAGTCTTGGACATTTTTATCACAAAGTGCAAATGCCCTAGGCCTCTAATGTTCACTTTGTCCCTCTTGTTGTCCTGCGTTGGCCACTTTCTAATTGCATTCGATGTCCCAAATAACCTCTACGTGGCTTCAATCATCACATGATTGTGCTTTGGTACGTAGTGGCCATTGATTTTTGCAATCACTTTTGAGATCTTCAGGCTTAAACATTGTTATACTTTGACCAATGTTAGGAAAGTGGCTTGCCCACTTGGGTCATTTTTGTTTAATGTGAAGGTCACAGTGTTTCTATATGATAAGGAGGCAGAGAAGCAGTTGAGAGCTATGGGATTGGAGAGGAAACATGGGGAAGGATTAAATTTTACTGGAGGACAATGTTACAAATTGTCCTTCATTATAATTATTGCTGGCATTTCTTGGTGTATTAATATCCCTGGTTTTGGTGGTTCGGACTAGGAAATTTTATACCAGTGATATTTATAACAAGTACAAAGATGAGGCAGCAAATAAGTCTGAAATAGAGGTGGTGAATGATGGGGGCTTGGTAAATTAAGGTTATGTGCTAAATAGACATGTTGGGTGGCTTTAATTAATAAGAGTGTTATCTCTTTGTTTTAGATTATGATGGTAGTGGCCACTTAGTATTACGGTTTAGTGGTATTCTTCTTCATTTGTAAGTGATGTCTTAGGTTCAATTCTCGCCAAAAGTGAATTTGAACCCATTATGAGGCTTAGCCACTTCCCAACCTAACAAATCGAGAGGTGTAGCCGCAATAGCACCTGTTTTTATATGTTTGTTGGCTTTACCTCTTTTTAACCTCTTAGTATATATAATATCGTTTGTTAAAAAAAAATAATAATAAAATACAAAAGGTTGATTTAACAAATTTTCACTTTATTAGTGGTAAATTGACGATAAAAATTTCATTACACAAATAACTTTAGTAAAGAGCTTACCAATATCTTTAACTTATGTAAATTTTTAATTTTATATCATATTTGTTGTAATAGCATCATAACTTACAATATTGACAAATTAATTTTTTTTTTCTTTTCAAACCTCACCCACATAACAACATAGCATCTCTAATTTTTTTTTTTTTTTTAAAGTAAAAAAATCCACATTTTCTCTCTCTCACATTTCTGCACATCTTCTTTCTTTTCAATATTATAGTTTTATTTTTCTTTTTAGTATTTTATATTTACACGCATAATGTGCGGGCTTGATCTAGTTTAAATGATGCAAAGGCTAAATTAAAAATTAATAGCATCATAATACTAAAGTGGAGAGTCCCACACCAAGTCAGCATATTAACAGATTTTTTAACAGAATTTAAATAGAAGAACGACATTGATTTGCAATGCCCTTATTCACGGACAACATTGATTGATTTTCAACGTTGTGGACCATCTTGATAGAGTGGGTCAAT
This sequence comes from Pyrus communis, assembly GCF_041283825.1. Lineage (NCBI taxonomy): Eukaryota > Viridiplantae > Streptophyta > Magnoliopsida > Rosales > Rosaceae > Pyrus > Pyrus communis. Next base: position 22,006,418 of record NC_142571.1, on the reverse strand, counting down.
TTCAAAGACTATCCGTGATAAAAAATAAAATAAAATAAAAACCTACAAAAAGTGTGATATCCCACATCGTACAGGGGAGTGATCCTTATATGTATATTCTCATCCCTACCTGGCACGAGGCCTTTTGGGAGCTCACTGGCTTCGGGTTCCGTAGGAACTCCGAAGTTAAGCAAGAAGGGGGCTAGAGCAATCCCATGATAGGTGACCCACTGGGAAGTTGCTCGTGAGTTCCCAAAAACAAAACCGTGAGGGAATGGTAAACCCAAAGCGGACAATATCATTCTACAATGGTGGAGCGGGCCCGGGAAGTGATCCGCCCCGAGCTAGGATGTGACAATTTGGTATCAGAGCCTAACCCTAACTGTGGTGTGCCGACGAGGACGTTGGGCCCTTAAGGGTAGTGGATTGTGATATCCCACATCGTCCAGGGGAGTGATCCTTATATGTATATTCTTATCCCTACCTAGCATGAGGTCTTTTGGGAGCTCACTGGCTTCGGGTTCCGTACGAACTCCGAAGTTAAGCGAGAAGAGGGCTAGAGCAATCCCATGATGGGTGACCCACTGGGAAGTTGCTCGTGAGTTCCCAAAAACAAAACCGTGAGGGAATGGTAAGCCCAAAGCGGACAATATCATGTTACGGTGGTGGAGCGGGCCCGGGAAGTGATCCGCCCTGGACCGGGATGTGACAAAAAGTATGTGTAAATTTCAGTTTTTTTTTTTCTTTCTATCATTTGTCAATTATATGAGTTCCAAGTACGTATTAAATTACCTTGTAAATCAAAATTGATCATCTACATTCCACATGACTGATGAAATTATAGAACTTAAATTGAAAGTATAGAGAGCAAAATGAAAGAGATCCACAATTCATAAGGCATTACTAGATTTTTCACAAAAATTAATAAAATAATTCTTTTGATAAATTATCCATATTTTTAAAAAGAACAATACTTGGTTATTGAATTTCAGTAATCACTCATGTGGAGCCAAAAATAATCATAAGGTAACATGTGGATTTTTGGGTAAAAAAATGATAAAATTACCCTCGAGAAACACCGGGATTCTTACGCGCAAGCAGCGGGCAATCATCCTTCAACCAAGTCAAAAGTGCCCAAAATGGGTAACATTTCAAAACATATTTCATCCATCCTCATCAAATCCTCTCCACAAGGTAACTCCCAAATCTTTCCCCTTTTATTATATTAATTAGCTAATCAATTAGGCAATTATTCTATTAATTGGCTAATTAATTAATTAATTATTCAATTATTCAATTATTCCCAATTGAACATAAATAAAAAACCTAGCCCACAAAAGGAGCCAAGTGGCCGATCCTCTCTCACCCAAGGAGGCCGGCCACACCTCTATAAATACTACCTCATTCTTTCCAAAATTCAGTCTCAATTCTCTTGCTAAACTCTCTAAATTCTCCAAACACTTTTCCATCAAAATTCTAACTTTGGCATCAAAGGTTCTTCGATGGGTGAGGGTAAACGAATTCCCCGACATCCACATGGGTCTGTTCTCCAGTGCGAGAGGATAAACTAATTGCTTTCCAATGCGAGAGGGTAAACCAATTCCCTAACACCAACATTGGTTTGCTTTCCAAGGCGACATGATAAACTTACACTTTGAATATCCAGACGTGGATGAGTCGGGCTGCCCTGGTATAACTAGGTACACGATGGCTTGTGCCGGGATTCCTAGAAGTAGCCACAATAGTATTTTTCAAGGCTTAGCTAGCTGAAAGATTTTGGGTCTCTTGGCCTAATTCGAGAGGGACCGGGCCCTAGAGATGGAGGGGGCACATTACGCAGTACGCCCTACAAGAGGCTGCCCTGGAACCCTAAAGCCGTTACTGAATGCACTAAGGTAGCCTATGCTTTCTAGAAGACTGCCTATGGCTTGTCTTTCGAGTAGTAAAGCCACACTAAACTTATACAACCGCACATTCTTATGAAAAGTTAAACAAGCTAGCGTGCATATACAAAGCTTTATTCACTGCCGACATGCTACGAAGTCGATAAGTTTCCCCCTGCCAAGCGCAGAACGACCTACACCAAGTCCTAAAATGTTGTGATACCAGCTACGCAAGCTACAGAATTAGAGAAAGCCAAGGTTAACAGCCTAGTGATCACGCGGACTTGTCTGTTTCTGTAAGTAAGGCGTCCGGTTGCCAACCCTATGGCTAACAATTTTGCAAAGTTCTACACCAACACCTACGACTGCATAGGCTACATGGCCTGTCTATAAAGTTTAAAGGTTAGGGCATGAACAAAAGAAGCAAAGATGGAGAAAAGTGAAGAAAACAAGTTTATTAAATTTTCTAGCAAAATTGATAAACGACTAACAAAAATCGAAGAAGTTCAAGCAAAGCAAAAGCAACAAGGAACACAAAGAAAATTTTAAAGACTACCAAGAAGACAACTCTTCAGCAACTTGGACACTCCACGACTACTCGGTTGCCATATCTTCAGCAGTCGCGACATTCTCAACAGTAGCACCATCTAGCGTTTCACCCCCGGCTGCTCCAGCCTTAGCACCAATCTTTTTTACTACTTCACAAATAGAAACCTTAAAAGTAAATGCAAGCAAGCAAGCATTCCAGAGAAATAGAGAAACAAGCATTTATGTCTTCAAGCAGATTTGGTTTCAAGAGCGCACAGATCTCAGTAGCCTCCCCAAAAGCAGGCTTAGTGGATTTTCAAAGTTGTCTACGATAGCAGTCTCATCCTTCACTGCAAGCGAATCAATCTCAGCAGCAGAAGGAGTGGGCCTTAATGCCACTTTAGCAGCAAAGTCCACCTTATCGCTCTTCATAATAGCAAACCTCTCCAAAGGTGAACCAGACTTAGCTCCTAACAGACATCTTGGTACAAACTTCAGCACTAGAGGCATGACAGGACCTTTACGCTGAGCAATCCTATCAGCAATCACACTAGCCATTCTCATCACGGCAGACGCTACATGCTCAGATCTAGCAGCCTCATTTTTCTTCCCATTAGAATAAGTCATGTTAATCACGGGCTTTTCAGCAATAGGCGGACCCTCACGAGCAGTGGAGGAAATCTTCAGTTTTTTCTCAACTGGCATCTCTTGAGCAGGTAGGGAAGATCTCTTCTTTCCACCTTCATTCATGGTAGGCTCCACGACAACGATCAGACGAGCTAATGCATTCACCTTGATCCTCTTTACCTCACATCTTGGGAGCAGCCCACCTTTCTCCTGGCCAAGAGAACTAAGCAGCCAATGCCATTCACGATACTCAGCAATGGAGCTCAACCCATAATGGCTTTTCCCTTATTTTTTCTTTCTTGGACCAGCAGGCAGAAGGCCTGCATGCTAAGCTTCTAGTAACTCATGAGGCTCGCAACTTTCTTATTTTTCTCAATCGCTAGCCTGACCCGATCCAGGTCTAAGAGGCCAAAGAACATGAGCCATGCGGCTCGCTTAGCACTGCGCCCTAGCACCTCAATCCACGGCCCCATCCGCACAAGCTGCCCTTGGCTTTAGCCAAGCCATACAACCTAAGCAGTGATCCCTACCACAACACTTCATCGGCCCATGCCGAGCCGACTCCTGGCCTCTATTAACTGACGTGCCGTACCACCCCGACAGTTACCCCGCGACAGCACTATCCAAGAAAAAGACAAGAAAAATTAAATTTTTCTTGCCTTGGTGCAGAGCGGAGAAGACAAAACAAGTAACGAAAGGCAATCCTTTGCACTGGCAAGATGTAGAAGATTGCTAGAGGAGGGGGAACACATATCATCTAAGCTCTCTCTCTCTCTCTCTCTTGTAGGGTAGAATAAATCATTCTCCAAAGTTGATTTAATAATCCACTTAAGGTGGACTTAAATAGGTTTTAAGAGAAATTTATTTCCCTTTCCTAGAAAGATCTAATTTCCAATTAAAGAGAGAATCTACATTAAAATAGGAAGAAGTCCTAAGTTTCCTAAAGCAAGAAAATCTCTACACTTGTTGTCCTTTCCTGCGAGCAGCCAAACAGGTGTGGGGGTATTTGTGGAGCCAAAAATAATCACAAGGCGACACGTGGACTTTTGGGTAAAAAAGGACAAAATTACCTTCAAGGCACACCGGGATTCCTACGCGTGAGCAGCAGGCAATCATCCCTCAACCAAGTCAAAAGTGCCCAAAATAGGTAACAATTAAAAACTTATTTCATCCATCCTCATCAAATCCTCTCCACAAGGTAACTTCCAAATCTTTTCCCTTTTATTATATTAATTAGCTAATCAATTAGTCAATTATTCTATTAATTGGTTAATTAATTAGTTAATTATTCAATTATTCCCAATTGAACACAAATCAAGAACCTAGCCCCCAAAAAAAGCCAAGTGGCCGGTCCTCTCTCACCCAAGGCGGCCGGCCACACCCCTATAAATACTACCTCATTCTCTCCAAAACTCAATCCCAATTCTCTTGCTAAACTCTCTAAATTCTCCAAACAATTTTCCCTCAAAATTCTAACTTTGGCATCGGAGGTTCTTCGCCCAAAGCCCCCCTCAATCATCATGGGCGCGTGAGACTCTTGGCCTTGACCGAAGATGTTATTTGTTTTGTAGATGCAATTTTGTCCAAGAGTAAAGAGGAAGAAATTTGCATCCACAACTTCTACTCTCACCTAATTAGATTTAAATAGTGTCTAGCTTGTGTTTATAATTTCAATGATTTAGACACGTATCCAAATCTGATTGGATAAAAACAAAAGTGACTGATGAATTTTCAACAAAACATTTTGTTCTTTTCAAAATAGAAATTTAGGAAGAAAAAAAGAAAATTCCAAATTTGTAGCAAGAACATGTCACCAAAACCTTCTTTCCATCATTTCACCAAGCATAAACTGATTTGACGTTAACACCCACTTGCCAACGACCACGCCAAAGCCGTCAAAAAGCGTACAAACGAAGGACAGAAGTGTAAAATCGCAAACACTTTCTATTTCCCCACCGGCCACCTACACATAAAAAAGCTGAGAACTTTGAGGCCCGATTCACCTGTCAGCAGTGGCACCAAAGACTGAAACTTCTCTCTCTCTCTCTCTCTCTCTCTCTCTCTCTCTCTCGCTGCATGTGAGATTGAGGCAATCGTTCTCAGAAACCTCACATTGTGATGGCGTCGAAGGGAAAGGGGATCGCCACCGGAGGTGGATTCTCCGGCGGCAAGCGCAAGCACGACGACGACAAGTCCGGTGGTGGCCGGAAGAGGAGCAACCCCGGCGTCCTCAGATTCTTCGAAGACGCCGCTGCCGAATCCGACGACGGAATCGACAGTGACTTCGATGACGGTATATTCTGTTTCTGACTTCGTTTTGGATCGCGCATTTTCCATCTGGTTTCGGATTTCTAGGGTTTTTGAAATGGGTATTTTTTTTTAGCTTCCTTTGTGCATGTTGACAGGTTTATCTTTATTAATTTTTATGCGTTTTCCTTTGTATGTTTGAATTTCTGGCTTTTGTGGTTGCTTGGTGGAGGTTCAATTTTTTATAAAGTTTATTGATCAATTTATTTTTGATGTGTATAGTGGGGTTGTTTAATTTCTTAAACTTGTTTGTTGACCATAATGTAAAATGGTTTTGAGAGACTTTCTTCAATTTCATTGGGTCGATACCAATTTCATACAATGAAACTTATGTTCATTTGGACATTGTTGTGCTGATGTTGTTCAGTATGCACTATTGCAGTTGCATGCTGTGTTATATGGGACATCTAAACTACATTTTTGGGTTGGTGATGGTTATGATAAGTGACGCAAGTGGCCCTCTACCACAGGAGTGTTTCCCTTGCACCACGATGTGGGTTTGAACCCCATTGACTCCCTAATCTAACATATCTATCGTTTGGCAAGTGGCCCTTTACCAAAGTGGTGGAAAGGTGTTGAGCCCTTGCATGACGGCGTGGGTTCAAACCCTGTTGGTAGCTAATCTAACAAAATCTATCGTTTGACAAAAAAAAAAAAAAAAAAAAAAACAAATCTATCATTTGACCAAAAAAAAAAAAAAAAAAAAAAACGGTTATAACAAGCGTCTGTTCCCACATCGTGAAGTCCATCAAAACAAGCTGCACTTTTGCGGTAGATGGTGAAATTTTGGCGTAATTGTACAGGGTTAGTTATGACTAGTCATGGAATATATGTCTTAGGTGTGCAAAAAAAGTACCATGATAAATGAGTCTCTGCATTTCACCTATGAAATCTGTGTTTACAGTGGAAGTTTCTTTTGAAATGATTGATTGCAGATTTTATGGATGAAGAATTTGAAACAGAACCTGTAGCCCAGAATGACCCAGGGAAAGCACATAACCTTCCATTCGTTCCTAAGGAGGAGGATCTGGATGGTGAAGAATTTGAAAAAATGATGGAAGAACGATACAGGAGTGGTTCTAGCTATGTACCCTATGCTGAAGATAATTATGAGAACAAAAGGTCGATTGATGGAAATGTTCTGCCTACTGTTAAGGATCCAGTCATCTGGAAAGTAAAATGCATGGTATGACATTGAATGTTATGTTACATATTTTTTTTTCTGGGTAGAAAAGTTCTGAAATAGCTCCAAACGACTCTCTCTTTTTTTCTTCTTCTATAAAGAACCACAATCATTTCTCAGTCAAATGTTTTGGGCTGTAGGTTGGACGTGAGAGGCATTCAGCTTTCTGTATGATGCAAAAGTTTGTTGACTTCCGATCACTAGGTACCAAACTACAGATTGTTTCTGCATTTGCTGTTGAGCACATCAAGGGTTTTGTTTTCGTTGAAGCTGACAAGCAGTCTGATATTAATGAGGTGATCGTTTCTTTGGATGTTGTAGAAAGTTGATCTTTTTATTAGTCAATACAGGAAAAGTTTCTTGTTTGGGCAATACTATTCTTAATCTTAATTTACTAATATCTGAACCATCATTGATTTTCTTAGGCATGTAAAGGAATTTGTAGTATATACCCTTCCCGAGTAATGCCAGTTCCAAATAATGAAGTTTCTCATTTGCTGTCTCCTCGGACTAAATCCAATGGAATTACTGCGGGCATGTGGGCCCGTGTGAAGAATGGGAACTACAAGGGTGATTTGGCACAGGTATAATTTGTCCCAAGTTGGGTTGGTTGGGTTGCTTTAACGGTTGACACTTGTTTCCCCTATCTGGATTTTGTTTCTGTAGGTTGTGTTTGTGAACGATTTACGAAAAAGAGCAACCTTAAAGCTGATCCCCAGAATTGATCTTCAAGCAATGGCTGCAAAATTTGTAAGAACTATCTTTCCTGTTTCTGTTTGTTGTTTGAGTTTCTTTATCACATGCTTTCCTCTTCCTGTTTGTTGGTAACGGGTTCATTGTCATCAATACTCTTTCCTCTAATGCTTGTTTAATTGGTTTTGGATATGTGATGTCTTTGTGTATCTGCAACTTTGCTATGCAGATTTTATTTTGAATCTGAATACGATTTAAGATTCTGTATGTGTTTGATTCCTTTCACTCTATAGGGTGGAGGAGGTACTAGAAAGAAAAGGCCTGCTCCTGCCCCGAGATTGATCAGCTCAAACGAACTCGAGTATGACACAGATCATTGGCTGGTAGTTCATTATTTCATGCTAGTTTCTGATCTAATATTTATTTATTTATTTATTTTGTGTGTAGGGAGTTCCGCCCTCTCATTCAGTACAGGACTGATCGTGAAAGTGGCATGAAGTTTGAGTTTCTTGATGGTCTGATGTTCAAGGATGGATATTTGTACAAAAAAGTATCAATAGATTCATTAAGCTTCTGGGGTGTTCTGCCATCAGAAGAGGAACTACTGAAATTCAAGCCTTCTGAGAACACCAAAAATGAGGACGAGGACTGGCTTACAGAACTTTATGGTACAACAGAAAAGAAAAGGCGGACCATCAAAATTGAAGAAGGTGGTGGTAAAGGAGAGGGTTCATCGGGTTCTATGGGGAAAGGAGGGGGTTCATCAGGGTCTATGGGGAAAGGAGAGGGCTCATCAGGGTCTATGGGGAAAGGAGAGGGCTCATCAGGGTCTTTGGGGAAAGGAGAGGGTTCATCAGGACCTATGGGGAAAGGAGAGGGCTCATCGCAGTCTATGGGGAAAGGAGAGGGTTCATCTGGGTCTAAGGGGAAAGGAGAGGGTTCGTCAGGTTCAATGGGGAAGGGAGAGGACTCATCAACGTCTATGGGGAAAGGCAGGGGTTCTTCAGGTTCTGGTGGGAGTGGTTTTGAACTGTATGATCTTGTTTGTTTTGGGTGAGTCCTGTATGAACTTATGTGACCTTGGTGACCTTCCATGAACTGCTTATGTACATCAAAATGATTTTTACTGGTCATGATTTCTTTTGCAGCCGGAAAGATTTTGGTCTTGTAATAGGCATGGAGAAAGATGATAGTTACAAGGTACAAAATCTAGCTTGTTTCCTCAGATGATTTAAAATGCGTACTAACACTCTATAATGTGTGTCCTAGATTCTGAAAGAGGGAGTGGAAGGACCTATTGTGCTGATGGTTCAGAAGCGTGAGTTAAAGAATGTTCTTTCTGATATGAAATTTACGGCATTAGATAGGCACATGAAGGCCATATGCGTTAGTGATACTGTCAAAGTGTCGGAAGGACCTTTGGAGGTTTGACACAACCTGAGATCATTATCTTAGTACTTGAAAAAGAGTTTACTGAGGTACACTGTACATATGCCTCCATAGTCTGGAGTATTTACACTAGTTTGTCCCAATTTTGCAGGGTAGGCAGGGTATTGTTAAGCAAATATATAGAGGCACCATATTCTTGTATGATGAGAACGAGACAGCAAATGGTGGTTATTTTTGCTCAAAATCCCAAATGTGTGAGAAAGTTAAGCTTTACATTGATTCTAGCAAAGAAAAGGTAGGAAGCTTTTTTTTTTTGTGTTCCTTGAGTACTCTTGTACGGTATATTACATATTAGCAAGAAGGTGTTGGTAATGATATTTCTCTCTCATTCAGGATGGGGACTCAGGTGCTCTGGGTTTTGGAGATTTCATGTCGTCTCCTAAATCCCCGCTATCGCCAAAAAAGCCATGGCAAGAAAGGGATAGTAACTGTATGTATCAGTGCTAATGCTGTGATTTAAGTTTTCAATTGTTAATATCAAGTTTTCTGCCTCCTGATTAATTATTTAATGCAGTCAATCAGGGTGATAAAGATGGAATGTTCTCAATTGGTCAAACTGTAAGAATCCGTGTCGGTCCGTTGAAGGGATACCTCTGTCGAATCTTGGCTATACGCCGTGCTGATATTACTGTTAAGCTTGATTCTCAGCAAAAGGTTCTCACAGGTTGGTCAATATCATTTTGATTACTGCATGGAGTTTGGCTGGTTGATCAGTGAATGCAATTCTACATCTGTCATAATTTTGTTCTTTCATCGTTATGCAGTTACAAAAGAGCATATTTCTGAAGTTCGTGGAAAGAGTTCTAGTGTGCTGATTAGGTAATTATTTTTAGTCAATTCATCATTTATGCCAAGCTTTTCATTACTTAATTGTCTTTTCAATAAGTCTGCTAATGTCCTCTTTCTCTGTAAAGTGAGGATCCGGAGTCCAGTTTAAAACCATTTGATTTGCTCGGAACGGAAGGAGGCTCTAATGGTATGAATCTTCTGGAAGCAATTTCTACTTCCATTCCATACTTTAGTTTTATCTTAAAGCTATATATGGGGCAATGTTTCTCTATTCCGGACAATTTGACATGGTATACTGTTAAAGTTATTAATCTTGACCGCATTCAGTTGGTTATCAATGTAGTCAACATAACATGCCGCATATATGGAAAGAGCACTGTTGTATTCAGATATTTTGTTTTTGACCCTTAAAAATGTGACCTATGGTGCTTGTTATATTTGAAGACTGGACAAATGGAGCTGGGGTATCTGCTGGGGGTGATGGGTGGAATGCTGGAGGGGCATCAGCCGGGGGTGGTGGGTGGAATGCTGGAGGGGCATCTGGTGAAAGGTAACCCAACAAAATTTGTCTTATATTTTTACAAAACGTAGTTTTTCTGTTTGTTTATTTGATATGTTTTTTTACCATGTTTCTTTGTGTATAATCTGAGGCTGATGGCCACTTTCTTGCAGTAATTCTTGGGCTAGTGCAAATCCTATTAATGATGTTAAAAAAGGTATGTTCGGTTCGGAAGTTTAATGATATCAACGTCTTTGATGATCAGTGCTTTTTTCGGCAAAGATGCTTCATTTATTTTCTTTTCATAACCTGTAGATGATGATACTTCTTGGGGGAGCAAAGCAGCTCCAAGTACAGGTTCGTCCTGGGGTGCAGCAGCAGCAGCAGCAGATAACAACAATCAAGGTGCTGGCTGGGGAAAAAGTGACGCTTGGGGAAAATCAAGTGCCAAAAGTGATGGTGACAGTAGTGCACCAGATACCAATGATCAAGGTGCTGGCTGGGGAAAAAGAGACACTTGGGGAAAATCAAGTGCTAAAATTGGGGTCGACAGCAGTGCACCAGCAGATAACAATGATCAAGGCACTGGCTGGGGAAAAAGCGACTCATGGGGGAAATCAAGTGTTAAAACTGGGGGTGACAGCAGTGCCCCACATAACAATGATCAAGGTGCTGACTGGGGAAGAAGTGGCTCTTGGGGGCAGAAGGCTGAACTTGCTGGGACGAGTCAACTGGATTCATGGGGCAAAGGTAAAAATGTTGTTGAAGCAGGATCATGGGGAAAGAATTCTGATGTACCATCTGGGGATATTTCAAGTCGTGGGTGGGGTCAACAGAAATCTTGGGACAAAGGAAATGCAGTCAGTAGTGATGGGCCTGCTTGGGGTAAGCCTCAGAATAAAGCCACAGGGAACTGGAGCAGTAAAGATGAATCAAGTGCTGGCGATGCAGGGTGGAAAAGTTCAGTACCAGTTGAAAATGTTCAGACTGGAAGCTGGGGTAAGGCAGGTGGCGGTTCAACAGAGGGTAAGCAAGATGGCAGTTCTTCTTGGGGTAAGCCAGCTGGAGATTCATGGGGTAAACAAACTGGAGGGTCTTCATGGGGTAAACAAGCTGATGTAACCACTGGCGGAGTGGGGAACAACGGAGGCAAGTGGGGCAAAGGATCTGCCACCAATGAAGAACAAAGTGGTGGAGGGGGAGATCAATCATCAGGCTGGGGTCAAACTAAAGCTTGGCAAGGTGGGTCAAGTGGTGGAGGGGGAGATCAGGTTTCTAAATGGGGCCAAAAAGGCACTTGGAACTCAGGATCTAGTGAGACTGGTGGCAATCAAGAATCTAGTTGGGGTAAGAAAAGTGATGGGAACATCGGATCTACTTCCTCAGGTGGGAACCAGGATTCTACATGGGGCAAGACAATCAACTCGAACTCTGGATCTGGTGACACTGGTGGAAATCTTGATTCTAGTTGGGGGAAGAAGAGTACCTGGAATTCTCAATCTAGTGAGACTGGTGGCAATCAAGATTCTAGTTGGGGGAAGAAAAGTGATTGGAAATCTGGATTTGATGACACTGGTGGGAACCAGGATTCAACTTGGGGCAAAAAAAGTAGTTGGAACTCAGGATCTGGTGATGCAAATCAGAAATCTAGTTGGGGCAGTAAAAGCGGTTGGAATTCAACAGATGGTGGGAATGTAGACCAACCTGAGGATTCAAGTGGTGGGAGAGGTGGACGGGGTTTTGGAGATGGTGGGCGTAGAGGGGGTTTTGGGGGTAGAGGTGGAGGCGGGGGCAGTGGTGCTTGCTTCAAATGTGGTGAGTCCGGGCACATGTCGAGGGAGTGCCCCCAGGGCGGTGGAGGCGGTAAAGGTGGTGCTTGCTTCAAGTGTGGTGAGTCTGGGCACATGTCAAGGGAGTGCCCCCAGGGTGGTGGAGGCGGTAAAGGTGGTGCTTGCTTCAAGTGTGGTGAGTCTGGGCACATGTCGAGGGAGTGCCCCCAAGGCGGTGGAGGCGGTAAAGGTGGTGCTTGCTTCAAGTGTGGTGAGTCTGGGCACATGTCCAGGGAATGCCCCCAGGGCGGTGGAGGCGGTAAAGGTGGTGCTTGCTTCAAATGTGGTGAGGCCGGGCACATGTCGAGGGAGTGCCCCCAGGGTGGTGGAGGTGGTGCTTGCTTCAAGTGCGGTGAGTCCGGGCACATGGCAAGGGACTGCTCCCAGGGCGGTGGGGGCTATTGTGGTGGCAACCGCAGTGGTGGTGGAGGCGGTGGTGGTGCTTGCTACAAGTGTGGTGAGTCGGGGCACATGGCGAGGGATTGCTCCCAGGGCGGTGGAAGCTATGGTGGTGGCAGCCGTAGTGGTGGAGGTGGCGGCAGTGGTGCTTGCTTCAAGTGTGGTGAGTCAGGGCACATGGCTAGGGAGTGCCCCCAGGGCGGTGGAGGTGGTAGCAGTGGTGCTTGCTACAAGTGTGGTGAGTCTGGGCACATGGCGAGGGACTGCTCCCAGGGCGGTGGAGGCTATGGTGGTGGCAGCCATAGCGGTGGTGGAGGCGGTGGTGCTTCCGGTGGCTGCTACAAGTGTGGACAGTCCGGCCATTTCGCAAGGGAGTGCCCCAACAGTGGTTAAACCAGCAATCGTACTCTTACTGCCTTCTGCTGCTGCTGGAGCTTTTGCCTAATTTAATCGGGTTTTTCTATGAATCAAACCGAACTCTTTTCAGTAATCCTGTATGTTGGTTTTGTGGGCCATCCTTGTTGCTTCCAATCTGTCGAAACATGGATCCAGGGTGATGATGCCTTTTGATGTGGTAATTTTTCACCTTCTTTTTCCTTCTTATTTTCAAGTTACTAATGAGGATTTGGTATTTTGGCAGTAAAAATGTTGGATCTCTGCTCCTCCTTTATGAAAAGTCTCTTAATCTGTTTGACAAATATGCTTCCAAATTTTTTGCTTTACCTTATTTTCCAGGGAAATGATTTTCGCGCTCCAACCATCACCTCTTGCAGTTCTCCATCATCTCACGCATGGGGGTGTGGTTGTACAAACATGTTTTCTGGTGATATACACACTCGGCGATAAGGCAAAATCTCTCTATTCTTATTATGTGGCTATATCCTGTATATAAGGTGACTTGACGTGTTAGAATCTCTTAGTAAAGACTTGGAAAATTTAAAGAAACACGTAGTAAGTGCTCGTTTGGGAAGAACGTTTAAACGACTGGAGACATTTTTAGAGAAAATTTTTGAAGAAAATCTTTTTTTAAACTAAATCTTGGTAAAAATACAAGTTAATTTTGAAAAAAAAAAAAAAAAAAAAAACATTTCAAATGTTTTTAGAATTCAAAAATATTTTTTCTAAAAACGATTTTGATAATTTAAAAACACGGCAAATGACCTCTAAACTTTTGTACACGTCCAAGGAGAAAGAAAAAAACACTGAGGTAGTTGATATTTTAGTAAAATTTCCAAATAAAACGAGATATTTAGACAGAAAGTCAAATAACTTTCCATATATGGTCTAGCTTTACTCCCCCAGTTGGAACAAGAGTGACCATAAACTACTTCCTCAATCACACTCCACTCTCCAAACTTTCCCACACTTTCTCTGCAAATTTTCCCACCTCCCGTACACCCAAATGATTTCCAATCCCCAATCCCTCTCCCCCCAAATCCCTCCTTATCCCTTCCCCAAAACCCTAACTTTCCTCTCCATTCCAGTCTCCTAGGTCCTCCTTATCCCTTCCCAAAATTCCCTACCCAAAAAAAAAAAAAAAAATGCTCACCAAAATTATAAAACGCGGCCACCGCAAATCCCCAAAACCCGATTCCACGGATTCCGAGTTCGACCCCGAGTCACTACTCGCCGCTCTCTCTCCACCCATGGAAACTCTCCCTCTCTTCCGAGACGCCGCCGTTTCGGACCGCCCGGCCCTCCTCCTCAAAAAGCTCCAGCTTTGCTCTTTCTGCTGCGACTTCTCCAGCTCCCTCAAATCTGTTGGGGAGAAGGAGCTCAAGCGCCAAACCCTAATGGAGCTCGTCGACTTCATCGACTCCGGTTCCTGCAAGCTCACCGGTCCAATACAAGAGGAGCTCATCCGCATGGTGTCCATCAACATCTTCCGGTGCCTGCCGCCGTCATCGGACCTAGTCGAACCGGACGAGGATGAACCTTATCAGGAACCCTCCTGGCCCCACCTCCAAATTGTCTATGAACTCTTGTTAAGGTACATTGCCTCCCCTGAAACCGATGCTAAAGTTGCCAAGCGTTACATTGATCATGTATTTGTGCTGAGGTTAATGGAGTTGTTCGATTCGGAGGATCCCCGGGAACGCGAGTATTTGAAAACCCTTTTGCATAGGATTTATGGGAAGTTCATGGTTCATAGACCCTTTATTAGGAAGGCCATGAACAATGTGTTTTATAGGTTTATATTCGAGACACAGAAGCATTATGGGATTGGTGAGTTGTTGGAGATTCTAGGGAGTATAATAAACGGCTTTGCGTTGCCGATGAAAGAGGAGCATAAGCTGTTCCTAATTAGGGCACTTATTCCCCTGCACAAACCCAAGTCCATATCTGCGTATCATTACCAGTTGGCCTATTGTATCATACAGTTTGTAGACAAGGATTCTAAGTTGGCCGAACCGGTGATCAAGGGGTTATTGAAGTATTGGCCGGTCACCAATTGTCAAAAGGAGGTTCTGTTTCTCGCAGAGTTGGAAGACGTTTTGCAGGCTACACAGGCTGACGAGTTTCAAAGATGTATGCTTCCGCTTTTTAGACAGATTGGACGCTGTCTTAATAGCCCTCATTTCCAGGTGAATGCCAAAGACACTGTTTCCTTTTACACAAGTAGCATGGTAGATATCATTTAATTGCTTTTTGCGTTTCAAAAGCATCTTTATCTTTAGAGGGCATTTTGGTTTTGGAATGTTGTTATTTTCATCAGTAATCTCTCTAACATTGTTGAGATAAATGTGATCAAAATGTGTCATTAATTAATTACATCGGATACTATGAAATAAGTTAATAAGTTGATAGAGAATTACCTGTTCATTGTATGCTGATTACTGTTTGATGGTTTCCCTTGCCCTCTTCCATTGTCACCCGGGACTGATTGAACCTAAACCGAATGGGAATGATTCCTTCGATGTGTATGTCATTCCAAGTTGGTGATCTCCCAATAGTGTTTTAATTTCTTATGGTACACACGTGCCAGTCTTTTGGACAGCAGGTTTTGGGTGTCTATACATAGCTGTGTGTAGCTTGCTGGCAGTGTTAGGCTGATAATCATCCACCTCTGCAACGTACATGAACTGCTTATCATGATTGGGCCATTCCAAAGGTGTTTTACTTAGGTTTGTAAAAGTGGGGCATTGGGCTTGGTTTTAAATTTGATGGCATGCTTGTAATTTTCTAGCCTTTGTATAAACTACTTATCATGATTGGGCCCTTCTATTAATCAAATTGGTGTTTTTTTCCTTCTAAAGTTTGGATTGTGAAGGGTTTATTTATAGATGATTGGAGAATAATGGGTTTGAAATTTGAGTATAACACTCCAATTATAAATTAGAGTACTTTTTTTAAAGCAAAAACTGTTGTCCCCAAAGAGGGTTAAGGACAGTTTAGCCAACAAATACCTTTGCTTGGTCCTGAGTTTTCATAACAGCTAGGCAGTGTCTATAGTTTCACATTTTTTCTCCTTTAATCGATAAAGTTACCGCATTGTTGTATTACCACTAATTTTGGATCGGAATCTATTGGTACATGCATCTTACTTGTCATCACATAACAAAATATCTCTTGGCAATGAAGTAGAAAGCTTAACTGAGAAGTGTTTCTGGTTCTGTTTGAGAAGTGTTTCTAATGTAAACATGTGTGGCAGGTTGCTGAACGAGCTCTTTACTTGTGGAACAGTGAGCACATTGTAACTTTAATTTCTCAGAACCGTAATGTGATATTACCGTTAGTCTTTGAAGCGTTAGACAAGAATACGGAAGGTCACTGGAACCAAGTAATCCATGGATTGACAGGAAACGTCCGAAGGATGTTCCAGGAAATGGACACAGAATTGTTTGCAGAGTGCCAACAGCAATACTTAGAGAGAGAGAACAGGACTAGAGAATTGGAAGAGCAGCGGGAATTGACTTGGAAGAGAATAGAAGCAGTGGCGGCAAATGCAGGCGGTGAGGATATGGTCTTGGTTAATTAACTAAATATAGGACATAAATATTTCAAATTTTCTACTTAGATGGTTTTTTTTCCAACTTATTGCAATGTTGAAGTCCTTCCAAGCCTACAGATAATCCGTAACGGAGGAAAATATATTGTAACAAGGTGAAATGACTGATGGCAGATTGTGAATGCTTGCAAAGATTTTGCCATTGTTTTCCATTCTTCCCAAAAGGGAAAAGCTATGTGCATACTTTCTTTTGATTATACATTTTCTACCTTAGGCTGTGTTCATTCTCTGGGTCAAATTACTCGGTGATTTCGTGTTCTTTGACAAGCTTATAAATGTATTTTTGTTCAATTTTCTTAACGATTATCGCAGTGGCTTTCTGGGAATGCATGCAGTACGAAACTCACCACTTTGGCCTTATTTTTTCTTCCTTCGTTGTCGAGGGCAATGAACAGAGAAGGCTAGACTCAGAATCTTTGCCGTGGAATGTGTTTGAAAAATGCTCTGCGATTAGAGGTAGGAGCACCACACCATTTCCGGCTTTCAAATAAACCTTGCTATGTAAAACGTTTTTCTTCAGTTTCTGTTTCCTTGTTTTACTAGCACACAATTCACAGAAGTATCGTAAGCATTTGCACGAATGTTAAAAAAAAGCAATCGAAGCACTTTTAGATTTTGGTTTACTAGGCCACAATTCATAAAGGTAGAATAAGCACTGTGCACGAATGTGAAAAAAGCACTCATAGAAGCACTTTTAGATTTTAGCTTAAAAGAACAGAAGAGGATAAAAGGGGGAGGGGGGCGGGCGCTCTCAAGATAAGAGAGATTCGAAGGAAGAAACATGCCATGTTAAACTACATTATTATCACTCGAAGAAGCACTCAAAATTCAACAATAGTTGGTTGATGATGCAAAAAAAAACAAAAAAGAGAAGCCCCTGAATTTGACTTGCCATCCGAAAATGCCGTCTCGACCAACCATATCCTATCCTATGATTCTCCCCATAATTTTCTCCTTCTCTTTTCTTTCCGACATCGTCTCCATCAAGGAAGAAACTTCAGTAGAGCAGCCTGACTATAATAAATCTCACATTGAGTGAGACTATCGTGGAGTCGCATGAACTAAACTACAATGGGTTCTATTTATTATGAGGAAAGTGCCCTGTAAACGATCTGGTTGATAAATTTATACCTTTTGTGAGAAGTGACCTGCGGACAACGTGATCGATCCTCCTACTCAAGTTTCTCTCCTCGATAAACCTAAACCTACCAATCTCAACCAATCAAAACATCCAAAACATGATCTTTCAAAGTCAAAAACACACTCAAAAACCACCTCACTCACTTGATAGTGTGCAAAACCCAAAATTATGTCATCTTAAGGAACAAGAAACCTATAATAATGCAGATAAATAAAAGCATGTGTGGGGACCACAGAAGCAATCAAACAATTTGGGAAATTTTTGTCCCAAATTTGTTTTGTTTGAATTTTATAATAATGTTAATAATAAGGGTAAAGATAAAAGGGTGCCACCATGATTAGTGGTAACGTACAAAATAAAAATAATTAAGAGACACAAGAATATTGTGCTTGAAGATGATGAAGAGCTTGGTCCAGCACCGTTCCCAAATATCATTCCGAAATAATCATCGTCATTGCCCTTGCCGTTCGATCCTCCACTGCCACTGGTGGTGCTGCCGCCGTCGGTGATGGTCCCGTCATCAGGGCTTGTTACGCGACTGCTTTCCCTACAACATGACAACAGGGTTGAAAGTTACAACCAGATAAGTAAACGAATAATAAAAGGACATGAATGGTGATATTTGGTGCAACAGAAGAGTCCATGAAAATAAACCCTAAACAATTAACAATCTGCAACAAGTTTTAAGATGTAGCAACGTCTGAGAAGATCATGAACAGTTGCCTAACGTGTATGAGGATGACTGTCGTTAGCCTTCACCAGTAAACAATCTAAGATTGGGAAGGGGCTGTGGGGGGAGCTTTCCTAGTTTGGCAAGCCCTTTCTCAAGTTGTTGGAATTGCTTTAGCCGTTTTGGGATAAAGGATTGGAAAACAATGCAGCAAAGAAACAATCCGAGGAAAAGTCAGATAAGAAATCTACTGAAATTTTGACAGAATTGGAAGCAATCTTCGGCGAAAGTAGTACAAACAGCTAGCTGGAGATCGTTATGCCAGCGTTCGTCAATAATTATTTTTCTCAATGAATGGCTCATGGACTTGGGTTGTTCCGACTCGTTGATCAGTAATGTCGTCCAGACATTCATTTTTACTTCTCATACACCCCTCTCAATTTCCGAGCGTCGGATTTAATAAACTAAAGAAGAGTATTCTACAAAAACCCTATAGAGTAATCTAATCTGAAAACTAAAAGGACTGAATGGCATCAAAGTTAAGAATCAGTCAAGACTCAGGACCTGGGGTCCAATGCATGGGCAAGTTGTCCATATCTGGATTTGATTATTATGAAATCACAGGAGTGGACCCAATAGCAAAATAAAATGCAGGGGCGGGGCCATACACTTGCTGGCTGAAAAGCAGATGATGGGAATATGTGAGTCACCTTCCCAATGCGGAGCACAGGAAGCCATGGCCAAACCTGGGCCTCCTACAGCACAAGCCATCACAAAAACAAGAAGGCTCCACATGCAAAACTTTAGTACTTTTCCTCCTGTTTACACACTTACACTCACACTAATCCAAACATCTCACAAGCTTCTTCTAATGGGGACACTCTTTATTAGTTGTTGACAATGTTGCACCGACCTTTTCCCCCCACAAAGACAAACCTATCCCTCCCCAATGTAACTACATCTCAAGCACAAGGGCATTTTTGGTATTCAGTTGATCCCGAAATAGTTAATAAATTAGTGATTTTAACACTCCCGTTTTCTCATTTGTCCTAAGTTCTGCTTTAATTTTAATTTATTCAATTAAGAGGCTTAAACAAATGGAGTACAGAGAGAGAGCAAATGGTAATAGTAGTGAAAAATCACTTCCCGACCAGTAGTAAAAGAAAAATGCTAAGAAGACTCAAAAATAAGATTTTTTATGGACTCTCTGACATCTTATATTTTTTGCATAACATTTTATAATGCTGGAACGTAAATCAACGTTAAATAAAATATGCTAGAAAATCAAGAGAGAATCCTCTTAGCATTTCTCGTAGTAAAATGGGATGTTTTTTTTCATACACTTTATCAGTTGCACCATTTGTTGGTTTGTAAAATAAGATGGTCTTTTGAGAAGGTCAAACGCCCAAGAAGCCTAGAAAGCATCAAATGACAAAAACGAGAGTGGGCGGACATACTTGCATATAATCCCAAGGTCACAGCTTAATTGTTTTAAATTAAGCAAAAGCAGATTTGTAATTTCCTCTTTGGAAGCATAACAGATTTGTAATTCAATAAGCTGTGTAATTAATGGGAATAGTGCATTGGGTGCTTTTTGCCAAGCAGAAAAGTAGAAGTGGAAAGACAACGGGCAACACTAGGACTTAGACAGCTCAAACAACTGTAAGGCTGCTAATGCAGCTAGATTCCCAATGGTCCCCTCGTGATCACGTGCAGCCATACAAAACCCAACTCCATTTTCCCACTCTTTTCATTTCCACCTAACTATACTACCAATAATAAAAATCGTTTTCGGATAACTAAAAACGCTTTTTTAATGCAAAATTGTTCTCATAGTCCTTTTTAAGTGCTTTGATGAGAACCATTTTAACTTGTAAGTGTGTAATAGAAAGACATCTAACAAAAGTGCTTCCCACCCAAAAAAGCCACCCAGTAAGAAATTATCATGCAATGCAAGGGTACTTTGGTCATTTTGTCCAAATTTTCTTTCGACTTAAATATTTTCGTATGACAGTTAATGTGGCAGGTAGTACGGTTGAGAAAGTAAAGAGGGGAAGGGTGTTGTGGTAATTTTACGTACCTTGGGTCACCGAAAACACCGGCGTTGGCTGTGATTCGTTCGATGAGAGCAACGGACTTGGGCTCGATGCTTGAGGCCTTGGCGTACTGAGTGCTCATTCCCGCGCCGGACGGCACGAAAAACGCGCCATTTACCATGATGTCCCCCGCCGTCCTCCAATTCCAGTCAGACCAGTCGCCCTCGTTCGTGTCCACGCGCTTTGTCACCTGTGCAAGCACGCGCGAGCAAAAATATCATAACCAATTTGGTCTTTTGACTCTCACAAGGTCATACCAAATCAACAGCTACCTACGCATGCTCACTGTCAGGCACTACTGTCTCTGTCAGTAGCTTCTTATAATGTCCAATATGCCCTTTTCACTTTCAAACAATCACACATGCAAAGGTAAAACCTTTTCTCACCCTAAACTCATTTTTATGTACATCAAAAACATTTGCGACGATATTACAAATTAATCGGATTATTATGCATTTTATTCAAGTATGCAAATTAAACGCCAGTGCAAGTGGGATGATTTATATCCCATGTAACCCCTTTTTCCCATTTGACATGTAGGCATAAAGGGACAACCTATGCCAGCTGGAAGCGCGTGACTACAACAACCCAACGCGCCGCCCACTGGGCCCGCCAAAGAACCAATTCCCAAAATCATGAAACAATCATGCTAACCTTTTTCAATTTTCCCTCTAATCCGAACGTAAAAATAAAAAAGACACGAACTTAACAAAAATTACAATTCTTACCTCCTTGGCGTTCTCGTCCTGAGGAGCAGTGTAGCGGTTCCCCTGGCTGTTGATGGTGGGGTTAGCGCTACCGCCGATGGCATACATCTCCCACCGCGTGAAGTCGTTGTTCACCACGTGGATGTACCCCCGTCTGCACCGCGGCATACGCTGCACCAGCGCCACACCGAAGTGGTTAAACGCAATCGTCACCTGCATCCCGCTGTCCGGCAGGTACTTGTCGTCGTGGCCCAATAGCATCACCTCGTCGTGGTGGGCGAAGTAGTTGTTGGAAATCGTGATTCCGGTGGACCCCATGATGGCGTCGATCAGTCCGTCGGCGCAGAACGAGAGGGAGCAGTGGTCGATCCAGATTTTGCGAGCGCCGAAGAGGGAGATGCCGTCGCCGTCCGATTTGCCGCGCCAGCCAACGTGGGTGGGGCTGGAGGCGATGTTGGTGTTGCCGGCGGGCTTGCAGTGGTGCACGTGGATGTTGTGGATGATGATGTTGGAGACGTACTGGAGGGTTATGCATCCACCGCCGGTGACGTGGACGTTGACGCCGCGGCCGTCGATGGTTTTGAAGCTGTTGACAATGAGCTCGTATTTGAGCTTGATGGTCATGTCGGCGGAGAAGATGATCCAGAGGGGCTCGGTTTGGATGACGGCGTGGCGGAGCGTGCCCGGAGTTGGGTTCGCCGGGTTGGAATCGGAGGAGTCGGTGACTATGTAGATCAGGCCCCCTTTGCCCCCCAAGGCTTCCATGCCGAACCCAATGCCGCAATCGGCGAGCTTTTGGCGGTTGTTGCTCCAGTCCTCGCAGCGCCAGCAGTCGTCGATTGGGTTACCGCTGAGGCACTGGCTTTGGTCCTTGACATCAATGGACAGCATTTGGCGCCTGGAAACAGACGCATTGACTCTCCTGAACACAAAAAACAGAGTGCCCTGTTTGGTTAGTGGGAAAATGAGGTAAAATGCAGAAAAAATTAGCTGAACCCAGATTGGGGTTTTTGGTCTAACAGCTCAAAATGCATGATTTGTGAAAAACCCAGATGGGATTTTTGAAAACAGAGTGTGCCAGAGCATTAAACACCAAAATGTACCAAACCCAGACGGGGGTTTTAGCTGAAAAATGGGGAGCCAAGACGAACCCTTTTTGCAAAATAAATAAAAATGAGCAAAACCCAGTTTGCAAAATCGAAAATGAGCAGAGCCCAGATGGGGATTTGAGTAATTTTGGGGCAGCAATTAGGGTTCCAACCTTTGAACTTCATGAGCAACAGCATCAGGGTCTGGGTGCTGGTGAGGGAGGGTGAGGTTCAAGGAGGACGAAGAAGCTTTAGAGAGAAGGGATAGAGAGAAACAAATTAAGAGAATGCAGGTGGTAGGAAGAAGCATTGTTGAACAATAATGAGGGGGATTGGATTTGGATGGTTTGTTTGTTGTTGGGGTTTTATTGCATCTGTGTGCAAGACTCTTCCTTTGGAGGAGGATTAGAGGAAGCTGTCTTGCTTGCTTGGCTTGGCTGCCTCCCAGTAACAAAAACAACTTCGGAAGCTGCAAATTTGGGGAAATGTGATGTGGGTTTATATAATAAACAATGATTGGATTAAGGGAAAAACTTGATTAAAATTATTAAATTGGGGGAAATGTGGTAACTTTTCTTCTAGGGTTGAAAGGAAGGTTGGCTGCTGCCGTTGGCTTTAGGGACAGCCCTGGAGGCCGGAGGAGGAGGAGGAGTAGGAGAGAGAAAGTGAGGAAGTCTCTCTTTCTCTCTCTCTCAAGAAATCTGCCTTGCACTCTTTCAGTCACTCACATTCTTACCTTGTATGCTAATCTAGGGTGAGAGCTTATCCGAAATTTAGAGTTTGTGCTGGGATTAAGATTCTTTGCTGAAAGTTATGAATGTTTTATTCCTGAGATGTAAATTATAACCTCTTTCGGGTTCGAGTGTAGACAAGAACCGTTTCCGCTTTTGGTGATGTGATTAGAAAAGATTTTGCCGGTTAATTAGCAGTTGATTAAAACTTTGCAGGCTTTTTTTTTACCAAAAATAAAAGATTTGCAGGCTTTCAGTAATTTTCTTTTTGTTGCCGGGTGAAAAACGGAGGCGCCGCGGCTGCCGTTATAGGATGGATTATCTCGGTTCTCCGCCCCTCTTTTTTCCCTCGCTCCATCCCTCCTCCCTCTCTCCCAGTTTTTTTTTGTTCTCTCTCTACTTTTTTTTTTTTTATTTTTGGGTTTTTAAATCAAAGTCCAAAAATCTAGAGTGTTTTTAGGAATGAATCTAATTATCTAATTATATATTTTTATTTCTTTTATACTCATTTTATATTTTCTAAAAATATTAAAAATCAATTAAAATTTTCTAATATTATGCATTTTCCAACTCTAAAAAAATATATTTAATATCTTATAACTAAAAAACTAATATAATAACATAAATTTATCTGCAAAACATTATATCCTAACTCAAGTAACAAATATATGAATGCATATAATACCTAAACGTGAGATATGAAACCTAATTAAAAGGTAGAAAAAACATAACAGACCTACAAGCAAGACACATTAATCTGTGACAGGTTGATTATAAAAAAAGAATCTATCATATAGGTAGATAAATATAATTAACCTGTGATATAGGTTGATTATAAAAATTAAAAATAAAATCTATAAATGGGGTTTAAAGCAGGAGGAAGAACGAGAAATAACAAAAAGATAAATAAAAAGAAATAAGCAAAGAGATAATTGGGAAGAAATTTGATTTTTATAATAAATCTTATCATTGAACAGATAACTATTAATAATTAAATAATTAAATATAACAAATTAGATTTATTTTAATAAACTGGACTATTCCTACGATTGACTCAAAAAATTGGACTTATATCAAGTTTCCCCTTTTATTTTTTTTGCTCCTTACAATGATGAAATCTTGAGCATTCAAACAAGAGGGGTGGGAAAGGAAGGAAAAAAATAATAATAAAAGAGAGTCCTTGTCCATTAGACTACACCCAACCCTGGGCTAAAAGCCAAAATACCCCACTTATTCCCTCCCTCCCTCCCTCCCCCCTCCCCAAAACCCAACCCAACCCAAGCCAAATCTTTGGGCTAAAAGCTAAATGCCAAACCAAGGCCAAATACCTCTCCCAAGATTTAGCCCACAAACACGTGGACTTGCCCAAAATTACCCCACTCTCGACCTGTTCACTCTAGGGCTGGGCAAACGGGGCCTGGACCCGCGGGTAGGGGCGGGTCCAAGCGATTCGGGGCGGGTACGGGGCGGATCCTGTTTTTAAAATTCTGAAACGGGGCGGGGCGGGTCGGGTCCATGTCATTTGCGGGGCGGGACGGGTCCTAATTGCTGAGAAACGGGGCGGGGCGGGTACGAACCGTTTCCACCTTCCAAATTTCCGTTGATTTAATCTAATCACTCTGTATCTGCCTGCCAGACTCCCAAGCAAACTATCATCGATACCCCTGGTTTTTTGCCTTCATGTACTGGTAATTTCCGCAGAAATAAGAAGATTATGCTCTCTGTGAAGAAATTTATTAGAAAAAGTCCACCTGACATCGTTTTGTTCTTCGAACGCCTCGACCTCATGAGTACTAGCTACACGCAGACCATAGCCATCACTCGCATTTCCAAATCTTCGGAATTCAGGAAGCTTATGATCTGGGGTAGTTCTCCGTTGAACTCGATCTCGTCGACGAGCGGCGATTTGATCAGCCTGACGAGCGCGCAGAGTACTCTGATCGCGTTCGGAGACGCGATTTTTATCAGAGAGCTGATCGTCGGCCGACCGATTGATTGAACTTGATCAGAGCTGCAATGGCGAAAGCAGTGTGTTCTTTGACTCGCTTCGATGACCGAGTCGACTCGCACAGAACTGACTCGAGCGAGGTGACAACTTTGGACTTCAAGATCAAATCTTGCAACTCATGGTTGAACCCCTGCGCAACTCGGTCCTCGAACTGAGTCAGTAGTTCGATCAACTCGTCCTCGTCGCGAATTGGGTCTTCTTCCAGAGCTCGCGTCAAGCTATGTAAGCACTCGCGGTCGATCCACGCTTGAATTTCGGACTCGATAGACCGGGCGAGTTTGGAGAGGCAGTGAGTCGAGCAGCAGCGAGTAAGCAAGGAGCGGATGCTGAGGTGGCCGCTGGACTGGCGGAGGGATTCGACGAGGGTTTTAAGGGTGGCGAGGTGTTGGGAGAGGGCGGAGAGTTGTGGGTCCCGGGAGAGGATGTTGTCGGACTCGGTCTCGAGCTCGAGGAGGGCGTTAATGGCGGAGGATGAGTTTGAGTGGGGAATCAGGTGGGTCTGTAGCTCGTGGGAGGCTTGTTTTAGAGCTTCTAGGACCTTGAGAACTCGTGGGCCGTCTTCCTTCTGATGGAGCTTCACCTCCATGGATATGGCGATCAGAAGCTGTAGTGATTTTCTGAAGAAAAGAAAAAAAAAAAAAAAAAAAAAAAAAAAGGACCCGTGGACCCGGCCCGAACCGGCCCGTTTCAACCGGGCCGGGTAATGTCCGGTTCTTAATTTAAAAAATGTAATCCCCGGCCCGGCCCGGCCCGTTCCCTTTGAACTTAGGTCCGGTCCGGTTCCTTCAAAATTGGGCCCGGCCCGGCCCGTGCCCAGCCCTAGTTCACTCGCCCCACGCGGCCTGTGAGCCTTCAGCGCCCGACAGGGGGGTCCATTGTCAAGGCCGCTATCTGCCACAACCCAGAGCCCAACGGCTCTTTTTTGCATCCAACGGCTGGCATTTTTGTACCGTTGGTGGATCCAACGGTCCAGATTCAAATTTTGGGTTTTTTTTTAAAATGTTATTTTAAAATACATTGAATCCAACGGCTGAAATAGAATATAATCAAATCTAATGGTAAAAAAAAAAAATTAAAAATTAAAAATTAAAAATGAGTTAAAAAAAAGATTTAACGGCCCAAATTTAAATCCAACGGCTAAAATAATTAAAAAAATTATTTAACTCAAAATTCACCCAAAAACTCTATAAATACCTATGTATATGTTCAAACATCCACACAAAACTCAATTTTCTCCTACAATTCTTCCAATTTTTCTTTCTACCATTTCTTTCCATTTCCAAATTGTTCAACATGGCAAGAGAGCATATTAGAGGTCGTAATTGGACCTGTGAGGAAGATGTTGCTTTATGCTTGGTATGGGTTGTTAGCGAAGATGGTGCAATTGGCACGAATCAAAATAAAAAGGTTTTGTGGGATAAAATCATTGAAAAGTTTTATGAAAATTGCAATGGTGGCGCGATGGATGGTAATGTTGCTTACGATCGGTGGAAGACTATCAACAAAGCATGCACTTTATGGAATGGAAGCTTGGAGAGAGCCGTGGTTGGCATGACTAGTGGAAGGAGTGCCAAATAAATTGTGAGTTTTTTTCTTGATATTTTATTTGTCATGTACATAATATTATTTTGCAACTAATTGTTTTTATGTATTTTTTGCATAGGGTGACAAAGCATTAGAAATTTACAAGACAAGAGTAATACCAAAAAATCAAGTTTTTAAGTTGCAACATACTTGCGACGTCCTCAAGGATTATCTAAAGTGGGGAACCGATGCGGACCAACAATGGGGAAGATTATTTCAACGTGAAGCCACACTGACAAATGTCAAAAATGAAGGTATCAATGAAGGTGTCAATGAAATGACCCCCAACTCCTTCTTTTGCAAGGCCCCCGGGAAAAGATAAGCAAAAGGAAGCAAAGAGAAAAAGGAAGTCCCAAGATTCGTTGAGTGGACACATTGCTACCGGAATTGCAAGATTGAGAGAAACCCATAGCTCTCACCAAGAAGAAGCAGCCCGAATGCATTTGCAAATGAAGGAAGAAGGGGATAGGGAGCAAGATTAATTTTCATGATGGAGGACCTCGACAAAGACACTCCAGAGAGGAAGAAGTTCTTACATGGTAAGCAAAAGGAAATTTTGCGAAAGTATGCCATAAGGAGTATATTTCAAGATGATGAATCATCTCAATCCTATATCCCAAGTCCATCACCAAGTCAAGATGGTGGATATCATTATTAAGTTTATGTAGTGTATGAATTATCGGTTGTATTAAGTTTATGTGGTTTATTAATTGTCGTTTGTATAAAGTTTATGTACTTTATTAATTGTCGTGTGTATTAAATTTATGGCTTATTAATTATTGTTTCTATTAATCTAAATGCCTTCAATAATTATTGTACTTATTATTCCACACTTTGATGTAGAATAGATGCCTTCAATAATTCAACCTCCATCCAATAATTTATCCAACGTACTAGATAAAATATTTTGCATAAGAGGACACTTAAATTTATTAGTAGAAAATACCAACATAGTACACTTAAAATTATTACATAAATGCTCAACCAACATCATCAACGTTCACCTTCTTGGCGCCATACATGCTCAACCAAATCCTTGTGAAGTGTGTCATGACCTTGAGGAGCTTGAATTCTATTTAAACGTCTCATATACTCACTCAATGTGACCATATCCTATCGGGGTCTCATATGTGGTTGCAGCAAGATATTCAACATCTCTTGCAATAACTCTCGCATGCGTTGGTTGGTCATCATCCACATCTTCGTCTAAATCTTTTTCAATTTCAATGTACTCATCTTCCATAATCCAGTTGGGCAAAATTATGCACGTCATCATGATTGAATGGAGGTCTTTGGTATACCAAAGTCATGCAGGCCCTCTAACAATGGCCCATCGAGCTTGTAAGATCCCGAACGCTTTCTCCACATCCTTCCTGTAAGACTCTTGCCTTTGCGAAAATAATTTCTTTGCAGTATTAGGATGAGAAAAACTTTTGACAAAGGCAAACCAACTAGGATAAATACAATCAGTTAAGTAGTAACCTAGCTCATACCTATTACCATTTACCATGCCAAGGAAGCCTCTTTTATCTGCCTTGCGCATAAGCCTTTTTAAGTCTTCACGATTTGGCTTGGGAAGCTGTGTGGCTCCATATATGGCTTGAATTGCCCCATAGAAGCGTTTCAGGTTCTTAATAGCAGTAGTCTCTGCAAGTCGGCAATACTCATCAATCGAGTCTACAGACCACCCATTAGTTAGCATCCGAAATGCAAATGTGAACTTCTGATGAGGTGATAGACTTTGTCGGCCTACAACATCTATCTTCCTTGTAAAGTAGTGGTCATGATTGACAATTACGTTCAAGATGCTTTCAAAAAGTTATATTCTCATCCAAAACTGCCTCCGAAAATCATGAGCAAGAAATCTCAAACGCTCGATGAAATAATATTTCATCACTCGGTCATGACACTCTTCTCTATCACACTGCACAAATGAACGCCCCGTGACAGAACCACGATAGCTAGATTCGGCATGATGCTCATATTGCATAAGCGAGTTTGCAAGTTCAGCTTCTGCGTTGATCATTTCTGCATCCTCAATGTCAAAGCTTGCTTGGTATTGTGTCATCTGCATTGCCCTGATACGCCTTCTTCTATCATCCATTGATGAGATATTGAGGATTTTTAGGAAATAAAAACACTTTGAAAGTTGAAAGATTGGTGAATATAGAGGATGATTGAAGGTTGAAAGATGGTGTGATCAATCGATATTGAACATGTGTTTATATAGTGAAAGTTGAACGGTTGGTGAAAGTTGAAAGTTTGGTGAAAGTTGAAGGCTTGCTTTGTGGAAAGATTTAGTGATTTTTCAATATTTATGAGAATTTAAATATTTTTAGATTAATATGTTCATAAAATTAATTTACAATGGTCTACATAATTTTTTTTTTAAGTTAATTTAAGAAAAAAAAATTAGCCTAGCCAAACTAAAATTTTAGGCCAGAAGGGTTGAAGCAGAAAAACTGTTTCTGGGGTAAAAAATTTGAATTTTAGCCCAAGGGTAGAGATGGTCTTAGTGTAGATAATATTGTTTGTTCAAAAAAAAAAAAAAAACTAATTATTTTGGGCTATTTTTAATTGTCATAGTTCACCTAGCAAATGAAAATTTTGAACTTTAGGAATGCTATACTAAAATTTAATAGTAATAAATTAAAAGTTTTAGACCACACACGGTTTCTTATTTTATTCATTTGAAAATTTTGAAGGCCAGAAGCTTATAAAACAGATTATAATTTTCTTGTTTTAAATTATTATTTTCAGGTTTACTATTATACAACCTTATGTAGGCAACAAATTATAGAAAATTGAGCATTTGATTCCGTAGTAATAATTTTAGCTTAATCCACCCGCTAAATAATTTCTGGCTCTGTTATGGGTAAGGAGACAATATTTTCAGGTTTACTATTTGTTTGGTCCCAAAATAATATTATTGGGCCTAGCGTAGGTTTATATTCGGCCCAAAGCTTTTTCAAATGTACTATGGGCTGTCTGGTGGTCCTAAGCCACTCAGTTAAGGCGGTGGAGTCCTATTGCAAGAATGAGTGATTTGGACAAGAGCAGATGGGTCGAAGTCCTAGTACATTTGGGATCCTAATGCAATGAGGATTTTTGGCCGGAAATGAATACAGCCTGAAAAGGGGGGTGAGTTCAAAGTCCTAATAGGAGTAAGATTGGTCAGGATAAGGTTGGATCAGAATAAGAAGTCTTAGTCCGAATATGGTTTCAACTCGATCTTAAGGAGGATTTGTTGCTATAAATAAAGAGCAGAGTGCATCATTTAAGCCCCCTCCAATTCAACACACAATTGCTCTACGCAAACCTCTCAAACATCTTGAGATTTTTTATTTTCTTTTTCCGCCAACACACCTTCAGTTTGGATAAACAACACTGTGAAGGGAACCGGCGAACATCTTCAGTTTGGATAAATAGCACTGTTACCGTAGAATCAACAGACCGAGGACCACCTTCAGTTTGGATAAACAGCACTGTGTTGAAGCCGACTGGTTACCTATTAAAGTCTCGGTCGAGAAGGGTTTCCGAATCCTTATGGGCAGAGGTCATCTTATTAGCCTTCTCGGCGAAATAAGGTGTTACAAGTTACTACATTCGGCACATTGAACGCCAAGTGAGTTTCAGAGTTCGGCATTCTGACAGCCGAACCACATTTACCATCAAGACATACATCTTTTTTGAGTACGTGTGTCTGTGTAGTTTGGAGTCGGTTCGACGTGCGTATACTTTTACGAATATAATCACCGTGACCGAATCTGGCACGGACAATTCGTGAACTTTGCAGAACTAGTAGCCTTGTCTTCAGGCTCGAGAACCCGAAGGCCGAGACGTGTTCCTTCCTCGGTCGTAATTGCAAGATCAAGAAGTCAGTAGTGCGCTCAACGCAACATCAACAAATTTTACTCCTCGGCCGAGCTCGGCCGATGAGTTGGCACGCCCCGCATCAACCGAATGACGTAGTTAGCTCATTAGTTACTCGACTTGTGCTCCATGTAGGCTTTGTAATTTTTAGGGTCAACACTATTATACAACCTTATGGTGGTAACAAATTATAGAAAATTGAGCATTTGATTTCGTAGTAATAATTTTATCTTAATCCACCTGCTAAATAATTTCTGGTTTAGTCATAGGTAAAAAGACAATATTGAATAAATAAAATAGAATGTGAGAATCTAAAGATTTTTTTTTTTTTTTTGTCAAGAATATGTAAAGATTAGGTGTATTGATACAAAATAAGGTTCGAATAAAATTTCCTAAAATCTTTTCTTTTCCTCCAGGTGTTTTTGCTACTAAGTTGGATAACCTCAAAATTAAATTATTCAACTTTATTTGCACAAATCAACTATAAACGAAGTAATAGCATTTCTAGGGGAATAAGTTAATATGACTTTTACCTCTCACACATTCTTGTTAATTTTTTGTTCATTGATCTTTTTCAATTTATTCGACTTGACAACCGGAAATTGAGAGAGATGTGTGAGAGGAAGGGCTAGGGAGATTAAATTTTGTAAACTAAATAATATATAAGTTGATGATTGGATTATTACTTTAAGTGTTGATCAACGCGCTTATTTCTTATTGGTGACACATCATTTAGTTTACAAATTTAATCTCCAAATTTAGTCTATCTAGCATTACTCAAGGTAAAGATGGATATGTGGATAACATCACCCTTTTTCAAATAGAGGGACTACTATTTCTTAACAAGATTTGTAGGAGATGTTCTAAGCGATTAAATTCAAAATATCAAAGTAGACAATATTTTTACTTTCTATCAATAGGTAGATTATTGCGTATATTGTATTTAGATTTTTCACAATTTTATGAATAGTTTTATTTAGGGGAAACTTGATATAAGTTCAATTTTTTTAACCACATGAATACTCCAGTTTCTTAAAATAAGTCCAATTCCTTAAATTTGGAATTATTTTATTATCACTAAGTATTATTTATTGATAAGATTTATTATAAAAATTAAATTTTTAATTATATCTTTAATTATTTCTTTTTTTTTTTCTTCTTTTTTTTGCTATTTTTTGCTCTTCTGTTCCAAACCCCATTTATAATTTTTTTTTTTATTATTTTATAGTCAACCTATATCACTGGTTCATTGTATTTATGTGTTAACCCATCCCTAATTTCACGATTTTATAATCTTTAAAAGAGTGATTTTACGAAAATGTCATTAGAGGCGAGGATATTTGACTTTCGTTGACCATCTTTTTGTGACGTGTACAAGCTACTATTTTAACGTATTGTCAAAATACTCGATGGTACAAACGTGTAGGCGCAATCAGAATAGAAATTGGAGTTACGATTGAACTTTTATGGAACTACGAATTCGAAAGTTATTTTTGAAGAAATTACTATTCTAATTATCTTATACTATTTTATATTACTAAATTATTATTCTATTATTTTCTGATTGAATTTTTTATTATTTTATTAAGGTTTAGGGTTACCCACACCAAAACTCATCCTGTGCCTCCCTATATCTTGGGACACTGTCTCTCAATATTCAAATCTCTCTCACCTCACTCTCCCAATGGATGATTGTCATTTCACCCTTCTCTCTAACCTTCTCAGCTCTCTTTCATCTCACTCTAACTCTCCGTTTCTTCGTGAAACTCGCTGGACCACCACCACCATCCTCTCCGACAAGCATCGCTGCCACGAACCAAAGGCATCACCTTGTTTCTTGGTCGTGGACCTGAATGCTTAGGCATTGAACTACAAATACAAACCTAGTCTGCACCGTTTCTCCGACATTTTTTCGCCATTTCCAACAAGGTGAGTCACGGAACTTCCTCAATCTTTCTCATCTCACCACCCCAAGTCTAATTTGTAGGTTAAATGTGCATGTTGGTGATGTTTTGGTGCAGAAAACACCTTAGAACTTAAACCCAGTTTCTCTAGTGAGAACCCAACGGCTTTTAAGTCGTTTTCCAACGAAATCTGGCCGATGCCGAGGAAACCAATGGTATTATTCGAATCCTTGTTCCCTGATCTTCATTTTGGTATAATACATGGCTAGGGTTAGTAAAGGTTTTGTTATTCGGAGCTTCCTAGAATCCGGCTGTTGCAGTGGTAACCGGCCAGAGAAGAAGAAGAGGAAAAAAAAAAAAGGTGCTAATTCGAACCCTTGGGCGTAAGCCCAAACCCGGCCCAAAACCTTAAGCCAAGCCTTTGTCCCAGGCTAGCCCATTTCTAAATTGGGCTCAGAATATTCTCGCCTTTGTCCCAAGCTAGCCTATTTCTGAATTGGGCTCGGAATATTCTCTAGAATATTCTTAAAATATTCCTTAGGTTGATTTTTCAGAATTTTCTCGAAAACCTTCCTAGGCTAATTTCAACATCCCGAGTCCATTTTTGACATCCATTTAGTGAAATTCCAAGTTTTAACGTGGTTGACCACCGGGGCGTCTTTGTTAACTTTTAGGGTCGGCCGTTAACTTTTTATGAAATTTGTCCGGGACCTTTCTTAACATATTTCAACGCCCTGATTCCAAATCCGCACTCCGTTTTTCCAAATGTAATTGTCTTAGAGGAGTTTTATTAATGGGTCTCAATATTATGCTTAGGTGCGAATACTATCGGAGATTCCGGCTTTCTTAGCTCGAACAGATGTGACATCGCAAGTGTGGTAAAGAATTTTCTACATTCCACCTAGATTAGGGTAACGTATATAAAAATTAACGTGTTGACGGAATCCATGCAATTATACTACGTCATACGGGGCACACAGGTATGCGTATCAGTATGGATTCTTTAATGGTATTTACGGTTATGAATAGTATTTCACTGACTAGGGTTATTGAATTATTGAATTATCGATTTATCATTGCATGACTATATTTATGTTATCTGCTCATCGTTTGTTGTACTGGTGTTAATACTCGTCTGGACCAGGGCCCAGTCTTTCACATTATGTGCACATCGCATTGTACGCTCACTTTGGATCCATTGTAGGTGCCGGTCCTATCCTAGATTGTTATAGGCAATTAGGACTCATATGTGTTAAGCATAGCGTCAGTCTTCACGTGATTGTAGTACTAGAGCGTAAATCATTATTACACCCAATCATGTTCATGACATAATACCTCTGTATGAACTCGTGTGTCAGCATATGTCGATGAGCATTCGACAAGATAGGTTTGCTTATGCGAGCTTATGCGGTTACAGACGTGATGTGTTTATTTACGAATTAGTGTGCCGTATTGAATTCTTGAGTTATTGCAGGTTACGGTAAGTATTTTCATACTATATGTAGTATGTATATTTGGAAACTATACTTGTTTTATGGCAAGGGGTTATAATGTTTTCAAAAGGTTTTTATAAAACTTTATTTTTAGGCCTACCCACCCTTGTTTATCACCCCTCCAGGTTTTAGTAGCTGAACTTTCATATCGATGAGGATTCTTGGCAAATCTGGTATTGGAGACTACCTCCGATGGTATAATTCTCAATCCACTCTACTGTACTTTACTTATAATTTGACATCACGTGTGATATGGGTTCATTTCCGCTTACTAGTGCACTCTTATACTTAGGCACTTTTAGGTTTAAATTTACTCATATTTTCCACATCACTACACTTTATGGCTTTGTCACCCTCCTGGTGTCGGCCAACACAGCTCGATTTGGAATCCAGGTGAACATTCCGGGTCGGGGCGTGTCAATTTATCTACCTATATGAAAGATTCATATTTATAACTAACATTTATCACTGCTTAATGTATCTTACTTGTAGGTATTATATTTTTGTATTTTGTAGTTAGGTTTCATATATCGCTTATAGATAGAATATACATTTAATTATTTATCTACATATGCCATAAGTTTTTGTTCATAGTCTACCTATAACATAGATTAATTGTGTCACATTTTTTTTCTTTTCTTTTTATAATATACCTTTTATCACAAAATTTAATGGATTTAAAATTTTCGTCTAAAAAGACAAAATTGAATAATTGATACAAAAATATGTAAGTAGATAACTTGACTCAATCTTGAAAACAACCTATACTTTTGGACATAGATCTAAAAGTCCTTTTTTTTATTATTATTTTTGGTTGTTGAATTGAGTTTGCATTTATTTGTATTTCCCAATAGCCCCCGTTGGACTGTTTTATTGTTCTTGTTGGTTTCTTATTAGGTAAACCCGTGTAAAATTGTTTTATATCATTTGGTATGCACTTAATTTGTAACTTTGTAAGTGCGTATCCTTTTTTCATTCAATTATTTTTATTAAAATAAATTTTGCATTGGGGCCAAATGGATTACAGGTTTAATTTAATGATGGCAAGGCAAGCTCATGGAGCAAACAATAATCAAAAGCTTAATGGGACCCTATTTTTTGGATCAAACTCAAAGGCTCAAGATAATCTGAGGTTATATTATAATATTTATTTTATTCAAACGATATTTTAATTAATCTTATCTAGTAGTGTGAGGCAAATTTGAACTCGAATGAAGATAAAATACTATCTTGAAATTGCGAGATTTTTCAATGTGACCGATACACGAGGTGATACATCATGTGTCATTAAACAAATTGTGGGATATGTGTGCTAAAAAGTTAATAACTTAAAAAATAAAATTTCTCTCCATTCCTATTAAAACATATGGTGTACTACTTGTGTTCCTATCACAGCTAAAAATTTATCCTTGAAAATCGATGTGGGAACTGCAAGGGAACAGAGATTAGACCAATGAAATGCACTTCGCAAAATGAGGTTGAATCCAGGAATATTTGGCATATGAGTTGGATAGAAATTCATAATATAATGACCCCATATATATTATATAAACTATATTATATAGAAATTCATAATATAATGACCCCATATATATTATATAGAAATTCATAATAAATGAGAAATGCTAAGAATATTTTCTCAAAGTAGGATTTTTTATTGAGTCTCTATCCAACTCACAGTTTAATGTAAATTTTTGTATCAATATTATAAATCATTGTGCAAAAAATATGAGATGACATATAGTCCATGGAGATTCTCACTATTGAGAGAGTCTCCTTAGCATTTCTCAAAATAAATAAGAAATTGTTAATAGCACTCCAAAAATCTAATTCTGCACACCACACTTTCTATATTTAAAAAATAAAAATACTAGTCACAATTAAAATTTTAAAATGGCAATAACAGTTACCGAATAAATACTCTCCGACGTGAAATTATCTATATTTAGGACTGACACACCCCGACCGAGATCAGGGCATGCTGGCCGTCACACGAAGGTGACGTAGCCATGTGCGCGTGCGGAAGCTATTAAGATAGTAATATAAAAGTACTAATAATTAAAAGCTAACTAGCATACTAGGTACTAGTGTATGTGAGACACAATTCAGAGCAAGTCTACAACAGTCCAAAAGGAAAAGATACGACATAAATACACCCGAAGGTGACCCTACAATGGTGAGTGTCTGTCAGAAATGTCGGGACGCCCTCTGGGATAAACCACCGAACTTGCTAGACCACTAGAACCTGGAGGGGCGCAAAAACAAAAGCGTGAGTGGGCAAAAACAAAGCTCTTTGAAAACTCTTTAGCAAAATACATTCTAACCCCTCGCCGTAAAACCTGTATACTTCCCAGAAAATGAACATATATACGTATGTATA
Source organism: Pyrus communis (assembly GCF_041283825.1). Lineage (NCBI taxonomy): Eukaryota > Viridiplantae > Streptophyta > Magnoliopsida > Rosales > Rosaceae > Pyrus > Pyrus communis. The sequence goes on along the minus strand of NC_142571.1, from coordinate 21,970,569 downwards.
GGTATGCCAATCATGCTCCACAATATGCCATTCATGCTCCAGAATATGCGACAACAGAATCTCATAATCAAATATAAATGCTCAAGCGTAAATCACATCAATAACATATAATCTAGCAGCCGGGAGTCACCTAACGTGACCTGTACGGCTGCATCTAGAGCTCCACTCTCAACTCAATAACTGAATCTGCACACGAGTCGGAACCACCTAACGTGGTCTGTACGACAGGCTGGGTGTAATATATATATGTATGCTCTAGTGCTACGATCACGTGAAGTTGGGCGATAAATCGCGGGTCACCTACAAGTCGGAACCACCTAATGTGGTCTGTACGACAGGCTTGCACCTAACTTGGATCCAAGGCGAGCATGCGGTGCTGGTGAACATACACGTGAAGGCTGTGCCCTGGCCTCGGGCGGGAGCACTAACACCGGGGGTGCAGATTATGAGCTCTCTAAGCATCTCAAACTACTATTGCATAACAACATGAATACCGCTTACCTGGCACTTACCTGTGCGTCCACAGCACCAAATACACATATATATATATGTATGCCACTACTAATACATGCGATGATGCGTAAACAACATTCATATGATGCATGGCATAAAACAAATAACTTTTTCTATTTAATTTCTGGGAATTTATATGTATATAGGTATATACGGAAAACAAAAGCCCACTCACTGGTAATTAGAAGGGTCGTAGCCCCCCTGCCTCGAGTGTGAACGCTCGTCCTCGGAAAACGAATCACCTATACGCGAAAAAGCTACGAAAACGTTAATTTAAAAGCACATAACCAACTTCTCGTAATAACTTCTCATACATTGCTCAATTTGGACAATTGAATATACTAATGTGCTCTACACAACCTCAGGATCACACCCATATTTTTAAAATAATTTTTGGACCACGCACGCGCCCCCACGCGCCGTCCTAGGCACGGACCTACGCGCCCCCACGCGCGGCCACGTGACATGCACACTGACGGCGTCAACTGACGCCGTCAGGAATATTCCGTTAAACTGACGGAATATTCCCTTAACTGACGCCGTCACTGCCGTTAGGAATATTCCGTTAAACTTAACGGAATATTCCCCTTCCTTCTCCGGCGAGACTCCGGCGCCGGCGACGGCGCCGGAAAACTGGGAAAAATTCAAACTTAGTTTTCTCCTTCGTTTTTCAACCATTTTTCATGATTCAAACGCCAAAATGAAGCTTAGAACTAGTAGAATCACGTTAGACCACTTTTACAAGCTAAAACTCACTAGATCATACCTGCAACAACAATCCAAGTTCGGCCAACTTTGAACAGGACGATCCCGACGTCCAAACTCGTCCAACGAAACACTCCCAAGCTCCTGGGAACCTCACAAACACAACTACAAGCTTAGAATTTCCTAAAACAAGCTAGATTAGGTTTGCATGAACAGTGCTCAAATCGGCCATGGTGATATCGACGTGAAAACATCAGAATTCTTACCTGGAAATGGCACCACTGGACTCCTCTCAGCCTCACGAGCACGAGGGTGGTCTTGGTTTCTCGATTGGTGAAGGTTTGAGTATGTTTGTGTGTATGTCCGTGTGTTGAATGAAGAAGAAGAAGAGAGGAACTCGGGGAGAGAGAGAGAGAAACAGAGAAGAGACAGGAAATGAGGGAATCAGGGAGAAAAAGAGAGGGTATGAGTGTGTGTGGTCCTACAACACCACACCACACAACACTAATATGTAAACGAACAAATTAGGGGTAAAATCGTAATTTCCCATGTACGTTTTAATAATCCCGGGACGGGATGTTACAAGGACCGACCTTCCCTGCATATCCTAGGTGCATCTGATTAATTTATAATTAATTATTACTGTGATATTATATAATTGTTTCCTATTGCTGGGAGCGCAATTTGCAAGTTGATGAATACAGAAATTCAATTAATTAGGTCGGTAGAATGATTCGTCTTAATTTTATATTAAAAAGAGAAATTAGTTTAGGAGAAAACCTTGATTAACATACTGTTTTATAATTGTTCGCAAATAAATAAATAGCTGTGATGTTGTAATGTGACTTGTGAGGAGCCCGAGAGGTATAATTCCAATGAAGACAAATAAGAGGGTGAGCGATCACAATAATAGCTCTACCTGGTGGTTGCTTGGACGATGAATGGCTACAGCTCATATTCTCTACACATATAGATACTTAAAACTATAATGTTGATAAGTAATTAGTTCATAAACAACTAAGGTTCTAAAAGACGCTAGAATAGTCGGATGGTGGGCTAAGACATAACACCTACCGCCTAAGCAAACTAAGTGAATTTAAATAATTTATCGTTATATCATATAAATAAATACATATATACACTTAAAAAAAACTGTGTTTGTATAATCGTATTGGGAATAAAATAAAGATAAAATGCAATAAAAGTCATAAGCTTAGTAAGCAAATATACAATTCAAAGGCCAAAAACCATAAACTCAGTAAGCAAATAAACTCCCATTAACAAATTACAAATATAAGAACGGTTTTCACAACTGAATTAATTTAACAATTTCATTTGGATAGGTTACGCGTTACTCACTTTAACTTAATTAGTTAATTAAAAAAAATTACTTGAAATCGCCTAGCGTGCCGCCTAGACCACCTAGTCCCTCCCCGATTTTAGTGACTGTTTTCCAAAATCGCCACGGAACCCCATTGCCTAGCACCTAGGCCGATTTTTAGAACATTGTAAACAACTTTTCCAACTATTTAAGGAAGGGACTAGGATTCTCTCCCCTCCTCTTTCCATGCCCTCCTCTCACATTCTCTATTTTGTCTTTCTCTTTCTATAAAAATTTCGTTTTGAAATACTTAATTGGAATTGGAAAGACTAAGCAATGATTAAGTGCATACATTTTTTTTAATTTTGGACTGTTTCCAGCGCCCCTTTTGGGTATGCAGGTACGAAGAGTCTTCTCACTACCAACCAGCAGACATCGTCTGGATGTTGACGTAACTTAACCGTGACCGTTCAAATAGGATGGGAGGGAACAAAAGAAGGGAAAGAATCATACTCCAAGGGTTAGTTGATCCATTTAACTAATTAACCTATCGTGATTTTAACCTAGTACCCCAAAAGAAAAAAAAGGAAAAAAGCCAATTTCTAATGATTTACTTTCTGAAGCTTTTTTTTCCTTACATTTGAAAAGAGTCAGACGGTCAAACTATTAACTGATTAGAGCAACTCCAACGTTGCAAAGGCCCCCTAGGGCAACTCACTATTGAATCCACCCAGTAAACAGTAACTTCCTTTTGCATCTCCACCCCTAAAACTGAATAGCTATGGCAATAGGCAATAAATATATTAGTATTTTTTCTTCACCCAATCCATCATACATCCCCATCACCCTTTCCTTTTTTCCCATTTTCCCCCTCATTTGACCGGTTCTTCCTCTCTCTCTCTCTCTTTCTTTCTATCTCTCTCTTCCTTTTTCTTTCTTTCTCTCCCTCTTTTCCAGCTCACTCTTGTGAGCTCTCTTCCTCCTTCCTCTTCAAACCTTCAACAAATCAAGCTCAAAAATAATATGTTTGGAATCCCTGGAACTCAAGGAACCCAACCATGGCCTTGCATGCGACATCGGTGGAACTAAATAACACAATCAGTTGCTGGCTTGATGCTTTAAAACCTTTTAATGCCAGCCTTTCAGCTCCCAGCCTCAGCCATTCATAACCTCTGCACAAAAAAAAAAAAATCAGAGCACTTCCACCACAAATTTCAAAACCCCATCATTCCAAAAGCAAAAGCGAAAGAGAAAGAGATAAGAAAATATAGAGAATCTCACGAAAAGGGCTGGTTTTTGTTTTTGCGAAGAGGAAGTCAAGGAGGTTGAAGAGAAGATGATGCAGATGGAGCAGTCTTAGTCGGTGGCTCAGCCGCAACAGTAACTGGTGGTGTAGAACTCAGTAGGAAACCTCAGCTTCAACATCAACATGTCGAAGAAGGACGAGGAGTTGTCAAGGTCGGCGCATGCATCGATGCCGCACATCAGCCACACATCACAAAAACCTCAGGCTCTTGGGCTGTCGATTCCCGCCTGGCCTCTCACTCGGGCCTCCCTCGAGCCCCATTGCCTGTATGGGCTAGAGCTGCTAGCTGGGGCAATTAGGTTGGAGCAACAGCCAGTCCACCGGGCTATTGAATACGGTGGAGCTGCTCTTAACCTATCACGATCTTAACTCGTCATGTAAAGTCAAATTCTATGTTGATTTTCGGAAGAGTCAAGTTAAGTGTCTCGTTGATTAAAGTGATCTTTAAACCAGGATTATGACTAAAGGCAGCGTAGCTAAATGCATGCATGTATATATGGTTGTCCACACACAAATAAAGCAAGTTGCTAAAGGTATGTTTGGTACTCTACTTGAATTCAACTTTTTAAATCAAAAACAATTTTCAAGTTTTAGGCCTTAAAAACTTGTTTGGTAAGACTATTTTCAAAAACTGAACTCAAGACTAACTCACAAATATAGTCTATTCTCTAAAAACATAAAAAGTGAGTTTTTAGAATTTTTAAACTTAAACTCACTCCTTTTTTTTTCTCTCCCTCCTCCCCTCTCACTCCAAATCTACCTCTCTTTTTTCTTCTTTCTCTTTTTTTTTTTTTTTTTTTTTTTTTTCAACCTTTTTTTGTTTCTCCTCCAATCCGCTCTCTTCATTATCTCGGTTCTTTCTTTCACTCATCTTCCTTTCAATCTCGTCTGATCCTCTCTTCTTTCTCTTTCCTTCAATCATCTCTTACTTTCTTTCCTCCTCTCTCATCTTTCTCCCTCTCATGCGACCCCCTCTTTTTAGATCTCTTTGTCTAGTTTAAGTCGTAAGATTTAAAAATTTTAAATCACAAACCAATTAAGTTTTTGAGTCTTAAAGAAAATTGTTTTCAAGAAATGTTTTGAGAAATGATAAAAATTTTCAAATAGGATATCAAACAGGCCCTAAATATTTTATTTACCCTAATATAATCGTCCAATAAATTAAAGAGCACAAGATGATAGAGAAACTTTGGATCTTGTTCAAATAAACCGGCTGTACTCGAACTAAAGACTAGCTTTTAGTATAATAATATTGCTCTTTCAAATGTTAGAAAATGTTCGAAGTTCGGATTGATAATACAGGAAAAAAGAAAAAATGACAGTATTATAATTCGTAACCGATAGAGTTTTGGGAATACGACATTAATAAAGGTAGTGTCGTATAGTAATAAGGTTACATCACTACTCACTAGTAGGCAGTATATGTTGACTTGGGAATACGACATTAATAAAGGTAATGTCGTATAGTGATAAGGTTACATCACTACTCACTAGTAGGCAGTATATGTTGACTCCCTACCATGCATATAAATGGTTACATGACAAATGCAATTTTGAAGATAATATGAACTCATAGTCGTTGATTATTAAAAGTTTTCAGTCATTGTGACATCCCACATCATCCAGGGAAGTGATCTTTATATGTATACTCTCATCCCTACCTAGCACGAGGCCTTTTGGGAGCTCACTGGCTTCGGGTTCTGTAGGAACTCCGAAGTTAAGCGAGAAGGGGGCTAGAGCAATCCCATGATGGGTGACCCACTGGGAAGTTGCTCGTGAGTTTCCAAAAACAAAACCGTGAGGGAATAGTAAGCCCAAAGCGGACAATATCGTGCTACGGTAGTGGAGCGGGCTCGGGAAGTGATCCGTCCCGGGCCGGGATGTGACAATTTGGTATCAGAGCCTAACCCTGGCTGTGGTGTGCCGACGAGGACGTTGGGCCCCTAAAGGGAGTGGATTGTGACATCCCACATCACCCAGGGGAGTGATCCTTATATGTATATTCTCATCCCTACCTAGCACGAGGCCTTTTGGGAGCTCATTGGCTTCGGGTTCTGTAGGAACTCCGAAGTTAAGCGAGAAGGGGGCTAGAGCAATCCCATGATGGGTGACCCACTGGGAAGTTGCTCGTGAGTTCCCAAAAACAAAACCGTGAGGGAATGGTAAGCCCAAAGCAGACAATATCGTGCTACGGTGGTGGAGTGGGCCCGGGAAGTGATCCGCCCCGGGCCGGGATGTGACAGTCATCATCTTAGGGCTGTTTGCACCAACTTAAAGTAGCTGTTGTTATCACAAGCGATATTTCTTGTCGAAACTACATTGTAAAGAGAGAGAAAGGTTTGATTTCAAGATGCAGTGGGTTAAAAAAAGGACTTTATTCCACACAACAAGTCTTGAATTAGATTCATAGCGCTGGTGAATCGCACAATGATGGTCATGAGGAGGCTGAAATACTCTATTTATCTTTTTATTGAGAGTATAGAATGATAATAAAAGTTGAATCATTAGTAAAAAATGTTATGTTGAAGAAGGTTGATGGTCCATCATAAAACTAAATGACGATACGAGAAGTTGCCAAACTCGTTATAATTGTTTATTTATGAAAGAAGGTAGCTCAAATGCGGCTCCTTTCTGCCGTTCAACATATGTTATTTCTATATCTTCATACGTACTCCAACTTAATGTCTAATTTATGTATGAATGCAATTAGGGTTTCCATCATCCAAGTTGCATTTGGGACAAAAAGTATTGTGCTTAATCTACTTGTATTTGTTTTGATGGCAAGAAAAGTACGATCCATTATGTAAAGATACAGAAAGCCCGCCGAGAGATTAGGCCGATCTGTATATGCTTTGGAATTTTGCAGGACTCGTCATAAAAGTTTCTTTTTCCACAAAAAGAAGAGATAACAATTTTTATTTTATTTTTAATAAGCGATAGTATTCACATTAAAAGGCTAGGGAAGCGGAGTGAGTTAAACCTTACAATGAGTTTGCCATAATAATATGGTTCAACTTTGCATTTGATGAGAATCAAACCTAAGATCTCTTATGTATAAGTGAAGAGAAATACGACTAAACCGTAGTACTAAGTAACTAAAGCAAAATGTTTTTTGTTTTTTGTTTTTGTTTTTTTTTTTAACTCATAAAACATAATAAAAACATAAGCAATTCAGATTTAAGAAAAGTGATCAAAAGGGATTAACTTAGGCCACTTAGTACTACGGTATGATGATATTTTTCTTTCCTTGTAAGTGAGAGGTTTTAGGTTCAACTTCGCCAAAAGCTGAATTTGAACCATATTATTACTAGCTCATTGTGAGGCTAAGCCCACCCTTCCCGCTTAGTATAGATAATATCGTTTGTTAAAATAAAAACTTAATAATTAAATAAATAGATTAAGTTGAAGTTGGAAAAAGGGCAGGGAATAGAAGCATTTTGAGGCATGATTTCTTAGCTTTTTGAAGTGGGAAAGATTCTAAACCAACCAGGAAAGAAATGTAGGGTTGTGAAATATAACATGCATGGGACCCACAAGAATCAAAATTATGTATCCAAAATTCCAAATTCATCCAAGCTGGCCACAAACCTACACAAGAGTCAAATTTGGTTTATGGCATAGATGGCCCTACTCTAAGACTTACATGGCAAAACCATGTGTCAAAAATGCCTTCCCCATTTTCCTATAATTATCCAATGTGTCTATTTCCATGCCTCCTTATCATGGAAAATTTATGTTGTTTTTTATCGAGAAGGGAGGGAATTCGAACTTGAATCTTCTTTCATTGTTAGACAATATGTATGTAACATGAATTATACACTTTTAAGTTATTGTTTTTACCACGTTGGTATAACAATCAGTTAAAAATGTCTTATGATTTTATTTTATTTTATCTTCTCAATTGAAGATTCACTCACGAATTACTTGAAATAGTAAAGAAACTTGTTTAGGTACAGTAAAGTAGTATACTTATATTTTTACGTTGATCAATGATTCTGATAATAAGCTATGTATGCATCAATAACAGATGATACTTCTTTCCAATAATTCATATTTTCATATATTTTTATCATATGTTTCCTTTGAATTTTGTATATATGAATGGGTTAAATGCACAAAATTCTATTGTTTTATTTATAGGCATTCAATATTGGAGTTACATGAAAAAGAAGTGGAAAATGAGTTTTTTGGGTGTCTAGAGTAATTTCAGTGGAGCAAGAGGCTAATTAACTGCACCAAGACATATGCATTACAACAACAAGATGAAACCGAGCAGTTTTGAAATCAAATAGACATGGGAATACTATTCAATGAATTTTAGGAGAGAACTTAATTACTAGTTTTATTATTTCTGTTTATTTTCATTTCTTAAATAAGGACATAAAGTCCATTAGGATTAGTAATTAGTAGGCTTTTAATTGCCTTTAAGCACTTGCTTGCCGCTTGTTTTATTTAAGGAGATCCTTCTCGGGGTCAGCCACCAAAAAAAACCACAAAGAACAATTCACTTAGGGGCTGCGGCAAGGAAGGGCAAAGAGGAAGAGTTACATTAGAGTTTTTCTTTGCTAAGGCTATAATGTAGCTTAATCATGAATACTTAGTTGTCTCGTGATATTGTTATTATCAAGTTTTTCTTCCTTATTGAGTATCTTTTGCTATTTGTAATGTGCTTGATTTTTATTTAGATTCTTGATCACCATTTAGGCTTAGATTAAGTTGATTTAATGCAAGTTAAAGTAGATGCCATGCTTAACTTGGGTTTAGCTTCTTGCAATTGATACCATGTACACCTATTTGTAGATGCCATACAATTAGGGTTTATGTGATTTTCCAACGATTTCCATAGAGCTTAATGGGTTCTTACTTCTTACTTGTTTAAATTCAATTAGATGCCATATAGGGTTAACATGTAAGGATACTTTTGATGCAATCAGATGCCATGGCCGTTGAATAATTTAGAGAAATTTGATCAACAATATTGGAGAACTACTTGAGCATAACATCTTAAGGAAATTAAGTAGAATTGGTTACGGTGAATTCAGATGCCCTAGGTCTTTTTTTCTTATGTTTCAATTTATAATGCATTTTATTTTCAAGCTTTACTAATTTTAAGTATAATTCAAAATATCATATATTTTCCATTAAAGCTTCTCCACTATAATTTGTTTCAATTTAGTTAGTAAGATTTTTAGAATCAATTCGATCTCTGTGGGACGATATATGTGCTTCAATGCTATACTATCATCCGATTTGTATACTTACAAGCGCTAAAATTTAAAACTTAATAAAGTTAATTTTGCTTATCTAATTTTCCCAACAAGTACCTACATCAAAGAAACTCTTGTGGAAAACTTTGTATAGGCACCATACTCAATTGATGTGACTCTATTGTCAGGTGTGTCCTACGGATGACGTGACCCAACAATCAGACCTTTGAATGGAGTTGAGTTTTATTATATGTCACTCAAGTTGAATTGAGTTTTATTTACAGTCGAATGGGTGTTGAGTTAGCCCAATGGGTTTGTTTTGGGCCATTGGCCGATTGCGACCGTCAGCCATAGGTCCGGGGTCTGGGATTAGCTTCGGAAAGCCGTAGGTGTCCCGAACCTCTCAAGACCTATTTACTATTGTACCCTTCCCTCCGTCCCTCCATTTCCCTCCTTATTCAATTTCCAATACGGTACGATCGACGACGGCGTTTCTCCCTCCATCAATCTCAGTGTCTCACAGTCTCACAAGTCACAAGCAATGAAATTGTAGAGAGAGAAAGACAGAGGAGAGAGATATCGAGAGAGAAGTTAGGGTTTCAGCTCGGGTTTCACGATGGAAGGTCTCATCATTCTCGATACGGACAACGGCGGCGCCGGAGGTAAAAATTTCTCAGAATTTGATTTTCTTTAGGTCTTGAAACTCGATCTTTTGCCATTGTTTTTGTTTATTCATGAATCAGCGTTTGAATTTGTGGTATGAATTCATTTCTTGATATAGAATTAAATAAACTAATGTTTGAGGGTTTACGATTTAGGACGAACTGAAATTACGAACTCTGGTGTTGTTTGGGTGGGATTCGTAGGACCAGGGTTTGATGAAGTTCGTAAAATCTCGTTATTGCTAGCTATCGAGGTTTTCTCGAGTAAAATTTGTGTAGGATAAGTGCAAATATGTTGGATTTCGAGAGGCACAAGCACAACTAGTTTCAAGCTCTGGTTAGTTGCTGACAAATGTAGGGAAAGAGGTGAATTTTTATTTCTGACCAGTGTAGCTATTCAATTCAGTCCACGGGAGCTTTCTGTTATCTGGAAATTTTTGTGGACATCTGCTTTGTTGTGATGGTAGGCTTGGTAGCCAATTAGTTACTGGGATTTTTTGGTTAAGTTTTGCTGAAAATGACAGAATGTTTGGTGTGAATGCCAGATAGCAAGGCAAAAGGTGAGAAAATTGCTAAGGGTTTGTCGATTGGAAGTCACTCACGGAAGAGGCTTGCTGATATTAGCAACTTGCAGCCGCAGCAACCAAAACCATCGATTCAACAGGTGAAGCAGCAATTTGATTCAGATACAAATAAAGAGTATATTGACAATCTTCAGAAGGTACATTCTCGGTTGTATCTCTCTTAATCTCATATGTCTAAGTATGTTGATGATGCGGTCGGTTTAGCTAATTTTGGGTTTGTTGAACGTGTTCACAGGAAAATAGGACATTGATGAAACTTCTTACTGACAGAAAGTATCCTTTTGGCCATCTATTTTCCTCATTGTGTGTTTCTCTCATTGATGTTCCTAATCTGCTTCGGCATGGCTTGCTTTTTTGGTTTTCTTAATTATTTGGTAGCAAAATCATAGAATTGAGCAGAGTAGAGATACAGAACTTGAGAATCAATCTGCAGAAAGTACAACATCAGAATTTACAACTCGCCCAAGCAAATAGCCAGATCTTAGGGGTACTTTTTTACATGTTTTAGTTGTTGATTATTCCAATCTTCCACGATACCTGGTAATTTCATCAACTAATATAAAATCGACTTTCTAATTCAATTTTGCAGGAACTCAATTTAGGAAAAGATAAGGTAAGTTAATTTTCGACTGGTGAAGTCAGAGTAGTGTGTGCTTTCACTTTCTATTTTATATTCAAGTGAAGAAGCATGAACTAACAGCATTATGCTTTAACTTTTAGCTAAAGGCACTTCAACATGAAATCGGGTGCAAAAATGGTTTGCTCAAACTGAGAAAACTGGAGGCTGAGGTGAGTTTAACTAATTAAGACTTTAACCTGCTTTGTAAGGTTATAGACTTTTTGTTGAACTGTAAACCCTGTGTTCCTAGGAGAAACCCAAAAGAGTAACGTTCCAAAGTACAGAAAATCAGGTAGTTAGCACATTCCTTTCTCGTTTCTGAATTAAACTTTGAAGGAGTGATCTGTTTTGTTGACCTCTTGTATTCTTTACAAATTTCCTTTCACTACCCACAGGTAGAAGGTTTAACTAAGTGTGTTGAAGCGGGGGAGTCCTTGCAAGCAGACAAGAAGGATGGTCCTTGTAATACCCAAAGGAATCGACATCCAAAAAATCCACGTAAATGTTAACTTGACAACTCATTGTATTTCTGATATCTTGTTTCTGTGCTAACAATCTTGAGATATAATTTGCATGCAGTTGTGGCTTCTCATACTGTTGAAGCAGTCGAAGTTAAAGAGAAGGCTGATAATAAAAGGTTTGTTTGTATATGTTTGATTTCTTAATGCATACATGTTTTCGGGTTTTTACTTTATTTACATGTGCTCTGTGGTTTCCTCATAGAGGCTTGAGAAGGCAGTCTGCAAGGTTTAAAACTGAAGAACACGAAGCAACGGAAGAAATGCCTGAGACCAATGGTTGCAAAATTCCCGTCTCTCCTCTTTGCAGTAATGTGGTTCATAAAAGTCAGACGACATTTTCATCAACAGAAAAAGAGGCTCCTGCTATTGAAGCAGTCCAAGCTAACAAGAAGGCTTACCACAAAAGGTTTGTTCGTGTATGTTTGATTGTTTTGTGAAGTACATGTATTTTGATTGTTTTGTGAAGTACATGTTTTCAGTAGGTTTTCATATTACTTACAGATGCTTTATGGATTCTTAATAGAAATTTTAAAAGACAGTCTGCAAAGTTAAAAACTGAAGAACAGGAAGCTACTGAAGAAATGTTTGAGACCAATGGTGACAAAATTCCTGTCTCTCTTCTACGTGACAACGTGGTTCATGCAAGTGAGACGATATGTCCATTAGGGGGAAAAGACGATTCTACAAGTGCAGCAGTCCAAACTAAAGAGAAGGCTTACAACAATAGGTTTGTTTATTTATGCATGATTGCTTTGAGCAATTACATGATTTCATTAGGTTTTCACATTGCTTACAGATTCTTTATGGTTACTCAATAGGCGTTTTACGAGGCAGTCTGCAAAGTTAAAAACCGAAGTACAGGCAGCACCTGAAGCGTTTGGTACCAATGGTGAAAAGTTTCACGTCTCTCATCTATGTCATAATGTGGTTCATGAAAGTGCTCCGACATGCTCAGTGTTGGAAACAGAGGATCCTATTACTGAAGCAGTCCAAGCCAAAGAGAAGGCTGACAACAAAAGGTTTGTTTGTGTATTTTTGATTGCTTTAAGGATGTACATGTTTTCAGTCGGCTTTAACTTTATTTACAGATTCTTTATGGTTTCCTGATAGGCGTTTGACTAGGCAATCTGCAAGGTTTAAAACTGAAGAATTGTTTGAGACCAACGATGACACAGTCCATGTCTCTCCCCTAAGTGACGATGTGGTTCATGAAAGTGGTTCAACATGTTCTTCGGTGAAAAAGGAGGATGAAGGATACACTGCCCCGAGATCTGAAGGCCAGGAATGTCGAAGATCATCTGCAAGGCCACTGCGGCGAGCAACTCAGATGATTAAGTCATACAAGGAAACTCCAGTTAATGTGAAGATGCGCAGAGAAAATTGAGTCAGTTGATGCTTAGAAGATTAACTACATTGTTGTGCCTTCTGGTATTAACTAGTTGTTTTGTAGAATTACTCTCGGTTCAGGAAACATGCCTTTAACTTTGTAAAGTTTAACGCCAATCTAGTTTCCGTTAATATAAGCAGCAGATGATGGGTTAAAATGCACAAACTGAACCTGAAATGTGCAATGGGTCTCGTACCTCAAGCAGTTAAGAGCATACTCCTGCATCCGAGGTTCTAAGTTCGACTCCTCCTCCCTACTATTGTATCCAAAACTCAAGTCTCTCTCTCAAGGTATTGTGATCATTGAAAGTATGATTTCTGTCGATTTTTTTCTTCCCTTGCAGTAAAATATTGTTCTTACTTCTTACCAGTCATCTAATCACAGGGGCTTATGATTTTTTTCCTTCTGGGTATTTTTTTTTATTTTTATTTTTCTTTTGGTATTGGTTTTTTAGTTAAAATGGTCTTTCAGATTTGCATAACTCTTCACTTTGTTCCTTAAGATTCGAAATCAATAGCAGTTGTCTTGAGTTTGTCTATCATCAATCATTTTAGTCATTCTATGAAAAATTATGTTAAATAAGGAGGACAAAGGTATCCTCAACTTAATAAACAATGTGCATTTGATAGAAATAGAGTGTATTTTTTTTGTTATTTTATATTTATTTAATAGAGATTTTTCACGGAAAGACTAAAATAATTGATGGATGGGCAAATTCAGGGACAACTTTTATCTATTTCAAATCTCAGAGACCAAATATAGAAGTTATGCTAATCTCATTTTAATTGAAAAAAAATCTTTCGTATATAACCTAGATTAATCTTGAAGAAATAAATGACTAGCCCATATCACATCTTCACATGCAAAAGAGGAGACAAAAGGGGTCGATTCTTTCTTCCTTTCTTGCATCGTGATCAAATCACCCCTTTACAACGCCAAGCCGCGTTCTTGCACGAACAAAGCAGGGAAAAGGAAAGCCTAAGCAAATGACCCAAGTTGAGGAAAAAGCTTGTTTTGTAGAGTCTTGGACAACAAACAAATATGCTTTAAACTTCGAATTGTGAGTACCCTTTGACTAGATTTTTTTGTATATATAATTATAATGGGCATACTACGGTCTGGTGGTATTTTTCTTCATTTGTGAGTGAGAGGTCTTAGGTTTAAATCTCGTGGATGGTGAATTCGATACCAAATTAGGTTGCCCATTATGTGGCCTAGCCGAACTCTCCCATTCCTTTAATGTAAAATATATCGTTGTATTAAAATAAAAAAATCATGTATTATTATTTAACAAAGCAAAACAAAACAAAGAAAAATGAATTGATTATTATTTTTAAGTGTCGCTAACAATCCTACACCTCAAATTCAATTTAGGAAGTGGTCGAGACTCAAATTTGTACCCATTGAAACATAATATTTAGGAAAATGTCTAAGGAAAATGTGCGTTATAGGACATTACAAATTCCGTTTGTTGAAATAGAAAATGAACTAACAGACGAAATCGACAAGAAGTTTGACACGGAAAATGATCAATCAACACGATCGGCAACCTTAAATTCAATTTCGTCTTTCATATGCAAGATTCTTAGTTCACGTTTTTTAATTTGCATGGTATATGTAAAGAAACATGCGAGACAATTCACTTGCAATGCATCGTGTCCATCGTGCCAATTTCCCAACGGTAAAAAGAATTTATAATTGTCCTATATTTCTCAAAAGCGCATTCATTATGATGCTATCCATACACCTATAGATGGATGCAAGTAGCGTCAAGGTGATCCTGAGATTCAAAAATATACTTGTGAGGGTCTTATGAGGATTCTTCAAATGTTTGGACGGGTCATTTTTGTACTTATTAAATGTCTGATGTAATGTATACTGGGCATTTCTCGACAAGTTGTGTAGACAACACTCAACAAATATTACTCATTGATTTCTTTTGGCATATGCCGCTATTTGTTGTCATGTGTGCAATATAGTTTGGCTGACAACAACAAGTCCACCAAGCGTTCGACGAACCTCAGTGAATAAGCTGATTTTTTTTTGCATATTTCGCACTCTGTTCCTATCTAAAAAACTTGTCTTTAACAATGGGACCCCTAAGGTTCAAATTATGGATCCGGCACTACATAGACCAATATCACACCTCTCTCAATTTTCAGCTATAAGATCAAATCAATTGAAGAAGATCAATATACAAAATTAACAAAGATGTGATGTGTGTGAGGTAAAAAGATCTGTTTGAATAGTACTATTCTATTTAATATCTTTTATGACCTGTCACATTCTTATTGCACCACGCAAAAGAGCCCAGTTTTTCATATCTGCTTTGCATGTGTGTGCATGTGAATATAGAGCCATGAAAAATGACAAATTGGAGAACGTGGACTCATCATGGCATGTGAGATGTAGGAGGACCCACGCGCAAGCCATGGTTGGACAGATCTTCCAATACGACGAGCTCACGAAATCTGAAAACAAAGGATCGAATAGGAGGAGGATTCTCTCTTTTTCAAAATTTTGGGATAAATTTGTTACCCTAAAGAGGGTACTGGACCCTAACATTATCTCCTCTGCCATTTTGTCGAACTTTACTTTTGGTGCAGTTCACTTATCTCAGTCATGGATATGAACCAGATGAAAGAACATCTCCATGCAGACATTGTCACATGTGGCTGGAGGAAAAATATTCATTCTAATTCTACGACACACCATAACGTCATACATGATGCCATTGTTGTTTTCAATTTTGAGTTTATCAAAGTTTTAATATTTTTAATATACGATTAGGTTGGGAGAGATTTTTTATGTGCTCGGACCAAGGAGTTGTACGACATATGCTATTATACAAGTAGAAAGAATATATATATATATATATATATATATATATATATATATATTATTTTATTTTTTTCAAATTTTCCTCCACTTTATGTGCCCCTGCATTGAAAAATATCTCTTAGGGTGGAGGTTGAGCTAAGTCACATAATAAACCATGAATAATTAGTATCGAGCTGGCCATTCTTAAGAGAAAATTTCCAGTGAACACGATCCGGTACACCAAGTGTTATAATACAATTGGCAGGAAAAACGTTTTCTTAAGTTTCCAACCAATTGTATTATTATACTTGGTGTACCAAGTCCGTCGTATTTCAACACACTGAAATCTCTCTATTCTTAAAAATTTTACATGCAAAAAGTAATATCACTAATTAAATTGTACTGCTAGTGACATCTAGTTTTTATTAATGAGTAATAAAATCCATTCATTTATTTAAAAAAATTATTGTGTGGTACGTGAACATGTATTTGTTCCAACATAGAATTTGCAATGTTATCGTACTATATAATAATTGTTCATTCATCAGCTGCAAGATTTGTATTTTTAAAGTAATTTCCTAATTCATGCAATTATCCGCAAATCACACATCCTAATCCATCAAGATTCAGTGGCTTTACAGCCGCAATATCTTAGTGTGGTCACCATTGTCAATATTAGTAGTTTCAAAATTTTAACTCTAAGGATTTGGTCGACTACAAAATGAGCAAGGTTGAAATCCCAACTCATGTTCAAACTTCCAAACATGCGTTTTTTGAGATTATCTTTTATGCTTTGGCATACTGTTTTACTCAATGCTAAAAATACGTTGTCACCTTATGTGATAGTCTGCCTTCAATGGTAGAGTATTTTCACATTCAATAAATTAAAATTTAAGCAATGGTTGTGGCTCAATGAAATACGTATAAGCTCAACTTTTTCTCCTTCTAAGAGTCAAAAAGAACACCTGAGATTAAACCATAAAGGAGAAAAGTGTTACAGATCAATCGGCTTTAATCATTGATCAAATATGATCTTTTTCTTATAGTTATATTATCTGACCAAGGAATTTCTCCAACATTAAAGTAATGGATATGGATTGTCTGTTGTTTATGATTCGAGAAGCTCTTGTCACTTTAACGTCTTGAAGCGATAATGATTTTATCTTTGTTTGAGATGTGATTAGTGATGTTATAAATTAAAAATAAAAAAAATAAAAAATAAAAAAAAAAAAAAAAAATATATATATATATATATATATATATATATATATATATATAATACGCGTTGAACAGTGTAATCAGCGAGTGTGGTAATTCGAATACTACTGTGTAAAATTTGTCGATGGTCACACGTGCTATGCGGGGCTCAGCTACAGGCATAAGGTGCAGCTGATGAAGACTTGGGTCTCTCAAACTGCAGATTTCACATTCACATTCCTACAAAAGTTTAGTCCTTGTGTACACAATAGGTAGGGTAGAAAAAAAAAGCACTTGGCGCGCAATTGAGCATCTATAAATGCTTTTGGCCTTGTGTGTTTTGTTCAACGTCCATCATATCACAAGAACTAGAAACCAAAGTATATACTTCCAAGCAACCAACACTAACCCCAATGGAGGTTCAGTGCAGCCCTTTTAGTTGGGAATTCTTCTATCAGGAAGAGGTATTGGGTTTCGTTCGAGCTCGTATGATTACTATTTCAGCTTTCAATTTTTCAAATTCTATTTTCTTATACGCATGGCTAATTAATTTTTTTTATTTTTTATTTTGCAGGGGATAGAAGAGCTGAGGCACTCTCTTTTGTGCAAAACTTTGGAGCTTGAGACAACAATTTTATCAGCAAAGGTGAAGATTTCAACAAGAGAAGAAGAAATTGTTCGTCTCAAAGATCTCCTTAGCAAAGCCCTCCAAGAGAGAAATGAAGCTGAAGCAAAATGCCAAACCCTAGTTTTGGACAAACTCGTGCTCCAACAAGAGCTACGGAAGCAGCAACAAAAAGATGAGGATAATGAATCAAAAGGCAGTCAATCTAACAAACACTTTACCTCTTCTGACTCCGAAGAAACCATTGTTCCATCTCCGAATTCAGACCCTATTATGATGCTGCTGGCACCATTGTCATCACCGCCGCCACTGCCACTGGCTGCTTTGAAATTGGGAGCTATGAAGCCGTTGCCGGAAAAAGGGAGGCTACTTCAAGCAGTGATTGAAGCCGGACCGCTGCTTCAAACCCTTCTCCTGGCTGGACCGCTACCTCAGTGGGAGCACCCTCCTCCCCAACTAAAGTACATTGAAATTCCACCGGTTGCCATTTCTCCTCCACCACGGCGACTTCAACACCAAGACTCTTGCAATTGTAGTGGTACAAGTTGTTTCGGTCACAAGGGAAGTTTGGTAAGCTCTGATGATTCTGGTTCTGATTCATTACCCAACACCAAGCGCCGAAAGCTTGTTCTCCATTGACCAACATTTTGTGCGTTTTAGTTACATAATTGTCTAAGGCTGCACATCTTTTTCATACTGTCAAACATGCAAGGGCAGCAGTATGGAATGGATTGCACAATCCATATCAGTTAGAATTTTTCAAACAACCATCGTAGAAATGAAAATCATAGCTTCTTTAGGTCCGTCTGATAACTATTTTGTTTTTTGCTTTTAACTTGAAGGAATACTTGAATGATTCAATTTTCTCTTCTCAGAATTTAGTTGCTCTAATTCTGTAGTTAATGTAAAATTAGTGGGAGCTATAGCCTCCAATTAATGTAGAATCACATTTTGTGTGTGCCTTTGGTATATTGGGGATGATCAAAAGTGACCAAATTTCGGAAAATGTTATGATTTAGTTTAAGGCCATAATTGTGCTCATGCTATTTCTTCTCACTTTTTTGCTTTTTTTTTTTCTAGGTACATAAAAGTAGTATAATTATTGTGACAAATAATCATAAATCTCCCAGAGATTTTTTTCTTTTTATGAAGCATGCATACCTACCATCACCTTGAGTGTCTGCCATAATCCCACCAAAGACATCTATAATTAGATTCTTTGTTATCATGACTAATGCATTTGCACAAACCATACCTTATATATATATATATATATATATATATATATATATATATATATATATATATATATATATATAATAATAATAATAATAATAATAATAATAATTTAAAAAAAAAAAAAAACCCAATCAATTTAAAAAGGTTTTTTTTTTTTTTTTTTTTTTTTTTAAAAGTTAAAATGGTTTTTGAGATTGACATAACTTTTCAATTTAGTTTCTGATAATAAAAATTGATAGAAGTAATCCTTGTGTTTGTCCATTGTAAATTATTTTGGTCCTTTCACGAAAGTCTGTCAATATTCTCGTTACATTGTCACGTAAACGACTATGTGATCACATTTTCAAGGGTGTTTTTGTCAAACCCACCCATCCACTTAATGAGGATATTGACATATTTTTCACGAAATGACCAAAATGATTTACGGTGGACAAACACATGGACCACTTCTATCAATTTTCATTATCAAGGACCAAAGTGGAGTTATACTAATCTCATAAACCATTTTAGCTAAAAATTAATTAAAAAAAAAGAAAGAAATAATGAAAAAATGATCCCAAATAGCACTATTACGACAACAATGTTCCCAAGTCGCAATGTTGTTGTAGCAAATCAATAGCAATAACACTTATTTATGGTATACCAAGATTATCTTCTATCAGATAATATCAACAACATATCGCGATGCTATCGATATTTGAGAGCTTTTATCATAAAGAAAACCTTCAGAGCCAGCAAAGGTTCAACAGGAAACTAAGTTCACACAGTAAGGTCAAATTTGAACTGGAATGTTTGTACAATAATATGGTTCACTTGGAGGGTTTGGTTTAGACTAATGAAGTAAGTCAATGAAAGTAAAGGAAGTAATAATATATAATGCTTATGGACGTTGCTTTCTTAGTTTGAAACCATTGAGCCTGATGATCATCATGAACTAACATGCTCAGTGAGAAATTTGACAACATGGTCCACACTTTTTGCAAGGGTAATGGTCTACTCAACAACATATCAAATTTTAAAAAATTATGCACAAATAAAACCAATAATAAAATTTTGATCAAAACAAGAAATGGGAACACTATACTAAGCTGTGTATAAACTACCAGGAAGTGCTTTCTGTTATATATTTAGAGCTCGTTTGGATATGCTTTTAAAATGACTGGAAATATTTTTGTTGAAAATATTTTTGGAACTAATACTTAGTAAAAATGCAAGTAAATTCTAAAAAAAACACTTAAAGTATTTCCTAGAAGAAGCATATAACTGGTGCTTATTACAGAAAGCACTTTAAGTGCTTTTGGAATAAATTTTTTTTTATCTAAAAACACTTTTATTTATTTTAAAAGCACATCCAAACGATCCTTTAGTGTTCGTCTTATTCTACTTTTGTTTAAAGGTTAGTAGCCAATTTTATTGTGCGTATTTCCCATCAATCCATTGTCACTGTCGTTTGGTATGTGATCACATGCTTTGTAGGTCAGTTTGTATTTAAAATTCACGAGCTAAATTGTACATAATCGGGACATTACGAAAACGAATATTAAATCACTTAAGCACAAGTATTAACGTTCGAAAAATAGTAGGATAATATCGTTAGTAGATATATAGAGAGCACTGAGATGCGTGAAAACTATTTTTAAAGTTTAATCTTTTCTTTCAAAAGCAATGATTTTAGTTTTCCAACAAAAAAAAAAAAAAAAAAAAAAAGCAATGCTTTTTTATTTTTTTATATCAATATGCGAGCTAAAATTGTTACGGACCCTAATGAAATGAATATTAAATTACTTGAAAATTATTATTAGCGTTGTAAATGGCATGATAAATTTTTTTATATTTTTTTTTACCTTGCATGATAAAATCATTAGTTTGTTGCTAGGCTAGAGCAAAAATGAAAAGGTAATTTAAATCTCAATTGACCATTTGTCGGTAGATTTCATCCACTATTTCATCAAATTCAAAGGAAAATTAGTTTTTCCTTCATTAATTCTTACTTGTCAACTATAATCAACAATGTAATTATAACATGTGATAACAAAATAATATGTAATGGTCCGTTACGTAAACGTTTGGTTTTTTATGTTTTCTAGTTATGCTATATATTTTTGAATTCTTTTGTGTCTATGTTTCAAATTTTTATTGGTGGTTATAGTTGACAAGTAACAATTAATGATGAAATAACTAATTTGCCTTTGAATTTGACGGAATTGATTCCACAATCTAACGATAACGGGTTAATTGGTTGATTTTAAATAGTTTAGGGAGTTAATTTACCAAAAAATTAGTTTAAAAAGTCAATTTCAACTAGAATGACAGTTCAGGAGGTCAAACCACAATTTATTCCTTAAAATAACATGTCAACGGTAATTTAAAATAAAACAGTAGAAAACAATTTACAAGAAAAATGGAAGAATGTGAAGAAAAACAGCAAATTTCAGAGCCTCACAATCACACCCTCTTTCTCTGAAATTCTCTTAAAACAAAAAGCCAATGCCTTTATTATATTCGTCTCCAATTCTTTTTTACCCGCCACCACCAACTGCTCCAAAGACCATGCGCCACTTCCCTCCTCAACGCCTCACCACGTGTCCTTCATCCTCTCTACGGCGCCGTTTCGCCTCCGAACCAAACCCCCTTCCACTCCACTCCGCCGAGGTTTTCAGAAACCCGAATTGGCAATGCAATGCAAGCCGTCCTCCTCTGTATCAATGTCGGCCGAGGAGCAGTCCGCTTCGACCTCCCAGGTTTCTTATTCTCTCTCTTGCTCCAAAAACCTGTCGAGAATTTCTACATTGTTTTTCAGTAAATTTCGGGACCAAAAGTTGCATTAGAATTTGCTGGCAAAAAAAATTAGGGGTGACAAATAAAAATATGAGAAACTTGTGTAGAAGTAAGATTAAGGAGTTGTTGTGGGTTTTGATTAAAGGATTAAACTTTGTTACTGTTGTGATAATTTGCATTGTGTATTGAATTTTGTAGAATTTATTTTATTCGAGCGATATTCTAATTTAATCCAAACTACGGGAGAGAGGGCAATTTGGAACAATTTCCATGTTAGTGCCAAGTTATGATCTTGTAATGCCTGTGCAGAGGGGTGATCAACTGCGGGGTGGTTTGTAGTATTCAAGGGCGGTCTGGGTTAGTGAATCGATTATTGCCTGGAATGTGGATGTTTGAAATGGTTCCTGCTGCTTATTTGCTAGTAAAGCCGCTGCTTTATCTTGTTCGAGTGATGGAATTATAGGTAAGGACTTTACTAATTCTTACTTCAAGTTCGAGTAATGGAGTTCATGATTAAATCATAAAATTGTGCAATGAGACTTCTGTGCTAGCAGGTGAGGATATATAAGTAAAGCTTGAAGAAGGTAAACACGGGCTTCCGGAAAATGTAAGATGTTATGTTATCTGTAGAAGCAGTTTCATGGAGCCTCTTGTTGCTGCTTTTTCTTAATGTGACTTCTGAAGAAGTTTTGAAACTTCTTCGAACTCGCACATGTATAAAATGATTTTTTTTAGGTGAAAGAAAAATTTCCACATATCAAAGATTACAGAGCTTTTAATGTGTCCCCTGATTTGGACGCCAAACCTATTCTCAAATGCCAATTGGCAGGTGCTACTTTTGATTGTAAGAATGTTTTTGCATTTGTTCTTTGCTAGTCAGTTTTATCAATGCACTGCTAGATAAACCGTTTTGTCTCCCTAGACTAAATACAACGAATTCTGATCAATTAACTTTTTGTTTTAAAATTTCAATCTGTAGCCTTACACATGAAAGGAGTATCGAGGTGTGCATGCCATTGAGAATACTGAAGTAGATAAGATCATAAAACTCAACAATTCTAACAAATTAAGTTTTGAAGATTCTTAGTTATTGGTAATTTAATTGTTTTATGGTAGTCTCCCGTTTGTGCTAAAAGTTATTCTTGGACCATTTAAAGTGATTTTGCTATAGTTGGCATTGCTGTTTTACATAACTATTATCTACTATCTTTCAGATTGAATATGTAATTAAACTCCCATCAGAATCCTGACCAATTATTTCCAGTGTCCTTTAAACATACATCAGATATTGTTTCGATTTACGTTTAAATTTTCTCTGATCTTGGATCAATATTTTTATTTTCTTTGTTTTGGTGCTACTGCTACATAAGCTTGGTATTTCTTGAACACACAATTTCTTTTTATGACGGAACATAGTCATCACAGTGAGTGTGTTTTGTGAAAATCTTGACCAGGTTGAGTGCCAGCTGTAAGGTGGGCTTAACAAGTCTGAGTATCAGCAGTTTATGAACTTTAGTCAATCTGGAGTCTAATATTTAAATGCTTACATTTCGTTCAGGATGTTATTGCATTGTTCATGTTGATGCCTTAAAGGTCAAATGACGATAATTGACATAGCAAAATGATACGATTGACAACTACATTTGTTTTCAAGATTATTGGAAGAAAGAATGGCAACTAGGGTTAGGTTAGGTTGCATGTTCACCGTACAAAGGATTTTAGGGTGATAGATAGTGTTGTCAATTCCCTTAATTCAAGGGATGTGTCTCTTGTTGTCAATTTCCTCAATTTGTCTTATTTGTCTTGTCAATTCCCTTAATTCAAGGGATGTGTCTTATTTGTTCTTTTTTGTTAGCTTTAGACGTAAATCAAGGAGGGATAGGTAGTCTTGTTTTCTTCCCTCTAGCACATATATATTGCTATCTCTTGTACCTGATAGTCTTATGATGAATATACCATTCACAAAATTCAATATGGTATCAGAGCAGTGACCCTAACCGGCCTGTCTCTGTGGTGTTCTCTTGAGAGATTTGTGAGCTTCTTGTCCTTCAATCATGGCTGAAGAAAGCTTAGTAAATTTGGAAGGAGACGGCTTTCATGCTACTCCACCATCACCACACTCAGATATTGATATCAACCCAAATCAACGTCTTAGTTCTGTCTTGCTAAATGAGTTTAACTATCTTCCATGGGAGAGAGCAGTTTCTCTTGCTCTGGGAGGACGATCAAAGCTTGGTTATGTTAATGGTGCTATTCCAATGCCTGAGACTACCTCACCGGAGTATGATGCTTGGCTATGCAAAGAACAGTTGGTCATGTCGTGGCTACTCAATTCCATGGATCGTAAGATTGCAGAAATTTTTAGCTATGCTGAATCCTCCATGACTCTTTGGAAAAATCTCAAGGAAATGTATGGAAATCAGAACAATGCGGCTAGAGTGTTTCAGTTAAAGAAGGACATTGCTGGTTTGCAACAGGAAGGGAAGCCATTTGTGCAACATCTTGGAAAGTTGACCACTATGTGGAACGAGCTGAATGTGTATCGACCACACACCATCGACGCTGCTGTGCTAACTAAAAGAGCCGAGGAAGACAAAATATTCCAACTCCTAGCAAGCCTGAGCCCTGAATTCGAAGATCTTCGAAGCCATATCCTCATGAATCCCGACCTGCCTTCTTTTTCAAGTGTGTGTGCCACAATTCAAAGAGAAGAGGTTCGAAGGAAAGTCATGACCTTGGACATGAAGGCAAATATACCAGAAGCTAGGGCTTACTTCTCTAACCAAAAACTTGGTGAGGAGAGAGGCTACAAAGGAAAGAAAACTGGCTTAAAATGTAGCCATTGTGATGCTGGTGGGCACTCAAGAGACCGATGCTGGATTCTTCATCCAGAGTTAAAACCAAAGTTTCCTAGGGATAACAAAGGTGTCTCGAAAGGCTCGTACAACCCTTCTTACAAGGCAAATCATGTTGCCACAACTTCTTCTGATGGAGCACCGAAGTTCACCACTAATCCAGCTGCACTGATCAACGAGTTTGCTATGTTTCTTCACAAGAAACAAGGTCTTGGAGATAGTGAAGGACCACTAAATCAGTGTGACAACAATCAAACTGCACTACTAGGACAGTTTGCTGGCTTCCTGGCTGGAAATGAAGGCGTGGTACAAAGGGACATCCCAGGTATCTTACACTCCTTCTCAACTGCTCTCAACATTGGTAATGTGCATGATTATTGGATTATAGATTCTGGAGCCACTGATCATATGACTAACAAGTCTACAAACTTGCATAAATTTGAAAAATTTTCTATTCCATCTCAAGTGTCAGTTGCCAATGGAAAAAATGCTATGGTTGTGGGAAAAGGAAAAATACATTTGATCTCAAGTGATGTCGAGTCTGAGGCTCTTTATGTTCCCTCATTCCCTTTTCAACTTTTATCTGTTAGCAAGATCACAAACTCATTAAATTGTCTAGCCATTTTCTCTCCCAAAAATGTGATCTTTTAGGATGTAGTCACCAAGAAGACGATTGGTGAAGGATTTTTCTTAAATGGTCTCTACTATCTTTCCAAGCATATTCAAGTTCCCAAGGTTTTTCAAGTCACTTCAAGCTTAGCTCAAGAACAACAACTTTGGCACCAACGTCAAGCACATCCTTTTGAAAAAGTTCTATCCACCTTGTTCCCAAATATGTGCAAAGTTACAAGTCCTTGTGATGTTTGTCATTTTTCTAAGTTTACTAGATTACCATTTACTTCCTCTTTGTCTAGGGCTAGTAACCCTTTTGAAATCGTGCATTCCGATGTTTGGGGACCAACTATAGAGTCTTTTGATGGATACAAATATTTTGTAACTTTTGTGGATGATTTCACAAGGATTACTTGGTTGTATCTTTTGAAATTTAAAAGTGAAGTGATGGAAGTTTTTCAAGATTTTCATAGACTTGTGGCCACCCAATTTGCTTCAAAAATTCATATTTTACGATCAGATAACGGCACAGAATATATGTCTCATAACATGTCACACTACTTGAGCACGCATGGTATATTACACCAAACAAGCTGTGTTGGAACACCTCAACAAAATGGGGTGGCCGAGAGGAAGAATAGAGATCTACTTGAGAAGACTAGAGCTCTTATGTTTCACATGAATGTGCCTAAGAAGTTTTGGTCTCAAGGAGTCCTTACTGCGGCATATCTCATCAATAGATTGCCTAGTAAAGTGTTGAATTTTAAATCACCTTATGAGGTCTTGAAAAATAGAAAGATCAACTTTTCCCATTTGAGAGTCTTTGGGTGTACATGCTTTGTTCACATTCAAACTCAAAATCGTGACAAGCTAGACCCAAGGGCTGCCAAATGTGTCTTTCTAGGTTATTCATCTACCCAAAAAGGTTACAAGTGCTATAATTCAACAACTAGAAAAATGGTTGTTTCAAGGGATGTTAAATTTGAAGAACATGTTCCTTACTTCTCACAATCACTGGATTACTCTAGACAGGGGGAGCATTTGATGGACTTATTTCCTTTTCCATATCCAAACGGAGAAGATGCAACATGCACTCCTAGTGATCATGTGCCGGATGATGTTAACCTTCACTCGGTGGAACATCTTGAAGATGAAAACCCTTCCTCATCGGAGATTCACACTGCACCCTCCAGTGATCCTTCCAACCATGATGTTGTTCAAATACCTGTAGTTCAATCTCCTACAGTTCGTCGCAATCCTGCACGAGAGAGGAAACTTCCATCCAAGTTGCATGATTATGTGACCTACACTGCCAGGTATCCCGTGACTGATGTTATTGATTATAGCAAAGTCTCATCTTCTTTTGCTACATTCCTAAGTGCCATTAATGAAGCTCGAGAACCTCAAAGTTTTCAAGAAGCCAATCTTCACAGTGAGTGGAGAAATGCTATGGCAGAGGAGCTTCAAGCCCTCCATGAAAATAACACATGGACTATAGTGAAACTTCCAAAAGGAAAGAAGGCAGTGGGGAGTCGTTGGGTGTACAAAACTAAGTTTCATTCAGATGGCACAATCGAAAGGAATAAGGCTCGCTTGGTTGCTCGAGGTTTTACACAAACCTATGGCGTCGATTATAAAGAGACATTTGCTCCGGTGGCAAAAATGAACACTGTTAGAGTATTGTTGTTGGTTGCAATTAACAATGCATGGCCTCTCTTTCAAATGGATGTTAAAAATGCTTTCCTGCATGGTGAACTTGAAGAAGAGGTTTACATGAAGCTACCTCCAGGTCATCCTCAATCAAACAATCTAGAAATGGTGTGCAAACTCCATAAATCCATTTATGGTCTCAAGCAAAGTCCACGTGCATGGTATGCCAAGCTCAGTCATGTTCTGGAAAGGGTTGGTTTTTGTCGAAGTATTGCGGATTCTTCCCTATTTGTTCGTTCCAGCTTAGTGGGTAAACTAGTTGTGCTCATTTATGTTGATGATCTAATTGTGACAGGTGATAATATGTCAGAGATTAATGCTCTTAAACAGTATCTCAACAACAAGTTTACTATCAAGGATCTTGGCACTCTCAAATACTTTCTGGGCATCGAGATGGCACACTCTCACAAGGGTTTCTTCCTCAACCAACGCAAGTATGTCATGGATCTTCTTCACGAAGCAAAAATGACAGATTGCAAGCCTGCTCGTACCCCCTTGGATAGCAACTTGAAGCTAAAAACTCACGGTGATCCAGTTCCCAATTTAAGTTACTATCAAAGAATGGTTGGCAAACTCATTTATCTGACTATCACACGTCCTGATATATCATATGCTGTCAGCATTGTTAGCCAGTTTATGCACTCTCCAAGCATGGATCATTTGAAGATTGTTCATCGTGTGCTACGTTATCTTAAGGGTTCCATTGGTAGAGGAATTCTTATGCGCAACAATAGTCACACTCAGATCTCAGGCTATACCGATGTTGACTGGGCAGACAATTCTCTCGATCGCAAGTCTACCACTGGGTTTTGTACATTTGTGGGAGGCAACCTAGTTACCTGGAAAAGCAAGAAACAAAGTGTTGTTGCACGCTCTAGTGCAGAGGCAGAGTATCGTGCTATGGCGTCCACTGCTTGTGAACTTATTTGGCTCAAAAACCTTCTGTTGACTTTAGGTTTTCCTCATCAACAACCCATGTCCCTACACTGTGATAATCAGGCCGCAATGCACATTGCATCGAATCCTGTATTCCATGAGCGAACTAAACATATTGAAGTTGATTGTCACTACGTCAGAAATCAAGTTCAGTCCAAGGTGATCGACACTCACTACACGCGCAATCATGATCAACTTGCGGATATTTTCACAAAAGGATTACCCTCTGCTGATTTTCAACGTCTTTTGTTCAAGCTTGGATCAATTAATCCCTTTGATCCAGCTTGAGGGGGAGTATTGGAAGAAAGAATGGCAACTAGGGTTAGGTTAGGTTGCATGTTCACCGTACAAAGGATTTTAGGGTGATAGATAGTGTTGTCAATTCCCTTAATTCAAGGGATGTGTCTCTTGTTGTCAATTTCCTCAATTTGTCTTATTTGTCTTGTCAATTCCCTTAATTCAAGGGATGTGTCTTATTTGTTCTTTTATGTTAGCTTTAGACGTAAATCAAGGAGGGATAGGTAGTCTTGTTTTCTTCCCTCTAGCACATATATATTGCTATCTCTTGTACCTGATAGTCTTATGATGAATATACCATTCACAAAATTCAATAAAGATCAATTATGTTTCTGCGCATGACAACGAAACTCTGTTTGACATTGTGACTCTGAAGGTATGTGTACTTCTGCAGTATTTATTGGACTTCAGACTGGTAACTTCTTGTCTAACTCAGTCCATTCCTTGTAGACTCCTATGGAAATTTCTTTAGAGGAGAGATTCAGGATAAATCACTTGGCGACAAGTATAATAGCACTCGGACAGGTCTTAACTTGTATTTAATGTTGGTGAATGAAAAATTCATGTATTTTTCTCTGTTCTTTGGATAATGTTTATTTTACACTGTTGCATTGACCATACGTTATCAAGTGTTTGTAGTATACTATAAACTATAAAGTGACAATTATGAAATGGCAGGCTGCTAGGATTACTTTTAATGTTTATTAATTCATTTTTCTGTAGTTCATTTCTGGGATATTGTATGACCAATCAGTATTTAAATGATTCCCTAACTTTAGGGAATACCATTTTTACATGCCTGCGATGAGCTGCTTCGGTCAAAATCACTTGATCGTTACTCATACAGTTCTGATGATTGGTTCAATAGGTCAATTGCTAATCTCATTCCCAAGTTAGAGTCTTAGTTATAGTTGTTACATAAGATTTCAAGATTTTAGCTGATCGCATAACGAACTGCTAGAATAAATGTATGATCTTCTGCATTGTAATGCTACTTCCGAGTTACAAGTTGAATGCTTTCTGTGTTCCAAGAATAAATCCCACTCCTATAGTCCTATGTCATCTTTTCTGATTGAGTAATCCATGCCTGCTATAACATGTCTCTTTCTCAAATATAATGTTTGGGGTGTTGGCCTTCCTCCAAAAGAGAAGAACGAACACAGCTGGCCGCTGTAAGCACTCGTGTATTTACACAATCATTTGATCGTGTGTACTTCTTAGTGATGTTGACAGGTGATGCAGAAACCTCTGATAATGGTGTATCTGGCATCAGAAACTTTATAACGACTGCTATGACATGTCAAGTGATTATATTTTGGTTCTGTTTCTTTTTGTTTTTTTGTTTTTTTTTTTTTTTTCAGAATGAAACCAAGGTTAGCAGATCCATCCTTTTAAGCCTCAGAAGTCGCATCATACTCGCTGCTGTGGAGAACTTTTCAATTTGTTAGGTATTACTACTAGGTACTCTTCACCACTTTTCCGTTTGAGGACGGCAAATGTTATTCAGGTGAGAGGCCTGGCATCTGTACTTAAGTTCCACTACAAAAGTTTAAAGTTTTTTCTTGGAATTGATATTTCCAAGAAAAAGTGCTAGGCTTGTTGCATAGTAAACGCTATGAGCCGACCCATCTCTCTTAGAGATAAACCAAATTCACTCCCAAGTTTTAATACATAATATTTAAATTTTCAGGAACAGGTACGTTTCTATAATACTGGTCCCTCATTTCTCCTTGGAGTCATAGTAGTTAGCATTGAAGATGGTCATGAAGGTGTGCCAGGGCTATCTCAGCTGGATGCGATGTCGGTAGAATAGCACCAGAGATTTTCTGGATAACATCTCAAGCCTAAAAAAAGATTCTGAATGATGAGATCATACCTCCTGATTTAGTTGTTTATTTTTATGAGCTCATATCACTAGAATTTGCTGTAAAGATAGGCCTCCTTGATTTGTTTTCTTATAGCTCTTTAATATGAACTTGTTGCAGGTAACGTCAACGGATGAAATTGTTAAGAGATCTGCGTATGCTGCTTCCTCAGGATGCTTCACTGCGCCCCCAAGAACTACATCTGTGTTTGTTAAACCTCGGGAAGTTTGAGTAGCTCTGCCGTAGACGTGGTGTTCGAAGGATTTCATAAGAGTCGAGTACCATGGTTGACCAAAGCACGGTTTTCTTTTTCTTTCCTGCAGTTGAGGAGGGAGAGAGGCAAAACCTAACGGGTTTTCGATGCACTCATATGTATTACTATGTTCAATAAAAGTAAAGTTAAATAAAATTTTCCTGCTTTTTAATAGTGATTCTGTTTCCTAAAACTTGGTTGCTGCTACAAAGCAGTGTAATGACAGTTGGGTCAATTTTCTGCTGAATGGAATTACAGTTATGGCACCCTAAAAATAAGATCTAGTCTTATATAATCTAACTAAAAAATCACTTGGCTTCCTCTCTCTCTTGGGTCTTGGCTGTTCCATGGCTCATGGTCTATCTTTTCTTAAATTGGTTCAAGAAACTCTCAGATGGAGAAGGTATACATAGGGTATGTGGGCAAGGAGACAGGCAACCATAGAGGGACGTTCTATAGTGGCCGCTGGCTACGGAGAATGCAGTTAAATCTCTTCAATGAAGGTGGTACTTTTTGTGTGAGTTAGTAACTCAGAAGAGTGTAGAAATTACTCATACTGCAAAAATCAGAAAAGAGGAAGTGGTTGTAGTTTTGAAAAAGATGAAGTAAAGAAAAGCAGTGGGTCCCGACGATTTATCGATTGAAGTGTGGAAGGTCTTGGGAGACATGAGTATAGCATGGCTAACAAACATTTTCAATAAGATTTTGAAAACAAAGAAGATGCACAGTAATTGGCGAGAAAGTACTTTGTTGCCTATATACAAGAATGAGTGCGACATATAAAATTGCATGAACTATAAGGGTATTAAGTTAATGAGTCATACAATTAAGCTCTGGAGACACTAATTGAGCGACACAATCTCATAGAATCAATTTGGGTCCATACCAGGGTGCTCGACAATGGAGGCAATCTATTGTTTACGAAGATCGATGGAGTGATACAGAGATATGAAAAATGATTTGCACATGATCTTTATAGATTTGAAAAAAGCGTATAGTAATGTCCCAAGAGAATCCTTTACAAGTAGCATATATTCAAGCAATAAGCAATAAGTATGATGGAGTAAAGACTGTAGTAAGAACTTATGAAGGAAACCAAAAGCTTTCCCATAACTATAGAGTTACACCAAGGCTCAGGTTTAAGTTCTTACCTTTTTGCATTGGTGATAGACAAGTTAATGAGACATATTCAAGATGATATTCCTTGATGTATGCTTTACGTAGGTTATATAGTGCTAATAGATGAAACACAGGAGGGAGTAGATGTGAAGCTTAACCTTTGGCGGAAAGTGTTGGAATCTAAAGGTTTTCACCTAAGTAAGTCAACAACAGAGTATACGAAGTGCAAGTTTAGTGAGAATGAGGGTGCAAATGAGCTAGAGGTGAGGAATTGGAGACCATGAAGTATTGAAGAGTGAATGCTTTCGGTATCTTGAATCTATCTTGCAAAATAACGGAGATTAGATGTAGATCTCAACCATAGAATACAAGCTGGATGGATGAAGTAGATGTGTGCATTGGGTGTGTTGTGCGGCCATCTTATGCAACTAAGGCTCAAGAATTTTTTTTATAGGATGACAATAAGGTCACCGATGCTTTATGACACAGAATGTTAGGCGGTCAAAAAGTAACACGTACAAAAAAATGAGTATAGTGGAGATGAAAATGCTTCGTTAGATGTATGGCCTCACGAGAAAAGATAGGATTAAGAATGAGGATATCCGAGGTAAAGTAGGAGTGACCGCAATTGAAGATAAAATGAGAGAACATCAGTTAAGATTGTTTGGACATGTGAACTAAAGACCTACATATGCTCCGGTTAGATAATGTGACTAAGAGATGGAGGGTCACGGCGAAAAGGGTAGAGGAAGAGTTTAAAAGAGATTATAAGAAAATATATGGAGTGCTTGGAGCTAACGGAACACTTGGAGCAAAATTGAGCAAATAGCATTCTAGAATTCATACAGACGATTCTACTTAGTGGGACAAAACTTGATTGTTGTTATTATTGTATTTAAAATAAAATAAAATAAAAGGTTAAAATTTTTGGATGGGATGTGTTAACACGATTACTCATAAAAATTCAAGAATCCAACCTTTCTTTTAGCCTTACTCTTTTTTTTTTTTGGGATAATAATTTATATATAACAAGAAGAGAACGTTTAAAGATAGAAGTTGGATGAAAGGTGTTTTCGAAAAAGGAAAACAAAAAGTTGGATGAAAGGTGCTGATGGACCAAAAAAGTTCTTGTTAAGATGTCAATTAATTATGAATTAATGCATTCCCTGTCCGTCGTTATCGTGGATGGAGCCTGCTTAAGGTCATGTTTTGTGCCGATTAATGAAGCTCTTGTGTCTTATTCTGATGAAGCAATTTGCAACCTGTGTTGTGTGTTAGTATTCTCATGCCCTTTTTGAGCAATCAACGTGCACCATATGGCTTTCAGCCCTCTACCAATTTGACCTTGTTGTACATGCCTTAATGCATGTCGATCGTCACTTTATCACTTAATTCATAAGGTTGATCCATCATCTCGTGACTTGTTGACTTTGTGTTATATCTAAGTTTAACTCCAAACGAACACAAACTATAAGATTTTTAGTGCTAGTTTTCATGAAGTTAATATCTTAAGTGAAAATTTACTCACCCCGCCCTACTAAAACTTGGCCTAGTCCCCTTTAACAACTCCTAATTAAGTTCGTAACACAAAGTCAGTTACATAGCCACACATAGCAGACAGGAAAAAGAAAATTATAGCCTTACATTTGTGAAAATTCCTAGATTCATCATTGATCATAACTACGAGTAAAAGAGCAATTATTTACTCAAAGGTGTTCATTGTATTAATTTCTAAGAAAATATCGTGTCACACATTTTTACTTGAGTTGTTTCTCTAATTTGGGGATAGAGCTCATCATCTCTAGTATTTCTTGTTGTTAGTGTTTTTGTGTCTTGATCAGTGAGAGTT
This sequence comes from Pyrus communis, assembly GCF_041283825.1. NCBI lineage: Eukaryota > Viridiplantae > Streptophyta > Magnoliopsida > Rosales > Rosaceae > Pyrus > Pyrus communis. Next base: position 21,937,589 of record NC_142571.1, on the reverse strand, counting down.
ATAGATGTAAGCACGTAGAATTGGTCATTGTCATGTATGGTGAACAAGTATAAAAGTGGTTGTCGCTCGAAAGTAGAATAATTAACTTCTAAATCAAAATTAATTGAGTCATAATCTTTCTATTTCATTCAAATCACACCCACCACACCACCACTCCCATGTAGTAGCAAGTTAGTAACCCATAGCTATTAGCTAGCAAAGAGAGAGTGAGTGCAATTATAAATAGAAGGAAATCATATTCAACACTAATTTAATATTTGGTTAATTCTGAAAAATGGTAGAGATGTTATTTTCCTGCTCTTAATCAACAGTGAACACTCATTCCATATTGTAGCACTCAATTTTTGGACAATGACTTTGGTGTCTATATAGTCATTGGTGTCTATGTAGATTAATGCAAGTTGATATAATGCCAATTTAAAAAAAAAACACATTTTATACATAGTATAATACACATAAACATAACCAACTTGTAAACTTTCATCATATCAAATTCTTTTGAGCTATTTCTTAACTATTTAGTTCCGCTACTGGTGACACCATCTTGGCTCCTCTTGAATTTATTATATACTTTTAAATTATTCACACAAACTTTTTTTTTTTTGAAAAATAATTTTACTCACAAGTCAGCACAGCTAATTAAGTATGTGCAAAATAAATAAATTATTTCCAAAGTATTGGTTTTGTGTACTCTCTGTGCTATTGAAAACAACGGATAATTCACGGGGAAGTGCCAACCGCCAGGTATGGTTCCGATGGATTATTATGTCATATTGATACTCACATCTATTGAAGATTCTGATGGATTATTATGTCATATTGATACTCACATCTATTGAAGATGAAGTTAATTTATGTTAGCAGTAATAATCAACTCCAAATGTAATTAATTACCGTGACAAAAATAATTATACTATGGCCTGGTTTAATCCTTAGGATTGAACTCACAATACAAAGGTATGTTGAAGGAAAACATGAAAAAAGAAGTGTTTGGTATGTAGCAGATGAATTACTAAAGAAAACTTGTCGTTTCTAAACCCCCTCAAAATAGAGAAAATTTTCAGTGTACTAAAAATATGGCATGGTACACTAAATGTCATAATACAAATGGTTGAAATTTTTTTCAAATATCGAATCACTTGTATATTATGACACTTGAGTATTGAACCATGTTTCCGGTACATCTAAAAATCTCTCCTCAAAATAGGAGGATCATAAGGGAGAAATTTCTTTATATCTAATCTCCTTCTAGTAAAAAAATAAAAAATAAATAAATTATTCATCTTGGCGTTTAATATACTTTGAATTTTACGAGTTTTCATTTTAATTCAATCCTAATTAAGGACTAGATGAGGCGTATGTATCTTAGCTCATCCCAAAACAAAAACATAAAAAGACATTATTACTAATAATTATTCATAGAAGAGTGATAAGATCAATACATCACCCCCATGAGCGCCAACGCGACTGATCTTAAATTTCCCTTGCTTATGATATCAAACTCTGGAATATTGGAAGCACATCTCTTAATAAACACGTTAGTTAGTTCCATCAATCATGTCGACAAGCTCAGCAAAAACACATTAAGGGGGTTGAGCTGGTTGTTGTAGTATTGTCTTGTATATCGTTCTGGATGCAAATTTCCGTCATCTTTTTACTTGACAAAAATGCACTTGCAAAATAATAACATCTAATATTAAGGCTAAAAGCCTCACACGCCCATGATGAATTTTTTTTTTTTGGGGGGGTGGGGAGGCTTTGGCCGAAGAATCTCCGATGCCAAAGTTAGAATTCTGAAAATAATGTGTTTAGGAGTTTGCGGGTAGCAAATGACTTAACTTTTTAGTAGGATAATAGAGCTATTTATAAGAGAGTGGACTGGCCTATTTGGAGGTCATATATGGTGTATTTGGAGAATAATTGCAAGATATTATGTGAAATAATATCCTGCAATTAACATGGTAATTAATCCCAAATTAAATAGGAAGTTTTGGGAGTTACCTTTTGAATAAGGATTTGATGAGGAGTGATAAGAGGGATTTAAATAAATATCATTTTGATCACCTTTGACTCTTCCTTAGATGTTTCATCATGTGTTCTTTTGAGGCTTGGTTGGTGGTCAGCTGAGAATCTGAACGGATTACAAGCTTCTTCACCATTAAGTCTTTCGCTAGTAGGTAGGGGTGGGTTCAAAAAACCGAAAACCGAAAAAAATCGACAACCGAACCGGACCGAGGCCGAAAAAAACCGAATCGCAAAAAAACCGAACCGAAATTGTCAAACCGAACCGAACCGAATCTGACCAGTTTGGTTTCGGTTTTTGAGGCTCGGAAACCGAACCGAACCGAACCGATATATATATATATATATAAATTTTTTTTAAATATTTATAAATAGTTTAGTCATACAATCATAACAAAACAGAACATGTTGCCAAGTTGGTTTCAGGGAAACTTTACAAGCTGGAGGCATGGGTTCGAACCCTCATGCCTCGAGGATTTGTGAGATTATTTTTAATTTTTTAATCTTTTTAACAAAACCCTTAACCCTGTAACGCCGCCGGTGTAAGTTGTAACCCTAACCCTCCTCCTCCTTATTTTTTCATTCCCCTGGCCTGGCCTCTTCTCTCTCGTTCCCTTCCTTGCCTTCAGTTCTTTTTCTTCAGAGTTCTTTCATGAACCCTAGGGGCCTAAACCCAGTAGTAACCCTCTCGCAGTCTCCCGTAGCCTGAGGCCCTGAGCCTCCTATTTCTCTCGCTCTGTCTCTCTCAATCTCTCAAGCGACCCGCGACGGCGCGACCCTTTTCACTCTCAATCTCTCACACCTCGCCCTCGTCGTCAGTCTCTCTCTCTCATCTCGCCGTCAGATTTTTCTTGCCGTTTTCAAGTCTCGACAGTCGACAACAAAAGGTTAGCCTCCTCTTTCTCTCTCTCGGTCTTCAACTTCAATCACTCTCTGTCTCTCTCAAACTCTCTGTCTCTCTCAGTCTTGAATCCCATGCGACCGCGAGTTCGTGACCGGCGGACCTTTCTCACTCTCAAATTGTCTCAATCTCTCACACGGTCACACCTTGCCCTCGCCCGTCGCCAGTCTTTGATCTCGCCGTGAGCTTCTTCTTGTCGTGTCGACTTCGAGTCTCGAGACTGCAAAAGGTTGGTCTCATACTCTCATATATGGGCTTATGCTTCTGCTTATCGATTCTGGGCTTCTGCTTGACTGCTTCTGCTTACCGATTCTGGGCTTCTGCTTCTGCTTACCAAATTATCAATCATTAAAATTGCATGCAGAATCAGAGAATAGTAGAATACCCATGTTTCAGAATTCAGAAATTGTAAATTTGTAATATTTGATTAATTATTCTTTGTCGTGAATCGTGATTGAAGATTTTGATGGTTTTCTGGAATTTTGAGAACCTGTGGATACGAGACTATTGAAGTGAAGTTTGGAAAAATTTTGGTTTTCTATCTTCAGATTACAAAATTGGAGACTCACCAAGGCCTTTCAATACTGTAATATTCGATTTCGATATGTTGGTTATTTCCTTGTTGGTTTTGAGAACCTTTCAGAAATTGTAATATTCGATTTCGATATGTTCTTTCCTTGTTGGAACTTGGTTATACATGTTGATTTTGATTTGATAATTGATGTTAAAGTTATGCATCAGAATGAATGGTTGGTTTGGGATAAACTAAGTCATTAATTGCATCAGTAAAACTGTGCTTGTTGTAAAACTGTGCATCTGAATGGTGATTGAAGTTAAAACAAACTGGATCAGTGGATCTGAATGGTTCTTTGCTGCAAGCCTGCATTTGAATGGTTCTTTCCTATTCATGTAAAACAAACTGGATAGTGGATAGTGGATATTACAAAAAAAAAAAAAAAAAAAAAAAAAAAAAAAAAAAAACCGAACCGTGCTGAAACCGAACCGAGAAAACCGAACTGAATACAAACCGAACCGAATCGAACGGAACCGAACCCACCCCTACTAGTAGGGGCTGCTAGTAAAGCCTCGTATTCTACTCCATCATTGGATGCTTCGAAGTTTGAAGTATCGTGGGCTTAGTCGGTGCGGTTAGGAGCTGCAGGGCAAGATCGGCACGGTTGCTAACTGTGGTACAAGATCGGCACTGCTAAGAGCCATGGTGACAAATTAAGGCTAGTCGGGAGTCGTGGAGCAAGTAGGCACAGTTATGAGCCCAGAGCCGAGGGTCAGCTTGGGCCAAGTTATGCGTAGCAAGAGGAATTGGTCCACTAGGTCCTTGATGCTCGGCTACTGGTGATGTGCTGCTTTAGTATTGAATCGTCTGGAGTGATGAAAACAAGACCTACCCCTGGTTCTTGGCGGTTGGACTGGTTTGTCATTCTGGTACCCCTTTGTCCCCGACGTGCCATTAGGCTGAGTTGCTTCATTTGTCAAAACAAAAGTAATCGTTGTATCTGCTAGTGTATGTGGGATGGTTTCGTTTGCTCAATCTTGTCAATGAAATGTGACCTGCTTATGTTGGTCATGTTTTGTTAGAGCGCCTCGTCAGTAGCTTCGTTGTGCAGGAAATCGTGCAATTGTTTGGTCAGAAGTCTCTCAACTTCTTCTTGAATTTGCCTCTTTTGGGGCAGCGGAGCTTTCAACTGCCCCTGGTCGTGACATGTTGGTCTAGTCTACTTTTCCTTGTGCTCGACTCGTCAATGCCGCGACTGCGGTGCATGTAGTATGTTCCTGGCAGGCGAATAGGTTACTTGTAGGTAGTCGGTTGAACTTGAGTTAGATTGAGTGACTGCTTCTTTCTGTCCGCTATGCTACCTACTCCGATGTGAGGTGGATGATACTCATTGCGGACCTAGCTGCGAATAACCACGACGCTTGGAAGATTGTCCATGTTAATAACTGGAGTGTGGCCTCATCCGTTAATGTATGCTTGTTTGTGGGCTTAATCGGGAGTGTACGCTCATTCGTGCGCTAAAACGAGAGTATACGTTATCCCGAGGACCTATGCGAAAATGTACATTGCCAAATGCTCGATTCGTGGTTGGTTGAAGGGCTGCTTGCTGGGACGTTACTGGAGAAGTTCGTCATCTGCCCTTGTTCTACTTCGAGACACCTCGTTTGGGGCACGCTACATCTCGGTACGCCGCAAAAACTAATTCACCAAAGTTATCTGCAGTGCGAGGGCGCTTGTCAACTCTATGACTTGTCGGGACAAGTGTTGTTCGCCATGTGGGATGGAAGAGCTTGGATGGTAGGTTTCTCTATAGGTGGTAGAAGTGTAGTGGACTTCGTGTGCAGAATTTTGAGCCGGGATAGTCAAATCCGTAGAAATTCGGGGTGAAAATACCCCCGGTTCAATCGTCGGTCTAGAAATCTAAAGCCAGGATGGTTGAATCTATCTTGGACCTGTCGGGATTGTCAAATGGGCCACAGGAGCTGGTCAGGCTGCAGAAATGGGCCGAGCCATGTGTGGGGCGTGTGGGTGCGGTACGGCTCTGAGAGCGCGTTGGATCTGTGCTGCTGGGGTTGCGGCCTAGGTCAAGAGGATTGTTGGCGTGACTTGGGCCTACGATGCGACTTGGGCCTGCATTACTAGGGCAACGGCTTGGGTCAGTTCATGACGGGCCTGGCTCGGCTGCCTTGTGGCATGGGCTGCTTGGGTTGCCTCCTGGGCTTCTAGAGCAGCTGCTTCCTGCTCTAAGTAGGCTTACTACCATAGAACTAGCCCACTTCCCACTACCACAATGGTCTTTGTGGTTGCCATGGTGGTGGTGCTCTGTGGTGGCAAAGTTGCTCATCTTGCCATCATTCGATCCATATCTTTGAACGTAGGAAGTTCTGGTCGTTGTGGTTTCCGAATTTCCCATCATTGTATTTTTCCCTTACCTCTATTCAAAGAAATAAAAAAATTCTAGGAATAAAAAAGTACAAAAAATTTACGAATGAATGAAAAATGAGAAACTTTGAATGCGAGAATCTTCTTCGAGCGTGTGAATCAAACTCTCAATGAAAGTACCAATTTGTGGATGCAAATTTCCGCCATCTTCTTCTTTGACGAAAGTGCACATGCAAAATAATAACACCTAAGATTAAGGCCAAAAGCCTCACACGCCCACGATGAATGGGGGGCTTTGGCTGAAGAATTTTCGATGCCAAAGTTAGAATTCTGAAAAAGAATGTGTTTAGGAGTTTGTGGGTAGCAAATGACTTAGCTTTTTAGTGGGATAATAGGGCTATTTATAGGGGAGTGGCTGACCCTATTTGGAGACTAGTGGCCGGCCATATATGGTGTATTTGGAGAATAATTGCAAGATATTATGTGAAATAATATCTTGCAATTAACATGCTAATTAATCCCAAATTAAATGGGAAGTTTTGGGAGTCACCTTTTAAATAAGGATCTGATGAGGAGTGATAAGAGGGATTTGAATAAATACCATTTTGATCACCTTTGACTTTTCCTTGATTGAGCCGTTATTGTCCGTTGCATGTGCGTGGGAATCCCGGTGTGCCTTAAGGGTAATTTTGTCATTTTAATCCAAAAATTCATACGTCACCTGCCTAAGTTTTTTGATTATTTTTTACTTCACATTTCGTCACTGATTAGAGGGAGAGGGAAATAAGGATGTCGTTCTGTAGTAAGTAATTACTGTGGAATTAAGTATGACAGATTATGCATGACTCATAAGTCCGAGAGAAAAGTGGCCTCTAGCACAGATTAGACCTACCTCTCACTACATGTGTCTGCAATCTCTATACGATACAGTATAGATAATTGACACAGAAAATTGATGGGGTGGATTCCTTATATTGTTTAATCTTATAATTGACTTATGCAAATAAACCTTGTGACTTGTGTTGTGAATACTTGATATATGGATAGATAGAGATAGACATTCACATTCATTCTGTTTTGTTACACATCGAAACCCTATTTAATTATTTCGGTCTTTTGAGTTGCTTTTTTATTTTTTATTTTTTATTTTTTTTGAGTGAAACGATAGCGTTAGTAAGTTAAATGTTAGATTAGCCATCGACGAAATTTGAATCTACGTCGTCATGTAAGAGCACAACACATTTTCTCCACTGTGGTAAAAAAAGTTGCAACAAACATGTTTCATTGAGTGGAGAAATTTTTAGTTGTGACGGGAACACGGATGGTACACCACGTGTTTTTATGCAAGTGGTGGAAAATTTTAATTTTTAAGTTATTAACATTTTAACACATTTGACCCACCATTTATATTGAGACACGTGGTGTACCATCTCGTGTGACGGTCACACTGAAAAATCTTTCCATTGAGTGGCTTGAAGCTACACAATCTCTCTCTCTCTCTCTCTCTCTCTCTCATGGGTGACTTGTGAAGTAGTACAGACAGTACGCACATACAATATTGGCATAAAAAAATGGAAACGTCGGTTATGCACTGTCGTAGTTGCTCAATACCGGTTAGCAAGCTAGTTCTTAGTCCAAGCTGCTAGCTAGCTAAGAACCATAATATATGTACATATATATATACATAGTTTAATATTATATGAACCATATGTAATATTATATGGTTTGAATTTGTTATTACTCTATGTGTGGTTGTCTTGTCTTGTAGTAATACGTAGAAATGAAGTCATGAGAAGGTAGCCTGAGCTACAAGAGAGAGGAATCCATGATCGGAAGAATAAAGTGATCCTTTACTTCTGCAAGGACCAAAACCCTACTCCCGTCTCTGAATTTAAATTTTGTCTTATAGGTTGGTTTATGGAACCTTACGTGTGTGACATGACGTATATTATCCTCACCACGTCCAGATAGCTCTTCAAGCCAAGAATTAATTAATAAATTACAACTTAACAAACCTATCTACCTTCATGCTTTGCATCGTGATATATATGGTAATGATATTTTAGTTAATTAATTATCTATTAATAAAGTATATTTTGTGGATATTGTCACATATACTATTATACATGCATATATATATATATATATATATATATATATATATATCTATGTATGTATGTGCATGTATGTACAGGGGAGGGGCACTGTTGTACTCATTGCATAGATATTAGTTTCTAAACCAATACTTAAGGAAATAAGCAGTCGTATTAATACACCAATAACTTTAATAAATTTCAATTATTGTATTGGTAATTTTGACCATGTACATAACTTGGGTTGGCCTATCTAATTGCCAAAGTGAAATTAAAGGAGATGTTTGTGCATGTACTTACAAAGGGAAGGGTCAAAAGTTCTGATGATTTGGAACACGTTGATAATAATTTGCAATTCACATTTAAAAGTTGAACTTTCAACCTTCTTCATTTCTCTAACCCTTACGCTTCTCAATTTGAAGTAGCCCCCCTACAAATACATTAGTTATATATAAGGTTGTTAAACAATGTTTTTTTTTTCTTTTCTTTTTGGCAATGAAATTGGAGGGTGGGGTTGACAGCCTCGTAATAGACTAGTAATAATTTGATCTCAAATTCATCATTTATGTGAGTAAAACCTAGGTCATTCAATTACACAATGTTTTTCCACTGAATACGGCGTGCTTTAATTATCTAGTATTAGAATAATGATACTCGAAGGTTCTAATATAAGTGCATACGCTATATATATAACTTGAACAACTTCCCAAGTAAGTAGTTCCCCACTAAGAAGAGATCTTCATCCCAAAGATAAGCTATATTAATTAATTCTGGTACACAATATCCATTACCTGAGCACTTTAACATCTTCTGTTTATTTTTAATTTTCTTTCTTATTAATAGTTAGTTACTTCAAATCTATTTATAACTTTTAAAAATAAGGTTTGTTAATAACCATAATATTTCCTTCCATTTCAACATTTTAAAGTGAACCTCAATGATGATCACCTTATACATAGAATAATATGCAGTCCAGGATTAATTATTTGATAATCATAGAACTAACTGGGCTTAAATTAGTATTTAACTAAGAAACATGCATGTCCCATAACTTAAAGATATCCAATATAAAGATATGACTGCAGGGTCAACAGCACACATGAACTGATTGATTACAAACAAATGGTGTCCCTAATAATATTCACAAAGATACTTATCCGTATTACTGCGTTTGAAAATTAATATTTAGTTCAATAAACGGAAATAATATTTAGCGGCACTGTTTAGTTTCCATTAATTTTATCATCAAGTGCAGTTTGGGAAACAAACGAGCCTACCCCTAACTGGTGATACTTTATTTAAGGGTAAAAATTTTCCATCTTAAACAAAACACACAAACTGAAAATTACAATTGAGCTGCGAGACATCCCACTCGCTGCCTCGCACATGGTGCCCTGAATTGTTCATGTCAAAACCCATGAAATCGAAAGAAAGGGACAAGGAGGAAAATAAAATGGCATCTTGTTTTATTTATTTTCCTCCTTTATTTTAATGTCATTATTATTTGTTAGATTAAGTTAATGACTTGAAAACTAACATTTATTTTCCTCCTTTATTCTCAATTGAATAACAAATCAGTATTTATAATAAACTAACTCTAATCCCTACTAAGCAAGAAAATAAAACTCTAATTTTAATGGGTTAAGCCCAAAACTCAACAATAAAATAAACCTAAATGTTATTACTTTTAAACACCCCTCGTCACATAGGGAAGAGTTGAACAATGCTCAAAACTCAACCAAAAGAATTGAAACAAAGAAGATGGGTGATGAGGAGTAGGCGGTATGTTAAACTTTTACATGGCACCGAAAATCAAGAGATTCATTGGCATTTAAGGTAAAATGTACCTATTTTTCTTGAATGGTGATTAAGAAATTTCCATTCATGAATCATGATTGATCACTAATACAGTCTAATCTTATGCATATTTAGTGGTTGAGTTGTAAGTATGACTTTAATGGTGTACCATAGATCTCTGTGTCATCTAATTGTCCCATAGATCTTGTTCATCATGAAGCCATGAATTTAGAGGAATTCAAATTTAGTTGGATGTATTTTCCCTTAAAAAAGGAAAAGAAAAGCCTTAAAGATAGGAGAGTTAAATTACAAGTTGCTAAGTTTAGATCCAAAATGCGAAAAAAAACTCTCACATGTCATTTTCATACACCGGTGTCTTTCTTTCACATCACGTAATAATAAATCAATGTATGAAACCAATGTAACCAAGTTTTTGTTTTCAAAACTCAACAAAATTATGTAAGAAGACACTCAGGAATTGCCAACATAAACTGTCATACAAAGAATAGATAATAGAAATTATAGAATAAAATACAAGAACTATATATTAAAAAAAGATGGTAAAATGTTGAGAGAAGTGGGAGTTTTTTTTTTTTTTTGTTGTTGTTGGGGGGGGGGGGAGGGAGGGGGTGCGGAGTGGTGGCAGGAGCACCGCAGATTCCGTGGTTCCAGGCTTGCACTCCAATCATCATCTCAATACACAAATCGTCGAGGCAAAGTAGTGGGGCTTTGCCTTTGAGCCTTTGCCTTTGCTTTGCTTGCTTCCCTTCAACACACTTTGTAAATTCCAATTCTCTCTCTCTCTCTCTCTCTCTCTCTCTCTCTCTCTCTCTAATAATAAAATAGCATGTACACATGCACATGTGTAGCTGCAGCCTGTATTTTGCAGTATCTTCAACAAGACGTGTTAGTAAGTGTGGTAGTGTAAACTCACACGCGACTAACAAACCTCTAGGCTCCACCACCACCCTTTTTCAACTTCGATCAATAAACACGGAGAAGACAATGTTATGTGGAATTCAAGAATTCCATTCAAGCGTTTTAGACTTGTATACTGTTATAACAGATTTGTGCAAGTTACTTAAATTCTAAATGTTTGCGTTATGTGTCATTAAATATTATAGTACAGATACAAGTTTCATTAGTAAATTACTTATTCTTACATTAATTAAGAAGACATTATAACTCTTATTCTCCTTCATTTCAAGTATTAGTCTTCCTAACTTATTACATACATACTATGCTATGTTACATGCATGTGATATGGTTTCTCTAAACACAAAATATGCATTAAAGAGTAAAAGAAAAAAAAAATACTCAATGAGTTATAACAAGCAAGTACGCCAATGAAGTTTGTTTTCTCTTTAAATTATCTTTTATCAAGTAAAGAAAAAAAAAATAAAACAATTAAATGTATTTATTTGGAATTGAGATTACTTACTTAATATTAATTAATTCGTTTAAAATTAACATCTAACTGAAAAGAAAAGCTAAAAACATACACTTGGTATAGTAGGTAAGTGATTTAAAAAGTCCTACTTCCTTAAATCTCAATCAACAAGTTGAGGGCACTTATTAATTAGTAATTTATTACAATCTTAGACTTCGCACCTAATTTTTGGGACTAGTACAAGTTGATTGTTGGAGTGAAGAGCTTAATTAGCTAGGTGTGGCACTTACTGGTAGTGTGTGTTGGCAAAATGGAAGGTGAAGAACACGCGCTTTGGAGGTGAGAGTAGGTTAGATTATGAGGGTGCCAGGTAACGTACGGAAATATTTTTGCTCATCACCTTAAGTAATGGTGATACTCACCACTTTATTTACCGTTATTAGATGAGTTTAAATTTCGAAATCTGTGTAGTGGATAGATACAAATTTCAAAATTTAAACTCATCAAGGTGATGAGCATTACCATGATGGTGAGCAAAAATGCAACCCAACCTCATTAACTTTGGTTTGTTTGTTTTTGTGTGTGCAATTGGTGAAGAAGTAATGAGTTGGCAAAGTGTGGGAAAGAGAGCATGAAACGGACTTTGCGTTTAACAACCTCTCTTCTCTTTTGGGGCTTTACACTCCTCATCTCTAAATTTGCCTCTCTTTTCCGTTATACCTGGATTTTGTTTTTGGCTTTCATTGCCTTAATCTCTATCTATCCCACATACATTTACTAAAACCTCTCTCTCTAAAATTACAACTCCTCCTCTTCTTTTTTTGCTGGTTTTTCAATTAATTTATTTTTAAACACAATTTCAATTTTATAAACGGAAGTGACTTTTACATACCATATTTCTCTTTATGCATATCTCTTTTTTTTTTTTTTTTTTTTTTTTTCTTTTTCCTAACTGTGAGATTAAGTAAATCAACAAGGAATCAAGGAACAAAACTAAATAGAAACATATAGGAGGAGAAAAGGGGTTTGCAGAAATTGTTTCCCTTTATAAATACCTTGAAACTCAACAAAAGATGGGGGAGACTAAATTCACAGTTACTGTTGTATAGGGGCATGGCCTTATAATTGCGACTCTCTCCAACATGTCAATATTCACTATATATATATATTGTAATAACAGTCTTCCTTTCCTTGCTTCCTCCCTACCAATTAAATCTCTCTTTTTTCCTCTCTCTTCTCTCTTTTTCTAAGCTATAATTCCAAGTCTCTTGAAGGTAGAGGAGGAGGAATTAGCCATGGAAGCAGCAGGTGGTGATCATCATCATCAAGAGGATGTCATGATCTTGGGGTGCAAGGAACAACACAGCAACAACATTAATATTATGAAGGGTAAGCGCACAAAACGCTTGAGGCCCCAATCCCCAATCCCTTTTGCCATCCCAACAAACTCATCGTCCCCCGAGGGTGGGGCCGGCCGTGGAGGGGGTGATGGCGGCGAAAACAACGACGATTGCATCAATAGTACCAACTTGTCCCCCACCACATCAGCTGAATTATTCCAAGACAGCACATCAGAAGAGGAGGACATGGCAAATTGCCTAATTCTTTTGGCGCAAGGCCAATCCCGGGCGGCTTCTTCCTCCCCCAATCACCACCACCAACCCCCCAACGATCATATTACTACAACTAGTCGAAAATTCTTGGAATCAACAACTGTCACCGCAGGCAAGGCGGCAGGGGCGGCAGGGTATTACGTGTATGAATGTAAGACTTGTAACAGAACGTTCCCTTCTTTCCAAGCATTAGGGGGTCACAGGGCCAGTCACAAGAAGCTGAAGGTGAATATCGGAGACGATCCCAAAAACAAGCATTTTGGAATTGGGCTGTTGCCCCCGTCGGATGAAGATCAAGACACGCAATCGTTAAAGAACAACATTTTCCACAGAAACAACATCAACACATCTTCATCTCCACTTTCTCTCCATTTGAGCAATAGGGGTTTGGTTTTGAGCTCCAACAAGTCCTCTCCTAAAATCCACGAGTGCTCGATTTGCGGAGCGGAATTCATGTCCGGGCAGGCCTTGGGAGGCCACATGAGGCGCCACAGGGCGCCGATTGGACCCACCAACACAACCTTGTCGTTGACGCCTCCGCCAGTCTCAGCCGCCTTTGAATCCCATCAGCAACAACATAAACATCAACAGCAGCAGCCACAGCTGCCCATGAGGAAGCAGAAAAACATGTTGAATTTGGATTTGGATCTCAACCTTCCAGCACCTTCAGAGGATGATCACCACAAAGAAACCAAGTTTGTGTTTGCATCAAACCAGCAGCCGCAGCAACAACAACAAGAACAACAGCAGCAAGAAAGGTTAAGAACACAAATTTTGGTGGATTGTCATTACTAAAAAAATGGTCAAGGTTTTTTTTAGTGATTCTTCACTCCACGATTGATATGATCAATGGTCAACTTGATGTGAACTACCAACTTTTTTCTTTTAACTTCTTTTATTATACCACCATTCAAAATTGAAACACTATTCTTTTGATTCTTTGGATATATCATGGCCAATGTTATAAAAGTATATGAACTTTGATCTAATTATTTTGTTAAAGAAAATGTTAGATTTCTGTTTCTTGATTGAAAAGTGCATGATCATGGGAAACCTTTTTGGTTTGTTGGATTCTGCTTTTCAAAAATTCAATTGAAATTTGACACTTCAAGTACAAATATGAAATTTTTTTAACCAAATGAGTTATAATCCTCTTGTTTAATCGGATTATTTTGTTGGTGTTTATACACTGAAATTTGTCTCTACCAGTACAACCTTAAAAAGTCATCATGCTGTAAGTTTCATTGTTTCATCTACAAGAAAGCCTGCCCTGGCCCTCCTCCTTTTTCTCACTAATCTAAGTGATAATAATAGAATAAAAAGTATAGAAAAAGCCACTCATATTACTGCAATTTCCACATGAATATCCAAATCCATTGTACTTTTCTCTTTTTATTCTATAACAATATGTGCTACTAAAAAATTGTATCTAGATGCTATTTTTGTCACTTTCTTTTCTAGGTCCACCTCTTGTTAGTTACTACCCCACTGTTATGTATATACACCCGAGCGTTATCTGGAATATGATGCACTGCTTCATGACCCCACATGCAGCTCTGCGTCAGTCCGAGGCTTTTAAACTAGGGTATGCAAGAGAACATCCTCCAACACTGGAGGAGGAGAAGTTTCGAACTTAAAACACCCTTTAGTTTTTAAAAACAAGATTTTGCTGGTTTGTTCGACTTTGTTAAGGAGTTGCATTGTTTGACATTGATCTCAATATTGCAATTATCTAATATTATTTGTATGACATTTACTAATGAAATTATTTACCATATATCTCGCATAAGTGACAATATCCATTATTATGTATCGGTGAAAACCACTTGCATTAGATTGTAGATCCGTTCCTATTAAAAAAAAATGATATAAAATAACTTAATTTGAGATTTTTCTAATTTAGTAATTTAATTTTATAGTGTTAAGTGAAGTACTTAGCTTGGCACCACGTAGTGTCAAGAAGTCCGACAACCCATGTAGTATTAGTGGCTCATGTCTAATGCACATTGCGTGGTTGGAAGATTTTTCTTAAGCGTTTGGATATGCTAATCGCAAATGCTGGAAGATTTTTTTATGAAGCTTTTGGAATATGATGCTAATCTCTAATGCTGATAGGGTTTGGTAGATAATGGAGTACCTAGTTAGACATTGGAAGTATACTTAGGCTAGCTAACTAACAAATCAAACTTGTGGTAGTATGATGAGTGTGACCACGTGGAAGCACAAAGTTGCGATGATATCCATTGAAGACAGGATTAAGGAGAAGACAAAGAGCCTTGTACACAACTGTACCAAATCGGCAAATCCCCTCGTCCTTGTATCATGGCATTGTTAAGCATAATTAGCTGTTTCTAGGTAAAGAGTTGGTGTCCGTCTACTTCAATGAGAGAGAGAGAGAGAGAGAGAGAGAGAGAGAGAGAGAGAGAGAGTGTGTGTGTGTGTGTGTGTGTGTGTGTGTTTTGAGAAGTTGGGCTAATTGGGAGTTGAGTGAACTTTAGAGCTAAATAAGAGATTGAACTTGTGATATTAAAAAAAAAGTGTTTTTGTACGTTAAGATTAGACTTGGTTAAGTGTTTGATTTTCTTTTATTGTAACTAAACGATGTATATGTGAAATGTTGTAAGGATGTGTGAGGTTGAACAATTTTATGTGCTGGTACAGGTAAATTTAAGGTAACATGAATGCACATTTTCCTAATGGTTTAAGGTTGATCCAGCTTGATAATGGTTGATGGAAAGATCATACCTGAATTTTTTTTTTTTTTTTTTTTTTTTTGGAAAAAGGGTAAAACCATACCTAAGCCATGTGTGAATGGCGTTTTAAAGACCATTATGCATTATGTGAAAGTGGGTGCATGTTTAATTAGAAATTTTGTTTTCAACCCTTACGTTCTGTTCCGAATTTGAAATTCAGAAAAAAAAAAGAAAGAAAAAAGAAATGGGGATGAATCGTGTAATCAAACTACAAATGCGATTATTTTTTAAATAAAATTGTCAAATTTATTCCGATCTAAAACTTAAATAATTGTATGAATCTTGTGATCAAATTTATGATGTTCATTGTTAACTTGGGATCCGTTTTATATTTTAGTTGTCATTTTAATTAAACAGATATATTTAAAAAATGAGGAGTATAATATTATAAGTACGAAAAGATGTTTGTATTGGACTATATGTGTATATACTATGAAGACACATTCTATTTTATTTTGTCTTATATGTATCCATAATATATACCAAAAAATTAAGAAAAAACAATAAATTGCATATACACAAAAGTTCCCAAATATGTTTTGAAAATTATGAGATAACTTTGATACTTAAAATTCCGAATATTCTGAACTCTACAAATTGAAAAGAAAGTTTGATTCTGAAAATTATTTGATTGAAAATTAAAATCTTTTTTCCGATCTGATTCATCTGAAAATCATCCAAAGTGAAACGTAAGCAGGAGATATAGTATTTCTTCTCTTCTCTTCTCCTTATCTCTCTCTTAATTTTCTTTTCTTTTTTCTCACTGGTTTATAAGGTCAGTCAGTTTTTAAGTGATGAGTAGAATTGACTTAAGCAATGCCTTATTCCATGTTATGCTACGTGTTGGCTCAAATGGTGAGAGAGTAAAAATAAATTAAATTAGATGCATGAATGGTGTATTATGCCGGATTATTTCGAACGGGTAAATGAGCAACACATGCATGAATGACATTTTAGTTTACTGAACAAAACTCTGTTTGTCAACTAAAATAGGCTGAAAAAACAATTTGATTTTTTATTACAAAATAAAATCATGAGCATTAATGTAATTTTACACAATAATTCTTTTTTTTTTTTTTAAACCTAACCCACATGTTATCATAACATCTCTCTCTTTTCTACATATTTTTTTCTTTTAAGACTTTTTATATTTACACACACATAGTATGTGCGCTTCATATAGTTATAAACTAATTGAACTAAACGTGCATTCCATTTAAGTGGATCGAGAGTTTAATTGTAAGAACTTATCAAGCAAAGCCTTAAAATTGACATCGTTAATTCCATTTACTAATTACATTTTCTATAAAGATAAGATTCATTACAAAGGTAAATATGGAAGAACACATAAGTGTTAATCGGTTATTATGCTTTTGAAATGGATAATACTTGCATTCCCTTTCTAGAGGAATCTACTTGTTACCCACTTATGAATAATATATCTTTACCATACGAACATTGTAATCAGATTTGTTTAGTCTTTTTATCATCATCTAAAAATTATATCTAGCAAACTTATTCAATATGGAGATCGTTTAGCCATCCAATTGTGTCACACAAATTGACAATTTTGGAAACAAGTAGCATCTTTATGATGAACTGTCCATTTCTTTTATGCATATAAATGACTAAAATATCTCCAAATTAAATGATTTTTTGCATATATGAACTTAGATAGTGATAAAGACAATAAATGATTTTGATTATGATGTTTTGTATGGTGAAAACATGTTACTCGTAAGTGAGGGATTTGTCCCAAACATCTTGCATGAAACGGATTTACAACGTTGTTACTTGTAAGCGGGATTAACCAAAAACACCATTACTTCATGTTGAAATAAGTTCATGTATTTACATTCACAAAACTTTAATCTAAGAATAAAAAGCTCCAATTAGACTAAAATTTGGAAAACATTACTCCAATTATCGCTATTATATAAGAGGGGCCGATAGAATCAAATTCATGACAGTATCTCAAATGTAAAGGTAAGTACTGTTAATTAACCTCTTGATCCCAAGCATCCCGCACGACGAAACGGATTTGTCCTTACATAGAAATTGGCCACAACTTAAGTTGGAAACATGACTATGCTAAGGAATTAGTACATGCGGACATGAAAGTGTACCGAATTGGACATCAGCAAATGCGAAAAATGTTGAAGAAACATGCTATCAGACTATCAACATCTTGAATGAAAGTCTTGATCTATTCGTTCTTGGAGATTACGGATTAATGGTCTTTTATCTTTTGGTTTAATATAAGGGGTTTAAATTTAAACACTAAAAGCACATTCATTTGTTTTTTTATCCTTGATATCAAATTCAAAGATGAGCAACCATATATTTCTTGGTCACAAGACTACTTCTATCTTGAATGTATCATCATATTTGTTCACATTTTCCACCATTTTACCAACATATTTTAATTATTTTTTCATTATCATTAAGAGAAGGGGAAGGGTTCGAAACTTTTACAATAATTTAGGAGATGAGACAATTTCGAACCCAGAATACAAAAACTCAACACCCAATCATTATGATATTGTACCACATGCTACCAACATATATATTTTAGGGAAAAGTTGTTGCGCCATGGCGGGCATTATTCTTAGGCTTTATAGTCAAAATAGTCTCTGTAATTGACATAACTCCTCACTTAAGTTTTTGAGATTTAAAATCAATAGAACTAGTCCCTTAGTTGTCCACCATCAATCATTTTGGACCCTCCATAAAATATCTCTGCTAAATAAGAAGAAAATGACAAAAATACCCTCAAATTTTGTCAAATCATTTTGGCTCATTGTCTATTAAATTGAGGGTATCTTTGTCATTTTGGTTCTTATTTAACAAAAATTTTCATGAAAGGACCAAAATGATTGATGATGGACAGACTCAAGACCACTTCTAATGATTTGAAATCTTACACTATGTTTAGATGAGGAAATAAACTTGGAATTTGGATAAAAGTCAGAATTTATAAATTGACATGCTTCTCTTGTTTGAATTCATAAACATAAAAATTAAAAATTTCCACGTAGAAAAAAAACTTTGAATTTGGGACCTCCAATTCTCAAGTTTAAATTCTATATAAATAGGTGTCATTTCCCAATTTTTATGAGTGAGAGTTTAAATGTAATGAATTTTGTATTCAAATTGCATTGTTCTTTTAGGTTAACCAAACAAGAAAAATTTACAAATTCTAGAAAATAAAATTCCGTCATATCAATTTTTGTCATTTAAAATTTCTTAGTAATCTTAAATTTCCTTATCCAAACAGAGTGTTAAAGACCAATGTAACAAGTTTTATCAATCTCAACAACATTTTAAGCTAAAATGCTTTATTCTTATAATGTTTTCCTCCCTGACGTAGCATGTCCAATCACAATAAAAATAAAAAAATAAAAAAATAGAAAATAAAAAAAATAAAAAAATAAAAAATAAAATGACTCATCTACTTTTTCACATAAATTGAAAATGACATGATACTGTTCAAATGGCGTGACATGTGCCACATAATAAAGACTCAATTAATCAAATTTCAACTTGGATTGTAATTAGTTTTCTTAGTTTTCTTTAAAAATGAATAAAAAAACATAATTAGTTTTCTTAGTTTTTTTTTTTTTTTTTTTTTTTTTTTAAGTGGTGAAATGTCACTTAGTATTATGGTTTATTGGTATCTCTTTACCTGTAAGTGAGAGGTTTTAAGTTCAATTCTTGTCAAACGCGATTTTGAATCATATTATTACTAGCCTATTGTAAGACTAAACTCACACCCTCCTCCTTAGTGTAGATAATATTTTTTGTTCAAAAAAAAAAAAAACAAGTGTGGCGAATTGCCTTGGTGGTTAGGTTCTTCCTGGTCAATTCATTTCATCCCAAGTTCAAAACTCTCTCTCTTAATATAAATTTAAGTAGTAATATTGTTTTTTATTGAAATAAAAAAAAAACTTGCAAACCTAGAAACATCAAGCTTACTGCTCCATCATGTCCGTTGACTCTAAAAACTACTAAGTCTTATGTTACACACAAAACGAGTAAGTAAGAACCAACTACGTCATTCTTGTGAACCAACTGTATTTCGACCCATCGTAACTCTCAATCATTTTGTGGCACCGAGCATGGCTAAACCATTACGGCCGAGGAAGAAACATTTTCGGCCTAGGGTTTCTGCTAACCTAAAGACAAGGTTGCTAACCTTGCTGTGAAGTTCAATAAATGGTTCGGCTTTTGTTGTACCGAGCACAAAGTAACCTGAGAACACCTCGCTTCACCAAAGCTGATGAGATTACATGATCAGTAGGGAATTCTTCGTCCGCTGAGACATAGATAACCAACAAGGATAGGAGAGTGATGTTTAACCAAAATGAAGGTCTCCTAGGCCATACAGGTTTTACGACTCCAATGTTGTTTAACTAAACTGAAGGTGTCGCCAATTGTTAGCACAATTATGTTTAACCAAACTGAATATCTGCCAACAGGAAGTGATTAGTGAGCAATTAATGTTTTTCATAGGATATGATAGGGTTTCGAGTAGAGCGTTAATTTGTGTGTTGAGCTAAAGAACCCTCCAATGTTGCAAAACCTCCTTTATTTATAGACACCATATAGTTGCTTGACACGGCCTGATACTCGTGAAGAGTGCTAAATTGCTAATTGCAATTCTAACGTGGGGAATTGCAATTTGATTCGTATGCCATATCCTCCATTCTTTATCCAAATATATTCCAAGAGAGGCTAAAGCTATCTTTCAGCATAACACATACCAAATCACCCCACCTGCTAAATTTTTGCATTGTGATAATCATTATCACATCACCACCGCATACTAACTGAAGATCAGCCAATCCTTATGGTAACAGCAACCCCACACTGAAATAATTATCCATGCTAGCACCGTTATCAAATAATAAAGTTTGTTGAAGCTGTTGTCATCAATCGGGTGTTGGTTGGCGTAGGAAAATATCGGCCAAGATTATCTAATGATTTGATGTTGCAATTCAAATACACCAAGTGCATGCACGCATTTGCCCAAGATATAATTCATCACCCTTATCTGAAGCTCTTCCATCATATCACATAGATTAGCATCCCATATAAACTCAACCGTATCAAATTGGAATAGCTAATTTGGATAAGTCCTTAATAATCTCTCAAAATAATTATCATGATTTAAAATAAAAAATGACAATATTTTTTATTTTTTGAGTACATCGATATAATTTTATGTTGGAAAACTTAGGATCTAATTACTATATTAAATCACATGGAAAATCAAGAAATAATTTATGCAATTATATATCAAAGTAATGCATGCACATGAGTAATTAATGTTAAACGAACATAACATAATGGATTAGAAAAACCTGAAAATACGATCGAGGCAAGTGTTAGACACTTTGTCCTTAAGACAAGTTTACGCCCCACTACGGTGCTCATGGTTGATCCGCGCATGTCTCCCAAAATACAATGACCACGTCCTTGTAATAGTAGCACTCCAAATCACAAGGCTCCATGAACCACGATTGTGTTGAAAACTCTTTCATATGGACTCAATGAGACTTTCTAATATTTAATGCACTATATGTATGTATGATGAAAAGTAATCTTGTGATTATAGGAGGCTTCTGTATTTATAGAATGTGAGATATCTCTTTGGAAAACATGTAACTATTCATGAAGAGTCAAAAGTTGCAACACTTCATTTAAGTAGACACATCTTTCTACCAAAAGGCTCTACTTCTAATTTCCATTCAATTAATAAATTTAATATAATAATATTATTATTAAATTTTCCAACAATCCCCCGTATGAATGGAAATTGATTCAATACCATGCAAATGACAATGCAGACACTAGAGAGAGAATTCAATAGGAAAAGTACCGCATCGGGATAGATGGCTTTTGGCCTTGAACCTTCTGTAGTGAATTACTATCGGATTTACTTGGCTAATCAGTGAACGCAATGTCTTGAACTACTCAGTCGTTTGTGTAAACCAAGACAATAATAATCACACAATACCTTTCCAGACACCTCGTGGTTGCTTGGTTGTGTTCATTTTGGCCCTAAACAATTCTTGGTTTCTCATAAGTGCTCTTAGAGAACTAAGCCTTTCAAAAAATTCTCATAGGAACAGCCCCATTCCTCACTCAAGATAGGTGACTTCCCACTAAGAGTATCCTGCAATACCCCACTTGTTATTTCCAAGTATAGGAATCATTAAAAGCAAAGTTTATCCTAAATACGCTGCATATAACACTGTTTCATCATAGGACATGGGTAGGAGATTATCTCAGCAGTGCTCTCATTGAATCATCCACAATTCGGTTGTCCCTTTGAACCCAGATCTTGGGATTTCCAGTCACCTAGGTTGGGTTGCCATTATGACGATTCTTAAGGCGTAGGCTTTTAACCCATCCCCCTCGATGATACGACTTACTCACTAGTCAAACCTTTAATTAATTGGATCCACTAGGTTGATGACTATCTCTTATGGTGCGCATTTCTATTTATGAAATTATATTTCATTCGAGAGTAGTTGTTTTCTAACGTTTAGTCCTCCAAACATGCGTTCGGACTTGGTAAGTAATTTGCTAATACTTGAGTAAACTCCCCCACATTTAAGGTATTTTTTTCCGGAAGGTATCTAACTTTTCAATACCTTAAATTAAAGAATATCATTTTTCTTGAAGCAAATTACTTTATATCATTTTTCAAAAATAGCTAAACCACCCCCACAATTCCCTTACATTGTGGTTGCTTTTTAATGCTATCAATTACTCACTCATCATACTTAAGAAGTAGGAAACAGTGAAGATATTTTCTCTTTATATATTCTTCACTTCTAGGATTTCAAGCCTCACAATTAAAGATGTGTCCACTACGGAAGATAATTCCAAAATGACACCAGTCTGAAACTATACCACATTTCACGAACATGTATGAGTGTGATGCACCACCGTTTACGTCTTTGGCATAAAGATGATATTGAAAATCTCCGTTTTTACTGTCCAGAAAATTATATGTAACTTTTATATAGTGACTTTTCAAGTACAACAAAGCCAACTGATGCCATTCAAATGGCACCATCACTGCAACCGAAGGTTACAGTTTGAGATGGACCAAATTAATGACTCCACGATCGAAGCGATCATGCCTTTTTGTCAAATTCTATCAAGAATATGACCATACTCATGATATCACTGCAAGTTTTAGTTATGCCTGTTAAACACGAAGTTTTATGCAACATGCCTTGCGTCAAAACATAGTATTTAATATAACTGCAGTACGTCTAACACATCAAAAGAGTCAAAACCAGATGAATGCAACACTATGCATTCTACACTATGCATTCACAAGAAGGAGTCTGCATTTAGAATGCAAACGATGCATCGCTCCTGAGATATATACCAACATTTCTTAATTTTGCAAGAGCTTACAAACATCATGCATATCACTTATTGTTAGCCTTGTAACTTATTGTTAGCCATGTAAGTCATTAAATCAACCGTATATATTACAGAACCTGAAGTGCTTTCCTTTGGAAAAGACATCTTGTTCAATTTGAATAGATACAACCCTATCTGAATCATATTGGTTCAGCAACCCAGATATATATAATACATGTCTATTCAAATCGACTGACATTTCTCTTCACACTAGATGCCCCTTCAGTTAGAGAAGCTAATATAATTGAAATAGTCATTTCAACAAACACACATGCAACTCAATTTCAAGGAAATAAGTATCAGATCAAATAGGTTAACGGAATCAAATACCATTCACATGCTTGCACCCTATTATGCATATCCAGGGTTTAAAACATGTCCTAACAGTTTAAAACATACACATATAAATCATATATAAAAACAAACCAAACCAATTTCGTGAATAATAGTCGAAGAAAATGGTTATACGAAACTGTAAGAATAACTTCACACAAAATATACCACACACGCGTCATATGCATATCTCAACATATATGCAAGACATATGTTCCAATTAGAGTGTTTTTCAATACGCATTGCACTAAAATAAATTATCAGTCCAAACTTAAAACACGTATAAAAGTAAACCAATAAACATGTAACGGTTATGTGGTTCAATTAACTATAACCATCCCATCTACACAAGGCATAAGACAAACGAACAAAATAATGATGAAAGGTTGCAAGTTGGCATCTTTTGAATCAAATTAACTTGCAATACATTTGGAAACAGTTAACATATGAACTGCTTTATGCAAAACTAGAAACCAAAACATTCTACCATGAAAAAGAAAATCCACACAGAAACATACACGATAGAGTATTGTTCTCAAACATAACAATCAAACCATTAACTTAAACTTGTCTTAAGATTGTTGGAAAAATTAGGGTCTAATTGCTATATTAAATCACATGGAAAATCAAAAAATAATTTATGCAATTATATATCAAAGTAATGCATGCACATGAGTAACTAATGTTAAACGAACATAACATAATGGATTAGAAAAACCTGAAAATACGATTGAGGCAAGTGTTAGACACTTTGTTCTTAAGACAAGTTTACGCCCCACTATGGTGCTCATGGTTGATCGGCGCATGTCTCCCAAGATATAACGACCACGTCCTTGTAATAGTAGCACTCCAAATCACAAGGCTCCATGAACCACGATTGTGTTGAAAACTCTCTCATATGGACTCAATGAGACTCTCTAATATTTAATACACTATATGTATGTATGATGAAAAGTTGTCTTGTGATTATAGGAGGCTTCCGTATTTATAGAATGTGAGATACTTCTTTGGAAAACATATGACTATTCATGAAGAGTCAAAAGTTGCAACACTTCATTTAAGTAGACACATCTTTCTACCAAAAGGCTCTACTTCTAATTTCCATTCAATTAATAAATTTAATATAATAATATTATTATTAAATTTTCCAACATTTTACACTAAGAGGATATCAGTTTGGTTAAGCCACACAATGGGTAACCTAACTTGGTATCGAATTCACCCTCCACGAGATTCGAACCTAAGACCTCTCACTTCCAAGCGAAAAGGAATAATACCAAACCGTAGTATTGAGTGGCACCAATGACAATATCTTGAAATATCATTAAAAATTATTTTATTTCCTCTCATCCAACGGCCAAAACGCATAGCCGAGAGCGTGGAAAATAGGGTACAATGTCAAATATTGGATTTGTTGGTTTCGTTTTCTTCAAATTCTATCCCATTGATACCAGATTTCTGGTGGTCTTGGATTTCACGGGGAGATTCATTATCCTAACGAGAAAGAAGAGTTAGAAAGCCCGCCTAATTAATAATTATATTGGCTTTCATGTGGAATACTAGCTTTAGCTCTTCAGTTTAGTCCTATGAAGATTCACCACAAAATTAAAAATGCATGCAGAGTCTGGTCATTGGCACTGCAATGGCATACTAAATAAGCAGGCATATAAACCAATGTTCATGACTAAATACATAGTAGTGGATAGCAGTGTTGCATATACTCCTTGTACGTACTTAACGTAATTTAATTTATTACTATTGGGAGTACAATAATTTGTGTATGAAAAAGGGATTAAGGGATGAACTCCCCTCCGGTCAAATACCAAGCCTAACGAGCAGTGCCTCCAAGTTCCTCAGATTTTCTCTGAAAAGTAAGAAAACAACGAGCATAATTCTTCTTCTGGGTTGGAAACTATGACGAGAGATTGGGCAAGTTTTCCTAAGGAGCTTTTATATTTAGTTGTAGAGAGATTAGAGTCACGAGTAGAATTTAGCTTTGTTTGCAAGCCATGGCGTTGGGCTGTAAGGGATATATATAAAAAGCCATTGCGCCAATGCTATTGATTTCTTGGGATAAAAAAGACAGATGGAATTTATACAATGTGGCGGAGGATAAGGTAGTGGTAGAGCGAGAAGGGGAGGGAAGGCATGACGAGGAAGGGGAGGTTCCTTCATATCCCTCAGCCGTCTCTTCCCTTAACCGCCGCCTGTCGGAGAAACAAGCTCGTCATGGTATTCTGCATACGATCCTTCAAACCACGACGGTATGACAAAGACTGAAATGTTTAAAATACCATTAGAATATGATTTCCTTAAATAAAAACACCCCATTCATCAGGAGCAATATAATATGAACTGAACATTAGCAAATATCTTATAGAATAAATAATAGCATAGAATCGAGAATAATATAGTTCAAACTGCATACTTAGAGAACCCAGCATTAAAAAAAACAAGTTTCCTTCATCGTCCAGCTACTTACAGCAGCTTCCAGTTCATCCAGCATCTTCAAACGTTACCCTAGTAGTAGTTGTAGTCCAACATTAGACCATATGTTTGTATCCGAATTTACACCATCCGGTCTAATTGATTATAAATTTCAATCTGAGGTCCAACTGAAGGTGGAAGGAATTTAATATCAGACCATATTAGTCATATTAAATCCCACACATAATTTAAGTCATTAAACCAATTCTCACTCTATCACCATTTTCACATCATTTGGTTATTCATTCAACGGAGTATCCTAGGTCGAGAAAAAGTTCCTTGGTTGGCCAATTAGAATCAAATTCAAGGCGCAAACACAATCACTTTCACATAATTTCTATGTCAGACAATCTAAGTCATGTGGTGACATACTTCAACATCTAATACAAAGAAGGACTATAAGTCCTTTAGAACGCCCAGTTTAGTAAAAAATAGGTAAACGCCATTTTTATATTTCACTTATTATTATCGCTTTACTGTTCCCTAAATTTTACTTTCAATAATAGTTTATTACCAGTTATGTTCTCGTGTATTTCCCTATCTTTGAACTATTACAAAACATTACCAAAAATTAATAACCAAAAGAATTTTTTTATAACATATATCTTATAAAAGGAAATTTAAAACTTGTGTAGAGAAATCCTATAATTTTTTTTTTTTTTTAACAAACGATATTATCTACACTAAAAAAGAAAGAGAAATATTTAGTCTCACAACAGAATAGTAATAAAGTGGGCCTTTAATTAATAACATCAATCATTTTCTGGGCTCCTTTCATCATACAAGGTTATTGCATGTTCGTCGGGAAGCAAATCAGATAACGGATAGACTCGCGCATGCTGGACTTGGATGTGTGGCTGAGATGGTTTGGTGTGAACACCTACCGGTTTTAGTTCAAGATGTTCTATTTGAGGATGTTTTTTAATTAATTTTTGTGTTAATTGTTCTTTTGGAGAATGATTATCTTGTTAATTGTGCATGACATTCTTTTTTTCTTCGTTGAGGTTAAAATCTCTAGAATAATTTTTTCCTTCGTTCAGATTGAAATCTTCATAAATAAATAAAAAATGTGCACAACATGGGTTAGAACTTGGGGAGTTTAGGTGGGTTCGGAAAAGTCGTTAAAAGAGAGCGCACATTTTCTTTAATTATTAACTTATATTTTTTGGGGTCAAAGGACTCAAAACTCAAAATTTGCAGCCTACCAGCGTACACAGATCACACTCATTGTCATCTGTCACAACCTAACATATGCTTTTGAGCAAAAAATTGAGAGGAAAAAAAGAAGAAAAAAGTTTCTTTCTTTTTCTCTGTGAAAAAGAAAACAAAAATGGCGCTCTCACGGCTTCGCCACCCAGTGATCTCCCGCGCGCCGTCTCTCCTGAGAGCTCGACTTCTCTCCTCGTCCACCAGATCACTCACTCGGTACCCTCTCTCTCCCTCTCTTCCTTTTTTTTTTTTTTTTTTTTTTTTTTTTTTTTTTCCAATCACTTACGATACATTTGGTCATCTAATGAATTGTATGGGATGGTTTTATTGTAAAGTATTGATTTTTGTGAAATGGGTTGGTGGGAAATTGTTGAAAGATTTGGTATTTGATTGAATTGGAATTGAAATTGTGAGAATTTTGAGATTTGGGGTGTTGGGGATCGGCGGGTAAGTGTTGGGGTGGCTTCAGTACTGGCATACTTATCATTTTAAGCTAGAGGAACTACTTTTCAGATTGAAAATTTGGAAATTTTAATGTAGGAATATTTGTTTTTAACTGATTGATGAAAATGTGTGTTCTCTGTTTATGAAATAACATTGGGTTTTTGTGATTTTGATAATTGTAGAGTGTGTTAATTGTTGAACCCGACTGGCTGACAAAGTTGCCGATTGAATTTGATCTAGAATATTGGTCCTCAACTTCAGCATTCTGAGCTGAACTGATCACTCGTACTCTCTAGCTTCATACCTAAATTGTATGCTAGCGCTACTTTTTTCGAACAAGACCTAGAACACCTAAGCTTTGTAGACTTTAGGAAGATGAACCAACCAAATAAACTAGAAATAAACCTTTACACCCCTAGTACTTAGACACATATGTAGAATATGTATCAATCTAAAGATGCTCATGATTCCTAAAACATATGAAACTTAAGAAAACGAGTAGAAAATAGTTTAAAGCTTCATTTAGAATTTTATATTCTTGACTAGTAGATGGTGCTATCGTATTTTTGGCCAATGATGTTAAAGTAAGTTTGGATGCTGATTCCCTTACTCTTCTGGGCACTGGATTTTGTTGTAGCTTATGATGCATGGTGAATATAATACCTTTACAGAAGATTGCATGTCCAAGCTATTTAAT
Organism: Pyrus communis; assembly: GCF_041283825.1. Taxonomy (NCBI): domain Eukaryota; kingdom Viridiplantae; phylum Streptophyta; class Magnoliopsida; order Rosales; family Rosaceae; genus Pyrus; species Pyrus communis. Next base: position 21,909,508 of record NC_142571.1, on the reverse strand, counting down.
CTCTGTTCTTGTTTGATGGTGCAGTACTTTCAGTGTGCAAAATTCTGCTGAGCTTGGTGATGATATGCTGTTAAGGTCTGTAGTCCTTGGTTTTTTACATCACTGTTTTTGCAAAGTTGAGCTATGGATGCATACTTTTGGCACCCTTATATCCACCAGCATGGGAGGACGGTTATTTATACTGCCTTAAGTTGTTGATGTTTAAATTGAGGACTAGTGGCCTGCATTTTTCAATGACATGAGGCTTGTTTTGACAACCACTTGTTTTCGTTATCCTAAGAGGGGAATTTGGCTTGAATTCAGCATGTTAGGATCTACAATTGAAACTAAAACCCGGGTTTAGATTTTCATCTAAACATGTATATTAGTTTGTAAGTATTTACTATCAAGTACAGTATACATGTACATGCTTATTCAAGTAAGGTCTTGTCAGTTTAGGCTATACTTTGCTTCCCTGATTATTTTCATCTTCTCTCTCTGCTGGCTTGCACTGATAATTAAATTGATCAGGCCAGCAACTTTGTCCATGCTCACTGGAGTTCATGATAAACCATCAAAGCTGAAGGTTAGTGTCTGAAATGTATATTTGGCACACAGCTACCCTTAGGTAAAGTATTTACTGATGCTTTATTCATTTTCAGCCTTTGACGGGTGTCAAGTATTATTCAACTCAAGGTACGAAATTTCCACTTAGACTGATTAATTTACCAGTCCAGTCCAAACTGAAAAGATGTCGGTGATTAAAATTAAAAAAACTAATGTTACCAACCTATTTCCTGTTCTTCCTTTTATTATCGACAGAGAGGACTTTCCAATTCTTATCCTGTGTATGATGTTTATTTAATTATGCATGTGTATGGTTGTCCATGAATGATTTCTTTTAACATGAAGTTGATTGATATCACAGATCCTTTGCATACTGTCATTGGGATGCCGGCGTTGTCTCCTACAATGGTAATGTTGTGGGAAACTATATTCACTCATAAACATCTGCCAAGTTCCCTCCGTAATTTTATTAGTAGTTGTAGGTTATTTGTCTCTTTTATAATTACTAACTTACCATTTTAACTTGTAGACTCAAGGTAACATTGCAAAGTGGTGGAAGAAAGAAGGAGACAAGGTAAGTTCTACCAAAGGGTTTATAAAATGAGGTTCTAGGTTATGTTTCATGTGATCTGGTTTAGTGAGTGCAGAAGGAAATATCCTTTCTTAGGGTAGAGCAGATAACGATATGTTGGTTTCTTCCGCAGTTCTGATCCTGACTATTGTTTAATCTAACAGATTGAACCGGGCGACATACTATGTGAAATTGAAACTGACAAAGCTACTATTGAATTTGAAAGTCTTGAAGAAGGGTATTTTTTATAATCTCTTTGAATTTGTGGAGTAAATGATGCATGATCTACTTTAGCTTTGGTGTAATATATTAGATAGTTCCATTGTTCACTCCCTATGTGTTGGCATAGACAATGAAATTGTTATTTTACTAGAATATTTTTTCCTCGTCTTTTTGTCTTTTTTGTCATTATTTTTCATCATCTTTGATGTTAAACTGCAAAGACCTCATTTCTTTTTTCAATTCGTAGTTATGTTCTAAGATGTTCTTTTTTATAACTTATACAGCATGGCACAAGAACTATTCGAGTCCTGCAATTCTGGCACAATCTAAAATGTTTTGAACTAGTATGGACGTTTCTTTATTCTACTCTTTTGTTTTGAAGGTTTCTAGCCAAGATATTGGCACCTGAAGGTTCAAAAGATGTGCCTGTGGGACAGCCTATTGCAATAACGGTAGTGTGGATTATTCTATAACCATGATTGCCTTGAACTTTTTTTTTTAATTATTATTTTTTTTGTGGAGACCCATGTCCAGTTACTCGCACCCGCGCCTACATATGAGATGGAGTTTAATTCAGTTGTGAAAAAAAAATTACAGTCATCCAAGTCAATCTAATGATAAGTCTATTTATTTAATTATTTTTAGGGAACTATTATTGGCACTCCAAAAATTTAATTGTGCACTCCTCCATAAGAGTATTTTTCTTTTCTAATTACAGAATGTTTGGGGTGCACAATTGGATTTTTGGAGTGCCAATAACAATTCCCTATTTTTATTCATAAGTATTTAATTGAAAAGTGTCAAACGGGCTGCGACCTAATTATACAATCTGTATACATAGTTCTACAAAAGAAACAAAAGGAAGAAGCTCAAATAAAGAATACAATGAACGTGCTGGTTTCATATGTAGCCATTCAAAGAGTTGTCAGGCTACGGACCCCTTAAGTCCATTGTTGAGATTCCTACTTTTGAAAAATCATTCCTTTCAAGCCACAAGGTCCATAACACATGATGGGTCCAATTTCCATATTTCCTTATGAGCAAATTGGAATGAGAGCCAAGCATTATCCAATTGGGTAGTGCTATCCACCCACCCATTTTTATTTCTCACATACCCCTCTCAATTTTTGGCCATTGGATCGAATGAACTGAAGAAGATCAATGGCAAAAAATTAACAAGGGTATGTGAGAGGTAAAAATGGGTTTGTTAAAAGCACTATCCTATCCAGTTATTCCTGTAAAGTGAAAATTTAAAGCCCATAATCACATTCTACAGGACAATGTAAGAGCCAATATAATGCTAAGTTGACTTGCTCCGCTATCTGAAACTTTGGCTACACATATACTTTCTGCTTAGTAAGTGTTAAACTGTCATGGTTTCTCACATCTTTTTTTATACTAATTACCACCTATATCTTTCAGAGTTTAATTTTTGTTTTAATGTTAAGCATTTACTTTGATTACGACTCAAGCACTTAGTTGTAAAGAGACTGATTGTTGTGCATTCTCAAGGTTGAGGATGCAGATGATATCCAAAACCTCCCTGCTAATGTGGTCGGTGGATCTGAGGTCAAAGAGGATATACCAGCACATCAGAATGTCAGAAAGGAAGAGGGGGTACAAGATACAAGTTCTATGGGCATAAACACATCAGAACTTCCTCCTCACATTGTCCTTGAAATGCCAGCTTTATCACCAACAATGGTAAGAAAGTTTCGATTAGTTTTTATGCGCTGATTATTGTTGAATTACCTCCAGAGGAATTTAATGCTGCTATTCCTGTGTGTCTGTTCAGAGCCAGGGAAACATTTTTAAGTGGACAAAGAAAGAAGGAGATAAGGTTAGTTATATGAATTTAAGGTTTTGAATTTTCTTTGGAATTTTTTTCATCTGAATTCGTTAAAAATTTGATGGTATTAACATGAATTGTTTTCTTGATTACTTGTCTAACAGATAGAAGTGGGTGATATAATATGTGAGATAGAGACAGACAAAGCAACCATTGAATTTGAATGTCTTGAAGAGGGGTAATTTTTTTTTGTTTCCTCTCTCATGCTGACTTTTTCCATTGGTTTGGCTTATGCTAATTGTCACTTGGTCTCAATTCTATTATTTATTTGGTTGTAGTCTACATTTCAATTGAACAAAAATTGTCAAGGCATACTTTATCAGTTGAAATGCATTATAGCGGCTATTTGATGAAGTGTCTTATTCACCTATGCCAATATGTGTTCAACATTGTAAATAGGTTAGGAACCATCTCTTTTGATAACTAGTATTTGAATGTCCAAGTAGTAACTGATGGCGAAAACGTGAGGAATGGGGATTTTCATTTTCATTTTTAAGCATTATCTCCTTGGTAGTATTGAACTTTATGCTCACGTGCAACTGCAGAAATCTTGGTTCTAACCTAATAAGTAGTATCAACAATTTCTCGTGATCATTCTGCTTCTGCTTTGGTGAATCTCTTGGAAAAAATCATTTTAGTATTGTTTATGAAGCAGCTGTTTTTGTGGGTAATCTTGAAAATTTGTTATTAATGAAATGTTGGTTGTAGATACTTGGCTAAGATACTAGCGCCAGACGGTACAAAGGATATAGCTGTTGGCCAACCAATTGCAGTAACAGTAAGTACAAAGATACTTGAAGGACTCTGACCTGTCTCTCACTTGTCCTTGAGGATAATTTACATCTAAAGCCACTGTAACATGGCTGTTATTTCTGTCTGTCAATTGGTTAATTTATGAAACGCTTTCCCATTTTATACAGTCCAATTATGCTAGTGTCTTAGATATATGACAATGCTGATGCTGTCTGTCTGGCAAGGTTGAGGAAGCATCTGATCTGGAAACTGTAAAGAATGCTGTTAGCAGTGGTTCACCTGTCAAAGAAGAAACACCAGTCCGTCAGGATACTGGAGATGTAACTAGATCGGAAAAAACCAGTATTTCAAGGATCAGTCCAGCAGCGAAGTTGCTTATTACGGAACATGGATTGGATACATCATTGCTGAAGGCATCAGGTCCTCATGGTACATTGCTGAAAGGGGATGTTTTAGCTGCAATCAAGTCAGGAATAGGGTCTTCAAAAGTTTCATCCAAAGAAAAGACTACTCCATCACCGTCAAGGGCATCAGGTGCTCATGTCCCGAAACCACAAAAGTCAAAGCCTTCAAAACAGACAGATTCTTTTGAAGATTTTCCCAATAGTCAAATCCGCAAGGTAGGTTTCATTGACTTGATATTCAGATTTGGACAAACAAAAATAATTTATTTTGTCAATTTTGAACCGATTCTTCAAATGTTCATTATATGGACGTGTACCTATCAAATTACAACAACATTATGTGCATGGCTTTAAAGCCAGCCATGCTTGTGGTACAAGGTGCAGCATTTTGAATCAACATGATTACAAAGGTTCTCCAAGTAAGAATCCATTATGACAAAAAAGAAAATGATAGTTATAATAGACTACCTGATTCGATATTTGTAAGTGGCACATGTATTGTCTTATTCTTCAAAAATTTTGTCAGTAATATTTGTCAGTACTTCACATGTCAATTGAAAATATCTATTCTGATTACACCCTACTGGTTTTGATGGTTTTATGCTGTAAGCGTGGTCTCATTTATTATTTGCTAATATAGTGTCTGCTTCGTTCAAGTTGTGGTTGAAATTGAATATATGGTGATACTGTAAGATTCATGGTTTTTTTTTTTGTTTTTTGGCAGGTGATAGCTACTAGACTGCTAGAATCAAAACAAAACATACCGCATTTATATTTATCATCAGGTCATGTAACTATTTGGTGAAGTCATTTGTTAATACAAATTAAAATTTCTCTTTTCTAAAATTTGTCGATTTATTCCATTCAGATGTTATACTGGACCCTCTTCTTTCTCTTAGAAGGGATCTTATAGGTATGGATTATGAACTTCAAATTGTTTTTATTCTTGACCTTGAGAATTCTTGAATCTAGCAAATCATTTCTTTTTATGTGTTTCCTTAATTGCAGAACAGCATAATGTTAAAGTTTCAGTTAATGACATTGTTATCAAAGCTGTAGCTGTTGCACTGAAAAATGTACCGGAAGCAAATGGTAATAGAACTTTCACTTTGATAGTTATTCTTGATATTGGTGCACGACATTTTCACCTTTATGGAGTATATTTTCTTTTAGAGATTCCTCCATCCACAGTTGAAGCAGTAATTTTCATTTTTTTGTGTGTTTTTTTTACTTCTATATATTGTTTATTGGAATTTGCCAAAGTAATCGAGTTTTTATTTCTGTTTCACTTACATATTCTGGAACTGATTTGTAATCAATATTAGACGTCGCTAACACGTTTGTTATTCTAATTCCCAACAGCTTACTGGGATGCTGAAAAAGGAGAAGTCTTTCTTTGTGATTCCGTTGATATATCAATTGCTGTGGCCACTGAGAAGGTAATTTGCCCATTTTTTTGTATTTAAACTTGTTATACATCACCTCATATGAACAGAAAATATTATTATGCGGTGTCCATTCTTATGATTGGGTACTGTTACAGGGCCTGATGACTCCAATTGTGAAGAATGCAGATCAGAAATCAATATCAGCAATCTCTGCAGAGGTACTTACAGTAATCGAAGCATTTTTTTAGTTCATTTTTCCATTCTTGATTCCACCTTTTTTGTTTCCTTGTATCTTTCCAAAGTGCTAACACTTAAGAAACATGTTTCTTGTGATCCCCTCTGGCTTGCTATGCTCATGGTAAATTGGAATATTGAGAAATTTGCAGCGAAGTCATACGATAGTCATCCCTATGTAGAATTAGGAGTTGAAAATCTAACCTGGTTTATGATATTTTTTATGTTTTTCATTTAGAATTTTACCTTTGGAAGTGAAGCCATATTAACATTTCTTCAAATATCAATTTGGTTGATATTTTCTTGTCAGGTCAAGGAACTAGCTGAGAAGGCACGAGCGGGAAAGCTTAAGCCAAATGAATTCCAAGGAGGAACTTTCAGGTGAAATTTATAGCATTCTTAGTTGCTTTTACCCATTCTTTGGTCAAATACAGTAGTTATGAAATACTTCTCATTCGTTCTGCAGTATTTCAAACTTGGGGATGTTTCCAGTGGATAATTTCTGTGCAATTATAAACCCACCTCAGGCCAGTATCCTTGCTGTTGGCAGAGGCAACAAAGTAGTTGAACCAGTGATTGGAAGCGACGGTAAGATATCTTGTTGCTCATTCTACTCAGCAGTCTAAATTTGATGCATTATGGAATGGGAAAATGAAGTGAATTTCCCTTCCCCCACCACAGGAATTGAGAGGCCGGCAGTTGTCACCAAAATGAACTTGACATTATCGGCTGATCATCGAGTATTTGACGGAAAAGTTGGAGGTGCGTAATGCTACAATCTTCTTCCAAACTGAAACTTCAAAAACAAAAATGGATACGAAATATAATTTGTGCTGATACATTTGATTTCTTCACATTTTCTTATGAGACAATCCCAATCTATCCTGCAGGTTCGTTCCTCTCAGCTTTACGTTCAAACTTCAGTGATATCCGAAGGCTTCTTTTGTAATGACAGGAAAGAAGCCTCGGCCTCATCATTAGCTAGGAGATTTGCCAGAAATAACCATGGTGGCAGGTTTCTTTCAAATCGTTCAAGAGGATCACAGCAATTTTTTCCCCATGATTTGCCTGTCCATTTGCATTTGTTGTGCCATCTTGTTTTCTAGAATTTCCAACTTCCCTTGTCCATCGACGCAGAAAAATCATTGAGGTACCAGTGGGTGCAAAATTTTTGCATGACTTCCCATCTAATTCCAAGTGTTACCATCCCCTGAATAAAAGGGAATAATGTACAAACATGGCCACAGAAAGCATCCGCCATTTTTCAGCAATAAATTCCCTTTGTAATGTGCAGATTTTGTTTTTTGTTTTTTGTTTTTTTTTTTTCTGTGGCATTCAGTTGTACCCAAATTTACATTTTTGTTGAACTGTCCGTTGTGTTTAGTACTTAATTGGATACTTGAACCACATCATTCCCGCAGCACAATGAGTTATTTCTTCCCGGCACACCACGCTTTCCAGCAATTCAGCCATTTTGTCATCGCCCTTGTTGCGGAATTGAGATATGGTTGTTGGGACCACTTCGAGTCCTCTCGCCTCGTGCATGCAATGCTCGATGGCAAGGCGCGCCATTAGGTCTTGAAGTGATAGTTGCCGAGTCCCAGAGTCCGTCGTGGGCCGCCAAAGCTCAATAAAACGCACCCATCTCCTCGAGGCGAGATGCCAGGAGAGTGAAGTGAGGGCCTTCATCTTGTGCCCACCTTCACAAAATCCGTGAAGAACTCTCTTGGCATTGGCTCTTGCTTTCCGAACATAGCAATTATGTCCTACAAGATTCAATATTTAACACAAACAGACACAAAATTATACTATACATTCAAACTCACTCAACTACAAAAATTGAACAAAAGAACGTAGTCTAACTAATGTAACTGAAACACCAAATCAAAAAAGAGAGTGCCTGCTTTCAGCATTTGTTCTCCAATGCGGGATGAACGATGCAAAATTGTTCGCATACTATTTTGTTGCGTTCGTTTTGCATTGGGAGAGAATCAATTTTCTGCACATGAAAATGTTATTGTGACGGTATCATAATCTGCTATTTACTTATCAAAATCCTTAAAACCCATCATTCAATGGATTCCTACAAGACTAAATTGCATTAAACAAACGAGTAGCAGTGAGTGAGTTACCCAAGACAAGTCAATAGCCCAAGCTCCCGCCCTTCCCAAGCTTCGGCATCGAACCCGGCGCCACCAACTTAACCTGCACACACGCGCACAAAACACACAGACATTTGATCAAACGTTTGGCGCGCAAAAAAAACCACTACAATTGAAAAGTATACGTAACATTGCTGAGCATGGTGGGGCGACCGCAAGGAGACGTTCACGGACGGATCGTAGGCGCGAGTAGTAGTCCCTCTGAGCCACTGAGCCGCCATTGAGTCGCCGACTCGGGCCTTCTCGAACGGGTCCGCCGTGTTCAAAACCCCGTATCGCCGCGTCCACTAAGCTCTCGTTTTCGCCTTATTTTCTTATTTGCCAAACAGGACCTTAGAGGCTTAGCCTAAACCGAAGTTGTTGAATTTGAACGAAGTCCGAACCAAATAATTTGCCAATCAGGGCCTGCTTTTGGAGGTAATTTCATTTCTTTCACAATCGTCTGTGTGCGCCTGCTGCTTCGGCGACTCGAGCTTCGCAGGGACGATGAGTCTGCACGCGGGGACGAAGGCCGAGTCGACTCACCACCGACTCTACGAGTTCGCCAAAGCTGCACTCACCAGAATCTTCGTCCACCCTTACGCCACGGTCCGTCTCCGCCCTAGAAATCTCAATCTCTGCACACAAATTTCGCAGATATTAGTGTCTAATTGTTATTCTGTGATTTTTGGTGGTGCATTTTGAAGGTGTGCGAATTGTACTGCGGCGGAGGAGTCGACGCCGAGAAGGGGGACGATGCTCAAATCGGCCATTACATCGGAATCGGTACCGTTCATTTCCCGTTTCTTGCAACTTCGTATTGTTTCTGTGTATGTTTGTCTGTAATTTGTGAGAGTTAACAATGGCGGTGCTTGCTGTTGGAATTGGTAGATATTTCGTCGTCGGGAATAAGCCAGAGAAGAGAAGCGTGGGAGAGCCAGAGGAAGGCTTACACTGCTGACTTCTTTGAGCTTGACCCTTGCATGGTAAGGCAGCCTAGCCTCTCTTTCTTTGTTTCTTGCTTACTTCATTCTCTTTGTTCGTTTCGCATCGTAAGTCGAAAATTCAGAATCAGCGTTATTTTGGTTTTGTTCTAGCATGAATTCAGTGTTCTTCCTTCTTGTGATTCTTGGAGTGTAGATTATTGGTCTTCACTTTTGCTGTCTGCCAGTTTTAAGACTTGAAGAAAATATGCTTATGTCCAGAAATGGAATGTCTGTTGTAAGAGGAGTTTAGTTCGAATGAAAGGATAACGATTTTTGGAACTGGTAACATGAAGTACCATTTCTATAGTTTGAAGGGAATTGATCTCTTAAGCCATATGGTTGAGCAACTCATGCATCTTATAACTCGTGTTGGCGGAAAATCTGATGGATTGAACTTTTATGAACTTTTGAGCAATGCCTTTGAGAGGTTTCTATGAAATGTAAAAGTGCAGATTTTTCGGTCGTTTGGAACCAAAGTTGTCACTGGCCATATATTAAGTGTGCAGATTGAAAATAGTGATATCTCTCCTCTGCTTCTATACTTTAGATTTCAGAGATGGACTGTATTTCCATGAACTAAGTTGTTAGTGTGCAATTTAGTCATAAGTTTCAGGCTTCAGCTGTATCTAATAATGGTTGCTGAGTGACGTTTATCTAGGATTCATCTAATATGAAATTTTTAGCTGCTTTTAGTTGCTTGCTTTGGATAATTTTTGGTCTCTTCAATCCTGCATTCTTTGACGGTGGATTACTTTGACAGGAAGATGTAGAGATGCATTTGAAAGATAAGGCAAACACGGCTGATTTAGTTTGCTGCTTGCAGAATTTGCAGGTTTTTAATTTATTTTAAAGATTGGTATTTTCTTTCCATTTTAACAGTCTCGTATGTTTTCCTTTTTGTTTTTAATTTAAGAATTGCATATTCCAAATTAAAAGAATTTTTACTTACAGATGTGTTTCCAAACTGAGGAGAGAGCAAGGAAACTATTGCTTAATGTGTCATCCTTATTGAAACCAGGGGGTTACTTTTTCGGTATTACTCCTGACTCATCTACAATATGGTATGGAAGATGCTTGACAAATATCTGTTGTTTAATTATATATTTTCTATATGTAGCATTGATTTGGTAAAATTGGTACATTTAGTGAACTTTTTTTACATGGCACATCTTTGCCTTTGAGCAGGGAAATAGTGATTGCTAATTTGACATTATGGTCATACAGGGCAAAGTACCAGAAGAATGTTGAAGCATACCACAATAGAAGTGGTGGCATGAAACCAAACATTGTCCCCAATTGCATTAGATCAGAGAACTACACGATTACCTTTGAAGTTGAGGAAGAGAAGTGCGTATAAGCTTGAGATGTTAAGCATGTCACTCTGAGGTTTTGTTTTCTTGGATGATTTTGGTAATTAGCACTCAATCCTTTTTCCTAAGTGAATGTACTTCCACTTTCAGGTTTCCTATATTTGGAAAGAAATACCAACTGAAATTTGCTAATGATATCTCTTCTGAAAGTCATCACTTGGTTCATTTCCCAAGCTTTATCAGGTTTAGCGTTGCTTCCAAAGTTTGGTCAGAATGCAGGCAGTTGCACTTTTTTGTCTGTTGCCTTAGATGTTGATTTTCAATTGATCTTGATAATGACCCTTTATTGTATGTTAACAGGTTAGCCAGAGAAGCTGGTCTTGAGTATGTGGAGATTCAAAACTTAACTGAATTTTACGATGACAACAGGTTTGAATTCTTTTTCTCTTAAATTTTCCACAAGCATTCCAGTATATATTTCTAACGAAACCTGCTAATAAAAATCTTAAACCATATTTATTACCCTAATCATTTCACATAACTTTTTCTTTAACTTATCATGGCTGAATTTTTTTTTTCCCTATATATTTCTGCTGTAAGAGCACAATTTGCAGGCATGATAATGAATTCCTGTTCAAACCTTGTGGATCCTCGAGGAAGACTTCTTCCTCGATCATATGATGTATTAGGTAATGATTTTGTTTCTACCATGTTGTCTAATACAACTTGCTCAGTTGCTCTTTATTTTCTTTCCATCATGATAATGAATTCGTGTTCAAACCTTAAAACAAAATTTTCTTTTTCAGGTTTATATACTACGTTTATATTCCAAAAGCCGGACCCTGATATTTCTCCCCCGCTCATGACACCAGTGCTGCACGATGTAACTTACTTTCAAGACGAGGTAAGTTTTTAAAGTTTGCAAAGATTACATGGAAATTGGACCTATGAGTCATGACTAATCTACTAGTCACCGAATACTCAACTTTTTTTAGTCTTAACATTCAATTTGTTTAAGGTAGATGGTATAAGATTGATAGTTATGATGGAAGCCTTTTCATATTGCAGAGAGAGTGGCAAGTGCCAGTGACGACTATCTGGAGAGATGACGAAAAGACCGTACCAGTAGAGCTGCCTCCTGGCCTGGGAAAGATTAGTGAACAAAAAGGGATTTTGGGTCCAGGCCCTGCTGAGTTACGTTTTTTCGAGGCACTTTGACCTGGTGATTGAGGTATGCAAGACGAACGTGCAGGGAATGACTGATTATTAACATACAGGAACCCGCATTTTTGGCGTAAAGACATTGTAAGAGTAACAATGGTGTGTCCTGTTTAGATGATATTGTTTTTTAGGAAAACTAATGAAAATGACTTGAAAACTTTGAGTTTTAATGATAAAGACAAAATAAAAAGTAAAGTGAATAGTACCAGGATTGACGAAAAGACCGTACCAGTAGAGCCGCCTCCTGGCCTGGGAAAGATTAATGAACAAAAAGGGATTTTGGGTCCATGCCCTGTTGAGTTGCGTTTTTCCGAGGCACTTTGACCTGGTGATTGAGGGATGCAAGATGAACGTGCATGGAAGGACTGATTATTAACATACAGGAACCCGCATTTTTGGTATAAAGACATTGTAAGAGTAACAGTGGTGTGTCTTGTTTAGATGATATTATTTTTTAGAAAAACTAATGAAAAGGAATTGAAAACTTTTAGTTTTAATGATAAAAACAAAATAAAGGGTAAAGTGAATAGTACCAGGATTGATGAAAAAACCGTACCAGTAGAGCCGCCTTCTGGCCTGGGAAAGATTAGTGAACAAAAAGGGATTTTGGGTCCAGGCCCTGCTGAGTTGCGTTTTTCCGAGGCACTTTGACCTGGTGATTGAGGGATGCAAGACGAACGTGCATTGAAGGACTGATTATTAACATACAGGAACCCACATTTTTGGCGTAAAGACATTGTAAGAGTAACAGTGGTGTGTCCTGTTTAGATGATATTGTTTTTTAGAAAAACTAATGAAAAGGACTTGAAAACTTTGAGTTTTAATAATAAAGACAAAATAAAGAGTAAAGTGAATAGTACCAGGGTTGACGAAAAGATCATACCAGTAGAGCTGCCTCTTGGCCTGGGAAAGATTAGTGAACAAAAAGGGATTTTGGGTCCAGGCCCTGCTGAGTTGCGTTTTTCCGAGGCACTTTGACCTGGTGATTGAGGGATGCAAGACGAACGTGCATGGAAGAACTGATTATTAACATACAGGAACCTGCGTTTTTTGTATAAAGACATTGTAAGAGTAACAGTGATGTGTCCTGTTTAGATGATATTGTTTTTTAGGAAAACTAATGAAAATGACTTGAAAACTTTGAGTTTTAATGATAAAGACAAAATAAAGGGTAAAGTGAATAGTACCAGGATTGAAGAAAATACTGTACCAGTAGAGCAGCCTCTTGGCCTGGGAAAGATTAGTGAACAAAAAGGAATTTTGGGTCCAGGCCCTGCTGAGTTGCGTTTTTTCCGAGGCACTTTGACCTGGTGATTGAGGGATGCAAGACGAACGTGCATGGAAGGACTGATTATTAACATACAGGAACCCGCGCTTTTGGCGTAAAGACATTGTAAGAGTAACAGTGGTGTGTCCTGTTTAGATGATATTGTTTTTTAGAAAAACTAATGAAAAGGACTTGAAAACTTTGAGTTTTAATGATAAAGACAAAATAAAGAGTAAAGTGAATAGTACTAGGATTGACGAAAAGACCGTACCAGTAGAGCCGCCTCTTGGCATGGGAAAGATTAGTAAACAAAAAGGAATTTTGGGTCTAGGCCCTGTTGAGTTGCGTTTTTCCGAGGCACTTTGACCTAGTGATTGAGGGATGCAAGACGAACATGCATGGAAGGACTGATTATTAACATACAAGAACCCGCGTTTTTGGCGTAAAGGCATTGTAAGAATAACAATGGTGTGTCCTATTTAGATGATATTGTTTTTTAGGAAAATTAATGAAAATGACTTGAAAACTTTTAGTTTTAATGATAAAGACAAAATAAAGGGTAAAGTGAATAGTACCAGGATTGACTTTTTAGTGTAAAAATATGGTTTTTCGTTAAAGTGAATAGTACCGTGAACTTTTCGTTAAAACTCCTCTTTTTTTTTTTCTTTTCGTTGGGGTTTATCGTCCCGGGTGAAATTGTTAAGATTTGGTGGATTTTGTAAACTAGGTTAAGCTGATGAATGGAATGATTTTATGGTTTGGAAATCTTGTATGATGCTGATGTTGTCGTCTCCTCTCATGTGTTCCCTCAAAGAAAACCATCGCACATTCTTGTGTTCTGTTTTGTGGGATTTAAAAAAAGAAAAAAAATTAAAAAAAATAAACAACAGTGGAGGATGCACGCACGCCCAGTGGGACTCGAACCCACAATCGCCTGATTAGAAGTCAGACGCCTTATCCATTAGGCCATGGGCGCTTCTTGTTGGCATTTTTCCTACACGATAATAAAATTAGTCTACTTGAAAGAAATTGACCTCTTTTCCTGGTTTAATCTAACAACTTATTATTTTATTTTTTTTGTCAAACTACCAAAGAAAAGAGCCAAAGGGCCAAAGGTCCACTTCCAACAACATTAATATTGTCCTCAATTTGTTAGTTATCACTTGCACAATTCGACATGTGTGAGGTTTTATCATAAACGGCTTCAATATTGGTTGGAGTGGTGTTAGGACATTTAAACTCTTTTGTTCTCCAAGAGACAACCGATGTTGATATTTCAAAACCCCGCTCACGTAAGACCCAATTAGTGGGTCACAAGTGGGAGATCCACAAATCGACAACCACGTGGAGCTAAGGAGACTCACCCAGTATGCAAGGTCAATGAAACTCACCCAACACGTGGGCCCAAGGGACCTAACATCATTGTGTGGGGTCAAGGGGATACACCCTTCACATGGTAGTATAAACCTGCTCCCTGGCTTTGATACCATGTTAAATTATCAGAAAGATGGGTCAAAGCCCACTTCCAACAACACGGATATTATCCCCAACTTGTTAATTACCACCTGCACAATTCGACAACTTCCAACTAAACAGAACAACCCAGTTCAGCAGGAGTTCATCGAACAATACAACTCAGTTCGATAGCTTCCAATTGAACAAAACAATCCAGTTCAACAGGAATGTGCCAAATTGCCTAGTATTTTTGTAGTACCCCCTTTCTCTAATCCTTTAGTGTATGTTCCATCTTCTCTAAATATTCATAGAGGTAAGTATTTTAAATGATAATACAACTAATCATGATATTGGTGTGAGTACTTATAAATTGCCAGCAAGACAGAATCGTGGTGTGCCACCTGACAAGTTTTCTCTGGAATGGAAGGTCAAGTATCTGATTGCTAATTGTGTATCATGGATTAGGGGACAAGTACAAAGTAAGGTTAGTCACTAAGGGGTACACTCAAAGTTATAAAAAAAAAAAAAAAAAAAAACCTTTTCTCTGGTACTAAAGATGAATATTGTACATGTTTTTATTTCCTTAGTTACAAATATGGATTGGCCTCTTAGATAGTTGATGTGAAGAATGCATTCCTTCATGGGAGCTTGGAGGAGGAAGTGTATATATTGTCTTTCAACTAGGTTATTGTGCAAGCGGTAGCAAGGTCTCTTCTCCCATCAATGTGATATTCAATCTTAACACGTCCCCTCACATACGGTGAGTTTTTAAGCCAAATACGTGGACAACGCAAATCGGGTGACATGAAACATATGTCGTCGTTGGGCTTCACACGTGGGACAACTGCTTTGATACCATGAAGAAGTTGATGTTCCCTAATAAATCCAATTGACAATATGTTGAAGATCAATAATTTTGGTCTTTTATGTTTTAATGCAATCAATTTGCTCCTTCATGTTTGCTACGGGAGTACGTAGAAAACTTAAGGCTTTAATATTAAGACTCTTCAAGGTTCAAATCCTGATTCTGTCACTGTTTAGGTGATAAATATCTTAATTATTAATTTGTAAATTATTACTATACGATGTTACTTTTTTTTTTTTTTTTTTTTTTTTTGATAGTGCTTATAAGATATTAGTCTAATTTCTTTTGTTAACATTTTTTCATCCCATTCTCCAAGAAATCGATTGTAAGTGTGATAGAATACACATATTCTGAATAAATCTCTTATGTCAAAGAACATAAAAGAATAAGTTGAAGTATTAATTCTTATGTGACACATTTGAATTCAAAATTCTTGCTAGCTACTATATTATTTCTATATATGCTATACACTGAAATTTTGATTGTAAATCTAGTCATTGAGCATTGGACGAATAATTTAACAGTTAAAAATATTGATATACACTAAAATATAATTGATAAATTAATTAGCCTAATTAATATTATTGAATTGAAAAATAATAATTTGACAAGATAAGCGGAGGGTGATGGTGTGGGTACGAAGCTAGACAGGAAACGTGTGCTTGCGTGCTGGTTGCATGCTGCTTTGCATGCTCAAAACGGCAAAAGCCGTGGCACCATCTCTGGCAATTGTACTGAATTCCGAACTTTTCAAATTTCTGGCTAAAAATATGGGATAAGGATTGTCTGCTCTTCAATTTCAGGTGTCTTCTCGTGCCTTCCTATTTTATGTGGTCACGGTTAAACCACGTTAACATTTTATATTATTTTTTTTATAGAGATAATAAAATAAAAATAAATAGTAATATAAAATATTGACGTGGCTTAACCGTGACCACACAAACATGAGGGTACGGGAGGACATCGAAAGTGGGAGGGCTGATAATCCTTGTCCAAAAATATAAGGTAATTTAGCCAAAAATTGATAAAAACTTTATTATTAAGCAATATATCAATGACATATTTTTGTTTTGAATCTAATCAATGATATATGTTTTTGGGTTTTTATCATAAATAGTCCTTGAAATTGAATCATCCCATCAAGATGGTCCTGAAATTCAAAAACCAATCAAAGTAGTTCATGAAAATGGATGTCTCAAATTAATGTGGTTATTCTGTCACAATTATGTCAAAAATTTTGTTATGTGCTGATGTGACAGATAAGAGGTCCCACAAGTCTAATTAAATATTATGATGCGGAAAAAAAAAAAGAAAAAGGAAAACAAAAGTTGGTTGTCGTGAAGAACAAAGCAAGAAGCCTTTGCAGCTGTCCGTAACCCACCAAATCGAGTTGAGGGATTTTGTCTATAGAACTCGTCACTTGTTTCCAATTTTCACAATGATCTAGTTGGGACTTCAATTTTAAAATCCTAACACAATCTTTGATGGAAAAATTCTTTAATTTCTAAGGAAGGATATAGCTATATTTTTTTTTATTGTGAAATTACTAAGAAGGAAGAGCAGAGTTATGGCTTTTTTTTTCTTTTTTTTTATTTTGTGAAACCCTAATCAGATCACTGCCCCTTCCTAATGAGTCCTTCCCTAACCCATCGCTCTAAACCCACTCTCACAGATCTTACCCTGTTCCCCTTTGATGCAAGCCCCCTACACCAACCTTGATTACTTGTTTAATTTTGTCTGACGGTAGTGATCTTAATTTGGGTTTCGATTCAGGTGAAAATAGATATGAGAGAGAGAGAGAGAGAGAGAGAGAGAGAGAGAGAGAGAAATGAGTCGTATGAGCGGCAAGTTTAAAAGAAAAAAATCCCTCAACTTGATTTTGTGGGTTCTGGGCAGCTGCAGAGGCTTCTTGCTTTGTTCTTCACGACAACCAACTTCTGTTTACCTTTTTCCTTTTTTTTTTTTTCCACATCATAATATTTAATTAGACTTGTGGGATCCACTTATGTGCCACATGAGTACATAACATAATTTTTGACAGAATTGTGATGGAAGGATCACATTGATTTGCGATGTCCATTTTCAGGGATTACATTGATCAATTTTGAATTTCAAGAACCATCTTGATGTGATAGGTTAATTTCAGGGAGCATTTGTGATTAAAAAAAAATTATGTAAAAATAATAAATAAATTATTATTAAATGCTACCCTTATATAAAAATAATAAATAAATTATTATTTAAATATTTTTAATTCACATAATAATATTTAATTAGACTTGTGGGACCTAGTTATGTGCCACATCAGCCCATAACAGAATTTTTGATGAAATTGTGACTGAAAAACCACATTGATTTGGAACATTTATTTTCAGGGATTACATTGATTAATTTTCAATTTCAAAGACCACTTGCTGGGATGAGCCATTTTCAGGGACCATTTGTGATAAAAACCCTTACATAACTAATAAAATAACAAATAAAAACAAAGAAGATTCATCTTCTTCTAATCCCCATCCCACTCCGCCGCATAAAGCCTGTACCACCATGCCCACTTCTAGAGCAAACAAAAATAGAAAAAAAGGATGAATGTCAGAGATCTGTACTATGCACCCCAACCCACCTCGCCACTCATGCAACTCATTTCTCTCTCTCATCGATTATCATCGGAATCGAATCCCAAATATCATTACCGTCGGACAAAATTAAACACGTAATCAAGGTTGGGGTATGGGGCTTGCATCAAAGGGGAAGAGGGTGAGATCCGTGATAGTGGGTTTGGAGCGATGGGTTAGGGAAGGACCCATTAGGGAGGAGCAGTGATCTGATTAGGGTTTCACACAAGAAAAACTAGAGCTCTGCTCTTCCTTCTTAGACCTGGTTTGGTACTGAGGTGATTCTGAAAAAAGCTGCTATCAAAAAAAGCTGGGAGCTGTTTTTGTGTTTGGTAAACACTCAACTTCAGCTTTTTTTCACAGTTTTGGATGAAAAAAAGCTAAAAACAAGAAGCTGCAAAACCTAGCTTTGAAAAACCGACTTTTTTTCACATCTGTTTTATATAAAAGTTTACCAAACACTCTAATACTGCTTTTTTTTCTTTCAAAAGCACTTTTACAAAAAAGTTTACCAAACACTCTGCTGCTTTATTTCACAGCTGCTTATTCTCACAGCACAGCAGAAGCAGCTTTTTTTCAAAGCACAGCAATACCAAACCAGCCCTTAGTAACTTCACAATAAAAAATAAAAAAAAAGAAGCTATATTCTTCCTTTGAAATTAAAGAAATTTTCCATAAAAAATTGTGTTAGGATTTTAAAACTGAAGTCCCCAGCTGGATTGTTACGAAAAGTGGAAATAGGTGACGAGTTCTACAGAAAAAATCCCTCAACTCAATTTGGTGGGTTATGGGAAGTCGTAGAGGCTTCTTGCTTTGTTCTTCACGGCATCCAACTTATGTTTTCCTTTTTTTTTATTTTTTTTATTCTGCCTTTAATTAGACTTGTGGGACCCATTTATGTGCCATATTAGTACATAACATAATTTTTGACAAAATTGTAATGAAATGACCACATTGATTTGCAATATACTTTTTCAGGGATTACATTGATCGATTTTGAATTTTAAGGACCATCTTGATGAGATGGGTCAGTTTCAGGGATCATTTGTGATAAAAACCCCTTATAGAAAAATAATAAATAAATTATTTAAATATTTTTAATCACATAATAATATTTAATTAGACTTATGGGACCCATTTATGTGCCACATCCACACATAACAGAAATTTTGACAGAATTGTGATAGAATGATCACATTGAAGGGACTATATTGATTGATTTTCAATTTTAGAGACCATCTTGATGAGATGAGTCAATTTCAGGGACCATTTGTGATAGAAATTTTTTATTAATTAGGCATAGTTCAATGATGAATGTCGCACAGGCTTTAAGTCATTATAAATAGTTAGAATTTGACTATTCTATCCTTCTCTTTTTCTCTCTATAAATGCCATATGGGGTTAAGCTATTATAAATATAGATTTACATCATTTTCAGATCAATTTTGTGGAGATCCTTCGGGTTGATTGATCTCATCCATTGATACAAATCCAACGGCCAAAATCTCTTATCCTCTCTTTTCCCCTCAACTCTTCTCTTTCTCAACCTTGAACTACCAACTCCCCAAATTCCAAATTCAATTCAACCCTACCTAAAATCAGCCCCAACACCGATGCAACCACCAATTGTAGGCCCCTCACCTTACCCTTTCCAAAATCAGTCCCACAATGGCTACATCCCCCAATTGCAAGTCCCTTGATCTTAAAATCTCAGTCGAGGTTAACAAAACAATAAAGAGAGGGGCCGTGCAAACCAATGTCTTTTGATTGTAGAGATCTTTTTTATAACTATGAAAGAATTACTGAGAGAGAAATCTCAAAGATGAAGAAGAAGAAGAAAGAGATGACAATGAAAGAATTACAGAGAGAGGAATCTCAAAGATGAAGAAGAAGAAAGAGATGACAAATAAAAAGCTAAAACAGTAAGGAAGCGCGAAAAAAAAAATCAAACTTTAAGCACAGATGACCTGCAATTGAATTTGGGGTTTGTTAACAACGGTGGTGTGGGGGTGCAATGAAGAAAGAGAAGTTGAGGGGAAAGAGAGGCGGGGGAAGAGGTTTCGGCCGTTGGATTTCTATTCATATGGAACTAATCTTGAGAGGATTTGAATCCTATAAATAGTTAGAACATGTATATTCTATCACTCTCTCTCGCCATTTGTTTACATGGATGAGTTTACTCAACTGGACATCCAAATGTAAAAATAAAATAAATAAATAAAACCAGGAAACATACATTGCATTACAGTGTATAAATCCAAATGTAAAAGAATAGAGCTAGGAAATAGACATTGTATTATAGTGTCTGAATCTAAATGTAAAAATCAGGAGTTGCGTGAGGTGTGAAGTGTAGGAGTGTGAGTGATGGAAAAAATAGAGCCAAGAAACGGATGCTCAAACGCAGCGTTTTAATCCAAAATTGAAAAACAAAACCAGGAAACGGACATTGCATTGCAGTGTTTAATCCAAATGTACAAAGGAACATGTAGAAGGCATGTGAGTGATGGAAAAAACGAAAACAGTAAATAGACACTACATCGCAATGTCTGATTTGTATTGACTTATTCCAAATATAAAACTACGAGAAAAAGAGTGTTAGTTGAAGTGGGTGCCAGCTGTAGTGACAAATTTTGGAATTTTTGTTTATTTTAAATGCATTTAAGTAACACAATACATGATTGACCTATTTATAATTAACATAAATATTGTTGATCTATTGTTAATATTACAACTTTTTATTGATTTTTCGCAAAATCACCCAAAAATATATAATACTGCTGCTTTAGGTTACCTCACCAGTCACCAGTCTTGTAAGCGCATACTCGGTCCATATATGGAATTTTAAGTAAGTGTTTAAAATTTATTTGATGCGGTCGATATTTTTATAGGAAGAAAAAAAAATAAAAAACTAGAGAATGTATGAAAATGGAGGTGAATTTTAAACGTAATTTCATATCAGAGAAGCTCTTCAATTTAGGCTAAAATCGACAGAAAATGTCAATTTCTAACAATCTGTTAAATATCGAATAAACTTTTATATTTTTCCATACAAATGTTTAACAATCTCTAAAGTTTCAGTTTAAATTCTACCATTTCTATCGAAAACAACCGATATAGATATTAATGTTCGATATATCCGTTAATATTTCTACAAATTTGCATATTGATATTTTTACGGATATCAATATGTTAAACACTGTTTCCAGTTTATATAAGACTCTATTCATTTTTGTTTTCTTTTAATATTGTTTTTCTTCTTACATTAATTGCATTTGTATTAAGAATATGAGTTAAAAAAAAAATTTGGAATTACACTTTACACCTTTTAAGATAGGACCGATATTTTAAAATAGATTACGAGATTTCAATTTTACTATATTGGATTTAATATTGTTGAATTAAATCAGTTTACATCTTTTGTCTATTTGAACATCACCGATATTTTAAAATAGATTACGATATTTTATTATAAGAGAGGAGAATGATTCATAACTATTACATCAATTTAAGAGATGGAGAAATTTCAAATTCAAAACACATGGATAGAAACACAACATTATATTTACTAGATGATAATACCAAGTACTAACAAACAACAAATAAAACACAAAATTCATCGAAATTACTAGAATAGATCCACGATCTTTTAAACTCAAGCTAAAGTAGATTGCAAATAGAGAAATAATTGAGCATCCAATATGAAAAGAGTAAATATCGTTTCCACTATCTTTAATTCTTTATGCAATCACGTCTTTTTACCATAGTGGACCGTCGAGTGGATAAGATTCTCAACAGTCACTAAAAAACGTTACATTATTGGCTAGTGATTAGTTGAAAGTTTAAGACTTTGACTCAATTGCGACAGTGTTAGGGGCATTTCATTCACAACGAGACAAATTATTAAATAACAAAACTCCGGCTGAGAAGGCGCGTGGGGGCTGATGGCTGAGTGAGTCAAACAAAGCTCCAAATTTGCCGTTCCAAGGAAAGAAGAATTTTGTCCAACCACATTAACTTAAACCGTAATCCATTTACAATAATCACACAGTTTTAGGACTGCAAATCATTCTAATTTTATGTTTTAATATCGGTGGTACCATAGTTTAATGTTATGGGGTGTGATATCCACACATTCCTTTTTACTTCTCCCACACTTTTTTGGTTTTCGACCATCGGATTGGATGAGTTGAAGAAGATCAACAGACAGAAATAAATAAGGGTGTGTGAGAAGTAAAATGAGTGTGTGTGGATAGCACACCCCTAACGTTGTATTTATTTTCACTACACAACAAGTAAAGAGTTTTGAGTTTATAAATAACAAGGAGGATGTTTAATATATATGTGTTGAGTTTGAATTCTAGCTCAATTCTTATTCTTTTTAAAATAGAATATCGTTGTGTCGAAGAAAATTGTTGTCTAAATTATTGTGTAATGATTAATATATGATTCAGCCATTTGTACAACATAACCAGATCTCGTTGAACAATTTACACGTATGCTACAGTCCTACCCTCCAACCCCACCTGTCTCCCCCAACCTCAGGAAGTTTCCCATTTTCCATCTCTCTCTCTCTCCCCCTCCTCTCGTTCTTGTGTTTTATCAAAAATAAACAGAACAACCTTCACATAACTAAACAAGAATTGAGAAATAGTGAAAGCTTTTTGTTATTTAATTAATTTGATGAGTGTAAATTGAGTTAAAACCAGCATCAAAGAATGAAGGGTTCTTCACCAAAAGGAGGGAGCCACAATTATGATTACTCGTTCAAGATTTTGCTGACTGGTGATTCTGGTGTTGGAAAGAGCAGCCTTCTCCTCAGCTTCATCTCCACTTTTGTTCAAGACTTGCCTCCCACCATTGGTAATTTTTTGAAGTTTATCTCCCACGATTTTCAATTGATATCGTTTTTTTTTTTTTTTGAAATTCATGAATCAGTGACATGTTCAAGTGCTTATTTTGGTTCTAATTAACTCTTTTTAAACACCCAGTTTTTGTTTCTTTATGTTGCAAATACCATCTAGACTTGGGGTTAGTCAAGGTAAGTCAAGTTAGCTCGAGAAGTGTGCTCCTTCTAAGTTTGAATCACTCTTCTCGTGGTTTAGATGAATTTTGTGTAAATTATCTAGAAAAATATTCAAGTAAGCGACGGTTTGCATAAGATAATTTCTGTATTTAGGGTTAGAAATATAGTTTGCATGTATATCCGCTTATATTTTCATGTCCTCAAACAGTTATCATGCAATTGTAGTTGGGGACAATAATAGCTTTTATCTGGCTTGCATCTCGTAAATACCGATTTCAGTGTAATTACTCACTTCCCTAAACGGAGCAGAACTCCTTGTGATTCCTATACAATTGTTAGGTTTCCGGCATATGCCTTGCTCTTTGCCGGCGGACTAATTTCCGCTATTTTCATGTGGAAGTTTCGAGGCGAATTGTGAAATTCTTGATTGACTGTAATTTTCGTATTGTCATTATATTTGGTGCTGATGTGCATTACCAACCATTTGAAGGTGTGGATTTTAAGGTCAAGCAGATTTTAGTTGGCGGAAAGAGATTGAAGCTTACAATCTGGGACACAGGTATTCAGTGGACCTAACTATAATCTGTCAACTTCCTTGTGACTTCAACAAGGGAATATATTCTCGTCATTAGTTTTCTTTCAATACTAAAACGTTGATTTTACTTGGCTTTTAAGCAAATTGTTGATTTTATACTTGACTTCAAGAAAAAAATATTCTCCTCGTTTATTCGTCAAGTATTTTTCTTTTGGTTTTGCAGCTGGACAGGAGAGGTTTGGAACGGTAATAAGCTCTTATTACAGAGGCGCACATGGTATCATTCTTGGTACGTATGTCGTATGTCATTGCGTTTATGTAAACCTTACATTACGCATTTTTTGAGTGGTTTTCAATTATCAGAAGCAAAGGAAAAGGGTGCTTGGCCATTGAAAACATAATATTCCGTTGCACTTTGATATATATATATATATATTTTCACAATAGAGGTGACTTAGAAGTTCATAACATCTCTTTTCGACTCTGACTCTCCCATTCCAGTTGTTTTTCTTTCTGTTGCTTCGAAAGTAGCTGCTTCAGAAAAAAAGTCTGACTGATCTGCCATTTGATTTCAATCTTAGTGTATGACGTGACACGGCGAGAAACCTTTACAAACTTGTTGAATATCTGGGCGAAGGAAGTAGAGACGTACTCCACTAATCCCGAGTGTATCAAAATTCTAGTAGGGAATAAAGTTGACAGGGTAAGTTTGTTTGTGCTGTGGTTTCTTAAACTTCTTTCTTTTAGTATATGCTCCGAGTTTCATTTAGTATATGCTGTGAGTTTTCCTGCTTCTCGAAGCTGCTGTTGATATCTGATTCCTATATTGTTCAACACTTTCCAGGAAAACGAGAGGGCTGTAACTCGAGAAGAGGGCATGGCTCTTGCACAGGAGCATAATTGTTTGTTTCTTGAATGCAGTGCGAAAACTAGAGAAAATGTTCAACAATGCTTTAAAGATCTCACACTGAAGGTATATTCTTTTGGAACGGCTTGCACTTTTTCAACTTCAGACATATGAACCAACTGATTTTCTGTCGAGTTTGCTGCAATAATTCCCTAACTCCCATGGCATGGTTCAAGGCTTTCATTTAACTTCGTTGCAATCCTAATTTTTTGACAGATGATGGAGGTGCCGAGTTTACTAGACAGTGGATCTGTAGAAGTGAAGAGACACATTTTGAAGCAGAAACAAGAAGATCGATTTCCTTGCAATGGTGATTGCTGTTCTTAATGACAACGCTAGAGAACGTTGGTACAAGAATTGGTGTAATGACAATTGGCGGCTGTGTACTCTTCGAAGAGCTTTTGTCAAGCCATTGCCATCACTCCCATTACCATTTTGAGAACTAAGGGTATAGTAAAAAGGTTCTGGTTTAGCTATATTTGTTTGGACATCGAACTTAGTATTACGCAGAAGGTGTTAGTAGTTTGCTTGAGTTTTAGTCAATTTGCTTAGGGCATTTCAGAGAAATACAGATTAGAGAGTACTGGTTGGAAAAACAATAAAATAAATCGCTCTGTATTGATGAATGTCTGTAAATTATATGAGATGTACAGAAACTGAACAGTACAGAAAACGGCTTCGATGTACAAATGGAAAGTGGGATTTTGCATCCTTATTTGAGTTTTTAGCATTTTTCTTCAATCATGTTTTCACTCATTGTTGTTCATGAGAACGAAATCCCTCATTGTTTTCGTCCGTGTGAAAAATGTGATGAACGAATTCAGGAAGATCCATTCTATCTCGGAATCATTCTCGTTACTACTCCCACCGTTGTTGGTCCTCTTGACATAACATTCGGCTCTCTGGTTCGGTAGGAAAGAAATGAGTAGCCAATGACTAGTTCCGCTATGGAGCCACATGTATACCTAGAAGACAGCTAAAAGCCTAAAACACTAGTCTCATCAAAATGCCTTGGCCGGAGTCCGCTGGGCATTGTCTTTCTGTACAATATAACTCAACTTCACCGGATAACGTCATCTTAGTTTCCGATCTGCCATCAAACCATGGTTTTTGTGAGCTTCGAAGAGGATTGACAATGTATTCTGCTTCTGAAACCGGATTCACTAAAATAATCCCACACAATTAGCACCAAAACTTATACACAAGTCCCTATCTAACCACTACAATAATCTTCATAGACAAAATGGCAGCTAAAGCATTACAGCGCCAGAACGTTTTAGCCATCTTTTCACCTCCGAAAGCCTTATGCTTTGCACAAAGCTGGAATATAACTCAGTTAAATTGTCTACTCAAAGTCTCCGACAAACTTGAACCTCCATCGCAACAAGAAACAAACCGTCCTAGACTCGGCCTGTCCTCTTCACATACGTATTACTCAGTCAAGCCCATGACATAATATGGAGGAGCTTTCCAATCTTCCAAGCTTCTAAGAGGGGTTCGGGAATGTGTTCCGCTGCTGAGCGAAAATTCTCAACTCGTAGCAGTCACTCGAAATATTTGTTCGGGGGTTTTGGTTTAGCTCTCTCTTTAGCAACATGGTTAAAGTTGGAAGCTTGCATGAGAATTTGATGATTTGGATATGGTTGATGATAATAGTGCCCTTGCATCTTTCGAACAAGTCGTACCTTTGATTAATGAGAAACTAAACTCCTTTATCACCAATAATCTCCACAGGAACAGTTCCCATCTTTAAAATGATGGAACCTATTCAAGTCTCTTACAATTATCTCCCGTTTGTAGATTCTCGATATTAGCTTGGTGGCTGTGTGGCAATCTCCACAGATTCGAAGGTTCTTGGTCACTCGAAGAACTACTCCAGGACTAGTATTAAGAAGTCCAAGGGCAATGGCAAGCTTTTCACTGTGGGTTGTCAGGCTATGTTCTTTCTCCTCCTCACTAACATCATGCAAAACAAAGCTAGTGTCAGGTACATAACCGGCTGCCTTAATTTTCTTCGGTAACTCGTCCAGCAAGAACTCGTAAATTTCTTTTGCTTGAGGGTGAGATGTATCTCCACCAAGAAACAAGTGAGCTTTCCCATTGACCTCTGTCCAACTGCATCCAGGGTTCTTCTTCACGCCTTGAGCTTTCAAAAGAACTCTCAAATTGTCCACTTCCTTCCACATGCCGGCTTCAGCATATATGTTTGACAGCATGACATAGTTGCCACTATTTTCTGGTTCTAAGATGAATAGACAACTTGCTGCAATTTCAGCAATTTCCAAGTTATGGTATTTCCGACAAGCCGATAACATTGCACCCCAAATGCTTGGCCCTGCTTGCATTGGCATTTTACTTATAAGATCTTTAGCTTCTGCCAAGCGCCCTGCACGACCCAGAAGATCAACAACACAAGCATAATGTTCAACCCCGGGTTCGACAGAGTATACTGTTTTCATGTAATCAAAGTATTTTAGGCCAACATCAACGAGCCCTGAATGGCTGCATCCTGATAACAACCCCGTGAATGTAATGTTATCAGGTTGAACCCCGGCCACGATCATGTCCTCAAAGGTGGAAACAGCTTCTGATCCGCGTCCATGTGAGGCATAAGCTGTTATCATTGTATTCCATGCAACTAAATTATTTTGAGTTTGACGTACTCTTTCGAAACACTGACGAGCATCCAAGAGGCTCCCACATTTAGCATACATTGCGAGGAGTGCTGTCTGTATGGAAACATTAGACTCTAAACCAATCCTGCTCGCAAAGTTGTGAATATTTCTCCCTCGCTCGAGGGCAGCTGAATGTGCACATGCAGGAAGAACACTTATTATCGTCACCCAGTTCGGCTTAACCCTTGAATCTTTCTTCAACATCTCATCAAACAAAAACAATGCTTGCTCCGCAAGCCCATTTTGAGTGTACCCCGATATCATAGCCGTCCAAGAAACAATATTTCTGCCCGGCATTTGCCCAAACAAATCCTCAGCAAGACAAATCTCCCCATCTTTCATGTACCCCGCAATCAACGCATTCCAAGACGAAACATCTCTCACAGTCATTTTATCGAACAGCCTACGTGCATCACTCATATCACAGCATTTCACATACATGTTGATCAAAGAAGTCCCAACATACATATCAGATTCCAACCCAACTCTCAAACTCAACCCATGAACACATTTTCCAATCCAAATCCTCGACAATTCCGCACAACACTTGAGAACAAAAGGGTACGTAAAGTTGTCTCCTTTAAGCCCTAAACAATGCATTCTGCCATAGATTTCCATGGTTTCCTCAGAGAACCCATGTAGCGTATACGCCCGAATGATCGAATTATACAGAAGCGTTGATGGATTGTTTACTCTGTGGAAGATAGCGACGGCTGAGTCGAGATCATCTGAGCTTGCATACATTGCGACCATCTTGGCGCCGAGATATGCATCGGGTTCGAACCCACGTAGGGCCATCTGCGCGTGGACTTGTTGGCCTAGTTTCAGCAAGTTCTTGCCAGTCAAGGACTGAAAAATTGGTGCATAGAATGAAACGAAGCGTGGATCTTGTGCCAGCAGTGGTTTTAGAAAGGTGCGCATGCTTGCGTGCGGTGAAAGCAATGCAGCACGGCTTTTGGGTAGTGGAGGAGAAGGACGTTAAATTTGAGGAAAAGAGAACGGACCCTATTTTTTCATACCATGTTAAACAATTTGTTGGAAGAAATGGCATTGCTCCAATTTTACTTATTGATTAGTTGATTCTTTGAATTAATAAAAGAATAATATTTGGTTACTCAAGAATGGATAAAAAAATTTACTCAAAATTTTTAATGGACGATTTATAGATTTTTGTGCTTGTGATCGAATCAGTCTTATAAATGGTTCTGTAAAAATCGTTGTAAAAAAATAAATAAAACTAATCTTATTTAGTCAACAATTGTAACAAATAGAGAGACGATTTTTAATACTACAATTAAATGATTAAACCAAACTGTCTCAAAATGATGCTTCTAGCACTATATATTAGTTTTGAATATCAAATCCCTAATTAATTGATTAAACCAAACTGTCTCAAATTGATGCTTCGAGCACTATATATTAGTTTTTGGTATCAAATCCCTAATTACGAAGCAAAATACAAAGTCCTCTCTGAAAAAACAAGAACCAAAAAAGATAATCTCGAAATTGATACACGTGGTAGAGGACATGTACGAAATGAAGATTAGCTAAGAGTTGATCAAAACAAAGCCATGACTAATTCATCTAACCAGCCGGCTTGCTTTATCTTGGTCACTAATATTTGTTGTGCTTTTGACAGAAAGAAATAAATAAAAAAAAAAAAAAATTGCATGGTGTACTACTATTTCTATTACTTTAGGTGTTAGATATCAACGATTGATCCTAATTCCCAGCTGTTTCCTTTCCTATTCCCTGCTTGTTTTTTCCCTCCCTTTGTTACTTACGTATATAATATAAGCTTACATGGCCTATTTGCAAACACAAGAAAACCAGAAACGCAGAAAAACCAGAACCTGCATTGCAAATTTAGGCCTTCAAACATGGCCTATACCGGCTTTAACCGCCGCTCGATTGCGTGGGCAGTTCTGATAGCAGTAGTTCTTGTTGCTAGAGCCAATGCTATTGACATATTTCTGGAATGGCATGTTACACTTGATACCACACTCAAGCCTGTGACCCGAGATCAACCTGTAAGAAGAAGAACAAAACCTAGTTTTTAGTGGTTTTTTTTTTCTTTGAAACAAACAATATTATCTATACTAAGGGGGTGAGAAAGTAAACTAAGCCTGACACTGGGCTAACCATAATAATATAGTTCAAATTTGCCTTTGGCGAGAATTGAACCTAAGGACTAATCACTTACAAGTGAAGGAATAGCACTAATTTTTAGTAGTTAGTTGTTGGCCGTTCCAATTTGCTAATAATGGTTGTTCTAAATTTCCTTGATTTCAAGCAGGTTATCGCGATTAATGGATTGTTCCCGGGGCCACTTATCAACGCCACTACGAATGATTTTGTTCATGTGAACATCTTTAACGACATGGATGAACCTCTTCTCTTTACATGGTATGTAACAAATAATTAATTTTTGCATAGAGTTCAAATGTTGGTCTGAGAACTTGAGAAAAATTGTGTTGCTGGTGCAGGAATGGCATACAGCAAAGGTTAAACTCATGGCAAGATGGAGTTTCTGGAACAAACTGCCCGATTCAACCTGGTACAAGCTGGACTTATGTGTTCCAGACCAAGGATCAGATCGGCAGTTTCTTCTACTTCCCTTCCATCAATTTCCACAAGGCTGCTGGAGGATTCGGACCTATACGTGTCATCAACCGCAATGTCATTGCCGTCCCCTTCCCCAGACCAGAAGCTGAATTTGATCTCCTTATTGGCGATTGGTTTTATGACAGTTACCAGGTCTTTTACTTGATACTTTGTTCATGAACAACATCAATTTGCTCCATTTCTTTTGGCTGACACAATTTTTTTGGGCATGAAATTCGAATAGAGTACTAGGGCATTGATGGGCACTCCTCTAGTGGCTTACCACGGAATCCCTGATATAATTTTGATGAATGGCAAAGGCCCTTTTGGTAACCCCATGTCAAAATCCTATGAATCATTCAATGTCACACAAGGTACTTTAATTCAGATTCCAATTACTGAATTCAAATCTCACAAACAACAATTGTTACTGCTATTTAATTTACGTATGATAGCGTGACCAATATTTCATATGATGTCATAGTTGTTATGCAGGGATGACTTACAGGTTGAGAATATCAAACGTGGGGAATGCTTTGAGTTTCAATTTCAGGATTCAAAACCATCAAATGGTGCTGGTTGAAACAGAAGGATCCTACACTGATCAGATCGCGTTGGATTCTCTGGATGTGCATGTCGGCCAATCATACTCGGTTCTTGTCACAGCTAACCAAAATGCAGCTGATTATTACATGGTGGCATCTCCCAAGTTGGTCAACACGTCTGAATTTACTAGCCTTGTGGGCATTGGGGTTTTGCACTATTCCAATTCAGTCTCACAAGTTAGTGGGCCTCTGCCTGATGGCCCTGACCCTTTTGATTTAGATTTCTCAGTCGATCAAGCCAAATCTATTAGGTAAGAAAGCTTCATCAACAACAATTAATTATTGCTTAGTACTGGAACATTCTCGTACAAACTATACAATGTTACCTATTTAAGTGTTATTGCATAGGTGGGCGAGGGATTTGTACTTTAGGGTATTGTGTTTATTGTCATACATGTTTATAACGTAGTGTCGATTAGTAAATTAATTATGTGATAATGTTGCATTCTACGGTTTCAGTGGAAAACTACTTGTATATGCTATATAATCAGCTTGGAATAATTCTCATCATACACATTCTAATGTCCCCATTTAATTTGTTCCTTCACGATGATCAGGTGGAACTTGACTGCAGGAGCTGCTAGGCCTAACCCACAAGGAACCTTCAATGCGTCAAATGTGACCCTATCTCAAACCTTCATCCTCCAAAGTTCAGTAGCTGACCTTGGTGACGAACCACGTTATGTTGTCAACAATGTGTCATATAGAACACCAGAAACCCCGTTGAAACTCGCCGATTACTATGTCAATGGCACTGGTGTGTACCAACTTGATGCTTTTCCGACTCATTATGTCAATGACGATGCTGCATATGGAGTGTCCGTCGTGACTGGAATCCACAAAGGGTGGATAGAAATTGTGTTCATGAATACTTTGGATGCCATGGATTCTTGGCATTTAGATGGTTTTGGATTTTATGTCGTTGGGTAAGTAAAAAACTTATACGTCTGACATGTTATGTTTTTAGACTATTAATATGTCTATCAGATTAACAGTCGGACCACATTATCTATGGTAATTATCTGCAGGTTTGGGAATGGAGATTGGTCGACGGATTCACGGGACACATACAACCTCTACGATCCTGTTGTGAGATCAACAGTCCAAGTGTACCCTGGAGGATGGACTGCAGTTTATGCATTCCTTGACAACCCTGGGATGTGGAACTTGAGATCTCAACTGTTAAAGCATTGGTACTTAGGGCAAGAACTCTATGTGAGAGTTTACGATGCTGACCCTAACCCTGCTAAGGAGCGCCCACCACCCGAAAACCTCCTTCGATGTGGTTAGTGCATTCCGTTAATTCCATGATTAAGCCCTTCAATTTGTTTTCAATCGTCATAATTTAATCTTTAATTGAAACCCTAGCTAATCTTTGACTTTATTTCTTCCATGTGGAAATTGCAGGAATTTTCTCTTCTGCTCCGGCTCCAGCTCCAGCTTCATGGACTTGATGCTGATTGGGAATGACCTTAATTTGTAGAATTATAGTTGCATTATGAATAAATAGCTAGTAAACTGCACACACAACTATGAGTGTGCTTGAGTGAGGCTAGAATAAATTTATTTGTTTATTTAATTTTAAATAGGATTGGCTATGTTTACATGGTTGTGATGCTGGTGTAAAAAACAACAAAATTTATGCTGCATGTAATTACT
The DNA here is from genome assembly GCF_041283825.1 of Pyrus communis. NCBI lineage: Eukaryota > Viridiplantae > Streptophyta > Magnoliopsida > Rosales > Rosaceae > Pyrus > Pyrus communis. The sequence goes on along the minus strand of NC_142571.1, from coordinate 21,877,673 downwards.
ATTCCGTTGAAATGAGTGGGCTGGAACGAAAAAATATCTAAAATCATTAAGGGTAAAAATACACCTCCACAATTGAACAAAAAGTGGAGGACGTGGGTCCTTTCTCTTTTATATCTTCAATCATTTTGTTTAATTGTTCTATTTCCTTTTTGTCGATAATGAGCATATCTTTAGGCCGATTATCGCAGCGCCTAACTTCCCTTATTTATCTTGATACGAATCTCTGATTAAGTTAGCTCTTTCGCACTTGATTGCTTTCTTTGTCACACTTTACTTTGGGCGCCGTAGCATTAGAAAGAAGGTCAAATTAAACCCCAAAAAAAGTGATCCAAAAATGTATATGCCCTAAAGTTTCAAGGTATGTCCGACCTTTATTTCATAATATTTGCTTCTTGCACCTAGATGCCAGAAAGATTGGGTGAGATAAGTGCACTAGCATCCGGTCGCACCAAGTGTTAGACTACGGAGAGAAGCAAGCCCCTACCTGTCTACTTAGAGAACCTGAGCCCAAGCCTAACGAAGATTATTGATTGAACTAGTAGTTTGATAGGAAACTGTTCACGCTCAATCTCTCGCTTAGTCTAGTCGAATGAATGAGAAGGTAACTCCCCTTCATGATCTTGAGGTTTAGAGTAGACATACAATCTTTCTGCGCCCAACTTCAAGCCAAAAAATTATAGTGAGTCAGAGTTCCCTCAGTTGCAACATGCCGTGTATGAGGAATTGTCAGTCTTGCAGAAGACGTCGTTCATTACCTTATTAGATAAAGAAGGGCTCAAACCTCTTCTTGATGGAAATACCACCATTGAGGGAAATTTAGACTCACTCTTGGTATCAATTCTGAGAAGACTTTTGCCCATAATTTTTATTTTAGCTCAGTTTTGATGAAAGAGTTAGAATGGTATATTTTTGAAGTTTTAATCGATGAATAATGTTCTATTAATAATTAATTTGATTTGCAAATAATGTAAAAATATTATATAAGCACACATGTAAACCTGCAAACATTTTTTTGCTTTTCTGTTTTACAACTTTAAACTTAATTCATTGGCTTTATTATTGGAGTACGGATTCTCGCCGGATCCTCTTTGTGAGGATTCCGGGGATCCGTGAGTCGTATCCGTTCATCGTACATCGTACAGTCATAAATCATTTTAAATTTTTTATTTAAAAATAAACATAAACAGTACTTGACAAAAACTAACCACACGATGTACGATGAACGAACATGATTCACGGATCCCCAGGATCTTCACCAAAAGGATCCGGAGAGGATCTTGTTGGTTATTACTGAACTCCCTTTGGTTGCATGTTGGTGGTCTTTATCGTATTCTTGCTATTTAATAAGTAAAGCTATTGTCACTTAGTATTATGGTTTAGTGGTATTTTTCTTCACTTATAAGTGAGAGGCCTTAGGTAATTGGATTCTCGTCAAAGGTGAATTTGAACCACATTATTGCTAGTTCATTGTGAGGCTTAACCCACCCTCTTCCCCCTTAATGTAGATATATAATATCGTTTCTTAATATAAAAAATAAAATAAAATATAAAAAAAGGCAAAGCTACCATTGGATGCGATCATTCCAACTTACATGCATTGGATCCCATCAGAACTCTGAAGTTAAACGAGTTTGGACGAGAGTAGTACTAGGATGGGTGACCTCCTGGGAAGTCCTTGTGTTGCATCCCCCCACCTATTTTGGGAAAAAAAAATTGAAATAAAAACAATTATGGATCCTCTTAAGCGTTGTTTGCTATACATGATTGGATTGAAATTGATAAACCATTAACTTTTTTTTTTATTTTTTTATTTTACAAATGATATTATCTACATTAAAGTGTGAGGGGTAGGCTAAGCCTCACACTGGGCTAGCTATAATACTGTAGTTCAAATTCACCTTTGGCGAGAATCGAATCTAAGACCTCTCACTTATAAGTAAATATAAAGAAGAATATCACTAGATCGTATTTGATGCTTATTAATCCTGGTCTTAGTATATTTATTATTGTTAGTGTCAATATCAATATTGATCCAGGCCTCAATATCGACCTTCATTTTAACAAAAATCGAGAATTCTCCAATCAAAATATTTTCTATTCGTATTTTTATCCATATCTCGAATATCATCTTCTATCATATTAAATGATTTTTGTTTATGTGTGTTGTAGTACTGAGCGGCGGATAAGACACTATTTTTAAGGTATGTTGGAAGAAGAAACATTAACGAAAATTGTGACAAACCTAGAGATATGAGAAGGGTTACTCAAAAAGAAAACGTATCCATTCAATCCTCCCATGAAGATTAGAATAAAGAAGTTTTCTTCATGTCTAATTTTTTTTCTAGTCCTTTCAAAATAGAAAATTATTCTCATCTACTTTCAATATGGTATAAATTTAGGGATTGTCATTTCCAATCCGATACTTTATACCAACGAATCCTTGGAATAATAGTCCGAAGCCATTCCTCCCTCAACGACAAGCAATCAAAACAGGAGAGTGCATGATTTGGAAACATGCCGTACCCATCAAATATTTTGAGACTTTTTATTTTTATTTTTTGTTATAACATTTATTTTTGTTATAAAGATGCTTTACTCAAAACGAAATGACAGCCTAAATATTTTATGAGAAATTTTATTTGAACCCTTATAACTTTTTTTACACTTAATTTACTCTCTACGCCTATATTATTTTTAATTAAAAAACTAATATCTTTCAAACTCAAGTTTATTACCTAATCTACCCTCACAAACTCAATTCAACATATAAATTTATCTTTACACCCATTTAGGAAATAAAATTCCAATTGAATAATTTTCATTAGAGAACTAATTTGAATAAAATCCCAAATTGCATAAGCATAAAGTCATATGGCATGCTTTCATTAATGTAATACAGTATTATGTCGTAATTGATGTAGTACAACATTATTCTATGTAGAAATTAATAGAATTTCTTAAGATGATGTGCCCCGTTGCTGGAGCTGCTGCGTACATCACTATGGTTCCCATCGCTATTGTTGCTAGCTAATTTGTTTGTATTTTGGTGTCCCTTTGTTGTGGTATCTGCTGCATCCTAATGAACCAATTTTCAGTTATTCCATGATCTAAGGTAAGTGGTAGCAAACAACTTGCTCGTTTACTTTAGTAATAAGTGGTAGCAAAGCCTTGTTTCTTTAGGTTAGCCCTAGATTTCCAACCATGGTGATGGAGTGGATTCGAGGAAACCAAATTGGCAGGGGAGGCTTCGCCACCATTCACACAGCAAAACACAATAACTCATCTTTTCAACGTTCAAGATTGATGGTTGTGAATTGAAACTTAAAAACCCATCTTCTCAACTCTAAAAAAAATTGCATAAATCAATTCATACCTTAGTTGGAGGATTTAAAACTTCAAAATCATCATCCATTAATAATAATAATAATAATAATAATAATTTTAAAAAAATAAAAAAAAAAGGTTTGTTTTCTCTATAAGAGCTCTTAGCGTTTTAGCCGGAATGAACGTAGGATAAATATTGCGTGAATCTAGGGTTTTTTATTTTATTTTATTTTATTGAACAAATGATATTTTTACATTAAAGAAGTGGGGGGGGGGGGGGGGAGTAGGCTATGCCTCACAATGGGCTAGCAATAATATGGGTTTATTGATAAATTGCAATTTAATTGTTAGTTTTATCGTGTACTTGACTGTGATTATGCAATAGGGTAAGAAAGACAATTCACATTTAAAATTTAAGTTGGGTGTAGAAAGAGGTTATATGGGTTCAAATAAAAATTTTCATATTTTATTTATAACCTAAACATGAAATTAGGGGTTAAAGTGTCTTCTTTTATTATAAAATAACAAAGTCATCCTTCAAAACTGAAAATTATAACAAAAAAATTAACAAAATAATCTGTTGTACCATATTTGGGACTCACTTTCTAGGGCTCACTCATTAGCCATGAGCTATGTACGAAAGAGGGAAAGGAAACCCTTGTCTTATAAAAAGGACCTCTCACCCTCACTTTAGGAGGGTGAAAATTTTCTAACATCTCTACTCTCTCAAAAAAATAACAAGCCACCATGTGCAATGTAACTCTCATACATAGTGAAACTAGATTTACACTAATGTGGACGTAGTCCCAACGTGGGGTAAACCACAATATTTCATGTGTGTTCTTGCGATATTTCACATGTGTTCTTGTGTTTGTGTAATTTTACGGTCAAATGTAAGTTGGTTCAAAATCAACCCAATTTTGTACATAATCAATAGAGCATACGTGTACGTTCTACACAATGTGACAGTATATTTTGCATTTTCCGGAAAGAATATCAGATAGAGATGAAAGCTGGAGCTAACATCTTGTTGCGTGCACGTCGGATTAATATAACAATGTATAAGAACCTTTTTACCTTTTCTTCTTTGATTTACAACTATAAAACAAACTTGTAAGGGTCTTCAGGTTAATTGTGACGTAGTATAAAATAATGTTTAACGATCTCGCAATGTTGTAAAGTTTATTTGGAATTCAATCATCTTCAACAGAAGCCCAACTCAATCAGATTTCTCTTTCAAAATAAAAACAAATACTTCTTCCAAATAGTGTGCTATGCCAAACCTCGTGCACGGCCTCCTAACGTGCTGAGAACAACAAGGAAATCTTGTTCTCATTTAATTCAAATGTGCCTCTACAATTTTTGTCATCTTTTTCCTTGGCTCTTTGTGTTTACACCTAATCGAAGTGCCGTAGCTATCTTATTTTGTTTGTTTTGGCAGGCGTTTATGATCACTATGCTTTTAATTTAAAGGACTATATAATTAATTACTAGCTCATTAGCCTTTAATTACGTGAGAATACACAAGGAGGAGGAGGAGGAGGGTAGTTTAGTGCAGGCTTTGCAGGATTCGAAGAAATTGAAGTCCATGTGAAATGGCATGGCCAAGTGTTCCTGCAACTCTTCTCATATTCTTTGCCCTAGCAGTTTCTGCTGAGGATGTATTTCTTGACTGGCACGTCACACTTGACACAAGTATCAAACCGGCATCTGTCGACCAACCGGTATGAACAACATCACAGATTAAGTGTTCAAAACTTGATTTTTATTATATTTGTTTTATTTTATCTTCTTTGTTTTCCCTGAGATCTTTTACAATTGGTAAATTCAGGTTATCGCCATCAACGGGCAGTTTCCGGGGCCACTAATCAATGGCACAACCAATGATATGTTTCATGTCAGCGTGTTTAATGAAATGGATGAACCGCTGCTCATAACTTGGTATGGCCAAATATCGTGTGTTTGTATGATCTGTAGTGGATTGTGTTAAATTGATGCATAATTAGCGTTCCAAAAAAAAAATAAATAAATAAATTTAAGTCCCCTTAAAATCATATTTATTGATCAATATTCTCTCTTTCAAGTTTAGAACTAGAAGAAAGACTAAGAAATTAAGTCTAAGATAAGCTGAGAGAGATCTAGTTCCCACACTCCATTTGTCAACGCAATTTTTTGTGTGTCAAGTATTAAGTTATTTGAAGTGCAGATAGAGAAAAAGTGCCAAAATCACTAGCATATAGGGAAATATTGATTTGACATTTAGAGCCCTAAAGATTGAGGGTTGTAATGGTGCAGGAATGGCATACAACAAAGACTAAACTCTTGGCAAGATGGAGTATCAGGCACAAACTGTCCTATTCTTCCTGGCAACAACTGGACTTATATGTTCCAGTTCAAGGATCAAATTGGCACTTTTTCCTACTTCCCCTCACTCAAATTCCAGAAAGCCGGAGGATCTTTTGGTCCAATTCGCGTCAATAATCGTGCAGTTATCCAAGTACCATTTCCCAAACCAGAAGCAGAATTTGATCTTCTCATTGGTGACTGGTACGAAAGAAGCTACAAGGTACGTAATTCACAACCGACCGACATGTTATCGATCGACAAATGTGAACTGTGACCAAAATATGTAAATTTGTTGCTCTAATAATGTAAAATTTGTTTCTCTAATAATGTAACAGGAAGTTAGGTCCTTGATGAGCACCAAGTCCATGGCCTACAACAGCACCCCAGATAAAATTTTGATGAATGGAAAAGCTGCATATTTGGTACCTCCTACGGAAGGCCATGAGTCTTTAAATGTTGCAAAGGGTACGTACAATGATGAGAATACATTTATCAAGTTTTTCTACATTTTGGTTAATCGCATTTGGAATATGCTGATATTATTGGCACCGTTAACTTACAAATGTCGATAGTGGTTGATATGGCATCACTCTATATATGCAAATATTTACGATTAAATATGCTATTATATATATGCAGGGAAGACTTACAGAATTAGGATATCAAATGTTGGGACGACATGGAGCTTCAATTTTAGGATTCAAAGTCACAGAATGGTTTTGGTTGAAACAGAAGGATCCTATACAAATAAAATTACATTGGACTCTCTTGATGTTCATGTTGGGCAGTCCTACTCTGTGCTTGTCACAGCTGACCAAACTGTTTCAGACTATTACATGGTGGCAAGTCCTAAACTGTTCAAAGCTACAGATGTGAGCAAATTTGGCATTGGTGTACTGCACTATGATAACTCCACCACACCTGCCAGTGGGCCTCTTCCAACTGGTCCTGACCCGTTCGATCAAGAATTCTCCATCAATCAAGCTAAGTCCATTAGGTAATGCTGGAGACTTCTTCATTCGTTGCTAATTGATTTTGGGTTAGCGTTCAGAGTGATCATCTTGTCTTGTGATTATTGTATTATATTCGCCATTTAATGATTGAACATTTTTGTCTTGTGAAGGTTGAACTTGACCACAGGGGCTGCAAGGCCTAATCCGCAAGGATCCTTCAATGTACATAATGTGACATTGTCACAGACATTCATATTGCATTCATCCACTGCAGAAATTTTTGGTTTACCTCAGTTTACCGTCAACAATGTGTCTTACTTGGCCCCAGACACACCACTAAAGTTGGCCGATCAGTTTCTCAATGGGTCGGGAATTTACGATCTTGATAAATTTTCTACCAACTCTTCAAATGTTGAATCCGTACGTGGAGTTTTTGTTGCCACGGGAACCCATAAGGGGTGGATAGAACTTGTTTTCCAGAATGATTTGGAGGACATGGATGCTTGGCACTTGGATGGATTTGGATTCTTTGTTGTTGGGTAAGTACAAGTCTAACATTTTTAACGTTTCTTGTCGCTCAAGTATTAGTGCCATTGATTAAATCCAACAGTATATAACATATCAAACTCTCATATTTCATGCCAATATCATGTCTCGAAATTTATTTCAGTTTTGGAGCTGGAAAATGGAAGCCTGAGTCGTGCTCTACTTACAACCTTTATGATCCGGTCGTGCGATCTACTGTGCAAGTGTACCCTGGCGGATGGAGTGCAGTTTATGCATACCTTGACAACCCAGGAATGTGGAATTTGAGGTCACAACACTTGAAAAATTGGTATTTAGGGGAGGAGCTTTATGTGAGGGTGTATGATGCTGATCCCAACCCTGCCAAGGAAATGCCTCCTCCATCTAACCTCCTTCTATGTGGTCAGTAGTACTGTTGTTAATTGTACCCCGTCACCTTAATTTCTCAGTCATTATTAATTAATTAAGTTAATAATCCTCTTGTCTTGCTTAAATAATATCTTAAATTTATTTATTCTTTTATATTTTCATTTTTGCAGGAGCGTTTGCTCCTTCTCCGCCAGCAGCTCCGCCACCGAAGCCATCTAATGCACCATCTTTGCAAACAGCAGCAGGGTAATACTTGATTAATTATTCAAAGTATTAATTACTCCTGATTATTTTTATTTTAATTTGGAAAAATGTAATCCTCTAATTCAAAGCTAACCTATCTTTCTTTCTTGTTTGCATGTTTGTAGGTTTCACATTGCTTTCATCTGCATTGTTGCAACATCCTTTCAAATTTCACGAGGATTATCAAATTTTTTATAGGGATACCAAAATGGCCTTAGAATTAAGAAACTAAATATTAATTTTTTAGAATATACATTGACAAAGGGGGAGGTGCGAACACTTTCAGAGGCATTACAGTAATTAAGTTTTTATTGTAATAATGTTGAGATTTGATTTCTCACCTAGCCAATGAAGTGAACGACAACCCTTTCATCTATCCATATTGACATGTAAATTAATAAATCATGTGAACGTGTGCAGCATATAAACATATTCGAACTTCTTAATTGATAAACATATTAATCACTTGAGCTAAAAACTCATTGCTTAACCTTCTCTAGATTGACGACTATGTTCACACAAGAAACCCAAAAAAAAAAAAAGAAAGAGGAAGGGACTTGGACATTACTCATGCAATTACACTTGTAGCAAGAATGCCAAACATAAAACAAGCTTACATTTAACCCATTTGACAAAATGGCGTCACTAACAATCCAGAAAATTTGTAATCCCTTACCCTTTTTAGAATATCCAGCACAAGAAACCGTGTTTTTCGCTTGGACTAGGCACCAGTCAAAGTATATTACAAATAGAAATGAATGACGCAGTCCGTCAACAAAACTAATTAAGCATTGGCCCATAGAGATGAATGACTTAGTCCGTCAACAAAACTAATTAAGTATTGGCCTAAAGACCGTTGACAAGTGAAAGGAGACCGAACTCATACAAGTCTAACATTGAATTCCAATTCCCACTTAGTATTACTGTCCAGTGATATTTTTTTCACTTATAAGTGAGTGGTTTTAAATTCAATTCTTGCAAAAGACGAATTTAAATAACATCCCGCGGGTCGGAAGGCGGCGGGGGAAGGGGGAGGATAACATTATTACTAGTCCATTGTGTGGCTTAGCCCACCTTAATCTCTTGTGTAGATAATATGGTTTGTTCAATTTTTTTTTTATTATTATTTATTGAATTCCGATTAACGAGATTTCCAAGTCCTATAACGTGTAAGACTTTGTTGATATGCTGCAATGCTCATCTATAAATAGAAGCAAAGGAACTCAAGACCAACACAATAAAACCCCTTCACTCATCTCTCTATCTATCTAGCTACCAAATCCCGGAAATGGCCTCGAAAACGGCCGGCTTGTTTTGCGTAGTCTTTTCCCTCTTGATCTTTGTGTTGCTATCTCAAAAAGCTCTTGCAAAACCTACTGATCACCATGATCATAAGCATGACTCCTTCGAGTTCATTCAATACTTGGAGGGATGCCACAAAGGTCAAAACGTCAGTGGGTTGCAAGAGCTCAAAAAATACCTCACCAAATTCGGCTACTTGAATTATGATCACTCAAAACATGCTGATGATGACGAGTTTGATGACCTTCTAGAGTCTGCCATCAAGTCATACCAGAAAAGCTACCATTTAAAAGTCACCGGAAGCTTAGACACTACCACGGCAAAACAAATGATGGTGCCCAGATGTGGTGTGCCAGATGTTGTCAACGGCACGCGAAAGGGAAGCAAAAAGCACAACCGCAAACTCAAGTCCATCCATGGAGTTTCTCATTATGAGTTCTTCTTCCCTGGACCTCGAAGATGGCCATCTACACAAACCCATCTGAGATATCGCTTTGCTTCGAGTGCAAGGCAAGTCCCCGGCACAGAGAATGTAAGGTCTATATGTGCACAAGCATTTCAGAGATGGGCACAAGTGACCACTTTTACATTTGAGGAAGTTCCTTCTACTTCAGCGGCTGACATTACCATTGGCTTCCACCGTGGCAACCATGGAGATGGGTCCTCATTTGACGGCTTCAAAGGGACTTACGCGCATGCGAATCCGCCTAAAGGTGGAAACTTCCATTTTGATGCAGATGAGACATGGAGTGCCAATCCAGGGCCGAATGAGATAGACTTGGAATCCGTTGCTGTACACGAAATAGGCCATCTTCTGGGGCTTAATCACAATCCTGATCTCCCCGATGCAATCATGTATCCCTACTTTGAATATGGGATGGTGAAACGTGATCTGAATAGGGATGACATTGATGGTATACGTACTTTGTATGGTTTACAGTAGCAAGCACATCATAGATTGTTATTACTACATTGATAAGAAGATGGAGTGAGGTGACTGCAAGTCCCTATATATAAAGAAAATAAATGATTTTTGGTACAAGATATATACATTTTTGCATTGATGAAGATGTAAAATTTTTTAACCTTTTTTATTTTTGGTTGCAGATGTTATAATAAAAGTGCTTATAAGTCTTTATGGTATTTCATGTATTCTTTTCGCGCGATTTGGTTTCATTGTCCCCTCGAGAGGTCTAGGTTCCTCAAGTCCTTATGCTATTTCTTGTATAGTTTTTTTCGATCGCTCTACTTCTTTTATCTAAATTTTGTTGTGGGTGTGTTTGGAAGGATGCGAGTGTTCTATCGAGGGCTAGGTTCCTTTTATAAACATAACTGTGAGGATCAATGACTTGTCAATCATATCATTTGATTCTCGAGTAACTTATTATTTAGATGACTTGATTTTCTAAGTGATCTTATGGCCCGGTATGGTTAGAATAATAGAGTTTTAACCTCTGATTAGCCTTTTATGTGATCGCTATTTAGTAAGACTTATTATGGTGGGACATTGGTTGATTGGACTATGATTTGGTAAATCTCTCCTTCCTATAATAGGATGGGGAGAAACTCTAGTCAATATAAAAGGCATGTCCCTGCTCTCACAACAATTATTCTCATACAAAATACCAAAACCATATTCTCTTGGTTGAGAACACTTTTGGTTGCTAAGAGTAGAAAACTCATTTGTCACCTGCAAGAGTTACGTCTTTCACATTCTACAGATAAATTCAAGCCACATCTTTCACATTCTATGGATAAGTTCATCGCTATTTTATATTGATTCGATTCATTATATTCATTATCCTAATGTGTTGTTGTATGATAGGGAATTTACCACACATGCAAACGGGCTAAAAACTCCTATAATACTTGCAAGAATAACAAGGTTATTGTAGTATAAACGGATGTTGTAAGGTCATTCTCTACATGGATTATTAAATAATTCAAAACAAACCGAATTCCAACTAATTATTGTAAAATAGAAATTTGAGATAATTGCTTTTTATGACCTAATTTAATAAAACGAATTACATGGATTATTAAATAATTCAAAACAAACCAAATTCCAACTAATTATTGTAAAATAGAAATTTGAGATAATTGCTTTTTATGACCTAATTTAAAAAACGAATTTAATTAATAAAAATAAAACAATCTGCAATATTAAAGCTGAAAGAAAAGGAAAAGTTTTGGAGAAATCAAAATAAGAAAGCACTAGGGTTCCACCATCACCTTGCAATCCTATGAACTTTTACCAATTATTTATGATCTACACATGCCACTTTGAAGGTTAGGTTTTCCTAATTTATATTCTACTTGGAACCTCCAACATAGAACATATATCTAACATGCAACCCGTCCGGATGTTCGGATCAAATCTAAACATGAAAGACTCATTAATTATGCTCTATGAAAACTCTTTGAAAAACCATGCAACCCCTAAGACGTGGTGTTCATCTTAAGTGAAATTACAATTATTAATCACAGAAGCCAACGTAAATTTCAGGGAACCTTCCGACCAAAATTGCATCAAATTACTTTTTCTAAAGATCCTAATGGTGATCAGACATTAAGACAATTAGATAGTTTTAATCACGGTGATTAATAATTCAAAGTAGGCATGCAATCAATCATAAGCAATTAAATAAAAATTACATATTCATGCTAAGGCTCAAGGCTTCACCCTAGCAAAAGGAATTAGTTACGCATATTCATAATTGAAATCATAGAAAATATTATTAAGAATAAAAGGAATGAAAATACCTCAAAGTAGAAAATCTCCAAGAACTCTAGCAATTACTCTCTGTCTCCAAAGTAGCATAAAAGAAAGCGTACAAAGTAGCATAAAAGAAAGCGTAGCCCTAAAACTAGTGCTGACTAAAACCTTAAATATCTCCCTAAAAGCCAGCGGCAAAATCCCTAAGAACCAATTCTCTTATTTCCACTAGGAAGCTGACAATTAATAAAATATATTAGAACATAAAGTCCTAATTAAGCTAGGAGAATCTGCTAATTACTTGTCCAGCCACGTTTTAGTCTCAGATATCCTCCAAATCCGGCCCGTGATAGCTTGTTTTGAAGATCGGGACGTTCTGAACACATCTCCAGAAGGCCACGAACCCATCCGAGATCATCTTGGGCTCCAAAAATGCAAGTCAAGCCCAAAACGTCACTATTCCAGCATCGCGCATTGCTCCTTTATTTTATTGCCAAAAAATCATCGCTAGGTAGAAAAATCTGATATTTTGATACGATCAAGCTAACTGACTCATGAACGTCCTCCAACTATAATTACTCCAAAATTCGTCCATTTGACCATGTTTTGCTCCAGAGGAAGTCGGATGTATAAATCAAAGTATTAAAATTCTACCAAAATAATTACTAAAACATACTAAGAGTAGGTAAAATATACAATATGAAATTGACTCATCATTGTACTTTTCAGAATATATCTTACATATGGTATCAGAGTCAAACAAGTTTAGGGTCCAATTATAGCTAACCTGTTTGAGTAAATTTTGACACAAGTAAAAGCACAGTTTGTTTGTTGTTTTGGTTGGGTGTCTTTTACCTATCGATCATGATTCTTCCGATTACTTCTATACTGTTTGCACGAGGATTCTCTAATTACAATTTTGCAAAAATTCGTGGCAAAAACAGCACTCCCATTTATTTAATAATAATAAATAAATAAAGGGAAAACAAAGGGGAAATTGATGTTTCCTTGCATGTTTTCTTTGGCTTCTTTCTCTTCCTGGTGTGGGCGAGTCGAAACTTGAGACTTAAAATGTTTTTTTTTTTTTTTTTGGGCTTTTGGCTCTATTCGGTGTTTTCCAGTAAGAATTTTCTCCGCAAAGGTATGAAATTATTGTTCGCAATTTAATCTACCTAATTTGGTGGAATTGATATTAAGCTTTTGGTTCCAACTGAATTGAGAACTAGATAAAGGTTTTGTTGATTCTGGGCAATCAGCCTTCTTTTTCTTCTTCAAATTCTCCATCTCAAAATTGACTAGGTTGAGAATTTACGCTTCCTCTTATTGCTTTGTAAAATCTAGCCTTCAAAAAATTTTAAGAATTTTGGTTACTTTGCTTATATTTTGATTACTCAAAACACGCTAACAATGATGAGTTTTGATAACCTTCTAGAGTCCGCCATCAAGTCACACCAGAAAAGCTACCATTTAAAAGTCACAAGAAGCTTAGACACTACCACGGCGAAACATATGATGGTGCCAAGATGTGGTGTGCCGGATGTTGTCAACGGCGCCCCAAGGGGGAACAAAATGCACAACCGCAAGCTCAAGTCCATCCATGAAGTTTCTCATTACGAGTGCTTCTTCCCTGGACCGCAAAGATAGCCTCACGGCCACCTACAAAAACCCCAGATATCGCTTTGCTTCGAGTGCAAGTCAAGTCCCAGGATGTAGTTATGTATTCTGAAAACTATAGTGCATTAAGTAGTTTCACTCTGCAAAGCTCTATGATGTGGTTTTTTTTTTTTTTTTTTTTTTTTTTTGAACAAACGATAGTATCTAGACGGGGGTGGGGGAGTGGGAAGCCTTACAATGGGCTTGCATTAATAATGTGGTTCAACTTTGTCTTTGGCGAGAATCGAACTTAAGATCTCTCACTTACAAGCGAAGAGAAATACCACTAGACCATAGTACTAAGTGGCGTGTTATGTATTCTGAAAACTATAGTTCCCATCCCTGAACAGGTCTAGCCATGAGATTTCGAAGGGCCGTGTGTGAAACTTAAACTAAGTCCTAACATGATTTAACACAATAATACAGAAGAAAAAATTTAGCGTGAATCGGTGCCATAAATTAAGCAGTCGGTGTTTAATTGACAAATTGAACATTGCTAACTTTTTGGTGCATTAGGGGACAGTAAGCATGGCTCACTATTCCAACTCCACATCGAACATAGACTACTTTCTTGCCGTGGATCTTTCCCACCTGGAATCGCCAGCCTGCAACACCACACTGCCTCTCAGATTAGCTAAAGTAAAATATGCGATGCCTCAAAAGGGTAGGGGAAAAAAATAGAAAAGAATCTGAGATAACAATTGTGGCAAGCTCAGAAATCCACAGAAGGATGCTTTCATTAGGCTTAAAAGCCGCGGTCTGTAGAAACAAACGTCTCCGTGTTGGGGAAAAAACTTAGAGTACATTACTCTAACACAAGTGTTGGAGAAACAATACAAGTAAACAAATTACTTGTATTACACAAACAAAATATTACAACACTCTCAAAGGACACTCTTAGAAGCAATGACACTCACTTACTTTCTAGAGACACACTCTAAATCACTCATACTACTACAAGACTATTCTTGCTTCTCACTCTTACTTGATTGCTTGCTTGCTTGATTACAGTCTTACTTGGTTGCCTACTTCTACTTCTTGATTTCTTGGTTGGTTACTTACAATACACACACACACACACCTATGTATAGGTGGTGTTGACCGACTACAATTGCCCACCGCCATTGGGCTTTGTATGGCAGCCACACAATTGTACAAGTAGCTAGATCTTTCTAGCTAATGATCATGCATTGCCACCGACATGCTTTCCTAATTGGCCTTATGTTTTCCTAGTTTCTAGTACATTCTAATTACAAACAAACATAATTAATCATGGCTAGAAACGTCTAGCACATTTGCATGCACCGACCACCTCCCATGCACATTTGAATCTCCATAACCTTCTAGCTAGTACCACCGACATAGTATTTTGCTAGAGTTGTCTAGCATCCAAACACCAATTAGGCTGGTGTTGATCTTCAACACTTCCCCTCAACACCAGCTCATTCCTTCCTTCATGTCGAGTTGACGACGAAGCTTTTTCATGCACACCCATTTTCATGATATGGGTTTCACAACTCTTCGCTTTGGCATTAGATTCCAAGCTTGATTTAGCTCCGCTGCAGTGACCTCTTCTCCCAACTTTGAGTCACTCAGGTTCAACTATTTCTTCTTCTATGGCTACGTTGGCGTATTTAGGATTTGGTTTCCGAATTCTTGTTGACCTCCTTGGTTGTGATTGTGGAGTTGATACTTCCACTTCACTAGGTCTAACTTCTTCTAGTTGTTGATATACGTCAGCTTACCAAGGGTTTTGGGGCACTGCTTGCTCAACACCATCACCATCAAGTGAATCCTCAGACTCATTTGGTCTCGACTGAATTCGAACAGTTTGCTCCCCTATCTTTTGCTGCAACTTATCTTCTATCTCTCTTGAATCAGGCAACGCCTCCTTTTCTGAGGACCACCAAGAAGATGCTTCATCAAACACCACATCTCGTGATGTGTAACACCTTCCATTCGTAGGATCACAACATTTCTGCCCTTTTCTTTGGCTGTCGTATCCCACAAAGATGCATCGGACTGCCTTCTTGTCAAACTTGCTATGTAAATGACTTGGAACAAGTACGTAGCACACACAACCAAAGACTCGAAAATAACTAACTGTAGGTTTCATATCCCACAGTTTCTCAAAGGGTTAGACAAATTCTAACATGGGTTGAGGAAGCTTGTTGATCACATAAGCTGCAGTTCTCATTGCTTCGGCCTAAAACCTTCCTGGTACATTCTTGGCATGGAGCATACTTCGACATATTTCTGCAAAATGTCGATTCTTTCTTTCTGCTACACCATTCTGTTGTGGTGTATTGGCACAGGTGAACTGGTGACGTACGCTACATTCTCGTAGATACTGGGAAAACTCATTCGAGGTATATTCTCCTCCATTATCCGTGCGTATGCAACAGATCTTCTTTCCTACTTCTCCCTCAACTGTCTCCTTAAACTCTTTAAATTTTGAAAATGTTTCAAATTTTTCTTTCATAAAGAAAACCCACACATACCTCAAGAAGTCATCAATGAACGTCACCATGTACCACATCCCACTTATCGATGGTTGCTTGACGGGCCCGAACACATCAGAATGAACCAACTCCAACGGCTCTTACGCTTTAAACTTCGACTCTTCGTATGGTAGTTGATGTGTTTTACCATACTGGCATCCTGCACAAACCATGTATGTTCTCACATCAAGCTGAGGTAGCCCCTTAAGCATTGACTTCTTCATCATCACATTTAGCTTGTGATAGCTAACGTGACCCAATCTCATGTGCCATAAATCTGCTGTCTCGTTCTTCCTTGTCTTGTCTATGTATGCAGTTTTTGCTGAGATTACATAAACTGACTGCAGTCGCCGTCCCTTAGATCTTGAGGTGTCGATACACCTTCACATCTCGTGGACCAAACAAGACATAATTTCCCAACGACGTCAATTGCGGCACTGAAAGTAGATTTTTCTTCATACCTGGAACATGGTAGACATCTTGAAGCGGCACATGGTTAGTGTTGCATCGGGGCTCAATTATTGTCTTACCGATGTGAGCAATCGGTAGGCTCGAGTCGTCAGTCGTCGCCACTAAGCGGCCTCCTTGTACTCAATCAGACTTTGTAACTTTTTCTCATCACCTGTAACACTTGCCTTCAAATCTTTTATTATTCTAGGACTGACCACGGTTGTCGTGATACTTCGGAGCTCCCCCTGGCCGAGAACTCCCTCCTCCTTGATGACCATTTTCCTTGTCACCATTTTTTTTTTATCCACCACCAGCACGCTGCTTAAAGCTGCCTTTACTTTTGGTGTAGAGCGCTTCCTCCTCACCTCTTAACGAGACCCCTCTCATTTGCTTTGCCAAAGCTTCTTGATCGGCAAGCAAATTCTCGAACTCAACAAGTGATGGTTGGGTCTGCCATCCTTGTACAACGGCAACAAAGCCTCGATATTTGGGTCTCAATCCATGGATAATTATTTTTTTTATCCTGGATTCTACAATGGCAGCACTAGGATCTAATTCAGAAATTTCATGGCAAATAGACTTTACCTTGTGGAAATACTGCGCAATCGTCATGTCCCTTTGGGCCACTGATAATAGCTTGTTCTCGAGAAGTTACTGTCTTGTATCGTTCCTCTTTGAAAAGAGTGTGGCGAAGGTGTCCCATGCTTCTTTTGGTGTCTTGGCCTTCCGTATGTGCTCTAACATGTCATCTTCAACTGTAGTTTTTAAGGCAAACATGACCTTACCTGCCTTGATCTTCCACTTCCTCAAAGTGCCGCTGGTGTTTTTTTCTGGCTGCGTAACTTCATTACCGACGACGACATCCCAAAGATCTTGGCCTTGTAGGTAAGACTCCATACACATCACCCATGTGTTGTAATTTTTGTTGCTTAACTTTTTGATTCCTCCAACAACTTGAAGGTCTCCCATCGTGTCGACAGAGCTTCGATAAGCCGAACAAGATTAACGAATAATCTTGCGAAGTACTAAACTTCTCACGATTCTCAAAAGCTTCAATAGAGACGGTCCCTGATCGTACTGCTCTGATACCAATTGTTGGGGAAAAAACTTAAAGTACACAACTCTAACACAAGTGTTGGAGAGACAATACAAGTAAACAAATTACTTGTATTACACAAACAAAATATTACAACACTCTCAAAGGACACTCTTAGAAGCAATGACACTCACTTACTTTCTAGAGACACACTCTAGATCACTCACACTACTACAAAACTATTCTTGCTTCTCACTCTTACTTGATTGCTTGCTTGCTTGATTACAGACTTACTTGGTTGCCTACTTCTACTTCTTGATTTCTTGGTTGGTTACTTACAATACACACACACCGATTTATAGGTGGTGTTGACCGACTACAATTGCCCACCGCCATTGGGCTTTGTATGGCAGCCACACAATTGTACAAGCAGCTAGATCTAGCTAATGATCATGCACTGCCACCGACATGTTTTCCTAATTGGCCTTATGTTTTCCTAGTTTCTAGTACATTCTAATTACAAACAAACATAATTAATCATGGCCAAAAACGTCTAGCACATTTGCATGCACTGACCACCTCCCATGCACATTTGAATCTCCAGAGCCTTCTAGCTAGTACCACCGACATAGTATTTTGCTAGAGTTGTCTAGCATCCAAACACCAATTAGGCTGGTGTTGATCTTTAACACTCCGGTGATGGAAACACTGTGATAAGGCCAATGTACGGTCTTTAGAGCAACTCCACCCCTATCCACTTTGCGCCAGCACCTAGCCCATTTATCCACTTAATTGAACAGTAATAGACCCAATGAACAGTAATAGGCCAAAGCATCTCCACCCCAAAAAAAATGTGCTGGCACCCAGTCTAAAAATGCGCTGGTACAAACGATCTCCACCCCTACAAAATGCGCTGGCACCCAGTCCATTTAAAATATTAAATAATTTTTTTATAAAATAATAAAAAAAATAGTTTTAATTTCGGATAGGATTTTTAACCAATCTTGTCACGCCACGTGTCATTATCCGAACGTACTATTTTTTGACTAGATTTCTGCTAAGATTTTCAACCAATCCCGACAACCCACGTGTCACTTCCTGTTTACAATAATTTAGGCAAGATTTCGATAAGATTTTTAACCAATCTCGTCACGCCACGTGTCATTATCCGAACATACTATTTTTTGAATAGATTTCCGCTAAGATTTTCAACCAATCACGTAGTGCCACGTGGCATTGTCCAGAACCTCATCTTCTTTTTTTTTGTCCATATAAACCCTACATCCCTACATCCATCCTCACACTAAACTCAATCCTTTTTTTTAGCTCAGAAATCTTCTTTATCGTTTTCAAATCTTGAGTTCTTACAATGTCTTCTTCAAGGAGAGCGTATAAACAGTTGCAAGAGCAGCAGAAAAGGTTGTTGGCACAACAGGAAGAATTGGTCAATCTTGACCAAGGTGGAGGTGGAGATGAGGCATTCGCAATGGAGGAGGATGAGGATGATCACCATAGAAGGCGGAGGGCCTCACATTCCCGCCGTATCATGGAAGCTATAGGTCAGATAGCCAAACCTGGACGTGCGGCAAACATCGATAGAATAAGGGAAAGACGAGGTAAAGATCTCTTGGAAAATTATTTTATTCCCAATAGCGTTTTCCCTGATCATGTTTTTAGACGTCGTTTTAGAATGCAACGAAGTTTGTTCACTAAAATCATGAGTGATGTTTGCAACCATGATCCATATTTTGTGCAAAAAGATGATGCTTTTCATGTTCTAGGTCTTCTTCCTAAGCAAAAAATTACGGCTGCCTTGTGAATGCTTGCATATGGAGCATCTGCAGATCAAGTGGATGAGATCGCAAGGATGGGAAAAACAACAGTTCTGGAGTCCCTGATGCGGTTTTGCTCTGTAATTGAAGGCCTTTACACCAATGAGTACCTTCGGCAACCCATGACAAGGGACATGCGAAGGCTTCTGAGGAAGGGTGAGATGCGAGGCTTCCCTGGCATGATTGGAAGCATTGACTGCATGCACTGGACATGGAAAAACTGTCCAAGTGCATGGCAATGAGCTTATGGCGACAGAAAATGAGCCAAAAGCATCATTCTGGAAGCGGTGACTTCTTTTGATACATGGATTTGGCATGCTTTTTTTGGTGTTCCAGGAGCTCAGAATGACCTAAATGTCCTTGCCCAATCTCCAGTGTTTGGGTTAATGGTAATAAATACGAGGGACCATACTACCTTGCAGATGGTATTTACCCAAGGTGGTCAACATTTGTCAAAACAGTGCCACACCCGCAGAGTGAAAAAGAGAAACACTTCGCAAAGTGTCAAGAAGGGTGTAGGAAGGATGTCGAGCGTTGTTTTGGTATCCTGCAAGCTCGTTGGGCCATTGTCAGGGCTGCAGCTAGAATGTTTGATGTCGAGGCTCTTCGATCCATCATGATGACATGTATTATTCTCCACAACATGATTGTTGAAGACGAGTATGATTATGATGTCGTCGATGAATACGAGCCGGATCCGATGAACAACTCAAGAACACAAATCTACTATGCTCATGACCGGACCGAAGATCCCGTGCAACACGAGCCGTTGGAACGGGATGGACGTTACAATGAATTGATCGTTCAACGATACACTTCATTGCAAGAGCCATACTGGCACATAACCCGCCAGAATGACTTGATTGACCATCAGTGGAGATTGCACGAAGGCGAAGATAATTAAAATAAGGCTTGTGGTTGAAGAATAAAGTGTATTGTTTTTTAAGTAATCTTATTTAGTGTGTTTGTTTTTTTTTTAAGTTTAAATGGTGAGGTTATGTAATTTTTTTTGGTGTTTTTTTTTTAAATGTTTATTTGGTGAGTTTATGTAATCTTATTCAAATATTTAAATAAAGTACAAAAATTACATAAGAAATTAAATAAAGTTCTAAAAATAAATAAGAAATTACATAAGAAATTAAATAAAGTTCTAAAAGTAAATAAGAAATTACATAAGAAATTAAATAAAGTTCTAAAAGTAAATAAGAAATTACATAAGAAATTAAATAAAGTTCTAAAAGTAAATAAGAAATTACATAAGAAATTAAATAAAGCTCTAAAAGTAAATAAGAAATTACATAAGAAATTAAATAAAGCTCTAAAAGTAAATAAGAAATTACATAAGAAATTAAATAAAGCTCTAAAAGTAAATAAGAAATTACATAAGAAATTAAATAAAGTTCTAAAAGTAAATAAAAAATTACATAAAAAATTAAATAAAGTTCTAAAAATAAATAAGAAATTAAACAAAGTCTGTGGAGTTAGGATATGTGGTGCTAGGATCTTGGTTGCTAGGATTTCTGTAGCTGGAACCCCCTTGATTTGTTTCGGCATCTCTTGCACGCCTCCTTCGCATGACATCTCTTTTTTCTGATGTCCAAAAATAATTTGAATTCGGAGACAATCCTACTAGAGACTTTTTCATAGTGTCACGATCTGTTTGAGCCATCCTTTCTTCTCTAAGCATCTCATTCTCTCGATGAAGTGCTTCTCTAATCATCTCGTTCTCTCGATTAACTATTTCTCTTTGTCTCTCAGCCGCCGCATCACGAGCCTCAGTAGCTGCAATAATTGCTGCCATAGCAGTAGCTTTTTCCTCATCTCTAGCCTTTTCCCATGCCATGTTCATTTCACCTTGACGAGTAAGTTCCTCCATATATTTAGTGTAGTCATTTTTGGAAGAACTACCTTTTTTCTTTGATGCCTTTTTACCTTGAGGCCTGAGGGACTGACGAGTCGGTTGGGTCTCTGGCACTTGTTCAGGCGTCCCTTCCGTGTCTTCAAATGTGTTGGCTTCTTGTTCGACTGTGTCTGCTTCTGGCGAACTGTGTAGACCCATACCGTGCATGACAACTTCTGGACCGGTTGCCACAATTTTGTATCTAGGGCAATCTTTGACAATTTGCCAACATTCCCATTTGTTGAATGATTTGTTATGGTTCTTTGCATTGTAGAATGCTTGTGCTTGTAGTGTCTATAAAAATGTGGGATAAGATAGTATTAAAAAATACGGGTGTAACACAAATAAATAAATTAAAATATTGATGGACGTGGAATGCATATAAATTACATAAGAAATTACATAGAAATTACATAAAATATTGATGGGCGTGGAATGCATATTACATAAAAATTACATAAGAAATTAAATAAATTAAAATATTGATGTGGGTGGAATGCATATAAATAAATAAAAATATTGTTACCTCATCCGCTAAACTTGTCTCACTACGCAGATTACCAGAAGCATGAGAGAAGGCGTTTTTCCAACAAGTAAATGATGCGTTGAGTTTTTTTCCAACGACCTTGAAGACCTTGACTAGATCTGGCATCTTTTCCATGTACATATTTTCCATGTACATCGCAAAACGATTTCGTAATTTTACTCCACATTTCTCGCTTATCCATCTCATTACCCGTAATCGGGTCATGAGTAGTGCGAACCCAACATTCACACAACGTAACATCTTCACTGAGCTTCCACGAAGTCATTTTTTTCTCTCAAAGTGTACAAAATATTCAAATGTAGAAAGTGTAGAAAGTGTAGAAAATATTGAAATGTGGTGTAATGTAGTATCCCACATCGCCCGTGAGGGCGTGGTCTTTGGGCCTTATATATCCATGCCCAGAGCTTTAACTTCAGAGAGGCCTTTTGTGGACTACGGTCCACAAGAACAAAACCGTGCGGTAGCTGGGTGGCTGCGACATAGTCCAGGCCCAGAATGCCAAAGCGGACAATATCCGAGAGGTTGGAGTCTGGGATGTGACAATTTGGTATCAGAGTCAGACTCACGGTCGTGGTGTGCCGACGAGGACGTCGGGCTCCCTAAGGGGGGTGGATTGTAGTATCCCACATCGCCCGTGAGGGCGTGGTCTTTGGGCCTTATATATCCATGCCCAGAGCTTTAACTTCAGAGAGGCCTTTTGTGGACTACGGTCCACAAGAACAAAACCGTGCGGTAGCTGGGTGGCTGCGACATAGTCCAGGCCCAGAATGCCAAAGCGGACAATATCCGAGAGGTTGGAGTCTGGGATGTGACATGTAAGGTGGAAGATGAGGGTTAGGTATTTATAGAAAAAAATTAATTAATTTTTTAAAATTTTTCTGTATTTTTTAAAAAAATTTTGACAATTTTTAATTAATTTTTAATAAATTTTAATGTTGTAATTAATCTGGACCGTTGGATTTGAAAAATAATCAAATCCAACAGCCAACACGCTGCCACGTGGCCAACGGTCAAATTTCTGATCGTTGGGCCTTTTTTGTTTTTTTTTAATTTTTGGTGAAAAAAACGTGGATCGTTGATCTGTGATCAGACGGTCCAATTTAAAATTTAAATTTAAATTTTTTTTACCGTTGGAAATCCAACGGCTCTGAGAGGGCCACGTAGCCCTCAGCCGGATGAATGCAAGTTGCCCTGCACGCGGGCCCCACCGCCTGCAAAGCCTGTTGGCTACTCGCCTGGACTCGCGCGTGTTGTGCACGCGCCAGGGAAATGGACCGGCTTCTGGGTCCGTCCGAAATAGGCTGGGTTGCTGCCTGGCTTGGGCTGGGTGCCAGCCTGTTTCTTGGGCTGGAGGTGATGGACAGAGTCCCGGTCCATTTTCTTCACTTGGTGCCGGTCCATTTTCCTTGGGCTGGAACTGCTCTTAGGGGTTAACTTCTCTGATTAGATTCAAATATTTTCAGTTTAACGGAAAAGAAAACGAAGAAACAACTAGCAGGCTGATGAAGACCAGCATAATGAAGCATTCCGACACCTGTTTTGCAGTCATGGCCGCGACGTTAGAAAGAAATTGTTGAAAAAATTTGGACTTGCTGATCAGAATTACTTGCCACTGAAGACCTTGTATAAGCTTCATTACTCTGACTACAATGCAGGCCCTTCACTATCAAAGTTTGAAATTATAACAAGGCACAGAGAATTATTAGTGTCTATACTTAAAGAATATAATGACACTGATAATCATATGCGTAACATTTCGACCAGTTCAACATTTACTGATATAGCAGCAATTCAACAAGAGTTGTATATTGACACCGATAATCATTCACTTATTGAACGGGGTTCTTTGGTCGGTCTGCGACCCTTGGTTGCCGGAGGCATCCTTGGATAAGTGACCAGGGTTCTATGGTTGGTCCGTGACCCCTGGATGCTAAAGGCATCCTTGGGGTGGAGACGATGGGGTTGGTCCATGAATTTCTGAATGACTTCAAGCTTCAAATTTTTATCACAGTTATGAAGTGATTCAGAACTTGAAAATCGCCGCGGTGCACTTCTCTTTACTTTTCCATTAGAGCAACTCCATCGTTGCTAAGACCCCCCCCCCCCAGGGCTATTCACTATTTAATCCACCCAGTGAATAGTAATTGCCCATAATGAACAGTAACTGCCTTTTGCATCTCCACATCTACACTGAATAGCCCTGGCAATAGGCAATAAAATCATAGTATTTTTTTTATTTATTTATAAAATAATACAAAATAATTATTTTAAGAAAAGTAAAAATTAAAGATTAAAGATTAAAGATGCAAATTCCATTGCAAAGTTAATGCAGCTTCTCACACTAGTCAAATTTTGACTAAAGTTTTCATCTTTAAAACAGTTTGCTCAAGCAATTAACTAATCAAATTATGCAATTCTAATTTCTAATTAGAAATTAGAAACAATTAGCTAATTCGGAACTAAAGAATTCAACTTTAAAGAATTTGATTTAGTTAATTAGTTAAATTACGAAAAATTACAAACTGTTAATCAATTCGGAAACTTTGAGCTGACCTCGTCCTCTGCAAAGTAGTGGTACTCATACGCGAGCTTAAGGAACTCAAATCGGCGCAGAAGCTGGAGAACAAAGTTGCGGTCTTGGTAGTCACGTGATCCACTCTCCAAGGCGGCGGTGGTCACAAGGCGGAGATCGAGGAGCTCGACCTGCAGCGTAGGAGGCATTGGGGAGAATTGTCGGCGAGAAGCTTACGCTCCGTCTCCGGGATATCGACGTCACCGGCGAGATCGACCTCCGTGAAGAGCTGTCCAGACCAGTCCACCACTACATCAGGGTGTTGCCGCTATTCGACTCTGTCCAGGCCCGTCCACAACGTGGCTGACATCGTCTAGACATCAGCCTTGTGTCACATGCCCTTCAGGCTCTCGGGTTGGCAACTCCTGCCAAACCTCTCCCTCGAGCCCGCTCGGGCTCCATCGCCAATACACGCTGGACCAAGTTGCTCAGGCTTTCTAGCCCTATTTGAGAGCCAATCCATCGGGCTATTGCCCACGGTGGAACTGCTCTTATGGGGCGCAGATGTTTCTAACACTTAATTGCAACAGCATCCATCTCAAAGTTATGAACAAAATGCAACTTCACATCTCATTTGGTTTCTTTAGAGAGACATCATATCTTTCAATGCAAAGATATTTAAAATTTCATTAACTGGATTGTAATTTTAAATACAATATGCAAGTAATGATCCCAACCCCTTTACAGACCCTACAACTTAGGACCTCAGAGAGTACAAAATTATGCCACACAGAGCATGAAACGGGCGAAAAACCCTTATCGCATGCTTAGTTCTAGGCATGGGACGGGAGCTTTGCACCTTGAAAAAGATGAATCCGCAGACGCCGACCTCTTTCATTAAATAATAATTACCCAGGGCACATCTTTGTTCCTCCACACTATGATGATATCCAAAAAAAAAACTCTGAAAACCACGCACGGATTTCACCTATTTTGAAGCCCCTCAATTGCCTTCTTCCACTGCCAAGCTCTTTGTTTGGCATCCTCAAATTGTAGTACCTTTTTCGGCTGAAAATTTTACATAACTTGAAATCAGAAAAGGAAAAATAAGGATAATGCAACTACTTAAAACTTGAGAAGCAATTTCATCAACTCAACGCTACAGCATCGCATTTCACGGCACTAAAGAATTCAATGTCATATTATCGTAAATACATTGGAAAGCACTCAGTAATAAAGCCATGCCGCAAAATATTAAGGGAAAACTGACTGACGATAATATGTGACTGAGATATGAAAGAGTAGTAAGGGCATACCGTACAAATCTTGAACTGTGATGGACTAGCAACTTGGATGCTCAAGTCATTAGAGTTGTCGGACCAAATTATATTTCCCTTCACTATTAGCTTTGCAGGATCCACATATATCAGTTTCGGCTTGTTGGTGAGGATAAGCTGCACCTTCTTGCTTGTCAGCTTTTGAATTTTCTTCACCATTGAGATCATAAGAACGGACTCCCCGGGCTCAAGGAATTGTTGCCTGTTAGCATGGTAAAACACAGATTAAAACATCGATGTGGAATTCATAACAGAAGCAGCAAATGCAATATCATAAACTCTCTGCAGGGGTTTGGGGAAGTACTTCCGGGATAAGGGACGTAATTAAAAATGCTAAAGAAAATAGAACAAAACAATTAGCCTCCAATCAAGTGAAATTATCTCATTTAAGCATATATTTGGATCTGAGACACTTTTCAAGAATAAAATTATACTTATTACACAGAAGTTCACCACAAACTTTGTAAGCAAAAATATCTAGTTCTTAAAGTAAAAATAAGTGATGATAAACATGAAGCAAGGGTGTAGAGAATACCATTTTGAATCAAAGGAATCAATTGAAGCGAGCCTAGTTACATGACCAGATCCTTCGGAAGAAGATGTGGCACCACTGTTACCCTCATTTTGTTTTGCTGCACCATCTCCAATGTGTGTGGGGTTCCATGAGTTATCACGGCTATCACCCTCAACTGACTGAACACCAAAAGCATAAAAACCAATGTTTAACAATCTAAAAATGCTCATGTAAAAAAAGGAATAATATAAGCAACAGTTGATTTCCATAAATAAATACTCCAACAAAAAATTGAAAGCCATACCCCTGTCTCTAATGCAAGTTTTGGAGGAGTTTGTCCTCGTACATTTTTCCAGTCAACTCCCTTAAAAAATGGATGCATCTTCAGTGCAGCATAACCGTCTGGCCCAGCACCTGGTCTCCTGCTGGGATCTAAATCCTGCAACAGTTGCACAACACTAGTTGATCAATATTAAAAAGGAACTACACTTTCTCAAAAAACGCAAGTGGTAAATAACTCCATGGCATTCTTAAGGGAAAGAATTTCAATAAGAAACTAAAAATATGGATGTTATTTGCCTCATCCTAAGGGAGTGCTAGTTACCAATAGCACAATCACTAATAAAAGCTAGGTTGCAACAAGAATAAGTGGGTAGCTTACCAATAACCGGTTAATAAGGTCTTTAGCTTCCTCCGAAAAATAATTTGGAAACCTAATATCTCTTGCTATAATTCTTTGGAAAATAAGCCACTCGCTTGCATCTTTGAAAGGAGAAGTTCCTGAAAGCATTTGGTACAAGGTGCAGCCAAGTGCCCAGAGGTCATTTCTGTTTTGATATGTTCAAACGAGCAAAAACAGTGTTATACTACATAGATCATATACTATTAAGAACAGAAAAAATAAACAGGAAAAAAAAAAGACAGAATACTTGTCAAAAGTAGTAAAAAGTATACAAGTTTTAGGGTAAGCTTAAGAATTCATTTGAAATATAGTACAACCCCCAGTGACTAAACATATGTCACTTACCCAAAAGTTGCAGGAGAAGAATTCAGGACTTCGGGAGGAACATAGGCAGCTGTCCCCACAAATGTGCATGCCTTATCATCTACACGAGGCATCCAGAGAACAATCTCATCATATTATTCAAATTTTAAGCACAGAGCCATAGAGACTTCACCATGACTACAATTATAAGATACCTGATGCTGCATTCGGAAGAACCGTAATTCGGCTATCTTGCATGGGCTTTACACTCCCAAAATCAGCAATCTTGATATTACCCTCTGATGTAAGTAGCAAGTTCTCTGGCTGCCATTTAAAAATATATCAGCATTTCATACGACGTTAAATTGAACAAATATAGTCTTAAGGGAATACCTTTATATCTCTATGAATCAATCCCATACTGTGTATGTACTCAAGGGCGTCTACAACTTCTGCTGCATAGAAGCAAGCTTCATCCTCAGAGAGGCGACCCTTCTGCACACAATTCAAGAATAAAATATATTAGTTACAACATCAAATGAATTATTCTCAATGAAAAAGTAAATGCAGAGGTAATTTCAGAATGACATGAAGAACACATGTTATAAGCTTAAAGCTTACCCTAGTTATTTGATCAAAAAGTTCTCCACCTTCACAGGACTCAAGCGCCATGTCTTCGTACAAAAGTAGGAAGACCAGTGTCAATAAGATCCGGAATTGGAAACAACCAATAAACAACAGAGAATACAAAAACACTGAACCTGAAAGAATAAGTGAATCTGAAACAAGTACAGAAGACATGGGGAGGTTACAACCAGAATACCTACACAATGAAAAGGAATCTTGAAATGTAAAAAATAGCCGCACAATTCCTGGATGATCCAGCTGATCAAGGACAATACGTTCCAACTTCACATAAGCTGTTTTATTTTCTTTGGTGATGAATTTTTTGTCCATGATCTTTAATGCATAGACAGTTCCCGTGTCCTTCTTCTTAGCCCTCACAACCTGAAATTATTGGTAATAAGAGACAAGAACCCAGCAAAGTTTAAGCATTACAAATAGTTCAGAAACCATATGTATACGATATCAAAAAAACATTTATAAGAATAGTGGGCAGAGAACTATCTCTAATTTCTGTTGGAACTGAACCCCATAGAGAGCCCAAAATCTTCGTTTCCCAACTCTCCTTGTAATCTCAAAACTTCTTCTTCCAGTTCATAACATATTAACTAGCTAAAAATCCTATGTCCTTAAATTTACTATAAGCTCACAACCTCACACCAACCAATTGCAGGTTTGAAGCTCCACCATTACCGAGAGTAAAGAACAGGAACACACCATACACAAGCATCCCAACTTACAACTGATCGACCCATATGACACTTCTTTTTGCCCGTCCATTACATTGTAAAAGTTAATCCCTTTATCGGCCAGTTCACACTAAGTAGCAAAAATTTGGCGAAAATGAGGACTTCCATCAAACCATATGCCTTACAGGGTGAGTTCTTTTGCAACAATTGATATTTTTTACAACCCATAAGCAATTATAATTTTTTTCAATAAATTTACAGCATATGCAACCCATTAGTTTACAAATGAATTACATCATTCAATAACACGACTAGGCATCCAATTCATGACAATCCCCAATCTGAAGAAAAACCCAGATGAAAAACGAGCATTTTAATAGAATTAAAACAACAAATTAATCAATAAAATTCCCAAAAACTGGATGAAAAATGGGACCTTGGAGTAGGAACCAACGCCATAGATCTTGCCCAATTCAAAGTCTTGAATGGTGAAATGCTCCTGGGGAGCCCTGAAAGCGAAGCTCTTGGATCTCGGAACATTGCTGTTGGCGCCATTCGAAGAATTCCCCTGAATCTTCAACTTAGCATCAAAATCTTTCTCCATTGCCAACATTATCTTTTCTCCCACAATTCCTCTCTACATGTTGAGCTCTCTCTCTCTCTAGAAACCCATTTTCTCTCTCTACAGGAAAAGCCTAGGGAGGAGAGCAAAGACCATCACTTGGATGGGAAGAGAGTTCCTTTGTCCCCCTTTCTCTGATATTCTCCTCTGTAAAAAGAAAAAGTGAGGTGGGATTGGATTGGACTGGACTGGATTGGATTCCTGATTGTTGAAATCTGGGTATGTGTGTATTCTGAGGAAGGTGATCAGCTTTAGCTTTGGTTCCAATTTCAAAACCCTAGAAAGCAGAGAGAAATTGGATTATTGCGGAATTGGGTAATGGGGAGGAGAGAGAGAAGAGAGTGGAGCAATATTAGTTTTTGGATGGAGGAGAGGAGAGGGAGGTATGGGGATGGAAGAAGAAACGAGAGAGGAGATAGGTAACATGCCACATGGGATTCAATGATGAATGGGTGGATGGATGGCTTCCCAACCCCAAAGGCCCTAAAATGGAAAATTGGAGGGAGTGGCAATGAAATTTGCTCATGCATATGATTGTGTGCTTTCTAAGCCTTTTTATGGAGCTTTGCAAATTTGCAATGTCCAGTGGGCTTCTCTCCAGCCTCCTAGTACCGTTTTGTTTTAGGTCGAGGATTCAAACTTGAATGTATAGATATAGCATATCAGCTTTAATCAATGTGATTACGCTCACTTGTTATATAATTCAGAACACTTTTCCGTCAGACTTATCTAAAACACACAAAGATGTTTATATTATTAGATAGTGATTCGAACCGCACATTCTGAAAGAAGCTAACCCAATAAAGAGTCTAGATCTATAACACCTTGTGATGTCATATTATGCGACAAGAGAGCATTTAAAATTTTATCATAGCTCCATAAGATACACAATTTCAGCTGTTTTTCACGAGAAAAGTGATGACATAGAAATGGAAGTGCAAATGGTATTTAGATTCAATGGAAGGTTCAATTGGTCCTGTTAGGCAGACAAAAAAACATAAAAATATAGTACTTTAACAAAAAATCCGCAAAACTTTGAGAAGTCGCCAGCAACGGAACACGATTGTGTCATTCAACAACAGTTTTCTTTCCCGAAAGTTCCTACATCGTTTTCTTCCATTCGAATTCGAAATTATCCATTGCCTGGACCCTGTCCATTTTGTTGATTTTCCTCCTCACCGCCTCCGTTTCTATCTCCATAATGAGCCCATGGTAGAAATGACTCCAACAAGACTGCGATTGCATTTCGATTTGCAACATCGCGTGGAGCATGGGCGCCCTCCACTGGATTGCCCACATTTGCAACGTTACCGGGAGCATGACCGCCCTCCCTTGGATCACCCAAAAATTGTTGCAAAACTTCCGGTGGGGCAGTTGGCACTGACAAAGAGAAATCTGAAACTAACAAGTGGGCGTACCTATAGCAAACAAGTAAAGCAGTCAGTCATTTACCAACTTCAGGCTTAACATCCGCAGTTATAGCTTCGCGAATTTACGCAACAGTGATAAACAAAACACTAGGAAGTGTTGCCGAAATGCAAAATTGTAACTGCGTGCTTACTCGTTTTTCTCGGATGAGAATGCCTCTTTTCTCACGCATGCCCAATCGTTCTTCTCGCTACTATCATGTCTTAGTGTCTCGATCACAAGCTGTGCAGCATCCCTCAGCAAATCTTGCAGATCTGGAAGCCTCCATAGAAGAAAATTCCTCTCGACATATATGTTTATTAGGTGATCCAAGGATGGGATTCCTACTTGATCTGCTTGAAAATATGGATTTTTAAGTATCTGTGCCCACACCTTGTCCTTCAAAGGCACCTTTTCCACTAATTTCTTTAGAACAGAGGGGTGAAGCATCAATGCCTGCTTCATAAGATCAGCGGAAGTGGACTTAGCATTTTCCGGTGCACCTTTTGAAGATTCCTCTTTCTCAAGATACAAACGGCAAATGGCAAGGGAATATGAAAAATTTGGAAACAACCACAAGGAGTTATCACTTTTATATTCTTCAGAGAACCGTTCTAGCCATGCATACTCCTCCGCCCTCAATGAAAAATAGTCAATGCAGAACATGGCCCCCATTGGATCATCAGAATCTAGTGAAAGTAACAACTTGCAAACTTCTAAAGCCGATCGATGGCAACCACGCCTATCCATATTTCTCATGTGAGTAAAAAGTACAGTGAACAGAGGCTTGTTTGTTTCATGGCTGTATTTTAGTTGGCAATTGCCCTGCAAGGGGGTGAACATTGGATTCCATGCACATTCCAAAGCATATAAGCACTTCGAGATAAGTTCTGCTGATATTTGATGTTCACCCGAAAACTTATAGTACTCTGCCATGGTTATAAGCGAATCCAAATGATAAGGACTGTATAACAAAATACTTGCAATTCCATTGATGTCATGTGTAGCTTTGGCAGCTTCAAATGCCCTCTGAGCTTGAAGGTAGGATGAGGAATGTACATATCTGCACGTAAGATCAAAATCCAGATTACAATGCATGAGTCAAAACCAAACCAAAAGGACGCAGGACAAATATCATAAATCCTAGTCTGAAACTCTAAGCTGTGAGCATAAACAATGTAAAAATAGGAGAAACTAAAATTTGAAAAAATAAAAGGAAACAAGAGTGTTGAATATTTGACTCAAAAGGACAGCCATAATTGCTTAAAGAGCAGGATGCCAGCCATAAAACATAGCTGGATGACGGATGACAAATTTATGACTATATGGTACTAAAGACATTTTAGTAACGAGTGTGCTTCTTTATAATTTCACGCAATCATCAACTAGTTCGTCCAGTACAAGGTAGACATTCAAGTGTTACCAAACGTAACTGATATAGTTCCAAACTTTCAGTCACATAAGAAATTTATGTTAAAAAAAGTTTGTGTTGGGACTACACATATTTGCACATCTTAATGTTCCATCAACTTACACAACAATATCCCCATGAATACAATTTGCAAACACAATTCAACCACATTACAATTCAATTCATACTGGCATCAACTGCAGTTGTCTACAACACCCGTTAATTAGAGTTCTGCTAAAGTACTAATTATTACATATTTGAGAACTACTTTCTTGACAACGGTTAACAACTCTCTACATTGAGCTCAAGCCCATCAGTAGAACCAACTTTCTTCTATGTGCAGAAAAAAATTGATAGCACTAACAGTTTTTGTACTCATTTTAAAATACAACACCAAGCCAAGAGAATGATCTTACCGAAAGTGGTGGTATCCATCAATCACTCCAAGAAATTCCATGGACAAAGAACCATCCCAGCGATGCCAATGCTCTGATGCAGTGACAAGTATAGTTTTTCTAGGAATATGAGCAGCACGTCTTCCACCACGCACCATTCTAGAACTGCCACCACTTCGCTCATGTTTCTCAAAGGACTTCACCACCTTAGAGCCAAAGATTCTCCGCAGCTCATTTTCAGCATTTAAGTACTTGGGATCCACTTGTAACGCAGAGGGCGCACATGGCTTAGCCAAATTCTCACAACCTTTTCCGCTGGATGCTTTTTCTGGGCCATCCAAAGAGATCGACTCAAGAATCACATCCAGGGGCTTTTCTACATTGGAAGCACCCGAAGAAGAATAAGAAGCCTCTTTGTTTTTCTTCTTTTTCTTCTTCTTTGATTTCTGATTGTTGGTTGACGCTACACCGACCTTCGTTTTCAGCTCAGGCACAACAACCAAGTGTTCATCAACAGTTTCAGGTTCATCCCCCTGCAACCACCCAAAACCCCATAAAAAAAAAATTAGAAAATTAGTCAATACACCCCACAACTACAAGTTTTATACAAAAACACTTCACGAGCTCAATCGAGAAAAAAAATCCTCTCGTCTATCCGCTTATCATGCTCTAATTGATTCTTAACCTCCCATTACCAATCCAATTGGGGTTTTTTTCCAAAGTTTCGAGCTTGAAGTGTTTTTCTCTAAAGTGTAACCCTTTTACAGAATCCAACACAAACCCATCACAGCTCGATGATCACTCAGAAAATTGAACGCAAAAATCAACAAAATTTCACCATTTCACTTCGTTCAAATTCTTAAATCCACTAAAAAAAGCAAAATTTTAAAATTTAATTAAAAAAAGTGAACCTGGTGGTCGTCGTCGTTGTCCCCGTCGTCGTTGAGGAGATCAAAGGGATTGAATTTAGCTTTTCCGTTGAGCTGCTGGCTTTCTTCTTCTCCTTCTGATTCGGATTCTATTACGTGTCCGTGTTCTTCTTCTTGTTCCCTCAAAACTTTCTTCAGCATTCGACCGGACATCGTCGAAGTAATCCGAAGCTCGATTCTCTCAAATTCTCAATGTTTTGTAATCAAATCAGTTTCAGCCCTTGAGCCTTCAGTGATTCACCTTCCAGCAAATAAAACCCAAATTCACCTTCCAGCAAATAAAACCCAAATTGCCAAGAAAACGAGAGCTCGAGGCCGAATTCGATTACTGGTTATCCCAATTGGAGACGGGAAGACTAAAACGACATCACTTCGGTGCTCCCTTGCTCAAATTGCCACGTAAACAATAGTATTATCATTAACATTTCTTATTAAGAATTAGAGGACACACATTTTTTTGGCACACTTATTTATAGTTCATATTTAGAAACTTAATCCTAACTATTTATATTCCAATCCAGCATTTAATCATACATTGTAAAAAATTAGACAAATTCAAAATAAATAAGACAATATGTAGTAAAACAAATTAACGAACACAGTTCTATAAAGAAATATTAAAATTCTATTAATTAATTCAATGGTCATATGGTTGCGGATTAGAGTGACTTTTGGTAAAGATGTCATTTGAGGAAATACCTAAGAGCACTTCCACCCCTAACATAAATGCGCCAGCACTCAGCATATTTATCCACTTGGTGAATAGTGATAGACTCTAATGAACAGTAATAGACCAAATGCATTTCCACCCCTAACAAAAAATTGCCTAGTCATTTTTATTAAAATATTATTATTTTTCCTCTCAGTCACAAACATGGACGGACACCCAAAAGTGACTCACTTACCAATCCAACACAATCCCAAAAGCTATCTCTCTCGATGTCTCTCTAGTCAGTCATGGCTGAAAACGAGCACAAACTACAACAACAACAGCTAGAAGAAGCTATTGTGCTCCCACCTTGGCCTGAACCTGGGCATTTTCCTGGCTTTAGCTCTCGACAACTTCCAAGAGCTCCAAACCCAAGTGAGCGAGCTCTCTTCCCGGCTGTGGCAGGCGGAAGAGCAAGTCAAGCTCATGAGTTCCTGCTGGAAAGAAGACTCTAAAGGCAACACCAGGGTCATCGAGATCTTCGCCAACCACCGCAACGCTTGGCAAGCCAAGGAGAAATGGTTGCTACACCAGATCAACGTCGCCCATCAAGAAATTGGCCACCTCCATGCCAGGATTCTGGAGCTGGAGAAAACCCAGGACGATTCCAGAGGCCAGGATTCGGGATTTGGAGAGGGAAGTTGGGGAGAGGGACGGCATGATTGGCTTCAGCGGAGGTTGAGGGTGTAAGCGTGAGATGACGTCAATCGGGGTAATCCATGCCTCTATCAATTTTGAGCTAGCTTGGAGACCAACTTCGGTTGGGTGCCAGCCTATCTATTAGGCTGAGGTGGAAAGCCTGGTTGCCGGGCCATTGTTTTGGCTGGGTGCTGGCCTATCAGTTCCCCAGTGGAACTGCTCTAAAAGATAAATGATTCAATCATTGAAATACATTATGAAGTGGGCCATAAGAAAGTTGAGAAATACTAAGGAGACTCTCTCAAAGTGAGACTCTTTGTCACCCAATGATGAAGCCATATGAAGAATAGGGTAAGGTCAAGCCTATCCTGAAATTTCACAATATATACATGTTGTCTACTGGTTTTAACCAAATAAAGCATTGGGTCTATTGGTTGTATAAGTTTGACAATCGTAGAGGGGTTTAGGGTTTGAAACTCACCGGACCTATTAACTTTTGGTTTTTTTAAACGTAACCTAGAACCTTTTGTTTCTTAAAACCAATATACAACATTTTTTTTTTGTTTAAATACAACCTTATAACTAAGCTTCTGTTTTACCATAAAAAAAAAAATTATTTTCTTTTTATGGTCAGTTCATATAAAAAAAGGTCTATACAATTTAGAAGAATATCCAATTATATTGAAAGAAAAATCTCATAGAAATAGTTTTGATTCTTGACCTTAAATTTTTGTTCAAACCTAATCCTTTTTTTATCAAAACTCATAAAGAAATTATTTTTTATAATATAATCTTCTTAATACCAAATTTTTCATACAAATTTTAAAGATCCATCACATTTGTTTGATTAACATTTTCCATGTAAAAATAAATAAATAATAAAAAACTTATTTTTTCTCCAATTAATTATGTTGCTATATTTTGTCTAATTTCTTTCATATGGCTTAAAGGCCCCTCCTAAGATCGATTTCTGGCTCCACCACTGCTATCACCTCACAATTTAACGTTAATTATCGTGCTAACATTATAGAATATTGTGAAAAAAAATATGAGGTGGTAGAGAATCCACGAAGAGTCTTACTTTTGAGAGTCTTCTTAGTATTTCTCAAGAAAGTTTGTTAAAATCAAGGTTCTAAAAAGCGTTAGGTACTAGTCAAACGCCGAGCAGGAGCCCAGGGTTTTTTTTTTTAAATTTTAAATAAATTTATCATATAAATATATATATGACACACCCTAACCCGGAATGTCCACTTGGACTCTGAATCGAGCTGTGCTGGTCGTCACCAGAAGGGCGATGAAGCCATAAGATGTAGTGATGTGGAAAAAGTGAGTGAATTTAAACCTAAAAGTGCCTAAATGTAAGAGTGCGCTAGTGAACGGGAATGAACTCATTCCACACGTGATGTCAGAGTATAAGTAAAGTAGTAGAGTAGATTGAGAATTATACCATCGGAAGTAGACTTTAATATCTACTTTATGCCAGCAATCCTCGTCGACACAAAATCTGCCACTAAAACTTGAAGGGGTGAAAAATAAGGGTGAGTGGGCCTAAAAATAAAGCTTTGTAAAAACCTTTCTGAAAACATAATAACCCATCACCGTAAAACAAGTATAGTTTCCAAAATATACATACTATGTATAGTATGAAAATACTTACCGTAGCTTGCAATATCTCAAGAATTCAATACATTATAAATTTGTAAATAAGCATATAACTTTTAGTAATCACAATATCTCACAGAAATAAACATAGCACATCGAGTGCTCATCGACACATGTTGACACATGAGTTCATGCAGAGGTATTCTGACATGAACATAACTGGGTGTAATAATGATTTACGCTATATTACTACAATTACATGAAGATTGGCGCTATGCACATCACACACGAATCCTAATTGCCTATAGCAATCTAGGACATGATTGGCACCTACAATGGATCCAAAGCGAGCATATGGTGCGATGTGAACATACACGTGAAAGACTGGCCCTGACACGGGAGAGTACTAACACCAGTGTAGCACACGATAAACAGATAAAGTAAATAAAATCATACAGTGGTAAATTGATAATTCACGTCACCATAATACTATTCACAGCCATAAATATAATTAAGGCATCAATAATAATACGCATATATGTGCATCCCGTAGGACGTAGCATAATTTCATAATTTCTATCAATGCGATAATTCTTATAAACGTCAAGCTAATATAGGCGTATCATAGCAAATTCTTTATGAAATATATAAATGGAAACTAACAAATACACACACACACACACACACTACATGAAAGAAAAGACCTATGTAAACACGAATTTTCCTAAAACAAGAACACATGTACAAAATAATATTTTGTATCAATTTTGGGGTTACAATCTCTTTTACAATTTGATCCTTTGATTCTATCTTCGTAAATGTAGATATGTGGATGGGCTGTTGATTCAAAAGGTCGTCGGGGCTTAGTCTAGGGATGAACAGTTGTGCAGATTTGTTGATGTTGTTGATCTAAAGGGCCGTCGGGGCTTGATTTTAGAATGAACGGATCTTCAAGGGCCTTCAGGGCTTGATCTAGATGAACAGTTGATGAACGGATCTTCAAGGGCTTTTGGGCTTGATCTTGAAGAACGGGTGTGTGGATTTGTTGATGTTGTTGATCCAAAGGGTCGATGGGGCTTGATCTTAGGATGAACGGATGATGAACGATGAACACTTTCTTCAAGGGCCGTCAGGGCTTAATCTCGAAGGTTGAGGGAAGTTTCTTCAAGGGCCGTCGGGGCTTAATCTTGAAGGAGGATTTAACAAAGAACGAAAAGGGCTTTCTTGATCATTTGAGATTTGCTTGAGAACTTTAGAGTTTCAAAGCTTCAAGGTTTTGGTGTGATGTGAATTGGTGAAGTGAAATGAATGAAATTGACTTCTATTTATAGACTTTTTCAAGGCCTAATTTTGAATATAATATTCAAATGAAATAAATCATTTCTACCAAGTGTTGACACATGTCCTATTTGATGACTTTTCTGATTTTGTTCGATTTTTTATTGAGTTACATGATACGTGTAAAATTTATGTGATATGTGAACGTTGAAATTTTAATTATTGGTCAACATTTATTTCACCGAAATTTCGATATCTACAACAGTCACATGTACTTGCGATGTCACATCCATTCGAACTAGGAAGACCGGATTCTCCGATAGTAATCGCACATAAGCATAATATTTTGAGGCCCGTTAGTAAAAATCAACTAAACCGACTAGATTTGGCAAAATAGAGTGCGGATTTGGAATCAGAGCGTCGAATTACGCTAAGAAGGGTCCTGGTCAAATTTCGTAAAAAGTCAACGGTCGACCTTAAAAGTCAATCAAGACGCCGAGTCGGTCAACTACGTTAAAACTTTGAAATTTCACTAAATGGATGTCAAAAACGAACTCGGGGTGCTGAAATTAGCCTTGAAGCGTTTCTGAAATTTTTTTGAAAAAAGTCAACATAAGGAATATTCCTAAAATATTCTGAGCCTATTTCGGAACTGGGCCAGGCTGGAACAATGGCCAAAAGGTTTGGGCTTATGCCTTTTTTTTCTCAGGTCAGGTTGACCCGTTGGACTCATGGGCCTCACAGCACTCGCTGAACCCAACGAAAGAGAAAGCCAGATCTGGGCTTTTGGTTAGAAAATTTCAATAGCTCCAAACAACTATAAATCTCCACTAAAACTAGCAATCCAATATATCAATTTGAAGCCCAATAAACAAGGAATCGAAAAATACCATTGAGTTCCTCGACCATGGTCGGAGTTGGCTGGAAAAGTGATTGAAAGCCGCTGGATCTCCGCCGAAAACTAGGGAAGTTTCCCCCAAGGCATTTCTGCATGAAAATGTCGCCAAAACATCTTAAATGTACCCTAATCATACACCAAACAAGATTTAAGAAGTTTTTTTTTGGGGGGGGGGGGGGGTGGGGGCGCTGTTTGAGGCTCACCTTAGTTGGGAACAGCAAGAAATCACCGGAGATAATTTTGAACAGTGGTGGTGCCACTGTGTAGAGAGAAGAGAGAGAAAGTAATAGTCCAAGGCTCAGGTTTTCATCTATAGTTTGGGTTGTGACGCTCACTAGAGGGAGTGGCGAGTGATGGTGCAGTGGTCATGGTTATGGGGTGCTCACGCGCGAGAGAAAAGGTGAAAGAGTTGAGGGACAGGATAGTAGAGAGAGAAAGAGGAAGTTTGAGAAAGAGCAGAGAGAGATGAGAGAGTTCGAGAGGGTCCCCAAACAGTGGGGGAGGAACTGCCACGTGGCAGGAGATGAGAGAAGAGAGTCTGATTTGTGGGCCCCACGGGCCATAAATATAACTATAATAATAAAATATTCTTTTTGAAAAATATTAAAATAATGATATAATACTATAAAAGTTTGAATAAATAAATAAATATATAAAAGGGAAATGTTATTGGCACTCCAAAAATCTCATTATATACCCCTCACAAGTGTATTTTTCTTTCCTAATATAGAAAGTTTGGAGTGTAGAATGAGATTTTTGGAGTGCTAATAACAATTCCCATATAAAATATAAAATAGCTGAACCACATAGGATCGCTTGAGGCTACCTTGACCGCTTAGGCGGCTGCCTAGAGGCTTCACTGATTCCTAAACGCCTAGGTCCTAATTGAGAAGGCCGGCCTCCGCCTAGTGCCTAGGCCGGTTTTTCAAACATTTGTTAAAATGTCCCCCAATCCAAACTATTTTTTTTAGGGGTGGAAAAAATTTCCGAAAATCCCAAACCGAACCGAAAAAATCCCGATCCCAAACCAAAAATTTCCCAAACCGAAATTCCTAAAATTTTCGAGATGTTATCCCGAACCGATCCTGAAATTTCGGTACGGGATTCGGGATTGGTTTCTCGATATTTTGGGAATCCCATACCAAACTGAAAATATATATATATATATATATATATATATTATATATATTATTCTTTTATAATTGATGCTAGTAGTTTCTAATTCATGCTTTACAACCTGGAATGCCCTACACCTTGCATATTTTTCATGTTCTGTTTGATATTCATTTGGATTTTATTATTGTTGCTGTCATGGCTGATGATTTCAGAAGGCTTGATTCTTTTGTCTCTCAACAGATTGTCAAAAGGGTTTAATTAATTTGAATTTTGACTCTGATAAAAACAGTCAGTCATGCCAATGTTCGATTAAATGGTAGTGTGAATGAAATGACATTCCTAGTTCATGAATGTGTTCTTGAATTATATATTTGAAGAATAAATCATAATTTCACATTTTAATTTGGGATTCCCGATTTGTCCCGAAATCCTGAAAATATTTCAGGATTCCCAAAATTTGGGATTCCCAAAAATTTGGTTTGGGATTGGTATTCAAATTCCTGTCTCGAAAATTTTCGGTTTGGGATTCGGGATACTAGTTTTGATTCAGTATCCCATACCGAACCACCCCTAATTTTTTTCATACATCGATATTTTATTTGAAATTTGTAGGGACGGAGATTTAGACTTTGGTGTGGATGAAGCACACTGTTTTAGCTAATTTGACTAAGTCCAAATTATTTAACACATACATTAGGAACATAAAATGGAGAAATGATTTCGATACGTCGCTTTTCTCCTTATGCACACCTCTAGTGTAGGGGAGAAAAAATGTGTGCACCCATAGAATTTGTCCTTTTCATTTTGTCCAATATTTTTTATATTGATATTCTTCTTTTAAGTTAATCTAAATTGTGGACTGGATCACTATTGTTTATGGGGTTTTGATGCTTTTGATGTTGTTTTTTCTCCTTTGAAGAGGGCTCCCGGATTTCATTTGTTGGGAGAATGTAAAAGAGCTTGCTGCGTGATAAAGTGGTTAGCTATAATAACTTACTAGTAATTTTAAACAATGTTGTTAACATGGATAAAGTAAGATACTCAAACCAGCAACGCTTGACAAGCTTTGTCTCACTATTTTCGTCAATTTCGTTCTTTGAGTTTATTGTACAAGCAACTGATGAAATTTGTAAAACACTAACCCTAAACCCTAATTCCCATAATCAGTTCCGTAATATGCTTTGCGAGAATTGTATGTTTGTGATTTAAGTTAAGTTTGTAGCAAATTAACCTTTTAGGTGTATTGTGATATAGGTCGACACAAAGTTAAAGAATATCACGATACAGGCTAGCTAGGGTTTCTGTGGATAATTGGACCCAGTTATCTTATCTCTACACCCAACTAACAAATTTTATCTACTAAACTTCCAAGTTTACCCTTAAATAAATAAGGATAAGAAAAGAAAAGAAAATAAACATTGGTATTTTTATCTCTACACCTAATAACTCAAAAACTGGCACACTAGTGCACTCCTCCATTATTTCCTGTAAAACCCACACAAATAACAACAAAGTATTCTCTCGAGTTCATCAACGAGTTAGCTTGTTAGAAACCCTTAATAGCCCTCATTTATTATTTCAGCGTAGGTTCTCAATTGATATGTTTGTTTGTTTGTTGGAACCATTATCTGGGAGTTGGCTACTTGCATAAATTATTAAACTAACAAGTCAGCTTGCTAGAAACCCTTGTTGCCATCTCTTCTAAATAGACACTGACATGGAAGCATTTTTCTCATATTGCAGGAATTTGTTTCATGTCCAACGAATTTGTAAGAAGTTTTCTCCGCTGAAATTATAAATGAGGGCCGCTAGGGTTTTTAGCAAGCTTACTTGTTTATGAACTTGGGAGAATATTTTGTTATCATTTGGATGTGTTTTTGGGGAAATAATGGAGGAGTGCAGTGGTGTGCCATTTTTTTGAGTTATTGGGTGTAGAGGTAAAAACACCAATGTTTATTTTCTTTTATTTTCTTGTTCTCATTTATTTAAGGGCAAACTTGAAAGTTTAGTAGAGAAAATTTTTTAATTGCGTGTAGAGATAAGATAGCTGAGTCCAAATAAAATTTTCCTTTTTACATATGCCAAAATACCTTTTGCGTGTGTTGTGATACATGTCGACACAAGGCTTAGTTTCATGTAAAGTTTCAACTTAAGCGTAAGACGTCTTTGCATGTGCTTTCTAAATAAAAGGAAAACAGAAAAAAGTCTCGCTTAACAACACCTGCAGCTTAAAAAATCCTAACATCTTTCATTTTAGTCGTCGGCCCCTTCCTCCTATTCAGGACGGTGGTAGCAAATGGTCATGTTGTCTCCTTTCCTTCCCAACTCCTCCTCCATTTTGCTAATCTTTTCATGGCCTTACTTTTCGGATGCCATTGTTCTGAGCGTTTTGTATCTCGGTGTTCTCTGAGCTTTGTCTCTATTTGCTCTGAGTTTGTCTCATATCTAGTTTTTATGCCTTGTTCCTCTCCAAATATGGTTTCTTACCGCGAATTCTCAACCATCTACCCATGCTACTCAGTTCATCCACTACCAAGATAGAAAGCATTAGTGGCAGTTAGATTTGCCCCTAAAACTTCAATTAGTGGAAAATTAGCTACAAAATACTAATTAGGGGCGGGTAAAGCCTTAAACCGCTCCTAATATTACTCAAGCCACGTACTTGCTGATTTGATAATTAATTCATTTTTAATTTTGTTCCACCTTTAATATTTGGATAATGTTAGGAACATCAAATTTTTTAAACCAAATTTACAAACCAAATGATGTGGGTGTAGATGATTGAATTATAATTAAGTGTCGGTTAACATGCTTATCTATAACATATTATTTGGTTTACAAATTTAGTTTAAAAATTTGGTCTACCTAATTTTATTTTCGGTAATTATGTGGTGGAGGATGGTTTCTTCTTGGTAGTTATGATAATTTAGCACCGGAGGTAGATTTGTGGGAGCCAATTTCTTACCTGCCTGAGCCTCTGAGATGGAAGTTTGTATAGCCGCACCACTTGTCACATCTATTTAAACTAAGTTTTGTAAATTATATGGCGTGATTATTGATGGATTATAATTAACGTGCTTTTTTTATTAGTGATACATTACATAATTTATAAATTTAGTCTACCTAATAATACTTTTTTGGTAGTAAACGAGTGTCTCCTTCAAGAACCTCCTCCAGCGGAGTGCGGTAGCATTTAAAGTGCAATTTACATTATTTGATAGGATTATAAGAGCGCTCTAGCACAGTGGCTTGCTACCCTTATTTTTCTTTCATCCTTTTAGTTCTTTGTTCTCTCTTCAAGGTGGCGACAGCGACTTTGTGGTAGTTGTGCAGCTTATTTGATGGAGGTGGATGCTCTACTTTTTCAAGTCTAGGTTTTTTTGATTGCATGTTGCTATGGGCTACTCATCTCCTATCTCATTGTAAGTTTCTTTTGTGGTATCCGGCTTTTGTTTACCATCTTAAACTCTTTTTGAGTTATCCTTACATTGTAGTAGTTTTTTCCTTCAATGAAATTAACTTTTTTGACAAAA
Organism: Pyrus communis; assembly: GCF_041283825.1. Taxonomy (NCBI): domain Eukaryota; kingdom Viridiplantae; phylum Streptophyta; class Magnoliopsida; order Rosales; family Rosaceae; genus Pyrus; species Pyrus communis. The sequence goes on along the minus strand of NC_142571.1, from coordinate 21,834,776 downwards.
AAAAAAAAGTGCAAAACGTCTTGGCAATCGACCACCAATTAGGTCAATATTTAATGATAAATATCATTGATACTATTCATACTTAACCATATATTGTTATGTGTGAAGTTTATTATAAAAAACCTCGATGATATTAAAAATGCAATATCTCATATATAAGTTATATTGTATTTTGTTGTACGATTAATGTCACATCGCATTAGCGAACATCTTGGTTTATATTGCATGCCTGGATTTGTAACCTAGTAAAATCATTGTGGTCAATTTGAGTTTTTTCAATGAAGAAGAGCATGCCAAAAGCAAAAGGGTGTTTTGTATAATTGTATTGTATCCGACGCTCTGCATGCTAAGGAGACATTATAAAAAGAAGTAAAAGCTATATATATTTAGCTCCCCTGTGGACCATATGAATTGTGATTTTTATATGTTCATATACAAAATGAAATGATCATCCATTGACATTGTAGTAGCTGGCATGCATGCAGCCGTACAAAATGTTAGCTTTGATTTCTCATCCGGCGCAGATTATGGAAGAATTTGGAGAGATTGGGAAGAGAAACAGAAGTGCCTTTTAGCTCAGCATCCTTAAATGGTAGTAAAGCTCACAACTTTGTTTATGAGATAGTTTAATTTATGAAATTTGTGTAGATGATCTACATAAATCTTGAAATTTGAACTCATTCAACGGTAATAAATAGAGTAGTGAACATCATCATCACTTGAAGATGATTAGCAAAAATAATCTCGGAGGAAGAGTGGGGGGTGGGGGTAGGGGACACCAATTAGGGTTTCTGGGATTTAAGTTTGTATACAATGTGGGGTGGCATGTGAGTGTTTATGATTGCTTGCACCACAATTATAGGCTGCAAAGCAAATCATTGCAAACACCACGTTTAACCATCTCTCATAATTATTACATATTTTGTGTGCATGTTTGCACGCCTCTTATGATTGATTAATATTACTTTGATTAATTACTTAAGCAGGGTAAAAGTTCAAGTGTCAATAACCGTCTTCAAACTATCTTTAGTCCTTATTACCCTTCTCTCTTTTGTCATTTTTGTGGGAAATTTTAAAATTATGACTATTTTCATGACACACTTCGACCGAAATCAAGACGTACATTTCATTTCTCAATGGTTAAAATGATCAATTTTTTGTAAATCGTCTAAATTTGATTGTTACCTCATCAATATTTAATTGATATAACGTTGATATTTGATTGATATATTGTCGACATTGATTTTGATTAATTCAACAATTGAGATTTGATTTCTAATCATTTTAGTCAATTTCTCAAAACTTTTGGATATGCTAAAGACTCTTAGTCCAATTTTTCTTACTTTTAGAACTTTAACCACTCGAAAGGGGGTTTAAAAACTGCTCGAGGAGTCTCGAAAAGGGAGGGTCGAGCTTTTGCTTGGGGGAATCAAGTAACTATATTTCTGATTCTTAAAAATGAATTGGCTGATAACTGTTATGAACCTGATAACTGTTATGAACCATCACTCTAGCATATTGCTAAGTATTTTTCTTCTCGAATTTAGCAAGTAGTACGAAATGTCTCATTTACTGTTTACATTATTAATCACATCTCTCGCAGTATAAAACTCTTTCACAACAAAGTTGCTAAATTAAGGTTAAAAAAATGGTGGCTAAAGTTACAAAAGAAGACCTTTGATTGAGTGGGTTTTGACATGATAACCGGCGTTCTAATGATTATTATTTGGAGAGGGCTTCTCACTGACCCCCACCAACTCACAAAGCAGAAGGACAAGGAATTAATCATGCATACTTTTTTTTTTCCCTCTTTGATTTTTGAAATTGAGAAAATTTTAGCAATAATTTTTTTAATTTTAACTCAATTAGAACGATGATTTTTTAATTTAAAATTCATGACTATAAGTTCTTTAATTCATCAAATCGCGTAGCTATGATTGTTTTGTCAACTTAATTAAAACTTCCATTAAAATGAGTCATGTGCGTGGCACATAAGGCTAAATCAAGGTGCAAATATAGATTACCAAATGAAAAAAAAATTTAGATTTGTTTCTTCAACTTTAATTCAATTAGAGAAATGATCCATCAACTTTAACTCAATTAGAGTAATAATCTCTAAACGTTAACCCAATTGTAGCAATGGTTCTCTCAACATGAGTTATTTTAACGAAATTCTAATGAAATTGATGGAAAAAAAAAAATCATACCTATACTTTTTAATGAGTTAAATAATTAATCGTCATAAATTTTTAATTGAAAAATCATTTCCACGTTATTCTCTTTCAAAAATAACACAAAAAGAAAAGCTAGCCAGCCATTGCTAATAGCAACTAATACTTCCATTACTAGACTATAAAACTAGGCCTCTATTGTCTATTCCTTCATTGGTAATTGGATTTACTGCGGCCATGGCTGGAGGCAACTTGAAGAATGCAGTGATAGCATTTCTCGCTCCCCTTCCCTCCATTCTCTTCTACCTCATATTCCTCAGCAACCACCATAGCCAAACAAATGAGAGCTTCCTCTCTCCTCTCTGGACATGGTGCTATCACCACCCTCTTCTCCTAGCCAACGTTTTCTTCTTCCTCAACGTCAACGTCCTCTTCTGGGTCATCAGCCAAGCTCTTTCCAGCCACTGGGTACGTTGATTTTTCGTTCAAAATCTGATCTTTTTGGGTCTTAATTGCAAATTTGAATTTTTTTTTATGAATTGGGTTGGTGCAGATGATCGATTTGTACTGGACTGTGATCCCTGTAATGCTCGTTCACTACTATGGATCTCACCCTCTGGCTGATTACAACCGGTGGCGGTCGACGATTGCAATTTCGCTGACTTGGGTTTGGAGCCTTAGGCTTAGCCACAACTACTTTAGGCGGGAAAATTGGCAATGGGGTGCCAGGGAGGACTGGCGGTTCACAGATATGAGCTCACAGTACGGCAAACATTGGTGGTGGGTTTCCTTCTTCGCCGTTTACCTCTCTCAACAGGTAGTGCTCTAAGTGTTTGTCGAATTGCCTCAATGAGCTTCCAAGCTGGTGAAAAATGTGAAAAATGGTCGCTTTTGGTTTTCTGATGGTTGTTTTTAACCTTTGTAGGTTTTTATAATTGGGATATGCCTTCCATTCTATGTAATCCACTCAGTTAATGTGCCACTGAACATATGGGATTTTGTTGCCGTCATAGTCTGCATTACTGGCATTGTTGTAGCATACTTAGCTGACACGCAGCTCCATGACTTTGTGAGCCGAAACAACAAGCTGAAAGAGCTTGGAAAGCCCGTTGTTCCGAATCTTGACGAAGGGTTGTGGCACTATTCGCGGCATCCCAACTACTTCGGAGAGCAATTGTGGTGGTGGGGATTAGTCATATTTGCATGGAACTTGGGACATGGATGGGCCTTTGTTGGGTCTCTGGTCAATACAATGTGTTTAGCTTATGTGACTATACTTGTCGAACGCCGAATGCTGAAACAAGATTACCGAGTAGAAGCATACAGGCGGTATCAGAAGACAACCTCAGTGTGGATACCTTGGTTCAAGTCATCTCCAGGAGGAAAAGATAAGAACGCTTAATTGATAATCCTTTCGGTGTGTTACGCTTTGCTAGTTATTTTTATCTGCAATCTATCCATAATCTGTGTTCGTGTCTTATAATGTCCTATGTTCAAAAGTTGTCATCAACTGGTATTTGTTTGAAAGAAATGAATGCAAGTTGGATTTTATTTGTGATAATCTCTCTACTTAGTAGTAGTAAGAAATTGTACAAAATTGTTCAGAATTTACTTAAACAGTTGCCTTTAGTTTAGAATGTGGAATTTCCATGAGATGTGGCTTTGTTCTTAAATTCCATTGTGTTACGATAAACATAGGATCGAAATCTGTACTGTTAAATATAACAGCACAAGATGGTAGCTTAAAGAGTTAACTGTATCACGAAGACACGATTCATTCCAGAACTTACTTCAATTGAAATGCACAAGGCTCAACAAGCTTCAGTAATAATTATAGTACTAAACCAGGACATCATTTGCCTACTTTTGTGAAACTTGAAAAACTTCCATTGGGAATGGGATCCCAAGTTACATGGGTAGGCAAGTTTCCACTTTAACATTTGCGTGATTGTCATTGTTCTGGGGAATCTTGGATGAACCATTCTGTTTTTGTAGTTAGTCAACTCATTTGAAATAGTCATGTGTTGGAATATATGATGCAAAAGTAGAATCAGCTTTAACCCACCATCACCTATTTAGGTTTCTATGTTCATGGATTTCTAGTATGCATCGGTGTATATGTGTGGCCGTTTGGCCGTTAGATCTTTGACTATTGGATCCTTGGTTGCACATCCAACACTTCATTCATCCGGTGCTAATCATACACCAAAACATAGCAAAATTTTCGTAGTTTTCAAATACACAATACACATATTTGACTTCTCACGGACAGCTAGCTGTTCGCTTTGTCAGTGCACTTAGAAACAGTTATAGGACACCTGTCCCTTTTTTTTTTTTTATAGAAGTAAGAACCTTTTTCTTTTAAACCCCAAGAATCCCACTGATAAATCTGCTGCAAAGGAAAAGGTGTGGTGGTCCTGGCATGTGCTTAGCTATATATGAATACTGGGAAACCATGCTAATGGATCATGTAGACCTTCAGAGAACTCCAGTTTAGGATAACGACTTATATAGAACGGGTTCATTGCGATGTCCCAACCCACTAATACAAAACCATATATAAGTTTTTGTCCACTTGTCGTTGCATTATAGGACCTAGACACCACGTAGCAGTGAACCTGTTCCATGCAAGTTACTCTCGATTTCTAGGAGAAAATAGGATGCACATCTGCAAAAAGTGAAATTCACTTTATGAGCCTTGTAAAATTAGAAGAACTGTTTGGAAAGATGAAGCCCTTGAGTATTCTTTTAGAGCGTTTACTCTTGATCCAAAGTTCAGAGTTTACCCTTGTATCCAAATACTAAAAAGGATGTTCGAGTTAGTTATAAAGATAATGTTTTACAGTGAGGTGATTCAATGAGCTTAGCATTTAACCTTCTCAAAGTGTAGGGGTCCCAGTCCCACGCAGCTCTATAATTCCTGTGATTGTGAGGGCTTAAAAAGCAGGTGGCGTAGTATGTTTCAAAAGTATTGAGATTTGAAAGTGCTTTCTGCAAGGTGCAATCTTTGAATATTGAGGACACATTCAGAAGTCTGTCTAGTGGCATATGTTTCTTTAATCTCTCAAAATTGGATTCTCCTCAAGCTGCAAAACTTGGCCAAATTAAAGTTTCAACTTTCAAGCAAAAGCTGCAAAACAGATACCATGGGGATGTACAAGTTCATTTCATCACTTTACTTTTTATCATATTTCTGCATGCATTCCGTTCTCAACTCATGTCTTAGTTTGGCTGTCGCCGGATCAACGAGACAGATAAACTGGCCGTGCCTGAATTCAAGGCTAGTATATATAATGATCCCCTTGGAGTCGAGAGATCGTGGAATGAATCCACCACTTTTGCCACTGGCATGGTGTGTCATGTGGTTACCGCCACGAGAGGATCACCTGGAGCTAAAATCCTTGAAACTTGGACGCTCATATCACCACGTGTTGGAAATTTGAGTTTCATCAGAGTGTTTAGTCTCTTAAACAACAGCTTCCACCATGAAATCCCCCAGAAATTGGCCGTCTGCGTAAGCTGCAAACTTTGGTATTGCACAATAATTCACTAAATGGGGAAATTCCCGCTTTCTGGACTCGCTTTTCCATTTGCGTATTTTTACCTTTGTAGTTTCCAGAGTAAAAAAAAGGAGCATCCTTCCTGTGATTTTGAATTTTTCCCAAAGATGTCTTACCAAAGTCTTCTTAAAGCTACTGATGGATCCTCCTTTGCCAACTTGATTGGTTGGGAAGTTACGGTTCAGTTTATAAAAGATTACTTGATCAAGGTGAAACGACAATTGCCATCAAGGTACCCAACGTACCTTGTTTGACGTGGAGCTTCCAAAAGTTTCAAAGCTAAGTGTGAGGCCTT